>NC_031982.2:7687401-12487401 GCF_001858045.2 Oreochromis niloticus | reverse complement strand
GCCATGTGTGTCACACTGCTTTTAACTTTGTGTGCTTTCTCTTCTAGCAGGGCTGTGCCTTTCGCTGGATTTTCAAGGATTTGCCGCAACGGAAAGCAGTGACAATGAGGAAGGCAGAGCAACGGGCTGCAGGAAAGCATAGAACGACCAGATCAAAGCATTTAAGCGAGAGAGGGAGGAGGCACAACGCCTCAGGTAGCGCAAGATAAAAGGTGTTTTCCATTAAACAAAGAGACTGTTAAAAACACCTTTGTGTCTGAGCAGGTGTGTGCGTGAGTGTGTGTGTGTGGGCATCTGCGCATGCTGGCGAGGGTGCACGCCAGCGGAAGCTGACACACATGCTATGTTGCTGAAGAGACTGTAATGACAAGTCAGGGACAAAGGGATTATCACTGTCTCCACTTTAATCCCTTTTAAAAGCTTCAGGTAACACACACACATTATTTAGGCCCACAATAGCAGGGGAACTGTGGCTGTTGTTTGTGTGCGCTGAAGCAGTTTGGTCAGAAGCAGTAGTTAACAGAAAGGCTGCACTCATGTTGACGTCAGCTTTGCACTGATGAGAACTTTCTAGCCGGCCTAACAAGTCTATAGGTGTGTATGACTACTGGATGGGTTCTTTTGTGTTTGTATGTCTGTGTTGCTGTGTGTGTGCCTGTGTGTGTGTGTATATATACCTGCGACTAATGATGAAGACAGCTGCAGATATCAGCAGTAAAATTCCAACCCCGCTGACAGACAGCAGCAGGAAGGCAGAGTTGACTCCTTCTCCAATCAGAGGGAAGGGATCTAACGAGGAAGGACACAGAAGTCACCAACCAAAAACTGATAGCTGCTTCTTTTAAAACTCCCACTACTGAACGCGTTGTTTGAATACCTGAATTTGTGGAGAATTCGAAGGGAGCGCTGAACTCTCCATATCCAGCAGCTGTGCGAGCACGCACATGAAACACGTAAACAGTGAGGGGGTTGAGACCCGTGACATCGACACTCCGAGAGAAGGTCCTCATTATGCGGTACGACCTCTCTCTCTGATCCTGATTAGACAGGACAAAAAGAAGGGTATCTATTCAGTGTCTGAATGCAAATCCATCCTCACCATCAGTGCAATGCGAACAGCGAGCCGGCATATTGACATTCCAAACAGCTGCCTGAGCTGAATTAACCTGCGGGCAGCTCACCTTTTCATAGAACTTGACCTCGTACTCCAGGATGACCCCGTTGGGTCGATCCGGCTGTTGCCACGACAACGACAAACTGTGCCTGGTGACATCAGTGGCTTGGATAGACGACACTGGAGAGGGTGCTGAGAGGAGAGACACATGATGAGAACTAATACAAAGACAATAGTCTAACCCAGTGTTTCTCAAATGGTACTCATACCCCTAGGGGTACTTCAGAGTACTGCAGGAGGTATAATTTTTTTTCTAAATGGTACTTTAATGACATATGAGCCAAACATATTTTAGCCGTAATTATTTCAATAACAAAAGCTCGCTGAACTACATTTTATTTTTCATATTCCTATTTTCACTCAAATGCCGCTATACCTCACAGAAGGAAAAAGCACCAAGTACAATCCCGTCTACTGTGAGCACAGAACCACATACAGATATTTAATGACAGACGACAATCAAGAAAATGGTACGGAGTTTCAAGCGTAGCACAAGTACAGACACCACAGAAAAAGAGGTGATCCATATATTTGTGCTAAGCTTCCCTTTGTGTAATGACTCTGATCAAAACAAAGCAAAGACACCGACTGTGCCTGGAAAAGAGTTTGATCGCTGCAGTTGCCTCTCTGGCACAGAAAATGACAAAAATCCTCAGTGATGCACGAGTCCCTGTTTGTTACTAAATCTGAGGTGCAACCCACAAGAAAGTCTCGGTTCAGTGAAACTGCGGCTCTGTCTTTGGTGGTTTTCCACCACTTTTGCAATCGGTAAATGCAAAATGTAACGGTTTTTCAGTCACTCGTTTGTATTTTTATTAACTGACACTGACACTGACTGGCTTTTACATCATATTGACCTTGAAATATTTTAAATAGTTTGCATTATTTAAAGAAAGTTTGAGGAGCATTATTCTAACATATATGCAGAATGAGAAACTGAATATGCTCTAATGCTGATTCTAAGGTAAACCGTATGATAATTTGGCATCACTGAACGCAGCTCAGAATGGCTGTTTATCAACAGTCCCATTGACCCAGTGCACCCGAGAACTGACCTACATCCCGTTCCTTCCTATTCCACAGAGACAAGCTTCATTCTGCACTCTCTCTCCCCTTAAATCCCTCCATATTTCCCTCCTTTTAACTCTCTTTGTCCTTCTTTGTGGCTGCTCATACGATATCGAGCCATATGGTAGTGCAGGTTGGGCTTGACAGATCCCAGGCACGCTCTCATGCTGTGCACACGCAGCTAAGTTATTTCCCCGGGGCACCTGGAACCAGGCAGGTGCGCTGCTTTCTAAATGCCACCATAAAGACTTACACCAATGACAGTTGAGATGTAACAGCATGAAAAAAAGAAATAAATAAAAGCACACGCTGAAAACTAATGGAGAGCATGTGCGAGGAACACCACACACCAGCTGACACCTTCACAACTAAAATGAAACACTTCATAAAATGTGGGTGACTTTTCAAATAGTTTTGCGGTTAAGCATTTTAGGGCAAAAAAAAGGGAAAATCCCACCCTTTGGTACGCCGGCGCTGTTGAGTGTCGACACGATTCTGCTCAGTTATTTAAGTGTGGCGATTTACTTTTTATTGTATCCGCTTCCCCCTTAACCAACACTCTCTATTTGTTTTTAAGTCTGTGATTTACATTTTCCAGAATGCTTTCTGACATCCTCTTGAAAACACCCCTATAATTAATTCAGCTGTTGTTAGGTGTAGGAGGACAGAGTAATAACTATGGCAACTGTGACAGTGATAGTAAGAGAACAAGTTTCCGGCTGGAAGAGAGCACGACACGGGCCTTGTCGTGTGTTTCTCCATTAACAACTTAACCAGTTTTCACACATGAAGCCTGAACAACGTGAGACAATGAAGCCAGGATGGCATTAAAAGTAGTAGTCTGCTTTTAGATGTGATCTCACTACCGGGATACTCTGTTTAAGTAAGGAGCTAAACAAAGTATTCCTAAGTAAAGCATGCAGGATGCAGAGGGGCAGGAGGCAGGACCGCTGGCTCACTCTGAATCCTCCAGATCATTACCTGCTACATTCTTGCAAGTAGCTAAATTAAAATATCCCATTGTGTGGTACATTTGCGTTCTCACATACAATTCCACACATACAGAGAGGTTTAGCCCCACTGGCTGTCATGTTTCTGCTTCTCACGTTATCCAGAACCTTCTCAATTTTCAAACGAAACCTTTTTTTCCATTCACTGCAAACCAGTATGTACCTTTACTTCCTATCACCACTGGAAAAATTGCCAATGTTTTACAGCTTTAAAGTGCTTACAGCGGATGCTACTTTCAGTACACACAGATGCAGTATACCTACATGCAGAGCATGTGCCTATCTTGTGCATATCTCCTTGTGCAATCTACAGTTTTGAGCTTTACTCATGCGACCTAACTTCCCCGTGGGCCTTCGCACGCACTGAGTAGCGGCTTGTATTGTGCTGACCCACTTACGGACAACATCTATAAGCAGATTTTGTGTTACAGTCAACAATCTGACAAACAGATTTATCACAAACAAACACTTCTCTTTCTCACCAGCTTGGTTGGTGGTGACGCTCACAGACACGCTCTGTGCTGCCCCTGCACCACTGGCCTGGGAAACCCCATTGCGCGCATGGACAATGAAGGTGTAGTGCGTGTGGGCCCTGAGCTCGCTCACCACCACCCTGGTGGCCTTGAGGCCCGTCTGACCGGGAGAGAAGAGCACATCTGAGGCACAGGGCACGCAGACTTGAGAGCTGGAGACGGAGCTGCCGCCAGAGCCAGGCCGGGGAAAATCTCCAGGCCTGCTCTGGAAGACACCTCTGCCTAGATGAGAAGCTTCGGGTCCCACAATCCCCTGGTCTGACTGCATTCCCAGCCCACTGTGCTGAGCCTCAGGCTGAGAGATGCTGCGATTCCTAGGAATGGCTCTACCACCAGTGTGGCTGTGGCTCCCAGTCTGACAGATGAGACACTCCAGACTGTAGCTTGTGTCACTTCTTCCTCCCAAACGATGAGGGGGGGTCCATTCCAAGACCACTGAGGTCTCATTCACCACTGAAATGAGTTGCTGTGGGGCTGATGGTGGCTCTGAAAGAAGAGGGTGAGGGGAGGGGGGGCATAAGCATAAATGAAATCAACCATATACTGCGAATTCAAAATGTGGAAGTAAACGGAATGAGCGGGGGCTTCTGGCACGGCTTAAAATGTAGACATCTGGCATTAGACTGAAAATCATACGGCTGTGAGATGTTTTTGATGGGGTTGATGTTTTCGTCTGTGGCCTTTATTTTTTGTATGTGTGCCTGAGAAATTGTGTGTATGTGTTTTTACTTTTCCCAGGCCAAGAAAACCATGTGCTGTATATAGGCATAATTAAGTTTAAGAGACACAAACCAAGGCCACCAAGTCTGTCACACAGAACCTACTCATAGACTTACACAGCGAGAGGGGAGAGGGGGGGGGGGGGTAGAAGCATTCATTCACTTCCCGATGTCTTTAGTTATCACTCCCTAACAGAATGTAGATGGTGGCTTAGTCATAAGGAATGGGATTGTGAAACAGGAGTGGCATTCAGACACATTTGTGTGCCCCTCTGTTTGGTAGAGATATAGACTTTGGGTAACGACGGCTGTGCTTATTGCTTTTGTTTGTGCGAACGCATACACGTATCGTTTGTGTCTGCGTGTGTACTCTTACGGGTACAGGCCATGGAGGGAGGGTCAGTATCAGCACGGAAGAATCCAGCATGGCAATCACAGATAGTTGCCCCATCTCTGAGTGAGTGGCTATGTGGAGGACACTTGGCACATCCTGGATCTGTAGACTTGGCCTTGTAGAAACCAGCAGGACAGGCTGCAGAGACACAGAGAAAGAAAGATTCCATTTGAAACATCTGCATTAAAAAAACAATGATAAAAACAGGCCGCACTGACTCAAACATGAACAGTATTTTTTGGAGAGCACAAAAAACTGCATTAGTATTGCTCCAGGAGCACTGCTGTGTTGGTCCACTACTTCGTAACATAAAAACGCTGACCTCATGCATCACACCTTCCTCCTGCCCGCTCCACCGAGGCACCACCCTTGCTTTGTAAATGAGTATTTTCAGAGGTGAGAACATGTCTGAACCTCACTATTTTTGCTATGTGCTACAAAGAATAAAGGACAACTTCAGATGAAATCCCCACTTTGTTCTTCTGTCATTGTCTGATGTCTTCATGTGAAAAAATTGCTGTCATGGCTATATCTAATGAGAGATTAGGATTATTAGCATAAAAGTGAACGTCAAATGCCAAGTACAGAAATACAAGATATTTGTATATACCCTTGGTCAGAGTAGACACGCAATAAAATCTGTATGATCCACTATACAAAGTAAAATGATCAACTGTTGTGCCCTGCTTGTCTGGACCAGTCCATGTAGTCTGATGTTAGCAAAGGTGACTCTAAAAGAATGATACAGCCAGCAAAGAACACACAGCACAGCAGCATACAGTACTGTGCAAAAGTGTATTTTGAATCTAGTGTGTTAGACTTTCTAGTCATTTTTTAAAGTGTTCTTGAGGAATTATTCTCCAGGCCTTTTGAATGTGTCAGGATTTCAACATTGGCAGCTTTTTCACTCATTTTCAGTCCAGTCTTTCTACCTGACCATTTCCAGGGAAATAATCTTCTGTTTGTTAAGTCACTTAACACTGACCTATCATTCAAGAATAAAAGGCACCTAATTCAAGGGACAAACCAGTGTTGTGTCTAGACATAACAGACAACCTGGCAAAGCACCAATTTCATATTCTATCATTAGAACAACCTAGATGTAAAAACACATAGTTCTTTCCCATTTCTTTAGTTGAATCTATGAAGACATTATCACAATTTGAGAGGCATAACATAGAATTCACCAACAAGGTGACTCATAAAGAGCTGTTAGCTGAAAAATACTGATATGGCTGAACTGAAAATCAGTGGCAACAGGTCTGAATTTAAAATTGTGGTTCAAATCATTGTTGATATGTACAGAAGAGTTTCACAACAGTGAGTGAGAATTTCAGATTTTGGTCCTTGAAGCAAGACAATCTTGAAAGTGATTGGCAACAAACTGATTATTCAGTATGACAATGACCCCAAACACACTTCCGATGCAGTAAAAGCTTGTCAGAATTGCACAAACTTTCTTATATACGGTATTTCCAAGTATCTTTAAATAAATAAATCACGGCACCTATTTCCCATATCTACCTCCTGCGATACAGTCACCATGGCCACCATGGGGTGGCTGTAACTTCAGAGGCAGAGCAGGTCATCTACTATTCAGAAGTTTGGTTATTCGATCCCTGGCTGCTCCAGACTTGGGCAACATAACCCCAAGTTGCTCTCCGATGCATCCATCAGAGTCTAAATGTTATATGGAAAGTACTTAAGCATAAAAATGTATTTGTATAAACGAGGCGTGTTGTGTAAAACAGAGGTTGCAGATAGAGTAGAAAAGCACTATCTCTTAGTATTTACCATGTACCTAGCAAAATATAGAGAAATAAAGGGTGCTTAAGACTTTTGCACAGGGCTGTATATCTAAGCGGAGAAAATAATTGTGTTGTTTTAGTGCTAACCTGTCTGGGATTTATGCAGTTGGCTCTGATGTTGGCTCCGACTGTGCGCCCAGTCAAACAGGTGGCATTATGCAGACACATCTAGTTTAAAAATCAGTTTATCAATTCAATTCATAAATTCTAATAAATTTGAAATGAAATTTTTTAATTCTTTATAGGCAGTGAAAAACATTCTGAATGTATTATACACCCAATAATTTTTGGTATGAAACGTTGTGCAAGATATCTTTAAAAACATATTAATAATTAATGAGATTATAGGAGTTAAAGTCCACCCCGCTGCAGGCTGCAATTAGTGCTGTCAACATTTACTTCCAAGGTCCTAACCCTTGATACAGTTCTTTGTTTTCGCCTGTATTGAATGCTCAGAGAGCCTTTGCAAAATTCAAACTGACAAGCGGAGTAGGTTTTTCCTTGGACAGCGTTTTGATCCGAAGACAAACAACTGCTAAGAAAATATCTGGAGAGAGAAACAGATCCAGCGCGAGGGGGGAGGGGCACGTTGACTTCTTTTATCTTTAACTTTGATGAGCAAAGAAAGGAACACCTAAAAGAACACTTACTGATCAGCTCCCACTCACACGCAGAAACCAGAAACACTAGAACTGAATACATCAAAACTCCTCAGTGCCGGCAGCCCACACAAATATAATTGACATTTAAATATATGAAAGAGGAGAAACAGAGAAGGAGAGGGGCTGAGAGAGAGACAGAGGAAGAGCGGAGGGAGATACATCTTCTCTCTGTATACCAGGGAGTTCATGCATTGACAGAACAACAATACAATAAATGAGTGCATAATTATACTGCTTGACATCCACTGGTGAAGCAAAAGAGATGGCAAGGCATGGCTGCTTAGAGCAATTTCTTCTCCCTCTTTACTTTCAGAAGGAAATCCTTTATTTGTTTCCACTGCAATCATTTTTTCAGCACCTTCTTTTTTCATCATCACACCCTATTCACTCTCCTTCCTCGATCCCACCGTCTTTCCCAGTTCTCCGCTTTTTTTTTTTCCAGCCCTTTTCACATTTCCACGGGGAGATGAAGACATCCCAGTGGGAGTGGATAGGAATCTGGGAATGATGTGTGTGTGCGTGCGTGTTTGTGTTTAAGTGCGTTAGTATGCTTTATGACACTCATCGGTAGATGAGAGGGAGGAAGTCTCCTCTGTAATCTACTCAGACCAACCATCCTGCCCCATCTGTGTGTCAGCCTCCACAGATTTGCTCTTTCACGCACTCATTTGCCCTCCCTTTCACATTTCACAGTCTCCCTCCTTCCCTCCCCATGCACTTCCTCCTCGACCTCCACTTATCTGTCTTTCTCCGATAACTCTTCTCCATACATCGCTCTCCTCTCGCAGTATCAAGCCATGAGAAACCTTTGAAGCATTGGCTGGCATTCTTTATACCCCCATATCGATACCAGGGGTGCCGCGCACAAGCACACACAGCTGAAAACTATTCGGTCGAAACCTGTAAATTCATAAAACACACTCACGGCTGATAAGAACGGCTTTCATGTGGCGAGTGACTCATCGTGTTGTGGCAGTTTAGACAATAAAGTGCAAGATAAAAATACAGTCATTCTCCAGCTGTTCTCCGCATTCCTTTATCAACAGTGTAGGTAAGCAAGCCACGGGTAGAAAAGACAAGGAATTAAATGGAGAAAGACAGAGAAAATTATCTGAACCTCTGAGGAGGACTTAGAGGTTGATTACAAGGCTCAACAAGAATCTGCCAGGGGGGTAGCACACTGCTTTTTGTTTCTGTCCCATCTAATCCTCCATCCTCCTCTCAAACAAAGACGACACGCTGAAGGGGGGAGAGAAAGAAGCAAGCAAGTATTTGAAGCCATAAACTTCCCTCAGCGCCCTCTTATGTCTCTATTCTCTCTTTTCTCTGTAGCCTTTTGTGTCTCCTTTAGCACCGGTTACAGGAGGACGGTGGGTTTTTGGTGACCTGGAATGAGAGCCCATGAGGGTGTCATTAACCCGACATTAACCCTACGCTACCGAAGGCCGCGCGAGAGCCTGGGTTTGACCGGTAAAGCGGCGGAGATAGGGAAGCACTCTTACCGATAAGGTGGAAATTTGAAAAAAAAAAAAAAGATGCGTGTGTGTCTGTGGGCACATTAACATTCTGCCTGTTAGACAGGACGATAATTACAAAGCAATCAGCTGTTCGGCTGCTTGAGACAAGCGAGACAAAGTGACAGAGTGTAAAGGATTGGGAAGGTTGACTGGGAGAGGCAGCACAAGAAAAACACTGACAAGAAGCGAAAGATAAAGAGATGAAGAGAGGGAGAGGCGAAGTGAGAGGGAGAAGGGAGAGACATGCAGGAGAAGGTGCCCTTTGATTACTATCAGCATTGTCTTCATTTGCATATGCATTCTTCTGCTACCCAAAATGCAAATGCAGCTCATTCCAAATCTAACTAAGAGCCTCGTCGGCACACTGTATGCATGCGTGTGTGTGTGTGTGAGGGTGTGTGTGCGTTTGCGTGAATTCTCCTTGACCCCGTGTTAGCTGTCATCGTCCCTTGGTTCTTCCCAGCAGAGGGGTGGAGATGGAGGAAGTACCCCTCACTGCTCCGGTCTGACACCTGTCTGCGTGATGGATGGAGGGAATGATGGATTGACGGATTGATAGACGCGAGAAGGAGGGACGCTGTTAATCACAGGGGTCATGCCCCTTTTTAATTAACGCCCAAGGAAATGCTGGCGGAAACACTGGAGGTGAGGCCGAAGATAGGATCGGATTATCTTTTTCAAGTGTACGACTTCCTAGAATGGACCGCCTGGCTCCAAAATCAAAGTTCCCCTGTAGCCAATTTTATCTTGTATTTTACAGGGTCAATGGAGTCTGGATTGCATTTAAAATGTCAGAAAAGCGGAGAGACGAGCCTGCAGCTTGAAGTTTGTCTCAATTTAAATATTCACATAAACTGGTGGTCTGAAGCGAGAAGTGTGTGGATTTGTGAGTGTGTGTCTGCCTAAAGCCAACAGTGTTGAACATTAGCATGTGAAAGGGACTCTGCAACAATAACCCCCCCTCCCTATCAGACACACATCACCCCCTGCCACCACCACCACCACCACCACCATAGCAGCAGCAACACCCCCACCCCCTGACTGTGGATCGGGGAGAGGAGTTGGAGAAGCGAAAGGAGGGATAATAGGAGCAAGACAGAGAGGGAGAGCGGAGCTTGTGCCCATGCCAGGGAGCTACAACACAGCCTGGTGAAGCTGGCAAACCTCCTGTACATTAAGAACAACCTGGGAGAGGCAGACAATAGCACACACGCAGACAGACACACACACGCACTCTGATTGTTATGGAGGAATGCAAAGCATTTCCCCCACCTGAGTTTGGCTCACTTCAAACAATCACTCGTGCTATTCCAGTGTCTTTGCCTCGTCACCTGCCATATGTGCACATATACACAAACACACATGCACACACAGAAACACAAACTCCTCCCTCTCTGTTTGCCCCATCACACTCTTCTCTAGGCATTCCTGGGCAGTCCTCCAAACTGTGAGTATATTGGAAGGAGGGCTTTGTTAGGCAGAAAATCAGAGATACAGTACACAGACAGACACACACACACACACACGTGCACTTGTTCACACTCGCACATACACACACTCTAAGTCAGCAGTCCAACATGTCCGGAGTCCAGAAATGCGATGCAGTAATTAGAGGGACTGAATACAGCGATTACGCACTCATTCTATCATCCGCTTGCTCTTTCTATCATCTCTCTTTCAGTGTCGCCGTCTCTCCCTCTGCCTCTTTCTGTCCAACTGCTTTCTGCTGTTGACGAGACACTGCAGGTGCGTTGGAAAGAAGCACAACCATGAAATCTCTCTGGACGGAGGGAACACACATGCAAACACGCTCGCACACAGAAACATTCCAACCCTCCCAGGCACCGAGCAGAATCGAGGAGATTCGGACGACAGAGAAAAAGGAGGCCAGCAGAGAGAGAGACGGTGAAACAAAAAGCAGGAGGCTCCGCTTTCATTCCACCTCTTCAGCCGTTCACATTTCACATTCTCTCTGTTGTCTCTCCTCCCTCGTTTCCGATCCTCCCAGACGGATCGCAGCTGTCAAACTTTTGACGTCTTCATCCACCTCGGTCGTGACCCCGCTCTGTGCGACTCAACTCTTTTTGCAAGTGTGTGTGTGTGGCTGTCAGCCAAAGTTTTTGACGTCTTCATAAGGCTCAGTCATGACCTCGGTCTTAACCAAGGGTTTAGAAAGAGGGGGAGTTCCCTCTCTCTTGTGTTTCTCTACTCGCCCCCTTTGCACCGAGTGACAAACCCCCAGCAGGGGAGGGGGAGCTCTGTATTGATGCCTTCTGCTGTCAGTGGCCTTCTTTCAACCCCTCTCTCACCCCATTCATGATCTAATCCCTTCTTCCTCTCCAGAGCTTCTGCGCTCATCCTTTCCATCCTCATTATTTTGCGTCAACACTGAAAATGAACTTCTCACATTTTACTCCTTTAAATCTACACTTGTTTCAGTTTAAATTAACCGCAACTGTCGCAGAAGCTTAAATGCATTAACAGTGCAAAAGTGCACCTGCAGATAATATTAATGTGGGTAACAATCCATCGAAGCAGTAGACATATAACTATGAAACATTTCCAGCAGGCAAGCATAGATTTTACATTTATAATTAAATGTACTTGTTTGGTGTTTTACTATCAAAGACTAGATTTTTCTGCTGTGTCTTTATAAACACCTTAAAAACTCATGCAAAAACAGAAAGTGGGAGTTATTTAGGAGGTAATCAAACTAATCCTTGCTTGTGTGAATTATTTTTCTTTTACTGCATCACAGACCTCATACTTCCACACTGACAGCTGCCATTTCAGTGCACTCACACCGACATGTAGTGCACTACGAGAACCTGGATTGTCTAGTGATAACGCTCAAACCTGAGCGTGACCCATCAACGGTCACCTGAGCTTGTATAGCAGGAGGGATGAACCATCAAAATCTTTTAAAGCATTAAGAGAAATGTTGTTAATGCTAATCCTTGCTAGCTAGCTACATTTTTAAGATGCTGATGTTCAACGTGAGATAATGCTGCACAGGCCTAGAAACAGGTCACAACCCCCGGTAATCTCTGGTTGGTTTGTGGCAAATTTTCTATTCCTTGACAAGTGGGTGAGTGGTTGCTGCAAGGTGAAGTTGGTTGCAAAAAGAGTGCTGCACCAAAAACCTCCTTGTGATCGCTTTGGTTGATAGCAGATTGCCACGCTTGGCTGTAGTTAGCATGGAAGATGCGGATTTGTCTTCCAAATACACCCAATTCCCTCTCCAAGTTGTACTGAAACTTGGAAAAAGTGCAATGCAAACTTGTGCAAACTTGTGCCTTATCAGTGTAACAACAAATTACAAAGGCCCAAATTTCACTTTGAAGGCTCCTTTTCTGGTTTGTGTAACACTTGATGCCAGCAACCTAAAGCAACCACTCCCTAACCAGTTTCAGAATATACATTTATCAATAGTAAAAGTACTTAAAAGGGTCGCTGACCTGCATGAACTGGGTGTTAGCAATCAATTTCATAGTGAATATACATTTTTCCTTCCAACTGGTGGCTGCTAGATGATCTTAGACAGGTCTCTAGGCCCGTGCGTCAGGGTTCTAACATTACTGCATTAAATGACAACTCTAACTTACAAGCATGACAGCTGTAAGTTGCAGTGCTAAGAGAAGACTCCAAACTGAGACATATGGTTGTGTTTCAAGTGCAAAATGAGCACAGCCTCTAATGACGTATTGCCAGCCAAGGTTAGTTTGCCTGGTTTTGTCTTCACCTGAACGCGTTGTGCCGACTCAGAGATGGCACATGAGTCTACATGATCCAGAAATCTCTTAGTGTCTGTGACATGTTGAGAGACAGATCATCTTAATCTCTTCTGAAATCTATTTCTCTTCCCTCCATCCCGCTACGCCCTCCCGTTCTGTTTCTCTCTGCAAATTTTAAACTTAAAATAGGAGAAGAGTTAAGGTGTCTGTCTAATTCAGTCGGGTCAGAGGTTTTGGCGAGATGCATTCTGTATTCATTCAGACCTTGATGAATTTCCACTGAGGCAGCTGCGCCCAGCCAACAACCTGACAGGCAGAGAGAGTAGGGAGATGAAGAAGAGAGCAGCAGATAGATAGATGGCACTTCACATCTGCTGGAGGTTCAACAGAGTCAAGGGTCTCTCCTAAATCTAGTTGAGGAGGAACATCTTTCAGGCTTCAGGGACCACCCCACAAACCTCCCCCTCCTTTCAGATGAAACAAATGAGCTAAGCTGGGTGACGGTTTCAGAGAACATCTGAGACACATACTATTCATATTCATACAGAATTTTGGCAACTGCATCTCTCATTGCAAAGAAAAAAGTCATGTTTTTTTCTCTCTTAATCACCAACTGGCCAACTGGCAACGCATCCCTCTTTTTTATGTCCATCTCTGTATATTTCTCTTTCTCAGTGTCCCCTCTTTTCTCTTTGAATTATGGGTCTGTTTGTTATACAATTAGCCTGCTGGGATGGGCTTCATAAATAAAACCGAGGGAGCACATCAGTGAATCGTTCACCCCCACCCCGTCCACCACGGCTCTTCTTCTATTGGTGTCTGTCCATCTGTGTTTGTGTGTTGTGTGTTTGAGTGAACATGAATGGAGGGAGTCGAGCCATGTCATAAAAGTGTCTCCACTAAGTCTGTCGAACCCCGTTCACCCCACTTTGTCACATAAGCGCGGACATTTGCAGTCTTCACTATCACAACAGTCACTTCCAAATATTACACGTCATCCGAGCCACATGTGAGTCGGTGAAAGGTGTGAACAGCTTGCATATTTGTTACAGTAAAGTTCAGACCAAATTTGTAAGCGACAGAAAGACATTTTTGTCCAGATGGCTGTGGTTATGCGAGCACACCTCATATGGAGACCTTAGCGCTCGGTACACAAAGCAGAACTTCAACTTGCAAAAAGATCGGTCTTAATTTAACCCACTCTAAATGATGGCTGGGCATGTGCCCATACAGATAAATGCTCCCAGTGCATGCCATCCTGTTGATCTGAGCAGGCCAGTAATAGGACTGCACCACTAAAGCTCACTGATTTTAAAAGTTGTTGAATTTTTACTAAAAATCAAGTGAAAATTACACTTTTACACGGTGCACATTACTTTTTGACTTTGCCATGCAGTTGCTAAGTATCCAGCGGAAACACCAGAAAAAGAAAATCCATTAATTTGTTTAAAGATGTTCATAAATGGATTTTGTTACCTTCAGAATGACCTATCCTTTCTCTTTTCTCTGTTCTCAGCTTACCTGCAATCTGAATATCATTAGATTTTGAATGGTGTCAATTTTCTTTTGTGTTCTTTTGTGTAATTTGCAATTTCAGTTGGATACCTTACAAAACACTAAAAAAGTGCTACTGTCTACTGTTTCTGCAACAGAATAAAATTTGTTATGTAGTCCTGTCCAAACCACATTTGCCAAGCTAGCGAGTGCCCCTTTAAAAACGAAAGGAACCAAATATCAATATTTTCAGAGTAGCTTGTTAAGCTGAGCACATATGTGATTGTTGTTCACAGAGATGCTAAACTTCAAAGTGACAACACATTAATTCAGGAGTGCGTAAAAGAGAAGTAGCTCTGCTGTAGCCAGCACCACTTACCTTTACACGCACCTCCCCTCTCCTCATATCCGGGGTTACAGAGACATCCACCAATAGGAACCAACCACTCTCCATCAGCACCACAGTACATTTTAGGTTCCTCTCTTTCTTCCGATTGGTTGACACAGGACCCCCGGACCTCCACTAAGGAGGACGTGTCGGCCCCGGTAATGGTGTCGGGAAATGTTGCCAGGTTACGAACGGTGAGCGGGCAGGTTTTGTAGAAAACTCTGACAGAAACCAAAGCAATGCAGGCGCCCACATCCTGAAAGGCTAGATAGAAGCCCTTCCGGGTCGTGACTTTTACATCTCGCACCTCTGTGTTCAGTTTCATGATGCGGTCTCCAACATCCACCTGAATTGAGAGGAAACAGCATTGCATTAATAAACAGTGCAGTAAACCGTGTCACCCCTTATTAATTCAATTTGCTTGTTCAACTTAAAGTGGGCGTTTCAATTGAACCGCCGCTGATCTCCACATCTTCAGCACTTGGCTCCGATTCAGAATAACTTTTATTGATTGCTAAGGCGAAATAAGCTTTACGGCCTGCAAGATTAGAATGTAAGTCACTTTAGCAAAGACTGGGCAAACGCACCTTGCCAACATTCCCGGGACAGCAAAACGGACGTCCAAGATAAAAGTGCTTGTAAAACAAATAAAAACATTACAGCTAAGTGCTTTTGGGGGGGTTTATTTTCCACATAGGAGCAAATTACACTGAGTGGAGGAGGGAACTCAAAGCCTGACTCAGTTATTCGGTGTTACCTGGGTGAAGCTTTCGTCTGCTGCCACCGTGTCCACCTTAATGAAGCTGCTCTCTTTGATGTAGCTCTCTCTGTCTTCGTTTGACTCATGGTAGTACAGATTGAATGTCTCCTACAAGACAAAAGGGGAATTTAAAAAAAAGGGACAGACCGAGGCACCTATTTATCGTCAGCACCAGCACTCATCTTTTCTCTTAATATGATAATGAGTCAAAGTGGGGTTTGTGCTTGAATAAACAGCAGCTGTAATATAAAATAAAGGTCCATTAGCGGCAGTCTGTCCATTAAGTAATTATCATGAGAGTTAACATATTAAAAAAGGTCAGACCCTTTATCAGAATTCTTTGCTGTTTTGTTAAAACTTTTTACCGCAGTCAGGCCATACATTCACCAGCACGCTTTCACGTACCTTACAGGTGCCGGTGACCCCTGGGAGGCTGTTACAGTCTCTCAGGGTGAACTTGACTTCGACGTAGACCCGCTGAGCTCCGGACCGAGGGATCCAGTCTGTCCTCAGCCAGTTGTTTTGATTGGGCTCTAGGACATTGCACACCTGGTACGTCCTGATGGGGATGTTCTTCTCATCCATAATGCTCACCTCTTCCCACTTCAAACAAGCACATTTGTATTACTGCGTTAGTTAGAGCAATGATTGTGCATGTAAGACATATGTTGCTGCCTACAGGCGTTAGACTACATTCCATAAATGCGTTTAGTTCAGGCCAACATCATGAAGCCCGACTTTGAAGTGACTGGAAATGAACTGAAGCAGATGTTCCATCAAAGTTGCCTTGATGAATGACTTGATATTAATTAAATGTAACTGTCATGTGGAGAACAGGTTTCCAAAACTTCTCCAAATTCAAGATAGTCTGATTTTTTTTTTTTTAAATAAAAGAGTCATTTGCCAAGCAGCAGTCATTTAAAAAGGCTGCTGGCACTCAAATTTCAGATGACACGCCAGTTCAATTTCCCACAATGCACCAACAGAGAAGGGTTTTCAAAACCCTTCCATGCTGGCAGCTGCAGGCTGTTATATAATTTTGACAAAAGCATCTAAATAGCCGCTGTGATGGCAGCAATGTTAAAGTGTCTGAAAGTTGATTTTCATACTGTGCTGGCGTGAACTGAAACTGACTGCATACGTCGCATAAAGTTGAACTCTTCAGCGTAGGCACAAGCTTTAAACACACACACACACACACACACACATATAAGCAGCGATGGCCGGCAAAAAAGTGCACACTGTGAAAAACTTAGGTTGCCTGTCCACTGGGAGGTACTTCTAGTCATCATATATACAAAATAACTTTCAGATGCCAGTGTGCACCCTGTGATTCACCGCTGCTGTGTGAAGCCTCACGGGCTAACGCTCATTCTTGCATCAATATTCTGCAGCGGACGGTGGTTCAGATTTGTTGCGACTCCAAGGTTTTTGCAGGCACATTTCCATACGAGTGAAGCAGGCTCAACCTTCACCGCACCATCCATCTCAATAGAGCCGATTATTTGCCTTGTACTGTGACCCTTCAAATGACCGCTGAGCCTCCCAAGTCCAAATTGGCTTTTTATTGCCACTGAATAATAATCTGCTCTCTCCCTGCTAGTGAGAGCTGTATACACACTAAATGCAGCGTGTCCAAAGAGAGAAAAAGAGAGCGAGAGGAATGACAGAAGAATGTGTGTGTGTGTGTGTTTGAAGTAGGAGGGCATGCTTGTGTGTCAGTGTGTGTCTTTAGACTGATCGATATGCCATCAGAGTCAATTTCGTTGTCTAATGTGGGCTTATTGCCTATATGCTATCAGCTAATAATAATATTATGTATATGTTGGGTGATTTGCAAGCGGTGCAGTAAATATGTTAGCCTTTACAGTTTTATGTACATTTTAAGCCCATTCTTTATTGATTTAATACTCAAAATGTATCAGCACTTCTATTGGCCTGGAATATCTAATCGAGACTGATCTTTGGTAAGCCACGCATTTCTTTATGTACAGTGTGTGAAAATGTGGGCCTGTGTGAGTGTGAGCGTGTGCACAAGCCCACATAGTGTGAGCGTTTGTGCGCTGTTGTAGTGTCTTTGCGGGTTGAGGAAGTCAGCTGTATAAAAGCTGACATGGGGTATGATGTCTCTGTGTCTAGTCTCCTTCAGAGTTTTTGTCAGCCTACGCAGCTGTCAAGGGAGAAGAAAAAAAAAAACATACAGAAATGGAGTTTTGTATGTATGTATGTGTGTAGCTAAGGGGTGAGGAAGGTGGGGGGAGTGCCTGTAATCAAAAGCTCAGTGCGTGCAGACCAGGACCCTGTCAATCAAGCAGCATGTGAGAGTATAAGGGCAATGGCAAGTGAAGAAATAACAGTCAAGTTCACCACTAACTCTTAAACCAACAAAAGAGGTAAGAGAGACACTGAACAACAAAGAAAGGGAGAGAGAGAGAGAGAGAGAAAGAGAGGAAGAACTATGGATGGCAGATCACGACAATGACAAAAAAACACAAAGAGAAGATCAAATCTGAAACAGATATCTCCAGGATTCATTCTGGCAACTGCACGGTAGTAAAAATTCCTAAAAAATGACACCCACCACCAAGCTGGTTTATGCCTTTACTTGTGCCAAACGCAATGGCAGCAGTCTCATATTAGCACTTAGGCTTGGTGAACAACAGCACATTTCAAAATCTGTGGGATGATTATTTACAGTTTCCAGACCGAGCGTGTGCATGTGCGCGTGTGAGGAACGAGAGAGGGTGTGTGAGTGCGTTTTCCAAAGAGAGAGCAGGTTGTAAACAGTGTATTCATAAAGAAAAAAAAGAGAAAAAAGAACAGGCAGCTCCCACTCACCCCTCCCTCTGAAGGACTGGCTGCCCATTTCAGCTCTCCTGGCACTGTCCTGGTATCCAGCAGGGTCACTGAAATTGCATACACACACACATGCAGGTGGATTCAGGACAACCAGTCTGGAATATATATATTTTTTTTTAAATTGCTCTTAAGCAGAGAAAATTAATTTGACAGACTTCTCACGAGAAGTAAGTGATGGTTAAGCTGTGAACAGTTATGGAAGTAAAAGCAGGCGTCACTTGGTTTGGCACTGTTAGGTTTAAAATTTTATCTTACTTCCACTGCACAGAGTCATATATGTACATTTAATATCACATACATTTATATATTTCACAGAATTTTAAACTGTTGATTTGAGAGCTCAGAGCTTTATTCATGCACAAAACCCCAAACCAAAAACTATGAATTCCACGGTTTAACAGTTTATAACAAAAACGCCGAGCTGTACAGTGTTCGCCACAATGACCATATCCACAAACATAAAGAAACAAACAAAAAAGAAGAAGAAAAATGAAAAATATTTCAAGGAAGAAAAAGCTCACAGCTGGACTGCACAAATATTACAAAGATATCTAAGAGTTCAACTTTTTTTCCTCTTCTAGATGTTTGCAGATTTGTCCCTGTTCTTTGCTATCCTAGGACGCGCCTTGAGCGCACGCAGGATCTCTCCCAGCTCGCAAGAGCGGAAAAAAAAGACCCGACTGTGCCACACAAGCAACACGGATTCGAGTCCCTCCTTGCTTACCTTCATTTGGCGGATAAATCCTTGTTCTCGAACTTGAAACTAATGTTAATATCCAGATAGTAGAAGAAAACGTTCGCCACAGATTTGCAGCCATGTGTGCAGCGTGGAAGCGTGTGCGTTCCCCGTCGGCTCCGCGCACTCGCTCTAGCAGCTCCATCCCGGTGGGAAAAAAGTGTTTGAATGAAACCAAGTGTGAACGCGAGTTGGATGCAGCAGTGGGTACTGGGGCGGTCTCCTGCACTTCCTATGCTTCCCGTAATGATAAATGACACGAGGCAAATGACTGTTCTCTAGACTATACGAGCGTCGGTGTGTTATCCTTCAGCATCTTTGTTTCCAAGAAGGCAAATGCAGATCTGTAGCTTCTGTGTTTAAAAACGGGTGACATTAGTTAAAAAGAATAACTTCCCTCTGGCTGTAAATTTAAGCTGCATGAAATTGTTAAAAAATAATTGTGACGTTTTTCACTGATTCGACCACAAAACTTACTCAGCCCACTTTAAAACACCTAATCTGAGAAATATAATGATGGAAAAAAATGAACGCTGTAGTCAGTAGAAGCTGTCTGGCGCACGTCAGAAGTGGCATTTAGCAGTGATAACCCAAAGGAGGGCCAGCAGGGGTACAGGAGGCCATAAACGTCACAATGCTGCACTTAAAAAATAATCACATAGTCACGTGCATTTCAAAACATGAATATGTCACATTCTCCTGATAAAGGCCTGAAGTGCCTGATTGGAGTTGAGGTTGTCCTTTGTCCTGAGAAGCGAAACACCCATGAATGTGACTACAGCGCCACCTGTTGTTGATGGTTGCTGGGTGAAGGAGGAGAAACCCAAAGAATGGTCAGGATCATTTCACAGTGGGCTGTTGGTTATTTTAAGGCTGAGAACAGGAGGTTTGATGGAGCTTCAGTCATTTCCCTGCCGTCTGTCAGCTACAGTTTTTAGTATTTTTTCAACTCCCACATGGATGTAAAGAAATGAGCATGTTCTTAATTAAAGAAGAAAAGCACTCGTAAACAAAAAGGCTCAAGAGCCCGGCCTTGTGTGTAAGCGTGATGGAGCGAACAAAGAGCCAGGCTCATGACCTGTCCTCCTACACGCTCCCTCTCTCAGAGACCCTGGAAAGGAATCACTGCTGAGGGGCCGCGCAGCTCGAAGAAGTAAATTCTTCGATTTATATCGACTCAGTCTGGTTTTCTCTCCTCTGTCGTCCATTTTAACAACAAAAGGTGAAGCAAAGACTTGCTCCACCGTGTTCAGTCCTTGTTTAACACGTACAAAGGTAAGCTCTGATAACCCCTGTTGAAGACCAGCAACAAAGAGCACTAAATGGCAGGTGTTTGTCTGGTTTTCGGGACTTTTTTTGGGACTCACTGTATGTGAGACTTCATGTGTGAGTGTGTGCGTGCCTGCGTTTGCAAGTATGTGTTTGTGCGAGCCGGTCTCCATCTTGCTTTTGTGTCTGCACAGTTGCTACGCCGAAACCATCTCAAAGCCCTGTGTGGCATCATAATGGACCCAGGAAGAGCATCTGGCACTTTGAGGCGGCAAAAACGATCTCCCCGCATCGACCTGCCACTCTTCCCCCACCCGCCATAATAGCGTTTTCACGTTTCATTCTTCGCCAGGCCCACGATAGAATGCGCAATCACAAAGGCCCAATTAGCCGAGAGGGGACCACGATTTCGCTCGGGGACCGGCAAGCCAATGGCATTGGGCGTCGTATGGCGAAGGCCAATGGGGCAGCGGCACAGGTGGGTGGGACATGGCAGCGAGGCGGAGGGGACATGGTGACATGGATGGAGAATGCGCCGTTGTTTCTGGTCATTTGTGTCACCAAAGTTTTGATTGATGACGGTTGAAATGTTTTTCCCACTCTCCCCTGAGAATCACAGCTTTCTGGAGGGGGGTTTGCACAAAGATCCCCCTGCGTCGAACCCCTACTTTACGTTTGGCCCTTAGCCCTACGCCACACACAAACACACATCCCTACACGCTTTTTTGTTCCCTGCAAGGCCCCAGATGGCTCCTGCCCACACATCTGTATTGTTGACCACTAGATACAGGCGCTTGTTAGCGTATGAGCGCATGAGAACCAGCATTTAAAGACATCCAGAATCGCCAAGTGTCAAACAGCGATGAGGAGAACAGAGAGAAGAGGAAGAAATTTAAGCAAAGTACATACAAAGTAGCCAAATGTAAATTTGTGCATGTGCGTGAGAGTGTTAAGAGAAAAGCCCGAGGGACGGTAGGTGTGTGGGCGGCTGAGAGAGATGAACAAAAGAAGCAGGGAAGAGAGATGAGGAGCAGCGCATTGCCAGTGAGGATTTGATTGGGTGGGTGGGTGGTGGTGGTGGTGTATGTGTGCGTGTGGGGGGTGGGGGGGTGGTTGGGTGTTGAAAAGGGATCTTCCCTCAAAGCCTCTCTAAGATATTCCTGGAGCGAGCTAAGGTTTCATTTGGCTTGCAGTCCTACACAGAGTGCTTACATCGCACTGGGAGCTAAAACCATTTAATATTCACACAACCAGGCTGATATTCCCGGGGTTATATGACAGATAATAATCAGATTTTCTAAATCTGTATGGTGCGAGCGTGTGTGGTTGAACTCCTTGGGTCGACAGAGCGTCATTAGCATGTCAGAGGCGTTTCGCTGGTACCCGGTTTTCTCCATAACAGCTGCTAGTCTGGCGAATTACTCAATTCGTGTGTGGATGTGCGTCCGTGTCCACGCACGCGTGCTCAGTATCAACAAAGGAAGAAGCGAACAGAAGGTTTCATCAAAAACACCAAAAGTGTGTGTGTATGTGTGCTGTGCATCATGTGCTCACTTTGATGACTGAAGAAATCTCCATCAGCATCTTTCTATGGTGTGTATATGTGTTTGTGCGCGTGTGTTTGTGTGGTGTGTTTGCATGTGATTGCATAAACATGGTGTCAGAGTGATGAGATGTTCCCTCCATCCATCTGTTCTGCTGGCATTTACATCTTAAGAGGGCTACAATAGAAGAGAGACAGATAGGGAAATTGCAAGAAAGCGAGATAAGTAGTGCAGTGAAGAGATTCTGCAATATTGTTGGTTTTTGTTGTACACTCTTTAGAGTAAATACACACTCTTGGGTCACCTGTAACAGCTCTCTGGTTCCATTCTGAAACCATCTTTTAACACGGTTGAGGGTTTCTAAGTATTTGCGAGAAGCCGTGTATGAGTGAAGCTATGGTGTATCTTCCTGTGGATGTGGTTGTTTTGTTTTTTGTTTTTTGTTTTTTAGTGTGCATGTGTGTTTTTGTATGAGTGTATGCATGTACAAGAGACAGAGAAAGAACTCATTGTTCCCATCCTCCTTATCTATCGTCTCAGCCGAGAGCCCGTGCTGTTTCCCCCCTCAGCGATATGACCCGGCTCTGATACCGCACGCCCTCGTCTCCACAGATAACAGACCACCCTAAAAATACTCATCTTTCTACCAACTTACTCGCTTCCCCTCTGTTCGCTTCACCTCTTCTGGCTCACTCTATCCTCCGGAGTCTCCCCGGCCAGGAGTTAGCTCTGCCAGACTAAAATACCTCTGGGCGCTTCCTAGAGTCACAGAGGTCTTCTAATTCTATATTTTCCCCCCCTTTTCATCTTCTACTACTCATTCTATTGGAGGCCGTGGATGTTGCAGTGTTGGTTTGAACAACAAAAGTGTAACTCAGACTGTTACATCACAAGTTTTCTTATAATTTTCCACAATAATTCCTCATCTCCCCCCGCAGCTACTTCAGTCACCCACAGTCTGGACACACGGGGCAGATGGCATGTAGGAGGAAAACGATGAGGACAGAATCTGCCGGGCTCACTTAATTACACATCAAATAATTTACCATAACGCAATAAAATATTGAAGAGTGCATTGTTTTTTTCGTGCCTCACGGGTTCGACAGTCTGGAACGATGCTAATTATGATGATTTTTTTGAAGATCATGCCACAGCCAAGAGCTTTGGGAGATTTTTTCTTAATCTCTCTGCCGATTCTCTCTCTGGCTAAACTCATCTTTGCTGTGAAGTGCTTTTAAGGATCCTGACAATGCCCCCTCTCTGTTGATTCGAGGAAGTTCTTTTTTGCTCATTTAAAATGCTTTTATTCCAAAGTACTTTGGTACGTTTGACATTTGGGGTTAGAAAGCTGCCGTTTTGTTCTTTTTGTGTGTGTGCTCACGCGCGTGTGTGCGTGCATCCTCGCCCTTCTTTCGGCCTAAACCCACGCAAGTGACCAGAGGGAGCCTTGTGTGGGTGGACAACTCAATGGTGACCCTCCCCCCACCTCACTCCCCGCCCCACCAACACCCCTTACCCTCTCGTCTCTCCTCCCTTTCGCTCTTTTCTTGTCCTCTGTCCACCAGCATGAGTTCAAAATGAAGGAGAGGGGCCTAGGAGGAGAAAAAGTCTACTTCACACCCACTCTAAAGCAAACAATCACCAAACATACATCTATAAAAAGAAGATGATATAAGAATATATATATATCTATGTGTGTGTGTGTGTGTGTGTGTGTGCCCTTTGACTGTGAAGAAGTGGTTTCTGTATATACGAGTGATAAAGCATGACTAATAACAAAAACTAGCTGAGCAAAAAGTTAGTCAAACTGAAAAGAATCACAAACGATCTTTATCTGCATCTCATTAAATTGTTTCTGGTTTGTTTGGATCCCAATTAGCTGCTACAGAGGTAGCAACCATTTTTCCTGAATTTCACATAACTAACCACTACTACAGATTACAATAATAACAGCACTTTAGCAAATAATAATAATGATATAAGAACCGAACAGAAAAATGAAAAGGGCGATACAGGAGACAACAATATAAGGAAGGAGTTACTTTACTGAAAAAGGCGGTATTTACAGTGATCAACCCGTGAGGAAATTGTTAAATCCTCTCTGTAACACAGGGTTGTTTGAATTATGTTGCTACTGTTACCTTTTCTGTTCACTGTAGCTGCAGAAACAATGCTTCAAGTCACATAAAGCAAGCATTTTTCAGTGAGAAACACTCTGTACTACCTGTGCAATGGCATATAATTGTATGCACTGCCTATTGAGCATTTTATGGAGAATTTAGAAGGTGGAGGCAGATAGTAAGAGCTGTTAAAAAGCAACGACCAATTAGAGGTGGACTAATAGTTGGCATGGCGCCTGAACACAACTCTACTTTAATACAATGAAATACAGTAGTTAATATTTTTGAGCAAGAAAACAATTTCAAGGTGTAACAATTATCTGGATCTTTTTAGGCTTAAATAATCATCATCATCCTGGCATTTCTGCATTAACTGGTTAATTTTCTCAATAATGTGTAAAAAGAAAATACAATATAAATTTATAGATGAAAGACTATTAGAGTGATTTCAAGCAAACAGTTGACTGGGTCCTTAAAAACGATGAGTAAATTCTCTGTAATAAAGACTCAGTGCGGCTGTAACCTCACAGGAAGGCGTTTGTTTTTCTTTAAGTGAAGGAGACAGGACGGCAAGAGGCTGTGTTTTATGTCGGATTAGCAGGGATTAGGCTGTTAAACCAGACATTGCTCAGTTAATCGTGCCACCTTTCCCTTTATCAGTGCATGCCGCAGATTTCACACGCAAACGCCTACATGTGTAGAAACAGAGAGGTTGAAATAGAAGGTGGGATGTTAATGAGTTACCTTAATTCTTGTGTTGATTTGAACCTGACTCATTTTGATTTTGATATGTAGGTGACTCCCACACGGTTACTTTTGGTACCGTGAGAGTTTCTTCATTTCGTTTGCTCAATGACACAAATAAAAATATGCTGAGAAAAGTCGCTTACCCCGCAACATGTTTTATACAAAAACAGAAAAGAAAAAATAAAATGAACAATTTGAATTTTACAGATACAAGGCAATTCTTGTTGGTGGTATGAAAAACAATTGTACTGCTGTGGGTCATAAAGTGGCTAGATTTGCTTTATTTCTATTTATTAAATCTTGCTGGGCATCCATCAACGGGCCATGACCACAGTGCCCCCTATGGATAAAGGGATAAAAGAAGGAAGCAAAAACTGCTGGAGGACACCAACAAGCGTGGTCCGTGCATGTGTGATGCTCTAAATTAGATGTGTGGGTCAGCCTGCCAAGTAGGAGGACAGCAAAGGTTTCAAGAAGGGCAGGAGTTGTGCAAGTCATAATGACACAAAGCTCACAAGAGTCAGAACTAATTTAGGATCACGACTTCAGGCTTCAGATGACTTCTCATCTAACCGTCTCATCAGATTCCTTATAAAAGCTATCAGCATGCATAAACAACAGTGAAAATAAATACATTTTAGGCATTTTGTTCTCGAATTACTGAATTACTTTATGCTCAAAGACACATAAATTTCAGGGGAAAGAAAATGGTTACCATGAAAATGACTCGTTTTCATAATTACTCCGTGATGCTGGACATGAAAAACCAGCCTCCGGCAAGAGCACATGTGTTAATCAAACAGCTAACAGTTAACTCAGTGAGAAGACTTACTCAAGTAGCGGTCAACAAGCATTTATGCTTCTGAAGTGTCCTTGAGCAAGGCCACAGATTCCTATCAACTGCACTGGATATAAATGCATGGCTGGTCTTCACACTTGTGATTTCCCACTGATAAAGGCCAATCACATGGAGTATGTGGTGCAAATAAACTCATGTTAATTGCAAAACATTCATATTTGTGCCTAAATAAAATACAGTAGATATCAGTATTTTACTGTAATGAGCTGTTGATTTTTACACGTACTTGTAAACAGCCTGTTTATGCTGTTTTTGAAACATATTGTATACATATTGTATGTGCTACAACTTGAAGCTGTTGCACCTATCTAGGTCAGCTGAGCGAGATCTGAAATTGTCAGCTTTCTGCAGACTAAATAGGTCATGCTAACCAGAACCAGGGGAAGGGGGCGGGGAAGTTTGACAACCTTTACATACACTTTGAGTTTTCACCACAAAACAATCCCAAGATTGCTGATAACATCAAAAACCCAAGATAGACAACCGCTTTAAGCTACAATGTGAAAGTACTGTACGACAAAGCCTATGACAGTCGTGTTTTGCTAGGACTTCAACAGGAATATCGCATGCGAGTCTCACGTGCATTCGCATGTAGCCATGTGGGTATATGCACTCACACAGGAAGACGCAGCCATGAAATCAAGAGAAATCAAAGTAAAGCTAAGCTATATAACGATTCAAATCTGCTGTGCCATATATGAAGAACTTCAGTGTACAACTATTCAGAAAGTATAACATGCATATGCAGAAAGTATAAATACATATTAGAGCCAAAGGAGATATATGAACTAACTGCATCAGAGCACCAGGCCCATGTCATCCCACATAAACAAATCCTAGTGTTGCGTAATAGCAGGGTACATGACTAAATTGGTAATGAAGATGCAAAGTTGCAACATGATGCAACAGTGGGCTTCCTGTCCTCAATTTAGGAGCCGCAAGGTGCAAAAACATCAGTAGTGGAAAAAGTATATATATGTGCAGAGACCATGTAGTCAGTGAGTCTCCTGCCACTCTTTTTGCACTGTCAACATGGCTCTGAGAGGTACAATCACCCTGACGGCTCTTCTCCTCTGCTTCATACTGGGCATACTTAGTCCAGCTCCAGCCGAATGTAAGTTTATTTTGTTGCATTTAACTTTTGGTCAGTTAATAATGAAAATATGACATAAAGACTCAAAGATGACATGTTAATGATCTGGTGCCTTTGCATCTGTGTCTGTGTGTGCATTAGGTGCCCGTACAGCCTGCTGTACCAGCTACAGTAAGACGCAAGTGTCCATCAATCGCGTCAAGGGATACAGAGAACAAACTGGCTATGAATACTGCCGCATTGAGGCAATCATGTAAGACATGTTGACTTCCAAACCATCCAACTTTGCCTGCAACCTCTAAATCACTCATTATAATACTGGACTAGAACAGTCATAGCATTCCAAACATTTGCAAGTGGATTGGTGGGGACTAACGGGGTGGATTGGATCTATTCCAAAATATTCCAAAGACACTGGTAGTTTTTTGTTTTTTTGTAATGGTGGCAAGAAGTATAAAAGTCATTTCTGCAGATTCTTGTGAAATAAAAATAAGACTTTTATTTTTAACAGTTTTTGTTAAATTATGAATAAAAATGTAATTAAAGTTGCAGTTATTCTGAATCAGTCTAATCCAACAAAACTTTTGATTCATATTAAAATCAAAATGAATCATAGGTTTTAAATCATTTTAGGTTTTACAATATATTTTAAAATCTAAAATCCTTAAATTGAGTTATTAAAGTATTCGAGCAGAGACTCTGGCATATGATATTATTTATCATATACCAACACATATACATGCAGCATAAATGAATACGCTTCAGTACTATGTTACTCTAATGATGTGTTTCACTGTTATAGTTTCTACACGGTTGCAAATAGGCAGGTGTGTGCAGACCCAAAAGCTCACTGGGTGAAAAAACTCCTCGAACAACTCAGGTATGACATGCTTACTCACTTTAAATTGTCAGTTAGGGGCTGCTTAGATGTGCACCTGAAGATCTGGAAAAGCATAATGAATTTGAATGAATGGGGCTTTGTTTTGGGGATATAACATGTGAGAATTACTTATTTTTTAGCGCAAAACTGAAGAACATGTCCAAGGGTGGCTCGGTTGGAGGAAAAACTTCAGTGAAGAAAACTGGAAATGCTTCAGGTCGTGATGGAAGTGGATCTGCAACAGAGGCTTTCACTGCTTATTAGCAAAAACCACGTTGTCACCTTAGACAGCTGGAAGTAAAGAAATCGCCATGCAGAATTACCCAGTGTGCCTATACATTTGTTATAAAGATACTCAAGCATTTATAATCAAGTTAACGCTGAGGGCACTGTCCCTTGAAAAACCGACAAAATGTGTAATACCTTTGCTTTACTGTTTGCTCTTAACTTCTTCAGCCTCAGGTTTAAATTCAGTACTCCTGTATTAAAACTGTATTAAGAACAGATTTGAGGCAAATGTTGATTATTTCTTCAGTCTCTCAATAAATCTTTACAAAAACACGTTTTGTTTCATTCACTGCAACGAATCTCCTGCGTAAACAAATTAATGACCTAAAATATACATATATTGCATTTTGGACAAGTAAATGAATTTATTTCAGGGTAATGTAACGCTGTTGTCTACGTTGCTTTAGTCAAATTGTAACATTGTAACTAAAATTCGCCATGCAACTTTCACTGAATGGATTTTAAAGTTATTTCAGTGCCTTTAGAACTTGTTAACCAGTTTCACAAAATATTTCAGGTAACGTGCAACGTCCTTACCAAATCCTTCATTTAGAGAATATTTTCCAAACAATCAATGAGAGAAGACTCACAGACGGGTTAAGTTAGGTACATGGCATACACTTTAAGCACTTGTACTTAAGTGTTGGACGGTGAAAACTTTTCGATGAGCAATACTGATCTCTGAGCTCATGTAAATGTATGACATGGCTGTTAGGGAGGCAGTTTCCTGTGCTATTTCAGATTAACACTCCAAGAGGTTGGTGTACCAGTCATGCAAGGTGACACATTCCTTTGACTGAATATGCACTGCAGTCACTTAAAGCATCCACTAGAGGGCAGAATGAATCTGAAAATAACACACTATTGTCTGCTACATCATGAGATTTTGATTGTCTCGCTACAAGGACATGAAAACATTTTGAGATGCTCTATCTTCGTGTACAAATTTGGGTTAAAACATCATCATGTATTCGATGTAATTACACAGTTTTTGTTGTGCTCTTGTTCATATTTAAAAATCATTCAGTTGTGGAAGAAATTAGTTGTCTAACCTAAGCTTAAGTACTTCTAACGCAATTTTAAAAATAAAGTTATCGTTTAAAAAAATCAAGTCTCTTCTCTTTTTCAAGGTCTATGCCTCCCAAACAGAGAGAAGTCAGAGGAGTTTATATCCACAATTTCATTAAACCAGTTGTTATTAGTCATGTATTACAGATGCTTTGCTGTGAGCTAAAAAAGGCAAATAGAATAAGAGAGATTTAAAGGAATAATTTGACTTGTCTCTTCAAACGTCCGCCTCACATAAATCCTAATTCAGGGTTGCACATACACCATGAAGCTAAAAAATGCATCTGAAGCTTGCATGCAACTGCTGGACACATTACAACAGTACTCACATGATTTAGTAGATTGACAAAAATGAGACAAACATGGGAAGACCTCACAGCAACATGAAAATACCCCAGGAGGAAGCATCATGCTTTGTGGTTTCTTTTGCCAGAAGCTCAGTAGAAGTTCGCTGCAGGAGAATGACTGTAAAGACTGAAGTTAATCCACTACAGAACGACACTTTGAGAGATCTGACAGAGCCCAGACTTAAATGCTTTGGAATAACCTCAAGAAAGTCACTGACATCCTAAGAAGATGGCTGATAAGTGGTTCAGGAGGGAAGAATGATGTCAAATTGCTTACTTTTTCCATCAGCAGTGTAACTGTTAACAGCTGTTATTGCATTCAAATGTTGGGTTTGGTGTGTTCTCAAAGCATTACTTCTCTGTTTTATGGATGTGTTCAGTGAAGTCAAGTGAGGGAGTTTTAACTGAGCAAAGAAAATCACATAACATCAAGACTGTGGATACATGATGGGATCAGTCATTTCATTTATGACAAACACCATACAAGTCTCAGCTGTATTACTCTCGTCATGGAGATATACCGTGTGTCTCTGCAAAGAGCAAGCACATAGCATAGGCAGAAATTTATATTAAAAAGGCAAAACAGAAAAAATAAACATCACTGGTTATAAATACGGTAATATAGAGATGACATTAGAAAGCATTTAAAATTATTTCAAATTAAAACAAATGTCTGTAGTTGTTCCTATTTGTAATAAAGAAAGATGCTCTCTGTGAGCTGGAGTTGAGAGCAGTCTTCCTTGCTCTGCGTGCGTGCCTGTAAAACACACATACAGTGGATAATGGTTAAAACAAGCTTGTGGTATACCTCAGCAAAATATCCAAAGTAACCAATAACTTCTCGAAACAGGAAACAGGTTGAGATAAGAAGGCTTAGTCACTGTTGTCTCAAATCTGGGTGGAAAAATGAAAAAAACTCAAAATTGAGCCCATATTTTTCACCTGGCTTACTTTCAGAAACTCGCGTTTCCAACTTTCTTTGATAAAATAAGGAAATAAATCTTATATAACACAGGGTGGGTTCTTCCTCTGCATCCTGTAGCCAATAATGGGAGCTGTGATGGGATTGAGACAGACCACTTTGCTGTAGCCACTTGTCTTGATCTCTGTTTTTAGGAAACAATAAAGCTGTTCAATATTACAAACAGTCCTTGCATTATCTGACAGGTAATGACAGCCATAGCAGAGAACTGTAGTTAAAACTGTAATGCTTTTAATGCACAGCTGTATGGCTTCTGTAGAAGCTGATCAGAGATCCTGTAGGTGGAGAAAACTGATCTTCTTGAAGCAGACTTGTAGCTTTTATCTCATGAATGGAGAAACCAGGCCATACTGACTGGGTGAATTCCGTATTAGTTTTTTCTATAGCGTCTGTTTACATCAGGGCGATGGACAGGATGACTTGGATGACACTGCATTTCCGTTTGACGTGATTTCATTATGACTTTGACAGAGGACTTCAGCACTCGTGTTCGTGGCTATTACTCTTATTTAGTTTTTACATGCAGGGTTCAGTTTGCTGTGGGGGATAGGGGATTTACATGGGAAAAACAAAAACATACCCCCCACCCACATTTTTAACACAAACCACACTCTGATTACGCACATAAAGTAAATAACGAAGTGACAAACTGACTGCAAAGACATCATCTGCCCTGTAGGAGGGGAACTCTCTGTGTTGCTTCTACTGACTTGGTAAATGGGCTGGCACTTATAAAGCAGTCCATCCCCACTGCAAACAGGAAAGTGCTCAGAGTCGATCCCTGATGTGATCCCAACCCCGCTTTGAACCCATCTGTTATTCCTACTGTACACCTCACCACTGTCTCGCTGTCCGTATCATCATTTTTCTTTACTCCTTTTACTCACATCTTAAACATATGTGAACATCTTGAGGTGTATATGTATGTGTTTTGATGATTACTTAATCTGTGTTTTATTTCGAGGTAGTGTGTAGAATTTTATTATTTATATATATATATATATATACACACATATATACATATATATATATATATTTATATACATATATATACATATGTATATATTTTTACGATGACAAAGAAATCTTTAATTTTGACATGTATCTTAGTCTTCCCTTTTCCCTGGTGCTGACAGTTATGTTTATTATAGAAAACGGGAAGGAAAGCAGTCCTAAGGCTTTCCACCAAAAACCACAGATTTCCGAGTGTCCTCTAATCCAAATTTGGTCATTCCATCCACGGTTACATGTCTGAACTTGCTCAGTAAGCTTCTATGATTTCAATAAGTAAGAAAAATTACAAAAGAAGAGTTGAACTAGATCTTTTTCTTTTAAAAAGATAGGATGATTATCGTACCTACAGCATTAATTTGCTCATATTTTAACTACAGTGTTTATACTTAAATGCTTTTCTTGCAGCTGGTTCTGTTCCAAAAGACAAACAGTTTAGCAGGTACAGCTGGCTAGTAGGAGCTGTCAAAGAGCAATAAATAGTCAGACTTGAACAATTAATTATCAGATCAGACAAAGTTTTTTAAGACATTATGTTATTCTGGAATTTAAAGGGTATTCTGATTATTCTGGTATTAACTTACTGAATTAACTAGTTAATACTTTGGTCAATAAACTATAAACATAAAAAAAAAGAAAAAAAGAGCATAAACCACTAAAATTATATCTGATATTTTTCATTAACAGTTGTTTCAGCTTTAGAACAGTTAAGTTTGTCCATAAAAAGTTTCTTTCAATAAGACAGGATAGTAAGAGGCTGTGTTTTATGGAGGGTTAGCAGGAATTATTGAGTCATGCCATCTTACTCTTTATCAGAACATGCTGTGTATTTCACATGCATATGACTATATATGCAGAAAGAAAGTGAGGATAATTTAAAAAAAAAAAACATATACATATATATATATATATATATATATATATATATATATATATATATATATATATATATATATATATATATATATATATATTTTACATATATAAATTGATTCTTGTTGCTGACATTACAAACAATCGTGCTGCTGTGGGTGATAATAAGTGACCACATATACTTTATCGCTTATGGTGCAGCCACTAAACAGGACAGGTGCAGACTGCAGCGGACTGTATGGGCAGCAGAAAAGATCATCGGCGCCCCACTGCCCTCCATCCAGGACCTGTACCTCTCAAGAACTAGGAAACGGGCAGGGAAAATCATCACAGACCCCTCACACCCTGGACACAGACTTTTTGACCTGCTGCCCTCTGGCAGACGGTATAGAAGCCTGCAGACCAGGACCACCCGACATAGGAACAGTTTCTCTCCCCTTGCCATCTCCCTCCTAAACAGCTGAACTGTCACACTGCTCACACTGCTAGACTGGAACTGCACCTTATGTACATTCTATGGTATTCATTTCATTTCTGTCTGTACATCTGTATTTTATGTATATAAGATTTAGATGTAGCTTCACCATCTACCTGAACCAAATTCCTATGTGTTTGCGCATTTACTTGGCAAATAAACGTATTTCTGATTCTGATTTAGTCTTGGTGGGTGTTAATCAATGGCCACACTGCCCCCTACTGGTAATGGAGGCAAAAACTGCTGTAGGATACCATCAAACATGGTCTGTGTACAGTGGCTTGCAAAAGTATTCGGCCCCCTTGAACTTTTCCACATTTTGTCACATTACAGCCACAAACATGAATCAATTTTAACTGAAAAGTGGGGTGTGCGTAATTATTCAGCCCCCTGAGTCAATACTTTGTAGAACCACCTTTTGCTGCAATTACAGCTGCCAGTCTTTTAGGGTATGTCTCTACCAGCTTTGCACATCTAGAGACTGAAATCCTTGCCCATTCTTCTTTGCAAAACAGCTCCAGCTCAGTCAGATTAGTGAACAGCAGTTTTCAGATCTTGCCACAGATTCTCGATTGGATTTAGATCTGGACTTTGACTGGGCCATTCTAACACATGGATATGTTTTGTTTTAAACCATTCCATTGTTGCCCTGGCTTTATGTTTAGGGTTGTTGTCCTGCTGGAAGGTGAACCTCCGCCCCAGTCTCAAGTCTTTTGCAGACTCCAAGAGGTTTTCTTCCAAGATTGCCCTGTATTTGGCTCCATCCATCTTCCCATCAACTCTGACCAGATTCCCTGTCCCTGCTGAAGAGAAGCACCCCCAGAGCATGATGCTGCCACCACCATATTTGACAGTGGGGATGGTGTGTTCAGAGTGATGTGCAGTGTTAGTTTTCCACCACACATAGCGTTTTGCATTTTGGCCAAAAAGTTCCATTTTGGTCTCATCTGACCAGAGCACCTTCTTCCACATGTTTGCTGTCCCCCCCACATGGCTTGTGGCAAACTGCAAACGGGACTTCTTATGGTTTTCTGTTAACAATGGCTTTCTTCTTGCCACTCTTCCATAAAGGCAAACTTTGTGCAGTGCACGACTAATAGTTGTCCTATGGACAGATTCCCCCACCTGAGCTGTAGATCTCTGCAGCTCGTCCAGAGTCACCATGGGCCTCTTGGCTGCATTTCTGATCAGCGCTCTCCTTGCTCGGCCTGTGAGTTTAGGTGGACGGCCTTGTCTTGGTAGGTTTACAGTTGTGCCATACTCCTTCCATTTCTGAATGATCACTTGAACAGTGCTCCGTGGGATGTTCAAGGCTTGGGAAATCTTTTTGTAGCCTAAGCCTGCTTTAAATTTCTCAATAACTTTATCCCTGACCTGTCTGGTGTGTTCTTTGGACTTCATGGTGTTGTTGCTCCCAATATTCTCTTAAGACAACCTCTGAGGCCGTCACAGAGCAGCTGTATTTGTACTGACATTAGATTACACACAGGTGCACTCTATTTAGTCATTAGCACTCATCAGGCAATGTCTATGGGCAACTGACTGCACTCAGACCAAAGGGGGCTGAATAATTACGCACACCCCACTTTTCAGTTATTTATTTGTAAAAACTGTTTGGAATCATGTATGATTTTCATTCCACTTCTCACGTGTACACCACTTTTTATTGGTCTTTCACGTGGAATTCCAATAAAATTGATTCATGTTTGTGGCTGTAATGTGACAAAATGTGGGAAAGTTCAAGGGGGCCGAATACTTTTGCAAGCCACTGTATGTGTGATGTTCTAAACTGGATGTGTGTCACCCTGTCCTCCTTAAAGCTTTTTGTTGCCAAACCAGGAAACGTTTCAAGAAGGGCAGGAGTTAGGCAAACCATAATGGCACAAAGCTCACAACAGTCAATACTAGGTCAGACAAGATGATGACTCACCTATAATCGGGTTACTTATAACAGACATCACTGTGCAGGAACAATAGTTAAAATAAAGAATTTTCAAGCATTTTGTTGCTCTCTAATGATTGAATTACTTTATACTCAAAGACACATAAAAGGAAAAACATTTACCATGAAAACTGCGTAAATTGCTCTGTGAGGCTGGACATGAAAAAGCAGTTTCTGGCAAGAGCATGTTTATTAATCAAGCAAAACTTTCAACACGTATTCGAGTAGTAGTCTTCTCTATAGCTGTCTCCACACTGTGTGAAAAAGCATGTGTGCTTCTGAAGTGTCCTTGAGCAAGGCCATGAATTCCTTTCAACAAAAGTGGTAGTAATGTGTTGCTGGCCTTCACACTCCTGATTTCCCACTGAAAAGGCCACTCACATAGAGCATGTGGTGCAAATAAACTCCTGTTGATTGCAAAACATTCAGAAATTCTTGTCTAAATATTGCAGAAGTTGATTTCAGGTGTTAATTTCGCATCTATTTATTAACAACTTGTTTTTTATATAAACTGTATGCTAGAAAGCATTTACTACTTGAAGACACTGGAGTTGAGTTCTCCCCTTTTGGCACACTAAATAGGTCACGGTAACCAGGGGAAGGGGGCGGGGAGTTTTAACCACAAAACAATTTCAAAGTTGCTGGTGATGTAAAACATCCTGACAGCTGCTTTATGCTACAATGCCAAACTATTGCATGAATAAGGCTATGCCAGTCTTTTTTTTCTTTTGTAGCACTGCAACACTATAAGACATTATCACATGTAACAAATTGCATTTAGGTGTAATTAAGTAGCCACACACACTGAGAGATAAAGTTGCAGTCGTGTGCTGATATTTGCTGAAATATGAACTGAATGCATCAGTGTTATTAGGGTTGCATAATAGCATACATGTATAAATTGTAACCAAGGTGCACAATTTGCAGTATTGGTTGCCGTGATACAACACTGGGCTTCCTGTCCCCAGTTTAGGAGCCACAGGCTACAAAAAAGCATCAGTAGTGCAGTGACTCTACATATATATGTGCAGAGGTCATATCATTGAATGTTCTGCCACGTTTGCATTTTGTATTGTCAACATGGCTCCAAGAGCTATGGTCACCCTGATGTCCCTTCTCCTGTTTCATACTGGGCATGCTAAGTTCAGTTCTGCCTGCCTTTAACTTTATTCTGTCACATTTAACTTTTGGTCAGTCAATAATGCCAATATGATTGATGATATCTTTATGATGTCCTGTGGGTGCATGTGTGTGTGCATCAGATGCCCATATGAGCAAAGCATGCTTTGCAAGCTACAAGCTAATATGAAGCCAGTGCCTTTGAACTGTATCAAGGGATACAAAGTCCAATATAGTGATAACTGCCATATTGAGGCAATCACGTAATACTCTCTCTTCCAAGCCATCCAACTTTGCCTGCAACATCTAAGTCTCTCTTTATAATATTTGAATATAATGGCCATAGTATGTTATTGCGATTATGTGTCTCGCTGTTATAGTTTCTACATGGTTGCAAACAAGCAGGTGTGTGCAAACCTGAAAGCTGAGTGGGTGAGGGAAACTCTGGAAATACTCCAGTATGAGATGCTGACTCACATTTAAATATCAATTAGATGTTGCTTAAGATCTGTGCAGGCATAATCAATCTCACATGTGAGAACTACTTATTTTTTAGTTCAAAACTGGTCATGTCCAAGGGTAGCTCAGATGGAGGTAAAACATCAGTGAAGAAAACTGGAAACGCTTCAGTTGGCGATGGATGTGGATATTTTTTCTGCATAAAAGAGGCTTTCCTTAACAGCACTAAAAGCAGTTATTAGCAAAAACCAGACTAAAAAATTTCTTTTTCCAAATCTTAGTCTAAAAGAATCTCAAGCTTGTGTGCTATCAAGTTAACGCTGAGGATATTATCTCTTGAAAAACGGATAAACCGTGCTTTACCTTATCTTTCACTTTATCCCTTAACTTCTTCAGCCTCAGCACTCAGTATCAAAACTGAGAAGAACAGATTTAAACAAATGATGGTGATTATTTGATGAGTCTGTCAATAAATGTTTATATGAACATCTGTTTTGTTTCATTCAAGTCAATAGATTTGCTGCGTAACCAAATGAATCTCCTAAAATATACCAACTGCATTTCTCACGAATACATGAATTTATTTCACAGTAGTGAAACTCTACTGTGTTCATTTAATCAAACAACATTGTATCACCATAATGTAAATTTAAAAACAATTCCTGTAACGTGCAATATCCTTAGTTTAGATGGAAACGCTGTCATCGATTTAGGGAATATTTTCCAGTCACTGAGTGACAGGACATCCATAGATGAGGCAGATGGTTTGTATTTTACTTGTATGGTACTGCATGAGTCCATTGTGTACACCTCAAAGGGTTTGTCTGCCATTCTGACAAGGTAAGTCCCTCAATGAGACACTTGATCGACTGAAAGAACATGGCTATCAATCAAAGCACCCACTAGATGGCAGGATTAATCATTAAAACAACATACCTTAGTCAGGTACATCATACACCTTGGTTGTCATTACAATAGGCTCAAGGTGCATAAAACATTTTGAAATGATCTGCTTCTATATATCAATTTAAGTTAATCTATTTATGCTAATCAAACGGTAACAGTTATATAGTCCATCTCTGTCTCTCTGTGTATCACGAGGCGTGGGAAGAACTATAAGCACTAAGGGATTTGATATGAATGTAATAAATAATTCCTGATTACTATTATGAACAGTAACATGCTCACATATTTGGTGTGTTCTCAATGAATGTGTTCAGTAAAGTCAGAAATGTTAATTATGAGCTTAGATTTAGACAAGATTACATTTTATAGATAATTAATACAAAACCGGATAATTGGTGAGAATAACAAAAAGACTGTGGACAGATGACAGGATCAGTCCTTTTATTTATAACACCATATCTCATCATTTCTCATCATAAAGATGTGTCTCTGCCATGTGTCTCTGCACAGAGCAAACAACTATCACAGGCAGAAAATCATAGAGAAAAAGAGACAACAGAAAAAATAAATACCGCCAATTATAAATATCAAATACAGATAACATTAGAAAGCATTAAATTATTTAAGATTAAAACAAATGTTTGTAGTTGTTTAGAATGAAGAAGGATGCTCTCTATGGGCTGGAAGTTGTAGTAGTGGTAGTAGTAGTGGTGGTAGAGGCAGTAGTTTTAAGAGCAGTCTTCCTTGCTCTGCGTGCTTGCCTGTAAAATACAAACACGGTGGATAATGGTTAAAACAAGCTTGTGGTATACCTCAACATTATGTGCAAATAAACCAATAACCTCTCGAAACAGGAAACAAGCTGAGATAAGGAGGCATACTCACTCTAGCTCCTTGATCTTTTCATATACCCAGTCCTGTTTCCAGTGGCTGCAGACTTCCCCTTCTGTTGTCTCAAATCTGGGTGGAGAAAAGAAAAAACTCAAACTTGAGCCCATATTTTTCACTCGGCTTACTTTGATAAACTTGCTTTTCCAAGAAAATGTTTTAATCGTGTCTTTCTTTGATAAAACAGGGAGATAAATCTTACACGACAGCGTTGACACAGGGTGGGTTCTTCTTCTGCACCCTGTAGCCAATGATGGGAGCTGTGATGGGACTGAGACTAACCACTTTGCAGCAATCACTTGTCTTGGTCTCTGCTTTTAGGAAACAAAAACAGAATTTCAAACACATTTCTTTACAAGTAATGACAGCCACAGCAGAAGACTGTAGAGATAAAACTATAATATAAATATAAGAACAATAGAGCGGAGGAGTCTGACGGGAAACTTACCAGCGGCTGCGGCCACTATCAGAACCCCGACGAGAAAGGCCTGGCATGCGAGTCTTCTGATGCACAGCTGCATGGTTATCGTGTAAGATCTTTCTGAGGTTCTTTGCAGGAGCTGACCTGTAGATCTTGCAGATGAAGAAGTCTGACTCCCTGCAGCAGACCTCTGGCTTTTATCCCATTGAAAAAAGAGGAAGCGGGCCATACTGACCGGATGAATTGTGTCTTTGGGTTTTCTACAGTATCCATTTGCATCAGGGTGGGGGACAGGACGACTCGGGTGACACTGAGACTCTCATTTCCTTTTTTTAAATAAATTTCATCACCACTTTCGCACAGGAGTTAAGAAATCATGTTCATGACTTTTTATTTTATTTTTCTTAACATCACCTTTAATAAGTAAATAACTAAGTGATGTGCATTGCAAATTAAATTATATAACACACATCTGCAGTAATCCACTGATAATTATTCTGGTCCAACATAAAGCACATGTAGGACACTTGATAACCTTTGTTTATTATGCTTGATTTCACAGTATTACAGTCTTTGTAATGTGTTAAATTGCAGTTAAAAACATGAAGTAAAGTATATAAACTGACTTAAGTGTTTTACTCATCTGTGTCGGCTGAGCAACACTCCACAGTATTACTGTTAACAAGGTAAGAAAGAACGGCGCATGGAAAAATTGAGTTGGTGGGCATTTGCATTAAGATAACGGTTATCTTTAACCTGAAATTAAAGTTTTCAGTTTTTAATCTTTGTCTAATAATCAGGTGTTAATAAGCTTTTAGTTAAATCTGCTGATCTAAGCAATTACGCGTCATATCATGAACGCCACTTGACACAATGTCTATCTTCCTTTTTATCCCTCTTTTTTTTCTGATGCTGACAGCTATTGCAAGTACAAGGAAAAGGGAAGGAAGCATTTCCTAAGGGTTCCACCATAAACCACCGATTTCCGAGCATCCTCCATCCAAATTTGGTAATTCCGTCATCTCTAAGTAAAGTTACATGTCTGAACTTGTTCAATGATTCTTCAAGATTTAACCAAGTAGGAAAAGTAAAAAGAAAATGCAAACCTACCATTATATTTTTTTCTTATAAAATGTTAATAACATATTCAAATTGGAGCATTTATTTACCTTCACTTATTAAAATTAAGGACCCTAATACCAATTCCCAATGCTGGTTAAACGACTCTACGCTCACCTTACAACATGTCTGCCGCCGTGATGAGAGGAGGTGGAAAAAAGATAAACTCCAGGTATCCTATGAAATCCTACATGCCAGCCGCTCAAAATTTCAAATTGCTGCTAAAATGGCCAAAGCGGCTTTCTTATCAAAAATGATCCTGGCTTATGGTCACAACCCCCGAACGCTATTTAAAATTTTTAATTCAGAGATCAATCCCCGTCCTGATATGCCGCTGGTGTGCTCTCCGGCTCTTTGTGAACAATTTTTAAATCACTTCTTAGATAAAGTTTCTTCTCTTAAGTCCTCGCTTCCTTTAGTGTCGAGCCCTGTTTCTACTCCTGGTTGTTCATCAACCTTCTATCAGTTTGAGCCCGTGTCACTCCTTACTCTTAAGCGATTAGTTGAGCAACTGAATAATACTAATCCCATATATGATATCCTCCCATCTCGCATAGTGAAAGAATGCTTCGACATAATTGGACCCAGTATTTTATCTTTAATGAATTCTTCTTTACTCTCTGGCTGCGTCCCGTCAGCTTTTAAACATGCCGTATCCAGCCTGTTCTTAAAAAAAGGAACCTTGATTATAATGATTATGTGAATTACAGGATGATCTCTAAGCTCCCGTTCTTGCCTAAAATTCTCGAGAGGATAGTTCTTTCACAACTCAAGGCGCATTTGGATGTGAATGACATTACTGATAAATTCCAGTCTGCCTTTAAACCAAGTCATAGCACTGAAACAGCGTTGCTTAGAGTCCTTAATGATCTTCTTCTAATTGCTGATACTGGACGCTCTGCGGTCCTAGTTCTGTTGGATTTATCCTTGGCTTTTGACATGGTGGATCACAACATCTTATTAGCGAGGCTTGAGCATACTGTAGGCATTAGAGGTGTCGCCCTTGATTGGTTTAAATCATACCTCTCCGATAGCTCCTTCTCGGTCAACCTGGGCACCTGCTCTTCCTCCGCTGCACCTGTCTGCTGTGGCGTGCCTCAAGGATCTGTGCTGGGCCTTCTTCTTTTCTTACTGTATATGCTCCCTCTAGGCGCAATCTTTAAGAAATACAATATCGCTTTTCACTGTTATGCTGACGATATACAGATCTACTTTGAATTAGCTGATGATCCTCCTCTGTCTCTGCACTGCTTTCAAGAGTGCATGTGTGAGGTCAAAGAATGGCTCTTAGGAAACTCTCTTATCTTAAATGATAAGAAAACTGAAATCGTGGTATTTGATAGTAATATTTCTCGCGGACAACTTCGTGATGCCTTTGGTTCCCTTGCCAGCTCCCTCTCAGACACTGTTAACAATTTGGGCGTGTTGCTGGATAGCTCTTTTAAATTTGATAAACAAGTGTCCGCTGTAGTTAGATCTAGTTTCTACCAACTGCATCTCATTTCTAAGGCTAGGCATTATGTTCCGCATAAGGACCTGGAAAAGCTTGTTCACGCCTTTGTGACCTCTAGGCTGGACTACTGCAACTCCCTTTATTTCGGTCTTCATTCTGCCCTTCTTCATAGACAGCAAACTGTTCAAAATGCGGCAGCACGCCTTCTGACCTGAACTGGGAGGTTTGCCTCTATTACCCGTGTTCTAGCTGACCTGCACTGGCTACATATTAAACACCGCATCCAATTTAAAATACTGCTGCTTAAAATTATCAACAACACAGCCCCGAGCTACCTTATCGAACTCCTTAGATCGTACTTTCCCGCTAGAGCACTAAGATCATCTACTCAGTTACTCCTGGTGCAGCCAAGATCTCGGCTGAAGTCTAGAGGTGACCGTGTGTATTTATAATATTTATGTCTTATTTTCTGTCTTTTATGTGAAGCACTTTGGTATACCATTGGTTTTTAAATGTGCTCTATAAATAAAGTTTTATTGTATTGTATTGTATTTACTTTTATTTTAAATACCAAGTTTGTAGTTAAAAGCTTTTTTTGCAAGCAAAAGAAGAATGAATGAACCTGCTCTCCATAGCTTTTATTAATATTAAATAATAGGTCGGATATTTTAAATGTTACGTTTTAATATGAAATTTCTGTTCATTAAGGATTACCTGTCTTAAAGGGAAGTAAGAGGTCTGTGGCCACTATTTAGGGAAACCTCGTCAAATCTCTAACCATAAATTCATGGCAAAGACTTCATCCAAAGTTAAGCACTTATTTACCTTGTGAGTTAATATAAAATTGTGCTGATTGTAAATAGAAAAGTTATTAAATATAGCCTAACTATGTAAGTCAGTTGACAGTGGCGGGCTTTGACCTGTGGTTCATGTGTAAGGAACAAAGATCAAACCACTAGTCTTTCAATTAGGAGATTATTCGTGAAAAAAGAATTCAGATTGTAGTATTTGTTATGTTTTGTACTTCAGAAACATTCATTAGAATCTGATATTCTGATATCCCTAAGTCTAATCTGGTCAGGGAACCACTGTCATTGTTATAAATGAAACAACTGCTTTCAAATACAGGTTTTTATAATTTTACAGAAGATCCTCTTGTCTGCACTTCCTAACTTTCAGTTACCCCCACTTCACTTTAATCTCACCAAGCTGTCATTGTAATGTAGCATTTATTACACAAGGACTTTTAGGTTGCTAGCGAATGTCCTTCCTTAAGGCTCAATAGATCACCGGCCCATCGCAGACCTAAAACAGAGAGACAGACAACTACATTTAGAACAATTTAGACTCACCAGTTGACCCAACAAGCATGTCTTTGGACTGTGGGCAAAACCAGAGGAACCACAAGAAACACACAAAGATGGAAGAAGAAAAGGTCAACTTCATACAGAAAGGCCCAGCTGACTAATATCACACAATAGTACTAAACACTGCACCACTGTGTGGCCTGAACATATTAAACATATAACCATATCACTAACAAGAATATTGTGAGGTATTTTTTAATGAAATGAATAAATGCAGTGGTCTCAGTCTTGAGTTGTCCTCTTCAGAAATAGCTGTATAAATGGTTCAAAATGCTAAAAGATATTTCGCCATTTAACTTCAACATTTAAAGTGAAATATTATGAGATCTCAAAAAGCTACAGCACAAAATGTGCAGCGTGTCGTCCCTCTTTTACCCACATCTACGCACTCTTTTCATTTACTGAGATTCAGAGCAGACTTTTGAGATTAAGAGTTACTAAATATGTGAAAAGTTCTTGGTTCTGCAACATGTTTTACAACACAATGACATCAATTCACAGTAATGTCAGCTGATGGGATACTTCACTAGATCTGGTCATTTTCAATAATGTTAAAAATACTTGTCAAAGGAAAGCAGAAATGATAACTCACAATGAGGAAGGAAGCATGACCATAAGAAGCTGCAAAAAACAGGTTTTATCCAACACCACGGTTCCCAATATAACAATGAAATCCATTATTATTATTTTTCATTATAGGTGTCATTGCATGTGATCATTCAGGAATCCAGCCAGACTGCTATGTGCTGTGCCATATCTTTATGGGCTCCAACTTTTGTTGGAGCTTAAAACTTTTGTTTTAGGTTAATCATAAGGAAGCAGTCCCTGAGTGGAGTTGAGTCACCACTGACACTTCCAGAGATTTAAAAGAAACAGGAAGGACCACGGTGCACTGGTAACTTCACAACCATGCGGTCCTCAAGATGCACTTGGCACAGCTGCTGAAAAATGCACAGAGAAGCCTGACTTACAGAAATTACTCTGTGGACAATGTGACAAAGTCACTGCGAGGCACATACAGTTGGGGGCAGCCACACAATTATTCAAAATCTGCTTTATCAGACCCGAAACTAACAGCACCACGTGGCACCTCATCCCACATGTGTTTCACAAGTATCTATCGGTGAATTTACCAGCAGCATTGTAGACGGGTGGCATGACTCCCCACTGCTTGCACAGAGTGAACTGATATAATGCCAGGAAATGTCACAAATGTCACAAATGTGTGTTTAGCCAAAAAACAAAAAGTACTTAGATAATAATTCTCATGTAAGATCAAATACACTGTGTTCAACTTCAGGGTTGTCAGTTTGTCCTAAATAATAAACCACACTGGCAACAACATGACAACCCCCTAAAAACTGGAATGGTGGCCACAGACCATTACTCTCTCCTTATCCCTCCTGAGTGACGATTCACTTGTTGCTAGTGTCCTTCTCACTACTGGTAGTATGAGATGGCATCGGCAACGGCACAGGTTGCACAAGCAAACCAGCTCCTTCAGGATGGCCTGTCCATATGTGCCATTTACAGAGGTGGCAAAAGTACAATCTTTCTTTACTTAAGTAGAAGTTCAGACACCTGTGTTTAGAAATGCTCCAGTAAAAGTTGAAGTACTGAAGCAACTCTTTACTCAAGTAAAAGTGAAAAAGTACAGGCTCTGAAATGTACTCAATGTAAGAAAGTAAAAATGAGCTCCTTGAAGGACAATTCTACTAATCATTTTTGCAAAAAGGTAACTGAACCTTGTGCTATATTAACATAATATAAAACAATATTAGTACTGCTATTTGTGGATATACACAGCTGATTTCAACAAGATCTCAGCAGATTCACAGCTATTATGGCCGATGTCCATTCCCTACACTGCTACTATACTGTTTATACTATCTTTATACTAGACAGTATACAGTTGGTATAAAGTTGGAATTCAGTGACTGAATCTAACCATAATCAGCTTAAATGCAAATTCATCCCTGCTTGATGCTTGATGCAACATTTGAATAACACAAAGTTAGTATTAGTGTTAGCTTAGTTTGATTTGCAGGACCTTTCACAAAATGAAAATACATCACTTAAAACGCATCATATACAGATAAAATATGTGATTATAATTATGACATCACATGTAACCTTTAAATCTGCAGTTTATCACTGAGTAGTCCTTACCTTTAAATCTAACCGCTCTTCTTCCTCTCCTGTCCTGTCTGTCTTCCAACATCTTCCTCCATCTCTGAGTGAAGTTATCTCTCAGTCATTTCTATCCCTGTGAAACATAGCCGCTGGACCTTTAGCCAGCAACACACTGTACGACAAACTGCACGCAAACATTTTGTGTTTGGTGATTTGAAAATACCTGCCACCTGAAAAAATCCTCACTCCCTTTATGCTTCCTCCCCTTCTGTTGCGCTAGCTAGAGTCTGAAGTACCGCAAACACAACATACGGACATACCTGCTGTACTTCCGGTTTAACCCCCCCTGAGTATAAACGCTTTAAATGAACCTAAAGTAACGAGTCTGTTTTGAAAATGCCAGGAAGAGAAAAGATATTACAGATATTGCTTTAAAAATATTGGGAGTAAAAGTAAAGAGTTGTCAGAAAAATAAATAATCTAGTTAAGTACAGATACCTGAAAATTCTACTTAAGTACAGTATTTGTATTTGGTTACTTCCCATCTCTGGCTACTTAGTCAGCAGTACACACAGGTGTCAGCTTCAGAAATCAAAGTTCATGTAGGCTTTGTTGCCCCATTATGGTCATTTCTCTCTACTAGTGGATCTATAATACATCATATTTCAACAGTAGTCAAAATAAAGCTAACAATGTGAAACATTGCATTGATGTCTAAAGCAACATTGCCATTCTGGATTAATTTTTAATATTTTGTAGAACATGAGTCACTGACATTCTGTTTGTTTCCCTCACCCATCTGTGTCTGTTTTTTATAGACTTTAACAAATACCTGCGGTGGCAGAATAAAAGAGGTGAGAGTAATGTGTGCTAGCACAGCTGCAGTAATCTCACTGACACAGAGTCAGACAGAAAGCAATTTTACTCTAAACACATAACTAAAATGATTCTAAAATGCAATTTAATGTAGGTTCTTCGTGAAGGATCTCTTACACATTATTAAATGGTTGTTTGTTTTAATATAATATATGCCATATATGCCATCACAAGAAGGTTTGCTTTGTCTTCCAGCAGAGTCTCAAGTGTATGGAGCTGATACCAGGATATGTGCCACTACACAGGGAGAACTGAACAGGACTAAAGGAGAGCACCAACACAGCAGGCGTACCTGTATCTGCTCCTTTTTGCAAGACAAAGCAGAAGCTGCCAAACTGTCCGAAACAAACTATATTAGCTTGGCGTGAAGTTCCAGTGATGTTTAGTGCCTACTTGCCATTCAGCTTGATTGGCAGGGAATGCCATAAATGGCAGTTCTGCCAATGAGGCTAATCCCCTGACCCCAAGTGGTTGGACTATTTCAGTCATCCAACCCCAATTATAAATTAGGGTTATAATAATAATAATAGCTATAACTTAAGAAGAAATCTGGTCTGATTGAAAATGTCAACAAAAATATTTAATCCTTAAAACAAACCCACTGAAGCAAGTGATCTAAGATTGTTGAAGTGTGAATATTTACAACAAAAGAATTACCTCCAGCCACCAGTGATGAGTATATACACATATACACCCCTCTGGGTTCCGTGGACCCCTCTGGGGGGACACAACAGCACACTCACCTTCATTCCATTTCAGACTGTTACAGCCAACTCTGTGAAATCTGAAATGCTCATGGTGTTGATTCAAAATGTGCTCTGGCACAATCATAGGCATCGCTTGCTATAGTGAAAACAAGAAAAAAAAAGCTGGTGCTCACTATGGACTGAACCACTTGTTATTAGGGTGGGGGGGTAACACTATGCAATATATTCAGTTGAACGATTTATCTTCACTGTTCACTGTAGCAAGGCTCAAAGTGTTAATGTGGTCGCATTTTAATAAACAACACTGTCATATGCAAAACTAGGGTGGCACTTTGGGTGGCAAGAGATGATTTTAGGGTGGCACATGCCACCCTTCTAGATCTGCCCCTGGAGAGAGACGGAGTGGAGAAACGAAGGTGAGCTGTTGTGGGAGGAAATTGTCCTACTACTTTCCAGCCGTGTGCGTATCTATGGGTGCCTCACATCTTGCAAGCAGCATAAATGAATGCTGAATGTGTCGGTGGTCTTTAAAAGGGCTTGCAGAGCAGTGCAAAAGTCAAATCTGTTTCAGCTACGGCCACACGATGAAGGGACTTACAATTATCTCACTTTTGCTTGTAGCTGTCATGGTATCCACAGCCGCTGCTCAAGGTAATGCATGGACCCTTCTATGGATGAATATTGAGTTCGTTTTTGCATGATGTCATGTTAGATTTGGATCATGCCGATGATAACACTGGAATCTTTTGTCTTTATTTCAAGGTGGGATTTCAAGATGTTGTCAGAGAACCTCGAACACCCAAATCCATCGAGACCTTCTGAAGAGTTACTACATCCAGCAGCCGCCGTCGTGTTCTATACCTGCAGTGGTGTAAGTCAGAAAAATGATCCAATATTAAAGTATCCAAGTTTTTTTAAATGTTGAGCCCAAATTGTTCATGTATATTCTTCCCTTGTTGACTGTTAATTTTCTGTTTTTGTGATTTTCAACAGATTCACCACAATTAGTGGCAGGAGAATCTGCTCAGACAGTACGAAAACATGGACGCAGACCAGCATGGCCTATCTTGATAGAAAGAACTGGCAAGAACAAAATAACCGGCCACACCGAGATAATGCCGATGTCCAGGGTGCTTTTTGTGTTATGCCAGTGAAACAAATAGCTCTTTGTTCTATAAAGGGTAATAAGTAAAACAAACATGGCTGAATTATTAAAAAAAAATAATAATAATTATGAAACACATATGTACCACTAAATTGTTAAAAATTAAAAACATTGTTTTTGCCTTTAACCCTTTAAAACCTGAACAGTGAAATTATTGCCAGAAAATTCAATTTTGGGGGGAAAATTGAGTTTTTATTTAACCTTCTGATAATTTAAAAAAAATAATCCAATGTTGACTTAAATATTTTAGCTTTAATTTGTATCATAAATATCTGATATGAGTTTTTTTTGTTTGTTTGTTTTTTTTAATATATTGCTTAAAAACCGACTACTATGGAATTTATTTTGGTTTTTCAAGGGGGAGAAACACTGATGGTGTTTCATACAAAAACTATATGTATCAAATATAATATGCTGGGTTAAACATTATGAACAACAGTTAAATAATTGCTTTATGATCTGTCACTCGTAAGAGGTAAGGTAAGATTTAGGAGTGGGAAGTACATACAGTAGGAGATACATCATAACACAATGCTGTCATGAGATGTACACCAATGAGGGTGTGTCTACCATGATACCGTGTTTTGGCAATGTACAATATACTGCAGGACAATAATCTAACACATCAGTGAGTTTATATAAATTAGGAAGCAGCTGTGATGTCCTTCGTAATCCTTTTTAATACAACAGAATTAATGAATTTAATGTGAAAGTAGGAAGTGAGCAGTCATCAGTTTGCCGAAGCATCCCTGTCTCAACTTTTCTTTTACTTCTACACAGATTTGAGTGTGTGTGTGTGTGTCTTTAGTGTCTTTAGTCAGCAGTGGACACAGGTGGCTTAGCTTCACAAATTAAAGTTCATGTAGTCTGTTTTGCCTCATTTTGGTTATTTCTTTATACTGTTGCATCTTCAACACATAACATCTGTCAAAATTTTGCAAACCATTTTTGATGGTCTAAAGTTCAGAGCTTTAGACCATCTAAGAAAGCTAGATTGTTGCTAAGCTGAGATGTCTAAAGCATAACAACATACCATTTAGTTGCAATTTTGCTGAAAATTAGTCACTGACACCTGGTTTGTTTCCCTCAGCTGGCTGTGTGTCAGTGGTTTTCTATAAATCCCTGCGGTGTTTGTAAAAGGTGAGAAGTAATGTGTGCGAGCACAGCTGCAATAACCTCACTGACACAGAATCAGACAGTTTTTTTCACCAAACACTCACCTAAAAGGGCTCTAAAATGCTAATTATTACATGTATTCAATGTAGTTTCTTCATGAGTGATGTATCTTGTGATGTGAGAAGGAAAGCTTTGATTTCAGTTTTCTTCCACCAAAAAAATGTAACATTTTTGCTTTTTTTTAATACATGAAACATTATACATTGATTTTTGGAAGGTTTTCTTGTACAGTAACGCCATCTCAACATTGCACAGGTAATCACCAACCACCACCGGACATTTGTTAAATGAGCTTTAGGTTACACAGAAGTATATAAGTTTGAGTTCATATTACACTGCTTACATTGCCACACTAACAGCACCACAATCTCTCTGACCTGGGGTAGAAGAATCAGATTGTCACTGGAGCATGTTGAGTAGGGGCCAATGTGCCAGAAAAGCAAAAACTAGATTTGTGCAAGTTTGTGCATCAGCAGAGAATATAAAATCCAGCTAAAATTAATTTTCCAATTGGACATTTAATCATATATATATTCTCATTTCACTTATTTATAATATAAACTATTTTTAAATTAGAAAACACAGCTATGATTCAACAGGCCATCGGTGTTTTTCCTTAAGAATGTATAAAAGTGAATGTAAGCTAACATCTGCATAAAACACATTTACAATTTATTTGTTAAAATCACAACATTTTACATTTGGATACAAACATTTAGATGTCTTGATATGTCAGTCAAAGATTTTGGGTACCACATCTTGACCCCTGCTGGTTTTGTTTCTGTCACGGCAAGCCCTGTGGAATTTAATAAAGGATCCAAGATACAGGCACGGCTTCTGATGCGAGTGAGCTTTATTTTAATGGTGACGGTACAAACAGCAGAGGTGGTGGTAAGCGCAGAACCTAAGATAAACTGGAAAAACTAACAAAACAGACCAAAAACGGCGACTAAGGGAAACAACACAGACAAACCAGCAACAAGCAGGAGAAAACACAGGGATTAAATACAGACAGGAACAATCAGGGAATGAGAAACAGGAGGGAGACACAGCTGGGGTAATTAGGTAGGACGAGACAAGGGAAGTGAAACTGAACACACTAACATCAGACACAGACCTTCAAAGTAAAACAGGAAATAAACAGAATGGACTCTGAGACATGGTACAGACACTAAACAGAGGGAGCACAGAAACCAAACCCTAAGAACTAAAAAGTCTAAACCCCAGTACATAATCAGAACAAACTAAAACACAAGATCATAATAATAATAAAAACCACAAACAGCTGGGTCAAAAGACCCAGGACCAGGGGCGTTTTTAGCCCATTTTTGGAGGTGCTGAAGCACCCCTGAAATGAATCAAAGCACTCCCAAAGATTTCTTTCTTTTTTTGACAATATTTGCTGTTTGTGTGACACACGTAATATTTTAACAACAAAGGTATAGATATATGGAGACATTTAAGGATGCAAGGACTGACAGAGACAGGGAAGAAGTCTCATCATGACAAGTAAAGTTTATCTCGCCTGGCTGGGCAGCTGTCTGGATGCTCAGCACCCCCAAAGCTCTGATCCTAGAATTGCCCCTGCCTAGGATCATGACAGTAACCCCCCCCCTCCCTCCCCAGGGGTTGGCTCCAGTAAAGGCCAAAATGAAAAACAAAAATGTCCGTAAAACAGAAAACAACCTGACCAGAGGAGGTGGGGGAGGTGGGGGGGGCAAGGATGGAGGGCTCGAAACTTATGTCCAAAGAAACAAAACAGGAGCACAAATGGGTCCAAAACCAAAAGTCCAAGAAAGAAACTGGAGCCAAGAAACAGTTCGCAATTAGTTCAGGAGGTCGGCCTGGGGGCCAACAGCACAGAAGTCTGTACAGTTCCAGTGGCTGACCCAGAGGTCAGTATCACGGGAACCAAGGGGAAAACAGTTCAGGGGGCCGACTGTGCGGAAAGCAGCAGCGGCAACGCAGGCAACACAGGTCCAGAGGCCGACTGCGCAGAAGGCAGCAGCAGCGACGCAAGTGAAGCAGATCCAGAGGTCAGTCGCGCAGAAAGCAGCGCCAGCGACTCAGCTGAAACAGGTCCCGAGGTCGGCTGCGCAGAAGGCAGCGCCGTTGACTGAGCAGGTGTGGAGGCCGGCCACGTGGAAGATTGCAGCGATGCAGTTCAAGAGGTCGCCCATGACGGCGATGATGTACAGCCGGGGCCAGGAAAGTGGCCGGTGATGTGGAAAACCTGGAACAGCCGGCCGTGCTAGACATGAACGGGCCATCCGAGCAGGTTATGGACCAGACGATGGCATGGCAGCTGCAGGACCAGATGAGGCAGGACCAGACGAGGATGGCGCGACAGGCGATGGCATGGAAGACCCAGGTAATGACACTGCAGGCGACGGCGTGGAAGACGCAGGTGGTGACGCTGCAGGCTGGACGGGCCCCTGGGACCCTCCAGCAGAAGTAGACACAGGGTCCGCACATATGGAGACCCTAGACAGGAACAATCAGGGAATGAGAAACAGGAGGGAGACACAGCTGGGGTAATTAGGTAGGACGAGACAAGGGAAGCGACACTGAGCACACTAACATCAGACACAGACCTTCAAAATAAAACAGGAAATAAACAGACTGGACTCTGAGACAGACACTAAACAGAGGGAGCACAGAAACCAAACCCTAAAAACTAAAAAGTCTAAACCCCAGTACATAATCAGAACAAACTAAAACACAAGATCATAATAATAATAAAAAGCACAAACAGCTGGGTCAAAAGACCCAGGACCATGACACTTTCCTTTTTCTGACGGATATCTTCAAGTGCCAGCACCCTTCCATGGATAACTTGGAAAAATGCAACAATTTATTATATTCCTTAACCACTCTGTATGATTGGTAGGTCTAACCCTTGTAAATATACAGAGCCTCCATACATTCATGAGGATGTTAACTGTTCAGTTTAGTGTTAGTATCACCTCAATTAAAACTAAATTCCTTTTTTTTAAAGATTTTTTTCTCTTTTTGTGAAAGAATGACTGCTCTCACGTCTCCCTGATGCCAGGTGTGGGGTTTTGTGACCTGCTGTAGAGATGTTACCACTTCATAACATTTATCCATATCTTCTCCAACCATGACTGCCGAACTGCACAACAGCCATGACACTCAAAGTCTAAACAGAGCTAAATATAACTCCTCTTCCAAAAGAATAGATGACCTTAAACCATATAGGTTAAAGTAGGATGATGTAACATTTCCAGCATCACTGCATGAGTGTGGATTTAAGTATAACCTCACATATACTCTTAAATGCCATGACACCGACACAGGGAAATGTATTTCTGCAGTGTGGTTGCAGAAATGAGTACGTCGGCAGTGAGCGCACAGAGAAACGCTCACCTCAAAAACCTAACAGTAGAAAGCTTCCGTGCTAGAAAGTGAGAGGAATTCACTATAACATATGCAGTTACATTAAAGTCCTTATTTCCACATCATTTTCCAGATTCTTTTGAGTTTAACAAAGTACTTATATATTTTACCAGCTTCTTTGTCACTTGATGATGGAAATAAAACTATGTGGAGGAGTCAACAAATCACTTTTTTAATTAGAAATGAAAAGAAACAAAGAGGAATATATCATATCCACTTGCCATAGTTGTTAAGATGGGTTTTCTAAGATCTTCATGTTGTAGCTACAGGTATTTTCCATATAATTTTCATTATGAAAATAAATTATAATGATCGTTAGAGACCACATTTAACTGCAGTGGAAAATGCATTAACACCCTCAGACCACCGTTGATGAGAGTGGAGAAACAAAGTGCAACACTGGTGAGCTGTTGTGGGAGGAAATTGTTCTACTACTTTCCAGCCGTTGCGTATCTGTGGGTGCTTCACACCTTGCTGCAAGCGGAATAACTGAATGCTGAATGTGTCGGTGGTCTTTAAAAGGGCTTGCAGAGCAGTGCAAAAGTCAAATCTGTTTCAGCTACGGCCACACGATGAAGGGACTTACAATTATCTCGCTTTTGCTTGTAGCTATCATGGTATCCACAGCCGCTGCTCAAGGTAATGCATGGACCCTTCTATGGATGAATATTGACTTCGTTTTGCACGATTTCATGTTAGATTTGGATCATGCCGATGATAACACTGGAATCTTTTGTCTTTATTTCAAGGTGGGATTTCAAGTTGTTGTCAGAGAACCTCGAACACCCAAATCCATCGAGACCTTCTGAAGAGTTACTACATCCAGCAGCCGCCGTCGTGTTCTATACCTGCAGTGGTGTAAGTCAGAAAAATGATCCAATATTAAAGTATCCAAGTTTTTTTAAATGTTGAGCCCAAATTGTTAATGTATATTCTTCCCTTGATGACTGTTAATTTTCTGTTTTTGTGATTTTCAACAGATTCACCACAATTAGTGGCAGGAGAATCTGCTCAAACAGTACGAAAACATGGACGCAGGCCAGCATGGCCTATCTTGATGGAAAAAACTGGCAAAAACAAAATATCACGGGAAAGAAATAGTGACACAATATCTACGTTCACCCAAAATTGACATTACTATTTAAACTACAGATTTTGCCACGGACCTTGAATGTTTGCTTATTTTTATACCTTATCTAACTTTCGTGACGTTAATATGACATTGAATGTCTTCATTGGATTTCTGCATGTAAATATGTAAATAAATTGTTATTGTATATTTCCATATATTGGAAATGATATGGATTGAGATTGGGTAATAAAAGCTATCAAACTATAATTGCTATATTGTGATGACTGTATTTTTTTTTTTAAAGATTACTATTGCATCTAGGTGCGTCTAGGTGTGTCCAGCGAGAAAAGATAAAATCTTGAGCATTTCTTCACCTCCTTATCTGATGTTTCTAAATGTCTCATCTTCGTGAAAACATGACAAAACCAAAACGTTCCTTTAGTAAGATGGCTAAGTCGATGAGGAATATCACCCTCAGCACTGATGTTAGAGAGTTTTAAAACAGAGAAGTGATCCAAAAAAAATCCCACATCTAAAAGATCTGCCAGGTCTAAAACATTTATAGTGCAAGGTCTTTACTAAAATAGAGAAAGAAACCTTACTAGAAGGTTTCTAAACGTGATTTAAAATGCTGCTTAAGTAAAAGTAAGTGTGATGTCCAATGGCTTAGTAGGCTTTATTATACATTTACTAAATAGACTGTCAATGATGGAATAATGGATGATAAGCATTTTACTGTTAATATGGTTGGGGAAGTTTTAAATAAATTCTAACGGAAGGAGGCTTTGCGAAGTTGAGCCTTTACAAACCACAAGACTCAATCTTCAACACAAGACCAAAGTGAAGATGTTCGGCCGTGATGTGCAACGGGATGTTTGGCAAAAACCAAACTCAGCGCATGAACACAAACACCTCATACCATCTGTCAAGTACAGGGGGAGGAGGGGTGATGGTTTGGGCTTGTTTTGCAGCCACAGCACCTGGGCACCTTACAGTCACTGAGTCAACCATGAAGTCCTGTGTAAACCAAAGTATTCTCAAGTCAAATGTGAGACCATCTGTCTGACAGCTAAAGCTTGGCCGAAATTTGGTCAGGCATCAGTACAACGATCCCAAGCAGAGGCCCAAATGTACAAGGAATGGCTAAAAGAAGAAAGGAATCAAAGTGTTACAGTGGCCTAGTCAAGGTCCGGACCTCAACCTGACCAAAATGCTGTGGTGGGATAGTTGTGCATAACTGAATACCCACAAACCTCACTGAACTGAATCGACACTGTAAAGAAGAGTGGTCCAGAATTCCTCCACGATGATGTGGCAGACTGGAAGTACAGAAAATGATCACTTTAAGTTATTGCGGTTAAGGGTGGCTCTGCAAGCCACAATAATGCGATGCACTTTGTGTTGTCCAAGTTTCTGTTAAATAAATAAGGACACAGTGTAAAATGTCATGTGTTGTTGTTCATCTGAGGCTGTATTTACCTAAAGGTAAGGCCTGCTTAGGACTAGACAATTTTTTAAATGTTCTGATACAGAAAACTTTAGAACTGATCAATGCGGGGCTTTCTTTTTTACCATGACTGTACACAGATTATATCATAATCCGCACAACTCAGCACGGACAGGCCCAAATGCTCCTTGTCCATCCTCAAGTCTGCACTGTTCAGGGAGTGCAGACAGGAAGGATTCAGAGTAAAGACTTAGCAAATGTATTAAATGAGTGTCTCTTTTGGAAGAATTCAAATGAATAAAATGAAGGTTTTCAGTGTGTTTCTCAATATGAAAGCAAGAGTGGGCATTGTCCAGCCAATGGTTTTCAGTTTAGGCATGTCGACCAACTAACTGACCAGATGACCTGCCAACTAGTGTAGTAGTGAGCTAATGTTTCTAATATTTCTAATATTTTAACTATCCCATTACCTGCAGTCATAGATAACTGGTATAATATGTAATTTTCAGTATTATTAAGGAATATTTTGAGGTAAAATGACGGAGTATTAAATACATAAAAATAGACTTAAGTCCAAATTGTCTCTAAAGCCACTTTCATAAATCATAATTAAAACCACAAACAAAACATCAAAACAGACACATTTTTGTTGATCAAAAGTCTGAATCTTCTCACGATCTAGGCTGAGTCATTTGCATTGACAGTTTAATCATTTTTGCTTCTTTAGTGGTCACCTTGTTCCATGTCCCTTACTAAGAGGTGGTGGGCTTCAGGCAGACCAGGTGGAAGTTTTAGGGGCTTTACTTATCATGTTTCCTCCATTCCGGTGTTCTAACACAATGATGTGTGATTAAAAAAAAAAAAAAAGCTATTAAAAACCACGCTTACTATGTGTGGGTAGAAAGAGAAAGTACAGCTCTGTCTCAGTGTGCTAGAGCTGGGGGAGGTCTGAGGGGCTGAGAGTGGAGAGCGTTTGAGGTCGATGAGACATTTTACTCGCACTAAAGAGTAATGGGTTTTTCCCAGCCCTGAACCCACCTTAGTGGTCCGCCATTGTTGCTATTTGCATGACTGAGCTGTTAAACATTTAAGCAAAAACCCTAAACTACAAATTAAGCCGTAGTTAAACAAAAGCCTGGCGTAAACATTGCAAGAAAAAACCACTGGCGCTAAGGCTTTTCTTTCAGTTGTCACATTCATGTGCCGTCAAGTCAAAAAGTACTGCGCGCGGTTCAGTTTACAGTAGGTTTCAGAAGAATTTCTGTGAAATTTTATTTATTTTATACTGTATTGGATTATTTTTCACACTTTTTCATAAAACTGCGAATGCTTATGTGGGTGCATGCATGTGCAGTAGGAAGGTGACAGTGAATATCTTCCTATGCCTCAGTGACTAAATCATACTCACATGTTGCACGGAGCCAAAAGAACTACGTGAGGTCGCAGTTTCCCCTTTGAGGGTCTACCACAAAATGCACATGTAGTGCAGAATACTAGAGGATATATAGCAATATGTACTCATGCAGGCAAAAAGACGTAAGATTATATGAAGACAATAGTCCAACCTTTTACTTCGACCTACTTATTTTATCAGTTTTAATAACAAATGGAAGTCAAAAGTTAATTTTTGCATCAACACGATTCCTGAGTCGCCTTTTGACCCCAACTCTACGAACAACTTCCTGAAATGCTTTTTAACCTACATTAAGTGGTAAGGTCTTAGGCCAGATCAATGCTGCTTTAAATGTGAAATAATTTTAGAATTCATTCCCCCAAAGATTTCACTTTTTATCAATGGAATTGATTCAATCCTTTTTAATGCCTCATTACATGCTTTGTGGAGGTAGATGACAAATGCAGGAATGACTCAAAACCGCACGCTGTAGGACCAAAACAGTCAGTTAAAAGATGCTAAAATCTCTCATTTATTTATATCCATATTCATCTCTCTTCTGTCACCTAGCACACACAGTATTTTTTTCTATTGTTAATGCAAAAGTATGACAAAGTTTTCAAGTATTCCTATAAATACACATGCCCTTGTACCTATTTATCTGTGTCAGCTATTTCATGTTGCACGGACTTCTGAAACATTTTGTAACACCGTGCCTAATGTTCTTAGAAGAGAGGAAATAGCCCCTATATTAGCCTTCTGCTAAATTAGACCCCGCAAGCCTAGACTCATAAGGATCCCACCTGCTCAAGTGTATTCAGGATGTGGTGGTTTGCGTGGTGTCACAGGCCCCCAGTTTCAGAGAAAACCAAACTCAACCCTGAAACATAAATGCAAAAATATTGCAGGAATATTACCTATATTTAAATAAAAATTGCCCCAGCACAATTAAACTTTTAAAACCTTTATGCTCATGCTGAAAGCAACAACACCTACTCTGAATTTTCTATCTCATTTTGTTCTTACTCATGGAAAAAACTAGTCTTCCATTAACAAACAGTCATAAGGGGGAAAAGTTACATGTTAACATATAATATACAACTAATATAATGCATGTTTACATCTTATAATATGTACTTGTATTGTGGGTTTCTGTGCACCAATGCTTGTGAATTTTAAAGGTGCTTTTGTGGCATTTTATGTGCGTCACAGTAATCAGGCTGAAGAGAAAAAAACCCATACAGATTGTGAAATTGATAATTCTCAAATGAAATTACTAGCTATAACATTAGCTTATCTACACTTTTCGGATGTACGTGAGTAGCAAATGTCACCAGTTATCACGGTGATCAGTCAGAGATGTGTCTGTTCTTCTGCACGTCCTTAACAAGTAGACTGTTTGCATGAACCTGACTTGTGCATCAAAATAGAAAGAAAAAACACTGCAGGTTTTACACCCTGATACTAACACCTTACGTGAGCCTCTCTGCTATTTTAGGCGTAAGTCAGCTTTATATCAGAACAAGCTGTTAAGCCAGACCATGTGATGTCCAATTTTCTTTAAAATTACTATGCAATCTGCATAATGGAAATATATAACATCATTGCATATTAATTTTAGAACTACAGTGAAAGGATAGCAACAACTTCACATACTTCCAAGGTGCATGGAGAGGATGAGAAACAAACAATGCAGGAACTCCAGCATCACTTAAGGGTTGGTGAAGGAACAACTTTATTAACTGACCAACGTGTTTCGGCTTGTGGCCTTCATCAGGGTCATCCTGACCATCCTGACCCATCATGACCCTGATGAAGGCCACAAGCTGAAACGCGTTGGTCAGTTAATAAAAATGTTCCTCTTTACCTATAACTACAGTGAAAGATATATCAGTTATAATTTTAGGTAAGTTTTACACTGAACTTTGGCAATTATTAAGGTGAGGCAACTGAGCTAGCTTAAGTGATTAGGACAGTGATTAGCAGCATAGATTCGAGTGGTACTACTCTAAGCATGTTGTTGTTGGATTGGTTGAACAGCATGTTGGAGGAGACAGAGACGTGCTAGCTGGTTTAACATCTGGTTAGTAGTTGTTAATTGTTGCCACACTGCACTGCACTGTTTGGTGATGTTATTGTCTGGCAAAATTATACCAACAAGTGAAAAGAAAAGTGAAGAGACTCGTTAGTAGAGCTGTGTTGAGGGTATTGGCGAAGGCAAAGCGATAAAAATCAAAACCACACATACCACCTTCACTTAACCCCTAGACTGGCATTGAAACTATCACTCAACTTTTAGTACAGGTTATTGGTGCAAGGTTAGTTTGACAGCTGGCACACATCTGTTTACCATGCCCTAGTGATGTAAATGATGCACATCTCCAGATTGTTATCAGTGTTTAGCTGTATTTCTATATTGGCTTCCGTCCTGCACATTGGTTATTTCCATTTTTGTACAAAAACAGAGAGACTTAGTAAGAACGAGAGTTCCCAGGAACATTCCTCACTAACTGTTGGTGCAGATAATTTACAACAAACACAACATTTGCTTAAAAGTAACTTTAATTGATAGTGGGAAAGCTTTAAATATACACTTTTTTAAAACAAACATATTTATGACAATGAAACATGACAAACTGACATTTATATTTATATATATATATATATTATATTATACTATGTAGCTATATTATTCCTTTTTTTTAACTTTAATGATGAAATATAGCAAGAGCGGTAAAGCTAAGTAGAGTGGCATTTCCTGATTTTAGTAAGCTTTAATTTGGGGGGGATTTCTCGGACACATTTTCACTGCTCCTTGTTCCTCCCTCTTGCGTGTCCTTTCCCAAAGTGACATCCTTTTGAGGGATCTTTTCTGATGTTGGGGGTGCAGTGGATGTTGCTGGTGTGGATGTTGCTGGTGTGGATCCTGTTGGTGCCATGTCACTTGTGAACCTCTCCCTGTCCACCTTCTCAATTGCTTTTTTTGTCCAGTCAGCGTCTGGATTGGCACAGATTGTCTTTCCAAGCACGGTCCGTAACCTGCAATTGTTGGTTGGCTATTAATGGCATTGTAATACATTTCTAACATTATTTGTATATACTGGTAGGTGCAAACATATTTAGAGGCCTCACAGCAAGCCTGCATGTTCTCTCATGTTGTGGGTCCTGGGTCTAGATAGGTGCAGACCACCTATCTAGACCCAGGACACTCTTACAAAAGAGATTCTTGATTCTCAAAAGCTTCACTTCTTGCTTTTAAAAGTTAAGAAAAAAATATTTTCACCTCTATTGCATCTAGTGGCATGCAGTTAGTTTGTATTGAACATTTCCATTCTCAATACACAGTAAATTTGCTTATCAAACATTTTTCCCTGCAGCATCTCTTTACAGAGTGGTTTCTGAAACTCGAAGGCCTTCCTGTGAATATGTTTTCAAAGAATTTCCTTCAGTACAAAGAGGTTTCAGTGAGAACTGCTGATAGGTTTTTGGATTGTTAGGAATGACATGACTACTAAAGTCCCAACTGGCCAATTTAATTGGTATAGTGGTGAAAATCAAAGACAGACACTGTATTTGAATAGTCAAACATGTATAACCAAAGCTCTCTGAATGACTGGATATCACCACAGGAAAATGTGTTTTTATATTATAGGTCATTTATTTGTCATTTTATTGTTATTTTAAAATAGTTGGATGGAGTGTATAAACTTTAATAATTTATATCTATTCCTTTTTTTAAGTGGTGAAGACAGTGAGGTTAAAGTCTGTCCCCGCTGACTGAACGAAAAGCACAGTGTCAGATGTCAGCTGATCATCCCAGAGTTAACACAGAAAGAAACGGGCATCCATTCCCTCTCACATTTGCACTTTCTGTAAGTTTATAGTCATTTTTAGCTTGCCATCACCAGTGTGTGAATGTGTGTGTGAATGGGTGGATGACTGGATGTGTAAAGCGCTTTGGGGTCCTTAGGGACTAGTAAAGCGCTATACAAATACAGACCATTTACCATTTTTAATCGAACAAGCACGGTTTAGAAGCAATGTGGGAAAAAAAAACTCAACACAGTGCCAGCCAGCAGTTTACAACCAAGAACCTGTCGTGCCCACCTCTGTGTCACTGTGCTGCCTGTTATCTATGTATTTTTAAAAACAGTGTGAAGATAATAATGAAGCATCTCTTTGGAAAGGGGAAGCAAACACCTAGAAAGACCCCAGCTGGCCAACAGCTTTGAATCCAGAACCTTCATGCTACATGTGTTTATATTCATAAAATACAAGTTAAAATACAGTGTGAGGTTTTTTATTGAACACTTACTGTACTGCTTTGATGCGACAAGTATCTTCAGTCTGAATGGTGTAATTCACAATTCGGTCAAGTGGGACTCTGGTTTTGGACCACGAGACACAACAACTTCTTATGATTATAGGGGCTGAAAATGTCACACACAGAAAAAGTCGCATTAATTTTATCCCTTAAAAACAGTCAGACCATAAAGTAAATGAAAAACTATTTCTTCCTTGCAGTACTCACTTGCGCGGACTGAGCTCATCCAGGTAGTGAAACAGAGAAGAGTGGCTAAAACCAGGCTGGGCTGCATCTTTAGTATTCCGCTTTAGGTTTGTTCTTCAGAAGCTGAGCCTCAAATCTGTCTGCACAAGCTTTCACAGCCTGTTAAATATTCTCTGTGCCTCCCTGAGCTTTTATCAGAGCATCGAATCGAATGAGTCTTGCTCACATGGCAGATGCAGTGCATGAGTTCATGGTATTTCCTAGTGTGGTCTTTCTGAGCAATCAGGTTTTGATGTTGATTCTAATAAAAAAAAGACCCCTTTCCGCTTGTTCTCATTTTACCAACACAGTGGGGTAAAAAACCACTGAGTTCATCATTTATAATTAAACTGTTAACAATGCAACAAGTAAAACAGCATCAGAAATACAAACTCATAAATAATCGTAACTATGTGCATGCACAGAAACAGATTAATCCACTTCCTTTATATTCAATCTGAAAGCCACAGGTGACCTGCATTTTAGGTGGCATGTAAAGTGGTAATTTAAACCGTGGAAAGTTTTCACAGTGAGAAAGTGAGTTAAGATCAGTGAGTGATTGAATTTGAAAAGCATCAGTCTGAGAAGTTTTAGCAGACTGATACTAATGATTACATCACTAGGCAAACTGATGATGTAATCGAGTCAGTTTTTAAAATGAGAGAAATTGGGTTAAATTAAAATCAGTTTATTACAGTAAATAAAGAGTGAGTAGGTTCAGACTGAGGCAGAAAGCAGAGTTTCCTCATTTGACAAACATTAGTGGTTAGTGTGCAGTTAAAGGTACGCGCAACGACAGCGACCAGAGTATGAATAATTCTAATAAATCCTGTTTTAACTGTTTATGACAAAAACACAATATTTGCTGGAAAGTGCTTTATTGGCAGTTAAAAGTGGGAAAACTTTAAAATACATTTCTGTTCATAAAAACAATATAAAAACAAAGAATGGGAATATATGGTAATATATAGAGAGATTAATGTTACTTTTATCAGGTACTGTTGATGAAATAAAGCAGGAAGAGTACAATAAAACAGAGCAACATTTGCCGACTAGCATAAGTTTGAAATTCTTTGTGATTTCTCAGACAGATCGTTTCTGGTTCCCTCTCCTGGCCCTTTCCCTCTGTCCTTTCCCTCTTCTGCACTTCGTCAGAGAGATATTTTTTGATTTCGTGGATGTTGTTGTGGATGTTGTTGTTATGGATGTTGTTGTTATGGATGTTGTTGTTGTGGATGTTGTTGTTGTAGATGTTGTTGGTGCGGATGCTGTTGGTGTGGATGTTGTTGGTGTGGATGTTGTTGGTGTGGCTGTTGTTGGTAGTGAGGATGTTGTTGTTGTAGATGTTTTTGTTGTGGATATTTTTGTTGTGGATGTTGTTGTTGTGGATGTTGTTTTTGTGGATGTTGTTGGTGTGGATGTTGGTGGTGCAAATGCTGTTGGTGTGGATGTTGTTGGTGTGGATGTTGTTGGTGAGGATGTTGTTGTTGTAGATGTTGTTGTTGTGGATGTTGTTCTTGTGGATGTTGTTTTTGTGGATGTTGTTGTTGTGGATGTTGTTGGTGTGGATGTTGTTGTTGTGGATGTTGTTGTGGATGTTGTTGGTGTGGATGTTGTTGGTGAGGATGTTGTTGTTGTGGATGTTGTTGTTGTGGATGTTGTTGTTGTGGATGTTGTTGGTGTGGATGTTGATAGTGAGGATGCTTCTGGTGTGGATGCTGGTTTGGATGTTGTTGGTGCAGATGTTGTTGGTGTGGATGTTGTTGGTGCAGATGTTGCTGGTTTGGATGTTGTTGGTGTGGATGTTGTTGGTGTGGATGTTGTTGGTGCGGATGTTGTTGGTGTGGATATTGTTGGTGTGGATGTTGCTGTTGTGGATGTTGTTGGTGCAGATGTTGTTGGTGTGGATGTTGTTGGTGTGGATGTTGTTGGTGTGGATGTTGTTGGTGTGGATGCTGGTTTGGATGTTGTTGGTGTGGATGTTGTTGGTGTGGATGTTGTTGGTGTGGATGCTGGTTTGGATGTTGTTGGTGTGGATGTTGTTGGTGCGGATGTTGTTGGTGTGGATATTGTTGGTGTGGATGTTGTTGTTGTGGATGTTGTTGGTGCAGATGTTGCTAATGCTGGTTTTTCTTTCTTCTTGTCCACCCATTCCATTGCTTTTATTGTCCAGTCATCCTTGGGTTTGGCGCAAATTGTGTTTCCACGCACGGTCCGTAACCTGTAATTGTTAGTCAGTCATTAATTGCACTGAAATACAGTTTTGACATTATTTCTAAATATATTCTGGCATATTTGGTACATGTTAAGTTTAAAGAAAGAGAGGCTGGTTGGCTCTGTTGCCTCACTGTGTGACGGCCCTGGGTTCAAATCTGGGCAAGGTCTGTGTTGAGTTCGCATGTTCTCTCTGTGCTCTGGTTTCTCCTGACCCTCAATAATATTACCGGTAATAGTTGCTTTTCAAGGCCAATTACAGTCCCACAAAGAGTTTTTTGTCTAAAGTTACACCTAGTGTTACGTTGTCGGAGTCCGTTCTCGGTCATCTAGGTCATGGTAGTGATAAGAACTTGAAAAGAGGGCGACTGTGCTGCAGTTAAATGAAGAAGTTTCGCTTCTCATCTAAAAGGATTCTTTTTCTAACATGTTCATTTTTGAACATTTGCAAGTTCAATATGCACTCAGTTTTTAAGAAACTTTTCCTGGACCATCTCTTTGCTTAGAGGGTTAAATTCTTTATTTGTTATTTAATTTATGAAGACAATTGAAAAACATTCAGGTTATTTGATTTTTATTATTTTATACCCATCCATACATTTCAGGTTTGGGAAAAGTGCTCTCGCCCAAAGTCAGACTAAGGCGAGAGGCAAAGTGGACTCCGGACAGGTCGCCGGTCCGTCACAGGACCAATACCGATACAGGCAGTAATTCACATGTACATTTACACCTGCTGTCAATTTAGAATGACTAGTTACTCAAGCCTGTTTTTGGACGGGAAAACAAACACCTAGAAAAGACCCCAGTTGGCCAACATCTTTGAACCCAGAACCTTCATGCCACACATGTTTTATTTTTACTAAAATTTTTTTACTAAAATACAAGTTAAAATACAGCGTGAGGTTTTATGAACACTTACCGTACTGCTTTGATGCGACAAGTATCTTCAGACTGAATGGCATAATTCACAATTCGGTCAAGTGAGACTCTGGTTTTGGACCATGAGACACAACAGCTTTCTGCAGGTCCTGAAAAAGTCACACAGACAAAGTCACATTAATTTTTACCCTGAACAAAGACCACACAGTGAATGAAAGGCCTTTTTTTTCTTTCCTTGCAATACTCACTGGCATGGGCCAAGTTCATCCAGGTGGTGAAGCAGAGAAGAGTGGCTACAACCAGGCCCGACTTCATCTTCAGTATTCCGCTTTGGGTTTGCTCTTCAGAAGTTGAGTCTTGATTCTGTCAGTGCAAACCTTTACAGCCTGCTCAGTAATCTTACTCCTTTTCTGATCAGATAGCGGAGTGTCGAATCAAAGCAGTGTTGCTCACGCAGCAGGCGTGGGGTATATGAAGTTTCCAGCTCGTGAAGTTCTCTCAGTCGTTCTGAGCATTAAATTTTTGATCTCGCCTCTTATAAAACATAAGCCCCTCCGCTTCTCCCCCACCCCACCCAGACTTTTCATCATGGGGGGATAGTCACTACGGCCACGTAGTGGGGAGAGGAAATATTGACTTCATCTGTTATAAGCTAAAAATGACAAACAGTCCTTTCACCACAGACCTCCCCACAATGCAACACAAACAGCAGCGTATAGAAATACAAACACACATAAACATAGTTACTTGTACACACACAGAGATACTCATCACTTCCCTTTGTGCTCACTCTGAAAGCCACAATTTGCCTCCACTGTCACTACGAGTTTGAAAAGTTTGCTAGCTTAAAGAAGCATTGAATTTGAGTGTGAATTAATACTGAATGTTAATTAGGACAGTGGGGATTTCACACAGTCAATCAGTGAATTGAATTCAATGAGTGTTTGAATTTGATTAATCCTTATCTAAAACATCTATGAGAGAATTAAGTCACCTCTTTCATCCCGCTGTCAACCACAGAATCGTACATGAAAGGGTGGTTCTCAGCTAAGCCTTCGTCAGTAGCCCTTTACGCCCATGCTATGCCCACACAAGAGGTTACATTTATTTTTGGCCCTTTTTCGCAATTGCATGGGTGTGTAGTGACTAACATCGCGGGACTGTTAAGCTTTATTTCCTTCTTTTAAATTAACAATTAAAACCAAGAAATCAACAGTTTTAGCATGTGGAATGCAGTGAAACTGACTTTAAACATCAACCACATCCTCACAGTCAGGAGCAGAACAGGATTTATAATTCAACACTGGAAATGCAGAGGATTTAAGAGGACAATGATATTGTCCCCTTTGTAAACTACTATGAACTATAATCGTGTCAACATATTGTTAGAACATCTGAAGATGTGTCACAGCTTGGATTTACATTAGAATAAATTCCAACAAATAAACAAAACAAAGTTTTTGGATACATTTCTGGGTTAAATACGTGTTTCTTTTATTCTCAGAATAAGTACAAATGTGAGTGACGTCCCTCACAGCTGCTCGTGAGAGAGACTGCAGGCAGTTTTATTTCATACCAAAGTAGAACAAAGCAGAAGAAAGGGTAAAAGCTGTATTGGAGAGCAGGAAGGAAGTAGTATACAGGAAAGAGTAGGCATCAATAGTGTGTGCAGGAGGCAGCGCATGCCAGTCCTAGAGCATAAAAGCAGCATTTCACAACCAGTCATGGAGACCAATAATGTAACTGTCTCATTTTAAAATGACAAAGAAATAGATGATGGGTGAATCTGAAAAAGGAAATAAGTGAGCGACTACTGTGCTGTATATAGTAGAAGAGGTCAGGGCAATGCATGCAAAGACCACAGAAAAAATGTTTACAAAACAGAGAAGCATGAATAAGAAGACAGTGTAGAATTAAAATCTGTATTTATACACATACCATGATGGGTTTAATTAAACAGAGCAACATTTGCTGATTATGGCAACTTTGAAGTCTTTTCATGTCTTTGCCCTTTTTCCTCTCTTGGTTTTTTCCCTGTATTCTTTCCCCATTCTGCCAGTCTTTAAGTGTGTGTGTGTTTTTAACGCTGCTGGTGTGATATCACTTACTGTTGCTGCTGCTTAGCTAGTTAGTGGGACACAACATGTTCTTATTCCATGGAACTACACAGCATTGTATTTGACAAAACATAATCAGGCTCTGCCCTGTCTCCTTGTCCTTCTGAGTGATGTTTCCTGATGTTGGGGATGCAGTGGATGTTGCTGGTGTGGATGTTGCTGGTGTGGATGTTGTTGGTGTGGATGTTGTTGGTGTGGATGTTGCTGGTGTGGATGTTGTTGGTGTGGATGTTGCTGGTGTGGATGTTGTTGGTGTGGATGTTGTTGGTGTGGATGTTGCTGGTGTGGATGTTGTTGGTGTGGATGTTGCTGGTGTGGATGTTGTTGGTGTGGATGTTGTTGGTGCAGATGTTGCTAGTGCTTTTTTTTCGTTCTTCTTGTCCACCCATTCCATTGCTTCTTTTGTCCAGTCAGCGTTGGGATTGGCGCAAATTGTGTTTCCAAGCACGGTCCGTAACCTGTAATTGTTGGTCAGTCATTAATTGCACTGAAATACAGTTTTGACATTATTTCTAAATTTATACTGGGGTATTTGGTACATGTTAAGTTTAAAGAAAGAGAGGCTGGTTGGCTCTGTTGCCTCACTGTGTGACGGCCCTGGGTTCAAATCTGGGCAAGGTCTGTGTTGAGTTCGCATGTTCTCTCTGTGCTCTGGTTTCTCCTGACTCTCAGTATTACCGGTAATAGTTGCTTTTCTAGGCCAATTACAGTCCCACAAAGAGTTTTTTGTCTAAAAAGTTTCACTTGCCCAATAAAATAAAAGTTAATATTTATAGCAAAATTGTTCCCTCTCAGTTACACCTAGTGTTACATTGTCGAAGTCCGTTCTCGGTCATCTAGGTCATGGTAGTGATAAGAACTTGAAAAGAGGGCGACTGTGCTGCAGTTAAATGAAGAAGTTTCGCTTGTCATCTAAAAGGATTCTTTTTCTAACATGTTCATTTTTGAACATTTGCAAGTTCAATATACACTCAGTTTTTAAGAAACCTTTCCTGGACCATCTCTTTGCTTAGAGGGTTAAATTCTTTATTTGTTATTTAATTTATGAAGACAATTTAAAAACATTCAGGTTATTTGATTTTTATTATTTTATACCCATCCATACATTTCAGGTTTGGGAAAAGTGCTCTCGCCCAAAGTCAGACTAAGGCGCGAGGCAAAGTGGACTCTGGACAGGTCGCCGGTCTGTCACAGAACCAATACCGAGACAGGCAGTCATTCACATGTACATTTACACCTGCTGTCAATTTAGAGTGAATAGTTAATCAAGCCTGTCTTTGGACTGGGGAAACAAACACCTAGAAAAAACCCCAGCTCGCTAACATCTTTGAACCACGAATTTTTATGCTGCATGTGCTGTATTTATATTTATAAAATACAGTGGGAGGTTTTATGAACACTTACCGTACTGCTTTGATGCGACAAGTAGCTTCAGACTGAATGGTATAATTCACAATTCGGTTAAGTGGGACTCTGGTTTTGGACCATGAGACACAGCAGCTTTCTGCAGGTTTAAAGTCTGAAAATGTCACACAGACAAAGTCACATTAATTTTTACCCTGAAGAAAGACCACACAGTGAATGAAAGGCCTTTTTTTTCTTTCTCACTCAGTTTTTAAGAAACTTTTCCTGGACCATCTCTTTGCTTAGAGGGTTAGATTCTTTATTTGTTATTTAATATATGAAGACAATATAAAAACATTCAAGTTATTTGATTTTTATTGTTTTATACCCATCCATACATTTCAGGTTTGGGGATGCAGTGGATGTTGCTGGTGTGGATGTTGCTGGTGTGGATCCTGTTGGTGTGGATGTTGCTGTTGTGGATGTTGCTGTTGTGGATGTTGCTGGTGTGGATCTTGTTGGTGTCATGTCACTTGCGAATCCCTTTTGCGAATTCTCCCTGTCCAACTTCTCAATTGCTTTTCTTGTCCAGTCAGCGTCTGGTTTGGCACAGATTGTCTTTCCAAGCACGGTCCGTAACCTGCAATTGTCAGTTGGCTATTAATGGCATTGTAATACATTTTTAACATTATTTGTATATACTGGCAGGTGCAATCAGATTTAGAGGCCTCACAGCAAGCCTGTTTGTTCTCTCATTTTTTGTGTCCTGTGTCTAGATAGATGGTCTGTACCTATCTAGACACAGGAACCAATCACAAAAAAGATTCTTGATCTAAAAAGTTTCACTTCTTGCTTATGAAAGTTTTTTCTCTTTTTCTCTTTCAAGTACTTCTTTGTCCACGTTCTGAATAGCTATTTTTGTCCACACAGCGTCGGGTTGGTGAAAATTATCTTTCCAAGCACGGTCTGTAATCTGCAATTGTTAGTTATTAATGACACTGTAGTGCAATTTTGACATTATTTCTAATCAAACACAGATATGTTCATTTAAGTTTGAAGACACAGACATTGGTTACCTCTGTTGGGATGGGAATCAAGAACCAGTTCTTGTAGTTCTGCCTGCCTATTGATCCCGCTTATCAGTTCTTGCACTCTCACTACAGTTGGTGATTTGATCTTTATGCCTAAATTTTTTTTAACATTATTTGTATATACTGGTAGGTACAATCAGATTTAGATATGTTCTCATTAGGAATTTAGGGATTTGATTTGGTGTGTTGGGCTGTAGCCTGTAGGTTTATATCTCTGTTTGGTAATTATGAGACAGTATTCAGATCATTTTACAGAGCAACATGAAAGCAACATAATGACTAGTATAACGTATGTCTTTCTCCTTGAGGTAATAATGTAACACACTGCATTACTTTTAAGAAAAGTGTTCTGTGTAATATGTGCAATAATTACTATTTTGTTAAATTACCTCAAAACTGATCACAAAAAAGTGGAGAAATACCTCCAACATGCACAAACATTTGACCACACAGCTTCTTATTATTTTGGATGAATGGAATTTCTTTGATATGCTGCTTAGAGAGGGTGGTGACTCTCAAAGTGCAACCAATAAGAATTGATACGGGATAATAATAATAATAATAATAATAATAATAATGATAATAACAATAATAGTTCATTTCACAATTGCATCTGGTGGTAAATCTACAATTCCAGTACACAGTGAATTTGTAAACCTTTTCTGCAGCATCATCCACTATAAACCAGAAAACCCTACAAATGATCTGTTGGAATTTTTGTGAACGGTTTTCAAAGCATTTGCTCTATTAAAACGGTGTAATGGAATACAGAAGTTTAAACCTGTATTTCTGCTTACACTGAAAATTTGGTAAAATGATATAGTCACTTATGATCCACATCTGTTTAGACAGTACTTCACTTTTCATATTTGTCAGTTATTTGTGATTATAGGTACACTGAAAGTCATTTGGATTGTTGCAGGTTAGAATAACTGCTTTTTGAAATTTCACATGATATCATCACAGAAGGCACTAGTTTGCGCTTGAGTTTTGTATTGCTGTATTTGCTTTTTTTTTAGGTCTCCGTTGAGCAGGTGGCCTTACCTTTGGCTGGAGCATCTATCTTATGCTCCTCAGTCCTACATCTGTTACTTATTCATTCCCAGTTCCATTTCTGAGATGTGCAAGCAACCTTGTGAGCTCTTTAATTTGTTTCTATTGGGTCATGCTATGAGTTTTCTTTTTACTTAATGGGTTTTTTTTAACATTGTGTAAAAGATCTGTAAATTCATAGCTTTCTGTAGAATTTGTTACTAGTGTTGCATATCAACAGGAAAATATTTTCACCAATAAATGATGGGGAGGCATTTTTATCAAGTAACATTAAAATGTGTGCAGTAGAGGGATACATTAATACCATCTGAAGCGATATGAACACAAGCATTCAAGTTCACATCTAACCCTGCTGTCAATTTAGAGTAATTAGTTAATCTATCAAGCATGTCTTCGGACTGGAGTAGGAAACTCTGCCCACAACAGCTGGCCAACACCTTTGAATGAATAGCAAGTATATATTTTTCAATACAGTGTGAAGCTGTCTATAAACTTACAGTACTGCTTTGAGGCGACAGTGTTCTTCAGTCTGAATGGTGTAACTCACAATTCGGTCAAGTGGGACTCTGGTTTTGGACCACGAGACACAACAACTTTTTATGCTTATAGGGGCTGAAAATGTCACACACCGAAAAAGTTGCATTAATTTTATCCCTTAAAAACAGTCAGACCATAAAGTAAATGAAAAGCTATTTCTTCCTTGTAGTACTCACTTGCACGGACTGAGTTCATCCAGGTGGTGAAACAGAGAAGAGCGGCTACAACCAAACTTGACTGCATCTTCAGTACTACACTTTAAGCTTGTTCTTCAGAAGTCAAGCTTCGATTCTGTGAATGCAAATGGTCTGCACAGCCTAAAATTAAACAGAAAAGATAGGAACTGTTCTGTTCACCGCATGCCAACCCATAATACAACATATAGCGCTCAGAGGTAAAACCACACATGCATGATCATAACTACTTGTACATATAGTGTGCATAGGCACAGAGATACTAATCACTAAAGCTACAAGGTGATACAAGCCACAAACTTTAACAGATTTCATTAGGACTGTTCACTTTTCTCACAGTCAGTTAGTGAATTAATATCAGTGACTGAATGAATTTGAATTGGTTATCAACAACACAACTACACTTTGGTTAATGGCCCTCTTTGGCAACCCCCCCAACAGAAGGTTGAAATGATTTTTGGCTATTGCAATATTGGAAGCCACGTCAAAACTTACGGTTACATTAGAACTATTTCCAGCATGAACACAAAAATAAAAGCATTTGAATCACTTTATGGGTGCCGTGCATGTCCCTGTCACTTTCACACTAAGTCAAAACACAAAGAGGGTTGCAGCTATTGATGAGAGATATTGTAGGCAGTTTTATTTTAAACTAGAATAACTAAGAAGAAAGGATAAATGCTGCATTGGGGAGAAGGAAGCAAGTGGTATGGAAAAGAGTAGGCATCCGAAATGTGTGCAGCAGGATATTTAGAGATTTAAAGCAGCATTTCAGCCACAGAGACTTATAGTATAATCAACTCGGTTTAAAACTCAAACTAACAAAAAACAGGAAGAGGGATGAAATTTGAAAGGAAAAAAAGTGAATGTAGTAGAAAAGGTTTGGACAGTGGATTTAGTCCACTAAAACAAATGCTATGTTTTTTAAAAGAGATTCTCCTATTGAAACTGGTAGGAAAAGAAAAAAAGACAACAAAAAAGTAAAACCTTAACTGTATACCTGGACCTTGATGCATCTCAGGAAGGACAACATTATTACTTAGCTCCACAATTATAGCAAAAATAAACACCTGATTGGCTCTCCAGCTGCTGTCAGGGTGGAAATACCGGCTTCATGCCCTTGATGACTTCACACAACAACAGCAAATCCCAAGGGACACAAATGTCTGACATCCCAAACATCTTGCCATTAAAATCAGTGAAGACTTGACTGGTGCAAGCATTCACGGAGCACAAACATCTTACAAATACACATACTGAAGAACACATCCACCTAACAAAAGTGCACAGGCACACATGCAAACAAACGCAACCTGGCTGCTGATGCACACTAATACACGTACACATTTCCCCACAGCCAATATCCCAGACTCATCATTATCGTCCCCGTAGCAACCTGTTTGTCAGAGGAGAAATGCCTCACTGGATTATTCACTCCTCTCTTATTCATTAGCTGTTGTCCTGGGCAGCAGCCAAGGCTGTTGGTTGGCCGACAGCGTAGCTGATAGGAATTAGTCTCCTGATAAAGCAAGAGAGTGGAACGTAGCGTTGCAGGAAATTGCAATCAATACCGACTCTCATATCCTCATCCAATATCGACTGCAAATGGGAATGAGAAGCACACTGTCATGCCCCTATACGTGGACATGAGGGCCTACTTAAGAACGTATTCACACGTGAAGCACAGTGAAGCTGCATTAATTGCAGTGGTTGTTTCAGAAGCCATACAAATAAAAGACGAAGGAAGCCAAAAACCCGTGCCTCAAACCGCTGCTTTCTCATCCTACTGCGTAGACCTAATTCACACCTCGTCATGACTCATGCACGGTCGTGCTCTCTTTGTACTTTTCTGTGCCAGTTTCTTAAAGTGTGTGTGGGATCAGACCGGGGTGAAAAAATAGAGTTTTCCCACATGACACAGATCAGTGGTTAGAGCACAGTTCAGAGCACCTACAGGCAAAGACACAGTTTGAGTGGCATAATGGAAATGACACCAGTAATTAAAGAAGTGTCTCATCAGATGCGTATTTTTGGCTGTGTCTCCTCTCTTTGTTTGATGAAGAATCGACTCCAGATAGATCAAGGTTTAATTTTAATCTCCCCCACCCAACACTGAGGACTTATATTAATCAGTGTGGGAAAGATTTTAATTTTTGCAGCATTATTGTGATCAAACAGACATCTTTCCATTTATCTAAAGCACAAATAAGAAAATACTGCCGGGGAACTCCTATAAAGGCCACGAATGTGGTAACAAAGAACTATAGGTCTGGGTTTGGAGCCTAAAAGATGATGTTGCCTCAGCTTCACAAGCAGAATGGCTGTCTGGGGACGGACGGTTGTAAAGAGCAGTGCACTTCAAGTCAGTGTTGGGAAGAGCAAAGATGTTTTTGATATGTAACAGTGGAGCCATACGCACCGATCAATACGCCGACCTTTCTCAGACTGATTGCACGATGCTCTGCTTTGGCCCCAACACCAGCGCCCACGAGAGGTCCATCAACCATCAACCATTGTTATTGTCTGGTCCAGATATATGTAAGACCAGTTCTCCTGTTGACTTTTACCTTGGGACTCGCAGTACTCTGTATGTTCTTATGCTCTTTTCATTTTTCTCCCCCTCTGTCTTCTTCTTAAACACACACACGTGCACAAAAACAGAAACTATTTGACAAAACTTATTAAAAAGGATAGAAATGTCTGAATTAAAACTAGCGACAGATTGATCCTCAGCAAATGAGGGTCTCTGACCTCTTCCCCGGGGCCTTTATACATGGATATTGTATATTTCTGTTCAGTGCCAGGGGACGAACAGAAATCCCACTTGGAATTGAGAAATGTCATTTACTTTCCAATTAATACTCCAATTAACAAAGCAATTCACAATTCATTTCCTGAAACCGGTGAGGTTGAAATGAAACTGACCCCATGCCCGGTATCAATCTCCTTGCTATTGACCCGTTCACATAAAGCTTCAATTGTGGATCAACCGTCCATTTAGAGAAAGCATCAATAATCGACTTAAACTGGGGGCTTTATTACCATAGACATTAGCATAGACATTGCCCCTGTGGCTCTGGGGTGATTTGAATGTCTGTGAGAGTGACCGACCCGCCCCGTGCCTCTGGCTCACGGTCCAGGAGACGCAGGAGCGCAAAGTCTAATCAATAAGCGCTTTAATTATAGGAGCGCTCGGCTCGCAGTTCTTCACGGTTGGGAGACGCGCAATGCCACAGCTGATCCAGCATGATCATTTCAGATGGAGTGGGGTTTCATCGCCTGAGTAACCTGTCTCTTTTGGCCTGTGCTATTATAGACAGCAAATTGTCCACTCCTCTTCATAGATTTGGAAAAATGGGCCCATTAGTCCAGCGGGGGAGGTGCGCTTTTTTTCCCAGAGTGTTTTGTGGTGTTAATCAGGAGTGGGTGAATACTATTTTCCAAGTCTAAGAATATTTATTTCTTTGTTGATGTAATTGTAAAGTAATATATGAACATTCAGAGAGGACAACATCAGCATTTGCATTCATTCTTCATTTCATTTTGTGTATTTTCCAGGAGATCCCAGTGTGAAGTTGTGAAAAATAAAAATAATGTGGCATTTAAATCATCTTGGCTGTTCCCCAAGATGAGAAAAACCCAAGATTAGACCAGATAACACACATTTTTATTAAATTTGAGGTACACCATTAAAATAGTGTGGGATTTTTGGAAGTTACAAAAGATTTAAAATATATTTGCACCCTAAATTCTTCACATCCTACCTTGTTGTCATCTCCACAGGATAAATAATTGTCTTTGCAGTACTCCATCTAATTTTCAACTTTTCCCAACTATGAGTAAATAAAACGTGCTATGAGCCATCATCGACACAACTTTTCTTCTCAGCTGCAACTGAACTTAAATGAGTCAGCACAGATCTTACTCTACAGTCATCTTTTTCTTACTCTAGTAAAGCGTCACTTCTTCTCCATAGATGACACACACTGATGTACTGCTCTAATGTGTGATCTGCTTTTTGACTTGTGAGCTTTCATACTGGTGCACTAGATGGCGTGCTTTCTCTTCAGTGAGTAAATGAAAGCTGGCACTTGACAGGCTCTGAGAGAGTCATCCAAATTTAGCCCAGTAGACCAGAGTGGCAAAAAATACAGCCACTGCAACCCCTAGGCTATAGCTGACATTATTCTCCTCTTCAGTATAGCGTGAGGCCAAAAAATGTCAGCGGGCCCAGAATAATTTAGACTTCCTATTCTAAACATCACAAATAGAGTCGAGCGGTTTGTTGTGCTTAAAAAAGTGATGCAGCGCGCAGACAGCTGATGAATCGACTGATTGATTTTTTTTTGTATCTGGTCGTCAGACATTTGTCTCCCTTTGGCAGTGGCATTTCAGATGAGGTTGTGTCTGAGAAACATTATTAGAGGCAGATCAAAGAGCACAAGTCGCTTTTAGACCACCAAAGCTCATTCATAACTCACTGCATCAAGGTCTCCCCCGTCTCTACATCCTCTCTTTATTTGTCTGCTTTGATCATACAGTCCATTCAGTCCATATCACCCTCTTGCTTCTTCTGAAGTCTGTTAGGGAACATGCATTAGATATCTGTCTGTCGAGCACATGCCCCTTGATTGCCATAATCCCCTACACCGCCATATTTTGTCTTTCTGCCCACGTAGACCCCCCACCCTTCAGAACTTTCTTCCCTCAGCCCCCCTCTTCCCCTGTGACACCCCGCCATTTGTTCCGCTGTTGGGTTAAGCAGGGTCGTATCAAAGCTTTAATCCCTAAATGTGTGTGTGTGTGTGTGTGTGCGTGTGTGTGTGTCTGTAAGTCTGCGTGTGCACAAGGGAAGCCTGGCCCCTCCTGCTTGAGCTAGATTATTTCAAGTTCCTGACCTCTGAGTGGTGAGAGGGGCTGATGTTTGGAAACACAGGCACTTGTCTTTGTCTCTTGAACCCAGCGGGAGAGCTCAGCTAGGGGCCTTTCTTGTCAGGCGAGTCCACGGATGCGCTCGGCCTGTTCTGGAGCTGCCGGTCTGTCCTCTGATCCTCGCCTCTGCCATCTTAATATTAATATGCCATGAATAAGCAGACAGCTGGTTGAGCAGGCAAACACTCCCTCGACACACGCTCCAGCACACACACACACGCACACACAAAACAACCGGACGAGTTTGGCTTCCGAGCAAAAACATTGATCCTGAGTCCCCTCACTGTGAGTCAATCTGGCCCCAATAGCCATTCAAGTGTATCAGCTTGATCTGATGTTTCCCGATAAAAGAAATTCCTCCCAGGGTATGAGTACGTGTGCGAGTGTGTGTGTGTAAGGGATATTGATTGCTGAGCGACATGGAAGTATAGATCCCAAGCAGCTGCTAAGAGTTTAAATGAGGCCTGCAGCATATCATTAAATCACTATGATAATGTCTAAGGAGACACCAGCAAAGCATTTCTCTTTTTTAGCCTCTAAACAAGAGCCAATTTGTGTGAGTATTGCACTTCTGGTTGCATTATCACCTTTGACTCGCACTTCAAATACGTCCATACAAGGGGTTAGACGTTGTTAGGCCAGAGCTGTGGAACCTCTGCTGATTAGGATACAATAGCTTTAACCTTATAGGTGCAGAGGTTCAGCATACTCTGACCTCCATGTCAGTTTCACTCCTGCATTTACCCAAAGATTAATGCACACAAACAAAAAAAACCTACTTTCAGAATCTTTCCTCAGAGTCTTCACAGACTCTGTGGTGGTTCGGGGGGTCTTTTTACTTCACAGGATCGATATAGATTCTTTGCTTTCTTTTGATGTTTTCCCTCTTAGCTGTTCTTCTTAAAGGGCTGCTTTGCCAGATACGTAAATGAACCTCACTCTCTGCACGTTACAAGGACTGCTATTTAGCCCGTGAAAACTATTGAATGAAATAGAAAACTCTGAGAAAACAGCGCCGGTGAACGAGGATACCCTGAAGGATATTTTACAAAGATGTTGTGCTGTGATCATTACAGCTTTAGTTATTGCCATCGTTATCACAGTTTTTAACCTTGTCATTTTGTTGCAGCTGTCTAGTATACTGCAATCTAGTATATGTAGCAAGTTTTGTTGACAATTTACCCAATAGTAGACACATTTTGGGCAAATTTTTTGAAAGGACAAAATTATCCGACCAACATTCCCATCTCCGTGTCCAATAAATGCAGGTTGTGAATGTGTTTACTATGTGATACACTGCTCAGTATGTGTTCCACCTCTTATACCATATGGGAGTGTTTTAATGCCTTAATTAGAAATAGAAACAGTGAAAAGAGAGAGAGTGAGGATGACATGTGACAAATGTACTCAGTCAGATTTAATTTTCCGTGAGGTCTAGCTGATATCTCCATAGTGCTGCAGAACGTTAACACTGAAAAGCAATGACCTTCCACTTAATACAACTTTATATGTGACTGTAGTAATTCCAGTGAAATGATTCAAGGCCACTACAGCACTTCCATCAATGAGAGGAAAGTCTTTGTGCTTCGCTTTCCATTAACTTTGACCATTCAGGGCACATTTTTACACAAGCGTGCATTGAGGAGTTTCCACACACACATACACACTTCCGGATGGCAGAGGTGCTGTGGTTATAAGCCGTGTTACCACAGGTAATGCGATCACGGTGCAGGCAGAATGATGTGTTTATATCATTCATTTCATTTCATTCATTCATTCATTTATTTGTTCATTTCAGGCACAACAAAATACATATGTTGAACATAAAGTGCACAAAACAAAAAAAAACAAACAAAAATTACCTGAAAAGGAGTGGGAGGGTGAGACAAGATGGAGGGAGGATGATGAAGAGTAGCAAAAAGGAGGGAGGAGGCGAGGACAGGCACGACACTGAAAAGCAGCGCGACGACTGAACGACTGAACGTGTAACGGGCAGGAAGAGGTGAGAACTTGTAAAAGGAACGGAGGAACGTATTCAGGAGGAAGGGTGGAAAAATGAGAAAATGGGTGATAAATGGTGAAAAAGACAGAAGAGGGAGAAGGCGAGGGTGTCTCCCTGTCAATCAGATTAACAGAGAATTGCTTTGACCTGAAACCTGGCGGATCACGTTCGCTCACACATATACACATTCGCAAATGCACTCAGAATGGTTTCCACGCAGCTGTATGGAGATAAATGTGTCTCACTCGCATCCAGTCTGGTGTTAAGTGCATGTATTAGGGCGTATCAGCATTCATGTATGTGGGTGTGTGTGTGTGTGTGTGCATGCGTGTGTGTGTGTGTATGTGCGAGTGTTTCTCAGTGTAAGTAAGTGAATGAGTAATGAGTGAGTGATGGATGGACGATAATGCACATTTGCCCTCTCTCACGAGGGCTCGAAGTGCTTAGATGTCTAGCCTGGCTCACACATACACTCACACAAAATGGTGTTAGATAAGACTTCTTTCCCACTTATTCAGCGTATAGAATACATGAATCACTTCCCCACACTCCTTCCCTTTTATGCTTACCTTTCACTACATTTATTTCCTTGCATGTCCCTTATCTTAAACCTCTCTCTCTCTCTCCCCCTATGTGTCTGTCTCACCCTTCTCTGCTTCTTAGTAATGGAGCTAATTTGTTTAGCACACAAAGAGTGTCTGTCCATTAGTGTAGGCCTAGGGAGATGGTGACAAATCACACCAGCATGTGCCTCTGCTCTGTGTTCATTATTGTGAATGGGGAAAATGCGAAACACCTCATACTTCATTAGAAAACATGTATTTACCTTTAGTTACTTTGAAATAAATATCTTTCTTTTTTGAAAGGGTATCAGCCAGTTGGAGCTCTTTGTTTTGCCGTGCACGAGTCAAACAGAGAGACTTTCTGTACGTCTGCACTTCACGTTATCGAATTAAGTCAGCGCAGCAGGAAGGTTTCTGTGCTACCTGTAATACAATAATATTATGTACCCTGCTACTGTTGCTGCTTACTGCCATTAAATGGGCAAAATGATTAATGTGGCTTTAACACCTGAGAGACACCAGGCTGCCGAGCATATTTACTCTTCACTTGTAGACATTTCTCCCTGCTTCGTTCATTTGATTCAAGCACCATTCAGTTTGTCATGCAGTCTGAAATATTTAAATTGTATGAATGGATAAATATAATCATATATAAAAAGGAACACTTTGAAAACACATCAGATCTCACTGGAAAAAGAAATCATGCTTGATATCTATACTGATATGGACTGGGTAATGTGTTAGGAACCAAAGGATGTCATATCATTTAATGGAAATGAAAATGATCAACCTACAGAGGGCTGAATTCAAAGACACTAAAAATGAGAGTGAAAAACTGAAGTAGCTGCCTCGTCTATTTTGCGGAAATTTCATTGCAGCAACTCAAAATGGTACTCAGTATTTTGTATGATCCCCAAGTTGTTGTTTTGAGGAATGCTCCTGATGAGACGATGGATGGGGTCCTTGGGGCTCTCCCCCCAGACCTGGACCAGGGCATCACTGAGCTCCTGGACGCTGTGGGGCAACGAGGCAGCGCTGTGTGGAGTGAGGTGTTCTTTTGGATTTAGGTCAGACGAGCGTGGGGTGGGGTTAAGTCAGTGGTATCAGTTCGTTCATCCTCCTGTCAATGCCTGCATGCTCTCACCACATGAGGCCGGGCATTGTCGTGCACAAAGAGGATCCTAGGACACACTGCACCAGCGTAGGGTCTGACAATGTCCAAGGATTTTGTTCTAAACCTAATGGCAGTCAGGGTGCCTTTGCCTGTGTGTTCTACCATAGATATGCCTCCTCCAGACTATCACTGACCAACCACTAAACCGGTTATGGTGAACAATGTTACAGGCATAACACTCTCCATGGCTTCTCCAGACTCTTTTCCCATTATGTCCTCTGGGTGAACCTGCTCTCATCAATGAAAAGCACAGGGCACTAGTGGCAGACTTGCCAATTCTGATAGTCTATGGCAAATACTAATCGGGCTTCATGGTACTGGGAAGTGAGCACAGGGACCACTAGAGGACAGTGGGCCCTTGGGCCACCCTCATGAAGTCTGTTTCTGATTTTTGGAGTTAGACTACCTATGCAACCTCTGTAGGGTCCAGGTATTGCCTCATGCCACCATTCACTAGCTGGGCCCACATCATCATTTTAGGTTTGGCAGCGGTTTTTAGTAGATAAAGGTGAATGGCTTAACCAAGAACTGAGCTGCGGTTTGGGGAAGGCCTCGATGGGGACTGGCGGCAGCTCCCAGGCCTGGCAGATGTACTTCACTTCTCATGTACTCATGAGAAGTAAAGGAAGAATTGAAAAAAGGGTAGGGAGAGAGGGGCATGAAAACGAGAACGAGCAGCTTGTAGAACTGGGGGGGTCATGTATAGATAAGACCCAGAAGGGGCGTGTTTGGAGGCGTGGTCCCGCTCCTGAAATTCAGATAATTTATCTCCAAGTAGCGACCCCAGCCAAATGCAACACTAGTGAAAAAAACTGTCAGAAACGATGATGAGGGTATAATGTCACTGGTCTCCGTCTCTAAAACCATTCCTGTTTTGGAGGCTGTCTCACTGTTGCCCCTCGAACGCACATGCTGGTAATTTCAGCTGAAACTGATCAACATCACTTCTACTCAGCTGATCAAATGAATATTGCACAAGTTTAACTGACTTGACCTTATACTCTGATTAAAAAGTCTTCCAGTGTATTATTATCAATGCGAATCATGTGAAGCTAATTTCAAGAACACAAATACGAAATGAGGAATAAGCATAATTAGTAAATTTAAACGCTTCAAAGACCAGTTACAACCCACAACAACACCTATAAACAAATGATTTCATAATTCATGATCAAAAGTGATGACATCTGCAAAAGGTCTTTGTCACGGCAGAAATTTTTCATGCCCTGTGTTCCTCCTCAAACATGGAGTGGAACAGACCGAGGTGGGTGAAATTAAATCATCTCAGTTCACTTGACAACAGCTTGGTATCTTATCACAAGTAAAAGCCTCCCCGTGTACGTCAAAGCTGACATAGCGAGAGTGTCAGTAATCAGTTGTTTTTAATCGCGTTACATTAACTTACCCTTTTCAGTTTGTTAGGTCCAAATAAATCAGTATGTTTACTTGTATTTTACTTTATTTAGTTTTTGTGATAATGAAATAGTAATGTTTGTTAACACACAAACTAACAAATTTCTCCAACATTCCCATCACACATTGCTGTGCCAAGGACAGTTTCTGACTGGAGAACTTCTTAATATCATTACAAGGATAGAAATGATAACAAAACAAAACAAAACAAAACAATGACTCTTCATTTACATGTTTTGTTTTTTTGTTTTTTTACAAAAAGACCATGGAAACTTGGGCAAGAAGGATCAGGTAATTGTGCTTCATATGATGGTTAAAAACCGGATAAAAGTTTGTTGCAAAAACATGATAGTAAGTACACACAGTGTCTCCATGCACACAAACAACTGTGTTATAACTGTCCAAATGGTGGCCACAAAGAAAAATACCCCAACCCAAGAAAAAAAGTGTAGCAAAACATTTTAATATTTGTCCATGAGAGTGAAATACATCTGCTGTTTATGACTCCAGAATATTTATAGTCAAGGAAAGAAAATCTTACCATCAGAGGCAGCGCTGCCCATGCCTTCACTGGTTTAAATAACAGTGTACAAAATAGTAACTCATTGAGGGATCAGCCACTATAAAAGTCACAGCATAGAAATCAATTGGCAGCTTTTATGACTGATATATAATGTATGTATGACAGTGAAGTCTAAATTTCTTCATATTCAGCTTGATATCAACCACTGCACTGATATCTGGCACTAAGCAAGCAAGAGGAGCTCCGAATTGGGCATCTCTACCTCTTCTCTTGCCAAGACACTGTCAGTGTTTGGGGACGCTCCAATGCATCATGCTGACTCCATTCTACCTTTTATCCATTCATTTCCCTTTCCATTAGCACTATTAAAATGATGTGACATTGGCTGAAGCTGGTAACATAAACACTCTGGCTCTTTCCCTTTTGTTTTTTGTCGTATTCAAGATAATGTAGGCGACACGAAGACAGATTTTCCTTTATTCAGTGAGAAAATGTTTTGGAGGAAACATTATTTTGATCCCAAATGTTATTTCAATTTTTGCTCACGTCTGCTGGCAAATCTGCATGTTTTCTCATCGCTGGCTAATAGGTCAGCACCAGTGGGAATGTGATACAGGGAGGCAAGGTCAGTTTTCATTGATTGTTTAATCAGTCCTTTGTTTGAGAAGGACACGATTAAGATGGGAAGACATGGACTGCTTTTTCCCCAGCAGGCTTACAGTACATATACTTTCTAAGCTATATGCCAAACAGTATTCACTTTGCCTACGACTGGGCACGACTCTACGCGTGTTCGTCAGTGTGTGTGTGCGTCTGTAGCCCAAACAGTTTGGTTGCGAGCAACCCGAGTAAATCAGGTACAAATAAAGCCCAGATGACAAGACATTTGGAAGAGTGTGAGCAGTATCCTCCTCGCTCTGCCCTTCTATTTGTTTGTCTGTCTGCTTGTTTGCCTCTCTGTCTGCAAAGCTGGCGTCAGTCTCGAGGAGATCCTCCTTCTCTTTCCTGCTCCCTTTTTCTGGGCAGAGCTGACGGACACCAGCAGATTTTTCTCCCTGAATAGCTGTTTTTATCTCTTTCTCTCTCCCTCTGTCCCACTGTCTTCCCCTCCCTCAATCTCTCGCTGAATGGCTGTCTGGCCCGAGTTAAAGGATTTTTCTTTTTTTTTTAGAGGTTGCTGAAACCTGATTTTGAGATATTTTGGCACACTATCTATGAACATATATATTTAGGCTTAGTGGCCAGAATAGAAACCCCTCCTGGCTGTGTTAGTGTTAATGCCTCAACTAGGGGATACCACAGCAGAAGCAAGCTTGAGATATGGAAGTGTATATATCCTGGTTTAGGGTGATTGGATGTGTTTTTGCAGATAGGGGCCTCATGTGTTACAGGGTGGGGGATGCTGAAGGGGCTCTCAGCTTCGCGTATGCAACCGAGACAGGGCGACAGACAGGGGCAGGGAGGGCTTTGTGCACCAGCCCTTTCCCACACTCCCTTTCACCTTTTGTTGTATGGCAACACCAGGGCTCTCTGACATGACGAATCGCTTTGCCTTCTTCGCTGAGTTGGTGGCAGCATCAGAAAGTAAGAATGGAGTGAGATGAATTGATGTGTGAGTGCAGATATATAGGTGTGTGTGCGTGTGCGTGGGTTGGGGGGGTGTCCTTTAATCTCAGTACCTGAAGCTGCCAAGGTTTCCCATCCCTTGTCCTCCAAATCCCCCTCAGTTTGTCACCGGGGTGAGGCAGAAAACTCAATGCTTCAAGCTCTGCATGGGCAGATTCCTCGGTGGATGAGCCAGACGCAGCCACACACGCACAGGCTCATATGCGCACACATGCCTCTGCCCAAATGCCAGCACCAAGCTGTTGCCCAAAAAGCGTTCAGGCTGTCACAATGGAGACATTACCACATGAGTGAGTGGCTTTGAATAGGGGTAAGGGGTGTGTATATAGAGAGTGTGGAGGGTGAGCGGGGGAGTTCCTGGCAAGGCAGACGACCCTGCCATCACCTCTGCTCCCTTGTCAAACAAGCAATCGCCGCCAATGACACATGCATGCAGCACGCACTCCTGCTTCACTGCCTTTTGTGCTAATCCGAGTCTGTCACTTCTCTCAGTTTTTTTAGAAAGGGAGCGCTCCAACAGTGTGTTTATTTGTTTGTAAGGAAACGGCACAGAAATAAGTTGGCTGGTTAGTGGACCACTGTAGTGAATAGCTGACCCAGTCGGGCTAATCAGGGTGAAGGGTTAGAATCTAGAGGTCAAAAGAGAAAGAAAGTTGCGAAGAAATCCGTACTTCCTTGTGGAAATGCATGTGAAGTTAGGAGGGTGAAAAGGTGTCAGAAGACGGAGACGGATGCAGATAGAGTCATGAGCATAAAGGCATACAGAAACACATGACAACATTTCAAACATTTGTTAGACTAGTGTCAGCTCTGTCAGTGGATTGTCACTGCATGTGTTAGCGTGTGTCTATGTGTGTGTGTGTCCTCGGCGTGTCATTATGCAAAACCAGAGTCTTCCACAAAGCATGCAAGATGTGTGTGTGTTTGGGTGCATGTATGTGTGCATGTCTGTGGTGGAGGGGGGGCGACACGGGTTTGAGGGGCTGTGTCACTCCATCGCTGCGGGAAGTCATGACAGCACTGTTTTGTCAGCGCATGGATGGCTGCAGCATCATGGCAGCAGAAGAAGCAGGAGAAGTGGAAGAAAAGCACAGAGATGGAGTGAGTAAAAGGAGGGGAAGATTTCTTCTTCTTCTTCTTCTTCCCACACTCAATAAGGAAATTAGGTCATCCAAGTAAAACCATTGCAAGGAACAAATCATCATCATAATTGGAGCCTTAACAAATGTGTGGAGGTGGTGGATTCACACACACACACACACACACACACACAAACGAGAAAAAAACACAAAAGCCAAAACACAATTGCAAAGCCGCACACATGGCTGGGAGGAGGTAAAACAGAATTTCAGCATAAATCAGGGTATGTTTGACAGTTTTATAGCTCTTTCAGGAGCCTCATTTGGGATAGAAGCGTGATAGAAGAACGTTACCCGTGGCAAATATAATTGTGGTCATGATCCTTCAATAAATCAGGGGATGGTTACATCACATTTGCCTGGAGGCTCCACAGGGGGGGAAAAAATCCCAGCGCATCAGGTGACCTACAAGTCACCTGAGATTGCTTTAGTTTTTCTCACTGGGAATTCAAAGAGGGAAACGTGCCAAGAATATGTACACAGATACGCTATTTAAGGAATAGTTAGTCTTTTTTGGGGGAAGTCTGGTAATCTGCTTTCTTCGTAAAAGGGTTACATGAGAATACCGATGCCACTCTCCTTTCTGAAATGTAACCAACAGCACTAGTTCAGCACAAAGCCCAAATGTAAGGAAAAATTCTAGCCTTTCTCCGTCTGACTCGAATCCATAATTATTAGGAAGTTTTATATTCTGAAAGCTCACATAACAAAGTTAGGTTGATATAATTGAGAGTGCCATCATTCTTATACCTCTTAGCAATAAAGTAAATGAGCATTTTTCTTGTGACACTGCATTTAGTAGTTCCAATTAAGCCCTATTGCCAATAATATGAATTGAATGGCTCAGAATAATCACAGGTCTCATTTTACTGGTAGTAACTTTAACTTTATATGTGCCATATTCCCATGAAACGATGTCTGATTTTCAGGGAAATAATTTAAAACCATGATTCAAATTCTGTATATGAATACAAACATAAATGGACACTCTCAGGAGGTGAAATGTCACTGAAAAACTGCCATTTTTTTTACTGCAGGGGCACGTCCCACCAGCTCTGACAGTGGGACGTGCTAAAAAAGTGGAAGATAGAAAGGTCGACCTTGCACACTCTCAGCTCTTCCTCAGGTTTCATATGACAGGCCAAACACATTATTTATTCATGTTTAAGGACAGCTTGCTCAAGACTTACCAACACACATACCCAGCCCACACATACATGTAATATGGGCTGAATAAATCTCCATAAGGAGATCTGTTGTGCATGCCAATGCTGTCTACTGCTGGTTGCTTCCAAAGCAACAATACCAGGAACTGGGCAAAGACACACGGAGAGAAAGAGGCCGAGCTGATACCTGTACAGTAATCACTGTGAGGCCACGACTCTTATCAAAATAGCTGACAGCATTTCCTACAATGTTACCCAAACAGTAATGAGATGACTGGCTTTGTAATGGTTTGCTCTGCCAAGGACTATTGTTCTGGCATTTTCCATAACTGAATGACTTATCTCACCTGGATAATCTGGCACCATTTTTAATAGGCATAAACGAGGCCTCTTTGGGGTTTGCCAATTTGCTTCTATTTTTCAGTGCTTACAGTTCTCATTACCAATATAACCGGTGACAAATGTCAAATTATGTATTGCTATTAATATAAATGAGCTAAACAGTGAGCTAGATAAACGTGTCTTTGCTATAAATACATAATCTTTAAAATGTTCAAGATCTACGAAGTTGGATTTACAGGAATGAATGACGTTTGGTTTTGCTGTGACATTTTAGCCAATAATTATTATTCAAGCACAACTATGAAGGCTACTGCGCTCAGTTAGCTTTGAAATTTTACTCTGTCACGGCCGCTTGTAATGTTTTATCATAAAAGTCAACATGAAGCCAAATCACATTATCATATGTTGATTTTTTGCAGTGTAATACAGAGTCTCCACAGGCCTTTTACATCACCCAAAAAGCCAGGCGGCTGATTGACAGAACTTGGCTGACTGTGGACCCTCCTTCCCAGCGTCTCCTCCTCTCTCTCTCCTCTCCCGTCCTCTCTGCTCTCTCTCCCTGCCTCAATCGCGAGGCTGCGCTCACCGACTCGACACGGCGAACAGGGATGCAGCGAGGGCGCAGCGCAGCCTGAAAAATGGCATCACCACGCGTACTGTGGATCTATCCATCCCTTTCCCTCCTGTCCTCTCTGCTTCTTTTCCACGCTTTTCCGCCATGCCGAGCCTTACGGAATTACCCGGAGAATGAAGGTGGGTTTTTGCCCCCGACGTGTTTCGTGGAGCTTTAAAGTCGAGTGAGTTTAGATGACTTGGTCGTGCGCTGAGTTGTTGGATGGGGAGCCCCATCCCGCGGCTCTCCACTCGCCGGGGAAGGAGCGGAGCGCAGCGGCGGAGACTCCCGTTAAGTGCTGCTTATAAATCATGCATAAAGGAAAGCGGAGAGAGGGAGTAAGAGAGACAAAAATAGTGTTCGTCACGTTTTTTTTTCTTTTCCGAGCATGCTGACATGAAATTTTTATGACATATACGCGCAGGCAAACCTACCGTGTATCATCCAGAGAATGCTGAGGTCGACTTGTCACTTTCTGACATTTTATTAATCAGTGGACTATTTTTCCCTGCGTCAAAGAAGACTAACTTATAATGATTATGCCAAAGCAGCATTGGCATCTCTGTCAAAATTCCTCTTAATTATAGATATCTTCATTATTATTACGTACTGATAAATGTTTTCTTCTCTGCCGTGGACTGTTGCCACTGCCTCAGTCTGCAAATGAGGAGCAGCAATTACATTAAATTTGTCACACGCTGCTGCTGAGCCTCTCTCGGTTATTGTATTAACATCGATGCTCAGCCTGAAATTAGCCAATGTATTTACTTACTAACTCCTCCTGACTGCTTGCTGGGTTGAAACATGGGGGCTGGCTTGTTTAAAGGGAAGTTGAACTTGCACTAAATGGAGAAAACAGCAGATCAATGTGCTAAAGTCATAGCCAGAAAAACAAAAAACAAAACAATTATTAGTTTATGAAGCAGGTTATTTGGATTAAATTGGAAGTCTGTGGTGTTGTTTTGCTTGTTGGCTGTCAGACAGTCTGGCTGGAGATGATACAGCTGTGACTTGTCATACTGTGAATCATGTTGTTCAGTGTTCCCCCAAAAGCTCCACTGAGTCTTGTTTTGAAGCCCAACAAAGCTTTCCTGTCACTATGATTTGCCTTTCATTGATATTATTTTTCTCTGTATTTTCTCAATCACTATCACACACATACAGGATACGGAGCGACCTCAACTTCAGGCTTACATAGATTAAACAGTGAGCTCTGAGACACTCATACATTGACAGGCCCCACTGAGGTTAAATGGGATCTCCTGTCTCCGGCTGACTTAACAGTATAAGCTGAGTGTACATACATTGCTGCTAAATGTATGTCACAGCCCGGAGGAGTTCACGCAGAACAAAGGCTCTGAAGGACAGATAGGCAGCGGACGAGAGGGAGAGTAGAGATGGAGTGGAGGAGCAGGAGGGTTTTTTAACTGCAGGAGACAATGCATGTGAGGGAGACACTAACACACTGCTGAAATATTCAGTGGAAAGAGCACGAATGATGAAACCATCTGGAAGCCAAAGGAAACTCCTGTTGATTTCGATAAATAAACACAGAAGCATGTGAGCCGCTGTGAATGTTTGCAGGCACATGTGGATCATGTTCATGTGGGGTGACTGATGGGTCAGAGGGTTTTCATTACTTATAAATGCACTTTTTAAATAATGTGCTACAAGTTAGTCATCCTCCAGTCAGTTCCTGCTGTTTCAGACTATTGGCCTAATTGGCACCATTAAGCCCACTGCTCCATTTGCCGGTATCTGCGTGTGTGGTGTCTGGTCTGTGTGTGTGTATACGTTCACCAGTGGGACAGTAATCCAACGAAGCCACTTTTGTCAGCTACTCTGTGGCCCGCTTTTACCTTTTGGCCTGCCAGTTTTCCTGCTGTGACCGCACGTGCTTAGCTAAGGGATTGTGCTTCTTTGTGCCAGTGTGTGTGTCTATGTGTGTGTGCGTCCGTGTGCGTACCCTGTGTTTGCCTATAAGTGTGCATACTCTCCACCCACGCCTCTCGGTAGTCGTGTTATTCCAGGAAATCCTCCCTCTGAGTCTGTCTCGTACTAGAAGCGAGGCTGTCATAAAAGGAGAGATACAGCTCTCAGGGCTCAATTAAGAACACAATCCCTTTGATAGAGATGATAGCGTTAGCAGGAAAAATAGTGTTAAGCTGTCACAAGGCTTAGTTTACCACCAGAGCTATTGATCCGCTCCAAAATTGGTTGGCATTTACAAGAAACTCGGTTGTCGTAACACAGGGCTTTGGTAAAATTGAAAGAACCGCTTGAAATTGTTGCTGTAATCGCATCTCCATGGGGCCCATAAGACTCTGCAGAAATGGGTTCATTCATAAATTGTGAGCAAAAGAGTGAGAAAACTGGTCTGAAGGTCTTTGTTATCACCAGTGAACGGAAGCAAAGGACTTTGTGAGTTATTGAGCACCAGCAGAGGGAGCCCTCCATTCCCTCTGTCTGGACCCCGAGGGCATACTGATGTAACAGCAGGGTGGATGCTCACAGGTTTCCCCCCTTGGTTGCCGTACCATCTCCCACCCTTCTTTGCTCTCAGTCTGTATCCTCTCTTATGCAGAGGTACAACATGTCTTGTTTCTTTTCCCTGTTGCTTTGCACCTAGTTCTCCCTGCGATTTTTCTCTCTCTCATCCTTCTTGTGCCGAATCGTGCTGGGGAAAGGAGCAGACTATCACACCTTTCTATTTTTGTGTCTTTCCTCTCTGCCTCTAAATTTACCTCCTCGCTCCTAGAAAATAAGGAACCCCCGTGCTTCTATCCATTCCAACTCTGGATGTTGATTTAATTTCATATTAAAGCGTAAATCCCCGTGCAAGTGGACGTACAGATGAATTAACCGAGTGTTTTTTTTAGTCTCGAGGTTTACTGTAATCTGTAATTGCTCATGGGAACGCTTGAATCTTTTTTTAAAAATTGAATTGACCTTAGGGTGCTGTGGGAGATTGCTGTATTGCTTCTTAAGGTTAACACGGGGGTGAGCAGTTAGTGCAGAGGCAAGCATATGTAAAGCATGCCCTCTGCTTCGACACACACACACACACATCCACATTATGATTCACACAAGATCCTGACTGTGGTATAATGTTGGGTCAAAGGTCTCATCTGGTTTAATTGCTTTAATCTATAATGGCTGCTTGTAGTTATCGGCAGAACCATACCTCACGATGTGCGGCCGCGCGTGTGTGTGCGCGCGCGTGAGTCCATGAGATTGCTCTGCTCCCATGTAACAGCCATGACCTTGGACAGAAGAGGATATAGATCTCCTTTCTCATCAGAGAGCAGCAGAGGAAAGCAGCAAGTGCGAGCACCCTCCTGTTTTTCTTTTCTGCCTCCACTCCGAGCTCGCTCTAATCCCAGTCTTTTATATCTGCCCTTCTCTCTTTTCTATCAGCCTCCCTCGTGGCCTCCATCTCTTTGTCCCTGATTGTTTTTATCTTTTGTTTTCTTCTCCTCTTCCTTCTCTATTTCTCTGACCTCCAGTGTAACGGTGAGGTGGGAGCTCCCGTACGCTTTCTGTAATCAGGTGGAGCTCCTACAACTGCTTAACAAAGGCTCACACGCGAGCGCGAATGGATGTGTGAGCACTTATGCACACACACGCGTGCACACACTCTCCCACACTTATCCTATCTTAATGCATGGCTGGGGGGCAGTTTGGTGGTCTCGGTCCAGAGAATAGTGGCACATATTCCGGGGGCTGGCTGATAGATGGGGTTATAAATACAACTCAGTGACAGAGAATGATTCTGCTGTGCGCGCTTCACCTCATGGACTCATTGTGTGTGAGGCTGTGTGTGTTTAACTGTGTGTGTTTAAGTGTGTACGTGAGTGAGAGAAAGGCTGAGAGACTGGGATTTTTAAAAAGTGTGAGACAAAGCAAAATGCATAAGGAAAACAAGAAGAAAGCCAGACGGGGGAATGTAGTTAAAAAAAACAGCTGAAGAGCTCAAGCATATCTCTGAGCCCTACTGAGCAGAGCATCCATAACAGCACCCACAAGAGCCTTTGTGTTGTGTTATACTTAGTCATTTACTTAGTCATCGGTGGCTAAGAGGGTTTGTATTACACTTAACCTAGTAGTTTTTTTAAATATTATCGTGGTGCTTCAAAGGTGGAGGGGTTAAACATTCTTATTTGCCTTTTTGATGAGAGTCTGACGAGAAGACTGAAATCAGTGTCAAGTCTCTGTGCCAGACATGAAGCTCAAGCCAGAAGCTAGCCAGCTTAGCTTAACTCCACTCTGGTCTGACCCCCTAAACTCCCCAAATTAATGCATTATGTCTGTCTGTATTTATTTTGTTTATTTTGTCTGTGTGTGTAAAGTCTAAAAATGGCTAAGCATGGTTATGCTGTGCAGTAGTGTTGCTCTTAGTTAGGTCACTGCCAACATGTAGTCCACCATCATTTTTATTTACTGGGATTTATGTGTGTTGTACAGATGTGAATGTGGCAGATGTTCTTCAGTCTATTCCTTTAAAGATAGAAAAAATAATATTAAGTATTCATTAACTTTCCATTCATGTTACAATTCAGAACAATATCACAAAAACAGCCATTCCTTCTTTTAGCACTAGGGTGAATTCATGTATGAGAAACAAGATACAGATCTTTCAAGCAGCTCTTAAAAAAAAAAAAGACAAGATAAGGATCTAAATTATGAATGCCATATGCATATTTCCAGTGTATCCATATGTTTATTTTCGCTTTTGGAAATGATATGGGCTGTTTTTGTATTTTATATTCAGAAGTGTTGTGAGACAGGAGCTTATTTTTATCTCAGTTCCCACCACGAGGATGAATATGTGCAAGTCTCAACCAGCTGAGGCTTGAACATGAACAGTTTTTAGGCTTGAATGATTCCCTTCGGATGTCGAGTTCATTAATGTCAAAGGAAGCCTTCCTCGGCTTGCGATGTGTGATGGCTGTAGTGAAGTTTGGCTATGAGGCCCCTCCCCCATTTTCTGCCACCACCACCACCACATCTGCTGACCCCTTCCCCCTCTCTGATACGAACAAGCCCTTAACTGCTGGTCAAATTACTGATCACTGGGCCTTGACTACCGTCTACCCACCACGCTCAAGCTCTCCTTCTTTTCCCTCTAACTGTCCTTCCTCACTCGCACACACAGCTTCGTCCCGGATATGTTCGTTTTTGTTTATTTATTTATTTATTTATTGTTGGCTAAATTGAATTAGGTTGTTTCCGTGTCTCCTCACTCCTTTCTCTCTCTCATATTCTGTCTTTTTTGTGGTTGTTGCTGCGGCTGTGAAAGGCTACATTAACCAGCTTTGCAAGCAAACATCTTAGCATTTGGTTCAGTCGTTGATTTAACATCTTTACTGGCCAATGCTTCAGACTTTTTTCTTTTTTTTCTTTTTTGTGCAGATGAGCGTCTGAGAGCAAAACAGCTGGAATGCTTCCAGAAAATACTGACACAGCTAACCTTGAATTTGAAATTGATCAAATGTAGTTACAGTGTCTTTACCTGTTTTAAACGTCAAACAACATTTGCTGAAGCATTTTAACTTCAGTCGTTGTTTTACTTCCATCTGATTTTTCTGTTTGTCACATGAAGGTGCTGTAACAGATACGCAACCTGCTAGGCATCTACTGTGTGTGTGGTAAAGACAAACAGTGATGTGTGTGCATGTGTTGATAGTTGGCCGGGTGCAACATCAGTAGAAAACCTGGGTAAGCACGCTTTAATCTGACATGTGATTTCCTCTGTCTCGACTGCTGAGGATCACCCCAGAGAGTCCGGGCCAATTTGCCCTCCTGTGACCAACCACTGTGTGACAGCTGCCTGTCTGTGTGTGTGTGAATGTGTGTGTTTGTGCTCTTGTCTGATCAACAGGAATGTCTTTAAGAACTAACAGGGCACACAAAAAAAAACGATCAACAAGAAGCAGAAAAGCAAAAAAAGGAGAGAAATAAGCATGGAAGTGTTTGCAGATGTTGTATTTTATCAAGAACAAAATAGAAGAAAAGCATTTTTAAATCAGCCCCACAGTGTCAGTGTGTGTGAGACACATGTGGAGGCATACAGCATGTTTCTGTGGTTGTTTCTACTGCAGGTTATTTCTGAATTTTCAGGGTCTCTGGTTTGCGTTTGTTTGTGTGTGCACATCACTGTGTGTGTGTGTGTGTCTGTGTGTTTGCCGTCCCTTGCCCTTGATGAGTTGTTGGCATACTGGTGGAAGAAGCTTATTAAAGAAAACAAGTGTCTGGATCTGACTCGGTGTCACACTTCAACCCCGTAAGCATTCGACGAGCATGCACAGACGAAGCCGTGCCCGCACGCACGCCCTCACGCTCACACTCCAGAGCCTCTTCAAGCGACAAACTAGGGCAGTGCTCCTGTCATAGTCTGTCAGAATATCATTGTTTCTGTCCTGCTACTGTTTCCAGTTTGTGAAATAGCAGAGTAGGCTAATCTGCCCTCTGCTACAATGTAATTCCAAAAGTGCAAGCTGAACAAGCTGAAGTTTATCACATACTTGAATATTTTAATATTTTGGGGGGATTTTGCACGATATGCCTTTTAGGTTGCTAGAGCTTTTTTTACCCATTCAAATCCCCCTTTTTAAATATATAAAAAAATAAAGAAATAAATGAATACTTCACAAAAGTGATTGCATTGAATTATGTTTTCTAAAACATTGTTTGACCTTATTCGTGACCTCCTTATAAAATGTGTCTCATGGCTGCTAACTCAACCTCTACTTTTCAAAAGTAGAACAGGAGGCAGAGCCTTCAGCTTTCAGGCCCGTCATGTGGAACCAGCTCCCAGTTTGGATTCAGGAGGCAGACACCTTCTCTACTTTTAAGATTAGGCTTACAACTTTCCTTTTCATAAAGCGTATAGTTAGTGCTGGATTGGGTGACCCTGAACCCTCCTTTGGTTATGTTGCAATAGGCTTAGGCTGCTAGGGGCTCCCCATGATGCACTAAGTGTTTCTTCTTCACTCATTTCTTTTCATTCCCTGTGTATTTATACACTACTACTATATTTATCATTAACAGTTAAAGTAAAATTTGGCTCTTCCTCTCATAGTTTGCCTTTTGTCCCGTCTCTCTGCTCTTTTCTCCCTCCATCACTCCCAGCAGGTCGTGGCAGATGGCTGCCCCTTCCTGAGCCTGGTTCTGCTGGACGTTTCTTCCTGTTAAAAGAGAGTTTTTCCTTCTTACTGTCGCTAAGTGCTTGCTGATCGGAGGGTCATGTGCTTGTTGGATTTTCTGTCTAATATTGTAGAGGCTTTACCTTGCAATATAAAGCACCTTGAGGCAACTGTTGTTGTGAATTGAAGCTATATAAATAAAATTACATTTAACTGAATACATTTTTACTTGGTAAAAGGTGATTCTGCATTATGAAGAGTTCACCCACACAGTGTGCACACGCAGTAAAGGTTTTAGATAAATGATGTAGGTTTTCTGTCCTTTATCAGGTTTGTTTTTCTGCAGATGGCTTGATTTGAATGCAACAAGCCTCTTTGTTTGATTTTGCTGAATCACTTTAATAGAGAAATTGTTGCAGCCTCACGATAAAGACAGAGCGAATGAACGCTTTTGACGTGATGGCTTTGATTAAAGCTGACTTAATTTTGCGCCTGTTGAAGTGTAGTAAACCAACATAAGTTATTTGAACAGATGCATAGTGGGAAAGCAGCAAGAAACAGAACTGACTTAATGAAGGATCGGGATTAGAATTTAAATCAAATCAGCTGAATTATTCATAGATCCATTCGGTTTGCAGACAGTTATCACATATAAAGAAAATATAACATTCTTCTTCTGAGGATTCTTTCATAAAAGAAATAATTAAACGCTACATCCATAAAGGGCACATAATATTGCCTGAAATGTACTAAAAACTTTTCCATATGTGACATAATGATGTTCATGTGTCTCAGTTATAAAAGGAAAACTGCTTTTAGCTCATAAGGTTAAAACAGACCATCGAAGCTATGAGGTAATCCATTAAAAATTTATAGTGAACGTCGAGTGACTTAATGTCTTGTCATTGCTGATTATATAATAGAGATATTTTGAACGGCATCCACCACAACAGAGTGCTGCCTTCACAGCTGCAACTTTTATCTTAACATGCTCTGCATCCAGGGTGCTCAGGACAAATAAAGCTATAAATACTTGACTCTATTCACCGTTGCCTCCGTGTGACATTCAATAGAAACATAAAAACAGGGGAAAGGGATGTTGTGTATAACAAAATGCCAGGAAGTCACTGGAGATAAGGATACAAAGGATATACTGTATCACTCAGTTTTAATAAAATGGCATGAGCACAAGGATGAGAGAGCAGATGGAGAGAGAAAAGTACAGGGCTGATTGAGAGCCTCTGGTGGTTTGTGAATGACTGGAGAGAGGGCTGATGAAAAGACAGCAAGGGTAGCAGTCTTGGTGTGACGCCAGTTTATTCCTAAAGTTCAGGGCTCAAGTCTTCCCACTCCTTCATCCTGCTCTCCATCAGCTCATTTGTTGCCCTGACAACGCTCTTACTCGTTGAACTGCACTCTCAGTGGAGTGGAGCGTGGATAAAGGTTTGTGTGTGTGTGCATGCTCTTTTTTTTTTAGCTGTTTTATGTGTTGAGAAATTTGTCCTGCATTCTTAAAGCCTATTGACATTTTGTTGAACTCAAAGGAATGGTTCTACATTCTCGGCTAGCTGTTTCCCTGTTTCCACAATTTTTGTTGAGCTAAGGTAACAGTTATTACCCCTTTATAATATAGTTACGACAACTGATTATGGTAGCCTGAGAAAACATTGTCATTCAGTCATGTGGGAAATATCTAAGGTAGGCTGTATATAAAAGATGGAATTAGTCAGTTTACTGTTTGTGCTAGGATCATGCTGTTTGTTTGATTGCTGTTTTTTTAAGCCTGTGATGATCATATTGGAACTGACTGGTTTTATGAAAAATTCTAAAAACTTCATTCAAGTGCAGCCGCTGCTTGCTTAAGCTTCGCAGCATCTCAGTTATCTCCCATTAGATTTTTTCTGACTTTGCAATTGAATTTATCAGGTATGTTTGAATTTACAAGTTGTGATTAACATTTTTATTATAACACAAAACAGAAGTATAAAAGCCTGGGTTTTATATTTATAGAAAGAGAAGACAGTGAGATATCAGCATAGTTAATGTAGTGTCAGCAGGACTCTTCAGGATCCACTAAGCCTACTCGTTTCAGTTTAATATGATGTGTTCTGAGATGAAAAGGATCTTATAAACTCATTATGTAGTCACATATTGTCCTCTAGAGTGAGTCTGTGTGGTGGTCTTATTGTGCAGTCTCTCTCTTTGTGGCACTGGCACAGTCTTAAGGTGTGTGTGTGTGTGTGTGCAAGCATCCTGGTCTCTTTGTGCACCAGTCTGGCTGTTGGCAGTGCTGTTTGATTCTTGGCAGGTGGATCACAGCTTCGTGCAGCCCAGCTGAAGCGGTGGATACCATCCAGTGAGCGAGCGGTCGAGAGACCTAAAAAGACAGCGAATAAGAAAGAGAGAGGAAGACAGAGAGAGACAGACACCACAGAGGGAGGAAGCGGGAGTGTGAAGGAAAAATAGACAGACACAGAAGGAGATGAAGAGACAAAGAAACTGAAAAAAAAAACGTTTTGCACATTCTCCGCATTGTTCTATAAGTAGTTGCAGTTTCAGTGTTTTACTGGTTTTGTACAGGAATTTCTAATTCACAAATTCACACCCTCCACCCCCACCCCCACCTTCTCCTCATCTTTCACTCTCAGAATGTAAACCTCACAGTCTGGTGTTGAAAATCAATACGACAGCTTGTCTCTCTGTAACAAAACAACTCTCACAGTAATCGGGTCACATGTGCACCACTACAGATCTGTGCACTTATGTCCTCTGACAAAGGCCTCGGACAATTAAAGTAATGTTTGTGTGTCCGTGAGTGAAATTGTTGGGTCCCCCGGAAGGTGTATTGTTAGTAGATGTCTCTTTGCTTTCACGTGGTCTCTCCACACTTGGAAGATGTTCAGCTGTAATGTTTAGCTGCTCACGACCTGGAGATTGCCTGTGCATGTTTGTGTGTTGTGTGAGAGAGAGACTAGTCATTAGATCAAATATGAACCTGGTCTGAGTGACTGAGTGATGAGCTTTGAGTTTTTATTCTGGGCCGAGGCAGGTCTTGCCCAAGCTTAGATTTCACACTCACACACAATTCAGTCAATTTCCCCTGAGAAGAGGAAGAAGAGATAAAATGAGACGTGATGAAAGTGTTTAGATAGACTGAGGCGTGGCTTTGCGTTTGTTTGGGGAAGACTGGAATGTATTTACATAATTTCTCTGCATCTTTGTCTTTGACACACGTCACGTACAGATACACAGCCATGCATACAGTATAGTCTGTGCATGCTGGCTGTGTCAGCAGCCAGGAAACTATACCTAATACATTATTGATGTGTCCAGTCAATGATTACAAGTGATAAGAGGTATTGACAGGAGGTGTTGGGAGAAAAGAAAAAGTGTTGATCTGTAGGTTTACGTGGTTGTGTTTTCCCAGTGGGCTGCAAAATGGCTTTAAAGCAGGTCTATGTATTGACTTAGTAATCCTTTAGCTGACTAGACAACAATAAGACATATTTTGCTATAATGAGAAAAAAAAACAGCAACTACAAAAAACAAACAAAATATTTTTTTTTCACGTTTCAGCCAAAATCTAAATTGGACATAAAAAAGGATTAGTTACTGCTGATATTTACAAAGACAGAACATTTCAAGAAGATCGATTTAATGATGTTTGTTACCCGCAATTTAATGCTAACTGCTAATACTGAAAAAAAGGATATGATTTTTTGTGCTTGAAATAAACAGACTCTGGCTGTGTTTAGAAAATAGTGCAACTTTTGTACGTTGCCTGTAAAACAAACCAACACTATGAGCACTGTTTGGATATTGTGCTTATATGCTATATAAATCTGGCCCATAAGATGTTAACTGGTAAGTTTTAGCAGTTAGCTGTTTGCTAGGCTAGGCTAATTCCATACACAACAATAATTAAAGTGTCTTAAACCTGCTCTTTTTCAAGGTCACCAGGTTATGGAAGTTTGCTTCAACCTTTGAAACTATTATTCAGTGGTCATTATCTCACAAATTCAAACTACATATCTCAAAATGTTTACTTAATAATGCTAACTTTAAAAAAAAGCCCTCAAAATTTAGATAATAACATGAACTTGTCTGTGGCAGAATCAAGTTTTAGACTAGGGGGCTTTTACAGGACAGTTTGGCTGTCAAATTCCACAAATTCCATGTATATTCCACAAAATATTATCAACGTTTTTTATTTAGATAGTTCCTTTGGTCGAAAGCAGTTGTGAAAGAAAATTAATACACAGTGACCTGTATTTTATCCAGACAAAGTAACTTATTTATAGACAGACACGGTGATTCAGAATTTCAGCTGAGTTAATTTAAAGTTTTAATCGTCCAATCATCTGCACTGTGTTGTGGAGATGAATGGTCTTTTTTTGTAATTCGGGTGAATTGACCCTTTACAACTGTCAAAGCTGTACTCAGTTATAGTCTCTGTGAAATACATGAAACGGTACTAAAAGTGAATCACAGAGAATATCACATAATTCATAATTGCCTGTATTTGAAACAGGCAATTTTGCTAAATTCCTTGTTGATAGGAAGCTTTTATCTTCGCGCAGAGATATGAGAGTGTGGGGGAAAATAATGTGTGTGCCCGTGTGTGTGTGCGTGGATGTGTGCCTCTTTGTTGGATTCTGAAATCATATATTATTATACTATTATGTCCCATTTCTCTGTGCCACTCCAAAGCCCATGAACTGAGCAAAGCAGTCTAAATGGTCTTTAGTTCCTCTAAATACACCATGGGCTGGAGGCTCCGTCTGACCTTTCGCTGCGCAGCACCTCTCCACCACTGTTTCTGTCTCATCCCTCTCATTTAATCTATCTCTCTCTCACCCCGGCTCCGCTGTGCAGCGCCTCTCTCGGCTTCATTATACCATGCGCGCTGCTTTCTTTGTGGTTGTTTTCTCACTCGCATACCGCTTTGTGCAAGTGCATGCAGACACACGCAGATATGTGTGCTATGACACGCGCACAGTGCACATATATATACACGCATTAATACAGCATGACACGCCTCCCTGCTGTCACACAGTGTGCTGAGCTGAGGGGAACGGCTGGGTTTCAGTTAGAGCTGATGAGCAGCATGAGCGCAAGAAGAAGAGAAGAGAAGGAAAAGAGGAGGCTGGACCAATTTTACAGTCCCTTTGTTATACCTACTAGCAGTATGGATACACAGAGGGCCTTGTAAACAGACACGTTCAGCCCTTTTCAATTGAGCGATTAGCCTCATTTGCATTCAGGAGAGCAAACTTTACAGTAGCGGTAAATAGTTTTTCCAGGTCACTGCTGCTACCTTATAAAAATTGGAGTGAATATGAAAGTGCGCTGCTTAAAAGGGATGCTGCTTGTTTAAATTGTGTCACATCAGCGACTCACACAGCTGATCTTGGATCTGTGGATTTAAAGCATACATTCAAACCTTTTCACGGAGGTAGGATAACCTGTGAAGCACACACAATATGTGAGAGAGAGAAGAAAGAGCAAAGCAGAAGTCTCTGCAGATGGATACTGATTAAATATTGATGGTCAGCAGTGTTGAAGGCTTGATTAGGACCTGAGTGAGCCAAGAATGAACAGTGCCACACATCTATAAATGCACTAGCAAGTACCACCAACATATATCTGTGGTATTAGCAATTTGGCGATACATTGGTATCAGCCAGTATCAGCATTTATAACAGCTGATAAATGAAAATTAGAAACATGAAGAAGAGACACCCTTCAACCATGTTATGAGCATTGATGTTGCATACTTTGCCTGCAAGAGGGCATGCTGCAACTTCTCTGCAAGTCTGGAAGAGTCTGGCACCGCATAAAAGAGCAATCCATGAATTGTTGTGGCATATTTTCTTAATAGGAACTCCTAAATAACTGCACATTACAAATGTCAGGGAAATCTGCAGGGACGTGTCTAGAAGAAACAAAAATATGATAAAAATGTATCACACTTTGAAATAATTAAATATCAGTATGAGCCTTACAAATCCTATATCGCTCAGGCTCTACTAACAAGTGATAAACACACACACACACAGGTGCAGAACCGTGCTGTGCAATCTAAACAGGTTTTCATTGTGCCTCCCATAGGTCAGCCTGCCACAGCGTCTTCTCACTTTTCACTCTCACCTTCCTGCATCCCCCCTCTACTTCCTCTTGTTATGCAGAGACCACACACTGGAAACAGCACCTTGAATTCAGAGTAAACCACACATGCACACGTCTTCAAATAACAACTAATGTACTTAAAATAAAGCATCAAAAGGCAAGCAGATTATTATTGTACTATTCCTGCACTTAACAGCACAATAATCTCCTTCTAGCCACCGACTGAACTTTAAAAGTGAGCCTTAGAAAATATATATAACATGTAACCAGCATTTTCGTCTGACTACTCACTATATTGTCTGAAGCCAATTTCAACTGTAAAATACAGTCTTTCTTACGACTTTATTGAATGACTTTGTGTCCCCTTGAACTGGAACAGCTGCAGCGCAACCACAGTAATCTTGGAGTTAAAATTATAGGTTCACCAGTGCTTCTGATTCCATTGCTGGTGTACTCCAACACAACAAAAGATGCCCTTGTGGAACACATTTTGAAAGTGTCTTTGTGGAAAACTTACAATGCGACATAATGTTATGTTATACATTCAAGAGAGAAACATGCCGCACCATGTCTGGAAAACATCAGTCGTTCTTTAAGGAGGCAGGGATCAACAAATGCCACAAAAATGTCCTGTATGTATCTGTTAACATGTTTTTCTTTTTTTATCTTCCTTGTGTTGTCACAGTTACTTTGCTGGACTCAATGTCAGCTTTGGCCGATCTGGGCTGGGAGGCTTATCCTAATGAGGGGGTGAGTACCTGCAGTGTGCAACACACACACACATATATATATGATCTGGCACAAAATAAGATCTGATGGCATGTTATGTTAGCTTGCATTATTTCAGGGGAAGAGGCAAGGACTCAAAGCTAGCAGGAGGACTGGAGTGTGTGTTTTAGAGAGCACTGGGTTCATAAGCCGTCCTTGCTAAATCGGGAGTTTTCAGTGGGAATTTACAAATTATTTCTGCTACGCTGAAAACGCTGTGGTGCTGGAGCCTGCATTTATTACAGGCTGCGATTTTTGGGATGGAGTGAAGGGACACGATCGGGGAGCAAATATTCCTACATAAGAGGAGATGGCGTTTGCATCCTAGCGTTTCTGCATTGTGTACATGTGCCTACAGGGTGGGTGTGTTGCATAACTAGATTTTCTTGGTCATGGGGGACCACGGGAGTTTGGAGTGCAGCTATCATGAATCAGAGCAGTGAGAAGAGGAAGAGCTTATAGAGGAAGAATGAAGAAGTGCATTCAATAGAGCGGATTCTGTATGTCACTGTAGTGCAGGAGGTGTTGAATGGCACTGAATTAATTTTATTTCCTCTTGAGTCACACTTCTCTCTCGCTCGTCTTCCCTCTCCACTATTCAGCATCAGTGTGTTAAATTGCAGGATGCCACACGCGGTTTCATGGTTGTGTGAAGTGGAGAGGCAGCTGATGTGTGCAGAGCCAGGCAAAGTTGTTTTCTCAGGCAATCAAGGGTATCGAGTTCGCTTAATTGAAATGCTCTTATTGTGCGGTCATATTGTAGATGTTTGTGGATGTTTTTATTTTTTCTGCGGTCCCTGCAGAAAGAGCAGAATGTGTTCCATCTGTGGCTAAACTAAGCAGGTCAATCTAATTTAAGTTACTTTTATTGAATATGTAGTTCAGGTTGGGGTGAACACGTGTTGTTAGTTTACCCTCAAAGAAACGTGTTGGCTGGAAAGTGAAGCGTACCCCATCCTGAATATCTTTTTTCATTGACTGTCAGATGGGGAGACGCTGGTCTCCACACAATACCTCTGTGAAATAAATACTATAAATATAGCCTCCTTTTATCCACCCGAGACTTTGGAAAAATAAAAGTGTTTAGAGTCTTTACTTTTTATCAGCTTCTTTAATCAGATCACGGAAATTAGTTTGTAAAATCTTTTGCTTTCATTGCCCCTCTCATGCGGTCGTTTGGTGCACGGAGCCGACGTTATCTCCCACCTGGATCGCTCTTTTTCATCTGGTAATTTAAGAAAATATACAAGTTTCTGCAGTGAGCTATGATGTTGCCACAAAAATAAAAATCTATTCTTTATTGACTTTTGAGGGTAATCAGGTACAGAGCAAATAAAAGGGAGTGCAACTGAAGGACTCCTCAAAAATTAAAAAACGAGAGACTTGCAAAGTGTAACCACTATAAATCACCCGAAATTCAACAGTTTAATTGTGGCAAACTTTTATAATTGATATAAGTAATTTTATTTGAAGTCTCGCATCACTTTTCATCCCACTTTGTACTTATCCACTTAAGCACTAAGCAAGTGAGATTGAAACATAACTCATGTCAGCTCTTTATCGTTATGTTTTTTGTTACTTGCTTTAATCGGTTTTCTGTTTTTTCTAAATTTGTTTGGTTGAGAAAAACTTTTAAGGCAGGCTATTGGCCAAATTACTACTTTAAACCTTTTAGCCCAAAGTTTTACAGTTGCTGAATCTTTACTTTTCTATTTCATTGTGATGGTCCTTGGAGTAAAAAATGCATTTACCTTGCCACCTATCCTCAGGGAAACCACCACGTCAGCACTGTTTAAGTCTTCACAGTAGCTCCTGGCACAGTTTGGCCTTCCACTGGAAGTTTATTCTTACAAGATCCAATAAAGCTAAAACTGTCTCGCCACAAGATGTTACTGCTTGCAATTTCTGCACAATTCAAGTCACGGACTGTATCTCTATTTGTAAAGCTGCAAAATATCTATTTAATTTTCAGCTGGTGGCATTCAACATTAAAAGACAAGGGCTGCCAATCGTGCTGGCAAAAGTGCTGTTTGTTTATGATGATTCTGCATATGTCTGAAAATGAATGTCGTAAAGATTTACTGACTTGTGTAGAAGAGAAGAAATAGAGAGCGATAAGAGACTCAGAGAGGAGAGAAAATGTGCAAGGGTGGTGAGAATGCCTTGTGTTTTATATCAGGGGGATTATCTAGTTGACCTTTGAGCTTTAAACCTGAGGATTATTCTCAGTGAGAGGCAATTCCCACCAATATCAGGCCAACGTCTACCTGAATTAGTCCAAAATCACACTTGACCCTCACGGGTCACGCTTAATCCAAGCCGTGCAGGGCCGGATGTGGCTGAGACTGAGTGGAGCGACCCATTTCTGTCACCACAAAGCAGCGAGGGACACAAAACAGATATGTCTTAATGATGTTTGAAAATGGGAGGCCCAACTGCCTCTCGGCTTCCCCAGAGGCTCCCCAGCCCTCACTGGTCCCCTGCCATTTTTTCTCAACTTTTTATCCCCTACCCTGTCATTTGTCCTTTTTTTTTTCTCCCCCTCGCTAAGCCAGAGCTTGTTCCAGAGTTTGGCGGCCAATTATGTCCTCATAGGTGTACCCATCAGATGATTGCAGAAGGAGGGATATTATGTTAAGCCGGTGAATGGTTGAACCTAAACGCTGAGCCGACGTCTCTGCTTCACTTCAAAGCAATCAAGTTGGCTCTGCGCTGATTGGCCGAGGTGATTAAGAGTTCAGGGAGGAGGGTTTCAATTTGAGCCAGCAAAGCCCTGGCAATAGTTATAACTTGTGTGTGCATGTGTGTTTGTGCGTCCTAAACGAGAAAGCTGAAACCCTTGAGCCTATCCCAACGTTTCCCCAGTTGTATTTTTAGGAGACTTTCTCTCAGTTGTGTGACGTATCATTAGCAAATGAGCAAAACCCGGTTGTTCTCAACTTCCTAAGCACAACTGCGTCTCACACCCGGCAAAAGTGACAACGAGCACACTTTGCAAGCAGGGAAATAAGTTGCTCAACAGGAAGTGGCAGCAATCCAGCCACTCCAATCTCTGCCTACAAAGAAATAAACAAAGACATTATAAAGCCCTTTTTATCCCTCAATGACTATTGCCATAAATGCTTTAATCACCCCTCCCCGGGGACTCAGCTTTGTGTGTTTGTGTGGGTGGGTATGTGTGACCGTCCTGTGATGTCCGACTGGTCTCCGCTCTGCACAGATGGATCTATTTAGCTGCCAGCCGTGCCTGTTATTTACCAACATTCATTCCTCTCTCTCTCTTTCTCTCGCCGTCTTTCTTCATTTTTTTTCCTCCCCCAGTCTTGTGTTTTTGTTCTTTCAGTTGAATCGAGTGCAGCTGATCACAGCGAGTCTCAGCCGCTGCGTTCGTAAAATCATCGAGCACGGGCCCAGTAATACGTCCTTTATGCTGTGTATAATCTCCAAACTCTTAACTGGCTGTCAGGGACATTTGTGTCAGCTGACTGTAGCAGCTTAAACAATCCTCTGCCTCTTCTTCTTCTTTTTCTTTTCTTATTCTCTTGTCTTTTTCTTCTTCTTCTTCGAATTTCTCTGTCTGCTGAAGTACTGTTAAGGTCAGGATCAAGAAAGAGCTGGTTTTGTTCAAGCTCCAATTCATACACAGTAGAAGAGGCTGTGGAGATTAAAAGCATCTGAGCGCACAGGAGAGCTGGCGAGTGAGCGCAAATGTGTGTGAGAATGTGTGTTTTTATGTGGCTCTGTTTTAGTGCTCAGGACTTCGAGGTGAAATGCGTCAGGCTTTTGCCGGGTTGTTGGGCTGTCACATCAGATTAACCTCAAGAATTCAACCTCAGCTTGGACTTTGCTTGTCTGAAAGTTTCTCTTTGCATTTTTGCTGCTTACTCTGCTCTTTCCTTGCCCGTCTCTTCTTTATTTCTCTGGACTTTTGGGACGTGTCAGAGATAATTGGTGTTTACCTCGGTGGGTCGTGGTCTGGGTCCACTGTTGGTTGATTTCGCACAGGTTAGCGTATTTGTGTATACTGTAGTATGGTGTAACATGGCTGGGTAACGAGAATGTGCAAGTAACATGTGCTCGTCACTCTGGAGCTTAAAGGCTTCAGCCTTAAGATGATGACAGGAGCTCAGAACAAAGATGGTGGTCTCTTCAACCCTAACCACAAACTAGAGCCTATCCAGTTTGTATGTATGTGTGTGTGTGTGTGTGTGTGTGTGTGTGTGTGTGTGTGTCAAAGAAAATTGAGTTAGCTTCCTCTTGAATGGATCAGATATCTTGAGACACTGAAACCGCATTGGTTTATTTTCCTTTTCTTTAAGGAATAAAAATGTTCTTTTTCTTTGTGTGTCTGTCTGAGAGTGGTATACGCATGTGGGTGCTTGTCTATGTGTGAGTAGATAGAAATGTTTTCCTGCTCATGCGAGAAGTGTTCTCAATTACAGCCTTAGTCAGAAGTGGAAACAGATGGTAGTAGATGATGGGAGACAAAGTAGCTCTGTCCTACCTACTCCTTCTCTTTCTCCTTCTCTGTCTTCCTCTCTCTCTCTCTCTGCACGTCTCACACACACGTCTACCTCTTAAGCGTTAAATCGCCCGTTCACTTCAGGAAAAACATACCCACTTTGCGAACACGTGCAGCATAGACAAAGACAGTCCTTCAGTGATCTTGACACAGATCATCACTCATAGTCACCCAGACATGAAAACAGAACTTGCAGAGCAGTGTTGCTTTGCACTAAACCACAGTTCATTGAACTTAGACCCAGTTTCCCTGTAACCAGTCTTTAAACTGAGATCCTCTTTGTCCACGCGCTAACGATGAAAGGGAGTGGTGCTGTTGTCAGCCTGGGCCCAGTGCTGCTGAGCGTCACCCTGACTCAGTTTCACGTTCACTTGCTCTTTGATTTGAAATTTATGTTTTAGTTAAAGAGATTTCTCCTTTAACACAAATACTTCTCAGCAGCCCTCATCACTTCTCTTTTCCTTCCTCTATCCCCTCATCACTCATCCACTTACTTCCCCTTTCACTCTCTCTTCATGTCACATTTTCTTCCTTTTTTCTTCCCTCCCTCTTCTTTGGAGCTTCATGCAATCTTTCTCCTTTTACCCTAATTCTTTCTTTCCCCCCAAGCTAAATAATGGAATTATTTTAATATGCAATGTCCCAAATATGCTTCAAAAGCTAAACTAGCAAATAAAAACGTCATTATAAATCATCTCTATTTACCTCCTGTTTCTTATTCTCAGTGGGAGGAGATCAGTGTCATGGATGAGAGGAATACCCCGATGAGGACCTACCAGGTGTGTAACGTCATGGAAGCCAACCAAAACAACTGGCTGAGAACGCGCCACATCAGCCGGGAAGAAGCGCAGCGCGTCCACATTGAGATCAAGTTCACCCTAAGAGACTGTAACAGTCTGCCTGGGGTCCCTGGTACCTGCAAAGAGGTTTGCATCACACAAGCATAACACACAAGCAAGCTTCATAAACAGATGATCAGCATGTGGGCTTTTCGGTTAGATAACAAATGCCGATGCAACTGGTGTGTGTGTTTGTGTTTAAGGCCTCCTGTTGCATTTATGCTGCCCGTTTGCCCACTCGTCCTGAGCAAAACATTGAGTGTTGATAGGCTCCACGGCTTCTGCTGTGTAGCTGTCTGCTCTTTGAAATATTTTTGGTGTGAAGTAAGAAGAAAAAAGAATACATTTCCTCAGTGTTTTTTTTTTTTTTAGATCAATAGCACACGGGTAAGTTATATTTCAAGTAGAGTGGTTTTTTGTTTGCAGTTGTTTGCACTCCTGCAGAATATTCTGTGACTATCCACTGTGCTCGGCAGCATTTACAGCATTTTCTTTGACTCCTCGAATGTGTGACTTAGTAGATACATCTTAATTAGACCACTAAGTAAATCATTTACAAATTAGACACATTAATTGCAGTTTATTTTTGCTGTGCTGTGAACTGTATGAATGGAAGTACATTTAAGGATTTAAGGCATATTTAAGACCATCGCCTCACCATTCTGTGTGTTTCCTGTTCTTATATGAAGGTTGTTAACATGTGTATTATCAACAGCGCTGTCAAAAGGAAGTGTGTGTATAGTAGTTAGTGGTAGTTTTGTATTATAAAAAATACAAAATAACTTATTTTTCAGCCGTTTCCAGTCAGAATACTAAACACAAACGGAGAAACACAGAAAAATAACACGAAGCAATAGCTGGAGAATAAATCAAAGTTTATTCTACAGGCTTTTTTCGTTCTTTTTATTAATCTTTTTCCCGCCCTCCATTCTCTTATAACACTGCTCTGTTCTGTATACATTTCAGTTCGTCTGTCCCTTATATGCCTTTCAGTCTTACTACATCTCCAGAATAAATAATGGGCTTAATGTGACAGTTTAGAGCTGCGCTCTCATGAAGCTGCAGACAGCGTTGCTGACTTTCAATCCAGACAGATGCACTGAGATATGGAGACAAGCTGCTGAAGAGCTGCAGAACAGTGGATGCCTTGTTAAAATTTCACATTGGATGGACCCACTCATACTTTTTATCTGTCTCGGTTAACCGTGCGTCGTTCTGTCTTGTGTGATAACTTTGATTTTTACTGCCCGAAAGCTGATGGATGCTGTTTGTTTTTGCAGACATTCAACATGTACTACTATGAGTCCAACAATGCAAACCTGTGGTTTATCAAGGAAAGTCAGTACATCAAGATTGACACTATTGCTGCAGATGAGAGCTTTACACAGGTATGGATACTCACACAGAGAGAGCATAAGAACACTTTCAATTGCTCTCAGTTTGCTAAAGATTGCATTATCCCATTCACCAAACTCACATGTAAAACATATCTGTTGTTTACAGGTGGACGTTGGCGACCGTGTCATGAAGCTAAACACGGAAGTGCGGACCATCAACAACTTGAGTAAAAAGGGTTTCTACTTGGCCTTCCAGGACCTGGGCGCCTGCATTGCTCTGGTCTCAGTGAGGGTCTTCTACAAGAAATGTCCACTCACTGTGCTAAATTTGGCCCAGTTTCCTGACACAATAACGGGTGGAGAAACGGCACTGGTTGAGGTGCATGGTGTGTGTGTGAACGCCTCTGAGGAGTTTGAGCCTCCCAAGATGTACTGCAGTGCAGACGGCGGATGGCTGGTTCCCATCGGGAGGTGTGTGTGCAAACCAGGCTTCGAGGAGAACAAGGACATGTGCCAACGTGAGTGGGGTTGGGGTCCTCAGGCATGTAGGGGACAGAATGTAAGTGTGCAAGTGTTTGTGCATTTGTGTGGGAGAGACAGACAGAGACAGGACAAATGAGGAAAAAGTGTGGTGCTGACATGTTTTGGTGATTAATTCAATTCAATTCAATTAATTTTTATTTATGTAGCAGCAAATCACGACAAAGTTTCCTTAAGGTGCTTTATATTGTAGAGTAAAGACCATACAATAATACAAAGAACACCCCGACAATCAGATGACCTCTATGTGCAAGCGCTTTGGCAACAGAGGGAATGAAAAACTCCCTTTTACTAGAAAGACACTCCCAGCTGAACCAGCCTCATGGAGGGACACCTCTGCCATTGGCTGTGAGTGGAGGAAGACAGGACAAAGACGCACTGTGGAAGACAGACAGAGATTAATAATAACTAATGATTAAATGCAGAGAGATGTGTCTGTCTCCCAAATCCAAACTGGAAGCTGTTCCACAGAAGAGGAGCCTGAAAGCTGAAGGCTCTGCCTCCTGTTCTACTTTTAAATACTCTAGGAACAACAAGTAAGCATGCAGCCTGAGAGTGAAGTGCTCTAATGGGGGTGATACGATACTATGAGGTCTTTAAGATAAGATAGGGCCTGATTATTCAAAACCTTGCAAACAATGAGAATTCTGAATTTAAAAGAGACCCAATAAAGAAAAGGCAGTTTGGTAGAGATATGCTCTCTCTCTTTCTAGTCCCTGTCAGCACTCTCGCTGCACCATTTTGCTGCTACTTTCAGTCCCAACTTTTTTGAGACACATTGTTGCCATCAAATTCAAATTAAGCTCATATTTTCCCAAAACACTGAAGTATCTCACTTTCAAAGGTTGATGGTTTCTATGCTGTACTGTGAGCAGTTTTAAAAGATTTCCGGTTTATTTTATTCTGTTTTTATTCACATCTTGCACAGTGTCCCCACTTTTTTGGAAGTGGTGTTGTGTATAAAAGTGTGCACATATCTATGTGGCTGCCTCTGCATGCAGATGCACTGTAGTGAATTTTGCAGTGAAACAGAGGATGGGATGACAATGACTCTATGTATTTAGGTTAGGGACACACTTTGTGTGAATGCGTTTTTTTCTTTACTGTGTGTGTGTGTGTGTGTGTGTGTGTGTGTGTGTGTGTGTGTGTGTGTGTGCGTGTGTCATCCCTCACAATACAGCGAAAACAGCTTTTGTAGAGGAAAGAGTAGAAGTTGCTTTAAGGCATCTCCTCTTTTGTGTGTGTGTGTGTGAGTGTGTGTGTCTGACAGAGCTGAACGTCTCATTTTCCCTTCTCAAGTAGAGGCGAGCAGTATGAGTGTGTGTGAGAAACTGCTTATTGATGTGTGTTGTGTTGCAGGAGGGGAGGAAAAGGTATGCCTTAGGAAGCAGATTATTGAGTTGTAAAACTCCCCAGATGGTGTGTGCAGTATGTGTGAGTTTGTGTGTACATACTGTGCATGCATGCGTTTGAGTGAGCAAGCTGTATTAAGCTCATGCTGTCACCTGTCCCTACGGGCTCACTTCCTCGCCGAAAAGAAAATGGAATCATAGATATTCATCACTGCAGACTTGAAATCGGTGCGCATAATGCAATTTCAGTTGTTTGGGAGAAGCAGCAGCCAAGACGCCCAGAAAACTTGGCAGTTGGACCTTAGAGACAAGTGAATAAGAACAAGCTGTACTCTGCAGTTTGCAGACTATGTGCGCAGATTGTGGCAGAACTTGAGCTGCATCTCAATCATGAAACGCAGACTGTTGAGCTACATGTCCGTCTTGTAAACGTACACACTGTAGTTGTTTGACAGGTGAGCTGGCTGGCAGATGATTACACTATGCAGGTCTTTGTCACAGTACTAAAAACTATTTAAAGCCAGTCTGACACAGCAGGGTGCTTGACCTCAGTGATCTCCGTGACCTCGTCGGCTAGATTCTTGACTCTTCTCACTCCAGAGAGAATAAATAGAGTAATAAAGGAGCATTTAACAAGCTGGCTTAAACTCTAAAGTCTAAACAGTCTAGCTTTTGTGTGCGCACGTATGTGTGTGTGCTGCAATTGTGTGCAGAGGTAATGACGGAGTCTTATTGACAGTCTGAGGTCACATGTCAGGAAATGTATACGGCCCATGTCTAATAGGTTAGGGTCACCAGAGATGCAGGGAAAACAGGTGTCCACTGCGTTCAACATGGGAAGGAAAGCCAGGTTTCTGTATTCAGCTCATATGTAGCAATTATTCTGGGAACAAAAAAGAAATAAAAAAATAAAAATTTTCAATAGATTTTAATTCCTTTGTGGTGAATTGGAGCTTCTCTCCCGCAGGAATGTCTGCGCCACCTACTCGGTATTAGGAAAAACATTTTTTTTTGTAGGATCATGGGAAGGATTTGCATAGCAATGAAATTTCCTCATACAGCAGGAGAATTCGCTGTCCCACGAGTGTCAGCCAAACATATCAGCCAAACACAATAATGCCAAAAATTCACTCCCTGGAAACCGGCTTTCTTTTGTTTTAAATAACTTTGTGCCTGTGCTGCGTTTGCACGAACATGCTTCTATTTTCATACTATCACCTTACCTTGTCAGAATTCACTTAGCCAGCTAATGCGGCTGCATCCGTAATCAGCCTCATTTTAGCAAGCGGATTCACAAAAGACATGAGAGGACACACAACAAAAAAAGTACATCAACTCAGTACGTTGCACTTTAATGTGTTCCTGAGAGAACAACAGCCAGGCTTTTAAAGGGTCCTCTCAGCGCTCTGCATCAGCTCCAAACAAAAGGTTCCTGGCCTGAAACAGTCTGGAGGTCTGGAGGTCTTCCATAGGGAAAACACACTCTGCTAATGCATTTAAATCATCCGCTCTCGTTTGCTGTCACACAAAGAGATGAAGAGGTGAGGTTTGGGGGGAGAGCATCAGGAGGGCATTTTGTAATTGTCATTGTAGCGCAAGTGAGCGAGCCATTTAATGGATGTCTTCAATTCTCTCCTTCCTTCTTGTTCCTTTTGCGTGTGCTTGTTTTTTTCTTTTCTACCATTTAGCACCTTTGACATTCACCGTTATATCGTCCTGTGTTCCCTGTGAATCTTTTCCTTGTCTTTGGCTTCTCTTTTTCTCTCTCTGTCATTCTTTCCCTCTGCCTTCCTTTCTCTCTGTTTTTCTGTCTTTTTCTTTCTCACGGTGCAAAGCGCTAATGGAATCATTACTAGCCCCTCTGTGTTAGACAAACACCAGGCACCTCCAATTACAGCTTTTTTTTTCACAATTTCTGTCTCTTTCCCCTCCCCTTGTCTATTTTCTAACCTTTTTTGTGATGTCTCCTTCTATTATGGGACTGTTCTCCACCTCTCGTCTTTGACAAGCCACCCATTTTGCTCCCCACCCGCCTCCTCTGCCATTGTCTTCTTTTTTTTTTCCACCTCACCATTTTTCTTTCTGTCTCACTTCTCCTCCTAGCAGCCCTTATCTCCTCTGTCTGCACTTGTTAAACATTTATAGATCATGGGTTCATCTTTCTCTTCTTCCCTTTTCCAACCCAATGCTTCCCGTTCCCCGGAGAGACTGTGAAGCTAAGTGTGTTTAAATGTATGGATATGTGTGTTTTGATCTTGTTAATCGAGGGCACTGTACTAGATTAAATCCGGCAGATTGTTTCATGACAAAAAGGGAAATACGTCGTCCAGGATAAACAGCACACATATCAACAGACTGTGGAATGGGATACAGCGGTATTCATGGGAATTGTGGTCTTAATTTTGAATAACATAAGCAAAAACAAACCACGAGGTTGAGATGTAAACAGTCTTCTATCATCTTGATATATTTTTACTGAGTTATCATAATTAATGCGACAGTGATGATATATGACTCCATGTTCTTTTTATTGCCTGGAAATCTCATTAAAGGACCAAAACAAATTAACGGTAATGCTTTTTGGCTTTTGCTAACTTGCCTGTGGCACTCACTCTTATCCAGTCCTATTAAAGACAGTCATTAAAATCAGGGACAAAGATTTATTTGCTTTACTTTTACAGGTCGAATAATTTCTTCTGAGATTTCCTGGAAGTAAACTGTGTAATTCGGTACCTTCACCTTCTGTTTCTGAGAAAGACCCAAGAAACAATACTTTTAGAGGTATCAACTTTTCAAAGGAATTTCTTTCAAAAGTCCCTGGAACATTTTTTTTCATAGACTAAAATATTCCATGTTGTGATAACCAATACGATGAATGAAAGTTTATTCTTGATTGTTCATTCTTGAAGACACTGTCTTATACCCCCTCTATTTTTTTTAAACAAGAAACCTATGGGGCTTTTAATATAAAGTTTAAACACAAAAGGGACCATCTACCAAGAATGAACTGACTAACCTTTAGTACTGACCTAGATCACCTTCATTAAAAATTTTGATTCAGGTTACTGGCTATGGCAGTGGATGCACTCTGTTTTCAGCCATGCACTAAAAGCAGTGTTGCTGCAATGGCCTTTAACTCCTTTGCTCAGTCTCAAGAAATCATACTCATCTGCTTTGTCACTACTGAAGTTGCATAATCGCCCTCTCTCTCCTTCTCTCCCTCTGTGTAGCTTTCGCACTACCTTGTCAGTTCAACTCCGTCTCTCTCCACCCCATGCAGAAGCCTCTGTCTGCGTAGCCAAAGCCTCGCTCCTCCACTCCCTCCTCTTTCCTTCTCCTGCTTTCTTTATTCTATGTGCCTTTGTCTCTTGTGCATTCTAGTCCTGCTCGCCCTCTCTGTTTCTGTCTGCCACTGTTTTCTTCTATCCCCTCTATTTTCACTGCATACTCCCTTGCCCTCTCCTGTTGTCTCTGTCTTTCATAGCTAGTAGGGGATGTAGTGAATACTCCTCTCAAACCTCTCCTGCTTTAAGCCCTGGGGGTACATGCTGAAGGGCAGGAGTGTGTGTGGGTGTGTATGTATGTAGCTGTGTCATCTATGTGTGCGCTCGTGTGCTCTGTCCTTCTCTGTGGGTCTGACAGCACCAATTACTGCCTCAGATGTGGAGAGATGGAGGAGACGAATTGAAGGAGGGCAGACACATGTCATCTCAACGCAAGTTTTCCTGCCTTCCTCTTCTCTCCTTCTTTCTGAGCTGAAAATAATACGGGTCAGCATCACACGTCTGTCCGTCCACTTGTCTGATAGTCTTTTTTTTCCCCTTGTCTTATTCATTTGCGTTTTTGATGCTGCCATGAAGTAGTTTACAAGAGGAACTTTTCAAAGTAACACCACACTCCTCATACTGATTCCACTCAGCTCTCCTGCTGTTCTTTTCACTTCTCCAATTGGATCGAAACCAAAGCGCGAAATACTGAGGAATGAGACCAATGTGCATCTGATTTGGTGTGAATTATCTGATCACTTATCACTACAGAGACACTGGGTTGCTACACAGAATATTTTAATCGTTAGACTCATTAATAAAAGAGTATAAACTGTTTAACTTAGCATAAAGACTGAAAATTAATCAAAGATAATAAAATCCCCTACACAAGCTTCTCAAACTCAATAAATAACTTGTTATATCTCTTGATACACCACTTCAAAGTCTAGAGAAGTGAGGTGACAGCCTGTCCCAGGTGTCCTGGGGTTACAGTGGATGGATGGATGGATGGATGGATGGATGGATGGATGGATGGATGGATGGATGGATGGATTTCTTACAATCGATGAATAAACAAAATAGTAAAACATGTCAGGTGTTATGTAGGTGCTTATATGCAAAGCTGTTTGTTTTTTGGGCATTTTTGAATGGAGGTAACCATGTTTGGTATCACTGAGGATGCAAAGAGATCAAAACTGAAATCTTTGCTCAACAACTGAATCCTGCAAACAAAAGCTTTTTTGAAGTGCTTGTAATAAAGACAAATTGCTGTTGATCCAATTTGTCATTGGAACAAATTTGTCATTTGTTCTTTCATACATAGTGTCCAAAAGTCAGTCAACGCATAAATAAAAATCCTCCCGACTCAGGCGTTCAGTGAATCAGACCCATCAGACGTTTGGGGAAAGGGCTCCATGGAGATATTCCAAGACTTTTGGACATGCATAAGTATCAGGAAAATGCATAATGCTCAGAAGCATATGTACAATAGAATTTTACACTTTATATCTCATAAGAGGATTTCAGTCCTCCCTTCATAATGAAAGGTCTAAAGAGGGAGCAGACACAGGGAAAGGCTAATCTTCACACCTATGAAAGAGACTGAGCTTTTGTGTGTGTGTGTTTATGTGTGCACGCATGTGTATGCTGAAAGCTCAGTACCTCTTTTTTTTATTCCCTCTACCCTCAACAGCAGAAGAGTGGGTGTGTGTGCATGTGTGAATGGCTAATGTGGACAGTTGAAGCAGTGGGTAAAGCAAGCATTTTATTTTGATCAGATACAGACTTTTGAAGGTCAAGAGCTCCCTACTGTATGTTATGTCTCACACACATGTACACACACAAACACACACACACCTCTTATTTCATTGCTGCTCTCATGCTGGCAGCTCAGGGAGCTTGAGAGCATGTAGGTGCGGATAGGAAGGTAGTGGGCGGCTAACAGAAGGATTTAGACAGCTAGTCAGAAGATTTTTGTGTGCATACAGTATATGAAGTGTACGTGTGCACGCTGCTGCAGGCACGGGGGCAGCAAGCTCCAGAAGTGTTAGGAAGCAGGGTGTTATTACGATCCAGATGTTCTTAAAGGACAAACGGATACATGTGCCAAGTGGAGGCCAGTTTTCTGTCCTTCTGCCTGTCTGTACGAGTGCGTGCCTTTCTGCTGCACTGGCTGTCTGACTTCCCTGTTCATTTATTTGGTTAATGACAGCCACATTTTCCTTCATTACTCCTTTATTCTCCTTTATCTCCTCTCTCTCACATGTCCCTCCTTAACTCCATCCCTTTTCCCCTCTCCCTCTTTCTCATCTCCTCTCTTTTGTGTTTGAATAAATGACATGAAATCACAAAGGCTTAGGCTCTCGCTATATCCTCCATACACACGTAGTCCCCATCTACATACCCACACAACACTGACCCAGATAGTGTCTATTCATGCACAGTCGCAAAGCTCTTCTTCTGCGATGGCTGATCACTCGCCACACATAAGACGAGCTGCCAAACGCCACCTTAACACCAAGGTGGCGTTTGTGCCTTTTGAAGCAACAAAACCAGAGGACATAAAGGTGGCTTTGAAGTGACGGGACATTGTATGGCTGAGTCTGGTGCAGTGGGTTGAACCGTGTGAACAAACCCTAAGAGGAAAAGAGAAAAAGCAGGCCAAGGACTGAGAAACTGTTAACGCATGTTTCAACTCTTCACGTCCTTATTTAGCACTATTCCCCACAGATGGAAGCAGTGAGAGAGAGAGGAGAGGTATAGAGGGGAGAGTGTGTTTCCTCTGGGTACAGTTCCCATTAATTGGCATCTTCCATATGCCGTTGAGTTCCAGTTAGGGATAAACATGTGCGCACTCATGGGAAAGTTCATAATTTTCACATTTCTATGGTCTTGAATCAGTCTCCAGTTTTCTCAGTTTAAAATCAAAGGCGCCTGCACGTAGCCAGTGGGTTTGTTGAACAGGAAGCTCAGGAACAGGAAGGCGGCCATTGACCCTTTCCCCTCATCCCTCCCTCTTTCTCTTTCTAGTTTATGGATTACTTCCAGATGTACGATCACCCTGTCAGGTTGATAGGTCTGGCACTGCACAGGCATTGTTGCTCAGCTCCAGTGTACAGATGTAGTTCAATTCGCTGCTGCTTTCCTATTTATTACAGCTGTACTATTGTTTCACAGCCAGAAGGTAGCATTCACAAAATTCCAAATGACTTTTCAGCTGCAGCGTTAGACGGAACAAAGAGCAAGAACAAAGCACAAAGTTCCATCATTAATTTTCTCTTTGCTTTCCAGGCCAGCTGCTGTAGTGGTATAGGTAGAAATTTTCAGCGATGCCTGTAGGCTTGAACGACGCCTTGTCTAGGTAGTAAAAACTGTTTGCTGGAAATGATTTGCCTTTTTCTGGGAAGAGATGCGAGGCAAAGAATTTGCAGGGAGAGGTGAATGTCAGTGGTCTGAAAAGGAGAACGCAGTATTTTTTGCCTGCTTGTCAACATTATGAAAAAAATACTTTTTCATGGAGTCTTGGCAAAACTGGATACAAAAACATTACTATCTTATACCATTTCCTAGAGTTTCTAAAAGTCAAATAAGAAGTAGAGCCTTCAGCTATCAGGCCACTCTCCTGAAAGAGACACTCTACTTTTAAGATTAGGCACAGAACTATATATAGTAATACATTCCTTATCGTTATAGTTAGGGCTGGATCCGGTGACCTGAACATCCCTTCGTTATTTTGCAAAAGGTTTAGGCTGCACTAGAGGTGTGTGTTTATTACTGTGTTTAAACACTCTCTCCCATAGTGTGTCTATTATCCTGTCTCCTTCTGCTCACACCCAACTGGCAACTGGCCGTCGCAGCAAATGGGTGTCCGTCCCTGAGTCTGGTCCTTCCAGAATCTTCTTTCTGTTACGAGGGTGTTTTTCCTTCCCTCTGTCCCCATGTGCTTGCTCATAGGGGGTCATGTGGTCATTGGAGTTTCTTTCTAATATTGTAGGGTCTTTACCAGACAATTTAAAGTGCCTTGAGGGGACTGTTGTTGTAAAGTGGTGCTACATATTGTAAATGAAGCTGAATTGAACTTAATTTTCTGTGTGACTAAATGAGAACGTGATAGATCCTCCTTAAACCTCTAGAACTTACCTAATAATCACACCTAAATGTTTTTGTCGATATTATAGGTGATCAAGTTTCGAAAAACTTCAGTATACCGTGAGAAACTTCTAATAGTGTGTGTTTGTCTATTTTATTTTCCAAGAGCAACAAGGACAACCCAAGGACACTGTTTCATTGTACTCGTGAATGTATTATAGGTTATAAAGAATTATTGTTGAAGAACAAGAGGGTAACATCTCCAACAAACAAACTGCAAACATACAATTTGAGGTTAAATCATTTAAATTAGGCTGAAAATAGCAGCATGAATCACAGAGTCCTCTCCTTGTGGCTTCTTGGCACCCAGCTGCATTCCGATGCTAAAAGGACATCATTTAGGTCTACGAGTGTCATTAGCTTTCAAGGCTGCTTCATTTGTAGATCTGGCTGAAGATCTAATTGTTTTGTCGATATTTATTCAGATAAAAAGCTTCTGCAGGACTGAATTGAGCAATTTTTTTTATGTAAAACATGCATTGGTATTTTTCCCATGGCTTGTATCTTCTGTGCGTGACAGCCTTGACTTGCTTTACCTTGAGTAAGGGGCATACATATAGGGAATGTATTTATGGAACACTTTACTCTTAACCAGGCAACTCTATATCTCTCAGATATAGATTGAAGCACAGACACACACACACACACAGAAATAGAAGTATCATAAATAAGCACACACTTAGAAACTAACTCTAAATACGTTTTTTTGATCCAGTGTGACCTTGAGGAAGGCAGGAAGCTTAAACATTGTTTCCTGCTGCTTTAGTGCTAGCTCTTTATAAATCCTAAACATGTTGCGGTCTTCAACTTTGAAAGAGATTGAAACATACAAGTGCAAATTTTCCTGCTATCTCAATTCGATTTGCTGCGAGTTTGGCTGACAAAGTCATCCACTGCCCACACACAGATTAAAGGCAGTGAAAATATGGCGTCCCACATGACAGGTACATCTGGCAGAGTGTTTATGACTGACACAGAGAAACAGCCACAGGGCTCTCCTTTCCTTGCCTGCCTCAGAAAATGAATTATTGAGAGTGATGAACTGAAAATAACGTGGATGAGTAAAGGAGGCTCACTGCCCCTCCTACACACACTCTTCTGGTCACGGGGCCGGCCGATGTGGGCACGTTTACTGCCGTGTGTGTGTGTGTGTGTGTGTGTAATGTTTTAATGAAGATATTTAAGCTGCACGTGCCTACTGAGGCAAAAAGTTGTGTGTTAATAGTAAAAGTTTGCTCTTTGTGTGTGTTTTGGTGTCGGTCTGGTGGGCTTTGTTCAAAAGGAGATGCTGTGTTCCTACAGCCTTTTATCTTGATGGCAAAACAGACAGAAGAATAAGTTATTCAGACTGTGAGTCAAACTCCCAGCAGACTTCTATTGGCCTGTCATGCTTTCTCCCTCTCTTTCTTTCCGTCCCTCACCCATGACCCCCGCTCACACAGAAACACACATGCACCTGGGATCTATTTTATCTGTTTTTAGACGGCAAGATAATCACCCAGGCTCAAAATTAGCGAGCCATCATCTTGGGTTACCACTAGAAAAGTGCGTTTCTGTGTAGATGTGGTTTGCTTTAATTGTACTGAAATTGAGCTCTCTCTTTTTCGCTCTCTTTCCCTGATTTTTTTTCTCTTTTTTTTCGAGCGGTTTGTGTATGTGTGTGTGCCTGTCAGCGAGAGAGTAAATATTTGTGCAAGAGCTCTGGAGAAGGTCAGGGTCAAAGTATGACAGACAGCCCACTGGGAAATAAAGACACACATACATACGCAGTCTTTCTTTTGCTCTCTCACTCTCTCTCTCTCTCTGACACACACACACACACACACACACATAATGAGAATCAAATAGAGATGGTGAGAATGGAAGTAAAACATAAGTAGACAGACAGTAGGGGACACAGAAAGTTAGAGAAAAACAGAAACAAAGAAAGGACGAAAAAAGACAGATATGGAGAGAATTAGGAAGAGAGAGAGGGCTTCAGCCTGTAGTTCCCCTTGGCCGCTCTCAGTAATTGGCTGATGTCCAGGGGACAGAGAGTAGATCAGAAATCAGCCTGGGTGTACTCATGTGCTTCATGTACTGCACATCACAAACCATTTCATATCCACTGTGGTCTTGTGCCTTTATGCGCGCGCGTGTCAGAGAAGTTGTAAGACGCCATAAATAGAGTAAGGGTCTGTCCAGAGGCATCAATCATAGAGGTCTATGGCTTCCATGTGGTCACGGATCATGCCCGCTCTGCAAACATGTGATCCTAACTTGCTAGAGTCGGTTAAAAGCAACTGCTGCTATACATCATGTGCTTTCAAAGAAAACATCAGAGTTTTAAGAATAACCCCACTGTGAGCTTCCCTCACATGTGTTGAGCAGTAGCAGCTGAACTGGGTGTCAGTAGTGTAAACTCACTGTACACTAAAACCTCAAGGCCCGTGTCTTTAACAGCAGAGCATTTCCAGAACTGCCACTCACAGAAAACAGATATGCTTCTGATTAATTATGAGGTGTTTTTCTATAAGCCATATCCCTCGTATTTCCGTACAGTCCTACATTTGTAAATAAATAGATTCCATCATAAACATCTTGGCAGCGTATTTTAACACCTTTTCTATGGTGGGATGGACTGTCTATACACATAGATTTTCATCTCATATGGCATTTCTTCATTTATTATAATTATGCAGCTAAATGCATGTACAGCAAGTATCCCTTGATACTGGCAACGTCTGTTCTGTTTGTTTCCTATTTGCAATATATTGTTTTTTCAGTAGCCTTTCCTGCTAGAACAAGTAAATCTCTCTGATGTTAAAAAATCAGAGTCTACAAATATTCGAATGAGTCATTAAAATGTATTTTTTAGCGCGCTGAATCCCAGTATGCTAGTGAACAAAGAGTCACATTAGCATTGCTGTCAGCTTTAGTGTGTTTGCAAATAAGCCTATGCACTCTGCAATGCAATTTGTGCTTGCAGGTGACAGTTTTGCCAATAATTTCATATAGATTTGTGTCAAACTTGACTTTATAATAAGGCACATACCTTCTTTCTTTGGGATATTTCTTAACCCAGAATGCTTGCACAGGAATTGTGTGTTTATGTGAGTGTGCATGTGTGGGGCAGGATTAGTAGTAATGGCGAATATTATGGTGTTAAATGTTGTTATGAACTCCGATTAAGGATTAGAGGATCTCAGCAGGGGGCTGGACTCTGGATGCTGACATCTCTATCTCACACAGATCTCCTCATTACTACACACATGCACAGAGCTCCACACACACTTTACTTTGGTCTCTATAAACAGAACCCTACACCGCACACAACACCTCATACGCTACTTCCACTTATTAACGTGTGAAATCATTTACGTCACCGGCACATTTTCAGTTAATAAAGTCACATGGGTTATGCTCCTCTGCCGCTGTTAAAAGGTACACACTCTTTGCTGTGCTCCAGTTAATCAATTAATCAAAATGATGTGTTTATATAGTGAAGCACCATTAAGCATGTAATGGAACTGTGTATTTTATTTTGTGTATCACACGTTTGGTGTAAAGCACGCCGTAAACCTGGCTCGATGGCCGCCATTTTTATTCATTTCTTTTTTTGCACATAATTTTTTTCACGTATGCTATTTTTGACCATCTTCCTGAGGTTTGTTTTGTGTGACAACAATGTCAGCTCGACTGAAAACACGTTTCACAGGCATGTACACATGAACACAAACAAACCCACCTACAGATGTGACCCCGGTGGTCATAAAGGACGTCACTTTCAATCTTGTCAGATTTCTCCACTGACGCTTGATGTATCAATTTTTAAGTAGCTGGCTTCAACTCGGGGATGTGTATATATACACACGCACTTACACACAGACACACACTCTCACTCGAACACAGACTGCTCTGTGCTCCGGGAGCTGTGGCACTTGAGGGGTACTCGAAGGGTTCCATCTTGAAAGGCTGTTGCCATGGTGACAATTATGGAGCTCATCTCCCATGGGCCAGCAAGCTTTACACAACTTTCCTCCCAGCTGAACACGGCCTTTCACACACAGTGTACCCCCCACCTATGCACAAACACACGCGCAATTTTCTCCTCTTTTCTGCCCTTTATGGTAAAGCCGGCCGAGAGCCAATATTTGACTTGAACCGAGCGCGACAGTAAGCAAACGAACGGAGCAATTAGCACTTAAACTTTTGTAAGGGAAGTGAAGAGGAGGAGAGCACTCACCGTCAACCAGAGGAAGTGTTTGTGTCAGAAGAATGCAGCGGAGGTGATTTTGCATACGTTCAGAAGCGCCTGGTTGAATGTAATTAGCGTGTAATGATTCTGACGGTGAGATATCGTGCTTGCGTTCCTGTGCGTACACTTGCGTCTAAATCTTTAAAGGACCTATTGAACATTAATGGAACACATTTCCCGAACTATTGCAGTCAGCAGCTTCTGTTTTTCGTGTAAGCAATTAATCACTGCTGAAGCGTAGCGGTTCATACAGAAACACAGCTAACGTGTTAGAATGTATCCTGAACTGGCTCGAGGGGTCATCAGAGCTGCCAGGAATCATTAATCACGGCATAGGTCAGAGCTTTGCCCACAGACAAAGTCAACCAGCTCCATACATACGTGACCCTTGAACAGGATAATTTAAATTGACTGTAAAGGCTACGTGTGCAGAAGTGTGGGATGAGATTGTAATATATTCATCCTCGAGGGAAGGAATAAAAAGGCTGTGAACCACTGTTCTAACACAGCGCATTCATTTTATGCCTACTAAAAGGAGGAAAGTGACTGGGAACAAACGCGCATGTAATTTGTCAGTAAAGAGGACGTTAACCGCTATTTTGGTGACGATTTGAGTCATTTGTCAAGAAAAAAATGGTCACAAACTGTCACAGCTTCTGGCATGTGAACATTGGCAGTTTTCCTTTTTTCTTATGAGATTCAAGGAGCGTTTGCTCAGGTTTAATCGTTAAACCTCGAAAATCTGTACGAAAAGAGTCTTATATGCTGAATGCAAACACGAGAAAAAGTAATTCAAGAATCTGATCACCTGATGAACTGTTGTAGCCGAACATTTGCGTTTCTTTTCCCTCCAGCGATTCCTGAGGCAGGTGTTTGCTATTTCATCTACTAAATGCTTTACTGGCTTTTTTAGCTGCTAACTGTCTGTCATTTGGTGTTGAGCAATGGGTTTATAAAACCCCATTATTATAACTACCTCGCACTACCTGTTAACTGAAAACAACTGTCTCCTTGGGCTGAAAGTAAGGCTGATGGGTGCTGGGAGTGAACCAGAACTGTCAGACTGTGAGGAAAATAAACCAAAACCATGAGTTAATAGATACTAAAAAAGTCAGAGGATGAAAATTCTTTGTTGATGAATATATATTTTGCTGAGTGCCTATAAACACTATATAGATGATGGACCTGTTTGTTTATTGACTCCTGCGTTTCAAGTCTGAAGTTTAGACCTTGGGCTATAGTTTGTGAAACTGTAAGTTAAGAGAAGAAGTGGCTCTGACTGAGAAACTGAAGACACCACAAGCTCATATGACAACAGCTTATCGATTGCAAGGTTGCCATCCCATAAAACACACCCTGTTTAATCACCTATTTTATTCTTGGGCACTTAGGGGGTACGTGAAGGGTTCCATCACTGTGTATATACAAAATGAACACTTTGTATATTCCAAAAGATTTGAAACTGGGTACTGGGACCACAAAAACACTAGGAAAGTTTTTACTGAGGTATTAAATCTGAAGACGTAAAGTCATTTTGTCAAAGATTTCTGCACAGCTGGAAGGGAGTCACTTCCTGTGCATAATTGCAGGTTTAAGGCACTTCAGCAGTGGCAACTCTTTTGAGACCTGGCAGCTAAGAATAGCTTTTCTATGGAGTTTGTGTACACACAGGACTTCAAAGGGCCCTGGGAAACTGCAATATGTTTATTTTTATTTTTTTTCTGGCATTTTATAATAGATTTATCGAACTAATCAGTTTTTGTGGTCCTATAAAACAATAAGTTGTGGAGTGGAACAGAACTCAATCATCTCTTGTGTACAGTGTTTTTCCCAAAGGAAGAAGTTATGCTGTTCCCATCTCAATCAGTGCATGGTGACTGAGGGTGTGTCTTGAGTAGCAGTACTATATCATATCTAAGAGCTATCGATTGGCATAAATACACCGACTCTCTCTGGTGACCACATGAATAATTAATAGGACACTGGATCTGAGGCCACTCTTTATCATACGCAGAAATGCATACACAGATCTGAAAAACACGCGCACACACACACACAACACTGTCAGCTGAGGAAAATGTTAATTTGGAGTTAGCTCATAGTTCTACGACATAGTTTTTGTGTCTAAACTTTTGCTCTTGTGTGTGTCTGCTTTGTGTGTATGTTTATGTGATCACTGTCTTACTGCTTCAGGCTTCTTGTCCCTTTTTATATCTGTGGTAAATCATTAATCATAAGGGAACCAACTCAAGTAACATATTTCCCATGGGGCACACACTGGGAGTAGCTTGAGAAAAGTAGCGAGAGAAGCAGAGAGAGGGAGAAAGGAGAGAGAGAGAGAAGGAAAAGGGTTACTTTGAAAGTAAAAGAGGTGGAAAAGGGGAGTAGAAAGCAGCACATGAGGATAAGGAAGCTCTACTCAGACTGGCCAAGTCACCATTCTTGAACAAAGTTTTTGATCAGGCGGTTGTATGTGTGCCAAGGCTGGCATAGGGTGCCCTGTCTGTCCTTTACCGCTGAGGCCCTTTGTGCCTCTGTGGCTGGCTAGAGCCTGTAGCCAGGACTCTCCGGATGCAACGTCCCCCCCAGGAGAAAAGACGCTTTTCCACCTTGCTCCTACGGCCCAGCCAACAGGAACACACACAGTCACCAGCACAGCACATAGGCACCCATTACCTTAAAGGCTGACAGGAAGGAGGAAAGAGAGCAGAAACCCTTTGAGAATTACCACTCCCTTTATTTTCCTTTCGTTTCTTTCTCATTTTCTTTCTCTCATTTTTACACCTACACACCCACATCCCCCTTTTTTTTTTCCAGTGTTCTCTCAGGTCTTTTGGGGATTGTGCCAGTGGACTTTGCTCCCCTATGATGAATGATTTACCTAAAAATACTGTCTGTATGTGAGCACACAGCATCCAGGTGGAGGAACTTACCTGCACAGTGAGAAATCACACTACTTTTAGGCCACTTTTCTATTCCGCTGTCTGCAGGTTAACCGCGGCATTGAATATGCGTGCGTGTGTGTGTTAGCGTGGTAATATACAGCCTTTCTGGGACAAGTGACGCGTAGCTTGATTAAATCCGTGACCTTCACCAGCAGCACAAGCAATCAGCAGGCGAACACATGCGTTCGCACACACACACGCTGCATACTTAACACCTTCTCACACACGAGCGCTTGGTGCACGAACGTGCAATCAGCACCTGGTGGAATCGGTCGCATCATTGATCCAACCTGTTCATAGCCGCACGTATACATATCCACACAAACGTGCACATACACACACCAGACACCTATCAAATTGCATTTGAGACACCCTCATTTTCCTTACATAGAGTTTTGTATACTGTAATACTATTTACCACCGTGGCAGAAAAAGCCTCGCAATAATGGGAATACCAGGACTATGAATGTATAAATAAATACGTGCGTAATCTATATTCAGATTACCAAAGGGAAAGTCAGGAATTCTATTTTCCTGCCTAGGATGCAAAAGGGAAATCATTCACGTCCCCAGTCTATTACAGTAGGTTGCTCCCGTTGAGCGGTATCACGGTTTTCCCTCCCCAGTTTTATGACTCCACATAATGACTAATGTGCAGCTACTGTAACAGCTCTACCAGTACTCATATTATATTATTGTAACTATCGCTGTGACTGCGGCTGTATATATTTTTGAGCCCTTGGTTGCCCGAAGATCTAATGCTTATATAACAGGAATGACAGTTGATCTGCTGTTGAACTGTGTTATTGTATCGTACAACCCTGTTGTTACACCAGTCTTTTAGCCTCATGTGAAAGGCGCTCACGTAGACCTATTGTCACAACATATTAAATCAAACTTTGTTTTCTTGTTCTTTGCCACGAGCGCTGCATGGCACATTCTGTGACCCACCTGTATCTGTAGTATCTATCTGTTAAAAAAAAACAGAAGAAAAGAAAAATGTTTTACTGCGTTGGTTGTATTTTTTTGTACATGTTGTAGAATTGTAACCATCTTATCTGAACAAACAATCATATTGATCTTTAAATGAGATATAAGACTATTTCTACTGCAAAAGGCCAAAAAAGTATGTATTAAGAAGTCTCGAAGAGATCGTTTTTAAGCTCCAGTCGTACCATTTGCTTTCATTTTCACATGTTTTTTGCACTGAGACTGAAACTGCTTGGTTACATTTAGGCAAAGCAGTTACTTGGTTGAGAGGGACAAAATGTGGTTTGTGTTCATTTGGTGTTGTTTACAAAGTCTATATTAGGAAGCAAACTGGGTTAATAATGTAGTTTTAGTTAAGAGTGGCAACACCAGCACTCATGTTACTGTGCAGTGATACACTTGACCACCCTTAACTTTAAAACATAACTAAGAGTCAAAATAAGAACTTGGACAAACAATAACCATTTTTGAAGAAGGGTAGGACACTTGCAAGTTTTTCTCTGACTTCTCTTTAATATGTGCAGCCTTCAAGTTTAATTCTGTATTATTTGTGTATATAAATTATGATAGCCATGTTAACTTAAAAGTGAGATTTGGGGACTTGATGACAAAACTTCATGGCAGATGAGAGACACGTGCAGACATAAATTCAGATTGTTTGGATTTTTTGATCGAGAGATAAAAACAAAAGTAGTCATCTGATTGTGTGTATTTCTTGTCTCTCTAGCAACACTGCTTTGTTCTCAGAGCTCAGCAATTTCTTTGGCCTGTACAATGTCACAGTAACTGACAGAAATTATGTCCAAACCAGCCAAATTCAGACAATCACATTGTAGCAAGGCAGGGATTTCTGCTACAATTGCAACTACTAGCTTTTATCATCACATTACAAACAACAATATAGTAAATTTGTGTTTAAGTGTTCACAGCAAAACAGTTTTGCAACACTTTTCTTTATGGTTGATAAATGCTGACTGTGTATTGTGTTTGTTGCAATGGCACAACTTCTTATTCCATATTCATCTTCTTTCCTCGCTCCAGCGTGCAGACCTGGCACCTACAAAGCTTCAGCTACAGATGCCTACTGCACCAAATGCCCCCCTCACAGCTCCTCCCCACAGGAACAAGCCACAGAGTGCATTTGTGAGAAAGGTTTCTATCGTGCTGAGAACGACCCTCGCTCAACGGCTTGCACACGTGAGTCATTCAAACACTGTCAGAAAGTTCAAGCCATCACAATCAGAATATTCACTACAATTCACTAGTTCACAATACATTTCACTAGTGAAATAATTGTTGGGCTATGAAATTATTTAGTTACTTTTCATGTAATCAGTTTGCTGTAAGAACAGCACACAGATACGTGGTTCAAATGCTTTCTCTTTCGGTTTCCGTTCTCTCTTACACGTAGACACACACACACACACACACACACACATACAGCCAGAGGGTTTGGGCTACATAGTCATGGAAAGACACAGAGAGGACGCAAAAAGATGGGGGATGATTGAGTGTGCAGGAGAAACAGAAACAGATAGATTAAGATAGACGGAGGGAAGTGGAGGCGGGAAAGGACATTGTCATGGCAGAGGAGAGAGACTGAACTTGAGAAATATGGAGGAACGCGTGCACACACACACACACACGCATGCACACTCATACTCAAACCCATTATCAAGTTATGGTAGATTACACTCATTAATCGTTGTAGCAGGTGAGATGTGACAGGTGTTATCAGCTGGAAATGAGTAACGGTTTGTTCAAATATGTATGGGCAGACACGCGCACGCCATCTCTCTTGAATGGTGAAGAGCACTGTGGAGGATTGAGGAAGGAAAATGAGAAAATAAGGAGAAAAGGTGAGGGAGTTAGTCATGGAAAGATGGAGAGTGACACTCGAGACATAAGAAAAGAATAGAACAGTGGGGGAAATCGTTGAGTATCAGAGGCATATAATCTAAGTGTCATAAAAGGCCGATCAGTACCGACGGTGATGATGGACAGTTAAGTGCGGCCTAGGGAAGTGAGGACGGAGAAAAGAAAAAAAGACAGAATTAGAATAAGTCAGCACACTCTTTTAGAAGATTTATAACCAACGGCCTCAATTATACGTAGTAGGGGCTCCGTCGCATGCTGTCGGGTCTCAGCACTGGGAGGGCCAATCAAGAAAGTCTCAAGCTCTGCTGGTCCCCCCTGGGGCTCACGGCTCAGCCAGGACCCTGATGAGATGTCAGCATGAATAGGAATGTACTGCCAAATTCCATATGGTTGAAATACTGGCGCCTTGCTGTGCTGTGAGTAACCACAGTCGGGGATTTCTATATGAGTGGTTCTCATGCGACAGGAATAGCTTACCTTGATGATTTGTTTGTGTTTCAAGGATTCTTCACATTCAGAACTGACCTTTCCACAGATAAGGTATCCATGGTCTTAAAAGAGTTTAATGAAAACTAAAATATATTTTCCTAAATTTGGTGTTGAAAATGTAAATGTTACCATTAAACTGCTCTTTTTATGCAACCGATTGTATCCAGTTTTTGCAACCTCTTGATCCATTTAAACACATATATACACAAGTGTTGCTAAGTGCTTTTGTTTCCTTTTTTCTGGATTTTTTTTCTTTTTTTAATATACAAAATACAGCCCACATAAAAGTGTACATATTAAAGTGACAAAGCCCAGTTTGTGAACTCGGGTACATTCAGAGACAAAACGGTCCTGTCCTTGTAAGAAATTCATCATGTTACTTCAAATGCAACAAAAACCATTTAAGATATTATTCAAATGTATTAACTCTGGATGTTATATTAATCTGTCTTTCAAGAAGAATGCACTCCATCTAAAGGTATAATGGAGAGCATTTGCGTGTAACTTTCTTTGGTTCCTTGAGAATGATTACTGACAGTGTGATAAACTAATCATTTCAGCTGAAGCTCAGAGTGATATTAACCACCTAAATCATAAAATGCAACTGACTTGTGAGAATTACTCTGGGCACTTTCCATAGATCATTGTCCTCTTACTATTTATTATCTGCAGTGCACTCTCAGGGTGTGAGTTAATTTCACATGGTAAAAAATCTTTGTGCAGTCAAGTATCGGCTATTTAATATTATACGAATTTTCTTTAAAGGTTTAAGATTGAAATTGGAAAGTGCAATATGATACATTATTCTTCGATGTAACAATCTGCCAAACTCTTTCAATCACTGTCGATTTCAAAGCTAATTAACAGACTGGAAAAATATGCACCTCGTGGTTGAAGTCAGTTATTAAATTTGTAATTTAATCAGCGTGATGTCTGTTCTTTATAGAAATCGCAATTAATTTGGTAATGAGCATGAAGACGATGCGCATTGAAAGACTGGATATTTCAAAAAATAATGTTTGTCTATATTTCAAGGAGGGGCTCTGATAAAGACAGTTTTATGCCATGCTTCTCACCAATTAAACGCTAGAATAGCTTGGATTAATTAACAGGGTGCCACATGTATTGTAATACTATTTTATAGATGACTATATATTTGGATGTGCATTATTAAATCCAGTTGTAACCTGTGAGATTTGGGGCATTTGTAGTCCTTCGGAGCAACAGTTGAAGGCAGTGACAATGATGGTTAACCAATGCTGTGTACAGTTTCATCAAGGTTTCCATTTAGAAACCTTTACACTAGATTTAGTGTAGTCAAAGCAGTTTAAAAAGGAACTTTAAAAATGCAATAAATAAATAATGAATAGTAAAAAGATACAGAAACTGATCAGAGCCTTTGTATTCTCTCAGGTCCTCCATCTGCTCCTGAGAATCCCATCTCAACTGTCAATGAAACCTGCGTCACCTTGGAGTGGGCGCCACCCAGAGACACTGGAGGCAGAGGAGACATCATCTACAACCTCAACTGCACAAAGTGCTCTGGTGATGGCAAGAAGTGCACAAAATGCGGTAGCAACGTCCATTTTGTTCCCAGGAACTTTGGTCTATCGTCAACAACTGTGTTGGTTACCGACTTGGAGCCAGACTCCAACTACAGCTTCACAGTTGAGAGTGAGAATGGAGTGTCAGCCTTAAGTCCAACACCCAAAGGAAAAGTCGTGATAAATGTCACAACATCGCAGACAGGTGAGAACATGTGCACGTCCTAAACAAAGACATGCCAATTTGAATATGAATGTATTTGTTGATGCCGGGAAGCTCTTTCACAGTATTATTTATTATGTTTCAAGACATTTGGGGATTTAATATGCAGTAAATACTTAATAAAAAACAACATATTCTTTGGCCTGAACATCTTCTGTTTATAAATAGCATCAAGCTTATGTGAGAACTATAAACACTGATGTGAAACATCACTCTAACACTCTGACTCTAAATGACATCTTTGCACCCTTGCCTGCGTGTGCAATCATATTTGCATATGTCACACGGTGGGACTGCGTAACAGAAGTGTAGCAAGGTGACGATCTCTTTCAGGTCTCATACTACGGCTGCGTATGAGAGGTGGGAGGAAGGTGAAAGGGGTGTAGGAGGTTGTTAACCTCATTAAAATCCCCACGTGCCTTGATTGTCGCTCTCAACTATGCACACACATACACACACACACACACACACACACTCACATGCGCACATTTGCACAAGCAAACACACTTTCAAACCACACAAGCATGTGCTCCGATGTGTGAATAGATCGGAAGTCGTAGGGTTTGGGGTTTGCACTGATCACATGAGCAGATGACATACACGTGAGTGTCACACATCTTGTAAGCTGTTTCATTAACACAATAAAATGTCTGACATATTGCAGTATGGGTCTTCTCATGTCATGGTCCTGCACCAGCCTGTCTTGTAGAGCTCTACTTTCTCTTTTACTCACACTTTCTCCCTTTGTTTTTTCTAATTTTTTAAATAGTCAGCGTAGTGTTGAAGGAAAGGCGGAGCAAGGACAGTGTGACTTTGGCCTGGCAGGGCCCAGAGAGACCCAATGGAGTGATCGTGGAATATGAGGTTATCTACTATGAGAAGGTGAGAAAGACCTACACATACACTAAAATGCACAAGTGGGGTAAACTGTCTTACCTAAACAAGTATTTCTCCCAAAATGTCATCATGCGCAGCTGAAAATATCTCGAGTACCCCGTAACACTACATATTTTCTAATCTTCTTGTTGTCTGTACTGCAGCTTTAGGGTATGTCACTAATGACTTGTTCATCACAAACACCTACAATGCCTTTTTTCAGTTTCTCCCTTTCTATGTTTTCACTGCCTCACGTCTCCTTCACTGTTCATGCCAAGCTAATTAAACAAACATCTGTTGAACAAACCTCGTAAAACGTAGATGAGGTGATGAAATTGAGTCTCTGTATGTGTGGGGGTTTTGAGCTTGTTTTTATATTCAGGTGGGGACTTAAGCCTAAATACTTACCAACATATGGGGACTTGTGTCACAGTAAGGACAAGCATTCAAACAAGTCCCCATAGGTGCTTTTTTTAGGGTTAAAAGTTTATTTTAGAAAAAGGTTGAGAAATAGATTGAGATTAGGACAAAGCATTGAAATTTGATGTTCTAAGTCAGGGTAAGTGGCTTGGGATTGCATTAGATTAATGAGTGTCCTCGTGTGGACGATGGAACAAGATTGTGTGTCTGTGTGCGTGCACGCTATCTGATCATGTGTGTGTGTGTGGGCTGGCAGGCATTACCAGTAAAACGGTGTTAATCCGTGTTGTAAAGTGTCTTCCATTAGGTAGAGTATCAGCCTCTCTGCAGGGAATCAGCTTACTGACAGACACACTTATTCTTTATTCATCCTCCTGCACACATGTATGTAAGTGCACGCACACCCACAAGGTAGTTGAGGAACGAAGTGAAGCGGGACTAGTAACCGCATAATGCTTTGGAGTGTGCAGAGGAAAAGATTTGAGAGTTGACAGATGCTCATGTATAAATTCAATTCAATTCAATTCAATTTTATTTATATAGCGCCAAATCACAACAAAAGTCGCCTCAAGGCGCTTTATATTGTACAGTAGATAGCACAATAATAAATACAGAGAAAAACCCAACAATCATATGACCCCCTATGAGCAAGCACTTTGGCGACAGTGGGAAGGAAAAACTCCCTTTTAACAGGAAGAAACCTCCGGCAGAACCAGGCTCAGGGAGGGGCGGCCATCTGCTGCGACCGGTTGGGGTGAAAGAAGGAAAACAGGATGAAAGACATGCTGTGGAAGAGAGACAGAGATTAATAACAGATATGATTCGATGCAGAGAGGTCTATTAGCACATAGTGAGTGAGAAAGGTGACTGGAAGGGAAAAACTCAATGCATCATGGGAATCCCCGGCAGCCTACGTCTATTGCAGCATAACTAAGGGAGGATTCAGGGTCACCTGGTCCAGCCCTAACTATATGCTTTAGCAAAAAGGAAAGTTTTAAGCCTAATCTTGAAAGTAGAGATAGTGTCTGTCTCCCGAATCCAAACTGGAAGTTGGTTCCACAGAAGAGGGGCCTGAAAACTGAAGGCTCTGCCTCCCATTCTACTTTTAAATACTCTAGGAACAACAAGTAGGCCTGCAGTGCAAGAGCGAAGTGCTCTAATAGGGTGATATGGTACTACAAGGTCATTAAGATAAGATGGGGCCTGATTATTTAAGACCTTGTATGTGAGGAGCAGGATTTTGAAATCAATTCTGGATTTAACAGGAAGCCAATGAAGGGAAGCCAAAACAGGAGAAATATGCTCTCTCTTTCTAGTCCCTGTCAGTACTCTTGCTGCAGCATTTTGGATTAGCTGAAGGCTTCTCAGCGAGTTTTTAGGACTTCCTGATAATAGTGAATTACAGTAGTCCAGCCTGGAAGTAATAAATGCATGAACTAGTTTTTCAGCATCACTCTGAGACAGGATATTTCTAATTTTAGAGATATTGCGCAAATGGAAGAAAGCAGTCTTACATATTTGTTTAATATGTGCATTGAAGGACATGTCCTGGTCAAAAATGACTCCAAGGTTTCTCACAGTGTTACTGGAGGCCAAGGTAATGCCATCCAGAGTAAGAATCTGCTTAGATACCATATTTCTAAGATTTTCAGGGCCGAGTACAATAACCTCAGTTTTATCTGAATTAAGAAGCAGAAAGTTAGCGGCCATCCAGGTCTTTATGTCTTTAAGACATTCCTGCAGTTTAACTAATTGGTGTGTGTTACCTGGCTTCATGGATAGATAGAGCTGCGTGTCATCTGCATAGCAGTGAAAATTTATGCTATGTCTTCTAATGATGTTGCCTAGGGGAAGCATGTATAATGTAAATAGAATTGGTCCTAGCACTGAACCCTGTGGAACACCATAATTGACCTTAGTGTGTGAAGAGGACTCTCCATTTACATGTACAAACTGGAGTCTATTAGATAGATATGATACAAACCACTGCAGTGCAGTACCTGTAATACCTACAGCATGTTCTAATCGCTCTAATAGGATATTATGGTCAACAGTATCGAACGCAGCACTGAGGTCTAGCAGGACAAGCACAGAGATGAGTCCACTGTCAGAGGCCATAAGAAGATCATTTGTAACCTTCACTAAAGCTGTTTCTGTGCTGTGATGAGCTCTGAAACCTGACTGAAACTCTTCAAATAAGCCATTCCTCTGCAGATGGTCTGTTAGCTGTTTGACAACTACTCTTTCAAGGATTTTTGATATGAAAGGAAGGTTGGAGATTGGCCTATAATTAGCTAAGACAGCTGGGTCTAGAGATGGCTTTTTAAGTAAAGGTTTAACTACAGCCAGCTTGAAGGCCTGTGGTACATAGCCGATTATTAGAGATAGGTTGATCATATTTAAGATCGAAGAATTAATTAATGGCAGGACTTCTTTGAGCAGTTTTGTAGGAATGGGGTCTAAAAGACACGTTGATGGTTTGGAGGAATTAATTATTGAAGTTAACTCAGAAAGATCAATTGGAGAAAAAGAGTCTAACTTAACATCGATGGTACTAAGAGTAGCTGTAGATAATATTACATCTGTGTGATGATTATTGGTAATTTTTTCTCTAATGATAAAAATTTTATTTGTGAAGAAGTTCATGAAGTCATTACTAGTTAACGTTAAAGGGATGGTTGGCTCAGTAGAGCTCTGACTTTTTGTCAGCCTGGCTACAGTGCTGAAGAGAAACCTGGGGTTGTTCTTCTTTTCTTCAATCAGTGACGAATAGTAAGATGTTCTGGCTTTGCGGAGGGCTTTCTTATAAAGCAGCAAACTATTTCTCCAGGCTAAATGATGATCCTCTAAATTTGTGACACGCCATTTCCTCTCCACCAAATGGTCCAGCGATGAACAAATTAAAACTTAGTGAGGTGTATTTGGACCCTGGAGGCATTTAAATTCAACAATTTGAGGTTTTTATTATTTTCAGACTGTTTTTGTTAGTATATTGCTCTGTATAAACCTCTTTAGAGGTTTTGTATATTCAGCTCATTTAATTTCTTGGGCACTTGATATCATCTATTTTGATTTTCTCTCGTTTTTCACTCGTTGTTTCACTCGTTTTTTCTGCTCCAGAACCAACGAGAACAGAACTATACAGTTCTGAAGACTCGCTCCAACATGATGACAGTGGAAGGGCTCAAACCTGGGACCACCTATGTGTTCAGGGTCCGGGCTCGGACTGATGGGGGCTATGGGAGCTACGGTGGAGAGATTGAGCTGGAAACAAGTCACGAAGGTATAGTAAAACAAGGAATAATAGATTTTTTTTACTTATAGGGAATCGGATATTTCAGTTTTCCTCCCAGCTGTTTTGTCCCACTTTGTCCAGTTGATTTGTTTCTTTTCCTCCTACTAAATTTCCATGTGGTCAGCTGAAAATTGGAATAGCAGCCAGTCCATGTTTAATACACGCCTGTTCTTCAAATGCAGTATGCATTCTTAATATTAGAAATCTAAAAGTGCTGGTAAAAAAAAAAAAAATACGGGACAAAGATTACCTCTAGAGCAAAATGTACTTCCATATTATATCAAGTGTACTAAGATTTGAAGTCATCCCTGCTGTTTAAATCAATCGACTGTATGGTTATAAAATATCTCACTTTCATCCGAACAGCTTCTTCAGTTCTGCTGTCAGACAGAGACACCTTGGCAGTTTCATAGGTTGTCATCTATGTATCTGAACCAGTGGCTCGAAAGTTTTGTGGAATACTTATCAGGTAAAAGGGAGACAAGCCAGTTTCACAAGGAAGGATGTGCCGTTGGATTGGAAATCTTGATTCATACGGATCACTGGATATATATATCCAGTGATTTCCGATCCAACGGCACATCTCCAGTCATCATAAAAGGCAAAAATTAAATTGAAGGAATGACAAATACGTGGCATTTTGTAGCAGTTCGGATGAAAACTTGATTGGACAGCTTGATGCCTTATACTTAGATTTTAATAGACTAGGAATATATACCAAAGGAAAATCCACACCTGGTTAAGTTCAGCGAGGTTGTTCAGGCCTCATAAACAGCTGTGTGTTGCTTCTCTGTCATGATGTTTTCAAATTCCCCGTGTTCATCCATTCTTTTTATTGTTGTTGTTGGTGTTAATGTTGGGGTCATTCATTTTCATTATCACTTTATTGTGGGTGCTCGGATTTTCTACTTTAGAGGTTGCGTAATGTGTTCTTCAACATGATCAATGATTCCAAGACAAAGTGGAGGAAAGTAGAGGGGGATACATGTGTAAATGGTTGGCACTGCACCATACACTGTCTGGAAGACATACGAATAGCATACATACGGATGACAGTTCAAGTCATTCAGTAATCAATTAAAGTAATGAAAAACTTGGTCCTGCAACAAATGCCTATTGATGTGAAAGACCATTTCTGTCCTTTAAGTGGCTCCCAGTAAATGCAAGATATACATCTCAATATTTAAAGCATTTATATAAAACATGAAAAATTAGAACAATTATGCAAGTTATGCAAATTATGCATTCTTTATGGGTGATAGTAGAGGGCAAAATACTCCAAAATACTCAGTACTTTATAGAATATCAGCTGATGAACCCGCGGAGAATTCTGATCTCACTACATCTATGCTTATAGGTATATAGAGCTGTTACTGTGCCTTCAAATAAAGGTTCACAGTCAAGTTCAGTGTTCTAAAATACAGGATCTGCCTAATGCAGCTGATCCAATATCTCAGTAATCTAATTAGATCAATTCTATTGATTGTTAAAGAAGGGGTGAGTACGTGTGCACCACAAAATATAACAGGAGATCAATGCTTATCTGTACTTACCTTGGAGCTTTAATTTGCCTCTTCAACACACGCACAAGCACACACATATATACTGTGCATACACACTCAGACGCACATGTCTGCCCATGCTTAGCTAAACCAGATAAATGAGGTATTTGTTTTGAGTAATGGCTCGATTGGTGTGGCGTAAAAATCGATGCATCTTTGCAGAAAGTTCTCGGTGGTAGCCTTGTTATGTGCAATGTTAACATATCCATTTGGACAGCACAGAAGAATGGGAATAGCTTTCACGTCTACTCTCATACCCTCGCAGGGAATGTAGAGAGGGAGAGCGCTTTTCATCAAGGACCTTACTTACTATTCCATCCACCTCCCTTTCTCTCCTTTACTCGTTTGCGGCCCTCTCTTTTTTCAGTCTCCCTCAGCCTCTGTCTTTTACCTCTTTTTCTATTGCTATCATATTTCATTCTATCTCTATCCTCCCCCGCCACTTTCTCACTCTCACTTGCTATCTTTTTAACTCCCAGCCTTCCTTACTCTTTTCTTCTGTCAATTTCCCCCTGTAGAAAACATTGCTGACTTTTTTTCCCAATCTCATTTATGCTTGCTTAAATAACAGTCTTCACTTTTTCTCTTTTGTAGATGTTTTGGCCATAGGGGACCCTAATCAGTCTACCATTCTGGCTGTGTCGATCGCAGGGGGAATTGTTCTCCTCATCTTCCTGGTGACTTGCTTCGTTGTCAGCGGAAGGTAGGGCCAGCAGTAAGAAGGGGTTGGCAATTACCTCCCTGTTAATATTATGTCGTTTTGTCACCATTCTTAAATGTAATGGAAATAATCCCTGTAGCCAAAGCCTGGTACATCTTAGTGTCTCGCTGGGCCACAGACCTTTACTGTTGTCCAACAACTATTAAAAAGCACAGTTATGAGCTACACTGTTGCTGTGGGTGACACGTTCATTTGATACACTGAATGTGGCGACTTTATTTGGAGTCAGTTTCACACAGTGCTGCTCAAAGCGCACTTAAACGCAGCTGAAAATGGGCCACAATTTCAAGTTCTTTTCACAATATTTACTCCTTTGGAATAACAATAGTTGTAAGAAATGCACTGTTATTCTAAAAAAAAAAAAAAATTATATAATATTTCTGACTAAACAGTTCCCCTGTTCAGTATGAACCAGTGGGCTTGCCTGAGGATAAAAAGAACATAAAATATGAGAAATTTTACCCTTTAAATTGATAGGATACAGTTTTTTGGCCAGTCTAACACAGCGAATGAGCTAAACTCCAGACAGCTATATTCTCAGTAGTTGTACTTTATTGGGTCACCAACAAAGAAGATTTAGGCTGAAATTGACTGAACTTAAATTCAGTGAGCCCTATGAACATGTGCATTCATGCACACACAAGCTAAGCTCTCTTCATATCTCTCTGTCTGTCTCTGAGGGATTACGCATGGGTGTGCCAAAGCAGGGCCTCCAACTTTGACATTTACACAGGCGCCAAAGTCCAACTAAAGGCCGTGTTATTCTGTATGTGAAGAGCATGGACTTTCAATGATCACTCTCTTTGAAGGTTAGACTGCTGGTAATGCTCTGGCTCACAGAAGGCCATAGAAGAGAAGGACGTGAGAGAAGAAGAAGAAAGGAAAATAAAAGAATGCAGATTGGTTGAGAGGCTAGAAGATGAAAGGATGTAAGTTAGAAGAAGGCTCTTTAGAGAGGACGAAATGGATGAGGGGAGAAAAGCAGGGATGACAGGCATTCGTGACTCACTGTACCTGTAATTAAATGTTTATCCTGTATGAGTTCAAATTACAGGAGATTAGCCACATTTTAAGAACTCCGCAACTATGCATCCATGCAAACATGCACATACTCTCGCTAAAAAGATTAGTATTGATTCAGGTGATTGCTTATCAAGCTGAGTGCTCTATTCACTATTGAGTAAGAGGAAGGTAATCAGCAAAGAAACACAGACGCACACTGCACTCAAGGCACGTGAACAGGATTGCATCAACATTTTTTTAATCAGAAGCCTGTAATGGGATTGTCCGTCTGCAAAGAAAAACAACCTGTGCAACATTTTGTGCTTTGAACGCGACGCGATGACACAAACACACACTCCCGCTTGTCTAATCGGGTTTCACAGGCTGGCGAGGTGTTAACTAGGTTTTACAGAGGGGTCGATGCACTGCCATCAATTTAAGGTCTCCCTCTCTTCCTCTGTTATTCTCTCTCTCTGTATCTGTCTTTCTTCCATTTACTCACAGAGGTGTGGATGCCGGGGAGAAGGCAGTGTTGATTACTGCTTTCTATTAAACAACATCTGTACACCTGTCAAGAGTGTGTGTGCGTGTGTGTTTGTGTGCATGCGTGCATAGGTGGAGTGCATTTGTAACTGGGGAAGGAAGTGAGGATCAAAGCTGCATCACTAGAGAGACAAGAGCGGGAGAGAGAGAGCTCAGGGGGGAGAGAGATGGACAGAAGCGAGGTAAAGGAGAGACACAAGTGGAGAATAAACATATTAGATAGGCAGCGAGAATGACAGGCTGCAGCAAAGGGGGGGGGAGTACATTTGAAGTATGTTTGAGCCACAAGAGAGCTACATTTTCAGATGGTGTGAGAGATAGAGAGAAAGAGGAGGTGGGCTTTAAAGAGGAGGAGAGAAAAGTAGATGGAAGAAGAAGGGGAGCCAGGGGAAGAAGGCAAGAGGTGCAAGGGGTAAAAGATGAAAAGGCAGATTACCAGCGAGTTTGAAAGAGTAGAGAGAGACGTGGAGTAAGACTAGGAGAGCTGATGGGTGGGCGATTGCACTTCTGTGTGCAATAAGAGTGTCGTCCTTGAGGTTTCTGAGGAATTGGGCGAACATTTTTATTTTTTCAAATGTCTCCTTGTGTTGTCCATTCTTCTCTCTTTTCACCCGTTCCATCGTATCTGTCAATCAGTCAGATTCTCTCTTCTCTAATTTCACTCTCTCTGCTTCTGCTTTTCTCATTATTTTGAACGTCTTTTGGCTCCTCAGTTTTCATTTCCTGTTCTGTTCTTGATTGATTTTCCACGAGACGTGTGTGGTGCGTTTTTCTCCATAGCTCCCCAACCTTTACTCGCTGTGTAAATAATTTCCCCCAGTAATCACTAAATTGAATGGAAGTGCAGTCAGATCGCAAGTGGGCGGCGCTAAGAACAAATGCAAGCAACCGCAGAAATGCATTTTGATCCAACTTCTTAACATGGTATGAATGCTAATGTGTCCATATGTGGTGGCTGTTTTTCATCTTATCCTGCACCCTGACAAATGGCAGTCTCAGATGCTGAAATAAATCACACCTTTCTTCTCAAAACATTATGTTGTCTTTTATAGCTCTTGCTAAACAAGCCTGGAACTTGGCTGGCACTAGACAGCAAATGAAGGGATGCACAGGGGCTCTTTGACATATACAGTAAGGAAGTCCTTGGAGGATCATGATGACACAGGTGCAAACGGCACTATTTCCTAACTGTCAACTTCTAAACTTATTGCTAGTAATACATTTTAAAACCATGTGTAAAAAGGGCCTTACTAAACCCAGAATGCTGACAATATTTTGAACCATGTGATCGGCGCTTCCTATCGCTCAACTATAATATAACTTTCACAGCCACAGAAGCACATACAGGCTTCCTGTAGCCTTTGCTGGCTGCGTGCTGAACAGCTCAGCCTCATAAACGGTTTGATTTGCGGCTATTCTATTCTGTCCTGCTCTCGTTTATTAAAGTGCCGTTATGTTATTGTTACCGCAGGAGGGAAAACATGGAAAAACATCGAAAGCTCCTCAGACACAGCACTGCGCTGACAAATCACACCCGCTATTGCTGTGTGCGTGCCATTATTGCGAGGCGTGTACACGCGTTACAGTGTGTGTTTGTGTGCGAAAGTGTGCAAAATGCGAAGGTGCTTTTGTCCTCCTGAGGGTGCTTTGGCAGGCTGGCAGGTGGGAACGATGGGGAGCTAGAAAGCGACTGGCATAGCCACGGATTCAGCAGATGGCCTTTCACTCAGAAAACGCTCTCTCCGCTGCTCCTGACTTTCTCTCGTTCCTTGTTAAACATGCTACAGTTTCTGCCTCTCAGCATCGGTGTGCGTGTGTGTGTGTTTGTGCTTCTACTTTGTTTGCACTCTAATGATCCTTCGGCCTCACAACCGTCTCCTTTTCCGAACAGCCGCAGGTTTTGGTTATATGCCAGGTTCCTGCGTGCCTTTTTTTTCCATTCTTTCTGTTTTCATGTTTTTAAAGTGGGAGTTTTGGCGAGAAGTTTGCGTGAAGTTGTTCCATCTATGTCATGCCTGTTTTTTTAAGTTGGTTCGTCTGTAGTCTGTCCCTGCGTGGAGCACATCTGTTGTCAGAGCTGTAGACATCCGGCAGGGAGTCAAGGGTCACAATCTGTTAAAGAAAACGTCAAAAGAAATATGAAAAAAAGGAACCAACTCGAATCTAACTTCAAAATAAGACGTACTGTTATTTACCAAAGCTGTGTTTTTTTGTTATTTTTCCACTGAATTGGGATCTAACAGAAATCTGCTGATCGCCATCTTGCAGTGTTTCGAATCTTATCATCTTCATTGTTATATATTAATCATATTCCTGAGAAAGGAACCTTTTTTTTTTTAAAGCGGAGTACAGAATAACAAAAGGTGAAAGGCGGCGAGAAGGAAACACAAAGGAAAGTAAGCTGTCGTAGTAGGAGAAAGACTTTTCAGTCTCACTAATAGAGAGCGGTAACAGCTCTACCTCGCAAACACAATAGCATATCCTGTTGATGTGCAATCGTGTCTGTGCGTGTAAGCTCTTCTACCACCACAGCATCTGTTGTGGAGCCCAGGGTTATTCTTAAAAACTTAATGACACAAAAGAGGAGAGGAAGGATGAAAAAAACGTGAGGCATGTGCTAATGAAAACACGCTGCTGAGAGGGGAGAGAGCAGAGTGAAGACGCATTGAGAGAAGGAGGCTGAAGATCTACAACGCTAATTGACTGTAAAACAGCTCAAAAATGTATAAGCGTGTTGGGGGGTGGGGGCTGTTTTTGTATTTCAAAGATGCTGTGAGAAACTGAAATGAAAACCTCAAGTAATTTAAATAAATAAAAAAAGTCTAAGATATTCAGTTTGGATGTGGAAAAAATGAAAAAAATTAGAGCCCCCCACCCCAGGAAATAAGGCATAAGCAACACACCTGCTAATTCCAAACGGTGAATTTGGTTGAGGTTAAAATCAGCCAATGCAGCTTCTCCTGTGGGTGCTGTTGGTCTGTTTGCTCAATAATAACATTAATAATGGTTTGTTAGCCAGAAGGTTCTGTGTAAAAATCTAAAACAGGCCAGGTTTGGCGACAGGCGTGTATACATATGCAAGGGTGTCATTTGTATGTATTGCTCGGATGGCGGCGCTTTCGGCGAATGCAGCTAAGCTGTAGGGTGTAGCCAAATACAGCTTTGTCTGCAGAATGCCTAGAAAGTAGCGTGCAAACAGTGCAATAACAGCAGCTAGTTGCCGCAGGTGCAAGAATGTATCAGGCAGGATCTATGCAAATGAGCAGATGTTGCAGTGGGACTGATCAAATGCCCTATAAACATCTGAAAAACCCCAAAAACTGTTTTCATCCAGGGTTTTATGGTGCATTTAAAAGCATTTATCCACTACACACACACACACACACATATAAGCGCACATATTACGAACATGACCTAATCAAGTTGCGTCGGTGTAGTAACATCATTAGGGAAATTAGTTTCACACGGATCTCTCTGCAAATACAAAATGCACTTCACTTAATGATACAGATGACATGCTTCTCCCTCTCTTTTTGCATCCTGTACAATTTGACCTTTCACCGTGCCTGTTAAAGATTCAGCTACATTACACCCGTTACCAAAGCGCGGCTTCAGACCTCACAGCTAGGATTCCCTCACGTCCTACCTTTTCTTTCCCTTCCCTTCTTTTTCCTTTCCTTCTTCGACTCCACTCTCTTTAATGAGAGACACCGGAATGAAATGTTTCCAAACAGGGTGTTAATGAAACATAGACAGATTTATTAGTCATAACTCTTCAGCTAATCATTTCCCCTTCCTAATAATTAGCCCGAGCTGAGTAAATCTTTTTACACTGTGGTCAGAGAGTGCTGAGCTGGTGCCAGATGCAGCCAAGATGGAGAGTGAAAGAGCCAGAAGAAGAAATCCTACTCGCTCGTTCTGTTCATCGACGCTCACTAACTTTTTTAAATCAGCCTGTCTTTGTTTGTTTGTTTTGTTTTTTGATTCCATGCTGCTTTGACTCAATTAATTATCCACAATCACCTCAGTGTTTGTCGGCGCTCAAGCAGTGCGCGTCTTTCAGGTTTGCGAACGGGGCTCGGTTTTGCTGCGAAAATAATGAGAGTGAATTTAATCCATTGATTTCATTCCCAGTAATTATTTTTTATTTAATAGCTTGATATTAAATGGAATCACCATTATCATGAGTAATGACGAGAGCAGATGCCCACAGCAGGGTGTTTTTTATTTATGTGTGTGGATAGATGTGTCATTTCATTGTGTCATGCTGGAGGGGTGACTAATGATTTACTGATTTCATTTTTCTAGTCATTCTGATTAGCGGTGGGAAAATAATGTGGAGAGACAGGAAATGAAAGAGGAGAGGAGATGAGAGGTGACGAGAGGGAAGAGAGGAGGTGACAGGCGAGGAGATGAGGAGGAGAAGAGAGGAAAGGAAATGAATGCAGTTTTTACATGAATGATCCTCTTTGGACTCTTCCGTACCTTCGAGTGTATCCATTTTTAAGTTGACAGCCGACTTCTAACTTCTTATAAAAGATGGCTGGTCATTTTCTCCCCGAAAATTCAAGTTCAAGTTAAAACTAGTCCAAGGTTACAACATTGGCTACTTCTCTTCGCCTCACATTGCTACTTTGTTTATGTCTTTGGACCTTCTCTTTATACTTTTTCAAAGAGTGGGCTCTGTCCTGCTCAGTTTCAAGGTTATTCCACCACCTATATTTGCATCGCTCTCATCCCTTCGAACTTTCTCTGCCTTTTGTGAAAAATCTATCTCCTCGTACTGTCCGGCCAAAGTTTCCTTTCGTTTGATCAGCCTGTTTGCTTCCCTGTCTGGTTCTTTCTCAAGTGGCACTGTTCTCCACTTTTTCTTTCAACCATCTCAGCCTTGAATCTGTAACTGTGCCTATGATATACTCCTTTCTAATCCTGTCCCTCCTGGTCACTTCAGATGAAAATCTTAGCATCATCAGCTCTGCCACCTCCAACTCCGCCTCCTGTCTTTTTGTTAGTGCCACCGTTTCCAAACCATACATCATAGCTCACTACCAGCTTGTAAACCTTCCCTTTCACTCTTCCCGATATTCTCTCACAAATCACCCCTGACATTCATCTCCACCCACTCCACCCTGCCTGTATTTTCACTCTTTCGCTATAACTCGTCTCTCTCCTATTTCTGCTGCTCCATACGCTTCCACCTCCAAGTTTTTTTTTCTCACTCAATGTTTAGATAATTTCTTTGACAAAATAGCTTATTGCGAGCTGCAGGCTATTGCATCCTCTGTAACAACATATTACAGAACAGAGGACACAATCAATATCTGACAGTGGTCATTGTCCTAATTCCACACTGCACTGATGAGCTTTAGCAGCCCAGTCCAGCCCCAGTCTAATAAAATGACAGCAGAATCACTGACTACTTAATTCAATTATCAGAGGAAGCACAAATCAGCACAGCTCTTTGCTGTTGATGGTGTTGTCTCCCTCTCGCTTTCTCTCAATAGCTTGGAGTCAGACTGAGGGGAAAATGGGAAGCAGCAATGGAACCCGAGGCTAATAGACCAAAAAATGAAGACTTGGCATAACACTGACAATATCAGAGAAAGACGGGGGCTTGCTTTTTCACACTTCCTGCACTCATACACATGTGGCATCTATATTTGGGCTACTGTGAAATACTGATGAAGATTAAAAATAAATAAATAAGGTTTTTGATTTACTTTATTTATGAACAAAACAGGACAACAACTGAAAAAAGACATATACAGAACGAGGACAAAATGACTTACAAACACACAGGAACACAATGATTGGAACAGGGCGCTGCAGGGGTTAGTGTAGTGTGTGTAATGTGTTAGGAACCTCTGTGTAATGACTTTTAACCATATTTTCTCAGTGATCAAATGAAGGCTAAAACAAAATAAATGCTGAGATTTTTTTTATTTAATTGTAATTAAATAGCTAACTATATACAAAAATAAAACTGGTTAAAGTATAAATTAGAATGAGAAAAATTAAAATGTGCATATGTCCCGCATGCAAAGCAAAATCCATGTAGGAGGCCAGATGATTTTACAGGTTTTACGATCCTGACCTCCTGAGGAGAGATGTATCACTTAAACTTTAATAGTAAAGACGGATACATACATCGGAAGGTCTGATATTTTAGCCCACATTAATGTTAACGGCACAGTCTGATATCGAGCATTCAACTCGTGTCCACATGAGTTAACCTCTGTGTGCTCTGTTACCTTCCCAGAGTCAAGTGGGCTGACTACCCCAAAGTGTCTGTTTGAGTACATTTCAGTGTGGATATATCTTCTGCTTGTCTTGTAATGAACTGAAAACCTGGCCGGGTTTTTTGGAGTGTCCTCTCCATCATACACTGCAATAATCTGCAATGATAACAATATGAAATGATCTGGCTTTCTTTAATTTAGAGCAGGAATGCGTGGATGAATAAAAACTGAGTGAATATGATGTATAAGATGAAGTAAACACAGCTGTTATTTGTCCAATCGACTCCTTAATTTCTCCAGTTCTTCTCATCTTCTTTTTTCCTGTTACCTTGTGGTTTAGCCAAGACACATAGATGCTGTTCTTTCTTTCTCAGGACATGTCCTGCAGCCAAACTGGTGCCTGACACTCTTCTTTTTGTCATCTGCTCTCAATCTGTCTATCAAGTCTTTTATTCTTTCTCTCTTTCTTCTCTTTCCTTAAGGGCTGAAGAGCAGTTTGTTCTGATCCCGCTCTTCATGTCTCCTTGTATCCCCAGTTCATACAGCCTACACTGGATTGTTTCCATTCTTCATTGTTTTGCTCATAAAGATTTTACTTCTCCTTGCTGCTTTATCTGTTTAACTTTTCCGCCTTTCGTTTGCCGTCTCTTCTTTCTCTTCTACTTTACCTTCAGCTCAGATTGCTGCAGCACAAACGCTGCCCCTGCTCTCCCGCTCTCTGTCCACATCACTTATGTTAACCTTGGAGTTTCTATTCCTACGGCTGCCTTCCTGTCTCGCCTCACTCTTCCCCTCCATCTGATTGCTTGTTAGTTGGTATGCAGGCTTGGACCCCTATTGTGTATTCTTGCCTGTCAGCACTCTCGTTCTCAATCTCCCTTTCCTTCTCCTTATATCTTTCTTTATCCCCCCTTCCAGCTCCTAGTGGTGAATCTTGCTCTCTGACAAAGAAAGCAGCACAACTACATAAAGAGCACAAGTCAGGGCCTGTTCAGAGAGGATGAATGGATTGCAACAAAAAGAAGAAAGAGAGGACATGTTGGCAATCGGACACTTAAAGGCAGAATTAGGGAAGAATTTAACACCTCAGAGAGATAAAGTGCAGCGGGGGAAAGGAAGAGGGAAGAAAACGGGGAGGGGCCACGACGAAAATAATATATGGATGGAGTTCTGCGAGGGTAGAAGCTTGCTCGCCGAATGACAAATGGGTCTCGAGTGACAGAGTATTATATTAAAAAGCAAATTGATATGCAAATGTGGAGTGTGTGGCTTTGGAGGACAGGGATAGCCTGTTGTCCTCACTGAAGTGGAACAGAGAGGCAGAGAGAAAGGTGAGAGCCCGGCTTTGATACTGATACAGAAGTCCATTAATGTGTTTTTTGCGTGATTGGTGGGTGTACTTTAAATCAGACGCAGCAAAGTATAGCGCAGGAGCGTTCACGTCACAGTGCAGTACAGCATGATCGAGGATCCGCCAGTGGAAATCCAGGAGGACTTCCTCATTATAAAGTCTGTTCCTGCACCAGATTGTTCATAACGTACGGTAAATCCATGCGGCAAGAAACTAGTAATTGAACAAGGGTACCTCACTGGCAACACAGTGTTTTAAGCAGTTGCACTCAGTCAATTTTTGGTCAGTGTATATATAATTATAAAACATAACACAACTATATCATCTCCTTGACTCCTGTATCACTTGTAAAGAGAAAGAAATGTATCTTAACCTACAGCACACAGTATCTCAGACTGATATTCTAAGATTTGGTTAATTAAGCCACAGTGAGTGATAAGAAAAGAAGATGGATTCCAAAATGGAAATGAATAATTTAAGCCAGAAAGGTGGGTGGATGCTGTGTGTGGATAAATCATTGAAAGTGTGTACCACCGTGTTGATGCCTGGAAGGAGAAACAAAATTAACTTAAGTTGTGAAGCCACTAAAGAACCCCAAGCTGTGCTATTCTGTGATGTCCTTCACTGCTCTGCTTATTAGCTCTTGAACTGGGACGCCAAACCCAACACGCTGAGAGCAAACAGACGGGGGGAAGGTTCACTCTGTTAAAACAGATACTGTTTGGTTACGATTTTGTGTAAATCTTCTCGACTTTAACCACACCACATCAGATGCTAGGATTGAATACTAGCTGTGATCAATGGATGGAACAGATCAGGCTGTTATCTACAATATGGGGAAAAAATGACCTTCGACTGGAGGAACAGATGAACTGTTTGAACTGTTTAAACGTGGCAAAGTATCGACAGTGCGATGCTTGTTTTCAGCTGTGCAATTTTTCTATTACTATTCTTAAATTTTCGTATAAAAGTGCAACGTGAAAAATCACTAAAATTAGCAAGTAAAAAAATGGAAAGGTCTTATTCCAGCGCAATCACAGGTCAGCTTCATTTAATTGAAGATATTAAATATCTGTTTTAGACACACACACATAGATACAGCTGTCAGGGGAAAACAAAAGCCACAGCCATGTCAGGTTTTGCACCGTGTTTAAAACTGCAGCGCTAATGATTCATGACACTTCTAACTGGAGAGGAGAAATGAGTTGCTCTGTAATTACTATGGAAATGTGTTCATTTCCCATCAGACACACACACTCACAGATATGCCGCATGCACACATGGTTACAAACTAAAAGAGTGATCCGGAGGTGTTTCAACCGTTGGTTTTGGTGTTTTGCTGATCATATACACACGTATGTGTTTGTGTGTGTGTGTGTGTGTGTGTGTGTGTGTACGCATCCCCACGAGATTATCACAGCTAGAGTCGAGGTGTGACCCATGTACCCATTCCCCATATGTTTTAAACGCATGCCCCAAAGCTCTTTGTGTGTGGGAGTGTGAGTCAAGGGGTAATGACAGTCCCTTGGTGCTCAGCTAGCTTGAGCTCAGCTGATAACCAGGTGGGCCCCACCTCCCATTTCATAAGAACATCATGCCCCCCTCCTCTTTATCCTCAAATACCAGTAACCAGTCTCTGCCGTTAAGTGTGTATGTGTTTGTGTGTATTCCCAAGACAGCTTATTGATGTCTGGGTTATACCATGCATTCAGCTGTGTAAAATCAACACAAGGATTAAACACCAAATGACTGAGATTTTCTGAGCCTAGTGGAACCCCACCTTTCTGCATTTCTGTTGCCATGTGCTTCATTCTTAGTCAGAGCACATCACTATTTCTTCTTCCCTCAGTAGTCCTCTCTTTTATTATTTTTGTCTTTATCTCATTTCTCCTCTCCTTTGCTTTATCAAATCTCAGCTCGCTGTTTCTTTCGGTCTCCGTTTCTCTTTCGTCCTCCTCTCCACTGCTTTCTTAAATCGCGTGCTGTCTATGCTTCAGATTTCTTACTCCTGGCCCTGAGCCCAAATCAATTTGTCTTCATGACGGACAGACATACTGGCTAAGTCCTCCTTTACCTGTACAAGACTCAAGGAGAATGTGATAAAAGGGAGGAAAGGAGGGGAGACCTATGACCTTTAGCAGTCCTCTTAGATTATAGTAATAAACTAAAGAATACAAAGCAAAGAAAAAGCAAATAAATAAACATCCACAAATTCACTTATTGTAAATTACCTTGAAATGAAAGAGGAGGAGAGAAAAATAGAAACCATGTGGTATTTATGTTGTGGTTAGTGAACCATTATATGATACTGCTTTTACATTTTATGTTTTTGTCCTGAAGTTTTGATCTAAATTTAAAGGTGCCATAAATCTCAGAGACAGTGTTATGGTTGATTATAGCTCTTAAACACTGTTTGAGGCAAACGACCAACAAAGTGGAGAGAAAATACACTGTTCTGTCAGGAACACACAAACACACACAGAAACACAAATCCTCCCCCGCGAGGTCTGTAAGACAGAAAAAGTTAACACTTCCTCACAGCTGCAGTGCAAGATTGAGCTGATCAATTTGTCAATATTTTGTCTTGATCATTGGGCTGACCCTTGCCGCAGGGTGCCCAGAGGGGGCTGGGGAAAGGGCATAAATGTGGGTGTGTGTGGCCACGGATAATGTTAAAAGCGGTGCTTGATGGCCAGAAGGGTCCATAGGAAGGTACAGAGGAGTGCTTTAGTGCATTGATCTCTGCCATATACATATACAAACACATTCATTCTCTAACCTCGAGCATAAGAGCTTAGAGAGGAGGACTGCAATGAACGCTGGAAGCAGAGAGGGTTGTTTTTATTTTTTCCTCCAGCCTTCTTTTATTCAGAGGAAAGAGGTGTGTGCAGACAAAAGGAAAACTGTCAACGATGCACAGTTTGAGATTTCCCTGAAAATAACGTTGATTTAAAATAGCAAACAGATATGTGCAAATTACATACATACTCCATAGTCCACTTTAGTGGGTACACCTTACTAGTACTGGACTGGACCCGCTTTTGCCTTCAAAACTGCCTGAAAAACTAGGTGGGCTCTGAGATCTGTGGCACCTCCACATATTTTTTCCACATGTTGTGCATTCAGAGATGCTTTTCTGCATGGCTCGGTTGTAGTGAGTGAATATTTGATTTACTGTTCCTTTCCAGTTAACTCAAAGCAGACCATTCTCCTCTAACCAGTGGCATTATAACGACATTTTCACCAAGAGTAGTCAGTCCATTCTTGCTCAATTCCTAGTTACCTTTCTTCCCTATTTTGACGCTACGTTCAAAGTTCCCCAGGTCATGATGATGTTCCAAAATGCACTGAGTTGCTGTCATGTGATTATCTCATTGCATATTTGCATTAACAAGCTGAACAGGTGTACCTAACAAAGTGGCCAGTGAGTATGCATGTCCTTTGTTGGTGTAGAAGATGGTGGCATTACTGCGGTGAAAAAAAATAGTCACTACTGTGTGCTTAGAGTTATTTATTGTACAGCATTAGAACTCAAATGATCTCTTTTTCAGGCACTGTGGATATATCAAAGCCAAGCAAGACCCCGATGAAGAAAAGATGCAGTTCCAACATGGGCGAGGTAAAGACACGAGCATGTGCAGATCCAGATAAAATTATATTAGATAAATATTATCTGCATGTCATTTGTCTTAAAACCAGACTTCCCACCCACATGTTATGAATCATATCACTGCGTGTATTTATGGCTGTAAACAACAAACAGATGGTGGAATATTTTTCAGTAAATGAACAAAGGCAAGCACTAATGTGACAACGTCCTCAGAATTAACCCCTTCTTTTTTCACATACATGTAAAGCAGTCGTGCTTTGTTTGCAAATCTTGAAACGTACAGTAAGAACTTTAACAGTTGGAACCAGAACATAAATCTGTAATTTTTTCACATCCTAAGCGAATAAACCACATTGTTTCACAGTTTCTTGCATAAATGTTTGCTGGCAGAGCGAAGCTCCTTATGGGTTCCTGTTAAAGTTCTGAGTCATTTTCACACCACTGCTAACAAAGTAGATATGTGTTTATTATTATGTAATCATTTGTAATGTCACTCAAACAAAGCGCTCACACTCAAGCTCCCGTCTCAACACGAATTTACACTGTACAAATATCTGCTTAGACACCAAGTCAGTGTTGAGGAAAGTGTTCCCAAACTACCATAAAAATTCCATGAACTTTCTTCATATTCCATACCATATCTCCAACATGGCCTGATTTTCTTACAGTACATGTTTTTAAGCTGTAAGCAAATTAAATTCTGTGCCCATTTCCTCACTTTTCCACTTGTGCAGTCAAGCTTCCAGGCAGCAGGACTTACATCCATCCTCACACCTACGAAGACCCCAACCAGGCTGTCAGAGACTTTGCCAAAGAGATAGATGCTTCCAATATTCGCATAGAGAGAGTCATTGGAGCTGGTGAGTTGGCAAAAAAACCCCAGCAGTAGACTACTTTAATAAAAGAAAAAAGGATTAAATGATTTCTTAATTTTAAGGATTAAAAGGAGTCAATAAAAGACCGTATTAAACTCAGTGTATGTGTCTGTGCACACGTGTAGGAGAGTTTGGCGAGGTGTGCAGTGGCCGGCTGCGTATGCAGGGGAAAAGAGAGATCTACGTTGCCATCAAGAGTTTGAAAGCAGGATACTCTGACAAACAGAGGCGGGACTTCCTGTCTGAGGCCTCCATTATGGGACAGTTTGACCACGCGAACATCATCAGGTTGGAGGGCGTCGTCACGAGATGTAAGTGAAGGCAACATTGTGAAGCCTTTACAATATTCTGTTTGTGGCTGGTTCGATTGTGTTTTTAAGGAACCCTTCACTCCCCTCTCCCTTCTCTTGTGTTGATCTCTGTGTGTCACACACCTGTTTGAGACTCAGCAGAGCTGTCAGTGATGTAAATCGAAGCTGACCCTGGATCAGATAAAAGCTCCATTACCATGGTAACACAGCGGTGACGCATGGCAGTGTGCATGTGATGTAACCATCCTCCTCTTAAATGACCATTTGTTTACTTCACATGATTGTTTTTAGGCAAATTAGAATGAGTGCGTGTGTTGGTGTTAGATAAGGCAGCGCTGGTACAACAAGATAGTTGATTGGTTATCACTGAGCCACGCTCTCTCGATCATTCACCCCATCTTTCTCGAAATCTATTCGGCTCTTGTCTCAGACCCCTATCTCGCGCTGCTGCTTTCTCTCTCACTCAGTGTCCATCCTTCTCTTTCAGTGGCTCCCCCGGTTCGCTCTATTCCATTCTCGCTGTCTGTCTCATTCACTTAATCCCACTCTCATCTCCTCACCCTCTAGCACTCTCTTTCTCTCACTCTCTTTATCATTCTCACTCCATGTCTGACAACGTAAATGCTACGTTTACCCAGATAAATGTGAAAATACTACACGGACACCTCCAGCTGACTATCTCTATCGACGTAATGCCTTTGAGCCCAAAGATTGAAAGAACTGCAAGGATTCATCAAAACAATTCGAAGGAAATCCTGATTCTTGCTATGTCTGGATAAATCTGCCCTTATGACAGGTTCACAACCAGAATCCATAAAGAAAAATGTCAAATATACATGTGACTATGAGCAGACAGCCAACAGATAATTATTGATTTTATTGATTATATGTCACAATTTTTAATTTTAGAAAATGTTTTCTTTTTTTGTACTATGGTTTCAATCACTCAGGCTTAGAGACCTGGTGGGTATATCCCTGGAAACCACAGGCTTGGGAAAAATGCATATTCCCTAACCAGTTGGTAAGTAGTTGCTGGAGGTTTCTAGCTTTCACTATGAAATCTGTTGCTCAGCCCAGTCATGCAGGCATAGCGATCAATCAGCGACCCCCTGGCAACCACAGGTTGCTAGGGAAAAATACATATTCTCTAACTGTTGGAAGTGGTTGCAGTAGGTTGCTGACAGTCACTATGGGTAACTGGTTGCACTGGTTGGTATATGGAGCTGCATTAAAGTCTCTGCACTGGGCTGACAGATCAATCGCTAGGGCTTTAGCCATCGATTTTCCAGAAATTAATTGCCAACCATTTGGGAAATATACATTTTTCCTTGTCTCTAGCTCTTTGAGACTGTAGCCTTAGTAATCTTCAATATTTTGTTTACATCAGTGGCCCCATCATAATTTCAACTTTTGGATTTCTGCAAAACTGTTATACAATAAGTATCATTCACACTTGTTAGTGGCTGGAGGCATTAAAGTTAAGAAGATTTTTCATTTCTCAACAATTGCACATTTATAGCTGATTCATCTTCAGTTAATATTTGGATGTTAACAAACAATGAACTAATTCTTAATCATCGTAATCAAATTAGTTAATAATTAGCTTGTAAATCATCTATAATAAATCAGATATTATTGTAAATCTGCAACTAATGTTTAAAGCACCTTGGATTAATAAATACAGTGTAATCCATCTATAAACAGTATTTGGATAGATAAAGTTAAAAATAATTGTCCAGCTTATTCCCTGCTTGTTTCTTTCACTTACAAAATAGACCCATTCACAAACGTGACCCTGTGGGATGAGAAATGACACTTAGGTTACCAGTGTGTTAAAATGTGACTTTAAGAGCCCAAGCACCATTATATAAATGAATGAAGATCAATGATGACTGACACCCATCTCACTATTGTCATGACATTGTCCATCTCTCTCGGGTGCTGCTTGCTTGTGGCCTATTGACCCCCCCATGGGAAATAAACAAGTCCACAATAACTTTTTACAACAAAATGATAATAATGACAATTAACAAAAACACTAAAGTATGTGTGCTGATGTCATCAGAATTTGATTGCTACTTAACATATAGTACAACATAAAGTTTTAAAATAAATGATTTTTAATTACATGACAAAGTAACATGAATTACTCCTGTTTAATTAACATTATCGATTATTAAATATTTATTTATTAAAATTTAATTAACTGTTAATTTACAAATTAAGAGTTGTCATTACAGAAATATTTCTCTTGGCTGTGCCACACAGCAGTGGATAACAGTTACGTTATAATGGTTAAGATGCCCAATAACAAATACTGAAAATGTGTCAACCCTAACAATTAGCTCCCCTGCATTATAGCACAGTATAGATTCAATCTGAAAGCTTCTTCTGATCTGACAGATATTTGAGGGAGGTCTATAGACAAGCAAATAATAGAGCGAATCATCATATTTATAAAGACACAGGCACCAAAATAAGCCTCGGCTTTTCCCCTAATCGGACTCCCTCCTCTTCCTGCTTAGTGACACAAACAAAGATCTTCAGTCCACCACACCAAGCTGTTCAGTGCAGCTCAGGCCAACAAAGAGCAAGTGCATATACACGGCCTTTTATCGTGATTATTAATAATTCATAAAGTTAATTGGATGTGTTTTTGGCCCCATGAATATTCAACAGCATGCATGTTACAAATGAGACTTCACTGCATTTCTTATTAATTTCTTCTTGTGCTGTCACTCTCTTTGTCTCTCTCTCTCTCTGTCTGTGTCTATCTCTCTTGCTCTTCCAGACATGAGAGACATGTAACATGTAAACGTGTAATTATAGCATTCTTTTTTTCCAGTAACTGCCACTATTCTGTTTTAAAATACCTGAATTAATTGAAGAATTACTGCCAAATCCTTGACGTTTTGGGTCAGAGGACATTAGCGGGGTTGACACGGGAGACGGTTAAAGAGCTGAGCAACGACTTGACAAGTGATTTGCTTTAACATAATCAAGCACTCATTACTTCGTAGTGTTCTTCGAATGTAAAAATACATTTTAGCGATTTTGGCGTGCTTTTAGCAGGTGTATTTAATGAGCGCTCGCCTTCTTCTACACATATTACTTTGTGTCTCCCTTCTCACCTGTCTTCACGGCACATTGAGAAGCTGATAGAGCCCCTCAGAAACAAATCTCACGAGCAAAGCAGTAATTTCACAGGTCACAGCCCCGGGTGTGCATGTGCGAGCGAGGGGGTGAGAGTTGAGATGGGTCAATAATTCCTTCAGGCCCTTTTCTGCAGCCCCAGCTGGTCCTTTTACACCACCCTGAGTCTAATCAGACAGGCTGACCCCAGCTGATCTGGACTCAGGTGTGCTGGATTCGTTTGTGTTGGTGTAAACAGTAGCAGGCTTACAAGTAGAAGGTGGAGTATCGGTTTGAGTAGGAGTAGGTAGGTGTAATTACGGAGAAGGCGAGGCATCGGCACGAGCTGAAGAAGAAATGCCAAGAGCTGGATGGGAACATAGATAACACTTGCAAATCTGTCCTTTACATGGCTCGTATGCTCAAACTTGAAGGGAGTCGTGTTGTACTGCACAATACTTTCTTATAAAAATTACAGAATGTACTGCAACAGAACTCCTGATAATAATTATTTCCATTTTCAAGGCTAAAATCATATTTTTTTACCTGTTTTTTTTTTCTTGCCAGTAGTCCAGAATTCAAACACTATTAGTTTTCTATGATGTAATATTTTTCTTGAGGAATCACTAAATTATCTTAATAACTGCAGCATAATTTTCCTTTGATCCTTAATTGGATAATGGGTTTCTTGTTTCAACAGTGCAGACCGGAGTAATGTTAACCGTTGGCTGCATTGGTGCTCTTGATCTTGTTGTTACATGAAGTACAATAGTAGCCTTTGTTGTACTAATTATCTAAATGGCTGTGGTGTGCCAATAGTAAAAGTATTATAAGTATCTTTAGTAAAAGTGTGTCTGATTCAACCAAAGTTGTGGTAGTAGTAACAAATCTGGCACAGTTCTGGCACAATATTCTGTCTATCAGTGTGTGTGTGTGTGTGTGTGTGTGTGTGTGTGTGTGTGTATGTGTGCACGTGCACAAATGTGTTCACTGCTTAAAACCTCATAAGCCTTCATCCGCTCCTATGTGCCACACTAATAACCTGCTCTGCTGTCTGTCACCTGATTGCTGCTATTGTCATGCTAATTAGAGGGCCACATGCAGAAAAGGAGGGGAAAAAATGCTCTTTTTTCTTTTTTTTTCTGTCTGTCTCGCTGCACATCAGAAAAGTGCAGCAATCTGCCCCCATCCCATCATCCCCTCCTCCCTGCCCCTCTCCATCTCCTTATCTCCTTTTTATCTCCACCGTCCCTCATTTTATCCATCCATCCTCTATGCGTTTTACAATCGCTGCAACAATTGGCCCATTTGGAAAACCCTCAATTACCGAAGTCCTTCTCATCTGACACACACACATGCACACACACGCGCACACACACAAACATAAAAAAGGCTGCTCTACAAAGGTGCTGTTAAACCCTGCAAAACCACATTTTCCTCTCGTCTTCTGTTTGAAGAAACTAGTGATTAGTTTTAACTGTGTGTCTTTGTGCGCTGAACAATAGGTGTTTCAATATTTCCTGTCAGACTCTTTGAAAGTATTCTGAATATGCATGTAGCTTTGTAGATTGGACTGCACAGACAACGACACGGGGAAGCAGGAGGGGGACCGAAGAGAAAAGGTGACAACGGGATGTAGAGAAGCAGGGGGCATGGATGGATGAGAGAGGATACAAGAGGGAGGAAATGAAAGAGGATGGGGCTTGGGAATAAATGAGGGTGATGGGGGGAAGATGTGCAAAGAGATTTGAGGAAAGGAGGGAGGAGATAGAGGAGAGGAGAGATGGCGAGGAGACAAACGTGAGGAAATGAGAGGAGATGAGAAAGCAAAGAGGGAGGAGGAGAGGTGAAGAGAGGAGATAAGGTTATTGAGTTTCTGTCTTTCTGTTGCTCCGCTCCCCCACAACCTCGCGTGGCTCTTCCCAGAACAGAGATCTGTCCTGTGTTAAAAGCATTGTATAATTTAGTTCAGACCCTTAACATTAATCAATACAGCAGTTATTTCATTTTCTCGTTTGTACCTTGGGCCGCCTCATTCAATAATGCGGTAATGCGGCCCACTGGCGCACACACAGAGTCTATCACTTTCGTTTACGCTCGCACCAACACGCACAGAAACAGCCTCTCATAATGTAATTTGCCAGATAGAGTGTATATATGTTGTCTCTATCACTTTCATATATACACGGCAATTCACAGATTCACACAAACACACACAAACACACACATGCGCACATGCGTGCAGCGCCTAAATGATCCCACCTTTATCCCGGAGAGAGAAGAGACAACACTTTCTTCTGTCACCTAATAAAGTGATGTAAAATAAGAGCAAACTCCTTTCTGATCCATTTCATAACACACTAAAGCACACAAAACATCAATACCCAATCTGCAGTCTGCACTAAAATACACATACACGTACGTGCATACAGTGGGAGGCACTTTCGGCTCTGCAAACGGATGTGTTATTTCTGAAGCCAATGAAAGGCAATAAATTCGAATGAATATGAATGTGATTAGTTAATTATGCGCTTTCAGGAGGAAATTGAGGAGCGCCTGTGAAAATTTGGCAGAGAGCGCTCCATGACGAGCTGAAGTGAAGTGTGAATGGCATGTGATGAAGTTGCTGCAAGAAGTAAAAGGGATTCATTGTACCGTTGAGTGTGTATGTGTGTGTATGTGTGCACGTGTGTTTGCATGAGCACCTGACAAAAAATAGACGAAGTGAGCTAATATATAACATGAGTGTGTGTGTGTGTGTGTGTGTTTGTTTGTGTGTGTGTGTGTGTGTGTGTGTGTGGCCGTTTCATTGGTAACCTCTGTTATCTTTTAGAGTTGGAGGGGTAATTCTGTATGGCAGGTGTACAGATGATGGCTAGTGATAGCAGTGTGTGTGTGTGTGTGTGTGTGAGTACATGCCAGGCTAACACGGCCCACAAGGCAGAGACAAAAGGATGAATGTGTTTCATTGTGCTTCACTCTTGACCGCTTCCAAGACTGCAAACCTGAGGGCAGTCTTCACTTGTAACATACATACATGCTGCTGACACCCACGTAACGCACACACAGACACACACTCAAACACATAATTGGTTTTTAGGGTTAGTTTTTTACAGCTCTTTTCCATTTCATGGCTGTCTGCTTTGTAGAATACCATATGCACAGATGCTTGTCACAGAATTACATACATGCATTCACGTTTATGGAGTCCACAAAGTGCAATTAAACATGCGCAAAAACTGAAACAAACACATCTCGTGCAGGTAAACAAAAGGGTATGAAGAGTCAGCACTTCTTTCAGTCGTCATTCAGGATCAGATTTTTGCCGGTGCGGCGTTTACATGCGCAGACGCACGCGTACGTTCTCCACCTATGATCTGAGCTGAAATCAGACAGTCATCATTGAGTTGTCTCACCCCAGAGTTCAGTTCTCCTTTTCTCTGTCTCTCTCTCTCACACACACACCCACGCGCACACACACACAAGCACAGCGATAGGCCACACACAACACAGGCCCCGTGTGGAGATAAATGTGACCAGCAGTCCTCACCCCCAGCAGAAGAAAATCCAATTCTCTTTCACTTTTATCCCTGAGACTAATGTTACTGTCAAAGAAGACACCACCACCAGAGACCGGCCGACTCTGTTTGTGTGTGTGTGTGTTTGCTGTGGTGAGATACTGAATTCATTTAAGGTGATGTATTGCTGTCTTTACCTACAATCTTACTGTAGGCCTCGGTGGTGTTGTTCCTGCCTTTTCACGACATGCTTTTGACCCGTCCTCCCACCATCCCTCCGCCTCTCCTCTCGTCTCTTCTCCCCTGCTCCCGTTCTCCCTTTCTTCTTGTTTATCTTTCTCTTCTCTCGCTCATCCATACTTTCCTTTCCTCCTTTTTCCTCCTGTCTCCTCATTGCTTTCAGATCCCACCCTTCCATCATTCCCCATCTTCTCTGATCCAATGGTTTTTGTCTTTCTTGAGCTTACTTGAGCTAAGTACTTCGATGCATACAAGAAAGAAAGAAAGACTCTTTTTAAGATACTTTTTCCCTCGTTTATCTTTCCCTTAGGTTTTTTTTCCCAGCATCTCTGAGGCCTGATTTGGGAAATGTGACCTATTCATCATGTTTACAAGCTACTCACACACCCACCTACATACACACACGCGCAGTCATTTGTAACTGCACATTGTATGTTTGTTTGTGATTGGCAAAGCTCGACTGTAGGGGGTGGTACCAAGGGAGAACCCCCTTAAAGCACGGACAACTGCAGTTTTTGGTATTCGTGTGTGCGTGCATGGGTGTGTATGTGATTGCAGGTACTTTGTTAATCATTTGTAAGCCGCACCAGATGCCATGCAGGGGACCATAGTGCACAGGGCCTGTCAGTCAACCCACGCCTTCATCACACACACACACACTCATGCAGGTGCAGGTGCACAGCGATCCAACCACAACCCCCTTCCCTTGAGGCTGATTAGTATTCATGAGATCTCAGGAGGCCCCCTTAAACTCACTCACACACACACACACATATTCTGGTGGATTGGTCTATTCTAATTATCTCCTGGCGTTTATGGAGAGGGCTGATTAGAAGCTGTCAGTGTGACTGATGACGACATGCCACGCTATCCCCTAGAGAGAGACGGAGACGGAGGGAACGGCTGGCCACAGCTGTGGACTCTGCCTCCTCTCTGTCCTCGGCTCTTTATAGTTTGTGTATTTCTTCCTTGTAACTCAGCCTTACTAACAGCTGTCTTGTAATGTTCCTCTGTAGGTAAGCCAGTGATGATCATAACGGAGTTCATGGAAAATGGATCTCTGGACACTTTCCTCAAGGTGAGTCACGGCTCAGCTGGAAGGAATACATCTTTCCTTCCAAGGTCAGGGCCACGAGTCTTTACAGATGCCACAAAGAAAACGATGTCCCAGCTGAAAAGACATCGAAATTTTAAGTTGTTGTTCATCTCTTAAAGCTGAAGAATTCATTCCACCAACATTACTTTGGTGGAATTATTTTAAGTAGTTTTCAACAAAATATTTGTAAATACTTTTGTTGTACAGAATCTAAAATTATTATGTTCTTTATTATTGTGTAAAAGGTGGGAAACACCTGACATTTTTTTAATAAAAAAAGACACATTTTCACTTAATGGTACAGTCAAAGGAGGATAATATCACTGTCGTCATGGGTGCAATATATATAGAATTTAAGAAGGGTTTGTAGTCATGTTATGAGCACAAACAGAAACACTGTGGGGGGAAAAAGAAAAGCAAACAGAAACATTTAGATGGGTAATGTTTTCCTCACACAGTTTTTGATAATCGGTCAATGAAATGCACTTAGTGTCCATATTCCAGAGGGGAATACTGCATCCGAATGCTGACTGGTAGGCAATAAAACAAAGAATTTTATTGCTTTTTGTGCGTTTTGCTCTGTCAGGATATATATTAAAATCAACAATGAAACTATAGTGGTGGCTTCTGTTTTAACTCTAAGTAACAGATTTCTATGTGAATATTTGTATTTTATCGATTGAATACTTTAATGAACTACTCAGATGGCAAAGATAGCATTATGAAAATGTTAAAATGTATCGGTTTAATCGTGATATCTACAAATGCAAAATAGGAATATAGTAGAAGTTGTAAAGATTGTGTACTAAATTAGCTGAAACCCGGTTTCCATACACCCAGCTGAACAGATTTAGATTCAGTGTTGTTTGTCAGGCAGTAAATTCACTGCAGTGCTCAGAGCCATTAAGGCTGTGATGATAGGCCCATTGCTTAAGAGACGCCAATCCTGGCAGCAACACTGAAGCAAAACACAGTAAAAGCAAACAAAAAAAATGGCTCGGGCACAGTGTGACTGCCACACACAGCCACACATATTTGTGTGAGAGCATGTACTGTAGCGAGGGTCCTAAACGTGTCCACAGGGAGCAGTATAAACATGGAGTCATCTTTATAGTTGGTTATAGTTTACGGTCCATTAAGTTCCTAATTTTTTTGTTCTGTTTTTTGAGGTAACAAAAAAAAATATATTATTATAAAATAACATGCCCAAATTAGCCTAATATTCCCTCTTCTTGCTTCTCTCATCTCTTTCATTCATCTCATTGTCAGCCTCTCTGGCCTGCATTTGTCTCATCTCTCTTTCCCTGTCCTCTCCACTCTTCCTCCTCTTTACTGGCAATGCAATGTGGTGGGCAGATTGATAGAGGAAGTCTGTAGGTTTGTTAGACAGTCCAATCAATCAGCATCTCACAAAACCACCAGCTAATTAACTTAGTCCACAGCTGCCGAGGGAGGGAGAGAGAGAGAGGGAGAGAGAGAGAAAAGAAACGATAGAGGAAGAGGGTGTAGGGGAGGCACAGATGCAGAAAGATGAAGGAAGATGGATGGAGAGATCGAGACTGAATCAAAGTATTACAGAGTTTCTCCCTCTCTGAGACACAGTCTTGAGGAGAGACAAAGATGGATGGAGAGAACAAAGAGACAGAGGAAGGAGAGTTGATATAAAGGAGAGAGGGTGACTGATAACATGAATGGTTTTTTAACGGGGACCATTGGCCCAGGGCAGAAATAATTGGCGCAGGAAGGTGAGCTGGACCATCATCGATCAACGGCCTCCACTCTCTGCCAAAGACAGCTCAAATCTGAAATCCAGTGAGCTCTGCATGGGCACGCGGTCAGCGTTTGAGAGGAAAGTTTTGTCTCCTCTGTCAGGTCCAATCCTCTGCAAGTTGGATTTCTATGTGATCCTCCATTGATCCCTGGAAGGCGACATCCATCTTTTGCTTGCCATGCTCCAAAGGGAGGTCAAACTGTGGGGTTAGCTGGATCTAAAAGAGATTCACAGCCTTACACCAGGACAATTGCTAAGTGTGTATTGCTGACACTGCAGAAGCTTAAATCCTGGGACTTACTGGTCATTTGGCGACCACAGAATGACATTTTACTCATATATTCTGACAGCAGACGTTTTCCACTTCAGTTGACATTTAAGCCTATGTGGGGCTGTCATGTTTTACAATGAGCAGGTAAGCAATGGAATTTACTGAACACACCCCTGCTGGTGTATTCATTGCTCGTATTATGAATACGATGTATTATTTGAACATGAGGGGATGGATATTAAAAAGTTGCCATTTGTCAAAGTTTGACAAATTGTGTTAAATTTTACTTTTGGGAATATTATCCAAGTATTATGGATCTACCAGTTTTCTGCTGCCCCAAAACAAATGTTTCAGCAAAGCCTACCAATCAGAAGAAAGTGGGCTTTTAAAGGCATTAAGAGCTAAAACAGTGGATAAACTGATGGTTGCATAAATGGCCAGTAAAAGAAAAACAAGGATGAATAAAGATACGCTGAACTGCGACTCGTGTAAAGATTCTCTAGTGGAGTCCCAGGACAGAAATACTGGAACTGGGCACAATTTAATCCACCTTTCTCTTTGGTCTTCCTTCCAGAAACATGACGGCCAGTTCACGGTGATCCAACTCGTCGGCATGCTCCGTGGTATCGCTTCAGGTATGAAGTACCTGTCAGACATGAGCTACGTGCACAGAGACCTGGCAGCTCGAAACATCCTGGTGAACAGCAACCTGGTGTGTAAGGTGTCCGACTTTGGCCTGAGCCGAGTTCTGGAGGACGACCCAGAGGCCGCCTACACTACAAGGGTAAGACACACTCTCACACTGTGCTGCTGTCATAACAGCAGCTGGAGCCAGCTAAGGCAAAACACTGTAGACGAAAAGCTTTCATGCACTCGTCACTATTGAGATTTCCTCTTTCAGGAAGTTCAAATTAGTTTTACTGCACGGTGTGCTACTGAAATACAGTCTTAGATGCAAAGTGGGCACTCTGCCTCTCCACATTCCCAGTATTCTCAGCAGTGACCTCACTGGCCCTTCTCTGTGCCAAATTCAGACTTCAAGGATGCATGCTCAAACTTTAATAAGTAAGAAAAAAGACAATGTCTTGAATATACAGAGTTTCACATTATACTGCACTGGGCAAGTGTGTTTTGAACATTGTTCTACAAAGGCTTTACTCACAGCCAATAACATAAACCCATGCTGTCAAGTCAAATCACAGTAGTCTTTGGCAACAAGAGCATCCTCTCACTGAGCTCGGAGAGAATGGAGAAACTTAAATGTCAGTAAGTTAAACCACTGCGGAGTAACTCATCTAAAATGTCCACAAGGAGATGGCATTATTCATATTCATAGGAAGGGTTGGATGTTATTTTTAATATGGCATTAGCATTGCCCTGGGAGGAGTGTATCAGCCGCTGACTGCTCTATTGCAATCACACACAAACTCCTACTGATGTCAGGAGACGTAGATGGAGAGCTGCAGGCACTGAGGGGTGCAGGGGGGAGTAGGTGGGGGTTGTAGAGCCCGAAAACGAAGACGATCCAGGAAGAGAACAGAGAGCGAGAGAAAGGGGGGGAAGGCGGCAGAAGGATGGAGTAAGCGTAGTTAGGAGGAGGAAGATAAAGGGGTGCGGTAGGTGTGTACAGAGGTGGAGGAAACAAAAGTACAGTGCAGAGTGACTTGGAAGCTTTGCCTTTTATTTGACTTTGACCGAGCAGAGATGGGGGATGCTAGGTGGTGCAGAGGCAGCTGCCGCATGTTAAAAAGCTGAACGGAGCCTATAGAGGTACAATGTGTCTGTGTGTGTGTGTCAGAGTGAAAGAGAGCGCGAGCTCTTGCTGCCTATTGTGTCTATACAGTGGGCTATATGAATCCTTTTGATCTGAGGATCGACAACAAAGGCAGGGGCGGCGGTGCAGGGAAAAAAAGAAAGACAAGTATAAGAACAAACACTGGAGCAAACATTAACCCCTGTTGTCATATTAAGGCAGAGCGCTGCTTAGCTCAGTTAGTGTATAACCTCTCCTGCTCTGTTTCCTAAAAACAGCACTGCACCAGGCTTCTTTGCAGCAACCATTTTATAATTTGTTTTCTCGCCTCTACAGTACTCTGCTGTATCTTGATTTATTACAGCGCTAATACAACAGCCTTGAAGTATTCACTCTATTATTGGCAGCACGATGCAGTGGGCCCAGAGCGGCTGATATTCAGTATGTGAATAAATGCTGACTGCCTCTGGGACCATTTACAGGGAGGGAAGATCCCCATCAGATGGACAGCTCCAGAGGCAATAGCCTACAGGAAGTTTACCTCAGCAAGTGATGTGTGGAGTTACGGCATTGTCATGTGGGAGGTGATTTCATACGGAGAGAGACCCTACTGGGAGATGTCCAACCAGGATGTGAGTCACACATAAACACACGGTCTCAGGTTCGGTGTTAATCAAATTAGTGCACTTACACAGTGCTGCCAGCGATAAAGAGCTACTTTTTTTCAGTCTTCAGTAAAATTTCTATCTATAACAACAAGTTTACACATTTTACATTTTTCCTGTATAGTACTGATCATAGAACTCGATACCTCTCCCCATGCAGGTGATCAAAGCAATAGACGAAGGCTACCGTCTTCCTGCTCCTATGGATTGTCCTGTGGTGTTGCACCAGCTCATGCTGGATTGCTGGGAGAAGGGGCGAAGCGACAGGCCAAAGTTTGCACAGATTGTCACAATCCTGGACAAGCTCATCAGAAACCCAGCCAGTCTCAGAGAGCTGGCAAACAGCTCAGTATGGTCAGTGAGAGAAAGATATGAATTATGACTGCAAATTTCACTGATAAATCTTGGCATACCTGGATTAAATTGTAGGAGAGTAGAGGTACAAAGTGCAAAGCAGTAAATGAGGTGACATGAAAGAACATTATTATCTTTTATAAACAAAGCCGTATTTATGAAATGGAAATTTATTGATACAGACTCTCGCGCTTGTTTCACATTCAGTGTAGATGCCCCTAATCCCCAGTTATATTGCACTCATCCACTGAATATAATTATTTGTGCATTTGCATTTTGTAACTTCAGGCATTTAGCTAACCCTCAGAATGAAAACAGCATGCAGATGTTCCAATCCCTTTCCACTCCAACATACTCAATAGAAAAAACAAATCTAAACCTCTAAAAAAGGCAGAACACAGCAGACTCAGAGAACTATGTAACAAGACGAAAAGACTTACACAGGCTTACACAAAAGCATATACTGCTCTATGTAAGTGAATATTGTAAGTTCTTTTAGCAAAAAAGATTTTGTTACCTTTGAGTTTGCAATGACAAATAGACCATTTCTAACAATTTATAAGAAAAGAAAGCAAGCAAACAAGTCAAGGGTTTTACAAGTAATACCACATAAACTTGCTCTGGGTGAGGGCAGCAGATGATAAACCATTAATCATACTTACCCGCTAATGGTTGGGTTTAAAGTTTATGTTTCTCTTTTCAGCGGGGATTTGAGGCTGTCGTGCTGCGGTCATTGCAGAATTATAATGATTCTGTCGGCAGAACCAAGACTGATGCGAATAGTTTTTATTTTTACGAATCTGTGTCCAATTACAAATTATTGACTTCGGCAGTAACAACAAACTGTTTTTCTAGCCATAAACCAGCCAAAGCTTCATTGAATTTGTATTTGTGTTTTTTTTAATCCCAGCAGGGAGGACCCGTCCACGCCAGAGTTCAGTGTTAGTACAGTGGATGAGTGGTTAGATGCTATCAAGATGGGCCACTACAAGGAGAACTTTTCCAGTGCTGGATATGTCAGCTTGGACTCTATCCTTTACATCAGTGTCAGGTGCAGACTTGCAGGATTTTCAGCATGAGTAATAATACAATCTACTTTGGTGTTGTTTGAATGTGAAGACAGTGAATTGGACATGAAACTTGGTATTTTAAATATAAAACAGATGCATTTTCTTCGTAACAAAATATCTTCGTAATACTTTGCCTGTATTTTTTTTGTGTTTTCCATCTAGTGAACTGGCTAAGATGGGAGTGTCCCTGGCTGGCCACCAGAAGAAGATTTTGTCCAGTGTGCAGAGCCTGCAGACCCAGGGGACGCACGTCCAAGTATAACACTTTCAACATTACAGAAACACGAGGAGACAAAGTCAAACTGGATGCTCCTGTTAAGAGTTTCCCCACAGCAACAGAGTTGTGATGTAAGCTTGGGGCTTCTTGGATTTTGAGACACATTAAGATGGAGACGACATGGACGCTTGCCTCCTTCACCTTCTCGCAGTTTCCCCATTTGTACCATCCTTGGTGGGCACTTCTGGCTTTAGCTCTCAGAGTCCCAGCAATACGGTCACCATTATGGAGCATCAAAGAGACACATTTCCAACAGCAAGGCTGCACCTGAAGCATCCCTGATCATTTCACACCGTGTCAAGTCAACAAAAGAGGAGGGAAAAAGACTTTAAACAAAAGAAATGACAAAAAAACAAATTAGAATATAATATCACTGTCTGTTAGGTGTACAGTTGTTTTTTCTGTCATTTTGTTGGCTTTGAGTTTTCACCTTGAAGAGTTTAAAAAGGGTCAGACGGTATGTACATGTGTAGATATATGTTTATATGGGCTGTGTGTCTCACAACCATAGAGATGGACCTAAAGTTTGTATTGTTGGTGAGGTTTATAGGCTCAACCTTAACAGACGTAATTACTTAGTACATGTGTGGCCCCTTCCATTGCTCTCTGTACACAGAAAGCCAGTGAATGAGCCAAGATTTTGAATGAAATGAATGTTTGGGTTTGGGGAGAGGGGAACTGAAAAACTGGACCTTTAGAGATAGAGAGGGATATAGATTTGCTAGCTCACATAGGATGGAACTATGATTCATTTTTAAATAGTGTATTGGACCAAGACCAGGGCTTCCTTAGTGACTGCTCCCAGACACACTTCCATAAAAACTACAGCCAGTGCATGTTTGCAAGTACTCTTGCAATTACAGTACAACCTAACTAACAGCAGAGAATACAGCAGAAACAGCTACGGTGCAGTTAGCACAGAGAAAATGTTACTCTTCCGCCGTCTTTTCCAAACAGCAGTCTATCACAGGTGTTATAGTATGGTGTTGTTGCAAACACTTCAGCCCAGAAGTTTGCCTTCCAGTATTTCAGGTATGTTAAGAAGTTTATAGTGTTTTGTGAAGAGCAAAGTTGATGCAGACAGATGTCAGGACAGACGTCGTGACAGACTTGACACTGTTAAGGACGTATAACTTGTTTTTCCAGTGTTGTGCCATGTACAGTAACTTTGAAATGTTCATCTAAATAATGACCCACCATTCCAACTGTATGGTTTTCTTTCATCAGTTCCCGTGGCTGGATGGTTACACAAGGCCAGTTGGAATAATTACAGTGGTTTGTGTTTTCCAAATAGTCTGCTTGATGAAAAGAAGCATTGGACCCTTTTTCAGCAAAATGAAATAGAAGCAGTGTTGACTTTCAGCTGTGCCACCAAACGAGGATAAATTTGACTTAAAAAAAGAAAGATGATTTGTGCGTGTTGTACTCTATCACTTCCCTGGTATCTGTCATTTTGAACACCCTTATTTCAAAAAAATACCCATAATGTAAAGAAGCATTTTTTTTCTGTATTAGAAGGAAACTGCTGCTTATCACAATAACTATCACAATAATTATACAGTAATATATGAAGGGACCCTCTTTGTGTACACTGTAATAATGGCACTGAACCCGCTTTTAGTGTATTTCTGCACCCAGTTTTAATATTTGTGGTACTCCATAGGACCAACAGTGGCATAAAGTACAGAATATATGATTGTATCATAGTGTAAAATATGTACAGTGTTGATTTCCAATGTTAGAATGTTTGTAATGATAACAATGATGATGACTATGATGTACTTTTATTGTGAAAAAGAGATTTCTGAAGTTCTCGTTCAGGGGTGGGTCATACAGAGGTGAAGGTGATACGTTGGTCTGAACAAAGGAATGTAGCATGGTGCAAAGCTTCAGCTTTTATTGACAGGTGAGAGTGACTGCAGTTTCTACTATAGCGTTAGGATGAGTAGAATGGACTTTCTTTATTGATACACTGGTTTCATTTGCATATCCACCTTAAAGAGTCGTTACATGCACTTTTTTAACCTTGGACTGCATACAACACAATTTTTTTAAAAAAATGCTTGTTCAGGAGAGGGAAGGACGAAAAGTCTAACACGAAAATTCCTCAATTTAAATCTGGATCTGATATCACAGATTGAACATTTGCTCTCTCCTTACCCTAGAAATGATACCTGAGCTTAGCAGACTTGTCAAGCGTTGCATTTCTCTACATGCTGCGGTAGTTTGCATGGTGTAAGAGTATTTTTAGAGGGTGAAGAGTATGAAGGGTGATGCTGCTTCCCTAAAGTCAAGAGCAAAAGAATAAAAGTGTAAGAAATGGTTTCTGCAGCATGTTTGTCGGAATTAATGTAAGTGAGCTGTGACTGTTAGCTTATCTATTAGCTTTGTAACAACACTTTACTTCAGAGGCTAAGAAGTACATCTTTTACTTACTAAATTGCTTTATTTTCTGGAGTTACAGGGTATTTTAAATCCAGTACATGTATATGTCCAATCAGCACATGTGGCTGCAGATGCTTTCAAAATTGTCTGTTGGGAAGTCACCTGGAAACTCAGTTAGCCAAGAGTGACCTCAGCTAAGGCGACAGACGGTATAAAAGATGGACGTAGCCAATGTGCTCTCACATACTTTTGTGCGTGAAGTTCTGCTTTGAAGCCCCAAGGTGTGTGTTTAACTCATCATCATCTTGGCATTTTTAAACTGGATTTAATGAGTGAAAACCACACTCTCATTTGCTAATGGCTTGTCAATCACATGTCATTAGCCAGCGATCATATTCTGGATAATAATAATAAATTATACTATTCATTGTATTCAGTATGCCTTCAAATGAGTCACTGTTCCTCATACTGAGGAAACTGTCCCCTGAGGTTAGGACTGGAAGTATTTTTGCAACCACCAGTATCAGCCCCAGTGGCCAATAAATAGAATGCAGATTTAAAGTCCTTTTCGGACCCAGAAGCTATCTTCATTTTTTGTACCGCCTCTGACTAAACCTGTAAATTTAATTGATTAGTTATCTACAACAGATAAAATGTGCCCCTGGTGGTTATAATTTAGCATTTTGTTATTCTGAAGCAGAAGCCTACATTTGTCTAACATTTCAAAAATACAGTTAGTAACATGCACCATGCTAGAATGGAAATCCACACAGGCCTGATAGTTATAAAATCTGAGCCGCTCTGCTGCCAGTGAAAAAGTTGCTTTTTTAATTGTGTTGTTCGGCCCCAATGTTTTAGAACTAGTAAAATAGAGGTGTGACAAACTGTTCTGCTTTTTTCAGCATAAGCCGCAGACAAAATGCAAATTCAGAGTTTGAAACTGTTCATTCTACTCTTGCTAACTCTATGATTTCACTCTAGCGGACTACCCGTGACCGCTGGCCTTTTAGATGCCTTATTTTCTGAGCTATTTTTCTGTTTTGTTGCCCTATACAGGGGATATTGAGAGTAAAGTGTATTTATCTGTGTTCTTAAGGTGACCTCACATTAACACCCTGGTTTTATAACATCCCAGAGGCCCCCTCAAACTGTACCATCATAACTTCCATACCTTTAAGTAGATACTATTAGAACCGTCATACATGAAGATCTGTAAAAGTGGATGGGAAAAATCACAGTGCTGTTATTTATTTGCAGATTATGAATATGATTGGCTTTCAGTTCTTTACTTTATAAGTGCCAAATTCCTCTTGCATTTTTAACATTATGTTACTGCCTGCAAAATAATGGTGAATTGTTGACATTGTCCTCTTTTTGACCCACTTATTCATCAGCACTCTCACTTTAGAAGGTTATGCCATACAAACCGTTTTGGTTTCTACTCTGAACTACCTGTTTTTTATCACTTTTCACCATGTCAAGGTTAGCTACATGGGCTGGTTTGCTTGAACTTAAATACAGTGTTTGTATCCATTCTCCACAAAGTCTGTATCGTAAATGTTAATGAGTGATTCTCATCTGAGACTTTTAGCACTCTCTCTATCTCCCTCTTTGTCCTCCTCTCTCTCTTTGTTTGGCCATCATACAAGGCTTATTTGTCCCCATGCCAATTTCCTCTGCGTTGCTTGTTGTAAAGGGTGTAGGCATTTTAATGTCTTTCATGTCGCTGTAATAAATATGCTAATATTTCTAATTTCTCACCTGAAGCCTGCAGTGTCTTTTTCTTCAACACATTTCCTGCTTGTCTTGCTCCCTCAGAGAAAAGATCCCAGAGAAGATTGAAACACACTTACAAATATTATATTAAAAAAATGCAGTCCCAGCATCCATCTAACGTTTTATTTTACTTATTGAACTGAGCTACTAGGTGCTTCTGGGCAGGTGTAGATGATGGCTTTCGGTTCATTTATAGTTGTCACATATTGCATGAAAAACATCTCATTGGGCCGGCTGGCATTCCATTGATTCCATATTCTCAGCCTTGGCCTTGTATGTGTTGACAGTAATGACAGTAATGTTGCTACCACTACACTATCGAGCCTGATATATATACTGATAGTGAGTCCCATTACAGTAGATGCTTGCTGATGTGAACACTGCTCAACACACCATCCCCACTGTCAGTAACACTGAAACCAATGAGCTCATATATATTGCCACAGTAATCCTAGAAGCACTTGGATATAATATAAAGCTTGCATGTAGAGAAAGTTCCCCATGGAGAAGAAGGCTAGAAGCCACTATCAAAGAAGAAGATGGCACCATGAGAGACAGGTCCTGGATGAAAAGGAAGTATAATAAAATATCTACAACGGTGATGGCAAACAACACCAGTGCCAAGTGGCTGGTGGACCTAAGATCCAATCACAGCACCTTCCATGAGTCGGAGCGACATTAAAAAGGCAGACATCCAACAATGAGTTTTCGTTATGAAGGGCTGGATAGCACCAGGACCTAACATGATTCATGTCTACTGGCTAAAGTAGTTAACAGAAGTCAGTGGTCACCTAGCACCACAAATAAGGAAACTACTAACAGCAGCTACTCATCCAGACTACTTAACACAGGGCAAAACAATCTTGATCACGGCAGCTGATTATCTCCCTCACAACATAGAACATAGAAGCTCCTCTCAGATATTGGAAGTAACACCAAGCCAGATCCTGGTTGATAAAGCAGTACAACAGGGCTCTAAGATCAATTGGACAAAGTTGACCCCCGCCTAGATTGCTTGAAGCAACTTAAAGAAGTCCAGACGCTTTTCTCTCCAAGGTCCTTAGAGTATATGACAGACATGGGTATTGGAGTGCTTGGCATTATAGAAGGCTAATAGTGCACTAATAGCATTCATCAGAAACCCAATTGGACTGCTAAGGACTGGAAGCCAATTCTAAGGCAATTGCACAAATCATCAACAAATGAAGATTATACCAAGGTGATGCACTGTCCCCACTATTACATAAACAGATTCAGGAGTGATGCGACCATCAGCCACCTTCTATACATGAATGACATCGAACTGTAGGCTGGGAGTGAACAAGACAAGCAAGCAAACATTTAAGACAACTTCAAGTACTTAGGCTTCCCACAACATGAACCATGATAAAGATGCACAAATCTTATCCATAGCCAAATACTTCCAGAAGGGGCTGACAAACCAGCTGAATGGTAAAAATAAGCCACAATCCAGGATGAAACACTGTACATCCCCAAACACATCATTAAGATGGCCCCCTGATATGAGCTGTTTCAAGAAAGCCTCAAACAGCTGAAGACTGACGGTGAGTAACAGGAGGAAGAACTATCATGGATGACCAAGCCCCTGCATGGGATGTAGCATTGACAGACAGAAGAAGTGGCTGACGTCAAGAAATCCTACAAGTAACTAGAAAAAGCCAATGTAAAGGACAGTACAGAGGCTCTGATCATGGCAGCACAAGAATAGGCCTTAAACATCAGACCCATAGATGCAGGTACCAAGAAAAAACCAACCACATAGTAGCAACATGTAAGTTGGGAAAGCACTGAGAGGCACAACCAAGCGGCTGGCATGAACATCAGTGCCACATACAGACTAGAAGTCTGTATAGAACTCACCTGTAGAGGTGAGTTCCAGACAGACAAGCAACTGCTGGCCAACCAACCAGAAACAGTGTTGGGCAATAAGAAGCAGAAAACTGCATTTGTGATAGACGTGGGAATGGCAACCACAAAAGCCAGAAAAATTGTCAAAACTATAAGAGTGTCTCCAACAGCTTCCAGGCCAATCAGAGGTTTCTGTCCAGAAGCGTGCAATCATAGGAAGAGCTAAGATACTACACAGAACCCTCAAACTCCGAGGCCTCAGGTGGAGGACCTAAGCTTGAAGAACAAACATATATTACCCCAGAGGGGGCGAGAGAGAGATTTTTATATAAAATGCATTCTGTGAGGACAACCAAGGCAAGCACTGCTTTTTAGTAAAATTTCAAAACAGACATCAATTAAAAACAAACTTAAAGCAATATTTCTACTGGTATCGCAATCAGTTTTCTTAGTATGATTCATAAAACATTAAGTCATGTTTTATGAATCATACTAATACAAGTATGATTTATAATAATAAGTGTATTGTTTGGATAAACTAACATGGCAAACTATGTTTTCCACATATCCATTTTAATTAAATTCTCAATTAGTAGTAAATGGGAAATGCACTGCACTTATATCACGTTTTTACGTTTTAACAGCCTGAGTGCTCTACAGTGTTTTTGCCCATTCCCTTTCTCCCTCTCTCTCAAACACACACACACACACACACACACACACACACACACACACACACACACACACACACACGTAGCGAGAGAGAGAGCAATGGTAGCTTCAAGGCAAGGTGCTTGCCTGCCACTGGGAGACACTTTGGGTTCAGTGGTTTCACTGTCTGGCCAAAAGATTTGGCTCAGGGATTAAACCTCCAGTACTGATTAGTGGACAACTCACTCTACCACCTGAGCCAAAGCCACAGTGATGAGGGGAAGTTTTTATATGTTATATTCAGATGTAACATATAACTCATTATCTCATTATTGTTCATTTTGAATATTTTATTATTGGTTTCTAACACATTATTACTGATGTTGTTGTCTTGGGAGACTTATATACATTACCTGCAGATGTTATTTTTTAACAATCTTTGCCTAAATCATTTTAATATAACAGTTTAAAATCACATATAAGGAAACTAACTTAAAGTAACGTCCAGGTGTATTATTATATTAGAAATACTGAGGATTTAGTCTGTGTTTTGTCTGTCACATACTACTTACAGGTTTCAGATGAAAGAAATCAGCTCCATTAATAGTTTTTTTCCATATAAGACTTCAGTGGAACAAGAAAAATATAAATGATCTGTAGATGCAAGTACTGTAAAGGGTAATTTTTCTGTATGTGTACCAAAGGGTGCAGGTACAAAATTTTGTTTTGGTGAGCATCTCACCAGCCTTCCATAAAATCCATGCATGGCTGGCAAATCCAAAGGTGTGTTTTGGGGGGTTTTTTTGTCCCTAGCTCTGCTCTAATGGTGATAGCGCTGGTGAAATTCCCATCATAACATTCTTGAATGGCAAAATACAGCAGCCCAGCAACCACATCTTCATTATCAATGTGTGTGTGCTGTGTGTGTTCCTTACTGAGAGATAATTCTGTCTCAGGGGAAAGGGAAGGTCAGTGACTTCTGGCCTTGGTTAACCCCTTAATGCACTGGCCCAGTTGCTGTCACTCTATGTTACCACCATTACACCTCATTTAGCCCATCATATTGGGCTCCGTATTCCCCTATCGCTCACTCACTCCGTCTCCCTCTTTCAACCATCCCTACACACACAGACACACACACACACACACAAGGCGTGACATGCAAAAAATGCAGGCCCTGTTCGCCATTTCCTCAGTATCTATCTCCTCCCACTGCCCTCTTCTTAATCTTCCTGCTGCCCTTGTGCATCCCCATTTTTTCCTCCCCCTTCCAATCCATCCTGTGCAGACAGACGGAAAGGTTGTGGCCAGTTCTCTGACCTCGACTACCCCCATTATCTTCCTCTTCTTGCTCTTTCCTCTTCTCATAGCTTTTTAATTCCCCTCACCTCCATCCATCTATACAGCCACCCATCCATCCGAAACTTTTCTCCACATGGAGCCCTCTATTTGAGGTTCATTGCCTCTTTCTGTCTTACTGCTATCACCATGGGTTTCCTCTCACCATTGAAGGCAGATCCATAACTTTGGGCTTTAATCTCCAGGTGTCTCTGCAGGCGGAACGTCATCTCACGTATTTACTCTGGATAACAGAGGCTACCGGGAGCCAAAGGTTTACAGAATTGATTCATCATGCAGCTGCTATTGGCATCATGTGAAAAGGTCAGATGTCCCTATGGAGAACACTTTAAAAGGCCATTGGTGACTGATGAGCCTGTCATATTTGTATCACATACATGCACAAGCACTCTATCTCTCATCTCCAGTCTTTGCCTTTGTTTCTGTCGCTCTCCCTCTCTGTCTTTTTTGTGTGATCCACAGACACACATGAACACATGGAAACACATTCCCCTGTGAATGGTAATTGGGCTCCTCTGTCATGATGTCAGGTGTGGGTTAGAGTGTCCCCTCATGTGCAACAGCAGACATTAATATAACACAGAGGAGCAAACATCGATAGATCCACCACCTCGGCCAAGGGTCAGGCAAAGAGATCAATTTTATATAGAATACTATCAGTTATAAGACTTGGTTTTCTTTTACTTCACCAACATGACTAAGTCATTCTTTAACAATGCATTGTGAGGATTTTCTTTTCCAAAGAGCAAATTTTCATTCTGCACATGTCAAATTCTGTGCTAACACGATTCTCATCAACCCACTAACCCACTGAAGTCATGGTGTCACAGCTCTGCTATAATGTCAAGTGAAATAAAGCACAAATTGAGCAACTGAGATTCAACCATAATGGCACAAAAGCAGAACGCGTCATTATTGCAGCATGAGCATAATATTTGTCAACGTCCTTAATTTGCTCCTGCAAACCCAGACCTTCCCCAATACGCCCACTCAGGATGCTACAAAAAAAACAAAGAGCAAGTGCAGATTTTAGCAGACACATGGCAGAAATAAGTGGAAAAATATTATTCTGTTCCACAAAATGGGTCAAATTTTTTATTTTATTTTATTTAAAAAGGTGGTTAGATTAACTCAAGCAGTAAAAAAATCTCACAGGAACTAAAAATATTCAGTAAAGTTATTAGACTTTTTACAGAATTTCATTTAACATTATTTATTTACTTTGAGTATTTGAGTTTGTGCAGCCAAAATGGGAGAAGTAGATAAAATCTGATCCACGAGAAAGATTTCATCAGTCATTGGCAAAAATCACAGAAGTTCCTGCTTTGCAGCTCTTGATTGCATTGCGTGTGTTCGCTCTAATCAAATATGGCCAAGTTCAGACAGGCTCAGTATTCCCCGGGTCTGAACACACATGCACACATCAGTGCTCTTCTGTCTCATGAGGTTTTAGTTTGCTATCAAAGCGATTTCCTGTCTCAAATTTTCATCAGTAATCAAAGTTCCTGATTGAATTTGAAAAGTGAGCCCAGCTCTATAAATCTCATTACATGCCTCACTCCCATCATGCCTGCTCTCATCAGCCACAGGAATGAGACGCCACCCCGGGTGTATGTCTGCGTCATGGTCTGAGTGTGTGTACAAGTTCTTGTGAATGCAGTAGAACAAGAAAATGGATGCTGACAGGGCTGTGATTTCAGCTTTTTTCCTTCATATTAGAGCTGCACAGCAAATAGTAGAGTTTCACTGATAAAGCAATGAAAATCATTTAACAGAGAAACACTGAGATAAAAACTACACAGAGGCAAAGGCTCTGCAGTGACAGGTAGAACTGTCATGGCCACTCTCAGTCTTCTCCCCCTTTTGTTGTTCTCTTTCTGTTTCCTGTCTCAGTGAATTTAGGCGTGAACAATCAATCTCTTGTAGTAGTGGGTGTGGTCTCAGGAAACCCCTGCCGGGTTCACCTGTTTTCCATCATCAGTCAGTGCAGTATTTAAACCCAGTCTCCACCAATCCACCACTCTTTGACAGATTGTTATCCTACTCAGGTGGTAGTGTAGCTCAAGCCTTTTACTTTGTGATCTTGCTTACCTGTTTGGTCAGTGTTCATCAGCCTTGTTCTTACCTGTTTGTGTCCTTTTACTACCCAGAGATCCTCCTAGAAAAGCCTGCATCACACTTACCTGCAACCTGCCTGACACACTAACTCCCACTTGCTAGATAATTACCAGCTCCAAGAAATTTAATTGCAATACTGTAATATAGCAAAATCGAAAGGACTATATATAGGCAAAAAGACATAACAATGGTGACAACTAGGCACTACCCCCCTAAGAAGAGAGACTGTGCCCTGAAGTTGACTTGTAATCTATCCATGATTATCACAAATAAAACAAAAAACTGAAGAATTTTCTAATGCTGTTTATTTTGACTCAAGCCAAACAGGTAACAAGAAACACAAAATCAGCATGAATTCTGCCTTATTGAACCCCTTTCTCCAAATCAGTAACAGATTTCGAAATGGAGCAGAGGCAGATATAAATAAATAACATTTGAGTTTGGGAAAAGAAAAAAGGTGAAGAAAAACTTGGAGGGGTTTGGAAGGACTGAGATAATATTGACCACATAATCCTTCACAGATGTGGAAATCACTGTTTAATGCATGGCAGACCTGACATGCTGAACTGCTGTTGGCTGACTCAAACGGGAGTCGAACCAAAGGCGAACTTGTTCTCGCTCAGACCGTGCTCTCTATCGACACAGAAAAATGATGAAAATCTCAATTTAATCCTAGTGTAGCAAGGTGACATGTTCTGATCTATGAAATCTAAACACACACGAGGCAAAAGAGGCATAGAGTGATCCAGTGATTCATGCGGGGTGATGGTGTTTCTAGAGGCCTTATTTATTTAAACATAAACATACGTCTAACATCTTCCCACTCAGAAATGCACAAGCCTGCTTCTGCCTTCCTGCAAAACATTTCGTAAACTGTGTGTGTGTGCGTGTGTGTGTCTGACAGCTGATTGCAGTACATTGCATGATTTCCTACGTCTGATTCTTGCGTGTGTACATGTGTTTGTGGGGTGCAGAGACATCAGAGTTCTTTTGTACACACCACATATTTATGTGTTTCTCCTATCCCGTATAATCAAACACAGCTCTTCAAGTGCCATCAATCAAGCTTTGGTGTTACAGGGAGGAGCAACCCCCTCCCTGTGCTGGGGCTGGGCCAGGGGAAGCAGTTTTACTGCTGGGGCATCCAAAGGTATTGTTTTCTAAATTAAATGGATTTGCAGAACCTGTGGGGCCAACAAATGACTATTTGCATTTCTGTAGCCCATTAAACAAGGTTATCTGCGGCCCTCTGTAATGTCTTAACTGCAAAATAGGCATAAAAACAATATGGTTGTGTTCTGTGCATTAGCCTGGACATACACACTGCTTTTATTTTATTGTTTCATCTTCATCAACTGCTACAATCATTTATTTTTTTCCCATCTGGAATGATTATGGAGTAACAGTGTTGCAGAAGCAGCTGTTGCAGCGTTACTGTTTTGCTGTCGATTGTGTCATAGCACACCAGAATCCCAATTAAATAAACTAAGTATCAGAGCCATCATAAAGTATTTCTTTGTAACAGTTGTGATCCTTTGATCGTTTGAAGAAAGTTGGGTAGCTACCACAATATGATATTCCAGACATACGGAGCGGTCTGTCAAATTTTCCAAAGTTTTAAATGGAACGCTCTCAACATTTTACTCTCAGTTTGGAAACATTTGAAGCTGAGAGTCTCACAAAAACATCATTAGGCTGGAAAAGCTGCCTTTGTTACACAATTGTCTCCATGCTGTGGTATTATTCTTACCCTGCCAGGAGCTATGATTGATTACATGAAGGATTTGGTGAAGTTAAGGGGATGTATGGATTTTTTTTTTCTTTATATAAATGACTACCTTGATTTGGTTGCTTTCCTCTTTCATATCTCCTCTTCTTCCTACTCCCTACAGTTTGTCATCAATATAACAGCCATCACTGACAGGTGGGCATGTCTACTTTTTGATTGATTGGTGATGGCTCTGGGAATTTGACCAGTGCCTTAAAAGGAAAGCATGGCTGAGAGGTGCTGCTAATCAGAGCTCATTAAAATGGTGTTGGAAATGTAAATGTAAATGTAAATTTTGACTATAAAAACTGCCTTTCCTGCAAAAAAAATACATAAATAAAGGAAATAAAAAAAAGTTTAACTGCAAACAGAAGTTCCATCCCAGTAACCTACTTTTTTTTTTGTTTGTTTTGTTTTGTTTTTTCAGTAACCTACTTTTACATAAGTCTTTCTACAGGACCATCTGAGCCACGTATAAATATTCATTTGAACTTTAGCAATTATTCTCATTTATTTGTTTATATTATACTTTTTTTAAAATGTCACGTCTCACAAAGTAGCTATCTCAAGCATTAAATCTAAGTACAATTTAAATCTTCGGATTCTTGCATATAAAATGATTACAGGTTGGATGAAGAAGGAAACTGTTAAAACAACACAATATCTACACACTGGCATCTTTCTGGTTTTGAGTTTTCATGTCTCCAGTGAGAATCCTAATTTTTAGCTGACCCCAGATCTACTGCTCTGGTTCTGACTGTGGCATGCTTTCCCATCTGGTGCCACAGTCAGGTCAAAAGTTTGAATACTTTGGTAAATACCTGCTAACCTTTATTGGAAACGACCAGAATAGACAGGATCAGAAGTCGGTACATCAAAGGGACAGCTCGGGCTGGTTGATTTAGAGACAAAGTTAGAGAGACAAGGCTGAGACGTTTTGGATATGAGCGGAGGAGGGATAGTGAATATAAAGGACAAAGAGTGTTGAAGATGGAGCTGCCAGGCAGGAGGAAAAGAGGAAGACCACAGAGAAGATTTATGGATGTACTGAAGGAGGACATATAGAGAACTGGCGTGACAGAAAAAGATGCGAGGGATAGAGTGAGATGGAGGTAGATGATCATCTGGTGACTCTTAATAGGAGCATTCAACAGAAGAAGAAGACATGCTAAACTTTTGTTTAGGGCTAATTATTAACATGGTAAACTAGTGATTAATATTACAAACATTATACCAGGTAAAAACCAGCATTCGTGAACATGTTCCAACCTTAATGTTAAAATCAGTAAGATATACTGATGAATTTACCTGTACACACAGGTGGCATAATGATTTCCTGTATCCAAAAAGACATTTTAAAATGCACATTTTACCCTGACTATGTATTGCTCTCTGACAACGTACAACTCAGTGCTGCACCCGAAAGCTGTCTGTGTACTGCAGCTATGGCAACATGATGTTAACAGCCTTCTGGTTAAGTTTTTTTTTAATAGACAGTGACTAACAATGTTTAAGTAATAAACCAATGTAGCTTTCAGACAACCTATTCAGTTAAATCATCCCATTCATTTTATAATAGCACGCACACAATCGCAGAGCAGCTTGAGTAGAATTGAAGAAAATGAGGTATAAAGAAAAAAAAACAGCAGGACAGTCAAATTATAAGTTTGAGAGAGGAATAACTCTCGGTGGGTTTTTGAAGTGTAAAACCACAAGCATGGGGTTTGTAAAATGTCATGGAAAACTAACAGCGACTTTGGAGGCCCACCAACATATGCGCGCGCGCACACACACACCATCCATAACCACATGGACTGAGCTCACACGCTGGGATAGTTGATGTTTGACCACACAAGATGGGTTCCTAAAACATTGTGCAACTGCTGACTCCAACTCCTCTTGTGGTCTGCTCACAAAAACAAAAAAACATTTAAACTGTTCTCCCCGTCTGTTTCTTGCTGTTGAACTGTGTGTGACATGAATGAATGTTCATTGTTTATATCATTACAACAGTGCATTTTTTTGTGCATGCATGTGTGCGTGTGCAGTAATATGGTTATACACACATGCAGCACAAATTTTCAGCTAAGGGTAGGCAGTTGAGGCTCTAAATCTGCCACGTGCTTACTAACAGAGGTTTGACCCAAATAACAGTGTAATTTATGAAGGCTTTTAGGCTCCCAGGCAGCCATGGAAATAGAACAGAGAATAATGTGAGTCTGACCGTGGCTACATCACTTCAGTTTATGTCCTAGTCTTTTACTAGGACACACGTCTGTGGTCCTTAATGATACAGAGACAGTAAATGCAATGTTAATGGACACTGAGGTTTACAAAGATGTGTTCAGCTGCAAATGGGAGGCTGTGCACGTAATTACAGACATGCTCACAAACAAGAATATTAAACAGGTGCGGGCAGTGACGGGCAGCGTTATAAACAAATGCTATGAAAAGCAAAAACTGTACAGTAACTGAGAGATAGTATAGTATGAGGGGTAAATATGATAGATAAATAGTAATAAAGGCAGTGAGAAATAGAGGGAGTAAAACGCAGACATGAAGAAGGCATCATTAGTACTCCATTCAAAGGTGTTGGCCCCAGGCAGGGTTAGAGGCTGAAATGGACTGCTTAGCAACTGCCTGCTGGAGGAGATGACATCTCGGGGCAGACCTCAAGGACGAGTTAAGACCTCGCAAGCCCTCTTATAGTTTTATGCGCAAGTGTCCCTGCATGTGCTTGCATGCATATAATCCTCTGTCCTACCCTCCTGCCCCGTAGCGGGTCATTTGCCTCAGCACTTGAAGTGGAGATGCAGCTCTGAGGATCAGGGTCCTGTCACTGCCCCACAGATCAGAGTGCAGAGCGACAAGCTGCCACGAGAGAGGAGAAGAGCGCAAAGACGGACAAATGAGTGCTTTCATACATGAGGGGCTCTTTTGCTTTCTTTTTTCTGTCTGCAGTGTATCTTAAAAACAGTTTAGACCTCATGTGTCCACACATTTTTTCTTTTTCTTTTTCTAGTCACCTCGATCTGCACTGAAAAATGACGATGAAAAGGTTAAGTAAACATAAACACTAGTAACAACAGCTAAACTCTTCCCTGTCAGGATGCCCGACCACAGTGTTTATCCCAACTGAAATCTGTGTTAATGTTAACTGGTTAAGCCTCCATTGTGTCCTTTGTTATTGTTGCTACAACTACAGCCAAACTCTGATTTTGTTCTGCTGTGCGGTTTTGTTCTTGGAATACTGAACAAACATTAAAATCATGTCGTAATCCCACTTGGAGCAGCTGCATTGCATTCTCAACGTGACTTCCAGAACTGATTTCATGCACCCAAACCAATGTTTTTGGGGTTGTTTTCTTTTTTTAATTCCACCAGAAGAGGCTCTTGTCTTCGCGTCGTTAAAAATATGTGCTAAGCCCACTTGTGAAGAAAGGAAAAAGCAAATGAGGAGAGCAGGAAGGTATACAGAGGAATGGTTTAGAGACCCTGTGCAAACTAAATGCACTGCAGGTGTGCAAAATCTCATTAGAGATGCAACATTCAGCATATTCCCAGGCCTGCAACTGCTAGTTTTTAACCTTGTGAAGTTGCAGTTAGACATCAGCTAAATTGCTATTAGAAAAGAAATCTTAATGCATGCAACGATAACAGCTGAATTTGATCAGTGATATTGGCATTTGCAATGACTTATCAGAGAAAGGCTGCCAGTGACATGAGCAGAATTGCTGCACAGCATCCGAAAAACTCAATTTTCTTCTCATTCGCATTAAACTCAAGTGCAGTACTTTAAAAGTCAGTATACCCTACACATACACACAGAGAGGCGAACCAGTCCAAAGGAGTCTGTCTTTTTCTTCTCCTCTACAGAGACCCTATTGATAGAGAGCCATGAGAATCACGGAAGCAAACAGCATGTCAGTAATGACATTATGCTCTTCTTTTTTTTCTTTTGATACACAGTCAGATGATTTACATAATACCTTCCTCATACTCAGGATGGACAGAGAGCGGAGGAAGAAAGGAGAGGAAAAGAGGAAAAACCAGGAGGGGAGAAGAGAGAGAGGGGACAGCCAATTTGTGCGTTCAGATATTTTTCTCAGACTTATCATCACACAAATTAGGTCCTGCTTTCTGCTGATAAGGTCAGCTGTCAGTCGAGATGTATTTAAAGGAGTCGATATGCACAAGCAGACACATACGCAGCTATACGCACAAACAGTTTTTTTAAGCCGATGTTGTGTCATTAGGACACTTACAGCACATACCCACACACACAGACAGAAAGTGCATGTCATACAGTGTTTTTACTGAATTTACCAATAAAGCAAATAATGACAGCATACACTCACTCTCTTCTCTCTCTCCCTTAGTCTGTGTTTTGTCCTGACTCCTTTTGCGTTTTTTTTCTCTTCTATTTCTTCTTTTCTCTTTCCCCAACCAGCCGAAGCAGATGGCTGCCCCTCCCTGAGCCTGCTTCTGCTGGATACTTCCTGTTAAAGGGGAGTTTTTCCTTTCCACTGTCGCAAAGTGCTTGCTCACAGGGGATTGATTGTTGGGGTTTTATCCAGAATATTACTTGGTTTTTACCTTTTACAATATAACTTAACTGTTGTTGGGATTGGGCGCTAAAGAACTGAACTAAACTGAACTGAATTGAATTGAACGCCCTGCAGACACAAAAAAACCTATTTGGATTTACTACACAGTAATGCATTATAAAAAGCAAAACTATTCTAATGTAATATACTGTTCATATGCTCATAAGTCATAAACTGTAAATGAAATTGCATGTTGCTTGCATGAATTGTGCAATGCAATAATGACACCAACAGTCAAGTGTCGTTCCGTGAAGAAATGCTCCCATACGCAGGTGCCAGGAACTGTCATTTTGACATATTCATTCTAACTGTGGCAGGGAGGGTGCATAAAAGGTATTGCCAAAAGCTGAGCGTTTGTTAAATGAAGATGAATGGGATGGTTTGCATTGAAGGTGATATTTTATTTAGGATCAGACGCTCTCTGTTTGGTAATGCAACAGCCACTCTCGCAACAACATGACAGCCCGGGGAAATGGATATTGATTAGAAAAGGTTGATGCTTCCCCCCCCACTCCTCATTTTTTTCCTCCACCCACCCCTCCACACACACACATTCCCTTGCTGTTTTGCTCCTTTTAATCCTCTCCCTCCCACCATAGCTGTTTCAGAATTTCCCTGCCTCTCTTAGGTGCTCCCAGATTGTTGTAATGCCTGATGTGCTGTAAAGCATGATGGATGGTAAGAGCCGATTTTAAGGCCACACAGTTGAAGCTGGAGAGGACACCTGATCAAATTTAGGGAATGCATGTTATTTGTATGCATGATTGTTGGACGGAATAAAGCATCAAGAGAATGAATTGTGTGGAAAGAGTACAGATTTGGAACAAGAAAAATTATTTAGAATAAGCTGACTCTGCTGAAAACCCATCTAACAGCCCAACCTGCAGTAAAGAAGCATCAACGTTCTTTTTCACAAAGCAGGTAATTTAATACATTTTGAGCTTATAAGCTATGTTTCATTTGATGACAGCAAAAAAAAGAAAGAAAAAAGAAAGAGAGGTTTTGGTCATTGTGTCGTATCGATCCATAACAGCAAACAGCAGCTGCAAACAAATCAATGCGTTGTGTGTGCATGTTTCCTCTGACTTTTTATTGTAAATGTGTGTGGCAGCAATGTACCCTCCCCACCGCCCTCGCATCACTGATGTTATAGACTCGCACAGTCAACACTCAGCAAAATTCTATGCACCAAGGCTTTATATCCAATCTAATGATTCCACTCACCCACGATTAAGTAATTTAGCCAGAAATTAAAAGTCCTTGTGATAAGGTGATCTTCATTATTTTCTGGTTTCTCAATATAACATAACTTATGGATGGGAGGGGTTAACCCGAACTGTGCAGCTGGAGTAACAGATTTGTCTCCAAGAAGGCAAAACTTTTTGCGGGAAATGCAAAGATTAACTTAGCAATTCTTCAATTGACACAAGGTTGTTTTGACACATGGCACATTTTTATTGGCTCTTAATCATTCCCTAGAGTCTGACTTATCCCAATCACACCCATTAATACCAAAACTCATCACTCATGACCTGAAATAAATATTAACTCTAACCTTACCCTTAAATCTGCAATGCAGTGAATTCAGAGAGGAAATAATAATACCGCCTTGAGTCCTCTTATGTAAGTCTATATAAGCTTGCACACCTCAATTTGTGGAGTTTATCTTCTCCAGATTCATTAGATTGCATTATCATCTGTGAAGTGCCATGTTCATGTTTTTCTACTGATGCTGACGACAGTCCTGAAGCCATTTCAGCACAGTGTTGGCATTATGCTTCAGTGAAATCACACAGAAAGGTAAGCTGCTGACCCAGTCTTGGGTTAATGAGATCTGCAGACCTTTTTCTCCATGTATTTCTCTGCATTCAACCTCCACTCTTTTTGACCAGTTTCGCTGTTCGTGCTGCTCAGAAGTCCCTCCAGAGCAAAGTTTTCGTCTTCCCCAGACAAGAGAATGTTTTTTCTCGTGATCTTGGAATTCTTTAATCAACTGAGCAGGCTGTCAGGTACCTTGAAGTCAAAAGAGACTTATGCATGGGCACTGTACCATAAAGTCCTGATTGATGTCTGCTGCTGAGACGGTTGTCCTTCAAGCAGGTTCTTCAGCCTATGCACACAATCTCTGTCTGATTAATCACTAGATTCTTGGCCACCTAAAGCCCTTGCTGTTCATTCATTAACTTTGTCCAACTCTAGAACTCATGGACTCTTGGTAATTAAAGGTACAAAATCTGTCTTTTTCCAATTAATGAGTTGACTTTACAAAAGACAAAAAAAGTTTTGCAAACACTTTGGTACACCATGGAAAGCTCCTTGGAATTTGCACCCAGTCATTTCAGTTTATCACACTCCAATCAGGCTCTAGATGTAGCTCAAGGATAAGTAAAACAAATTATTTATCTGGCCATGAACATGTAAAATATTTATTTTCAATGTCTTCACTTAAATATTGTGGGTTGCTGATGAGCAGAAATGGGAATTTCCTGCATACTAAAATGCACAGAAAATTAATCCACTTTTTTAAGCTTTTGTAAGCTTGACTTTATAGCAAGCAGTTACCTATTTACACATCTGGCAGATATAAATTACTTCTTAAGCATTTCTTTTCAGGTAGTGAATGTCAACTTAATAGGGTATGTTTTAGTCTCCAGCAACTCTTGAGATAAATATACTGGTTTTTAGCAACTAAATCCTTCACTATGTTCAGCAGGTAGTTGTAACTACACTATTTAGCATTTGGAGCCAGACAGCATGTGTACAGTTCGTTTATCAGTGCCTTTTCACTGCAAACAGCTGGCCGATGCTCCCAGTCACATGAATAACAGCATTACACATTAATCAGAGTAAAATAGCAGGAGCTCTGTGTTTTAATCACCACGAGCCGTTTCACATACTTTACACGTAGCTGTGTATAGCTATGTTGATTAGACCAAAGAAAATGTTTTTTGTAGAGGAGCGTTTTGCCCCCAAAATAAGCGCTAACAATCATTAATGTGACAATGTGAACAGATTTGTGTTTCCATAATGGGATTAAAACAAATACATAAACACACCCAAAGAGGGGGAGGAAAAAGGAAAACGTGAAGGGAATGTATTGTGCTTGTGAACAATAGTGTACTCCGCAGTAGGTGGTGTCATCATTTAAATTCCAAACACACACACACACACACACACACAGCCTCCAGTGTACCTCTGCAACACACATGCACCCACAAAGACAACAAAACAGTCTCTCTTTCTCATACATACGTGTCTCTGGGTTTATCTCTCCTGCCCATGCAGCCTCATTACCATTCAGTTCTGATCCCTGGCGATAACCTCTCCTGGGATGCAGATGCAGGCTCACGGTGACCAAATTATGGCTTTTGACGAGTCCAATTAATACAGTCCTAACAACAGCGTTCAGTAGCATTGGTCAAACATGACAGGGCAATTCATAATTGGCTAAAGCTTAAGGTTAAATGACTTATACAAAATCTTAATACAGTGTTAAACACTTGCTCTTCCTTTATGTTCACTTCAATGGATAATTGACCCTGAACACACCACCTGCAATTACTGCATTCTTTCTTTTGATGTTTTAAGTGTAGGGCTCAAAGTTCTAGCACATTCATCAATGGCTACTGATGGCATGATTTGGTTGGTGCTGCCACAGATAACACACAATACAGACTACACAGGCTAAAAACATACAGTAATACAAAGACTGTAAAAAGAAGTGGTACTGATCAGTTATCTTCATCTGAATGAGATCAGTATATTCCTTAGTGTTAAGGTCCTTGATCTCAATATTTTCCTTCTTTTTTTAACTCATTTGAAATTCTGCAAGAGGATTTTTTTTATGTTTGTGTGTTTCTGTTTTATTTTTTAGTATTTCCTATTAAACAGAGTCCAGTGTTGGTGGAGGCAGTTACATTGTGTAAGGACGACTAAGTAAAGTCATGCTGAGTGCCTGATTGTCTGATTTAACACTCATTTAAGTCCAGTAATACTTCTGATTTTAGTTCATGCACTTTGTGTTTCTTAACAGTTTTTCAACTGTTGTGTTCATATTTTTGCTAACCATACTGATAGCCTACAGTGCTGCGAAAAAGTATCCGCCCCCTTCCTGAGTTGTCACACTGGCATGTTTCAGATCATCAAACAAATTTTAATATTAAAAAAAGACAACCTGAATAAATACAAAATGTGGTTTTAAATGACTTATTAAAGGAAAAAAGATATCCTACCTGGTCCAGTGTGAAAAAGTAATTGCCCTCTACACCTAATAACTGGTTGTGCCACCCTTCCCATCAAGTGTTTGTGAAAACTGGCAATAAGTCTTTCACATCGTTGTGAAGGCAATTTGGCCCAAATTTCTTTGCAGAATTGTTTTAATTCAGCGACATTGGAGGGTTTTCGAGCATCTCAATTAGACTTTGACTAGGCCACTCCAAAACCTTCATTTTGGGGTTTTTGTGGACCTTTAACAGGTGGACTTGCTGGTGTGTTTCATATCAATGTTCGGCTGCATAACCTGAGCACTCTTGAGCTTTAAAAGAAACTGATTAAATGCTGCGTTTGTTTTACATCAGATGCAATGAGACTCAAACCTTCCAAAAAGTTCAGTTTTCGTCCTGAGCACTCTTTATCCAAACACTACTTCATGTGTTTGGCGAATGTGAGACAAGCCTTTGTGCTCTCTTTAGTCAACAGCGATTTTCACCTTTAAAATCTCCCGTGGACGTTTTTGCTCAGTCTCGTTCTTATTGTTGAATCATGAACTCTGACTATAACTGAGCTCTTTAGATGTTCTAGATTCTTTTGTTAGCAGTGCATGACTCGTTGATGTACTGTTGGAGTAATTTCGGCAGGCCGACCAATCCTGGGAAGGTTCACTACTGTTCCATGTTTTCTCCATTTGTGGATAATGGCTCTCAGATGGCTCTCAGCCTTAGAAATAGCTTTGTAACCCTTCTTGAGTTTCTTTACAATAGATTGTAGCATAATGTGTTGCTTTTTGAGATATTTTAATGTACTTCACTTTGTCAGACAGATTCTATTTAAGTGATTTCTTAAATCAACAGGCCTGTGGCTGGTGAAATTAAACTCAGCTTTCCGAAAAATGCGGTTAATCAAAGTTAATTCATGACTCAACAAAGGTGAAGAATTGCTTTTTCACACAGGGCCAATTAGCTTTTTTCCCCTCTTAATGAATGAAACAATGAAATGACTGTGTTTACTCAGGTTGTCTTTGTTTATTTGTTTGATGATCTGAATCATGGAAGTTTAAAAAATATCCAAAAAACCTAGAAGTCAGAAAGAGAGCAAATACTTTTTCATACAATGTAGGCTGCATTTTATCAGTGTGTGACTCTTTGCATACACTGTGATCAATCTCCAGCAGTTAATTTAGAACCCGTAGGAAAATCTAGCGGGATTTTGCCAGAGCAAATGGACCGACATTTACGTCAGATTGTTGTCAGCCATGCCACTATTTCGTATCTGTGAGGCTTTGTGAAAACATCAGCTAATTCCAGACAGGCATATTTTGGAAGGGCACTGAAGTGTTGCATAGGGGATCAGCGCAACAAGAAAAATATAGATTTGTCACTGCAAAAAGGTTTGGTAAACATGTGCCAAACACCATGTCTTTATCTTTCAACACCACGGTGCTGTTAAGACAAGCTATTGTTTCAACAACTCTCACATTCTTCCAGCTTTCTGCCTACACACCTACAACGCTTTAACTACTGATCTCTAAATCCTCTCATCAGATGAACTACACTCTACTGCTGCACAGCGGGGTTTCCCCCACAGCTCTCTTGTCTTATATACTCTCCTCTGAGGAGCAGCTTCTCTACAGAGATGAACAACATGGAAGGCAAGAGCCAGACTGCTGTAAGGGCATGCTGGCGAGCAGCCAGGCTTGGTCAGCTCGGAGTCAAACAACTCCCTTTAGCAACCAGCGGGGGTCAAAGCTGCCTTACACTCCTCCTTCAGCCCAATTATTATGAGCAGCAAAAAACTACTTCAGTACCAACAATCCTACAAAAAAGAAATTTAAACGTTCACACATTTGTGCAATAACTGCAATAACTTCACAAAAATGAAAAGACCTGTTGAGGTATGGATTTACGGATTTATATACACGATCTAGATAACTGCTTTGTAGAGTTACCGCTTTATGAAAATACATAATCAGAGCTAAAAATATATATAGTTTTATTTACAGTTTTGAGTTTTCGGGGCTCACCACAAGAATAGCTCTCTGCACATGAAGATCAGAGCACAGGATCTATTACTTCCTGCTGATGCTGTTGTGGGAGTTTTTCCCCTTGTTGTCACTGCCAGTCTAACATCGGCAATGTCGTTTTCATTTACTGTTATCAGACTGTGGGCGTTCTCGCAAAGCTCTTGGAGCCTGTAAGCATAGCAAAGGGCTACACAAATAAGAAGGCATAATATAGGCAGGAAAGGCTCATCCAACAACAAAACATACATTCTAGTCATTTTTCTTTCTAAACCGACTAACAGAAAACACGTTTTATCATTTTAGTTTTGATGTGTCTTATTAATCTTATTAATCATGCTGAATTACTAATTTTTTGATGTGTTATTATAAAGATATGATTTATGTCGACAGTAAAATACTTAATTAGACTTAGTTACGCTGAAATAGGCTCAGGCTGCTGAGGGACTTCCCATTTCTCCTCCACTCATGTTGTTCCCTTGTTTTCACTCCCAGTGCATTTTATGTCTTGAACATTTGTCTTCTTTCTCCTACAGTTTGTGTTTTGTCCTTGTCTCTCCTTTCTTCACTTTTCTTTTGCCTCACTGCTAAACTGGTCACAACCTGCTTCTGCTGGAGATCTCTTCTTCTTAAAAAGGAGTTCTTCTTTCCCACTGTTGCCAAGTGCTTGCTCATAGTCAGACTTTTCTCTTTACCATTGTAGGATTTTTACCTTAAACCAGTGAATCCTGAAGGGCCACAGTAATAAGAGAAATTCAGTTTTAAATTAAACACAAGTTCGTATAGTTACATATTTGTATAAATTCTTTTATTTATATAAAAAGTAAATTAAAAATAGTAAAAAGACATGGTTAGTTTTTGTTATTACACAGTGGTCTTACCCAAATTTACTGCTTTGTTTGTGTTCCAGTGGCAGGTGGTTCACACATTTGCCTTAACACTTTGCACATGAGTATTTATTTGAATTTAACTGAAGAGTTTACATTTCTTGAGTCTTCCATGGCAATAAAATGTTTTTACAATAGACTATACTGTAAACTGCTACAGGAAGGATACAACAGTCCTACTGAAAGCATCGCGATCACATGGCACATCAATACCATTTAACTCATGGTGCTAATAGTCAGCTACAATAAGAAGCAGTATTTAGGTTTGTCTTTAGTCAGATCTTTGTTGTGGTCATAACACTTCCCATGTCACTTGAATGATCAGCTAGAGCGCTAAGATCATCAGGTCAATTACTCTTGGTGGAACTTAGGTCTCAGCTGAGGACCAGAGGTGATCGTGCTTTTATCTCAGGTGCACCTAACCTCTGGAACAGCCTTCCTGCTACTATTCGTGCCTCGGACTCTATCAAATATTTCAAATCACGGTTGAAAACTTACCTATTTAATTCCCAACTAGTCAGTGCCCTCATCTCATCTATTTGTATTCCGTTACTCCCCAACACTGTATATAAATAAAGTTGTATTGTATTGTATAGTACACAGCAAATTTAAAAGTGTTAAATGTTTTGGTGTTAGTAGACTGTGCAAAACTAGAGTTAATTTTACTCTAAGTAGAGCCATATTCTTTTCATGTAACTCTGAGGTGTAAAATAATATTATTTAAAATCGTGTTAAAAATGAGTGATTCTGTATCATATCTGGAGGTGTTACAATGGAAATATTAACTCCTGACCTCTGAACTCTGAACTCCTAAAGGGGCTACAACGCTAACAGAGTAAACTCACAGACTCCGCCCCCAGCATCACAGGTTCTGACTGAAGCTAAAGCAAGAAGAACATGTTACTCTCCATATTTCTGAGTTGTTTGTCACGCTTGGTAAGTTGTTTGTTTTCTGAGATTGTTTTAATCATTATTATCATCTTTTACTTCTGTGGCTTTTTTGAGCTGAAGTAAAGCTGTGCGAAAGGCATTAGCCATGTTGCTCGGTGATAGCATAATAATCTGCTTTAGCTCGCTGAAATGTATTGTTTGCAGGCAAATACTATAGTGTTGAAAAGAAAGTTTGCATATGAATATTCAGTGAAATTTTCAAACTCAAAAACAGCTAAAACAATGTTTAAATCGTGAAATGTTGGCATAATGTTTATTTCAGCATTAACTGTTGTCTGTGTTCTTCAGTTGTTTCAGAGAGCACCATTTTAACAAATGTGTTCTGGGTATAATATTGCCTTTAAATATGGGCAATGGATCTAGAATCTAGACTTGTCTTTAAAAAAATACTTTACACAAGTTATGGCTCAAAATGATTCTTTTTTACTGCTGCAGTTGTTTACCAGATTATTTGCACAATTAACTACTGCACAACTAATTTTTATTGAATCTCCACACAGTATGGGTGGAATATGGGGGGGTGCAGAAGTACATTAAAGTTCCACAAAGTGATTAATGGAGGACATGCATATCGTATTGAAGAAAAGAGTAAAGAGCCTTTGATAAATTCAGTTCAATTCAATTTTATTTATACAGCGCAAATCAGAACAACAGTCGTCTCAAGGTGCTTTATTTTGTAAGGTAGACACTACAATAATACACAATATTCTAATGAAAGCAAGAGCATGTACATTGTTCCATATTGTTACATGTTTTAGAAAATGTTTTGAAATTGTGGTGCACAGTTCAAAATAAATATTTTTCAGAAAAACGTTGGCTCTTTTTAATAAATGTTTATTTCCCAAAGAAGTTCAGAACAGTCAAATTTACACCTTTTAGAATTAATTAGAAGATAACTCTCATGTAGTTAAGATAAAATACTCTATGAGAGTTAATATATAAACTCTAGTTAGTGTTAATAAGTCTTAAATTATCAACTCCAGACAGATTTGGTATTTCACACTAAATCAGAGTTAACATACCAACTCTCCAAAAAGAGTTAAATTAACACTCTCTGGTGTGGACCCATATAGACACGACAGTAGTGTTGAAATCAAATCTGACAGTGTTAATTTGGCCATGCTGGATTTGTTGTGTAGGTAGGTTGTTGTGAGTGTGAAGTAGATTTACCACAGGCACAATGCGCTACATCGTAGGTGTCATCTAGTATGGTAATGTGTACGTATCTGTGTATTTTTTCATCAGTGAGTCTGTATGCCCATGTGCAAAAGTATGTGTGTGTCTGTGTGTGTGTGTGTGTGTGTGTGTGTATACCATGTTCATCAGGATTCCTTGTCAGAGAAAGGGCATGGAGGGTCCCAGAGGTGTCAAAGCGGACAGCAGGGAGCAGACAGAGGTGACACAGGGAGAGGGCTCTGGTGACATTTGCACAGTGGGAACTGACCGCCACAGCATAATGACGAGCGAGGTCCGCTTTTACTAATGAGAAAAACAAGGAAGAAAGCGGGCAGAGAGATGGCCTTACATCTGTATGTTTGCACACAGAGAAACGCGCACATGTGTAACGAAACACTCTTTTTTTGTCCATACAAACAGCTTCTTTGCTTGTTTGACTCAGATGTGACTAATAAAATGTTTCTTGAGTACCAGGAGTGCATGCTGACACACCTGTGCTTACGCACACATACACCTAGCAAAATCCAAAAAGCCTCGGGTCAAACAGAGCTCTAATGTAGCATATTCGGAGTATCGGTGCACACATGACCAGAGGCTACTGTGAAGCAGTGGAGCACAGCCTCAGTTTAAACTAACCATTGGCAGCCTCTCTGCATCTCAATAACAGACGTCCCAGGGCTGTCGATGACTCACACTAGCTGGTCAGGAATTAATGAAAAATGTGTGTTCGTCTGTACTGCAAATATAAGTCTTTTATTAAATGACATCTGTCTTCTTTAATTATGTTTTTGTCTCATCCTTTCTGTACATTTTATTTTATTTTTTATATTTTTTAGCAGGCAACTGGCTGGCTAGCACTGCTTTTTTTTTCTAAGTTCACCATATCTACAAATATCTGTATCAACATATCAAGCTAAATCTTTTTGGCCGTTACAGGATGAATCTAAAAATCTGATCTGTTAATGGCGCTCAATGCAAAAAGTTATATGACAAGCCAGCTATTAGATTTCATCCTGGGGGTGGCATTAAATGTGTGTACAAAATTTCATGGCAAATCCAACTGCTGTCAGGACTATAAAACTACCAAAATGCTTCTAAAGGCTTCCAAGTCCTACCCGATACCAGATGTCAAAACAGCAATTATATAAAGCCTTTTTCTGTCTTGAATTGGGTACAGACTGGAATCCCAAATGCGCACTGCCATTGTTATACCAAACTGCCATAGAGAAGAGCAGAACTGGCATGTATTTAAATGGAATCGAAATATGGCAAATCGTTGCTTGGCAGTCATTCGAAAGATGGTTACTTTGTTGGGAAATGGATAAACAAGCAGTAAATGAGCAAAGGTGGTGTAGATGTTGAGGGAACCAGGGAATGCAAAGATAAAGAGACTGTTTGAGTGGGTTTCAAGTGCTGTGAGAGACAAACAGACAGACAGTGGCATACAAAGGAGCCACTGGCTACAGGCTTTACAGGACTCAGACCAGAGAGATGAGCTGGGTATTGATCTGCAGAGTTTGAGTTTCTTTGTGAAACAGGATCTGAGGACACAAGCGAGAGCCTTATTTAAAAGTCTCCCTATTCACATCCATATCTATTGATCCATGCACACTTTCATCCAGCTTTAAGTAACTCTCTGGTTGCTGTTTTTCCTTTTCTCTGCATCTCCTCTTCTCATTCTTTTTTTCCCCCTCATTCTGTTTGGCTGTCCAGGCTCAAAAAGTATCCCTTATTTTCTCTTGCGCGGGCTCATATTTCTTTCCTTTTTCCATCTCCCTTGCCCCGTCTTTAGGACTTAGGTGAACTTTTAAGAGCATACTGCATTTCCCGATCATGTTTCCATTCAATTTATCTCTGAGTGATTGAAACCGGCTCTTTTATGGGTGTTTATTTTTCTAATGTGTTTCCCATAAAAGTCTCCTTATCCTCAGAATCCCTTATCTCTGACAGCAATAAATTGAGCGGATCAACTCAGTGTGGCACAATCACATTTAGCAATGACAAGCAGTTTTCAACACCCAAACACATGCATGCATGTGTGCTCACACACACACACACACACACCCATCAGAGATAACAACTTTGGTTTTGTGGTAGTTTTGATTGGCCACGGATGCTGTTGTCTGACAGCAGGAGTAAAATATGGCTGCCGTTATTGTATGCTGTCATAACTTGGCTTGTAAATCTCTCCCTGAGTGGAAGCAGAGAGGAGGGAGGAGTGAATTGATTCTCTTGTTGTACTTCATCTTTAGCCCCTCTGCTCTTGGTGCGGAGCCAAAGGCCTTGGAAGCCATCTTCATTATGTGTACGTCTACAGAAGGAGACAGTGTTAGTGGCCCCGCCGTCTGATGTCATTTTAATTACTCTGCACTCATATCTAACATGCCATAGCTCTCCTTCATTTTCCATTTCATACCTACCTTCACCCTTTTTTTTCCCCCACTTCTACACATTTGCTTTGTGCCTGCATCTTCTCCGTCGCCTCCCAGCCTCACTGTCTTCTGCCATTTGACTCCTACCCAGCAGCAGTTCTGAGCAGACCTCCACCGTTAAGCGCAGTACAACTGATAACGTCAACCATGCTGTCTGTGACTGACAGCTGCGTAAAATGGCTGTGGCAGCACACAGAGGCATGGAGAATCCTTTTTCAGGCTGCACCAGAGTCGGTCCCTGCGCCCATCTGTCAGCCGAAAACAGGAGCGCAGACTATCAGTCACAGCTGACCCCCAGTCAGCCACGCAGGGGACTAGCTGGGAGGGGAAAGGCTCAGAGCAACACAAATAAGCATGAAGATCAACAGATGGCTCGCTGTCAATCATCCTGGGGTTCTATTTTTTTTCTTAATCTCACCACACCTCTGTTCTCCACCTTTATTTACACATTCTTATCCTGACAATCCAATAAAGCCTAATGTTATATTCCCCCCTGAATCCTTCTTTTTCCTCTGGCTCTCCGTTTGTCCCCAGGTGGCACAGCAACAAATGTGACATGAGCTCAGTAAGGTGTGCTGCTCCACTCCCCACACACGGCTTAGATTGCTGTCATTACACTCACTCTGTGCTATTTCATTCCCACTGTAATTGGAGGTGCTGTGAATGAAAGTAGGGTCCTTGATTTCATACTTTGAAGAGACTGATAGCCAGCCGCGCACTTGCCAAGGGGAGGTGTGTGTGTGTGTAAGAGCAGGTGTAGGTGTGTGTAAGTCTACGTGTATGTATGTGTGGGTGGCTGGTGTGAAATCTAACACTACAGAGAGTGAAAAGGGGAGGACATGCAGTTTTAAGTACTGCAGATGTTTGGATAATTATGGCAAGAAACTGTTCATTCTCACTGGTACTCCCTGCCTAGTTTTAGCGAGGCCATGACACAGGTTCCCTGCATGGTGTCTCTTTTCCCGGCTCCTTATCATAAAGTACAGAGTATAAAACCTTGTTAATGATCTGCGAGTTGAACCCCGGAGACACGATGAGATATAAACTGATGGATGTAGAAAGTCTTCTCTCTTTTTGTGGCTCACAGATAAATTTACATTAAAAACCATAATTCTGCTGAAAAAGGACAAAAAAGTGCTTTAAGTAAGGGGAGGGAAAAAAATCAATGTGGCAATTTAATTTAGTGTAGAATGAACACTTTTACATATTACTGTACAAGATGCAAATGAGATTTCTCCCCTTGAATAATCATCTATCTAAAAGGCTGAAACACACTGGGAGGTAATTACACTGCTCTGATCATTAAATAACCCCTGTTCTCTTTCACACACGCGCACACTTTCTCTCTCGCATTTCCCCCTCTCTCCTCGCAAACACCCAGCACTTTTCTTTTATACACATCGAAAGTATACCGCTGGGGCATTTTTACACCGGTATCAGTTTGCTCACACAAACATTAGCCCACACAGACACAAAAAGCGTGATGGTGCATGAATCATACACCTTCAGACCACTGAAGAATACAGCAGGAGCCACGCTCGCTTTTACACTATCATTTTTTACACACCTCATCTATTACGATCTACCAGTGGCAGAAAAAACCTTGTTTAACCGCTGAAGCTGTCTGTATTGTGATTAACATTCTCTTCTGTTCTATTTAAGAAGTAAATTAGATGAGATCATCTATTTTGCATTAAACAGTGGCAAGTTATCAGACTTTACCATCTACAGTATAAGCTGTTTTAGGATTCCACTGATACTTATCAACAGTTCATGTTTTGTGTTGATGCTTTGCTAAATGTCAAAGTAGATTAATAAGTGTAACATACTCTTAGACTTCATATCGACTTATATAACAGAATAACATTACTAGAATAATTCCTTCGATAACTGATTTAATTGCACTTCCTGTTGTGCAATGAAATGTAAACTGCAAATATATATATATATCTATATATATTTCTAAACTACATTTACCTGAATTTAGATCCATCATTAAAACAGCTCACACAAATCCCAAACTATGAAGACCACCTCGCTGATATTTATATATGCAAAACAGGGAATTATCAACAGCATTTTTAAAGGCAGTTGCACGGTACAGCAGGTGCATGTAGCGGTAAAGTGACTTTCAGCTGGGTCTCCCTTTGAAGAAGCAGAAATGAATGCTGGATTAATTCCTGATGACAGCCATCTAAATCTTCCCTCAGCTTAAAAGACATTAAAATTCAAAGCACGCGATGAAAAAGCCTCTAACAAAAACTGAGGCTAAACTGTCTTTAGTTGTCTTTGACAACAAATGCAAATAATGAAATTACTGAAATGTGACTCAAACTAGCAAACATTTTATGAAATTATTAACCTGATGGGTCAAATTTAACAAAGGCTTTGCATGTGATAATAGTTTAGATGGGCTTTAAGCGATTAAGACATCAGTGTAATTACTACTGTAGTTGTTGAACATGAACAAAACATCGTAAAAAATTAACTAATTCAAACCATTGAATTGAACCTCTTGACAGTGTTTGCTGCAGTCTGAAGCATTTTAAATATCAAATAAATTCAATTCCAATCCAACTTTATTTATAGAGCACTTAAAAAACAACATAGTTGACCAATTTGCTTTCCAGTCTATGCTTTCCCATAGATTTTTATAGGACCTTTAAAAGTTCTTTTGCCACCACAGCTATCGCCATTCGGTGGCCTCCAGATTAGATGCAGGTTTAACACACTTTTTTCTGCCCCAGAAGCCACATTCATGCTTTATGCTATCTATACAGTATCTATGCACCTTGTTAAGCCAGTTAGCTCATAATGTTGCACGTTCCCTCCTTATGGTCACTTCTGGCTGCAAAATATGTTTTGCCATCTTGGCCAAACTTGAGGCTTCTAAGTCTAATCCAATAACCAATGGTTGGCATCAAGGTCACAGCATACATATTTTATATACAGTCAGTGACCAGTTACATTTCCATCTGTCACAGCTCCGTGAAAGCTGTCCTGCTATATACTGTAGAGTAGCAACATATTACAGCCAAGGAAAAAAAGTGGATTTATTATTTGTGGCTTTATTTCCACTGTCTCTGGCTGACTTCACCTGTCTCTCCGTTGTAACACTACCAAACACTTCAACCTGGCACAGCTGACAGTTTGCTTCACTCAGATCAAAGAATCACCAAAACTGCAGGCATTTTGCTCCACTGGAAAAGCACCGCGTTGTGTCAAAGCACAGCTGTACAAGTACAGGTGGATACAAAATGAGTGGCAGGAAAACTCTATTTACAGCTCCCTTTACAACTTGACAGATGGATTGGAGCTGATTTTGATGCCACGGATCAGAGCAAAATGGGACACATCACTTTCCTCGACTGGCATGCTGCTGCTTTTGTTTGTGCACTTTTTTTTTTTTCAAAGTCCTTGATCTCGCTTAACTTCTGTGATTAGAAAATACGGTTAAAGGGGAAGTGAAGTTTCTGCTTTTTTCAATTGTCTCAGCCGAACTTGGCTCTAGAGGATATAGAGATGCAGAGGTTTCCTGGACGGTTGAAATCAAAGCCTTAGGTGTAGGGACTTCAAAGTAATAACCTAAATAGCAACCTTGTTCATTCATGAAAGATGCTGCTATTCCAAAACTCATTATGCTAGTTGTCAGGAGAAGGTCAGGACTATGACACAGACCTCTAAGCTGCCTAAAGGAATTTAGTGTGGATCACCTTCTGCAGCACGCAGTGCTCAATTCCAGCTGTCATCAGGCTAGAGGAGGCAGGAATACATTACCAGCCAGGATAATACTCTTTATTATATAGCTTATATGCCAGCTCACGGTGCCTTGGGGCAATGAGAGGAGCAATTACAAGGACAGGGATGTCTGGTGAGTGTGTCTCTGCACGTCTGTATATACACACACACACAAGCACACCTGCCAGCGTTTACCTCTCAAAGCCAATAAACTCCTAATACGTTATTTTCAAAGTTGCATCAATGTTTAATATGTCATCAGCCCTCTGACATGCACCACTGCTTACAGATGATCTCCAGTACAAGGACATGATCCTTATCCTGCAGTAATTTCAACCCAGTAATGCACACGTAGTGTAATAAATCCCTTCTAAATCAGTACCATAGTTGATATTGGTTTATCTTCTAAATTTTCTAAGTATTGCTCACACTGACACTAGTTATATATGTGTGTGTGAAGCTACAGTAACAATGTGGTAGTTTAGAGGGTTCAGCACTAAGTGCCTCAAATGCCCCAAAGGCTTTATTTGATTCAAAAGGGAACAAACACTGAAATCTCTGTTAGATGAAACACAATTTCACCATGATACCACCAACAGAGCCTCTCCGGTGCCCCAGCAACATTCAAAATTGCTGATTTTTAAATGTTCTATCTAACAATAATCCTCCGCGTCTGCGTTGAACCTCCCCGCGCTGCTTGTTCTTAACACACCAATATAACAACATTATGTGTTTCCAGATGGGAAAACATCACAAAAAGGCTGAATCAAATATTCATCCTGTGTTACCCGTCGATCGGTAATCTCCCATTTTCATTTCGGCACAGTCGCTCTTTCTATCCCCTTTCCCCCTGCTCTTTTGCTCCACGGTTTCATCTGCCGTCTTTTTTCGATGTAATCTCTTTACGGATAAGGAATAAAAGAGAAAGAGAAATGATGATACCTTAACAACGACGCAAAAGCTATTTGCTTTTACCGCTGGAGGTACTGATGATGTTCATTTCCCCCGTGTTTGCAGGCGAATGTGTTTGTGTGCTTGTGTATGCAAGTCCATTTGCGTGAATACCCCTGAAATGAGCATCGTCACTTCGCAAGACACACCGAATCAGTTCTCACCTTTATCTATTGGATTTGGATCGGTTCAAATTTGAACGTTGTGCTGTTTCAAAGCCTGCAACTCTGCTGGGAGCTCACTGCACCCCTGTACTTGTTAGCACTGATAACTCAGAAGCGTGTGTGTGAGGGTTTGTTTCTGGCCTTTACCCTGCACAAGGATGTCAGCTGTTGATTGGATTGCGGCACACACACACACACAAACTTACACACACTGGGCTGCTTTCCTCTTAATAGCTTAACAACTTCTGAGAAAGTCTGCACATCTTCAAAGTGACCTGAACTCCAATCTGTGGCACAAACAAAATAAAAACACTGCCTCTGCGAACACTTGCTACCTTTATACTAGACATACAGACCGTGCACTTCTTGTTCTTCACAGTCTTCTACCGCTTATCCAGTTCAAGGCTCTGGGGGGGCTGGAGCCTATCCCAGCTGTCATTGGGCACACTGAACAGTGCGTTGCAGGGCTTCTGCACAATATTTAGAAGTCATGTTTTCTTTATTTTTTTCAAAGAAATTTAAAATTTATTTATATTTATATATTTTTAAGATCTAGTACATACCAACTGGAAAAAAATATTAAAACATTTCAAAGGTAATAATTGATTTACCAAATGATGGCCTGTTGAGTTTTGAGCTTTTCTTTCACAGTGGGGATCAGTGTATTCTTTCAGTCACACAAACAAATAAGCAATAAACCCATCTGCTCCTAAGAACCTCTGAAACCTCTTACTGCCATGAGATGAGCCTCACACGTCTGTGCTTTGCACATATTTGCTCTCACTCGGTCTCCTACTCCCGTCATCATCGCCAGTGCTCCCAGAGGTAATTCTAAAAAGGTTCAGACAGTGATTCTGAAGACCTCGGACTGTTCACCAATCATTACTCTGCAGATCAATTGCTTTGGACTGAACTGAACACACACTCTCAGAAGCACTCAACAATTAAAAGTCAGCATGAGGGAAACATTTATACACACACTCGCACATGCAGTGCAGTGAAAAAGTATTTGCCCCCTTCCTTTTTTCTGTTTTCAACATATACTTACAAGATCTACTACCGCCATGTTTAACTGCTGACATGATGTTCTTTTTATTAAATGCCGTTTGTTTTACGCCAGATGTAACAAGACTCAAACCTTTCAAAATGTTCAACTTGTGTTTCATAAGCCAAATCTTTTCCCAAAGGTTTTGGGAACCATTAGGATGTTTTTTTCTTTCTTTTTTTTTGGGTCAGCAGTATTTTCTCCTTGAACTCTCCCACAGATGCCATTTTCGCCCAGTTTCTTTCTTATTGTTGGATCATGAACTCTGACCTTAACTGAGGCAAGTGAGGCCTGTGGTTCTTTTGTAACCTCCTGGACGAGTCGTCAGCACGCACTTGGGTCAATTTTGGTAGTCGGTCACTTCTGGGAAGGTTCATGTTTTGTCCATTTCTGGATAATGGCTCTCACTGTGGTTCACTGGAGTCATAAAGGTTTGGATAGCTTTTTTTTTTTTTGCATTAACAAATGAAGTGATCAATTAAAAACTGTACATTGTATTTACTCACATTATCAAAATGAGTTTGATGAAGTGTGACAAATATCCACACATAAAACGAAATGTGTGTGTGTGTGTGTGTGTGTGTGTGTGTGTGTGTGTGGCATGCACTAATATTACTAATCTATTCAGCAAATACTCAAGTGCAAATGTAGTCTTACAGAGGACATTCAAGGAGACCAGACTTAGACGAATGAACACATCACCACAAAGCTTATGTACATAAAAGTGGAAGGCGATTCAATAGAGCTTAACGCCAATCTGCTGCTAGAGAAAAGCAGAAGCTGTGAAATCTTTATTTGATAAGAGCTTCAAAAACAGCCCACAACTGGGAGGGCCCAAATGAGCCAAATCCAGTGACAGCTACAAACAAACCTTTTGCTCCAAGCAAAACAAACATTTTTTATGTTTTCTCTTCAAAGAATCAAAAAGTTAATACACTCCACAGTCTGGCTTATCAAAGGCCTCGGAGTGGGTGTGTGTGAACATGTCGGTCAGTATGTTGCATGGTGTATGTGTTGCATGGTGTATGTTCATATGTTTTCTCATTTTTCCATGATCCACACGCACACACAGCCCATGCACACAGACCCATGAGTATAAAAGGAAAAGGCAGTCAGCTGTTAATTGCAGTAAACCCCCAAAGATGTGTTGATGTTTCAAAGGCTTCATAAAGTCTACTGAAAGACATTTTTTGTTCATCATGTAACATAAATCTCACAGGTAAATAAAAAAAACAAACAGGAGAAAGAACTTTAAAAACTGCGAAAGGCTTGTTTTTAGGGAAAAAATGCCGGTTTTTAATGCATGTGAAGCTGCATGTATGTGCACACAAGGCACATAGAGACGGCACCACAGAGCTGCGAGGGTCGCAGATGAAATACCTGAGAGAATAATGTATTACTGAGACTTGTGTATGCACAGTTGGATGCCGGGAACAGTCTCTTATATGGACCTAAATATAGGAACTCTGCTCTTGCTGCCTGTGGACTCTCACTTAGTCTCCCTGTTTCTGTCTCACTGGCTTGAACACACACGCGCGCGCGCGCAAGCACACAAACCCCTCAACAAACACTCAAGGTTATCACAACTTTTGTCTCACACACAAACTTGCACATTTGTGTGTGTGTGTGTCTCATGAGGACTCTGGTGAAGTAGGGCAGGCTGGAGGAAAGTGGGGCGACAGGGGGGCGGGAAGTGAGCCCAGTCAGAATATCAATAATGGATAAACATGTTACCATCAGGAGGGAGTGAAGGAGAGGGAGTCATGGAGAGAAATAGAGGACCTGGGAGAAAGGGTAAAGAGTTCCAACAAAGGACAAGCGCATAGAAGAGGTTAGTGGAAACAAGGAGGTGAGAATGACAAAAACACTCCCACAGACGCATAAGTAAGGGAAAGATGACTAAGGAAGACATTATAGAGTTTTTTTCTAAACATTAAATTATAGTCACCTTCACTACACTCCGGTGAAGCTCAGAGACAAACATGTTAGACTCCAAATAAATCAGCAAAAACCAACACATTCATAAAAAAATTATTTCATTAATTTGGGTGAAAAACATTTTTAATACGGTGTTACTGCAAACAACTTTTTTTTACGAGTCACCATGAAACTGGGAAAAAAAAAACTTTTTCAGCCACTTTTGTCACTTTGTAACAGTTAATGCCGCTTCTACTCCATTTGCAAGTGAAATGTGTGCACATCAACCACCTCCGTTGGCGCGAATGCATATTACTTTAGTGATAATACCTCTGCAATTTTTTTTGGTCATCTTTTTTTTCCCCAAAGAGTCCTTGAATCAGTGGTAGTAAGTGCTGGAGCGGAGGCGAGTGAGAGAATGGGGGGGAAAATGAAAGGAAGTAAGGTTGAGTTTGGAACTGTACCATTTTTCACATTTAAGCAGGCAAACCGATGTGAGAGGTGAGCCATCCAACGGTGTTCCAAATCCATTTAGCCTAAGGTAAATGATGAAAATAGGATGCACAGGGCTCCACTCTGCACGCCATTGTCACCCCTGATTCATATTTATGCAGCCTTTAGCATAAAATCAGCAGTGTGTGTGTGTGTGAGAGAGACAGAGACGCTCTGTTTTTTCATGTCTGCCTCTATGAGAGTATGAAGGGGGAGGAAAAAGAAAGAGGAGGGCGTTCAGAGGTTTTTCTGCTACAGGGCATCTTACTTTTTGTATAAATTTTGCCTCTTGTAACCCCAGGTGTGTGCGCGTGTGTGTGTGCATGTATTCATGTGTACTTTTGTGCAGTCTGAACTGTATATTTGCATTTGGAAACCATCTTACTGATTGGCTCCTTGGCGCTTGAGTTCAACAGTCCACGAGGCATTTTTGGGCAATTGAAAAACTCAGCTGTGTCCACTTTTGTCTGCTCTGGTCCGACACGAAAGAGGCACGATGGTGAACAATGGAGCGAAAAAGAAAAAGACTTGTGCCCTCTCAAATGTGTTACACAGTGCATTATTGATTCAACACAGGTAAACACCAGCAAACAAATTGATGCACTATTTATTCTTAAGGGCATCGGTAAAAAAGAAAAGTCATGTAGGAGAGATGGGGATTTGTGTCTAAGCATGTCTGCTTGTGTGTGTGTGTGTGTGTGTGTGTGTGTGTGTGTGTGTGTGTGTGTGTGTGTGTGTGTGTGTGTGTGTGTGTATAAACACACTGACAGCCTGCCTCTGTTCTTATCCCCATGTACAAGCCTCTCTATTATTCCTTCCTTAATGGCACTAATTAGACTGTTCCCTTTAATTAATCTGCCCTTGATTGAGCGAGTGTTTGTCCGTGTGTGTGAGCGCACGGTGTGCTTGTGTACTTGTGTGGGCGACTTTGTATGTAGGCAACACTGCAAATGTGACCCAGTGATCCCAGCGCTCTGGAAATAAGTGGCAGGATTTATGCAGCATGTGGAGCTCCTTGAATTCTCAGAGCAGGGCAAAACTGCACACCTACGAGGTGTCAAGGTGGAGAGACTACAAGTGGAGTCCACTACGGTCTCCTAATTTCCTGCAAAGGGTGCAATTAACAAAAGCAGTGCTCTTGGTTTGCATGAGGAAGTACGGAGGAGCAGTGGGGGGATTGCAGATGGAGTTTGCACCAGTTCTCCTCTTTCTTTAATAAATACGATCCAGCATAGTTCCCCCTCTTTTCTCTGTTTCCTCTTGACTGTTTCTTATTTTGGTTTGCCTCAGGTCCCATGGAAAACCCAGTCCACCTCAGCAGAGAAAATGAGGCAGTGTTTCTGCCTATTGACTTACTGTTTTCTTTCCATAATTGTTGCCATAAAGCATAATTAAACTTCATTGTTCATTCCTCCATCCTCCCCCTGCCTCTTTGCCACTCTCTTTCTCTGCTCTTCACAAGTTAGAAAGTAATTATATCTCAGTATGCCTCCAAGACGGCACACTCCTGATCCACTGATGAGAGCAGGCTGGGAGGTTGAATATAATGAAAAGGAATACATTACAGGATGCTGGAACACCATAAGCCTGTCCTTACAGATACCTGCTGCTTTGACATAGCATACCAATAGGTTCTCACAAAATCCCACCACAGCTACAAGACAAAATTGAGTTGTTCTTTTTCTTCTTCTTCTTCTATTTTTTTCTTTTTTTGTAAGTCAAAGTAACATGAGTGCATAAGGGTTGATATTGCGTACGGGGTAATCAAATTGCACTGTTTTTCTACTCCCGGGAGTAACCTCTGGGGAAAATTTCGACTTGTTTTTCCACATTTGCTCCAGCTATTGATAGCTACGTAACGCGCTGTCGTCCCCAAGATAATTAAAATCAAAATCTCTGCAATCAGAGCTTGAGGTAAAATGACATCCTCCCCTATATTTGGATTTACATCTTTGCTTTTCTTTCATGTGAAAAAAGGCAGAAAAGGTGGGAGACAGACAACAACAATAACGCAACCTCGCCCCTCTCCTGGATTTTCAAAACAACAAAAATCTCCAGAGTACCTTCTGCATTGTGAGGTGTTTACTTTGTCTGACTAACATGCAGTATTCCCTGCTCAAATTTAACAGTCACAGTACTGAAAACAAAGTGAGTACAAACAGAACACAGCACCTGCTTTCTTTGTACAGTAGTTTACTATAAATTAAACCACTGGGTTGTATTCATATTAATATTGGAGAGCTTTAAAAGTTTTTTTTTGAGATTGATTTTTGTTTGCGCTTCAATATCAGTGCATCATGTAAAGAAAAAAACACAATCCAATGCTTGTGTGGATCTATGTATCAAGAACAATTCAGCTCTCTTCTTTCTCTTTAAAGTAGACAACACTATTACATACTACACTAGTATATATTAGTATATAATACACTATTATTATATATTACACTGATGTAGCGATATTTTTTGCTACATCACTGTTTCGTTTTACTCCTTTTCAGGCATCTTTGGTCTTAGAGGACCTAAATTCTTCAGCCTATATTCGCTAATGCATTCTCATCAAATTTCAATGCAATTTTCCTGTGAAGAAAAAAAAACACTACAACCAAACCCAACCATGAAACAAGATTTCAACACCTGCCTGGCAAAGCTTTTTTTTATTTTTTGGTTTTGTTCTTATCTTGTTAGTCACTGTTTCAACAGAGTTAAGCATTACATTAATAAGGTTAGGTTTAGGAATATAATCATGGTTTTCGTTAAAAAGCCTTTATGTCCCACGACCTTTGTGGTTAAAGCTAAAACAAACATACCAACCAGTTTTTATTGGACCTCTACAGTTAAAATAATAATGTACGGAGACTGTTATAGAAGAGTTGTAGGACACACAGAACAGGAGCAGCATGTGTCAAAGGTCAAAAACAGAACTTTTCTTTTGTCCCAGAGGTTGTTTTTCCCATAAACTAGCTCTGTTTCTGTGTATATGTGTGTCTGTGTGTGCGTGCATTTGCCCATCTGAGCATATGAGGTAATAATTAAGGCATATAAGGCAAGAGAGAAGAATATTGTGGGAAATGAAGTGTTAAAATTTACAGAAGAGGGAGGGAAAAAAAGCCTAAAGAGGGGATAAATGACAAAATATGCAATAGCTTAGGGAGGTGCCACCTCTGCAGCCACTTTTCTGTCACAGAGCGAAGGAACCAGCATCACAGCATCAGCATACAAACACCTCAGTAATGAAGCGCCAGCAGTCCTGGGCTCTAACCACACAGACCTATCCATCTCCCCCATGCATTATTCACCACACACAGCCATTTTACCGCCCAGCGCACCCGGCAAAGATTGGTTCCACTTTTTATTTATCTGTTTTTCATCCCCACCCTCCTTTCCCTCCTCCTTCCTTTCCGCAGCTTTTCAATTAAATTAAGGCAAGCGCGACACTAAATCCATGCAGCAGAGGCTGCCCACATGACAATTAGACTGTCAGCTAGACAGAGAAAAAGGAAGAGACGAGATAGCGAGGAAAGCCTAGGTAGGCTGGCAGCGCCGAAATGCTCATTTAGAGAAGTCAACTAGAGCCCAGACAATATGTCCGAGATAGTGCATTGTAGTTCTTTGAGAACACATTCTGCTCAGACTACAAGTACAATCTTAAAGGCCAGCTTTAAATATGTAATAAACAGTTAAATCGACCAATTAATTAAGCACAAATGTAAACATTAAGTAATTTATACAAATAAACTAGAGATTTAGATCATACTTCATCTGATTAATGTCTTTCAGATAACCCTATAATACACCTGCGCCATTATTTCCCAGCTATGTGGAGTGCTTTGGTTTGAATGCTGGCAACTGTGCCAAGAGCTGGCACGCTACAGGTGCACCTAACAAGGTTAATAAAGTGCAAGCTGATTAGTCTCCCGTGTGGGCTAAGAGGGAGAAGCAGTGGTTTTAGGCTCACTTTATTAGATGATGGGATCGAGGAAACAGTTGCCTCTTCGATTTGAAGCAAACGGAATAACATAGAGAAACAAGGCAATCTCAAATTTTTCTTTTCACAGCTCACTAAACTGACCACAGCACATGGCCCATATCAGTCTGCCATTTTCAAAATATCTCTTCTACTAGCCTGAAAATGTGTCCTTATTAGAGTATACACATTCATTCTTGTAGTGTCTGAGCAGTTAAAGAGATTACTACTTGCTCCTCCAAGCCATTTTTCAAAGGAAAAAAAAGTCTCCTAGATCTTGTGCAAAAATGGCAAGATTCAGCAGAACAGTAACCCAAATATCTCAAAGATTTGAATAATGAAAAACTGCATTCAGTTAATCACCTCCAGATAAACTTTGCCTGTTTAGTCTACGCTGCCCTTTAATTGCACCACATTTTATGCATTGATGTTAAATTAAACTAACTGATTAGAATTAGATTTTTAACGTTGCTCTCCCAGCATTGATTAAACTCTTAAAAGCACATCTCATTTGCCTTTGTTTAGTATGCATGAATCTATAAATTCCATCGCCAATGCCATTGCAAATTCAGTGTAGACTACCTGCAAAAACCCTGTCAAGCTACCCTGTGCCACACAGGTTGTAAAACAGGAGTGACTCAAACACATTAAAACCAGAAATTAGTTCTGAAAAAGAGAAAGAAGACAACGACCATCTGTGATTTTGTAGTACGAGATCATTAACAATCAGATCTCCTGATATTTGGAAAACATGGACCATCCAGCTTATTATCAGCGCTCTGTTTCAAAGCCTGTATCTCTGGTCGTATGGGGGTTCGTTAGTGCCTATGGAATTCGCATCTTGCACATCTGGAAAAGCACCATCAATGCTGATAGGTATATACAAGTTTTAGAGAACCTTTTTTCAGGGAATGACAATGCTAAACTCCATACTGCATGGCTTCATAGTAGAAGACTCCAGATCAGACCTTAGTCCAGACCTTCCGCCAACTGAAAACATTTGAATCATCAACTAAAAATACAACAAAGAAAACCCAGAACTGTTGAGCAGCTGGCAGTGGTGCTGTTAACCACCAAGATGCCAGTGCAAACTACTACTGTTGGCCAAAGACAAAGGAACAGTAGAGGATGAAGCCAGGTTCAGAGGTGGCAAGATGATGAAGAAAGTGAGGAAAACAGGAAGACCACAGAGAAGATTCATAGATGTAGTGAGGGAGGTCATGCAGAGGGTTGGTGGGACTGAGGAAGATACTGGGGATATGTTATGGTGACCCCTTAAAGGAGCATACGAAAAAGGGATAATAAGAAAATAGTCCAGGCACAAATGACAAAGCAAGATACTGAAGGTGTACTACCTACTGAAAGAAGGATGCAGATATTACATCAAACCCCATTCTGTGTGATCTATACTTTCAAATGACCTTGAGTAACAGTGAAAACAAATTGCCTTACTTTCCTGGTTTTCCCGGTGTACATGTGTGCCTTTGCATCTCTGCTCAAACCTGGGCCTGTGGGATGTCTCCTGCGACAGGTAAAGTGAGGTTTTGCCGGAGACAATTGGGAGTCAGAAGTCATTTTAGGGAGACCGCTGTTCCTGAAATGAGCTGCGACAGAACCCAAACTAAGCAATTAAGGAAAAGGTCAGGCTGAATAGATAGTCTCCGCTTTTGTGAAGGAGGAGAAGCACACGCGCACACACACACACACATATTGTCGTGTAATAAGTAGTGTTAGCTTTAGTGTTAGAATGAATAAATGAACACACAGGCATGCAGACGCAGAGCAACAGACAGTATGAAAGTGTGCAGATTCCATGACATGCATGAGAGGACACTTACATGCACAAAGACACCCATCAGTCCAGATTCTGAAATCAGTGTCCCACGTCAAAGGGTAGTTGAGATGGTGACATTTCACCAAAGGGCCTTTTAATGAAATGTGACTGGTAGAAGTGAAACAGAAGAGGGGACCACGCTTAATGTTGCAATATTAGTTCAAATGAGATAGGGCTGCGAGGGGGTGTCAGGATGCAGGAGATGAAAATCAAAACAAGAATCACGCTACATACATGTTTGGGATGGTTAGAAAGTGAGCTAGCTGGTGATGCAGGAGAAATGAGAAAATAAGAGTCACTGAAACGGAGGAGAGTGGGAGGGAGACAGAAAGGGAAAATTGGAGAGACGCTCAGCTGAGTAAGAACACAGAAAAGTCATAGCCCAGATTCAATTAACGTCTGATTGCTGTTCTATTGCTGTAATATTATACAGCTGAGAGCAGTTTCATTTTTCAAACAAAGGCCACGTGTCTGCCTCACTTATGATCTCCCCCACACATACACTTATTTTTCCACACATGCATATGCAGAATGTGGGGTTTCTCTCAGTCCAGAGGAACAGAAAGTATGGAAACAAAAGTAAGTGATGGTTTGGGAGAAAGAACCAAAAAAAAGTGTCTCCCTGCAAGACTCCCTGCAGGAGTTTTTGGAGGAATGAGGGACAGCCTATTTGTTCGGGATGATGAAGATATTTCCATCCAAGCAGCCATTTGTGGCGTTACTGCTGTGGACAGCCTGTCAAATCTGCTTTAGCTCTCCGTCCTGTTTGCACACTGCTACCGTCACATGCACATCAACACACAACTGCCTTCTTCCCCACAGACCACAACAGGTGCGCATCGCTGTGACTGTGGTGATGTGTGTTTTCCTGAAAGGAAGAGAAAGGCGGGCTCACTTTGGGTGCACCATTACCAGCAAACCACCTCTGGGCTGAATTATTTAAGCCCGATACACACATGTGTGCACACAGAGTAAATGCATCATACTCACCTTTCCTGGCTGGCTCACAATCACCCAGTGGCAAAGCATTACACGAACGACAGGACAGAAGTTGGACGGTTGCTTTGTAGTAAGCACGTGGAACTCTTCTGGAGCAGTATTAAAAGAAGCTAATGTAATTTGTCAAACACCGCACATCCGTCAGCTGTGTAATAGAAGGAAATAGAGCTGAAACCATAATGTCATAGTGAGCTATAAAACAGACGCTCAGGGGCAACAATATCGCAGAACCTCAGGTCTTCAGAGACCGGACATCTGTCACAAACGCCGACACGCACTCCTGGGCAGGACATAAACACAAAAGTGAACACACGTACACACGCTAATTGTCTCTTTCCACACAGTTATAACTTTGTGAGCTCGTAAGTGGCTTTTGGGGAGACTCGAGGCATGAACGGAAGACAGACGCAGACACAGTATCGCCGTGTCTCCCTTTCTCTTCCTCAGCACACGCATTAAGTGGCGTAGGGGAGACTGTGAACTCTGGTTGAACTCGGGGTAGAAGAGAGGTGAGAGGCAGTGCCACTCACGTGCACGGACGGATACTCACATAAACACCCAGTGGTATTATGACAAATAGTGTGTGGCCAACTGCAGGGCAGTGCAATGTGCTTGGACACATACAGATGATGTTTTTAATCTTAAATTATGGGGTTTTAACTTTAATGTACATCCGGGGATGCCGAGAACACACACACTCAATTTAACCCTGTATGTGTGTGCATGTGCATGCCTGTAGTCAGAATCCCATTAACCTTTACAAACCTCCTCCCTTAAATACAGTTGAGTGATTGAGTGTTATTGAAATCCCCCATCAATTATTGATTGGAGAAAAGCACCGCCATAGTCCCCTTGCACATCAGACACACAAGGGATGATCATAGCAAACATATATTTACCCCCCGAAAAAAACGTTTTTTTAAAAAAACACATAAAATTGTTTTATTTTAATTTGCATAGTATTATGATTATGATTATTCTTTTTTATTTTAGCTTTTCACCTGCAGGTATGATCAGGGTTAAGGCAGATGGTGCTGGGGAATTCTTGTGCGGTAAAGCTGTGGTGCACTCTGGTGATGGTGGTGCCAAGTTTTCCTCTAAAAGATTAATGTGTAACTTTGTGTGACCCCGGCTCACTGCCTCACTAAGTCTCATTGGCAACCTTGGCCTGGAGTGCTCACCAAGTGCTGTTAGCCATGGCTCATCACACACATGCACACATGTGCACATACACACAAAAACCAATCACCCGCTGTGCAATATATAAGCAAAAGTTGTCGCACAAAGGTGTGCAGACACACGTAGACACATACACACACACACACACACATGCACACAAAACAGAGCAGCCTATGCATTTTCATATGTGCTGGTGCACACATTCATAGATGCCTACACACATAGACACACACACACACAGTGGCTAACTGGTGGTTGATCAGGCCAATCTAAATGCTAAACAAGATTCTGTCTCAGCGGTAAGGTGGTAGCCAGCTACAGAGTGTCTCTTCTCTGGAGGTTCCAAACAAGGGGAGATAAAATTCATATGTGTGTGTGTATTTGTGTGTGTAGTTCATTTTCAAGACCATTTTCAAGACAATCAAACACAGTGAGGTTTCTGAGGCACATGCAAGAAAATAAGTACTTTATATTCTCCCAAATTAATTGCTAAGTAGACAATAATAATGAAATAAACACATACACACACACAAAAACACAAAGACGCTGTGCTACAGGTAACTCAGCCTCAAAACAATGCGTGTATAAAGATACAGCCTTTGAAATCATCTCCCTGATTCAACAATAAGCCTCCACGATGATGCTTCTTTGCAAACAGAAAACAAGGAGAAGTGTAAATATGCATGTACCCATACTTGGTATTCTGTGTGGCAGCTTTGCTCTCCCACAGGCCCACGCAGATAAGCAAGACAGCAACTACAACTTAATGGGTTTCAGGGAAAAGACAACATATTCCACATTATATATTATAATATGTGCGATGTCTCACTGCTTATTCCAGTATGAGCCGCCCTGTTAAGGTGTGTTCGCACATGAACTTTGGACAATTTCTCAGACAACTGTCAGACATTTCCCACATATTCTGATGTGCACTGTTGCAAATACTTCATTGTGAAGAAAAAGGAGCAGGGCACATGACACCCGCTTACAAGCAGTGAATACACGGGACTATTATTTGTGCTATTCACACATTGGTGCAATCAGAAATCCTGTACTTTGTTCCATGGAGCCAGCAGGCCAAAGACTGTTAAATGTGGGATCTGACTGCAGACACACACACACACACACTTTCTTCTACTTTTCTTCTTCTTGCAGTTCACCTGGATTCATCTGTTTGGGATTATGTACGTTTGAGCTAATGAGAGCACACAAAGGACGCTCTGATTAAGATTGGCTTGCTGAGTAATGAAAACCCACTGTAGTCCTCCTGTGAGAGACACTGGGAAGAAGAGGAATGAGAGAGTGAAGTAATGAAGTAATGAAGGAGCAAACAGCTTGCAGTTTGGAGAAAGCAGTGTCTCTGGAGCACAGAGGAACAGAAACAGACAGGGAGCTAAAGAAATGAGAGGAGATAGTACAGGTTAGAGAGCACTGGGGGCAGGGGATATGAGTCACGCATGGAAATACATTTGCATGCATTTGACATTAAGGGCAGAGGTGAAGAACAAGCTACCTGGAGAGTCATTGGAAAAGCATACATTGTTTGAAAGTCATGTGGTCATCTCAGCACTTTGCTATGAAACAGGTTGCCTCAAAGTTGTTGCCACTTGCTTCAAATTAGACGACAGGGCTCAGGTGTGTGACTGGGAGACTCTTCGGCCTTTATCGTAAATCCCACGGCTACTCTGATCTATAATTCATACGGACAAATGGAGGCAACACCAGCAGGAACACAAGTCGTATGCACACACACTTTCAAAGCCTCAAAACCCACCGCCACACACACAATCTCATTCTTTCAGGCAATCTGCGGAATGACTATGTCTCTTGGGATGTAGGCTAAACACCCATTGCTATGGTGATGGAGCTTGGGCTCTATCCAAAGAGACAGAGATGATATATAGAGAGGTTCATCCTTCTTGGATGGCCATGAGGGGAAAACAGCAGCCAAATAACACCAGTGCCTAAAGGGCCTCAGGGCCTTTCAATTTGGGGGAAATTGTTGCTCGCAGCAGCATACAGGGATATTTGTCACGTCACTGGACAATCCAGAGCAACATATCACTATCGATTGAACTGCTCGGGTTTTACGTGACATGCTTCACAGGAAAAGGTCTGCTGCATGAAGTCGGTATGTCAGCACGAATGTGTGTGTGTGTGTGTTTTAGAGAGAGAGAGGAGAAACTAGAGTATATCAACCTACGTGTAGATGATGATTTTTCATTAGTGTCAATACTGTCTGATGCCAGATTCCCTGACACAGGCAAGAGAAGGCTAGAAAGTGCACTGAACGTGTTGGTACAAAATGTGTACATAAGTGGATGCACAGTTTTGTACATTTATGTGCATCTGCAAGCACATATCTAAAACTTAAGCAGTTTGGAGCATGCAGTTAGATGCCTATCAAGGATCTGAGCAACACAAGTAGGTATTAGGTTCTCTGAAGTCTCAGGATTACCATGTAGCATCTTTTATTCCGTGCCTCTCTTCAGGGTGAGACAGGAGCCAAGGAAGGGGAAGGAGGGGTAAAGGAAGGAGGGGAGGAATATGATTTATCCCTCACGCTACTTGATGAATCTGCTCTGGGTGGCTAAACTATTTATGAGCCTCATAGCTAAATTCCTCCATGCGTCTCTTCCTTTTCTCGCCTCGGAACCCAAATCTAATTCGGCCTGGGTGAAATACACACATACATGTGCATACACGTACGCATACACATACTTAACACAAAGTCACCAGCATTTACGCATGTGCACAAAGAGATATACACACACACACTTACACACTTGCCCAGTGATTAGCATTTGTGCCCGCCTGTATACAAATCCATATTTCATGAAGGAAGAATTCAGAAGTGTTTAGTGCGGCAGGTTTGGCTCTTGCGAAGACCAAAACCAACACAGAGACAAGCAGATATCCTATTATCTTAGCATGCCAGGGCCTCTCCTTTGGGTGATTTCCATCTCTCTTTGACAGACAGAAAAAGACTTGGAAAGGCTTTGTTTACTGAAGAACGCAAGTCTCCAAAACATTAGAAATGTGTTCCTTCATCTGTGCACAAAAACTCTAAATGGCACTTGCTCTCTGTGAAATTAAAATCGGTGAGAGTGTGGAATATTTATGAGCTGACTGCTCCAAAATTTGAGGATATTCATCCCCGTAAAGCTTGCATACCAAAGTTATTTTGGGCAAGGTGGCTAAGCAAAAATCCTGGCGATAGAGATAGGAGCAGAAGACAAGAATTTCAAGTTTTTGTGGCTGGTGATTCTTTCTAGAAAACTTAGGACTGTGTTTCGGTTTTACTGGGTTTTATTGGGTGAGGCTTCCTATCTTTTGAGATAATATATCTGAATTTCAGGAGCAGGACCACACCTCATACACACCACCTTCTGGTTCACATATGACACCCCTGCATTAAAAACTGTTTGTTCTCATTTTCGAGCCCCACCCTCCCTCTCTTTTTCAATTCATTCACCTCTCATTAGTCCATGAGGAGCCACCTCCAGTCCCCTGTGAGGCCTTCCGCAAACCACAGCCTTAATTCATGCTCAAGCCATCTGCCATTATCTACTAGAAATGCTGTCAAACCTACATGAGGATGTGGTCATAGCTAGTGAAACTTTGTAAACCTCACGCAGATGTGTTACACTGCAAGTTGAAGTGAATAAAATTGATAATCTGATTACAATGCAATGTTTGTTGGGAAGACTGGCATTCTTTTGGATGTTATAGAAGCAGACACCCCAGCAGGACAATTCACTCTGCCATCCTGTGAAAACTATTGGATCAACCCAAGGAAAATGACAAAGAGCCCAAGACTCTACCTCGAAATTCCCAATACTCAAATATGATTGAGCATCCAATCCACAGTGGCCTGACCCAGCAAGCCAAATAATTCACTGCCCCAAATAATCCAAATAATCCACCGTCTGCCAATTTCCTGTTGTCAGACACCAAAGGACCCATGTCCACATGGTGCCCATATCTAGCAAAGTCAAGCATGAGTAGAGCTACCTCGTATCATCCAGGTGTGTTTTATGCTGTGACTCATTAGTGTATGTACAGATGCAGTGGCCAATGTGCTATTAATCGTCCATCAGTGGCAAAAGTATCTGTTCGTAATTCACATGTGTACACTTTAATTCATGCTGGTACTGCAGTGGTAAACATCACTGAACTGCACTCAGAGAAGCTCTGATGCTGTTTGACTTCCATAACTGTAAATCAGCTGGAGGTTGACTTGGTAGATTTTCCCACGCCCTTGGGCTTGTAGATAAGCAGCGGCTCTAATGCAGCATGCAGCCAGCACTAAAGATCAATGTGTAGTAATAAAACAAACCAAAGAGCTTCAGCATCCATTTCATAATCTCCTAATCAGCTCAAAATCAAAAGCATGCTATGAAAATCCAACAAGACTATGAATATGCTTGTGATCGAGATTATTTTTGCTTATCTTGTACTAAATAAATTCTCAAAGCAAAGGAGCAAAAGGAGATCTAAGAGCTGAGGCTCGGTCGCTGCTGTGAGAGCTACAATTGCAATCTTTTTTTTACAATAAGGGCAGTTCAGGTGGAGCCCAGCTTTGCACTTGTTGCTTTAGCCCAGAATTTCTATAAAGTTAATACTATGAAAATGTGTGGGTCAGTGTGCTTGCATATTCAAAATCAACAACACACTTATTAAAGAAACAATTCCACGTTGCTGGTGTAAGATTTTTGGTGTAAGATCTTTGGTCAGATACACACTCAGTACATGACTTCATTTTCTTAGATAAGAGAAAGTCAAGTACTCCCTAATGGGGTTCATAAACTGTTGATGGATTCAAACAATTTAATCATTCATATAAAAAAGAAAATCCAAATTTGAGCAGCTCTGTAAATTGTCTCATGTTGGAGGAAGAGGCATTTTTCATCATAAATCATAATAAAATAATAATACACTGTTTCTCTTAAAGAGCTAGAAAACATGTGCCAAATAAAAACTCTCTGATTTTCTTAAATTTACTTTCTGGAGACATTAGTTTTATTGTTTTTGTTTGTTTGTTTCTCTACATCACCACAGTTGATTTTATCAATAATTGGACAAACTATCCATCCATTTACTTATCCTCTTCAGGGTCGCGGGGGGTGCTGGAGCCTATCCCAGCTGTCATAGGGCGAGAGGCAGGGTACACCCTGGACATGGTCGCCAGTCTGTCACAGGGCTAACACACAGAGACAGACAACCATTCACTCCCACATTCACACCTATGGGCAATTTAGATTGACCAATTAACCTATCCCCACTAACTGCATGTCTTTGGACTACGGGAAGAAGCCGGAGTACCCACGCAAACACGGGGAGAACATGCAAACTCCACACAGAAAGACGCTCTTGGGTTGCTTTGACTCATTAACCATTTGCAGTGTCCGATTAGTTTTGGAGTGTTTGTCTGAATCTGAGCAGTGAGTATAACCCTGTGCACTTCATCCTGCTACTTCATTCAGGAGTCACATCAATAAACACTAGTGACCCAGTTCCGCTGGCAGCTATACATGCCTATACCGCAACACTGCTTCCATCGTGGCTGACAGATGGTGTGTTACACTTCGTTTCATGAGCTATTTCATTTCTCATACTTTTCTCTGCCCGTCATTCTGGTACAAGTTCATCTTGGTGTAGTTTGATATTTTCAAAACTATTCAGGCTCTGTTAGATGTTTTTTGACAAAGTACAATCTGGCCTTCTTGTTCTTGAGGGTTTCCATTGATAAAGGTGTTTCTTGATTGTAGTCTTTGACCATGATATTCCTACCTAATCATGAGAGTTCTTGACTTGCTTAGATATTGTGAAGGGATTTTTCTTAACCAAGGAAAGAATTTTATTTCCACTTTCAGGCCTTTTGGTGTTGTTGATCTGGCCAATGCATTTATTCTTCTTAAGAATGTACCACATTGTAGATTCGTCCACTCCAAAAGATTTTGCTATCTTGCTGATATGTTTATTTGAGTTTTTCAGTCTTTGGGCCTCATACTGCCGGCCCGTGAAAAGATACGAAAAGCAAGTTTAACACTTGGAGTCATTTCCACATCTTCTGTTTCCCTTAATTTGCCACAAATTAAACGGGCCAGGTCACACCAGGTCATGAAATTGTTGCCCAATTATTTTTTAAACCTTGAAAATGGGGAAGTGTGTACATAAATGTCTGTCATTCCTAAACACATATTAAAATACTTTGAATATCCCATGAACTAAAGCTTTAATCACATCTTGACTGCTTGATTTAAAATCAACTGTGGTGGTGTACAGAAGCAAAATTACAAAACTGTGTCATCATCCAAAAACACATAGACCTAACTTTACATGTGAAGGATTTTTTTCACTCTTTTGTGTGTGTATATATATTACAAGATGGCTACAGACTGGTAGAGCAGCGTGTGAAATTAAAGAGACAGAAGAAAATTACAGAGATGCTGAGATGTAATATGGCCAACCGAGTAACTCAGACAGAAAATAAGACAGAAAAACAGAAACTAGATGAAATAGTTACAGCAGAGTGAGATTTACAGAAAAAAGGGAGTGACTTAGAAGTGGCAGCCAGAAAGAAAATGACAGTGCCAGGAGAAGGTGAATAGCTATTCTTTGAGGTGCACTGATCATGTGGAGAGGTCATTATGACCAAAGGAGATAGACAGACACACAGGCAGGAGAATAGACAGGCAGAAAAACCGATTGGTCCCTCTCATCATTGTCTCTGTTTCCCTTATCTCGATGTGTGTGTCTGTGTGCATGTGTGTGTATGTGTGTCTTCATCTGCACTCCACTCTGAACAAGGTTTTCAGGGACACTTGGCAGGTTGCAGGGCATGGTGCTGAATTTCAATCAGGATCATTTTAGTTAATACACAAGAACTGTGGGTAAAAATCGAGCAAATCATCCAACCAGAATTCAATTTCTACTGCTCACGCCTTGTTTGTTCACATTTACAGTTCTGAAGGGGGGAAAAAAAGAGAGAAGGTTTAAGCAATAGATGAGCGAGGTGAAGAGAGTAGAGGTCGTTATGGCAGAGACAGAGAGCGGACTGAGATGGGGAGAGGGATGGAGAGAAGAAAATGATGAAAAAAGATGGAGGAATGATTTGTCAAAGTAGTGGGTTTGAGAAGATGAAAGAGCGGTAAGAGAAGGGGAGGAGAAGCCACAGAAGAATCGGGAGGAGGGGGTGAAATGCAGAGAGAGGCGTGTATACCATCACACACAGGCAAACTTCCCTTTAAAACAGCTGCCATCAAAGAACAATCTGATGAGGAAAGTGTTTTGCTCTTTCCCATTCCTCGCTGGCTGTGTCCCTGTCATCGTGCCTTCCTCCTCATCAACCTCACACCATCTTGATGCCCGTTTGCTTCTTCCTCTCCTCATCCTGTGTCTGTTTTGGTCTGTCTGTCTTCATCATTTTCTTTCAGCCTGTCTCACCCTCTCTCCCAGAGGAGCATTTGTTTGTTTGCATCGCAAATATTCTAAATGAAAGGGTGTTGTTTTATTCGGCAGGTCGAGATCGCTCGTGGGCATGCTGAGCGTCTGCACTGTGCGCGCCTTCCACGTGTGTCTGTATGTGCACGCGTGCGCGCGAGCTACAGCGGTGCATGGCAAGGCGGTAATGAATTCCTCAGCGAAGCAGCGACACACAACAGCTTGAAGATCAATTTTTAATAAGAACTCTGCAGTTCACAAGCAGCGCAAAAAAACTCTGTGTGCGTGTGTGCGTGTGTGTTTGTGTGTGTATTTGATAAGAGCTCTGCAGTTGGCTTGTAGAGCAATAAACATATTGTAATCAGTGGCTTCTGACCAAAAAAACCTAATCCCTGTGTCTGAATCTGTGCACGTCTGTGTGCCTGCCTGTGTGTGTGCGTGCATGTGTATTTACTAAGATAGGGGGATCCGCTTGCTGCTTCATGTTTTTGTGATATATGAGTCTAATTTTTAAAAACAGAAACTGTTCATTACCAAAAAAGTAAGTGCAGTCATCAGTTTGAGAGTGAAGAAAAAGTTTCTGAAAGTGAGCCAACTCTGAGCTCCTGAAACAACTAAACAACTAAAAACACAGCAACAAAGAAAAACAACCACAGAGGGTATAAAAAATGGACGTAGTCACAGCTGACATCATCCAAAGTACCTAAAGCCTCTTATAGCCTTGAGATGAGAATTTCCTTTTCCATCTTGGTTTGGAAAAAAAAGAAAACTGTGGTATGAAACTTTATTCTCACTGGCCAATGGCTGTGACATTTCATACCAAAACATCATATATGCAAGATTTACAAAAAGACCTGATTTCTATTCAATATGAAATGAAAAACGATTGTCTGAGACCATAAACTCAGCAGGAAAGTGTTTGGATAGGTCAAGTCAGAAAGCCGTTTTCCTGTAGATTTCAATGGGACCACAACTACAGCCATCGCCATCTGGTGACCTTCAAATAGTATGCGGTTTTAAGGCAGTTCCGCACTCGCATAATTTTTCTGACCTGGAAGCTACGTCCATGTTTTATGTACCGAATTTCACACTGAGTTTTAAAGACAGAAGACACGTTTGATATTGTAAACCATTTTTATATTTTTTTAACCAGAACCACTGGACAAAAATATTTAAAAAAACCATTAAAAAAAACCATTCACAACCAGCTCTGCTGCAGCAGCTCAATGCAGGGTATGCTCTGGTATATTAAAATATCAGTTGCAAGTGCCATTTTTTCTCCAGAACACCTAACAGCACCTAGACGTAGTCTTCCACAGCAAGTCACCTATAATAAGTTATCAGAACAGGTGTAATGACCTCCTACTAGAAAGAGAGAGTTAACATTCAAAGCACCTCCCTGAGGTGTAAGTATGAGCACTGATCTAACCAGGTGACTGCAGGGGAGGCCATTCATATTCAAGTCTTACACAGAACCTTTGTTTCTATCCATAATTCATGAGAGAGTTCCTCCTGCATGCCTCATCCTGGCCTCCTGGTCTAACCTTCTCCGCCTCCTACACGGTATCATACCCAAACTAGCAGTAAAAGCAGTTATTCAGTGAACATTATACTGTAGGGAATGGATGTGGGCTAATGTGATAGGGGAGGGAAGAAGGGAAAGGCGTTCAAGGATATTAAATATGGAGCCCCGTTTTGAGGTGTTCAACTCATGAATCACCCCGAGCAAAGAGAGCAAGAGAGGGATGACCCTGATTCATTTGTCTGTTTTCCTCTCCTCGTTTTTTTTCTCTCTCCCTCTTTCTAGAAACAGATGCAAACTATCATTTCTTTCAGTTTACACACAATTCATCTCTCTTAGACTTTTAACACATCTTGTCTCGTTGTGTTTTATTCTCACACAGACTGAGCAATGTTGACCTTGGCTACAAACAGCATGACAGTCTGCTGGGAGTCTCTTGACCTTATCATCTTCATGTTCCGTTATGAGGGCATGACATGAGTGCAAATGGACACTTGTCCTTGAAAAGCAGAGCGGCAAAGGCATTTTCCAAAGGTGTTCAACACCTTGGGGAAAAAAAACCCCGCACACATCATGAGTATTACGCTTTGTATCATCCACATCAGAAGACTCATTACTTTGTTTGCATGCATATCAGCTTTTAGGCGTGAACACTGCAACCACAAACACTTCATCAAGTAGGCAGAAAAATACACCAAGGCTCCTTCATCAAGTCCCAACGGATAATGAAGAACACTGATGGTCACTTTATGCAGAAACAGTTCAGTATTAAGCTATCAAAAAAGCACATCACACAAATAAATGCAGGGAGGGCACTCTGATGCACAGCTAATCACGTAGAGCAGCAAGGATAATTGGCCAGCATTGATTGTGCTTATCTGGCTCGCCATATACTCAGCTACAAAATGTAATGTGTGTGTGTGTGTGTATTACTTGTGAGGACATGTTTGCACAGTTTATACTCAAACTTATTTATGCTTCCTCTTGCCTCTACTTTTAGTTTGAAGATATTGTTTGAGAGTCGCTGTAGGGCGAAGGAATGAACACAAGTAGTATGAAGACAAAAATGATCTAGACAGTACTTGACAGAGGTGCATGTGAAAATCATGCTGGATATGGTCTGTCTTTTATTTGCCAGCTCTTTATGAGAAAGCTGATGCCACATCCAGTTGAGAACTCTGGGCAGGTGAATTCACCTGACATAGTAAGAAAGAGTTAATTTCTGTTTGTTATATGTTATACTGTCTTATATGAGAGACTATGCACTATGCAATCAGCTGGACAAGCCTATGTTACTCAACTCAAAAGCATCATCAGCAGCTGATAATTAATGCCCTACCAGCCAATTATGTCGTAAGACTAGCCAAGTAAAAGGTGTATTTTCTGCACATTGCCACCTCCACTGTTTAATTTCTCTTTTGTTCTTTTTCATGAAATAAAGACTTGCAGTGCATTACTGTAAACAACGGCTCATTTTCTGCAGGGGTTTGGCTTAGCTGTACACCGAAAACACAACTGTATAAACACAGTAACTTTGGGGTTTTCATTTATGAATCCAAACAAATGGCTAGGGACATTTTTCAGATGCAGTTTAGTGGGTTGCTGCTAAGGATAGGAGTCAAGGGGTGAAGTGAATTTGCAAAATCTTTATGGATGTAAGCAAAAGAGCTGTGAAATGTCACGACTTAAACATGAACTAAGAGTGTGATAACAGTGTGTGTGCATTTTGGTCTATGAGAAGCTATTTCAGCGCTTTTCATTTAGAGCTGAGAATGAAAGCCATTACAGCAAACTTTTCCCCTAAGAGATCTATCTCCATATCTCGCTTCCTAACTGGGTCAGTAGTAGTAGAGTAGTTGCAGCCTCTATTGCTGGTTCCAAATGTAAACACAGAAGGAACACACGTCTCTCTTGGCCAAAACAACCTGCGTCATTCTCTCTAATTCAGTGGTAACAGCAGGAAAATGCTTCAGGGCTGTGAGTTAACTCTACACTAATCTAACAGGGAACCGTCTGCATTTCACTGAACAAAAAAAAGAGTTGTGTAATTATCTTAAGCTGTGGATAAGAGGAAGCACCTCTCTACCTACTGTGTGCTTTCCTGCCCCCTCACAAGGAGGAGCTTAACAAGGTGAGTGGTATAACTTCACCATTATGCCATAACTGTGCTGCTAAATATATCTTAAGTACCTAAAGACATCAGGTTAAGAACCTCCAGTGGGACTATTATATGTAGTCTGGGGTAGCTAGAGTATAGACCATGGTTATATTACACAAAATAAATAATTAATAGCAAGTACAGTTGGGGTGTGATTCTTAATTTAACCCTTTAATACCTCTCTAGAATAAAAATAGTGTGAAACCAGGAAAAACACGGCTTTTCACATCAAGGAGGGATCTGATAAAGGGACAGAGCCAAAGTTAGAAATAACAAAGAAGCAGTATCAAAATAAAATGACAGGAACAAACAAATGCACCTACATGTCACACTGACAAGAGGTGAGAGGCCGGTTACTGAAAGAGGGCAGGATGGAGAGACAAGATGGCAGCGGAGAGAGGACAGCCAGGTGAGTGGATAAGCCAGGTGTATTAGTCATGAAAAGTGCAGGGTGCGGGGTGAAGTTCTTCTGGGAAGTCAAATACAATTCCACGAATCAGGAGAGAACAGGGTGACTGAAATATCACAGGAAGAAACAAGGTTAGAACTAGAAACAGAGGCGTTAGAGCAAAGACTAGAGTGATTTTATTTATATAGACCAAATGACAACAACAGTTGCTTTAAAGCGCTTTGCATTGTGAGGTACACACCTGACAGTAATACAAAGAAAACAGAGAAAACTCCAACAATCATATGACCCCTTGTGAGCAAGCGCTTTGGCAACAGTGGGAAGGAAAAACTTCCTTTTAACAGGAAGAAACCTCTAGCAGAACCAGGCTCAGGAAGGGGCGGCCATCTGCCGCGACTGGTTGGGGGTGAGTGGCTCTGCCTCCCATTCTACTTTGAAATACTCTAGGATAATAAAGAATAACAGTAGTCGAGCCTAAAAGCAATAAACACATGAACTAGTTTTTCAGAATTACTGTGAGAGAGGATGTTTCTAAATTTGAAGATATTGGACTAATGGAAGAAAGCAGTCCTACATATTTGTTCAGTACATGCATTGAAGAACACATCCTGGTCCAAAATGACTCCAAGATTCCTCACAATGTTTCTTGGGATCAGGGTAATGCCATCCAGAGTAAGCATCTGTCGAGATACTGCATTTCTATTTCTAAAAGCACACCACCTCGATGAGGGAGATCAGGCACAGCTGAGTGAAACGTCTCAGCTATGCAGCTCTGGCCCAAGCACACCTGCTCACAGACAAAAAGAAAAGGGAAAAAACAACAGAACCAGCTCCAGTCTGTCCTGACCCTCACACTCTCTATGAATGCCAATCCTTTTTCACTCATCTTCAGTCCAGTCCTTGCACCTGACCGTTTTTGGCTAAATGTTTGGTCAGCCACTTCACACTGACCTATGAATCATTCAAGGACAAAAAAGATGCCTAACGTAAGGGATGAACCGATGTTGTGTCTACAGTTTTAAATGGTATCTTCAGCACTTTGTTACTAAGACTGTCACAAAAACAGATCATTTGTTTTCATTTTTTAGTTGAATCTATGAAAAATGGCAAAGATAACAGTTTAGCAGGCATAAAATTGTGTTTTTGCACCAATAAGGTGATTCCCAAAAAGTTATTAGCTGAGAACTTGTCATTGAAGTTATGTGCATGTCCTTAAAAATTCAAGGAAACTTGACAAAGACATGTAAACAAAAAGACTATCTACAGCAGATGAACGAGATTTTCAAATTAATTTTCTTAAGAAATAGGCGGGCAGAAAGTTAGTAAAGATCTGACACAGGAGCTGAGAGATGCATCTGGCTCTTTAGAATACAATAGAATAGAATAGAATAGAATGGCTCTTTATTGTCACTGTTACAAGAACAATTAAAGCTGCAAGCAGCGATATGAGGGCCCTCGCACCCCCGGCACGTCGAGCCAAGCCCAACACCTAAAACCAGCGCTTCCGATCTGATGTCACATTGATGGAATTCATGCATTTAACCACCAGCTAAAATTTCATCTCATTCAACCATTATTATAGTCGTCCCACTAGGTGGCGCTCTAACCATTACTGACAAATGGCATAACAAACATTTCCGAGCTCGAGTCTCATCACGCCTGCGACCTTTGGGAGAGATTGGACATTGTGTTTTTGAGCGACAGCAGGTTACTGCTTTTTGGCGAGTGATTGAAACTCCACGTGCCGCCATGACCACCCCGTTTCCCTGAACGTAAAAAGCTTCGCAATTTAACATCACAAAGGTCTTTAGATTCCACACACAGGAGATCGCGTAAATCTAATGAAATCCCTTGGAGGAGTTCGTCAAAGTATGAGGCCTGAAAAGAGGGGAAAATGTCGCCAAATTTACACATTAATTTTAAAATGGCTGACTTCCTGTTGGATTTGGGATATTGCTCCAAGAGACTTTTTTGTACATCTTGATATCTCCAATAAGCTTGCCAGGTTTCAAACTCATACATAAAACACAGAGCAGGGGCTGTTGTTTTGAAATTTTGTAGGGGGCGCTGTGGAGCCATTTTGCGCTGTTCAAGGAAAATGAACATATAAAAAGAAATCCCTCATCACATTAGAGGTGTGCGCCAAATTTCAAGACTTTTTAAACTTTTCAAGCCCCTCAAAAGCCACTTCATCTTTCATGGTGAACTGCGCTGCCACCAGGGTGCGCCGTTCAGTTTATAGTCACAATTTTCTCACTGAAGCATCAAGAGGGACTGATGGTGATATTCACCGCTTTTGAGGTGGCCACGATGAACCTGTGAAAATCAGTACAACAAAATGAAAGACATGACATTTCCTGGTGCCACTAGGTGGCGCTCTACGTATTCCTGACAATGGGCATATCAATCTGTTCAGGGCGGGTCTGACATCATCCCTGTAAAATCTGGTACTGATCAGATTGGATTTCATTGAGTTACACTAATTTGTTTCTTCATGGCGAGACCTCAATGTTCGCCATGCTGCTGGGGTCACACCCTTCAGCGAAAACTCACAGTTTTCTCTGTAACCCAAGACCAACTCCTTAAGGCTTTCCTGGAGAAATTTGAGGCTGCAGATGTCACCCATTACAATACTGTACCCCAAAGTGTAAAACATGACATTTCCTGTTCCCACTAGGTGGCGCTGTCCCTGGTGTCAAATATGGCAGTTGAAATATGTTCAGGGGTGGAGCCTTATCATATGTGTCCACTTTGGTCAAGGTCGGACAATGTATGACAGAACGAGAGGCAATAAGATTTTCATGGCGAGTCATCAAAATTCGCCGTGGCGCCACGGCCTCACAGTAACCCGAAAACTCAAAAGCTCCGCAATTTAACATGGCCCAGGTGTGTAGTTGACACTGACCAAATATGAAGCTTGTACGATGAAATTCCAATGAGGAGTTCGCAAAAGTTCGAGGCATGGAAATGGCAAAATTAGAGCCAAAATGTCACCTTCACTTCCAAATGGCGGACTTCCTGTTGGGTTTAGGACATGGCCATAATAGACTTTTATGTGCGTCTCCGAACGTTAGATATGTGTTCCGAGTTTTATACATGTAGGTCATACCCATCTCGGGGGCTCGCGTTTCTCATTTTTCTAGGTGGCGCTACTGAGCCAATTTTCCCTGGACATGTCTACGGACATTAAAATACGTAAATTTTCACCAGACCTGACGCGTGTGCAAAATTTCATGAGTTTTCGAGCATGTTTAGGCCCTCAAAAGGCCGATTCATTTGCCGAAATAATAATAATAATAATAATAATAATAATAATAATAATAATAATAATAATAATAATAAGAAACAGAGCAGATACAATAGGGCCTTCGCACTTTTGTGCTCGGGCCCTAATGAAAGGCAGTTTGGTATCTCTCCATGTGTGTGAAGTACACAATAGCATAAGTATTTACACAATAACATAGACAAATTTACATTGACACAAGAAAGACATTACTTCTATTCATACCGTTTTCTGTAGAAGAACTTTGAATATCCTTCAACAAGTCTGGCACTGTTTTTGCCTCATTTACTTCCACGCATGTTTGCACATGTTTCAATTAATCACTCCATCTATTTCTCATTTTCCTAGAAAATTATAAAGAAGTGAAGGTTGGCTCAAGTCTTTTGCACAGTACTGTATGTATGAAGAAATCTTTTTACTTTGCAGGTTGTGTTCTTCTCTCTTTACGGTGATGGCCTCATTTAAAGAAATTTTTACACCATCCTGCACACACAAACAGACACTAATAGTCATCTGCCACCAGAAGTCAGTCACCATGAGCACCATGGGAATTCGTTGCACAGCTGGCTCAAAGGGCAACATGCATCTATATGCCTCTAAAACATGTGCTACACTGTACACATTGCTATCCTTCTAGCCTCTCTTTTCAAGACACATACAGCGCATGAATCTTTCCAACCAAGTGAACACATGAAGTGAGGGTTTAATTTTCTATGTGGGGAGCCATTTGCAAAACCCTTCATCCCGCATGTGCATTTCTAATGCAGTCACATTGCAAGCTGAAAAGCTTAGCAGGGCTACTGTCTCCACTGCCTTCATCTTGGCACAATTATCATCTAATGTGACAGGTGACATTTTCTACCACGCTGGGCCGGGCTCTTGTTGAGGATTCAAATGCATGATAATAGATTGTAACTGAAAAAGACCATTTATTTCTGTCTCACTCAAAAACACATTACATGTGGACATCTTTTCACCGCCTCTATGAATGCCGTGTATATTTGTATGGAAAATGAGGGAGCAATGGAAGGCAGGGTTAAGAAGCAGGAATTATTTTACATGGGTTTGAATGAGGTAATTGAAAGAAGAGAAAAATAGGTTTCCTTAAGAGGACAACCTTCAGTTCATTTGAAAAAAAAAACCCCAACAAAAAATGGAAAAGAATTAAAAAAATAATTTATTTGCTGTAAAGCAAAGTATTATATGCCCATTTTTCCAATACATCACATATAGGCAGATACTTTAATGTAGATGACTGATCAAAAAACTTGTCCATTCATGTGTTTCTCTTGTAATAATGTTTTGTCCAACTGTATTCTGAAAAGTGTCTGTCTAGCCAGGACTTTTCAATTTTTGCATATTAGTTACACTTAAATTTTTCAGATACTCAAAATTTTAATATTAGGCAAAGATAACCTTAATACAAAATGCAGTTTTCCAAGTATGATCTCATTTATTAAAGGAAAGAAAAGGTTATGCAAACCTACCTAACCCTGTGTGAAAAAGTAAATGTAATAACTGGTTGTGCCACTCTTGGCACCAACAACTGCAACTGAGCATTTCAAGCATCACTCTGGAGGAATTTTGGCCCACTCATCTTTACAGAATTGTCTTAATTCAGTCACAATAGAGGGGTTTTGAATGTGAACAGCCTGTTTAAGGTCATGCCAAAGCTTCTTAATAGACTTAAGTCGACTCCAAAACCTTTTTTTTTCAAACTCTCAGAGGTGGACTTGCTGGTATTTTTCAGATCGTTGTCCTGCCGCATAACCCAAATGTGCTTGAGCTTTAGGGCACAAACTGATGGCCAGACATTCTCCTTCAGGATTTTCTGGTACTGAGCAGAATTCATGTCTACATCAATAACGGCAACCACCACCACACTACCACCACCTTGTTTGACTGTCAGTTTGATGTTCTTTCATGAAATGCTGCATTAGTTTTTCACCACATATAACAGGACTTGAAGCTTCCAAAATGTTCAACTTTTGTCTCGCCAGTCCACAGGATATTTTCCCCAAAGTCTTGGAGATCATCAAGATGTTTTTTTATGAGCCTCTGTGTTCTTTTTGATCAGCAGTGGTTTCCAACTTGGTACTCTCCCATGGATACCATTTTATCCCAGTCTTACTGTTGGACAATGAACACTGACTTTAAGTGAGGCAAGTGAGGTTGTTCCTGGATGAGCGATGCACTCTTGGAGTAATTCTGGTACTGCAGTCCAGGCACTGCTGAGAAGCTTCACCATTGTTCCAGGCTTTCTTCACCTATGGATTATGGCTCTCACTGGAGTCCTTGTTAACTTTGTAACCCTTTAAAGACTGATAGATGTCAATGACTTAGTTTCTCAGCTGCTTCTATAGATTGTGACATGATGTGTTGTTTTTTTTGAGATTTATTTAGCCTAAATCAAGTGATTTCTTGATCCAACAAGTCTGGCCATACTCAGGCCTCGGTGTGGCTGGAGACAAAGTGTGACAAATATTCAAAAAAGTAGAAAATCAGGAAGATGGCCAATACTTTTTTAAATCACGGTATGCTTTACAACACACTATATACACAATTATACACATATAAACAGAGAGTCATCTCTAATAAAATTTGTAATAGGCTCATTTCTTGCCATCCCTCGCATACTCAGTCATGTAAAATTCCACAATGACTTAAAAATACATTTGAGCACAAACCAGTTGAAACAGGCCTTGAGGTCTCTCTGTTCACATTAACACCCAGGTCACCTCTGGCCCACACACACAACCACGTACACTTGTAATTAATGAAACAGGAGGAAGGCAGATGGAGAGGACAGAATGAGAGAGTGACGACATGCGAGAGAGAGAGCAAAAGAAGCAGGGTTAGGAAGGCCTTGCTCTACAAACAAGACACCCTCATTACCACATAATCTCTGACACAAAGTGGAAACAGAGAGAGACAGCTAAGACACGAGAGTTTTGGGAAGATTTGGTTTGCGCTGATGAAGGGTAAGCGGTGCTCGAGGCTAGTGTTTGAGTCTGCATGTGCGGTTGGGCAGCGGAGAAGTGGGAGAAAGGAAGAAGTAACAGAAGGATGAGGCACGAGATTAGAGGTGGAAAGGGGCAGAGAAGGAAGCGACAGACAAGAGTAGAGAGAAAAAGGGCAAAGGTCTGAAAAACAGTGGTCATTAGCAGGCAGAACAGTAGCCCCGAGAAAGGCACACATGTTCACACACAGGGGCTTCTCAGTAGGCCAGGCACATAGTCTTGATAGTGCATCATAATTAATATTTCATAGGTTGTCTCCTGCAGGTGAAAGAAAAAGAAGACCCGATGGAGAGATGAAAATAAGAAAAGAAAAAAGAGACAAACAAACAAAGGAATATTCAAACTGTGTAAGTATGTACATTTCTATGTGCTAACATGTGCTACATGTGATTCTGTGTACATATCAGAGTGCTTGTGAATAATCTGCAGGATTCACTTCAAGTATTGCTTCTTTTGCTTTTTTAAATAAAGATGCCGTTTCCGAAAACAGCCGAAATTAGTCATATAAAGGGTTAAATGCATTGTTTGTTGGGTGAAATCTTCTTGAAGCATGAAATCAAATGCTGACTGACATTTCCAGCGGGACAGCAACACAATCACTATGTTTTTTTTTACCTCCATTATTATGCAACATGTTTAGTGCAGGCATTTTGTAGCATTCATTCAGTCAAGTGGAAAACAGCGGTGTAAATAAGCATATAATGAAAAACAAGTTGACCATGCAGCAACGTAAGGGTCGGGCCTTTGCTTCCGCTGAGTTTTAAGCCTTTGTTTTAAGCGTATTGTCTGCTGCAGTTCCCCAGCAGCCACTTTCCTCCACCTCCATGAAAGACTGACACGGTAGAAACTGCCTGAGTGGCACAAAATCTCTGGGGTTGCTTAGATCAGTGGGTTCCTTTGAGCTTTCCTCCATTTCGAGAAGCACAACACCCAGACAGGGAGGGGATCCCAGATTACCATAGCATTAATAAAACAAACTGTAATCTGAAACAAGAGCAAAAACAAAAGGCTGTATCCTTGTTTTCCCCCAGGAAGACTCTCTGCGACTGTGTGTGCGCCGTTTGTCATGTACACACAAGCTTACCCAACGACACGCGCTTGCTGACACACATACACATGCATAGTGGGATGCACCCATGCTTGTAATGGCATTGTTCCTCAGAAAGGTTAATTCATCACAGTTCAGGATGCTGTGATGGAGAGAGGGATGAAAAGAGGTGAAAGAAAGGGCAGAAAAAATGCCCCAAGGAAGTACAGGAATATATAAGTTGGGAAGGAAATATATAGACAGTGCGCTATTTGGAAATAAGGCGAAAATAAGGGATAAAGAACACGGTAAGGCAAAACAATATATATTATACAACATATAGAATGGGATTAGACACAGTTTTTATAGATGTGATCAGAATCAAGTTTATGCTTTCTGGTACTCAAATATCCATTATAAAGAATAGATATAGGAATGCATTGCCATGGAGAAACAGCACTGTTTTAGTGAAGACTTTCTAAAGAACTGAAGAGTCGCCCACCTCCACCCCCACGCCAGTGTACCTTGTACAATCATAGATCTGGAAGTACACCCATTTTTAAAGAAAAGAAAATCTCATTTTTAAGTTTTAGTCCATTTTTTCCTTCAAGATAATCTCTTTGGGCACTTCTGCAATGGTTCCAGCACAGCTGCTATTTTTAGATCGCTCCCTGGATGTCTCATTCGGACCACTTGTGCTTTTGCGACTGTGACGCCTCCTGGATTTCATACAGAGTCGAAACAGTGACCTTTCAAAAGTCGCTGAGAGAGAAATCTGGTGAGCAGGGCAGAGTGGGGCTGATGAGAGAAAACTGTGTTGGTGTGTCTAAAAAAGATGTGCAATGTGGCCACCACCACGGGGTTAGGTGGTGCATGCCACCTCATCACCAGTGATGATCCTTGACGTATAATAAGGTCACTATGACGCAGTGAAATCAGAGATGACTATGCACTGAGAGGACTTCCAAGGAGCAATCGAAAAAATAGTGCGGGGGGTGCTGGAAGAGGTCAAGAGGGAAATTATCCATATTTGCATCATTAGGAAAGGTTTTTGTTTTTCTATGGGCTATGTAACAGAAATTTATTATCCTACTTTGTGCCTGCCTTCTTTTGAATCATATCATAGTAGGTGGCTTTTTTGTAATCAGTGCATAATGACTCGAAATATAGTGACTTGCAAAAATCGCTTGCTTCATTCTTGGTTGGTTTTAATAAGGTTTATTATCTCTCACAAAATCTGACAACAATGGTTTGAATTAATTTGGTTTGGTAATAAAATTCCTCTCACGTTATACGATCCCACACTTCAGCGATATCTTCCATAAATAAATCGACATATTCATTAAAACACTACTCAACTTCGTGACACAACACGTAACATAATTGCACTTGATCAGCCTTGTTGACCTCCTTGCTGATCAGCACAAGCCCTGATCCACCTTGACAATGACACTGCAGTGAGCCTCTGGCACTCTCCGCAAACAACTTCTTCCAATTTGCTGTTCAACGGTGAGTCACTAAAATATGAAAAGAGCACAAATAAAGGCATGTATTGCCTCGCCTCAGGAAAATACTTACTTTTCTGTCATAAAGCTGCATCTTAAGCTACACGCCAGAACGCAAAGTGCCTACGGAGACAGAAGGCAACAAATCTTGTGTGGTCCTGTGCATCCTCTGTGAGCAGAAGGCAAATGAGTGCGTCTTCATTGTGATTCAGGGCTGTTGTTGTTTTGTGTAGTTTTCTGGGTTCTTCGCTGTGACTGAAGCATATGTCCCAGCTTAATCAAGCTAACTATTTCCCTCTGCCCTTCTCGGTAAACATCACCAGATAGAGTCCTCCCATACATCAACATACTAGACAATACGACCGTATTAACAATCGCCCATCCTTTCTAAACTGAGAACCAGAGGGTCGGTGGCATTTACTTAACCAACTTGGCTGATATTTACTTCGATCACATAGGGGACTGGTGGAAGGCGAGACAGATGGCGTGTCTAATTGTCTGAGCTGGATTCCTTTTCTTAGTTGACTGTGACTTAATTTTATTTAAGATTTGCGTGTGTAACAGTCATAAGTGGGTTTTCCAGAGGAACAGGCATGTGACAGAAATGAAAAAATATTCCAAAGAGACCCTGAAAACATGTAAATTACAGAAGCTCAAACCACTGCGTAGCCACCATCTAAGTCTTTGTCTTCCGCTTTAAAATGGAAATGATGTGCAAATGGGTTTCTGCAAAGTGAATACAACCAATTGGTTTCCAAACAATTGCAGCCTCCCTTCCATTTTTTCTCTCAATTTCTGCTTTTTCTTTTTCTCTTTTTTTCCCTTGCTCTGTTTGTCTCTGTGGGCGAGGCGTATGTCCAGCATACGTTAGATTCTCGATGTAGACACATCTCAGTAAGGCATAGCAACCTCTTAGGAGGTATAAATGAATAAAATGGCGTGGAAAACCGGCTTTTCCTTGCGTTGTCAGACACAGAGGAAAAGGGAGAACAAAAAAAAAAAAGAAAGTGGATGAGCGTAAATGCCAGAAAAATGCGTTGGTCAGGGTGGTGATGGCAGACGGAGAGAGATTTGAGCAGGGGGGATGAGCACTTGGAAAGGAGGGGGAAATTAATTTAGTCAGGAGTGGGCTGTCAGAAGTGGTAATAATAGCAGGAGGTGAGATGATGATAGCCTGGATGTGGGAGTGCTCACTGTGGCCTGCTATGGCATGCTCCCATGCACACACACTCCCTGGGACACACACACACACGCCCACATACACACGTAGACGAGGTATCTTTGGCTTGAAATATTATAGAACTTACCCAGACAGACTCACACAAGCACACAAATGCACACCTTCAAACGCATTTGCTATATCAGTCCTCACAGATAAGTGAGCCCTGCTGTGATGTCTTTTAGAAAATAGGCTTTTCCACCATTTTACCCATTTCCCAGATGTTATATCTAGTGGCAGATCTAGCAGACAGCCAGCTTACTTCCAGATGCAGAGGAGCTCACAAAGCCACCGTGGAAGGCTACCTGTGTGTGATGTGCTATGATTAGGAAAGAAGAAGGAGACTGTTACATATGGGGGTTTGCAAAAATACACCTGAAAGCCTGAAGACAAAAGCAACCCATAAATTATATATGGGTTTTCTTTATTTCCTTCTATTTTCATATGTGCTTTACACACTTTTAAACACACAAATAAAGACGTAAACCCAAGACTTACGTCGAAGGCACATCTCTCTCTCTCTTCTGTCTACAGTTTTCCTGCAAGGTTTCCACTTTTTTTTTTTCAAAAGGATTCGGTGAGTGAAGGATGGCAAGTGAAGATATGGTATCTAGTTTTCCACATCATTAGCACCAGGCATGGTGTGGTGTAATGTTGCGTCTCTAATGCCCACAGCCAGTCATGTTCACTAATGATGTTGAATCACCACCTCGGGGTGCCTGCTACTCACTCTGGTGATGGCAGTGTCAGTGGTCTGTCATGATGTTTGTCATGGGCACATTTAAGGAGAAACACTTAGGTGGTAATTATTGCACTGTCATTGAAGAGTTATACCATCCATGGACAACACAACTGTCACCAAGCACTCTGTGAACATTTCTCTCTCATTCAGCTATTTAGTTTCATTTTTTTCTATATATTTTTTACTTTTAGGGCTAGTGGATGTTTTCTTTTCTGCTGTGTATGTTTTTTGTCAGCCTTTGCAATTTTTGCACTTCTTTTTTTCGTGGCTGTCCTGTTCACTGAAGCTTAACAAGTTTGCTATTATCTTATCTACCTCTCTCTATGTCTCATTTGACCTCACTCCATTTTCTTTTATGCCTGATGTCTGTATGTTTCTCTGTGTTGTCTGTTTCCTCTATGACTCAGTGCTCTTTAAGAGTTCAGGTGCCTTAAAGCTCTCTGACTAATTCCATTAATTCCTCTATCTATCCTGTCCTGCACTTCAGGTTTCAGGCCATCACCATCCCTGGTTCCAGTCTCATATCACTCTATTTTTATTCCTCTTTTACGAGTAACCATTTCTAAGGCTTGTGAGCACAAGAGGCTTTGAAGTGACAATGGTCCGGGTACTGAGAGTAATCTATATTCCAAAATGCCGCTGTTCAAAGTTGGACTTTCATGCTAGCTGAATAGAGGGCACCTTTTAACTCAGAGCCAGTAAAAGTGTCATAAGTTTTTTACTTAAATCTCTCATTCCCTTTTTAGCACTCTGAAAAAGTGGATATTAAGCTTTGAAGAAACCGTCTTTTAACAACCCGAGGCATTTCAAGGGTTAACTTTTACAAAATGCAGCAACCTCTGCTATTAATAAGAACATTGCACATTACAACGTACAGGAGGAAGACTTTATATGATTGAAATATTTAAGAGCTAAAGGTGAGGGGACAGAGAAAGAAATAAAAAAGCTGCAGTTTTCACTTTGATTCCCTTTAAGAGCCATTCCCCAATAACTTGTCCCCTGTTTTTATGGAGAAACATACATTTATTGTTTGGGGTTATTGTTTCCTGTAAAATGGGTTTGCTTCCTTTCAGCCTCACAGAATCTTTATTAGTTTTTAAAAGTGGCAATTACCCTTTAAAGGTCAAACAACCAATCAGGCCACTTCCCTTCACTGGCACTTTTTAATGACCTTGCTGTGGCACACATTAATGCCCCAGGAATCAGTGGAACCCCTGTGAGAGATACTTAATGCTGCATTTACATTCAACCTTTGTACTTCCACGTGAACTACACCCTGCACATTTCTTTTTCCATTTCTTTAGTAATAAATCACATATGCGCAGGTGTGGCATAGCTGGTCTACAAGATACTACCTGAGACAGCGTTACTCGACAGTATGGCAAATGCATTTTCTAAATTAGTGTCAAGTGAAAAAAATCCTAACAATCAATTGGTGGTAATCTGTTATTATCTTTAATTAGCTGCACAAAAGAACACATATACCAATTAAACACCAAAAGCACCAATTTTTATCATTTAAACACTGAATACTAATAAGAAAGACCTGGAACATAAAACCTGACCACACTGTGCAAGTTTTCAGTGTGCTTTTAGAACAAAAGATTGACTTCCTCCTCTTTCCCCTTCTCTTGCCGAGCACCACCTCACACTCACACTGCAATCATAATCAGGGTAAGGGATAGTTGCACACATATACCCATCACAGGTGCCCACACAGATGGGTGAAGGCACATGCATAGACTGAGGAAAGTGTGCTCGCACAAAGGGCATTACACACGGGTAGAGGCAAGGCACACGAGTGAGCACACACGCCCACACTCATTCCAATCAGCAAGCTTGTCAGGAATGACAGCTCTGTAATCAGCAGGTAATGATGGGACCCCCATGGTGAGGAGAGGAGAGGAGAGGAGAGGAGAGGAGAGGAGAGGAGAGGAGAGGAGAGGAGAGGAGAGGAAATGAGCTGTCACAAGGCCCTTCAAAGCAGCATCGGGGGCTGAACCTGAATCGGATCGCAGAGTCTCAATAGAGCCTGTCAGCACCAGGTGCTTGCTGAATGCCACCCCCACTCCACCTCATACACACTCACGGACGCACGCACAGTTTTGACTCATCTCCCTTAGCACTCACTCACACCACCTGGCCCATGCCATCTAAACACTGTGGGGTCTCTCCCTCTTCATTTCTCTCTTCCTGAGGATGAGGCAGATTTACAGTTCATCAGGCTCTTTTTCACTTACATGTGTTCAAGATCTGTCTACAGTGAAATCTCACACTGATTGGAGCGAGGGCCCACGCTGAGCGCACTCGCAGACCAATATAGATATGCAAAGACATAGTCTACAATTATGGGCAGGAAACACGAAATGTGGTAATCATAAAATCAGAGGGCCGATGCTGCAGCTGCCTCACTGTACACTCACAAACTCAGATGAACAAACACTAGAATCAAATGCTAACTGTGGTGCTCATCAGCGTATGCTGGATCGTAACTGTGTATCTAATCCCATTTCTAACTTTCATGCATACTTTTAAGTATTAAAAAAAAATGGATAAAATAGTCAGATTACAGATTTGCTAAAATGACACTGACACGTAAAATAAATTTAAAGTCTTTGAGACTGACCTGCCAAAGTATTTCATATTTTTCCTGATCGCTATAAAACTTTGGACACATTTTTCAGTTCCACACTACATACTTAGACTACCAAAATTCTTTAAATGCATTAAAGTTGATTTTTTTTCTTTGGGACGTCTTCACTTAAAGATCTACTTTCTCACTCACTGTGGACCTTCAGTAATATCACACATTAGTCATCGATAGGAGCCGTACCTGAAAAGTAACTACTTGACAAAAACCACTTTTTTTATCAGACTAGATCAAACAACAGCATTAATGCATTCATGTCAGCGTTAAACCAAAATGATTCACTATGAAAAAAGTTAATAATTTGATTCCTTACAGCTCATCCCTACAGGTGTAATTCACATTATGTCCTGATACACTAATGAAGACGCTTCATAAATACATTCATAGAATTGGGGTCGGGGCATAAACTGGGAACGGCAAGGTCACCAACAGACATGTATATTGCATAGTTTTAATGCTGCTGCACTGACAGAATATGTCCACAGAGAGACATTTAGACACCTGCTCTTTTTGGTAGTTTGTGCTCCAGCAGGTCTTACCAGGACCAAATTCTGCCACGACACACCCACAGAGACATACACACTCATAAGATTTAAACAATCAGCCTCGGTGTTATATCTGGTAATATTGTTATCTGATAGCACTGATCAAATCAGTCAGAGATAGGCCATTTTGTTACATTTTAACACTGTTTTGTTCCAGTGTTTTATATACTCGTATAAAAATCAAATTTGTCCTTAAAACTGTTTCATTAAAACTGCTCTCTATTTATGTGTGTGTGTGTGTGTGTGTGTGTGTGTGTGTGTGTGTGTGTGTGTGTGTGTGTGTGTGCACACGTGCTTGGGATTGTGAAATTGATTGTGGCTGGATAGGAGGCAGGCAGGCAGGCGTGTGGTAGTGCCCAAGGGGCAGGACAGTGCTGAGTGAGCAATACTTTACCTGCACTAGACACGCACACAGACACACACAGACAAAACATCTAAACTTTGTCACATATACCCTGACCGTTAAGATTAACTATAGTCGCTCAGACCATTGATCTGAGGTAGGAACAGTGAGAAAGAGAGAAGAGAAAGACAGACAGCCTGAGAGAAAATTAGAAAAGCAGAGACAGAAAGGTGTTGACATAAAGTCTAACCTTGAAGAAACAATGTAAATGGGAGACAGCGAGGGTGAAGTCACCTCAGGGTTTATATTTCCTGCTAAGAAACTGGGATGATATTTAATGTCCAGTGTAGGTGATAAGGAATTCTTTCATTCAGAACCTGGATGGTCTACTTTAGCCTATGCCAAATGAGATAAGACATGAAGCACTTAAGTCTCCTTCCTTACCATTTAGAGAATTAAACAGCTCTGATACAGTTAGATACAGTTCATTTCACTTAGTAAGAAACATTTCTTGGGAAAATAGCCTGCAACTGCAACTACTGTGTGGGGGACTCAGAGTGTAACTGCTACTATGACTCACGAAGACGCCGAAAGAGGAAGACAGCCATCTAAAGTACAAAATACTGTAAATGTACTGTAAAGAATTCTCTCTCTAACTGTAGTGACAACACATGAAACAAGAGCTCATCAAATGGAAAGAGGCTTCTTCTGTAAATGATATTGCTGTTTGAATGCATAAACACACTACACTAGTTGTTAATTTTTTAGAAGTTGCTTGCTTCAGAGATAAAAAGCTTTTTTTGTGGTTTTGGATGTGCTTAATCCAAATGTGAAGAAAATTAAGCTGATTTGCTGCCATTTCCACCTATGTGGTTTGTCTGGATGAGTATTAATAATAGATTGCAAGCTTATGGCTTCTCAGCTGTATACTGTATACGGTCACTTCTCCTTTGTGACCATATACAGCTTTTCTTCTTTATGCACTTAAAACTGGAGAACTACAGAAGGCTTACTATGACAGAATACTGTATATTCACTTTGGGTTTTTCCACAGCCAAACATATTTAATTATTTAACAATGTAGACACAGGAAATGCAGTTGTTGATATCACTAGAGCAAGTTCCAGCATGTTCAATGGCACACAGAGAAAGAAAATGTAAAATCTTAATTGTGGTGTATTTTAACATGTTTAAAAACTGTAATTTGTAGTATTAAGGGTCAAATCCAATGTCAGATTCGAGGTCAAGAGGTCAAATAGAAATAAGACTGGCTAACTGCAAAATTAGTGCCTATCCCCATCTGGGCCATTTTGACAAAATTCAGGGTTGAGTTTCAAGTAACAACCTTTGGTTTTCAGTCATGAAAACTAGAGCCAACCAACAATTTAAAGCATCAGTTTCAGTCCCACTGACTGCATTTATTCCAGGAGCATTCTGGCTGTAGACCAGTGCTACTTAAATCTTCAGCCAAAGGTGTGGGTTTTTTCTTCTTGTTCAGTGATTACAGAAATAAGCCTTCCACCTCCGCTTTCCGCTTTTCCTCCTACCTGTGCAATGTTCTCTGCACCAAAACAGCAGACAGATGAGCAAAGCGAATGCCAAGGTCAGGGAAGGACCACTGCTTGTGCAGGTTGTTGAGGTGACATGAAAACAGCATGACTTTGTTTTCCCGAATTGAACAAGTAGGGGATGTGAGCCCGCATTTTCAGACAAGCTTTTCTTGACACAAAAGCAGTTTCATGTGTAGAAAGAAAAAACCCTACACATCTAGTCAATCACTGCATGAAGTGAGCACGTCAGATTTTTCTTTTCTGAAAGCTGAAAGAACGAAAAATTGTCATCTGACACAGTATGGGGTGCAGTTCTGCTGTCAGGAAGGTGTAGCGGGAGGAGGTATCAGCTGCTGTTAGACAATCAAACATGCACCACAACCCTTTCATTTAGGAAGAGTTTTAATATTCTGCAGTTTTTTGGTTAGTTTGAATAGTTACCATACTGGCCAAATCAGAAATCAGATACATTTGGAATCAATAACATACAGATAACATAGTGTTAATGAGTTTAATACATTTAAAGAGTAAATATACACAAAAGCAACTTGTAGTACCTGAAGCATTATTAGCATTTTTATGTTACTAACAGCTCTTAGTCAAGGTTAGAGAAAGGCTGTGGTTTAATTCAGAAAAACTCCACAGTGTCTGGAGTGATTGAACCCACAAACAGAAATGTGATGCCTGTGCAGCCCTGCTATCCACCGACACCACACTGTTTTGACTCTGATGCAGTTCAAAAATACAACGCCTCACTCGTTTAAATAAAATTTCAAACACCTTTGAGCATAATCCTACCAGGGATTATGCTGCACCTGTGCGTTTGGGAAAATAATTTGGATGTGGAGAAACATGATTTCCGGGAGACAGGGTTACCCAGCACTATTGCAATGTCACACTGAATCATATCTAAAGATGCACGTCCTTCACGTAAAATTTACAAGGAGGAGGAAAATGTGTTTCTATCCCTTTATGTGAATTAAATATGCATTTTCATATTAGGACTTTGCACTTTTTTTCCATCTCAGGAGACAAGGCTGTAAAACAGAGTGACAGATTGCCCCTTTTTGCCTCGTAGATGGGTTTTGGCAAAAGGAGCCCTCTAACGGAAAAGCTCACAGTAATAATAATAACCACAATGAAGAGAAGTATTGATAGTTATTTATGGGACAGCTCTCGCATTAAACACTCTCATAGATTAGGTGTAAATGTATCAGGCCTAAATGGTGTAATACCGCGTTTCCGCTGTATTGCCTTTTCACAGACTCACTTCGGCCTATAAGGGATAGTAACTCACAGGGAGGGAGGGCTTGTGGGTACAGCTCCTTGTTAAGTAGTTGAGCTCTTTATAAATGTCATATGCATCCTCTTTTAATGAACAACAGGGGTTAAATCCAGTGCATGTGCAACAAACAGCGTAATCCATCAATATGTTATACTGTTACAATGAAAATGCATAGAAATAGAGCACCGTGCTGCTATATGTAACTCTGTGTTGGAAATTTCAATGAGGAAGAGACTCAACAAGTGTTCTATTGTTGCTCTTGTTTGTTCCCGGGAAGGCTTAACAAGAGAGTCTAATACTCGCTTATTGTTCTCTCCAAACGCCACACAGCATGATGAACTTCAAAGCACTTAGCTCCTGACAGTTATGTACACAGTCACACTGCAGCCCACACACCCACACGCACACACTCACAGTGCCTGATGCAGCCACAAAGGGAACTGCCAACATGTTTAAATCTACTGGTAAAAAAAAAAGGGGGCAGACTTTGTGTGTAAAAATCCAACTAATGAATCAATATGCTAAGTGAACAGTGGTTCTCCAATACAGCTCCAGGAGAGCCTTTTAATGTGATGCTGCCGGGGCATATTTAAAATAAAGTAATATGTTCCTCTCACAAAAACACGTTACGGGGGCAGAATGAGGAACTGAGTTAATTATGAAGATGAAAGCTTCGGAGGCCTCTGCCACACCTTGTGAATATTGACTGATCCGCAATAACAGTCTCACAAAGGACGAGGGGGAGAAAAGAACACAAGAAGAAGGCAGGGGAAGAGCGAGGAAGGGAAAAATGATGAAATTAGGTAATAAAGAAGAAAATCCGAGGATTCACGATGCCAACGAACCTGAGAGAGGAGTCAAAAGAGACAAATGGGACACGAACGGATGCAGATGAGATGCAGAGAAGCATGACATCAGAGAAGGCGATGCAATGGGGAGACAAAGGCATCAAAGGATGAATAATGCTAAATTTATTCCCATCCTTCATCTAGTCCGTCTTACCTCTACCCATTCTGCCAGAGTGCAAACAGCACTCCATCAACATGAGATGAGGTTTTTGCATTTTCCCCAGGTCACTTAAAACAGATATACTGTTATAGCTTTGTCAATAGAAAAAGGTGTTTATATCAAACAAAGCCAAGGCTCGAGTGAGCTTACTCTTCCTGAAACTCTCACCAGCTGCTTTATACAAGAACTCATGCATCTGTCTTTCTTCCTTCCATCCTTAATACCAGAGTATCCTTGTTCAGCTCGTAGTAATTGACAAAGATAGGAGTTATTTATTTTACACAAGCCCAAGCCTCCCAGTTAGTCTAACCAGAATACCAGCAATAAAGTCATCCATTCTCCCAGCCCTCCCATACAGATGTAAGGATACAATACAGCAGCTTTATGCGTCTAACGATAATGTGACACAACAGTCTTTTTTGTTCCTTGCCATTACATATCCATTCCTATTGTATAGATCCTGGTGCATACTTTTTTTCATCCCATATCCAGACATCAGAGTCAGTAACCATTGTAAATCTTTGTGCATGAAAGAGTTTTGCACTACTCTGAGCTCAAGCCTGATCCTTCTCATTAACGGCACAATGACGCATGGGTTTTGCGTCACAGGAGTGTGGTGTCAGACCAGCTCACACTTTGCAAATGAAACTATTACAGTGAAATAAGAGCTCGGTTTGGGGGGGAAAAAAGCTCGAATTGAAATTCCGCCTCTTTCTGCCTCTGCTTTAGACTGTACCAATCATTCTTCCAGTTGAATAACGTGTTGTAAGAAAGAAGACAATGTCCCCGTCTTTTTCCAGAAGAAGATCTGCACATGGAAGAGTGGAAGAAAATGTACAAAAGAAAGAACAGGGCTAAATAGCGGGAACAACAAATAACCTACAAGATGAAATGAGCGCGGCACAAAGAAACTTTGAGGAGATGAAGGAAACGAAGAGAAAAAAATTATAGTTCACGAGAAGATCTATCCATATGGTGAAGTATTGGTTTTTTGGATGTCATATAAGTAAATGTTATTTAAAAAAATGAACAAAATGGAAAGTCCCAAAAATGGTGACATGAATGAACAGAGCAAAGCCATGCATGCAGTAATGCAACTTGTTTATTAAATCTGCGCTGCGTTCATGTAATGATTTTTTTTTTCTCCTTTTTGTAGGGAGAATGGCTTCTTCACACTTGATTCTAGCATAGTGAATTCACAGAGTATTTACAGGGTGTATACACTGCATATACAGAGACAGACTGATATAAACGGAGGGGGGTAGTAAGTGAGAGAGAAGAAGCGAGAGTACCATGCTTCTACAGTAAATCAAGACTGACGGAGTGACCTTTGATAGCCCTAGACAGAAAAGGTTACATGAGCGGAGGAGAAAATGGGTCTATCTGTCACTTACCTGCTACAGTAGCTATAAATGATTGTGTACGTGTGTGTGTGTATCTCTGTGTGCGTCTCTGGGTGAATGTGTGTGAAAATCAGGTGGTATCTTTCTTTATTTCTTTCATAATAACAAACGGTCCTTAGCAACAAAAAAGGGCAGAAAAAGAAGAATTTATTATACCTTTTTAATGCTTTCTGGGTTGGTGCCCATTAGAATAGCTAGCTCTATTACAAAGATTGTTACCGTATATATTAAAACATTTTTATGCCAGGAGCCCTGGCTAGAGGCATTATGCCTGGGAGTGGGGGAGCAACACCTGGAGGGGATTCCTGTAACATTGGTTTAAATGTTCACTTAGACTCAACAATGAACTGATTTCGATGGTCAAAGTTCAAGGTCGCTGTGACCTCACATCCATCGTAATTCTTGTGAAGAAGCTATAACAGGAACACCTTGAGTGGCTTAAATTACATGAAAAGTTCATAGCATAACAGAAACAAAATTTCACACATCTATCTAAAAGGATAAAAAAATAAATGTGACATTTTGAATCAGGGTCTTTATCTTACAGTATAAAGCACGTTGAGTCGACTTGTTGTGATTTGGCGCTGTACAGATAAAACTGAATTGAACTGAGCTAAAGGTCTAAAGATCAAGGCTGCATTAAGCACAGATCTGAGCTGGGGCTTGACTGCTAGACAGCAACTGTAGTTTCGCAATTTCGAATTGACATATGATCTGCTTTGCCATGGAATCTGTCAGCCTGCGTCATTAAATAAACAAATAAATCGCACTGCTACCCAGACTTTCCTACAATACACATGAGCTACGCAAAAGCAGGATTCATTGTGCCACAATTAGCCTCTCGCCCTTTGACAGCTGGGATAGGCGCGAGCCACCCCACCCACCTCCACCGCCCCGGGGCCTTGAATTTGATAAGCTGCTGCGAAAATGGATGGCTGGATGGCAATTATAGAACACTGCTCACTGGACACAGCATGCATTATGGAGGTGTAACTTTTGGTAAACAATAGACAGTGTTGCAGCAAGTGGGCCAACTTATAAGAAGCATCAGTGCCCTGGAGATATAAATAAATAAAATATAAATAAATATATATAATTAATCACGTCTGGTTGGATGCTTCAGAATAAAATCAGAGTAAAAAACATTATTCAGAGCTGTATTTGTTGTGCCTAGCCTTGAATTACATGTATTACAAAACAAATCATGTGATTTAAAAAATTCATTGTATAACATTTCGGCCACATGTGCCACCAACTGTGTGCAAAAAACATACATTGCATTGTGTAAGCATGTTATATGCTAATTAAATGGCAAGATATAGTGCACTGTATGTTACTTACAAATACATAACCACCCACCTTGCCTTTGTGCCTCTCTAAAACATCACACTGAAAAGAACTACAACCTTTAACCAAATCATCAAAGCCTCTGCAGCATTTTCTGTTTAAACATCCAGTGTCAGGTAGGTCTTTTCCTGAGAGCAGTATACCGAGAAGGTGAATAATTCAACACATTAGCAACGGCAGCAACAGCTGTTTGTTTAGAATAAAAGACTGCCATCTGCACAAAGTCTGCCCCCTTAATAGAATAAGTAAGCAAAAAAACTAAAAAATGTCAGCATTGGTGATTCTCTTTGATTGCAGTGTGACCTCTGGGAGGTTCAGCACAACCACAGTAACCACTGACAAGAATTAAAAATAACACAGATTAGCAGCTTTTAAAGCAGTAACAAAAATATGTAGCATTCATAGGGTGGTTCAAGTCCTGGTTACACAATTATATTCACAGTCATCAGCACCTCTCAGGCAGTTTAAAAAGTAAATGCTTATCTGAAGGACAGGATGGCTATGGTCAACTAATTTACATCCCAAGCTATGCCAGTTATTCATGGCCCCGATACTTCCTTAAGTCCCCTATGCCCCTCTAGTGCCAAATGTGCTAAATTAAGCTTACTGTATTTTACAAACCTCAGCGACCCATGCTATCTAATAAACTACTAATGGAGGGAAACATAGGCATCTCATTAGCTGGCTGCCAAAAGGCATGCATGCACACACACACATACACACACGCAACTTGAGGCAACTTTCCTCTGGCACAGAGCCGGACATTAATGATGTTCCAGCTGGTTTTAACAACTATTTATTTATTGAGGGAGTAATTTTGCAGTGTAGGGAACCTAATGAAGGTGTTTGGGGAATTCTTATGTATTAATCAACCTGCAGTGTTTGTCTTTTTCCAGAGAAAGTGAGAGAGAGAAGATGAGGGGAGAGTCTGGGAAAGCAGAGGAGATCACAGCACGGGAGGGAAAGGGGAGTACTATTCACTTTTGTATGCATGCATGCATGTGCGGACACCCCGCACATTTAGTTGAGTAAATAGAGGAGAAAAGGGCTATTTAAATGGTGACTTGGTGACAATATACTGTGACTGACAGAAGAAGGAGGGAGTTGATGGGAGGATGCTGTCAGCGCCTGATAACAGCTGTCTGCTCCACTTACAGGAGGGTAGACAGAAAGTGAGAGACAGAGAGAGGGAGAGCAGGAGAGACCCATACACACATAAACAGATGCACAGTAATGCACTCTTGCATATATTTCCAATTAAAGTTGTTGGTAGCGTCATTCATAAGTTACGTAATGCATATGGGAAAAAGCAGATTACAGAGTCCATCATGTAAATTTCCATCAGCACAAACAATCCACTGGCACTCAACACCCTGGATGTCAACTGAGATGCAAAGTCACAAATCCACAACTCATACACACACACACACACACACACACACACACACACACACTCTTATTAAACATTCACTGGAGTGAGTTTGGGGTAATGAATGGGAGTCAACAATGAATTATGGATCATATTCTAATGGTTGACTTACCCCTCTCATTACTGGCATGCTAATGTGATTGGGAAACAAATGATTATCAGCTTTATTAGAAGGGGGAAAAGAGCAGAAGTGCAGGAACCCCCAATACAACCCCGAGTCTTTCACCTGGAGAAAGGTGATGAGGAGGAAAACTGAGAAAACAAGACAGCAGTGATCATTTCAGTTTGGAAACCGTCCAAGGTCCTGGAATAATTCTTTTAATTATCATTTGCATCATTAACATTATTCTCACATCATTAAATCCAGCTAGGACACAAGGACAACAACACATCAGTTAACAATATCACTCCTAATTACCATATTTTAATCATTTCTTTGTGGATTGAGTTTGCTTTAAAGGAAGACGTGTCTTTCTTTGTTGAAAACAAAAATTATCACATAATGAATTTCTCTCTGTACAGAGCTAAAACTTCCAAATGTGATACATTGAAGTGCATGCATATGCACCTTCGGGCATTTATCATAGCGCTGGTCAAGGTGGAGACATCGCCTACAATTCATCTCTCAGCGTATTGGCACCAAAAGACCTGCTTTTATGCTTTGCCCGGAGATTTATGAGCAACTAAAGGCATGAGTGGGTGCGTGTGTGTGTGTTAGGGTATGAATGCATACATTAGCAGTATATGCACACCTCACAGTCTGAAAGGGATCACGCTGATGTGCTTATTGACACATCACCTCCCGCTCGCTTTTTCCTGTCCGCATGTCCCTTCTCCCCTCCCTCCATCCATCTATCCCTCAATCCATCACCTTCCTTTAAAAGCCTGTTAGGAAACCCAATACCTTTCATTAGCACAAAAAGATTAGCTTTTTAGCAGGAGGTGTGTGTGTGATTGTGTAGGTGGGGGTGTGTGTGAACAGAGGAACAGTGGGTGGGAGAATAAATAAAGATAATCAAAGAATGCCTGTGCCAGACAGCCACTTAGTTTAACCTAGGCTGGGATGGTGCAAGTTCAAACACAAGCACATAGTTATAGGCACAGATACAAGACATTAAAAACTTCACAACAGTGATATTGAAGGGACTGAAACTATCTGAAAAGTTTCATTCAGAAAAGGAGATATTCATTTAAGAAGCTGAGAGAATACAGACTGCTATGAAAGAGAAGCCCATTATGCAATATAATTAAAGTTATGACTCATTGTAATCTGTTTGCTAGTCATTTTGATGATACAATCATTTGAAATGTTAACTGATGAAGCTTAAATAGTAAGAAATTGTGACGAAGCAGCATGTAAAAGATTTTTAAAGTCAGTGGTTTAGAAAGAAATCATGTTGCAAGGTGATTAAATCACCTGAACATTGTATCTAAACAAAGGCAAGACCTCAAATGCAGAAACTTTTTCATACATATGCTAAATTTTCACTTTTCAAAACAGAGGGACAGCGACAACAATAAAAAAAAACACCTCGTGGAACATTTCACAACTTCACAGTGACAGAAATGGGTTTGTAAAGAGCCTTTTATAAATAAAAATAGGAGGTGTTTACTGGGCCATGACAACTACATCCTTTCATCCATCCTTTAATTTTCTTAAACACCTTTTTAATTCAGGCTCATGGGGGGAACTTGGGCTTATCTCAGCTGTCATAGGGTCAGAGGTGAGCTATACTCTGGACAGGTCTCCAGTCAATCACAGGGCTAACAGAGAGACAGACAAACATTCACACTCATATTCAGACCTACAGCCAGTTTAGAATAAGTAATTAACCTAATATGAATATGAATGTCATTGGACTACTCTACGGCATTTATGCTGAATAATATGGAGTAACAAGGTGTATACTTGTGCCATTCAGTTGGCATGCTGTCAGGGAATGCCTTGGTTGTTTTACAGTGGGCTAGAAGCAGCCTGCCTGTGCGTCAGGAGATCTTGCTTTTTGCTGAATTACTGGTTGTTTAAAGTAAAATTTAATGCATTGTTTTTCCATTTTGTTGTAAGATGCTCTTCAAAGGTATCTGAGTAATCAAAGCTGGCTTTTTGCATGCACAAAAACAGCATATACAGTATGTCAGTATATGATATGTCTGATTCAGTTTGTGTACAAAATGTTTATAAGGCCACTGAAAGAAATTCAATTCTGCTGGAGGCACACATGTTTTTTTTCATGCATAATAAAATACTAAGCACACAAGAACAAATGCTGTATACACAGATATCCTCTCATTAGGAAGATTTTGAATAATCTTAGAGTCTTGCAATCAGTGAAAAATGTCCATGTATTTCCCATAGGATAAGATAACAGTCCTATTATTCTATAAGACAAACACACACACAGGCAGAAAAAAAAATCTGTTATTTAGCCAACTGTTCCCTGGAGAGAGGGTCTTTAACAGTAACAAAGCAGCATCCAATCACTTACATGCTTTTCCCTCGTGCCTCCTTTTTCCATACAACGTAATCTGAAGAACAAGATTACACACGAGCGAACGTACACACACAAACCTTCAGCTAATACCCATCAGCTTTTGGGACAGGAGAAAATCTATATTTCATCTGAGCAGCTGAAGTGTTTGTGCACACGCTGAGTTTGTTTGTCATTAGGCCTAACCCCTGCAGGTCACCTAATCAGGCTGATGTGTATGTGTGTTTAATTCTGTAAGGGTTGAGAAAAGCAAGAATACAACTGTGTGTGTCTGCGTGCATGCAAATAGTCGTGCTACAGTGAGAGATGTGGGAGACAGAATCATGCAAACACACACTTGAGGCTGAATTAAAGTTATCGATTGGACGTGGCATGCTCTCACACAGAGATCAAAGCTTAACCCTGATCAATGCCTAATCTATTTGTTTGTTTGTGTGCGCACGTGTTTTCATGCATCATCTCAATTTCTATCTTTCTGGAAAGACACGTTCAACACTGTGAGACTTTCAATGTTTTGTAACCAGGCTTCATCATCCCCACTGATGTAAGGCTAAGTCCACTAGAATGGTAATGGAATAATTTAAACATTATGTGGCTGGTAGAACTGTCAGATTTTTCCCATAAACCAGAATAATGGACCTTTTTTACTCGGCACTGTAGAAAAAGTGAAGAAATCACCAAAATTAAATTCAGGAGACTCATTTAGATACCAAAAAACACTGAATATATCAGATAATACTCAACATATTATTTCACTGCAAGTCTTCTCACACTTACCAAGCTGCTGGACTGTATAGCCAGTTTCCAGTTCCCCACTCCGAATAAAAGTGAGATACCCGGAAAGGTCTCTTGAGTGGAGAGAGAAACTTCTACTCAGAAGTGATGTTACAAAATCCATCCTGCAGATTTGTCCTTGAGTAAAATTTGCTTTATTGTCAAACGAGTCCCTCTCAGGTAGTTCAACACAAAAAAATCATTTTAAAAATGTATCGGCATCCTAATAATCCGAGCAGCAAACCAAACACACTGCAAGCTAGCTGCTGAAGCCCTGGTCTTCTTGGCTCTAAGAATAAATCAGAGTTTCCTGAAGCATTTCAGCACAATGACATCCACTTTGCATACAATAACACTGGAAGAACAAGGTCTGTTTGATAATAAGGACAATGGATACCACCACAGTTAACTTACATGCAACATTAAACTGGCCACTGCAACAATTATGAATGAATGGCACCAAAATGACAGACAATCAGACTTGATGGCCCACGATTTTGTTCATCAGAGTGAGACCTCACTCTATCATTTCCTCTCCGTCTACCTTCATTAGGACATCTACACATGCGACGGCCAAGCACTGTGGCAGCCAAATCACACAAAGTAGTATGGTCATTTGGAAGGAGGATAGCTGCAGTTAGTGCATCAGTATGTTCAACTCCCTGCTTTGTCCTCAGATATATTTTAATGGAACCATGGAAACGCTCTTCTCCTTTCACCTCATTTGGCTAAACCACTGAGCATGAAAAAGATATAGGCTACATTATGCCATTACTCTTTATCTAATCACACAGCAGGACAGTTTTTTAAATAAAGCACATGTCTTAACGTAGAACAGCTTAAAAGCTTTACTATTGTCATCCTGGTAAACATTAAAGTAACAGTAAGAAATAGAAATTTTACTTCTCCTTCTTTCATCATCTTTCCAGAATTTGTACTCTTAAATATAATCCCCACTGCAGTCTGGAGTTTTGTCATTTGTACTTGCCGAGAGGTTACCCAGGTGTATTTCATTCTTCTTTTATTGTTTTATGGTCTTAATATCTCTGAGGTGAGCAGATGATGATAAATCAATACAAACAATACTTTTTCTCCAAGGCAAACACCAAGGGAGCGGTCAGTGTGTGTGTCATAGCTTGAATCTGTGCTGGTTACCATCAGCGCAAAAACGTGCAGTAATATAGGCATGCAGTGCACTTGCCAAATCTAAATCAGCTATTGACGTGAAGCATAGGACTTATATGAGCAGCCACAAGCAACAAGAAGATAAGACGTGGTGGATATTTAGCTTAGACAATCCAGGGGAATTTCTGTGGAGCCTCATAGAGAAACAGCCCCATCTGCAGGATTTTAGCATGAGTGGAACCCAACGCCATCCCCTCCCACTCGGCGAAGTTACCATAACTTTAAATTCCAGTGCATCTCTTTGTCTCAGCAAAGCTTAATGAGTCTCCTGAGAGTACCCCCAGGTGAAATCGCTCTAAAATAAAACTCCCCTTCTCGAACACAGAACAATGCTGTTTGGGGTTTTTTTGTTTTTTTAAACACAGAAAATGCTGTATGTGCAGATTTTGGATTGGACACTGCAGCACTTTGCCAGCAAAATAAGGGTGTTCTCTTTCACAGTGTTGACTTGGTGAACAATATCCTGGAAGTGGTCAGCATGGACTCAGCGTTTCTGGACACAAGGTGCTGGGTTCCCCCAGAACTAAAAGCAAAAAAAACACGAGCATCTGCACACGCTCACACTTGATATACTCAGAGGAGCACAAGCTCAGGGCTTAAACACACACACACACACACACATACACTGGGAGATTGGCCATGCTCTCTAACCCCTTCCTGTGTACACGGACCTGCCTCTCAAATATCACTGAGTCCAGACAGAGGAGAAAGACCTTTGCAGAACAAAGAAAGGTTCTGATAAGGAAGCGCTTGCTGGTGACACTCTGCCTTTTCTTCTAACTACAAAGAGACCATCTGCCCCTGCTGGCTCGTCCGAATTGTCCTCTTCTCTTGACTCATTTCAGATATGACGAAAACACCAAAGACATTTGGGGAAAAAAACACAGGCGCGAAAGAGGGGGCAGTTTTTGAAGTGGGTTGGATTGGAGTGATGAAAGGGACAATATTGAAGTTGCAGAGTTGAGCGAGCTTGTAACGTAGGGTTAGGCTGAAGAGCTCAGAAGGAGTAAGCAAAGTAACCTTGACAAGAGCAGCTACATTTCACCCAGACTTACGCTCTTTTTAGGGTGCTTGAGGTGTCAAAAGGCTGCTTAAATTAATAAAAGAAAAGAAAAACAAAACTCTACAGTATAACAGTATACATCATTATAGAGTTTGCTGATTCTCGTAAGTAGTGCTATTGTGTGCCTTCACCTGTGCGTGCATGTGTGTGTGTCGAAAAGAGCTGGAAGCCATGCAGAGGTATGAGACAGATGTGTGTGCCAGTCATTACTGTAATCGCTCCATTTACTTCATCTTCCCTGGGAGGGACATCTGGTCAGCACCATCTGGACACACACAACCCATACATGGCAACCGCCATCCGTGGTGGGGTTTCATGGGTAGCCAGCCAGCAACAGGAGGAAAGCTTCAAAATAGTCATTACATATGTGTGTATGTCTGACAGTGTCCGCATTAGCCATCTCTGTCACTGTCTCAGTTTCTCTCCCAGTGACTTTCTTCTCACTGAGTTCACGTCTTCCTTTTTTCTCATCTCGAGCCTCCTCTTTCATACATTTCTCAGCCTCCCCTGAGTCCGACGGCTTCTGAAATGAATCCGTCGATTTTGCCCAGAGACTAAAATGCAAAATGAAAAAAGCCACGGTGAGTAGTACCAAAGTGCAGTCGTCTGAGACTCCTACACTGCCCAAGGAGATGATGGTCATCATTTTCTAAGTGCGTGTGTTTGTGTGTATGCGCACCTGTGTGTGTGTGTGTGTGTGTGGATGCGCGTGACTGAAAGATACACAAACCTCGAGCTCATCTACATGTAATTTCCTCCTGGGTGAGGACAGGGAAAAGCGTGATGAGGACAGGAGCAGAAGGAGTGGTTGAGACGCGAGGCAGAGAGTGAGCCCAGCTGAAGCTCAAGAACGGCAGCCTGATTGTCAAGCAACACGTAGCCATGGCAACGACAAATGGGGAGAGCAATGAAAAGAGGTACAGAAACAGTGGAGGGGAAAAAAGAAATGAGGGAGATGCTTCAGGTTAAAACTACATTGCTCAGAGATTTAAAAAGAAAAGAATTTAGCTGCTTTCTTAAGCTACACTGGAGACTAATATTACATCCACTCACAGGTGATATTTCAGTTACAGTCAAGAGCACGGAGATTAAATATTGCCTGGGGATACTTCTTCCATGTGGTCTTACCCTTCCTGTTTAGATTGCTCAGCAGTGTTCGGTAGTACACTTTAATATTTATCCCTAAGTGCGTATCTCTTTTCTGCTGTTGTGCTCTTCTACTGCTTCATCACTCCATTCTCGCTTTCATTTGTATTCTGTGTGCTTACTGCCTCTCCTCATTCTCCAGCCCGCCATACACCCTTTTTTCCTCCTTTGTCTCTCCGTTGGTTCCCTCTCCCTTATTGCCCAAAGATCTCTTTTTCTGGCCTCCATCCCTCCAACCCTGCAGAGAAGAGCTGACATTGGGCATGAGGTCAGAGAGATGGGCAGTCATGCTCCTGCTGTCAGCCGGCTCAAATGGGCTTAGATACAGTGTGTGGAGAAACCTAAGGGACACCCTCACTAGCCTTTGGCGCTGGCTTGGCATACACACACACACACACACACAAAACCCCTACACGTTCAATCACACATACATACATTAATACCAACAAAAACGTCACCTTCACTTAACAAGGACATTCATTCAAGCTGCACATATAAAATGAGCGTGTGAAAGCGCATACATGAAAGCACACACATGGTTTTACTCACACAAACACAGTGAGACGTGGAATAACAGATTACAGAAAGGACAAATTCCTTTGGAGAGCAGTGGATTATTGGTGGTTAAAAACAGACGCTTGAAAAATAGAGATATAAACCACCATGTGTCATATGCATGGACTGGATATATGGAATAGGTATATACCATGAAAAAATAAAGTAATTAAAGTAAAATATTAATTAAACTTCACTTTTCAACCAGCCTTCTGTTCAAAGAACGCTTGTGTCATCCATTGGTGGATATTACATTGCCATAAGTAACTATAAGGTTAGCACCGCACTGAAATGTCAGACTCTGCAGTCAGCTCATTTGAAATTGGGATATGATTACATCTTTGTATTAATGTTAAACTCAGAAATTGCAAGATCTTTAAAAGGGTAATCATTGCTGTGGTATTTTAAGTAACACAGTTAGAGAAATGTCCCATTTTTCCACATTTTTACATAAATGGCATAACATATATAATAGGATGTCATGGCTAGGGTCACTTTGGATTACAGAAAGAAGGATGCTGTCAGAAGCACTGTACCAAACTGCCCCCAGGTGGCAATGATACACATTGCAAAGGTTAGATGAAGAGGGCATAAACAAAGCTGTGTACTTTTGATAAATTAGTCGAATGGATATTTTGCTCTGTATTTTGTTTTATTATTAAAATAAGAATCTCTTTAGAGAAACCTGTACAGTATGTTTTGTTTCCCTAAGACACACCTATACTATAAATTACATCATTTGAGTTTCTTAATAATATTAAGCTCATCACACATCAATATATATGTATATTTAAGGTGAAACATTACCTGCACTGGAGTAGTTGCTGCAGTTGGGCCTCCTCTGAAGGCTCAGGTTACAGGATAGGATTGCAGAGCACACAGGCTACATAAATAGCCACCTCCATTCAGGGTAATGAAGGCTGTCCGTAGTGCTTCGTCACCTGCCCATCAAGAAGTGTATCACTTTTCATACCTGAAAAAGAGAGAAGGAAAAGTTTGGAGAGTAGAAAGAGCTCATCCATGTTATGTGCTGGGAAATACCTGTTTATAGCTTCATAGGTTATTATAGATATTTGACAAAAAGTACTGGTAAGTACATACCTGTTACCTCACTGCAGGTGATACTCTTTTCTTACTTCACATTCCTCTACACATTTTTGTGTGCTTCCTGCTCGCTAAGAGCTTCATGGCTGAAGCCACCAGCATGAGAAGCAGCAGTGGAGGTTTAGGCAGCGGAGGGGCTGGGGGAGTGCGTGCCTCCCAGGAGCCCACTCTCAAAGCCGGGGTGGTTTTGTCAGATGAGAGAGTGGACTTCCTTCGGGAGCAGGCCTTCTATGTGCTGCGAGTGAAGACAGATAAGTGGAACCGCTTCATTGGTGCTGATGAGAACCAGAAGATTATACTGGATTTTCTGGACCACATCTGGACTAACAGGCTGCTGCTCTTCACCGGACCTGGAGGGACACTGCATGCAGGGGATGCTCAAGTAAGATAAATGCACAGAAGGACAATGATAAATGTATATGTACACAGATAAAAGTGATGAAAAATTCAAGCACCTGCTTTTATAAATGTTGTTTTCATCTCCCCACCCAGAGTCAGTTTGGTAGGTACATAAAATTCTAAAAACAGTCTTGAATAAATATTTAATAGGGCAAACTGTCTGTACTATCATCTCTGAGGTAAAGATAAGAGGAACAGTGATGATACACAAATTTTCACAATCTTTAGTGAATTTAGTTCCTATATGTGACAAAAAAGCTGGTATACAGGTACACAGGTGTTTAACAGAAACTCCTGGGTTTGTAATCTGCACTTCATCTAATATACACATTTTTCTGAAATAAGTCGCTACTTATTTCTAGTGCTTTCAATGTTCTTGAAAGCATTCCCACTGTTTTTTCATCTGTGAAGACGTCCCCGCCGTGGAAGACCAAGCTGCTGTGTGTCCTGAAGAAGGGCGTGAAGAGAATTTCCCGAGAAGGATTCAGACACCAGTTCAGGCTGGGAGAAGTACCTGGATACCCAATGGAGCACCTGCCTGTTGTCATATCTGAGGTTGGGTAGTGTGTTCAGGTGTAGGATGTCTACAAGTGCACATTTTCATATATGTTGACTGTGGATGCAAAATTTTCTGGTTTACAGTTTTTCTGGTACGTTCTGTGTATGTGTCCTAGTACAATATGTGTGCGTGTATAGCTACCTTTTGAACACCTCTTCATACAGGTGCTAGTGTGTGTGCTATCCAACGGTCTCAACCACGAGGCCTGGCCGAGGGTGGTGTCTGATGACATCCACAGGCACCTGGAGAAGCTGAGGAGCAAGGTGGTCACTCTGAGAGGTCGAGCCGAGGGGCGAACACTGCTGCCCCTACCCCTGTACGTGGAGAGGGCACGACCTCAGGACATTGTGCTCAGGTCGGTGGTGTCAGAATACACAGACAGCCAAACTGTAGCTAAGAATGTTGGGAATTTTTTCAAATAGAGCTAAAGTGTTGCAGTGGCTGTGAATGTGTCTCGGAATTAACAGGTTATTTTTAATTATAATTTAATTGTAAAACTTTTCATTTGCCGCCCTTATTTCAGGCTGGAAAGGGGCAGGGCATGGGGAGCATTTACCTGGTAAACAGGCTGTTTTCTGGTCAAGTTCGTCGATGAAAATGTTCCGTTGCCTCACCGTTTGTCAGACATATTACAAGAAAAGTGGGCGTCCTTGTGTTTTACAAGAAACAAGACAAAAGACGGGATTCAGAAAGTGAAAAAGCAGGGTCAGCTGTCATATTTGTTTTCTCCCTGAGTCAAGTTTAGACAAATTGCTGCACAGTGGCGGAATGTTTTTCTTTCATGTTAGCTAAAGTTTACCTTGAGACCTTGAGGAACTTGGAAAATGCCCTCAACACAGCAGCGTCAGTTAAGAAGCTACGTCTGACAAAGTTTAATTAAGCAGTGGAGTTAAGTCATTAGCGCAAAAGTCCTACAGTAACTCGTTTTATTATTGATATTAGCTTAATAGTGAAGAGTGAGGGTTTACATACTTGGTTATTGTCAGACTTTTGAAGAATGTATGGAGTAAGAGGTAATTGAATAATGTAACATAGCATAACCTTTAAAAAGAACTAGTGCGTAAAGGCACTGGTAAACGCTGGTTGACATTTACAATTTCCTAGAGAAATAATATACAATACCTCATTTGTAGTGTTCCTATTGTACATATAGCTTCACTAGCTCACTTCTATTTTTATCCAGACTGATTGCTCTCACTCTGTCCCTCTCAGCCACACTGGATGGCCACTGGACCGTGGCTTGTTATACTCTATAGAAACTCTGATTGTGCAGTGGTCCGGACAGATATGGAGTGTGCTGAAGAAAGACTCTGGTATGATGCTGCTTCAGGGACACCACCCAGGCCCCAGCGTGGAGCTCCAGTTCTGGGCAGCTCAGAGGGAAAACCTGCTGGGCATCCAGTCACAAGTATGACGTTATAAAATAAGTATAAGACTCGTGTTATTCATTAGTTAAAAAAGAACAAAACACACATTATGTTCATTAAATGTGTCCAAAGTTAAATAACAGTAGAGGTATATAAAAGTAGTCCCCGTGAGCCAAAGCTCAGCCTCCAGATTGCTCTGAATACTGAGTTTCCACTTGTTATTTTCTATTGCTGCAATGAGCTGACATCAGCTCCTCGTGGATTTCTTTATATAGTCATCTGCTACAGGTCCAGCCACCTTTAAAGTACAGACAGCACAGCTCACAAGCAATGGCAGACTTCTGGAGAATGATCATCCAGAAGGGACGTTTAAGGGGAAGGTTAAAGAGTCAGCTTGTTTCGGTCCATTTAAAGAGCTGTGAATCATGCTGGGGTGCTCTCGTGGAATCACAATACACAGTAGAGCAGGAAAACTGACAACTAATAAAATTTTACTTTATATTCATTGTATGCGATGCTTAATGTTGAGATGTGTTCCTGTGCCCACCAATACAGCTGAACAGAGAGGGCAGCAATGACGAAAGTTCTCAATGTTGTACAAAACCTGTACATTTATTATACTCTTGAAATAATAAATCGGTGGGAGCTGAATGTGCATGTTAATATGAGCTCCTTGGTTCCAGATCCGCAGCTCTAAAGTGGAGCAGATCATGGAGATCCTGAGAAGAGTCAAGAGCAGTTACTACTCCGCCTTCAAGGACGTCTGCGTCAAAGTCAATGAGGGTAGATCAGCATTACTTCTCGTTCATCGGGACTTATTAATTTGTTTTGTCATCATGTCACGAGTATCTAACAGCTCCAGCTCCCATTTAGTTTAATTTAAGAAACAGATCAAGCATTAATTTTTCTTTATGCTTACTGAACCCAGAATTTTACAGCATCGTTACCCTAACAGAACCTTATTTTTTTCTATATTTAGCCTTTTCATTGCATTTTCTGTCTCATCATGCTCATTTAACAATCATGGGAAGTGCAGCTATCATGTTTACACTGGTGCTAAATAAATGTAATCAGAGATCACACCTTTTAGAGCACCATAAATGCCCCATTATGTTCACGTTATCGACTGATACTTGTGGATGTAATTATCACAGCCGTGCTGGAAGCAGAAGACATAGATCTGTATCTACGCCCTCTAAGGAGACTGATTACAAACTTGGAGGAGAAGAGTTTTCCACAGGTGGATGCACTATTACCTCCTCTTTTTCACACGCTCTGCCTCATCTGGAGTCATTCCCAGTACTACTGCACTCCACAGCGAATGGTGGTGCTCCTGCAGGAGTTCTGCAACCTGATCATTGAAAAGGTACAGGTGATGCATGTCTGTGCACATGTGATGAAAAGGAGACGAAGGAAGAGGAATTAAAAATTTATCTCTGTAACGACTTTGTGTCTGAATACAGGCCTTTGCCTATTTAATCCCCGAAGAATTGTTTAAGATGGAGCTTGAGGAAGGGATGGAGAGAGTACGGATAAGCATCTCAGTTCTGCGCACCTTCAAGAAATTGTTTCACACTTACCGCGAGCAGATCCCGAAGTATTACAAACACTCACAGAGCATCAAGCTCTGGGACTTTCCAGCGAAACTTGTGTTTAAACGCTCAGATTGCATCATGGAAAGGCTTCTTATGATCGAGGTCTGTACCTTGGTTATCCAGGAAAATTGAAAAATCGACATCTCTCACTCCTATAAAGGATTGAGCATTTTTTTAATCAAGTAAATCTGCATGAAAATGTATATTTTTGAACTTTAGCTCCACGATATTATGCTGATCCATCACTGTCTTTTCTCGTTTCACTCGTAGGAACTTTTTGCAACAGCACTGGACTTTCTGAAGCTGGAGAAAATTGAATTAGGTGGATCCAGAGGGAAAATCTTAAGTGAGATGGTCTTCAGCATGAGTGAGGAGTTTCATGACCGCTGGCGGACCCTTAGAGAGAGCAAATATGACCCCTTGGACTGCACTAATGACGTGAGAGCTACTGAGAGAGTTGCCGTTGTTTTTAATATCACGCTGCTCTTTAATTGTGGCATTGGCTGGCACAGGCAAATAATAAAAAATAACAATTATATTTTATTTTTCTGCCCAGCAGTACAATAATTGAAAGGTAGAAAAGCAGAGTAGTTGCTAAGCAACACACAAGAACGAGTGGCAGGAGTCATTATTAGTCAGCGCATCAATATTTAATTTACTGGATATTTTACAACAGTTTCCAGCGTGGCTCAGAACAGGAACTCGATCAGAAATTGATCTGTGTTATAATATATTTCTCTCAAGTATGTGTTAATCCAGTCAATACTGATTAAATGAGCTAAGGAGGAATTTTATGGAATGAAATTGTCTAATAATTTAAATTGAATCAAAGCTTTTTAATCACAAAAGCCTCTCAAAATACCCATCATTTCCTATCTAATGCCTTCTCAGGATTTTGTGAACCACTACAGGCGTTTCTTGGAGCAGAACAAAGATTTTGACCAAAGGCTGGGAACTGTCCTCAATTTGGCCTTTCAGCACTCCAAAAGCCTGAAGTCAGCCTTTAAGGTAGGCCTCTTACTCCTTTAAAGGTCATTTAGTAGTTTACTTAAAGGAGCAAGTGTAAGACATTTAGCAAGTTAACATAATAGCATCATTTGGTCGTTTTGGGGGATTTCAACTAGTGCTGTTTAGATGTTTTGTGCCTTGAATGTACAAAATGTCACAAAGCTGCTGTTGTGTTCCATCTAGCTGTTGAAGATTTTTGGCACCCTGCTTGAGAGACCCAGAATCCACCAGCTGTTTTCGCCTAATTACAGTGTGCTGTTGGACATGTTTAGCCAGGAAGTAGGCCACTGCCAGTTTATACTTGATCAACACAAAGATGGGGTGAGACGGATTGAATTTATGTTCCTAATTACTTACACACATTTGCTTCACAATACGCCACGATTCAGCTGCCGTATTTTATGCGTGTGTCTGTGTGTGTTATGTGTGTATTAACTGACTGTTTGATCAAGTTTAGCAATTTAAAACACTTCATTTTTGTCTTAGCAGTGAGTTTTATAATGTCTCTGGGTACCTGGGTTTTTCCTGCATACATAATTTGATTTTCAGTTGCCCCAAAGAGATTTTAGATTGGATTTTTTTTTAAATTACAAGGGTTGTAATTAAGATTACAATGCTTGGTTATTATTTTTAATAACCATCCTACTCAAGCACATTAGGCATTTTTTTAATCAAATAACCAGACATCTTTGTTTAAGCACATGTGCTGCTTATTAGATGTTTTCGTTTACAGTTATTATATGTTTATATGTTTACAATGTAGGATTGTCTGACACACAGGAAAAACAAAATGATGAGCTTTCATTTGGGATTGTTCTGTATCTTCAGTTTTTGGACCCAGCACAGTGCTGTTAAACACAGGACACTGTGAAAGAAATAAAGTTAACACCAGCTGGTATTCACGAAATAAATGGCACTGCTAATAAATACATTTCCTGTATACCGGGAGCTTAATTTAAATAATATGAATATTATTACAAATATGTAAACAGAGCCTTTGCACACTTGCATATAAATGTAAACATCCACAGCTCACTGCTCTTACACCCAGCGAGAACAGTGTCGTTAATTACAGTGGAAACATAGTGCTGTAACAGCTGCTTCATAAATAGTTTGCATGGATTACATGTTAATTGTAGCCACAGCAGAAGATTTGAGATGACACAAATGGCACTGGGGTCCACATACGTCGTGTGAGAGTGTTAACTCAAAGTGACTTGAAAGATTAAGTTGTCAGCCAAATGGAATGAAACCTTGTGTTTCAGCTGCAGTCAGGTTTTGCGATCCTGGGAAAGAATATGCCTCAAGTGGCCGGTAACCTCAAATGGTCGCAGGAGCTCCGGAGCCGGATCCTGACTCACAGGAGTAACCTCTGCCAGCTGCCCCACATGTAAGAACCTACCTAATAAACACAATAAGGATGATTTTAGGGTATTTTTTTGTTCCAACGCACTTGGTTATTAATCACTAAGGGTATTAAATCAATAACATTTTACCTTTCTCAGTTGACATACATGGGTTTTGAAACCCAGCAGATCCACTGATGTTATTATTATAATTTGCAGTAACCAAATAAAGTAGAAAAAAAATATCTTGTGTCCATTGATTATTTAAAGATTTAAAAGGATGTCAAACATTCAAGGCTTTAAGCAGTCAGCTGTAACTAATATTTCAGATTCTTGTACCCTGTATTTAATCATCCGAATAACAGTGTGTACCTAAAATATGTATTTTGGTTATAAACACTTTTTTTTCTTTTTTTTTGCTTTTGGCATATTCATTACAAGAATTTATTTATTTTACTGTTTCTGTCACATGTTTACAGGATATAAATGACTTATACTTCACTTGCTGTATAATTCTTTTCCTGCATTATCTCTTTCTCTCTCTCTCTTCCAGGCCCCTGGATTGTGCAGAGGCAGAAGATGTCCTCCAGAGGTGTGAACGCGTTCTTGAGGTTTTAGACCAGCGTGATGAGGAGATGTTCTTAGAGTGGACCGAGGGGCTTGAAGAAATCTGTGAAACACACCTCAAGGAGCCACTGTTGGCACTGGATAGTGAAACGGGCTTCTTCCAGGTCAACTTCAGTCCTGCTGTAAGCCCAAAGACGATTAATTTTTGAACAGACTTTAAAAATATTATCCTACTAACACAACACAGATAAAAGATATTACATAGAGGCAAGTAAAGGTGAAAATGTAGAAGTCACAGTCATTTTGACTGTATGAGATCAGAAGTGAAATGACTTGTCAGACTGCTTCTTTAAGCTCTGCAGGAGGGAGATCGAGAGAAATTCAAGGTTTTGTGAAGAAAACCTGCTAGTATCAAATTGAGCACATAGAGTGTTTTTCTCTGCTAAATCATTATTTAAACTAGTGTCTCTTTCTGCATTTCCTTCAACTCAAGGTTAATAAACTCACATTTCTGTCCACTAAACACACTTTGTGAAACATTCCCCAGAAGTAGCAACAGCAGTTTGATAAACAGATGAAGTATATTTTACTAGTATAATTAATCACCATGGGAGGAAACAATGGATACACATAAATATAAAATATGAGAAGGTGTTTAAAAGTAACTGATATCACTTGCAAAATCGTGCACAAAAATCTATGGAAATCAGTTTGTACTTTCTTTTGTTGTCACTCTCCACAGTTAGCATCTGTGCTAAGAGAAGTGAAATATCTGGGTATGCTGAAGACCCAAAACATTCCCCAAGCAGCTCTTCATCTCTATTCTAAACGAGAGAGACTACACATGGTAGGTCATTAACCCTCAAGCAGTTTACTGGACTTGACAGCTTTCTTTAGAAAGCATGTTTTTTACAAATATGCTGGGGTTTTAATGCTGCATTTTATTATGCAGTACACACAAACACTGGCTTTGGTGACCCAGTGGTACAACCAGCTCCACAGCACCATCCTAGCTGTAGAGCTGGGACTGGTCAAAGATGAGATGGATGGGATGAGACGACAGCTGAATCCGGCCCTCGGGGAACTGACGTGGGCTCAGGATGACCTATGGGACTACATTCAGAGTACACGAGACCTGGCACAGGTACTGAAAATATGCGGCAAATGTTGTATTGAACTTCTAGCAAACAAAAAGATGCAAGGCAGTGCCTGCATTAATGGGTGAGTTTTTCAGTACATGTGTTGACACTATTTTGCAGCATATTTAAGTGATTTTCCTTTTTTAAGTAGAATAACCACTGTCTCTGTCAACATTTGGGCTGATTTATTAAAAAAAAAGCCAGTGGTTGCCTGTCTGCATGAAACCCAGAATCCTCTGTGTGTGGGCCAAGTTAGTTTTCTTAATTATAGCCCTATCTCAGAGCGCTTCAACTCTACAGCAAGCACTTGAAAAAAAAAAGCAACATGATGCCGGAAACATAATTATTGCCTGTAATTGTTGCTCCTTGTTTTTGCCATCGCCAGAGCATTTCTAGTCGTGTCCAGAAGAGCAAAGCTAATGTGGAAGCCATCCAAGCCTTGATGGGTAAATTCAGCAACCGGGCTTTCATTACCAGAAAGAGTCGTGACTCTCCTCTCCTCGTTTTCGCTGACATTGAAGAGAGTGTTTCCAAACAGCATGCTCTCATTACTAGTACAGGGGAGCAGATACACAAACTACTGCAGGTATATTCATCGTATTAATCTCTATGCTGGAGAGATGATGCGCACACATTGCAAATGTTAATACAACCCATATTCATGTGTATGTTTATTTGGTGTTGAAACTTTTCATTCAACACATAATTTTCAGGAGAACCAGTCTCTCCTCAGTGTGACGGATCTCGACAGCAGTGAGTGGCATGCCTATACTGAGTATGTTGACAGGATGATCCTGGCAGGCTTCACCAGCGCAGTACGCTGCTCTCTGCAGTACCTCATGGACAACACAGATGCAGCTCAGCGTATTACACCTCTGTTTGAAGTCCAGTTGGTTCTCAACAGCAATGAGATGACCTTTGACCCTTCATTAGACTTGAGCCACACTGGTAACTTCTATGATATTGTGGATAAGATGGTGTGCAACATTACAAGCATGGCTTCCCTCATTCCTAGAGTGGCAAGTCACAAACAGCTGAGTAACTACCAGGTACCGCACAGATTAGATTCATATACATATACATACATATATTTCCATGTAAACAGACCCTTATTATAAGCAATCTTGATTTTCCATCTTGCAGTGTGACATAAATGAAATGGAGGATTTGTCAGACATGTGCCACATAATCCGCTCACGGGCACGCGCATCTGTCGCTAAGGTTAGTGACATTTTTTTCTGGTCACATATGGAAGATTATTTTATGAAGTTTACAGGCGAATAGTTGTGAAAGTGTTTATTTACAGGTCAGGGAGTACCAGGCATCATTTTCTAGCTACCGCTACCTCTGGACTGATGACAGGTCAGCTGTGTGTGGCTGTTACTGATTTGTTTTTATTGTTAGCAAGTACAGAAATAATTTTTAAATTGTCTCATAAATTCACAGGTCTGAATTTATGAGACAGTTCCTACTTTATGGACACGCGTTAAGTACAGAGGAAGCTGAGCTGTATGCCGACTACGAACTAAAAAAGAACCCACCCACCCTGGACAACTTTAAAGAACAAGTGTGTTCAACATTTGTGATCCATTTATGCTTTAACCTTGGTTTATTTCACTCACATTTGGAAAGCATTACAACAATAATAACTGAATTATTCATTATTTCAGATCAATCTGTTTGAGTCTCTGTATGTGCGAGTGAGCAAAATGGAGGACCGAAGGGTGTTTTGTGGTTGGCTACAGCTAGATATCAGACCCTTCAAGCACACACTGATGAATGTCATTAAAAAGTGGAGCTGGATGTTCAAAGAGCACCTTCTTAACCACGTGAACCAGAGGTGAGACACATAAAAGTCAAAATAAATAAAACTTTTTTATTATTTAAAAGACATTTTTTAAAACCAGTCCTCTGGAACCTCACTTCATCTCCCTTCTTCTCTATTTAACAGTGTGAGGGAATTGTCCCAGTTTGTCCAGGACACAGCATGTGGCCTTTCTACCAAGGTGTCAGATGGCGATTATGCAGGCCTTGTGAAAATCATGGGACACCTCATGGCCATACGAGACAGACAGATCAGCGACGAACAGCACTTTAAACCGCTCAAGTCTACCACTGAACTTCTAAAGACCTACGGACAGCAGCTTCCAGAGAGTGTCTGCACACAGCTAGAAGTGTGAACCAATTCAAAAACACACATTTTTTCATTTATCATAGGCGATATGTACAGTTATCAGTGCTTCTTTCCCACACAACACAGGAGCTGCCGGAAAAGTGGAAAAGTGTCAGAAAAATTGCCTTCATGGTCAAACATGAGGTGGCACCGCTACAGTCAAATGAAGTTTCAGTTATCCGCAGGAAATGTGTTCGGTTTGAGGTGAGGCTTTGTGTGATTGGGGTAGGATGTCAGTCTGGCAACCCCTTACAAAGAGCTCAATATCTGACACATAAAACTTCTTTCCTGCATTATATATGAAACCCACACTCCAGTGTCTGTAAGGTGATAGACGGAGAGGTGGAGGCAGATATGCATTAATCCTTAATTTGCTATGATTTCATACTTTAGGTCAAACAGCATGAGTTCAGAGAACAATTTCGTTCAGAGTCAATCTTTAAAATCAGTGTGGAGGAGCCATATAAGCTTATTGATAAGGTGAGCAGGCAGCACATTTCTTTTAGTGTCTGTTAAAGGAGAAATCTTAACAGTACTTCTTTCAAATGTAGAACACAGTGTGTGATTAAAGAAAATTTAAATAACATATCAAAATCGCCTGCAGTGTAATCGAGGCGTAGCTACGATGGAGATGGAAATGAAGAAGTTGCAGGACACAGCTGATCTGTTTGAGGTCAGCTTCCCAGAATACAAGCAGCTGCGGCAGTGTCGCTCTGACATCATACTTGTCAAAGCAGTATGGGATATGGTCGTCTTTGTAAAGGTACAGTTGAACCACAGTTCCAGAAAGTTGGGATGGTGTGTAATATGTAAATCAGGGGTCCCCAATCTCAGTCCACGAGGGCCGGTGTCCCTGCAGGTTTTAGATGTGTCCTTGATCCATCACAGCTGATTTAAATGGATAAATTACCTTCTCAACATGTCTTGAAGTTCTCCAGAGGCCTGGTAATGAGCTAATCATGTGATTCAGGTGTGTTGACCCAGGGTGAGATCTAAAACCTGCAGGGACACGGGCCCTCGTGGACTGAGATTGGGGACCCCTGATGTAAATAAAAACAGGCAGTGATTTACAAATATCACAAATCCATATTTTATTCACTATCGGACACAGAAACATATCATGTCATGAACTGAGGCCTGTGGCAGGCAGAGAGTGGACAGCTTTTTTTTAATATCACAGCTTTTGTTGTGCTAGCAAAAAAACAGAAATCAAAAGCAAAATGATGTGGGCAGTGGTGGGGTTTGACTAAACTGACTGACAGAGACTACAAACACCATGATGGAAGACACGACAAAGAACAGAGAGAGATGCAGACAATATATAGACAGAAGGGAATTAAGGCAGATTGAACACACCTGGAAACACAGCTGAACAGAATCTAAATAAACAGACACAAGAAGCAAAACTGAGAGAGAGACATACGAGCTTGATGCAGGGACCAGGGCGAAACATAACTGACTGGGGAGACAAAAGGATGAAACACAGAAGATTATGGGCACAGGAAAGCATGAACATGAGGACTAGGAATGAAAACATAGTTACTTGGTACGGAGATTGGGAAACCAGGTAGAACCCAGGAAGACCAGAGAGACAGAAACATGACAAGGGAGACAGAAAGCGTTGAAAACACTGAAATACTGATGACGCGACATGTAGATGAGACTAGGGCAGACCAGACACAGAAAAGGTACTCACATAATCAAGAACCACGAAGTAGAAATATAAACAAAGAAATATAAATAATGAGAACTCATAGGCACTAGGAAATACTGAGGACTCAGGAATAACTAATACAGAACTAAAACCCTGAAAATCTTTTAATTCCAAAAGAATGAATCACAAATCCAAAACAAACTCAAAATAGAACACAGCAGCATTTCTGGATCATGCTCACATGTGGCCTCTTCTTTGCATGATAGAGCTTTAACCTGTATTGGTAGATGGCACAGTGAACTTGACTCACAGAAAGGGATTTCCATGTAATAAACATTCTTTCAAGTTGAGGAACATTATTCTGAAAGTGTTGCATAATTTCTAAACACTTTATTATATTTACATTTTACACCGCATCCTGACTTTTTGGAATTGGGGTTGTAAATACAAATATGCTAGTTTGTTTTTTTAATACAAGGCAGGGTCTCCATAGTGAGTCACTGCATGCAAAATAATCAAATGATGCACTTAATCTCCTGCGAATCGTAGACCAGTATAGAGGATTGGACAAAGACTCCGTGGAAAGAGATCAACGTTGAGCAGATGGACATGGAACTCCGGCGGTTTGCTAAAGTACAGTATAGCACTCTTCTGTGGATAAATACTTGAACTTTGATTCAGTTTAACTGTTTCATGTTTGAAAAAAGAGTACCTTTTCAATAACTGTGAGTATGTCTGTCGTCTGTTGAAGGAGATGAAAATGCTGGATAAGGAGGTGCGAGTGTGGGATGTCTATATGGGTCTGGAATCAACAGTGAAAAACCTGTTGACCTCTCTGAGAGCTGTCAACGAGCTGCAAAACTCAGCTGTCAGGGAGAGACACTGGCAACAGCTTATGAACACCACTGGGGTAGGAGAATATCTTTGCTGCTGCTGCTACAGTCTCTCATACCATCTGCTTGGCCATTTTTCATTTTGTTTGTTTGTCTGTGTGTCAATGAGATTACCCAAAAGTTACAAGTCCAAGTTTCATTAAACTTGGTGGCGGAGTGGAGAATGTGTAAGAGAACAGCCCATTAAATTTTGGTCCTCATACAGTTTTCTTTAAATTTGTTAGCACTTTGGTCTTTGCCCCGAGTGCTCTTCTTGTTCAGTAACTTTTCATCAGTTTTACTCATGGTATATTATACTTGCCACTCTGTGGGGTTTAATCCATTCTTTGGCTTTAGTTTTCATACAGTGTACTCTCATTGTTCTGCAGACACTTTTCTAGATTTGATGAACCCAGTTATCTGAAATCTGATCACACCCATAGTCTGCTTTTGTTTTTAAATCTTCAGGTTATGTTTGTGATGGGTGAGGGCACCACCTTGGGGGACCTGCTGGAATTGCAACTTCATCGTGTGGAGGATGAGGTTAAAAACATAGTAGACAAGGCTGTGAAAGAAATGGCCATTGAGAAGGTAAGACGCCAGACCAACCAATTACTGTGTGATATGTCTTGTAGTAATGGATTATTGATGGATGGATTATTTAATTACTTAAGCACTCACTAGACTTTCATCATATTCTCAGAACAGATATTTATGAGCAGATTCAGAAAGCTGAACTCACAAATAATGATACACAAATAGGAATGAGCAGATGTTAACGAACGCTTTTGCTTGTTTTTTCGTTGTCTTTAAATGACAGGTGCCTTTGTGAAGTCACTTATTTGTCTTTGGTTTTTAGGTTTTGGCAGAGATAACCCAGACATGGAGCATTATGTTGCTGTCCTATGAGACTCATGCCAGCACAGGAACCCCTCTGCTCAAAGCAGATGAGAATCTGATAGAGACACTGGAGGACAACCAGGTGTGCCTGCCTACTGCAGAATGTGATATGCAGTTTGCTTTATTCTTTCAAAATGCAATATTAACACCCCAGTGATCCATAATATAGTTTTAGTATGAACGGCTTGGGTTTATTACTGACTCCTCAAAGACTGATTATATAAATGCATAGGCAATGGGGAATATAAAATATGTTCATGCAATTTCAAGAGCAGCTCATCAGGGCTTCTTTGTACAAATTGCCATTTAAAGTTACTGCTTCATTTCTTTTCAGGTGCAGCTGCAGAATATCCTGATGAGTAAGTACATAGAGTATTTCCAGGCAGAAGTAAGTGGATGGCAGAGGAAGCTGATGGTGGCAGACCTTGTTATCTCATCTTGGATGTCTGTCCAGAGGACCTGGGCCCATCTTAACAGCATCTTCACCAACAGCCATGACATCCGCTGCCAGCTGGCCAATGATGCTGAACGCTTTCAGGGAATACACACTGACTTTCAGGTAAATCGTACCTCTGCCTACATATAGTGCCGTGCTTGGCTACATACTTTCCGCATGTCTTTTTGCATTTCTCCCTTTATTTCATTTGATTTATTTGTATGTTTTAATCAGAGTTTGATGACTGAGGTGGTTCAGAACAGTAACGTGGTAGATGTGACCAACAAGCCTGGCTTCCTGGAGAGCCTTGAAACCTTACAGCAGAGGCTGTCTGTGTGTGAGAAGGCCCTTGCTGAATACCTGGAGACCAAGAGACTGACATTCCCCAGATTTTATTTTGTCTCTGCCTCCGATCTACTGGAGATTGTGTCTAAGGGAACACAGCCCAGACAGGTGAGAGATTACATTTTAATCATGTTTTTCTAGAAAGAATCTATAAAGAGATTTTTAGCACGTTGTGGTTATCTGTACATTATATACCAACCATATTTCAGTGTTATGGAGTGGAAAAAGTGAAAAAGGAAAAACACTATAATGAAAGGCAAAAGAAATCTTGTTTTCTTTTTGATTTTTTATCAGACATCAGGGTCTGTTAACGTCAGAGCTTTGTTAACATCATAGCCTATAAAACCAAACTCAAAAATAGTCTGTCTTTTGAGTACACATGTATATTTTTTTCCAGGTGACCCGACACTTGCTGAAGCTGTTTGACAATATAGCAGATCTTCGCTTCAAGGACTCAGACCGGGCTGAAGGAGGGGAGGAGGAGGGAGAGGCAGTTGCGATAGGGATGTACAGTCGAGAGGGAGAATATGTTTCGTTCTCTGAGCCCTGTGTCTGCGAAGGACAGGTACTGTGAAAACAAAATGCGGTTTCTGTTTGTGGAAGTACATCAGCACCGTTACACTCAGCTATGAACTATGATTTACGGGGTTGCAAAACTTGCTTTTTGATGAAACGCAAAGGGACTACAATCATAATAACACAATACTACTATTTCCTATTTTTATAGGCATATACCACAGAGCTTTTGTTGCCTGGTTTCTGACTTATAACTATCTATGGTTTTGTAGTAATAAACAACTCACTGTCTCTTTTTTTAATAGTGTAGTATAAATAGAAATAAGTGAACAGAGTTGTTGTATTATAATTTCCCCAATTTTAAAAATATATGATATTGCATGCAATTCATTTTAGAGTTTTTTTGAAACATTTTTATTTTTTTTATTCAGGCAGAGTGTTGGTTAAGTGCTTTAGAAACCACCATGCGCTGTACAGTTCGAAAGGAGATACAGGAAGCTGTAGCTGCCTATGAGGACAAACCCCGAGACCAGTGGCTGTTTGACTACCCAGCCCAGGTCTGTTCATGCAAAGTCTGTAGATTTACCATTTTAACTTTATAAACATGCAAGCTATCTGTTGTACATGTCTGTTTCCCTTCCATCAACAGGTGGGGCTGACTGGTAGTCAGGTGTGGTGGGCGACAGATGTGGGCATTGCTTTTGAGAGGGTGGAGGAAGGATTTGAGACAGCTCTCAAGGACTACAACAAGAAACAGGTACTTCCATAATGTAAGATTTTATTAGGCTGGTAAGTGAACATAGCGATCGTGTTTGTCAGTGATGTCTGCTGAATTCTGGTTTTCTAGATCACACAGCTCAACTCGCTAATCCACATGCTGCTTGGCGATTTAACCCCTGGAGACAGACAGAAAATTATGACTGTCTGCACTATTGATGTCCATGCTCGAGATGTGGTCGCCAGTCTCATTACTCAAAAGGTACTGCGACTATTAGATATTATTTCAAATGAGTTTTGCATTAGTTAGCAGACCATCCTGATGCTGTTGTATGTCTCTAAGGTGACATCAGGACAGGCATTTGCGTGGCTGTCCCAGTTACGGCATCAGTGGGATGAAGAAATGAGACACTGTTACATTAATATCTGTGACGCTCAGTTCCAGTTTAGCTATGAATACCTGGGGAATACAAACAGACTGGTTATCACTCCACTCACTGACAGGTATGTGCACATACATGTTCTCCTGTAAGCCAAACCTTTGCAAAAGTATACAGAATGCATACATTAGTAATGATTTGTATTCTAAAGGGAGACTTTTAGATATGAGTAAGGGTATGCATAATTACTAGACTTGCTTTGCATCTACAAACAAGGCCGCTTTACTTTAGCCCTACCATCTTAATGCTACAGTCAAGCTGTGCAGAACGTGATAGTAGGCACCCATGCAAAATGTAAGTGCAAAGATTTAATCCAAATTATCTATTACTTTCTTCTCCTGTGATTTAAATCTCAACCGTACCATGACAGGTGTTACATAACCCTGACCCAGTCCCTCCATCTGACTATGAGTGGTGCTCCATCAGGCCCAGCTGGCACTGGTAAAACAGAGACTACTAAGGACCTTGGACGCTCCCTGGGTATCATGGTATATGTGTTCAACTGCTCTGAACAGATGGACTACAAGGTAACCTGGACTGCACAGATGTTTCTTCTAGTGCCCGTTTATGTCACATTTATTCTTTTTTTATGTTGTTTATTGATATTTATTCCACCATTCAGCCATAGCGTCTCATCCTCCAGTCTATAGGTAACATCTATAAGGGCCTGGCTCAGACAGGAGTGTGGGGTTGCTTTGATGAATTCAACAGGATCTCAGTGGACGTTCTGTCTGTGGTAGCTGTGCAAGTCAAGACTATACAGGATGCTGTACGCAACAAAAAACAGAGGTATTATGTGGAAATAATGACATGTATGTTGTACCATCTATACATTTGTCTACTAATCCATTCTGTATATTTTCTAAGCATCCATGTAGCAGCATGCATTTGTTGCTGTGTATGTAGGTTTCATTTTCTGGGGGAGGAGATTGAGCTGAAGCCAACAGTAGGAATCTTCATCACTTTGAACCCAGGTTATGCTGGAAGAGCAGAGCTCCCAGAGAACCTCAAGGCTCTATTCAGGTCTGATATGAGACAAAGAGGAGACTTTAGGGTGCAATAAATAAATGTCAGATATTATGTGATTATTTATTGATTAATTTTCTAAATGCTCAGGCCCTGTGCGATGGTGATCCCAGATTTTGAACTGATCTGTGAGATCATGTTGGTGGCTGAAGGATTCATAGATGCACGGCTACTGGCACGCAAATTCATCAGTCTCTACACTCTTTGTAAAGAGCTGCTATCCAAACAAGTGCGTACATGCAAACAATTTGTCAATAAACTGAACGAACTCTGACTATTTCTTCAGGGGGTTTTTCTGATGAGTGGAGGGAAGAAGAGGAATTTAATTTCCCTGTCAACGTTCTTATAGGCATCAGAAGTGTGGTCCAGCTTTTATTAAAATGCAAAGTAGTGGTAGTGCCATTCATCAGATTCTGGTTTTGTGTTTAGGTGTGAAGATTAATCACCATAACCTTCCTATTTATATTCCAGTTCCTCTGTGTGTGATGTAGTGAATATAGTAAATTAATAAAAATACTAAAATACTATTTTTGCTTATACTGTGTGGACTACTATCTCTAAGCTTAAGCCTGCTGTTTGTGTCCTTCTATTATAACATCCACAAGCACTTAAATTGCTTATTTTGTCAGGATCATTATGATTGGGGTTTGCGGGCTATCAAATCAGTGCTGGTTGTGGCTGGATCTCTGAAGAGAGAGGAGCGTAGCAGACCTGAAGAACAGGTGTGTATCTCTTCGCGATCACTAATGAGAGCTGTTCTTTACACTGAAGTGTTTCAGCTCTCACGGTTGTTTCCAGAAATTTGAGGTTATCAGAAATTGCCTCATCAAAACTGTGCGCCCAACATTGTCTCACCAGGTGTTGATGCGGGCTCTTAGAGACTTCAACCTTCCTAAGATCGTGACGAGTGATGTTCCCATCTTCCTTGGGTTGATCAGTGACCTCTTTCCACAGCTGGATGTGCCCAGGAAGAGAGACCCAAAGCTAGAAAATGCTGTTCGCCAGTCAGTCAGTGAGCTGCGTCTGCAGCCTGAGGAAAATTTCATACTTAAGGTTCATCTGTGTTTTTATTATATACTATAGTTGGTTTTAATTCCTCATTTATTTGGCAACACCTTTCGTTAGTGCTGGTAACGGTGAACAAAGTTTAATTCTAGATTTCTCAGAATTGTGGGAAAAAGAAAAACAGTTGTTATAATTAAAATGTCAAGTGATTATTTACCTTTTTCCATCATTCTGTGAGCACCGTGATGAGGTTTTCGTACCGTGGATGGCCTGAGTCTGCAGACAGCAGAGCACAGTGAAAGGATCTGTTACCTCGCTGTGAACCTGGAGGTGGAGTCTGTCACCTGCAGCTCTTCATCTGACAGTTCACTGTGGCTGCTCCTCGTTCCATTTTTCCCTGCAGTATTTCTGTTTAGTTTTTTTTTGCAGGGAATAAGGAAATACAGACACGCAGTTCATAAAGCTTCCAATATATAAACACTAATCAGTTGCCTCCTATTGTGTTCATTCAATTAGTGACTTAATAGACAAAAATCTTTAAAATCTAATAGAAGTATTAAATTAAGTGTTAAACTGCTTCTTTTTCAGTGACATATGAGCAATGATAGTTAAGGATGATCTGAAATCAACGTGCCAGATACTTATCACTTTACTAACACATTCATAAAGTTCTGAGCTAATTTTAAATTGGGGAAAATGCATAATTCCCACGGGTCAATAGAGGAACAATATATAAAGCTTTGTGGTTTGTAACATAAACTAGCTGTTAATAATTTTGGTTGTATTTTTTTTATTGTAAGATGAGACATCTCTCTGAGTGAACTTGCAGTATTTTAGAGTATTTTTTTCAGAAATCCCACCATTAATGTGATTCCATGTTTGCAGGTGACCCAGCTGGAGGAGCTGCTGGCTGTTAGACATTCTGTATTTGTAGTTGGTGGACCGGGTACTGGAAAAAGTCAGGTTAACTCAACTAATGAACATTTTTAAAACTGTTTATGTGGGGTTTTTTTTTTAAATATCTGTGTGATCCAACTTCTTGTACCCAAAATATGTCCAAACATATTAATTAAACCACTTATATAAATGATCTTGTTTACTTATCAGATCTTAAAGACTCTTCATAGGACTTATGCAAACATGAAGATGAAGCCCTTATGGAATGATATTAACCCTAAAGCTGTCACCACAGATGAGCTGTTTGGATACCTGCACCCTGCTACCAGAGAGTGGAAGGATGGTGAGAAGCAGGAGGATTATACAAAGGATTTCATGTGCAATAAATGATGATCAAGAGAACCAGTTTTTCCTCCAGAATTTGGGTCGCTGTCAAGTCTGATTTATTTTGGTGCCAAGACCATAATTTATTCCAAAGCCTCCTCTCAGAAATAATTAGAAAGTTAATGCACTTTTTCTATTTCACAGCCCGTTTAAATAGGTTTCGTGTGCAATAATTTCATTACGAGTTCATTTCACAATTTTGCATTCAATACCTTTTTTGCTGCAGTGATGGTTTAGTATGTAAAAATGGATTTACTATTGTATGTGTCACTGTTTCCTTTTACAGGCCTGTTCTCCTCTACCATGAGAGAGCTGACCTCGGTGGGCCATGATGGACCCAAATGGATTGTTCTGGATGGGGATATTGACCCTATGTGGATCGAGTCACTCAACACAGTTATGGATGACAATAAGGTGAGAGATCATCTCTATGTTTGCATTCTGCTAATGTTACATTTTTGTCTTTCATCCAGGAGTTTGAATATGTCTCGTTCTTTTTGTATTAACTTAACCAAATTCCAAATAAGTAATTAATATTTATATACATTTCTGCTGATGCCAGTCATTAAGTTAGTGCATACTTTATATTTTTGAACCAATGCTTGAGCTCCACTCCTTCTGCTTTTCCCTCCAGGTTCTGACACTTGCCAGTAACGAGAGGATCGGCTTGTCCTCGTCCATGCGTCTTCTCTTTGAGATCTCTCATCTGAAGGCTGCTACTCCAGCTACAGTGTCAAGGGCAGGAATACTCTATGTCAACCCACAGGACTTGGGTTGGAGCTCGTAAGACAAACACAATGCTTAAATGCACGCGTGAAATCACAGTCTTCCGTTTCTTTGATTTTCTTAAGGTTATCTTGGTTAGCAGAGCTGCCTTTACTGTGTTTTCAGTTATGTGACAAGTTGGATCGACACACGGCAAGCCCAGTCAGAGCGAGCCAACCTCACTATTTTGTTTGATAAGTACGTGCCATACTGTCTGGAACAAGTTCGCTGCAACCTGAAAACCATCACACCCATTCCAGAAAACAGCATGGTGCAGGTACATGTAGGGTTTTATGGATATCAAATGCAGCCTACGGAGCTATAATATTATATTTTTCTGTTGTTATTGTTCAGTCACATGCAGCATGTCTGTGTTTTGCTCAATCAGACATTGTGCTCGTTGTTGGACTGCTTGCTGATTGAGGACAACACTCCAGCCGATTCTCCCAGAGAACTCTATGAGATCTACTTTGTCTTTGCCTGTGTCTGGGCTTTTGGAGGCGCTCTCTTTCAAGATCATGTGTGTAGTGACTAACTGTTTCTTCTAATCGTATCAGATAATTCACATTATTATACCATATAATGACAGTGTTTTACCTTTATAGCTCAATGACTACCGTGCTGAATTTAGCCGCTGGTGGTCCAAAGAGATGAGAGCCGTAAAGTTTCCCTCACAAGGGACCGTCTTTGACTATTTCATTGACCCTGAGACTAAAAAGTTTACTCCGTGGAGTGAGAAGATGGTGCCATTTGAGCTGGAGCCTGATATTCCGTTACAGGTATGTTATTAGACTAATGAATGCGTGTGGTTGTCTACAGCAGGCCAGAGTGTCCTGTATAATCATTACATGTTGATTTAGATCTCTCAGTGCGCTCATCCGCTGTCTGTTTCAGACGGTGCTTGTCCACACTCCAGAGACCATCTGTCTCACCTACTTCATGGACCTTCTGCTTCAGAGAGGCAAACCTATCATGTTAGTGGGCAATGCAGGAGTGGGAAAAACTATTCTGGTGTCTGATAAAGTCGCTAAGCTGAAGGAGGATTATATAGTAGCAAAAGTTCCCTTCAACTACTACACCACATCTGCCATGCTCCAGCGTAAGGATCTCTGAAATGAGCATACACAAACAGATTTTTTTCACGTGTGTATTTTTTTATTAATATAGCAAATTGTATAATACATATTATAATATAATATGAAATATAATAGGACAAATCTAATAATCTGAAAAAAAGGCTTCTACTGAGATATGTGTGCTTCCTGTCTTTACATTATGTTGCTGTGGTAATATCTAATTGCGTTTGCCTATTCATACTGACTGAATGGCACAGGCTTCATCAATTTTCTTTCTGAATTTTGAAACTGAGTTTCCCTGTATCTTCAATTCTTTTTTCTTCAAATTGTTTAGATTTTCAGTCAGTGAGTTTTTGTGAAGACTGTTGTCACTTTGTCATTTTCCTAAACTGTCTTGTGTATTAAATGTACTCCAGGCGTCTTGGAGAAACCTCTAGAGAAGAAAGCTGGTCGTAAATTTGGTCCTCCCACCGCCAAGAGACTTATCTACTTCATAGATGACCTCAACATGCCTGAGGTGGATGTTTATGGGACTGTCCAGCCACACACGCTCATCCGCCAGCACCTTGATTACAGCCACTGGTAGGATAAGATGCACGTGATGGACTCGCGTATTTATACTGCTTTCATACTGCCAAAGTGTACAATTACACATCTTTACTCTGTACACAACTGTTACACAGAGTTTAGTGCTTAGTGTGAATTTTAACCAACAGATCTTTGTACTGTAGGTATGACAGACAGCGGCTGATTTTGAAAGAAATCCATAACTGCCAGTATATCACCTGTATGAACCCAACAGCTGGAAGCTTCTCTATCAATCCCAGACTGCAGGTACTGCCACACATTTGCAAGTTCTTTATGCGTAAATTGTATTTGTTCGTAAATATTATTATCAATATTCTCATATCTACTGAAACTATACTTGATCACTATGGCTTTATACATAATTTCATTGAATACGTATTTAGAAAATTTGTTTCAAAGGGAACCATGTTTATGTTTTCTTTTGCCTGTTTTTCTTTTGTGTTTCAAAGACATGCAGAAACCATTTTTAGCTAATAAGAAAATTTTAAAGGTAGTTCAGAATGCAACTTTCTCAGTTTAAGTGGGTCCAGCCACAGATTCCTGTTGGTAAAATCTTTACTGCCTCCATTTCAGAGGCATTTCTCAGTGTTTGCAGTGCATTTCCCCAGTGCTGATGCATTAGCTACCATCTTCTCCAGCATCTTGTCAGCTCACTTTCTTCAGGGAGGATTTAGCTACGGGGTCTCTCGCTCAGTTGGAACTCTCATTCAGGTACTGTACACTTACAGTGCTAGTGCAGCATTCATTTGTATTAAAACCTGACTTGAGACAACATTCATCTGTTTCTGTGTCACTATCTTTTGATTCTCCTCAAACAGGCAGCTATCTGCCTGCACCAGAAAATGAGCCAGAACTTTCTTCCTACAGCCATACGCTTCCACTATATCTTCAATCTGCGAGACCTTTCCAACATATTTCAGGTAACACACTTTTCTCAGTCATCCAGAAAAAAATGAAAACATAAAAATATAACTGAAACAATACTTACTTCTGTTAAAGATCATTTCCTTGAACTGGTTAAAAGCATGCTGTTGACTCCTTTTTTCACTCATGGCAGCAAATACAAAAACGTCATATGAATGCATTTGCAAAACTGTCATTGGTGGTGGCTTGCCTTATATTTTACTTTTGTAGGAATGTTAATGCTGAAAAACTGAAAAATCTGGTGTCAAAAGTTCTCTCGTGGCATAGTTATGTGTTTATTAATACGATTTCTGTATAGGGCATCCTGTTTGCCTTGCCAGAAAGCATCCGTTACCCCATGGACCTGGTGCACCTGTGGCTTCATGAGAGCTCCAGGGTCTACTCAGACAAACTGATGGAAGAAAAAGATGTGGAACTCTTTAATAAAATCCTGTTGGACACTGGCAAGAGATATTTCGAAGTAAGACATGGGCGATTTAAAATGCGACCTTAATCTTAAAAATGTTTCAAAATGTAAGAGGTATCGCAGAAGTGATGCTTTTGGTATTTAGTATTAAAGTCAGCTATGGCATGTTCAGTATTTTCTTGTTTGTTTGTCCTGCCAACCTCTCCAGGGAATAGATGAGTCCATCTTTATCCACCAGCCTTTGGTGTACTGCCACTTTGCCCAGGGAGTGGGAGAGCCTCGCTATCACCAGGTTTGACACATTCATACACACACAAGCTAGTCTGCACTCCAAGTTCTTTATAGAGTTTAAAATAAGAGTTAAGAGTGTAGTCAAATACTTTATGGGAGTTTAATTGCTTATCACTTGAATCAGTACTGTAGCATACTTATTTAGTGGCCTCCTGGCACAGATGTGGCAGATGTGTCGTATCTGCTCTGACAGAAACCAGAAATGAGGATGACTGTATTGTCGCTAGCAAAAAGATTGCCTGTCTTTGATATGTGTGTGGCATCTTAGTTTCATTGTATATGGAATGTACCACGTAGACACGGAGCAGTGCTGGCTTTCCTCAAGAGAGACAAGTTTATTTGTTTTATTTTTCCTTTCTTGTCAGGCTTCAGACTGGGAGAAGCTCCAGAAGACACTGGCTGATGCTCTAGAGCACTATAATGAGTTGCACGCTGTCATGGACTTGGTACTGTTTGAAGAAGCGATCCAGCATGTGTAAGAGACACACACAGACACAAACTAACATGCACAAAAAAGAATTTACAAAGCAAATGTAAACCACAGGCAAGAAACACACCATCAATTCTGTGTTTGTGCCCAGGTGTCGCATCAGTCGTATACTGGAGGCCCCCTATGGTAATGCCCTGCTGGTTGGGGTTGGTGGGAGTGGGAAGCAGAGCCTGTGTCGACTGGCTGCTTTCCTCAGCATGCTGGAGGTTTTCCAGATCACGCTGCGTAAAGGTTATGGAATCAATGACCTCAAAGTAAATATGCACTTCCACATGCAAAACACGGTTGTATATCATAACACATCTGTTTTGAGTGATTTGGGATGTTTTTTTTCCCTGCTTTGTGTTTGCTGCAACCCTTGTCTGCAGAGTGACATAGCTGCATTGTATATAAAGGTGGGGGTGAAGAATATTGGGACAGTGTTTCTTCACACAGATGCCCAGATTCCAGATGAGCGCTTCCTGGTGCTGATCAACGACATGCTGGCCTCAGGTTTGGCTACACAGACCTGAACTGAGATAACTGAGATTTCTGCTTTAATAGCTGTCTTTTGCTGTCAGATCTAAGAAATGAATGTCATTTCTGCAAAAAATATTTTTGGATGGTGTCAGTGGCTTTGACAGCACAGAGTTGTGCATTTGAATAGATAGCAGAGAAGGCTCATTTGGTCACATAGACCTGCTCCAAGTAAGAGTGACTATATAAGAAAGAACAAATATACAGTGAGCTCGCATTCTTTGCATTTTTAGGGGATATTCCTGACCTTTTTAGTGATGAAGAAGCAGATATGATTGTTTCATCAATCCGTATGGAGCTGAGGGGATTAGGACTCATAGATACCAGAGACAACTGCTGGAGCTTTTTCATCGAAAGGATACGAAGACAGCTCAAGGTCTATAATGTAAACCACGTAGAAACTGTGATGTAATGATCAGTGTTGATAGTCATCTCACCAAATCCTTCTGTCACCCTTTCTGCCCTCCAGGTCGTCTTATGTTTCTCTCCAGTTGGATTCACGTTAAGGACACGTGCACGGAAGTTTCCAGCCCTAGTAAACTGTACAGCCATAAACTGGTTCCACTCTTGGCCTCAGCTTGCTCTGCAGTCCGTCAGCTCTACTTTCATAGAGAAAATACCTGGACTGGAGGTGCTTCGCGTTTAAATTCTGTCATACATTTTAAAGCTGCTTTTAAAAGTACTGACTCTGATACTGATTATGCAAGTGTTTCAAATAATAGATACCTAATAAGCATAAACAGGAACTAAAATAGCTATTAACTTAGACACATGTCTATAGCTACTTTTATGTGAATAAATCAAATAAGAAGGTTCTTCTTACTCTCTCAGTGAAGTGAATCAATGTGTGTGTTCATACTGTGCAGCCAAATGTGAGGGCATCTATCAGTGAGTTCATCTCCTACGCTCACACGAGTGTCAATGAGGTAAGAGCTGCGGCACAGCACTGCGAGCGATGACCCCACTTGATGTCTTCTTTGATATGATTTCTTGGTTTTCTTGTTGTGAATTCATCTCACAGGTGAGTGTCAAATACCAGCAGAGTGAGAAGCACTTCAACTATACCACACCAAAGAGTTTCCTAGAGTTTATGAAGTTGTACGGCAACCTGTTGAGGAAGAAACGCACAGAGCTGACTCAGAAGATGGAAAGATTAGAGAATGGACTTCAAAAACTGCAGACTACGGCGTCACAGGTCAGGGGGAAAATAACACCACATTGCACCAGTGCAATGTTTCTTGTTCTTACTTTTTTTTTTCCTTTAGGTGGAGGACCTCAAAGCGAAGTTAGCAGTGCAGGAGGTAGAGCTGTGGCAGAGAAACACGGACATCGAAGCCCTCATTGCTAAAATAGGACAACAGACAGACAAGCTGAACCAAGAGAGAGCTGTAGCTGATGCTGAGGAGCAGAGGGTAAGAGTGTGATTCTAGGGCCTCTCGAGCAGCAAAATGACACACTTAAAGCCATGTATTTTCAGAATTACTGCACATTTTGAGGTTCATTTTAAACCACTTTGTCAATGAGAGGGCCATTAGAGAAGAGAGGGCAGAGAAGTAATAACATAGGTCAGAAACAAGCCAAACTTTCAGCAATCCATTCACAGCATACACACACACGCGCGTGTTGTATTTTTGTGATTCAGGTGGCAGCAATCCAAGCTAAAGTGACCAAACAGCAACAGGAGACTGAAGAGGACTTGGCGAAGGCTGAACCTGCCCTACAGGCAGCCAACACAGCTCTCAATACACTCAACAGAGTAAAACACTTGCACACACATAAAGTTTTACTTCATTTCATTCAATTTATTTTATGAGTCCATTGCAAGCATAAAAGAAATCTAATAAAGTTGTCCTGAGCTCAGGCCCCTGATTAAAAATGTGGGCGTTTGTGCATTCGTGTGCATCTGTTTGATCTAGTTAAACCTGACAGAGCTGAGGACGTTTCCCAACCCTCCAGCCATCGTCACCAACGTCTCAGCAGCTGTTCTAGTGCTACTGGCTCCTCAAGGCCGAATCCCCAAAGATCGCAGCTGGAAAGCTTCCAAGGTGGTCATGAGCAAGGTGATAGGATTTTTAGGTTTTAGTTTTCCTTTATTTAATGGCTTGATACCACCAAAGTAAATCCATTTTAGGTTAGTGTTATGGTAGATCTGGTGACCTGTCCGTGTACCAACCTTTCATTTGAAAGCTAGGATAGGCTCCAGTCCCACTGCAAACCTGAACTGGATACACTATTAGAAAAATAAATGGATGAATGAAAACCATAAAACGAATACAAAACCAAAAAAAAAATCTCTCTAATCATCTGAGATAAAAATATTTAACATTTAAAGCACGACCTTCTCTTTTAGTCTTCATCCTTGCACAACTCCAATTTAATATTGATTGCAACTGCACTTATTTTGTTCTGTGACTGTTTGCACTTTTCAATCTGATATGCTTTGATGAACCCATTCATATTTAATTTTTGTATTATAGGGTTCTTTCATATTTTTAATATCTCCTGTATCCTGTGTTGTTGATACCACCTTGGCTCAAACACTCTTTTTTTAAAGAGAGGTTTAACCTCTGTGAGGCACTATGCTGGTTGAAAAAAGTAACAACTAAAGCAATGTTCACACTCTTTTTTTTTGTAGTTAATTCTACTTTTTGACTCAGGATTTAGAATTCAAAAATGTTGAAAAATATTTTGTTAATTTGAAACCATTTGATGTAACGCACACCCGTTTGCACACAAATGCTTGTGCAGGTGGATGACTTCCTGCAGGCTCTGGTAAACTTTGACAAAGAGAACATCCCTGAGGCCACGGTGAGATGTGTGAGAGATGAATACCTCAGTGACCCAGAGTTCAACCCTGACTTTGTAAAACAGAAATCCTCTGCCGCTGCGGGCCTTTGTGCATGGGTGATCAACATCATCCGCTTCCACGAGGTAAACATCTAAACCATCTGCCACATATAGTTAGTGTCATCCAGGCTAATCCATTTGCTATATTTTTTTTCTGTGTAAAACACTTTGTTTGTTTGATTTGTTTTTTTGCCTTTTTCCCCAAAACTTGTGCTGCCTTGGATAGATTTTTGTAAGTACATCTCGTCTCTTATTTCTTTATTATAGGATTATATGAAGAATATTTGATGAATATGTTGATTAGACAAGCTGTTTGTTATTTTGGATGATGTTCCTTATAACAAAGGTTATACTGTATTTTAGTTTCAGCTGTAAGGATGTGCTTGTTTCCAGGTGCTCTGCGAGGTAGAGATGAAGAGAATGTGTCTGACTCAGGCTAACGCTGATTTGGCTGAGGCTGCTGAGAAGCTAGACGCCCTGCGGAAAAAACTAGCTGTACGTCTGTTTAAATTGGACAGATTGGATTATTTGGTGCTTGACAACAAAATTAATTAGTTATTTGCAAATGCCAGCATTCATAATATTTTCATCTGTTCCCTTTTCTCCTTTCTCAGGAGCTGGATAGTAGTCTGGAAACTCTGAAAATAGCTTTTGAGAAGGCAACATCAGAGAAACTTCGCTTTCAGGAAGAGGTCAACCGCACAAACAAGACAATAGAGCTTGCTAATCGGCTGGTCAAAGGACTAGAGGTAAGTTTACAGTGCTGTGCAAAAGTCATAAGCCACCTCTCATTTCTTTATATTCTGCTGGGAAAAAGGGAAATAGATTCTGTGATTTACTTAAAAATGTGCTTACCTACATGTAAATACAGTATAGGCAAAAACAGACTTTGTACAGTTGTTATATGCTATGACCACCTTTATTATCTGCAACACAGCCCGAACTCCCGTAGGAAGGCTTTCTTGTAATCTCTCAAAAAAATCCAGTATTTTTCAGGAATAGCTCTCCAGGCATGTTGAAGGACATTGGAAGCTCTTCTTTAAATGTTGGCTGACTCTTGTTCTGTTCTGTCCAGATGATCCCACACTGCTTCAATAATGTTGAGGTCCGGGCTCTGATAGTGTTAATTGTGCGTTTTTCTATCCATTTATGCTTTTACTGCATTGAGAATCATTGTCACGCTGAAGAATTAAGTAATCATTTGAACCACAAATGTGACATTTGTATTCATCACTCCATCAGACCTGTTGTCACTGATTTTCAGCGCAGTTCTTGTGTATTTGGCATACCTCAGTCTTTTCCCCCAGTTTCCCCTCTTTAAGAAGGGAAACCTCTTAGTCTCAGCGACCCCTCCACTCAGACTATTTCTGAATACGCTTCAAGGAACAGTTCATTTAGGGGCTAGTTGATCCTGTGTCATTGTTTTTGTGTTTTGTGTCTTTGTTAAATTTTTTCCTATTTCTTGAGGACACTGTTCTGATACTGTTCATTTGCTTTAGTTTTTTTTAATGCCTGCAACTTCTTTTGCCCTCCACTTGCCAGGTTTCCCTCAAATTTTTTAGGGACACACTACACACCATGCTGCTGCCAGTTTTTTGGGCTAATAGCTCTAATACTATTTTATTCCTGTCAAACTGTGTTATCTTTGCATTTTTGGTAGATTCAGCTGAAGACATGAAAACAAATCATGTGTTTTTGCAGGCTGCTAGGAACAACAAGCCTAAAGATTCAAAAGCAGCCAATGTCCAAAGAAAAAAATTGAAAGACCTTCAGAAATCCTGGGGAACTATTGCTCAAGACCATTTTAAAAAGCTGTCTGAGTGTTACCCAGAGCAACTGTATCTGTGTGTGTTTTTCAGAGTGAGAACGTGCGCTGGGCTCACTCAGTGGCTCAGTACCATGAGCAGGAGGAAACGCTCTGTGGGGACGTCCTTCTAACCGCAGCCTTCATCTCTTATGCCGGATCCTTCTCAAAGAAGTACAGGAAAGAGCTGCTGGACAACCTCTGGATGCCGTTCCTACACAGCCAGAAGGTTAAAATCTTAAAACACTGAGATATGTCCTTTAATTTTCTTCTGCAAATGCAGTTATTCCCTCCGGTATCTTTGCCGTTCCACAACAGCTTGTGTCTTATTTCTCTAATGAACACACACCATTGTTTCTATCAGATCCCCATTCCCATGACAGAGGGCTTAGATCCAGTGTCGATGTTGACTGATGATGCAATGGTTGCCCAGTGGAACAATGAAGGCTTACCAGGAGACAAAATGTCTACCCAGAATGCCACCATACTTACTAACTGTGAGTGGAGTTTTTCACTTAGTCTAACTGGCTTTTTATAACAAACATTACAAACGCTACGGTACTAGGTTTTCTTCTTAGCACATCTCCGTGTATAAATAAGGAGTTTATTGTTGCAGGTGAGCGCTGGCCTCTCCTTATCGACCCTCAGCTGCAGGGCATCAAATGGATTAAGAGTCGCTATGGTAACAGCCTCAAGGTTGTCAGTCTGGGGCAGAGAGGGTGAGTGTTTCCTTTGTTGATGCTTGCTTGAGACCTCCACAGCTCAAGGAAGTGTAAATTTGTTTAGTAGCAATTCAGAAATAATAACAGTGCTACAGTTTCTACAGTTTTTATCAATTAATCTTAAATGTTGTTACAGATATGTAGATGTTATTGAACAGGCTGTAGTGGCAGGGGACACTGTCCTCATCGAGAACCTCGAGGAGACGATTGACCCTGTTATTGACCCCCTTCTGGGTCGACACACAATCAAGAAGGGCAGGTAACACACAGAAATGCTGTCATTGAGTTTTTTTCCTTTATGCAGGTGCTTTAAGAACTGGACTAAATTTGTACACAGATATTTGTGAATGAAGCCCAATTTAAGGGAAAGCTTTTTCCTTGAAGAAGTACTGCATTACTTGGTTAAGTACTCACCTAGTCATCAGGGCAGATAGTAGCAGATAAGGACACTGAAAAATAAAAGCCTTGTAAAAATAAAATCTGCCAGTAAAGTTACAAAAAAAGATGTTGTTATAGATTAAACATGATGTAGAAAAAAAACTGTAAGACTCCAGGAGAATTCAATCAATTTTCACATATTATTATTAAAAAATGAACACATGAACAGAGCTGATTTGTTCCATCAGAAATGTATTGATCTATGTTCAGTCCTATCTGTAGGGTTTTGTGAACCTTTCGATACATGTTTATGCGTTGAAAGCAAAGGAGGTGGGTTGAGGGTTATGGCTCAGAAGGAAGAAGAAGTGGGTAAATTCAGAAGGAGAAAATGGTTAGGAGGCTGGTGGGGGTGGGATGGTAGAGAGTGGGTAAAGAGAGAGGATAATTGGAAGGGGGGGTCTAAGGAGGTATGGGGAGAAGGTAGATTGGAGAGAGAGTGGGAGTGGGTAAGGTAGAAAGGAGAGAAGGGAGTGGGGGTGGGGTGTAAGGAAGTAAGGATCTCGTCACTTATCCACAACTTGCTCACCAATGCCACTTTTCCATGTATAGCAGATCATTCATATGACACTGGGTTCATTCATTTTATCACGCTCCACCCTCTTCTTCTTACTTGTCCCGCTGCTACAGTTGTATAAAGGTTGGAGACAAAGAGTGTTTCTTCCATCCAGCCTTCAGACTGATTCTCCACACTAAGCTGGCTAATCCTCACTATAAGCCAGAGATTCAAGCCCAGACCACCCTCATTAATTTCACAGTGACCAGAGATGGATTGGAGGACCAGCTCCTGGCCCAGGTGGTGAATCAAGAGAGGCCAGATCTTGAGCAGCTTAAGGTAGAGTGGAACAGTTGATGGATTTCTCTGTTGATGCGTGTGTCCATTTTGTACTGCCTATCTGGGTCCGAGACCAGCAGTCTAAGTGTTTAAGACACGTTAAGGCCTCCCTCTCCCCAACCACTGCCTTTTGCTTCTCAAGGGGGCAGTATGCAATCTCCCACTTAATTCCTTTCTCCCTTGTGTACAAGACCTAAGTTACCTGAACTTTTCCACTTCAGGCAGCAACTAATTCCCTACCTGGAGTGGACAATCTACCTTTTCTGACTGGAAATAGTGTGCTCAGTCTCGATTTGCTGTTTGGTATTTAGCTGTCCCAGCTCATGTTGGAGTTCATCGTTTAATGAGGCCAGCTGGCGTTATTTCATCTCTGTTGCAGGTTTTGGTTTTCTTGGTAAAGTCTAGTATATGTAATTCATCATTCTGGTTCCATGTATGCTTCTTTTTATATATTTGCATCGTCTTCCTACAGAGTGAACTGACAAAGCAGCAGAACATGTTTAAGATTGAGCTGAAGCTTCTGGAGGACGAGCTGCTAACCCGGCTGTCTGCTGCAGAGAGTAACTTCCTTGGTGACAATGTGCTGGTGGAGAAGCTTGAGACCACAAAGCACACTGCTGCTGAGATTGAGATGAAGGTATCAGGTTACATGTCTGCGTCGTTGCAGTAACATGAATGGAATATTACAGCAAGTTAACCTACTTTTTACTCCCTTTCATATTTTCTCTTTTTTCTGTCATCTCTCATTCGCAGGTTCTGGAAGCAAAAGTTAATGAAGTAAAGATAAATGAAGCCAGAGAACACTATCGCCCTGTTGCTGTCAGAGCTTCTCTGCTCTACTTTATCATGAATGATCTTAACAAGATCAACCCCATGTACCAGTTCAGCCTCAAGGTAACCAGAAGTAAATATAGGGCCTGAACACAACCTAGGAACCAACAACTGAATATAACATAAGATGTAAAATATCCAAATTTATGTGAAATTATGCAGCAAACAAATACATCCTACAAACTGATTTGTCGTTTTGTTCTCAGGCCTTTAACGTTGTTTTCCACAAAGCAGTGGAGCTGGCAGAAGCCTGTGACGACGTAAAGAGCAGAGTAAACACGCTCATAGACTGTGTTACATACTCCACCTTCAACTACATCAGCAGGGGACTATTTGAGAGAGACAAGCTCACCTTTACAGCACAGCTGGCCTTCCAGGTGTGTATGTGTTTGTGGAAGGGTTAGAGAAAGACTGTGTTTGTCCCTGACTGTGTTCTCCCTGTTTCAGTTGCTCCTGATGAGTAAGGAGATAGTTGTGAGAGAGTTGGACTTCTTGCTGCGTTTTAACATTGACCACAGCTACATCAGCCCACTTGACTTTCTTTCCAACTCGGCATGGAGCGCCATCAAGGTTCACAGGCACATACACGCAGCATTTATTTTTGCTGGCATTTGAATTGCAGTGCAAATCAAAAACTGCTCTCTCCCTTGTATCGGTCCAGGTTATGAGTTTCACTGACGAGTTTCGTGGTCTGGATCGGGATATTGAAGGTTCACCCAAGCGCTGGAAGAAGCTGGTGGAGTCAGAGTGTCCCGAGAAGGAGAAGTTTCCTCAGGAGTGGAAGGGAAAAAGCTCGCTGCAGAAACTGATCATGATGAGAGCCCTGAGGCCCGACCGTATGACCTATGCTCTAAGGTGATGAGGATTTGTTTTCCTGCTTGTTTAACTGTGTTTTTGTCTTTTCTAATTTTTAGGTGTGTTTCCATATAAGGACTATTAAAAGCTGTGTTTGTTCATTCGTTTATGTCAATATAACCCGACCCTAGGAACTTTGTTGAAGAGAAGCTCGGTGTGAAGTATACAGAGGGACGAAAGACTGAATTTGCAAAGTCCTTTAGAGAAAGTGGTCCTTCCTCCCCTATTTTCTTCATCCTCTCCCCAGGAGTGGACCCACTTAAAGATGTCGAATCACTGGGTACTGTTCAGAAAGCTGCATGCATCCAAACACAATTGCCTGATCGTATACTGCAATGTGTTGATTTATTAATAATTTAAGTGTCTAGCCATTGCTTTACAGTTCAGTGACAGTTATATAACAGAGTGTTTAGGTTAGCACATAAAAAATCAGTCCTTTGTTTTCCCAGGAAGGAAGCTGGGCTTCACTATTGACCTTGGGAAGCTTCACAATGTCTCCCTGGGTCAAGGACAGGAGACTGTGGCTGAAATCGCCATGGAAAAGGCCGCTAAGGAGGGTCACTGGGTTATATTGCAGGTCCAGTTAAAAGAAAGATGCTCTTATTTGAACTACTTTAATAGACAAAACACATTTTCTCATGTTAGAATGGGGAGAATCTGAAAAAGAAATCAGCATGACAGTGCCTGTGGAGTATGCTACAGTATATTGAGCTTTGATTATGTGTTTCCATTTCCCTGCAGAACATCCATCTGGTTGCTCGCTGGCTGGGTGCGCTTGAGAAGCTCCTAGAGCGCTGCTGTGAAGACAGCCATCCTGACTACAGAGTGTTTATGAGCGCTGAGCCGGCATCTACACCCCAAGAACACATTATCCCACAGGTAAAGATTCAGCAAGCATGCAAGAAAAGTCACACTTTGTCTCACTTTAACACTTTAATGCAACATCTACACAATGAATTTATTCTCACAGCTGTCTTAACCTATACCAGCATTTCATTCACTGCATTATGGTTGCACACTTTAATAGTGACATCAAAGTTTGATTTATTTTTTTTACTCAGGGAATTCTGGAAAATGCTATAAAGATCACCAATGAACCTCCTACAGGCATGCATGCTAATCTACATGCTGCTCTGGATAACTTCGACCAGGTGATTTTTTTTCTTTCCTTGTGTTCTTTGTGCATTTGTTTTGATTTATTTATCAATTCACTTATTGTTTTGACTTCTCTCCAGGATATCCTGGATCAGTGCAGCCGTGAGCAGGAGTTTAAGACCATCCTGTTCTCTCTCTGTTACTTTCATGCCTGTGTGGCGGAGAGGAGGAAGTTTGGGCCTCAGGGTTGGAACAGAAAGTATCCATTCAGCACTGGAGATCTGACTATATCAGTTAATGTCCTTTACAATTACCTGGAGGCTAATGCACAGGTGGGTTTTGTTGTTGTTGTGGATAGGAAGCATGGTGTATAACTGGATGACCGAAACACTGATGTATGAGGTTGTCAGTGGCGCTGCGAGTGACGGTGCCACAGGACAATTAGGGTTGTGATTGCCTTGGCAGTGATTTTTATAATTATGATGACACAGGTGCCATGGGAGGACCTGAGGTATTTGTTTGGGGAAATCATGTATGGAGGACACATCACTGATGACTGGGACAGACGCCTCTGCAGAACTTATTTGGAAGAATACATGCAGCCCAACCAGGTTTGTGTGTGTGACAGTAAAAGAAAACACGGACGTAGTGTGCCAGCAAACCTGGCTGTGTTCTGCAGAAAAAGAACAGGCTTCTCCGCAGGCATTATATGGTAGCCAAATTTAACTGCTCTTCTTGTGCAGACTTGGGCCATTTTGGGATGAAAATCAGCTCCAGTTAGAGCAGATTGACTACTTTTTTTTACTATAGACTGTCCATAAAAGCTAAAAAATACTGGCATGAGTTCCTGGCAACCAGTTGCACCAGACCGAGGGAATTTTGCCGTCTGGGTTTGGAATAATTTTATGTTTTGTACAGTATGTGAGTCCTACAGCTAACAATACTTTTCTCTGTTTTGTGTCTCCTAGTTTGACCGGAAGCTTGCATTGGCACCGGGGTTTGTCATTCCCTCCAACCTGGATTATCAGGTAAGTTAAATCCAGTAGTTTTTTATTAAAGTTTACTTTGCACTATTGTACCTTAAACCCTGAAAAAATATTGTCATGTAAATGAATATTAAAGGCCAGTTTGTGTACTAAATATTTCTGACTGTACAGCTCATTAAATGAATGTGTTACTCTGCATCTCTAGGGCTACCATGATTTCATAGATGAGATGCTGCCCCATGAGAGCCCAGTGCACTATGGGTTGCATCCCAATGCAGAAATTGAGTTCCTGACAGTGACATCAGATAACCTTTTTCACACTCTGCTGGAGCTGCAGTCCCCTGATGTTGTGATTGGAGAGGGAACCTCACAAACACTAGAAGAGAAGGTAGATGTACAGGGGGGGGTTTTTTCTTGGAAGGTATAAAAAGACAATTATAGATCAAAACCAGTGACCAGTGAAGTCATAAAACAGATAAAAAGTACAGAAACAGATACGTTCACTCATCTAATGTTTAAATTATTCACAGTAGGAACACAGTTAACTTCTCTAATTCTAGGAGAACCAAGATACAAATGAGCAAACTAGTAAATCCAACATCTTGGACTGACTATATATTTGCTCCACACACATCCAGGTGAAATCAATTTTAGATGAAGTTCTGGAAAAGCTGCCAGAGGAGTACAACATGTCCGACATCACTTCCAAGACAGCTGAACGATCGCCATACATCCTGGTGTGCTTCCAGGAATGTGAGCGCATGAACACACTCATTTATGAGATACGCCGCTCGCTGAAGGAGCTTGACCTTGGACTCAAGGTATGCTTGACACCTTTGTGTGTTTGAATGGGTATTTACAGTAGAAGTAGAAAACTAGTCTGGATAATATATAAACACAGAAGGCATCACAGCACAGACTGTCAGCACAGCAGAGTGTGTGTCAAACAAATGATGTAAGGATGAAAAGAAGCCTGCATCAGGAGAAATCAAAGAAGCTTTTACTCTTCATGCAAAAATGTGTTCAGATGAGTTTCTGACAGTATTTACACTGCTGCTTTAGAGGTCACGTGTTAATGTCTCACTGATGTTAAATTACTACATGCATAAATTCTGACCTGTGCAGTTATACTGTTGCTCTCTCAAAGGGTGAACTGGCCATGTCCTCTGAGATGGAGAAGCTACAGGCAGCCTTGTTCTTTGACAACGTCCCAGATACCTGGACCAAGCTTGCCTACCCCTCAACTTACAGCCTGGCAATATGGTGTGTTTTTCTTTCTCCAGGGGATGGATTTCCCAAATCTTATATAAGACTCTGCATTTAATTTCAGCTGATGCAATTTTGCATAGTGTACAAGGGAATTAAATAAGCCAAGGTATTGTACTGTTATACATTTCGTATAGTGAAGAGTCGAGTTACAGTGCCCTATATAGTTTCCACATGACTGACATCATCCAAACAGCTGTCTCTGTCTATTCATTTGATGTCAGGTATAACGACGTGATGCAGCGTTGCAAAGAACTTGACAGCTGGACTCAGGACCTGTCTCTGCCCAGTGTTGTCTGGCTATCTGGGCTGTTCAACCCACAGTCCTTCCTCACTGGTAAAATTCATTTACAGCATATAGAAAAATTGTACTAATACATTGACTTCTAACTAATTCTTAGTTATTTCATCGTGTCCTTGCATTCCAGCTGTGATGCAGTCTCTGGCACGTAAGAATGAGTGGCCTCTTGATAAAGTGAATCTGACCGTGGATGTGACCAAGAAGTTTAAAGAAGAGTTCAACCAACCGGCCAGGGAGGGTGCATATGTGTATGGACTTTATATGGAAGGTAGAAACACTGCCACTTATTTTCTGTTTATTGTGGTGCAGCTTGGAGAGCCACAGGCCACTTCTTTGTGCATAATTCTCCTTGTCTTTGTTTTAGTTCAAATAAAATCATACATTTAACTGTGTGTATGTGCCTTTGCACTGGGGACAGTTGTCACAATATCTCAAAGTAGCTTGAGGGAATTTCATTAAGTTTAGCATAAACCGTTCACTTGGGCTCAAGGATTAATGATTGGAATTTGATGATCAGAGATCACCGGGACTCTATAAAGCATTTTTTTGCTTATAACTTCTAGATAGAATAAGCATATAATGATTAGTTGACATATTTAAGTGAAAATTTCACTGCAACATCATGATACTCTGCAAAAAACAGACTTACTTCTCAGGAGGAGCAGCAGATATGGCCTTGAACAGCAGCTAGGAGAGTTAATGGGGCCATAAAAATCCCCAAAAGTGTTTCAAGTCTTCTCTTTTCTTCACCTACGCCCGACTACAGGTGCAAGATGGGACACTCAGACCGGAGTGATAACTGAGGCTCGTTTAAAGGAACTGACCCCAGCCATGCCTGTTATCTCAGTTCGAGCTGTACCCAATGACCGTCAGGAAACCAGGAATATCTACGAGTGTCCCCTCTACAAGACCAAGATCAGAGGACCCACGTATGTTTGGACTTTCAGTCTAAAAACCAGGGAGCGACCTGCCAAATGGGTCCTGGCTGGATTGGCTCTTCTACTCAGTGTGTGAAAAAGTGTAAGAGTTCTCAGTGAAGATGCAGTGTGTCCTCAGTGCTCCTGATGTCCCTTTTGAACTTATTAGTAGCGCAAAATGACTGGAATGTAATAAGATTTCTTTTCTTTTTATTGAAAAATGATAAAATGTACAGAGAAAAATGCCAATACTTCACACACTAGATCACAGTTAGAACTGAAAGTCAAAGCATGTTTGGGACAAATCATATCTATGAACTACAAGATACTCTATAAGCAGGAGAAGAAGAAAAAAAGAAAACAAAGACAGTGCTGCCTCATTAGAGCGGCGTTCAAGTGTCTTATTTTGTTACACTTGTACCTCTTACAGTATGTTATGCATCAGTTTTAATAGCACATTAAATTACACAGGTGAAGCCAATCTGACAACATGACAGTACAACCTCAAACTGCCTTTTCCTTCCTTCCCACTTCACAGTACACATGGGTGTAGTATTTGTCCATTTAATTAAAAAACAAATTAACAAAAAATGTGTGTATACCAGCTCTTTTTTAACAGGAGATCGCACATACTGTAGCTCAGATGCTGCATGTGCTTACAAGTCAAAATCTTTCTAGTTTGGCCTCGGTGTGTATTTCTGTGTGTGTTTTCTGTGCGTGTTTCTGCTAAGGTGTCATCTAATCACTGTCGGACCAGTCGAGCTCCATCATGTCCATGGCTGCGGTAGCCATGTTGATCTTGGTTCCGTGCCGCACGCTGCAGCTCTTAACAGAGTTCTGATTAGACGATGCCCGCATGCTCACCTGCACCCCAGAGTGACCGACGACACCCACTTCACCCCTGATCTTTTGGCTGATGGCCTCGCTGACGTCTCCTCTCACTCCCTGGACTACAACTCCCATGTCACTCCTGCGACCCCTGACCCCCAGCTCACTTCTGACGCCGTGCCCAATGACTTTCATCACTCCCAGGTCGCCCATGTTCATGTCCATGTCACCCAGTCTCTCCATCTCCCCCATCTCATCCATATCTAAAGACAGCATGTCCCCAAAGCCCCCCATGCTCCCATGGAGACCTTTGAACATGGTTGGGAGCCTCCCTCCTTCGAGACCACCCTCCATCCCTCTCTCTTCTAGCGTGTCGCCGAGTTTTTCTATCTCCCACCCTCCCTCTCTATCCCTCTCTCCTTCCGCCTCCCCAAATCCCCCCGAGTACCCTCGGACAATAGTAGTCACCCTGCTTCTTTGCATTCCTCCCCTCTCCCTGTCCCCTTCCTCCCATGTCCTCTCCTCCCTCTCCACTACACCACCGGGGAAGCTCCTGAGTGTCACCTGCACCCTTCCTCCCTCCAGACTCCCACTGTCATCTCTGTCTCTCTGTCCCCAGCTTTTCTCCTCTAGGGTACCCTCCTCTTCCTCTTCCTCCTCCCCTAACCTCCCCTGCAACCCTCGGAACATGGCGTGCAGCCTCGTGCTGTCGAGCGAGCCCATCCCTCTCTCCAGCACCGCACTGCTCCCCCTCTCTGTGTCTCCGTTGCTGAGTGTGCGAAGGAGAGAGCTGACACCAGCACTGCTGACCCCAGCGCTATTGGAGTCCTGAGAGTGTGAGCGGAAGAACGAGCCCGAGGAGCTGATGGACATCGGTGTGAAGAACTGATAGAGACAAGGGCAAGATTATGAAAAAGGTATCAGTTAATTTTTGTTTATGGCAGTTTGAGATAAATGATATACAGGCAAGTTTTGCGTACCGGTGAGATGTTTGAGCGCTCCATGAGTAGGGAGGTGGGGCTAGGAGTCATGTTGGACCTCTCCATTAGCCTCTCTTCCCACAGTCTGAGCCTCCTCTCTCTCTCCTCTAGCTCCTTCTCCTTGGAGTAAAGTTCCCTCTCTAGCTTCCGGAGGCGCTCTAATGTTGACTCAATTTCACACCTAAAGTATTTGTACATATGAAAACATTAGTGGTCAGTGATTAACTCCAGATTTTAAAGGAGAAATGACTATATTCAGAATGAGAATATAATAATTAATATGTAGTCTGCTAAAAACAGCTACTAGTGCATCTAAATAAACTATATATAATGAAAAAGTTCATTTTATTTTTAATTTATGTCATATATCATATATTCAACACACATAAAGTGAATTATTTCAAATCTTTTTGTTTTAATATTGATGTTCATGACTTATAGCTCATGAAAATCAGAAATCCAGTACCGCAGATTATTTGAATGCTTTCATTTTAAGTAAATTGCTATACCAACTATCGATCTAGTTCAGTACACACAACTACAATCATGGAGATGACTGCTGACTTGGCAGTTGTTCGTATGACGGTCACTGACACTTTCCACAAAGAGGATAAGAAGGCCTTTGCTGAAAAGGCTGGCCTTTCAGAGTATTGTATCAAAGCTTATTAATGGGATGCTGACTGGAAGGGAACATTGTAGTAGGAAAAGGTGCAAATGCAGCACAAATGATCGCACCCTTTAAAAAATTATCAAAAAGTTAAGAAAGATTCAGAGTGAGTGGACTGATCCTGGTTTCTGTGCATCCAAAGCCACCACGCACAGAGGTCTGCAGGAAAGCAGAGACAACACCAAAAGAGTCTTAACTGAGCTAAGGACAAAAAGAACTCGGTGAAAGTCCTCTTTTCAGATGAAATTCAATTTTGCATTTTAGTTGGACATCATGTTCCTAGAGTCTGTCAGAAGAGCAGAGAGGAGCCAAGAATCCGAGGTGTTCGAAGTAGTCTGATTTGGGGCGCCATGTCATCTGCTGGTGTCGGTGACGTTGTTTGGTTTCCTGTCACCATGTTATATTACATCCAAAGTCAACATGAGACAGTCAGAAAGAGATTTTAGAGCAGTTCATTCGTCCACCTGCTGGCAAACTTTATGGAGACAGAGGTTGGTTTGCAGAAGGACCTCTAGCAGCACCCAGCCATAGTGCCAAAACTACGACTGAATGGTTTGCTGAGCGTGTTATTACGGTGTTATTATTACTGTTATTGTTTGTGACCGGCCAACTTGTCTGGCCTGAACCTCATCAAGCACCTGGAATATTGAAAAAAGGAAGGCAAGAAACACCAGACCCAAAAATACAAACAGCAACCTGGGCCTCAATAACACCACAGCAGAGCCAACACTTGATTGAATCTGTGCTAAGCCACACTGATGCAAAATACTGAGGGCATAAATAAGCATATTATTCAAAAGCTGGTAATTTCTGTATCGTAAACATTATAATTAATATTTTAATAATTTCAGATACCAGATTTGTGATTTTCATAAGCTACAAGACATTTTTCACTTTATGTATATTGAATATACAAAATTTGAAAGTTTACCTTTGAATTAAATTCAACATTTTTTGAATTTTGCAATGACCTCTGAGGCATACTCACTGGAAACTACAATTCATTTTCATTTCTTTCATGAATTTTATTTTACATTCACTTGATACTTTCATTTTTTATAACATTAAAATATTTTTATGTTCTCGAGGAAGTAGTTTGCAGTTGTGAGTAGTTAACTTTATACAGCAGAAGACAACATTGTTTTATAGTCGTCTTTTGATGCAGTACTCTCCACTGCCACAAGAGGTCACTATTGGATTGGCTGTCGATGAGCCTGCATTCACAAACACAATCATCTCTCACGGCAACTAAATATAGACATGTGCAGAGTCATACCTCCTCCTGTATTCCTTCCATACTTCCCCTTTCATTCATCCCACCCCTTCACCTCCTTCACTCGCTCTCTCCTCCCTGCTTGTCCAAGTTTTTCCACCCATACCTAAAACTTCACTCAGAATTGATTGCCTTCCTGTACTCATGTTAAATATGCACAGAATTTTGCACCTTCTCTCCTCCTGCTGTTCCATTGGCCACCCCTCTCTCCCTTTCCCCTGCTCCCCCAACCTCCCCTCATCTGTCCACTCTTGTTTTCCTCTATCCTTGCTGTTTGTGTCTCGCTCAGTGTTTTAGATTTCACACTCACACAATACATTTCTGTTCCTCCCTGAACCTCTGCTCCTCCTCCTCCTCTTCAACTCTTCAGTTTGATTTCTCCTCAACCACCCCACACCACCTCCAACCCCACCCGTTGTCTCTTTCTCCCCATGTTGGAGTGAGGGCAGAGTGGAGGAGTAGAGGAATCTCTTCCATGGCTACTTTCCAGTGAGCTTAATATAGACTGAAGTAGAGTACAGGGTCACACATTCAGCTTCTCCCTTGAGCTTCAGAGTCCACAGAGTTGTGTATGTATACATGTATGTGAGCGAGCGTACATGCTGGTACGTGTGTGGATTTGGGATCTACCGTGTGCACACGCATTCAAGAGAGTCTATTTGTCAGCCTCATAAGAGAACAACACTTTATAGCATACACTTAAAAACGTCAGGAGATCCCTCTGACACAGTGCAGTTACACTCTTCTTTTGGATGTCTACAAGACTGTGTTTTTTGTGTGTGTACCTCCACTGGTCCTTGTTGTGTAGGAAGGAGTTACACTGGTCCGGTAGCCTGCTATCGTTAGCCATGGTCTCCAGGGTTGCCAGCACCTGCTTAAACTGTGGACGCTCCTGTAAATACATTTGTACACACAGGATATGATCGTGTATCTTTGAAAGCATTCAGTGCGCTATATGAAACTTTTTTTCCGCACATTAATCACTGTGCCCTGAGTCAGTTTAGCTTACCTTTGGGTCTGCTTGCCAACATTTTCTCATCAGCTCTGCAAAACTTGCTGGACAGCTGGTGGGAATGGTCAGCCTCTGGATAGCCAGACACAATAACACAGGCACATATAAAAAATAATTACTATACAAATGAAACCACCCCCTTTTTTTTTCTTAACTCACCAGAGTGTTTTCATTTAGTCAACCATCCATTCAAGTTTGAGCTGATTAGAATCTGGTGATCAGGTCAAAGTGACTGCAAAACACACACTTTTGGCCCAAACTCAAGATTTTTTACACTAATTATCATGAAACTTTACAGTTGTATAATAGAGGAAAATAATGAAGTGATCACATTTTTTATCATAATGTTGTGCAAAAACACTTTTTGGATATAAACTACACCTTGAATTTTTAAAAACTAGACAAACACAATTTAATGTGTTTCCCAAGCAGCCAACCCGTTTGACTACTTCAACAACTTCAGAATGAGAGTCTGCAGCCTTATATTTGGCTCTGTGAGCATGTACAAAAGGATGGAGCTTTGCAATTTGATGCCTTCCCCGTAATGACAATGCATGGTAATAGCAGCATGTGAGGATGCTTCTATTTGCTAAGTAGAAATGCACAGCATTTAACCAAAAGCTGATCTGATCTGTGTGATCTGAGGTGATATCAGCATTGACATTACATTTCATTCTAAATCAAGTCAGAAAAATAGCTTTCAAACACCAGAGACTTTGCGGATCTTACCTCGGTTCCTGATTCTTTTTACTCCAACACTCTGCCAAAACTTTACTGTATTATTCCTCTTTAAAGACCTCCACCTGCTCCTTTGACATAATAAAGTAAACTCTGGGGACCATTAGCCCCCAGCCTTTACTAACTCCATGGTAACCAGCATTGTTCACCCTTCCTTCAAATGTGCAATAGTCCTGCCTCTTCTGAAAACCAGAAAACGGCATTTTAGAAAAATCCCACTAGGTAACAGACTAAAGTGTAACCTCAATCTCTTATATACTTTTACTGCTCCAGTTTTCTGCACAGTTTCCTGTCGAGTAGCATTATTCAGAAAACGCAGAAAATATTTCTTTTAACATTTATGTGGATGACACAGATTTGGAGTAACTTTAACAAACTTCACCAGCTCTGGTGGCTATAGAATTTAATTTAGAATCCTGTCATTTGGTTACTATGTGTTAAATGGTGTCGCTCGTTTCTCCATATTATACGCTGAGAGATTAGAAATCGTTTAAGTAAAGAATATATCAAGATCCAGAACTAAGTGCTTGGGGGAAGAGACTGTGCCAAACCTTTCACCCTTATACTGAAATTTTCAACAGAACTGAAATGAGTAATGAGTGAACAGAGATGTCTTAACTTTAGCAGAAAACTGTGTGCATTATATTGAAATAGCCGAAAAGCTGACCAAGGAAAAACATGTTCATGTCCTTTGAAATTAGGACTAATCTCAGAAGAAACTAGTTTATAGGTTCACAATATTAGGTTTATAATTCCAAGTTTCAGCAAATTACAATCCATCACAGTGTTTATGAGCTAAATGTAGGGGGAGGGGGGGTCCATGTATATCTTTCTTTTGTACTGTGTAAACTGCAGTTACAAAACCAATCCCTTTGAACATCATAGGCCCAGACATCTCCATAGTACAATGCGGTAAATGGAAACAGTTTCCCTGGGGATTAATCCTAAAATATCACCAACTCAGAGTGGAGAGAGGGTGAACTGAAGGGTCAGGAAGAGAGGTGTAGCAATGGAAAGGGAAAATCAGACGGAGACTGGGAAAGAGGAAGAGAGAGAGTTATTTAGGGAGAGTATTTGGAGACGAGCCAGCAGCTACGAAGGAATCATGTTCTCTGTGTTGTTTTGTTGAGTGTGTGTGTGTGTGTGTGTGTGTGTGTGTATGTGTGCATGTGTGTGGGGGTGTGTGTTTCTCTTACAGGGGATTCGGTCACTTTAGTAACTGAAACACAGATGCAGCGTAACCATCATCCCCTACCACTCATAAACCCAAAGAATCGACCCTCCTATCACTGCAAACTTCTCTTCTTTTCCCCCCTCTCTCTCTCTTTTACTCTGTCTGCCTCTCTCGCTCGTAAAGGCTTTAACCAGGGGGAGTCTGGCCAAGCTCCACTGCTGTGTATCCAGGCCTTACAAGAGCAGAGAACTGACATCAGGCCTAAAAATACTCTGCCTTAGCCTCACCAGCTCACAGTGGAAACCATGAGAGCATCACATTGTGCCTCCAGTTGCTTCAAACTCTGGTGGGTCTAAATGCTTTCAGTATGTTCAAAAAAAGTGCGCATGTATGTACGAAGTCTATGTGCAGGTTACCTCTTGCTTTTCCACCACCAGCCATGCGACCTGCAGCCCTTCGAAACCTTTGAATGGAACCTCCCGAGTCAGCATCTCCCATAGCACCTGGCCACAGAACAGACTGTGTTGGTTCGCTTAATGCAAAGAAACAGCATACAGTCACTAGCGACAACAACATGGCCTCAGTACTGTTGATACGTGAGGTGAGAAACTATTGGAAAGAGTATAAAAACTGTTAGTGTTCAGGCCACTGTGCTCTACTTAAGTTTTACAGTTTTTTCTGCATTATTTTAATCTGACCTTTGCATTTGCCAGAAATTTTTATGTTATCACCAGATTATTTGCAACTTTATCATGTTACCGTTCACCCAAACGTCTTAGCTACTACTCAATTTAACCGTGACTCATTGTTTAAGAGGACATCCCAATCTTTTATCCATACTACTAGCTAACAGCTGCAAATGTTATAACTTTATAACCATGCTTTAAGTTAGTACTGTGCAAAAGTCTCGAGCCACCCATAAAGTCAGGCTTTCATGTAATTTTGGAGCAATAGTTCTTCAGGCTGTCTAAAGTTCTTTCAGAGTTTTTCTTTGCCAACTTTTCCCTTTTCATTAATTTTCAGTCCATTCCTTGTACCTGATCGTTCTCAGATACATTTTTTTGGTTGGTTGGTTAAGCCTCTTAATGCTGACCTATGAATCACTCGTAAAAAAGGTATCAAACTCAAGGGATGAACCAGTACACATAACAACAGGGCAAAGAACCAATTTTAAATAGTATCTTCAGTGTCTTTGTTACTAGCACCCTGTCACAAAAAAAACACATAACTAAAGAAATTAGATTAAATTGAGTCTATCAAAAATAGCAAAGAAAATACAATTTGACAGACATGAAATATTTGACTCCCAAAGAGCTATTAGCCAGAAACTTGCCATATCTCGGTATAGTATACATCTATCCTTTAAAAAAAACAAACATGTTGCAATACTGGACAAGTACTACTGTATACTATCTACAGCAGATGAATAGTATCTAAAAGTCATGTCCTTAAAAAAAAGTTAAATCCAGCAAAGCCCTGAAACAGGATTTGAAAGGTATATCTGGCCCCTTCAGTTGATCCATCTGCTGTTCCTCCTCAGAAATGGACTCTGTGGAAGAGTGGCTGTCAAAAAGACATTGTAAAGGAAAGGAAGCAGTGAAAAAAGGCCAAGGTATGCCAAATTACACAAGAACTGGGATAAAAAAAACATGGGAATTGGGTCTTATGGAGTGATTAATCCACATTTGATATTTTGGGTTCCAATTGTATGTAGAGATTCGGTCAGCATAGAGGTACAACAGTGAGTATAAACATGTTTAACACACAGTGAAGTCTCTGTCATGGTTTGGGCATTTTAGCCAGTGGGACCTTGTAAAAACTGATGGAATTATAACTGCAGAAAAGCACAGTCAGATTTTCACCCACCACACAACACCATCTGGAAAGTGTCTGCTTAGCAACGGTCTCATTTTTCAGTATGACAATGATCCCAAATATACTGCCAATGCAATAAAAGCATACCTGGTGGATAGAAAAACACACAGTGAAACACTATCAGTCATGGATTGTCCTCCCAAGAGCCCGGACCTCAACATTATTCAAGCTTTGTGGGATCATGTTGACAGGCAACAGAACAAAAGGCAGAAACAACCAAAGAAGAACTTTGAATGTCCTTGAAGAAGCCTGGAGAACTATTCCTGAAGACTACTTAAAGAAATGACAAAAGAGCTGCCTAACAGAGTTCAGGCTGTGTTGAAGAATAAATGTGGCCATACCAAACATTGACTTTTTTATAACTCGGTTTCTGCCTGTACACACTGTATCAATAAATCACTGCACCCATTTCTCATTTTCCAAGCAAAAACAAAGAAAGAAAGAAATGAACTGGTTTGAGGCTTTTGCATAGTACTGCATTTCAGTTATTTATTCTCTTATTTATACTTATTTAACCACTTATCTAGTTTAATCATTTATGAGTCCCTCTCGGTGGTTTATTACTATCACTTAACTATTAACTTTACTGCTTAAACCTGCTCTGGTCTGCACATTTCTTTAATTAAATTGCAATTTCTGTTTCTTAGGATTAGTAGCGCTCATCCGTCAGTATGCCCCATGACTACCGCAAAAGTACCCCCTGGGGTACTTCTACTCCTACTTGTAATTCACTAAATTACAGCACTAGCACTGACTGCTACTTCTTAGACTTATTCCTGATCTTAAAATACTGATATTCCTACAGTACTGCCAACTCACCACACCATAGGAGTAGGTGTCACAGGTCTCAGAGACAGGCAGGCTCTGAATGACCTCTGGAGCCATCCAGGGAAAAGTGCCCACTACTGTCATATGGGTGGTATGGGAAAGAAACTTAGACGCTCCAAAGTCACAAATCTGAAATATCAACAGAAAGACGCTATTAAAAAGATGCACAAAATTCCACAAGATATGTGTCATTTTTTTTGTTTATAAATACACTATAGGTACAAACCTTAAGCACTTTATCTGCTGTCATTACCACTGAAAAACAGACCACATTATACAGTCCGGTTAATGGTGCACAACACTGAAAATACCTGACATTCAGGACTCGTGATTGGGCACATGTACCAAAAGCAAGTTAGAAAAACTAATCAGAATGGGGTTTAAATTATGTGTTACCATTTCGGGACTTGAGGTCTCTGTGAATCACTTTGACTGGAGCTTCTGCATGCAGGTAATGCATCCCTACGAGGAAACCAATCATTATTAATGTTGTATCTTCTTTAAAAAGAAACAAAACAAAAAAACTACAGCACTTTGATTTAGTTTTTGTGGAATTATCTAACAATACTCAATGTTTGGGTTTCAATTTCATTTGTTTTTGATCAGTTTCAGTTAATGCAGAAATCTATTAAATGAACTGACCTTAAAACGTATGTGTGAGACAAGATCTTCAGCAAAAAATCAGCTAAAATAATGGCAAAATACTAAAATGGTTTATAAAATTATATAAAAATAAATGTTTAAAATTTTTATCTCTAAAATTACATCATTGGGTGTGTTAGAGACTGTAGATCTTCTCTCGTATATAACCTGTTATATCCATATCCAGTTTTGAATCATCTTTATTTTTCCTTATTACCCTTGGCTATCTGTATGGCCCATGTCATGATCTGGTTCATGTCCATCTCTTCACTCTGCTCACTGGCGAGGTACTCATACAGAGACCCTGCGCTAGCATATTCTGCAAGTACAGCACAGACAGACACAAACAATTTTCATTATGACAAACGACAAGAAAAATCATGCGTACCAATGCATCATGTAAAATGAGTCAACAAGTATACTGATTAAAAGGGAAAAAATTTATAAAAAAGGACAGTTTTTATATTAGTATGTCACTCTGAGTTTGACCTTTGACCTGAGAAACAATTATATGACACACACACACGTATACTTTTTTTTTTCATAAAGCAATAAAAAATCCTATTTTATTATTGGATGAATTAGTTTCTCTTTTTGTCACCCTAATTAGCCAAACATTCAGTTTAATAGTTACATTGCGAGTACCACGTTGGATCTCCTTTTGCCTTCAGAGCTGCCTTAATTCTTCAGCATAAAACATATAAAAATTCCTTAGAGATTCTGGGCCATATTGACATGATGGCTTCATGCAGCTGCTAGAGAGCCACAGAGTTATTCTGTGTTAAATCTATGCCGTAGGTACTTTGTAACTACAAATCCCTCTGAAACCCAACAACGTAACCTATGCCATAAACTGATGTGCGCCTCCGTAGAAATGTAGCTACACATCACATCGAGACAGCCCGCAACCTTCCGCCTCTTAAGTCAGACGTCATTAACTATTTCCAGATCCAAACACTTCTTCACTTCCCAAACTCAAACAAACACTGTGGTATCACTGAGAGTTAAAAATGACCCAGAATCATTGTAGACTGGACAAAGATTCACCACAGAAATCTAAATCCAGTTCATCCTAAAACCGTGTGCCTCATTCACAGTGTGTCGTGGGGTTTAACTCAGAAATGGCTGCCTAGACCTTCCTCACTCAAATGTCAAATATATAAATGTATTTAAAAATGAATTAATACCTAAATACCTGCCACACACTGTGCTTGGCTTATTTATTTACTGATTTCTTTATTTGTTAAATAATCAATTATTTCCTTTTTTTTGTTAAAGTATCTTGAAAAGAGCCAGCCATTCAAATGACAGATCTTCTTCACAGCAGCCATTTTTGACACAAAATCGTAGGGAAGCACAGGAGTTATTAGTAAGAAAAATTATAGCTCTGCACCAGTAAAACAGAGCCTCCATTAATCTCATCAGCAACAACCACTATTTTAAATAATAAAGTCTAGAGTAGTGTATATTACAGCATCTTCAAAACCATTCATTGCTATTTAAACAAGTGAAATAAACTTGGTACTTGAAGTTGTATGTTACAATTTGTGAGAACTACAGCCCACTGTTAAGCAGGGCACAAATCATACACAGTGAGAAGCTGCCTCAAATCATCGGAAACGCCTTCAACCTTCACATCCTGCCCTGACTGTTAAATCCAAAATATGTGAGAATTTTTCCATTTTGCTACTTAATGTCAGATCAAAGACAGAAAGTAGAGCACACGCCTTTGTAACTTTGTGAAAATAGAAATAAATGCCTGAATGTTACCATCTGCACACAGAGATCAAAATGTGCTGATACCTACTTTACTTTTGATATATTAGTAAGCATTAGGCATCAAGAAACATTGCTGGTGGTGTTTCAGTGCTTTATCTATACCATATAAACCCAACCGGGATTACAACCACATCCAAACATGCTGGTCTCAGTTACAAATGTCCTGCCAGGAATCAACGCAATAACCAGTGTTCAAAGTATGTTCTGATATTTCAACATACACACATAAACACTTGCCGGCCATCAGAGCATGTGTTAACGCGTGTGTAACTTTCTCCGCCTCGGATCAAATACACACCAATTAAACCAATATACACACACACACGCATACACGTGCAGTTTTAGATGGCAGCACAGTGTGCCCTGACTGTATTCTGTAGCTTTTACGACTTACCTCAGACCTTGACCTGATAATGACTTCATACTTATATTACACCTGAACCCCAAGGATAGTCACACACATTTCATTTTGTGCATCTCGTCTAAATTTAAGCATTAAACTACACTGACAAAAACATCTGAAAGTGTATATGAATTTCAAAAACACACTCATACACATACACACAATCCGAGTCTGACCTGTGACAATGCCATAGTTGGGAGATTCCAGCACGGCTCCATAAAACTGAATGATGTTCTTATGACTCAGTACACTGAGAATCTCAGCCTGGATGAGGGGTCAAGAAAAAGAGAAGCAGAGAAGTATGATCACCTTCATTAATTAAGTTTTACAGTACTGACAAAGGAGCACAGCTTTTAATAATCATTAATCACAGAGTGTTAGGCTAACCCTAAATGTTAAAACCAGTTTTAAAGTTAATCCTGATTGCTTCTCCGGGATTCCTGAGCTTAGGTCGGAACTTATTCCATTCCACAAGCTATCCAAACAAAAACCCTCCACCCTGCAGCAGTAAACAGGCCATAAATCTGAAATAACATCTAGATCATCACCTTTGCATGTGTGGAATATGTAACTTTTGCCAAGCAACATAACAAACTAACAGTGAAATGGATTTACACATAAACTCCAATCGAGCATTGAGCGAAATATTTTCTCTCTAAATATTTTTTTTTTCCAAAGAGAAATTCATCATTCTGTGTTTATTCTCATCTATTGCTGCAACGCTATCAGTTTGTGCAAAGTCTTGCAGGAAAACGATGCATGAAGGCTCCACATGAAGCTGCAGTTCTCACATTATCCATCAACTTGTATTTACACATGAACTATGCAGACAGTTTTATGCATGCCTGCCCACCCTCTGTGTATTTTTGTGTGTCAGAGAAGTCGCTCAACCGACAAAATTTCTTCCCTGTGTAATCTTATGAAGTTGGCCCACTTGTGACACCACCTTTTATTTCTCTATAATGTATGTGTGCACTTGCTTTTATATTATATAAAATCTGACACTGTGAATTAATGCACCCACAGGCCCCAACTTCAGTTTCCTGACGCAGACCCATTAGCCTCTACCAGCCCGGGATCATTAACATGGCAGGAAATCATGCAGCCCGCCTCATACTTGTGGAGACTCACACCCAGGCCTGAACTGAAGTGAATTAAGCTTCGAGGTACTACTCACCTCACCCTAACATACAATGGGAGGAACAGGGGAGTCCAGGCATAAATAAAACTGCTATATCTACAAAGAGTGGGAGGAGGAGGAGGAGGAGGGGGCATGAGAAGCGGTATGTTTAAGATAAACACATGTACAATGGCAGACAACAAGAGAGGGGGAGGTGGGGGAATGGGGGGGCTTTGGCTCCAAATCTGGGTATTGAGTGGAAAGTAACCGTTTTTGAAGTTTTGAGTAGTAACGTCCCACGAAGGAGAGGAAATACCTAATGACTACTGTAAATTATGTGTGTGATTGGTCTACGTGTGTGCGTGTCTCCACTTTACCTCTTTGTCGATCTTCAGAAGCTTCTTCACAGCCACTTCCTTGTCCTGGGATATCCAGAGAGCTCTGTAGACGCTCCCAAAGCTGCCTCCACCACAGTTCTCGTAGAAGAGCAAGTCCTCATGCTTTATCTGCACAAACGACGAGCCAGGGGACGACATGGCATACTGACTGACTCCCGCGCACTCAAACACACACACACATACACGCGCGCAGCAATAAAGTGTGACTGCCCAACTACCTAACCGCTATCCCGAAGGTATACAAGTCACGGATGAGCTGAGAGCAAGTGAAGGAGAACAACACAAAAGAGAAGTGAAGTAGTTTCCTCCACAGGGCCAGAGTGGATGTTGTCAGTCAGCAGAGCAGATTGTCAGGGAGAAGAAACCAGAAAGTGCTGGAAAGAGAGAGCGAGAGAGAGAGAAGTTTGCTCCCTGTGAGTGAGGAAAAGTCAACTGTCACTACCAGACAAGGTATTACATTGCCTGATAGTGGTGATCCAGTGTAACTACAACACAGAGCACACACACCAAACACACACAAGCTTGAAGATGAGGGAGAAGTGAGTGTTGACTGTGTGCAAGTTACAGTTTGCAGTCAGTGTGTGCAGTCTGTCTGCAGCAGACACACAGTTCAAATATGGTCATTGGCATCCCGGGCATTCCTTCTTCCTGGATAACTGTGGCTATATAAAGCTCTGCATGCACACACACATACAGCTCTGGCTTATAGCGCGTCTGACATAGTGTAAATCATTTAGCAACAAGGTTGTTGCTGCCACTTATGCGCCTAAATCTATCCGCTCACACTCTCTGCAGCTAAAAACACACACTCACCAGAGAAGCCAGGCAAGGCCGGCGTGTTACTCAACCAGACAGGAATGACCCACTGACATCAACAAGCAGGATAGCTGTGCTGACATCACCGTGCAGGGACAGGTGAGATCAGCCATGGGAAGTTAGGGACACTTGTCACTTGTTGACTGTAATCGAGTACAAATGTGGACTTCGTGGTGATTCACTGAATAAATAAAACACGACAAACCCTGCCAGCAGCTCTTAGAAGCCGTAGTGAATCATGACAACACGTAGTACAAATGCACTGTATAAAATAAACAACATCTTGAGAGACCGGCTGCTTGAAGAGATAAAAATTTACAGCTAAAGATTAGTTTAAAAATACAGATGGCGAATGGAAATTGTGATGCAAACGTTATTCGCCGCCATGCAATTTCAGTGTAGAAACTTAAAGACAAAGTATTTCATTGCAGTTCAGTTTTTGGATGAAAGGTTGGTGAATATAAAAAGTCTGGGATCCATAAGAATCCCCGTCACTGCTCATTCAATACTGTGCTCAGCGCTGCTTGTTTTCTGTTTCTAATATTCAGAAATGATCCATTCAAGCGGAAATATTTAAAGCTATAACCCACTGTACACAGGCCTCAACAGAATTTACAGCAATGACATGCAAAAAGACAAAGTCCTGCAACATCCCGGTGGCAAAGTACCCTCCTGTCTGGCAAACTCCACAACTCAGTTTGCAGTTGTAGTGTAGAGAACAAGTCAGTGGCACAAATCAAAATGCACTGGCCTGGCAATAACATTGTCCTCTATCATACAAGTGTTGCAACCGTTTTGACCTCTTCACTTATTCCTCTCCTCTATCATTCCTAGGAAGCGGATGAAATCTCTACTCTTTACACTACAGTTTATCTCATTTGTAGTATTCCTGGGATCAGCTCTTTTCAAGTCCAGATGACACTGAGCAGTTCCCACTCTAGTGCCTCCCTGTTCCTGTATTTCACAGAGGTCACATGTAAGCAAATGCCAGTCTTTGTCACATTTTAGTTTTTAAGGCCTCGTGTGTTGGCGTACCTGTCTTCAGACGTCAAGTGAAGTCAAAAAGCTCGGCGGCGGGCTTCTCCAGTGGTGGCTGAAATATTTTGGATTTTTGCTGGATATTCTTTCCAACAACATCATCCCTTCAGCTCCACCACACGCACTGAAATATCACAGTCTCAAGAAGGTTACCAAACCATTAGAACTGTTAAATTAGCTATTTTTATTTACAAGGCAGACTACACAGAGTACAGTTAGAGGCTGCTTTGGGAAAAGGCAGCCTCGCTGCAGTTCTCAACACACACCAGCACAGCAAAAGCTCCTGAGATCAAAGCAAAATGAATGACACTTGTAAAGAACGCACTCAAAATCTACACGCACATATACAAAAATAAAATTACATGGATTGAACACAACTGGTAGAGATGACAAGATTTTCCCCTCAAAGTGTAAGTTAGACTCAGTAGCTGCAGTCGGTCCAAATCTAAGACATTGCAACTGACAGCAGAACATATCCGGGATGGTTTATACGCTTGGCTGCACCCTAATTCCAAATAAAACTCACAATAAATACCACAGTGACCCATTTGAACACTGCCGGTAATACCATTAAGGATTTAATCCGACTAATACTCTGTTAAGTAGGTTTAAAGTGTCTAACTAATTAATGGACACTGATATTTACCTAAAGGACATCAAATCCTACAGATTTTCAAAGGTCCTTATAGACTTTTTTAGATTATAAAGTAAGTATGCTCTTTGAGATTTAATATTGACCAGGGTAAACAAAGAGTCTCGATCACTACAGTTTGTGGGGTTTCCTGTGTTTTGCGTCTATGAGTGGGATCATCAGGAGAGAACGGTTTGCTCTACAGGCAGGTACAGTACTTTATTGTAAACTAGGGCTCATCTGGGGTAGCACGACATTACAGGACACTCTGATAGAAATCCACTGTATAGAACACAAGGTCTATGAAGTTCAGTCATGCAGGATATTGATTCAAGTTCTATACATTACAGTTCTATCTAACAGGTCCCAAACAGTAATAATTAGTACGATATGAACCCTCAGTCTGTTGACTGAGACACGGCGACAAGAGAGCAGCTGAACGGCTTCTGTTTGTTCAGGGAGAAGAGGCTTTTCACGGCACAGTCCTTAATAGTCCATAATAACACTAAAGTCACTGAATGCTGCGATTTGCTACTGTTGTGTTGATTTATTTTATATAGTTTTTTATGCTAACGTCACAGAGAAGGCGTTGTGGTGGAGGATCTGGAGCTCATGTCCGCCGAGGCTCCAGCCGGTAGGAGAGCTGCGTCAGCGCCCTCTGGTTGTCAATCACGCAGAGCTTCCTAACGTAACCCCGGACCTCCGCTTGATTCTTGTTTGGCTGGCAAATGTCAGGATCTAACATTAGGCAGAGATAAAGCAGACAAAAAAAACATTGACTGGAAAGATTGTTTACAGTCTGTCTACAAGGCCAGCAGATTAGAGGATAAAAGTGTGCTCATGAATAATAAGCAGACTTACTGAATGGCTGGCTTCTACAGTGTCTCACTTGTCGAATTGTGTTTGCTATAATACGCTGACGGAACAAACAGAAAACGGCTTTAGATACTCTGCAAACATGAATGAAGAACAACACGGCACTAAGAAAACTGCATGCATAAAACATACTCTCTCTTCTTTCTGTGAAAAGGAACTCACCATTTTCTCAAAATTGACCATGTTGTCAATGAATGTCTTGTTGCCCTCATGTGTAAATGTCATATCTGTAAAGAAATAGGTTAAAATGAAGCACAACCAAAATCTTCCATCTTCAATAAGTACTTCCTAAAGCCCTGTAAAGCCCTGTGCTGAGTCATACCTTTTAGAAGAAGTGGCACAAAGGGGATAATCGGTGGTTCCAGTTTGGTAACAGTAAGTCGGTAGGACCGGTGGTTCCTTGATGGGTCCTATTGCCAAACAAGTTTCTGGTGTTAGATACATTTATAGATCACTTTCTTTCTTTAAAACTCATACTGTTATGCCACCAGCCACTTTATTAGGTATGCCTTTCAACTGCCCATTGAAGCAAATATCTGATTGGTCAGTCACATGGCAGCAACTTCATGCATTTAGGCATGATAACATGGTCAAGACAACTTGCTGAAATTGAAACCAAGAATCAGAATGAAGAAGGGTTATTTAAGTGATATAGTAGTCTAGTTGATGGTGCCATACAGGCTCATCTGAGTATTTCACAAACTGCACAAACTTCCTTCTAGGACTTCTAGGATGCTAGTCAGAATTCAGCATGGTGATGTAAAGTGTGCAGGATATTTACTTTGGGCTCCTTAACACCAACTGAGCATCATTTAAGAGTCACAGCATACATGAATACTGTTTCTGACAATGTCTATCCTTTTATGACCACTTAAAGGGACGGCTGCTTCCAGCAGGGATACCAAATCACATCAGAAAGCTCAAATGATGAAACTGGAAAAATGATTTCCAGATTCCCCAGATCTCAGTGCAATGGAGCACCTTTGGGATGTGGTGGAAGGGGAGATTCACATCATAGATGTGAAGCGTACAAATCTTCTGTGTGATGCTGTCATATCAATATGGACCAAAATCTCTGAGGAATATTTTCAGCACCTTGTTGAATCTGCGGCAAAAAGAATTTAAGCTTTTCTGAAGGCAAAAGGTAGTCCAACCTGGTATTAGTAAGGTTTTTTCTAATGAAGGTGCTGGTGAGCGAACAGCCATGCAGTTGATTTTCCCTCCATTATTTTGTGCATCTGTCACCAAGACAACAGGTTTGAACCTAATTTTGTTTGTAATACTCATCACTGAAAACCAGAGACATTTAAAAAGAAAAAAAATATTTCCAGAAGTCTACAGAAGTCTTAGAAGTCTCCAGTTTATGCATAATGAATTTCAATAGACTTGAAAATGAAACTCACCATCATGTTCTCAAACTCAGCATAGAACTTCTTAAACTTGGTGGGAAGTTTCTGTCAGGAAAAGCAGATGGCATCTCAGTGAATCGAGGATTTAAGCAACAGCAGCATGCAGATCTGGTTCACAGCATAACCGTTCACGGATTATTCAGTTTTTCAATAAAGTTTACCTCCCACGTCTGGCTCAGTCTGCTCACAGCAGGGTTGCTCATCCCCATGATGATGGCAAAGAATGAATTGAGGTTCTTAAATTCTCGACAGCTGCAGACAGACGCACGCAAGCAGAAACCAAAGTGAAAACCAACAACATCGAGCTCAGCTTCCTCTACTGTTTGCTAGAAATGCTTCACTTAGTGATGTGCGTCACATTAACAGTCACATCCTACTCACTGTGCCGCTATCTTGATGAACTTCTTGAGGAGCTGGACTCTCTTGCTGAGCTGTCCGCAGAGGCAGACTTCAGTGACGACCCACAGCTGGACCTGGTTGAACCTCCTCAGGAACAAGTCTAGATTAGCCGTGGTTCGTTTAAAACTTTGGCGGCCAAACGTGTGGTAGAGCAGCTCATGCTGCGGAAGAAGACAGAGGAAACAAGAAGAGGAGCAGGTTGAGAGATCCTGCCAGTTTAACAACAGTTTGTGAAAAAGCAAAACTGCTGAAAAAGAATTGACTCTGACTCTAAAACAAGAGTCTTTGCAGCACTTAATGTACACAAAGGTGAGCAGGGTACCTCATGAACACAGCTGAAGAGCTCCCAGTCAAACATTGTCATTTGATAAGCCAAGTCCTTGGAGCTCATCAGCTCAAAAGTTGACATGGAGCCTGCAGTGGGCCCTTCCTGGTCTGGAAGAGGAGTCTTGAAGCGCACAGAAACAAACACTAACACAGTTTAATTTTTTTCCCTCAGCATATAAAACCAATATCTTCTTGCTTAGAGGCCACTTTTTACTAAATACTAAGTGTATTTCTTGTATCTTCTATATATGTTTGCAAAAAGATTTAATTCTAGGTGGTAATGCAGTTTAATAACAGCATAGTTCATAACATTACTCTCTTACCAGACTGTTGAGCTGCTCTCGAGGGCAGGCAAATAATCTCCCATTGATGCTCAAAGTAGAAAACACCGATACATCATTTGGCTTCAAGATTTGTTTTTCTGTAACAAAAATCGGGACAGATTCACTTTCACAGCCACATAAGACACCATCACGTGCAAATTATTAAAAAGGTACACAAAAGTGATCATCTACGAGTAGATGATGCTGCAAGTTAACGCCTGTCCACGTTTAAGATGATCTGCTTTCTTACCACCCGCAGAGCTGAGGTGGACCAGCAGGAGCTCATCGGTGGTGCCGAGCTTGTCCGTCACAGCACTGATCACTTCTCGTCCCGTCGCTGCCACGGGAATCCTGATTGTAGTGTAGGTGTGATCGCTGCAGTACACCTTCAACAGGACTGCACACGCACACGTGAAATTAATACAATGATATGGTATGTGACAGCTCCTGATCTGTGATGACAAAGAGCTGCTTCCAAGATGAAGAAGCAGGAAGCTCACAAAGCCACTGAAGGTTTTGCCTTTTTGTAGTCACAGACTGAATTATTCAAATATGAAAGCCGGCTCATTTCAATCAAATCAAAAGTTTATTTTTTTTTTTTTTAAAGTTAGCCCTTCCATCTCTGTTAGAGTGATGACTGGGGTCTTTCTCTGCCTCAGCCAGCTGTCACACACATGAATGACAGGAAAATAATCGCGTTGCTGTCAACCTGTCCGTAAGATTTTGTCACACCTTTTGTGCAAACACAAGTGGCAGCATGACAGGCAGGGTAAGGGAATATTCTCATCTAATCTGTCTTATGAAAATGGGAAAATCCACTTTAAATAGCACATTCCAAGGCAACTTGGCAAACTGCTGTCAAAATGTCTTTTTCCTTCAGGTTCAACATGAGGAGGAAAAAAAATACATAAATCACACATGTGCACAGAACTTACTGTCATCTTGATTTCTAATTGGCTGTTTCTTCTGCAGCCTTTCCTCTCCGTTGCTGAACTGTCGTATTAGGGTCTTCTGTTGAATAAATTATATGACAGCATCCAGATAACTACAGATGAAGCCGACATGTGAAGCGGACTGTAAAATCTTATCAAAAGTTATATAACAGATGTACCTTTTTTGTTGCTTTGGCCTCTTCGGAGCTAAAGAAAAAAATTAAAAGCGATACAGTGAATTTGGCGTGTGCATAAAGCAATGACAATAAATGTTCAGCCCACAGAAACATACTGCAATTTGACGACTTTCTCCAGGTCAGGTACCAAATCTTTCAAAGCTCTCAGCATCCGGGAGTCATTGGATAGACTTCCATACAACTCCTACGGAGACAGGGAGGAAGAACCACTCAGACTATGCAGAGGATCTGTGTGATTTACTACATTTGAAAGGCTCCTCGTGCTCACCTCCAGGAAAAAGATGGCAGCAGGTTCCTCTTGTATTAGGTAGGTATGTGTGTTTGCCCAGCGCAGGGTCATAATCAGGGCTCTCCTTTTACTGTTAAGTGCATACTCCAACCTCTCTTGTTCAGAGCCAGGCGGAGATGTCACATGGTATGTGCGCGTAAGGTTAAAGGTAAATAGAAAAGCGCTGAACCATTAAAGTAAATAGACACAGAGGTATATGCATATCTATATCTTCATTTCTGCTCAATTAAAAAAACTATCTTTCAACCAGCTTTAATTAAAATAAAGTGAGTTTTGAGATCATTCATTATGTTAAAAAAATGAACAAAGCACGGGATGTAGTGAGTTAACTGAACAGTGCTAAACTTATTACAACAGCTTAGGCAAGAAATACCTGTGCAACTGGGATTACAACTTGTTACTAAGGTGTGAAGGGAACAGCTGCTCAACTGCTGCTTCAGCACTTCCAGGAGCAGAAACTGATGCTTCACAATCTAAAAATGGCGCCGGAAGTGTTGTTACATTACGCAGCAAACCGTGAAGAAAACCAGGGTTATGCACCCGACACAAGCCCTGTTTATTTATTTTAAACACACAGTTTAGATACAGCAGGAAGGAAATAAAGACTTTAAAGACAAAAAGGATATTGTGACAGGAGTAGAGGGCACAGCTGGCTGTTGGGCATGAAGACACAGTGCATGAGGACAAAATCATCCACTGCTGGGTCTGACACACGAGAAGAAGCAGAGTCAGTAGCAAGAAACGAACAGATATTTAATCTTTAATGCATTCATCCTGTCAGTAGATAGTACTAATCCAGAGTCTAACCCAGACTCATGTAAACGCCTGAAACGTGTTTTAATCCTGTTTTTAACAGCAAACCGTTTCAAACCACAGGAGAATATCCTATTTAATATTGTGTTTTATAGTAAAGAAAATACTGAATTATCAATTTGTTGTTTTAAAGTTCACATTAGAAACATTTTTTAATAAAAGACACTCTTCAATAATTCATAATTTATGCTATAGTTTATGAGTATCCTGCAATATACTATCCTGACAGCATATGATCCCAAATTAATCTGTGCATTCAGCTCTGCTACCTGGGTCACTGTGATGTATGTCCATCCTCATCGTCTCCAAGAAGTGCTCAAGAATCTTCTCTGGAGTTCCTGATATCACAGTGTACCTGCCAAGGTCACCAAGGATCACATAAAAAACCCAAACATTTTTAATAAAATAGAGAGAAATACACATATACTGCGAACACAGTTTTAAAGTACTTTTAGGTACAGTGTGTATACACCCAAACACATACTTTATGTTTCCCAGTGTGGAGGCTCGAGGACTCTTTTCTAACACCAGCACAGGGTGATCGTGCTCTTTCAAACGCACCGTGTTAGCTTCCACATCCTGCGAAACAGAATATTTCAAAATGAGTGCAGTACCACTCATCTGTCAAAGGAGGGAGACAAACATCACAGGGGCGCCGGCGTCATGAGCGATTAAAGCGTTATGAGACATTATTGCTTTACACAGCTTCAGAGGATGATGCATATTTTCCCTCCCCTATTTTCAGATCCTGATAATACAGACACATTTTTCAAGAAAGGGTTGCTACGTGAAACAAATACACATGTGTACCACTGCCTTGCATCAGTTCTTTATTTATAGTCATTGGGAAGGATGAAAGCAGATCCTGGCTTTAATAACTAAATGTTTCCACCATTTTTTCTTCACGGATCTTCGATCAGATCAGGGATAACTGTCTGCCTACCCTGAGTATCCTGTTGAAGTCTTCCTTATCCACACGCAGGAAGTGACAGTTGTCCTCTCTCAGGACGATGGATGCAGCCCGAGGTGAATCTGTAACCAGGGCCAACTTTCCAAAGTCATCACCCTCGTGAAGTGTACACACCACACCCTGACACACACACAGATGAATACACAACTAGCTCAGGCACATGTTCAGTTTACAAGCTTGAGATCTGAAGAAAAATATCAGAAAGGACAAGTAACTTTCTGAATCATCTTTGCATTTCTGTACATGTGTGATCAATCCGCGCGCAGCGTATTTGTCTGTACACTGGTTGTGTGGTGTATGAGTACAATCCCCTAAGCCAGTTAATCACAGTGATGAGTCACGATGAGCTATGCAGAGTTTGCCAAACTCACTGCTGGTGTTTCCCAGCCCTACAGGGTGCACAAAACGGCTCGGCTCTTTGCAGATCTGATGAGCTGCATGTTTTGCTCCATTACATTCAGATTGAATATCATCAAATGAAGCAGAAAACTAGAACGACATTGAAGTATCAAACTGAAGAACATAAGCAGGTAGATGGATGGAAGCCTTTCAAGCGCACCCACATACCTTTCCATAGATAACCACATTAACGGAGCCCTTCAGGATGATGTACCATGATGTGCCTTCTTCTCCTTGGTTAAACACTGAAAGGTAACAAAAACAAACACATATTAGTCCTAGCACACACATTCTGTACACCTGAGGTTTTTCAAATTGTGAGGCATGTTTCCCCTCTTAGAGTCAGAACTCAAGTCACAAACACAATTTTTAAATTTAGACGTCCCTTTTAGAATATATAATTTTCTCTACATGGGTGTCGTACAGGAGGAGGCTAATGGGTTAGCTATAATGAAGGTAGCTCTCTCTTTTAACCTGGTTAGGTCACCGTGGTAACGTCTGCTGAACACATAACCTGGTCAGGAGTAGGTTATATTTAGAGTTTCAGTTTAAAATTGGCTGCAAGCACCACATTATCACTGACTCTTTATTCACAGTAAAAAGAAAAGAAAAAATCTCTGTGTTCTCTGTATATGCAAACTGTCGAGCAGTACCTTATTAACACCGCAGAACAAAACTGCAATATAGCTGTAAATTACTGTAAGTAATATTTAACACAATTTTAAGAACATTTTAAAACTACTCATGCACTACATAAAATGACTTATACATGATCCATTAAGTATCTGTAAGTAAATATAATTATATTGTGATTTCAAATAAAATGCATCGAAATTCCATTTAGTTACAGGACAATTAGTCACAGGTCGAATTATAAAGTGTTACTGAGTAATCCACTGATGGCTGTTTCTATAAGCATGCTCCAGCTGCTAAAAGATTAGATACACATTAAGACTGCACTGCAATCAATAGCACTAATGGAAATTTAAAAACTGATCTATGCAACTTTTGCTGCATAGATCAGTGCTGTTCTATAGATGTGCTGTTCTATAAATACTTTGTCTGGAGTAATCTTAGATACCCTTTTTTAAATGGATGGTTCAGTTCAGTTGCCTCAACTTGTCCTCACAGGGGACCAGCGCTGTCTGACAGACTGAAAAACCATCCACCTTTTAACAGAAGAAAAAACGTATTCTGTGACATAAGAAGACTCACACACAGTTCCAGCTTTTGCATGTGACTCAAAGATCACCACGCTCGCCAGTTCCCTCTTCACCTGCAAACCAAAACAAACTGCTTCAAAACTCTTGGATTTTGCTGCCCTGCAGACAAAAATGGAAACTAAACACGAAGACGCCCAGATCAGGGTTTTTAAAGGTTATAAAAAGTGACCTAAAAGTAGGTAAATTACTGTTGCCAAATAAAAATACACCTTCATAATCTCTGTAGTTATTACAGACCTATTAATGGTGTAATATACATTTCCAAATGGCAGTAATGTGATTGCATAAAAGAAAAAAAAGAACAACAAAAGTACTTCTGGAGCCAGTACACATTTAATTAATTCTGCACATGGAAAATGCCTGCGAGCACAGGACAGACTGAGCACCACACTGTTGAGATAAATAGTGTAACAGCTTCTTCTTCTTCCATTTTTAAACATGAAAAGATTGTGATGTGGGGTTCTGATGTATTAACAATGTTCTTGGCATCTTGTACAGTGTATGTAAAAGAGTGGCACACCAGCTGACTCACAGTGTTGGAGAGGTGAGCTAAGGCCTTGATGTGAAGCAGCTCGTCATAGATGATCTCTAGGTCATCGCCTGTTCTCTGACCAGGCCTGCAGACACAAAGGAGCGATGCAGTCACCATAAAGACTTCATGCATGCACATCAGTAAAGTTACTTATGACAGATGATCTCTGCCTATTCTTTCACATGCTTAGTACTTTATATGAAGAATGTTGGTATGATTGGATATGACTGGGTTCAATTAGCGAACACTTCAGCACTCTGGTATCGGAAGGGAATGTTAATTATTGCATAAAAAGCAACAATATATTGCCAGATATTGTTGCTTTTAATGTATTTTGAATCTGTATTTCAAGAGTAAATAATAATACTGACGATTTCCTGAGGATCATGCGCAGCAGTGCATCAGGGCCAATCTGGGCAAGAAAGAGGATGGTCTCGGGCAGCTCTTCCTCACTTTCCCTCTTCTCCTCCTCACTAGGTAACGGTGTGTCCTCTTCCTCATCGTCAAGAAAACGGTAGAAGAGGTATTTGTCATAGAAACCGAGCTCCTGGTCCACTGGAGAGCAGAGAAGCACACAGTCAAAGCATCAGTATAAACGAGTGTGCATACAGATGAACCGTTTTCTCATCTCAGAACATTTCAGCCATGTTCTTTGAAGTGAAGGACTTTGAGATTGGATTCAATTTATATTTTATATCCATGCTTGGAAACTCATTAATTCTTACTCTAGCATTCAAAGAGAAACCCTCCCTGATGATTGATGCTTTCAAAACTCACATTCCAGCGCAGAGTCAAATGGAGACACACTGGCTCTAGTCTAAAACTAATTTGCAATTCAAAGTTTCAATAACACTTTATTCTAATTTACGCTCTAAACGATAAGTTACGCGTGGAGTGTGAATAACGTCTCCCAGCTTTTCAGCTGCTTTGAGGTTTGGGAATTGACTTAGTATGTTAAGATGACTCACGGAAAGAAATGAACCCAACGATATGCATGATGAGAAACATCAGACTTAAGTATTACCATGATTTAGCACCCCTTCTTCTAGTAGTGCCTGCCACATCCCGACAGCATGGGAGCGAGTGAGCACACAGGCGCTCTGCAGCACCAGCCAGTCCACCAGCTCTGTGCCTACACAGCACTGTCTGCAATACACATGTAAACACACTGTTTACTGTATATTTACTGTGGGGAGGTTTAAAAATACTTAATGTAATTTTCTGTAAATCAACACCACATCCACAGAAAGCTTCCCCAAGCACTTGCAAGCACACAGAAATACAAACAGAACTGCAGACCCACATACCTGTATGTCTTCAGGTGATACTTCCTGTCTCGAATCATGTGAGGGGCTCTGGACAGGATGGCGTTGCGGAGAACCTTTCCAGCTCTCTGCAGCTTCTCTGAGGGGATCTGCAGAACACAGGGACATCGGCTTAGGTGACTTCATCTAGTCCATCTAAAGCTCTGACTGACTAGATTGATATTTTTTTGTAAAATAAGGCTGTGATAAAATCCATCATGTTGATTGTTAATTTTGTTGGTCAAGCTTCAAGTGGTGTGTGTTGGCAAGAAGAATTTTGGGAACCATTATTTATCCAGGATTGTGGTCCGATCGCAATCTGACTCAAGTAAGAATGCACATTTGTGTCTTTATTGGATACACTGAGTAGTCACTCACAGTGCAGGCCAGGAAATGAAATGAGTTTAGTAACTTGTTTAGCAGCAACAATAACCATCAGATGTTTCCTGTAGCTTCTGCACGGTGATGAAGAGTCATTTTGGAGCCTCGCGCCCATAAAACTGCTCTTGCTCATCGATATTTACGGGACATTTTGGTTAAACAGCCACAAAATCTCAGTTTGCTTAAGATCACAACACAGGTATTCCAAAAGATAAATTCTCCTCTTGTTATTGTTATTGTTGCAGTACTCAACCTTAAAGTTAGAGTGTTTAAAATATCACCGCTAGATGTCAATAGATTGCAGATTGCTGTTAACTGAGTTCTGGTTTCTTATCCCTCCCTATTTAAGTGCATAATCATAAACAACTCTATGACACAACATCTACCACTTCTCTTTTCCTCTACCTTTGGTGTGCTACATATATATATGTATATGTGTATTAAATGCAATTATTCAGAACGGCGATGTCCATCTTGGCCACTTTATTCAGGATAGCTGGGCAACAAGGCGGCTTCCACAAACTATTGCCCACCTTTATGTACTTTTAATGATTTAATTCTAATTTTATGACAATGCATCCGTTTTTTGGGCATAATCACACACTGATCAAACATATTTATGAGTACAACATTCTTTTTTCTATTAAATAACCTCAAAAAATGGCTGACTGCACATTTTAGTGTCATGTCATGGCCTACCACCCTCACATGCTCGTGTAAAACTTTTATTAATAAAATTTTTTAATTCCTTCTTGTTCCCCTCAATGACGGCAAGCCGGCTAAGTATTCAGCTGGCAAATTAGGCCCTAACATAATGCTCCCTCCGCCATGCTTCACAGTTAAAATCTCATTAACTGAGAATCTGATTTTGAGTAGCACAGAACAAGTAGCATTTAGAATTCAGTAGCCTGAATTGTGTGTGCAAAAACTGTCTGACATCAGTTTGCTTATATTGTGTGTGTCTATAATCATGATTTAGATAAAGATCAGCTCAGGTTTTATATTTAATCAATGCAAAAAATTCTGAATGCTGCTCACGTATACTATGGATCACTCAAACAGTAAAACTGTATCAAAACACACAGCACATACAAGCAGACACATCCTTTATAGACCGCACCTGCATAGACAGCAGGGAAAATGACAGATGTGTGTACACACACACACACACGCATACACATCTGCTTCTGAAAACAACAAAGGAAGGCATTTTAATTGGGCAGATGGGATCTTTCTTCTGTGTGCATGCATTATCTAACATTAGCATAACTACAGAGCATCACAGCTGTGAGTCATCATCGGTCTCTCCTCAGAAAATACACGCACTTCCAAAATTCATTCTGGCACTCTGGTTCATTCACAAACATGAAAGTATGCAGCGTTAAAAACAGCTCGATTTTATGACCCCCGTGGACCGGTTTACGACATGTTTCCGAGAAATATTCAAGTTACTTTCAGTTTCGGATGTTAACAAAAACAAAACATTGAGCTGATGTAATGACTACTTATTTTTACTTATTTTACTTACGTATTTGAATTAACTGCATCTTTTTAATTTACCATTCAAGTTGCAAACAGTGTAGATATGGCTCGAAAAATGGGAAAATGGAAAAACAGGAGTCTTAACTGCACATGTAAATGTATAAAGGTTTAACCTGGAAAATATTTAAGCTCAAAATACATTAATAGCATTGCTTCAAACATTAAAAACTACTGCTCAGCTGATTTTTGCACAGTTCTAAATTTGTCTAGAAACTTCTGCCTAGAGATATTTTGACAAGCAGTGACAAAAGTGGGTTTTTTAGTCAGGTTATGATGGTCTAGAGGTTTGTTAAGTCATGCTTTCTGTAACTTAAGGCTGAGCCTGTTTCTCATTTTTTAGTTACAGTAAACTAATCTAAGAACTTCATTTAGGTTGAAAACCTAATCAGGAGGAAACGTTTACCTTGTTGTGAGCTTTGTTTGCAGAGTCTGAATTCATGTTGTCTTTGTCTGTGAGTCCTGAGGAGAAAAAAAAAGATTAATGCTAAAGCACAGCAGGATGCTCTGCTTCACAGAAGCAAAAAAGCACTGTATTGCAACTTGAAAAACAGAAACATAACCATTTTATATTTACATATACACAATATAGACTCATCCATCATTTTAACAGGCTGGGAAGGAAAGCTCCTGCTTCCTGTTTTTAGTCATCACACAGAAGTCTCCATCTTTTTTCGTGCATCTGCTGCACATTTCCAATTTATTACTTGCAATATGTTTGTATGCATAAAAACGTTCATTGAATAAACATTTAAGCAACACCCAGAGTGTCTTTTTCTATTCCCGTGTGTCCACTTGTGCATCTACTCACTGTCATTGTTGGATCCACTCTCCATGGCTCCATAAGGAGGGGCCAACAGTGCAGCCAGACTCTGACGATACTTCTAAAGAGCAACACACATCAGAGGCCACATCAGTCTTGAAAACACCTCTAGCAGGGTATCATCTATAAAGCACCAACATCTTTTAAACATCAAAACCCATTCCTGTTCCAGCTCTCTCTCTCTAAAGCGCACAATGTTGCTTGAACACAAAAGTGCCCCTCAAAACAAAGCCCTTTGTACAACCAAGATCATTTACATGCAGAACAACATTATATAACACACAAACACACACACACACACACACACACACACACACACACACACTGCATTTAAACAAGGGTTAGACTGCTTGATGTGTACAGATGCTGTTCTTACAGTTGTACATTTCTGTAGCAAAGACTATGAAACACACGGAGCCAGAGCTTTTGTGTCTGAATGTGCCACTGCTCTTCTGCAAGGTCATTATCAAGCAACCCATGCTTTCTGACAACTGCCAGGAATACACACACACACACTGGAAGAGAAACAGAGAGAGCATCTGTTTGACCTAAAGACACAAACGCTTCCCCATCCGTGTTTTTCTTGCACACACTCGATCCAGAAGCTAGTGAAGCTAAAACATTTCATGTCAATAGTAAAAAATGCACAAAGGTGATTCCAGGGAGTTTCATTCTGTAAAAAAACAACAACAACAAAAAACTATACAAGCAAAGATTACAGTGACACAGTGCCCCTATGCACACTACATACTAGACACAGTTAAAGTCAAGGAGTCCGACTCACCTGAGTTAACACACTCAGCTGCTTAATACTGAAGGGACTGAAACCCCAGAGAGCTGCCCTCTGCTCCTTTACAACTCACACACACGCCACCGGATAGCATCCTGTTCAAAACAAGCTGCTCTCTTCCTTTTTTTTCTCCCCTCTCTTCCTCCCTTCCACTCACACAGTCGCCCCACTGTCTGCCTCCGTCTCACTCACCCTCTCTCACTGCGATCACGCCAGGAACCAAGCCACTTTCTCTCACAGGTTACCAGGGTGATTTGAGTCTCTGTATTACTGAGCTACTCTAGTGTAGGAAAAGGGGGTAGTAGTCAGAGGAGGGAAAGGCAGAAGTAGTGTTGGAGAGGAGGAGGAAAGGAAGGAGGCTAACAAAAGAAACGTGGCCAATAGAAGAGAGGGGAAGCTGGCATTAGAAATGTAGAGCAGGTGAAAAGGGGCACAGGAATAAATCAGAAAAGAGAAATGAAGTAACCACAGTCCAGACCAACTAATTATTAGCAGTAATTGTTACATATAAAAACATGTCTGTAGGCTATTTCCCATTCAAACACTTTTTTTGATCTCAATTTTACTAGAATTATGGAGCAGCGCTTTTTTTCTTTCATCCTTTCATCAAACACATGACTGCATTCATCCTGCAGCTTTTTAGTCTCCACCACAAGCGCACGCACACAAATTAGTCCTTGCACACGGGCACACACATAAAACACAGAGAGCCATATTTTGGAGATAAGATTGGGGGAAAAAAACGAACAAAAGACAACAACCTCAGGCCATGTTTTCTGTTTTATGTCCACTGTCCTTAAAATAGACAGCGGAGAGGCAGACAGAGTGCACTTAGTCAAAAAACACATGCACACACACTCTACGAGCGGAATAATACGATGGCACACACGCTTTAATAACCAATTATTGTCTTATCTAGGTCTCATGTGTTCCTGTAGCACAAAATGGAGGAATCACATTTGAGTAAATTTAATTTCAATTCATCCACGGTCACACGGGAAAAAGTCTTTTTTTTTTAGACCAGATAAATCAAAACAATGTGATCGATAAAATTGTTTGCGAGAGGGGTCCTAAAATCTGATTTAAAGGCCAAAAAAATTAAGAAAGAAAAAACACCAGACAGAAATTAGTCATTTTTTATAACCAAACTGTCAGTTACCTGCAGTTTCATTAAAAATAAGAACCTCTGACCATCAAAAAAACAACTGTTTTCTCACAATCACTGGATGGAGATGAGAACCATAGTCTGGGTCGGAAAGAGAAAAACTAAAAAAGTGGGCTTTTTGGATTGTGCGATACAAAATAACCACCTGTCAGACCAAACAGCAGCTCAGACCACACAGTCTTTCATTGTGACGTTACAGTGAAGTGCTGCCCAGCTCTGCCACGACTTCCTCTCTGAGAGAGAAACAGTGAATGGAGCTTGTAACTCCAACAAGGAGGCCCACAGAGAGGCATCTACTACAAAGCCAAATCTCTCGGGGCAAGGCTGTGTGAGTGTTCATACTAGTAGCTTGTGCGATATAGTAACTCTTTGCAACACGCCGTATATCAACTGACTGTGAGCTTTTACATCTTCAAAATGACATATGTTGTCAAATCCTATTTTTATTTTATTTATAAAGCACACAAAGCTGACCAAGGAGGGTCACACAATAAAATACCACATGCACACACACATCAAACAACAAACAAACAACAAACCATCACTTTCAGTACTTTTTGTTCATCTTTACGCTGAAGATACTTGATATTGACTTAGGCTGTCTGTTTGGGGTCGTTGTTCTGCTGCAGAATACATTTGGGGCCAATAAACAATCATCTATATTTCTGAAAGCATTTTTTGTTTACAGCTTTTTTTCCACACCTATCTAAAACTTTTGCACAGTACTATAATGAGATCGAAAGTCAATATCTGGTATTACCAAATCTATTACTTGCTATTGCTGTTGCATTGAAATCTGATGATTCTTTTCAGCTTTAATAATTCCATCAATGTTGAAAAGATCCCAACACCACCGGCTGAGATGCAGCCCCAACACAATGCCAGAACCTCCACCATGTTCTTCTGTGAGTTAGCATACCTCAGCTTAACTTTCCTGTTTCCCTTCCTGAAGAATAACTTCTTGACTTACCTTCTCCTTCACTTAGATCATTTCTGATGAAGCTTCAGATAACTCAGCTGAAGGGTCTGAGGCAGCTCTCTGGTACTGTTTTTGACATATTTGTTCTTAAGGACATGACCTTCCTGTAATATAGGACAATCTTTAGGACAATTTTCACACCAGGCTAAGATCTACCAAGATTTCAGCTAATAGCTCATGGGAATCACTTTATTGGTGCAAAAATGCTGTTTTATGCCTGTTTGACTATGTAATTTTTGGTATTTTTTTAATAAATGTATATAAAGGAAATTATCTATTTTTTGTGGCAGGCTGCTAGTACCAGAGTGAGTTGTCTGTTGACACAACACTGATTCATTCATTGAGCTAGCTACTTTTTTAATGTTTAACTTCATGAACTTGATTCTTATTGTTAACAAACAAAGAAAATAAAAACATGGAAATAGTACAGTAAAAGGACTGGACTGAGAGTGAGTTAAAAAAAAAAAAAAAAAGCAGCCAATAGAGTATAGAGTATATGGTATTATGGCTACAGCCTATCCTAGCTGTCACTTTGCAAAAGAAGGAGGAACACCCTGGACCAAGACACAAAGACAGACAACCACACTTACATTCACATCTCCTGACCTCATGTGCATGTCATGTGCTGTTGTGGTAGGAAGCCAGCAGAGAATCCACGCAGTACACAAGGAGAGCATGCAAACTCCCTTAAAAAGTGCGTAAATCACTTTTTAAGGGAAAACATACTCTGAAAACTTAGTAAGCATCTTCTGGTTTCTTAAAAGAATTGTCCTTGGGCTTTTTGTTTTGATGGCTGCCTCACTGGAGAAATGTGACAGTTCATCCGAGGCAGAAAACTTTACTTCAGACATGCAGATACAGATCACTGAATTACAGTAGATCCTTTTGTTTGCAGCGTTGTTATTGCAGGAATCTGTGTAACCTGCCTAAACATAAAATGTAATGGCATTTTTAGGATTGTATATAGCATTTTAGTTTGAGAAACCGAAACTATTAAGCATATCCATTAAAAAATTGTACCTATTCAAACAGATTAACCTCTCTACAGCAGCTTAACAACATTTAGATTGCATTTAAAATGTTATTAATCATCCTTTTAATATTTCTCAGAATTAAAATATTTTGTTATCAACTCATAGGCTAAAGGAAGTCTAAGAATACCCGTATTTTTCCAAGCAGGAAATGTGAATCCAGTTAAAAGACATAAAAAAGGAATCATTTAACTAATCGTGTTTAGATTTTTCTCACTATTGTCACTGTGTGTATACTTTAAATAAATCACTGTGCAGTTACCCAAAGTGTGCAACTAATAGGTTTGCAAAAAGGCACCGTAATGGTGGACAGCCCTCTTGTGGTTAAAAGCACAATTACAATAAAAAGTCTCAAAAGCGAAGCTCTTTCTACAATGGAGTTCATGCAGAATCATGAAGTTCCATCTCGTGTCACACCTCCCAGAGAGTCTTAAACTCCCTCTGTTCGATCCGGAGCAGCTCGCTGGTCTCTCTGCTGACAATGGTAGCGTGGCGCGGCGTGTTGTCCAGGATCGACTCCCCAAAGGCTGTCCCAATCCCCAGCGTGCAAATTGTGACTGCATCCTGCACACAGACATGACAACTTTTAGTTACAGTGTTTCTATAACAGACGAGCATTTGTTATTGAGCAAATGTGCTCTGTAGCAGCATAGTGCATCCCCGCGCAGTGAAATTATACAGCAGTAGCTACAAGCAGTGTGTATTAGGTTATTTTAATGAACTCGGACAGACATGGAAAGCAGACAGATTAATATGTGCAAATGAATGCAAATAAATCCAAATATGAGCAACTGCTGTTTACTGTAAGACAAACATCTCTTGGTGCTGTATATAATTGGGCAGGCTAGAGGGAAGCAAGGCGCGCATATTCACTGCTTAGCGGTTCAAACAAATACACTGCTTGCTATGGAAACCTTTTCAGCTGTCCAAACTGACATTTCAAATATAGCCACAGAAAGTAGGCCACCAATTTCACTTTAGGGCTACATACATGAAAAGGACGTCTCACAATAGAGGAGCTTCTTATCGCTGTCTTTCATTCGAAGCAAATCCTCTCTCCTTCTCCTCCCACTTGTCATTCTTCCCCACTACATGTATAGTATAACTCTATTTCCACGCTCTCACAGTGAGGGTTTAAAGTAAGGAGGAAGCCAAAATTCTCAGTGGCAGTTTTGCTCTGGTATATTTAGGAAGGGAGGCACAAATGGAGGCTAAAGAGTCGAACAAAGTCAGCTCGCCAACATACGAGACAGAGTAGAAGCCCCTTACAAAGGATCTTGTTTGATAGAAAATATATGAGAGCACTAGGAAATATCGACCACGAATGTCACATTACATTCATGGTTGATATTTTTACGAAAATAGGAAGGAAACTAAAGAATCCAAAAGCATCCAAGTCATTATTCATGTGTGTTTCTCAGTGTGACTTGAACTTTATCACATGACTCTCACCTGGTGGTTGGCGGTTTCTGACACTTTGACATCCAGGGAGCCAGAAAGGACTGCATACCAGCTGGTGCCAATGTCTCCCTGTCGAAACACTGCGTACAGTAAAATACATTAAACCACATTGAGAGCTGATGAAAAACGTCACTAAGACAAAGGCACTCAGAAAAACATGCCCTGCCATCTGATGATAAACCACAATCACTGCTGAAAGAGACATAACCCAAAAATCTATTGATATGATGATAAACGGATAATAAATATATTTGCAACAAACAGAAATGTGTGTGAAAAAGTTATAAATGCACCTATAAAGGAAAGCCTATTAAATATTTTTATCTTTAACTGAAAATAAATTGACTTGAGTTCAAATAAGCAAAACGCTGACACTTGTAGCAAAGGTTTGGTGTTAAACTAGCTGAATTAAATATTGTCTTGAGTTTGTGATCATTAAATTACACTAATAAAAGTATTTATTGGATATACAATTAGGTCCATAATTTGTTGGACAAAGACACCATTTTTGTAGTTTTGCTTCTCTACATCACTGCAGTGAATCTTAAATCAAACAATTGTGGTGTGACTGAAATGCAGACTTTCAGCTTTAATTTGCATTAACGGTTTAGGAATTAAAGCCATTTTTATTTATAGTCCCCCGTTTTCATAGGCTCAAAATTAATTGGACAAACTAACATGACTTTAAACACAAGGACTGTTTGTAACACTTGGATGAAAATCCTTTCAGTCAGAAATCTACCAAATGCTGTATTTCCTCCCTTAAATGCTCTATTTAGGTTTTTACTGCAACCACCCTCTGTTGCTGCTTGTTTGTGCCTCTCTCTCTATGACTTAAAAGTCTCCAGCAACTGTAAAGCATGCTCTGTTGTGTTGAGATCATGTGACTAACCTGGCCAGTGAAGAATATCCAGTTTCTTTGCCTTGAGAAACTCTCGGGTTGCTTCTGCAGTATACTTTGTATCGTTAACTATTTGCACTGTGAAACACTGTTGGATCAGTTTTGCAGCATTTTTCTAAATCTGAGCAGAGAGTACAGCCATGTACACTTCACAGTTCATCCTGCTGCTTCTATCATCTATCAGCATTCTCACCATCAATAAACACTATAGTGACCCAGTTCCACTGTCAGCCTTATGTACCCATGCCCTAACATTTTTTAGATGATACACCTATTCCTCAGGAGTGTCCTTGACTTGGCTAGACGTTGTTTTTCATAAGCCTTGATTATAATCCGTTATGTGTACAGACACATGCGCTCATCTTCTGATGATGAAATTTACTTAAATCACTTGGACTCTCTCAGACTCATGGACGCAGAAAGTATAACTGAGGCTTTAACCATAGAAATACTTCTATCATAATCCATTTTAATTGCCTTCTGTTGTCTTTCAGGCCTTTTGGTATCCTGAGCTGGTCAATGCAGTCCTCCTTTACACCACATTAATACTTTGGCCACCCCTAACGTTTTTGCTATCACTCTGATAGACTGAAAGCAAAACAAAATAAACCTAATGATGGCCTCCCTCACTGGCACTGACACTCTTTGGGCTTCATATTTAAAATGAATGTGAAAAGCTATAAAATGCAAATTCAAGACTTTTAATCAAATCCAGATATTATGTCTGTTTAATTTGTCATGAAATTACATGAACAGGCCCCTACTGGCCATGAAACTGCTTTTCGGTGGACTGTCCAATTAATTTTGAGCCTCTGAAAACGGGGGCTGTGAATAAAAAACGGCTGTAATTCCTAAACAGCTGACACAATATTTTTGTTAAACCCATTGAATTAAAGCTGCGCTTCAATCACATATTGGCTGATTGATTTAAAATCCTCTGTTTGCAGAAAATTCAAAAAGACAAAGCATGAAGTCCAAATGGAAAACATATAAAACACACTGGATCTAGGAAACAACAGGGCAAGAGGAACAGAGTAATGGGAGGATACCACTGTATATACTTACTCCTGTAAGTATATTGTATACTTATACTTATATAGTGGTATCAGGGAAGTGGAGAGAGCTGGGGAAAATGACACACAGTGGAACTAAATCACAGAGGATGAAGCAACATAATCAAAAGTAAAAGCAAATACAAGGAACAATTAATAATAATAATATTAGTATTGTACAATTTAGTTAAAAACAGGCATTGAAGAAGGTTAGGCACATTTTTGCATTCCAGTGCATCATAAGTCTTACTGTGCTCTCTCCTTAGGAGACAAAGAGGTATATTATATACTGTATGATGATTTCCTCCAATCCTTTAGAGCCTGACTAAACTCGACAGCATCAAAGACATCATTTTACATTCCTGTCAGTATTGTGTGTTTGTGAGTGTGCGTGTACGTACACGTGATGCCTTTCTCCAGGCATTCATAAAAGGCACAGGCACAGATCTGCAGTAGGAGCGGAGGTGGGAACCTCTGGAAGGCTTTGACCTCTCTTAGTCGGGTCAGAATAATATCCACGTCCTCTCCCGAGCGCTCCGAAGGCCTGCGCAGAGGAAGAGCCACCATTAAACCCACACGAGGCGTTAAAAAGGTGTATAAGTGGTTATGCAAAAAACAATTGGCATGATGTAACTTGTTCAGCGTGATGGATTATCTATCTTATTCAGGTCTATTTCAGCCTGAACGATAGCAAATCAATCAAAATCCTGCAGTATGCTTTGACTAGCAGTCATGTTAGACAGTTGCAATTATCAGTCAATGGACTAAACCGTGAGAAAGCAGCGATATTGCCCTTTAAGTATGAAGGCTGCTCTATTGTTATAATATTATCTATGAATATTTGTGCGAGAGCACGCTGTCTTCATTGTTCTGCCTGGTGTCTTAGTGATAACAGTGAAGAGCTGCAGGCACCGTTTCTCTCAGCTCAGGCCCCCCACAGGCTGTTGATGTAAGATCTCATTTGTACTGCTGCTTTTTCTAATGCGCTTAAATCTGAGCAGACACACACACACAACTAAGTCATTGTTGGACATCTAAGCAGGCACACACACAGAAGTTTGATCTGCGAGCTTAAACAGTCTGTTCTGAGACGTGGTGGTGCAAAAATACCAAGCCAAAATGTCTCAGAGTAACACACTGCACTTAGCACCATTCATTCACTTATTTTCCCTTTTTTTCCTGATAGTGACTCATCTTTGCACGTGTGTGTGAGTGTCTGTGTGTGCATATATGTGTGTGTTCATACAGAATAGCTAATGCACTGTGGGCTCTTCCTTCACAGATGAGAGGCTCTCAGTCCCCTCTTCTGCTTCATCTCCTTCCTCTTCCCTCGCTCCCAGCTCTCGCTCCTTTCTGTCTGCTTCTTCTAAACCTTTCTCTAATCTCCATCTACTTTTCTCTTCCTCCTCTTTCAAGACTTGCCCGTTTTTAGAACATGATAGGCAAGACTGAGAGGGACAAATGCAACCCATTTTTCTCCCTTTCACTAGAGGCACAGATTCCTGGTGCATTTAGTGCCACCACTTACACATACCAAACGTCCTATTTATCCCTTTTCGTCTGCTCTGCAAGCTCAAAGGCAAGAGTGACTCCCACTTTACTCACATGTAGGTACGTGTGGTAATAAACACCGAGCACGTGGGTCACGAAGCAATGAAATGTACCTGTACCGTGTACCTGGAAGAGTTTGTCACAATAAAAACAGATCAAAGGCTGCATTGCACAGCCCATCTTCCATTCACATATCAGCCACGAGCTCAGAGCTTTTAAAGGTGGGTCTTTTTTTTCCTCTCACTTTCTGTTTTTTTTGGTCTCTGACTCATCCACCTACAGCTCGTGTATTGGCCCTTGGTGCTTCAACAGGGTGTCATATCCCAGAGTAGGCTGGGTTAATGGTTGAGACAGGTGGGCTCCCACACTACAACAGGGAGAGACAGGGAGGTGAACTCTGCAGGGTTGAATGGGTAATACAAACACCACCCTTCACATATGCGTCTATAGTAAAACTGTTCGGCTCTGTAAGTTACTGTCCCCTGGTTAAGTCTTCGCCCTTTCCCTTTTGTCCACTAACCTGTGCTTGCTCACTCGCTTCCTGTCGGGAGGAATCTGCCTCCCCCGCTGGTGAGAGAAGAATGTGACCTGAGAGTTGTTCACCTTCTATCACTCTCCCTTCACGTCTCCTCTCTTCCTCGACCTCTTCCTTTTGTCAGCCTTCCCCTCTCCCTCCCCCACTCTTCGTGTCAGCAGAGATCTCAGCTTTCAAGCACAAATTATGGCGTGTGCGAATACACACACACACACAAACAAAGGATTAACAAATCGACCAGCGTGACACACTGAAGACAAAAACCAAGAGACAGCAGAAGGTTCTGCAGATTGTTTCAGGAAACATCCATCTGGAAAAATTCACTGTTCACAGACAAATAAATCAGAGGTTGTTTTGTGGCAGCCTGTCAAAGTGTCACACAGATTCAAAACAAACAGATTTATTCGCCTGGTGGATTAATACATTACTGCAACACCGATTATGTGATTGTATGCAAGAACCTCTTCTGACACTCATCTGCATCACCACTAACAACCAGAGATGGTGGTAAATCACTGAGTAGCATAAACCCTGCTCACTTCGCATTCAAATGACCAATTAGAGTTAGAAATGACTCATCAAGCTTTGCAAGATTTGCAAATTAGCCTACATAATACGCGCACTTATACCTTTCACCTATGAGGAATTGCTTTTGCTAAGACTTACTACTTTGATATGTCACCCTGGTGCTAGACAAAAATATTTTCCTGCAATAAAAAAGGCATTAAATATAAACTTGGATCTGGCTTGGTGCTGTGTGTACGTTGAGTGCACCATCTATTTAACTCCTGGGTCAACAGAAAACAAAGCAAATAAGATCTTATCCCACATACTTCACAGCCACCGGCAATAAATGTCTTCGGACAGATATATTACAGACAGTCATAGCTTAACCTCTGTCTTTCTTTCACCTTCCTCCCCTCTCTGCCTCTCACTCCTCACTTGCTCACATCAACAGTTAGCATAGATGAAAGCTCCCAAACACGCATACACACATACACACACAAATATACACACACTCCTGGATATTGATTGAATAAGAGGTGGATAGCTTAAAAGCACTGAGTGCTCTACAGTAAGATCCTGCAGAGTTCCCAGTGTCTTTATGAACATCCAGCTAATACTGCATACTGGTGACTTTAAGTTTCCAACATAATTATTCTAGCCTTAATTTCGGTAGATGTTTTCAGCACAATGACTTAAACAGAAAACAAAACAAAAACATTTTGCACATTTATTTTATGAGATATATGAGCAGGAGATGGACACACTCAATCAAAGCTGCAAACAGAACACAATCGCTAAACTTGGAAAACCAAATTTATTTGCAGTGTTTCTGTGATAGACCACCAAGCTACTGGCTTATGCCAAAGAGAAGCCCTCTTAAATAGGGAGTGGCTGTAAGTCTGCAACCAATCATATTCCCCATTTGCTCACCAGACCACAACAAAGATCACACCACCCTTTGAATTTTTACAAAAGCATACGCTACTTTGAGCAAATTGTTCAAAATATTTGCAACTAAAACTGAAGCAATCTGGAACTTAAACAATTTCTAAATTATTACAGATTGTAAAACATATTTAAGCAAGAATGTTCAGAGATTTTAAAGGCGCCAGCATCTCGAGTTGACTATTGGTGGTAATGTGTCTTTCATGGTAACAACTCATTGATTTTTACACTGTAAATCTGAAGATGCCAACTGGGCTTCTGGACAGCTACGAGGCCTTTCTCACTAATTTCTGACAATTTATATTCCGATCAATTACTTGCCAAAATAACCCAAGGACTAATTAATAGTTAAACTGGTTAAAAAGTATAATGCCGTGTTGTCAATACCCTTATCAGTGACAAATAGTTGCATTTATCCACTCAGTTTTATTCCAGGTGAGGATTAGGAGACAAGATGGTTGCTTCAGGTTGCCATTGGTAATGTGAGGATGTGTCAGATAGGTGTGTGGGTGGGTGGGTGTGTGTGAGCTGTGCTGTGCATGTCATATATGTCACTACCTATGATCTAGAGTAATTACTGTAGTGCTGCTCTTCATCGTGTTTATTTATTCGAGCTCTCTCCCTTAGCTTTTTCAGCACAGTAAGGGAGCTTTACTGTTAATTGGGCAGGCACAGTGTGGACTAAACGATTTTCTAATCGCTGCAGCTTTTGGATTGTTGAGCTGTTGATAGACAAACTGTGAATTGGATGTTCGGTTATTCTAATCTGTTCAGTCAGCCCAGACTAACGTAGCCTGATGCAGCACCGTGAGATAAACGGGAGGAGGAGAGAAAAAAATACACTGCCTGCGCTGGCTGGCCTCTAGTATTTTATTCAAATCACTAGCATACACGCCACAGTTGTATTTTAAAAATGTATGGCTATTTGATTCAAGCAGGCAGAGATAAACCATGTGCGTCTCATCATCAGCCATGCAGTGCAGAGACACCACAGTGAACCTCGAAGCCACCAACGCCTTTTTGACCGGAGATACAAAAACAGGAATTTTAAAAAAAAAATCGGTGTGTATTGTTATGCACTGCAGTCTGTACAACTGGGCGACAAGTGGTGTCTATTTAGTGAAATGACAGCGATAATATACTAAAACAAAATGAGGCGTATCACGTTATTATTGCACAGTCACACACTGCACACGCAGCGATCACCGGTTCCGATTAATCACGTTGACGCGAATGAATGAAAGAGGGCAGAGACAACACAATCGTTGCTGTGTGGGGATGCGCGGCGTGGCACTGGGTCATGTAGTGCTTTCACCCACCTTTTATCCAGGCAGCAGATCCACTCCGCCGATGGGGACGAATTAGGGGACGTCTGCACCGCGACCATCTTCCCCGGCTGTGTGTGTGCGTGTGTGTGTGTCACCAGACGCTGTGATGCTTACCGGAGGAGGGTTCCCGGTTGTCGGTGGTCGTTAATGGTTGTGAGCTCCGACTGCGCCCCCTCCCCGCCCCTCTGCCTCACACAACTACAGGATGTGTGTTCATCTATCTATCTATCTATCTATCTATCTATCTAGATAGATAGATAGATAGATATTGTGCACATTTTTGCATATTTTGTGTGAGATAATATTATACAAGCAAGAATGTGTTTAAAGGGCAACCAAGATGGCCCTTAACTATCCCTGTTTTCAGTCTTTAATTAGCTCAGGTCTCTTCAAATGTCACCATAGGGCAGCATGGGGTGGACCCCAATTTATTAGTCTGTTAGTCTCCTGCAGATACCTGTGTGTGAAGACAGAAAGGAAATATTGATAAGATAAGATATGATAAGGTGAGTTAGCCTTTATTAGTACCAGAAATGGAAATTTCAAGTTGTTACAGCAGCAAAGTATAGAGGGCAGGAATAAATAAAAAGATGCAGCATGTATAACAACAATAATACTATGCAAAAAGTTTATTTCACAGTGCAGTGGTTGTGTACAGATTAAAACTATCTTTATTCTATACTTTTTAATTGGGTTGGGGGCTTGAACTTTTTTCAGGGTAGTGCATGTCTACAGACTATATACATACTACATTGTAGAGCTTTGTTTGTCTCCAAAGCCATTCATAGTGTGGTTCCTTCTTACATCACTGACCTCCTGCATGCTCCCATACAGGTCCAAGTGTTTCTGATTGTCCCCTGCTCCAGATTCAAATTTAGAGAAGATTGAGTGTGTTTGTCCCCAAACTGTGGAGCAGCAATACCCCCACAGTCAGATCTGCACCTTCTTCTAAGTCTTTTAAAACTACACTTAAAACTTATTTGTATTCATTGGAATTTGTGATTTATGAATACATTCATGTAGATGTAGTGCTTAGATTTTAAATTAAACATCCAGTAGTGTTAACAGTTGTTCTCAGACATCACAGCTATTTTCTTATAACACAGGATAATGCTAGAACAAATATCAAGCATATTCATCAGTTAAACAATCCTCCCAGAAAGCAATGATTTAAGAGCAGAGGCTGGCATTGTTATTGGGGATTCTTCAGACTCATCATACTCACACAGTGCATCATTTTCCATCTTCTTCTCTGATCCCTATTGTGAAAATCCACCCAGGATCATGTATGATTTCATACAAGGAATTCTATGTATTTAGTTTCAAGAGGTGCAAGAGGAATTTAGGGAATTTCTCCATTTTCACTGACTGCACTGAAAAACCACAGCAGGTCAGACAGAAGGAGGAAGACGAGAGAGTTACCATCCCATGATGGGCCCTCTTTTCTCCCCTCATTCTGGCAACTGATAATATTAACTCTACTGCATCAGGTTAATTACAATGTGTGAATGTGTGCACCTGTTGAAAGTGTGTGTGTGTATGTGTGTGCGCGCAATTGTTTACGCTTGCCTTAATGCATCTGTTTAAAATGGCACTTCAACACGCATGAGAGTAATACTGGAGGGTGAAGGAAATTTTCACCAGACTATCTGCGTGTGTGTGTGTGTGTGTGTGTGTGTGTGTGTGCCAGCTGTCTCACAAAGGGTAGTGCTCTTTTTTTAAATATTTCTCTTTTCAAAAATGCCTGGAAATTAAAGTTAAATTACAGCTACATAGAGTACATGGAGACCTATTAAGTATTAAAGTATTACAGTAGTAGTATTAGTATTATAACATCTATCACAACCCTATTAAGCATAAGGTATTTTATGGACAGAGATGTACAGTATAATCAGAATCAGAATCAGAATCAGAATCAGAATCGTGTTTATTGGCCAAGTATATGTGCAGACAAATACAAGGAATTTGGTTCCGGTAGATGGTGGCTATCAAGCACAGCAATGTAAAACACACACACACACACACACACACACACACACACGTCTATATATACATTACACATGCATACACATACATACACAAAGCTGTGTAAACCAACTATAAATAACTAAACTTATGTACATAAAATACAGAAATGAAATGAGGTGGAATGAATACTACAGAATGTACATAAGGTGCAGTTGCAGTCTGGCAGTGGGGAGCAGTGTGACAGGTCAACTGTTTAGGAGGGAGATGGCGAGGGGAAAGAAACTGTTCCTGTGTCGGGTGGTCGGGTGATAACACATTTTATTGTAATATCATCTTCATAGAGATTGATACTTTTAAAATAACACACTGTTGGCAACCACACAGCTGACAGTTTTGTACTGTAAAGCTTATACTCTGTGAAGGATTTATTGTAACACTGTTATTGTAGCTTACAATAAATTGCTGGTACATTGCCGGTATCTTTTATCATCTTTCATGTTTGATCTAATGACATCTAAAGGCTTAACTCTGCCATTTATGCTCTTCATATTCATCAGCACAGGATTAGATCTCTATTGCTTATGTTTTTAAAATGAGACATCTGCAGTGTGCACATGCAATACAACAGTATCACTGTGCATATTTATACACTCACAAGCTGATCTATAAAAACTGCCACCTGAGGGACACGTGAGACTATGTCCCAGCACGGTATAAAGGGATTCTGCAGTGCAGCGGCACTGCTACATCGTGCTTTGTTCATTTAAACTGCCAACTTGTGCGTTCATCCCAGATATGAGTTGAGAGGAGAGAATGTGTGTATGTGTGAGTCTGCATTTAAATGCTCAGAGGATAGAAGGCAATTCCCTCATGAAACTGGGAATCTTTAAATATGGCTGACTGAACAGACAACCATATGGGGCAAGGCTGTGTGCCAAATGCAGCCTACACAACAACACACTCAATCACATGCACACAAACACACAGTCGATACAGTCAACTATTATAGTAAAACCATCTGCCAGTCACTTCTAATTTGTTTAAATAACGATGATGTTGCTGTTTATTAAAGCAGTACTCGATGATAGGTGTTTCAGAGATAATTGGGGTTTATAAATGTGCAACCCCAATTCCAAAAGAGCTGGAATGTTGTCTAAAACTTAAATAAAACCTCAATGCAAATATTTGCAAATCTAGATCTCGATAAACACATATTTTATTCACAATATACCACAGAAAACATCCATCTTCTTATCCACATCAGGGTCATGGCTGGGCTGGAGTCTATCCCAGTAGTCATAAGGGAAAGAGCAGACTACACCCTGGAGAGGTTGCCAGTCTATTGCAGGCCTAACACAGAGAGACAGACCACCATTCATGCTCCCATTCACAGCTACAAATTTATCACCATGTATGTCTTTGGACCATGGCAGGAAGCCAAAGTACCTGCAGTAAGTAACCCACACAGACACAGTGAAAACATGCAAACTCATCTACATAGACATCTGCTTACCTCACTTGTCTTCACTTACTTATTTTTGTACTTATTTATTTGTCTTTCATTAATTTTTATCCTCATTTTTCTAAATATCTTGTCTTATTTTTATCCTTATTTACCTTGTTCCTTTAACCCTTACCTAACTTGGCATTTGTGTATGGACAGCAAAGGAAGAATTTCATTGCATAGAGAAATGCTATTTCTTCTGTACACATGACAACAAACACTGAATCTTGAATCTGCACAAAGAAAGGCCCTCACTGATGGATTTGAATCCAGGACCTTTTTACTGCGAGGGAATGTTGCTAACCATCCCACCGCCATGCTGCCCCATTGAAAACATATCAAATGCTTAAACTAAGGGAAAAACATTTTAAGAAAAAAATGATATCAGATTTTAGCTGCTCAATGGTCCTGGGTCTTCTTTGTATTTTTTGTTTTATGATGTTTTGAACTGGGGAAAAGTCTGGACCGCTGGCAGGTCAGTTCGGACTCTTCTACTATGAAACAACGTTGTTGTAATAGATGCAGCGCACATAGGTGCATGTGATGTTTTCAACTTGCGTACACCTTTCAGCGTTGATAGCGCCTTTCCAGATGTGCAAGCGTCCCATTCTACACGCACTAATGTACCTCCAAACCATCAGAGAAGTAGGCTTAGGAACTGAGTGCTGATAACAAGCTGGATAGTCCCGCTTTTCTTTGGTCCCGAGAATGTGGAATCCAGTGTTTTCAAAAAAGAATTAAAAATTTTGATTTGTCTGACCTCAGAACAGTTACCCACTTTGTCTCAGTCCATTTTCAATGAGCTTTGGCTCAGAGAAGATTGCAGCATTTCTGGATCCTGCTTACATACGGCTTCTTCTAACATCTTCACAAGTTTACATTACAGAACAATATTCTGAAATTGTTCAACAATTTATATATACATTTGTTTTGCAGATTGGTAAACCTCTGCCAAAATTTACTTCTGAGAAACTCTGAGAAACTCAATGCTCTTTTCATACCCAGTCATGTTACTGACCTGCTCCCAGTTAACCTCCTTAGCTGTAAAATATTCCTCCACCTGTTGTTTTTTTTTAGTACCACTTGCTTTTCTAGTATTTTTCCCCCATCACAACTTGTTTGTGACATGTTAGTGCCATCATTATGATGTAGTGAAATTTGTCAGTTTAAATATTTAACATGTTTTCTATGTTCTAGTGTGAATACAATATGGGAGCATGAGACCTATAAATGATTGCATTTTGTTTTTGTTTACATTTTACACAACGTACCAACTTTTCTGGATTTGTGGTTTTATATTCAGAGTAAGTTTAGACTTTTAAAAATGGATGAATGGATATATAGTTAAAATATGCACAATAATCCCTACATGATTTTGAAAGGACTGTATTCACTGAGGTCATGAAATAAAGCCGTCAGTGCTCTCTGGTGGACTAACAACAGAACAGCTTTATTAATGGTAAATATATGTCCACATCCAATTTCTGTGCTGCAGTTTCATGCTGCATATCAGCTGAAATGTTGGGATACATACTGAAACATACAATCTGTGATAAAGCAACAAAACAGGTGAAATTGAAATAAAAGCTCAATAAGAACAACAAAGAAAATGTGCTGGTGTGTGACAAATCTGTTCTCCAGAGACACTGACAGCAATTGTTTAGCTCCATTTTCCACACTAGCAGCACACTAGCCGTACAGTAGTACTGTCCACAAACCCACAAACACAATAGCACTGCTGCAAAGAGAACCTATGTGTTGACACAAGTACTGATGGGTCTATTATTGTGTCTAAATTGTAACCGTCTTTTTTTTTATGTCAATCTGAGGAGAGAAAGACAGAAACTCCTGTACAAGTCAAGGTGACCTGAGCGCTATCAGCACAAACAGGGCTCTGTATTTCTCATCTTACTTGCGATCAATCCGAAATACTGCTGAGTAAAACAGAGGGGGCTTGCTGTCACTTCACAGCATTTATCATACCTACAATTTGCCGTTTTCTCTACTCTTCAGTCTTTTACATTTCTACTGCTTCTCACATTCCAGGTTAAATTTTCTGCCTCCATTCTTTGTCTTCATTTACTCTGCCTTGCTCACTTTTCTACCTCTCAAAATTGACTTTGTCGCCCACCGCGACATCACTCCCTCAATTTCCATCTTCCCTTCATTTTCCCTCCCTCTCTTGGTTAGCCTCATTCAGAAGAAGGCTTTTGTGATTGGCCAGTATTTATATCAACTAGGTCCCAGTGCCACCTGGGACAATAGTCTCCTGTCAGATCCAGGTCATAGCAAGCAGAACCACTCTCCGGCTCTGCACGGTTCAGTCCAGTCCATTGAAATCCAGTCCAGCCCATCTGCCACACAAGCCAGCCTCTCAGACAGACATAGGTACTGCACCTACTCACCCACTGGCATCACACAGACACACATAGGTAGGCAGGAGCATGCACAGGTGCTGCATCACTGCTCCCATTTGCCTCACGCACACACACAGGTAGACAGTGGGAGATCTGGCTGACTGCACCAACCTGCATCATGCACACAGGTGAATATTCACACCAAGCCTGCCTCTGAGCCCAACAGAGGCTCTGCTAGAGTGACATTTTTTCTTTACTACAGACAGCAACCCTGGCAGTGATGCTGAGAAGCAGGAAACAGGTGAAGGTAAGTGGATGTAGCACAGATCTGCATGCTTGGTAGAAGTTTAAGAGAGAACTACTATGTTTAGCATTATGCAATAATATGGGGGAAAGCTACAAAACAGGTATTACAACAGATGGCATTATTAGCCTCACAATGGTTAACAACCACCACTAAATATGGGACTGTAATAGGCTTTAGTGACCAAAATAAGACTTTCCACTGGAGATAAATACTTTATAGGGCACAGATGTTACAACTGGCTCTTTAAATGTAGGCTAACATGCCCGAGGGCTGGTACCCACTCACCGTCAGTGCTACACAGTTACTGGAGTAGTTTACACAGGATTACAGGGGGATAATCCATTTACAGTATTTAGAGACATGAGTCGCCATCTGTCTGTATTTATCTCAGCAAGGGAGCCGTCAGCACCGACTGACAGCAGCAGCACTTTTATGGTAAGACGAAACTGTCGGGGACAGTGTAGAGAAAGAGCTATTACTTTAATATTCCAGTTACTTTCTTGTAGTTTAGCTAACCGCTGGATCACGAGCCCTAACGCGCTGGAGCCCGCGACCTTTAAACTGCGCGCGCACACTCGCCAGGTTGGTAAACTTTGCTGTCTTCAAATGCAGTCGTGAAATCCGAGCTCCGAGCGACAAATTTACGATTTAATTTTTGCAAGACAGTTTTAGCTAGTCACAGTTAGTCCGAGAAAAAGTCTCGTGCCAAGAAAAACACTGTTTTGCAGTATGCTGTCAGACAGGTGGGTGTAGGGCTGCAATGAAAAGAAGGCAAAACTGACCCGGGCTTGAACCCAGATTCAGTTAATGTGACTAATTAATTTATCTAATTGGATCTTTTTTTTTCTTTTTTTTTGCTTAAAACATTAAGGAAACAATAATCTAAATAAACTGATTTAGACTGTCGTTGACATTAGAAGTGCAAAAATGCGCATGCTTACGTTCACACGCCCTCAATCCTTTTTTTCGACAGGGCGTAAACGTAAATGTTGTGATTGCCTAGAAGGGACCGCAAACAAGTCTAATTGTGGATACCTGTGTCAAGTAGATATACAAAAACGTCTACATGCTATGTTTTTATCTTTTAAACTGTTCTGGCGATTGAAATTCTTCGATAAAAGAGTGAGTATTTGTTTTAAAAATGTGTTGCTCTTAATCCTGGCACTGTCTCAGTCAGTTACTGAGGCTTAGCGTTTTGTTTTCTTCTTTGATTCAAGGGTTTAAGGACAGAGCGATGCTTTATAGATTTTGAGGCACCTAAAAAGGTTATTATTTATTACATGTTTGTTTGCACTGTACGCCTATTGAGCTATTCTTAATGTGCTTTTCAGGAGATTTTCACTGTGGTGGTGATAATGAATTGAAGAATCTGGAGTCTATCTTATGACAATGAACTTCCCAGACCAAGAGCCTGCCTTTAATGTTTGCTGTCATCACACAAATGCAGTAAACTTGTAAACCACCAGCTTTTGTCAAGAATATCTTGCCTTATTGCAACCATTTCACTGTACCAGCAAGTCTTCAAACATTTGCCTTTCCCCAGGTGCTTTGTCTAGCTACGAAAAGCATCTCCTTCAGATTGTCAACAGTTTCTCTCTTAGCCAGAGAACCTCCAAATTTTCCAATGATGCGGACAGAGAGCAAAGGCCGAAGTGCCTCCCCTCACAGGATAACTTACAAATCTGATTTCCATGCTATCAAATGCTCATTCGACACTGGGACCAGTTTACAGCCAGGGACCAAAACTGCTGCTGCTGCCCAGCGCTCTGCTGTGCACCCTAACAAGCTGGAGTCCAGCCTGTCAGAGCCCCTAATGTCCTGCACCAGCACCAGTGGTAGCACAGGTTGCAGAGGTAGAATCCACAGCACCAGGGGGACCAAAATCAGAGATAACATCTTTCTTCAAATGGACAGCCAGCAGTTGAAACAAGATAGCAGCCCAGTGCCAAGTTCTGGCTCCACGGTGCTTCTTTCTCCCCAAAATCCTAGCATACAGCTCCAGACTTCGCCTTTTCCTGGATCCAGGCGTTCAGTCATCAGTTCCTCATCTGCTCTGAGCACTGTAACAACAAATATTTCTACCCCAGAATCCTCCCTGAAAGATAAACCATCCAGAGCGGAGGAAATTACAGATATTGACCGAGCTGCTCTGGCACAGAAGTTCTCTGTAACTCGAAGATTGTTTGAGAGCAAGATGATGGAAGTTGGAGGTGGTGGAGGCCAGGTTTCAAAACCTGTGATTGCCAGGGGAAGCAAGGGAATGGAAGATGGGAAAGTAGAAGTCAACAATGTAGAAAAGGTGGAAGAGGGAAATGGGAAAAGGAGGAACACAGAAGAGGATGGCTTAGATAAAGACAAATCCATGAACCATATCATAAATGTTTCCTTGCTGAAGCCTTCTACACCATCTTCTCTGACAAGGTGCCCTAAATCCCCCGTCTCAGATATTCCTGGCGATGCATCCAACAAGTACAACCATTTTGACAAAGACGATCAAATCAAAGTATCACAAACAGAGGGAGAAGCATCCTGTCTTAACCCCTTCTTGACCCCTGAAGAGACGCTTCGGGCAGAGTTGGTCAGCATAAAAAACGAGTCATCAGAAAGTGATGAGAATGAAGAAGGGAAGGAGTGGAAAGAGAATAAATGCTGGATTAAGGATCAAGTGACATATATTAGCATAGCTCCAGGTGAAGAGTCCTTAGTGGATGATGTGTTTGAGGAGCCTAGTGTGGAAACACCAGGACCTTACAAATTGGAAAACGGGGTGGTATTACAAATACGAAATGTTGGACCAATCATTTCATCAGGAGACCAGCAGAAGGAGCTGTCAGGGAGCATGAAAGCGAAAGGAGGAACGGAGGATGGCAGGGAAGTCGGAAGAGACAAGTATCCGCAGGTGAGCGAACAATGGGAGGGTGAAAGGGAGGAGCAGAACAGAGAGTTCGTAGCACGGGCTGAGGAGAAGTCAACAGAAGAAGGAGGCAACAGGGGAAAAATGACTGATGCAGTGGTAGAAGAAAGTGTTGGTGGGAAGGAAAGGGTCATCGTGGAAGAGAAGGAAGTTTACAACAAGGCTGTGGGAAAGGGCAAAGGTGGAGTGGAGGAATGTAGACAAAGTCAAGAAAAGGAAAATGGGAAAGAGAAAAGTAGGAAGGAAGAAGGCAGAACACCTGAGCTGCAAGCGGAGTTTGCCACTGAGGAGGTCAAGCATGTAGCATTAAGAGGAGGTAGTGATGGAAACGCTGAAGCAGGAGGCGGCAAGGAGGCCCAAAAAGAAGATGCATTAATCAGTGGCATTGAGAACAAGGCTTTTGCATATGATCAGGAATCCCAGTCCCATCCAGAGCTTTCCACTCCGCCAAGACAAGAGTTGGAAAACCAGCTTTTGTTGGAGTATGAGGAAATTCCCGGTGTGCCTGAACTTTCCGACGAGGAGAATGAGGATGGATCTGCCGAGAGGAAGGTCAGGTTCTGCTCGGCACCAATCAAGGTAGGGAAACCTTTGTGAAAAATAACGCAAACTTTAAGGGTTTGCAGGCTACCATTGCTCACTTTATTGAAAGCTTTAAGGTCTGTAAAGTCATGCACTTAAGAAGCTCTTTTGTCGTAGATTTGTGTGACTGTCAGTTCCAGCTGCTATTTGAATCTGAGTAAGCGAGGTGTTAGCCCAAAGCAATGTTTCTAACCCATTAAGGGAGGAGGAAAGACAAGATTCCACACGCTTCCCTCTGTCAGCGCTCGACTCAGAGCTGCCTTTACACCGGAAAAAAGATCCCGTGGCATTAATCTGGATCGATTTATAACAAACTACCGTAGCAGTAGTCAGTGTGGCATCAGTAAAAGTCACATAGAAGTTGTGTGTGTACACTTGGATGTTTTGCAATCCTGTAATTGTTGGTACAGTTTGCTCAAGTCTTTGCATTTACTCGATCTAATGCTGACTCTGGCACTAACCACATTTGTCTGTATAAACAAGGTCTTGTTGTGTCAATAGCTGCAGATGGTTCTCTTTGTAGTAAGCCCATGGTGAACATATGCACTAGATAAGAATGCAAAACAACCTCCCAAAAAACAGGCATTTTTATTTAGCCTAAAATTGCCATCAATGTTAATCTAAGTTGAGTTCTTAACTGCATGTTGAATGGTGTGTTTCAGGTGTACAACACCTATTCTAATGCAGAGTACGACAGACACAATGAGGATATTGACCCAGTGTCTGCTTCGGCTGAGTTTGAGCTAGAGAAGAGAGTGGAAAGAATGGATGTTTTTCCAGTGGAAATAAAAAAGGGTTTGTATGAGCATCTATTTTCCTCTCTCCTCTGATTGTTATGTTTAACGTCTAATGATTTTTAGCAGTTAATAAAGCTAATATAAGGATAAATTCCTAATGTCTTCTTTTCCCACACCCTCCAGGTGAAGATGGACTCGGCATCAGCATCATAGGGATGGGTGTAGGTGCTGACCAGGGACTGGAAAAACTCGGCATCTTTGTCAAGACAGTCACTGAAGGAGGAGCAACCCAGAAGGATGGAAGGTTAGCTTTAGTGTCTTTATTTTTTTTTCTCTGAATAAAACCAAGATAAAGGTAGATACTCTCCTCAGTCTGTATGTGTTTATCTCTGTAAGGATTCGGGTGAATGACCAGATAGTGGAGGTGGATGGAGTGAGTTTAGTTGGAGTCTCCCAGCTGTTTGCAGCCACAGTCCTTAAGAACACATCGGGTCTGGTCAAGTAAGTTACCACACAGCAAGTTTTCTTGTCTGTGACACGTCCTGATTCTTGTTATGCTGAACAGCTTTGTGTATTTTTGCGGACCGGTACCGGTCCATGAGTCGTTTGGTACTGGGCCGCAAGAGTTGAGACTCGGGTGTGAAATTTATGGTTTTCAGGGTTTTTTATCATTAACTCGGTTTCCCTGGCTCTTTTTCCCGTGTTGTAGTTGTGTGTCTTATTTTGAAAGAAATATTTACGCGTTACCATAGCGACCCAAGGGCACTAAGGGGCAGAGAGGAGGACATTACTCTCAATGTTTTTGGCGCATTTCAGGAGGACACTGCTAATAAAGTTACACAATTACACAGTGAATTTGCTTTTATTGTTATATTTAGAAAATACCACAGTTTTTGTCTTGGTTGTATCATTTTATTTTGTTGTATTTATCCACAACACCTTAAAGGCCGGTGTGTGAAATTATTGTCTGACATCAAACCGGTCCGTGGCGCAAAAAAGGTTGGGGACCGCTGCCTTAGACGAATAACAAAGCATGCGGGCTCCAGCATTGTTTTTTTTGGTAAACAGTATATAAAAGTGTGTTTGTGAACTTCTTTGATATGCCACTTTAAAAATAATGTGCAAAGATAAGTGACAGGGCCTCCTAAGATATCTAAAAGTTATATAAAGATGAAACAATGTTAGTGCTATGAATAAATCAAGTCTTCTCAGATATTTTTAGTATTTTATCATAAGGGTGATATTTTATTTGCAAGTTTAATTCAGTTAACACATAATATATACTTCACAGTACTGTCTAAGATTTTCTTAAGTCTGCCATAGTGTGCAGGATTGTCTGTCAGCCCTTCAGATCATAATGAAAAACACTAATAGTAACACTTTTTTTTTTTTTTTATTTGTTTTATAATAAACACTTAAGCACCTCATATTGTAGGTTTTGGGTGCCATCTGGCAAATCTTTAAATGCCAGAAATGAACACATCAGCTCATTATTTCCTCTTCATGACACCCACATGTGGTCTGTCTTTGCACACCGCAATGTTTTGGGGTTTTTCTTCTGACACAAACTTTTAAGCAACATTTATAAATCGCATCCAACATTTTTGGATAATCTGAGTGTCTGTAAATGCACCGACATTTAGAGCGTGTTTAAAAAAAGTCAGCGCCTGCAGCTATACTAGCGTATGATGACAGCGTACCACCAACACTCAGAATACATTTTGACACGCCACAGCAGGAAGAACCCGGTAGTAAATAATAATGACGAATCCGTTTCCAGTCGGCTGCTTTAGTTCAGGGGTCGCCTTTGTACTTTTGCACTTGTTATCCGTGTTTGCTGACTGGCATTAGTTGTCATGCCATCATTAATGTTATTGGTGACACCTGACAAGTCGGATAGCTCCTCCTAGTGAGGATGAGAAAGTGAGAAGCAAGGGGGCACGGCTGCCAAATGGCAAATCCTGGGGTGCAGCGATTATATGTCACACCAGCTGATGAAAGGCAAAGAATACATCGGTGTTTCCTCGTCTCTCTCAGGTGCACTTTAGGGTTTGAAAGAGCCGCCATCAGTCGGCAAATTAAAAAAGCATCCAGAATGCTGTAAAACACACAATTTAACACAATCCGCACAGGTGTGTAATGAGATGGAGTGATTGATCACACCTGTGATTGATTTCTGGGGGGGGTTTTGTGTTTTTCCTGCAGGTTTTTGATTGGCCGAGAGAAGGAGGGGGTGGAGAGCGAGGTGGCACGACTGATAAATGAAAGCCTGGAAATGGATAAAAGCAAAAAGGTGTGTCCTCTTGTAGAAGTGGGGGAGGTTGGCTTGTTTTAACTGTTTCTGTTCAATTTAACTGTGCGTGTGTGTCTATATGAAGAGAGAAAGAGATGGCAGAGGAGTGGAGGACAATGATTGCAGCATATCAGAGAAGGGCTCGGTGTTCGATGAAGAGGAGGCGGAGGATGACGACTGCGAAGAGGAGGATGTGTCCGCTCTTTCAGGTCTAGACAACTACCAGCTCTGCCTCAAATACCAGCAGGTACTCTGTGTTCAACCAGACGTTTTAGCTTGGATTCATATTCTAAAACCAAAAGAAATACTGAAAGTCTGCATCCTTTCTTGTAATTGTTAAAATGTCCAGGTTTATTCATGAATTTGCTCTTTAATGTGCTTACAGCTTCAGTCCAAACTAAGAAGCAAAGCAACCCAACTTGAGCACACTAAAGAACAGGTAGGTCACTCAGTTGAGGTTGAGGCTCTCAGTCTCTCACTCGCAAACCAATAACTGTACTCACTTCAATACACTACCTTCGCATCCAAATTTGGAAGCATCTGACCCATTTAACTGTGTGTGAGACGGCACAGAGTGGAGTTATTAGGACATGGCTGCTTTCCAGCACTCCTCGTCAAGCCCTGCTTTTTCTGCCTTTGCCTTGAAGTAATCACCACTGTGACATAACTGGGTTGGTGAAAGCCTTTCTGAAAGAAGTCTCTTTCTTCTTTCCAACTGTGTTGAGTTTGTGACTACTTCAACAGCTTTGATGGCACAAATAAAGCAAGAGGAACTGTGCGGTTTTTCCAACAAATGTGTCTTGACGCATATGATCTAACAACATGAAGGCCCTTTTTGGGAAGACATTTTTTCTTCTTGTGCACATGACATGCTTGTACTGCATAAAGATATAGTTTTGTCTGTTTCTCAGTTAAAGGCTTGGGAGGAGCAGCAGGCCTGTTGGGAGAGCCAGAAGGCTGACTTGGAGCAAAGAGTGGAGGATGGAGAGGACAAAGCAGACAAACTAGAGAAGTACGGTTGAGCAGCTTCAATGCGTTGTCCCATTTTTGTGATATTTTTCTAGAGCGTATGGAATAGAAAAGCATTTTGCCGGAGCAGGCATGAAGATTAAAGGCTGCAATTGGAGACTGTTGATAAATACAATGAAGATTATGATGTGGGTTGATAAGGTGCTAATGAATCCCACTCTGTTTATCAGGTATTGGCAAGAGGCCCAGACCCTGTGCAGAGTTGTAAGCCAGCGACTGGCTGATGCCCAGAGCCAATCAGAAAGCCTGGAGATCAAATACAATAAGGCCAAGAGACTGGTCAGAGAATACCAGAGCAGGTACTCATGAAATCCTGTTAACTCTCTAAAAGTGTTGCTGGAGAGGCTGTGCAAGTTAGTAAAACTGCACCAAGGTGTCTTACACGTGACTTAATGTGTTTGTTTTTTTTTTTGTTTTGTTTTTTTTAAGAGAGGAAGAGGGGGAGAAAAGGGAGGCAGATTTGAGGAGAGAAATGGAGGAGAGGGAGAGGCAGCACAGAGAGACGATTGAAAAGCTTCAAATCCAGGTGAGGGGAGGCTTTTCAGTGCTTTGAGGATTTACCTGATCCTGACATTTCTCTGTAGTCATTGTTTCTCACTGTGTATCACAGATTGCACAGCTAGAGGGAAAAGAGCCAATACCTGAGAGAAAGAGCCACTCAACTGACACTTCAAACACCGGTAAGCATCAGTTTTGGTGACAGCGAAGTGTCTTTGCATGTCTGTTTGACTCAGCAGCTGGCTCTACAGATTACTGATGATAAACTATATTTTTATTATTTTTCTAGCTTCAGAAGTGGAGGAACTTGAAGCGCTTTGAGTTGTCTAATGCAACTTCAGTATGGAAAATTATTTAATTTAAATAGGCTTTTATGCATTTGTCTCAGGCGCAGACTGGTCGATTCCAGTTCCTGATACCAGCCGTTTAGACTCCAGCGCTCACAAAGCCAGGGCTCAGCTAGCCCAGAAATCCAAGCGGCACCCGCCTTCACGAGACAAACTCAGAGAGAGCTTCAGAAAAGGGGTAATGAACAATTTTTTTTTAATTTTTTATTTTTTTTTTTGGGGGTTTTTGTTTGTTTTTTTTTTAAATAAAACGGGGGTTGAAAGAGATGCCGTTTCTAGCTGTGCTCATGTCTTCTCTCACTACAGGAAGAAGGGGCCCAGAAAGCACAAGAGGGACGATCACTGTCCGCACCCACAGCGATCCGAACCAGTAGAAGCGACATGTCCAGCACCTCATCGTTCCCAGCCTTCAGTCCTCAAGCTGCAAACAACTCCGTCTTCACCCCTCCAATCTACATCACGGATACCACCCCGTCCTCACCGAGCAAATCCTCCACCTCTAGAAAATCCAAAAGGAAATTTCCCGACTTCAGGTGGCGGATCTTTATTTTGGCTCACACTTTCTAAATTTAAAGCCTTAAATTGCTCTTCAGCCTCAGAGTTCTGATGGTTTTGCCAAACAGACTGAATATGGCACTGAGTGAAATTTTGCTGGTGGTATTTTTTTATATTTTTTCTTGTATTTACTCTTTAAAGCTTCTTATTTACTATTTCTTTTAGTGGCCTTCGCAAGTCTCTCAGCAAAAGAAGAAGCGAAAAACGCAGCAGGACGTCTGTGAGCAAGAGGTGTGGTGACACTAATATGGGGGGAGGAAATGTTTTTAAAGATGTGAACCTAACATCTGTTTTGAACACCTACTGCTCTTGACAAAAAATGTGCATATGTTTTTAATGAGGGCATAACTGCTCTTCTCCAGGGCATCCAGTGATGACCTGTTGGATGAGCCCGCTGAAGTCTCTCCATCAGGCTCTGTCACCTCCATGCCCTCTTGCCTGCCATTTCCTTGGTTCGGAGAGAGAGGAAGAGAAAAGGAAGAGGAAGGGGAGAGTAGGCGGGAGAGACTTCGGTCTGTATCCAGCAGCAGTTTGCCGTACCTGACCACCTCAGGGAGAAGACAGCAGGTAAGAAAATAAAACCACAACCTTCTCAGTGTGGCCCATTCTTCCTGCCTCAGCTTTCTGTTGGAGAGCAATCTCATACAAACAAACTCCATTTCAAATTGGCTCGCATGCTTTTGTACATATGCAGTAGATAATGAACTATGTAGGCAGCCCAGTTTCGTTTCTGTTGGTTCCAGAGTATTGGCTCTCCAGTGGGCTGTTCCAGTATGGTGGGTCATGTGTCTGATCACTCCCTCTCTGGACATTCTCACACTTTCACCTTTTCTTCCACTGAGGTGAGTCTATCCTTCCCTTTCTTTTCTTCACTCTTTGCTTCCCCCCCCCCCCGGGCCTTCTCTGTCCAGCTTTCACACACAGGCTCTTTAATCTCTTTAATCATAGCTTCCTTCTCCTGCTATATTCTCTCATGCCCCTCAGACTTTGGACGATGACCCAGTTCCCACGAACAACAACAATCAGTGGCAAAGTCGACCCGTCTTGGAGTGGAACAGCCAGCAGGTGTGTCTGTGGTTAATCGCTATGAACATGGATAAATACACATCAGAGTTCGCCGCCAGGGGTGTGGATGGGACACAGCTTCTCAACATGGACAGCGAGAAACTCAAGGTGAGCAGATGAGCTACTGCTCTTGGGGGCAGGAACCAAATGTTTTGGTTGTTTTGTGTTGTGGTTTAACTATATAGGACGATTTATTGTGGACAAGGTGTCTAAACCTCTGCTCTTTATGCTGGTTGCAGTGTTTCTTAGTAATCACAACAGAGTAGCCTTGATACCAAATAGTCCAAGTGATTGAGGTTTTATACTAACAAATTTTCAACTTGCGTCTTGTTAAATGTGAAGTCTGTCTCCTGTGTGAGGTCCAAACCTGCATGTGTACCAAATCATCAGTCCCCCATTTAAACACACACTTCTGTTGTCAGGCTTTGGGCGTGTGCAGTCAAAGCGACCGTTCTGCCCTGAAGAAAAAGCTCAAGGAAATGAGGAAGAGAGAGGAGAAGGACCAGAGGAGAGGAGCGAAGAGGCTAAAGGAGGAAAAGGATAAAGAAAACGTAGACGTGGACAGCGACGGCAAAGAGAAGTCGAGGATGATGAGCGAGGGGAAGCCCCTGAAAGACGAAAGACGCAGCGGAAAAACTGTAAGAACAGAGTCTCTCCTGTGAAGGAAAGACTGAGATGAGATGAGATGAAATACACCAGCATGAGTGTGTGTTTGTGGTCTCTCACAATCAGAAATGCACTTACTTCTACTGAACTAATAGAAACGTCTAGATCGACTGAACACAGCCGTAGATTTTAAGAATGAGACCTTTGGTCTTCAAATCAGCGCTAAGGTTCAAAGCCACAGCACTTGTCTGCTAGGTCTTCCTTTAAGTGTGAATTAACCATATTACAGTATGCTTTTTTTTTTTTTTTAAACTTGTCATAATTTATCCTTATTTTAATATTTAATGAAGTGCTGATTTAAGCATTCAAGTATTTGCTGTACATGTTGTTTTTTATGTCTTAATAAATAATGCTTTCAGCATCTTGTTGTTGCTAATGCTCATTCAATGTAATCACACCCAGGGAACACGGATATTAAAAAAAAAAAAAAAGTTTATTTGTTTGCTTGTCTGGCTTCTCCTATTTTGTTACAATGTAGTAATTTTAAAAGATGATGAAAAGATACAGTGGATATTTACAGCCCAAGTTCTCAAACTGTAGAGAAACTGCAGTATCTGTCAGTCGGAGGCACTTTAAAGGCAGATGTGTGGTAGATTTAAAAAAATATGGGAAGCTAATACAGCTTTAGTTTTTGAAAAAGAAGTCACTTGTATGCACTGCATGATTCTTTGGTCTGTAGAGCGTGTAACAGAAGAAACTCCTTGTGAGAATAAATACGAACTTTTCCAAAACATACAAAAAAAATTGTGCAATACATTCAGAAACATTTTAACCCCAACACTGAATTTCCACAACACAAGCACCAAAGCTCTGATGGTTGTTGTGCCGGACCATCTCCCACACAGCGCATCTCCTTCCAGTGATTCATGAAGACTTATTAAACATCAAATCAGCCCCTGAAGCATAATGTTTGATCCCATTTTTTTTTTTTTTTTTTTTTTTTAAACACATTTGATTATTTACAGTCCTCACTGTACAAAGGCAAGGCAGCAGGAAATTTATGAAACTGGAGTTCATCCGTAAGCGAGGGTAAATCTGTAGCGTTTCATTGGCTGTTAAGAATAGCGTTCATTGTCATGCCAAGTTGTCATCCAGGGTTTCTTTTCCAGGTTTTCCCAGTTAGCATTTCCAGGATTTATTGCCCTCTCCTCCCGTTTGATTCGAACTGCGTTGTAACTGGGAACCTTATCTTCATATTTGGCACGTTTAAAAAAGCCACACTGCAGAGAAAAGAGGGAAAACAAAACTCAGTATTCGGTTTGAGAACGAGGCCGTTTAAAGACGTTCAGAGAAAGCCAAGCGGTTTGAGACGTTTGTCATCGGTCTCTTTCACAGGTGCCAAAATGCAATTAATCCCGTAAGAGGCGTAGATGAGCCATCTGCGCTCCTCTATACAGGAAGAAAAGGTGTTCAGCGTCCCCCGTTTTTAAATGTAGAGTGAAAGAAACCTTCAGACCGTGTGAGCGCAGGTGTAATAGCAAGAAAACAAACTGGAGACAGAAAAGGGGATGAAATCATAGAGATGCAGAAGTTACCCCGAATCCTCCTTAGAGCTTTAAGAAACAGTCGTTGCTTATCAGCCATCACCTCCCCTGGCCATGCAGGTAGTAATACACACTTTGTTTTTTAAATGGCACGTCACAGTGTGAGAATTGCCCACAGCCTGCCTGGTACCAGAAAGCAGCCCTTTTGCAGCAAGGAGGAGCAAGACAAAAAAAGGTTTCACTCAGTCATGACAGGCTGGGTAATTTTACCCTCTTTCTCGTTTTTTTTATGCATTTGGTGTCAGTCTCTCTTTGTCTGACGGGTCATCTTTATTCTTTTTCCCAAAGACTCCACACTGAGGAGAGGCAAATTATTAGAAAATGTGCAATCGCTATAATAAATAGTGACAGTTGTTCTGTACAAGGTGCTTTACAGACTGCTAGATGTTCACAGATTTAAGCCTGAAGGCTTTATCAGTAAAACGTAGGACTACTGGGATAGGGTCTGTTTTCCTCTAGCCCTACCTTCCAAAGAAGGAAAGCCAGCAGGGCCAGCAACAGTAGTCCGAACAGGAGGGACAGCACGATGATCCACCACGGCACTCCCCCATGCCGAGCCTCACGCCTCTCTGGGAAGGCCGTCAGTCTCACCTAGGGAACACAGCGAAGTGGCAAAACGTGATGTCATAGTGTTTTCTGTATACTGTACAAAAACTCAGGGTTTATGTTTAGAGAGTGCACAGGACTGTGTAAGATCTGTCGCTATGTTCAATTACCTGTGTATTAGCATTCATCAGAACAGTGTTCTTTACGTTATCAAGGTGCAGAGCGGCGTTGACTATCATCTCCACATGATGTAACTTGGAATAAGCCTGTTTAAAGAAAAGGCGAATCAAATCAAAGGAAATACAAAAGTAGAGATTCATGTCAATAAAGATGCTTTAACCCCTGAAACCCATATGATATTTCTTTATTTCTAAATTTCCACCAGCAGGGAAAAAACCTCCAATCCAGAGATAACAACTGAGTACAACCACTTACCTTGACCAAGGTGTCTTTCGAGAGGCGAGAGTGAACAATGATGGCTGCATTACTGTCCAGGCCCCGCAGAGGGCACCTTATCTTCACACATTTTGCCCCATCGTCACAAGACTGTTGACAAGGGAGTACAAGGTTACTGCCAAATGGCCATTCAGCTGGCTGAAAAGGTGCATAAAATAATGTAATCGTCTAGAACAAAAAAAAGGTTGCATTACCAGAGTTTTTGATTTCTTGCTATCCAATAAGCGGGAAATAGTGCCCTCATCACTCTCCTGGGTGCCTGAGACTTCTCTCCTCATCCTTGTGTTAACTTCTTTCTGAAATAAGAAAAGAAATGTATTTAGTTTATTGCCATTAACTCAACATCTTGTCAAAATAAAATACATTTATAAATTCTTTCATGGGAGGATGGCGATGACACATCAACGTGGTGTTTTACCTGAAGAGGATTGATCTCACTTTTAGGTGTGCACTCTATCTGATCCACTCCCGTGGCGCTGATTTTCATCAGGTAGAGCAGCCAATTATCATCCGATGTCTGCTTTGGCCAGTCAATATCGAGAGTGGCGGTCCCGAAATCAGTCAAACGCCTTCCCAAGTTGATTATCTGTAAAAACGGGAAGTAGTAAAAGTTAAGTTAAAATGTTTTTACTCGCCCCGTTCGGAACACAAAATTGTTGGATTAACGATAAATTCAGGAAAATAAATAAACGATCTAGTTGCTTTTCCTGTACTCACTCTGAAGTGATGTGTGATGGCACTGCCATCGTCACTTTCAGCCGTCTCACCTTTGACATCTCCAGTAAAGTAGACCTGAGATGGCGTGACTTGTCTGCAAGGAAAAATACACAGTAGCCAGCATGAGTCGGTGCACATCTATGTGTTTCCTGCACATTTATGTATATGCGTGTGTTTCTTACCCTGACACAGAGAGCTGTAACTCAATGGCCACCTTTGCCTTTGCTTTGACCGGCGCTAATTGCTGGATGCTAGTCCTGTTGAAACAATATTTACACAGATATCAAACTACAAATTTTATTCTAACATACATACACTAAGTTTGTTATATTCCAGTAGTGTAGCTATTGCATTTGCAGGTGCAACCAGTGTTATTTAGCAGTTGGGGCTGCAGCATTACAAACTCGGATGTACTTACGTTTCCAGTTGAAGATTAACCTCTACTTCAGAGGTGTTGAAGGATATGCCAGCTGTACCCAAAATAATGTAGACGGTGGTCTATAAACATACAGAGATCCATATTTTATTCCGTGCTATTATTATTATTTTATTAAGTGTTAATATTTATACATCTGGAGGGGAATTAGATGGTGCCAAACTGTGATTTTTCGCTCACCTTGTCGTCCTTTTCAAAGGGATTTCCAAGGTCGCAATCGACCAGAGAACCATTTCTATTGGCTTGGCAGCTTACCTGAAATCAATAATAAGTCCAAATCAGAACTAAAGTGGGTGTCTGTGTATGTGAGAGAGAGATTATCAGACACACTTACTTTATTAGGCACGCGGGTTGCAGAGTAGGTTAAGGAGCTAGGAAAAGAAGCGATCATGGAGGCTTCGTACGCATCATCCCCACCTGCATTGCTCACGCTGACCTCCAAGGCGAATTCCTTCTGGTTACTGAGTGAGAGCACCGGCACACCATTCTCCCTTCAAACACACACAAACCGTGAGCCCGTTTGATGACAAGTGTGCACATCTTTCACAGCTCGGTGCGGGAAACAGCGTGGCGAACGCATCTCAGGATGAGCATTTTAAATCAAGTTTTAAAAAGAAGAAAACGAGAGAAAGAAAAGTGTTTTTATAATCTTACGTTGGTAACGGAATGAAGTTTTCATCGTTCCAGTGGCCATAGCGATATTCCATCATCAGATTGCTATTACACACATTGTCAGACCCACAACCGGTCTTCATGAACTCCACCTGCAAACAACATTTTCACATTTAAGAAATAACACAGAATAGGAGGAGACATCACATAAACTGAATAAGATGCACACACACACCACTGATCGAGTTGGCTTTGACGCTTCAGCATCCAGGACCGGCTGCAGCCCAGGACCTGAGCTCTGTCTGCGTTTACGTCTGCCACCAACGATTTCCACAGACACATCAATGGGGATCCCGCGTAGCTTATCTCGAATATTTTCCTGAAGCACGACAACATTACAAAGCATTACGCGCCGCCGGCAGTTAACTTGGATCGCAAGAGAATGCAGAAACCTTCGATACCTGCAAGGCGAGTTGTCGTTCAATGCACTGTTCCACTCCTTTCTTGTCCAAAGTGATGGTCCCTGAGGATTCATGGCTACTGCCGGGGGAGGCGTTAATGAAGGCCGCCCTGGTTTTAAGATTATTCTTCCTGTTTTCAGTGTCTGCCGCAAGGGTGTATTTGACCTCTGGATGCAACAGAGAAAGAGTGTAAGTGAAAGTGAAGTATTGCTGTGATAATAAGGGGAGCAAATGCAATAATGAAGATTGTTGTAAACTAAGGAGAAAAAAAATTGTGCCTCAACTTACCCAGTTTTGGAGCATAACTCACAGGATTGGCAGAGTAGGAGAAGCACGCTTTAATAGTCAAGCTGGGGACACAATCCAATTTATGTACAGTCAGACAGAGCACAGTTTTACAGCTCAGTGTTGAAGAAATGTAGAAATTCAATAATAGATTGGGGACACGCACCAGAACTTGCTATTGTTTTCACAGTTGTTTGTGAGGAGGTCAATTTCCTTTGGTGTGATTGTGATTTTCTTCTGGATGTCAATAACCGGACGGGCTCTGTGAAGAGACGACTCGGTGAGCTTTTAAGCAAACAGGACGAGAGATAACACAATGTGATCCATGCGCCAGCTCACGCACTTGTAGACAAAGACAGAGTCTGAGAGGGATCCGACAGCCAGGTCAGGGTAGGAGTTATAATCCAAGTCCATGTTTCCTGCCAAGGAGTAACCAAACTGTTTCACTCCTGTAGGACTAGGCAGCACCTGACGGAGGAGGAAAACATACTTTCAGCACGCTATCTTTTTAAAAAAATTATTTTAATTAAGATGCTAAATTATAGTTATTTACTTCAATTCATGAACAGAAAATCGTGTTTTATTGGTTAAAGTTATGCTTGATGACTTTTCAGAGAAGTCCAGAGTGCTGGCTCAAATCTGGGTATAAAAATGTGAATTCGGGTCAGCGAATTCATAATGCCAAGCCAAAGCACATGTCATTTCAGGGCACTTATTCAAAGTAACATAACTGTTCCCCTTTGTTGAGCACTTGGCAGCTTGGCTTTACTTTTCTGTCACAACTAAGAGGCATAACAAGAGAGCAGAAAGATAGAAATCAGGTGTTTATTCTGTACCTGTGAGGCTTTTGGAGAGATTTGTCCTGTAGCTGATCCATAGTAGATGTAAACCTTCCCTTTGCCCTGATCTTCATAAGGAGCTCCCACTGCAAAATCTGGCATGAAGAACAACAACAGGGTGGTTATGTATTTCTGCTGATATCAAGAGTGACTAGCATACCACAGTATAGGTGTATATGCAGAACTATTGCATGCTCACCATCATAACCATCCAGATTGATGTCTCCCAGGTTTTCTACAGCCAGGCCAAACATTGAGTCCAAGGGTCCATCTATTCTGGTGGGTTTTACTTTGTTCCACTTTCCAGCATTATTGATGTAGACGTAGACAGCTCCTCCAATTTCTCCATCCTTCTCAAAGTACTGTGGTGCCCCCACCACGATGTCCTCCCAGCTAATAAAAAAAACAGCATTGCACATTCATTAGAGTAAAGCCACAGTAGCAACAGCGACGGTGCAGAAGTTGGAGGTTGCTGTTTGCATCATCCGGCATCACTCACCCATCCTTGTTGAGGTCCAGCACCGTAAGATCGTAGCCAAAAGATGACGCCAACCCCTCGCCTTCTAGTGAGAACTCTTCAACTAATGTGTTGGTTTTGTCCCCACCTGTCTTTAGCAGCAGCACCGCTCCACTGTGGTTCGCTCTGGGAGCTCCAGCCACCACTGTTAGCTGGCCTTTGTTAGTCAAACGTTTACCCGAGTCCAGGGAGAAGCCTGACACAAAGAGACAAAGAAGTGATTCCTTAAATAATCAGAGAACCATGAAGTGCTAGAAAATGTGTCTCTGTATAAAGCGAATGACTGGAATCACAGTCAAGTTAAAGTTTTTACCCAGGTAGCTACTGGCAGGAACAGGGACCAGGTCAGGGTTCTTTTGGTTCTCGTCTCCTGCCTCATATGGACCATCATCAAAGATGCCCATGTCTATGAAAGTGTCATTTTTCTGCTCCACGCGTACTATACCTTCAAGACAAAAGCGGAGGGGAGGCTTGTAAGTATCGACTGAAATAATCCTCACATTCCTCTATTCTGATAGCTGGAAAAAAATCCATACAAAGTAGATTTATTACATTTCACAGTAAACATATGCATACACACTACCTTTCCAGTTGTAAGCTCCAGGAGCCCCAAAGATGATGTAGTGGTAGTCCTTGTCGAATGTAGCAGAGAGGCCCTGCTGGCAGGAACCAAACATCTCGTGGCCTCTGGACCTCTGGTCACAAAAATACCATGCACCTCCTTCTCCATTCTCAAATGAGTTGATTTTTAATGACTGACTCAGCACGTAGCAGCGGCCAATTATGTCACGAGATTCCAACAACGGTGAGCCCACATTGGCCCGGCGCTGGTAGCGATGAGCACAGGTCTACCAGGGGAAGAAGACACAGTTAAGTGCAGTGAATGAGACTAAGGTGTGCTTTGCTGGAGAGACAACGATTAGTTGTTACATTAATAACCATCTGTTTGAACAACTAAACAGTAATAATGAGTTTAAATTAAATTTGTGTTCAGATACAAAAAAAACCCTTACCACAACTTGGCCTCCTGGTCCCTGACTTTTGACTGTTACTCCCATCCACTGGTTTTCTTTGTCCTCTACGGCCTTATTCTCTACACAGGGATAAAAATAGGCACAAAGAAGACATTGTAACTCGACTTAATCTTTGAAATGACCAAATTCATATTAAGAAAAAATGCTCAAATGTCAGCTAATGTCTCACCATCATTATCAAAGATAACCCTGTTGCAGCCACTGGTTGGGGAGCTCATGTTACAATTGTAGAGCCCTCCTGTCACAGCAGATTTTTGACCTCTCAAAGCTTTTGCTCTCGGGGCACCAACCAGCAGCCTGCAACAGATGCATGTATGAATCGGGCCCATACGCACCACAATCAAACACTCATTGTTACTCTGTTCTGACATACATTTATTAGCATGAGGAACAATCTAAGATTTCTTTCACTTGCACATAAAATGATCACACATTCCACTGATACTCACACACACACACACACACACACACAGACTCACAAACACATATGCACATCCGCCACAAAACTGATGTTCCATGTCCTCACAGTCAACAGTCAAACTCAGTCAAAGAATCCTTTCAGGTCGCCTGCTGTGGAAGATTGCACACACACATATACAGACTCTGCCTTTATGGTCCAAAAAAAGGGAAAATGCCACACTCAGCCATCGATGATGGGCCTCCAGATCTCAGGGTTTCCTACAAAGTGAATCAAGTCAACAATGTCATCCTTTGAAAATTAAACTCTGCACAGGTTTTCACGGGAGACGGAGTAAAGCACTGCCAGTACAATGATCCATCTTTATCCAGCTTGCTTGGTCTGATCGCTGACCTTCAGAGTTAAGGTCGTCCGGCAAACTGTCATCCACAGATAAAATAAAGAAAAGCCATTTTAGCTGAATTACAAAGCATTCTCAGATACAAACGCCATCCTGAAACATATAGCAGAGTAAAAAGCTGAGGCTTTATGAAACCATCATATCAGCTGTACAGACCGGCTGCCAACACCGAAAATGGTAGATGTCAAACTAAACAGCCAGCCTACTGAGGCAGTATAAATCATGATGAATACTAACTCCAGCAAGGGTGATGGGTAATCACAACTATTTATGGCATACAAAAATTGGCAGATAGATGTCCAAATAGTCACGTACATTTGGAGTAAATTTCTCTTCAGTAGGCTCCTTTTGCACGACGGACAAGTACACTTTGTTTATCCTGTTTCAACCGCTGGATTGGTTTGGCCTTGTTTCAGAAACCAGAACACTATAATTTTTGCTGTTATCCACCCATTAAGTGTCCCATCCAGCCTTTTTTAAATTATAAGGGGACGTGAATGACACTTGACGGTTCATACCACAAAGTCTGGAGTCAACTCTCCAGCTCCAAGCTCACTATGCAAAAAACAGAAAACGTGTTTTCACACTAAAATAATTGCAATGAGCCCAATTTTAGTGAGTCATCACCTCAAAGAGAAAACCGGAGGCTAACAGTGAATTCCAGTGGATGCATATCCGCTCCCAGTATCCTCTGGGACACAAGAAGTAATAAGAATGAATAGGAGATTTTAAAAAATCTATATATATACACTATACTCAATCAGCTGATTTCCTTTGGAGTAAATCCAACTAACAATAATGGGTTAATTGGGACCTGAAAGTGACGTTAGTCTACTGCAAAATTTCTAAAACACAAAAACATTTAGCAAAGAATATGAATTATTTTTATTGCTGCACATTATAACCTTTTTGTCACATGACACAATGTGTCAGGAAATGTGATACAGCTGATTGGTGGCTTCGCTGACAGTGACCCGGCTGTTTATCTAATCATTTACCAACAGGGGAGGAAGGCCCGACGTACGACACAGACCACAGGAAGAACTAAGACAACTAAAAAGAGAGAGCGTGTGTGTGTGTGTGTGTGTTTGGGTCCAGCTGTGCATTGACGGTCGCACACATACAGGCAGCAGTTGAACACACAGATCAGCTCGTCCTGTGTATCGCAACAGATAGTTTAGAAAAGCCACTGGAGAGAAGTCCCATTGAGAGAGGTGTGTCTTTTCTTTTTCTTTTTCTTTTTACAGCAGTGAACTGGCTGCCGGCTTAGGACACAGCCCGTTGCCTAGTAACAGTCAGTGGCACCCTATCAACTACAGGCATTTACTTCCAAATGACCTTCAGATACAGAGGTTCACGACATGTTGCCCAACTTCTCTCTCCATCCTTCTGCCAGCATCGAGCTCACGGAATCTTACTGGTTGAAAAATGCTTGTATTTGGTGCCCAGATGTACACCTGATTTATGTTCCTCTCAGGGTTCTTCCAGCCATTACCTCTTTCTTTTCTTCAGCTTCCCCTCCTTTCTCTTTGATGTTGGATAACCACAACTATCCTCAGGGGAATCTGGCTCTCATATCTGTTCTTTACGCAATACACAGCCCACATACACTAACACACTGAGTTGATTTGGTATTAAAAAGACACTGACAGCAAGACACTGACAATATCACTGAAACTGCTGAAACTTACAGCCTGCTTCTAAATTCTTTACTCTTCTTGTTACATGTTTCCATCTCTCCAGAGTCATATTATTTCACAAATCCCACAGAAATACACACACATATGCATTTACTTTCTCCCACACATTTCTCACACTCGATCCGACCTCTTAAAATACCCTAAACTCTCACTTGGTCTCCTCCTTCTCCCTCCTCTCTCCACTTATGTATTTTGTGCTTTCCCTCTTGACTTTATTATACAGACAGCTCCATCTGGCAATTATGAAGAAGCATGGAATGCTACACACATACACACATACAGATGTGTGCGCACATGCATATTCAGGTCCTGCCCTCTCCTGCAGGAACTTGCAACACTGATACCTGTAGGGCATAAACACTGTGAAATAAATAAGTCTGAATACAAGTTGGCATGCATGGCTTGCAAAGAACTGTGACTAATAGTGCACACCCAGAGGAGACAAACATGGGGGTACACAGGTACAGACACACTAACAACACATTAACACACAGTTTTCTGGAATGGATATTAATGAACTTTGATAAAATCTATCTATCTATCTATCTATCTATTAGGGCTGCCACAAACGATTATTTTGATAGTCGACTAGTCACCAATTATTTTTGCAATTAGTCGACTAATCAGATCATGCATCCATTGAACGTAAAACATACAGCTTATTGCACCAGCATGCATCTGCTCTTATATAACTATCATTATCTTACAGCTTTAAGTGTTTAAGGTATGTGCTAACTAAAAATAAAGACAAGATGATAGTTTATTGAATTTAAATGAAATTTGCAGATTGTTTCGGAGGAGTTTAATAAACGCAGCCGTCTGCTCCTTGCTATCTAAAATATAACAGGACACCGGAGTATATTCTCGAGCATCTCACACTTCTGATAATCAGTCGTCGTTTATTCAGCTGTGTAAAATCTATAACTTTCATCTCAGCCAAACCAATTTACTCAGGAACAAATAAAATACTGAAAAAAGCCAAACAATAACATTTTTAAGTTATCTAAGTGACTTATATATCATGTTTAATCTGAGTAGCGAAAGACGGCGGTGGGTTTGAAAACGATTTGCCGGGAGTCCGGTGTTCTCACTGGCTCTAGTGAGCCTTCAACCCCAGCTAGCTATCGAGCTAGTGGGTAACAGACATCTCCGAAAACGTCGGAGCGCTTTTGAAAATATGTGATGTCTTGATAAACTGAGCAGATATTTTAAGTTTACACAGCTACATTCCCGCCTGAAAATATGTTAAACGTTTATTTTTGTGACCCAGAAAGAATAATAAGAGTAACATTAAAACTAACTAGCTGCCGCCATTGTTGGAAGCTGAGCAGGGCCGCGATGGGTCGCGCTATGAATTCTGGGACAGTTTCTTCTTCTTCGGGGTTTAACGGCAGCTGGCATCCTTGTGCATGCAGTGCTGCCATCTTCTGTTTCAGTCCGTTATTACACTCTTAAATCCTACTACTTATTCCTGCGTGTTTTGCGATCTTACAAAGCTTCAAACGACGTGTCGACTATTAAATTAGTCGTCGACGATGTAATCGTGACTCGTCGACTAATCGTGGCAGCCCTACTATCTATCTATCTATCTATCTATCTATCTATCTATCTATCTATCTATCTATCTATCCCTATTTTGCCCCAGGTCAGGAATGTATAAAGCAAGCAGCACACTGAGCTCTCTGACAGTTTTCCAAATGACTGACAACAAGGCAACGCCTCACTGCTCAGCCACAGCATGCATCAGCACCATTAAAACCCACCAAACAGGCACTCGCATGAACACACACATCCACTGTCGGGACACGAATGCAAGTGCAGACACACAGATACAGCATCCACAGTGAGCGCACACTTCTCTAACAGTTATTTGCAAAAAACAGACACGGCTTTATACTCCAACACACACACACATCACAACACGTACACGTGCACCTGATAGTTAGAAGTCAGCATATTTTAATTTATGGTTTTGCTTCAGAGGTTTTCTTTTCCCTCTCACAGAGCAGTTGAAAAATAGTTACAACTGCCTGAGCATCCAACACTGGAGCATCTAACACCTCCACTAACAGTTCATTCTACATTATTCCTACATACAAGTATTTTTTTTCCCCTTTTTTTAAACACTTTTCTGTTTTCTTGTATTTAACCTGAAACTGACTTGGTGATAGCTTATAGCTTCAGTCTCGTGCAGATCACCATGTGTCTTTCATTTAGCCTGGAGCTAAGACAGAAACTGGCACTGTGTGTGTGTGTGTGTGTGTGTGTGTGTGTGTGTGTGTGTGTGTGTGTGAAGGTGCAGCAGTAGCAGGAGTGTGTAAAGTTTAAACTGTGTATTTAACAGCTGTGGAGAAGGTATAAAACCTAGGGGTTTCAATCACTGCTGGGCGTACAGTGCAGGAAATCTTGCAGCCTGTGGTGTTTAACACAAGTTAACTGAACTTAAACCATAATTTTACTTTATCTAATCAAAACATAGGAATGCCTGAGTATTGATTCTTTTTGTGGAAAAAGACAGTTAAGAGATGCACTTTACACATATTATTCTTATGATTACATTTTAGTCCCCGAGGGAGGCACTTACGCTGTCTGCACCGCTGGTAATGTACAGTTAAAAGTTAAAATGTGACAACTTTTACTCAAATACTCTAGATTACCTAATACAAACTGAACAACATATCATATGACTGAAATTGTCAAACCATATAGTGCTGCCTGAAGCATGTAAGTACATGTAAGTAGCTACAGACACAAATTCTAACAGAGACGCTTTTTTCCGACAGGGCAGATTTTCATGTGTAACCTGGTTGTCTGTTTAACTACCTTCTAGCACAAGAGTGTATAGCAGTAATGTAAAGCTAGGAAGTACATTAATGCTGGTAATCTGTAACACCTTCATTAGTATTAGAATCAAGGCAGATATAAAAGTGAAGTAATCAGTTAATCCACTTGGGTTAGGTGTGATTGTGAAATGTCTTTGTATATTAAATGCAAATTAAATGTCAACGGCTGAGACTACCGTGCAGTTTAAAATAAAGCAGGACATGAGCCTTCAGAGGGAAAAAAAAAAAGTCTTAGTTATCTGCTCTTAGGTCAGTTTATAACCAGGCTGTTCCAATCGGTGACCACTTGATGGCACTTGTCCTTTATGCAGGGTGACAGTCCCCTCTGAAACAGTGCCCAAGAAAATACCAACAGTGATTCACTGAGATGTTTTGCCCCCCCATAAAAGCCAAGGCTGGGTCCCAGTTGAAGTCAACAAGAAAGGATAAATGTGAACGCGCGCCGCGTGCACGTGAACAAAAAGTTGCCTTGGAGCGCCAAAAAAAACCTCACAAATAAGTAACCTGGAAGAAGAAAATATTAACAAGCAAGACGGGCCTCGAGTTAAACTTATAAGAGCTCGTGTGGCCTAAAGAAGAAGAAGAAGAAGAAGAAGCTGTTGGTGGAAATGTTTTGTACCTGCGACAAACCTGACCTGATCACGCACTGACCTACTTGCGGTGCTGCTGAGGTAACTCACTTGTGGTCTGCGGCTCTCAAAAGTAGTTTTAGGCGGATTTTGTTTTCTTCCAGCCGTCTAAAGTGTGTATTGTGCAGTAATAATTTAATTATATGTATGCTGGAGTTCATTTTAAACACACTGAGGTGTGTTTCCAAGGTTCTTTCAAGAAAAAAAACCAAACAATTCAATTAACAGCCTCCGGACATTTTATCCTTTAAAAGCAAAACTCTGACACTTACATTCTCTTATCCTGCGGAAGGAGCTGCCGGTGCATGGCGAGAGAGAAGCCGAACAGGCTCCCGGGGTCTCCGGTCTTCTCCTGGACATTATCGGTGTCCAAGTTGAAAGCCGAGAGTAGCCCACAGCTAGAGAGAAAGGCGATTAGCCAAAGTCCACAGGTGATCCAGCCCTCCATGAAAACGCGAAGCTTCCTTGAACTACTGAGAAGTGACTCCTTAGTGCAGGAGGTGCAGAGTGCGACTGAGTGCTGCTGCTGGAGGAATGAACGCTGTCCACTTGTTAGCCGCTCCTCCTACCTCTCATGCACCCACACATCCCACCCCATCCTACCACACCTCAGATTGCTTCAAATGCAGTTTACGTGCCAAAATGTAACTCTGATGGAAACATTAGTCTGTTGTTAGTTTCCAGTAGATCAATACTGTAATCTAACTGGGCCACTAATGCCTGAGTCTGCCTAAAAACGCATTTATGGCAAGAAAAATAGTGCTTGTGCCTACAATGGCAGCATCTGATAGTAAATTTCTAATTAGGCTGTATAACACTATTATAAAGCCTGCTGGTGAGCTCCCTTGGAAACCAGCAAAAACAAAATACATCATAAAATCCCACAAGTGGGAAAAGATCGTCAAGATATCTGGTGACATAAGAGTAAATTGTGCCTGAGCCTACCGACTTCAAGCATCCATTTAATTAAGAAAGAGACAGCAGCTTTTGGAGAGAGGAAGAGTGAAACATGCTGCTATAAGTAGATACTAATTCCTCCTCTTGGCACTGGTTGCACAGTCTAGACAATGGCAACACAATGACAAGGGAGTGGAAGAGACAGATGAGAAGAGAGAACAGCATGTGAGAAACATACAATGTTGGAGCGCAGGAAGAGAAAAAAGAGAAATATGCAGGCCTCTACAACAACAACAATCCACAATTTAAATTTACAATCTTTCTGGCACTGTTGATCAGATAGTATCACCCTGGGGCCTGTGTCCTCTGTAATGAATCATTAGATGACTCAAAAGGAGCCAGAGACTGCAGCGGGCACAGACCCACACATTAGTGGACTCTGTCACCAGATGATTTTCAAGGCATTCCATGAGACGGTGACCCAAAGCTTGTCCTCGCAACGCAGCATATCAGCAGACAACGGCGGCTTTGTCTGCCCACGGAGAAAGAGGGCAGACAGGGAGGGAGAGGGAGAAAGAAACTGCCCAAATACTGTACTATAAAAGGCACAAATAATGGAGGAATGGAGTGCAGAAAGGGGAAAGGGCAGAAGAAGAATGTGGTTCCTGTACAGGTCTATTGTTCATTTAAGTCTTCATTAATAAGAAAAATTGATTGAGGATCGGATCGTTCAACATTACAAAGCCTAATTTTGGGGGATTTTTAGTAAACATAAGGTGCACTTTTTTTGATATTCCAATGTTAGAAGAGACTAATTCAATCAACGTTTAAAAACATTCTTTTTCTCTTGGTCAGTCACATGTTTGGCAGCTGATAATATTATCACGTCAAAATCTCATTCTTAATCTAGTGGAATCTTTAAATCATGTGTCCATCTGCCTTCCAACTTTATATTTGTGTCTTTGTCTTGGTACAGTAGAGCTTTTAAGGTGAGCATGCCAACTGGGCAACCGTCAGCGATTTATGACTGCAGAAGGTCGGATACAACAGTCAGCCTTATCACTGATAAGAGCGGGAGTGTGTGGAGCAAAGCAGCTTGGGTTAGCTTAGTTCACTTTTGCCTTGAATTGAACTTTTCTGATACTAAACCTTCATGTTTAAAGTGTGTTTGTGTTTATATGTGGCAGTTCTCATTACCTCTCGTGTTTCTATGTTTTCATTCAACTTCTGTTCTCCTTCAGTCTTACTTTGCAACTGCTGAAAATTCATAAAGATTTTATTATATTTTTTTCTTTACTTCACATATTTCACTACATGCTGTTTCTTTTTCTCCTTTACTGTCCTACAGTCACTGGTCTCTCCACTGGATACACCCATTCAACTCTTTAACACAATTATCTAATCAGCCAATCACAGTAACTAATGCAACTCCTGCTTCAGTTCAAACCAAGACTCAGAATGAAGAAGAAAGGTGATTTAAGTGACTTTGAATGTGTCTTGATTGTTGGAGTCAGACAAGCTAGTCTGTGTAATTCAGATCTACTTTCCTGCACAACAATCTGTAGAGTTTACAGAGAATGGTACAAAAAAAGAGAGAAGTCCAGTGAGCAGCAGTTCTCTGGGTGAAAAACTTTTGTTGATACCAGAGGTCAGAGTAAAATGGCCAGAGTGCTTTTAACCTATAGAAAGACATAACCAAGGTGGAGCAGGAGATTCTCACCATGGATCTGCAGCTGACAATCTGCAGCCACTGTGTGATCCTATCGTGTTAGTATGGACAAAATCTCTGGGGATTGTTTCCGGCATGCTGTTGAATCTGTGCCATGAAGAATTAATGCAGTCCTGACAACAAAAGCGGTCCAATGCGGTACCAGCAAGATGTGCCTAATGATATGGCCAGTGAGTGTAGCTCACACATTGCGTCTATTGTAACTATTGAGCATCAATCTTGTGACAAACTGTCCTGACAATAGAGGGGCACAAGTCCCGTACAATCTCACCAGCGCATCCATCTTCAAATGATGATTTCAGTTTATTTGTTGCTAACATTAAACAGTCAGTGATTTTCTTGATCAACAATAACAATAATGTGGAAATTTTCTAGAAAAACAATTCATATGCTGACACACATAGCATATTTTCTTAATGATCTACACCCACAATTAAGATCTTAGTCATGTGTACGGTACAGCATGTTCGCTGTTCCAACAGGAAAACCCTTCCCCCGGGTGCCGGAGGAGAAAAATGGCAGTGATAGCAAACTTCTGGCACACGCAAGTCCAAATGCAGCACCTGAACTTGTCCAAGCCACACCCCACACTTCTTAAGCTGCACCTGTGGGTGTAGCACACTGAGCTGAGGACGATGAGTGTTGTAGAAACATGTAGCCTAGGGATACTGAGAAACATCGGTTTCACAAACACACCAACCCGCAGATCTTTCATAACTGCAGCACACCGACTCTCTGCACTTTCCCTGAGTTCATAAGGAGGTACATATGCTTAACCTGCTTAATGCAAGCATTCAAATGATATTGTAAGTGCAAATGAATAATCCGCATTCTAGCTGGCATCTTTTATTCATAGCATTGATCCAATTTCTTAGCATATCTTATGAGATGAAGACACACTCACAGTGCAGGCTGTAACAGATCCTTGATCTTTCTCGATGAGTGTATTGATTACAGTCAATAAGAAGTAATTGCTGTAAGTGCAATCTCAACACGCTAGCGGCTTTACCTTTATGCATTTTTCTCCGAATAAGCAACACGTCATGTCCCAGTCCTGCAGGGGATGTAATGTAAGATGGCTGTAGCTGTGCATTGATGAGTCCAGGTGTGCTTCAAAAATGTTGGGTAACCTGAGTGTTCTGGTTAAGACAGAACACCTTCATTGAACTACCATGTGTAGATTGAAGTAAATAAAAATCTGGGTAATTTGATTAGTGGATTTTTTTCTCCCCTGATTTATAAAGAAATGGGAAGCTTGCTCTCCTTTCAAGCCTTTCCATCCTTACCCAAATGTGTCCACACCTCCTAGTGAGGCCCATGCACTCACAGCTGAAAGGCCACTGCTTTAAGCTCTATAACTGGTTTCTCTGAGCATTGTGAGACATTGTGAGAGAGCATTGTGCAGGGCATTGAGCTCCCAGTGTGTTTTTGGGAATAATGCCTATGTGGGAGTGTGCATCTCAGAAGACAACAGAGGCAGACAGAGGCCATTTATCAAAGACCTTTTGGAGCCGCCTCAGGCGATACATACCATCTACACACAGACACATAACACTGCACTCTTGCTCTTATTTTGACAGCATGCTTTGGATGTTTAGACACAGGAAGGACAACGAGAAAAACAGAAGCCAAGCAGATCAAGCCACTTATCTGTGGCTCAAGAGCACAAAATTGGTTCTTTCATTTTTTTTTTTTTCCTACTCTGTTGGAAAGCCAGAAAGAATTCCTCACAATGAAACAGTGCAGAGGTCATAAGAGAAAGCTTTCCACCTTAAATCAATCAAATGGAAACCCTCCCTGTGTCAGTCTGGTGACTCCAGTTTACTTTCTTGCAGATTAACTATAACGTTTGACACACATACTCTATAGAGACAATTTTATAATAATTAATGTAGTTTGTCCTTGATGATGTTTAAAAACATATAGAAAAATAAGGAATTAAGTCTCTTTTCAGGACAATACATAAAATTTATATAGTAGTGTTTTTCAACTCCGGGTTTTTCAAAGCTTTTCTTTGGATGTTGCTGACTTTTCTGTCAAGATAATCACACACTGCTTTAATAATGTTAGGGTTCAGTGCCTAGTGTCCCATGGTAAGGATATATCCACTTCCAGACATGCATACACGCATTCCCAGTGTACATTACACATACCTCTGCCTTTTCTCCTTCTAACTTAACAATGACTTCTTGACCTCCTTTCATTGAGACCCCTCCTGATGAGACTTTAGTGAACAGTAGATTTTTTTTTTCCCCTGCAGATACGTTTTCATATTTGTTCTTTGCTATGTTGTCTGTTATGTGTAGGTGCAACTGAGGTTCATCCCTTGAGTTAGTTGTCTTTTTATGGTTATGCAATAGGGCAGCTATAGGTCAGTAAACAAATAAACACAAAACTTTAAAATCTTCAAAAAGTCTGGAGACCTGTTTCTCAAGACCAAGTCTGGCTCATTTGAAGCAAAATATAAAGAAATGAGGGTTGGCTGAAGACTTTTGCACAGTAGTTTAGGTAACATATGTGGATGAATTTTAGCTCAAGGGGTGACAATGTCATTTTTTTTGTTTGCTAGGTCACTTTGATTATACTGAAATATTCCAGCAGCTGTAGGAGGAACTGCCTTTGGTACATCTGTAATTTTGGGATCTAACTGTGATCCAACTAGTAAGTTTGACTTTACCAGGACTGTAGTTTTTGACCAAATACCTACAATCCTAAGGACAGACTGCGCTTGCACAAATACCTGCTGGCAGTGGTACATTCATGTTGCCCTGATGGTGTGGAAGCTTTTTAAAAAATTAAAAATAAAGAGAAGATGGGACATGAGTTAGAACAAATAAATGAAATGAGACTAATTCCCAAACACAAAGATAACAAACCCAGCCCAACCTGCACACATAAATCCTTAGTGCTCACAAACACACCAACTTTGTGGCTCTACAAATGTATTAACTCTCATAGTTAGCTTTAAATTCCCAGCTAAACCACATTAAAATAATTGTTTTAAGTTGTTTTTTCCTCATTGCAACCTCAGTCTGAAGAAGCTGAGTTTATTCCATCGATGTCATCATGTAGTTACATGTCCTGTACAGTGAATGTTCAAGTAACGAGCAACAAACTCAGCTCTTTTTGTTTTGCCTTTAGGTGTTCTGACTAAGTCCCTACTGAGACTCTTAGTCAGAAAGATTCAATAAACGCCATCTGTGCATGAGCGAGTGAGACAGATCTGCCTCCACAAGTCTGAAAATGATAGATCATTGTGTTAACATCACAAATTCAGAGGGCACCAAGAAAACCAAGAATTTCTGCGGTGATCCTCACAGGTACATGTGATATATCGCAGGCTGGCTGTCTCGCACAGACACACACACACACATACATTAATGCTGGCATGCACAGACAGAATGTGAGAAAGTCTGAGAAACATAACACGTTAATCTACTTCCACAGTTGTGACAGAACAACTTTGTGCAATAGGCGGTAAATATCATGATGTAGAATAAGGAATGCAGATGTCATATGAGCGTCAGATGTGCCTTTAACTTCAGCATTAGTGTGTCTGCAGGAAAAAAAAGTGCATCTAATTGCACAGTGCAGACCCAGCACACGAAATGTCAGAATTCAACAACCAGAAGGTGCTGACCAGATGAGGAGCTTCTGTGACTACATTAAACATTAACTGAAGCTCAAAAACAAAAAATTTAAAACTTAGGAAAAGCACTGGTTTAGATTCAGGCTTCTGACTACAAACATGTATTTTCAGTTTTAAACATATTTGATACTTTGGCTTTAAATCCCAGAAATATGAAGTGTTGCAACAGGTCTTGTCAAATACTTTAATTACAGAGAATATTTTCTGCATGCATAACTCACATGTGCTACACACCAAATCTAGTTAAGACAAGATTAATGTTGCTTTATTGCACAAAAAACAGTCTTTCCCCACATAGACAGATAAGAAACTTTGGCATCCTATTGACAAAAGTCCACCTCTTGCATTATAAGAACTATAATCATATCAAGAGTTTCACAAACGGTCACATGATGATGTGGCAAAAAGCAAACAAGTTCAACTTCTCTAGATCTCAGGTGTAGCATTGCCACACAAATGTGTACACAGTTTACTTGTAAGTAAAGTACAGACTTCACATCTTTAACAATAGAAAGTGTTTTGTTTTTGTTTTTTTAAATAGTCAATGTTCCATTTGAAATGTAAAACCGAGCAGGGATTTATTGGGAAAACTGCAGTTCAAATACGGAGATCAGGAATGAGTCCCAACTTGCAGGAAAAGAATGTGAAGAACAGAGTATTCAGATCCAGAGACCAACACCTCTGCCTGCCACTCCCTGTTCCTCCCTAAAACCTCTCCTCTTACTCACCTCCGCTTGCACTTGTATCTGATCCTTGCCCCCTGTCCCCTTTGCCTTCTAAGATTGTTTTCAGATTTGTGTCATGCTTTATACTAAATGAATCACATGCTTTTGGGAATCACTAAGAATTGTTAACTTCACTCTTGAACTGATTCACAGGCAGCTCACACACACAGCTGAACACACCCTGCGCTAAAATCAGATGAATTGTTGGGGGGGGAGCTACAGTAAACAGAACACCACTTCACTTCTTTGAAAGCTTTCTTTGCCACGTTACATGTGATTTTTTTCTTTATTTTAAAAAAATGTATCATAAAAATGATTATGATATAGTTTTGTTATCATGTGTCATGCATCAATTAAAATGACATGAATCATTTCCTGGTTGGACATGTGCAGACTACACCTTTATTTGATTAATCCTTCCTGCCTCGCCCACAGGTGGCACCGGTATGGGCACACAGATACACATCATACGCTGGCAGGAAGTGAAAACACCCTCTGGCAGGTTTAAATCCAGTAGCTCTTCCCTTTTTTTCCTCCCTGAAGCATCATCAGTTCAACACACCACCTCAATTACAGCAGCATTATGAGGTTTTACATTTTCAACAACGCATAATGTACAAACACTCAAACATGTGAGAAGACAGCTCTGTAATGCTGCTTTATTCTTCTCTGCTAAATCGACCTAAGGAGACAGAAGATACAGACAGTGATGAGGAATCTGAAATGTGAAACAAAAGGATTTTGCTATGCCTGGAATTTAAAGCCTCAAGCACAATTTTTTAACCTCTTGTTTGTGCAAATTCTCCCACTCACCGCATAAGTTGGTGAAGTGTGCAGTGAGTGAATCTGTTATATTTAGTGAACAAAGATGTTAAGAGTTTATGACCATATAACAAAAATATTTGTGTGTGTCAAGTGAAGTAAACTTCTGGCCCTGTAAATAGATTAATCTGAATTAAGACTGATTCTTTTATGTTTAACAAGTTACAATTGTGAACCTGGGGCCAGAAGCAAATTATCATTATTATTATTGTTATTATTTATTTTAAGTAATCAGTCTGGCACATGAGAAACCTGCTGATAATACAATGTCTGATGGTGTGTGCTGCCATCTGCTGGCCATCCTCCACAGAACGTCAGTCATCAACAAGCACACTAAACCTTATCTGATGTATCTCATGCATGTGTTTCAAAAGTCTCGCTAAATTATCGTAAATGACTCTAATACAGAATTAAAAGGAATTTTGACACCTAATCACAATAAAAGGCTTTGAAACTGCATTTCAAGGACAATGAGAGATCTTTTACAGAAAATATACAAAGAAGCTGAAATGTGGGGTTTTTGACATCATTAAATCTGTGGAAAGTCTTCGAGAGAATAGATACGGGTATTGTTGTAATGAGGACTGCATCATGCTCAAATTTAACCATGTTAAAAAGAAAAATAGATCAATGATGTGATCCAGCAAACCAACGAGGTTTAAATTAAATACCTTAAAAATCCTCACTCATACACAAAACCGAGCTTTAATAAGATCTACTCCAACGCCAACTTAAATATCGATAGTTCTTTATATTTACTAGAGCCCTTTTTTTCACTTTACAGATAGAAACTGTGTAGATTAAAATATGTTCTGTTATTTCTTCCACTTGTCATCCCAAAAGGTAGTGTAGATTTTCAGCTGAGGCACTCTAGGGCTCATCAGGTTGATGCACTGGTCTCTTCTGGCAGTTTGGTGAGAATATCCACACCGTCCGCTGTGATAACCACTGTGTGCTCAAACTGAGCCGACCTGCAGGACAAAACAAACATGTAAGATCTTAAAAGAAGAGATCAACATTTAGGGGAATAGCTTTGATGTTTTTGGGTGCAGCTTATGGAACTAGCAGACAATTATTTTAGTTTAGTATAAAGTTTGTAAAAGGTCTGGCTCTCCAGAGGTTAAAAATAGCAATACCAGCATCTAAATTTCTCTAATTAAAGTGCTAAATAAATAAATCTGCACAGAAATCAGAATAACCGAAACCTGAAAGTCAGGAAATAGCAAGTCATTAAAAAAAAGGCCTTCATTTGTGCACTGTGTACCTTTTATCATCTACAGAAACTGCAGTCCACTTGTCCTTCAAGATTCTGAACTCTGCAGACCCCTCCATCAGTATAGGCTCTACACATGAACAGATATTAGTAACCCTACACTCATAAACAGCATCATCTTAATGTGCACACAGAGACTGTAAGGTGTAACTTACCTATCGTGAAAGCCATCCCTTCATCCATGGTCATGTGATTGTCGTTAGCTAAAATAAAGGAGAAGAATAGTGACGGCAAAGAAAAAGCATCAGGCTGAGAAGAGAAGACGTTTTAAGTTAATTTAGTGAATCAAATTAGGGAAACAGCACAGGCAAACATCAAATAAAAAGTGAATTTGGATAAAACCAAAAGCGTGTTTTTGAATGAAGCCCACTATCTTATGACCTCACAGAGATATTTAACATTTGACTACAGACTCAAACTCACCGTGGTGCCAAATCTCAGGATGGCAATGAAAATGGGAGCCTATTCCATGCCCAATAAAATACGGACACACTTGGAAGCCACTGGCATGGGCTATTTCACTGCAAACAGTACAGAAAAATATTAGAAGAAAGAAAGAAAAATAGTACTGTATGTGATATGCAGTTGATGAGTATGTGTGTACCTGATAGTATTTCCAATAACACAAAGCTGTGCACCTGGTTTGCAGGCATCGATGGCTTCATCTCTGCAACGCCTGGCGGTTTCCACCAGTCGCCTCCCAACCTCGTCAACCTGACCAATCAAGAAGGTTTCTGAGGTGTCACCATGGTAACCATCCAAATACACCTATCAGGAAGAGGCAGTGATAACTGATTAGATTACTGCCGGCCTGACTGATCACATGCAGTATGGTATATGAGTTTCTCTGGGTGATTATGAAAGGCGTGAACTTACAGTTACATCAATGTTGATGATATCTCCATCTTCAAGTGGCCGACTGCAGGACATGTCAACAATGAAATCTTATTCAAAAGTGTAATACTGAAAGAATTATATTACCACCATTCATTTAAATGTTGTTTTTTACTAAATGTTAGAGAGTAAAAGGAAGGAAAGTATTCTAAAGGAAATGAAACACTCATTTACCTGTCAGGTATGCCATGACAGACCACGTTGTTCACAGATGTACAGACTGATTTGGGGAAACCCCCGTATCTGAGAGGGGACGGGTAGGCATTGTGCTTGATTGTCTCTTTGTGCACGATAAAGTCTATTTCTTCTGTTGTCATACCAACCTGAAAGGCACAAGCTGTTATCTTTGTGTTGTTTTCGATGGCATGAGAACAAAAACAGGGCATGCAGTAATATGCTTACTTTCAGACTGCGCCCAGCTAGGAGCAGCACATGTCTGGCCAGCTGACATGCCCTAGTCAGGCCTTCGATCTGCTCTTTGTCTTTGATTTCTATGTAGTCTGGCCATTCTGGGACAAGTCCAGTCTGCACATAGTCAGGCTGCACAATATGCTACAGGAAGGGAGCAGAGGCAGGACAGGATGTTAAGGATGAGTCTGTTTTGTAAGTTCAATATAAAGGTTTTTTAAAAAGAAGTTATTTCTTAGAGATTGGAGTCCAAACCAAAAGCAATGATGAAACTCCTCAAATGACAGATGTTAAGAGTGTTTCTCATTCTGAGTACCTCTAATTCTCTTAATTCATTTTTACTGCACCTCTGGTACATTTTATCCAACATGTGTTTAATCCTAACTGAAAAACTCCAGTAGAATAATATAAAAAGCTCTCATAAGTTAGTAAGAGTTGACATAATTGACCATGAAAATAAAACTTAAATTAACCTAACTAAACTAGTCCCAAGATCCCTCATCTCCACTGATGACCCTTAACCTACCTATATGCATATGTTAAACATTTCAGCTTCTACATTCTATTGCAACTGCTGATATTAAAAACACTGCTCTCAGCATGTCGAGCAGAATCACAAGAAGTTCAGATGATTACAACATCTGGTGTTTTGTTCCAGCTACATCTTTGTTGATTCAGCTAATAAAGGGGTCATTTTAGGCAGGGTACTTGTACCTTGGGTACTGCATAGGCGGGCCTGACAGTAGCTGGACGAACTACATTGTGAGAACTTTTCCACTTCCTCCAGAAGAAACGTCGATGCTGCTGACACAGCGAGCCTGGGGGGGGACTACAGCTGCCCAGACAAGCTCTGCGCAGAAAACTGGCCAGTCCTAGAGAAAAGAAGAATAAGGCAATGATGAAGAGAGCCCTCTTAATTGAAAAAGGGTTCATTAAGTGCTAAGAAGTTTAGACTTTCAGCACATTTTCTTTGTTTCTAATAATTGCTGAAGAGGAGACTAATATTTCTTTTACACTGCATGCTGTATCAGGCATGCAAAAAAAACCCACTGATTTTTAGAGTGGTTCTCAAACTTTCCCTGGCATGCACCACTCAGACAACCCCAAAAACATCCCAAACAAAACAAAAGCATCCATTATGAATTTTATGAAGGAGGAGGTCAGCATCACTTTGGATGTTTGCATGTGAGCTGAAATTCTCTGTAACTAGTAGTATCTCTTTGGTTATCTATGTGAACATTATGCATATACAGTGTTCAAGCACTGTGGTCCTGGTTAATGTCTTGTCAAAAAAACAAAGCTTTTCCAGCCTTCTGTGTAGAAAAGATTTGGAGGCCACAAATAATGAGTGGCCACTTTAATAGGTACACCTGTACTATCTCATGTATACCAACTGAGCCGTTTTAGCCTAAATAGGGATACGTTCATTGTTGTTTGTATTTTCAGTTCGCAGTTATATTAAGCGTCTTATATGCTTATTTTACACTGGGCTTAATTCTACTGACAGGTGTTTCAATAAAGTCACCTTAAACAATGTATGGATAAAGCCATGTTTGAGATGCTGCACGTTGCGTGGGCTTTGCGCTCACAGTCCAAAGACGTGCAGGTTAAACGGTACATCTAATTTGGTTCTAGATGGTCGTAAAGGTGTCACTGGTTTTTTGTGTCTCTCTGGCGGTCTGGAAATTTAGCAGCCTCTTAGAATTTATTCCCAGGCACTCAGATTTAAGTCTTCATTATTTAAGTGAAGTGGAACAAATGAAACTCGTGAACTTGTTTAAAGCGGTCTTCATATGCTGAACTCGCCGATGCTGAATGAATGAATAGTGTGTGTGTATTTTGGAAAATGAGTGAGAAAGGCTTCAGCGCTGTACCTGGCGATATTGCAAGTCCTGCTGAACAGCGCGCCGCCATGCTTTCCTTGCAGAGGTCACGTGGTTAAAGAGTCACGTGGTGCTCGGCTGTCGTAAGCAAACATTTTTATTGAAAAGTATTTCCCAAGCGCTGTTAAACAGAGCAAGGGGCTGTTAATAGATTTTTTCTAATATATTCTGGATACTCACATGATTTTACTGCACGCAGAAACAAAATTATTTCACTAAAAACAAAAGTTACCAGAGTCAAAATTATTAGCTCCACTGATGCTAATATCCAATTCTGTTTGATATAGTTTTTAACATGATTTACAGTGGAACTGAAGTCGGGGCTTTGTGCAGGCCAGTCAACAACGTTAGCTTTGGTCTCCTCACCAGGAGCTACATATGTTTTGGTTCATTGTTGTGTTGAAAGACAATACGACAACCCAGACCCGGGTTTAATGTTGACTGCTTGAGGTTTTCTTTCAAAATCTTCACATATCCTTGTTTCTTCATGATTCCTTCGACCCTGACAGGACTTCCACTTCCATATGAAATGAAGCATCTTCACAGGATAATACTCTCACCACGGTGCTTCAGTATGGGGATGGTGTTCTTTGGCTTGTACCCCTCTCCCTTTTTTCTTCAAACATAAGCAGCATCTCTGTGGCCAAAGAGCTCAAGTTTAGTTTCATCTGACCAAGGGACGCGTTTCCAGTATCTTTCTCCAGCTTGTCGGTAATGTATACTTCAGTCTGGTTTGAAAGTGTCTCTTCTGCAGAGCTTTTCTTGGTCTGAAACCTCTCAGTTCATTGCTGTGCAGGGTTCTAGTGATTGAAATCTTTGAGACTGCAATTCCCGACTTAATTAAGTCATTCAGTAGTAGCCTGGCAGTTTTTCTGGGTTCTCTAGAAACATCTCTCTCTAGTTTTCTTTCCAGAGTCTTTGAAATCTTTCGATTTCTACTTCTGTCAGGCCTTTTCTGTACTGTGTGTTTTATTCTTTAGATTTGCATCAGACAAAATAAAGTGTTACCTTTTGTTATTCAGTTTGTCTCAGAGTCTCCGTTTGAGTCCTCTTTGTGCAATTCTTGGATGTTTTTTACTTAATTTTAAGACCTGTTAAGGTCTTTATACTATCACCTTAATAAAAAATAAAACTACAATTAATATGGAGACTAATAAAAACAAAAACTGAAACCAGAAAAATTATTGTGAAAACATGCAATAACTAAAAGCTGATATTAGAAAACAACAAATGGAAAATATGCACTCTTTTCATATTAATAGTAAAATCTCTTAGCTACTAATTACTAGTAGCCTGCTGGCACCTCCCCTGTAATGTCACTAGAAGGTCAACCTCCAGAACTGTTCTCTCTGTCTCCTGGACTCTTTGATATTTATTTTTGTTTAGTTTCACAGCGTCTGTTTTCCTTCCAGTGAGTTTCCTGTCTGGATTCAGTTTTCCTTTCCCAGTGGATTTTTGTATTCTTCAGATCTGCATCAGACAAAATAAAGTGTCACCTTTTGTTATTCAGTTTGTCTCAAAGTCTTTGTTCTTGTCCTCTTTGTGTAATTCTTGATGGTTGTTTTTACTTCATTTTAAGACCTGCTAAGGTCTTTAAATTATAACTTTAGAGATCATTTTTTAAAAGTACAATTAACAATGGACACTACTAAAACCAAAAACTGAAACCAGAAAACTTAATGTGAAATCTAATTTTTAATAACAAAAAATACTATTAAAAAAACAAATGGAAATCCATAAATATGCAGTTGTTTAATCTTAATAGTAAAATCTTTTCACTCCTTTGTTGTTAGTAAATTACAGTAGCCTGTGAATCTGGCACCTCCTCTATAATGTCACTAGAGGGCGCTCTGATTATCTGTAGAGCTGATTCCTATACAGATCAACCTGACAAGCGCGATGTTGGAGCTTGCACAAATTGCTGATGGAAATCTATACCTGATGGTGCTGCTGTGATTAAATATTTTTGTCCTTCAAAATAAAATGTAGGTGAATATGGAAAATAAAGACTGAGTCTATGACCTCATGTCCTGCAGGTAGGACAGTACTTCTTTTTTGGATGGATGGATGGATGGATGGATGGGTGGATAAGACATGTATAAGTTAGAAGAAAAGAGTGAAATGATAAAAACGGCTGTGTAAAATATTAACACACAAACATGTCTGGAAGCATCTCCACACCTCACTGTCGCACATGTAATGTGGTTTTACTGGTAAAGGTTTTCAGCAGAGTTTACTAGTAAGTGGTTTTACTGGTAAGTAGTGTTTGTAGTAAACAAGGAAATGAGAATATCACGTGTAAAAGTGGTCAAACCTGTTCATATGCTCATTTAAGCTGATGTGGTTCAAAGAGTGAACCCTGTGTTTGTCTATGTAATCCTGTGATTGTAAAACAACTTGTGTGATTCCATTGGTTTTTATTTTATTGAAGGTAAGGTTAAAAGTCTCAGGACTTTCTGTTTAGTTCACTTTGAGACTCGAAAATGCACACAGTGCACTTAGCATAAAAGAAAAGAAGGTGTAGACAGAGCCTCTCCACATTGTAAAGAAACCATATGGAAATGAAGAAGGAATATGATAGCGTGCCAAGAGAGGAACTATGGTATTGTATGAGGAAGGCAGGAGTGGCAGAGAAGCATGTGAGGGTGGTGCAGAACATGTATGACAAAAAGACACAGGTGAGGTGTGCGGTAGGGGTGACAGATAGGTTCAAGCAGGGATTGGTATTAATTCAGGGATCTGCTCTGAACACCTTCTTGTTTGCGATGGTGATGAACAGGCAAACAGATGAGGTCAGGAAAGAGTCTCTGCAGCCGTTGATGTTTGCAGACGACACTGTGATTTGACAGGTGGAGGTATGCTCTGGAGGAGCATACCTTGTGTGCGAATGAGAGGGAGACAGGTATAACAGTGAAGCTGCAAGGAATAGAGGTTGTTAAGAATAAACTTCTGGGGTCAACAATCCAAAGCAACAGAAGGTACACTGAAGAAAAGAGTAAAGACAGGGTGGAGCAGGTGGTGTCAGAGGTGATTTGTGACAAAAGGATACCAGCAAAAGTGAAAGGGAAGGTTTACAAGAGGATAGTGAGATAAAGAATCTTCAATATGGAGCTACCAGACTGGATGAAAAGAGGAAGACCACAGAGAAGATTCAGGGTTTATGTTAAAGAGAAGCATATTAGGAAAACAGTAAGATGTAGACAGGTGATCTGCTGTGGTGGCCGCTAAAGGGAACAGCCAAAGGAAGAAAAAGACATTTCTGTATTTATTCCTAGTTTTGTGTTTTTTCCAGTTAAGGTTAGTCATGTCAGTTGTAGAGTGAGCTTAGTAGTTTACCTCAATCTTTAACTCAATCTTTCCTAGTTCTTATTTTCTCTTTCCTCTCCCTGTGTGAGCGTGGATTTGCATTTCAGACAGACTATGGCAGTTTTGATGTTTCCTGTGATTTAAAGCCCTCTCTAAACAAAATTGTCACCTGAATCACTATGAAAAGTTAAGAAAGAAATAAACTACTTGTGGTTTTTGGTATTGTGATGTCTGAACTTACCTTCCCTGTCCTACAGCATGCCTACTTGTTTGGCCTGTTATGGATGTGCCAGCTCTTTCTTGCTGCATCCATTAATGACTGTTAACATCTTCTGCTTTTGAGGCTTCTGCTGAAAAAGCCGCCTCTTTATCAGATGAAGATTTAAGTTGATAATAGGTAGACTTTGATAATACAAACCACAGACTCAGTGACTGACTCTGTAATGTAGCTGTGCTATTTAACAATAGGGCTAAACGTACTGTACTCTAGTGAACACCTCTACAGTATAGAGCAGATGACATTTCTACAATTATCGTAGCACATACAGATAACATGCCATAATAGGACTGCTAGTGGAGATACTGTAGCAGGTAGCTGCCTTATCAGTGAAAACAAACACTGCTCATATCTCTCATAAGGACACCTCACCAAGGTCAGGGAGATAAACTCTTATCTATTTTCAAACAAACAAAAAGTAAAATAAAGTGTATTTTTTGTTTTGTTTTTTAAGCATGAAAATAAATAATTGCTACGTCATATACAGGACATCGAAATAAAGTCGGGCTGAATTCATAGATATTTTTAGAGCAGAATTCAAACCCAGAGGTCTTTGTTGTTGTTTATTTATTTTTTTATAATGAACATTCTTTATTGATCTGTTCCAACAATGTGTAGCTCGGGGGTGTCATCAACAACTAAAGTGACAGTATTACTAGCTGCTGTGGTATTTGTAGTATTAGCAGTGGGATAGTCACAGTAGTGCAGTACTTTTACTAACCGCAGTAACAGGAGTCTCAGAGCTGGCACAGATTGATAGCTAAACCAATTTACTGGCCGCACCTTGTTTTTTTCAAAGCGCGCGCTGTTTCGTTTCATTTTCCGACACTTGTAGCTACACGTCTGAGCGCGAGCGCTGCGTCTTGCTCGCTCACTGTACTGACGTCAAACCAGCATGGCGGTCAAGGTGACTTGTGGATCGCTCTCCTAGCGTTTTTCAAACCTCTACTTTGCCGTGTTTGCATGTTTTCTGTTCGTTTTCTTGTGTAGGAGCTATCGAAGCTAGCCTTTCTGCTCCCTTCCGGGTAGGCTGTCTCGGGCTCGGTGTATACCGACGCTGTAGCATCCCTGCTAGCTGCCGCACAGCGGCTGGCCTTGACGAGACATCTACGAAGCCCGGAGTTAGCGATGCAATGCTATACAGCTATCGGACTACTATTACTGCAGTGATTAAACAAAATCACTACCGCTAGCTGAACTCCCATCTTTTCACAGCAGTCGACTCTTAGTTTGCTCTCATCATGTTGCTCGTTGCCCGATTTAAAGCGTAACATTGAAACGGTTTGTGTCCTTTTCACATGAGTAGTGTGTGCTTGCTAGCTGGCTACCGGATAACGGTAGTTTAGATTTTTGTAGAAGGGCTTGGCTTGTTGGCTGGTGGGCTTTCCTACATGGCTCAACTTAAATGTACGCCACGTCGCAGTGCTTTGGTTCTATGTATTTGCCGCAGTGGGTCGGTTCTCCTTCACGGCAGTGGACTCTTTCAAGGAGACATCACCCCCTAAAGCTTCTTTTTTTCTGCTCGCTTTGCTTCATGCTATGTCCAGCTCTCCGCCTGCAAAACTTGCTTCTGCTTTGTTGGTGTTTTAAAAGCACTTTCGAAAATGTCATCGTTATTTCGGTGTGTGCTGTTTTAGGTGCAATCTACCAAACGCGGGGACCCAAGTGAGCTTAAAGCAATCTTCCAGCAGGTAAGCGCTAACAAAATCTGTATGTCATCTTATGCATATTTGCATAAGGGGGGGTGTAGTCTGAACTGTTTTTATTTGGTGAATGAGCTTGTAAACTTGTGTCATGGGGTTTAAATTACAGCATAGCCGGGGTGTATCTGAATGGCACATTCATTAGTTAGCCAAACAGTGCTTTATTTTTCCTCACTGAAGTTAAAGCACAACGTCAGTTGTGGTTTATTCTTGTTTAGTCACTAACAGCGGATGTGAGTGGTTGGTACAGCGTTGCAGAAGTGTAATATGTTTTTTTCCTCAGCTGTCTGCTCGTATTATCAATATGTGTCACGCTGTCATACTCGGTGGTTGCTCACCGAGCCTGGTTACCTCAGTTAAGCGATCAGGCTGAACTTAGTTGCATGTCCGTGTATAACTGTGTGATGTAATGAGAGACTGTGGTAACAGCAGACTTTGCTAACCTTCAGCTTTCTCCAATGTCTTCTGCGTGGAGAGTGTGTGACCCGCTGCGTGGTTGTCCTGCCGGTCAGCAGTTTTTAGCACACTGACAATACAGAAGGTCAAATAAGTTAGCTCCTGCCAAAAAACATTAGTCCACGTGTGCCTGCTCATGCTTGTACAAATGTGTCTCTGACATGTCATGTTGTAGCTGCATGATTCGTGACCTTGGTTGTTCAGGTGCAGCATAAATAGTCATTACAGTTTGGTAAGACGCCAACAAGTGATGCAGGGTGGTTAACTTGATAGCTTTTATTAATAATCTGCATCTGTAACAAAGTGTGTGTAGTTTCACACTGTTGTTCTCCACTGCTAGTGTCCCTGTGAGCTCCCGGGAGGAGACATCAATTCCTTTGAGGTTGTATGAAGGGCGTGTATATAATTTAAAAAAACCAAAACAAAACAAAAAACCAAATGAAAACATGTGGCGCTATCCACGTGAAAGTAGTCATTGTCATGCTCCACTTTTGTCTCCAAGCACTGTGGGCACACAGGTCTTTGGTTAGGTTAAAAAGCTGTAATGTCAAGTTATACTGGTGGATTGGGTGAACTTATGAATCAAAAGGGCAATACCTGTATTTGTTTAGCATGTCTTGTAAGGTATCCAAGATGATGGTATGTTCTTTCTCCTCTCAGTATGCCAGTGTAGAGGGCAAGGATGGAGAGAGGTTCATGACCCCAGGAGACTTTGTCCAGAAGTATCTAGGACTACATACACAGATTCACCACAACCCCAAAACTGTTCAGGTCATTGCTGCTGTGGCTGACACCACAAAGGACGGGTATGTACCGACAAAAACCCTGTGCATACACAAGCTCTCAGTTTATCAGCACTAATTGACGATTTATTGAGACATGTCTGATTGCTATTACAGCTACTTTAGATAAGATAAAATACACAGTGACTTTGTTAAAAAAAATCAGAAATGACAGATGGTGTTTCTGTCGGTCATCGGCTTGCCTTCTAGTTCTTACAGAAACATAGTGACCATGTTTTGTTTTGTTTTTTTTATAGGGGTGATAAAACTGAGAAAATTTATTGTTCCTTGAACCATTATTGTGTGAGCTCACCTTTGCTTCATTCCAGAGTTTTTAATCTCTTAATGGTGCCTTTAAAGGTTTAACCTTCTTTTTTCCCCTCTCTCTCTAAAACTCACACACCTTTGCAGGCTGATTTCATTCCAGGAGTTTCTTGCATTTGAATCTGTGTTGTGTGCACCGGACGCTCTCTTCATAGTAGCTTTTCAGCTGTTTGACAAGTCTGGAACTGGAGACATTTCCTTCGGTATGTGTGAATTTATGCCTTATTTCACTTCATACGCGTAAAGATTGAGCTTTATGCAGTTTCAAAATGTTTCAGCATGGATTTTATTGTGCTGCACTGAATTCATTCCCATTTGTCAGCAAAGAAATTTTTGTGGTTTCCTGCAGTGGAGAAGTAATTTCCCAACATGACGTTGTTAATCAGATTATTCCTTAGGCTTAAGCATTACACATGGATGAGTTTATGTAATTGTTCTCATGCACTGTGTCTCCTTCCTTTCCAATGTCACACACACAAAACTCTGTTGTAGAAATGAAATGTTTTAACCTCATTGTTTATAAAGTTTAAGAAAGTCCTGCTAAGATTTTTTTTTTTTCTAATGTGTATCGGCTGCAGAAAATGTCCAGGACATCTTCAGCCAGACCACAGTGCACCACCATATTCCTTTCAACTGGAACTGTGAGTTCATCCGTCTGCACTTTGGACACGACCGCAAAAAACACCTCAACTACCTCGAGTTCACCCAATTCCTGCAGGTAAGTTGGGTGCCTTTTATGCTTTCATTTCCTTGTTTCCCTTTCTTGACATACTGTGTGACTTTGACTATATTTACATTATTTACACACTGTCTTGCGATGTCTTTTTTTAGGAGCTGCAGTTGGAGCATGCACGCCAGGCATTTGCCCAAAAGGACAAAGACAAGAATGGTGTCATCTCTGCCCTGGACTTCAGTGACATTATGTCCACTATCAGACACCACATGCTCACCCCTTTTGTGGAGGAGAACCTTGTCTCGGTGAGTGTTTCGGCTCTTCAGGGAGAGCTGACTGGTATTATAACCCACTTTGAAGCATAACCTTTTTGGCCTAAAAGCGTCAGGAGTTCCAAAAGTTATACAATATGTCAATTATTTTAAAGTTGATCCTGTGACCTCATGAAGAGATTATTTTTAAAAGAAAAAACTTGCTGATAAAGCCGTACCTGATGTGCAATGCCTTTTTTCTTTCTGCCAGGCTGCCGGAGGAAGTACCTCTCACATGGTCAGCTTCTCTTACTTCAATGCCTTCAATTCTCTCCTGAACAACATGGAGCTAATTCGCAAGATTTACAGCACACTGGCTGGCACGCGGAAGGACACACTCGTGACCAAAGGTGCACATATCGTTACATTACTGTGACGTTGTGGCTTTGTTTCAAATAACATGTTTCATGGATGACAGTCATAAATGCTGATGTTTAACTGAAGTGTTTCTTCCTGACCTCTCTGATCTGCAGAGGAGTTTGTTCATGCAGCCAACAAGTTTGGTCAGATCACTCCTATGGAAATTGACATCCTTTATCAGTTATCAGGCCTGCACTCTCCCTCTGGGTAAAGACACACTCATGCCCAAATTCTTACATTCAGTATGCATTTGAATGATATTTACATACAATGCTGATAATGGGGAAATGACCATGTTTTTCAGGCGCCTGAACCTTGCTGACATTGACAGGATAGCTCCACTAGAGGAGGGGTGCCTGCCCTATCACCTGGCTGAAAGCCAGAAACAGGTAGGATGCTTTTAACGGGCTGGCTACACATCCTGTTATTAATAACTGACCTAAAACCAGAACAAGATTTTACTGTGTGTAAATATTTTCAAACCTCAGTGCAATGTTTCATTTAATACAGTATGAAAAACAATTTAGATGATATTATGTGTTTTTCATCAGGCCCACGGAGATGGTTCAAGGTCTGTGTGGCTCCAAATCGCAGAGTCCGCCTACAGGTTCACCCTGGGCTCCATTGCTGGAGGTGATCTTAACAGTGCTTTCAAACAGACACATACCAAAAGCCTGTTATCTCATTTAGTGGATTCTAATCAGTCTGACTTTGGGTGTGTTTTTTGTTTTTAATAGCCACGGGGGCAACAGCTGTGTACCCCATTGATTTGGTAAAGACTCGTATGCAGAATCAGAGGTCCACCGGATCCTTTGTTGGCGAGTTGATGTACAAGAACAGCTTTGACTGTGCTAAGAAGGTGCTGCGCTACGAGGGCTTCTTTGGCTTCTATAGAGGTAGGCCCACGTGCTGACTGTTTTATCCTCCTGTCTCTACACAGAACGTCATACGTTTCTCAACTCATGTTATTTTCTTATCTGCAACACCCAATTTATCTTGCTAAAAAAATCAGTGTAAATACTTTTATCTCTTTTTTTCGTGTTTCTGTTTGCCCAGTATTGCTAATGAAAGGAGAGTCCTGTAACCAAGTCTCCCATAATGCCCCACAGGTCTGCTTCCTCAGCTCATAGGTGTGGCACCTGAGAAGGCTATCAAACTTACAGTGAGTACCTGTCATTATTAAAGGCTTTTTACGACCAAACGGGTCCGGGGTATACTCTGCTTCGGTTGCTGGGTTTTTTGGGGGGTTTTTTGTTTTGTTTTTTTTAATCCAATTTTGGTTTCATCATGTTCTCTCTACATTGCTTCACTGTAGTTTGGAAACCTCTATGTAGTTAAGAGGAAATCTTACTGAAGGTTTTTCCATTTCCTGTGTCACACACAGAGTTAAAAAGCCTGGACTTCACTTGTGGTACATTTCTGTGTTTAATGTTTAGAGATATCTTTCTATTTTTAGCTGTTTGTGCAGCCAATGTCAAAGTCCTTCTGTGCTAATATTTACATGTCCTCTTTTTCCTTTTTATCTTTTTTGAAAACGTCCGTTACTTTTGAGGCACTATGTCAAGATCAATCAGTTACATCACTCAGTGTTTCCTTAAATGCTGGAGAGTACCTGAACTAAAGCAAGAGGTTAAAGGGTTCACAGCAGGGTTGTAGGAACTCTGATAATTGTTAGCAGTTGTAGTACAGAGAAACCAGATAATGGGGGACTTCCTCTGTAAGTATTGAGATAAGGTTCTTGTAGTATAACAATACATTGGCTTAAGTAAACGCCACTAAATACAAAAACGCGACAAAAGCACACAAAACACAATGGAAATGGAAAAGTGTTTTCCGCAACTGTTCCGTCACGTTACCGTCTCCCCAAAAACAGTTCTGTTGTGTCTTTTTCTGTTTGTTGGTGTTTTCTTAAGTTGCAGTGGGTTTGACCTCTCAGGGCCACCATATAAAGATGCCTGTACACAATCTGTAGCATTTCAACAGTAGTTTTACTAACAACATGGAAAAGAGTAGTCTGGGGGGAAAAAAAGTAGGGTATTATGTTGAGGCAGCTCCACAAAAGTAAGATTAAGCTGATTGAGTTTGTCCTTTTTTGTTTTTGTCCCACAGGTGAATGACTTTGTAAGAGATAAGTTTACCGAAAAAGATGACACAATTCCTCTCTTCGCTGAGATTATGGCGGGTGGCTGTGTAAGTACTGAGTGCCACTTTCTCTCTTTTTTTTTTTCTTTCTTTTTTTTTAAAATCTTTTCTGCGTGTGAATGAATCAAAGAGCATTCAGTAAGAAAATGTGGATAGTCATTTAAGAGTGTGTGCAGTAACATGCATGGAGTCCTCACATTTGCTGCATTAAGTTGCCTGCAGAGTCCGACTTGCGTTACTAACACTGGATGCACTGCTAATTTGCTCCCAGAGTGAACCGAATGTCCAATGCAACATGTTCTTTTTTCTGTTTTTGTTTTTGATAGCGTTGTTCATCTTTACACACATTGGCCCAGCACTCCTTACCGTCCGAGGAAATGGCAAAGTAATTGATCGATCAGGATGTAATTTTTACTTTTGATACTTTTTCATGAGAAAAAAAAAAACTTGGTTCCCATCCCTGAGCTGCATACATGTGAGATGCAGGAGCAGATTTAAAATTGCATGCGTGGAAAAGTCATCTGTTGCCTTCTTTCCTTGTGTATTTAGGCTGGAGCCTCTCAGGTGATCTTTACCAACCCTTTGGAGATTGTGAAGATCCGCCTGCAGGTTGCAGGTGAGATCACCACTGGACCTCGAGTCAGTGCACTGAGTGTGGTCCGTGACCTGGGCTTCTTCGGCCTCTATAAGGTAACATTCTTTGAAACGTATAAAACAGACGGGAGGTTGTAAGACCAATCTGTAATCATGAGAGTAGCATTACAAACGGTATTCTTTCCTCCTTGGTGGAGAAATAAATTCTTGCACTTAAAGCTTCTTGTATCTATGGACACATGCCATCTTTACATCTGGTTTTCAATATGTTACATTTTTCTCTCTTTAATGTGTCCTTTTAGGGTGCTAAAGCTTGTTTTTTAAGGGACATCCCCTTCTCAGCCATCTATTTCCCTGTGTACGCCCACACAAAGACTCAACTAGCTGATGAACAAGGCAGGCTGGGAGCTTTGCAGCTTCTCACTGCTGGAGCAATCGCAGGTGACCTCAGATTATAATTCACAACATGAAGTCAGCCAGTGCTTCGTATTAGCATGCCATCTGATCTATGCTACAATTTATAAAGTAAACCATATGTGCATACTGTTTTTCTTTTATATTTATTTTTTAGTTTTAGTTGAATTAATAAAGGCACAATTTTCACTTCCACTTAAAGCACAAAGACCACGTTTTACATTATCTTCACGACTCCCTGTAACTGTTTTCCAGGTATTCCTGCTGCCTCCCTTGTGACACCTGCTGATGTCATTAAGACACGTCTACAAGTTGCTGCGAGGGCAGGGCAGACCACCTACTCTGGAGTCATGGATTGCTTCAGGAAGATTTTGAAAGAGGAAGGTTTCCGAGCTTTGTGGAAGGGAGCTGGAGGTGTGTGGCTGTGTGTCACTGGACAAGTAGACGTGCTGTCTCTGATTGTTTTTGCATTTAAACTAAAATAAACTGTTTTTTGTTTTTGTTTTGTTTTTCCTTTCTCCAGCTCGTATGTGCCGATCTTCTCCTCAGTTTGGTGTGACTCTGGTGACGTATGAACTCTTGCAACGGTGGTTCTACGTTGACTTTGGCGGACAGTAAGTTTGTCTTTTTTCTTTTAAAAGAAGACTTAGCTGGATACTCCTGTGTGTATAAAGGATACTCCTTTATACACACAGGAGTATCCAGCTAAGTCTTCTTCTGTTTGTATCCATATAAGTATTTAAAAATATGTTGAAAGTTGTCAGTGCTCCTGTGATGAGAGAGAGAGAACGGTGTACTGTAGCACAATAACATTGCTATATTACAAAGACATTTTCAGAAAAGCAGCATTGTAACAGATGTCAGTGTAAAAGAGACTTGGAGTGGTGCCACAAAGTATTTGGATACATTAGGTATAAATTATCAAAGGAGATGGCATTTATTTGAAATGAGGATATCACAAGGACAGTTGTGAAAGGGGGGGTTCCAATTTTTGAAAACATTTTGAGTCATGTTTCATGTCAATCTTGTAATTTGCTGCTCTTTAAAGGCCTTAAATCAACCACTGTCCTTTGTGGTTTAAGTTTTCTTTACTGCACTCTTTTACCCTATTTTTATCTCTGAAGTGATTCTTCTGCCTTTTTTGCTCCCTTATACAGTTACATTTTTTACAAATTCCCTTAGGAAAAAAAAAAGGCACTTTTTAAAAAAAAATCATCTTTAGTAGAAAAGATTTAAAGTCAATCTAAGGAACCTTTGGGGTTGGCTAAGGGAGGCCGTCTCATTAAAAAACAGACCTTTTGAAGTCCATTTAAGTAGGTATTATGGCTGGTTCAACCATTAAAAATACATTTTAGTCACTGTGAAGTAGATGCCTACAAAGTTGCTAAACAACTTTGGTTGTGAAATGACTCGTCATGTCCTCTCCTCTCTGCAGTCGTCCGTCTGGATCCGAACCCAAACCCAAGTCTCGAATCTCAGAGCTTCCTCCCATCAATGTGGACCACATTGGAGGTTACCGCCTGGCTGCAGCTACCTTTGCTGGGGTGGAGAATAAATTTGGACTCCACCTTCCCAAATTCAAGTCGTCCGGTGTGGCTTCCATACATCACCCAGCTCAAGCACCGTAGAGGTCTCGATTTCCATATCATTTCATCATCCCTCTCCACAACTACCAGGAGCCAGACACTCAGATAGACACACAAATGAAGCACACACTCCACAAACAGAGGTCACTGACTTAGGAACAAACACCACTGGCCCATTACTCTCTTCAGGGTAAAAGGTGTGCTTCAGTGGCCACTAGCCAGCCATAGAGGTGGAGAGCTGCCTGCAGCTGTGTACAACAGAGCAGACAGCGATGGGGACCAGAATCTCTGACTGTGTTCAATCTTCAGTGGCTGTATGCTCCTGGCAGCTCCATCTTTTCTGTTCTTCTCAAAACGGAGCCTTGGGCACTCCTCTGTCTCTCATGATATGATTTTCATTTTGTTTTCTATCTGATACTCAGTATGAGCAGGACTTCTCTTCTTGGACAGCGGGTATAGAAAATATTAGATTGATCTGCATGGTATGTGGGGCTTCACTGTCAACCTGTCCTCATTCAGGAGGTTTGATACTGTACATATTGTATAACTGTACTGACCAGATGTTACGAGAGAGCTCCATAACATTCAGTCAACATCACGGCTCAGTAACTGTAATGTTATGGCACTGTGGGGCTTTGGGTCCTCGCCTCTGAGAATCACTCTTACTGATGTACAGAACTTTTCAAGTGTTTTCTTGATTAAAAAGAAGAATCATGAGCAGAGAATTAGTTATTAATAAATTAAGTGTATCTCATTTGAGTCATTGTATTTTAATGAAATAAATCATCCATATGGTTTTAATTTTACCAGTATGTCTCAAATTTTATTCCAATGGGAAAGTGCAACCATCCATTGTATCGGGAACAGAAATGGAGAAGAATACAGTACAAGTAGTGTAAGCAGAGCACTTGTCTTATTTTACATCAGGTGTGGTTGCTTCAGTGTGCTTTAAGCTTCTTTTTTTTTTTTTAAATGTTAACTTTGTGAGGCAGGATGTTGAATCCATCAAACATGGAAGGAATGAAAAACAGGATGGACAAAAAAACGAAATAAAGGACTCCCATTTTGTGGTTAACTTAGTTTCCAACTTTTGCTTCATGCCTTCATCTAAAACTTCATTTAGTTTATTTAGCTCCTCTTAAAGAGGATGTGTCGGGGAAATGTTTCCAATAACATTAACCTTTGGTACAGGAAAAACGCATCCCCTTTTCACTGTACTAGTGTCAATAAATTCAAGCCAAGTAGAGTAACATATTTTTGCTTATTAAGAAGCTCGTAGTGCTAATTTCAAGATTGTACAATTCAAACTTTTAGTACAAAGCAGCGTCTTTAAAATAATACACAAAATATTTAAATAAGTACAACCACCGTGATAAATATTAAATATTGTAGTGGTTAAAATGTAAGAATGACACGCTTCTGCACAGGCCAGCTATCTATGTGTGAGTGCATTAGCTGTTTTAGTGCTTCTCAGAATAAAAGGGTGTCGTATTTTCAGTCTTTTCAAAATTTGCCAGCTGTGCACAAGCGTGTCTGGGAAAACATGTAAAAACACTTAAACGGTAATAAAAAGGTGCAAGTACAAAGGTTTGCATATTTAAAAAAAGAGACGAGTCTGTTGAGGCCTCAGGAGAAGAGCAGTTTCTGGAGCCCTGAGGATGTTATCAAAGCTAGAAGTTCAGAGTGGGCAGCCACATCTACACTGAAAATCACTTTCCTCTATTCCTCTAAGCTTTCAACAACTTACTCTGGTTTCTGTGCTACTACTACACCTGACATTCATTGTTCCTACAAATGTACTCTAAAACTCTGAAAGAGACATTCAAAAACACATCTAAAGCTTCCACTTCTATCCATTCTAGCTCTGCACATCTCCTCAGGCCAAATGTAGAATGTGGAGAAGCTGGCAACCAGAGAGAGCCGCGCGCAGCTCTGGCAGTACTGTGTAATGTACTATAGGTGTAGCGGACTGGAGAGAATTTTATGAGTGGTTGTGTGTGGGGGTGAGTGGGGTTTGCAACATCATGCATTGGCCAGTTCCTCAGCTTCATCTCTGTTTTCATTGATCTCAGCCAGCGTCCTGACGAAGCGGGTCCACTCATCTGCTTTGGGAACACAGATTTGCTGCAGGAAGACAGATGCATGTAAACGGAGGGGTTTGAGTGGGGGGGATTTGTGGCATTACATGAAAACACAAAAGGAGCCGACATCTCACCTCGCCTACATCGTAGACCTGAACCTGTCCCTCTGAGTCCCCAGTGGCAATCTCCTTTCCAGTGTGAGACCATCTGACACGGTTCAGTGCCGGAGCCCCATCCACATACACACTAGCAGTTGGAACCTAAAATACACACAAGAGCTTACTGAGAAGCAGATGCATACATGCTCGGGTGTGCTCAGGTACGCTTTGGATTCTCTGTCAAATCCGAAGTCAATTCTGTAACTCAGGTAAAAAATTGGGCATACTTCGGTATCATTGTTGAGGTTCCACAAGTCCAGACGTCCAGCTAGGTCCACACAAGCAAACAGGGCAGGGTGTGTTGGAGACCACATCGCATCGTAGACGTAGTCACAGCTGTCCTCAAAAGAGTATAATGGACGGGTACTCTACAAGGGAAAGCGTGGGTGGAAGTGGCAGAGAGAAACAATAGATTTATGTCTGGAAACTGTTCTAATCTTGACTCATGCTAAAAGTGACTGATTCAGTCTCACCTTAGTGCTCCAGAGTTTGACGGTCCAGTCAAACGAGGACGAGATGAAGAGGTGAGAGAAATCAACAGGTCCTCCAGCACTGTGGCAGCTCAGTCCAGTAACCGGACCATGGTGGCCTTCAAACACTTCAGTGATGCCTGCCTTACTGTAACACACACACAGGACAGCTCTGCTACCTGACCTTTGAACCCCAACGTGGAACGCTTTAACACTCTCACTTAAATGGGTACAGAGACTTTATACATTATTATAGTAGAAATACAGGCATTTTATAAGGTCTTACCTGCCATGGCGACAGGCGGTGTAGACGGAGCCGTCTTCGCTCCCTACCACAAAGTTGTTAACGTCACCCAGAGGAAACGCCATGGAGGTGACAGCCACCGCTTTGCTCTGTTTGAACACCAGCTCCAGACTGTCCTGCAGGGAAAATGCACAAAGTCTCAGACAAAACAGCTCATATTTACGTCTGTGTTCATTGTGGCAGCAAAAAAGGTCATTGACGTTATGTCTGCATGTCTGTATATGCGTCCATACATCTCGTGTACCTGTGGCTGGGAGAGCATGTCCAGGCTCCAGGAGCACATCTTGCCATCAGTGGAAATGCTGATCAGGTTGTTGGCATTTTGGGTTCCCACCACATTCACGCAGTAGACTGGGTGCTGCACACAGTGGTGCACAGTTCATAGATTAAAAAGATGCAGGAAAAGAAAAGTGTGTGTAGACAATGAAAGACTGTGTGGTCCAGTGCATTACTGTGTGTGCAGCTGCAGACAGGGGAGTCCTCTGCACAGGGGTGCGCTTATTGCTCCTGTTGTCCCATAATACTATCTGTCCCGAGTATGTCCCACCCACCACAAGGTTGGGGTGAAACTTTGCAAAGCCGGCTGACATCACTTCAGACTGTGGAGAGACAACAGTAATGTCTTAAGTATTTCTTATTCCAAGTGGAAAGAAGAGAAGCTTCTGTACTTGAAATGCATCTTTTACCTGGCAGTGGAAGATGTATTCAGGGGTGGGCTTCTTATACTTCATGTTCCAGACCAGTGCCACACCATCAGGCTCATGTGGAGCGTCCTCATTGTTGTTATATGAGGCCACCAGCAGCTCTGGATACTAAGAGAAATATAGCAGTCATTAGTAAGCACAGACAAGGAACAATGATGCCTAGTAAGATTCATTCAGTATCACTAATCTAATTAGTGGTCAGTCGCCATACACATAATTACAGTTCCTGAATTTTAGTTAGGTGTTACTTCTTAGATGTGAACCTCTGCGTGTGTGCCTGAATCAGCCTGAATTCCCACTGAGGGTGCTGTTATGGACACATGAGACTTCCTACCTGAGGAGACCAGTCGAGACAGGTGACCACTCTGTTTTTAGTCCAGCGCTCATCTGCAAACTGTCTATTCAGAACCAGCTTTGCCCCAGCCTGCAAGTCACTGAAAAAGGACACGAGGAAATGAAATCACTTCATTTCTATTTACAGCATTGACACTTTTTTCTGTCATGTGCCTCACCCCTCCTTGTCCTCTAGATCTCTGCCGCTATAGTCGAAGCAGACATCCACCTGCTCAGCCAGAGCTCTCTCCACAATTCTGCTGCCGCGCTCAAAAAATGATAAGAAATCATCCGAGTGAAGCAACTGCAGCTTCTCTTCCTCGGTCAGCTCCTTGGGGGCGTCTATGTGGAAATAAAGGAAGAGGAGTAAATGCTGATCATTAACGCAGACGTCTTATTTGCCATTTTATATTTGTTAGAAAATACTGAAAAGAGTTAAAAAAAAGCACTAAAACCATAAAAGTTTAACTCTTTCCCCCCATAAGCACCATATTTGATGACGTTCCCTGTACACATGATGATATCTCAACAAAGATGTGGCTTGATGATCATTTCCAGGTTTTTCCAGGGATAGCTGCATAGGCAGAGACCACCCTCAATAACTTTTAATGCAAACTCAGTCATTTTGTTCTATAAGCAGACCTGATATATGACAGAAACTGCTCAGTTCAGAAAAGAGCTTCAAGGGTTACGTCCAGCAGGCTTTGGATTTTTTCCATTAACAGCGTTAACAGCCAGCTCACACAAAGCTTACATTCTACAAATGTCTTTCCTTACCTTCCTGCTGCTGTTCACCCTGCTCATCGTTGTCCTCCTGGTTGTCCTCTGCTGGTGGAGGAGCAGTTATCTCCTCATCCTCTTCCTCATCTGCAAAACACAGATTCACATTCTTTTTTTTCTCCCACCGCTCAGTTTTGATTTAGCTGGGGTGAAAGTTTGGGAAAGTGTTTCTTTACCTGCTTTTTGATCGGTGTGTGTCATTGCCTCCGTGGGTGTCTGCGTTTCTTTGGAGTAGGACACCATTTCCTTCGGCAGAAAGTCCACCTGGGTCACTTTGGACATGCCTAGCCTCACGGCTCCACGTCTACACGTACATTGCAGAAATAAGCAGATGCACACACGGGTTTGCAGTATGAAACAAAAGTGAATGCCAATTTTTTTCATGTACAGACATAAATAGTGATATATGCGTGGACATATTTGGACAAATCTAAGATGAAACCACAAAAAAAAGCACAATAAAAGTTGGAAGACAAGCTAAAGGAGAGAGGAGGTGCAGTACCCCATCAGCTCAGAGTCGGAGTGGAGTTGCAGAGTAGAGGGGTCAGGATCCCAATGCAATGTCCTTATACAGCCAAACCACCAGATATCGTTAGTAAGTGACAGAGAGGAAGGAGCAGGAAAACAGGAGAATGAAACAAAACACAGAAGACAGACAAAAGGTGAGCCATATAAGAGATGTTAAAGATGGGAGATATGGCAAAAGGAAAGCAAGAAAGACAGAGAAAAGTGCGTGTTAATTAAGAAACATCAGCGTGCTGGTGAAAAAGCAAAGAGCAGACAGTTTAGAATTCATCAAAGTAGAATAAACTTGTTAATACACACACCCACACTTAGCATGCACTTAATGCACACTTAACTGACTAAATCACATAAGAAAGAATGAGAATAAGCAACCAATCCCCATCTCTCTTGCTCTCTCTGACCTTGGTCCTGCGTTTCCATCGCCAGAATCTTGACTTCCTGCATCGCTGCCGACAGATTTGTTGGAGGGAGACATTGGGGCAGGGACTAGGTAGTGAAACAGACATGTATCTTCTGTTACTACCCTCAGGGGCTGAGCTGCGAATGTGTGTGTACGCGTGTGTGTTTGTCAGAGTGTGAGTGACAGGTGGGCGAGTGAGGGAGACAGCAAGTGAGTAAGTGAGTGAACGAGGGAAGGGAGGGAGGTACAGAAGAAGTGTGTGAATGAGTGGGTGAATGCATGCAGTAAAGAGGACAAAACACAAAAGGACAGACAAAAGGGGAGAGAAGAGAGAATGAAAATAAATGGCAGGCAGGTTTTAGGTGTCATGCGCAAAACATGTAAAAACATCCACATATTGTGTTATGGAGAAAGCGATGAGTGTGAGACCGAGTCAGAACCAGAGAGCTTAGAGAGAACTCTGAAAACGCTGCAAATCCATCAAGCACATGAGCACAAAGTTATGGCAGATAAGTGGAGGTGAATGTTAAAAAACAGGAGCATGGTGGCAGCACGCGTTTACCGTGGGGTACGTCGGGGGTTATGCCAACGCTCTGCAGCAGAGCCTCAGCCTCCCTCCTCTTCCTCTCCAGGTCTGAATCTTCATGGCCGGCTGAAGATCCACCCGTTGCCTCACCTCCACGTTTAGAGTCTCCCTACAAAGCACCACACACAAACAACTTCAGTCTCTCAGTCTGACTGCTGCACTGCCTTTCTACAAAATTTATGTAATAGTTGCTATTACACACATCCTTCTTTTTCTTCTCTTCCTCTTTTCTTTTCTTCTCCTCTCGAATCTGGGCGATCCGTTGTTTCTTCCTTTCCAGCTCAGCCTTGAGCTCACTCTTGTCAGACATGCTGCAGGATGGAGCAGGTCGTTACCACATAACAAATTACTGGTCCACAAATATGAGTCCAGTCGTTTTACCTACTTGTGAACAGCAGACCTTCACTAGTTTAAAGGGGGTTTGAATGGGGTTACTACTAACCTCTGACCTTAGTATGAAGACAAAAGCCAGGAAAAAAATATTCTAGTAACGTGATACTAAACTTGTGGAAAATATATGAACAACTACTTTAATAGCCAATTACTCTACCTGTAATTTTTCAAGCAAAGAAATCCTAAAACTGTTCTAAATTTCCAGACTCTCGAATGTGAAGATTTACTGCTATTTTTCTAGTATGTTGATACACAAAACCTTCTGACACATTTTGTTTTAAAATTGAATTAAAGTGTTTGTAAATGACATTTAATCCATTTTCCCTGAAATTGTTAAACAGTCACTCAAAGAACTTGTTCATGAAGTTTTATTGGTAGTCCATATTATGAGCAAGTATTAGCTATTTCCTGGTCTATTGGCATCAGTATTTATACCAGCTCATAAATTAAAATTTAAAAAGTAAAGATGAGACAGTAGAAACACCCTTCAACCGTGTTATGAGTCTTGATGTTGCACAGTTTGTCCACTAGTGGGCACTCTGCAGCTCCTCCGTTGGCCACAAAACAACTAGCAGTCTCAACAACCAGCTGATCTGAGCACAGCACAAATGCCGAGCACATTAACAAATATACATTAACAAAAACAAAACAAAAAAACTATACATAAACAATGTTAGGGAAATCTGTCTATGTTCCCTGTTTATGGAAGGAAAAAAGATTGGGCCATTGTATCATAATTTTGGAATACTAAATCACCAAATATCTATACTGGCCTTAAGAAATCATGTTGTCAACAATTTTTCATGTTTTCTTCTTAAACTTTTTTTTACATGCACCCTATCATACTATTACATGCCAATTACAGGTATTGTGCACGCTAGTTATATTGTTAATAAATATAATGAAAGCACTCCTATCTTCCATTGTTTACACAAATAAAACTAACTTAATTTAAGCTTCCCCTTTGACTTAGAAACTTAACAACGGAGTGCATCAGTTTGGCTGTTTGAACTAAGATTTAAAGTAGCCGTGGGGCTATCACACTGCTAACATGTGAACACCCGCCAGTTGCTGATAACAATGTTCTCTTTATCTCTTTTCTCCATAATGTTACAGTCGAGCGCGAACAGCCGAGGTTTCATAAATAGAGAAAAAAACAAAATGCACAGATTGGGTATTATCATTCCTTCAGTCAAAACTCATCCAAGAAATAATATAATTTTCATTTATAAGCCTGTGAAAAGTTAGAGCTAGCATCGTTTTAAATAATAACCTGCACACAAAATCTCCACACTGTGTCCTAATCCAAAGACATTGATTTCTTTGGTGACCACAGCCGAGACGCTCATCACTACTCCACCCAATGTCATAACCGCAGAATAAAACACAAAATTAGCTGCTGCGCCTCTTTTTAATCTTTTTTCTTAATCCTCGGCTTAATACTTGGCTTATTTTTCAGCATGTTAAGAGTTTACATGTAGCCCGGCGTTTGTCAAACGCGTTTCTAATCTAATAAACAGCTGCGATGTCAGCACAGGCGGCTAGCTGTGCTAGCATGCTAATCTCCATGGCAGCCGGCGGGCCCGCTGTTACAATAAACCGACTAACGGAAACGTCCCGCAAACCAGCGGCCGAGCTTTTTTGATTTAATGTCCCCGCACGCGTGTCTAATTACATAGTTATAAGAGTATAATAACGCACCTGCTGTCAGAAGTCAAATTTACGTAGACAGACAACAACAGAACCCAGTTTGTTGGACGCTAACTGTGAAGGGAGATGATGGAGACGGAGGGGGGACTGATGATGCTGGAAGAGACAGCGCTTGGCTGCACTTAGCTCTTCTTCTATACGGGTCGGACACAAAGCTGTTAAAAAGCAACAGCATTACCGCCTCCTGCTGGCGGAATCCCCATCTAACCGTCTCTTATTTATATTTATATGGTTATATGGGTGAATGGATGGATGGATGGTTATATGGTTAGGGGTATAATTTTTTTAAATATATTTTTTTATGCATCACTGCTGTTATTCACAAAGGCCTATAAAACAGGAACATATAACACAATAAAAGTCATAAAAGATACACAAAGTGCTACAGTCTATAAAAAACAAACTTCCCTATAAAAACATATCATCTGCCAGTGCTAATAGATTTTTTTATAAGCAAAGTCTTACTTATTAACTACTAACCAAACATGCTCACCTGCCACTGAACCTCACAGTTCTTGTCTAATCTCTTGTCTAATCTTCATAAGTACAGCTGTGAATACTGAACCAACAAGACCTGGCTCCACCTTGATAAGGGCTTGATAAAGAATTAAAAGGAATAAAATATTAAAGCAGCAGGTATTTGGTGACCGTAGAGTTTTTGTGATTGGCTGTTGGCTTCAGTGTGTAGCATGTTTGTATAGGCCAAATGCTCTCCTCAGATGAGCCAGATGTTTAATTTTATGGTGATTGATTAGTATTTGCTTTATTGCAACCTTCATGTCCTTTATTTGCATTTTTCTCAGGGTCTATCAGCCAGTCCTGTCTTTGTCATTTCAGCAGCAGAGTAAATTCTATCCCTCAAACTAGTAGAGCAGATTGTGATCAAAGGGTGCAAGAAGGAGACAGTGATCTGCCTAATGGTGAACATCATGCTCTAAATGCAAGGGTAAAGGTACTTGGGAATCTTAAATTACATACTTCGTGCCATGCAACATAAATCAGTCTGTTTTGCAGAGGGTGTAAGTTGGGCAGGAAACATGTATTTTTTTTCATGAAGGAAACAAACTAAACAAGATGGTTCAGATGTAAGAAAAAGCAGTGGCTGCTTACTGCAGAGTCACTGGCCTAATCCATCTTCACCTCAGTGTCCTGCCCTGCCCCCACCCTTTCTCTAACTTTAATGCCCCTTAGGCACCTTAATTCTTCCCACTACTTGAGGGAAAGATTTTACTTGCAGTATAACACAGAATAATCCACTCTGTACTTTTTACTTCAAGTCAAGCACTTTCATTGCACAACTTCAGCACTTTCTTCAAGGTATCAGTTATCATACATGTGTTTGAGGTTACTGTGGAAATTACACATTGTCTCTGGAGCTCTCTGCTGGACATAAGAGGATCAGTTCCCAACTACACTAGTCCAAAACCTGGGATAAATGGGGATAAAGCACCGAATGTAATGTGCCATATCTTTCGTACTTTGACGCCAACTTGACTGTAATCATTACCAAATTTTCTGATGCAGGAAGAAATTTGAAACCGTTGAATAAAATAAAAAAATCTTGCACCGATGACCCCCCCCACAGTCACCTTTACTCAGCCCACATAGAGCTAAAAAAATACTGTTCAGTGGTGGTTATGAATTACTTACCAGAATAGGACTGTGTTCAGTACACAGATCTTTTAAGCCTTTGTATAGTCATTCAGTGGATATCTAAGCTGATTAGATTGTCATAGTTACAGTATGCCCTGCATAAATCCAGACAGTCACTACCACATTAGTCACATGCCAACAACAGTCTTGATAATTAAGCATATCAACATGATGTAAGAATAAATGTATAGTGTTAGAGAATAAAAAGCAGAGTTCTAAAGATAACATCAGTGATGTCTGTGTTGTGTAATGTACTGGTCATTGTGACTCATCATGGTAACATATCCTACTGGGAAGGTTTTATACTGTGACAATGCTTTATTTACTTGAGTAAGAGGATAAATAGGAAATTGTGTAAGAATATAACCAGGGTAGTATGACAGTGCAGATCACAGACCACAAAACAAAGAATAAAATGTTCGCCTGCTAATTTGTGAATAGCAAAAAAACACAGATATTCCTATCAAACTGTCAAAGTCATTGGAGAGATGTGTAGGTAAATAGCTGAATTTACAGGAGGTGGGAGAGATAAGAAGCAGGAACTCTAATCGGAAAGAACAAGTGATCGCTCGTAGGCTGAGAACAGGACACAGTCATTTAAACTGAACATTTTTTACTGCTGGAAAGCATCCTACTGGTTGTTGTAATCAGGAAAGAGAAACTGTGGAATGTCTTAATCTTGTGCAAGAAGTTCTACGAAGCAAAAGAGCTGATAAGAGATGTGCAAAGTTTAGGGTTACACATTATGCTTATGTGTGGGACACAACAGAGAGAAGGACAATGTTATTTATTGAAAGGGATCTTCTCATTAGGACGACTTAGAACGAAAGGACAATGACGAACTAAAGATATAGAAGGAGTGATGCAACGTAAAACGATGCCAGCTGCTGGAAAACATCAGAAGAAGAAGAAGTAGAAGAAGAATTCCAGTAGGTGGCAGTCGAGTACAGTCACGGAAGCGCCCGTTGTTGTACCAGTTCCTTTAAGGATGTCCAAGTTTTGTAGTTCCTGTGTTGTTGACCTGTCAGCCTTGTAGTACAGGCTGTCACTGCTGAGGATTTGTCTGTCCTTCTGGTTGATGCGGTATTTTGACAGCGACACAGAAAATACTGGGACGTTGGACGCACAGGATTGTTCATCTTTACCGTTGTCACTTGTGCTAGCGAACTAGCGAGCTAACGGCTAAAGTTAGCTAATAAGCGGCCAACTTTAAAAGGTAGATTGCTAACTAGCAACTGAGGGTGGCTAGTAGCGTTAGCTAGCTTTCTTGCTTTCAGCCAGCTAGCCTGCTGGCACTGTGAGGGTAGCAAGCCGCCCACTCGTGCAAGGCAGCATTCCGAAAAAACAGCGAAAGGTAAGCAAGCAGAAACTTCAAACAGATACCTGACGTTAGCTAATGTTACGAGCCGAGATTTTTAGCCTAGTGAGGTTGGGAATTTCAGTGAGAGGCGAAAAAGTCGGCACAGGCAGTACTTCACAACTAGTATCACCAAGCCCTCTGTCAGCTGTTGGTGTCTCTCCTGTCAATAGTTGAGGTTAGATGCCTGTTGCACTCTCTGTGTCAACTTTGCATGTGTCTGCAGCCTTACTGAACAGCATTATAACTTCCCAGGGATACTAGACATTGGGAACATTGTGTTAAATGCTGTGTGGTGTTCAAAGTGTGGTCGGAGGACCGTCAGGGGCCAAATAGCTTCTGTGTTTAAACCTTACAGTACGAGCGAAGACAGCGTTGGATGTCCACACAGTTACTATTCTTAGATGTGACCCGAAACTGAACAGGTAACTTCCTGTAATCAATGATTAATCATTTGAGTCATTTGTGGAACAATGCCGCAGTCAGTGTCTCATTTGGGAGATTTTGACGTGTTTCTGGAAGATATGCAGGTTTTGGCCTGATAGTTGGCTTAAAAAAGATATCGAAAAGTCTCTTTTTGCTTTGAGAACTTAAAATAAAATAAAGATTATTCTGTACTAGCCTAGCCAAGTATTTATAAAGCAGTTACAAAAACAGCAACCACTGATCAAAGTGCTGGACAAAGCAATAAAATACAATTTGAATAAAGTTTAAATAAATAAAAGGCTGGAAGGCTAAACTTATAGGTTGAGGTTGAAACACTGGTAATCACTACAAGTTTAATACATTAAATTGTTTTCTTGGATTTGCTGAGAAGCATTGTGTTATTTAATCATTTTACAGGTTTTATCGTGTACCTCATTTGCAAAGCACTTATTCACACAGTGCTTGGCATTGGCCTCTTTGTTGCTTTCTTATTATAGCAGTCAGTTTCAGTGATGATGACATGCGCTCTTCATCTAAATTTTCTCTGTCAGTGTGTGGGAGCCCTGTAGGGCTTCTCAGTCCCAGTGTTCAGCTGCTGGCAGGAGGGGGGGCGTTTGTGCAAGTGCCCAGTGTTGGATCAGGTAGCTGTCACCACCAGGAACGTTGAGCTGCCATGTCCTTCACTCATTGTACTGAGTCACAGTTTCATAACTGACACAGCAGCAGATTTCCAGCCGGGGGCTATTATGACCTAATCGCAAGTTAAAGGAAACCTTTTCCTTTGCTTTTACATCTCTTCTTAACTTATTGCAAAAGTTTCAGATAATTAGGTCAGTTGTTAATGCTCTCAAATCTGGAGAGCATTAACAACTGACAATAACAACCAGTGTTGAACTTTATTCATGTATCACTTTCCGAAAACATAGTTGCTCATAGTGTTCATAGTGTTTGTTCATAGTGCTTTGTCTGACCCAGCAAAATAGATCACTATCAAAATGAAAAGAAAAGTACACACAACTATAAAAACAAAACAGCGAAAACACAATATGTACTCCGAACAGTGTGTGAAATATGACAGGAGAAATAAATATATGCAATAAGGCATTAAGTTTTTTAAGTATTGGTGTTGTTTGCATAAATTTGTTAGATAAATCTGACATAAAAGTGGTCATAAAGGGAGAACAGATAAAAACTTGTTTAAGACAGAACTAGTGTTCAGTAAAAGGATAAATTGGGATTATCCTAAACTATAAACAAGTGCCATGGTTAGTTGTAAAAAGTGAATATCCACTTTAATGACGTGTGGTTTGATGGAATGTGTGGAATGAGACAGAGCCTCCACCCATAACACCAGCAGCCTCATATTATAGACTTGACTTTTTTCTATATTGTGACTGTCGGGGTGGTTGTAACGTCTTCGTGAAGGTAAATGTCATGTGACGTTAAAACTTAAAGACTCTCCTGCTTTACCACGGTATAGATACACAGCAGACAGGATACAAACACGAGACCTTCCCATATTTGTTCTCTTCTGCATTAATGAACATACACATATTCGGTTGTCATTATGGCTATGGATTACTCGTTAATCATTTTTTAAAGTAAGCAAGTTTAATAACTTTTACAATGTGAGCTTGTTGGTTTGATAAGATAAGCTGCCCGAAGTCTCATGAGGGGATGTTATCATGGGCATTCTTTACATAATTATTACATATTTAAGAAAAAAAATTTGAGTGATAAATTGTGAAAAGCATCAGCTCTTTAAAGTATTAGCTACACCACTTCATGCAGTCTAGTGCATGTGTGTTACTGCTGAGCAGGCTGAAATCCTACCTACACAATTATTCATCTGTGCAAGAAGTATTCCTTCATAGCTTCCTCCAAATATCTCAGGCTGTGCCATAAAGTTGTGGAAAGGCGTCCAGCAAGCTCTTATGTGTATCACAAAGTCAGCTGAAGTCTATGAGCATAGAGTATAAAAATACGCCCACTTGTGGTGACCTGCTGACACTGGGTTTAATGTTCCCACATGCGAGGCTAACTTGATCTCACACAAGGCATCCGAAGTAAAGGCTGAATGGGGTTAATGTTCTGTATGTTTAGGAATAAACTATGGTATGTTGGAGCAGGTGGTGTTTGCTTAATTTTCACTTGACCTGTATCTCTATGGATGTGAGAATCTGTCATGGTGGTTCATACTGTGTTCTCCCAGTTTCTGGGTCAAAGTTGACTCGGCATATATCACCTGTCATAACACGACAGCTGTCTAAATTTACAGTCTGTCCTTGATGCATATTATATTGTGTATACAGTTCATACCCCTAACATAAAGTGTTACTAATTAACCTAGGACATGGAAAAGAGTTGAATGTGAAGTGTGGGGTGTTTAAATTGCACTTGTCTTGACCTTTGACCCAGATGGAGGCCCAAAGCTCCAGCACACTGCTGCTGTCAAGAAAGAGAAGAAGAGATGGCTCCAATGGAGAGGCCGAGGAGGGTGAACGGTTTGGGAAAATCCCCAGGTGTACTGTGGTGAGTCTTTGTGCTTTAACAGCACCGTATTTGCTGTGCAATCTTTGTGTGTAATGCTGTACAAAGTGCACACCAATGCAAAGAGCCCTAAGCAATAATACTGCAGTGTGAGATATCAGCTGATGTTTGCTTAGGAAATGTCATCCGTTCACCCACAAGAACAACACCCTTGATGTCTACATCAGTTTATGCTGTAAGAGTCCAGGAAAGAGCAATTACATCATTTTAAAGATATGACGACAGTTTTCTGGTTAGATATAATGAGTATATTTGTGAGGAATTTAATTTCAATAAAAAACAAAAATGCACAATTCATCCTTTATATCATCTCATTCTCCTCCAATGTCTCTTTCAGGGGCTCAGGCACCCTGCACCCTTTGCAGATGAGCTAGAGCCAGCTGATAGTAAAGCTTACAAAAGAGTCAGCATGGAAGAGGCCAAAAGGGGAACACCACGTGAGTCTGAATGCTTAAATCTCTCACACTTTGATTGTCTCTCTGGTGCCACAGTCTTAAGTAAATCTACACATGTGGTCAAAATGAACTGTTTGATTCTCTCTGTCCACCTCCTAATATCTTATCTCATCTGTTCGTCCAGCTGAAAGACCTGTGAGGGTCTATGCAGATGGCATCTTTGATCTTTTCCACTCAGGTCACGCCAGAGCCCTCATGCAGGCTAAATGCCTCTTCCCAAATACACATCTCATTGTTGGAGGTAAGCGTGAGTGTGTGTTGCTGTTGTCAGCTGCTGGATGTTGTTCAACAGCTGGATATTCTTTCAGCATTTCGTTTTTATGCTCTGTGAGCGTACGTCACATTCTGTTCCCGACTGTCTAATAAAATAAGAACAAACAGTGTGGTGGTGTTTTTAATGGCACTGCAATCAGAGATTGTTACATGTTGCTCCTTGAACTTTAGTCACAGTAAATCCCTCAGCTGAAGTATTTGAGTATTTTGTGTCTCTATGGCTTTCCCTTCTGTTTAAATCAGTTTTTCAAAGCCTCTTTCTTTTGTGGAGCAACTTTAAATCTTCACTTTAAATATTTCCTGTCAGTGTGCAGCGATGACCTGACTCACAAGTACAAGGGCTTCACAGTGATGAACGAGGATGAGCGATATGATGCGATCAGACATTGCCGCTATGTGGATGAAGTGGTGCGAAACGCCCCCTGGACGTTAACGCCGGAGTTTCTTGCAAAACATCGTGTGAGTACATGACACAGAATTAAAAACCACGACTAGAAACTTTCAGTCCCTTCACTCAGAACTTAGACTGTAGACATTTTTATAGTGCTAACTTTTTCTCTACTGTTTTTTTTGTTTTGTTTTGTTTGTTTTATTTTGTTTTATTTTTGTACAGTTTGTAGATCTGAATCTCCTGTGTTTATCTGTGTTGCTTGTAATGACCTCTCCAGATTGACTTCGTGGCCCACGATGACATCCCATACTCCTCAGCGGGCAGTGATGATGTTTACAAGCACATTAAAGAAGCTGGTGAGCAACAGCATAATGGAGATTAGGAATGTGGTATGCAGAAAACGAGGATCAAATTGGATAAGTCCAGAAACTCTTATTGCTACAGCTTGTTCTGCTTTCTTTAGGTATGTTTGCACCCACCCAGCGGACAGAGGGCATCTCCACCTCTGACGTCATCACTCGCATAGTCCGTGACTATGACGTGTATGTCAGGCGCAACCTTCAGAGAGGGTACACAGCCAAGGAGCTCAACGTCAGCTTCATCAATGTACGAAACTTTGCTTTGCTCTAACCGCGCGTTAAACAGACAGCGGATGTGTTCGTTAACCTGTCTCCTTTGTCACGTTCACCCTTAACAGGAGAAGAAGTACCATCTCCAGGAGCGCGTGGACAAGGTGAAGAAGAAGGTGCGTGACGTAGAGGAGAAGAGCAAGGAGTTTGTCCAGAAGGTGGAGGAGAAGAGCATCGACCTCATTCAGAAATGGGAAGAGAAGTCCAGGGAGTTTATTGGAAACTTCCTGCAGATGTTTGGCCCTGAGGGAGCCTTGGTGAGGATGCTGGTTTTGTTTGGTCTTTAAACACTATTTAATGAGGAATTTGATTGGAAACGTGCTTTTTGGCAATGCTAAATGTCTGGGAGACTTATTTCAGTTGAAAGGAAGGCTTTATAGCGAGTGATACACACATCTGCGAGGTGAGAGTATTATCGGTGTAAATGAACAAAACATAAACACAACAGAAATGGTGAAGACTAAAATAACATGACTTAGTAGGCTTCAGTCACACAGGACTGTAGACCAGTTACTGACAATGTAGTAACCACCAGTGTGAGGGGAAAATGTGCAACTTTTGCAAGTGTCTGCTGTCCAGCCGCTCACAGTGACGTGGTATTGTTTCAATACAGGGACACAAAACATCACTATTTTAATAAATCTATTTAAATACTCTGGGAATACTATGATCAATAGGGCTCATCTTTTGTATCACCAATATCAGTTGCCAACTGGTCGGGAATACACATTTTTCCTTAGCGACTGGAGGTTACCAGGGGGTTGTTAAGTCATAGATGTCTTTTATCTTTATTTTAGGTTATTAGTTCAGTCGGTTCCATTGTGCATAATATGTGTGATCTACAAATCAGAACATTTAATTTTGTTCTTCAATTGTTTGAACTCACAGGCAGGCAAAGATCCAAACTTATTTTCACTTGTCTCGGCCAAGATCTTGCCTGGGACTTTTAAATCTAAGTTTTCAGCTCATAGTTCTGATATCAGGTCGGAGTCCCAAAACACACGTCTTCCCATATGTAGCATGATAGTACTGTAGAAATTAAATGCAGTCTTAGTGTTTTAAAGCAGAGATATAAACTTGTAACAATGAGAAAAGCAGTCAGGAAATGAGACTCATAAAAAGAGCTTTACTTTGAGAGTTGACTTCCTTCCTTTCTTACACAACTTTAGCTGAAAGTAAATTATGTAACTTCAATCAAAAAGAGCTATAAAAGCAAGAGACCCAAACATGGTAAAATGATGCACTGTTACAAACAAGTTTCCTCAATGGCAGAAACCACCACCTGGACCATGTGTAGTGTATGTTTTTGTTACCGCTGTATGTAGAAAAGTCACACTGACTTAAAATCAGACGGCACAGCACATCATTCCTGCATTCAGCTGATTTGATCATCAGCTCATCTTTTCCCGTTTCTGTCTCGCCTCCACAGAAACACATGCTGAAAGAAGGACGTGGCCGCATGCTGCAGGCCATCAGCCCCAGACAAAGCCCCAGCAGCAGCCCCACCCGGGAGGAGCGCTCTCCCTCTCCCACCTTCCGTCTCCCCTTCTTCTCCAAGACCTCCCCGCCCCCCTCGCCTCCCCATCACAGCGGGGCCCGCGGATACCTCATCAGCGAGGACGACGACGACGACGAAGACGACGAGAACTAGACTTAGTTCGCGCTCTCTGCCGTCAGGTCGCAGTCAGTGCTACCAGTTTAGCAGAGCTGTCGAGTAGCGTGAATTTCATTGAATTCTCCTGCTTCAAATGTGTTTTTGTTTTATGGTTTTACTTTGACCTTTAGGACTTCACTGTTGTTAAAACAGCCAGGTTTTGTTTTTTGGTTTTTTTAAAAAAATTTTTAAACAACCAATTTGATCCTCTTTGTTCCTGTGTAAGGATCAGTTAAAGTTATGCCTGTAGTCACTTGAGTTCTTTACAGGTAAGTTTCATTTATCTTTCACTTCGATGTTTGCGTTGTTTTTTTTTTTTTAGTCACTCACTGTCACAGATGTTTCACGCGGTGCACTCGTCTACCACGGTATTATTAAGGTTAGCATTGTATTGCATAAGGAGTGGGTCCCCCCTCATGGCTTTATGGCTTTGGCGGGAGGGTTTGCAGGTCTTTTGTCAACTGTGTTGGAACGCCACTCCCAAATTTGGTGTCAGAAAGGTTAGCCGAGGAATCACGAAGACACTGTTGGGTATCTCGGGCTGCGGGTTGTCAGAGCAGGTCAATTAAGTGAAGTTTTACGTGACCTGCTCATGCAGCAGGGCATGCTCATACTAACAAAACAAAGACCTGGCTCTTTATTTCTCATTTTTAAAATAACCAGGAAACTCCAGATCCAGTGTGAGCTGAATCTAAGAGTACATTTGTTCTACTAAACAGCAGCGTTTTTCCAATGTGTGGGTGTGTGCCTGCCTGCCTGCATTGGGCCTGTGTTCGTCAGTGTATGCGCATGTTCGTGTGTGAAAGCTCTTAAACTGGCATGTTTGAAACGTGTTCTGTCAATATTTCCCACCTGTTGACAGATCTGGTGTAAGCTATGACTTTAATGCACATAGTAATAAATTTGCTTTTAAATTGTGTCTGCAGACGGGAAATCGGTCTTTGGAAGACTAGTTTGCGACTAGACGCCTTTCAGCGCGTAAACAGAGGAACAGCAACAGTTTAGATGTTGATGTAGATACTTAAATGCTTATTTTTGTAGATTTTTTTTTTTTCACCTGTGCTGCTTCATTTTGAGCAGAGAATCAACATTAGCAGCGGTGGAAAAAGTAAAATACACATGCAATGATTATGTCAACTATTAAGTTTCCATGTATCCAAAAACATAACATTCTGGTTGGCCATCTTTACAAATAAGTATTCATAAGCACAAAACAGGTTTCTTTACTGAATAAAGCCTCCTAATGGGAAGCACACTAACACAGCAAATCATAAAAACTTGAGACAGGACTTCCACTTCCCGACCTGGGCTTGTGTGCACCACAATTATGTAGCTACCTCCCTCCCTGAACTGATTGTTTCCGAAGACGAGCACAAAGTATGGGGATAAGGTTTCCTTTTATGAACAGAGCCATTGTTCCTGCACTGAAGCAATGTGACTTGCTCAAATATTTAAGTCCAGCCTGTGTGTGTTATGTCCTGTATCTTTGGGGATAAATCATGTTTGTTTTTTTTCCCTCCCCTCTGTAACCGTGACTGAAACATCACAGGTGATCTGAAGATGTAATGCAATACTGTTAAGATGACGCTAATATAAATGTTGACAGATGTCGATTGATATGCTCTAGGCTTGGTTTCCCAAAAGCACGAGTTGTTGTGGGTGAAATCTTACTTGGAACTTGAGGGAAACTGCTGAACAAGACTTGAGTACTCACCCTGAATTATTCCTTGAGGAAATCCAGCCTAGACTTTGGTGCTGAGCTACTTTTGGGAAGCCTAGCTTTGATTCTCCTGGAATCTTTTCCATTAAAAATCAGTGTGAACTTCTCATTAAGAGCAAATCCACCTACAAGGTGGTGGAGGATCGAGTGGCAAGCCAATAATAGCCACTATTACTAAGAGGCATGTAAATGTTTTAACAGGAAGTGTTTTAATCGTGTTATTTTACGGTTTGGAGTCATTTTGTTTTATGTCCTGTGTGTAGAGAAAGAGCAAGGCAGGAAAAATGTATTAAACTTGTTGGCCAAAGCATTTCTGGATCATGAGCCATCATTTGTCTTTCAGTATTTTCCATGTCAACTGCATTATTTGGCAGCTTATTTAACCTGCATTTTAAAAAATCTGCTGTTCCCACAAAGAAGCCCATCCTTATTTCAAACAATGAGAAAAGGAAACTGGTACAATAGAATTCAGACAGCCTAAAATAACATCAATCAAATGAAAACACATGTAGCAGGTGGGTTTGGTTACAGAGTCAGATTTAATTGGACAGAACGGTCACCAGGGCTACAAACATGAAGCAGACAGGTGCAAAGCAAACGCCAGGGGGAGACCTCACCTCACCGCAAACACGTCTAGGGCCTCGTCTTTGAATCCCAAAGAAAACCAAGTGTGCCAAAGTTAAATTTGGGTGTGAATTTGGGTCACGACTTGCTTATCATGATGATGGTCAAGCTTAAAAACTGTCTGGAATGTTCCCTTATGGTTTAACTTCACTGACTGAATGCCAGAAAAAAAAAGTGAGGGAGGAGAAGTGGAAAAATACCAGGGAAATCTATCAAAAACAAACTGCTTGCACATCATCATTTCTGCTCTGCCTGCTTTTGAGATCCGAATGAGCACTCCTGAAAACACGGATCACCTATCAGTCAATTCATTCAAAAGGGTAGATTCTACTGAGAGACGTTTGTATACAGGAACTACATCAGGATTCTTTTTAAACCACAACAGCTACTAATCATCTTAGCAGGGATAACTCGAAGATGTGGGACTTCTAAATAAGTGTAGAGTAGATAGTGGAACAATAACACTGAATAAACACAACGGGGAGGGGGGGGGACCCTTCAAGCCTCTAGTCTGCTCCCCTGGACACTCCCACATCACTCGTCTTTTTCTTTCAGACACCGGCTGGTTCATGTTTACTCATCACAACGAGATATATACGATACAATGGTTCACATTTTGCATATATCTGTGCATTATAACATATTTACTTTTTTTTTTTCTTTGACAATGTAAATTTCAATCTTCAACACCTAGTTAGGGAGAGGTGGGAGGGGGTGAGAGAGAAGTGATAAGGGCTGAGGGAGGAAGAGGAAGGAAAAGGAGGGGGGAAAAAAAAAAAAAAATCTTAACAGGATAGATGGGAGGGGAAGTGGTGAGTTTGCTGCCTGGCGGGGGGGTACAACTTTAGCAGCGGGTTTCATAGATTCCAGAGCGGCCGATGTACCGCACCCATTTGATGACATCGTGGTCACTGTAGTTGAGCTTGGACTCAAACACCTTCAAGTAGCGCACCTTCAGGCCGGATGGCGCAAAAGGAACCTGCAGGGACAAGGGAGGAATGTTACAAACGTGCCAAAACATGCAAGGAGGTGTAGGTTGCAGGTTCTTGCAACAGGAAGTGTATTTATGTGGAAATAGTAAGCAGGATGTGATTTGCATGGAAGATAGTAGGATTGCATTTAATCCAGAGTCCATTTTTATGGCTAGCAGCTCTACAATAAGGTCCACTTAGCATTCAGAAATCAGTAATCGGGCAGCGAAGTAAGGCTCATGTGCAACTCCAATGAGCATTCTTACCTCAAAGTTCATAGAGATGGGAGGCCTGGCCCATTTCTTCTTATCGTTGGTCGGCAGAAGCTCAATCTCAGCACTGATCTGAGACTCCTTCATCCCAGCCATCCGTTTGATCCTAAACAAGCACAGAGAAAGATGTGAGACATTGCATTTTTCAGTCCAAAAAAAAAAAAAAAAGGAAAAGCAAAGAAAAGATATTAGGTTGTTAATCATCAATTTTTCAGAGAGCATAAAAGCAAATTTGCTTTTCCCATGTGCAGCAAAGTTGATACTCACTTCCAGACAATGGCGTTCTCACTGGCCTTGTACTTGGCTTTTCCTTTCATACAAATCACCTGCACACCGCTAGTGTTGAGGGGTGTTGGGATACGCACCTGAGGAGTGACGATAAAACAATAAATAATTAGAGCAGGTAAACTTTTGACCCATAACTGCACATTTTCTCAGACTTAAGTTCTTAGAATGAAAAACCTATTTTCTTAACATCTTGGGATTTCTGAGTAAAATGCTACATGTTGATAGTAACGTGAAAAACAGCTGACCTCAATCTTCTGAGCCAGCAGTGATGGTTTGAAGTTGGACTTGATGACCACTTTCACCTCCAGTTTGGTGCGGCCCACCTCCCTGACTAGAGGAATAACTCGGAACGGCAGGATGATGTCCTTTGTAGTGCGATATCTGCAAGAAATGGCATGAGAACAAACGGTGTAAATTAGTAAAGCAGAAACAAGCATAGTCGGTGTCTTCAGTGTTCATCCATGCAAATTAATGATGATTTTAATGTCATTAGAGCCAAACAATTTCTCATGACTTCACGATAAATAAAAAGCTAAAACAGAAAGAAAATTTTCATCTACTGACCTCATAAGCTCATACTCTCCATCAGGGGGGATGAAGCTGATGCTACGCTCAGAGTCAAACTTACTGAGGCGCACACACTGGTGGAAGGTGCAGTCATCGATGGCTATGGACTGCTTCCCACTACCAGGAAAGAAAACACATCAGACACCACATGAGATTAAAGAATACTCCACCTGTTTATTACTAAAAAATAGAGCTGGGCGATAGAACGATAACGATATTTATTGCGAATTATTAACTTTTTCTCGATAGAAAAATTAAACTATTGCGATAGGCCTCATCTCTCTTGTCCTCTTAAAAAAGAGAAGAACAGCCAATCCAAATTAAGTAGCGCAGAGCCGAACCAATCACAGCCGCAGCGTCACGTCACGTGACTTGTTACGTGCAGCACAAGTGCCAAGCCGTACATGTGTATTTGTTTGAGAAGCAGCCAGCTGCCGTGCCACCCGGGTAATGGAGGAAATGAGTGCGCCGACTAGAGAAAAATCAACCGAGAGCGTGAGCGAAGGTTACCGAAGAGAAAACCGATGATGGTTCCAATGCCGGAGAGATTGTCGAATGGAAGGGCCATAGAAGTTCCGTAGTGTGAAGGTATTTCAGCTATTTCAAGTCTGACAAAAAACAGAGTAGCGCGCACTGTAAATTGTGCCGAAAGCAAGTCTGGAAATACAATAAAGCGGTGCATGCTCAATCTCTGACTGAAAGCGCTAATTGACTTAAAACCCCTTTTCGTCATTCGGCTTTTGTCAAACTAAAGTAACTGTTAAAACTGTTTGAAAAGCTAAGCTATACAACAAGGAGAGATTGAGAATTTCCTTTTAGTTCTCAGTTTATTTGATATTGACAAAAGTTAGTCAATTTTGTCTGTTCTTCTGTAAAACGAACTAAGATTTATTTTTAGAATTAAAATTTTGTTTCTAAGTGGAATTGACAATTTAGTGGTCTGTTTTGTTTGTTCTATTTTGAAACTTAAACGCTTTAGCGGCTGCCTTTTGTGTAGTTTGCAATATTTTCCTTTATTTATCTGAAAAATTCTCATGTTCCTTAAGTACATCTACCCTGTTGAACTTATTATGGGAAATAAATATTTAAATCAAAACAAGCTGCTGATTATTTCACATTTTACTTGTGAGCAACGGCACATTTAAATCTTACAAATATAGTTATTTGGCTTATATCGTGATATATATCGTTATCGCCAGAAATGAAAAAAAAACATATCGTGATATGAAAAAAACCTATATCGCCCAGCTCTACTAAAAAAGTACAGGAAAAACAAAAAAGGTACAATGTCCCAGTCTCCAAAAGCTAAAAACTACAACTTTCCCTCAATTAACGTTTATCATACGAGTACACAAAGGGATACAACTGCTTAGTACCAAGACATGTGCACCTGGTTGAGGTTAATGTCATTATTCTGCATTTAAAACAAATCACAGTCTCTGTTAGGTGTTTGGGTAAAGGATTAGATATCAAGCAGGTAGGTGTGGGCGCAAAAAACAAACAAACAATTCTACCAAAAGAGGGAAAGCAACCACCAGGCAGCACACTCAAACGTTAAAGATGTGTTTTGTTTTGTTTGTTTGTGTGGTGAGCAACAGTGCATGAGATGTACAAATTCTTAATTTGCTAAAGGGCTGAGATGAGACGGGAGCTGGTGTAAGTGTGCGTTGAGGTGGCAGAGGGTGAGGACACTTGTCAGTACAGTACCTTCCTCCCCCTAAATCACTGAGGTACAGCACATAGAAAAGAAAGAGAGGGAAAGAAAGAGATGCATCCAAAGGAAAGAAAAATGAAAAAGAAATTGTAAACCCTGTGTCGTTGCAAGCAAGACAATATTAACACAGACACAAGCATAACTTAGACCTTTTAAAACTTGGACAATGACATTTCCTGTTGTGGTTTTAAAAATAAAATGCGTATCACTCACCTCTTCCCTGCATCATCAGAAGCTCCTCCCTTGCCCTGCTTGTCGATGACGATCTTGTCGTTCATGCCAAATTTACACTCGGGCATTCCACTCAGGTAGCTCTTCATCACGACTCGGCCGGACACGTGAGCACTCAGGACCTGCCCTGTATGGAAATGCTTATGTTAGGCAAAGACGTCACATGGGATCTGATGCTACTCATTATTCAACTCTTACTTAAAAATTTATGTCTCAAGTATGAAAACAAGTAGTGTTAAGTTTAGAGTTTATCACTTTCAAAATCAAATACATGCATTTCCAAGACAACAGTAAAACTTCTAAACATGTTTTCTGAGTAATCTTTGTAAACATAAGGACCCATGTTTTGGAAATTTGTAACTGAGACACCCATAATCATCTCTACCATGAGTTGCAACTGTAAACGTTAATACCTACTGCTGCTGGGAAAAAATGTCGGATACGAGACAAGAAGACAAAAACAAAAATCTGCTTTATTATTTTGAATTTGCATGATTTGAATGATAAATTCACAGAAAAACAGTGCACACTTTATTTTCATTGTCACTTTTTCTAAAGGCACCATAAACGCACCTTGAGGTGACATAAGCAGGTTAACGCTTTCCAGTACGTCCAGGAAGAGCTCATTGCGGCGATACTTGATGCCCTCACGACGCCAGCCAATCTGCCCCGTCACCTGGCTGGTGATCTGAGACTGCTCCTCTTTTGTCTGAGAAACAGAGAGGGAAAATGTATCACTACTAACAAAAGTCAAAAGGGGATCATCAGCTCAGATCATCAACATGGATCTACACATGGATAAAATTCATTTTCAGTATGCCGTTACCTGGTGCTGAAGTGTCCAAAGGTCGCAGTTGAGGGAAAACAAAACAAAACAAACAAACAAACAAACAAACAAACAAAAAGAAGAAAATTATTTACATTTTAAGGCAAGTTTAATTTTATACATTTTATTTCAGTATCATGACACTGATTAACCGCTAACCCTCTATTTATTTTTCCTACATGACAAGTGGATATGCACTTTTTTATTTCCAGTGTTTCACATTATGACACCGACAGTTACAGTTTGCCTCACTTGGGAGGATTGAGCATTAAGAAACAGGCTCCAGGAGTTTCTAGTGGTACTGGAATAAATTAGGTTTATGTTGTTATTACTAGTCCCAGTCCCAAACACATTAGACTTTCTTAGGCTGTAGTATATTTAACTGGGAAATGGAGAGTGTACCCTTGTTCTGTCAGAGAGGGAGCATTCACTACTACTGACCTGTCCCTTAATGCCCTGTTGGGTTATGAAGGTCTTCAGCGCTCCAGTCTCTGAGTTCTGGGGGTAGCCAAAGTCCAGGATCTCTGTATGAACAAACACAAACACATAGCTTGTTGGGTAAGAGGGGAAAACTAGGACATGTAGGGCCAAACACAACCTGTTGACTCTGCCTTGACTTTAACCTGGACACAAACATAGTGAACAGACTAAAGCAGGGAGCCTCTTTTCCCCCCAAATAAAACTATTTACACTCTACCATAATAGAAAAAAAAAATATTATGAAAATTTAACTGATCTTTCACACGAGCACTCATCACCACCTACCATCCAGCAGCTCATAGATGAGCACAAAGTTGTTCTTGATGTTCTCCTCGCTGATCTTGCCGAAGTAGGCGGTCATGACGTCACACATTTTGTAAAGGAACTCAAACACCATGGCGGCGTTGACATTTTGCTTGGTGACGGCTGCCAACCAGATGTTGGAACGCTTCACGTGGAAGAAGCTGGTGCGGGCGATATTGGTTACCGGCGATCGAACCTGCTGCCTGGCGTGGATCACGTTCACGCGGAACGCATCCACAGCATTACGCCTGGGACGCAAGGACGAAAGACAGAAAGAGGAGAGGAAGTTGAGATAATTGTTTACAACAGTGTGACATCATGTGAAAGTACTCCTGCAGTATAACTACAAGTTAAGCTCTGCCCAGACTCATAACAAACAACTTCTTAATACCTCAGGAACATATATATTCATTGAATAGAGGAACAGTTACCACAAACACATTCAACCAACAGAAAGGGGGCATGTTAAGTTGGTGTTGTTTTGTGTAAAGTGGGATAATTACCATGAAGAGACAACTGAGACATCAATGCAACAATGTCATAATTAACTCAAATTTATAGAGAAACACAAAAAAAACCTGACGAAATCACACAGCTAATCTTGCACAATCTGATCTTTATTTTAATGTCTTTTTATTTAGGCAGAAAAAAAAGAGCAAAATGATCTGAATTGCATTCTACACAAAGTATACTGTAGCTTATTGCCGAAACTCAACCATGATTAACATGGATTTATAGATAACAGGGCTCTGTATAAGGGATGCAGCAAGTTCTGACAAGAACTGACAAATCCTACTGTCCCGGGAACATCTTCAGGGCCTTTCCAGCCACAATCTCCCACCTTTACAATCCCCAAAATAAGTAGATAAGAGAGTATCTGCTAACCAAAAGGGCAACATTGCAGAGAAACCTTTTCAAACACTGATGTTCTACTTTTCTACTGTACAACAGCATGAAGGTGGTTCGATTTGAGTATATTTGCATATCCCCAAATAAAAAGCTGAACTCTAATGATGCCCAGCGCTGCGGTTAAGAGCTGCCTGTCAAATACAGGCCATGTAAAAATAAATGGATAACTACGCGCAATCTTGTCTTGTTGCTGCTGCATATACAAGCAAATGTCTCACTTAAAAAGCAAAACAAACCAACAACAACAAAAAAAATCTTAAGGAATAAAACATTCTGCAAAGCTTATTGATGTAGATGCTAAAATAGAGTAAAAAGGTTTGTTGGCTAATGTTAATTTTGCCTCATGACTTATTTCATGTTTAATAAGCAAAGCTGTGACAGCATGAGTGCAGTGGGTAGCAGGTTTAATCATCATCTGTGTGTTAACACAAATACGTGTGTTCAGAGCAATAGCCTACTATTTGACAAAAACAACCATGTACAGAAACTCCAATCACTACTCACTTCCATAACCACAGTGTAATGTAATAACTACTGGGGCAAATAGGAACACATGAGAACAATGCATTGTATTTTAGCATGACAGTTGCACTGAACAAACAGAGGGAGTTAGGCCTGTGTTTGGCAGCCTTATTTCTGCTTTCTTATGCATTTGAAGTACATAAATGCCCCATCCACTGTTTGAGGAAATAAAATGGGGAGGACTACTTTTGCAATTCAAATGTAGCGAATTCCAATTACATCAACTGTCAATTCACCCAGGTCAGTGTATTGAACAGCAGCTATATCACAGTTAACTAGACGTTCCACCTTATTAGATCAGCTTCAGATTTAAATCATTCCATCTATTAAATTTATACACAAAAATCATTATTAACATCTACAAAAGTGCCATTAGAATATTTAAAATCATTTGTTCAATTTATATGAAGGGAAGAAAAAACAATAATTAGGGTAAAGGATCAGAGGACCATCTAACCATGATATCCCATGCTCAGACTACATGCTTAGGCATCAGCAGAACTGACTGTGAGCAAGACTATTCACTGAAGTGGCCAAGTTCTTTGGCTATGACTGATTTGCTGTTATATTTCAGTATATGGTGGTTTATTTACCACTGTAATGGCATGACGGGTGACTCATGCTTGGAGAAAGTATCGGGAGTCTGACTGTGGAGTCAATGGGCATGCACTTTAGGGGATCATGGGGTCATTGATTGGTGGCCATGAGAGGGAGAGGTCATGCTTTAGAGGCTCGAGCATCTCTTACCTATTCCTACAGGGGCCAAGATGAACAGATGGAGGAAAATGGTGATAGAGGATAGAGAGGAGACACAAATGAAGTAAAAGGAGACGAGAGACAAAAATGCACAAGAGACATTTTCGTGCATCATGTAGACAGGGTGAGTAACATGGTGGTATTATGATGCCATCACTATAGCTGACTATGTTGGGAAAAGGTCAGCAGTATTATGCTGCTCCTTAATCTAGTGCTTTACAACACAACAGCATTTATGCCACTGTATTTTACCGAATTGTTATTTCAAGAAAATCAAGTTGCATGACAGCTTCAACTAAAAACTCAGATCATAAAGTAGCTGTCAAAACAACAATACAGAGCAAAGTACCATGTCTGGTTTACCCTGCATTCTGCAACAGTGAGGATCACCAATAGCAACTGATGCTGATGAGCTCAACATCAAAGATAAAGGACGAAATGTGGAAGCAAGAACATGACATTAGAATTTTCTCTGGCCTTTTTCCCCCTGTAAGCTTAATACGAAAACAATATACAAAGACATTACCTTTCCTTATTCACTGTCAATCTGTAGTACACGCAGCGCTGCGTATCAGAAAGCAAAACAAGCAGCTGTGTTTGTGCTACAGCTGACAAGGAAGGAGCAAGCATGAAAAATAAAAAAAAACTATTATTTTACTAATCCTGCTAAAAACAGCACAGATTGAATATACAGATCCCTGCATGACACTGCATGTAGCCAACTCAGACCATTAAGTGGTGTCTGAGTGGCTCAGCTTTTCGAGGCAACAGGTCATACTGAACAGTTCTGCAATGCAGCATACTGCTTACTATTCAATCCGTTTTCTCCCCAACTGTGTTTGTGGTGTCACCATGCCTTCAATAAATAGATTAAATGTTAAAAAAGGCCAAAAATGTATCTCTTGACCCAAAAACAGGAGAATACAAGTGTATCAGTTCACACACTTGTCCCTCTACAGCTTGCCAACCTTCACTGTGTAAATCTACAATGGCCTGGTCTCTCAGTTCTGGAAAAGAGCCTACTTGGACTTCAGAACAGTCAATGAATGTGAATACACAGAATTTAATAGGCAAATTTAGCTATTTACATTGGTGACTCTTTCTCAGTGTAACTCTGTAGAGCTAAATATGATACTACAAGCACTCGCCAAGTCACACCAGACATTAAACAGTCCCTAGTACAAAATATATGTCATGCCAGGTGGCCCGGTGTGAGAACTGAGCGTGTATTTGTCCAGCGAAGTGCCGCATGCTGCCTGATGGATGAAGAGCATCACCCAGGCATTGCTACCGAAACCAAACAGAGTAGGACAGTGAAAATACATTTTAAGCAGACCATCTCCTGTTGTGTTACAAATATGAGATGAGGCAACTGTTCCTGCCTGACATAATTTTACAAGTATTATCTGGGGTGTTTAAATGGAGAAGAAGAAGAAGAAGAAGAAAAAGGGGATGTGGCCAAATCTTCTGGCCACCAAGCGGAGCCCTTACATGGCACATCTGAAACCACGTAGGCAACCTGACACCTTCATGGACATTATTACAACGTGGTGTGTATACTGTCAAAGGTTTCTCTTCAAAACTGGCTTAAAACTGCTGTGTTAGGATAAGTTATGGTCTTCCAATAACATAAAAGTTGCTTTGTAAAGACTTTCTCATACAAAAAACATTTAAAAAGAAAAAAAAGCTGGTGTATATCTTCCACTCCAAACGTGAGAATCAAACTTACTCTCTGTAAAATCACAGAAAGTAAGTTTGAGGAAGGAGAACATGAACTCACAAATGAGCTGTGCAGCAGTAACAGATCTGATCTGATATGCCTAGAGTCACACTTTATGTCTGTATAACAGATTTCCACAAAATTTGCAAAATACATTTCAAATTGGGACTCCGTGTTAGGATTAATTAATTAATGTTAAGGAATCTACAGCACGAACTCCTTCATGGCTTTTGTTTTCCAAACACATGCGAGATTTAACTGACCTTATGTATTGTTATAAGCAGTGAACATTTCAGTTCAGCATACATCAGATATTATGCATTTGGTTTAAGACATTTCCTGACACCAGTGAGTAACCTTCTGTTTGACTGAAGACTTTAAAGTTAAAATATGTTATCACTGACTAGTAAATGAATGTCTACAGGATATTAAGCAATCTTTATGGGGAGGGAAAAGAAGGCTTCCTCTCTGTGCCTTTCTGCCATATGGTAAGAATTAATAACTTGTGTCTTCAAGGAAGAGTCAACATTGAATCAATTTGGAAGAGCTTTTCACTCAGATGCACTTAATCTTTTAAACACAAGGTGTGGTTGGATAAGCTTGAGTGAACCAAATCATTACCTCAGACAATATGGAAAAAGAATAACTTTTTCCCCCTCAATTGTTCCTTTCTGTATTTAGTCACTTATAAACCAAGTCCATAATAAATATTTTTGTACACATTTGATTATTTTAAAAATTGTACTACACAGAGGCAGTAACACTACTCTAAATTTAATCCCGTTGCAGGTTTGTATTTGGTCAACAACAGGAAAGACACGTGTGAACTTAGCCAAGAAGAGACATAATCCTCTCTCATCCTGGATCAACTGCAGCCTCTCCACCCACACTGCATCAGGACCTTCTCAGTGATCTGGAGTTTCTCAAAATCTGGGAACATTAGAGCGGGGTTTCTCCCAACTGAACATACCCTATGTCATCTCGGTAAACTCGGGAGATGAGGACCTCCCCCTTGTGGTTGTAGATGAACAGTCCTCCAATCATTGTGGCTGCTCTTCAATCCCAACCTGCCATGGTGAAACCAAAGCCCTCCTGAGAAAAGACAGAAATGAAGACAGGATATGTGGGAAGGAAAAGGAGGAAGAGAAGTAGAGAAGTGAAAGCAGCAAAAAAAGTGAGGGAGTAAGCAATAGTACAGAGAGGCATTTGTCCCTCACATCCGCTTTTTCCGTCCTTCTCACTCTCTCACACACACACACACACACACACACACACACACTAAAGCCAGATGGATACATCCTGCAGCTGCACTACTGTGGTGACTCATTTTTCTGTAAGACACGCACACATACATACATTATTTACTCCGTACAGGCTAAAAACCACTGCAACTACTCTCACCACAGACAGTTCCCTGTTTTCTTCTAAAGTAAATAAGATTATTGACGAGAGATTAGCAGCTACCAATCTGACGCCGGATGCCACCAGACAGCCAGCTAAAAATCTGATGGCCTAACTAAAGTGTCGTCTTACTGGCATGTGTTGTCCGAATCGGGTTATATTCTAAAATAAAAAAATATCATCAAAAATATTCTAAAGACATTTTTTGTCGTTTGGTGATTAATTCTTGCAGAAAGGTGCCCTCCTTAAAGAATGAAGATTCTGGAAAACAGAGGATGAAGGACATGCCTGACATTCCTCGAAGATAGAATCCAGACCATTTACACACACAACAGCATTCAGAGGAAAACCACCGCACAGATATAAGCCCGCAAGTGAGAAAATATCTCCTCGTTAAAGCACCGCCGAGTCGTGACAGAATAAACCTCGCACAGAAGCCGAGTGCTTTAATCGCCCATTTATCGGCGAAGTCAAGATGTCTGCTCACTCGGGCCATTTCCTAACGTTCATACATTTTTCATATTTTTCATTTTTTTCCCTCGACCACCGCGCGGCAGGTTAGCTACCATTTTTTTTGTCTTAAATATTATTAAGTGGCTTGACTGTGGTTAGAGGCTTGACCTTCAACTAAGATCGAAGTGATGGAGAATACACCGAGTGAGATATAAGCTAGCTAATTTAGCTCACGATAGCGGGCTAGCTGGCGGTGATATTCAGCGAACCGGAGTCGAGCCGTGCAGAATTTTAAATGGACTTCCGGTCAAAAGAAAACCAGTCAATTTGACGAGACCTTAAAGAGAACCATTAACTATCATCGACAACAGACGAGTTAGCCACGTAAAAATACAGCACGGGTTATTCAACAGTGTTGGGTAATATATAACGTAATAAGAGATATTTACAAGGGCGCCCTTCCTTGCTTTTAATTTGAAGGAAAAAACGAGTCCTTTCCGTTATCAGGCTAGGTACTGCTAATGGATTGACGTTAGCTAGCGCCGCGGCGGCTAATGTTGCTACGTTAGCATCACTCACAAATGAAACCGTTTCACCGGCTTTCCGTAGTGGTTTCCGGACTACAGTTACCCTAATTAACGAAAAAACTGCAGTCTTTTACCTTACCCTAGTTCTCTCAAGAACGCCACCAGTCTTTTGCCTCCCCGTTCGGCCTCGGATAGCTTATGTCAGGATCCAGTAGGTTCCCAGTTCACACGCCCGCTAATTCCGCTCCTTCCTCCTGGTCCTCTGATAGCTGTCAGCTGACCCGCCGTCCTTACGCACAGCCGTTCCGCCGTGACAGGAAAAGGCGCGGCTGGAAAGATGTGTAAACCGCACCCAGGCCTCGATACGATAAGCGACATGGGTTACTGGCCAGTTATCGTTTCACGTTTTACGGAAGGTAATGGTTATGTTTAATAGCTGGAAAGTGGGCTAGAATCCCTTATACAATAGATTTGAATTGCGCTGACATGTATATGTACTTGTTAAATATCGACAATTTCTCATTGGCTCCAAGAAGTTTAAGAAGAAGAAAAAAAAAAACACTATTGCATTTTGTTTATTTTTTCCATGGTGGTAGTATGGGTGGTCTTGTTTTACCCTGTCCTGCAGAGTCAACTTCAATTTTATTTTCCAAACTGAACCGAATCGCCTCTCAACAGGAGTTTCCGCCTCAAACCACAGGGAACATTTTGCATAGAGTTGTTCAGTCTGGGGCAAGTCCAAATGTACACAGGCTGAACGTTTGCACACTCCCACAGCGCTCCCCCACTCTCTCTCACTCATTCTCACACACACATCTGTACAGCAGACTGCCTAACCTTCACATTCCTGCGCCTGGACGGTTTGCAGTCCACTGCTTTTAAATGCAAATATAACCTCAGGTACCATAAAGGCAAAAAGAAAAAACTCACTAGGTTTCAGTTTTTGGTTTTGCAGAAAGGTATACACAAGCACACAAAACAGAAAGCAGCAGATTTAAGTCATAAAACTATATTTATAAATAAAAAGACATTTTCCTTGATAAAAGAGTAGTGTGAAAGTCATGGTAAGAAATTTTTTTTCCACTATACATTATCACAAGACAGTCTGAAGATTCGCTGGTTAGCAGACGAAAATGTAGTTGTGCCGTATAAAAACGACTCTGGAAACTGAATGCTCATGTTAAGCATTAAAAAGAAAAAGAAACTAGTTGTGACCAGCTACACATATAATAAAACAAATGCATTCTCAAAGTATGGACTGTAATTCTCTTGCACTACATACATTTCTTTCTTTCTTTCTCTCTTAAGTCAAGCAAATACTTTAAAAGTCTGAATAAGATTAACAGTTAGTGTTCATTTCAGCTTCTTTCAGTCATTCTTTTTTTCTTGTTAGAGGTCAGCAAGTGGGGGGAAAAAAGAACAGGAGGAGGGAAGAGGCTTCAGTCTCTCTCGGTTTGGACGTGGACAGGGGTGGGGGAGGACAGAGAACGTTAGATAAGGAACCCAGAGGAGGGGAGGGAAGAGTGAAAAGAAGAACAAATGAAAAACATCCATGTGGAAAAGCACTGAGTCATCTACCCCAGCTGACCATTTCCACTGCCTCCCTCCCTTCTCCTGCTCTTTGTCCTCGCTAAAACTCTTCCCCACCGTGGAGCGGAAACTGAGAAAGGCGCTTTGGTTCCATCTGGAGCAGGGTGGGGGGTGTTTCTTCACTGAAGAAAGTATGGCCACTACAACTACTAAGAAAAAGTACAAGAGAGGAGGAGCATTTTCTCTCAGCGTACACAACAGGGTGGTTCCATTTCTGCCTTTAGGTCTTTATAACCGGTGTCACATCACATCGACAAAAAATTCTCCAGCGTTGCCCACCGCCATGCGCAGAGACTGCCGTGACGCAGTGAGCTCAGGGGGCACCGAGGCAAGCTCTCTGCCAGGTGGGGCACCAGGTGCAGCTGTAGAAAGGTGTGGTGGCTGAGGGGGTAGGCCAGGGGGGCCGTACACAAGACCAGGCCCATAAGCTATAGAGTGGGAGTTGGCACTGCGGTGGCTCACAGAGCTGCGGACGCTTCGTTCACTAGGGGGAGCCACTGAGCGCTCACTTGGCGCCCGGTGGCTCCTGATCTCTGATTCGCTGCCACTGCCGCCGGATTTTCGGCCCTCATTCTTGCTACAGTTAGAACCGCTGCTCCCTGTGAACAGAAAAAAAGAGCAAAATTATTATGCAAGCGAGATGCATGTTTAAAAAATAAAAATAAAAATCACATCTTTTTCTAATTGGGTGCCAATGACATGACGAAGGCAGCGCTGACCCAGTTTGCAGGAGACTCTGGAGGAGAGCTGCATGACTAATGCTGACATAGTCTCGGAGCATTCAGGCCAAACAGCTTAGCTATTCCTGAAGGCAGTCACAGGTCTTCATTTTATTATCCAACTCAGACTCCTTAATTTTAGGGCAAGTTCCTGAGAGTGATTAATTTAAACCAAAACAGCTTATCTGATTAAAAAGAAACTTGTTGTGGAGGATGCTTTGGTCCAATGCATGTCATCAAATCCAAAAACACAGGAAAGTATTCATGTCAGTTTAATTTTGTGTCTATTAAAGAGCGCGAGAGAGAGATGCAGGATGTTACCCAATCTTAGCACAAACACTGGAAGCGTGGGGGAAAAGAAATCTGAATTTCACCAGAAATATTAAAGCAAACCCAAACCCCAACACTTTGTCTTTTACATTCTCTATCCTGCTAATTTGTGCACTACTCACCCGTGCATTTAAGTTAAATGAGCACAGAGCATCTAAGATGTTGTCTCAGTGGGCCCAGCTGTTGTTGGTTAGTAAATATTTTCAATGTGGAAACTGCACCTTAAACCACAATGTCTGCTTTTCTAGTTCCACACATATTAAACACAGAAACCCCAACATCTGAAGACTTGGGGGGTGATGGAAAGAGTCCTTTTTTCACTACTCACAGAGCAAGGCTGTGTCCTTCAAGTTTTTGAAGTCAGCTTATTAAAACATACACTGTTCCTATAAGTGAATTCAAAGTGTGGAGGTAAAACTCCACACTTTTTCTCATCTCATACTGCGCAACAGAGTAAACTAAATGTAAAACACTGCAGAGATGTTGTAATATCACTTAATATATCCCTTTCACACAGAATCTGTCTACAGGCTTATAAAGTCTTTGAGAACACTCTTTCACAAAAAAGCAGCTATAGCAAGCATTAATTAACCTCAGCAGCAATGGCTGGTTACCCTCTTGTGAGCTGTGCACCTTTGTAGAAGCATAGTTGTTAAAAGTTTTAGGGAAACCGTGTGCTACTGACATGAATTTTGATTTTTCTTTGAGTAGAAACTGCAAAAATTAACATTGTAATTTTATATGAAGTGCTTGAAATTTATCTGTTGAGCACTTATTTAAATTGCACTAACCACTGTGCTGGCTCCCTGCGCTGCCAGCTCCTGGTCCACCATGGAAGGGCTGCGGCAGGTCGTAAGGGTGCGGAATAGGGAACTGGTATGGCAGGGCCATGGGCCAAGGGGCTGACCCAGGATGGGGCAGAGGGGGGAGGGTGTCCTGATCTGAGGCACCACCGCTGGATCCATCATGATCATGCAGAGACAAGTGGGTCATGTCTGAGGGAAAGAGAAGACGACTCCGTTAGATTTCCAAGTCGCATCCCACTTAAACTTTTGTGAAACTTGCTGTTACTGCTCACACTCTAAGCAGATCATTGAGCAAAGTCCACTTACTGCCACAGAGGTCTCCAAAGACATAGTAGCACTGTTCAGAGAAGGTGATCTTATTGACGGTGTGTCGGATGTACCCAGCCTTCAGCAGATTGCTGGCATATTTACGAGCTTCACGGCGATCTGTGAATCCTTCCACATGATGGAAGAGCCAGTCCACCACATCAGAACCTGAAGCACATGTTTTAGAAATCAAATCGTAAGTCTACAGCTTCGCTGATCATATTTAAGATTTTTTTGGCGACTTTACATATATCTGATGGTGATTAGTTAATCTATACTTCAATTTAACATCAATTTTTGTTTTCAAACTTGAGCTCTGGTAACCTGGTAATACACCTTGGTATAATAAAGGCAACTCGAGCTCATGCTGAATGTTTCTCAGTTGTCGGAATTAAAAAAAAAGAAAAGAAAAAAAAAGTCCAAAATGTAAAAATATGAATTAATCGAAGCAGTATTTGGCTATCGCTTTGGTATCAGTGAAACACTTAATCTAAAAGCTGAGAAGATGTGGGTCTGTGTGCACGAATACTGGTGAGAGTAATTTTTTAAAAGCCCAGTCAAGCTCACTTTGACAGACGTACCAATAAAGGCATTAGCGATGGTTATCTTGAGCCACATCCTGTCTCGCACCTCCAGACCTGACTCTGGGCAGGCCATCGCCTTAGCAACCGTTGCCATGTCACTGTGGATTGAGAGGTGGAAGTCATCGAATCCTAGGAAAGAGGACATGAGCAACTTAACATGGGGGTGGTGTTAAATCTTTTAAATCACAAATTGAAACATTTAGGTTTAAGGACAAAGAGGTGCGGCTCCATCAAGTATAAAACTGTTGAGCCACATTGTGTTTTGTTTCCAAAACATTTAAAATTAAAGAACTACTGAGTGCTGTTTTCTGGGGTTAAAAAAAATAAAAATAAAAAAATAAATAAAAAAAATATGTTGGCCTGTTTTGGAATTTGCCTCAAATAATATTTGGTTTCCTGTGGTCTCGGCTGTTATTTGACCCCGTTCTGTTCTAATCGTGAATCAAGACTGGATTTGACTGGATCTTTGTTTGAAGTGGACTGCAACTGACTTGGATTTGATAAATCCCCCAGATGAGCCAGACCACAGTGAATTACATGTCCTCCCTAGAACACTAATGTATCTTACATATAATCTCACTGAGTTTCAGTCCATTCTCAGCATCACAGTTTCCCTTTTCATCTGCCTCCATTTCAATAGGCTTTTCATTTCTTTTCTTTTCATTTTTTTTTTTTTTTTTTTTTAAATTGCCTTCACAATACATTGTGGATATGTAAAAAGATAAAGGGCATTAAGATTTTCTATTAAGTGAATTATAGACATATAAAATAAAACTAATAGGTAAAAGGCAAGTTAAACAATGTTTCAAGAGAAAAGGAAAATTTTCTCCAGAAAGAAAAGGCATCGCAAAACTTCCAAAGATTAAAGGAAACATGAAAGTTGTGAGTTATGGCTCTATTTGGACACGAGTTACTGAGCAGATGGTAGCTGAGGCTGAACACAGCAAAAGCTGGAACAGATAATAGTCACAGGAATGTAGTGAGAGGGAAGGGCCGCACTTAACACGGAGACTTACTAACAGAGGTTTGGTGGTCACAGAGGGGAGAGCTGAATGTTCCAAGCAGTATGACAAACCTGGAGTTTTTCTTCCTCAAATGCTCAAATGTATTTATTTTTAACAAGTAGGCTATAAAGAGGTACCAGGAAACAAAGAAGAAAACTAAAAAAAAGAGGAACAATAAAAGAGTACATAGAGGTATATTAAAAACTCAAAAGGTGGTAGAGTTTAAATGTGGAGACCATGTGGTGATAAAAAGAAAATGAACTGAAAACTGTGACTAAGAGTTAATGGAGGATGAAAGTTGCTTGGGATAAAAGTGCACTGATGACAAGCTCCAACGGGCAGCTTCGGGGGGTGATGTGACTCACGTTCAGTCTCAGGGATCGAGCTGCTGATTGAGGAGCTGGTGGAGGTGACTGTGCTCATGGAAGGGCTCATGCCATATGGAGGGTACACCCCAGTCATGGCTGCCGTGTGGGACACCCATGCAGCCGGGTCGATAGGCCGGATTGGCTCACCTGTTAAAAGAGAGAAAGCAGCTGAAATTAATGAGGTTACTACAAAATCTTTAAAGTAAAAAAATAACAAATGTGTCATTGCGTATAGTTATTGCAGAACAACCACTCACTCCTGGGCAGAGCGAAGCAGCTCCGAGGGTTTGGGTCCCAGCACTTTGCAACTGTCAGAGTAATGGGGCTGGTAAAAAAGGACACAGACAGTTAAATATGAGTCTGTTTTGCACTCATGTGTTATAGATGCTGTATTTGCATTCGCTTACCCCGGCTTGTGCACTATGTCTCTTAGTACTCGAACAGCATCATCATTGCTCATGTTCTCGAAGTTTATATCGTTCACCTACATCAATAAAAACAGAAAAATATCCCAATGAGATGCCAAGTTGGATCTACCACATGTGGAACTAATATGTTGGAGGAAGAGCTCAGATTGGACAGCTCAGAGGCAAAGAGACAGAGCTGGTTTGGACATGTGAGAGAGGTAGTGGGTATATTTATAGCAGGATGCTGAAGACAGAGCTGCCATGGATGTAAGAGAGGAAATGCAGGTGGATGGGATCACAAAAGACGATACAGTGGACAGGAAGGAATGGAAACTGTCAATTCTTCAGTTTGCTTTAAAGATATATAAAAGAGAGATAAAGCAATATGGCATTAAGTAGCCCCAGATTTACATTTTTTCCTATAAACAGAAATATAAAACTTTCACAGCCCCACAGTGATTCCAGTTCTACTGCAGAATGACATCAATATGGGGTCCCAAATGAGCACTTTTCCTGGGAAGTATTTTTTACAGTATGGTAAGATTAGATTCAAATCAAATTGGCAAAAAAGAGAATGTGTATAAGAAGAGTAAAAACACTAAGAATGATGCCAAGCGATGACATTACAGCCAACTGCATCTGTGACACATGCACAAGAACAGAAACCCTTGACATCATTCATTTCAGTAGAAGTGATGGTCTCAATTACAACGTGTAAATCCACTCACACTATGCTTGTCTAAATTCCAGATATTCACCTGTAAACAGTTTTCACTTTGTGTGCATCAGTCTCCTACTTAAGACACAAACACAGATACACACCTGCAGCAGCATATCCCCGGGCTCTATGCGTCCGTCTGCAGCCACAGCTCCTCCCTTCATGATGGAGCCGATGTAGATTCCTCCATCACCTCTCTCGTTACTCTGACCCACAATACTGATGCCCAAGAAGTTATACTTTTCTGTGAGGTGGGGAGGAACAGAGTATATTCCAAAAAATGAAGTAAGTAATGAAGTTTACTCCATAAGCTTGGTGATGAATATAAGGTTGTTTATTTCAACATCTAACTCCTGTGTTTGTGCGAATCACTTACCCATGTTGAGAGTCACAGTGATGATGTTCAGAGACATGGTGGAGTCTGTGATGCTGCTGAATGACGAAGACTGAAGAATGAAATAAGGACAAGAATTATGAGGAATGCAAAAAGATACATTAAGAGCAGAATTATGACATAACATGGAAGATAATTTTAGGTAACTTTGGTTAATTTATTATCCTTTACATCTAAGAGTGTTCTCACCCTGTCCATATTGGAAGCCTTGGGTTTCCTTCGCCGGCGTCGATGTCGTCTCATTAGACGAGAAGAGCTCTGCTCAGTGGAGCTACTAAACCTGAAGAGGAGGAAAAAAAAACAAAACAAAAAACATGATTTAAAATTAAATAAAAAATAACTAAATAACAGATGCACATCGAATTGTCTCATGGGAGTCCTTGAAAGTAGCCACGATTTAATCTTTGAAGTTTCTGGACTGATGTCCATCCGTTTATGACCACAGTGTACACATTTTCTGATGACTCCTTCCAACAGGAAACTGGTTTCTTGAACATGGTAATGGGTTCTGTACTTAAATGATCTCAACAGTCACCAAATCTTAATCCAACAGAGCCCCTTTGGGAAGATTCATATCATGCGCAGTCAACAAATCGGCAGCATCTGTGTGATGCAATATGAGCCACTATTGCTGAGGAATGTTTCCTGCACTGTGATGAATCTTTTGAATCTGTGCCACAAAAAAATAAAGGTAGTTCTAAAGGTAAGCAAGAGTCCAAATGGGTAGTAGCAAGGTATACCTAACATAGTGGCCAACAAGTGTATGTGCTTCAGACACAAAGTATATTTCCAATTGAAATACATTACTTACACAGTCATGCTGCCTCACAGAAAGTTGTTTCTATGAACATGAATAAACAAATAGCTTCATCATGACCATTTCAAGCTTGTTACCAGGGTTAAAATACTCCAGTCTACAGTAAGAATAATTGCTGTTTAATTTTACCATATAAATTTAGTAATCAAAAGCTAACCATACTACTACCTACTTAAAAGGAAACTATGTGCAAAGCTGCTGAAGCCTCACTGATCCATATGTACTGGTCTTGTCCCAGTCTCATTCAGTTCTGGACAGAGGTTTTCCATACCCTGTCCAGGATTCTCAGTGTGACGCTGCCCCCTGACCCCCTTCTTGCTTTGTTTGGCATCAGCGGGAATGAGGTGCCTCTAACGGTCTCTAAAAGACAGGCGCTATCATTCTGTTCCCTGTTGGCCAGGAGGGCAAATTCTACTGAGGTGGCGGGGACGCTGCACCTCCCACTCACAAACAGTGGTTATATGACCTCATATCTAAAACTGGAAAAAATAAGACACTCCAAAACTGTACTAGGAAATTTCAAAGCATGTGCGGCTCTTTCCTTAATGCATTTCAAAATCTATAAGAATTTTTCAGGTGCATTCACTTTTGTCTGCGTGCAACTCCCTCATGTCAGGTGAACAGGTCTAGGGCAGTGACCTGGGTGGGAATGAATAGGATTATTTTGCAGGGACTATGTTATCTGGGGACATATTTTATTTACTGTATGGCTAATTACCCCAAATGTACAAATCATCTGTAATCCTTCTATTCTCAGAACCTTTGTTTATATGCATAAAGGAAAAACTCTTAATAAAAAGACATTGTTTAAAAGGAAGCCCTTTGAAAGTCAGAAGGAAAACGGTTCCACAAGTCAGAATGAGCTTTAACTATAAGACAGCATCGAACTACATTTGAAGGTTACAGCATGATCAACAAAAAACAAAACAAAAAAACTCAAACTGATTTCTTTCTGCGTCAGAAAACCCCCCAAATACGTAAGAAGTTTTTAATCCAGCTCTTTCGAAGCTGATTAAACAGGAAAAAACATCCCGTCAGATGCCTAAAGACTGAGACCAGCAGAGCCTCTGCAGTGGGCTGCAAAGATTACCGCTGGAGCAGAACCCTGAGGTTACCACAAAAACCACCACACAATTAGACAGTACTAATCTTTGCCATAAACCATCAACTATAACTCCACATGCATTCCTGAAGCCAAACGCATTTCTTCTTTTTGCAAGAAACCAGCTCAACAGCTATATAACACATCTGACCTGCTGGTTGCATCATCGTCATCTGAATCAAAGCAGGAAGTGGACTCCAGCTCGCTGCTCATGAAGGACGAGCAGCTGTCGTACTCGGCGCCTCCGCGTCCCATGCCCCGCGATGAGTACCCGTTCTGCCTCCCACCTGCAGCAGGTTTTTTAATGAAAAACTTAAGTTAGAAAAATAAAACAATCAAAGGATACTGCATGTCTAAAGTCAATCATACCACACTTACTTTTTACCAACTAAATAACTGTTATTCATAAGTTGTGAAATACATGGAAACAACACTGATACGTGCAATGAAGAACAAGAATAAGCAGCAAGTTTCTTTCTGACCATGGTCATTAGTGTGTTTCCGTCGTGGCCTCTCCCTCTCTCTCCTCTGAGACACCATGGAGCCGGTCTCTGTGTCATTGTCCAGGCTATCCCGACCACTTGCTGCTTTCCCACTTCAGACAAGAGAGCGAGTGTTAAAGAGAGACAGAGTTACAGAACATCATGATCAGGGCATTTGAGCTTATTCAGCAGCCACTAAAACTAATGTTTATATTAAAAGAGCTTTATAAGAATCAAATTGCTGGCTACTCTGGTTCACTGTGGTTAAGAGAGCGATCTGTACCTGAATATTTGGAAAGAATTGCAGATGTTGTGTTGATGGATTTTCAGTGTGGTGATAGAAAAAGTCTCTTTTTTTAACACTTTACTTGCAGACATAGCATATTTCTTTGGATAGAAATATTTTAAAAAACAAAACACAACAAAAAAACCTAGTAACCAGGGGCTTAAGTATGATAATAATAGCCTACGGACTGCAAGAATTAAGCTAGATTTTCTTTCCTCCAGGCCAGTCACAAGATATCACACTTTTTTATTCAATTTGCTCTTTCCTGTTACTGTTCTTATTAGGCAACACAGAAGAACTCATTCAAGACACTCAAAAACACACAGACACACACTAAGCACAATATCTTTCATTCTCATTCACACAGTAAAACAAAATATAAAGTATCAAAGTCCACAAAGTCTCGTTTGAGTTCACTGACTGGTAGGAAGGGGGTCTCGAGTCTCCAATGCCCCCGGTCCTCTCCAGAGGTGGTGTCGGCTCTAAACTATCCGCCACCGAGCCTGCATCCGTGTGCGCGCCGTCTCCAGAGACCAACTGCCAACAGACAAAGAGTCAGGTCAGTCAGAGGGATGAGTATCTCTCAGAGAGAAGAATTTACAGAAAGACACAGAACGAGTGAGCAGCAGACCTTCATTTACATCCACATTCAAAGGCTATACATGGTGTGTCATGTTTTACTCTAACTTCCTAAAAGTATCACACAAACATTTCAAAATCTCCTGCAGAAAGGGACTGCAGTCTCTTGCTAAAATTCAGACTTAATCTGCCTCCTACTAGTTTCCTACTGAGAGAGCAAAGCTCTACAAAAGCAGCTGTGAATTCAGAGAGTTGAAAAAGAAAGAGCCCAAGCCAAGACTTGTGGTTTGTGTACCTGACAGTGTTGCCTAAGTTACCAAATTGTGGGGAAAAAATGGGCTCCAACGGACCATAACTAATGTTTTCTCAGAAATTAAATTACCAGCATGCATTTATTTCCACTTTTACCACATTCTAGTGTTCGTTAGCTCGAGATACAAAACAATATATCTTAAATCCTGCTGTGGTTTTGTGGAATCTTGGAAGTCATCCATATCAGAAATGAAGCATGTATTTGCATGCAAAAACAAGTTTCAACGATGACATGAGACCAGTGTGAAACTGTAGCCATCGATAGCAACCTGTGGTGCTGAAAAAGTTCAGATTCAGCGGCTGCTGACCTCTATGTTAAGAATCCAATGTAAAAAAATATTTTTTTAAAAATCAGGTTTAATTAGATTGTATATACAGCCATTATGCACTTGAGAAGTCTCTTTTGTTCAGTGCATGTTTATTAGAAATCAAGCTGTGACGTCTAAACTTTTAAATTAAAGTACAGCAACAGAGTGAGTGCCAAGATGTTGGAAAGATAAATATGTTGTGCTGAAACAGGGCATCAGTATATCAAATCAAATCACCTGTACTGTCATAATAATTCAGCTATATTACTATGTGGCAAGATAGCTAAAATTAAAGTCTTCTGCTCTTAATCACAATCACAAGAGTCTACTTTGGTGTGCACTAAAGGGAGCCACAGCACAGGAGATACAGGGTGCTGGCTTGTTGTGATGAAATGATGTGCAGCGAGCCAGGCCTCTGGACCCCAGAGAATAATCAATCAGATCACTGAAACAACAGATGAACAGCGGAGACAAACAAATGGACATACTGTAACAGAAATAACATTTGACTGTACGTGGAACATATCAACAGCCCTCAAGAGATAACAAACACTTTGGAGCAAACGCACACAAAGGGGAACTGGCTTTTAAACACATTAAACTAAACCTCTGCGCAGTCTAATGAAAACGACCACAACAAAGAGACGCATTAGGACGAGCACGGTGGAATATACGCTCCAGAATGGAGCAATAACGCCATGTTGATGATGCTCAAATAATTAAAACCACACTGTAGAAATTAAGCGAGTGCTTTAGCCTTTCACATCACGACACAGAGCAGTCTTTCTCTCTGCTTTATTCTCTCCTCCCTGTGAGATTCAATCTTCTTGTTAGATGACCTGCAGTGAGGCCCTTTGTTATGGAGTATTTTCCGGCTATCCTGTGATTTCACTTGCTCTTAATCCAATTTCAATGTCGAGAAGAGAGGAAGGAGGGCCGTGCACGAGCGCCAGATGTCTCGAATGTTGTGGAGACAGGCGTATTATTGCTTAGAGGCTTTAAATAAGAAATTGCATGCAAGTACATGTATGTGCTATATGCGGCAACTAGCCTGTGTGAGGACACGCTAAAAAAAATTGATATTTTACAGTGAAAAAGAAAAGGTTTAGGAAAAGCAGTGTATGTATACTGCTCTGAGGATCGTTATGTGATAATGATATTATTACACAGATGTGCAGTGCCTCCCCCTAAGCTTGAGCATGACTGGGGTAAGTGCCCAACAGATGGTAATCATTGTTACACATTCATGTACGCCACTTAACCACACAAGTTATCGCACACAAGCAAACAGTAAAAAAATAAATAAATAAATACATTTTATTGCAGCGTGTATTTTGGACCTACCCATGACACCACGCGTCCATTGAAGCAGGGCAGCTTAGCATTGTCATCAGATATTTCTTCCTTTACCACCCTGTAAAGAGAACAAGGCTTTGTTTCAGTCAAACATTACCAACACAAAAGCACTCCCTGGGCAATAAAACATGAGGGTGCATTTAGAGGAAGTGGAGCTGGACAATATATTCCACCAACCAGGACGGACGCTGACAACTGGGGACAGTTTTACACATTAAGAATCAATGACAATGTTCAAAATAACCAAATGTTTGACACTACTGGCACACGCACAGAAAACCAGTCCAAAGATGGCTCACTTGTCCATTTCATATATAGAAGTAAGCCTTAATGCATTACAGACTGCTGCAAATACATTAACAAAAGGCATGTGTAAATGTAACCATGTGAATTTCCTGCAAACCCTCCCATTCATTCAGTCCTGCTTGCAAGGATCAGATGGCAGGCAGATCTTAACAACACCTTGTTACACAATGAAGAGGACAAATAAGGCATGTATTTAACAAGTGCCTCAGAGTATTGGAGATGTCAAGATTAGCCGGGTCTTTGACAGGGAGAACACTGATGGTCAGTGAGGCTTTCCTGGTAAAGATCTCAGGCTCCAAACCAGTCTAACAAGTTACTAAAACACCATCAGTCTAGACTTTAAGGATTCAGCAGCTAATTTAGTGCATGCACCTCCACTCTTGAAACAACACAAATAGCTGCGGATCCTTTCAAAACTCGTCCTTCCTATCTAGGTTGTTGCCCCACCCTTGTTTGAGTTTAGCCAGAAAAACTTTGGCAACCTGGCTCGAGTGTTTAAAAAAAAAAAAAAAAAAGTACATTTCTCCCTTTTATTTAACTCTGAAGAAGGTAAAGTGTGGAGGATCATAAAACGTCTACTTTTCTGGCCATGTTTTAACACAAAGGGACACGCTCATAAAGCTGCCAGAGTGATGAACAGGGCATTCCTGTGTCCAACTTTGCATTCCTTAGGCTAATAGACAACAACAGCAGGGGCCTTCTGGTCTCACTCACTCACCAAGTGTCCGGTTAGACCCATTCATTAGCCTGCTAGCATAAGCGTTTCATACATTAGGCAGCAACTGACAGCTGTAACGTCAATAACTAGTTAGTAACACTTTTCTGAATTGCTCCTTGTTTCATTTAGTCTTCAATAAGTTGAAATGCGATTAAAGGCTTTCTTTTAGTGTTCATGACACTGGAAATGACCAAACTTGGTAAGACAGTACAGCATAAGCTAAGCACGAGCAATGTAAACAAACGGGGTCGGGACGCTGAACAGACCTGCTAACGATGCGACCTGGACGCTAGCAGCTAACAAAGGAACAGCAAAGCAAACGGCTAGCTGATGACTGAAAGACAGGCAACCTTAAAAGTGATGACAAGCCAGCTCCACGAGGTAACAAATATGTTACAGTTAATCTGACTGGACTGAGGTTAAGCAGACTCGGGTTGCTATGCTGATTCCACGTTAAACACAATGAACCCTTTAACAGTTACCCGAAGTCATCGTCCATAGATTTGAAGAAGAATTTGTAATTTGGTTTCTTGAGGACATTTTTGAAGTCTGCCAGCGTGACTTTGTCCGCCGGCACCGACAGTTTCACCAGATATGGTGTCTCCTGGTCGTCGAGGTGGTAGATAATTTTGGTCTCCCCCATCTCGGACTGCGGATAAGGCAAGGCAGACTGGGTGCATCAAGCCAAGGGCCTGGCAGGCTCCCTCTCGGGCCCCGACTCCCCGTGGCGCTGGCGGCTGCGGCTGTGCCGTGGTCCACCCGACTCTCTCTGGCTGACCGACCCGTTCCGTAGTGCCCGGTTCTGCCTTTTTTTTCCCCTTTCTTTTTTCTTTACGGCAGCTTGCTAACGTTACGTCTGACTCTCTATTAAAAAAACACCTTGCTGTTCCACAAAGCGTCCAAACACCGCCCCAGGACTGAATTGCTTTAGTTTCCGTTTGTGTAAAACCTACAATATATCACAAAAACCTTACAAATAAGTGAGAAAAACAGTTTCAAAACGGCGCAAAAATAAACAATCTCAGAAGGGTCCGTACTCCCTTCTCGCTAGCTGCTCGGCTTTACTTTGTTGCACACGAAACTGCATAAAATCGTCCAAGCCTGTCTCGGAGGAGCGCCCTCCGCAGGTGAGGAGGAGAGTGACAGCTTTTCGAGGACAGCTGGGGCACTTTAACTGCTCCCATACTGCTCTGGCAAGGCCATTAAACGGCCTTTAAGCAGTTTTGAAGCCCCACAGACCACCCACAATTATATGATGTTATACTTACACAGAGCTTCAATATGTTTATACTCAAAAGTTTCCAATTTACAGCTGAAACCTTTAGATGGATTGCAAAGAATAAGACCATCATTGTCAGTCATCATTTTACTCTCTTAGAATTTGGATCTTAATCACTCTGAAATTAAAAATTTCAGCTGTGACACAAAAGACAAATGGAAAATTCCCCTTTGCATTTTAAATCTGGAAGGAGGGGGTTGGGGGAATGTAGGCCCTCCCATCATACAGCAGAGAATTGGCATGGAGGGAGAGGTTTTGAAATCAAACGACATTTTTATTTGTGTATGAATTTTGCTGACCCCTTGTAATTGCTATCATAGCTCACTCAGACTGAGAAGAAGTCCAATCAGAGTGATTGAAAGGCAGTAATATTTCAATTTTGTTATCAAGATTATTTGTTTTTCCCACATCAGCAGGTCAAAGAACTTAATTTATGACTGTGGATCATGGTTAACATTCTTCAGTTTATTATATGGCCATTGTTCACACTTTAGACATGTTTTATAGCACATGAAATAGCAGACAGGTGTTACCGACATTAATGCCGGTTATGCTGTATTTAAGCACAAAGCCGTAATTAATGTGGTTATTAACATCTGTGTTTACCTGCTATTTCAGATAAAAATGTGTCTTATTACTCTGAGGTGTGCAGTGAGATTTTACACACAAACACATCTACACTTTTAGATAGCATACATCTGGCTGAAGGATAACATACTTTTATAGTCCTTTCTTTACAGATAATAGCATTTTAATAGAACAAATGCTGTAAATTACATCTTTATAAGTGTAACCATCAAAATATTCCATCTTTACTTTTGCTATTTATCAAAATGTCATAAAAAACAAAGCAAGATATCAAGTATCAAACACTGCCTTTTAAAAACTGAATTATGAACGCAGAAAAGCACAATGTGGAAAGTGTCTAATTGGCAACAGATGACTCTTTTAGCATGACAATCACAAACACACTGTCAATGCAGTTAAAGCAACACAACAGTTTAAAAAGTCTGAAGCTACAGTTAAAGTAGTACAAGATAAAAGTACTCTTTATGGAGAATAAATGATATCTTTTCATACTAATATTGCACTTTGTGCATGTGGAGTAAGTGTTAACTGCTTTCTGTGATGCTAGTTATTGTATCAATACTCAGAAAAGAACCTAAAAGAATGCACTTAAGTGCACTGCAGTAAAAGTGTTTTTGTTTTGTTTTTTTAACATGTTTACGAGCATAAAGTAGTTTAACCTGTTCAAAACAGTTAGAAGATGCACAATGGGCCTTTCTCATACAGAGAGTAACAACTTGAATCTTAGTAAAGGCTGCATGTTAGTCATGTCTGACTTACTGCCACACCTACATGGTGCAACAGAGACACTGTTAATGTTAATTACACAAATGCTGCTGCTGCCAAAAGATGTTTGTAGGTTTTCCTGTTTGTTTTTGACAATTACAAGACTTGCATCACTGGAATTTTTCAAATAATTATGCATTATTATGCTGTTTATTATGCAGTGATGCATGTGTGTCTGTCTAATTTATACAGCTGGCAGTAGAATGGGAGGATGGCATGGCTCAGGCCAGCGAGAGGAAGAGGCTATGACATCCTAAGTTGAAAGCGGAGGTGGAACAGTGAGGTTGGAGAGCAATAGTTTGCACAGTGGAGATTAACAGTGGTTATGTTTCTGTTACTGTACTGGAGCAACTGTAACCCACATAATTTCCTTAGGGATTAATAAAGTATACTGATTCTGATTGTGCTATAACCACCCAAACTCCTTAAAAAGTTAGAGATGTGTGGCCAAGCCGTACACCACACCATCTCAGGAATTGCTCAGTGCTGCAGTAAGTGGCTGTAGATGAGGAGCAAAGACCCCAGCTGGACCCTGACACACTCGATGCTGCTGAGGAACTTATTATTGCTTCATTATTAAAAGCTGCATTTGTTAATTTTTGCGATAACTATCAAGATTAAGACGCTCTTTAGTCAAATGTGAATATGTACAGAAACCAGTTTATTGGACTTAATGAATGTTCACTTGCCACAACAGAAAAAAAAAGCAAAGCAAAAAGCAAAGAGTAATAAAATACAGCCCAGTGGACAGTTTTTCTGAAATTCTCAAACAATAAATGGTTTACAAAATGAGGGAGTCTGTCTACCTTTCTTCTGAGGATAAAACATCACTGATATCATGATCTGCCACTCAAACACTGCAGTAGGCGGATATGACAATATAACATTTTTACGGACAAATACAAAAGAAAAAAAAAGTGGGGAAAAGGGATTTGGTCTCTTTTTCTTTTAAATATGCTCTATAGAGTGCTTGGGAGCAGACTGTTGGCAGGTCTCAATCAATCGTCGAGAAAGTCATCATCAAGGTTAACATCTGTGGTGTCAATGTCATCCAGCTCCATGTTGTCCAGGTCCACCTCGAGCTCATCCAGAGTCTAGGACGGAGAGACACAAACAAAAAGGAAAATCCTTTTTTAAACAATGTTCCATTTATTTGCTTTTACTTCATCAACTAAGAACAGTATGTGCTAAAAGTTGTTTTGTATGAATAAAACCTAAGTCATCACTTCCACACTAGAAGAAGGACTGACAGCATAATAAATCAAAAATAAAGAGCAGAAGTCTTTACCTTATCTTTCTGTGAGAAATCATAGATTTCAGTCTCTTTCTCTTTCTCCACTGCTGCAGGAGGAGCAGGCTCAGGCTGTAAAGGTGTCACCGCAGCAACGGGAGCTGCTGCCTCCTCTTCATCTTGTGTCTGCCAAAAAAAGTGAGTTAAATAAGGGAATTTTAAATTGTACTTGGCACTAATTTCTCTAGCTTTTATTCATTCTTACACCCGACAGAAGCTACAGAACAATGAACAGTAATCAGGTTAATACAAAAGGTACTGAGATATTGATACTGTATGCAAACCTTAGAGACAGGAGGTAGGAAGGTTCCTTTGGGCTCGTATCCTTGGGCCTCTTCAAGAATGTTTCTGTCTTCATTGGGCTGAAAATGTCAGATACAAATTCAGAAGTGCTGCCATATTAGCGATAACACAGATAATTTACCTCAAAACTAAGCATCTTTTTTACTTAAGTCATCATGGACTTTCAGTGAGTACTTTAATGACCGTCTCCTCACTGCATAATTTAAGTATTTTGACCAAAGTCATTCAGCTTACTGTAACAAGTGGATAGTCTTTAGCAGGCCTGGTGGTGCCCAAGCAGGTTTCTCTCAGGTAGTGTTCAGCTGCAAAGGCTTCTTTCAGCCCGGGGAACAGATTCTCATACTCTGTAGGGTCTGCTAGGGATTCAGCCGCCTACAATGAAGATGCAGGTCATGACCAAGAACAGATATCTAGACTGATGCTGATTGAGTTTAACAGCTAAAACAAAAATCTCAAGGACGTAACTAACCTTCTGGTTGACCTTGGCCAGATTCTCCCTCCATAATTTGACCACACGGGACACCTGGCTGGGTAGGTAAGTGCGAGCCAGGAAGGCAGCTTCAGGTAGTCTGTTTGTTCTGATCAGAAGCTCCAAACACTGATCCAGTCTGTGAAGAAAGCACAGCAGCAAGGCATGAATGACCCTGGTAGCCTCATTTTCAGTGTGAACAACACGATTCTATTACACAATTCGCCCCTGCAGGCTCATACATCTCACACTTACTTTCCCTGAAGGAAGTAGGTCATGAAGGCTACATTGTTTTTGCCGTCCCTTTCTGCCCCTTCAGCCAGCTTGCCCACCATGACAGCATTACCGGAGGCTGTAGCGAGGAGGAGCAGGCCACCATAATCCTGGGCATGGTGCAGGCACTCTTGGGCCAGGCCAAACTGGCACTTACTAATAGCCAGCTCTGCTAGCTGCTTCCACTTCTGCTCTGACTGTAGAGAACAGAGTAAAAAATATCAGAAATGTACTGGACAGAAAACCTGATCCATCGTGACATCAAATTACATTTATGGTCAAGCCTTTGATACAGAGTTTGCGTTTGCTTCTGTGTCCTTACTTCTGCTTCTACAGCCAGCTGGTAAGCAATCTTCAACTCTCCCAGCTGCAAGGCTAACTCAAACCTGTGCTCAGGGTCTGTGGACACTGCCAGGGCCTGCTGCTTGAAACCCTGATGAGCCAAAGAAATTGAAGCCTTAAGCATACTTACAACTCAAAAGACAACCATTAAAATAACCTCTAATAGACCAGATTTCTACAGCTTATGTTTAAAGTCCAGTTGTATTTGAAGATGAATGAATCGCCTTTGCTAACCTGTTTCTCCAGGAAGTGTGCCACCCTGGTCCTCTGCTCTTTAGGGATAGTGGGTAGCACCTTGTCAGCCATTCCAAAGTCCCGCCTCATTACAGCAGTCTGGTACTCCAGGACGGAGACCAGCAGGGAGTAGCTGACGATATTGAGCTCCTTGTCTCCCAGATACAGACGGTCATCTTTAGGTATGTAACCCAGTAGGTACATGGTCCTGCAGAAAAGGAAGTAGGTGTGAAAAAGCACCAAGGCTAATTTTAGAGGCTGCTTATTCTTTTTGTAGATTACATATTTACTGTAATAATCTGCGGAGTTTCCGCATTGCTGGACTGTGTTTCTAATAAAGTTGGGAGGGCAATTCTATTCAACTCGAGCCTAAATAGTCTGTATTCTTACCTGTCCAAGTGTGCAATTGTGACAATCTCTCCTCCAACGTAATAGTTGAGTCTGTTTACAGAGCTGGTGTAGATGAAGCAGTCTCCAACCCAGAGCCCAGTCTTGACAATCTCCTGGATCTCTCCCTGGACCTGAACATGTCATAAAAGGTCAAATATATTTCTTAGATCAAGTATTACATTATGCTAAGCTATTCTGAACACTGACTTCCAACAAAGGATGTGAATGCACTCACATCCACACACCTACCTCAAAGGCATCTTCAATACCATCCTCTGTCACTCCCTCGTTGTTCTCTTGGGAGGCAGCGACTTTATCTGCCAGGTAGCGCAGGATGAAGAAGGACTCCTCTGTGGCAATGCAGACCAGTTCACCAGAGTCTGACCAGAAGATCTGAAAAATATGAGAAAAAAGAAAGAAAAAGGTAACGCTACTAGAATTACTGGACAACAGCTTCTGGCAGTCACTCACTAACTTATTTAAATAGACCAGCGCTAAAAATAAGGTTAGAGAAGCACAAAAGTAATTTGTGGTGACTTCAATTAAAAATGCACAGAGTTTCCAGACAGTTGAACAGGGACCAGGACTGAGAACAAATATCTAACTCAGTAGAAGAAAGCCAGTCTTACATGCTTGGGCTGGATCTCAATGCGGCGGATTAACTCTGTGTTCTCCCAGTCGTAAAATGCCAGGCCGTTCACCGACCTCACCCCAAGCAAGAAACCTCCATAGATACCTGTAGATCAGAAATACAGGGAAACGTCTGGTGAGGAAGACAGCCAACATACTTCCACTTCCAGTACCACAAAGCCATCAGGCAGCTAAGATTTCATTACCTTCAGCTCCAAAGTCGGGCTTAAACGATTTCTTTTCTTTGAAGTTTTTGAAGATTTTGACGACACTGTTGCTTTCTCTGATGGCATATCTTTAACAAAGAAATATAGATGTTATTCAATAAGAGAGTAGCAAAGGATTAGGGCAAAGTTACGCTCACGTTAAGTTTTAAAATGTTCACTTACTCAGAAGAATCGTGTGCCCACGCAAACTCCTGTGCTGAGCCGAAGCTCTTGTTTCTCAAAGCCATAGCGGTGTAGATGATGTACTCTCCATCTCCACACACCACAACAAACCTGGTAAACGGAAAAACTGCAGATGAAGCTCCTCTGATAGAAATGTTATTATAAAATGACCAGAAACAAACATCTGTGATGCTCATTTCTGTGGATTTATTAGAAAAGGACTGGACTGAGTGTATGTCTACCTTCCATTAGGGTTGTGCTGGATGGTTTGAGGGTAAATCTCACAGCTGCCCATGTCTTTGACAGCCAATGGTAGCCTCTCTCCATCCTTGATTTCAGTATCACCCATGGCCTTCAGGTTGGCCTGCTGTATTTCACTGTGTTTGGCCCAGATGATTTTGCCATTGGTGTCCATAGACATGGCCGGCTCTTCCCGACCCACCTATCCGGGAGTGGATGATGGAAGAAGAAGAAGTTAGATTGGAAGAGGATGAAAATAGATTTTAGTTTTGAACACATTAATTCATTTACAAAACATGATAACCTTGATAAAATTCAGCTATAAATGAGTAAATTTCAAATTCATAGCGAGTCTTTGTCAAAACACTCTTCCTTTCCCTCACCTTGATAATGATGCTGCCTTCATCGTAGCCTAGCGCCACATTGTTGGAGCCCCTGAGACCGGACACACACCACACTCGCTCCATGCCATAGTTCAGTGTGCTCTCAAGGCGGTAAGTGCTCGAGTGCCAGATACGCACGGTCCCTGTAGAGGGAGAAGGAACACAGTGTGAAAAGCAATAATTAATGAGACGGCAAAAGATGCATTTTGTGGGTGCACAGGTGAGGATGAGTGGGATTCCTGCTCACCATCCTCTGATCCAGTAATGATGATGGGCAGCTCTGGGTGGAAACTGACGCAAGAGACATTTTGGGCGTGGCCCTCCAGAGTTTGAACACAGGTCTTGTTCTACAACACACAGCGACGAATGGGTGAAACACTCACATGCACACAATACTAAACCAACTCTTTCAGCAGTAGCACAAGTAAATAATCACAACATTAGGAAAATCAAGTGAAATTCTCCTACCTGGTAGTCCCAGATCTTGACTTGGCGATCATCAGCCCCAGATATCAGGTAGGGCTTGTCTCCTCCACTGTAGTAATCAATACAATTTACTCCTTTCTCATGACCTTCCAAAGTGAAATTGGGAGATGAAGAGCCAAGCTGCCACACCTGTAAGAACCCCAAGAATATGACTACATATATTTCTGGAATTTTTAACTGCATGTGTAATCTATAGTCATAAAGGAAACTACAATAGTGTATGACCCACAGTTCACAATTCATGGTGCAGATATACTATTCCTCCAGAACTCTCCAAAACATTTAGCTCCTAGGACTAATTTCCAGAAACCTTCAAGTGAAGTAAAGATTCCTGTGGGATTTCACTATAGTATAAAACCTGAAAAGCAGACGCTGGCCTGATGACATTTTAAAAAGAAAAGCATATTTTACAACATAATTTTTGCACACAACACCACAAAATAAACATTTTACCTTAAATGCTGACAATTTATTTTAAGATTGTCAGTTCAAAATCCAACTGGATACCCTTGTCTGCATAAGTGCTTAAAAGATCATAAACCTTCTCAAGTATTACCACCAGAGACACGACTCAGATATAGCACGTAGCAGAAGTGAGAAAATACAACGCAAGTGGCTCCTACCTTAATTGTTCTGTCTAAGGAAGCACTGGCAAACTGATTGTTGTCCTTGGGGTTGATGACAATCTGCATAACATAATGAGTGTGACCCTCAAACACCTGGCTGCATGACCACTTCTTCTCCCAGTCCCAAAGCTTGATCAACATGTCATCTGCAATGACACAAAAACACAGTCATGCATGTGTGATCACATAAATACATTGAATAAAGACAATTCTTCATAGTATGATCTGTGAAGCGAGCATATGCAGAATGCCACAGATTTACAAAAAAACTACATGAAGAAAGAAATCATGAGTTTACTGGCGTACCGCTGCTGGTGAGGATGTATGGCTGGGTTGGATGGACAGCAATGCAACGAATGTAGTCAGAGTGTGCCTCAAACATGTGGACCCGCTCCAAGGTGTTATAGTTGAACACACGGATCTGCATGTCATCCTACACAGGGATAATAAAAAAGCTGAATTACTACTCGAAAACACATCATTTTAAGATTTTGACAACATTGGAAAATAAGATATGATCATGTGACTCCCTCAAAAACTTACTGCACATAACATCTGAAACACAACAATATCCTTAAAAAAATCATATCATTAGTTTTTAAAAGCATTACTTAAAAGTTACTATTTAGCACTTATGTTGCTTTTACTAGCTGCAGGTAGATGTCTCCCTAGTAACCTGGATAGTTGACTATTTAAGTGGCAGACCACAGCATTTGTGGGATCAGGTAGGGTGATGAGGAACTATGCTGTGGCGGCAACTTTGTTTCGTAGTGTGAGCAGAACAATCTGCATCTTAATGTGGCAAAAACTATGGAGCTTGTTGGGGAGGATTAGAACACTGATGATTCATATTTCTATACATGAGATCTGGGTAGACACAGGGAATGACCACAATAACAAAAAACTGAACTTCAATAAAAATACAGAAGACCCCCTACAGTAAGTGCCAAAGGAGAATCTATTTTCTGAGATGACTGAGCTCTTTTAATATCTGCTGGATGATTCACAAGATGTTTTATGAGTCTCTGGTGGCCAGTGGCATTCTCTATTCTGTTGTGTTTGATGGGGCAATAAGCTGATCCACAGGACCAGAAATGTTGCTGATTTGGAACTTGACACTCTGAAAGCAGTGTAAGAAAAGAGGATGATATCCAAGTTATCAAGAATACTGGTCAATCCTTTTAACCCTATCCATGACAGTCACCAGAGCATGTTTTCATTTGCCATGTCTTGTTTATAATATGCATAACATTTTTAACTTTTTGGAGTATTTCATTTAACATACAGCACCTTTGAATTTTTCAGCTTCTTTTTATTTTTTAACTTTTCTGAGCTGTGATCCCAACAGAAACAAGTAAATATCACTCACCGCTCCTGTGATGACCCAGTTCTTCCTTGCCACAAATTTAGAAGCTCTGACAGGCAGGTCGCAAACTTCGAAAGTCTTGACAAGAGTCTGGAAAAGAGAGCCGGCTTATAGTTTGCAACATATGGATGAGACACATCAGTGATCATTTATACGGATGTGAAGTCAGTAGTCTTTTTTTATATAAGCAATTTGGCACGGCTGTCACACTGGCTTCGTACCTGAGTTTCATGGTTCCAAACACAGACGCTGCCGTTGTACAGACTAGCCAGCATCCATGGCTCAGTTGGGTGAAGGTCCACACTCTTCACCCGGTCTGACCTGGCTGTCAGCCTCCGCTTAATGTCCAGCCTCAGAGGCTGAAAAGACGGAACAAGATCAGTGTTTCCAAGCCCTGGTACAGGTGTTATATTGAACTTAAAGTGTTTCTTAAAAGCAATGAAGCTTCAAACAACAACTGGTAGCAAAACCAAAGCACCGATTAGCAGCTAGCATTCAACTCAATACATTTTGTTTAATCGAGCTAAACCTGTAACTGTGCATCCGTTAGTAATAACTGCGCAACTAACGCAACACAAATGTACCCACATACTAACACTGGAAAAATAGCTTAGGTTGGAAATCCTAAACGGCCGTAAGCTACAAGCTCTCGTGCTAACTCAAGCTAATTAGCCGCTAAGCTAGCTGCAAGATATTATTATTTGACATTGATTCACGGCTCTTTTTAAAAGAATTAAGTTGGCACGTATACAAACAAAAACACACACTGGGTCGTTTAAAATGTCTCTTACCATGTTTTATCCCCGTGTTGTCACAATAAAATCAGAGAAATGTGTTGCGAACAGTTTCAATCGGGGTCCAAATGTTGCGTTTTTCCAGTGAACAGCCTAGTGGACACTGACGTGGAACTTCCTGAAACGCAATCTCGCGTGAGTTGAGCTGTGGCAGTGCTGACGTGACAACATCCGTGAGCTTTGCTGCAGTCAGTCGTCAGGCTGCCACGGTGTCATTCTATGCTGTGTGGATAGACTATATCCTATGTCTATTTTTATTCTATTATATCAGTTGCTATACAAATATAACTTCACCACCATCCATGGTTAGCCTATAAGATAAACAGGGCGCCTTTCCAATGTCATATTTTAAGATGAGTAGTTTGTTGTCAATTATTTGTTTCGAAAGCAACATGAAAATTGTCCTAACCTTGTTGTCAGTTCAGTCTTATGTCCGTTTTATAATAAAAATGAAAAATATGTAATTTTTTCTCCGTTACTATCACATCATTGTCTGTTGCTAGATGCACTGGTTGGAAAATAGTAGAAAAAAGTTCAATATAAATACAATATTGTTCTCAAAGCACCTTTATGCATTGATTCATTCTGCTCATATATTTAACAAAACATGTCACGTTCATTAAGAAGCATTGACTTTATTATTCTTTTCTCTTGAACACCTGACGACAAACTACACCTTCACATGTCAGCTCCTGTGGAGGAAGAGAAATCTGTTAATGTTATTCAGCAGAGGGATCAAAAGAACACCGAACAATGTTATAGCTGGCCATTTTATACTTAACAGTCACATCCTGATTATGCAACACTTCCCACTAATGGGAGACATTTCTTTATTATCATTCAGCACAAGCTCAGTCTCAAATCTTTAAAAAAAAAATAAAAAAATCTAAACATCAGAAGCACTGTCAGCCCACCAGGTAGAGTTTGTCTCCTTCAGTCCAGTGCTTCCAGCCACGGTTGGCCTTCTCGCCTTTCTGAGTGCACACAAGCTTGTCTCCATCCCACTTCACCAGACTCTGAAGACAACAGTTAAACAGTTAAGCCAGTTTTTAGCTGGCGTAATGTAATTTTGACTGAACATTGTGATAAGGAATTTCATGTTCAGATAAGCTTATATCACTGCTGCTCACATGCTCGGGTTTATAACCCGAAGGCTAATGAACACTAACCAGCGTATCCTTGCTTTTATGCTAGTTTTTTAGCACTGACTTATCATAGGCCTATTTGCTCATTTTTTAAAACATTAAAGCATCAGCTAGTGCAGAGTATTAAAGGAAACTTGACGCTGATAAGCTTATAAATCAGTCTGAAATATACAGGATTGAATACTAATTACACATATATGAAAGATGGATTCATTTTTTAAGAACCTGTTGTTTCAGGTACCCTGGACGCACATGGGCAAGGACTGACTCATCACATCTGGACTCCAGTGGTTATCTTACCTTGACATTTCTGTTGTCTAGTCCCTTGGTGTACTCGTCAAACTCCACCCCTACAGTGAAGGCCAGCTCATAATTCCTAAAGGTGCTCAGTGTTTTGAAGTCAAACTTGTCCCCATCTTGGAAAACCACTTTGGTCTGAGATAGGGAGATGGCAATTTTCCTTGTAGCAAAGTCAATATCTAGGAGCAGATTACAGAAGATTGTTCAGGCTGTATCTGAAGAGGAACAGATGATGAAGTGCGGATGAACTGTGGTAACTCCTTAGTTACATATTAGTAATATAGCTAGCTGTGATTTTATATGTTGTGGTGTTGCGGTGATGTGAAAAAGTATTTGCCCTCTTCCTGATTTCTTATTTTTTCCATATTTATCACACTTGTTTCAGATCATAGACACAGACAAAGAAAACCTGAATAAATGCAAAATGCTGTTTCTGAATGATGTAGAAAGAGGATAAGGATCAAAGCTGTTCCTATGTTAAATTAAATTTCTTTTGGAAGGTTTTAGTCTCGTTACATATGGAATAAAACTGACATTTTATTGAAAGTACAACAAATCAACAGTTAAACATGGTGGTGGTAGTGTGATGGTCGGTGGCTGCTTTGCTGCTTCAGGACTTGGACGCTGATAAAAACCATGGTTTTAACTGATAAAACCACGAATTCTGCTCTCTACCAGAAACTCCAGGATATCTGACCATTAGTTTGTGTCCTGAACCACCTCTGAATGTCTCAAACAGGCCATTCATGCTTGAAAATCCTCCAGGGTAACTAAATTTAAACAATTCTGGAAAGAAGAGCGGGCTAAAATTCCTCCACAGGGATGTGAAAAGTCTTTGCCAGTTATTGCATTAATTCTGTACTTGCTGCCAAGCGTGGCACAACCATTTATTCGACTTAAGGGGCAATTAATTTTTCACAGAGAGACGGATATGTTTGGATAACTTTTTCCCTTAATAGATAAGATTATTCTTTAAAAACTGGATTTCATATTTACTCATGTAACCTTTGTTTAATATTAAATATTCATTGATGATCTGAAACATCTAAGTGTGACAACTAGGCAACAATCTAAGAAATCAGGAAGGGGGCAAATACTTCTCCACAGCACTGTATAATCACAATCAATTTTACTCAGCAAGAATCTGTAGTAAGTATCTCTAAATTAGACGGTTGTTCTGTTAAGAAAAAGATTAAAAGTATTAAAATCTTTTAATCTTTCTTTAATCATATAACTAAGACATTTTAGTCCAAAATTGAACATAACAGGATGTAAGTTTTCTTACTCAGTACTTTCAAGTAATCCTCAAATTTCTCACTGGATTCCAGTATCCATTTTCCACTGAAGTCTGCTGGCATGGCTGCAGCTGGTGAAGCTGACATGTGTGGACTGAAGAGTGTAGGGAGTGGGGAAGAGGCAGGGTTTCCTCTTGCTTTTATTTGAGTGGGGGGCATGAGGGCACAGTGCTATTGATAAGTGAGTTTATAGATTAAAGAGGATTGGCAGGGGCAGTTATTTTTGAGGGGGAGGACATGCTTTCTGCGGTCACTGACGGCGGTTACCACAGGCACATCTGTGGGCATCCACGTTAAAGTGTACCATCACCATCGCTCTCGATGCACATGCACACTTGCAGCACGGGTCAGCATACAATGTGTAGCCAGGAGAGGCTATTCTGTAACCATTGCTAACACTGTTTGGTCTGTTTCAATGGCAAACTCAACCAAAGCATTTGAACTTTGAACAGGTTTGAAGGTTAATAAAGTTCAACCCAACCTTTTTGTTTTTTTCAGAGATCCCCTCCAGAAGGTTTTATGCTACAGTATAATCACATTGAAGCACATATAACTGAAACTCAGATTTAAGAAGAGCCCACCTTCAGCAGAAGACCCACAAATTTATTGAGAATAAACACGCTTCTCTGGTTTTGTGTCGACGCCTCACTCCTTCATGAAAGAACCTTTTTTTTAACCACCCAAAGCAAGAGTACAGAAATCAATAACAGCTCCTCTGAGGAATGATAACTCAACGGAGCTTGCAGGTATACGCTGGTGAGGTGCCTGTGTGTGAATGCACAAGAAGCAGCAGGAAGGAGTCAAAAGAGCAGCGCGATCAGAAGCAGCAGCGAGAATGAGCAAGTGAGTTGCACAGCATGTATAGATTATGCCCAATTGGTAATGACATGGCACAAAGCGAGGTGACAGATTAAGTGATTCAAAGCAAAATGTGACCTGAGCTGTTTGGTTCATTCGCAAGAGGAAGCAAAAAGATTTCTCTCGCATGGGAAAAGAGGTATTTTCATCTCAAAAGAGCTTCTGATACACTGGATGGTTTAGAACGGCTTTATTTATTGATTGATTCGACTTTCACAGCCACAGTCTTAAAGGAACTGGGACAGATACATGCAACATTTTTATTCTGGAGACTAAGAATCTCAGCCAAGTTCTGCTCTTACCATCGTCCTTCAGCTGTAATCATTTAGAAAACTAAGTCATTACATTTCTCTTCACTGCATCCACAACATTCCCAGCTGGCTCACCCATCAGATCAGCTACAGCTATGGCACTTATGCATGCGTCCAGCACATCTAAACCTGCTAATCAAAGCACCCACCTTGAAACAAATACACAGTACTGGATTTTGTGGTGTTATATGTCAACTTGCCCATTTGTGCGACAAAGAAATTCCTTTGGCAAAGTAAGGCAACAGCATGATGGAACAGAAACGTGTGTTTGGTGAATTCACTACAGTAACATGGACACACGGACAGGCCGGAGGGATAAAAGGAAAGTCGGACTGTATGTTAGAGGAAGGGGTTGTTCCTGATGTGTCTCTCTGAGCCAGTTTTTGGTGAGGGCGCCAGACTGTTCAATGAAAGCTGCTTTAAGTCTTCTTGAAGACCTGCTTGGAAACAACTCCTGCAGCTCTCAGCTCCTGGAGAGAGAAATACATGTTTGATATGTTTATTCAGGCATGTGGGAGATTCAGAAAGTAATGCTGACCAATGAGAACCTCTAAGCAGTAGATGGACAAGGATTAGTGTCATTATTAACCAGAAGTAAGTGGTGTTTCTTTACTTTAATCATAAAAGTTGATACAAAAAATTACCAACTTGCAGTTAGTAAAGGGGGAGGGGCTAAAAACAGAGCTATCACAAACACTGGCATTCAAGGTCACATTGAACCCTGTGGCCAATTTAGAATCACCAGTTAAAATAACATGCATGTCTCCAGACTGTGGGAAGACGCAGGTAAGAACCCATGCAGGTACAGGGAGAATGTGAAAAAACTCCACACAGAAAGGTTCCTGCAGGCCTGTGGATTCAAACCCAGGACCATGAGGCATCACTGCTAACCTTGCACTACTACACGCCCCCCTAAAAAAATTAAAAATTAAAAGAAAAGAAAAAAAAAAACAAGGAAAAAAGATGTTCAAGCTTTAAAAGTAAAAGAAAAGTAATACCCTGTAGTTTGTTTCATTTTAAAAAGACCTATCTAGTTCTGCCAAGATAAGCACGTAAACATGAAATATGGCAGCACTGTGGATTATTACAAGATATAAACGAGAAGAATAGAGAGCGGTCTCTTTAATCATGGCAAGATTGTTGGTTTGCGTCCGTTCAACCTTGTAACACAGAGATCACTGATGTTGTTTTATTTTATTGATCGCAGATGATTTATTTTCCCGAAGACATGGCTGAATCTTATTGACCCAGAAAAGAACACTGAATCCTTCAAATGACCTGAAAAAAGTCGCCCCTCTTTACACTGAATTAATACACATTTTCAGCTGCAGTTCATGTGTCAGCCACCAGAGGTCTCTGTTGCTCTACACTCAAACCGGCTCTGGGGAATTCTCCACTAATACTGTAACTAATTTCAGGGAAGCTGATTGAAAACATCTGCTAGCATCACTTAAACCAAATAACTTGGCAGATTATTTTTTGCTTAGCTTTGATGGCAGTAATCATACACAGGAAAATCTGATAATGCTGTGCTAATGAAAACGCTAATGGGCTACTTATTGCGTTAATGTATTTTCAGATGCAAATGCGCTTTAACAGAATTTATAAAAGCATTTATGATGCATTTGTTGGCTAACTCGAAGGCTCTGCTCGTAATGACTGACAGAGGTGCCAACTACAGGAGTAGAAGAATTTGGATGGCTTTTAATTTCACAGTATGCACACATTTTTTTTTTTTAAATTTTTAATCATGCAGTTTGCATCTGGAGGGAACACTTGGGAATCAAATATGTGAGCAGAGCTATTTAATTAAGTGGAAATAATTATTTGGCTGTGAGTCGGTTGTGTAACTGTCAGAAATCCTCCATACAGACTGTAATGTTACTGCAGCTTGAGCTGGTAGTTAATTCATACTAGAGTCCCACATAAAAATCAATGCTCTTCACATACAGCGCTGAGAGGCATTCTGGATTTGGATTAAAGTGTCTAAATTGAATGCATTAATATTCATGGCAGGGACTGATGTTTTCTTACCAGATGAAGCTCATCTCCCTCCACCCAGTGGGTCCAGCCTCTCCCTTCGATCTCTCCCTTCTGCACACACACCAGCCTGTCCCCCTCCCAGGTGATGGTGGTCTGCAAGACATCACAAGACAGAGAGAGACAGAGTGAAAAAGCATGACGCATCAGGGAAGGATCTCTTACTACTCTTAAAACAGAACATATTGATTTTAGTATGCAGAATACAATAAGCTGAATAAATGACCCAGTTCCCACCATTTCCCATAATTATTCAGATAGATCTTTACACACGAACATGTGAATTTCCCTCTTAGCGGCACTCCAAACAGCTTAAAGCTTAACTAAAATCAGCCTGTAAGCATACAAAAAAAGGGCTTTCGATGGGGAGCACAAATAATCTGTGATCCTATTCAGCAGTCAGTGACATAATCTGATTAAATATGAGTTCTATCCTCGACCAGTTCTTTCCATGCAGCATTTGACATTGTTCCTTATTACAACAATTTATAAGAGTATGTGAAAAGTTTGAGGAAACTTTTATGAGTGGGTAGATTTTTTTTTCTGCTATTGTATAAAACAACCAGTTCTTGCAACACCATTTGCTCATTATGCTGAAGGGTGGAAGTAGTTTACACACCCACAGAATCTGCACTCCTGTGTGTCAATGCCAAAGATTCCAACACCTGGCAGCAGTGTGGTTCATCTGTGATGTTTAGCTAAAGTCTCAGCAGGTTCCTAACTACAGATGCATTTAAGCACAAAAAGGAAAAAATCTCACCATGCATTTCCTGTCGTCCACTCCAGACAGATCCTCCTCAAACTCTTGGCTGACGTAGAAATCCATGTTGTAGTTTTTGAAGGTACTAAGAGTCTTGATGATTATGTGGTCGCCCTCGTGAACGATGTCCTTGTCAGGCTTCAGCAAGGTGGCAATTTTCCTGATGGCAATGTTTACATCTGGCCCATGAGCAAGGTGACAAAAAATGAATTGAAAACAAAGAAGCAGTGAGGTTTTATGCATATATGGACACACAAAGAACTGCCTCGGATTTTGTAAAGATCAGGTTTATAATTTCATCATTGCTTTTTCGAGCTGTACATTTGTGATCTGTGCCTTCCTTCTCTGGGCTTGACTCCCTGGCGAACTAATAAACTCACCCAGAGCTTTCAGATACTCCTCGAAGTTATCATTGGAAATCATTTTCCAATATCCGGTCAGATTAGGGACCATGTTGGCTGTTACTCTGCTGGTTTCTTCACTTCCAGAGAATGAGGAGGTCTGCTGTGGACATCTGCTGGGGATGGAGTGCAGAAAACACTCTCAAAAGCCCCAATTTTAACCAAACTCATTTTAATCCGATTACCCTGCTGGGTTTCACTTCTTTTTTTTAAAATGGAAAATGTTGCTGGCACCTCCCACTTCCCTCCCAATGCCAACACCACGTAATCTCTCAATCCTCACCACGCTTTTACTGTGCTGGGAACCAGCGGTATGCGTGATCTACATAATGTAAACACTTGTGTGCTTTATGTTGGAGAATGCTTACGTGTTTAGGATCAATACGCCTCCTCTATTAATTGACACAGGCCTGTTTATTTATGAAGCCACGTGTGTCAGATTTGGCCTGAAAGCTGATTCTTTTGTATAAAGTGAGGCCTGCTTCAATGATGTTTAAATCAGTTTTTTCTTTTTTCTAAATTAAATATCGGAGCCATCGACAGTCAGACTAAATGAGTACAAAAGAAATCACTCAGAGAGCAAGTGAAAATGGCTGAATGCAGCATGCTAAGAGGATAATATTCACAGCACAAAAGGAGAATCACCTGAGCTTAAAATGATCCAACTCAAACAATTAACTGTGGCACAATATGCCTGTCACATCTTCTGTCTCGCCTAAATAACTCAATTAATTTGATAATCTCTCTTTTGGGCAGCGCGCTGCAGCCAACACACCGCCTAAATCCTTTGCTGACTGAAAGGCAGGCAAAGACACACACCATCATCATAATCGCCACTATTTAGTATCAATGGAATAGCAGCGCTTTCAGCCATTGGTCTCAGTGAGAAAACACCTCCCGTAACCGAGCAACTGTCAGGATTACTTTAAATCCTTTGGTGGAAGAAATGCGGGCCTCACAGACACAGTGTGTGGATGACAATGGTGAAAATGAATAGAGCCAAGAATGAATCGCTGTTGTTAGGAGAGGCAGCTGCTGGGTAGAAACACCCACAGTGACACTCACATAAGAAATACGAATCAAAGAAAAAGAGAAAAGATGCAGATTCAAGTCTACTACCTGGAAGCCTAGCAACTAAGATGTACACTCACTGGCCACTTTATTAAGTATTTATTAGCTTACTAGTACAGCTCTGGACCTCCTTTTTGCCTTCAGAGCTGCCTTAATTCTTCATGGCACAGATTAAACAAGGTGCTGGACACCTCAGAGACTTTGTTTCATATTGACATGAAAGCATCGCACAGCTTTGCTGGCTGCACATGCATAATGTCAATCTTCAGTTCCACCACATCTCAACGGTGCTCTATTGGATTGAGATCTGGTGACTGTGGAGGTTGTTTGAGCACAGTGAACTCATTTTCATGTTCAAGAAACCAGTCTGAAATTATTTGAGCTTTGTGACATGGTGGGTTACCCTGCTGGAAGCAGCCAGTAGAAAATAGGTGTACTGTGGTCATAAAGGGATGGACATGGGCAGCAGCAATATTCAGGTAGGCTGTTGCATTTAAATGATGCTCAGTTGGTACTGAGGGGCCTAAAGTGTGCCAAGAAAATATCGCTGGCACAATTACACCACCACCACCAGCCTGAACTGTTCATACAAGAAAGGACGGATGGATGCTTTCATGTTATTTATGCCAAACTCTGATTCTACTGTTTGAATGTCACAGCAGAAATCCAGGCAACATTTTCCCAATCTTCTGCTGTTCAATTTCTACTGGGGAGCCAGCATCAGGATGCAAGGAGACTGGACAAACTGGTGAGAAGAGCGGTCTCTGTAATTGGAGCCACTTGAGATGGTTGGAAAGATGAACACTAAAGATCTTAGAAGCCATCCTCAACAACTCTGATCACTCACTTTACAACATCTTTATGGAAAAAAAGATTCCTCTCCCTTCATTGTAAAATAGAGAGATAGAGAAAGTCATTCGCACCCACAGCCATCAGGCTTTTCAATTCTCATACAAATAGCAGATGAGCCAATGCAGACATGAATTTCCCTCTGGGATCAATGAAGATGTTCTGATTCGTCTTATTCTACATGCCTCAATGCATCATGTAGCTGTCGTGTAATCGGGTAATAAGATATTTACATTAATGAGCAGTTGAACAGCCCAAAGTGTATACTTGTGATATGTGAAGCGTATCATACTTTATTCATGATTTCTTTTCTTTTGTGTCTGAACTTGCGTTTAAAAAATAATAATTTTTCATATAATTGAATTGTCTTGACTTTCTTTGTTAAAGTGAGTGTATTTGTCTCTATGTCAACAAATGTTTGTGAACTACATAAACATCTGGCACATAGATGGGAAATAAGACTTCAATATAAAAGTCTTTTAAAATGTTTTAAATAAATAAAAACCCCAGCCGTCATTTTACAGCCTTTTTTTGTCTCGTGTGTGTTTTTGGGACTTGGGCCGACAAAAGCAAAGAAAAAAAAATAGTCAGGCGGGAATACAAAAAATATTTTATTTGAATTAATAGAACTGCCATCAAGTCCAATGTGTAAAAACACTGAATGGTGAAAAATCACTAGGAAAAAAATGTAGCATGAAGATGTGGCTCAGTATTGGCATCACTTCTGAAAACACCATGTCTGTGTTTGGATGCTTCTTACTAAAAAACAAAAAAAAGTGATGCCTGGAAAACACACTAAGGCCAACAGAGCTTCCATTCCCTGAAGACAAGCCCTCATCTGTGAGTGAATTCACCCTTCGAGGGCTCCATCAGTCGTCTAGACTCTTTACCGGCTCTTGTGCCTGCTTAACGAGCGGCCTAAGCACCGCGCTCTTATTTCTCATCTCGCTGTCTTCTGTGTAAAGGTTGTGCCGGTGTATATATTCTATCACAGAGTCTGGAAGCAAGTACTTCACACTCAGACCCCGTCTCAGCGCTCGGCGGACCTCCGTGGCGCTCGTCTCGTTCTTCACCCACTCCCTCACGTGGAAAATGTTGTGCCTGTGGTAGGACAGCAGGTCCGACTCGTGCACGGCCCGCTCGGGCTGCAGCTCCCCTCGACTGACGCAGACGAGGCCAAAATGCCCGACCAGCTCCTCGACGTGGTCGTCCCGCCACAAGCCGGGGATCTTGAAGGTGTCTAGGAAGTCTGCCCCACACAGAAGCTTCAGCTGGGGAGACGGATCTGAGTGGGGTGACAGAATAAAACAGAGAAGATGACTATTTACACACTTTCTAACCAGTTTTTATGATAAAACAAAAACAACGATAAAACACGGTGTGACAAATATAACACAGTTTAATTTCCCTGCAGAGATGGCTTAAAATATGCAAGGGTCTATTTCAACCCCTCCAAATTCATTGTTTTTATATCCATCTACACAATTTTAATCACCTTCCAGCACTATTGGTTTACTTCAAATTAATATGTTCTCATGCAGCTGGATATGCCAGTCCTCTTTCTGAGCAATCACAACAGCAAAGAGTGACACAATCCTCATGTGCTCCTCTTTTTGAATACAGGGACAGAGTTCAGTGGGTTCTTGCCAACTGCCTAGTCCACAACCAAGCTTAAAAAAGAAAAAAAAAATACTTGACTGAACTGTCTCCTCAAAGAGTCCACACACTAATAGGAAGCAAAATTTAAAAATTGAAGGCACCAGTGATGTGAATATCAAAGAAAAGGAAAGTGAACATTTTGCGCCTGGACAGGGCAAATAAAATGCACAACATGACTAAAACGGACTTGTTCTACAAATTACACAACTTAGATATTCATGACGCTCGAGGCTAAAGAAAATTATAACAAGACTAATTATTCTAGGAATTCAGCTTTCACATTAAAAACTTAGAAGGTTTGCATAACCCAGATAAACTGCAATAAAAAGGAGGCTGAAGCAGCAGGCGAGCTAAGACTTTCTACTGCAAAATAGTCAGGCTCTGCACACAATTGCAAGCTCTGTCGGCTTTGTTTTTTTTCTATTAGATTTCATGAGTTTCTGTGTTCATTTTTATTTTTTGTTTCTCACAAAATGTGTCATCTTTATATAACGTGGCATGCAAAAGCAGTAAACCCCAAAAGGCATCCCTGTAAATGCACTGTTATAAATCAAAGTTAACCCATGAAAATGGGCTAAGAATTCTAATTGGCTAGCTTTCATTTATAAGATCGATCTATCTATCTATCTATCTATCTATCTATCGATCGCAGGGCTGGTTAAATATCAACCCAATTTCAAAATGAATCCTCACCATTTCTAGTAGCAATGTTAGCATGCTAACAGACTGACAATAAAAATTTCAACATTTAACAGAAGAACACAAAGCCCAGCTGATGCAGAGGGCTGAGATTAATGTTTCACTCTTCAAAGATACTACAAGTTTCACTTTGAGCTGACGGTGGAAGAGTCTACGGATCATTAATACTACAGTAACACTAGCAAAAACAGTAGTCAGAGAATGCAGCATGACCAGATTTATTGCAGTTGTGTGCAATGAACTTGTGATCTCGGTTGCCCCGAAGACGAGGACCAGGTCTGCAACTACTCAGAGTCTATTGCCATCTTTCAAAGCGACTTTGATCAGTCAAGATGGCAATAAAACAGCAATAAGACTGCTATCTGTTTGTAACTGGATGGGCCCAAGTTCACAATTAGAAGCAATCTATTTTGATAATTTGGCACTTAACTGTGATAAATTGCCAAAAATCGCCAATCTTCATACACAAAAACATCCAGTTGAATACAAATTCATTTAGAAAAGTCTTGAATGAAGGAGCAATAGTAGCCTTCTCACATACAAAGACTTAATAGATCTGAAAAAAAAAAAAAACAGTTGCTGCCCAATGGCAATTTAACTGCAAAATGACATAAGCGCTCAGCAAGCTTTTATATAGGTAAATAACCACAATACAACCATCTGGCAACCAGCCGAGTCGAGTCCCCTATTGTGAAGAGTGTTGCAGACAAGTCGTACTCATTGGTGCAGACTAAATTACGTGGTAATTATATGCAAATGCTTGACAGTCTGTCTGAGAGTGAGAACAGTCAGTGCAAATGGGACTGCACTGTCTGGAGAACAGGCTGCCTCCCACCAGGTGACCCATGCAAATGTATTGGAACTGAAAGTAGTCTACCAGAGGTTGAAGATGTTGCGTGCTCAACCTATGGGGAACGAGTTATGTTGGTTTTATGGTCCCACAAATGTGTTAGTCCACACACAAGATTCCAGTCGGAAAGAGGGGGGAAGAGATCTGAGATGCACTCCTGTGCAGTCCTCCAAGACCTCGACTGTGCACCTGCTCTTCTCTGCAGCTGGTTGACTGACCAACAACAGCACAAGCAAGAGTCGTACCACATATTTGATATGGGTGGTCCATGGAGCAGACAGCAAACATGCCGCCATGATGGACCATAAAAACAGCTTTTTCTCCTAGTCCTAAGGAGGCCATGCCATGCTATTTTCACTGTAGAGGAGCCATAAAGGGACAAGATTTCATTTTCTGGTGCTGTCTTTAAAATATGCATGTTTTGTGACAATACAAACATCATATAAACACCTCTCAGCACTGTATAAAAATCCCGATAACACTCTGTGGTCAAAGGGTTTGTAAGCTGATCCAAAGTTTTTAACAATAAGAGACTCTTACTCGAGTTGTTGTGCATTCCCACGCTCCGCTCATACTCCTTCAGAATACGCCCGTAATGATACCTGACAACCAAAGGAAAAAAAAAGAAAAGATACTGAGACTGTTTTTTAAACAGTTATGTGGTAATACATGCAGTTTTCTTTCATTTGTGTTTCTGAATACAACCATTTCCTCTTTGTCCTCATTTACTTTCAGTTTTGTTGTTGTTGTTTTATTCATGTGCAGTGCGTCATTCCTGCTTTGTGCATTAACGTTCATGCATGTGCTGAGGTAATCCACTATTCAGTCTAAACACGTCAATAAAGCTTTAATGAAGTGATTAGAAAAAGGAAAAATAGCTACGACTTATAGAAAAGCCTTTAAAAGAGATGAATGAAAACCTTCACTGTATTCAAAGCTTCTTAAAGTTGTTCTGTATGTAAAAGTGTGTGCATGTGTTGAATAATGTGTGACGTGGCCTGCTCACAGACTCATAACAACAGTCCACTTCATGGCTTGATCAGCAAACATGGCTTAGAGCAAAAATGAGACAACTGGGCGTGTGCGTATATGTGTCAGTTGTGGTCAGAAGTTACCATCCACTCATCGTGGGCACGAATATCACGGTAATTTGGAACTTTTAATGATTCCTCTGAACTGTTCTTTTACCAGGGTGAAACGATTGTACAGCATACATCTTTAATGACTTTAAAAAACACAAGAACTGGGTCCACAAGTTTGAATTTTCTCTAGTCTACAAAGAGTCAAAATTATACACACAGGCTCAAATATATGCATACACTCTAAAACCATTTATTAAAGGTTTTAATAAAGGTTCTGCAGTGTCTATTGACTTGACAAGGCCTATTAACTTCTCGTTGGTGACCACGATGGACTAAAACTGGTAGTTTCTTGTTGCATAATGGGATTTATTTGAGCACTAATTTGAATAACCAATCCTCAGAACAATTGGAAATTCCAATGAATTCAGTGAAGATTGATGAAAGAGATTTGTAGATTTACACAAGTTGAGAAGGTCTCTAGGAGTCATTTCTACATGAATGTAGATTCAAGAGCATCAGTTCAAACAACTGCACCTAAGTACAAGTTATTCAGATGGAACACCACTTTGCCAAGGTCTGGGAAAAGACCCGGACTGTCACCATCAGATGAGATGAAACTGGTTTGGATGATCAGGAACCACCCAGCCTCAATCCTGCTCAAGAAATTGCTGGAATGTTTGCTGGAGTGTTTTAGAGAGTTTTACTCCAGGAAAGAAAACTTTTATTGTTAGACAAAGACAAAGATTTAATTATTTGGCCACAATCACAAGAGGTATTGTTTGGAGTAGTAAAGGTGAAGCTTTTGAAACCTAAGAATACTGTACAAGCAGTCAAGCATGGTAATGGTAACATTATGCTCTGCACTGTTTTGCTTCCAATGGTACTGATACACTGCATAAAGTGGATGGAATATTGGAGATGGAGGACTACCCTCAAATTTGGCGACGTCAGCTCAAATCAACAGCTAGACAATTTAAATTTGGACACAACCGGGTGATCCAACAGGACATGTATACATATGTATGTAGGTATATCTATATATACCAAAGACAGGCATGGGGTTAGGTTAACAGTTGGTTTGAAATTGGCTACAGGTATGAATTTCAGTGTGAATTGTTGTCCTTTTCTGTGTTAGCCCTGCAATGGACTGGTGACCGGTCTAGGTTGTACCTTATCCGTTGCCCTATGACAGGTAGGATAGGCTAACGCCACCCCCACCCCCCCTCCCCCATCCTAAATTGGATAAGCAGAAAAGTACGGATGGATGGATGGATGGTTCTCTTGAGTCAAATAAATATGAAAATTCTGTCCAGTTAACTTATGTGTTAGTGAGTGAGCAAATACTCAGTGGGGCCTCTTTCCTATCCTTTTGCTCAGTGCAGCACCTCTCTTCAAACATATTCATCGCTCAGGCAGCCTTTTGCCACTAAACCGTTCCCAGTCGGCCAATGAATTTAACAGCCCGTGGTCCTAATTTCACCCCATGAAAAAAAAACAGACCAGATATGGGTCCAGTCTAGCCTAGTAGCCCCCAAGAGACTAAAACCATAAATTAGGCAGGAAACCTGGTGGCACTCTTACATAAACAGCCCAAGCTTGCATGATAAAGCGCTCACAGAGGGGCAGCAAAGGACAGTGGATCCCTACGAACTCTGCTGGTAAGACTAGGATGATCTTATCTTCTTGCAAATTAAAACATCATACATACGACATGATATGAGACTCTCTAGCTATAGGAAGCAGTTATTATGACAGGAGATATATTTTTTGACTGGAAATACACAACACAATGTTTCAATCAGTTCAATGTTTCTGATTAACTATCGAATTACCAGGGCCAGGGACTTACTGACTGTACACACAGTATCCTGAGTGATAGTGCATGTAATTGTCTGTGAGGTGTGTGCATAAAGGGTGACAGGAAGGAGAAAGCAAAAATTGTTTCAACCATTTACTTTCTTGCACAATATTGCAAGATTTTTTAAATTTTATTTCAAGACTAATCTCCAGCAGTAAAGATGGTTTATACCTCATAGTGACCACTGTCTCCGTCCAGTCTGGCTGCTGGCTCTCCCATTCATCAACTGTGACCCAGTTGGAGCTCTGAAGCGCCAGCTCTGCCATAGCAACACGATGCTTAGCCAGTACTAGGCCTTGCTTTCCATAGCTGTCACTCACTGGGGACACAATGCCACCCACCACTTGGTACTGGCCTGAGGGGAGAGAAGATTCACAGAGTTTAACTGGGTCATGACAGTGAAAAAGAAATGCAGTTGTCATGTATAACAGAGATAGTGGCGTTGATACAATTAATGTTTCATCAGATCTCACATTTGAGGACAAATAAGACAATTAATCTCTTTATAACGGAGCGAGAAAGGTGGGTGATCATGACAAGGTGTCTCAAATCGTCATCAATTTTATTATAAGGCTTTCGAAAAAAGTGTGTTTATTCAGCTGACAAAGTTGGAAACAATCAGACACAGGAGGAAAAACATCTACTGTGATTTCTGAATGTCAACCTCAAGCTAGTCAGCTGATGCCTCATAGGTAAGGGGGTCGAAGGGAAAACTGTAAGAGCATTAATGTTCCTGCATGTTGAAATGCTGCGCTGTGCTCAGAGCAGCTTTACGATGTAAATGTCCTGAATTTATATAAGGAGGCTGTGTCTGCTGAAGCTGGGATTGTGTGGCAGAGCAGATCAGAACATAAAGCTTAGGGTGACTAAGCGTTTTCCACACAAGAGCCTCCAAATCACGGAGACGGCCATATATTAGTTGTTTGTATGATTGTATGGGATTCTTCGTACTGGGGTCTTAAAAGATGCAACAATTGATTTTTTTTTTGGCCACTAGGTGGCAAAAGACCTCCACTGCCTGCTGAAAAAAAAAGAGCCTAATTTGGCTTGCGGCAGACACAGAGAAACATTAGCATTCGTTTGGAGTTGTGTTTATGGCAACTTGACATAGGTATTCAGGTATTCAGCTCTCTCTTCTCCAGCTAGTCTTAAAGTTTGCATGTCTGCTCTTTAGCGCTAGAAAGGTCGTAGGGAGTTTTATCAGGGATTGTTTGCCACCGCGGCAAGGAACAAGACAAATGACAGGGCGACACTCAATCAAACAGTAGATTTAAAGGCCACAAGTGATAAACAATGAGCTAGTCTAAAGAGCTCTGAAAAGCGGCATAGTTGGGTTGTAATACATCACATATATAGTACTGTGCAAAAGTCTTGAGCCACCCCTCATTCCTTTATATTTTGCTAGGAAATAGTTTCAGGGATTCATTGAAATACATATAATATACATGGAAATGCAGCATATAAGGCACAAACAGTTCGTACAAGTCTAATTAGCTTCAAAGTCAATGTTTGGTATGAACACTTTTATTCTTCAACACAGTCTGAACTCTCTTAGGCAGGTTTCTTTGTAATTTCTTTAAGCAGTCTTCAGGAATAGTTCTCCAGGTTTCCTGAAGAACTATAAGCTATTCTTTGGATTCTGACTGACTTTTGCTCTGTTTTCTGTCAAGATGATCCCACACTGCTGCAGTAACAAATGTCATGTTTTTCACCGAAACATGGTTGAACAACAGCTGCCCGGACAATGCTATCGAGTTAGCAGGACGCCACACACACCGAGCCGACAGGCTAGCAGATGACTCCGGCAAGACCAGAGGTGGAGGTTTGTGCATTTATATTAACAATGCTTGGTGCGTGAACTCCACTACTACTGAGAGTCACTGCTCACCTAATGCGGAGTTTTTAATGGTCAAATGCAGACCTTATTATCTCCCCAGAGAACTCACTTCGATCATACTCACTGCAGTATATATCCCCCCCGACGCTAATGCTAGGTTGGCCATGAAAGAACTTTCTGCAGCCATTAACAAGCACCAGAATAAACACCCCGAGGCTGCTTTTATTGTTGCTGGCGACTTCAACCACACCAACTTAAAGACAGTCCTCCCCAGATTCCACCAACATGTCTCCTGCCACACCAGAGGAGACAAGACTTTAGACCATGTTTATTCCAACTAGGCTGGAGCCTACAAAGCAACACCCCTCCCCCACATTGGACAATCGGACCATCTCTCCCTGTTCCTCACACCTCGGTATTCACCACTCATCCAACGTGTGAAACCTGCTGTGAGGACAATTAAAGTGTGGCCAGAGGGGACAGACGCAGTGCTCCAGGACAGATTTAAAAACACAGACTGGAATATGTTCACCCACACAGACCTGGACCAGTACGCCTCATCTGTACTGGATTACATTTCCGAAACCACAGACAGTGTCACCACCCAGAAACGGATCACCATGTACCCCAACCAGAAGCCTTGGATGAACCGGGATGTTCGTCTCCTCCTGAAGGCCCGCAACACCGCCTTTAGGTCAGGAGATGCACACGCCTACAGTACAGCCAGGGCTAATCTAAAGAAGGGCATCAAAAAAGCCAAACACCATTACAAAAAGAAGGTAGAAGAACACTTCTCCAACTCCAACCCCCGACGCATGTGGCAAGGACTCCAGACCATTACAGACTACAGGACCACCAAACCCTCCCCCACATCCTCTGATGCCTCCTTCCTCAACGAGCTCAACAACTTTTATGCTCGTTTTGAGCGAGGGAACCCCACAACCACAACCATAACAGACATGACACCAGACCACCAACTTCTGACTCTCTCCCCCACCGATGTAGGAGCGGTGCTGAGCAGGATCAATGTCCACAAGGCTGCAGGTCCTGATGGTATCCCCGGGCGTGTTCTCAGAGCGTGTTCTGGGGAGCTTGCAGGAGTGCTCACAGACATATTCAACCTGTCCTTGGCCCACGCTGTGGTACCGGCCTGCTTCAAATCCACCTCCATCGTCCCGATACCCCAAAACTCCAACCCATCTAGCCTCAATGACTACCGCCCAGTAGCCCTCACCCCCATCATCACTAAGTGCTTAGAGCAGCTGGTCTTAGCACACTTCAAATCCTGTCTCCCCCCCCACCCTGGACCCCCACCAATTTGCATACCGCCAGAACAGGAGCACAGAGGATGCAGTCTCCATCGCACTGCACTCTGTCCTCTCACACCTGGACAACAACAACACCTACGCCAGAATGCTGTTTATAGACTTCAGTTCAGCATTCAACACAATCCACCCCTCACAACTCATCAGGAAACTGACAGACCTGGGCATCAGTTCCCTCATCTGCAAATGGTTACTGGACTTCCTGACCAACCGCCCCCAACATGTCCGACTGGATAACCGCTGCTCATCAACAATCACAATGAACACCGGGGTACCACAGGGCTGTGTGATGAGCCCTTTCCTCTACTCCCTCTTCACCCACGACTGCAGACCTGCTGATGGTTCCAACACCATCATTAAGTTTGCAGATGACACCACGGTGATTGGCCTCATCAGTGACAACGACGAGGCCGCCTACAGGGAGGAGGTGGATCGTCTGGCTGAGTGGTGCGACACAAACAACCTGCTGCTTAACACCGAGAAGACTAAGGAGCTCATCGTGGACTACAGGAGGAATGCTGACCCACATCCACCCATCCACATTAAGGGGATGGCTGTGGAGCGTGTGAGCAGCTTCAAGTTCCTGGGAATCCACATCTCCGAGGATCTCACCTGGACGACCAACTGCTCCAAGCTGGTCAAGAAGGCTCACCAGCGCCTCTTCTTCTTGAGGACTCTGAGGAAGAACCACCTGTCCTCAGACATCCTGGTGAACTTCTATCGCTGCACCATCGAGAGCATCCTGACCAACTGTATAACAGTCTGGTACGGGAACTGCTCTGCCTCGGACCGGAAGGCGTTGCAGAGGGTCGTGAAAACTGCCCAGCGCATCGCCGGAGCACCACTTCCTGCCATAAAGGACATCTACAGGAAGCGGTGTCTGAAAAGGGCTGGGAAAATCATCAGAGACCCCAGTCACCCATCACATAGACTCTTCACCCTCCTGCCCTCTGGGAGGCGCTACAGGAGCCTCCGGACTAAGACCACCAGGTACCGGAACAGCTTCTTCCCCACAGCTGTCAGACTCCTGAACTCTGCCTCCTGACATCTGACCCACGTTAAACTCATGGACTGAACATACACACACCCACAACCACCTACACACACCCACAACCACTAGCACTTTACCACTACTGTATAGTTCTGTGTAGATAATCATTCTGTACATACGATAATTCTTAATCCCACAACTGTTTATAACTTACATAGTTCACATTCTGTATAACTGTATATCTCATATTTCTGTATAGTTTTTATTTCATATTTATATCCTGTTCATAGCCTGTACATAGCTTGTACTCACTACAGCCTGTACATACTTATAGTTATAGAATATTCATAACATACTTCACACCGTGTACATTATAACATACCATAATAGACCCATTTCTGTAATATACTTACACATCTCTATTATTGCTAATTTATATTGTAATATATCTATATCACGACTAAAGCACTTTCTGGATGGATGCAAACTGCATTTCGTTGCCCTGTACCTGTGACATGTGCAATGACAATAAAGTTGAATTCTATTCTATTCTATTCTATTCTAATGTTGAGGTCCAGGCTCTGGGGAGGCCAATCCATGACTCATAGTGTTCCAATGTGTTTCTCTATGCAGGTATGCTTTTACTGATTTGCCAGTGTTTTTTGGGAAAAAGAAACGAAGTGGTCGCCAATTAGATGCTATCCAGATGGTGTTCATAATTCCATCAATTTTTACTTTTTGACAGTCACCCTTCCACTGAGACCATTTCTGATGGGGCTTCATCATGAACAGTAGATGGATAACTGAAGGGTCAGGTGTATCTCTCAGGTCCTGCTATACCTATTCCTTAAGGACACGATTTTCAGATACTGTTCATCTGCTGTAGTTTTTAGGCCTGACATGTCTGGGTCTGGTATCCACTTGTTCAGTTTCCTCATATTTTTTAAGGCCACCATACACATCATATGCCAACTTTACAGCTACTTGCTCTTTGGGAACCATCTTGTTGCAAACATAGTATTTTATGTCTGTCTAACAGTTACATTTGGCATTTTTTGTAGAATCAGTTAAGAAAATGAGAATAAATGATCTGTTTTGCAACAGGCTATTATGTACGTACCTAAAGATAAATTTTAAAATTGGTTCCTTGCTACGCTGTCTATTATGTGTAGACTCTTCCCTTCAGTTAGGTGCCTTTTTGTGCTTGAGAGGGTGGCTCTTGGGTGAAGAGGTTTTACAAACAAAAAACATTCCTCTGAAATTGGGCAGGTACAGGGACTGGACTGAGTGAGTGAAAAAGCAGTCAGTGTCCAAAGAAAAGCTTTGAAAGTCCTTCAGAGAGCCTGGATAACTATTACTCATTGCTTGATTAATTGTTACTACAAAGTCTATTAATCAGTGGGCTTTATGGAGGAGATCTTACAGAGGCTGCGCAGACACTGGTTTTCTTTAAAGTCAACCGATACAGCGATACACAAATGATAAGGGGACGTAGCGTTGTCTGTATCTGACCTGTGCTGTGCATGTGGTCTCTGGCCAGCTCGAACAGCCTCATGTGCTGGTTGGTGATTGGATTAAACGAGCCGCAGGCTAACAAGACTAGTGGGACACGGCGGGCGGCCATCTTGGTTTAACCTCTCACACCACAGTCAAAGAACCTTAGAGGAAAGTAAAACAGAGTATTAGCCAGAGTCACGTGATGGGACAGAAGATGATGAGACTTAAGGAAGACAGCAATGACAAACAGTCCTCTTCTGGAAACCTCTGCATGTAATATAAAAAGAAATTAACACCACACACAGATGAGCACAGTCTAACCCCAGAGAAGAAAAAAAACAAATAAAATAAAACACTCAGGTTCCGATCTTCTAACAATTTGTCATTGGGACACCAACTCCACTTAGAAACACTGAAAAGAATAAAGGATGCAGTGTTTTCCTGAGGCTGGGCACAGGAAGAAGTAAACAGCTACAGTGCAGTTTTGTTATACTGTCCATGTTTGTGTGTGTAAAGAGCCCAAAGGGAAATTAACACCAGCCACTGCTCAGCCAACTCACCACTCACTCTGCCAGGAATCCAGCCAACATTTATTTCACTTTAAATTAACAACTTTCTTGACCAAAGTTAAGTGAGTAGTTAGCTTTATCTCAACATTTAGATCTAAAATGTTATTAGCTTGGGATTTCATTCTAATAGGCATCTGTGTGAAATTGCTCCTAATTAGGAAATTAATTCTTAAGTAAAGGTCAAAAAATGTTTTTATGAGGTGATACTGAACTCAACCTCTGACAATGAAAAGAGTAATGACTCTATCCTTGATTGAGTGTTTGAGCAAAATTTTGAAGCACTTACATGAGTGGGATGAATGTACAAAGACAACAAAATGCCTCTGGCCACAGTTGTTGGCAGCATAGAAGCAAAAAGTAATCCTTCTGGATTTTGGGCTTGCCCGATGCCACAAAGGTATGCGCTACTCTACTATCTGTGCCTACACAAAAACGCACCATCAGTGATAACACTAAAATCCGTTTTTTGTTTTGTTGCTACCCAATTCAGGGTTGGGTTGGAGCCTGGGCAGGCTGCCAGTTTGTTTCAGGGCTACGCTCACATTCACACCTACAGCTAATTTAGAATCACAAATTTCCTTAGCCCAGAGATTTCAAACATAAGTCTCCAGCAGCTGTCCACAGGACGGCTTTGGAAGATGTGAAGCAGAGTGTGGATTTTTTACTTTTAGTAAGTCAGTAAAATGTATTATCTGTATCATCTTTTGAGACAAAGACCAGAGGATTTCAAAAAATACATAAAAATAAAAAAGCAAGTCTAAAAAGATGAGTTTTTAGTTGTTTCGAGTCCATAGATCAGGTCAGAGGGAAAGATTTCCATTGTCTAGGGGGCCACTGTAGCAAAATCTCCATCTCATTTAGTTTTCAGCCTTGTATGATGCACAACAAGTAGGCCCTAATCACATGACCTCAGGGACCCACTGGGGATGAATGGGTGTAAATGTTTACTGATGTGAGCTGGTGCTTGTCCAGGAAGAGCTCTAAAAGCTGTTCAGCAACAGTGTGACTTGAGTACAAGTGAACAATGAATTATAGTAATCCAAATAAATCCATAAATAACAATCTCCAGTTCAGAGAGTGACGAAGTGGGACAACATTTCTTAAGTGATAAAAGCAAGTGCAAACCAGAAAAGGCCAAACAGCAGCAGAGTCTGGATGAATCCTCCTGAGGTAGTACGGTCTCAGGCGCTGCGTATCCAAGCAGGGACATAGAAGAAAAATTCCCCTCCATGGAAACTTGCTAAACACAGGTAACCAGAAATGCTCAACATCACTTATCAGCCAGACCCTCCCTTCCAAGAAAAGTCTTAGCTTCATCTGTTCTTCTCCCTCCCCTCTTCTGTGGTCTGTGTGTACCCAGGAGGGCACCAATGAGGACGCCAAATGAGGCAGTAGGGGATACAAAATGCAAACACAGGAGGTTAAGGCACCACCTGTGTTTTTTTCCCACTATCTACTATACAAATGCCTGTTTTTTAAACAGTGTGTCCATGGTTTAAAAAACAAACATTTTTTTCTGTAAAATAATATAAGCTTTATATTTTATAACTACAGTACAGCCTGCGCAATGAGCTCCGTAATCACTCATCTGCCTGCTTAACCAGGTGCTCGGCTGCTCTTCTATTCTTTGCATCGCTTCCACTTTCTCCTGTGAAACTCAATGCTGACATCATTACTCTGGTCCAATCATCTTCTTGCCTGCCTCCTTTGAGCCGATCAGCCTCCACTCCACATGTTTTAAATCTCACTGCTCTTCTGTAATTCTCCCTTTCATTCTTCTCTCTCATTCACGTGACCTACCTCCTCACCTCATCCAAGTCACTCAGGCAAGCCTTCATCTTCATCTTCACCACAACCAGTATCCACACATCCGGTGTGTCCTATCCTAAATCCTGTCCTGCTAGGACTACGTTCTGCCATGCTGGGTCACCTGAGTCTAATTGCAAATTAATGGCGAAACAAAATAATTTCTATATTTCACTAAATCATGTTCAATTCTTCTAAATGTTCTCTCCTTACTGCGCTTATATTAAATCATGTCAGGGATTGTTTAGTTTGTTTAGTTACCTTTAGTTAAACGTGCACCATATAAATTGATGTATTTAACTAGTAATTGTAATTTTGGGTATGAATGAACAACAACAGTAAGATGCTGAACAGGAAGTCCTCTTCAGGAAGCGCTTTCAAATTACCAGCTCACTATGTTGAAAGAAAAGGAAGCTTTTGAAACACAACTTCCTCTTTGCAGAAAGCTTTTAGTTTGGATGTGGACACTTGCACCCTGCCTCACTCTGACAGAGTAATCAGACTGTTCTAGGTTATCTGGCAAATTCATTTTCACAGTTAGTACACTTGCACGCATTTCTACAATATCAACGCTAAATAAAGCTATGCAAGCAGGATCTCACACTCTCACTCCAACGCTACAGTGTGTTTTTCTGCGAATACTCTACAATTCACATCTGCTGGCAAGGCAAAATATGCCCTTTTTTAAATCTAAGTTTCTAATGATATGTTTAAGGCTGAATAACCTATGTGCGCTCATAGTCTGTAACCTAATGAAGTTAACGAAGTAAGTTAAAACACCATTAACATTTGAGGAAGCTGTGACAGTCCACCTTGACATTGAGCAGGCAGCTAACAGTCGCTAGCTTAGCGGACAAATAAACCAGGCGTAACGCGATTAATCAGTTAAAACAGAATAACAGCACAGGCAGGCAGGCGTGATACAATCCACACAGTGATTAAAGGCAGTAGCGATAATTCGTTTCATTACCTTCTTTTCACATTGTTGACATTTGGCGAGTGTGTCACACTAATACCACTCCCCCCTCCCCGCCTTTGGAGAGGCGCTTGTTTTAAGGTTCCGCAGATAAAACCTGGCTGAAGTGCGACCCCTGGTGGATGAAGGTTACAGCGACGGAGCTCTCCGTGGTACTGAAGTACGTGCAAGTTGTTGACAAGTCTTTGTAATTAAACGTAATAACGTTGCCTTTTCATTTATTAGATGCACATTAAAGATCAGTGTTACTTTTTTTGCGCTAGGCAAAGCTCAGTGCTGCTGCATCTGTGGGCAATGACGGCATCTTCCCAGAACACCTTACAATTAGAAGCTGACCTTTACAGCAGTGCAGCATCAAACACCTATGAGCTCCAGGTAACCTTTCATTCTATTGTTGTAAACTGCTTGTCAGATGAAAGTGGAGAGCACTGTACAACACTAACTGACTGTCTGTAGAGCAACCTGCAACTGATTACAAAAATGGCCACAAATCCCTTTTCCAATAACTCTGCTTTGCAGCGGAGGGACGGGAATAACTTTAAAAGAATGTAAGCTTTCAAAGAAGTGACATGGCATTTAGCGAGCCATTGTTATATATCACTATAAAAATAGAGCAAGCCCTTTCCTGTGGGGACAACTGCACCAGTTTCATATAGGGAGCAGTGTGTGTCAGTTAAAACCAACAAAGGAGGGTTTCAGATGTGTTCATGTTCACACAAATGGATGGAAGTTATCACTGATCTTATATTTATTGCTGTTTGAGGTAAAAATTAAGTTATTGCAGTGAGAATCCAGTCCCCTAATGAATGAAACAACTGTTTTCTTTCAGTTACATGAATAATCTAGCAGTGATAAACTGTTGATAAACTGTTGAATGCCATGACTGCTCATAAACAGGAAAAAAGAGGACCAAATTGATCCAAACCTACTTTGTGTGAAACATTAAGATTAAAATGAGTATTTGTCAATAACACAAGAAGCAGTCTTTTAGTGATGCCACAGTGATTTTCTCCCTTTCCCTATACTAAATAATTGCTGACCTGGTGGCTTGACCGCAATTAGAAGGACAGCCTGCACACCATCTTCCCCCTTGTCACTGCTCTGCTGTGACTTAGCTCCCATTAGCCATGGAAACAGCCAGTCGGGAGCATGTGCATGTAAGTAATTGCATGTGCATGTAAATGTGGCCCTCCTTGGACTTGTATGTGTGTGTTTTCTGTCTTTGTTATCCTCTTAACTCTCCTGAGGTCTGCCCTTCTCTCTCTTGCTCCCTCTAATCCCCAGAACACACACCCACACCCAGCAGAAGAGGAAGCAGGAATATGTGTGTGGGGGGGTGGGGGGTAATTGAAGAGCATGTGGTCCTTGCAGAAAACCAGTGATTCTGCCACGGGGTGGAAAGTGAAAGACTCAAATCTGTGAGGGGGAGTATAGCTGTGCTCTTCAGAGGCTCTTGTTAGGAGGATACAGCTGGAAAACCATCTCACTGTGGCAGCTGCTTCATTTGATTATAGCTCTAAGAAAATGCACTTTACTTCTTAATTAACGTACATTTCCCAGATGTAGCATATCTAAGATAACTGAGATGATTAAGGGAGGGTAACTGCTAATGACCTCACTCAAAGATGCTCGTGGTTGCTCACTAATCTAAACACTTAAATGGTCAGCAGCAAGGTGTGGCAACTGACACTCCAGTGATCAAACATGATGTTACATTTACATTGCATTAGTCACTGGCAGATTGCTCCAGGGGTTTCATTATCAATCCTTACTCCATCTTGACACTAAAATACTAACACATTGACACTCTTCTCAGACAGATCCTCCCTGCATCCCCCCCCTTCACATCTCCTGCTCCTTCTCTCTGAGAAACATTTTTTGTCAAGTTTGCCAAATGAAAGCCAAACTGGGGGTTTTTTTCCAACATAAAAGCGTGCAATTTGTCAAAATTTTTGCAAATCTATTTTTAGGTCCGTGCAATAAAGGAAATGTTGTCGAAAAAGATTTTCTACTCCATGGAATTACAGTGCTGTTGTAGTATTTGAAATGCTTCAATCTTTACAGTCGGTTGCTTTCTTTTATTTTGAAAAGCAACCCCCGGAAGTGTTGGTGCGTGGACGCTATTTAAACGCCAGCCTCTCTCTCCCTCTTTGCTTACATTAACACTGACTGTCTCTCGACCTGCCGACTATCTGTCGCGCGGCCGGCCAGCTGAGAACATCCACGCGCTCGGGAGGTGAGCGAGGATATTTGGAAGAGGACAGGACGCAGAGACATCTCCTTCACGGCTCGACAAACATGCACACACTCGGGGTCCCATTTCTGCTGTTTTGGCTTATCTGGGGCCACTCCTGCGCGTTCGGTGGAAAAGGTAGGAACAAAAAAGAAAAAAAAAATAGAAAGCGTGAAAAAAAACTTGGCTTCGAAAATATTTGCACCCTTTTTTGCGTTTGAGTTGCACAAGTTTGCAATGAGAGCGACAGCCGTCCGTCCAAGAACTTCGCAGTCAGGTTTAGCTGTCTTGAAGTTCGGCTGAATTTAAATTATTTTTTCTTATGAATTATTGCCCAGTGGTTAGCTGAGGTTTCCTGTCTTGGCTGTCAGTTACTGTGGCAGGTGTTCAGTTAATTGGAAGTTACCAGCGTTGAGTAATTTAAAAGAGAAATGTGTTTATATGAAACCACAACGTTAACATCAGGGGGTCATTTATGATAATTTTAATTTATGGCTAATGGATTTGCCTAATCGTTTAATTTTAACTCTTCAAATGTGTATTTTTGTACAAACAAAGCCTTAAAATACATTAAAATTTTTCATTTTAAAAGAACATTTAATCTACAAAATGTTTAATATTGTGTTGTATCAGACATGACTTCAGTTACATTTGACAGGTGTTTGCATGCTGTTGAACTGGTCTTCACATAACCTCCTCTGTTCTCAACAACTGTACTTGGCCTGGATGCCTTTGAAATGCAGGACAAACATGACATTTATGGCAGTTATGTTGTTGGTGATGATTGGTTGGTTGGCCAGTGATCTGAAGATGATTTCTGTCTACAATTATCGATCAGTGCTCAGGGAGGGCAGCCGTGGTTGGGATGCTGTATTCCATCACGTCTTCACCCTGTGATACTCACATCTTTCTCCATCTCTCTTTCTCCGGCTCTCTCTCTCTCCCTCTCTCTCTCTCTCTCTCTCTCTCTCTCTCTCTCACACACACACACACACACACACACAGAGCTCTGGCTGTTGTTGCCTATGAAGGGCAGCATTGGTTTACAGTTGTATTAATTGGGTCTCTGGAGTGAGAGCGCTGGGCTGACTGGCTGTCTGCGCTCAACCAAACATTATCATTATTTTTCTTGTTTATAAAAGACCTCCATATGGCCTGGAGCCAGAGGGAAAGCTAACTAGGTTTAGATTAAGTTGAGAGAATTGGCTGTTTTCTGTAGAGACTTCAAAGACTCATTAAGTTTTCAAAGGTGAGTATAAAATGTGTGAACTCGGCTTTGATTGCTACGTATATAGTAAATCCAGAGTCAATGGTGACTATGCAGTGCATGCTTGGGTCGTAGCTCTCTTTTCTTTTTCTCATGCTTTAACACCATAATTTCACAGATGCACGTGAGGAAAAAAAGGAAAAGGTTTGAAAGGAGAAGTTGTTGTCATACAATCTTGAACCTTTGGGAAGTGAAGTGTCAGTGGTTCATATCACTCATCATATGCACACTTCTGCCAACAAATCTTCAGTGCAAAGTAGACAATGGAACAGACACTCATGCAAGCAAGAATCTATAATCAGTAAATTTTATCTTAGGGAATGTCCACACAAATCCATTTTAATATCAACCCGTGTTGCTACATTATATGGACAAAAGCTCTTAATCTTTGAATTCAGGTGTTTTTAGTCCCTTTGCTGCAGGTGTGAAAAATCACCTGCATCAAATTTCTCATCAAATTGTGAAAGAATGGGTTGTCCTAAAGAGCTCATTAAGTTTGATAAGAGTAATAATATCCCAATGTTGCAACAAGTTAGTTTGTGATATCTCTTCCCTCTAGATATTCCACAAGCAGCTGTTCGTGGTATTATTGCAAAGTGGAAGTGTTTAGGAACCACAGAAACTCAGCAATGAAATGGCAGACAATGGAAAGTTACAGTGCGAGATCATCGAGTCATCAGAGTCTGTAAAAGTCGCCAACGCGCTGCTGACTCAATAACTACAGAGTTATAAACATCCTCTGGCATTAATATCAGCACAAAAACTGTGTGCCGGGAGCTTCGCGGCATCGGTTTCCATGGGAGCTCCTGGAGGGACAACGTGTAGGTGGCCCAGTGTTTTTGTGTACATAGTGTAAGTTTATGCCTGGTGGAAGTTTTGAAAATGATGATGACACAACACAAAGAAAACACTCCAGGATTTGGTTTTAGCCGGGATTTGCAGAAACTAAGAGATTTTGAAAGATGAAGCAAATATCTGTATTTTATTATTTTTGTCTGGGTACTTTTTTCCACACTGCCATATTTTTTCTGGCAGTGGATAATACTCCCCATACAGCTTTAATATGTCATGATATTTTCTTTCCAAGCACAGAAAATCTGTCCTCTACGTATACTTTCAGTAACAGTTCCAGCTCATCATCTGACTTTGGTCTCAGTAAAGACGCCATGATGTACATGAAAGAAAATGCATTTATATTTAAAAAAAAAAAAGCTATTCAAGTGTAGAACCAGAAAGTAGTATATCATCCTTTGGCTAGCTAATAAAGGTATAGCATACCTTGGTTTTATTGTGCACTGCTCTATACCGCTCTTTGGCTGACTCATCTGTATCATTAGACCTTCTAGCAAAATATTCCCATTTTTCTCTTTTAAGAGTCCCACATTCCCACCGGGGCTTGCCATTTTTCTCTGTTCAGTTTCTCGCCTGCTCCACTCGCTGTTATCATAAGTTATAGCGGCACATGTTTGGTATTACAATATGAACGCCAATAGAGCATCTTTGACAATCACAGTAATATTGCCCGACCTTAATGCAGTGCACAGTGACTGAAGGCCAAATATCATCTACTAAACATTTAATGCAACAGCTGAAATGCCTTTAAAAGTGGTCTCTAAATGTCAATGCGATGTCCTAACATTTGACAAGGCGTTGTATTGTGAAGTACCATTTTGAAGAAGAATAGATCAAGGCCTGAGAGTGCTGGTTGGATGTTTGCTTGTTGTTTAAACAGACAAAGAGCGATTTTTCTTTTACATTCTTGTGCGTCTGTGCAGCTTCTTTGTATTTACAAGCTTTACAAGCTCAACAGAACACATTATATACATGAAACAAAGGCTTTCTGCTGAATACCTTTACATAAGAAGTCGGGGAAAATAGACCAGAGCAGATGAGCGCCAAGAGAATCTGAAGGGTGCTGGGAGAGAGAGAGAGGGAGAGAAAGGCAGGAAGAAATTGAAAACAAGACCAGATTTATGGGTGTCTTTTCAACAGAGCCATCCAGCTGCATTATCCCCGCCGGAACATAAATCGTGAAAGCGATGTGGAACGCAGAAGCATAACTCAGGTTTTCCTCTTCTGTGCAACGACTGGTGAAACAATGTGTAGCGGGAAGTGCTCTGCCCATCCTGTCGCTCTTTTCCTCTTTACTGTCATTCATGCCCGTTCTATTCCCTTTAATTCCCTCTGCTTCTTCCCGGTTGTGTTTTCTCTGCCAGTCTCTCTCTCTTTCTTCCTTTGACTCTGTATCACTCTTCGCTGTTCTGCTCCGTTGAGCTGATGCGATTCAGAGGGCAAATGTCACAGAGAGAGAGAAGTGTTTCGTCATTCTCCTTCTCACTTCTTTTTTCCATGCTTGAGCAGCCTTCGTTATGATTTCCAGAGGTAGCGCTGCCCCCTCGCTCTTTCTCTCTCCCTCTTTCTCTCTCTCTCTCTTTCATAGCCAGGATTCAATTCCAAAGGTTTATGGGCTTAAGTGAGATGTATAAATGAAGAGGCAGTCTTCTTTCTGTCTTACTTTGCCTTTTCTCATTTGGCGTGTGTCGGATTCTCACTCTATCCCGGCTACCTCTATTACTGGCCACCTCCTCGGTCCCATTTATATTTGCTCTCTTTCCTGTAGCTTGCACAGATTTGACTTCTGCTCTTTTATTTTCCCCTCAACTTTTCACCTCTCTGCTTCGCTATCATGTTTTCTAAATGAGAAGGTACAATATGTTTACTGTGCGCAGTAACGGTTAGGTATTGACTTAAAAATGTCCTGAGCACCAACGTGTGAAGGAATGCTTGGTCTGACTCCTGCAGAGAGTATATGCAAATGAGGGTAGATATGCAAATAATGTCCTAATTTGGGTGTTAATTACTCAGCACAGCTAATTATAATATGTCTGATGAGGCGTAAGGTGGAGGAGAGGAGTGAAATGGAGGGGCTGCCATTGGATGATGTATGCGTGGTGATAACAGTGTGTGTTTGCGGTGTGTTTGTCCGGGTGTGAGGGGAGAGAAGTGCTGGTGTTTAGCACTGTGTGTATGCCAGTATTACACCAGCTGGTCCAATGGCCCCGGTGGGGCTTTCTGGTCAACACGGCTCAATATGTGGAGGATAAACATTGCATGCAGTGCTGACTTCTGAAAGACAACCTCCTGCACTTTTCCCCTGTTATTTCACTAATGAAGTGACACGCATTCACACACCTAGACGCTCCTGTGCTTTAAAAAGTACAGGAAGTAAACACTTGATTTTTTTATTTACACACAGTAATTAGCAGCCACTGAGCTGGTGCTATAGAGGAGACTCAGCGTGAAAGATGAAAGAGGAACAATAATGTGCAGATAGATTTTCTACTGTAACAATAATCCATTTTTATTTTTCCTTCATTATCCTCTAAGCATATGTTAGAAATAAGAAATATGAGGCTTTATGACACATATAATCAACTTGGACCTCACATTTCACAAGATTGGCTTCATTTGTTTGTCGGCCTCAGTAAAGGCACCAGTTTTAGTAATTTGGACTTAATTACATCAAGCACCAAAGGCATTTTCGTTTTTCAAATGGTCAGAAAAATAACAATAAAATCCAAATTTATGTCAAATAAGGTAACACGATCATCTCCTTCGATGTGCCCACATTGATCGTTTTCACTGTTTACTGTTAATCCTCCGTACCCCCAGAAAAACTCAGATGTAAAGATGAAATCAATAACAAATTAAACGTATTATGAAATACTTGAATTTTCTGATTCTGATTCCAAACACAGGGGAAGTTCATGCTTAAAAGACTCAAGCTGCTTCTTCAAAAATAGCACAATGTGTGTACCTCAAGTCAGATGATCATAAATCTTTTGGACATTAGCGCGGTGAACCAGAATGAAAGCTGCGAGCAGCAGTTATGAATCCTGTGACACTTTAGGTTCGTTCTGTTTGTGCTCATGTGTCACGTCTGCGTGGCAGTTTCCTTTGAAACAGTCCTTGCCAGCAGAGTAACATCGAAGTGATACTTTTATCATCTCGGCTGATTGTGACAGTGATTGTGTTTGTGTTTATATTCCAGCCAGAGTGTAGGATTATAAATCCTTGACTGTTTTTGTTCATAACTAAATAAATGGATGCATTTGTAATTTAGCAATTTATTTCCTTAAGTGCAATTGTTGACCTTTCAGGAAAAAATGGAAAACGTGGCTAAGTATTTGCAGAAAGCGTAAACAAAGTTTGAGTTCAAGTAAGCTGTGTTTTTAGTGCTTAGACAGCCATGCAAAACTACCAGTGTTGAAATGGCTTGTCCTCAGTTAACATTTAAATAGAGCAATGTTGAACAGCGGCTTACAACTTGAACTGAAACGCCGTGCCTTTGCTGTGTCCCACGAGCCGGTGTCAGTAAAGCGTTATCAGTTGTCTCTATGTACACAGGCCTAGCAATCCCTTATTAAACAATAGACTGTGGTCTATTGTGACTCATGATAAAGCCTGAAGTTATGAAGACATGCACCACTGCGCGCTGTTTTAATTATTATTCCAATACAAACTTATTAGCCTGCAGTGTGTTTGCACACCTAATAAAATGTGTTAGCATTGTGGTGTGTGTTCAGTTCCAACCAAATATAATATAAACCCCCTACACACACACACACATACACGGAGAAACACACACATGCACACCCACTCTCAAACACAAAGCTCTTTTCATGTTACCCCGAACTCGACTGAGTCATCTCCTTCATCTCTCTTTCAAGTTGTCTTGTGTGGGTCTCTTGTACAGTCAGTCCAAAGCATCGCTATATGCTTTGAAATGGCTTTATGTTTGATTTTTTTATTGCTTCTGATTCCCTCTTGTAGAGACCGTGAAAGATCCTTGTATTTTCCTTCGTGAGTTATGACTGTGGGATACGGGTGAGGTGGGCTCAAAGTGAGACTGCACAGTTCAACATCATAGGTGCTCTGGGAAGCCATGCCAAGGGAAATTCTTTTAGGTTTTCTAATACTTTGTGTACGAGGCAGCTGAATGTGTGACTGAAAAACAAATCACTTTGAAAACAAAGAATACCTTGAGAAAAACCACAACTCTGTGTGTGTGCGAGAGAGAAGGAGAGACAAGAAAGAGCGAGAGAGGGAGTTTGTGGGCTTTTGCTCACACCTTTAGTCGGCATGCGCGCACAGATGCATGCACCAGGTGTACCTGGAGCTACAATTGCTACTCAATAAAAAGGGATCACAGCAGGGGAGGGGAAATGAAAGCACGTCGCTGAAAAGAAAGGTTTAATTTTCATGAGTCATCAGTCACAAGAGCTATCTGTTTCTCTTTATCGGTCTTCCTTTTTTTATGACTATCTTTCCACCAACCCACCTGTCTCTATCTGTGTCATTGATTTTGCCACATATTCTCCTACTAGCAGCACATTATGAGTGAGTTTTGTATGTGTGTGTGTGTGTGTGTGTGTGTGTCATTACAAATATCCCAACTTCAGATCACTTTCAAATTCCATTTTCTCCTTCCTTTGTAAAGCTGCCAGTCTGGGGCCTCACCTCACTACAGAGAGGTTGTTTTCGCCTCTGTCGCTGCCTTTCTTGTCTCCTCTTTTGTCCTCTTCCATTTCTTCTCCACATCCCCCTTGCTTGCCTTGTCTTCCACTGCCATTATAAATCATTTAGATGGTGTAGTTATAAAATGTAACTGTGTTTTGAGGTGACATTGCTGTGTTCAAATTTGTGTGTTCGTGCATCACTTTTGCACAGTGTGTCTCTTTGTGTGTGTGTGTGTGTGTGTGTGTGTGTGTGTATAATAGATTGTTTATGCAGAATCCCTTTATAGCAACTTGCTATTTACCAAGAGCTCTGCCTGAGACGCCGACAAATTTTGATGTGCTTCTTGAATTTTTTGCTTGGATTTGTAAGGTTTGACCTCACTGTGTAAAGTGTCCTGAAATAGCTTGTGATTTTGCAGCGCTTAGATAAACTCAAATAGACTGCGATGTTAAAGTTGCATGAAACAAAATGAACATTTCTCTTACAGGCACATCAAAAGTAGATTCGTTTTGTTACTTGAGAGTATATGTTCTCTTGTATAACAACCGAGTTTGCAGTTTTCCCACTTTAATTTTCTCCCGTAAAACAATAACCTCTTTGATGAAATATCAAAGGATTTCTTCTTTTCATTGATTAAAGTCTTGTTGGGCACAAAATTTTACTTAGCTGCCTAATAACACACTCAAGTTTCAAAGTCATATAAAGAAAAATAACCACAGCAGTAAACATCAAGGGCCATTTTTATATTATTGAACAGAGATAGGTGCTCTTTAATACAATTGCCTCTCAAATTTACACTTCAAAGAGTTGAGGACCCAAACCCGGGTCAAAGAAGACCAAGTAAACGTTCAAACCCTTTAATTTAAGGCTTAGAGTGCTACACAAATAGGCTGTCCATGAGGTAAACAACAGAGAAATATCAATGTTTTAAAAATGAATTCTGTACAATTATTCATCTAATGTTGAATAATAATGTTTTTATTACTTTGCTGCTCTGTGATTAGCCAAATTGCCAATGGTTTCTGGGTGTGTGCATAACTATATCAGCTGCTGCGTCTAGTAGATTTGAAACTGAGAGGTTACGGTTTCTGTTTAACTTGATGAAGATGCAGTTTAATTGAACACCATGTGTTTGTTTTAAAGCACAGTTGTCTAATAATGTACAGGTTGGACACACTCACTCTTATGAATGATTAAGTGTGATCAAGCTTTTGACTGTATTTATGATAAAAGTGTAACTTGGACAGAAACAAGATTCCTGATTACCTGAAAATGTTGCTTTGATCTTGTTGATTAATGCAACATCAAAAGTCCAGTGTCTGTAAAAGGAAGGTGTGCTGAAAGGTTAGAGGAACAGTCGTGATTCAGCTGAAGCTGTAGTTGTGTTGACACAGTAGTTGTGTTTGGTTTAAAGCAGTAAAGCCGACAAAGCTCAAGGCTAGACCCTTTCTAAATCGTAGCCACGTTAATGAAATATTGTGTGAAAGAGCAGCACTGCCTTCAGTTTTGGTTGACGCTCTTAGAGGGGAATAAATTCAGCATTTATATTATTTACTAAGGTTAGAGTCATTATGCATATCTTTATCTAACACCTTTGTTGTCTCTGTAATGGAAGAATTCATGGCTAAACTGGTATTGTGTTCTATTTGATTTAACAAGTTAATAAAAGTTAATAAGGCCGACTGGGACTCTTCCGTGTGGAGTTTGCATGTTCTCCCTGTGCCTGTGTGGTTTCTCTACGGGTACTCCGGCTTCTTCCCACAGTCCAAAGACATGCCTGTTAGGTTAATTTGTGTTTCTAAATTGGTTGTCGGTGTGAATGTGAGCGCAAATAGTTGTGTGTGTGTGTGTGTGTCTGGACAAACCCGGTAAATTAATGTACTAAGACACACCAGCAGGAATGTGCCATCCGGCAGTATTCATTATTGTCACATAGTGGAGGTAGGTGGACTGCAGCTTAGACATCATCTCTTTAGTATGATCATTCCTATTACAGGGAACAGGTGGTGTTTGTTCCATTGTTTATGTTTCTGAGGCATTGAAAAGCCCACTTTGTAATGCAGTGTTTGTGTATTATAGATATATGTATGTACTTGCATTATGGTGACTTGGCAAGTTCAAGGAGGCACACAGTGCAAACACACACAGATACACACAGAAAATGCACTGCCAGTTATAACAGTGAGGAGGTGCAAGTGAACACATAAAAGTTTTACAGGTTGAATCGAAGTAAACAGAGCTGTCTTTTATTGTGTTTACTGTATTTGCTGATCGACTCTGGAAACCTGGTCACAGGAAACTCTCCGTGTGCCGGAGGACAAAAAGACTGCACAGAGGAGAGTTGGGGCTGTGTCTTGTTTTAGGTGCATGCTTTTGCTCCAACCAAATGAACACTTATTGGGGTTTGACAAACAAAAAATGGCACCTGGTGTTGGCACCTGGACACACAAATGAATGATTCTGATTCTGCTAATAGTTTCGAAGCTATTTATCCACTAATGTTGGTTTTGGTTAATCAGAAGCACAAATATTTTAATTTTTGACAATTCCTAGTTACTGTTTAACAAGAACATACATAATTATATAATTACCTAATTTCATCACTCACTTAATGGTATGACGTTTCCTCTATTAATACACATAAAAGATAAAGTGTGGGCATAGGGTTTATTAGGCTGTTCTGATTTGTTCATTCTGCTGTTGGTTCACTATCAAGCTCTCCTAACTCTTACATTCAAACAGAAACTCCCTCTCAGTGGAATAAGCAGAATTTTGACACTCACCACGGTTGTGTCAGCACAGCAGCATTTCTCATCAAGTTTTAATTTTTACGTACTCTGTTACATTAGCATTTTCTGCTGTCATTTTATTCTTGGTTCACAGCTTTTGCCATTACAACTCTGTTCTCTGTCAGCAAAAAAATCCTATTTTTCTCTGCAGAATCAGCATTGTGTTTGCACACTCTGATAACGGTGCTTTATGTGTGTGTGTGTGTGTGTGTGCGCGCGCGTGTGTGTGTTTTTCCAACTTTTTAAAAGTCATCATTTTGAATTAATTTACAAAATGAAACAATAATTTTATTGTAAGAGGGTGTTATTTGCAGTTCACACATAGTAAGGCCTTTGTGTATGTGAGGCCTTTGAGTATGTGCTGTTAATTTGTTTTGATTGAAACGCAGTGAGGTGCCGGTGTGCTGTGTTGGACGAAAGCATGTTCTGACAAACTTTTTGTTATAATTTTGTTATTTATAATCTTCCTCCTTTAGAGTTTAGTGCTTTCTGTAATATTGGTAAAGCTACTTAGTGAAGCTTAGGTTGTTGCAACGATTTACACTCACGGGCTACTTTGTGAGGTATACCTGTTTAACTGCTCGTTAATGCAGATATTTAGTCAGCTAATCACATGGCAGCAACTCAGTGCAATTAGGCATGTTCATATGTACAAGATGACCTGCTGAAGTTCACACTGACCATCACAATTACGAAGAAAGGTGATTTAAGCGAAATTGAACATGGTACAGTTGTTGGTGCCAGATGGGCTGTCTGAATATTTCAGAAACTGCTGATCTACTGGGATTTTTCCACGCAATCATCTCTACGGTTTACAGAGAATAGAATAAAAAAGAGAAAATATCCTGGGTGAAAATGCCTTGTCAAATGGCCAGACCACTTTGAGATGACAGGAAGGTAACTGAACCTTAAAGCAGATGGGACAGAGTAGCGGAAGATCACACAGGGTGCCATTCAGTCAGCTAAGAAGAGGTAAAGAGTCTTGATTTCTGCTTTGACATTTTGATGATAGGGTTAGAGTCTGACAATGAACTCACTGTACTCAAATGGCTACCACAGTCACCACATCTCAGCCCAGTAGAGCACATTTGGGTGTAGATTTGCATCCCATCCTGGATGCACAGCTGTCAAATCTACAGACATGCTATCATGTCAATATAGACCAAAAACTGTGAGGAATATATCTAGCATCTCTTTGAATCTATGCCATGAAGAATTAAGACAGTTCTGTAGGCAAAAGTAGGCCCAACCTTGTACTACCAAGGTCTACCTTGGTAAACATCCAGTCAGTGTATAAGTACTATTTATACCATTTTCCGCTTCCCACCTCAATTAGTGAATTCTTCTGATAAAATTACAGAGCGTATGTTTAGATTTATTTTATGTTTTCATGAAACAACAAAATAAATCTTTCTTTAGGTTAAAAAAAATACTTTTCTGCAGTCAAACTGAAGAAATGACTGTCTTGCAAAGAAAAAAGCCAGGCAAGAATTCATAATGAAAGTAAAGAATGTCTTCTATAGTCTACCTGTCATAATTAACTCACGAGTGAACTGGCAGTAAAATGCCAAAGCTTTGTGTGTGGATTTCTCACCCCCACACAGTATCTCTGTAGCACTTTTCCTCTGCAATTATAGTCAGTTTTCTTTGCAAGCAGACAATAACTATATTGTATTGAGTTGAAAAAACACCAGCACCATACTGGCATGTCATAGTGTGAAAAATAGCTGAGAACAAGGAAATTCTTGAACCCGTTGACCTTTTTACTGTGGCATCATACTCTAAACATGTGTGCGACCTTTTTGAGGTTGGGGAAGCCTGCAGTTAGCTGAGACTGAAGAAGTAACTCAGATGAGTGATGAAACATTTTTTCCACTGAAAACACAATGTCCAGATGAACAGAATAAACTTTTTAGGATTTCCTTACCTGGATGATTGAGCATGTATCAAGACATACTCTAGATAATAAACTTAAATAGACTTAATCACTGACTTTCCTCTAAACTCAGGAGCAGGCTTTTCTCCTACCCAATATTGGTTGAGAAAACGAAACTCTTCAGCTAATAAAAACTTTACAGCAACACTTTAATTTTACAATTTATTGCAACATGTTGAAATATGTTGCACATTTAGTAAGCAGTAGGTTGACTGTGAGCACATTTCCATGATCAGTGTTCCAATTGTAAGTCTGTTATGTTGTTTTCAGCATCATTTTCCAAGCATGAAGTTGCTGCAGTTTCGAACCTGTAATAACACTTCATTACATGTGACCAAAATAGACATTTAGAGAGAGCAGACTGGGGATTCTCTAAAGCAAATCAGGAGGTAGTTGAGGGGGATCAGAAGGACACCGATGGAAAAAACAGAAGTAAGGTGTGTGAAAGTGAGGGCACTGACCACAGTGCATTCATTTGGGATTCTCTTCGCCCCTCTTCTCCTCTTTATGGCCACTCAACAGTTATACTTTATCCAAATTGCCTGGTCAAAAATTGGTTTTAAGATGCCATCAATACTGTAAATGCAGCAATGCTTACAAGCTAGGCCTGTAAACGCTAATTGCCTTAATTGGACTTGAAAATGTTATTTTTCCTTGTGCTTCATACTTTACCCTGAGATTGTCTTCTGTTTAAAAAAACTCAACAGGTTGTTTGTGCAAGACCCTCATTACAGCCTCCAGGTGCATACATTTTAAAACTAAGCAACTGGAACAGGTTTGTTTCCATGTTTTTTTTTTTTACCTAAACCATAATCTTTTCATAACCAAGTATCTTTAGTGAATAAATTTAACAATCGGTGATTAAATTTAAAAATAGTCCTCCGAGAGACTTGAACCAAAGTCTGCTGGATGAAAGTCACGTATGTCGTCCCTTTTAGACTTTTCTGAAAAGTAGTCATACTGGTAGCGCCAAAGATGAAACATCATACAATATTAAAGATCTATGGTGTTTACTTCTCAAGGTGATGTTTGCCTCTCCAGCATCATTTCTTTATTTAGACAGCAGCCTAGAGGAGCAGTGTGAAAGGTGGAACACTAGTAATTGCTTGGAAAGTCTTGACAGAAATTCACAGACTTGGATTTACCAGCTCTTACAGACCTTGTTTACTAGTATCATTATATTCAGACTCTTATTTTAGTCCCGTGCTGTTTTTTTTCTGTCTTTGAGAAATGAGGTCAATTTTGTAGCTATGCTATGATTTAAGAAAAAAAAGGGGAGGAGGTGATGCTACCCTCTTCGTTATTGCAGAATATGTAATTCATCCCTGTTGTCAGATATTGATTTTTGGAGAAAAGTGATGATAAACAATGTTTTCTTTCCCACCCTGATCCCTGTGGTAGATTAAAACAAACTGCTGAGAGTAATATGACTTGGCTTAGTATTAAATTCTGAAAATGCCCTCCATGGTCTTCTGACTTATGACACTATGAAAGTGTAATACTCCAAATATATCGAAATCCCTCCTGAATCAACCTCACTACCCACATACTTTATGCTGAGGGGTGATGAAAACAAATGCCATGAAAAAAGTATTGGAGACTAAATAAAATTCCACATAAATATGGCTTTCCCGGCTTAGAATTACAGTTCAGATTGCCACTGGAAAGCAAAGTATTGAACTGTATATTATTAGAAGACATCCAAAGGAGAACAAATAATGTTTAACATTCTTTGTCATTGCTCGCTGACATTTGCCGTATAGTCCTTTCAGTCCTCAGTCAATCCACATGTACAGCAGACTTGCTGAAATTGTCAAATACCAACAGACAAACTATCATTAAACTGTCCAAAGCTTGCACAAGTCACCTCAACTGTCCTTCTGTGTATTGAACCTCCAGGCTTCCTTTCTTTTCTTTGGTGTCTGCCCCCCTGTGTTTTGAAAGAAGAAATGAAAGACAGCGATGCGTCAGAAAATACCAAAGAGAAGGAAAAGAATAAGACCAACAAAGACGAGGAGGCCTAAAAACGAGACAGTGCGGAGAAGATACAGAAGGCAAGGACAGATGAAAGGCGAGATGTTAGGAGAGAGGCAGAGATAAGCAAAGGAATGAAAAAAACACGAAAATCATGACAGAAAGAGAAGGAAGATAAAGGGGGGAAAGGCTGCATGGTGTGGCCATGTTTGCCATTGCCACTCATTGTTTGGCGGCGTGAGCAGTCTGTGGTTGGTACCAGGCCCCAGAGCGATTCATCATGATTATGTGCTGGTAGGCAGGTAATGTCACAGCAGGCAGGGCCAGGCACACCCGAGGTGGAGGCTGCCGCTATTTCTGAGCATCTGTCTTTTCCAGCCAGGATCTAGTTTGTCGCATCAGCCTGTGTTGTGTTTCTACCGTGCCCCCTGGATGCCTTTTCTCTCTCTCTTTCACTTTCTGTTTTCTTTAATTCTCTTTGACTCTCACACACATCTGCTTCGTGGGTTGTTATAGTTGTTCTACAGGACCACATAGCAGATGTGCATGTGTTGCTTTTAGATTAACAAATGGACAGAATGTTTTGAGCTACTCTGTGCTGATGTTTTTGGATTTTTTTCCCCTCCCTGTCTGGAGGAAGTAATTTAAACATACTTTTAAATGTTAGATTCTGTCTGCACCTGTTTGGCACTCGCCTCCCCTCGTTTCATTCTCCCCTCCCTCTCTCTGCGTCTCGCTCTTTTTCGGTGACTTTCTATCTCGAAACTTCTTGTATCGCTAAATTCTTCTGTGGCATTTGAAGTAATTTGAATTCCTAGCCTTGAAGATTTGCATCTCTTTTATGTTTCTGTCTTTACTTATCCCAGTCAGCCACCTTTTGCTTCTTCTAAAAACAGCCCGGCATGCAGGGATGAACAGTAATGCTTGTTTGTTTAAGTGTTGGCAGTTTCGGGTATAATCCAGCTGGTGGTGGTGTCTAAGCTTGTGAAAGAAGTGCCACGTGCTTGTAACTTTTGTGTGTGTGTGTGTGTGTGTGCACGCTTGCAGTTTTTCATGTTCATCACACAGTTGTGGGTGTTACTGGAGCAGTAAGACAAACACACTCTCTCATACATAAACACAGTCTATGTTATGTATTCTTCTTGGCTTCCTGTACACCAAGTCTCTAATGCATTGTGTGGTGGTGGGGAAGTCTGAATGATTAATGGTCGAGTCTGTGGTGCGTCTGCCGAGGCTGCGACTAAAACCAGTGTCATTCTCACTTGCTGCTGTCACTCCATGAATATTGTATAGGTTAGGTCTTGCTCGCCTCAAAAATAAGTCCATACCTGTTCGTCTACCACCAGTTGGACATGTTTTAATTTGACTCTTTAGGCAGTTGAGCCTTCGCTAAGACAGGAAATTGCTTTAATAATAGTTTTGAAATATGGAAGAGAAGTTAAAAAAAATCACTATAATATGGACTGGAGCGCTAAAAATACAGTGTAAGGATATTTTTAATAAAAATGGTATTAAAGTCAAGGGAGTCAGCACCTTATTTGTTGACATTTTGTGTGAAGGAAAAACTTAGACATGGACAACATGTTCTTGCACAGCACGGTAAGTTAAGTTATCATTGGTAATGTTTGGTACAGATTTTTTTTAGCCTTCATTATTGTCTGTTTAAAGTGCACCTGGCTAATCAATGCGGAGTGCAAACCAGTTATTGTTTGAGCCATATCTGACATCTGCCCTCTTCAGTTTTTGACTTTGCAACTCCCCTCAGCGACATAGCCACAAAAGTCATTATGAAACACTATGTAAAAGTCTTCTTTACAAGTATATGTATAGTGCATAGGTGTCCTTCACTGTAAGTTACCTATTAATATGCTGCAGTACTTTATTCAGTATTGACTCATGAATTATTTCTGAAAATGGATTTGGCGTCGAAAACAAGAAGGCTTAAAATAAGAGATGGAAATTACCACTTCATGTTGACTATGTGTGTTAAACCACTTGTCCAACTGGGGAGGTACTGTCAAAGTCATCATCTACTATAATCACTTAGTTGACAGTTTACATTACTGAAAAGTATTAGAGTGTCAGTGTGCTGCTATGTGCCTCCAGGTGCTCTGGAATATGATTACCTGTCTGTAGAGTTGCTCTGTCAGCAAAATCTTGGAGGGAAACGAAGCAGAACATCATTTAATTTTTTTTTTATGTCCTCACATCTTCCGCTTGGACAGCTTTTTAGCAGAATGTTTATATACTGTGCACTTCTCTCTTTGAAGTAGCAATACATGGTGAAAGTCAGTGTTTTGATTTTTTAGATAATACTGGCTTCTCAAATGTTGATATTTTTTCCTTGTCTTTGGACAGCTAAACACATAAACAGAAAAATTAAGGCTCTGTGATAATGACGACTTAGATTCTATACTTAATAACCATAATCAGCACCTTTGAACCAGCCCTGCGCTGCCTTGGTGCCTACACTGCTCTTCATTTGGCTCTTTCTACATTATTTTGTCAAATGTATGTAAGTCAACTAAAACCATTGTCTACAAAGTAACTGAAAGACAAGGCTTTCTGTTGAAAGTAATCATAAATAACATAGCACTTCCTAATTCACTAACTTTACACCATTACATGCTATCCTCCTGGTCATTTTCTTCACTCTTCAGCTCCTTCAAAACAAACTCTCTTCACTGGTTAGTACATTTCCATCTCTGTCCTGAATCATCCTAACCTGCTGCACATCCTTTTCTATTCACTATAAGCCTTTTCCTTTGCCACTTAGTCTTCTTTCCTCCATCTGAGGATGCACTTAACACCTTCTTGGTGGTATCGCTCAGGACTTCAGCTGTCATTTGGTAACACTTCCCTACCACCCAGAACCTGTCTAAACTCCTCCCTGAAGTCTGTGAGACATTCTTCCTTCTTCAACTTCCACAATTTAGCCTTAGCCTCTACCTCCACTTGCTTCCTTTTCATGATTTCCATATTCTCCCCAGACACCACTTTACAGTCCTGTATTGCTTTCAGATTGCACGTTCTGCACAAGATGTAGTCCACCTGTGTGCATCTTCCTCCAATCTTATATGTCACCCTATGTTCCTCTGCTTTAAGGATATGCTCATCATGGCAATTCCCATCCTTTTTGCAAAATCCACCAACATCTGTCCTTTTACACCTGTGTTGGCCAACAGCACAAGAGACGGTATTTGTGAGACATTCTGGAAAACTTAGGCACTGAAAAAAGTAACATAATGGAGCAATAAAAAATTAAATAAAAACAATAAATCTGAAGCCTGCATATTTTATTGAAAGACCGCAGGTAGAGTAAGTCATTTTTTATCAGGCTTTGTTATGATCACAAATATATGCCTGCTTTTTGAGTGACTTTATATTGTTTTTCCTGAATAAACCAAGAAGCTATTGGAAGAAGAGAAGCCTTTCAGCTTATGAAACAATATCTGCAAAGAATGTATTCATTATTTCTTTATTATTTAGACTCTACAAAGGTAATATTTTAGAATAAATGTGAGTAAAATTATATCCATGTCCACGACTTCTAATCTTTTATTAAAAACCATTCAATGTTATGATGGTTAAGCTGACTCCAGAACAGTTTTTTTCTTTTACCATCCCATTAGTTCAAATTACTAATCTGGTTTAAAGCATTTCTGTCTTTCTTCTACATGTAATAGGCTTGTATTTCCTGATTTTATCCTTAAATACATCTTTAAAAAAATGAACTGGTCTGGTTTACATTATGTGTAACTTTTAAAACTCCAGTATCATTCAATCTTTGTTCGTCCATGAACCTTCTCTGAGGTCTTTTCCAGATGCCCGAAAGCCACATCTTTAACACTCATTGTCCAATATATCCATTATCCCTCCTCTGTACATGTGCAAATTATTTGAGCGTTGCTTCTCTAGATTTGTCTTCAAAATGCTCAACCTGAGCTGTCTCTCCAATATATTCATTTCTAATCCTATCCCTCCCGGTTAGCCAAGCTCCGCCTCCTATCTTTCTGTCAGAGCCACTGTCTCCAAACCATACATCATAGCAGGCATCACTGATGTCTCCAATTTCATTAAAGGGTAAATGAGTTAACATTGCATCATTACAGTAAATGTATGATTTTATGGGTAAAATGTTGCATATTTAATCTCATAGATGAAAAGAATAGGTTAGCTAGAGTCCAATTAAAAAAAACTGCAATCTAAACTAAAATGGGATGTAGTTGAATATTAAAAACAATTCTTGTTATGTGTTTTCCAAGCATGTTCCCTCAATCATAAAAGTTGTGAGAGGTCAAAGAAATGTCGAAGAACAGAAATGTAGATGAGGCTAAGTGATTGTGTAATAAGACAGCAGATTTTAAAGAAAGAAAGAAATCCATTCTAACTGTCACAACAATGAAATGAAAAGGTCATAAGACTGATATTGGTCCCTCACGTTCCTGTCCACTCATGTCAACAATTCTGAAAAGTAAAAGGTGCCTAAGGCCTCACTCAATCAAGCAAGCCTAAAGACTGGTGATGGATGCCCCGGTAGCGTGTATTTCCTAACTAGTTGGCAAGTGGTTGCGGGAGGTTGCGTGCTTTCACTGAGGAAAAACCTGTTAACTACTTGAAAAATGTGACGAGCGTGACAAAGTGTGTAAAACTGGAAGCCGAGACCATTCTACCTTCAAAGTTAAAGTTTCAAAAGGTACAACTTCTACTTTGCAGTTGACCAGTCTTGATAACTTTTCCTGACTGGTTAGTTTGCTTTTGTTTCCTGAAAAATCTGTATCGTATATATGTAAGTTACAGCTTGTGACCAAAGCAATCACCTAGAGCTTTTTAGTGCCGCATCCAATTTTACCCAGCCATAGCAAGCTACCACTCTCAAACTGGTCACGGAAAACATATTTTTCCATCCTGACTAGAAGTTGCCAGGGGGTTGCCAACCAGTCTTGATGCCTGTGTGACTGAGACCTAAGACTTAACGTAATATGTTAGGCTTTGAATCTATCTCTTTCCCCTCTTAAAGATGGGTTCAGTGTATCTTATACTAAAGCAAATAAATAGGAATCATCAAAATAACTTTTTTTTTGCATTTAGATAATTCAACCAGCTCTTATCACAGTTGCCACTTAGATGCTTCCAGGTCATTTGACTCAGTTAGGAATCTTCCTAAGCTAAAAAGATTATTCAGCCTCACTCCCAGTGTTGAAATGTATGACTTAATCATGCCCACGAGATTCCTGTACACGTCTAGTTTATCACTTTGGAATATTGGAAGTCAGCCATAGCCTTCTCTTCAAGCAAAGAACATAAAAAGGTCTAAGCTTATCAGAGTTTTTAATAGATGAAGCACATTTGCCTTAAGTGCCTTAAAACTGATTAGCTATTCATCGTGCTTCACCCCTGTTAAGCCTTCAAACACCAAGCTACATATCACTAATGCAAAACAGTGCGAGAGGGTGATCAAATTCAGGAATGGTAAAAACTGAAACATCTTTCAAGTCCTAATTTGAGCAGATGCTGAATGAAAAACATTGTCACCCCACAGCTTTTATGCCCATAAACACAGTAAGAAAATACAGAGCATTCTTCCTTTCACTGATAATGGCACCATTTTATTTCAAGCAGTTAATGGGCTATTTGGACACGGGAGTTGTTGTGGAGCATTGAAAGAAAACAGCTGTGATTACCTTGATCATAGTCATTTAACTGAATATTATCAGGCTTTTTTTCTCTGTGTATCATGTCATCAAGAGACATTTACTGAACCTGTTCCTTCTAATACTCAGGTTAAAGGGGTGACAGTTTTCACAAAATTTGTTTATAGTGTCTTAAATATTGCCGTTGTTTATACCTATGTCTTTAAACGCCCTTGTGTGTTATCGGAAAGCATGGCATCCGTCTCACAGCAATAAACAACTTATAATCGGTGTCTTACTCTCCTCCACATACTCATCTTCCTCTATATATATTTACACTCACAAGGCCATTTTTGGATTGATACTCAAAAGTGGGCTTCTTATTAATCTGAACTAGTTACTAACGTGGCTTTCCTTTCACTTCACAAGTGGTAATACCTGATCCTTCAATTGCTCTTTCAAATTGTATTTAATTTTTCAGCTAATTAAAAAGAAAAGAAATGAAGCTTAGCTTTAGAGGGGCATGAGGGATCCGTTAACGCACTACTTAAGAAGCGTGATCTCTTGCAGCCAGCTTATTGCTGTGTGAAGAGAGAAAACGTCAAACTTTCAAATGAAAATCAGCTTCCACTTATAAATGCTACATGAAAACCTATAATCAGTAACCATGAAAACCCTCTTTGTATATTTCAGATACTGCTGAGGTTCAGTGATATTTTTTGTACATCAAGTAGAAAGTGAATAAAAATGATAACATTATTAACTGCCTTAATAGTTGGACTGTTCTATGTTTTTAAATGTCAAATGTATTACAAAGACAGTTTGAAACACAATTTATGAACATTGTAGTCATTTTATCAGATATTACAGTTCTGTTTTACAGTATTAAATTAAATGTTGAGGAGGAAGAAAAGATCGTGAGCTTTCAGAAATCCTTCCTTGTGTGATTGTTTTGTGACACTAATGGATGATATTTGCAGCCCTATGAAAAAGTTCACCACATGATTAAACCACTTGTACGGCCAGCTTTAGCAGCAATAACTGAAGTAATAATTTTCTGTAGGACTTTATCTGTCTCTCACATTCTTGTGGAGGAATTTTGGCCCACTCCTCTTTACAACATTGCTTTGTTTTATTGAGATTTGTGGCCATTCGTTTATGCACAGCTCTGTTAAGATCCCACCACAGCATTTCAGTCAGCTGGACTTTGAGTGGGCCATTGTAAAACCTTAATTCTTTCATTTCTTTTTAAGGCATTGTGTTGTACACTTGCTGCAATGCTTAGGATCATTTTCCTGGTGTAAGGTTAAATTTCAGTCATGCTTTAGCTGTCAGGCAGAATACTAGAATACTTTGATATACGGAGGGGTCCATAGTCAGCTCAATTACTGCGAAGTGCCCAGGTCCTGTAGCTGCAAAATAAGCCCAAACCACCCCTCCACCACTGTCCTTGAAACCTGGTATGAGGTGTTTGTGCGCATATGCTGTGTTATAGCCAGACATCCCCACGTTAAGAAACGAGATTGGCCCTCATTTATTAATATTTTCATTGACAAAACAAGTGAATACACAAAATTACTGTTCGATTCATGAAATATGTGCACTGGTCTAATTTGTTTTTACCGTACATGGTGTGTATTTTTACACACGGGTATGTTAGTGGATCAGAGACAGTCTACACCAACAGGCTTGTGCAATCTGCATACTATATACGACCAAACTCCCAGTTCTCTATATAAGGAAAAATGTTCCTCCAGGTAAAGAATTGAAAGGGGTGACAGTGTTATAAGCGAGAATTCTGCACCTTGAAGGCAAGGAAGCTGCAGAATGTTAAACCGAAGAAACTGAAACAACAATGTCTGAGGAGGAAGCTACAAAAGGCGCACCTTTCCAAAGTGTTTCCACTAGAGTGATGATGGGTTCACAAAACAAACATGAAAACAAAAACAAAAAATCAGATAAGCAAACAAACAAAAAAACAAATGTGAAGTTCAGGCTGAAATATTGGAGGTTCTGAAGATTTTTTTACCCGGAGACACTTCGCTGTGGGTCAAGTAAAAAAAGAGGTTCAGGCATCAGTGAGGAATGACATTACAGCCCATAAGAAAAAGAGGAAAACAGATGGAGGACAAAGGAGCACATGATCTATCAGCTCAAAGAATGATCAAGATAAGATAAAGAATCTTAGAATATGTTTACATTAAAAGCTGACAGAGTTGCTCAGCTCGCAGCAGTAAAATGGAATTAAACATAATGTTGAAGACTTTGTGAAAGGGATGTTAGTTATCCAAGCTTTCCAAGGTATATATTAAAAAAAATCAAAATTCCAAAATTGTAACTGAATACCCTTCAAACTAATAGATATTCTAATAGTCTTGGAGTCCAGCTCTTTCCTGCATAAATCCATCCCCCTATAAAGAAATGAGAGCAACAGTTGCAACACTACAAAGAGAGGCTCACATTCAGACTGAGACAGAGAAAGGCTAGCAGGTGGTGGGAAGACAGACAGCACAAACTGTGAGGATGGGAAGGGCATCCAATGTTCGACTTTCAAAGAGTCAGAAGGACAGAGATAGACAGCACAAGCAGATGAAAAGTTGCTCTCAACAAACACGCACACATACAAATTGGCACACTTCAAGGATAAGAATTCCCATTAGAGTTATTTTTGGGTGGTAATTGCTTTCAGCTGACTGAAGATAATGAAACAAAAAAAGCAAAATATGAGCATTTAAAAGTGAGTTCTCTTTTGATCTTATACCAAGTAATAGAAATGATGTTCAGTTTTTTTCTGCCAAAAAGAAGTCTAATCTTTTGAGGAAAAACTCCTAACATTAATCATCTTATAGTGTTTTGCTGGGAATAACTTGAGTCCTGCATTTATGTGGATGTTATTTTGACACATATCATCCCGCTAAACACTGATGGAGGCCAAGAATTTCCCTCTCACCGCTAGCAGGACCATGTACCTAGCCACACTACAGACACTGCTTGGGGCTGTTAGTTTTTCTTGGGCTAGTGTTGCCACTCTAAAAGAAAATAAGACTTTCATTGTGGGTTGCCAAAGGCTCGCTGCTCCTTCAATGCCTGTTTAGATTTATTTATTTCCCAGTTTGCTTTGCTGCAAAATGCTGACTGTACAGGACTGCCTAACAAGCCTAATCTAGTTACCAAGCCTAATCTAATTTGCTATCTTTAAACTGTACAGGTAGCAAATTTGATGCAATTTTCTAGGGGAAAACACAACCTGGATGGATTTATAATAGGGTGAGGTTAATACAAGGGCAGCTGTCTTTGGCAATGCATTTGTTTTTATAACAGGTTCACCCTGATCATTGAGGGTTTTTTTGTTTTTTTTTGCTGGTATATCTGGTAGGGGAAAACAGCTTTGTGTCCTGTGCACATACAGTAGTTCAAGCCGAAAATATACAACAACATGTACACCTCAGATTCCCCCACTGAAAAAAGCCCCCTTTGATTTGTATATAAATGTCCCAAAGGCAAAATATCGAATCTATTTTGGATGCAAACTACACACCCTTCTCTGTGTTCTTGCATTTCTCTTCCTTGTGATATTTCTCTGTCTGACACAAGATAAGAGCAAAATATATTATTGGACAACTGAATGATTTCTGATTTGATTTCACTTCCTGGAAGAACGAGTTAGGCAGACCAAAACAGCACACGAGAGGAAAAGAAATAATCCTTTCCCCCTCTTTACTTTGCTTCCTTCCTCCTAAAATGCTGTTTCCTTCCCTTTGTTTGTTCCTTCACTCTGAGTGTTGGGTTGTATCAGTCAGTATTTTGGTGATGAATGTCTCGCTGTTGTAGAGTTTGCAGATGCTCTGTTTATTTCACTCATCAGTCGAGTTAAAATTCAGAAAAATAGAACAAAAAATCCTTTTCATCTCAGCATGCTGCCACTGCCTAACCACAACTTAATTTGCTTTTCCTTTTTAACTTTTAATTTGTTTTTATTAGTTTCCTTTTTATCATACTTTGCATAAGCTTTCTTTTGTGGATTTGATTGCCAATTAGGAATTTTTTTGAAGTATGATCGAGGAGCTCTGGGACTAAGTATTAGTGTGTATTTGTCAGCTCATGTTCACAAGTTCTAGAAAAGTACAGACTGTAATTTATCATCTCCCGCAGTCGTGTTTCATTGTTGGGTTTAACACATAGTTACAATTATTGATGCTCTGTGTGGAAACAGTAAAGTTTCAGGTATTTTATAAGCCTAAAGGAAAGACTGCTCCAAACAGCTGGAAGCAACAAATATTACCTAAGCTCCTATTAATGTTTTGCCAGAACCAGATTATGCTTATTATTGGTGATTCTCATTAATAACCTTTTGCAGACAGGTCCTACGGCATCCTACGGCGTCCTACGGCGTAGGACCTACGCTATGTGCATATTATTATAGCAGGCAGCGGGGCGGGTAGAAACCCTCGGAGAGTTGCCATTTTTCATTTTATTACTTCGAATCTTTAAGTATACCCCATTTGAATGTCTGTCATCGTAAATTTAAATAATACATCATTATGGTCACTATGATCAAAGATTTTGGTGCCCTATTCAAAGCAAGTGATTTTGATCCGTTCCTTTACGGAGATTTACCTTCAGTAAATTGACTATCAATGAATAAATTCCTTAGGCACATCAAATAAATCAAAAAATTGATTTAGTGATTTGCACACTGGACATTTTAACAAAGTTGTCAGGCAGTCTGTTCTGGAAAAGTTAATTTCCCTGATAAACCCCCTCTTCATTGCAGTGTTGATGTTTAAAAAGCCACGTTTGTGTTATTGATATCTTCCAGTATCAGAGGTGAAGGGTTGAGAGGAGCGAGGGAAAATTAATAACAAACTGCAGGAGTGCATAGCAGAGCCATTGATCATTTTCAACAGGCTACAGAAAAAAACATGTTGCCTTCTGCATAAATAAGTGATCTACAATGAGAAATACAACATTTACATAGATAATAAAATTACTTGTCTTGAGATAAGGCTAGAGCTTCCTCTTTCTTAATTTATGGCTGATTTTTTTTTTTCCCCTCATGCTTCTTTATCTCTTGCTTTATTTCCACTCTCGGGTCTTTCACTCACTCTTGTTCTCTCTCACCCTTACACAACATCCTCATTGAGACTAAAGAGTCTTTTACATAATTTCCTTTGGAAAACAAGCCACAAGGCAGAAACTTCTGGTGTTATGTTAGGGATTTTAACTCAGAAATGGAATATTAAGTTAAAACATGAACTGTCTTTATTCCCTCTTACTATAAAAAAATAAATTTTGAAATGATGACACAAATGTGTCAAAATGAGGCGCTTTCTCCTTTAAACCTTTAACATGTTAGTGCAACATTTCTTAATCGCTTTCACTGTAGTGCTTGGCTTCTTCATTCCTTTTATCTGCCCAGATTTCTTCCCAGAGTCCTTTTGTTCATTTATTTCTGCTGTGTAATTAAAGTAATATTGCTGGTTCCCTTATGTGGAATTTTTTTGTGCTTCTTACACCTCTGCAAACGAGAAGACTGTTTTCCGCTTGAGGGATAAAATCTGTTGTCTCGCAGCACTGATACCCATGAATGTCAAAGAACCTTGGCTGGACTTAACTGGTATTATATAGACTTAAGACAAGATTCTCCCAGGATGCTCTGGGGACTGCCTTGACAGTCTGTCAACATTACCTCAAATGACCTCTTAATAATCTTGTCCTCTTCTTTCCTCTGTCTTTACCTCCTATTTCTTGTGATAATACTTTCAGCCAGGCACAGAAATTAACCCCTGGTGAGCACCAAGTATGGGTAGATTTTCTGTTTAGATGGTAGCTCTTGGAAGACAGTCCATTTTAGTCATTTAGTGATTTTCCTCGTAGTCTGATCATCCTATCATCCCGTTGTGGGATCGCAGATGACTGATCGCATTGCCAGCAGGGTGAGATATGTTATTAAAGTGCAGATATTATGGTATTGCCTGATTCCATAATCCACAATGCTAAAAAAGAAAAAGAAAAAAGAAAGATACTCCTGACGTGAGACACCATGAATTTATTTATTTATTTACTTTAGCATGAGGATACTTTGTATGCATATATTTTGTATATGCTACCTTAACGGGTAGGCCAATCTGAGGGAAATTTTTGCACGAATACAGTAAAGTCTATAGCAATAATGGGTAATTTTTAAAGATTTTTTATGAATCCCAAATTTTTTAGATTTTCATATATATCTATCACATTCATTTTATCATCCCCCTGAAAATGCGATGTGACATTCTGTGTTTGTTTCAGGTGTCAGGTTCAGCGTACATCACCAGTCGGTAACTTAACCATCTCCAATGTTTAATGAAGTATTTAAAGTCCACATATGAGATCAGTAAAGAAAAATGCAAGAAAAAACAGTCATATTAAATTAAAAACAATAATATTTTATTTTCCTTTTAAAAATATTATTATGGCAGCATGTTATAACAAATCGCCCTGCTGGACTTGAACTAGACAGGTTCATGGTGAGAATTTTAAGCCTCCAGCTTTGGTGGTATCCTTTTAATTCTGTTATTTTTTTATGACTGTGCAACATCAACAAACTTGTTTCAACCAAAATTTCATCACCCAGCCGTAAATAAGCATGCCTGACACAAAACCAGTAATGTGTGGTTTTCATTTAAAAGAGCATACAGTACAGTATTTCTGCTGTAGAGCTATTTTGCCTAAAGATATTTTTCTTTTTCTTTTTTTTTTCCAACTTTTCAAAATATTGGGAACAACTAAGAATATTAACTAAAAACATTCAAACCAGTGTTTGCATTTGTATCACTGTTCACAACACAGTCTCGTAAATGTTCCTCTGTTAATCAGAATTCATTGCACTGCATTGTTAGGAAGCAGGATGTTAAATCTGTGACTGTGACTGGGTTGAATTTTGGAGAGGTGTGTTGAACATGTTTCACAACAGCATGGAGTCATTGCGCATTAGAGTGTTAAGTTTCTGACTTCATTAAAATTTAATTTTTTCCCCGAGAAACCAGTGCTCCATTTTTACTTTTCTCTGCGCTCTGCACACACCTTCACTATCTAGGCCAATGCACCCCATGGCCCTGGACTAACTGCAAGTGTCGTATTGCAGGGAAGCAAAAAACTCATACACCATTGTGTGGGCACACCTGAAGAAGTTTGTGCTATATTTGTGAGGTACCTTCTAGTTCATATCTATTTTTTAAGACCAAACCCTTAATAAATAAAAACAAGTGAGACTCTTCAATGGGTGTTTTAAAGAAGTGATGAGCAGCCCCCAAATGCCCTCGTTTTGCAAAAAAAATCTTTTGCTCTCAAGGCCTATAGCTTACATAAAACATATGGGCACACGCACACAACCTGCAGTGTCAGCTGTCCTGCTGGCAGTGCCAGCCAGACAGGGCCAGCCCCTCGGTCTAGCTGCGTCCAAGAATAGCGGTGTACGTCTTTGTGTTTGTAAATGTGTGTACACGTACACTTTGCACCAATAGAAAGAGAACGTGTTCCTATCCAGGAATAGATTACTGCTGGATGCAGGAGCTTTATCATCTGCAGGATGTTTACCCAGAGTCGCCCATACACTCGATTCGTCTCCCAGAACCCCTAATATATCATACTGGACTATAACGACACACGGGGTATTACAATAAAAATGAATGCAGTGCAGCATGTATGACACGCCAATATTTTAATCCACTGTGCGATATATTTGTGTGTATAACAGAGGATGTTCTCTTTTTGTGATACTGTCCTGCTAATATTATACTATTTTGCCATTTCAACCATTTCACTTTCACAGTATGAAGGGAAAACACTAGTAAAGTTGGGATGTGTTCAAATTTGGTTGAAACAGCTGCGTAACTAATGGGCAGGAATGCAGTGTAACGCTCCCTCTGTACTGTGCTGCCTCTCCTACACCAAAAAAGTCAAGACAGGTACAGGTTGTTGCAAAATCTGGCACAATGACCACCTCCACAAGTTGTGCTGAGTTAATTTTTTGAAAGGTGGAGTTATTTTTTGGACATTTTGTTGACTCTTTAACTGTTTGTGAGTTTTTGCAAAGACTTAGCTTTGCTGACTTCATTCTGTACACCTGTGTACTGAACAGAAACGATTTTTCATTTCTGCCAGCGATTTTACTGGTTTTGTATGTGAAAGATAAAAACTGGGCAACACTGATATAGGTAAGTTAATGCATATAAACAAAAACGAATGCAACATCACTGTAAAAATTGCTATACTTGAAATGCACGGGGATGTTTACTTCTAATACCACAACCTAAAATTTTTTAAGAAAGCTGAGGTGACCGATGATTGCATTGTTGCCTGAGGAAAGCAGGAACTGTATAATCACAGGAAAACACACACAGTAATACTGTTGCAGAAATATGACACGTTATTTCCTCATCCCTCCTCTCCTATGTGTTTTTATCTACAGCAGTGTTGCATTCAGTTAAATGTTACCCTGACAATAGCAGGTTAACTGTTTGACAAGAAAAAATGAGTGTGGCAGAAGCGCAGGAACGATAAAGACTATAAACATGTGCATGCACAGAATGTTTGCTAATGTAAACGGTGTGGTCCATCAGTTTTGGTTTATACACTATACTATAATATAAAATTAAACACCTAGCCTTGCAGTCTATCTTTAAAGACTCTTATGAAGGATTCAGGGTCATTCTAAAGAAATCACTGAAACCAAGTTAAAATTAAAATTATAAAGTTAACCAAATGCTGATTATGAAGATGAAAACCTTGAAGCAAACCTCATTTTTAGGTTTCTAATTAAGGTTTTGTCTGAGCTCTGACAAATTTAGTTCAATTTGTTTCTTAAATCTCGTATTTAATCTGAAAATTATTTTAACACAGGCAGTTGTTTTACTTGTCGCTATGGACAGTAACCTTAAGCTAAAAAAATTTGACAAATTAGGTTTTTTCAGTTCTCTGTTAATTGCTTTTTCAGTTTCATTTTGGTTTACAAAACAGATCATATTAAAAGGTTGTATTAAGGAGTTAAGGAGTATTTTATTAATATCTCATCTTTGTAAATCTGGAAACATTTAAATAAATGTTTTTTTATCCACAGCCAGCCATCGTGCTGCGTTTTCACGCACAAACACACAGACAACATTGGCCATGGTTCGCCCCTCAGGCAGCCATAGACTAAAGTTGATATGGCAGCTTTTAAGATAATGTCTTAGAACATTAGCCTTTATGAGTAACATCACTCCATGAAAGGAGAGCTATAAAGGCAGGTAGAGAGATGCCACACTGAAATCATCATCCTCTGTGAAAATCATGCTGCTGGAGGTTTTTTTCTCCAGTTTTATCTCAACGGGGAACCACGAGAAACTCTCTCCATTCCCCTGCAGGATAAAATCTAAATAAAGAATTATATCCTGTGTCTTTAAACCATAAAGCTATTACTTCTACATTAATACTACATCTGCTGTCACTGATAATATCCTGAAAAAAGCATCTTTGCAGCTCAGAGGTGCACATATGCCTCAACAGTAGACTGACAGCTCAAGCAGATTGTTTTACAGTCTCATGGAGAGTAAAAATCTGGAGAAAACCGATACTCCAGTTATTTTAGTTTTTACTCTAGTTTTTTTTTTACAGTACAGAGTTGACATAACAAATCGGTTTTGTGTCAAAAAAATGATTGATGCATGTAAACTTACAAGCAGTTACTAGCTGCCAATCAAATGTAAAGTGGGATCTGTTAACGATGGATGTTGATACTAGTCCAGCCATAAATTCAGTTTAAGGGTTTCTTTAGTGATTCCTGATTTATTTTTTTCCCACATGGGGAAAACAGTAAAACAGGTAGGCTGACAAGTCTGCAGTTTTTCAGATTGTGGGGGGAAAGAACCAAAAAACATCACCAGCTCTGTCTGTCAAGTGGCAGAGAACACAAAGCTGGATTTCTGCTGCAGGGGGAGGTTAATGGAGCACTATCCACCCGCAATACCACATACTGTGTGGTAAAGTCACAGCAGCTGTGTAGCGTAGGCCTGGATGCAGCTCTTGCTGATTTAGACTCCACTGCTGATGGTAAAGAGAGAAATCAGTGGGAGTCAGGGGGGAGAGGAGAGAGGCTTTATCCTACCTTAATTAGGAACATAAGTGAACAGAAAGTGGCTGAACAACTGAAGGTAAAGGTTAAGTCATAACATGGATCCTTTTCCCCAATGCTCATGCCCAGCCAGGGGTTAGTTTGGTGTGGAGTAATTGAAATGATGGCTGGGAGTTCACAACCCATCTCGGCTCCACAGAGAGCAATTTACAGTCTGAGCCCTCCTTTGAAATATTTAGGATTTTTGGTCAGCAGATGGCCCAAACTGTAGAAGTTTAAGTGTGCTGACTGAATAATGAATTGTCTAGTGATAAAAGCTTCATGCAGCACGGGTCCTTGATGGTTTGATTATTTCCTATCGGTTGAGTAAAAGATAACTGTTGTTCTGTGTTTTTGCAGCAGAGCTGGATTACGGCATCAGATGTTTATTCTTTGCAACCTAAACGAGTTATTTTATTGGTTTATTTTTAACGTATAGGTATGTAGATGTTTTGCAAAGATCCATATGTTAGAATAAATGTGCGAATACCAGTAGTTCTATCTCTCATATGGGTTTTTCTGTTTTGTTGTAGACATTTTAATGTCAGAATGGTTTCCTGTGAGGAGTTAAAAAAAAAAAAAGATTAATCAAATAATCAAACAGTGCAGAGACAGAATAAATTAAAGCCTTGCATGGAACTCAGGTGCAGAAAAGCTCCACTGGAGTATGACGTCAGTGATTTGTCATTTGTAGCTATTAGAAAAACGTGCCAGCACTGATGAAGGGAATTGATAAGTTTGGGAGACAAACAATTCCAAATGACAGATCACAGCTGGAACCTGTTCTTAATTCACATTTTTATTATTTCTGCTTGATTAAAGTTTACAAATTCACCAGCTCTTAGTAAATATTCAGCCTTTAGTGTGTCGTCTTTCTCTTTCAGCTATTTTTTCTTAAGACTTATTGGGTCAGTGTCAGATTGCATGAAAATACAAATATGTCTTTTGACATTAGAGAAGGTGGTATTGAGTTTAGGCACAGCTGCACACTGGAGACCTAGATGCATTGACAGTTTTCTCGGTATAGCCATATAACCCTGGAAGCTGTTAGCCGTCAGTCTTGTTAAGGTCTCCTGAGGTAAATTGGTCCCTGCAGGTGGCCAGACGCAAACGATTTCAAACCCCCTAATTAACTGCAACCTTTGGAATGATCAACCTCACCTGGACTAGTGGGAACAGGGCCCTCTGCTGGAGCCTGACTTGGCACGGGTGCTTATGAGCATGAGTGCCTGGGACTGTACCGCAGCCCAAAGGAGCAAAATGGAGCTGCAGCCATATGGGCACACCACCTGCAAGGCAAGGTGCTGAGATGTGTTGCATTGCCAATCAAGTGACAGACAAAAGCGGGATATTTGGCATGCTGACGCAAATCTCTGACAGAAACAGACATATCCTGCCGAAAACTGCTGCTTAGGATGCAGAAGCTTGCTACTGCCAAGTTTCAGCGCTGATTAATTGAATTAATACAGTAAAGAAGAAAGGAAGGGTCTACTAAATGATAATAAATTGGTCTGAAGATGTGTATTGAAATAAAAGCCTAAAATGAGTTCTGCTCAACAGGGGGAAAAGAAATCTTGTTTCCGTTTGCGTGTCCAGCTCTACCAGACTCTACCTGCTTATCTGAACCCATGGGCTACCTATTATGTTCAAACTGAAGAGTTTAGAGTGATTTGTTCTCTTTTGATCTTGCATCATTGCTTTCTCCCCGTGGCCGTCGGTTCAGTGAACAACACCGGCAGCCTGAGCGCATCAATGAGCTGCGGCCTGAACTTTGCTGAAGCGTGAATCACCACGGGGAACAAAACTTTAAAGCTACTTTACACCTTTGATGAGATGCAAGAAAGCATGAGCTCAATAATCTTCTGACAAATGCTACACTTAAAATATTTTGGCTGTAAGCAGTATTTCATTTTAAAATGCCTCTGCTCAGATTAGGATTACTATGACAATCAGAATAAACTGAGGAAGTTTAGCATTTGATGAGAATTAAAATCCACAATTAAAGTAAAAAAAAAATCACATCATTTAAAAGAAATGGGTTTCCTGATTAAGCCTGTCTGCAGCTTAAGCGTAGCAGATATCAAAAACATATCTGTCTGCTCATTTTAATGCCGCTGAGATTAAAACACAGGGTGTCTTGTTGATATGAAACACACAGCACATTTAGACATATAGGAAAAGGAGCAACACATCTATCCTTTTCAACCAACATGAACAATGCAGGGGAACCATGTGAGCTGGTGATAAGACTGCATAGATTTTCACTGCTGCCATGTGGCAGAGCCACTTACACTCGCACACCAACACGCCACCTCAAAACCTACCCAAAATGCACTGTAAATATCCCAAAAACACAGGCTGGGGATGTGCTTAAATAAATTAAATAAATTGAAATTTAGTTTGGGGGAGGAAGATAACACGCTGTTGCACAAATCATCGCTGGTGGATATGAAGAAAGCAGCCCTTATACCGGGTGTTACAATGAGCACTGTGTAAAGGCTCTTCGCGAATGCACCAAAGCTACTGTCAAGTTCTTTTTTGTAGAAAATCCAAAGAACAAAACTTGATGTGATCAAATATTCGGTGCCAGAAATGTTTAAAAAACAAAACAGTGCAGGCATACCAAGATGCTTTTAAGCTAATTTGAAATGTCTTATTGAATCAAGGAGCTGGTGGCATGCTGCCAGGATGTAAGAGGATTCTAATGTGCTTTTATCATGGAGGAACATTTCTGTTCTACTCAGCATGGTGAAACTAAAACATCTGTCCTTTTCGAGGTCCTGAGCTGTGATTGAAAAGAACAGATTCTTCAGGTTTTTAGGATTTGTGCATAAATCCACGGTCAACATTGTAATGTTTTCGCAGCTTTTTGTGAAAAAAAAAATCTAAACGTGTTGAAGAAGGAAGATCACTGACTCTCTACATTTATTGCTGCTTGCCCACTAATGTGCTAATCATACACATCATGAAGAGCTCCTTCAATTATACAGGCAGTAAACTGAGGAGTAGATAATACGTTTGTAATTAGTATGAAGTTTATTTAAGTTGGCAGGTGCAGTGTTTATACATTAAGAATAATTATTGCATTTTCATCTGCTGTACACAAAGCACCAGCAACTGAGACTGTATGTAACTGCAGGGAAGGCAATAATTCCTCGCAGGGAATATTTCCTAACACACAATGAGATTCGCTTCCTCCCTCTCTTTCTCTCCATCTGAAAGGTCAGAGGATGAGAGCCATTTTCTTTTGCAGCTCTCTGCTTCCCGCTATTTTTGATCCAGACTTATGAATCCATTCTTTATCATCTCTAATAAAATTTGCCCGCGCTCCCTATTGCATTACTTTCTATCCCTGTCTGCTCTGTAAGACGACTCTGGTCTGATAGGGCATTATCAGACAACAGCTAAGCCCGGGACAATTATTCAACCATTAGACCAAGCAGGAAGTCTGATTAGCTTCGCTGTCAGACATCTGCCATCCCACCTGCAACCCAAGGTCTAAATAACCTCAGCTACAGCAGAGAAGACTGCTTAGTGGGCTGAATACTAGATGGTCCTTCCATGACTTAAACTCGCTTCATTTGTATATGATTAAAGTTAAATGTGTATATTTTTGGTGTGTTTGAACTGGTAAACGTATTGTTATTGCAAAAGTCAGTTCCGGCTTTATAAGCGGTTATGGTATGGCTTTCGTTTTGCCTGCTCAAAACGAACGCTACATATATATTTATATATTTCTTTACTGTTTTACTAGAAAATGCAAAAGAGATCAGAAGAGGGAAATAACCCTGGATGGTTTAGTGCAATTTTTGTGGCTTTAAAATACTTATGTATATATGCCTTAAAGAACGAAACGTTCAAATCTCAAGATTTGTGTCTAATCTCTGGGATAAACTAGAGTGTGTTACTTGAAAAACAGCTGTAGACTTAGTTGATTTTATGGAGCTGGAGCTCTCTGGCATTACCAGCAAGTTAAGGACAAAGTTACCGTTTCCAGTCATTTGATATCAGTGATTGTTGTTAATTTCTGAAAGACACATTCAATAATTTTGCTAAACACTAAACCTGGTTTGAAGCAGTAACCACAGACAGCAAGTCCACGCTGGTTCAAATCGACTATTAATACAATATTTACATATTTGTTGCTGTTCCAATGCAGAAAATTTACCTCAAAAAAAGGTCCAATGTGGTACACACTGTTTTTATTTTGCATGTTTTTTGCAGCTCTCTGTAGGACTTCACGGATGTGTTAACAAGCTTCACAGCACCAATTTGAATTCTAGCTGTCCAAGCAATTTTACAGAAGCGAATGATCTTCCCTGGGAAATGCCTGCTTGGCTGACAGTAAAGAATCTGCAGTGCTACTTATCAATGTATACATACTTTAATCCACTGCGTGAATATCTGGTTGAGTAAGTGGCCTATAGGGCAAATGTTACATCACTTCATTAAAGTCCCACAGACAATAAACACAGCCCCTGTTATGAAGAGACTGCACTGATCCCCTGCATTTCTATAATTAACCAGCAAATTAGCAAGCAGCAAACAGGGAAGGAGGGTGAAGAGGACAGATGGTGGGGTTGCCACCCATGCCGATGCTGTACGAGCGAGAGTAGGCAAGAGCCTGAAAATAGATCATTAAACAGAATAAAGGAGGCTGAGGACAAATCATTGGCATAGAAGAATGAAAAGAAATAAAACCACAGGCGCAGTATCGCAGCAGATGTGCAGCCTGAAGTATCACATAGTTTAGGCTGATACATAGACACTTATGGTCCTGCAAAGTTTAGTCAGTATATGCAGTTTTTTTGTGAGTATTTACTTATGGGGTAGATTTGTAATGATATAAAAACTGGGAGTTTCCAATTATAACAAATATTTATGTAATTTTACTGATATTTACCATTTAAAACATAATACAAAAATACAACAAATGTGCTAAACAAATAAATATTGGTACACAGGATCATCTGATCACTTAGAAAGCCATTCCCACATCACCGCTTCAATGTTTGACAGTAGGATTTTGATATTTGGGGGCGTATCTCTGCTGGAATAGCAATAATAACAAATTGTCATAAAACTAGCCAAGCTGAGTTAGCATTAGCCAACCTACCTGTATGTCAGTAACATTTATATACAGCAGGGAGAATGTTTTAACGTAAATATCAAATATCATTTTAGCTGCACCGGCACATTTTACATCTCAGCCACATTCTTTGCATAACATGATTTCATTGCCTAACAGGCAATGATGGAGCATTTGAATAACTGTGATGTGATTGGCTGACACTGGTGCTGATGCTTCAGAAGTTGGATTTCTCGACTTTCAGCAAAAGCAGTGTGAGCAAAGCGTTACCCGATTCAAAGTAAATGAAAAGCTAGGGTTTTGAATCCTGTGTGAATCCTGCCTCAGGCCCAGATGAGCCGGTGTTTTTGACAAAAAGGCTCGTCTAGCAGGGGCAACTACAGGTCCCTGCCAGCCCACCATGAAGAGCTGAACCTGACAACCAAACGACACCTCTTTTGCGTGCTGCTGAAAGCCGAGTGGGTGAGAGCCTCCCGGTGATCCGGAGACAAAGGTAGCTGCAGGCAGCTGTTACAGGCTTTTAGAAGTGAAAATCTAATTAAAATTATAATCTGATTACTTTCCCGGTCTTTAAAAAAAGTGCACACCTCTGTCTGTACCACTCTCATGAATGCAGTGTGCCTTGAATGTCTTAAGAAAGAAGAAAGAACTTATTGTAGATGTTAAAGGTCAGGATCCCTGTGACACCAGGTCCATCCCATTTTTGTGAAAAGAAAATCTCAGAAACAACCTTACCTGACTTTCATTACGTATGGAAGATCTCAAATCAAAGGTGAGCTGCTTAGGATTTGGTTTACACCACAAAAATAGATTTTGTAGCCAAAAGTCAAGAATTCTTAATTATGCATGGATGCAAACTGCAACTTGATTTGTTCGCGGAGGCAAAATAACTGCAAAGCTGTAACTCTAGTCTGCAAGCTTTTTTTTTTCATTGTTTTTTTTCCTCAGACAAAGCAGTAACAGAAGTAATTAAAAGCCGTGTGCTTCAAATGAGTATGCATTGGGTAGGGGGGAAAATTATGCAGTAATATACTGCGATATTTTGTGTGGCAATATTATTATTGATACAGGGACACCAAATAATATTTTATTAAATAAATTAAAACACTCTGGGAATACTACAAAAAAAGAGGGCTCATCTCACCTATAGGTGAGATGAGCCCTCTCTCTGCAAACAGTCTGATTTCTACTGACTGCAATCATTCTCAGAGAGATAGTTGAAGGTTTGCAAATAACGTGATAATCTGCAGGGACGCAGATCACGTGTGTGGAGAAGATGACCCAAAGGAAGAATCTCAGGCAGAAGAAACCCCCCAAAAACAAGCCCTTTATTGATGTCCAGGGTATGAAAACCACAAAATAAAAGGAAAACAGAAAACTGCCACTTACTGAATCTAAAGTGGAAATATAAACTAGGACTAGGAACCAATGGGAAACGGGGATGAACAGACATTCTGAAAAGGGCAAAAGGAAGACTGAGACAATATATACACAGGAGGGTCATTAAAGGAGCGGAGACAGCTGGGGAACATAGCAGGAACAAATCTGAAAAAAACAAAATGGGACAGGGGAAGCCAAACTGAACATAATGCACAAGAGACAAGGGACCGTCAAAATAAAACAGGAAGCCTAAAAACGGATAAACACAGGACACATGAAATATGTCTGTGAAGGTTCTCAGTCATCCAGGTCATTGTAGTCTAAGGAGCCTGGAAAGAAAAGCGTCTGACTTCTAGGGTCACTCAATGTTCACATTTTGGACAGAGAAGACAGATGGTTTGAAAGAGGAGTAAAAGAGGCCATTTATGTCCACTGGGAGCGACCATCTTTGAACAGAGGCGGTGGTTTACGACACCAACTGTCTGTCATCTATAATCCAGTTCTGAGATCCCTTCCCAGACGCCTTAACGCCCACTCACATCCTGGGCCATCTGACCTCAGGATATCGCATGATAGGGCGGGGCTAGGTTTCACAATGAGCTCACTCAAAACCTTGGCTGATTGTGACCTACACCCGTTTTCACACTTTGGCTCATGTGATTAGGTAGAGGATCATTAGGGGGTCCATTAGGGGGACACTCCCACAGGGTTTAAATCTGGGACTTTCCACCATTTGACCCTAGAACTGAAGAAGCTTCTCGGATGAGAGGTGAAACGTCTTCAAGCAACTTAAAGAAGTCCAGAGGCTTTTCTTTCCAAGCTCCTTAGATGACACATGAACTTGATATAGGCAAAAGGTAAACAGAGATGTGACTGACTTCACACAGGAGATACAAATAACTAAAGACGGGAAACTAGACACAAGAGTATGGGAAACATTAAGGGAAGAGAACAAAACCATAAGATAATTAAGAACTAAACTCTAGACTAAGTATTCAAAATACAGGAAACAAATATATAGATATTCAACAAATCCAGCATATTAGAATAGTCAAGTAAACATTAGAAAGTCAAAAAATGCAGATTGCCAACATGTTGCCACCGATTTGAGTGAGTTTTTATCAGTGAGCACGACTTGAGCACACTGCCAGCTTGCTGCATTCTGGTTATATTCTGATAGACCAGGAAAAGTGCTGAGTGCAAATGTAAGAGTTATTTTGTCTATTTTAACAGCAATGCACATAATTTTCACTGATTTATCACAGTTAATTATTGTATTGTCAGAAACAAATTGCATATAATTGCCAAACTGACCCATCAGACTGATAGCTGACTAAGTCTGCAACATTTATGGCAGGTTTTAGTGACAGCGTTGGTACACTTGACAATCTAATTTTGCAGCAAAAAACCAGTAACTGAAGTGAGATAACTTTATCTTATTGGATAAAAAGGATATAAAGGGGGAGGACATAAACTAGAGTTGAAAATGGTGATAAACGGCTATATTCACTCACAATTATGTCGGATTGTGAGTGAAGTATTGTGATAACATCGTATCGTGGGGTGTCTGATGAGTTCCATCGCTCATATGCATCCATAAATCACAATCAAAAATAAAAGTAAACACATTTAAAACAACAAGAATGACAAGCAGACGTCTTGTCATCATCCTCAATATAGTGAGATTTACTCATGGTGGCTTAAAAAAGCGAGTAAATATGACTTCTTTTCGAAAGTCAAAGAGAAGGGTTCGATGTGTGTTTTGTTTCAAGCTTGGGAAAGAGTAGCACAGATTGCTAATGGTCCTGTCCCCCCAGCAACATCCTCTCTTATGACTCTTAACAGCTTGGTTTGTGTCAGTTCATCTGGGCATCACAGACGGATACTTAGGGCAGAACAAGATAGAGCTTTTAGTTTGAGGAATAAACTTTGGTAAATTATGTTGAGAGAAATGTATGTGTGTAAATTACCCATTGCGTCTCTGCACTCCATAATGCATCCCTGTGAAAATGGTCAATTTATCCCCATTTTAATGTATCCACAAACCCCCACACATGCACATAGAGACACATTAGCTTTATGGTTGTGACCTTTCCTGATAATGGTCAGATGGCTATCCGCTGACCTTGCTGTGTTAACAGTTTGTCCCCTGGCAGCTTTTTTTCTCCTTTTCTCACTTAATGGATCCCCTAATGTGATATTTCTAGAAGAAGGGAAGTGTGTGTGTGTGTGTGTGTGTGTGTGTGTGTGTGTGTGTGTGTGTGTGTGTGTGAGAGAGAGAGAGAGAGATGAGGAAACAAAATTGGTATTGAGAAGGAGACAGAGAGAGAAAATAAACTCTGACTGAGAGATGACACTTTTGTCTGAAAGTTAATGCTATTTTTAAGTACACTCTGAAAAAGAAAACAAAACAAAAAATAAAGTATGCAGCTGTCTCCAATTCTCTGCCTAATTTAACAATACAAGCACTGCAATAGACAGAACCAGCTCTGTAGTTCTCACTAATGTGAGGTCATGGCTCAATTTCTTTCACAATCCATGGGCACAGAAACAAGATTATAGGCTTCCAGAGTTTAGATTTATGACTTCATAGCTTATTTTAAATGCTGTATGTGAGGGTATTATTATGATTCAGGGTCAGTCCTTTGTCATAAAGATTTTGATGGATGGTTGTTGAATTGGGTGCACTAATGACTAACCATTTGGCCAGTTCATAGCTGCTAGGAAAGCATAGACTCCATGCAAAAACACATCTCCTGGCCCTGCCATTAGATACACTTTCCGGATTTTTTAAATTGGGTGACACTGGGAGAACCTATAGGTAATGGAGTTAACTCCATAACTGTCTGTAACCATAAATATTTGTTATTCTGTTGAGTGGCACAATTAACGAACAATGTTTTGCACATAGTTTAAGTTCAACTTTTAATGAAGACAAAAACTGCATGTTTCATTCGCCAGATTCTTTGTTTCCTTACCAAAACCTATTTTTGAGCATCACAGCCCTTAGCATGCACAAAACACAGTATGTGTTTGAAATCAGCTACTTTGAATTATTAATGCAAACCAAACAACTCACAGTCTTGAGTTCTGGCTATAAAACCTACTCTGCTGTTTTTAGAGTCTATCAGAGGGCAGTAAGGAAAGTATGATGAAAACATAAGAAAGATAAGAAGTATGTAAAACAGCAACAGCAAAAAGTAGGAGCATTTTCAGACTGCCACCTCAGGGGAAATCTATGAGTTTAGTTCCCTGCCTGGGGAAATTACCTGCAAATGATTAGTGTCTGTTGTATTCACGAAAGCTATATCTGCAAAGGTATTTGGACCCACCGGACAAGTTCTGAAGACCCAAACCGTAGAAAAGCACGAGGGTGTTCAGCTTGTGTGGAAAGGAGCAATGGACTGCCCCAACTGATGTCTTGTAATATTGAAGGTAACACAAACTGAGCGCCGTTTGTGTACACGTGGATGTAGGAAAAAAAGCAACTTGGGAGACAGGGAGGAGGAAATTCAATTTGATTGTAATCTGATGTACACATTCTACTGTTTGTGAGTTAAATTAGATTTTAGATTTGTTTTCTCTGTCTCTCCCCTATACCCCTTACAGTATTAGAGGGGGGATTTATCTGGAAAGATCTATGGTTGTGCCTGATTGAAGAATCATGCTGTGGGAATAGTGGGCAGATGGTAATCTATCAAACAGACAACGAAATGTTTTATTTCTTGTTCCGTTGCCAAAGCACTGAAGAACAAACATCTTATTTTACCCTCAATTATAAAAGCCTTGGTTCATGGACAGGCTGTTTTCCATGTGACTGGCTTAAAATGCCTAAGCAATTGTTAGCTTTTGGTTTAGGCAGCGTAGTTCAAAATGTCCCATTAGTCCATTTTCTTATTGTTAGTGTCTCTCTCTGTCCGTATCTTTCTCCAGATCTTTCCTTTTTTCATTAACTAACACATTGTACTATAAACCAGCATGACCCCATTTAATTTTCATACAGTGTTATCCGCCAATTTCCACATAGTGTGTAAATTCAATGCGTTTCAGTTAGCTGCTGAACCATCTTCTCTTATGCGCAGTATTGGGGACTCTGGCACAGGTTTTTGAATTAGAGGAGGCGAAACTAAATTAAAATGTAAAATTGTTTGTTTTAAAAACAATGTAAAAATGGGACTGAGCCCATGTGATATCAGTCACAGGTTTTCATCGTATAACTTAACATTAGTGTTTTGGCTGTGGAAATGTTGGATACTTTATGAATGCATACACCGCTTCATACACATATGTCTAAACAGTACAAAGTAATTGGCTAATAAAATACAAGAATTTCATTCGTCAGAGCTGAAACAAAACCTTCTTGTCGGGCCTGTATCACAGCCAGTCAGCAATAGTCAGACAAATCATTAAAAATGCTCCAAAAGGCACCAACAGCACACATACAGGGAAGAGGTCCAGTTTAATGACTCAAAGGAACAGATGAGGCCTGACAGACTCTGATTGGCTCTATCAAAGCGGCCTTGCCCCACCTCAGTTATCCAGGTTAATGAGTTAAAAAAAGTTCACTCCACTCATAGTTGTTATGAGGGTGAAATTAAACATTAAGGCTGAACCCGACTGTATATTCGCTTGTTAAAGCTGTAAAGTTGGTCATCTTAACATTGGAGTCTATGGGGATTGACGCCCTTTTTGCAGCCAGCCTCACGTGGAACCTAAAACTATAGGTTATGCCAGTTAGGTATCACTTTTCAGCATGCCTGTAACACAAAATACAAACACCTGTGAGAGGGAAAAAAATCAGGAAATCATAAAGAACATTCCTAAACTATGTTCAGTGTCAATGTCTTTCAGTGTCTTTAAAGATTTATCTTTGAAAAATATCTGGAAGTAGAATCTAAGTGGTGGTAAAAGCAAATAAATTATACTTAAGCTCTGCCATTGACCTGAAATCTCTACACTTGAAAGCAAATGCTTGTCGGATGGTGAAGAGCATAAGAATCGGGTAGGATATTTTCAGTTGTTTGTTTAATGTTTGAAAAACCTAAAATTGAACAGTTGCAAATAGTAGTTGGATGGCTCAAGGTGAGAAGGTAAGTGTTTGGAATTTTATGCCTTTATATCTTAAAATCGGTGCAAATATTTATCACGAGGACTTAATGAAAACCTGATTAGATGTTGTTGACTAAAGGTGACTCTTAAAGGACACGGGGATGAAACTGATTAGATTTTAGTGGTCATTGTTCAAGATAACAGTGACCACTAAAATGTTTTGGACCTTGGCTTAAGAATTAATTTGCTAATTTGCCTTCACAGAAATAAAGTCCTGATACTTTATTTCTTTAGTCCTTCAAATTCTTCAGTTTATAGCATCTGGACGGAAACATCGACTCATTTACAATTAACTGTTCTTGGACACATAGTTAATGTTTTTTCACCCTTTTTTTGACGACATGCTTTAATGTCAGACAAATGAAACAACATCTTTTGCTTTTAAGCAAACAGACGATCATATAAAGGTGGCAGGAAATGAGGAGGAACGAATAACATGCAACTAGTGTCCCCTTTTCAAATTAAATCACTTGTCAGGATCTTGAAACTAGGCTACCTGACAACACAAATCTCACCTGTGCATTCCTTTCTGTTTCTTGTCTGTCTGCTGCCCAGCCTGGCTGGGGGAAAAGAAAACAGAAATTCTCTCCCTCTGGCTGTCTCCAAGGGTAGTGGGGACAAATCACCTGCTGTAAACCTCAGCCGTGCACTCTGCTCACTGTTCCCTGTCTAAATTCAAATCAAGAGCCAAAGCTGGCGAAAATGTGATGGGGCAGTGCAGGTGGGGTAGGAAATGAGGACAATCGGTGAGAGGAATTTTATGAGTCCTTCTTCTTTATGTCCTCCTGTTTTCTTTCCTGTGGTTTCTATCACATTGTCCTTCTGACCTTTTTCTCTTTAGAAATCTCTTCTGACCTTGGTTGCAGAATACCTCCTTTAACTCTTTCCCCCATAAAGATGACATTCGACAACCTCCCCCGTACCCTTAATGATGCGTTTTGACACCTCAGAATATATCATTATATTAAAATCCCGTATTCTGACAGAGACCAACCCCCACTAACTTCAGACGCACATCCGGTTATTTTGTTCTGTAAGCAGAAACTGCCCAGCTCAAAAACGAGCTTCAAGCTTTACTTCTAGCAGCGGTAAAGAGTTAAATTTTACCTCATATTGTTATTTCTGACCTCTTTCATGTATCGTACTTTTTCACCACATGACTAGAGTCATTTTCATCCAGGCAGTTTAATAGGAATTTCTTGTTTTATATTTGGCCTGGAATCACAAAGGTACTCCTTTTTTCCCACTTTCTTTTAAATTCACTTATAAAAGTTTCTTTTTTTTGCCAAAGGGAGAGTCTTACCTTTTTAATAACTGTAAATTAGATGTTGCCGGCACCTAGAGTGTTACTATTTTTTTTTTTTTTTTTAAAAAAAGCATGTCCCTGTTTACATGCAATAGAAGACACAGAGTGATACCATATAGTCCCTGGATCTCTTCCTCATTTTTCTCATTAAAGTCAAGTCAGCTTTTTAGCCTACACAGCGTCTTCGTTAGCATAAACTGAAGTCAGCCAGAGATGGATTTAAAGACCTCTGTGCTGTGAGACTAAAACAGACACAGATGTCAGATTTAAAAGCTTGATGCACCGGCACTGTATTGGAATAAGTATTGCTGTTGAATGACTACATCGCTGTGCTTATTTAAGATGCGGCTCCACTGTGAAGGAATCATCTTATTAAAAAGACCTGAATTGACCTCATATCTACGCGGCCAGCACCAAATGCATTGTCATTGTCTGCAAACCAAACTTTATTATAACCTGGCCTTCCCTCATTTTTACTTTTTGAGTCATCTGTGCAGTTTTTTTTGCTATCAGACTACAACTACACAATGATTCAGTGTCTGCAATTAATTTGACTGAAACATTTGAAAACCCCAGCCCTGCTTGTTACTAATGCGGATTCTGGCCCCGATGCCTTTTATCAAGTAACTATGTCAATTGCCATGCAGTGATGCTGTGTAGTGTGCACCAACACAACGTCCTAATGACGGCAATACAGCCACTGTGCTGCTGTGTCAGGAGCGCAGAATGAATCAGCAGGCTAAGCATAATTATAGAAAGGTGCAAGGTAACAGCAGCATGAATACCAGCTAAATAACTTTGTTTTGAGTCGCACCATCGTCCCATTTTGTTCACATGCAGTTGCAGCCAAAATAAAGTGCCAAAAATGTTTAATCATCCAAGTTTTTTTCTATTCTCTTTCATGTATTGTGTAGATATTTCTACCTTCCTCAGTTTGTGTATGACTGGCTATAGATATAAGCCTGGAAACCTGTCAATAAGAATAGCCGGCACTGCTCGATTGATTCATTTGACAGTTTCTCACACAGTTGATACTCATTTGATCGATCATAAATTGTTGAAAACCCTGACAATGATGGATGCTCATGTTAAAGATGAACAGAGTTTCATATAATGAGGTGAGTGTATGTAAGAGTAAGCTCCTGTGAGCCAAAATGTGAGGTTTGAGACAGATTGAAACACTATATGACTTCAGAAAGAGAGAGGATATCCTTAATATGGTATTTTAGTCATCAAGCACCTCCCACATGCTGTTGACACCTTGGGTTTGCGTTAGCCAGCCAATCAGAAGAAAGATAGACGCTCAAACCATCATTGTGAATTAAAAAAGCTCCAAAAACAGTCCAAAAATTCTTTATGAAAGTAAAAAGGAGCAGGGATTGTAAACTTCTAAAACATTGCAAATATTGTTTAAATCAAAGGAAACAAGCAATTATTGTTACAAACTATTTATTTATATATATATATTTTTTATTCTTCACATTAATAATGCAGGTTTTTTAAATTAATTTATCTTCACAACTTAATGTCACGGGCTGCTCCACAAGCCGGAGACTGAGGTTTAAGCCAGAATTTAATTGGTACTGTGATTCCATTGTGGAATAATATAATATAAATAACGTATGACTTAAAATATCATGATTATTTGTAGAAATAGCACATCACTTTACTTTTCTCATGCCATGTCTGTGTTCCACCTTATAGTCCCCACAGACTTCCACCGTCGAGAGACTGGATCTCATTATCATTTTCTTGTTCCCCTGAAACATGCGGAGCATCAAGAATGCGATTTCCTTTTTCCTGATAATGCATTCTGGAAATGAACGCTCTAAGCGGAGACAAATTCAGCGGTAGGTGGGTTCAGTGTCATCCATTCTCTGTACAGTAAAAGCCAACAGAGATTACATGGTAAGAAATGACAACCAAAAGAAAATTACTGCATTGATATTATATGTTGTTTATTTATATATAAATGTTTGACAACAAAAGCAGATATCAGCCAAAATGTTGTGTTTGTTTTCTTGACTCGCCACCTTGTGAAAGTATAGTTCAGTAAATTTATACATTTATAATTTATGTTTCTAAAACTCGTTAAGGCGATAGGTCCCACCCTTTAAAACAGATGTTTTTTAAATATAAAAACTATGAATCGATCAGCTTGATTTGATACTAATGAATGTGAGTGTATGAGCAAACTTGTGCAAACACTCACTTATGCAAAAGCAATTAAGCAGTCTGCACTATAACATATGCACATGAGTTTTTCTTTTAAACCCCCCCCACTTTGATTCTCACCAACCTCTTTCCTCTCACATCTGTACTCTTGCTTTTGTTACTTTCTTTGTGCTCTCTGTCAGAGCACAAAGAAAGTAATTTTTGGGAAAGATTGGAGAGAGAGTTGGTGAACAGAGGGTGCAAGCAGAGAGGAGGCTAATACCACACTGTGAGGTTGAGAGTTGGGTGCTCGAAAGAGAAAAATGACTTCAAATACTTGTGTTCCCTTCACTGCTGTACCTCCCCTGGATAAAGCACTCTGTGGTGATGAACACTGCATCTGTGTGACCGGGTCACTCGTCACTGACTTTGTCTCGTCTGTCCTTCTGCTTATCGGATTATTGACCGGTCTTCACACTGTGCCGTGGCCCCTTTTTTCCCCTCATATATTTTAGGGGAGCTGCAGCTATCTGAGGATCTCAAGGTCATGTTTAATTGCATGTTCATTTTCAATAAGGAAATCTTTTTAGAAGAAAGAGCTAAGCCTGATCTCATATAAAGAAATAAGCCCACTGGATATCTAATTTCTTGGTTACACTCGGTTTTCACTGTGCTACTGTTTGCTGCTGCAAGCTTTTTAACTTAAAAAAAGGCAAAGCGGATTACCCACCTTCAGCTTGATGATGCCCAGCAGGATGGAAGTTTTCACCTTTTTTTTAATGTTTAGAAAGAGAGAAAGAACCAAATATGGACATTTCAGATAGAAGACACACGGGCGGATTTGTTGTTGCTGGGGCAAAAAGACTATAAATACAAACCATTATCAAAAATCTATAAGTATAATACGTTAGCAGGTCTATGTTCATGTTAATGTTCCTTGGCTTTGTCTAAGAAACACTTTGTTACCTGATAATGCAATACAGCTTTCCATAGGAGCAGGGTATAGTCATAAAAGTCATTAAAAACTCAGAGCCACCAGATAAATTATAATTCACTTTTGCTTCTTTTGCTTCTATTTTCTTATCAAGAAAAACATGCTTTGGGGTTCTGTGTGGTAAATATCGAAGGCTTGCAGCTACAGTTCCTTTACTGCTGATGAATCATGCTATATCTTTCTGTAATGTAACAGGCTGGCACAAACACAGCTATAGGTACATCCAGGTCAGTTAGCTTTGTGTTGGACCAGTGTTTTTCTTCCAGGAAAACAACATGTCCTCATCTCTGAGATCACATTGTGATGGGAAAGCAAGACTGTTTTTGCCAGAGGGGTGGAGTTTTAAAAATGCTACTGAGAGTGAGAGAGAAGGAAATAGAGTTTCCAACCCCATATTGTAAAAATGGGCTTGTAAAATATAGTTAGTGTCCTGTGTGGGCTTACACAATCCTATGAAAAGGAAAATATGCCCTCCTTCACTTCTAAGGTTTCATGTATCAAAAATTAGCTGGTCTTTTTAAAATTAGTTAAAGGCAATCTCAGATGACATATTACACAATGTCATTATTTATTCAGCAAAAACTGAGGCAATGTGTGACAAACTGATTACACCCTTACTGCTTCCATAGAAATTAAGAGTGTAAGTAGCATCTAGGTGCTGATAATCAAAGGCACTTAATTGATCATCAGCACATGTGAGCGTTCCTATAAAATACAATATAATGCAGAATCTTATAGAACAGGGTTTAAAAGCAAAAACTCAAAATATTTTTTCTAGATGACTTCATCAGTCTCTCAAATCACTGTGGAGACATTTTTTTGTCCCGCTCTTTACAACGTTGGTTCAATTTATTGAGGTTTGTATGCAATCATTTATGCACAGCTCTCTTAACTTAGCACTTCTCTCAGGTTGAGGTCTGGACTTTAAATGGGTCATTGCAAAACCTTGAATCTTATCTTTTTTAGCCATTCTGTTTTAGATTTGCTGCTGTGCTTGCATACATTGTCTCTTGTATGACAAAAGTTTAACTCTCAAGCTGCCAAGTTTAAGCTGAACTCACAATTGACTCAAAACTGTTTTGTGTACAGAGCAGTTTATGAATGACTGAATGACTACAAGGTGCAAAGATCCATCAGAAGATTGGTGGTTTGATCCCTGTCTGCCCCAGTCCGCATGCCAAATATCCTTGGGCAAGATACTAAGTCCAGGTTGTTGTCCGATGTGTCCGTTGGAGTGTGAAAGTGCTTACGTAGAAAGAGCATAGAAAAAAAGCGCTTGGGTGAATTAGGTTGTGTAAAGTACTTTGAGTGCTCAGAGTGGAAAAGCGGTATTTACCATTACCCTCCACCACTGTCTTTGAAAGCTGGTATGAGTTAAGTTCTCATATGATGTGTTTGTTTTTGTCTAAACCAGGGGTCCCCAACTCCAGGCCTCAAGGGCCGGTGTCCTGCAGGTTTTAGATCTCACCCTGGGTCTACACACTTGAATCAAATGATTAATTCATTACTAGGCCTCTGGAGAACTGCAAGACATGTTGAGGAGGTAATTTAGCCATCTAAAAACTGCAGGACACTGGCCCTCGAGGCCTGGAGTCGGGGACCCCTGGTCTAAACGGTATGGCAGCCTTGCTGTTTTAGAGAAAAGAGGCTTTCTACCGGCAACCCCTCACACAAGCCACACTTGTTCAGTCTTTTTCTGATTCGACTCTCATTAACATTAACATTAAACATGCTGACTGAGGCCTATAAAGTTTGAAATGTATCTCTTGGGTTTTTTGCAGTTTCTCTGAGCATTGCATGATCCAAATTTACATCCACTCCTGGGAAGACTGGCAATAGTCTTGAATGTTTTGCTTTTGTAAATGATCTTTCTCACGGCAGAATGATAGATTTAAAACAGTTTGGAAATATTCTTATAACTCTTCCCAGACTGAGGGGCAGCAATAGTTGCTTCTCTCAGATCATTGTTGATGTCTTTGCTCCCTGGTATTGTGTTAACGCGCACCTGACTGTTCCAGACCAGCAAACTGCCAAAATGTCTGCTTTTATAGAGGCGCTCACACTCACTGGTGATCAGTTAATCAAGTCCAATTGATTAGCGGCACCTGGCTGCTACTTACCCTCTTAATTCCTATGGAAGCAGTGAGGGTGTAACATATGTGTTGCTGTTCTTCTGAGGTCGTATTTATCTAACTTTAAGACCTACTAAGGACCAAATGTTTTTTTTAATTTCAGAAATTAGTTAGAATTGAATGAACTTTAAGGATTTTGTATCTGCTGTATCACAGTTTTGGGGGTTTCTAGTGTTTCATGCTTTATCTGACTGATGTTTACTTTGTTATTCTAGTTATTCCGCTCACAAAGCTTTATCTCCGTTATATTGGCTAATCGTGGCATATCGGATCCCATATCCCTACTTCTAGCCTAAGAAAAGAAAGAGAAAAAAACCTCAAGAAACAACTTGTCAGCTCAGTCCTTTGACTCCTCTCCTTTTGTGACAACTACAACTCTATGAGCTGTGTCAAAAGACAGAATAGCCTAATAGTGTTTTAGCCTGTTGTGTGGCCCACCATAACAAACCACTTTCAGTAGACATGCTCCCCTGCTAGGATATGGCCATACCTGTACTGAAGCATACTTTCGTCGCACAGAGCAGATCCAGTGAGGAATTATTATACAATATAAAGATTTTCAGGTTGAAAACTTGATGCTTTGAAGCCACTGAAGTAATTTCATGGATAGAGTTTAATTTGTAACCCTGACCCAGGCATTGCTCTGGTGCAGTGGAAGCTGTTGTGTTTGAGCCCAGAGGGAAACATGATGTAACACTGCGTAAATGTTTCTCAGTGTTACTGAAGGTTGTTTTCCATATATATGACATTAGTTCAGTTGATTGTTATTCAGACTCTCAGTACTTGTGAGTCTCATGGTCCCTCCAAGTAGAGGCTTCCTAATTAACTTCCCTTATTTCTTCCTTCCCTCTTTGTCTGTATTTTCTTTATACTTCGACTTTCTTTGTGTCAAAGTTTGTTGCTGTTGGCAATTGTTACCTTTCTCCCCGACTCCCACAGCTTTCTGAGCAGCTAAACAACTTTTGAAAAATGCCAAGGGAGTAAAATCACACTGCGAGGTGTGTGAATGTGTCATATGCCCATGTCAAGAGAAACTGCTTTTTATAACCCGCGTTACGCAATCCATGACAAATACTCTAAATGACGATAGTAGTGTTTTTGGACCCAGCGCGCTTCTGAGTGTTAAACCTACAAAAACGTGAGGTTTTCATTTGTGCATATCTTTTAATGTGGATGCACTAAAGTACTGTGTAAAAACTGCATGCAGTGTGAAGCACTTTGAGTGGTCAATAAGGTTAGAGTGAATGCCAGTCGAGTCCCTTTTTAAATTTTCTTTTGTTGTTCCTGAGAGGAAGGCTGTTGTTATTAAATGCAAGGCATATTTAGAAATAAACAATGAAAGATGATTGCTTCTTTAGAAATATTTTCTCACTTTGAATTGCATGCCAGGAAGAAAAATAGTTTCAAACAAGCTAAGACAGGGGGAACAGAATAGAGGCCACAGGGTTTTTGCAACTGCGTAGGATGCTTTCCGGGCCTCAGCCTACTCTTCATGTTGATTACACATAAAACAGCTCTGGTTTTTGCATTATTGAATAAGGAGCAGGGCAGATGTTATGACTTGTTGCTGTTTAACCCTTTTGTCCATGGGTTCAGGTAGCTGTTATCATTCTTTGCTGTGTGTGAATAGGGTGATTGTGTGCTGTCTCCTTGATGTAACCTTTCCTTTTCTCTCTTAACCTTTTTTTTCCTTCACCCACTATTTCTTTATATAGCACAGACTTAGTTTGAACAGTGTGCAGATAGGTCCTCTATCTGCCTAGAGTCAAATTTGTTGTTTTCTGTGTTTTTACTCTATCTGTAAAAAAAAATCACTATAATTGCCGGAGGAAATTAGTTTGCTTGACACAAGCAAATGAAGAGCAGAGTCCAGTTTTAAGAACTCATTAGTACTGGATGTATTTCAGTGCCTTTTTGAGTCATGCTGAGCACAAGTGATGTGTTCAGTGCACAGGAATCTGAGATAACACTGCACACAAATCCTGGTGTGTTGCAACTACTGTGTGGTTCAAGCAGTGTATTTGAACACACAGAACATATTTGGACAAAACTGTCAAAATAAATTGTATTTGAGATTACATTCCTTCAATATGTAACTTTCTTAGGAAGAGGCCTTGAGGCAAAGTAGCGCATTGTCATGCCTGCACTCTACTGCATCAGTTGGTTGTCTTATCCCATCACATGTTGCTTATACCGAAGTCTAGTAATAGATATTGTACCGTGCAGCCTAAGGCAGAGAAAATAGCTGTAACATACACAAAAAGTGGAACACAGCTAAAGCTGTATATTATATAACACAAAATACTGTACAAAAGTCTTTAGCTATCCCCCATTTCTATATATTTTACTTCCAAGGAGCCAGACTTTGGGTATTCATATAAAGTTGTCTTGAGAAATAGCTCTCTTTTCATTTTCAGAGGAATGTTTTTCTTTGCTCGTAAAGCCCCTTTCTACTGACCTATGAATCAGTCGAGAATAAAAGAGGCACCTAACCCAACAGATGAGCAAATGAGATTATTAAATAATATAAATAATAAATAAATAAAAGAATAAACCAATAAACACCAAATGTTGACTTTCAAGCTCTGTTTTTGTCATATATACAGCATTTAGATGTATGTTTGCGCATTTCTTCCTAATATGAAAAAACAAAGTCGTGCGCAAGACAGTAATATATATATATATGTTATTACTTGTTAAAGACACGCTGATGTTTTAGTGTTATCATTTTTTTTGTCTCAGAATGGTTTTAAGAAACATTTATGCTCCAATTATGTAAAGCAACGCTAGCATGGTGAGGAAGGAGGTGTTTCTCTTCCTTTCCACCCAACTGGATCCAGTATTAGAGGGCTGCCATTGGATTGCAGTCATTTATCTTTCAAATGTGTATATGGCATTATGAGTAATGGTACTTTCACGCTTTTTAGCTCCCTTGATTACTTTGGCCCCCACTCCTCCTCCCCCATGCCTTTTTATTCCAATGACATATTCTTTCGAATGTAATTCAGACAACTTTGACAAAGTCAGATGCAAAATGTGGAAGATTGAAAGTGAATTGAAAGGGCGGCTGGGGGAAGCAGAGGTTTTGGAAATGAATCAACCTTAGAACAACAAAAACATGAATGTGGTTCAGCTGTTTGATTTCGACATCACTGAGGAGCTGCTGATTGCCTTTTCTTGAGTTTTTATACTAGAAATCAGTGTGTGTGCATATTTAACATAAACAGCATTCTGTCACATTCTCACGTTGTTAGTTCATTCTCCATTCATCATGTTATTGTTGGAAGACTCTGGTACTGCCTCAAACCGTCCTAATGTTCCCCGTGTGATCGTTTGTCTTTTTAACAGTGATGACACCTAAAATGCAAAAAGCCATTGTCAGGACAGACACCCATAGTTTTCAAAATGAAGAAAACAGCTAAAATAACAACAAAACTTAAACTTGATTGATGATTCTTCAATCAGTTTGCTTTCATCATTGTTATGACTGGAAAGTTGAACCAACGCCGTAGCCATGGCAGCCTGCTTAGTTGGCTGACCAACTGCTGGTCAGTGCCCGCTTTCTGGTGCTGCTCTGGAGATGAAAAGTGCCGGGGAGAAGCCTGATTAGTGTTACTGACAGCTCATAGATCTTAGCTGGCTCATCCTCAGCCCAACCTCCCTGCCTCTCTTTTGTCTCATCTGCTTTCTCTCTCGTGCACACACACATTGCACACGTGTGTGTGCCCAAGGCCAGCCGCTCTATGGAAATGTTAAAACTATACCAATCTGGATTCTCTGACAGGAGCTATTCCAACATTAAGTCTCAAACCTAAAGCAGCCACGCCGGTTTCTGCTCCACAAGTATTTAGAGGATGACACATTTTTACCCCTCAGCTGTAAAAGGCTGATGGGGTACTGTTGTTGTCACCCAGCTGGGCAGGCGGATGGCATGGACATCCAAGTTTGAGAATGTGACAACTTGACAACGAGGCGATGTAGGGTTTTGAAATTGATGCCATAGGTGCATCTGCTAAAAGTCTTGGACAAGTTCAAATCTTATTTACATTGACCTCAAGGTCAAGGTAAGAGGTCAGGTTTTCTGAAAGTCTTGTGAATCTAATAACTCAAGAAGGAAGTTGCCTAGGATTTTCAAAATAACAACATGGGTACATCTTCCAGGAGGCTGAAGGTAGAACTGGGGGCCACAAGTATTTTTAATTTTTTGCAATCTTGTAATATACTTGATCACTTTGCATTTTAAATCAAACTATAAAGGTATGATAGAAGTGTAGAATTTAAGCTTTGATACAGGTGGATTTACAAAAATGTTGTATTAACTGTTTAGTAAATACAGCACCAATAAGTCCTGCATTTTCAGAGCCTCTGTGGTGTTTTTTTCTTCTTCTTCTCTTACTTACTTAACCAAAAACTGTAGGTTCAAGTTTGATGACAAAAGACATTTCTGACCAACAGTTCTGGCTTGCAGTTAATTCAAACTTGAAGAAGACCTCAACTCTATACCTCTCTCTGTTGAGTTCCTCTAGAGTGCATATCGTTAAATGACTATAAATCAAGTCACAAATTATTCTTGAAAAAATAAAAGAGGAGCTCTGAAAAGAGATGTGCCTGTGTTACTTGAGCACAAGTGTTCCCAGCTATTAACATTAGCATATGGCTGAAGAAAACCTGCCATCACACCTTAGCTAGAGTCAGTAGACTTGGCTACACAAGAAAAAGTTACTTGCAGAAAGGGTAGTTACACTAGAAGCGTATGGTGCTTTGTGGGATTCCACAAAGGCTCCTAAGCAGGGCGGCATTGGCCAACTTTGCAAACTTGGACTTGTTTAACAACAACTGCAAAAGACACTTTCTTTTTATTGGTTCTTCTTTGTACCGAATATGAAAATCAAAATAAAAAGGTTTTTACTGCCTGGAGGTTTGTATACAATATTTTAGTGCAGTGGCAGCATAAACCCTTAGATTTGCCATATAGTTTTACTATCAACATAAGGATTAATGGACCTTTCTGTGCATTATGCAGACATGAAAGGCCAAACCTGCTGAGAAAGGGGATGAATAATGGCATGTGTACGTCTCGGGCAAACACAGTGTACACAAACAGTCTGCAGTCTTTTACTGACCTAGCAGGGTGCATTCACAAGCCTATTAAGTTTTCTTCTGGTTTGTGTTTGTGCTCCAGTGTGTGAGAGAGAGTGTTTGTGTGTGTCATCCTCTATTGAGGTTAAGGCCCTAATAGTGTGTGCTCTTATCTGTGTTGGTACTTAAGGCTAAAGGGAGTAGTGGCAGCATGTGGTCATATGGATTAAATGTATCAGTGTGTCTACTTAAGATAGTGTAAAAAGATAGAAGTCTCATACTGCTATGACACGAGGGTTCCTGATATTTTTATATATAATCCTACTCTTTTCACTCTTTTCATGTGACACCTGACAATGTATAATAACCGGATCAGTGGCAGTTTCAGGTTAGAAGGCAGGGATGTCAGTGTGATCCAGTTGTCTTGTGTTACATGGATCAGCTGCTCCTGTCAGTCCCAAAAACCCAGCTGAAAACCGAGAGCGGGGAGTGGAGGGGGGGTCAAGCTTTTTCAGTTATTACCCCTAAATTGTGGTATGATCTCCCTGCACATGTTAGGGTGGCTATTTTTAAAACACGTCCTCATTTTAATGTTGTTGTTGATGATTTTTCTGCAGTGTTTTGGCACTTTGTACAGCACTTTGTCAGACTTGTGTTTTTTGTAAAAGGTGCTCTATAAATAAAATTGGATTGGACTAGACATCAGAATAATGTTTCCCTTGTCCATATTTTATTGTGTATTAAATTTTGCATCATCTATTGGATCATCTAAAAACATGAGGCATAGCTTGAACTCCCTCCCCTCCTTCTGGTGCCCTGAGGTGGTGGTGATTTATCTGCTGCTCTAGCTTCTGGTCCGTAACAAATCCCCCCACCCTCCAATCTTTCTGTCTCCTTGCAGTTACTGTACATTCACTTTCATTTTTATGTCGCTTTCTTTCTTTGTCTCTGTTCCACTTACTCATCAAGCTCTCCTTCAACCCCATTTGCACTTTACACTCTTTTTATTTAACACACCGCCAGTGTGCTTTGCCATACTAATTACATATATGAAGGCAGCACCCCTTTCACCCAAACTCTGATGCTAGTCGGCACTGATGCAGAGCAGACAATAGGTTCTGTCTGTTGTGCTGTTTGGTTTTGGCCCATTTTATCTGCGTCATACATCCTACCCGTCACCCTCACAATCTTCTGGGCTTTCCATCAGTCTGCAGCAAAGAACACAGCTTACACACACACACACACACACACACACACACACACACACACACAGAGTAGTAGAAGTTTGCCCAAGGCTGTTGCTGAAATGACTGGCTAACCACCAAGAGTTACATGGGCTGCTTGAACTCTATCAGTCAATAGGCCATCACCCCAGGTTCTTTCTACCATGGTGGTTTGGATGTAGCCTTAGGCTGTGTGAGTTAGCCTGTGTGTTTGTATTCTGGAGGCATAAAGTACAGGTATAAAAAGAGAGGGAGACAGAGAGTGAAGGAAATACTAAAATATTTATTAACAGATTAAGAAAATAGTTTTCCAATAGTGTGCGCCTCAATCCAGTGCTAATGGCTCCACATAGTATCTGCAGTGTTTATTATGAAAGCATGGAGAAATGGGCCAGTGGAAAACACGTAGCGCTGAAGTGAACATAAAAAATGCACAGAGTTGAAACCGGGTTAAAACTTAATACTTCCTCTCCAAGAAAAAAATAAAATCATTAAATATACCTGTATTGGTCTTGGTGGTCACCTTTGTTTACCTTTTTGGATCGCATATCCATAGCAACACACAACACATGATCCAGCATTTGTAGATACAGGACACATGCCCAGCACTATACTGATGTTTGAAATGTGCTTAAGTGCATTACAGATTAATGATAAGGAAGTCACCAAGTGGACTGTCTCTCTAGGTCATAACATTCATTCTCATTCACTGGATGAGGCAGGATGCTCTGTGTCTGTCAGATGCCTGACTGATGTCTCCTTCACACATGAATATCCAACAATGTCTACAGATCCAAGTTGAGACATAAGTCTGTTTTGTAGTGTTGCCACTAAAGGTATTTTGGCCAGTATTGGCATTTAGAGCGGTCATGAGGTGGCACACATTCACTCCCTGCGTATTTACTGTGCATCAGACAGACAGTCATATCGGACTGTCTGACATGTGTCTTCATCTGGTAATGTCTAGAAAACGTTAGGACTGCAGTGCATGCAGTGCGACTCTGACACTGACTGACTGTGTTGTTTGAACTTGTGATTTATTAGAGGAGACTGCACCAGGATCATGTGAGGGTGAATACTTGAATGTGTCAGAGTGATTCAGAGTACTTTTCTCTCTAGATCAATTCAGGATCTAGACAATAACCTAAAGATTTTGTCTTGTTTTTAGTTTTTTTTAAACCCAAACAGCTTTACAGATGTTAAACAGTTCACCAGCCTTTCCACTGACCTAAAGCTTAGAATAAGACTTCATTTATTTGCTGAAGTTAAAACATTTTTGAGCACAGTTTTTACCTACTTGGTAAAGTATCTTTACCAGGGGAATCTGTGCTCTCTTTCATCTTTGCATTAACTCTGACTGTAATTATTCTGCCTATAAAATGCTTTTTTCCCCAAGCTGTTAGGCTCCAAGGGTCAAATGTGTAGGCTGATTATTGCTCAAACGAAAGAAACACGAATCAGTCAGAACTGACAGAAACGTTTGTTTGAAATGCAAGTTGGATAACTTTTCAGTCAGTTTAATGTAAAATCAATATAATGCATGTCTCTCTTAGTATTAGTAAATAGTTTTACTATTTTATCTCTCTACAGTGAGAATTGTAAAACTGTGTTTGTTCATTATAGTCACTGTGGTACAAAATATTAAATAGTGCGTCTTCTAAATTTGATAAAATCAAGCTTAGAAGACGCACTAACTGCACCACACTGTGATCTGTCTCTTTCACTCATATGTTTTCCCCAAATTAGGGCCAATACGTATTGCTTAACTTAACAGTGAACTCCAGACTGATTTTATTATCATGACAGGTCTTCAGCTTGTAAGACCCAAATTTCCATGATGAGGGTGTGTACGTTTTAAAAAGGACAGCAGAAGTGAAATAAAATCCACACGCTCGCACACAGAGAGAGAAGCTGACAGCTTCGTTTGAATCACTGTCCATTTTCGTCTGATGGTATGTTTTTCAGCATCAGTGTGTTGCTCAGCAATGAGAGAGGGAGGAAAAAACTGATTATTTTAGTCCTTTGCTGAAAATAAGACACCATTACACATAATTATGACCAGAAGACTTTTGAGAAATGGTGCTAAAATGGTACTTAAAAGCTCCAAACCCTTCTTTCCCAGTGGTGCAGTATTTACTAAGTCTGTTTTGTTAAGTTACTGTGTGTCGGTGTGTTGGCATGCACGTTTGTGCGTACGAAATGAGTCCTCTGTGGAAAGTAACTGTTTTTCACACTTGTACTTTTCTAGAGGGGCTTATAGGCCCCTTCAGCCATGACTAAAGCTTTTCTCTCGCTTTAAAAGTGCCTCTGCCAGCAACTTTAACCTCCCTGGGGTGATTTCTCACTCTTTATCCACAGTACCATACCGTGGATTTGCAACTATTTCCCAGCCACATGTTACACCTTTATATTTAAAGTCCTTTAAGCTGACATGTGCCTTCTGAAGGAATTCCACCCATATTTTTGCAAAGTGATTGAATATGGATGGATAAACTTGTAGAAAAAAAATCATGTCTCAAGTTAAGCCGAGGAATGTGTTGTTTCCTTGAGAAGGATGCTTTGTGGACACATTTTTTTTATATCGCTCTAATGGCACCCACATGACCCGTGACAGCAAATTTAATTTTTATTACAACAGCGAGCAGTCAGCAGCTCCGGAGAAATATTCACATTTACACTGGAGATCGTTTTATAATTAACTGCATGTGTAATGTGATGTGCATTATACTGTTTAATCCAAAAATAACTGTATGCTCTTTTCAGAAGAATAGGAAGTGGCAGCTTTAGGATGTATTTTCATCTTTTACACAATGGGAATAGACTAACCACTTTCAGACCTTCTCATGTAGTCACTGCACTGCTCTATGAGCTGTATTGAGGACACCAGTGGAAGTAATTTCCTGCTCCCTCTTGTTAGAGCACTATTGGAACAGATTTTTTTGCTGTAATTGAATCAGACATCTTGCTGCCCGGACAGATGTAACATACTTCCTGCTCTTTTCAATCCGTTATTCCTCTGGTGGGCTCGTAGATTTTGGCGATTGTCGAGAGGAAACTGAGCTGACAGGCCACGAGGAAGCAGGTTGAAGGTGCCTAGTTAAGTTCCTGTTGTACACTTTGTTTTTAAATAAAAAAAAATCCTTAAGAAACACTTCAGTGCTGTCTGCTGCGTTTTTCTTGGTCTTAAATCACATTAGAGCTAGACTATTCAAATACTTACTTATTTTCATTGCTGCCAAATTAATGACATTGTCACTAGATTTTCTTTTTTGGACAAATAACACCAGCATTGTTCTGTGAGTGGACGGAGTGTGAGTGCAGGTCCGCTACACTACAGGCAGGCTGCGAGGGACCATGGGAAAAAAGCTTATGGAGTAAAATTAAAGTCTAGTACTAAAGTTTGCTCATGTGATCATGCTGACCTTTTATTCCCCCAAAATTTTTAATTGTCAATGATTAATTAAAAATGTAGGTTGTTTCATGTTTCTGAATTGAGGGATGCAGGGAAGGGTTTGAGAAACTTACAGTTTGTTAATGAAGCTCCAAGCACAGAAAATGATTCTAAGTTTGTTCAGAATTTTAATGATTGGCAGCCCTATTTTTAAAATCTGTCACCACCTGTAAACATGGATTTCCAATGAATGTTAAATATTATTTTTGTTGCCCTCACCTTTCTCAGGAAGAAAAAACCCCAAACAAAGTGATCAGACTGACAGTTCACATCTTTTCCCTGATAACAGTGACAGGTAGTGAGAATGAGAGACGGCAAGCAAAGTAAAGCCACGGTTAAATGGCTCTAGATGACATATTTACCACTGCAGACAGTGACAGACAAAAGATCTGAGACAGGCGGCAAGAATCGAGACAGTCAGACTCACAGCTGATGCCTCTAAGATGTAAATCGGCACTAAAAAGGATGAGAGCAGCAGCAACCAAACAGATGTCTGCCGGAGTACAACTTTCATGAGTGGATTCACTCAGAGTTTTAAATGTCAGATTAGCGTGGCAGAGCAGGGAGACTTTGTTTCGTTTGTGGTGATCAGTGAGCTTATATTGCACAGTGGAGCCAGCTAGTTGATTACAAAAGTGTTCTGCACATGTGATATAATCATAATTTTGTTTGGGTTTTCGGATAAGTTCACAACTGTAACTCTTTTTCTTCCCAGGCATCTATAACTGAGGTTAAAACACATTGGTATAGTTGTTATTATCACTTTTTTCTATAATTTTTCTAAGAAATGAAATAAAAGTTATTATTCAGCGTAACAAAATGTGAACGAGAGGCCTGTTTTGCGTCAGTCAGTGCATTTTTGGAAGCATCAGCAGCCTCTATTTTCCTCAAAGAACAACCTCACAACTTCAGAAAATGTCTGCACTGAAATGGCCTTGCTGACAGCAACACAAAACACCTCAACAAAGCAGAAACCCATGATTTCAAAAGACTCACAAGAGAATTACATTCCTGCGAGTGATTTTGGTAATGCAAACTTGATGCTTCCAGGAAATACCAGGAAATGAAATGAGTTTACTCCTGTGATATGCTGGCATTTCGTATTCGCCTTGTTGTCGCATGTGGGTTTTTTGGGGGGGGGGTTTTCACGGTGGAAAATGTAACCGGTCCACCACATTTAAAAGTGCTGAAACACGTTTTTTCAGACCTTCAGTGGAAAGCAGGCTTAAAACTTCTATTGAATGTGCAAATCTAGGCCTGAACAGATGGAGGAATCATTCACTCCAGCCAGTCAAGGTGTGAAATTTTCATTTAACGTTTTTTGACGTTTAGCAGATTGTTGCATTTGAAGCGTGTTGAACTAAGTGCAAACTGTAGACTCTTTATGTTGGCTGATCATCACATGAATCCAAAGTCTGCAAAAGTGGAACTGTTTCTAATTGAATCCGGTCCGTCACACTGCCATCCATTCCTCCTCACCGTGGCTCCTCTCGTCTCCTGCTGCTTTCTGTTAATGGAGATATCGCCTCCTCCCTCCTTCTCCTTTTGCCACTGTCCTCATCCTCTCCTCTGTTAGCTCTTTGTTGTCCTCCGCTCCACTTTCACTTTTCAATACTTGCCCTGTGCCTCTTCCTTGGCCCGCTCCGTGAAACTAATCGGCAGTGTGGTGTCACTCAGAGCGCTGCATCTTTTTTGTTTTCCTGCAAAAACTAATCAGTCGGCCTAACACATGCTCCCCCCCTTCTCTCATTATACTGTAAATCAACAAATGATTAATAACAAGGAGCAACCAGAAAGAAAACAAATAGGGTTTATTAGTGAGTGTGGGTCTGGAAGACAGGAAGACTGAGTTTCTTTTAGCGAGGCTTAATATTCCCTGTAGTGAATGCCAAGTGCTCTAAAGGCAAACAGTTGGCATTTTGAGATCCCCTGAGTATCTATTTTTCTGCAGTGTCCTGAAATGCCCCAGCTTAAAGTAACTAAGACATTAAGCAAATGTTAACTTAAATTGTAATGACGATCATTTCCTTGTGGCACAGAGCTTATGATGAAGTACATACAGAAGGTGGCTTGATAGCTGCTTTGACATCCAAGATACCCTGAAACTTTCAGACAGATGGCTTGCTTTCATGAAGTTGAAGGTTTGCTTGCTTGGGTTTTGAATGATTACGATACCTAGCATGTTATGTGCCGTGCTTTTTATAGTCATCTGATGCCTTGGGTCTTTACCGTCAAGGCTGGCCTTCAGTCTGTGGTGTACCTTTTTGCTTCTTGTGGTTAGACTGGTAAATATTATATTGCCAGCATGAAAAGCAGTGGTTTCTATTTTCTGTTTAAATGTGAATAATATTTTATTTCATTAGATTTGCACCCTAGGAGTCCTCAGTTATGACAAAAACATATTAATGTTTACCTATAACTATAATACTTATTATTTGGGCAGGGTTGAGGTCATGATTACTCATTAAATTTAGAAATATCACATTCGTTGAACTTTAAAAACTCTCTCTCTAACAGTTGAACTTAAAATGCAATTCAGCTGAAAGCCAAATAAATCAATGAGAATAAATAACAGTGGAGGTTGTTGGGCCATAGGGTTATCTGGGGAGGAATGAGGCCCAAACAACAAGCTTTCCCAAATGGGTAACATGTGGTCCTCGCTGCATCATCTATAATGGAAGGTCTGCAGGTGCAGACAGGGGTGATGAGGCCCAGGAAGCATTGCTGTTTTTCCATAGGTTCACCTGAACTTTATAGCAACTTCTGCTTCCTCTAGATAAATGAAAGACTGGCAGAAACAGTCCACTGTAAAGAAAAGGGGTGCCCTGGTTTTCTAGTACAGGCAAAGTAAAAGTTATTATTGTAAAAATGAATGCAGCATAGCAACATTTTATCTCATTTATCTCTTTTATAATTGTTTGAAGCAAAAATACTCCTAAATAACTCCACCTACACACTCCCTATAATCTCTCCATGGGGTCCTGCACACTTTTTAGATCCTCCAGAAATTGAAACTTTTCATCTCAAATTCATCATTTTTAAATTAAATTTATCATTTTATTTTATTTTCCAATCTCACAATCATCCGTCCAAATACTGCAACTCTTCAGTTGTTTCTTTTGAATGCCTATAGGCATTGTGTGCAGAAAATAAGAGTTTTCAATTAAACACAGAGGCTTTGTTCTCTGTATCGGTTCATTTTGATGAAGTCAGCAGCAGACAGAGAAGGGATTATGTGTTGCAGAGCAATTATGGCACATCTGTATCTCACATACTGCTGTTAAGACTGGGAAGCAACCATTGCATTGTCTTAATGGAATTGTGGGGACAGCTAAATCTGATCAATATTTCCGTGAACTAATTGTATTCATAACTACTGTTGTGAGGGAGTTTATGTTTCCTGTTTGATGGAGACCAGAGTTTATGGCTGTTTTAATGAGTTAAGGAAAAATCAACAATGCTAAAAAACAACAATATTGCCTGGAAATCCAACTGTACAAGGCAGAAAGGTCCTGAGAGAATGCAACTGAGAAGAATTAATGCGCTGAAAATGAAGCGTTGATCATCTATGACCCACTTTTGCTTCGAGTGCACAACTTAGATGCTGCAGTCAATATGCCTAATTACTTTGTACTTGCTAACTGCAGCTTACACTTCAGCAGTGGGACTGTAAAACTCACCGTCGATGCTCACAGTACTTATAGACCTAATGTAGTCATGTTGTCTCTTTGGTACTGGAGTTTCTTATGTCTAATCTACTGGTGCTGTTCCCTTCTCTGAATTTAACTTTTGCATTCGTTTATGTGCCGGTGTTTCCAAGAGCTGTCTCCTGAACCCACTGATGAATCTCTGAGTTGTTTAATTTAAATAGCAAGTAATGCATTTTGCTTGTGTATTGTCCCTCTGGGTGGGATTACTTTCCAAGAATGGTGTACCTATGGGAAAATCTTATTATAGGAAGTGCAAATATATGTATATATTCCAAGAGGTGAAATGTAACACTAACAATCATTTCCAAGTAGTTTCAAATGATTAAAGACTGGCTGAGGCTATGACTAATATCAGGTATTAGTATATATTATGACATGCCTTTTGGAAAGAGTGAGCATGTTTTGTTGTTCGCATGTACATGTGAAGTTAAAAGTAATAGTCAAAGCAGAGAAGAGGAGGGGTCGGAGGTTAGAAGTTAATAATATTGCCATGCCAAGTTTTAATATTGCCATGTTGAAATCAGGTCTGAGAAATCAGCTGATTTGAGTCTTGTGACATGATGCGTTATCCTGCTGGATGGATACACTGTGGTCATAAAGGCATGGACATGGTCAGCAACACTCAGGTAGGCTGTGGCATGTAAACGATGCTCAGTGGGCACTAAAAGGCTCAAAGTCTGCCAAGAAAACATCCTCCACACCATTACACTTCCACCAGCCTAAACCACTGGAAGAAAAGGCAGGATTTTATGTTATTTACAGCAAATTATGACTCAAACATCTGAATACTAGAGCAGACTCATTAGCTCAAGCAAGCCGTAATGGCATGCGGTGTGTTTTTTTTTATACAGCAACCTGTCTGCTTCAAGGTTGGACATGTTGTGTTGGCACATTCTCTTGTATTGGTATTTGAGTTGCTGTTGCCTTTCTATCAGCTCAAAGCTGTCTGGCTATTATGCTCTGACCTCTGGCATCAACAAAGTGCTTTCACCCAGAGAACTGGATAGTTTCTATTTTTCATACCATTGTCTATAAAGATGGTTGTATGAGAAAATCCCAGTAGATCAGGAGTTTGTGAAATACTCAGACCAGCTCGTCTGGCACCAACAGCTATCCAAGGTCGGAGTCCCTTAAATCACCCCTTTTCTCATTCTGATCCTCAGTTTGAACTTTAGTAGGTTGTTTTGACCATCTCTATGTGTCTGGTGGCATTGAATAGTTGACACGCTATAGGCTGATTAGAATAAGCAGTTGAACTGGTGTAGATAATGTTGGACCTGTTATTTTTAGCTGCAGGAAAAGATCAATAGCATTTCAGTGTTGTCACCTTTGTGTAGCTAGAAAACCTGAGTTTAAGCCTAAAGATAGCTGGATAACGTGTCAGTAAACAAGTACTGTATTACATATGCATATGTAATACATATGTAATATGCATATGTAATACAGAACTATAATCGGAGTCGTGTATGCTGGTGTGTCATGAGCTCATGAAAGGCCTCTTTCTAGATGCTAAAGTCATCTGGGACTTGCTCATGATTTCTCCCTATTATGTGTTTTGCAGTACAAAGTTTCTGGAGATGAGTATTGCGAATCGGCACAATGAATTTAATTGAAACTGAACCAAAATATTGTTAACTTTGTGTGATGTTTACTCTAGGTAGCACACAGAGTGTTTTAACAGGGCCTTTTAATTAGCTGCAGGTACCAGATGAGCTGTTAGTTTGAGCCAAAACAAAATATTTCAAACGTTTTATGCTGTAAATCTAAAGTAATGAGCTGCAGGACACTGAAGTCCTCTGCAGAGTTGGGGGAAACTATAAATGTTGCCTTTTAATCAAAAAAGATTCATCTTTTTCCTCAAGGAGTGGAAAAATAATCAAATGAAAATGTAAAAATGCAAAATATGAACAATATTGTCCATTATCTTTTATAATAATAATAAAAAAAATAAAGTAATAAATTAAGTATTTTAAATGTATTATTATATACATAAAGGTAATGTAACTTGAAAGACTTTTGTTGTGGATATTTTCAGGCACACTAACGACTTTGATTGAACTTGTCTATCATGGCTGCTCATGCTGGGTTATTACTAGCAGACATAAACTCCTACATATCTAAGCTATTAAGCTGCCATCAATTACTGTTAGAAGTGTGATATAATGAGATCCACTGTTCACCACTGAAGCAATTATCACTTTCTAACCAAGCTGAAAAGCTCTGAGTCCGCAGTTTTAATTCTCTGCCCGCTTTTACTGTTAAACTAACAGCATCATAAACACTTTCCCACATGGACACATCGCTATAAAAGAGTAAAATAAGATGATTTGTTTAACTGCCTCATTAGAGAAAGCAAGAGTTAAAAGACAGTCTTAAATATTGTGATACATCTCGTGGTGTCAGGGAGAGTCTCAGCGTTGCTGTTTTCTCAAAGGTGGGTAATTAATGTGTAATCTCCTTTGTGCGAGAATATGAATAACACGCTCTTGCATGCTCCTTAATTTGTGTAAAATGAACATGAAGCCAGTTAACAATAATTGGATACAAGTCTTTGTTGTTGTTCTGTTAATGAAGCAAGAATCAGGGTGATGGGGCAAAAAAAAAAGAAGCGATGTATTTAAATCAGCACTAAATGTGATTTAATGTATAGTTTAAACAGTATTTTACAATTTGAAGAGTTGAGAACTTTTTTTCCCCCAACAAATGTAATCAGAAATCTTTTTAACAGACTCAGTATAATTTACTTTGACAGCAGTAAGTGATAATCTGTTTCTTTTTAGTGCCAGGGATGTATTTTAAAAACCTGGCCTACTCAGAAGCCTCTTTCTTTCTGCGAGAGACGTGGCGCTGCCTCGATTCAGCGCTGTTATTCGATGATGTATAAGCTCTGGCAGTGTATCCTATAGGAATCCAGTTTAATAATTTATTAGGAGCATAAATTGAAACATTTGTAAGGTTGTACAGGCAGCAGTCTATTCTTCTGTCTGTCTGTGCCTGTCCTCTCTTTTACCACTTTATTGTCCCTCTTTCTCCCTCACCCCACCTTCCTGCCTGCCACTCCTTTCTGTTATCTTTTCTCTTGTCAATCTCTTTCTTTCCCTCCTTATAGTTTCTTCTTCTTAGCTCTCAATTTTAATTTGTTTTTCTGTTTTCACATTCAGGTAATACTTTATTACTTTATGTTTATATTATCCTACTTTTCCCACCGATGACGGGCGGTGTTGGAGTGATATTTTAAGCCAGCTCCTCCTGTATGGACACATGAACTCTAAACCAGTCTGGATTCTCTGATAGGAGCTTTACCAAGTCTCAAATCTAAAAGGAGCTCATCAGATTCAAAGTGTCCTGAATGAGAGAATAAGCCTTCCAGAATCAGTAAAAACCATCTTAGACATTTTTCATTTTAATCCCTTTCTGCATTTTTCATTTTATCTTCATTTCCCTCCTACTTATTTTATACTGCTTTATACTTCTTCTTATCATTATTATCACCTCTTGGTAGTGGTAGTCTCGCCTTTTTTTTCTACTGTCGCCAAAGGAAAGATGTCTTTCACCTGTAATCAAACACACAGTGAAAAGAAATAGATTTGACGTGACTTAAACTGATCAATACTGGCACGCTAACGCAGTGTGTCTTACAATATGAGCTGGGACTTAAATTAAATATAGATTATCCTCCAGTTGTGTCCCTGTAGTAATATATTTTCATGAGCTTCAGTGACCAGGGGAAGACAACACAACAGATATTTTGATTTCAATAGCAAGATGGATACAAGTTAATAATCTTTTCCACTAATGTTATTTACAGGAACTCACTATCTTGTTTCTTGTGTCTGTCTCTATATTAGTGTCATATCAGATTTTATACAATGCTCTAAACACACAGATCGACTTTAAGACTGTTTCTTCTAGTAAGTCAATTAGTCTTCCATAATGTGAAGTCTAATTCTGTAATGGCTGCAGATGGATCTCAGGAAGTGGCCAAAGACGCCATGCACATTGTGGCCATTGACACATGTAACCTTATTAAAGGGAAGCCTGAGTCTGGGGATGGCAGCGTCTGTCTCTCAGTTGCTCAGTTCACTGTTTTTTGTCTGGGCTCCAGGCCTATTACAATGATTTTAACTTAATTTTAGACATGCAAAGCATGAATCCCACTGACTTTGGTGAACTACTGACTTTTTCTCTGTGCCGTAACATACCATTTTAAGGAGCTCAACAACTAACTGTCTTGATTTTTCATGCCAGTTGTTTGATTTTTAGCTCTGTGTTATCCTGCTGGAAGCAGTCACAGAAGATAGGTACTCTGTGGTGATTAAGGGATAGACATAGTGCAGCAATACTCAGGTGGGCTGTGGTATTTAAACAATGCTCAGTTGGTACTAAGGGGCCCGAAGTGTGCCAAGAAAATATCCCCCATATTATTACACTACCAGCAGCCTGACCTATAAATAGAAGGCAGGATGTTTTCATGTTAATTTTGACCCTGAATATCAGAGCAGAAATCCAGACTCATCAGACCAGGCAACACTTTTTCAATCTATTTTTGTCCAGTATTAGTGATCCTGTGAGAACTATAGCCCCACTTTCCTCTTCTTAGCTGACAGGAGTGGCACCGCGTGTGGTCTTCTGCTGCTATAGCCCATCTGCTTCAAGGTTGCATGTGTGAACATTCAAAGATGCTCTTCTGCATACTTTGTTGTAATAAGTGGTTGTTTTAGTTACTGTTGCCTCCCTGTTAGTTCAAAGCAGCCTGGCTATTCTCCTCTGACCTCTGGCATCAACGAGGAATTTTTACCCAGAGAACTGCTGTTCACTTTATTCTTTCTCTTTTTTCAACCTGTGTAAACCCTAGAGATGGATGTGTGGGGAAAATCCCAGTAGATCAGCAGTTTGTGAAATACTCAGACCAGCCCATCTGGCACCCTCAACCACACCATGTTCAAAGTCACCTTTCTTCCCGTCTGCACTTCAGCAGGTCGTCTCGTGCACTTGATCAGGAAGAAGGTGGGAACTATAGAATATGACAGCAATAATATTTGTTTAAATTTGTGGAGAAATTGCTCAAACATTGGGAAAAAAAACCCCAGCGTGTACGTACATGTCCTCCAAAATCAGCTACAGAGTATTATAATCAAAACAGCAATCTGTCCCTGTTTTCTGGCTTAGAAGTGAGCCCTTTAGGCTCAGTTTATAATTTCCTTTGCATATGTGTGTGTGTACCAGTTTGGACTGCAGATTCTCATGCACACAGTTAATGATACGTCGACACGTTTTCACGGATGAAAAACTGTGACTACATGACAGCAAGAATCTGAGCCAATGTTTGTTTATAGCAGCTCATCAAGCAAAAAGAAAACACCACTTGTGTTAATGTACATTCTTTATTTTCCTGTGCTTTTCCTGTGTTTTTCCTGAGCATACAGTCTGTACAAACATGCAACAAGGTACTTGGATCAGCGATGAAATTGACATTGGAAGAACACACATAAATGGAAAGTATAGACAGGCCTTTATTGCTCTCAGCTTTGAGAAATTATCTTATAGAAAGCTGCTGCTGTAGTTTAGCTGATCTTCTCTAGAAAGTTGTTCCAGACTCTTTTCTTTTCTCTTTGAATGCAAGCTCAATTTTTGTTTCATTACTGTGGCTCAGTGCAAGGATGTCAAGGATGAATACTTTAAACGCATCACTAATGGCTTTACAGTACTTCATGTCATGAAAGCCAGTATTGGTAATAGCCCATTTCCATGGTCTGATGTGTGCTTTTTTCCTAAAATATAGCTCCAATATCAGACTGCTGTGTCAGCCACCACCCAATTTGTTTGGGATAAATGTAAGACCTTGAGCTAGAAATTGAACTTGCCATCCATGAGTAAACTGAACTGGCTGTGGGCTGCTATTAGACATACTGAAGACATCTTCAAATGTAAATGAAATGCTGTGTGAGCATGATGGATTAATATGTATTTATGCATGGTTAGTGCAGGCACACAAGAATGAAGAATCACTTTGGTACTGCTCATTTTTATAGTCACCTCAGCACTTCACTTTAATATTATCATGGTTTTCGAGAGTCTCTCTGTAACATTGTTTCAGTTCATTTCATGTCTACTTTTTTATGGTAATTTTACACAGAAGAGTAAATCCAAGGAAATCTGAAAAACTCAGGATCAGGCTGAACCTGCGTTAGGCTATAAAAGTGTATGTGTTTTAATGTCCTGGTTAATGCACCATTGGATCCAGCATTACAAGTAAAATGTTCCTGAAGTAAAGATACTTAAATACCACTTGAAAACAGACCTCCACTTTTCTCTTTTCGCATTCCAGCAGAGCAGAGTCATGCTGTGTGCTGCAGTGCTTTCTTTCTACTGCATGAGCATAAGATGACACTTCTTCCATGAATAATGTCATCCCTTGTGGTTATCTTTCACTGCTTATGATCCACTCTGTACTCTCTCTCAGCATGGTAGGAGTGCCATCTAGAAACATTAGATCCTTGGCAGCACAATGAAAGATTATAAGACAAATGTGACGAAGAGTTAACACAAAAGGTCATGTATTACAAACATAGATGAAGATTCTTAGGTCTTGCTTTTATGTTATAAATCTAATAATAAAGCTTTGAAAGCACGGTAAACTTGTTCAAGAGGCTTTTATATAAGCCACTCTTTTGTCACAAGCTGAAATTCACCAAATTTAAAATGTGTTTGTCTCGTTTTTTTTTTCCTCCTTCACATCAAATGTGTTGCTTTAAATTTGTGTTTCTTTTGTTCAGACCTATTTTCTAGTTTTTGACCCTGTCCTCTCAATTCAGTGACAAGCGGGGGAGAAAATGGGATAGTAGGACAAAACTACTAAGATTTGTTCAAACAGATGAAAAGCGGCGAGAAAGCTTTAGGAAGAGTTTGATGCATTTTAAATCACTGCCAGCTGGACATGTCATCTGCTCATTGGCATGAGACAAAGTGTTCCTCTTCAATGGATTGAAAGGTCGGGTTGACATCCCAGCTCCCTGCAGGGACTCACACTTGTACACCAGAGATGCAGTATGTGTGTGGATACACAAAAGTGCCCAAGCGCATATGGTTTTTCTTGTGCAACGCTGGTGTCTGTGTATTTGTGAGGTCCTGCTGCAATGAAGCAGAAGAATGTTCAATTTAAAGAATCAGTAATTCCTGCATGTGTGATGGTGATCTGTGTTAACCTGTGATTTACAGCATGGTGCTTATACTAGAAATTGTATAGTAATAAATAGAGATGCACAGAGTAAGAAACAGGGAAACAGACAATTGTAAGAAGCTTGAAAGTCAATATTTGTTATGTCCAAATATTGTTATTCTTCAGAACTTTCTTGGGCCAGCTTTCCTCTAATGTCTTTAAGTAGTCTCCATTAATAGTTCTCCAGACTTGATGAAGAACGTTCAAAGCGCTTCTTTGGATGTTGGCTGCCTTTTATTCCGTTTTCTATCAAGATGATCCCACATTGATTCAATAGAATAGAATAGAATAGAATTGAATTCAACTTTATTGTCATTGCACATGTCACAGGTACAGGGCAACGAAATGCAGTTTGCATCCATCCAGAAAGTGCTTTAGTCGTGATATAGATATATTACAATATAAATTAGCAATAATAGAGATGTGTAAGTATATTACAGAAATGGGTCTATTATGGTATGTTATAATGTACACAGTGTGAAGTATGTTATGAATATTCTATAAGTATGTACAGGCTGTAGTGAGTACAAGCTATGTACAGGCTATGAACAGGATATAAATATAAAATAAAAACTATACAGAAATCTGAGATATACAGTTATACAGAATGTGAACTATGTAAGTTATAAACAGTTGTGGGATTAAAAATTATCGTATGTACAGAATGATTATCTACACAGAACTATACAGTAGTGGTAAAGTGCTAGTGGTTGTGGGTGTGTGTATGTTCAGTCCATGAGTTTAACGTGGGTCAGATGTCAGGAGGCAGAGTTCAGGAGTCTGACAGCTGTGGGGAAGAAGCTGTTCCGGTACCTGGTGGTCTTAGTCCGGAGGCTCCTGTAGCGCCTCCCAGAGGGCAGGAGGGTGAAGAGTCTATGTGATGGGTGACTGGGGTCTCTGATGATTTTCCCAGCCCTTTTCAGACACCGCTTCCTGTAGATGTCCTTTATGGCAGGAAGTGGTGCTCCGGCGATGCGCTGGGCAGTTTTCACGACCCTCTGCAACGCCTTCCGGTCCGAGGCAGAGCAGTTCCCGTACCAGACTGTTATACAGTTGGTCAGGATGCTCTCGATGGTGCAGCGATAGAAGTTCACCAGGATGTCTGAGGACAGGTGGTTCTTCCTCAGAGTCCTCAAGAAGAAGAGGCGCTGGTGAGCCTTCTTGACCAGCTTGGAGCAGTTGGTCGTCCAGGTGAGATCTTCGGAGATGTGGACTCCCAGGAACTTGAAGCTGCTCACACGCTCCACAGCCGTCCCCTTAATGTGGATGGGTGGATGTGGGTCGGCATTCCTCCTGTAGTCCACGATGAGCTCCTTAGTCTTCTCGGTGTTAAGCAGCAGGTTGTTTGTGTCGCACCACATAGTGTTGTTGTTGGGCTCTGTGAAGGCCAGCACATGATTGATAGTGTTTCATTGTTTCTTCTTCTAAGTTTATGTTGTCTGGGCAGTATGTTTGCGATCAGTGTCATGCTGAAAAATGAAGCCATTGCCAGTTAGACTTGAATTGCATCGTGTCGCCGACTTTCAGCCACGATGGCACTTTCGGCACTTTCCACACCACCATTGGCTGAAAGGCAGTCCCAAACCGTGACAGAGCCTCCACCGTGCTTTATAGTTGGGCTGACCTCCTTCGTACATATTAACAATTTGAACCAAACAAGTCAAATTTAGAATCATCAATTCCTTCAGATCTGTTGTCATTGATTTTTTTAAGTCCAGTTCTTTTGACATTTGCCGTGCCTCAGCTTTTTCTCATTATTTTGCTTCTTTAAGAATGGCTTCTTGACAGTCAGCCTTCCACCTCGACCATTTCTGATGAGGCTTTGGCTGATAATAGGTGGATCAACTGAAGGGCCAGATGCATTTCTCATGTTCTATGTCAGGTCTTTGCTGGATTTTTTCACAGTTTCTCAAGGACATGACTTTAAGATGCTGTTCATCTGCTTTTTTTTAGTCTGCCGCTTCTTTTGTCCTTCACTTGCTCAGTTTCCCTCAATTTTTGAAAGACATGATGCACACAGTGCCAAGCTATGCCAGGCTTTTGGCAAAGCTAACTTTGAGAATCCCCTTGTTAGTATGAAAATACAATTTTATGCCTCTCAATTTGTGTTATGTTTTCCCTTTTTTTGTAAATTCAGCTAACGAAATGCAAACAAATGATGTTTTTTTTTGCAACAAGCTGCCTGTAACAGTTCCTAAAGATATTTTTTTTTCTTTTTGCCAAATTATCTATTAAGCATAGACACCACACTGGTTCATCCCTTTAGTTAGGTCCTTTTCCTTCAAAAGCAATAAGCATTTCACTGCATATTGTACTATGTTTGACTGTGTATGTGACAAATAAAATTTTTTAAAAACCCAAAACAAATTCCTCTGTAAAGGGTTGGGGGTTTGGGTCTGAAAATGAGGGAAAACGTTGCCAATGTGCAGAGAAAAACCTAAAAGGATCTTCTGAATGTCTGTAGAACTTTTGCTTAAGACAACCTTAAGAATTACAAGAAAGTGCGGCTGGTAAAGAAATAAGGGGGACCTCACAACTTTGCACAGTACTGGAAGTCAAAGTGTAGTTTACAGCTTTGCTGCAATGCTTTATCAAAGAATCATAAATTCTATCCAACAAACAACATTTTCTTTCCACACTGTTCGCCTCTTGACTTTTATTGCTCCTTTTTGCCACCTGTGAAAAAGCAACACTCCAGTGGAGGGTTATATCCTTTTGCGTTTCTCATTCTGAGTCTGTCTGTTAAGGTGACTCACCGCATTATGATAAACATAAACATAAACTGTAGAATGAACATAGCATTGTACTAATGAAAGTACCAGTCTTTGCAGTAATGCTGTTACTTTCTGCTCCTCCCTTATTCACAAGGCATCACTATAGCGGGTAGCTCTGTGTTTGTTTTTGTTTTTTGCTTTCCCTGATGTATTCCCAAAGGGATTTGAATTTCCTCTTGGGATCCAGGGATCTTTTACTTGTTAGGGAAATGTATAAATGGCTACACTATGTCTTTGCAGTAATACTGTGAACAAAATGTGCATTGAATTTCTCAAGCACAGCTATACAAACTAAGACAGTATCATTTATGGCATCCTTCCTCTTCTTTTCACAGTCAACAAGCACAAGCCATGGATAGAAGCCTCTTATCATGGAGTGATCACAGAGAACATGGACACAGTGCTGCTGGACCCTCCGCTGGTAGCTCTAGACAAGGATGCCCCGGTCCCGTATGCTGGTAGGAAATGCAAATGCAAAATAACAAACACATTAATATCTGCTGTACAGCAAACTGCACACGTTTTAATAGAATGCAGCATGTTTATATACACACACAGTACACAGTGTTTCTCACACGCACACGCACAAACAGAGAAGACTTTGACGAGGATGCTTCAGCGCTGTGTGCAGGCAACTGTGGCAACTTCACACCCCGAGACAAAAACAGATGATCCACCAGTTCTCCGTACTCACTGTTTGTCATGGAGACTGAATTCCATTTATCACAGTTAGCAGTCTAAAACAAATGGCTTTCTTTTTAAAGAGAACAATTTTTTTCTTGCCATTGTGCAGAATTACTTTACATGGCCCCAAAAAATCAAAAAAATCAAAGAGTTTCCTTTCTTTCTAACTTAACAGAAAACTTCTGGCCAGGATTGATGAATTTAAATTCACATAGACCGAGGTATTCAAGCTTACGAAAATAGGTTTATTTTTATTCTCTCACAGCCCCTTCGGTCTTCCTGGCAGGGATCTTTTCATGGCTTCTGCTGAGGCAATTTTTTCCCATAAGCTGAAATGCCCCATTAACCTCAACAAAAGGTTGCTCTTAAATATTGAAACATATGGATATATCTCTCCTCAGCGTTTCATGATGACAATATTTATTTCAGAAGCAAAACAATGCTCTGTCATTTTCACTAAAACACTCACCTAGAATTTAAGCAGGGTTTACTTCACTGAATTTGCATTGTAGTAAACAGCATCTCAGCTCCAGTTCTATTTAAATTAAATTAAAGCTATTTGTATTACGCTATCATACATTTGCTTTAATCCCAGCCACTGCAGTATTTAATATTAATTAGTTTATTATATATTTACAAAGATTTTAATACCCTTAAGGTGTCTAGCATGTGCCCTTTAGCAATAACTGATTGCTGCATCTGCATTCACTTGAAAGTTCGGTTACTGAGTACTCAGTGTAACTTTTTCGGGAAAAAAAAGTTCTCTGTGTTGTAGTGCAGTAAAAATCTCCCGGGTAGTGTGAAAAACAACTCAGGAACAACCTTTGTTCAGTTTAACGTTTTATTGCGCTCGTGTTTGAAGTTCGAGCTGCCACACAAACCACAGTCTTTAACATAGACGTGGATGCTCTGGGTGTAGCACTCACATGTGACACATTTAATAATGATGGTGCAACATCATTATAAACCTCATCTCCAGATCGTAGTTTCTGGAGCTGATTATATCGCCTAACAAGAGCTAAAATCAGGCAGGCGTTACACAGGTACAGCAGTGCTGACAGTGACAGGAAGAAAAGGGACGGAGAGTGCTGTTATAATTAGACAAAGTATTCTGAGACTCAAAGGCAAACGAAGAGGCTTTTGGCAGCTAACGCTTAACAGCTCATTATGGCGAAATGGCTGCTATTAATCCCAGAGCTGACAACCATGGAAAACTGATACTCAGCTATTTTTCTTCTTCTGTTTTCTTTTATTTGTGCGTGTTTGTGCCAAAGCAATCTTTTCTGTTGCTTTCGGTGTTTCTCGTGAGCTGTTCTGTAAATAATCGGTAAATACAGCTGACTGTAAAGAGTGTGAAACAGCTGAAATTCATTTTCAACAGCTTTTTAAACTAAACAACATTGTACATGTTGTGTAGTACTGTATGGTGCAACCCAAATGCTGTAGAATCTGCATTGTAAATGTACCGTACTGTATAGAGATTTAACGATCCCCTTGCGGGGGAAAGGAAGACTTAGTTTCACCTCAGAAAAAACGCAGAATATATTTAGCAACAATAGCAACTACAGTCATATTTTATTCATTACAAGTGAAGACACTGAGGAAACCGCTTCCAGACATTGTTTCTGTCCACCCAAGCAGCCTTACAGTATTTTACAGCACATAACGTTCCCTGGTAACCAAATCCATGATGCGGTAAAGGTTTAATGACACCGTGACAAGTAGGCAAACAAAAGAGGAAATTAATTGTAATTGTTTTTCTCCATGATTAACATGTGGTTTGTTTACTTGAGAAGGTCAAGCTTTGTGAAATATTGCCCCAGAGGAAAACGCAGAGCTGTACACTGGCTGCTGACTGGTGATATTTCTCTCCCTGAATGTTTTTCATTGCATACGGTCTAATGAATGAAACCCATACAATAGCTACCAAGGAGACTGAAAAAATGGCCATAAAAGAGCAGCTCTGTCCCAATTTATCTCCCCTGGCAATTGCTACAGCTCACCCTGGGTTTTGCACACAATGCCCTCCTTTGGAGTTGAACTATTCTCTCAAATTTTTATCTCGATCTAGACCTTCATTTGTATCTTTCTCTCCACCTGGCGCCACATTCTTTCTCTCTCAATCCAGCTATCCTTCTTCCACTTCACTATGTTGACGCTTTGCTCCTAGCAAGCCCATATACAGCCAGTCACTTGCGCATTATATACACTCTCATCAATCCTGGTTTCGTTTTACTGCTGAAAGGAGAGGGATATCCTTCTGGTTCCACATCATTTGCAATGTGGAAACACAGATGAAGATTGCTACGTACTTTTCTTCTGTAATTCTTTATTTTTAATCATGCTGAATGTCTCACCTTCGCTTCTTACCCCATCTCACATGTTTAAACATCTGTTTTTTTCTCTTCACCATTTCGTCTTTGGCTCTGTCCCGCCCTCGTCTGCAGCACCACATTTCACTTTGATGTAAACTACCCACAGTGGGCCTAACTTGAACATTATACGCTGAGACAGGCATCCTGGAGATAAATTTGTTATTACTATGTTGCTTGATGGCATCCTGTACCCCCCCCCCCCCCCCCCCCCCCCCCCCCGCCACACACCCCGCTCCACCACCTACATGTCCCTTGAGCAAAGGTGTGTGGGTCGAGGAGTATGTGCTGATAGAGCGTTCTCAATCAAATTAGCATGAGGAATGGTGACAGTGGACTCTGGGGTGCAGCAAGCCAAGCAGACAGTTTCATTTGCCTACTCTTTATCTCAAGGCCACAGTCAACAGACACAGATTCTTCCCATTCATCATGGCACCAGAATAATCTACTATGGTACATTGTTTCCACTGCAGGACTCACACAGGTTAAAGGAGCACGAATAGTTTGAGAATGAGAGGCAAAGTGTGAATAGACAGATGACAGAAAATAGAGAAGCCAGATGGACAATGACAGTGAGAGCAGGCTATCACAAGCAAACTATTTGTGCAAAAAAACATGTCTGATCATTCCCATTGACTGCATGTAGACACTCATGCAGCCAGTTATTACTTTAAGTTTACTGTGGTTGGGTTGGTTTTGATATTGGATAGAAAATCATCATCTGTTTATTTGTGATGATGAACTGCTTGTGTCTCATTTTCTGAGGCCAGTCTCTCTGACCGTTAACCCTGACTGAGGCAGCATCTTAAGAGATCTGTGCATAAACAAATGCCTGCAAACCTCAATGAACTGAAGCAGTGCTGTAAACAAGAGTGGGCTAAAATTCACAGGAAAAACAATTATTACAAAGGATTCTGTCAAAATATACTTTCATGTAATGATTTTAAAACTATAAAGTAACTATTTAAAACTTTTACATTTTTTGTAGTAAGACTGCTAAAAAAAATTCTAATGCTTTACTTTGAGCTTTAGTCAAGGTTTAAGTTTAAGTTATTGGAAAGTTCAGTGTCCACAATAATGATACATATAATAATAATAATAATAATAATGATAATAATAATAATAATCATAATAATGTGACTAGAAAAATCCCAAAAGCCATAATGGAGATCAGGACTCAACCTTGTTTTTTTTTTATGCATCTTGTCATGAGACCCGGTTTGCTCTCATGCAGAATTAATTGTCCAGTAGAGGCCAATGAATAGTGCAAAACATAGATACATTTTTCATGGAATCTGTTAGGTCCCGACTGATCCTGACTCTGTATCTGGAATAAAAAATGGTTATAAAAATGAACAAATACAACTTTCTCTCTTTAATTAAATCTGAGATAAGACTCAAACAAGCAAAAAGTTCACCTTCAGCTGTGTGTGCACAGACATTCGCTAACAATAAATAGCCTCGTTGTACCCCAGTATGTCTCTGAACGCCTCAGAACTCATTCGGCTGCAGCCTTGTGTCACATCATCAACAAACACTAGTGTCCCAGTGCCACCGGCAGCCATGCACACCCGAGCCATCACACTGCCTCCACCGTGTCTTACAGATGATGTGGTATGCTTTGGATCATGAGGTGTTCCACACCTTCTCCACACTTTTTTCTTGCCCTCATTCTGGTAGAGGTTGATCTTGGTTTCGTCTGTTCAAAGAATGTTTTTTCCATTTTTTTTTTTTTAGCAGTTTTTAGAAGTCCAATCTAGCTTTTCTATTCTTGAAGTTTATGTGTGGCTTCCGCCTTGCAGTAAACCCCCTGTGATTACTTTCATGCAGTTTTCTCTTTATGGTACACTTGGATATTGATAGGCCTGCCTCCTGCAGAGTGTTTTTCACTTGGTTGGCTGTTGTGAAAGGGTTTCTCTTAAACCATGGAAATCATTCTGCGACCATCCACTACTGCCTTAAAAGGGAGGATGGCACATGTTAAGGAGCTAACACTTGTAAACCCTTCATCCAATTTGAATCTGGATACTCTCAAATGAAAGCTGAGAGTCTACACGTTATGTTCATGTCCATTATATAACTATAATTGGAAAATGTTTCAAAAACAAAACTTGTTGTCCATGTTCCCTTTCATACATGATTCTTACTCATGCGTGTGAGTGTATACCTTTTTTTAAATTTAAGAAAAGTCAGTTTGTGAAGATTCAGCCCCCCTGTTCCCCCCATCAGTCTGTCTGTATAGGTTCCCTTTCAGTTTCAGCTATTTACTGTTGTGTGAGCCATGGACAGTCCCCTTTAACCTCATTATTACTTTCCTTTGTACAGCAAAAATATTACCATAATAACAGTCTACTGATGTGCTGCCTAATTGTATCAGTGTTTGCAATATTTATCATCTGTTCTGAAACAAAAGGAAAAGACTGTATTTCAAGCCAAGACAATTCTTGATCAGTTTGCCAAATCCAAAACTACATAAACCAACTACTGGAAAGTAAAGCTGCACCTAGGTGACTAAAGCAGAGATGATAATTAAAAAGTGGAGCCCAAAGAAGCAGAAGCTAAGTGAACATTTAAAGGTGGCGGGGAAAAACAGAAATTGGAACAAGGAAGGAGGGAGAGAGGCAGGAAATGTTGGGGGGGAAAGAAGGTGAGGTAAGAGAAGGAGATGAAAGAGAGAAACAAAGATCCATCCAAAAAATGAGGATGTGAAGTATACGTGTGTGCGTGCGAAAATGAGACTGAGAGAATAGAAAGAGACGATGTGATGGATCATCAAAGGATATAAGGCAGAGTCTGATCAAACCTGCAGGTGTCTGTTTCTCTAAGGACGAGAGGAACATATCACTTTGTCTGCCTCGCTCTCTCCCGTTCTCCCTCTTCCTTCTGTCTGTCCTCTTTGCCTTTGTGCGATGGTTAAATTTCTGCAGTGGGTGCTTAGTTGTGAGGTAACACTGAGGCAGGTCTGAAACAGAACATGAAACAGAATATCAAAGATTCTGCATTCTCTTCAGCTTTGACACCTGCAAACCGGATTTCACTCTGCTGCAACCGCCATTAGCACACAGCATTATAAAAACTCATTTAATTCTGTCAGCACCGTGTCTGTTAGCTCCTGCATAAGTAATCACAGAGCGCACAATAAAGCCAAACTCACTAGCCGAGTTATTATGAAGTGAGTATTAAAATTGTTGCTTATGGAAAGAAACCCACTGGGAGTGTCACCTGTTATCTTGCATGTTTTTAATTGAAAATGTTTTAATTATCTAAACACAATAAGATATGCATGAGATAAGATGAGTAGTTATGCTTATCAGTCAAAATTTAGTACTTTCACTGGAGCATAATGGAGCATTAGTGGACAACTCCATATAGTTTGTGTACTTTGTCGACACATACACAAATCCACAGTGGAGGTGGAACTCTAGTATAGCTGTGCTACTTAATTTATGTCTTATAGGCTTAATTTGGCCCAAGAGCCATAAGTTGGCCCATCCAGCTGGTCTGCAGAGCATAATTTCTAATAAACACTAAACAAAACTGATTGAATAGCTTCCAGCTTTTTTTAATCATCTGTGAAGGCTTTCAAATTTAATAAAATATGATGCAGGCTCTGCAGTACAGGGTGGCACAGCGATGCAGGGGTCACTGTTACCTCACAGAAAGAAAATCCCAGGTTTGGGTTCGCTGGTTCCTCTGCATGGAGTTTACATGTTTTATCACTTTGCCTGTGTCGATTCTCTGGGTACCCTGGTTTCCTTCCACAGTGTTAGGTAAACTGGTTATTCTGAATTGGCTGCAAGTGTGAATGGTTGATTTCAGTGTGTTAGCCCTATTCAGAGACTTTGAGCATGAACAATCACCAGTAAATCCAAAAAAGACATCCAAAATATTTAAATATAAAACAATGAGTTATGGCTTTTATTAATTTTAACAGACAAATATTATTGATTTTTTTTTAATGCATCCATTACTGTATTGATAGTTAGGGATTTTCTAATAGCACTAGTATTGTAAGAAGTTGCCTTTACAAGTAAAAGTAGTCAACATTGCCACCTGGCCTGCAGGTGATGTGTGGGTTTTTGTTCTCATGTTTACAGGTGGTCATATATTTTCAACTTGTAGTGTTTCGTTGTCAGTGGCCATAAAGGATTAAACTCTTTCCTCTTTATGTCCCACCTGTGTTTAACTGTACTGCCCATTCTTGCGCTTGGTTATAAGACCTTTGGTTCCTGACTACAGAATTTAAAGCTCAGCAGCTGTAGTCTGTTTATGGTATGAGGCTGATTTCATCCTTGGTTTGTTTCAAGGAAACTGCAGCGTGTGTATCATAAACTCAAATCATCTTAAATGAGTAAATCAGCTCTTGCCCTGTTTCTGAAAAGATGCACTTACGATCTGGTACTACCCTTTTATCGGAAAACACTGACAAACAGTGAAACCCACTCCATTTATATCATGGGAAGTGCTATGTCTCTTCACTGTTGAAGGAAGCTAATTGGATCCATATAAGATGGTCAGAGTAATTACACATCCAGTAATGCTCCACTAGAGCTCTGTCGTCAATGCATTGTCAAATTGCTCACGGCGTCAAACAACCTCTTAGCCTCTGATTGATTTTACAAAGGACTCAGACCCTTCTATTATCACCCTATTACCCAATTTTTTTCTATTTTACACTGGATCTGTCTCTCAATTCTTGACACTATGCGATGATTTTCAATTTCCCGATTACTCTCCATTTCTTTTAGTGTGTGTGCGGCTGCCCAACTTGTAATGAGCTGAGGTTTTGAGTGTGTTTTTGTGTGTGCTTGTGTATATCTATGGGGTGTGCTGTACCCGTGACAGCTTTTTTTTAAATGCAAAAGTGTTTCATTCATTAAAGGGACAAATGTTGCTGCTTTTACATTCATGCCTTGAAGGGTCAGATAATTACCTGTAAAATAGACTGTGCCATAAAAAAACTGAAGAATTTATCATCGCACTGATTATCAGTCTGTGCTGACCTGACTGCAATGTGTGTCTTAGCAATAGGAGACTCTGTTGAAGGGCTTTCTATCTGGTATTCTGGTTATATGCTTATATAAAGGCAAGGTTGCTGAGTGCCCACATCAGCTTGCAGTTAAATCACCGTCTTGCAGCAACTACGTATCTGTTTGTTTAAAGTCTATGAGATTCTGGCTGGACTCAGAATCTTATTAGTTTAGTGTATGTAGACTGATTGTAGACTGAACCCATCGTATTGCCATTTTATCACCATAGTTGCAGACCTATTCCACATCTTCAAAGCAACCATTTCAAAGTTTTGCAAAATTGCAAGTTCATTACACACAATAACAGTCATTTTGGTTGTTCTACAGTCTCCAACAACTGCAGCTGTAGCATAAGTTTGTAGGATTATAAGATGTGTAAAAAAAATCATAAAAACATTGATTACATATACCTGTAGGTAATACAGTGTTTTCCCATAGTGTGGAAACTGAAACTCTTTAGATTGAAGGTTTTCACTCCACATTAGCTAAGACAGTGGTACATTTGACAAATACATTGGTTTTACGTGACACTAAAAGTCTTTCCTCGTGTACTTTTGGCGGTAAAAACTCATGTTTTGAACAAGATTCAGCATAATGTTTTAGATCTTTGGCTCTTCCTCATGCTTTAGAGTGAATGACTGGATAACTTTATGCTGGAACCTAAGAGCAAGCCTATTTATTTATTTATTCATTATTTTGTATCTTCCGCTGCACAGGGCCTGTAAGCTAAATGTTGAATTTTTGCCTGAAAATCCACATTTAGTTTCAGTATTTCATCCTTATATCGTAGCCATCAGATATTTAAATATATTGATATCAAAGGCCGCTTTAAAAGGGTCATTTGGTGTGAAATTACAAATTCACTCAGTAATTAAATTTTTCATAATCTTGAGTGATAAATCTTGTACAAGTATCCAAGTAAACCACACATGCCATTTGAGAAAAGAGAGCTTGACAGATGTAGCGGTAACACTGTAGCTGCTAATGAGCTGGGCTTAGAAAACTCTCCCTACTCACTAATAACCTATACCAAATTAATTTACGTATTGAATACTACGAACACAGCTCCACAAACTTACCCTGGCGTTATTAGTCGAAGTATTGATGAAGGGGAAAAAGAGGAGGAAAGACTTTTTCTTTAACTGATTTTGAATCTTTAAAGGGAAGAGGATGTGTTGCTCACCGTTTTGTTTCCTAATGTTTTCTTGCCACCTTTTCAACATTTGAATATTCCTTCCTGGTACCATCTACAGTGAAGGGAAGCTCGTGAATGCTTGTTTACTGGAAGTATCTGTGTTTTTCATTGAGCCAGCAATGTGTGGAGGAGGAAGGCAGGGCTGAGATGTGCTGCCTCTCTTCTCAAAATGACAGCTGAAAGAATCTGCTCTTCAAGCATGGAGCACTGACCCATGGTCCTGGTGTGAGCTGAAATTGCTTAATGAAATGGGCAGTGAATAGCAGCTGAAACTAATCCAGTAATTCTTTGTGTTCCCTGGCTCTGGCCCCTGCTCTCTCTCTTTCTGACAGTGGTTTGACAGGGCTTCAGAAACCTGACAGGCCAATTAGAGAGCAATTTGCATATCTTCTTCACTCCATTTCCCTTGTTCATGCGACCATAAAATAGGATAATCTGGCTTTTAGACCTGTGTACAATATCAGAATTAGTCAGACTAACTTTATCCTCCATCATCCATGACCCCTACACCCTCCTAACGCCATCCCACCTCTCTTTTGTTGTAAACCACTTAAACCTCTGTTGTTCTGTCACCTGTTCTTGCAATAATCTGGATAATGACCAAGATAAATGTGAGACGGAAGGAATGAAATGATAAGAAAACAAATTGCTGACTTGCTTTAACTGGAGATGTTGATGTTGTTGCCTATTTTTCAAAGAAATCCTTCTGTTACAGTTTATATTTGTATGTACTGTTACAAGACCAACCACCATGACCCTGCATATAAACACTCTCTTAAGGAACTGGTAGGCTGTGGTTATGGTCAGAATGAGCCAGCACTATATGAAATACTTGATTCCCTAAAACATAACTCTATACTCTGATTAAAAATTATGATAATAAATCAAGTATAAATCTGCTGAATTAGAAAAATTTGAGTGTACGTCTGCTTAGAGTCTGACTCATTTGTCGGTGGGCTGGCATTATTGCCAAACTTTAGCAATTTGCCAGTCGTAACACCGCAATAGACGGCCAATAGATGAAAATTTTAAAAGTAAATAAGAGATGGGAGAAACACCCTTCAGCTATGATACGAGTGCTGTGATTGCATAGTTTGTCCACCAGAGGGCACTCTGTAAATTCACCGTTGGCAGGGTTTGACAAAGCATAAACAATTAAATAAATAAATACACACAAGTGTTAGCCTATTACATGGACTTTCATTAAAAGTCCATGTAATAGGCTAATTGAATATTTTGGGGGGGACACAGGCACAGAGTGCTTGAATTTGCATCTTGTCTAAATGACATAAGACTAATTATGGAAATCATTTTATATTTATATGAAAAAAATTCTCCCCTGTCCAGTTTAAGATGGGTATGAACTGGAATACCAACTAAAGATGATGGCTAAATGTCTAAATACGGATTATTCCTGGATAAATACAAGCATCAACAGAGAATCTGTGCCTATATTACATATGATGCTATCATGTGATAACATCATGTGTCACGTTTTGAATTGATTAAAAATGCATTATTTGATACCTATGCAAAACAACAACAACAACAACGACGACAATGACATAAGCATATATGACGAGAATGGACAAACACAAGTACTTCAATATCCAGGACAATATATGAGTACAGAACCACTTTTACTCAAGGTAAGAAGAAAAAATATCCTCTGCTGTTTGTGAATCTGACAAGATTCACTGAAGTAGTCTGTCATTTAATCATTTTATTAGATTAGATTTATTAGATCATCTATTATTTTTAATGAATTTAATTTTTAATCATTTTAATTTGATGTTTTAATAAAACTCATACATGCCAATGCTACACGATTGTTTGGCTAATTCATGCTGTTGGAACAACATGAATTAGCCTTGATTCAGACATATTTAATCACAATGAAAAAAGATTAAAAAAAATATGGGCGATAGATGTTGTATATATGGTAAAAATTGGTCTTTTTAGCCTTTCGGTAGGTTCTTGCTAGACAACATTACAGCTTATAATATGCCACATATAATGCAACTTTTGTGGCTATTAATGACATGCCACGGTGATGCAATTAAAGCAACAGGATGCTTTTATAAAGTGTTGTAGTGGTTTATTAGTGGAGCTTATTTCTCAGCAACATTTGTCCCTTTAATAAATTGTCAGCCTGTCAGTTGACAACTTTTGTCATGACTTCAACTGCACTGTAAGAGTTATAAAGAACCATTATAAAAGTCATAATTTCCTAACTTTTTGGATTTCCAGAGTTTTGTAATTGTTAAAAAAAAAGAAAAAAGAAATATTACAAATAATACATATACAAATACATATATTTGTGCCTTGCTTTTTCAGGCTGTCATATCCCTGTACATTGTTATATCTAACAATTCTCCCTTTCATATTGTTTTTCATGTTTTTATGTTTTAAAATCTTTTAGCAGAGAGTAGAGCAAAATCATTTGAGGGTGTCAAGAGTCTAAGACTCCCTGTTTACTGCCAGTTAGCTTTGGGTTTGCTGCTATTCAGTAAATTAGATTCCATCCTCACGGTCCAATATACTCCTAATTAAGAGCCTCAAACACACACACACACACACACACACACACACACACACACACATACACACACTACCTTAAGGCTGATGTGTACTTCTGCACATGGGTCTCAAGGGTCAATTATGGCAGTGTAATGATTGTAATTTGCTAATTTTCAGCCCATTATCCAGTTTTATGTCTCATGCAGTGGGTTGTAATTTAGTGAAGGAGCGATGACTGCTTTGGCCGGTGGTTGATAGATGATAGTCAGCACTAGAAAAGGCGAGCTCTGTCATTAATAGTGCCTAGGAATGAGCTGTCATGTCACCGCCAAGCCCACACACAGGGACGGAGCAGAGGACAAGAGGAGAGACTGCCCTTGCCGCATTGCCTGTGGTTGCTGTGAGCTTATACTGTATTTTCTACCTTATGGATAAACTGAAAGCTGTAAACAAAATCCAGAATTTCACACTTGAGCCGAGTGAGTCAGTGTTATTTGTGCCATCCAGTCAAAACTGCAGTTATGTCATTCAAATATCTTTTATTTCTTTTTTTTGTTGACGAATGTGCCCACTTTCCCCCCACTACCCTTGCTAATTATTTTTGCTCATTGTATTTTTCACACATTTTGACATTCGGTCCACAGCACATGGCTAAATCATCTCTGAAGTGGTCGCACAGGATCTGACAGCTGAGCAAGTAAAATACGATTTTTGTGTGTCTTCGCATGGCACCATGGCTTCTATCTGCTGTTAGGAGAAAAAGGAGGAGTACCCAGTTTTTCCAGAAGTGCCAGAACGTTTGAAAGGCAATTTCAAACAAGTGACAGAGTAATGGATGAGGGCAGCGGCGGCCATCAGTCAAGTGCTGCACAAAGCTAAGTCAGAGTTCCAGCTAACATATACTTATAACCACTCTCCTGCCTCTGCACTACCTGCAAATGACTCAATTTCCCTCCCTGTTGTAGGAAATTACTTTGAAAAAATATGCAAAATCCAAATACCTTGCATGAAGATGTTAAGTATTTCAGAAATCCTTTGGCAATGTCACTTGGCCACTGAATTAATGCAAGGTAGTTTGTGTACGTATTGATGTTATGAAGTGCTCATGAAGCAAATATTTTAGAGTGGTTATTGACATTTTCTGACTAAAATGATCTTAGTGCATGCATATATGGCTGTATTTACTCTATGACTTTCTCAACAGGAGGAGATGGGGTCAGTTGGGTCAGGAGATGCACAAACATTATCACACATACAGCATTTATTAACATGTTTTTCAGAAAGATTTTTTAATAAACCCCAATTCTTTGGATTTTCCTGTATATTATGGTCATTTTCATTTTGATGAACATAATATGCAGTGTACATCTCCTTCACACAACTTTACGCTCGCCAGAATTTGAATCCTTGATGGAAATTTTTTCGGCTCACCACTAAAAACAGAAAGAAGAAAGTGAAAAGCACCAAAGGTCTGTGTGAGTATCGAATAATAATGATTTGTGATTGCTGTTTCAGTTTAAATTCTAAACAGACCAATTAAAGAATAGTAATAATACAGTGTTCTTATTATTATTATTTTTAAAAAGCACCGTATTACATAATGCAGCATTTTACTTAATCACTCGCCAAAGAAAGTAATTTGTTACCAAATGTGGCAAAAGTACAGACTTTCTTTATGTAAGCAGAAGTACAGACACCTGGGTTAAAAAATACTCCAGTAAAAGTACTGAAGCAACTTTTTTACCCAAGTAAAAGTGAAAAAGTACAGACTCTGAATTGTAATCAAAGTAAGAAAGGAAAAAGTTGCTCCTCGATGGATGTTTCTTATAACAATTTTACAATTAAATATTCACAGACCACATGAAGTTACACAAGGGTCGCTGAGGTGCATAGTGAGTAAAAGCCACCAACACTCTGCTGACTCAATGACTGCAGGGCTCCAAACCAGGAGCTTCATGGTGTGGGTTTCCGTGGCTGAGCAGCTCTTTTTGGTGGCCCTGTACTTTTGTCCATGTCATATATTCACTCAAGGTAAATGCAGATCAGCTGCCCTTTAAGTGTACACTTTCAGGTAAATCTCAATGAAAAAGATAAATGCATGAATCACCAGTTTGTTTTCATTTCATTTTTAACAGAGATGCTTATGCTCATTTACTTACATTAAATAAAGATAGCTCACTTCCAGCGAGATTTAGGTTGTTGCAGTCTTTCAGCAAACTAATATCTCCAAAAGTACTCTGAAAAACTAAAACTGAGCACCCTCGTGTGCTAATACTGTTAAAACCACCTGGAGCTCTGCTGAGCAGCTGCTGATCTAATTTATCATTTCCAGTAAGGTTATTAGTATTCATTCTCAGGTTTTATCTAATGTTACACCCCTGAGGATTTCTTTGTCTCTGCTAATTGTGAGAGGGAGGATAAAGCCAAAATGAAAAAAGAGGACGAATGGGAATAAGGAGGTTCCTCCTCCTCCCATGGCACAAAAGGATGAAGACAATCTAATATCAACCCGTTCCTGCCCTTCTAAGACCTTTTGCTGACCTTTTCTTGTCATTTAACTATCAGGAGTGGGGCTGTCGCTATGAGGTGATGAATCTGTCAACTCGCAGTGCGTGCGCGTTGGGTGTTATATATGAGGATTTTGGCATAATGGACAAAATTTCATACGAGATCTAATTAGTGAGACATCACTAAATGTGTTAGTGGGTAGTCATTCAATGGCAAAATATGGATGGAAGTCATATCTCTATATCTATATCTATCTATATCCTTCTATTTCTATATCTATCTATCTATCTATAACAAAGTAACAAACTGTCCAAGCTACTAAACTATTAAATGCTCGTCTATCGTATGGAATTGATAGTATTTTCTATGCTAATTCTTTACATTACGATTAAAATGTTATGTAAAAACTTATTCACCAGTCGCAGAGAACAAAGTAAACCAACTGGGATGTTGACTCTTTTAACACGCCACCGATCAAACTATGTTCCACAAGCAGGATGTGCATTTATGTGCTTTGTGCGTATGCATTATTTTCCTTTAAAAGAAAATTGTGTTTCTGTCTAGCTAATTAAATGCTGTTACAGTATTCACAAGAGACAAAACAGATATGACAGTTATGAAAAACTCAAATCTATTGTTACTGCTGTTCCAGTTTCACACTGTGATTCATGGCTGTATAAATGAATGGAGCTGTTCTCTCTAAAAACAAAAAGACACTTTTACATTTACTTCAGCTGAGGAACTGCCGAATGATCAAACATGACAGCGGCGCATGCATGAGCTATTGCCTGCTGTCTTTTACGACTAACATAAGCAGCATGTAGAGATCAATGAAAGTTGACAGATTAGGTTATCTTAACCTCTGCAGCATATCAAAACTACACTGCTCATTACCTTCTCTTGAGATGTTTTCTCTGAATTTACCTTCCTGATGAATGGTACGTGCAGTCTCGCCCCACAGGCGACCCCCCTGCTGGCCCGCCTGACTGATGGTTCAGTGATGTCATTTTAATAAGTGTGTATTAGCATGCAAAAGGTCTCCTGTGGATCTCAATTGCCACCTGTCAGATTTCATTGATGTTATGTTTGCTTTAACGCGTTCTATAGTTAAACATCTATAACATAATGTGTAAAATGATTATGTATCTGTTCTCACCAAATAGGAGGAAGACAGAGTGCCTGAGGAGATTAAACAGAGAAACAACTGGAATGGATAAATCTATCTGCTTTGTTTTCCATGGTGCAGTCTGTTCACAGATTGCAAAAGCTGACGAGTAAAACCTTCTATTTGTAAAAACTGTGTTCAGATTCAGCAGCTCTACAGGTATTTGGACAGTAAAGAGAAAACACAGAACATAAGTGTACGTTATCTGATAGCTCAGTGGGTTTTGCAGGTGACCACACGAGTTTAAGTCTGACCTGCAGCCTTTTGCTGGGTTTCTTTCCCCTCATCCCTCCCCACTTCTCTGTATATCTTCACCACTCCACTATCCACTAAATGCAAAAATGCCCCAAAAAATCTTTTAAAAAACAAAACAAACATCTAGTAAAAAAGACAAGCCTTTATTTGTAGTGAAAATAAAAACCACAATTCAAAGGATGGTTAATAGTGGACCTGCCAGTAGTAGAAAGAGCATTTAAATGAAGGAATAGAAGACAGCTGTTCATTAACCCTTTCATTATAGAGGCCTGATAGGATAATTTAATAAATGCTCTTGCATATTAAAATGTGCTTTTAGTGGGTCTTACTTAATATATACTTACCAGTAGCTTCACTAGTTATACCTTTATAATACTGGACTGGACTCCCTCCTGCCTTCAGAACAGCCTTATTATTTGTAGCACAGATTCAACAAGGTGCTGGAAACATTCCCCAGAGATTTCGGGCCATACTCATATGAAAGCTGCAGATTTGTCGGCTGCACGTCCATGATGTGACTCTCCAATTTCTCCACATTCCAAAGATGCTGTATAGGATTGAGATCTGAGAGGTCATTAGAGTACAGTAAGCTTATTGTCAAGCTCAAGAAACCGTTTTGAGAGGATTTAAGGTTTGTGACATGGTGTGCTACCCTGTTGGAAGCAGCCATAAGAAGATATGATCATAAGATGATGGACAAGATAGAAACCATACTCACGCATGCTGTGGCATCTAAACAGTGCTCAATTAGTACTACTGTAGGTTGCCCAAAATCCATCCATCCATCCATCCATCCATCCATCCATCCATCCACCCATCCACCCATCCATCCATCCATCCATGCATCCACCCATCCATCCATCCATCCATCCATCCACCCATCCATCCACCCATCCATCCATCTAGTTCAGGATTAGAGGCTGGAGCCTACCTCAACCACATAGTGAAGGCAGGGCACAACCTGGAGAAGTCACCAGTCTTAAACTACTGTAAATAATAGCGCAGGCTGCCTGTACAGTGAATCTTTATCTTTTTAGTGAGAGTGCAGGCCATATTTTGAGAGTTCCTGGATCTCAACATCAGTTCAGTTTTTAAACTGGCTTTGACAGTTATGCACTTGTCTTACATTTAAGAAAGATGATAGCACAAAGGCCAGAGAAAAGTTAATTATTAGCTGCAGCAGACAAGCACAAATTATTGCATGTACCATGGATTTGTGTCACGTGCACCAATGTTCTGGTTCTTATATAGCGCTTTACTCTGAGCACTCAAAGCTCTTTATACAACTTGCGTCAACGTGAGCTAGACTGACGTCCAATGAATAGCAGGGATCAAAGTGAATCAAAGTGTCCAGCATTTAGACTAAATAGTCCTGTAAGAGGCCGGCAGGTCTCTGTCTTTTAGCTTTAATAGTTACAGATCTAACATAGACCCTGGCCACTGAGTAGCATGTGCCCACTGAAAAAATAAATTATGTCAAACATGCATTTATTGAACAAAGTCAGCTGTTTGAATACTGAAGGTGACTGTATGGCGCACGTAATTAAACTTTTCCTATACATGCTTTTACTAATGTGTTTATTGTCACAGAGACGATGAAAATGTGATTTAACAGTCATGAAATACGTTCATGATAGGTTTGTGAGAGCATCTGTGTCAGTGTGTCTAAGCTACTGAGCCATGTCCTTCTCTTCTCAGCGTGCCGCTGAGCTGACAGAGGTCATAGTCGGAGCCACAGTGACATTTACAGCTCAGAGGCTTATGGAAACTCCCTGCTGTACCTGGAAATCTGTAATTATCTCAGAACTAGCCTGCCTGCAGCCCAGCAGAAGGGTGTCAAAAATGCACAAAGAAACAGAAGCACAGTGATTTGAATGTCACTCATAAGAGGTGTGATTTGGTTGAAAAGATAATGAACAGATGATGTTCAGTACAAAAAGGTTAATAGGAGAGCAGGTTGGCTTCGGGGAATTGGTTCTTTTTAATGAGAGTGTTTCCTGTCTCCTGCAGATTTATAATAATCTTTTATAATTATAAAACAGAAAAAGAAGATATTTCTTTTATCTTCAGTTTATTGTATTTTGCTTCTAATATAAGGGGAAGAAAATGCTTGAGTGATTTTACATACGATAGCAACCTGGACCTGCTTATTCGGATGTTGGTCAGTCGAGTTTCCATCTGCCAATTTATGTATCATATTCAGCCAGAGGCTGACTCGCTGTCTCTGCTACTACTGACATTTGAAATGTCTTAGCAAATATTGAATGGGTAGCAGTGAATTTTGGTACAGATATATCCTCATCAGGGTGAGTTGCAGCAGGTTTTGTGATGCCTACATAGTCCTGTGAAGAATCAAATACACCCTTATTGCTTCCAAAGCCATTAAGAGGGTAAGCACAGCCAGGTGCTGTTAATCCGTTACACTTGATTAATTGATCATCAGCAAGTGTGAGCACCGCTGTAATAGCAGAATTTTTCACAGTTTGATGAACTGGTCAGGTGTGTGTTAGCACAATGCCGCAGTCCTCCCAGGAGTGGACATCCAAACAAATTCACCTTAAAGTCAGGCTTCTCGATGCTCTAGAACAATGTCCGTTGGACAGATGAGACCAAAGTGGAGATGTTTGACCAAAATGGATAGCACCATTTTTGAAGAAGCCCAACAAGCACAAGAACCTTGTGCGATGATGATTTGGGCTTGTTTTATAGCCGCATTGCCAGGACACCTTTCAGTGATTAAGTCGACCATGAGCATGTGAGGCTGTCTGTCTGAAGAACATTGGGCCCAAATTCCTTGACAACAATGTGAGAGACTGATCGTTTCACACACAAAAACATTCATTAAAATATTGTTGCTACAGGTGTTTCTACAATGATGGAGGGGGCATTTAATTTTTAACAGTACTACATAGAGTCCTATGAAAACCTTATTTTTCACATGACTAGATTTCATCCATAACTCTTTAAGCTTGCAAAGCTGGAAATGCTCAACTGTTGTTTCTGTCAGTCCTAATTCATAATAGATCTGTTTAACTAAAATAAATTTGGCTGACACAAAAATATGAACCTTGTTTGGTTTAGGCAGCATTTTTCTACCTTTCACGCTCACATTCACTCACACATTCACACCTAGTGACAATTTGGATTATCCAATTAACCTATCCCCTCAAACTGCATGTCTTTGGACGGTGGGAGGAAGCCGGAGTACCCGGAGGGAACCCACGCAAACACGGGGAGAACATGCAAACTCCACACAGAAAGACCCCGGCCTGATGGTGGAATTGAACTCAGGACCTTCTTGCTGTGCGGCAACAGTGCTAACCACCGTGCCACCGGGCAGCACCTGTGTCTAGTGAGGCTTAATTGCAGCCTTTTGAAGGTGTTAGGATAGAAAAAGAGAGAAGCTGAATGGATTTATGGTTTAAATTGATCGGTGTTGCACTGTTTTTGTGTTCTAACCCGGAGACACACAGCGTGAAGAGGGATGCCCTGTGACAGCTGGGATAGACTCCAATGCCCCTGTAACCCTGAAATTGATAAGTGATTAAGGTGGATGGATGATCTTAAAAAAATGTCATATATTATTATGATTGTAAAGCAGCATGATCCTGGCCAGGAGCGTGTTTAAATATAAGCTGCTGCGTCTGTGATCAGTGAAAGAGCAGGAAGCTATTAAACTGTTAGCTGGTGACCTATATTAAACAGCAGCTGACTGAGGTGCAGAGGAGGAGGTGATGAGGGTGAGTGAGAGTGTAGACACATAAGTGTGTGTGAGGTGTGTCAGGGGTGAAGGAGGGCAAGGCTGAGTGGTGCATCTGAGTGCTGATGTTAAGAGCTAAATAACTGCTTACCGCTGTGAAAGCTGCTGCAACGGAAGGGAGATGAAGCATGGGGAGGAGAAGGTGGCGAGGAGGAGGAGGAGTAGAACCATGATGAGATACTCAAGAGGTTGGTAGTGTTATTTATACCTGCTTTAGTTATCTCACACACTGGTATTTCTCTGTATACTTCCTCCCGCCTCCATCTCCCCTACAGGGTCTCTGCCCGCTCTGCCTTACTTTTTAATCCACTTCTTTGACCTCTTCTATTCTTATGCTATTGATGTAATTCAACTTTTTTTTTCATCTGCCCATCTTTACTGAACAAGTTCGCTGTAAAAGCACCCGGCTGAAGCATATAGCACTCAAACTATCATCTTTCTATCACAGCTATCCAGATGTTTGCGACTGTGCCCCGTTCAGCGGTTAATGGTTTTAGGCACTTAAGCCAAAATGCTCTCCTCTTCAGCATTAAAGTCACAGCTACATCTTCACTGACAGCAACAGTTCATCTGGTGAATTCCAATCCCACAACTTCAGAGGCTCCAATAAACACTAATTGCATCACAGACCTCCAAAGCCCCTAGCAGAATGAATGTGTATTGTCTTTGATAATGAATTCTCCCCATTCCTATATTGTGTTGTCTAAGGCATCAGCAGTCCTGGGTGAATAGATAACCTAAATGTGTGTGTGTGCGTGTGCATTCACGTGTGTGCGTCCCATTTGTGTAAGCTTTTACTTTGTCACCCTGAGGTCAAGTGGATGGTGCGACAATCTCCCAAATGCAATTAGGAAGTGGCCGGCTATCTAAAGGAGACTCTGATGAATTACTCCTGCATGTCTTTCTTTAACTGACTTGGAGTTAAAGTGGCAAATAGATTCACCCATACACAGAGACAAACTGCACATTGTGTGAATACCGAGCTTTTTATTGCATTTCAGCGTGCCAAACAGGCTCTAAAGAATTTATAGCACTGAGATTGTTATCTCCTTAAAGTGGGACTATTTATTGCAGAATTTTCTGGAGGAGAGTGAGATGAGAAAATCGATTCTGGTGCGTTTGCATTAGAAGACATTTCAGAAGTAATTTTAGCTCAGTTTTAAAGAGGTAAGAACTCTTCTTGATTTATTTTCGCAATTGTCCTTGTTTGCAGTATATGTAAAGAGATGCTTTCATTCACTATGCCAACCAATGGAGGCTTGTGAATCGAATACTAAGCTTACTTAACAAGCCTTGGTTACTTTCTAATCAGTAAGCCTTTCTTCTAGCAGTGTGGTCTTTTAGTCTGAAGTAGTGGAATAAAGCTTGGACTGAGGACCTAAAAATCTCTATAAAATCCAGCGACAAAAGAGCCACTACTAATATTGATAACATCGCCTCCCATCCACTGCCAGGTGCTCGGTGTCCTCTCTGTGTCTTCACCGAAACCTTCGGAGACAATCCTCTTAATGCCAACGGGGAAAGGCTTATTGTAAGGCCATGAACCTTCATCATCCTCTTTCTCTCTTTTGCATTTTGCTCTTCCAACCCTACTCTCTCAAAACAACAACAGTAAAATAAAAGTAGCTGGAGAGGAGATCTCTTTATAATGTTCAACTACTGCATTTATATTGAATCACTTCGATGTGTATTTCCAATAAAACTAATGTGTGTAGATACAGAGCTCTGTCTCATCTGGTATTTACTGGACTGCATTATCATATCATATCATATCATATCAAATTTATTAGACTGTATAGCTTTGAAATTGGTGACTGAGTACAGATGGAGCATTAGGGGTTAAAATAATGTCCATAAAAGTACAGTTGGTAAGTCTGAAGCTGGCAAAATATTGAATCCACTTATCCATTCAGGCTAGAATAGGAGTTTCCACTCCAAGTTACCTTTCTACTAAGAAGGTAGGTGGAACAGCTTAAACAGTTCACAGCTTATAGTGACAGAAGACTTATAGCACATTGTTTGCTCAGTCACTGTACAATCATCCATGTGTGATTCAGAGCAAGCTCTGTCTTCATGAACTAATTTATAACTACAATGAAATTCACAAATGTTGCAAAAATCCAACCAGTTACCAAGGATCTGGTGACCTTGCTAGACTGCAGGCTACAAGGTTCCTAATTTAACAGTAGAAACATAAAACCCCTTTTCTCAGTGCATTTCTATTATTTGCAAACTGCTACCGGATACCTGACCAAAGGCACACAGCTCAAGCTCATATCTTTCTGCATGAGAAAAAAGACCCATAGCTAAGAGGGAGGAAGGAAGTCCCATTAAAATCTGACACTGAATAAAGCATTCAAAATGATTTCTGATTTTATTCAGTGGGTATTTTTTGGAGCACACTGTGCATATTGGGCAGCATGTTTGTACTTAATTCATAGAAAATTTGCAGAAGATTGGGTGCATAAGGAGGCGTGAGGACTGTAACACTACTCAGTCACACACACACAGGTCTGACTGAGTGTAGTGTTGGAGTTTATCTGTGGGCCAGTAGTGGGATGAAGTGTAATCCATCCATTAATTAAACTTGAGGGGCAAGGGTGACCGTGAGATCAGTGCTGAAGGCAAGAGAGTGAAGGAATGGAGGCTTAAAACCGCCTGATACTCTGCTTAGAAACCCTCTTTAATCAGGGTCTTACAGCCCCCCCCCCCCCCCCCCCCCCCCACACACACACACACACTGTCACAGTAAAGCTTTTGTGTTTCCCGCTCTGCATAGAGTCAGACGAATGTGCACAGACACACCAGATGGAGTCACAACAGTATTTGATTAAGAAAAGGAATTAACATGATTGAATTTTCTGTTTCTCTGTTGAGGCTTGACTGAGAAAGTGGGTTCATATAAGGCTTTCAGTACTTTAGAAGTCACTACTTGAATTTTTCATAATCTTGTGTGCATTACGTTATGAAGCTAAAGAAGGGCGATGTTTTCAACAGGGAGGTGACGATTGTTTGCGTGCTGTTTTTGGGTGTCAGAATGTGAATTTTCTACGAGCTTCCAGATGAAACCTATGACCTATGGTTTGAAGTATCAAAATGAACTGCTGCATGTATGGAGTCACAATCAAATCTGATTTCTTAAAAAAACACTAAAAAAAGTTTGCTGACTTTTAAAAAGCAGTAAAAAAAAATTTAAAAAAAACTTCAAAGAAGTTTCAAAAAGCTTTTTTTTTAAATCTTCAATTCTTAAACAACTGATGGAGAAACCTAGATATTTTAGGGGATAACCCAAAGTTCAGCTGCCTTCTTCTTAGGCACTCAAGAATTCTCGTTTCATTAATCTGGATTTTGTTTTTCTATTAACTGGCACTGTCTCTAACTCCTAGTTTTTAAGGAGTGTTGTAACATGTTTTTTAATACAGACCTTTTATGATGTATGGCTCGCAAATAGTGGCACTGACAAAAAGACTGGAGGTGGAGCTGGAGGTGACAGAGCTGAAGATGTGAAGATTTTCATTAGCAGCGACGACGAGGGACAAGATTAGAAATGAGCACATCAGAGGGAGAGCTCAGGTTGAGTGGTTTGGAGACAAAGCTAGAGAGGCATGGGTGAGATGGTTTGGACATGTGCAGAGGAGGGATAGTGAATATACTGCACAAAGGATGCAGAGTCCAGGCAGTAGGCAAAGAGGAAGACCTCAGAGGAGGTTCATAGATGTAGGGAATGATATAGGGGCAGAGGGTTAATGAGACAAAGGAGGATGCTAGGGATAGAGTGAAGTGGAGGCAGATGGTCTACTGTGGTGACCCCTAAAGGGAGCAGCCGACAACGCAACAGTCTGTAAACGAATCTCGGTCAGTTGAACCATTTGTTATATCTGATTCCCCTGCTATCTCTCTCAACTTTTCTTATGAATAAAGGCTCACACAAATACACAATGTTTCTCAGTAAGTCTACATCTGTGGCACACACACACACACACACACACAGAGGAACTTTGTTTAGCAGTGTTTAGTTATCATAAAGACTATCACATTATCACTTTACAAGTGATACTCAGAAAACTATGTGATAAACAGGTTTATCTGCAAAACATTTTGTGCACAAACTCAGTTTAGAAACTTTTACAAACTCAGTACATGAAGTGGAGGAAGTAGAGACTATAAGACATTCAATAAGATTCAAAAATACATTCTGGAAAAACTTTTTAGGTCAAGCCAGTTTTATGATGGGCCATTGAGATGATACAGTGATGACGATCTGGGAGGAGGAGCAGAAAGAGCTGATTTAGCCATTTGGACCTAAAGTTAAATTCTTCTTTTAAACAAGCTGCGTTTGATGTGGTTAAAATGAAGATTGAACAGAAAGTGTGAGCAGCCCAAAATATAGAAATGAAAGTTAAAAGAAATGAAAGTCTCTGTCAAGTGCTGCAATTTGCAGCGGGAATGCACAAATTTGTTTTGGCTCCTTGTGACAACGTGTTAGCTTGCAGGGAATCATTTTCTCATTAATTGTATCCTTACTGTCCCTTTCCATTATATTGGCAATTTAACATCCCATGAAATACATGTTCCCCGACAGCTTGACATTTTGTGTCGATGCAGTTTATGCCGCTGAAGCATGCAGTGGAGTACCATCTATTTTAGATGATTGTTATTATCGAGCCATTTTTTGCTGACTCTTGAATTTTCCTCTCTTCCGTGGCGACGGGCCAGCTCCCTGAAGCAAAAATCTATGCATTTGGATATTTACTTTGAAAACCGACCCTTTTTCGCTCGTGGTGTGCACGCCAAAAGATTGGGCTTCATTTCATCCATGCACGGCAGACGGTTGAAATTATAGCATTCCCTCTGCTGATGAGGAACAAACTAAGTGGCGGGAAAGAAAGTCTATATATGTATGCACATTATCCTTGCATGGATGGGTGTGTGTGTGTGTGTGTGTGCAAAGTACTTGCTGACAAAGTAGGAATCTGCTTGAAATCTCTGTTATTACCATTAACATATACATTGACACATCTTATTCCTCCTCTTCCTTCGCTCTCGCGCTCTCGTTCTTTCCTCGCTTCATTATAAAGCTCTGTTTGGTTCTCGTCTAAAATGTAATCCAAAAAAACGCATTTGTCAAAACAGATGGAGCAAAAAATGTATTTCTATCCAACCTCCAAACTGTTAAGTGGAGTACCTTTTCCTTCTTCCACCACTAAGCCAGCACTGTATTCAAATCACCCTATCTGGGCTCATCTGAGACTATAGGCCTGCCTGTGCATGTACCGACATGCTTATTTCCCTTTTTCAAATATTGTCTTTCTATAAATGCAAATTGTGTCCCACTGTGATATTGAGAAACTTGTCATTTCTACAAAATTTAAAAGGAAGACAATTCAGGGGCATCTTGAAAATTCATAAAGGATCAAACTTTGAAGAGGACTATGTTTGGCTTCACCCTAAAGCAGATTTGCAAAGTTGAATCAGGTTAAAAGGATCTGTGTGCATGAGACTGGAGAGGAGCTAAAGTGGAGAGAAGCCAGCGATGACAGGGAGCTTTGTCTTTGTGTTTGTTAGTGGCATTTCCTCTATGTCCCACTCTGTTCTGAGATATCAGCCAGCACAGGGTCAGAGCACACCAGCTTTTCATTGCCTCTGCAAAAAAGATTTCCCAAATCCCTGAAATGAACACTTGTGCCGGGGGATGAATGCCGCAGACGAATCTAGAGTCACAAACACACAACACAATACACTGCCAGAGTGTGGTGTAAACACTTTGCAGACAGGACAAATTCACTCCTTTGTTGAGCTGGCGCAGCTCGACACAAATCAGAAATTATTTTTTCTCTTAACTACACCCCAGGAGCTCCGCAGTGTGTTTTTGTGAGCTGCTCATGCTGACAAAGATTCCCGTGTCCAGAAATGGACTGAAATTTGAAGTGATAGCCATTCTGTAAAGAAAAATGCCAGCAGTGTCTATTGTTAGTTTTTGCTTCATTACCCGCAGTTTGATTCATCTTTAACTATCTGAGCTGTTGGGTGGCTACTGCTGTGTTTGAGAAAATGGCTGGGAGAAAAAAAAAGGCAGAAACAAACAAAGCAAAATAATAAGATTTTTACCAAAAGTGGCATGAGAGAAAATTAAATGAATGAGGAGAGAAGAAATATTTCCCAAAGCTTTCTTGTTGTTTATTCACATAATGTGGACTTCAGTAGCTTGTAGGTCTGATAGTTGTGCTGACTGCTTTCATGTTAAGTACCCATCAGTGTCTGTCCACTGATGAACCACATGCTGTGCAGATGTTAACTCTGTGTTGCCTTTGTCTTCTTCATCTTTGCGTCTTTTCATTTTTCCTTTTCAAATTTTTATTAGCCACCTAGCTGATGCCGTCCTGCTCGAAACTATATAAAAATCAGTTTCTTTGCACTTCAAAAATCAAAAATGACTGTAATTGTTTTACATGTAACATTTCCTCATTTCTGTTCCTCTTAGGGGAGATTTGTGCCTTTAAGATCAACGGCGATGATGCTCCATTTGAGGCTGTGGTGTTGAATCGCACATCAGGAGAAGGAGTGCTGAGAGCCAGTAGCCCTGTGGACTGTGAAAACCAGAAAGAGTACACCTTTATTATCCAGGCCTATGACTGTGGGGCCGGCCCAAGTGGTGCAAACTGGAAGAAATCCCACAAGTAAGTCAAGCTGCGACTGTTCATGTGTCTGCATTCAATTCAGCTCCGTAAACATCCGGACAAAGAATTGATTTACGCAACGTTTTCTGCTTTAATCAATAAAACGTCATCATGTTAAAGATTTTTTTTATAGTGTGCCAAACATTTCAGAAAGTGCCTGTCTTGTTTATTTGTGCCTTTTATATTTTCTGAAAACTCTGTTATGAAAATGTAGTATTAAAACTGTCACATACGGCGCTGCCTGTTATTATTTATCACAGCATGACTCATTTGTGTAGCTGCAACTATAGCTGATTTATAGGGGGTGGACAAAACAACGTCTTACAAATAATAGATGTTGTCTTCAAAATATACATGTCAGAGTTACAAAGGCAGCTTCTCAAGTGAGTCACATTAACTTCTGGGAAACCAACACAACAAAACAATTCCGGCGCTTAAAAAACTGAGAAAAACATCTCCTGCAGTGAGGAGCACTGGTCTTAAGATGGAAAGTTTTTGGGCTGTCATGCACAAAGTCGTTGTCATAAATGCAAACTGTGCAAACGTTTTGAGCCACCCCTGATTTGTTTATATTTCTTAGGTGGTAATAAAAATAATAATAATGATAACAGTAGTGGTAGTAATGGGTAATAAGTGCATATAGGACTAAAAACAGAGTTTGTACAAACTTAATGAGTTTGAAAGTCAGTATTTGGTTGACCATCTTTCAACGCAGCCTGAACTCTCTTAGGGAAACCTTCTTGCAATTTCTTAAAATAACTTTTAGTAATAGTTCTCCCGGCTTCTTGAAGGACAGTCAAAGCTCTTCTTTGGATGTTGGCTGCCTTTTGTTCTGTTCAGTGTCTGGGATCATTGTCATGTTAAAAAATGAAGCCATCGTCAATCAGACGCGTTCCAGACTGCTTATTGCTTATAGCTCTTTGGGAATGACCTTGCTAGTGCAAAAAATACTATTTTATGCCTGTGAAACTGTGTCATTTTTTATGGATTCAACTAAAGAAATTATAAAATCATTTATACAGTTTAAAATTTACATTCCTCTGAAAATGGACCGAAAAAAGGTCTGGACTGATAACTGTAAAAAAGTAGCCAAAGTATGTCGAGAGACAAACTTTGAAAGACTTTCAAAAGTCTGTAGAACTTAAAACCACTTTTAAATATTACAAGCAAGTCTGGCTCCTTGGAAATGAAATATTTAAAATAAAATGAGGGGTGACTCACTACTTTGGCACAGTACTGTGTTTATGCAATGTCTGTGGCTTTGCATTCATTTGAATCTTTATTTTATTCTAAAAGTGTAATATGCGAGTAAAAAGGCTCCTGTAGGTTTAGCTCTATTTATAAATTCCTTCATAAATTACACTGGGAGTTACAAAAAAGAATAGCTGTGATAATGAGATTGAGTTTTTCCTTTCCTAGTTCCTTTCTTCTGTCGTTATTGTCTCTCAGTTCTTTATACTCTAGCAGTCACAGCTGTTGCAGATATGTCTGAAGATATGTCCTCCTAATGCTTTGTCAATATAATGTCTGTCTGTAAACTGTGTAGCGGTGCTATGTGAATTAGATTGACAGACAGGCAGACTGGCGTGGACAGCAGCAAATCAAACCCTCTGGTTCTCCAGTCAGAAGCACCAAGCAGCTAAAATAAGACACCGCTTATGGGAGAAGAGCGAGAAATGGAGAGAAATTTATCAACTCAGGGATCTGTGATGAATTTCTTTAGTGGGAGATGAATGACACAGACTGTACCCTGTGTGTGTCTGTGTGTGTCACATTATCATGGCATGACATTCTAAATAGGCCTCATTAAGCTAATGTCATTAATTAGCCAGATGTGCTTGCTCAGATACGGTGGGAGTTGCTGGCAGCAAAGGTCACCGGTGAAGAAAACTTCATGATACATCTGCGTTATTGCTTCATTTATATACTTTAGTGCACAAATGTTGTCTGAGAGCTGCGTTAATGCCTCCCAGCTGATGATATTGTGCATTCAGAGTTGAATGTAGGGAGAGGAAAAACAGGTGAGAGAAAAATTTGAAGCTTGAACAACAACAACCCAGCTTTGCAAAATCTGTGCTTCTTCCCTAGCCTTAGTCTTCCTATTTACCCATTTCAGCTCCACATTAATTACATATTTTACCTAGTGTATAATCCCTCATACCATCATCTTCTATCTTCTGCTTTTCCTTACATCCAGGGCTGTCGTTCACATCCAGGTGGATGATGTCAATGAGTTCTCCCCAATCTTTCGGGAGTCTTTGTACAAGGCATCAATAACAGAAGGAAAGATCTATGACAGCATTTTGCAGGTATCAGTTTTCTATATTTTTATCACTGCTTTATTGTTAAAATGACAGATAAATGAATATGGTCTAACAATGCCACAAGAAGTGTACACAGCAACAATGTTATTAGTAGTGTTTGTGTTGGATTAAAGTGTATGTTGGTTGTTAAAGGTGGAAGCTTGGGACCAGGACTGTTCACCACAGTACAGCCAGATCTGCAACTATGAAATCGTGACTGCCGGGACGCCATTTGCCATAGACCGCAATGGTAAGTGTTTTTGTACATGTGTGGCTTATTGTCTGGCTGAAAAGTGATACGATTAGGAGCGATCACATTAAAAAATAATAATTTGGTCATTATTAACATTTCTTTTAAATCAAAAACAAAAAATTAGAAAAATAAATATGTTTTGATGATAAAAGATTTAATTAAATGGTAAGAACATAAAGAATTGACCGAATAGGTTCACGCTGAAGCTTTAGGTACTCACACCTGCTCTTTTAATATGCACTTTTCTAGCTAGATATCACCAGAAACATCCCAAAGAACATAATAAATCAAGAAAAAACATTAAACAAGTAGAAAGACTAATATTTCATAAACAGTGATAATCATACCTCACTGTTATATGAGTTTATGACCCGAGTTTTAAACAGACACAGATTTTTAATTCCCTATCACAATCACTCAACGTGTTTACGCCTTTTACAGATATACATCTTTTTTTTAATATTTATCTTGACCTTGCTTTTTTTAACATACCTTTCCCTCTGAAACAGCCTCTGAATACATCTTCGAAAGAGATTATTTTGTGCTTTGTACATTATCGGTGCAGTGCAGAGATCAACTAAGTCATAAAATATTAAAGCATGCAATTTAATAAACAGTCTGTTGGTTGGTTTATAATAATCTGATCTATTTATAATTCATATAGCTTTCTTCTGTAGCACATAAACTGAATTGATGTGTTTTGGATGTGTTTCTCCAAACCTTCACACAATAGGTAATTGTGAAACTTTCAAAGAACAACAGAGTATGTGTATATATAACTTTTAAAGATATTGTTAATGTAATATTACAGTTTTTTAAGACCTTTATGTTGGACATTTGCGAACATAATTTAAAGTGAATTACCACACTCAAAAATGTAGTGTGATCCACTCTTGTGAAATTCTTTCAGAAAATTTTGTGATAATTAATTTATATTAAACTCATTCAATGTTTAATTCCCTTTTGCTATATTCAGAAGCTGTTCTAAACCTTTTCCCAGTGAAATATAAATTTGTGTCATTAGCAAATAAAGCAAATATTAAGAATTTCGACATGCTACATATGTCATTTATGTACAATATAAACAGCATAGGGCCCAGCACAGAACCCTGTGGAACCTCACAAGTAACCTTCAGTAAATCATAGTCAGCATTATTTATTCATCTATACTGATATTATTCATATAGGTAACAATATAAACATAAGCTGACTGTCCCTCTTAAACCATTCCAGTTCTTGCATAAGTAATCTGTGCTCTAAAGCTTTTTGAGGTCACACAGTGTATTTCTTGTTATCCAGTGCATGTGTTATATCTTCTACTCATTGCATTACAGTTGAGGAGGAAGACCTATTTGCTTTAAACACAAACTAACAGTCACTTGATAGAATTGTATATTTCAATGCTTCCAGCTCTGGGAAGTGGAGAAATTGTTCTTTAATTGGATAATGTGTTTTTCTCCACTTTTATATATTGGAATGACTTTTGTTGTGTTTTCTTGGAAATATACTTAAAACAATTGACTGTAGACACTAATACACAAGTTTGTATTGACAATATCTTCATCCACAGCTTCCTTGTCTCTTGACACCACAATCTTATTGGCTAAGCAATTACGGTACTTTGCTGTTTAACTTCTTTTTAAACTACTTTAACTCTTCTTTTTTTTTTTAAAGAGACTGTTAAACACTCAGTTTATGGTAATAATTAATTTAATAGCACTTGTTAATTTACTTTAGATGTCATATATTTAGAGCACAAAAGCATTTTGCCTGGAGACATTTATATTTATTGTCATACTGACCTTGCCTTGTGGGATTAAGGCCTTTTCACACTTTTGATGTGTTAACCACAAGACAATTAGATTCATACACTTTCGGTGAATAACAAAATATAGTGTATATTGATATAGTAGTGGCTCTTACTGTATTTGTAGCACAATCTCTTATTTTGTTGGAAAAAACATTTTTAATTTTTATCATATGAGACATATTTTATATTTCCAATACAGTTACTCTAACTCTAATGACTGTCAGGTTCTTGTCCCACTTGAACACAAACAGAATGCTCAATGTCTTGAAAAGAAGAAAACTATTCCTCAGCCATACATGTAATACTGTGATCTCAGCCAGTTGAACTTATGTGAATATGTAGAAGCGTCTGCCAAAGACGAACATGAGACAGCCCGAGAATACTCCGAAGACTTTAAAATGAATAATGGAAAACAACTTTGTGTAAAGAAATAATATCGAGGATGATTTTAAAGTAACGCTGTCTGCACAGCAGATTAATGTTAATGCAACAATAAAATACATCTTGAAAAGGGAAAAACAGACAATTGTGAAATATTCCTTTTTATTGGAATAATACTGTAATCCATGAGGTAGCTTTTTATCGGTTCATAGCTCAAAAGTTACTTGACAGATAGCTGCCTTCCTCTTAAATTGTTTTCAGTTTTCCCGTGTTCCTTTGTGGCTTTACGCCAGTCCTACTTGACTGGAGCAGTGTATTTTATTTTTGATTAAGTGCTATTCTGAGCTTATCTGCCTATATAAAATTTCAGCTTTGGGATTTGCACTACCGTCTCTCTGAGCCTGCACATCCACACTGAGCTGATCTGTGTAATCCAAACAGACACATACGCTGCTTTCTTTACTGTATCTCCCTCTCTTAGGGTCATATTTAATATTTTGTCTTATTACTTTTTGATTTCAACCTCCTGGTCTTTTTCTCACAGTCTTTTACCGTTGTCTGGCTCATTCAATTTAAAGCCCTTACAGGCACAATATTATTGTTCGGAAGAAACATATTAGTTAGACTTTCTTTATAGAGAAATGGTAATTTTGTGAACTGAGAGTGCAAGATAAGATGAAGCGTAAATGGGCTGCGGCATGTAGTTCTGCTAATGGATGTGGCGTAAACTGTAATCTTAAAATTAGACAGTTAATTTAGAATTAAAAATTATTGAACCCAAAGCACCATTGTTTAAACTGGTATAAATAAATGGGCTTCAAGCCAGTGTTACAGGAGGTAAGATGTTGCATATTTGCTACAGTGAAATTCAGCTCTTTAGAAAAGAACATCCTGTTTTGTGATTACAGATACTACTTTTTGTACTCATTCATCCTTCTTTAAATGAAAAATCATCTGTAAGGAAATAATTTTTTTTAGGTATTGATAAATAAAATTAGATAATTTTACTTCATATTCTTTTTGACTGCTGACACTGACATAATTTACTATAATATTGCTTAGATCTGTGCAGACATACTAGCAATTTAGAGTGACCATTGGATAATTTATTCTTATATATAATACTGAGCATTGCTTTATGTTTTACTGGATAAATGGGGAAAGACGCAGGGAGTTTTGTAACATGTGCAAGCATACATGCAAATACAGAATATAAGACAAAACAGAGTTTGTACAGTTCTAGCAAGCTTGAAAGTCAACATTTTGTATGACCAGCTTTATTATTTCCTAACATTGTCAAACTGAGGAATGAACCTGTTGCTTTTCCCCCATGTTTTTCCCATCTGCTTTAGATTTTTTTAAGGCCTGCCATGTCTGACTTTCTCCTTCACTATGTAAGGTTTTCAGCTAATAGCGCTTTAGAAATCATCTATCATCTAATAATCTATCTATTTATTTCAAACCTTAAAGGGATATTCCAGCCTACTGTTACTGTACTTTAAAGAGCATCATAGTACTCAAAATCAGTGCAGGACAAAATATCAAAGTATTAATAATATGACGACTCATTAGATATTGTATTTATATAACATATTTAAATAGAACTCTTTTTTTCACTAAATGTCTTCATTTTTAACCTTCTTAATGTTTAACTAACTTACTTAACTCTCCCAGCTCCTCTTCATATTAGGCCAGTAAGTAAAGTAAATAATTATGTTTAATTTGCTTGTTTGGCTTCTCTTTAAAAAACAAAATATGAAGATTGTTGCTTTAGGTCACATTGATGCAGAGTCATTACAAAGCTTAAAGGGCGTCCAAACTTTTTCCGAGCCACTCCATCGTTTTATTTCATTTGGTTAAAAAAAACTAATACCAAACTGCTAAACTAAACTAACTGATAAAGGGGTTAAAAAAAATTCTAAATCAGCCACCTGGAGAAAGGTTATCTGCTAATAAACAGAGAAGGGAAACTGTGCTTTTAAAATGATATATAACTGCCCCTGTATACCTGTTTTTGAATAATTGGTTTGATTTCAGTAGCATCCCTGTTACTCTTCACACCAGCAGCAGATCAAACACTCACTGTTGGAGTTTTTGGTAAAAAACTGTCTGATTTTGACCTCCTTGCCTTTCTTCCTCTGACATTTCTCTTTTTTTCTGTCTTTCTGTTCTCTGAACTGATTTTCTTCTCTGGCAGCAGCCAAGCCTCCAGATGCAGCACAAAAATAGTTTCAGTTGTCTTCTGGGGTCTGAAGACACAGTCCTTAATGCCAATGTTACAATAACCTCTCCAAATCCAAGCCAACTTTCCCAGATCAGTAAATATGTATGCATCAAGCTGTCACAAGCTGTCAAAAAACTATCATAAAATGCAAACGTTTAAAAAGCTTAAGGACAGCAGTCAGTTAATGGCTTATCTATAAAGGGACATTATGTCAGAAAGGTACATTACCAGCGTGAACTTTAACAGAGAACATCACAGGAAATGTGAAATGTTGATAATTGGATCAGATAATGCTAATAATTATCTTTTACAGTTAGCTGGCAGTGAGTCACACAGTTACAAAATAGTAACCTCAGTGAATAACCTTGCCTTGGTAGCATCCAAGGCCTCTTATTGAAAATGTACAGGCTTGTGGCATCTCCTCTTTCTCATACTCTTCTCAAAGCGTTACCCTGGTGACAGGTGAAGATAATCCATCAGTGCGGTTTTACATTGACTATTTACAGAGAGGTTTTAATATTCAAATGTAATACAAGGTTACTGGACCTTGAGTTTTCAGTAAAAGGCTTCAATAAGTACAAAGAGCAGTTTCTTTAATGCCAAGTCGTTTCCAATTATTGCTCAGTGGGAAGCGCTGCTTGCTTTGTTATTGCCAAATAGGCACAACAGCTTTTTTTCTCCGCTGGTGAAAAATCATAATTATATTTCCATTGTGTTTTTGTTTTCCGCAGGTAACATCAGAAACACAGAGCGGCTGAGTTACGACAAACAGCAGAGCTACAAGATTATGGTGACGGCCTTTGACTGTGGTCAGAAGAGGGCGAAGGAGGATGTGGTGGTGCATATTGAAGTAAAGCCTGTCTGCAAACCTGGATGGCAAGGTTACATGAAGAAACAGTCACTTAAGTAGTACCTTAATTTACCTGCCAGTAATGGACAAAACTGACTTGCATCTGTATTTGGATAAAATATGCTCACACTTTCCCTAAATGTTAGCAGTGCCATCAAAATTGATGGAGGCAATTCAGTGCGTTTTCTGTTTTTTCGGCATATCCTTTCCCTCAAGGGAATTCTCTTATTTTAGAATCAGCATCTCTCGAGGAAATCAGAGACCTGACAAAAAACCTCCGAAGGGAAAGTTGACTAGATTGTGGGTTTTTTCTTCCTCCTTTAACATGGCAGCAGCTTGGCATTCGAGTCAGCCTGTCTCCCCTGCTGCTTCACCTGTCAACACTGACAGCATCTCAGGAGTCAAGTTCACACAGGAATGAAAGAGGAAGACGGAGAAAGATAAGAAGAGAGAGGGGAGATGGGGAAGAGGAAGGAGGAAAACTCAAGGGAGGAAAGGAAGAAACAAAGTTACAGTGAGGGAGAGAGGTGATGGGTATTCTTACAGCTTTAATCTGACCAGTATACAGCTTACTGTGTAGCTGATGGTAGGAAACCTGAAAATGTACCACGTAGCTGTGGTTCTGTCTTAAAGAATGTGTTTCTTTAGCCCGAGTTGGTTGTGTTGTTTTTATATCTACCATGACCATATCTAACATCTAACCCATCAGGAGCTTAAATTTATCCCCATCATATTCACAAAGGTTTCGCAAGGCTGAAAGATAAAGTAAGCCAAAACAGCTATTATTTATCCATGAACCAGCCTGCTCTTTGCCAATTTCTAAGTACACAGAAAATCCTGTGGGGGGCTTATTATTTTCTGAACTATTTTTAGGACATTTTAAGCTTGTGTTACTGACAGTGCATCAATGACAGCAAACAAGAAACACAGAGTTCATGACCATTGTCTTAAATCTGAAGCCAAGGACACAAGTTTAAAAAGAGAATGAAGAGAAGAACATATAAATGGTATTTTCGGCTGTTATTTTTTGAATAGTCTATGAATATTCACCACAAATCTAACTTTGGATCAAACAACAAACATGGTGCATTGTTGCTTGAGTTCAGGCAGATTCTTATCTTTGTATATTTTGAGAGAAATATGGTATTTAAACAAAAAATACAAACAAAAAATTGCAGAGGTGGTTTAAGAGGTTTTTCAAGCCTTGAAGACTGCAGGTATGAACATCAGGGGGGCATCACAGGGAAGCCGAGTAGCTTCTTTATATCTTGCAAAGACGGCAAAAGAAGCCAGCAGATCGCTAAGTACTATAAACATAACTAAATGAAAGTGATCTAGATTAAGAGATTACATCGGTGTTCAGACGGCTGAAGATCTTTAGTTTGAGTTCCGTATGATACATTCTGACCAAGGAACTGCTTTGGCTACAGTTTAACAGTTTAAGTTACTTTAGTGTAACTTTTCATGATCCAAAACACATTCACATTCGGTTTATTACCATAGATAAAATATTGGTGTAAGCAGATCTTTCATAGATTAAAGTCCAAGCTAAGCAAAGTCCATTAAAACCAGGAAACTAAAATCATGATGAGAAAGACCAGGCAGAAACCAAAAACACAAGGGGCTAGGACAGGGGTCGGCAACCCGCGGCTCCGGAGCCGCATGCGGCTCTTTAGTCCTTATAGTGCGGCTCCGCGTGGTTTGGGCAAATAAATTAGAAGTATTTAGCTGAAGTGTATTTTATTTATGTTAGTTCTTTTTAACTCGTAGTTCTAAATTGGAAGATTATTGTGATATTGAAATATAAAAATAAAATTATATTCTATTATTTTTTCATCGCTCAAAATAAGAGTCACACTCGCGGAAGCCGGTATTCCCGCCGAAACACCGTGCATTTATCGAGACTTTCAACCCCAGGTAGGCCAATTATGGATCTTCGGATCCACATTATGTCAGCAGCTGCACCGTGAACTATGTTAAAGACAAACACCGCTCACGCCTGACAGATGACAGCTTACAGTCCTGCGTAAACTGACTTCGTATAGCCCCGATTTGCGGACTCTGTGCGCAGAGGTTCAGGAGCAGAAGTCCCATTGTAAACAAATCACGGCAGACCCGACGATGTTTCCATGAGCATGCTTTTGAGCATCTCTTTACTGAGCACTTTTCACACACGGTTGCTGTACGCATACAGCCGGCTGTAGCTTTTCAGCTCACAGCCCGACATACACCACCAACAACACAACAGCACAAATAGTGCAGACTTTAAGGCGGCGAGGTGTGATTGCGGGTGTCGCTCAGGTGCGTCCGCCTCCCCTGCAGCGGCGCTGCAGACCACGCCCCCGCCGCACGCATTAACCAGGTAAAATACATATTTAGGCAGAATTTTGCAAATATCTATTTTTCATTTTTCAGCAGCATAGTGCTTTTTTCCAATTATTTTTTAAGAGTCAGGTCAAGGCTCCAACAGCCCAAAGGCGATATAAGGGAGGCGGCTCACAACAGTTTTTGTTTGCTACATGGATCATTTTAGTTCAGCTGGGTGTCTTTCCTTTTGTTATATTTCTTTAAGAGTTCAAAATGTGTTGATTACATAAATATAATTGAATTTTCTCTGTAGCACTTCATGGATTTCATAAGCAGCAGACCTTAGTTGTTCACACAAAGCATAAAGATAAAAAAACAATATATACAGTGTTATCTTCATTTTAGATGTCAAAAAGTATTTGCGGCTCCCAGTGTTTTCTTTTGCGTGGAAACCGGGTCCAAGTGGCTCTTTGGGTGTAAAAGGTTGCAGACCCCTGGGCTAGGAGAAACCAGGAGAAGACACAAGGGAAAAGACACAAGTATAAGACAGGACTATAAATACACTGGGGGCTGACTGGCGAATGACAGTTGAAGATAATCATGTAATCAGGGGAAGACGAGGACAGGAAGTAAAACTGACACAGGTCATGAAAGAAATCGAACCTTCAAAGCAAAACAGGAAGCGACCAAAAGACACAAACTAAACAAGGAGACAAGTGTAGTAACTTAAACATGAAGACAGAGAAAAGGAAGCACTGGAGGACAAAGGCATATGACGTAGAAATGAATCAGAGGGGGCAACGTATACAGAAAAGACTGAAATAACAAACACAGTGTAGGACCCAAGGCCTGATACAAGTCAAACACTTAAAACTGGAACAGGAGCCAGAAGGCAAATTATACTGCACTAATGTACTCAGCATACTGGTCTTCAAAGCCTAAACTAAGTATAAAAAACCTCAAACACTAGAATAACAGTAAAACTGAGACAGAAACACAAATTCATATATATTAACTGAGAATGTAAAACCCCAAAACAACATAACGCCTTCAGGCGACGACAGTCACTTTGACATAAGTTGGCATTAAATACAGCATACATTAGTCCAAAGAGATCACACAAAAAATACTAAAAATACTAAAAAATAGTGTGATTTCAAGTGGTTTTGGTTATGGGGTAATTTACTGAGGGATGTGTAATATTGAGCGCAACATTACACAAGATAAATATAATAGAAACACTAATTATTTCTAAAGGTCATCTCCGTGTCATAGGCATTATCACAACAGGACTAAAGAAAAAACTAATTTAAGAATACAGGAGTCATGTCTATTTTTATACCAAAACATCCAGCGTTGCTCAACATGAAACTACTGACAGGAAAAATGTCTCCCTGAGCTGGAGGACTCTTCTTGTTGCTCACAGAGAAAAATAGAGAATTATTTTTGAGCTGCAGATGGTATCAAAGTGTTATCATGTCGAATCTCGCTTGATCTCGTGTGCTGCTAACATCCTCATCAAAGTTGCATTATTCTTTGTAATTTGGCTCATAAAAGAGCCCATACTGCACGACCATTAACCCGCGTTTAGCTTAATATAAAACCATTAATCCATAGTAGCTTATGAATAAAACATAATGCAGTGATGCATTCAGGCCAAGTCCTCTGTACACATAACCTTATTTATCATCTGTGTGTAAAGGTCGGCTGTGCCTCTGCGGCTGCTCTTTTGAAGAAGTCTCTCTGGCATTAATACAAGCTCCACCTCACCCCTCACTTCTCTTTGCTTACCTTATCACAGTCTGTTTCTCTCTGTGTGATTTTTCTCAGGAGGCTTGATATCATATTGTGTAGGTTTAGCAAGAGCTACCAGGTGTCCACCACCAACACAGAGATTTCTGTAAGGAAAAATCAAAGTTATGAATTCCTTTTACCACCATGATTCAGTAAATATGAGCAAACACCTTGTTGGATGACCCTTTCCACCCTGTTTCTAAGATGTGATTTAATATCAAGCTCATTACGACTTGTGTCATGATGCATAATTTCCTTTTATGTAATGTGGGGTGAAAAAATCATTCAGATAACTCCAGAGAGCAACTGAATACCTTCAGTTTCACAGCATAAGACCACTGATATAACTAAATAAACTCCCTAAGGTGTACAAACTGTTGCAGTGATTTTGTCCTTTCAGGTTGGAACAAACGGGTGGACTATGAGCCTGGGACTGGGAGCAAGCAGCTGTTTCCCAAGATGCATTTGGAAACATGTGGAGGTCCCTTATCTGGTGTGAAGGCAATGGTAGAGCTGCAGACAAATCACATTGGAAAGGGCTGCGACCGCGAAACATATTCTGAAAAGTCTCTGCAAAAACTCTGTGGTGAGGAAAAAAGGAGTGTGGCTGGAAGTGAGGAATGTTGATGCCCTGTTGAAATAGGGTGGTGACATTTCAAATGGATAATAATGAGAGACATGGAAAACTTTAATTCGAAGAGTGAAAAACTTCTTGACATCTGAACCTTCGATGCATTTTAATAAGCCAAATTCCTGCATGCCATTTTACTATTCTGAAGTGACATTACATCCCATTAATAGCCTGAGGCAAGTCTATACAGTAAATGTGAAAAACCTGTGAAACTGTGCCTTCAAATCTGATAGGTAACTTTATTAATTTGTAATTACTGCCGGAAAGGGGGAACAGGTAATTGGATTACTTTTTTACCAGAGAAAAAATAAGCTTGTAAAGGTTTTGTGCATTAAACATTTTGTGCTTTTTGAACACCCACTGTGTTCAAAAAGCACAGAAACAAAGAAACAAAACTCAATTAAAAACAGTCCATCACATCATTTCAACCAAGCACAAAATTAAATTAAATTGAAAGAAAAACAAATACAGATGGCAGCTTTACCGAATGCATTGAAGTTTCTAATTATGCTGTGTCTCCGTTGCAGCATAAATGTTGACTATAGAAGTGGACTGCATGCTACATGGAGATAGATGGATTTATTAATCATGGCTTTGTGACTTCCAGGTGCAGCATCAGGCAGCACTGACCTCCTTCCTGCCCCCAGCCCTTCCACAAACTGGACAGCTGCTCTGCTGACGGACAGCGGCAGAGACAGCGACCTTATCTACAGATTTGATGGACGTCAGGCTGCAAATGTCCCAGATCACGTGGTGCCACAAAACCTGACAGACCAGTTCACCATAGCAACATGGATGAAGCACGGGCCCAGTCCAGGACTCAGAGCCGAGAAGGAAACCTTACTGTGCAGCTCTGACAAGACCGGTGAGAAAATAATTTCACTGTGCTCACTTATAAGATCCAGACTACACAAAACTAAATGGCAAATTAATCTTTTCATTAGATTCAGTTTGCTGACATTTGAGGACCAGTATGTTCCTCCTGCAGCACTACTGGAAAGTACTGACCTTTCAGTGACACTTAAACATTTTGTGCTTTGTCCTACATTGCAAAACATACCATAAGCATGAGCCCTATCGCAAATCAATAATAAAAAAAAAGAAAACATTTCAAAACAACTGGGTAATTAAGCTGAGACCAAAGCCCACAGTGACAAATGCTCTTTAAAACTTTTTCCCCACTGCATCTCCGAACTGAGCTGCCTGAACTGTGTAATTAAACAAGCCATCTGCACATTGCCATCTCCATCTCACAATGGTCTCACAGATGGCTTATTAGCTTACGAAATTAGTAGCCTGATCTTGTAATGCAAAACTGGAGAGCAGTTTATTGTAGACCACCAGCATCTTTTAAACCACTTTTTATTTGTAATCTTTTTGCTTAAGGATGTGAAAAGTACCAACAGTTTCAATGTGCGGCCCAGCTGTGAAATAAAATGCCCATGTTTTGAATCCCATCACTCCCCTGGGTGTGCCAGATGATATGCAGGGCCGGTGATGAGCCATATCACAATCACATTTATTTTCATGCCATTATACTGATAACTCATGTATGAAAAGTATATAATATGTTCCTAAATGCATGAACGCACTGAAGTTTATCATATTCAATTGATTTTTTTTTTAACAAATGTTCCTATTTTTATATTGAAGAGTTGCAGAGTAATACAAAAAAACACTATAAATGAAATTAGCAAATTCTGACTTCTGACAGAAAACTGTATTAGAATTAGAAGCAATCGCCCCTTTTATACATCTTATGGCTCAATCACACTAGAGTAAAAATGGGAAGGCAACCTCTCTGCAACACGGAAGATTTGGTGGTTGGCTGGTGATTGGGTTGATTTTTTTTTTTTTTTTTACATTATTTGAAAATAGCTGCCGTGACCAGCTCAGCATGCAATACTCACCGCTTTCACTCACAAGGCAATTGCACAGGTCGCTTGGTGGGAGGCATGTTGCAGCCAAACAATCGCAGTCTCAGACAGATTGGCAAATGTTTGCAAATAATTTTCATCTACCTTAAAAATTCAGACAGACGTCCATTATGATCTCTGTCTTTGAAGTATGCATTTTAAAGGCAATGGGATTGGAAGTTAAGTCACACAGTCACGGTAATTTGGTCATCCTGCAGTCTACAACCACTTCTTTTCCATAGTGTGACTGGAGCATTAGCACTGCTTAAAAACCTTGTGATAAATATCTTTATTATGTGATTATATGCTAAATAATTATTGGTTTTCACACCAGTGAAAGACTAAAGTTGGTTCTTCCATTAAAAACACCAAAAACCATTAAGTACCAGCTCCTCAGTGCGGGTATGTGTCAATAAGGAAAAAATGCAGATATGCAAGCGGCTCAGACCACACTCACTGGGCTGCCTGTGTTTAGTTGACTAATGTGGAAAACCCATTTGACATGAAAGTAAAAAGCTGTACTCTATGCCAATCTTTGAACTGAAGGAAAAGACAAAATTACTGACATGAACACGAGCAACATCAATTTTCCTTGAAATAAACCTGCTGATTAGAACCTTGTGTAATTTAAAACTGCGCCATATTAAAATGTGTGCATGTTTTTGTATGACCATGCCTCTTCTTGGTCTTCCCATTGTAGAAATGAACCGCCACCATTATTCTCTGTATGTTCACAACTGCCGCCTGGTGTTTCTGCTCAGAAGAGATTTCACTCAGCTTGACACTTTCAGACCTGCTGAGTTCCACTGGAAACTGGAGCAGGTATGGAGTACATATTTGTGTGTGAGTATGTGTCCTATTTAAATCTGAATATAGATTCAGGGTGATTCTGTAGAGCAGATAAAGGGCTTTTATTCATTCTATAGGGAAGGGAGAGGCTTTTCATTTTAATTACTGAAGGCCTTTCATGGCTTTTGTCTGCTTGGTTCATGATATAATAGAGTAAAAGACACCGCTATCCTACACACGTACTTAGACTCACACAGAAGTACAGACCAAAAGGGGAAAGTCTGTTTAGTTATGGGTAATAGCTCACCCAGCAGCAGATCTCTACTACCTGTCATGCCTCTGGAGAGTTGTTGAGCTAATTTGCACTGAAGGTATGTGTTTCAGTCCTGCAGGGAACCTTTAAGAGGTAAAAAGTTGCATCATGCAGTATAGTGTTGCGTCTACCAGAAGAATGCAAATAAGAGAGTTTTTTTTTAATCTCACAGAATGTTCCAGGCAGTAACTATTGCATTAAATAAAATGCATTGCAGGCAGGTAAAAAAGTTTTAGTCTTCAAACGACTTCTGTTTTTAACCCTGTCTGTTTAGAACAACGCAGGGTCAGGCTAGTGAGACCGTCAAACTGATGTTTAAAGGTCAGGTACATCAGTGACAGGGACACTTAGATGAGAATCATCTGGATAAAAGGAAGCTACTCCCCGCAGCTCTTGAAACAGGCATTGGTGAGAGTTGCATTCGATTCAGTTTTATTTACAGAGCACCAAATCACAACATCTGCCTCATGGCGCTTTAAACTTTAAGGTAAAGGTTAAAAAAGATGAGAGCAAAACAGACTGATGGCAAATTTAATGATATGTAATACCTCAGCAGTCTCAACCTATAGCAGCATAACTAAGTGATGCTTCAGGGTCAGAGAATCTAGCCCTAACTATAAACTTTATCAAAAACGTGTGGTCTTAAAAAGTGTAATCTTAAAAATGGAGCGGCTTTTACTGGGAGCCTCCTCCCCAAACTGGGAGCTGTTTCCAGGCTGACAGGGCATTGGCAAGAGTTGCATTCAAGGCCCCCCATTCTAATTTTAGAAACTTTAGCAGTCACAAGTTGCCTGGAGTATGAGAGAAAGGACCCTATTAGACTAATATGGTCTTTAAGATTGGATGGGGCCTGATTCTTTAAGACCTTGTAAGTGATGAGAAGGATTATAAATTAAATTCTCGATTGAACAGGGAGCCAGTGAAAAGAAGCCAATATGGGTGAAATACATTCTTATTTTTCTTTCTGTTTATTTTCTCGCTGCAGTGTTTTGGATTAACTGGAAGCCTTTTCAGGGAACTTTAGAATAGCCTGATAGTAATGAATTGTAATAATTCAGCCTAGAATGAATGCCGGAATTAGTTCTTAAGCATCACTTTAGGATATTGCACAGATGAATGAAAACACTGCAACATATTTGTTTAATGTGCATCTTAAAGGACATAGGCTAGCATTTATAATGTAAAAAGTATTGGTCACTTAACCTTGTGGAACTCCATGGTTAAGAAGAAGAGTAACCATTTAAGTAGAAAAAAATGGATCTGTTAAATAGGCACGATTCAAACAAGGGAATTGCAATTTCTTGAACACCAATAGCGCGTTTTAGTCTCTATAGTAAAATGTACATTTTTTTATTTTGATTGAAAATTTAGAGTCAACTCCAATTCCCCAAAAACAATGTGATACTTGGGAATGCAATAATTTGTAAATTTCATAAACAGAGAAAAATATTGAAACTAAGAAAGTGTTTAATTTGAAGAAAAATTGTTGATTTTGAATTTGATGGCTCCAAAAAAACGTCTAAAAAAAGTTCGGACAGGGCTATGCTTAGCACTGTGTAGCATCCCCTCTTCTTGTAACAATAGTTTGTAAACATTAGGGAACTGAGGTGACCAGCAGCTGGACTTTTGGGAGAGTCGTCCCATTCTTGTCTCGTATGGGATAGTAGCTGCTCAACAGTCCTGGCTCTTCTTTGTCATATTTTTTGATTCACAATGTGCAAAAGGTTTTCAGTCGGTGAAAGATCTGCAGGCGGCCCAGCCCAGAATCAAAGCCATGCTTTTGTAACAGGTGCAGTATGCGGTTTAACATTGTCTTGCTGAAATTTGCAAGACTTTCCCTGAAGGGAAGGCCTCAATAGGCTACTTTAGTACCTGTATATAACTTTCAGCACTGATTGTGCCTTTCCAAATGCGCAACCTGCCCATTCCATAGGCACTAATTACCCCATAAAATCAGAAATGCAGGCTTTTGAAGTGAGTGCTGATTAGAAGCAATTCAATTCAATTCAGTTTTATTTATATAGTGCCTAATCACAACAACAGTCGCCTCAAGGCGCTTTATATTGTAAGGTAGACCCTACAATAATACATACAGAGAAAAACCCAACAATCATATGACCCCCTATGAGCAAGCACTTTGGCGACAGTGGGAAGGAAAAACTCCCTTTTAACAGGAAGAAACCTCCGGCAGAACCAGGCTCATGGAGGGGCGGGGCCATCTGCTGCGACCGGTTGGGGTGAGAGAAGGAAGACAGGATGGTCCGGCTCCTCCTGATGTGGCGTCCATGTTTTCTATAAAGATTCTAATTTTATTTTAAATGAACGGAGGTGTTTCATGATCATGTTCACATACACCGTCTTTTCATGACAGAGCTTTAACCTGCATTTGTGGATGGCACGGTGAACTGTGACAGTGATTTCTGGAACGCTATTCTGAAATCGTTCCACGATTTGCAGTTTTTTTGAAGATTGGTGAACCTCTGCCCATCTTTACTTCTGATAAACTACACTTCTCTAAGTGTAGTTACACAGTTATGTGTCTTTTTTTTCCACCACTTACTTTTCGACCCTTTTGTTGCCCCAGTTTTTTGCGACGTGTTGCTGCCATCAAATTGAAAATGAGCTAATATTTTCATGAAATGGCAAAATGCCTCCATTTAAATATTTGATATGTTTTCTATGTTCTATCATGAATAAAATATGGGTTCATTTAATTTTCAAATTATTTCTGATTTTATTTACATTTTAAACAGCAGCTCAACTTTTTGGGAGATTGTGTTTGCATTTACATATTGTCTGTTTGCGTGCACATTACTGAAACGGTGTGACATTTGCAGAGCTCATGAATATGTGACTCATTTCCCTTCCTTAAAGGCTGCCTTTCCTCTTTAACTCGCATTTAATCAACTCAGCACTCAATTGTCTGTTTGGCGCAGTTGTTGTTGTTGTTATCACGTTGCTCTTATTTCTTAAGCGTTTGTATTGAAATCAAGGCTTCCACTGAGTTTAGCTGCAAAGTTTGTGTTTTGTGAAAAGGGCAGAAGTTTAATCGCCCAAATATATGTGCAGAAAGAAAGCAGCCAGAAAGTAATCTAGTTAAATCATTCACATGGTTCAATTTTTCATCTGATTATTTTATCAGAAGGGTTGTTTTCGCCCTCTGCCACCATTTTGAGTCCGTTTGAGTCTCTTTAGTCGGTCTGCATGGTGTTTGTGGGTTTTTTATTATGTTTGGGCTTAAATGTAACCACTGAGTAAAGGAAGTCTCGCAGTATAAAAGATCATAAAATCCCTCATGTCTAAATATTTTTGATGATAACCCAGTGAACCCTCCCAGCTCACCACTGTAATAATGAATGCTAGCTGTGTATCTAATCTAATTGTTTACTCTTGGGATGGCACATTTATCTGCCACATTTTGAAATTATTAGAAAATGCCTCATAATTATGGAGAGTTCTCAGAAGTTTCCACTCACAAAGCAGATTATAAGAGATTTGTATTTGGTGTGTGTGTGCAATGGTGCATCTCAACCCTGACTTATGGTTTATATTTTATCTGTAGGTTTGCACTGAAAAATATATGCAAATTCATTTTCTTGGTTTTTTACTTTTTTTTGCATTGTAAGGGCATACGCGGTAATTCCCTGCATTCATACAAACATCAGTGTATCTTTTGGTAGTCATCTTTGTTAGTGGTGGTGTGTACCTTCCAGGCAGAACAGTTGTTTGTTGCAGGTCACAGGTACAACAAAATGTGTTTTTCTCAGGTGTACCTTCCAGCCAGGTAGCTGTTTGTTCTAGGTCAAAGGTAGATTGAAAAGTGTTTTCCTCAGTCCACTGTTATTTTCTCCTGTGGCCCACAGAGGTGGATGTGACAAAGAGAAGGGCACCCAAGCAGCAGATTGCTAAGTTTTCCAAGCAAACAACCTCAAGACATGGTTCTATTTCTGCTTTGCTTTTTCTCATTCTCTCTGCATCTCTTATCTTTCTCCTATTACCTCTCTCATGCTCAGTCTTTGCTACTACACACACACACACACATACACACACATATATATATAGTTCATAGTTCAGATAGTGGGGATCCCATTTGCTCCTTTAGCTGGATCTTGTAAAAGACCATGGAGGGAGTGTGCTGTACAGTCAAAGAGAATTTGTGATGGTGCTGCTTACCACTACAAATCACTTGTGCAGAGACTCTCATTAAATATAAATGGAAACTGGTCTGAAATACCAGAGGTTAATGAGAGGAGTACATAAATGAACAGAGCAAAGAAAATAAAGTGCTCTGTGATTATCGTGTACTGATTATGACTGTGATTTGCTGCAATTTTTTTGTCATGTTTCTTTATCAAACGCCTGAGCGTAAGTTTAACCACCAGTTTTACCAGGAGATAGAAATAGAAATACATGCATGGAACTGAAATAAAGAAAAGACAGATGTGTTATTGTTGAACTGAAGTGCAAAATGGTGATTTTAGAAAGAAATGCTCCTCTTTAAAACTTAAGAACAGATATCAAAATCTGATCTGTGCCCTGAAGCAGTACACAGTATTTTATATGTGAGTACGGCTGATGCCAACCGTCTACAAAAAAAACCCTATTTGGATTTTTTTCAGATGGCAACCAGGGACCATCATGCCAATTAGTTCTCAGACCAAACCCATCAAAATATTATGTTTACCAGACAGCCATGCATACACAGACACACACACACAGAGAAATAAAGTAACAACACTAGCCATGCTGCAGCAGCTCATAATTAAAAAGAATGCAGCACTGGGGCGTTAAAAGGTTTGAGGGCTACTTCCACTGCCCTTTGTTTTGCAGGCATTAGTGAAACCACACTTAGCTTTAAATTTCACGCTCACTTTGATCTTCACTTAAATCTTTTTGACAGAGTGACATATAGACACCCGTCAAAACTTTGTAATCAGCAGCTTTAACTGGACTTCCTCCCAGCAGTGACAGAGAAGGCTGTTTCCAGCTAAGGTCACACGATGTTACTTCCTTCCACAAGTTTATAAAAACACAGAAACAATCATAACCGGATTCCTTGGTTGCAAATAACATTCTGCTTTTACTGTACTGAACATAACGGCATAGACTAACAACAAGCTGGAAGTATCGCTAAAGCAAATGGAGACAAAGTGGAAAGACGCAGATCGAGGTGCATTCACACTGGTATAGCATGGTGTACAGTACTGTGCAAAAGTCTTAAGCCAGTAATCATTTCTTTATTTTTTTAAAGGAATACGGCAAAACAGTGCAGCTATTTACTGTGCAAACATATGTGGAAATACAATACATAAGGCAAAAGCAGAGTTTCTTCCTTGAAATTCAATACCGCAGTTTCAAGTATGGCCACATTTATTCTTCAACACTGTCTGACCTTTCTTCTAATTTCTTTAAGTAGTCTTTAGGAATAGTTCTCCAGGCTTCTTGAAGGACATTTAAAGCTCTTCTTTGGATGTTTCTGCATTTTGTTCTGTTCTCTGTGAACATGATCCCACACGCCTTCAGTAATGTTGAGAGCTGAGGTCTAGGGAGGCCAATCCGAGACTGATAGTGTTCCACTGTGTGTTTTTCTATCCAGGTATGCTTTTATTGCATTGGCAGTGTTCTTGGGGTCATTGTCATGCTGAAAAAGCTGTTCCCAAACAGATGCTTTCTAGATGGTATGGATGATGGATTAAAATCCATGCATTCATAATTCCATCAATTTTGAAAAGATGCCCAAAAAGAAATGCAGTCCCCAAACCATGACAGAGCCTCCACTGTGTTTTACAGATGGCTGTAGGACACTCACAGCTGTACCTCTCGGACGGCCTCCTTCAGTACATACTGATGATGATTGGAACCAGAAATGTCAAGACCAGAATTGCTATTATGTGTTTATACCTTGAGTTAGATTCATAGACCCGTATTAAGTGGGTTAAACTAAAAAAAAAAAAACATTCCTCTGAAAATGGTCAGGTATAAGGACTGGACTCAAAATGGTTGAAAAAGTGGCCAGTGTCCAAAACGGCTTTTAGAAAGCCTGGAGGCCTATTGCTCAGCACTTTAAAAAACTGCAAGTAATTCTTGCTCCAGCGAAATATAATGAAATGAAGAAATGCTCAGGACTTTTGCACAGTACTGTGGATAGGAAAAGTAATAGAGTAGCAGTAATGTTGTATGAAGAGTTTTCTGGAAGTGCACAGAGTGTTAGACAGGATCATGAGTTTGAAGCTGGAAACCGAAGGGGTGATGTTGAAGGCTGTGAACACCATAAGTAGAAGAGAGAGTTAGAAGAGAGAGGGATTCTGGAGTAATTTGGATAAAGTGGTAAAGAGCATTCCCAGTAGGGAGACAGTGGTGATTGAAGTGGATTTCAATGAAGATGTGGTTGAAGGGAACAGGCAGATGGTCCGCTGTGGCGACTGTTAAAGTCAGAAGAAGAAGGTTTGACTGAGTGACCACCAGTATGACCGTGGCTTCTCAAACGTAAATCATACTTCCACTAATCTTCCTATTAGTTATCCTTCACAAGCCAAAGGGACTATCACTGTTTAGTGATCAATGAAGTTCATCTCCTAGATTCAGATGTCATGTAAGCAGAGGACATGAAATAATGAAGTATGCTTCATTTCTTTCATATCAACTGGTTCAGCAAACCAGAGATTGTCCTTGTCGGCTCACTGCATGGAGTACAAAGTACCACTAAAGATAGATTGTACCAGATGACAATGCATTGTCAATTTACGTCATGAATGCACTTGTAGGCTGAATCACACTGAAGCCAAATAATGAAATTAGGTCTGTACTCTCAGCATTAGCTCTACTTCCACATGCCTTTCTTTCTCACGAGTAAAAGAATTTTTAACATTCACTGCTGAATGTTACACAGTGTATTATATATTAACAGTGCATATTAATACTTATTATTTAGTATCTCAGAGTGCCTATAGTGCTTAAAAAAGACTAAACTAAGAACAGGAACTGCCAGAGTGCCTTGAGGTGAATAATGAGTACAAGAGTAGTGGAGGCTGTTGGAAAAAGGACTGTGGTAAGAAGAAGAAGAAGAAGAGGTGACTGTGGAGTGTCACAGCTGCTTCGTACTGTCCTTGTTCCTCCAGCACTTAGAAAGGACACCCAATGGCTTCCGCAGCAACTCCATTTAGCTCTATTGATTTTGCAATTCTGAGCCTAAGAGAGGAGGGGTAGAGTGTGATGAAAGCAAGCTGGCAAAGAGCGAGGGGGAGAGAAAGCAGCTTCCATTTTCCATGTCGATCGAATACTCTGAAGGAATGTCACATTGGACAGAAACCTTTATGCACGCATCTACAGGCACTGACTTATTTATGAGTTTATGTGAACACAACCATGCACACAAACACACACAGGATGCCTGCTTTTCCTTTCAACTTCTCAGTGTTGGTAATGGACTAAAGGATGAATCACTACCCTTTCTGAACATTATTCACTCTCCCGAGTCTGGAGAGCCTATCGGTACAATCCAGCTGTCGTTCTTACCAAGTCCTATACAAATCAAGAAACACTCTCTTTAAATTTCCTGCAAGCCAAAAATGGTAGGAAAATATCACACATGAAATCAAAGAATGACAAAGGTTAAGTTATTTTTCGAGTATGAGCTTTAATGTGCACCTACACCTTTCTATATTTCCCCAAAGTCAAGAGCGTGTCCATTAAAATCAAATGCTTTATAGAGAGAGCACAAAATATATTGTATTACAGAAGGGTTAGAGGGGAATCAAGTACCCAGTATTTTTCTCAGCATAGTTGTGAGATTTTGAAAGGATTAAAAGATTTCTTTTTCTTTTTCACATCAATTCAAAATAACTGTAAATATGACAGGGCATGGTGAGAGCTCCCATGTTGTGAATCACAAAACCAGCTCTCCGATTTCACCAATTACTCCTCTCACAACTTCTGCAGAACCCCTGCTATTTATTGTTTATGTCTGAGATCAATAATGAGGACTGAATGCTGGAGTTCGAGCAGAATTGCTCTTGTTGTTTGTCTCTAAAACCATCTACAGTTATCTGCCTTATCTGCCTGTTTCCACCATGCCTGTCGTGCCATGGCTTGTTCTCTGCCCCGTGTGGATTAAAAGGCCCCTTTTGTTTCCCGAGAGATTAATTGGATGGTGTGGGTTGTTGTGGTGTGGCGTGCATTGCCTCTCCTTCTGTTTGTAATAGATAGCGCCTATGCAGAGTGTGAGAATTTTTCATCTCACACACAAGAGACTAATAAATGTTCAATTTTACGTCTAATTGTGTATATCCACGTGTTATTTTCCTACGTGAAGCCTCGGGGCGTTGCTGCTAGACCAGATTTTTAAAGCAAAAGCATCTGGAGTGAGAAGACAAGGTAACCACGCTTTGTGATAGATGAGAGCACTTATTTAAAAGAAAATCTGACTCCATAATTTCTTTCAGTTCATGTCATGTTTTCTCTCATATTTACCATGGATCACTTTCATTTTGCCATTTAATCTACTGCAAGGACTCATAGGCAGCATGTTTTTGGATAGACAAACACAAGTTGGCACTGAAACGTACATTTGTTCCTTTCTGAGAGTGCAAAACAGAAAAAGACAGTAAGCAACTGAGGAAATGTTAAGAACTGCCTCGAGCAAAAACACTCTCAGTGTTTATTTCATTTCTAGCCTCTATTTTTCAAATGCCTTCATTTGAGAGCTCAGCTGGACTTTGTCCGCTTTAGGTGCTCCCTTCATCTCTCTAAATGTAAATTTCTTTGCACTCTGTGTGTGCTCGCGCCGGAGGGTGAGGGATAGCAGGAGTATATATGTGTGTGTGTGTATGTGTGTGTGTGTGTGCGTGTGCGTGAGAAAAAGGCTTCTTAATGCTTCTTATTGAGCACTTTGCATACATGGTGAGTGCACTACATAATGTACTACTAACAGCTTGTTTCTTCCATCTTTCTATTTACCACTTCCTGTCACTCCACACATATCGCTTGTCTGTTCTCTTCTGCTTCTCCAATTCCTGCCTTCATTTCATAAAAAGTCTGTTCACATCAGCGATAAGGTAGAATTTAAATTATTTACAGGTATCATATTGCTTCATTCATCAAGTAAGAGCTCCTGGAGATACAGGGGAAAGATAAAGATAAAGACAGGCAGATTTCAAACATTATGCTGAAAAGCAGACCATTCACTTTAAGCATCTGACATTTTTATGCATTGATCTTATTTAATCTCGAGCCTCATATCTTTCTTTGTTTCCATTGTTTTTGGTGTATCACTAACACAAATCAGATCTTTATTAGATATCAGATATTTTTCTTTTTTTAATATAGTTTGGCAAAACTTTTCAAAGTAGAAACTGACGGTTTAGAAGTTTTAGATAATCACACTTTGCTTTGTAACTTGTGGAAAACTTGGCAACTCTGTATTCTTTTAATTGGACAGTTTTTTTTTCAGTGAGTGTTCTGCATAGAAGTTTGCTAGATTTGCCCTTTCACAGAAAACTGCATGTTTTTTTATGCGCATGCCATTGCGCATGTTAGCAAAGCTCGTTTCCTTTCTTCCTTTCTTTTGCTTTGTGCCATTTATTTATTTATTTCACTACCCTTGTCATTCCCACGGTGACACATAATACGCTGGCATCAAAAGTGCGGTGCTGCATCTGTGTCAGAAAAGAGATGATCAGAGGAGAGGGGTGCGAAAAGGAACAAAAGAGATGAAAAGGGAAAGAGAAGGGAACTGGAAGTTATGACGGATGGATGAGGTGGAGGTGGGGAAAACAGGGGAGGGGGAAAAAATAGTTCAGACAAAAGGGCATAGAACGGGCCGGATGAGAAGTAGAGAAAAGGAGGGCTCTGGGGGAAAAACTAGACTTCCTAAAATTATCCGGTGAATGTTTGAAGAGAACGACAACAACAGCAACAACACAACTTCCAGCATCCACGGTTATTTTACCCAGTACTACAGTTATTTTGTCCATCACACAAGCTAAAGTACTAATAAATCTGATCAGACAAAAGGTTAGTTTTCACTTGAAACAGATGAAAACCCCATCATATATATTTATAAGATTTTAAGGAAGTCCCCACATCCGAAACCTCTCCAGTATATCGAAATAAACTTGACCTTATTAAAGGGCTCCTCAGCAGCCAGCACAACGTCCTCATTATTCTGTCGATGTCAGCAGATCTAAAAAGCACTAATGCTGTCTGTGAAACTTTGCTTTGGTGTCCTCCTCAGAAAAGGTGCGCAATAATTCATTCCGGTTCACACAACCTTTAACCTCTGTTTGGCCCAAAAATAAAAGATTCGAGGCCGCCGCTTTCCTCGTTAGCAGCTGGTCTAACGCAGAGCTGGCAGCATCTAATTGTTTTGCCAGAGATCTTCTGGGTGAAAAACCTCAATTGAGTCTGTGCTGAATTGAGACTGTGCAATATTTTCTAGGTCCAAGTGGCTCTTAAGATCTTCCTTCTTCTGTGCTGATGTGTAGGATGTAATAGCCTCTCGTAAATACACCGTGGCAGATCTCCACAAGATAGACTGGCTTATCTCCAGCGTTTTATCCTCAGCAATAAAACACTGCCGCTGCTGCTGCATGGTAATATTCTCTACAAAGGAAATAAGGCTGAGTAAGGTAAGGCTTAGTCACCACGGTCTCCAAGATGAACCTTTGTCAGAAGAGAAGACCTACTCTATACTGTGCTAGAGAAATGATTAGAAAGAGGATATTGTCTGTACAGTCCTTGAATCTATGCAAAACAATTAAGGACATAATCTTAGGCAACACACGTATTTTTCTCTCTAATTGATGGAGCGCTCTAAGTGGGGGTTTTTTTTTAATCGGATTATTTAAAAAAGCTGAAGCTTTGAATGCTGGGAAATGACAGTCACATTGTAACAAAGCCTTTTATTTTTTGCACACAATGTGTTGGTCTTTCTGATTAAATTAAAAAATAAAACAATTGTTTACTAAAATTTCCTTCCTGTTAGACTGCTTCATAGCAGCTATTGGTTTGGATTAGCAGAAAAAAAGAGAAACTAATTTTGTTAATGATGGCTTTATGCCATCAAGGTTCCCAGTAAGCCTTGACAGTGAGCCAGTATTTAAAAAACCCTTAGCTAACTCAGCTAAATGGAAGACATTGACCCCGTGTTTTTCCTGCAGTGGTATGTCCAAATGTTCTGTATAAAGTGAAAAATGTAAAACAAGCTAACTGAGCAAGCACAAAAAGTCCTGACAGAAATAGTGAAAGCACCTGTGTGAGTGTGTCAATAATGTAAATAAGCTTTGAGGTTAAAATATTCAAAGTGTGTCATACCTAAAAGCCAAAATCAGCACTTTTACTTGCACATTCCCTCTGCAAACAGTAGTGCATATGAATTCAAAAGGGTTTCATGGAGGAAAACGACAAAAAAAGATGTTCTGTGGAGGTTGTTAAAGTGATTTTTGAATCATTGGACTGTTTGTCTGTCCTCTGTCTTCTGTATGTCCTATTTCTTATGTTTCTTTCATTCAGGGTGAAAAATATAATGTAAGTTTTTTATTTTTATTGGTAGTAGGAAAGGAAAAATTTGCAAAAATAACAACTGCCAGGTAACCGACCTGGAAAATATTTTCCAAAAATGCCCCAATTTAGCCTGGTAGGAAATCCCAAAAGTTAAGAAAACTGTAAATGCATTTTTAACTTCCATGTTAGTGCAGACGTGATGTTTATATCTTTGCACTTCAACCTCTGTCTCTCCTATTTTCTCTCTTTCTGTTGTGGGAATGCTCTGATGATAGCATCCATCCTAAACAGGTCTGCAACCTGCCCGAGGACCAGCTCATTAAACTGTTTCAGCATTCATTGTCTCGTTACTTTGATGCAGAGGAGAAGTACTTTCAAGCTCACACTAACTAATATGTCATCAGACAAGCAATGCGTATACAAACATGGCTCTGCAACAGAGAATTGCTGATGGTATCTGCTAATGATGTGTGTGTGTGTGTGTGTGTGTGTGTGTGTGTGTGTGTGTGTGTGTGTGTGTGTGCATTTTAAATATGTGAGCATGATTTATTTTAGACAGTTTAGACAGTCAGCTGCATAAACAAAGTCAGTGAGAGATTGGATTCAGAAGCTAATCTTTCTTGGATGAAGTAGTCGAGTATATGTGCAAATAAATTTTCGCACTGAAGCTAGTCGAGAAAGTTGATCTGTAACAAAATGACTTGTGATCTTTCTTGTGTCATTTTTTAGTGTTCAGGTTTCAGATCAGTTTTACATTCTTTGGTGCTGAGATATTTCTCAAATACAGTCTGATTATGCGTGTGCTATTTATTTTTCAAGCATGCAGTCACTGTGTATGCGTTCGAAAACTTGCATATAAAAATAGATGTTATTCCTTTTTATTTCTGTTTGGAAACCACTCCATCAGTTATTATAATCAAAAGCAGAGAAAAGCAACAGGAACACACCACACAGCATAATTTCTTTTTCGTAGTTTGTCTGGAAATGGAGAGTTGCCGAAGGGATTTCTAGCCATGCTAACTCTGTTCATGTCTGTGCTGTGGTTCAGTCTGCTACTTTGACCTGAAATATGAATTCAATAATGAATGGATCAGCATAAAATGTATTGCAGATATCCATCTGTTCTCCCCGAGGATGAATCCTTGACTATAGCGTTACCAGGATTTAGGTTTACTAGTGAGTTTTGTTACTCATTTAGAATTATTTGCAAACTAATGCCATTTTCATGATCCTTAGCTTTACTAATCTGTGACGAAGCCGCTAAAACAATCCTGATAAACTGCATGTTTGCATCTTTGCATCTGCTACGTGGCATTGATATTTCTACAGATATATACAGTCTGTAGGCAAGACGCAAAACTTTGTACCAGAAATGTTCAGATTTCTGTTTGTCGTCTGCTTGTAGTCTGAGCAGTATCGACCAATCACGTTTAAGCGAAAGCAAAAGGGAAACATGTAAGCTAAAATTCAATAACAAAACTAACATCATTTGAGCATGTTTTTTCCCCTTTAAATCTGTCTCTAGTCAAACTGTAATCATTGACAAGAGTATAGAAAAGAGCCTTGATAGGACACAATAGAAGCCAAGAGGCAGTGGCCATTGCACCCAGAGGGTAAGTCATCTGGTGTCCCAAACTGTGCTTTTATAAGCTCCACATAGTCACAGCTCTAGGAAAATGCAGTATAATGCCATATAAGTGGAGACAGTCACCCACATAAACAGTGCCGATAATTGTAGAGGCATGCACTCACCTCTGCAGGCAGTCAGCCAACCAGCGGCTAAATGAAAGTGGCAATTCATTCTGCCTGTCTAGTCAAGTACCCATGCAAATCCTGAATATGAGATGATGAAACTAAAATACACTGTCATTGTTAATAACACACGGGTGACTTGCCAGAATATTTCACTTAATGTACAGTAAACGAAGGTTAAAAAAGAAGAAAAGAGGCATGACGTGAGGAATGTCATGCTACCAAAATGTAGGTTGTGATGACTACATCCAAATAAAACTCATCTTGAACCATCACATTTGAAGGTGGTTTTAAAAAGTGAGGTCTAGTGGGTAGGAGGGGTTTCTGGGCTCTCCTTTCTGTCAGCATATCATGTTATGAAAGCTAAATCCCTCGAGATTCTTGGTTGCTCCAACAAAGGTTTGGTCTACATTAGTTTTTATGAAAACTTAAGCAGAAATTTATTCTCCGTGTCTGTGTGTTTGGCCACTTGGCCTTAATGAGAAATCCGCCGTCCACCTGTCATGTTTTCTCTTCGTATCTGAAATTAGCAGATATTTTTCTGCTCCATGCAAACCAATCTTTTACTCCAACTTTAACCAAATCCTGCCCACCACACTGATTAAACTAAAACAGTCTGGCCTTTTCTTGTCTGAATACCTTTGAAATTATATTTACCTCAAGTGCCCAGAAATAATAACCTTTAAAAGAAAGTGCAGTTTCATTTGGGAATATTTATTTTAGAAAACAGCCACTGTGGCCTCATTATTTGTGAAAGAAGTTGTTCAGGGCCCCATGCAGTGCTGTTTGTACCATTATTGCTTTGGGCCGTAAACTATACTTGTACTCCCCCATTTAACAGCATAAAACATGAAACTTTGTTTTGTTCTCATTTCTATAGCTGTTTACTCTGTTCGGCACCGTGCGGGACGGCAGGTTGTCCTAACATGCACTAAGAGAAAATGCCAGAGTCTTGTCACGATAAAATATGCTAAGAACGTATTGATATTTTAATTACAGCTGTGACTTTTCTTGGAAGCATTGCAGTGCTCTTCAAGGTTGAAGCCATTTTTTGAATTCACTGGTGTATTGTCATTTTTAAGGCCTCTGTAAAAATTAGATTTCATTAGATGGCCTCTAACAGCTCCAAATTAAAGCAGCGTTCTCTCCGATGTGTAAATAAGAAGCCACTTGATACCAAGTTCACCATATTGACTTAAAAGAAAATATTATTTCATTGTTGTTTTTAAAGCTGGTTGCTGCTGCTAAAAAACACGAGTCATTGCATGTTTTATTTGGAAGCTCCAATCTGTGAAATATAAACACATACTGGCTTCTTCCCCTCGTCCAGTTCAGGGTCACTATTGGGCCCAGCTGTCACATGGCGACAGGCAGGAATAACATACAGAGACATCCAACCATTCACATCTACATTCAGTTTTGATCACCTGTTAAGCAGACCTGCATGTCTTTGAACTGTGCACGTGAAGAGAGCCCATGTAGCATGTAAACGCCACACAGAAAGGCTAAAGCGAGAGAACAGGCTGTGTCTTTATAAGTTCTCCAAATGATCGAGAATGTTTGTGAAGGTTGATAAAAGTTGTGTGGCACACGACTCTTTCTACAGCTGTGTTTGTCACTCACCGTGTGCCTTTAATGAACAGCTCATTAGACAGAAACCTCATTAGCGGTCTGACGACAGGGAGCAAATGATCCGGGGAAAAGAAGAGGAATTTGATGCGTCTCATTTATTGGAGGTAGAAAGGCAGGGCGCATTCAAGGATGCGCTTTTGGGTTTGGAGTAAACATCATCATGTTCATAACAGCAGCCCTATAAACATAATCCCCCATGGCAATACGCTCCATAATAATACTAATAATAATAAAAAAAACCTAAAAAAGACGTGTAATTGCTTCAGTAATGTATTTTTAAAGCTGCCCCTTTTTCATTTCTGTTTTAATCGGGCCTATTGTCTTGTTTGAGTGCGTACTAAGAGGACATATAATTTACTGGCAGCATAGCGATATGACAGTTTTTCTCTGTGCTTTACAGATCTGTGACAAGGAATGGCACTATTATGTAATCAACGTGGAATTTCCTGCAGTGACTCTTTTTGTGGATGGCGTGACTTACGAACCCTACCTGGTGACGGATGACTGGCCGATCCACGCTTCGAAGATCGATACGCAGCTGACCGTGGGCGCCTGCTGGCAAGGTCAGTGTGTGTGTGTGTGTGTGTGTGTGTTTACCACACATAAGAATAGAAAGACAGCCATTTTTAATGCTTTATTTAAAAGCACTGGGGTTAATTAGTTGTTTCAAGGCTGCATACATCCTTTTAATGAGAGAAATAAAAACAAGAAATGATATGTTGTTCTGATTTTTTGGCTTAGTGTTGCCTTTAACATAGTGCTGTGTGCATACATGTATCAAGGTAAGAAATACATAACATTTTCTGGTTTGTTCTCCCTTTAAGTTTCTCAAGAGTAGTTTTATGAAAATATTAAACTGTGATTTTGAGCGTCCTGTTGCATGCTCAATAATTTTTTGATTGTATTTTGCTGAATAAATTGAATTTGTCACACTATATCACCATAAAGCAGGAAATTGGCTACCAGTATTTTGATACTATGTAATACTCAACATGTGACATAATTACCCTGTGCAGGAACGCTATTGAAAGCAATACATTTCACAGTATGTGCATTGCATAATGAAATGCATTATGCTCCAAGAAACCGAATAGTCTCTCCGAAAACTGCAGGTGCAGCAGTCAGAAACATGTTTTCTTTTAATGTGCGGTTGTTACCAGCCTGAAAAATGCTGACAACATATCATAAGCATAAAGAAACCGCATCAACAAAAAGGCAGAGCGGCCCAGAGATGTTTAAAATTACATTTGAATCACAAAGGGAGAGAGCGAGAAAGAAGGCGACTCCCCGTTAAAATAAATAAAGAGGCTAACATTTACATCCCCGGCCTGCGAGCTGTTTCCTGTGACACAAGCCAAGCGGGTATCAAACAGGAAATTCTGCGCCGTCGTTTCCAGCGACAGGGAACGGGAGCGTGCAGAGATCGCGTTGGACTGAATAAAAGCTACCCTGCTGTCATGTTTATTACTTGAATAATTACAAAAATAAAGTGCTTCATATGAGAAAGAGACAGTAGTGATCCTTCTCTTGCTGCCTGCCTAAATCACATTCATAACCCTTGCCAGCATCATCCAACGCTTCAATCCTGATGGCGTTTTGGTTGCTGCTTAAATTTCGTTTCATCCTGTGCCTGATTGCAATTTTCTTTCTGTCGTCATCATTTTCTTCCTTGCTTCATACAGCCCTCTCTTGCCGCCTCTTTCCATGAATCTCTGATTGTGAGAGAAAGCCCTGAAGGAAGGATTAGCTAGAGTGAATGGAGGACAACTTTGCCAGCTATTACATCCCAATGAAGCCGCTTTAAGCTTCACTAAGCCGCAACTGATAACTTTGCAGGCCATTAGCGAGCAAGATTGCCTTTCAGAGTCTCTCATTTCTCCATCCTCCCTTTCACCACAATCAACAACATAATGATGAGACATGTGGAATAAAAAGGCATTTAGACTGTACTTTTCACTGCCCCGAGAGCAAAAAGAAGATGCGTGTTGTTTTCTTTACAAGGTTAACCCCAGAGAACGGTTCGGCTGTTGTTGGGTCTAAACAGTTTTCTGTGGCATTAATTTGTCGTTGAGCTTGAAAATGTGAGTTCGCCGTCCCATTTCATTTCATCTGCGACACGGCCGTGGGTGTGGACTTTTTTAAGCAGCCCTCACAGTATTCAGAAATTTTAGCAAAGAAGAAGCTTTAAAAAGAGCGTGGGGTGATTTTATGTGGGAAATGAAAGGCATCAATCAAAAGAAAGCAGCATAATGTACTCCTTTTGAAATCCTTTGAGAAGGCAGCAAAGAAACATGTATTCTTGGACTGGAGGTAATCCACCAGACCTTTCTCGTTTTGACTTGTCATAATAGGAAACGTGCAGTTGTAACTAATAACATTAATTATGGCTCTGCTCTTTCAAGGTGTCGTAGTAATGGCAGCGAAGCAGCGGGAGCAAAACACGAGTGAATGAAACACGTGCGGTTACTGGTGTGATTACTGTGTGCGCCTTTCAGGAGAAAGTTGAGTAGGAAAACACAGTCAAACAAGATCCAGGTTTTTGAAATATTCAAACATTTTCTAATGTTGATACGCATGTATTGACCTAGAGCACGTTAATGAGTCAGTTTGCCCAAATAAAATGGAAGAGAATCACAGTGAAAACAATGTAACCTTGAGACAGGAATGAAACATATTTGCTCGTACTTAAAAGCATCAGTCCAAGGGCAAATGTGTAATTTAATGTAGAGTATGTCTTTGCAATCTGGAGATCTCTCCAGATGATTTAAAAAAAATGTTTTCTGAATGATCCTGCTTACTGTTTCCAAAATGTCACAACTCAGGTATCCAAGGTCTGCTAGTTATAGTACCTGGCATTGTACTCTTCTCTTTTTTATTTCGTTTTGATTGATTGTGCAAATCTATGTAAAATAGATGCATGTTGAGATGTCATTTTGCAGGAAAACATGTCTTGGCGATGAAAAACCTTTACACAGGTAGAAAGAAAGGTAGATGATGGACAGGCAAATTAGGCCTTTTCTGCTCCCACTTATACCAACCTGTGTTCCAAAATGCACAGTCCTCACCATGTCTGCTCTGAGTGTAAGAAATGTATAAGGAAAACAAGAGTCCACCGATATATATGGAAAATAAACTTAGATTGCATTTTGTATGTGAAGGAACACTGTGTGACTGTAGACACAGATTGTGATATATCTACTAAGTGTCACAAAACTATAAAAACATAGCAAAAGAAGAAGTGGCAGGCCTAAAAAACTATCTTCAAGAGATGACCAGTATCTGAAAGTCATATCCCTGAGAAACAGGGGGGAGGGCGATCCAATAAAAGACCTGACACAGTACCTGAGAGATACATCTGGCCCTTCAGCTCATCCGTCTGCTGTTCACTGAAGCCTCATGAGAAATGGTCTCAGCGGTAGAGTGGCTGTCAAGAAGCCGTACTTAAGGAAAGGAAATGGAGAAAAGGCTGAAGTATGCCGGGTTACACAAGAACTGGACTGAAAATCAGTGGAAATGGGTCTTATGGAGTGAATGAATCCAAATTTGTCATTTTTGGCTCAAAATGTGAGTCTGAGTGTCTACAGCTATCTGTAAAACATGGTGGAAGCTCTGTTGTGGTTTGGGGCCATTTCAGCCAGTGGTGCTGAGAAAAGTATCATCAAATTTTGATCCATCTTGAAGCCATCTGATTATTAACAACTTCTTTCACACCGAAATACACACAAAATGTGCATGGCAACAGGTCTTACAGAGCGATTAACCCAAAGTGAAATATTTCATTAAATTGTCAGAAGAGAGCTACAACAATAAGTGTCCACAGCAGTCTGTGAAGCACGATGGAGGCTCTGTCATGGTTTGGGGCTTCATTTCAGCCAACAGTGTTGGAGATCTTATCAAAATTGATACGATCACAGCAAATTAGGGCCAGATTTTGATCCACCGTTTGGAAAGCATCTGATTGGCAAAAGTTAAATTTTTCACCATGACAATGCCCAATGATCCCACACTCTGCCAGTACAGTAAAAACATACTTATGGATTATTATCAGTCATGCATTGGCCTCCCTAGAGCTCAGATCTCAACGTTATTGAAGCAGAGTCCAATCAGCCAACATCCAAAACAGAGCTTTGAATATTCTTCAAGAAGCCTGGACAACTATTCCTGAACACTACTTAAAGACATTAAGAGAACACTTGACTAAGAGAGTTCAGGCTGTGTTGATGAATAAAAGTGGTCATATCAAATACTGATTTTCAATTTTGTTAGAACTGCACAAACTCTGTTTTATGTCTGATATACTGTATCCACATGTTTGTTTGCAAATCGCTCCACATGTTGTCCATTTTCCATTTGCAAAATGTAAAGAAATGAGAGGTGGATCAAGATTTTTGCATGTAGTTTTTGTATTCTTTCATGTGAAATAGTGTAGAATTATGATAACTGGGGAATAATTTTAAGTGATCTATGTCATCTATAAAAAGTTAAACGCTAATGATTCAACCTGTTTGTTTTTAGACTAAAGTCTGAGGTAGTACAGCACACAGACATACAACACATCGAGATCAATCAAAGGTTTATTGATTTGGTTGTCGTTAGGTTAATTGAAACAAAATCTATAAGTTTAATTAAGCATGTCTGCTTTCATTTAACTTATTCAACTAATCTTCTTCCTTCAAAGTTAAAGTCAGGAAATCATGTCATACAGACCTCCTCTTACAGATACCAACAATACATTTTCTGTTACGATATGTGATGCAGGAACTGCTGCTGAGCATTCTCTCTCAGCGCCACATGTATACACCCTTGTATGATTCACACTGACTGAGCTGAGGGAGTAGATGCCTGCAGCCCTGTGCAGGCCATCTAGTTCTGAATATCATCTGCAGTGTCTGTCTACAATTCCCCCGAGCGCCTCTGTACAGAATAGCTCTGTCCCAGGAGAACCTCCTAGCTCTGCTAAACGAGCGAGCAACTTTAAATAACAAAACTGCTGAGTCAGTATTCTGCAATGCTAAAAAGTTATATTCAGTTGAAAACGAAAAGATGGGAAAGCACTGAATAAGAAGCACCAGTAGAGGACCACTTGATACATACACTGCTGTTTTTGTCTGGGTTAATAAACAAGTTAAGGAATTTTCCCAGATAAAATAAAATCAATATGTTTCAGTAAAAATAATAATGATCAAATTCTAAAACTGGAAATATAATTCAATTAAAGACTGTGTAAATATTTCATTGCTACTGTGACATACTTGTTCGTGACACTCGGTATATTATGAACTACAAATACAGAGCGACATCCACCATTTTTGCATTACTCTAAGAGGAGCTGTCACCTTTTATGAGAATTTTCAAACGTGTAAGCCATAACTGGCCTGAAAGACTCAGGCAGGAAGTAATTTACCTTAAGGGGGGGTTAGACCTGTATGGAAATTACACCTGTCATGAGAAGTGGTAAAATTGTACCACGGGGCAGAGCTGACAGGAAAATCTGCTACGCTCTCCATATGAAAAAAGTGCACTCTTAAGAAGATGTCAGGGCTTGACAGACCTCCACAGCCTGTACTGCTGTGATACCTTTTACACAGAGGACTGTGCCAAGGTGTTGGCTTCCACTTACTGGTTTTATTTAGCTTATATGAATGGTTAGTTTGTATTTCCCACCGGCTGTGGCAGTTGCAGAACATTTTAGGTCAAACTCGCACTACCATCTGTCAAAGTCATAAATCCAATGTGACAACCTGTCAAAATCAGCTGTTCTGTTGCGTCCTGCGATGTTTCCTTGAATACTGCAGACTATATTCTGCAGGTCATGATGTCTGCTTTTCTTGCTTATCTAGAGTGTACAGCACTTAATGTATGTGTAAAGTTCACATCCCTAACCTAAAATTTGTACCGAAACCTATTTAAACACCTATTTAAAGAGCAATGTTATTTTCAAAGTAATCAAAGTACTTTTTTTCATGTTGGAGCTGATGTAATTTTTTTCATGTTTCTCTTTTAATCTAAAAGTTTGAGAGAAACAGCTCTCCATGGTTTCTGTTTATGTTTCCCTTAGAAAAGCACACATTTTCAATATTTTAGCCCCTTTTTCACTTAGCTTTCTCTCCCTTTTGTTACTTCTGTACTTTCCTCTTCTTTTCTCTTCTTTCTCCTCTCATATATCATATATCTTCTCTCTTCCCCACCAGGTGGTGAGGTAGCAACCCCAAGGTTCACTCAGTACTTCCGTGGTAGCCTGTCAGGTCTGACGATCCGACCGGGTCGCATCGAAACCCAGAAGGTTATCTCCTGTTTGCAGGCTTGCAAAGAAGGCCTTGATATTAACTCCCTTGAAAGCCTCGCTAAGGACATAAAGGTGCGTGGAAAAAATGGAAACATTCAACTTATTTCTCCGCAGTAACAGCCAACTGCATTTGCATTGGTCTAAAAGGAAGAAGGAAAGCACCATAACTAATTTATGTGCCGCTTTTAAGTTAAAGCTCTTTCATTTCTTATCTCTGGAATATGATGGAGTTGAATTTAAGACGTCCACATCTACATGCTTTTTGATAAAACTGCTCTAAACCTCCACTCATCATATTATTGATTTACATTTGAATTTGAATGAGAACAAGTCGTTTGTTGGTTTTTCCCAGTTTCATTTTAACCCAGCCCAGTCTGTGCTGGTGGTGGAAGGAGAAGATGTGGACAGCATCAACACGGCCATGACCAAGGTCTCCTACATCAATTCTCGCCAGTTCCCCACACCAGGCCTCCGACGGCTGCATATCACCACTACAGTACAGTGAGTGCACATTTACTCTGACAGTGCGTTTTTATCTCAGCTATTTAAGAGACGAAACACACGCCATGGCTTTTAAACATCCAGCTTTTCGTGCACCTGTTCATATCTGAGCAGCTCAGCTTTGGAGCAGCTCTGCTGGAAGTACTGTGAGTTAACATCTTGCTCAGGGGTGCATTGACTTTGAGAGACTGGTACTCGCTGTGCACGCATGCACGCATGTTGTGGAAATCTCGTGGGACCAGATTTATTCATGCAGGAGGAATATTCAGGATGTTTTGTGCACAAACATTTACTGGAGACATAAAACCACCTGTCAAAACATGAAGCATTAAATCTTGTCCTGAGATCTCTTCATGTATAGTGATTTGGTCATTAGCTTAGCTTCCTGCAGTGGAAATCACACCTCTGTAGTTTTCAGTACACAGGCTATATAATTATTAGCTAGATAACATACTGAAGTATGTCACCCCACATTAGCCTAATGAGCTTTTCTCAGCTGTAATGGGGCAACAGAAAAATATTCACGCAAGCACTGAAGGAACAAGCAAACTCACCACTTAAAGGCATGAACTGACCAGCATGTTCGAACCTAAAACCTTTCTACCCCAAAGTAACTGTGCTAACCACAGCACCAACACACCGCCCCCTCCAACAGTTAAAATTAGATAGCCCTTCTTACATTCAGTGTGCAATGGCGCGATTTAGGGACCTGTTTGATGTGCAGAGCAGCTGCACATTTAATGTGTCGTGGGCTTCTGCGTTTTGTTTTGTTTTTTAATTTCTGCCTGTTTCTTTAGACGTTAAGATTTTAACTCTTTCTGACATTTTAATGTTTGTGAAAATCCCCAGAAATCGAATGTAAAATGTGAAACAAGGTGGTCAGCATAAGATGGGTAGTGGTCAAAGGCAATGCAAACAGCTACAAACAGAAACAGCGGTGAGCAAAGCAGCTGCCAGAGCCGAGCTCTCAGTGAGATGGCGTAGGGTGGATCATTAGTGTAAAAACTATTAAACCAATAAGCAGGCCAGCTGTCCCTGGTGATTGCAAAGACCATATTGCTAGAGTCTATTTTCCTTGCTTTTGTTATCTTTTCCCTCTTCTCTCCCCCTCTCTCTGCTTGTGCTTCTATCTCTGCCTTTGATTTGATTTGACTTGATTAAATTGACTTTGTTCACTAGTAGCAGCAGCACTTCAGGATGATGATGCCAGTCACTCAACCTGCCTCTCTTTCAAGTACTTGTCCAGAAATCTCCTGCATGTTATTATTTCCCAGTACTGCAAACAGACAAACGGGTCCATGAATTTGGATTTATATTCGGTTATCTTTTGGTGAGCTGATATTTTCTAAATTTTCACCACTAGACCGAAACCTTACATTATATATTAAATGTAGTTGATGGAATAGACAAGTAGTAGGCTGATTATTTATTTTCCCCTGCATAGACCAAGACAGATGATGTGTACCTGTACGATATATATATAGTGTGCATGCACCGCCAACTGTTAACTGTTAACAAACTAAAAAAGATACAACTGAGGGTTTTTTTTAACAAATTCACAGAGAATTCACTTTCTCTTTCCCTTTAAGACGAAACGTTTGAAAAATCTTTTTTATCTTGTGTGATAATGACTATGATTATGTCTTTTTTTAAGATTTCAGTGGTAATTGTAAGTGGCACCCATGTTTGAATTACTACTTTGAGACTAACTCATTCCTGCGTTTCTGATTGGATCATTATTACATCCCAGTACTCATATGGATTTCCTCTACGGGGCTCATGTCTGCCCCGATCTGCTTCAAAGCTCTAAGCTGTAGCACGTTGGGCGCAACATGCTTGATTGTATATATAGATATTGCTTACTGTCCCAGAGAGAGAGAGACTTGTGTCTAGCTTGAGTGGTGGTACATGTTCACGTGTCTTACGTCTTGTCTCCACAGCCATGCAGCACCTGTTCCTTTGTTGAGCAGCAAACGCAGGCGGGTCAAATCAGCTTAGACTCGTGCTGGTCGATAAAGTGAGGCGAGCTCCAGGAGCAACAATAGAGGCTGTCTGACTCTGACAACACTTCACTGCGCTCCTCGAGATAACGGCAGATAGATCCGCCTTTGCACTCAGCAGATATGTTGAATCTGCAGTCCGTGAATAGGGAAAAAACAACAATATGTAGTCACATAACACATACAGTGTTCAGAAAATTCTTTAAGACGTGTTTTTTTAAAGCCACGGGTGTTTTCTCCATGTCACAAGCCCTGTCTGGCAGCATAAGTAGCTTATCAACATTTTCTTGGGCCATATCCATCTTTAAAATATTGTCTATACAACAGGTACAAAAAGACCTGATATCGTTAAATTAAAAACGATGTTGGACAGGGGTGTAAAGTTCAGAGATTTCTGCCACCCTTTTGTCAGCATCCATGAGTTGGACTGTGTCCATCTTGGAGGCTGCTTCTTGAAGGGTTGCAACCCTGTCGCGCTGACAGTCTACACACAAACAGACTGAAATAGTACTCAGCGGTAGTACCCACTGCTGTGGGAACTACCACACTGCTGTGTAGTAGTTCCCACAGCAGTGTTGTTTCCAGGATCAGCTTTTGCTTTGAGGACGCACACACACACACACACACACACACACACACACACACCCAGACAGATTTCAAAGTGAAGGCACTACAGGCCATGTGGTCAAGCCAGGTAACAAGCCAAGATTGATCTGAGACCTCAAACGTTAACATCCCCTTTTGTGGATTTCATTTCTTTATACGTAAGTGGGATGTTTTTATGTGCAGGTGAGAGTTCATGCTTGCTTTCAGAATCACACTGATTCAGCTTAAGTCCAGTTGAAACTGGGTTTTTCTATAGTGATATAAGCTACTTACAACACAATAAAACCGAGTACTGTACATAAAAATGTAATTCACATCATTTCATAGAATTTTTCTCCAGAATAGAAAAGATTTTCTCGTGATAAAGCAACGGAAATGATTTTTAACAGGAAAAACTGAAAGAAAATCTTTTGAATTAATATGCATTGTATATGTTTTCATAAAGCAGCTGGCCTGTTTGATGAGTGGGTAAAACAAACCCACTGGAGAATTTGGTATTCTTGCCAGTTTTCCTTTTTTGTTGCCAGCCTGTTCTGGCAATCCAACAAACCTCAGAAGTGGTAATCAATTATGATGCCTTACTAGAAATTGATTGCACAAACAAAGCACCTCAGCGGCCACTTAAAGCCCCTGAAAACGTATTTTCTAAACCGGGTTTTCGCTAAGAGGGATTGAATATGCATAAATTTCTAAGTTTGAACTGTTAGAGGTTTTTTCTTAATACTGGTGTGAAATGGGCAGGCACTATTAGCACTGCAAGAAAAACCTTCTTACAGCCCCCAAAAATTATTATTATTGAAATTAAAATAATCTTAAAAAGCTCTAAATACATTTAGCACTTAAAAAGAGGTTTTATTGCATGCAATCCTACACTGAAGTCTAGAGCCAACCCTTTATTTCTTTATATTTTGCTAGGAAGATGTGCATGACAATGAAAAGTGCAGTGATTGATTGAACATACATGGGAATAAAGCATATAATAGTTCTTAAGCTCTTCTTTGGTTGTTGGTTGCATTCTGTTTAGATGATTCTTCCTGTTTCCTCCCTTATGAATGGCTTCTTCCACTGAGACCATTTCTAGCTTTTTTTGGTGTGTGTGCCACTTCTTCTTTTGTTTCCACTTGACACACTGCACCCCACGCCAAGATATGTCAAGCACTTGGCTAACAGCTCTTTGGAAATCACTTCATTGGTACAAAAATACTATTTTATGTCAGACTGTGTTGACATTTTTTGTAGAGTCGACTAAACAAATGGCAACAAGATATGTGTTTGTGACAGGCTGCTAGTAACAAAGTGCCCAAAGATGCAATTTAAATTGTTTCTTTACTAAGTTGTCTATTACAACACTGGGTCATCCCTTGAGTTTGGTACCTTTGTATATGGACTGAAAATGAGTGAAAAAGCAGGCAACGTCCAAAGAAAAACTTTGAAAGACCTTCGGAAAGCCTAAAAGTTTGAAGCAAAATATAAAGAAATGAGGGGTGCCTTGAAACTTCTTCACAGTGACGTCAGAAGTGAAATGTTGTAGGGGTAATCTTGAAGGAAGAGTACATGAAGAGTATTTTCAAGGATTATGAGATTGAAGCTGGAAATTGAAGGAGTGATATTGAACGCTATCAGTGTGTGTCCCCACAAGTTGGTGATACAGAAACGTATTTCAGATACATTTTTTTTTTTATCTAGCCCTAAAATTTTAGGCCTTTAAAACATATTTTCTCCACATCATGAACACAAAAACAATATTTTCAACCAAACCTAGCACTGTTTATGCTTTAAGATTTTTATTTTTGCTGTTTTACTATTTGTCTGCTGTGCTTATAGGTTTGAAGTGTGTGAGGTTCAGTTGGAATAAAGAAATGTCCCTGTCGCTCCCTGAACCTTTAATTCAGTGCAGCGGTATTTAAATTATACAAAAGCAAATACGCTGCAGTAAAATCAAGAGACGTAAGCAGTGAGGCAGCAACACAGGTGCTGTCCTACCCTGTAACCTTTTCTTCTCCTCTTCTGTGTGTGTGTGTGTGTGTGTGTGTGTGTGTGTGTGTCAGGTGTTTTGGAGAGGACACGTGTCTCTCCATCCCAGACATCAAGGCAGTAGTTATGGTGCTGCCGCCCAGTGAACCGAGAATCACCATTGCTGGATCTAATCGACTCGTCAGGCCTGCCAGCGACCTCCGGGGCCCGCTGGGTGTGGCACCTTTCAAAGAGCTTCACATCACAAGCACAGTAATGAAGGGAGATGGCTTCGGTGGACGTGAGTGGGCTGTTATAGATGCTCTCAGCTTATATGTGCATCTTAATGATGCTTTTGTTAATTTACAATCATTTTTGCTGTTCTTTCTGTTGAGGTGTTTTATATTCGACCATATATGTGTTGGATATTTGACATCTTATCATTTCAAACGCTTTCACGCTTGTGCGATTTTGTGTGCATGCATGCAGCCCGCAGGCCAGGAGTGATGGAGGTAATGCACAATCTGGACTACTGTGATGTTCTGGTAATTGGAGAAGAACTGAATCCAGACAGAGAAAGTCTAGAGATTCATCACAGTGCTCTGCTGGGAAAACACCTTGATGCCACCAACTCCACCTCTGGAATATCAATTTATGGTAGGCTGGCAATGCTGTGTGACCTTCTGCAGCCTCATCTTAGGGAAAAATCTGGAAAATGGCGTGCCCTTTAATCAGCAGTCAGACGATCATACATTAAGAAAGATGTAAAGGTCCCTGAGACATGTCCCTGTCGTTTAATTACAGGCTTATTTATGTCGCCAATATGCAGTTCTGCTTCATGACATGTGTTAGAGATATTAGTAAGGCATAAATCTTTTTCTGTTACAAGGTGTGGACTCCATGGCTCACTATGAGCAGGCACTGAGGCAAGTGCGCTACAGGAACTGGCGACCAGCCAATCTGAGTGAGAGGAGGTTCAGACTCACCTGTTCGGAGCTGAACGGTCGCTACACCAGCAACGAGTTCAATTTGGAGGTGAGTTTGATATATAAACATTCTCATCTACCCAGGGTCTCTGTCTTATTTTTCTGGTTTATTTGTTTTATCTTTCAATGTTATCCTGTTTCCTCTTCTCTTTGTTCTGCATAGGTCAGTGTTCTTCACCACTCGGCACCTGTGGAGCACGCCAATCACATGGCTGTCCAATCCCAGTACATGAGACCCATCCATCACCCACTCATGATGCACTCGCTCAACTCTCACATGTCAGGTAAGACACAAATTGAGTCCAGTTCATTTATAAAGTGCTGGTTCTTAACAACTGTCGCCTGTGGGTGACTGTGGCTCAGGAGGTAGAGCAGGTCGTGTACTAATTGAAAGGCTGGTGGTTCGATTAAAGTAGCGAACACTCAGTTGCTCCTGATGTGTTCATTGGAGTGAGAATGTGTGCCAATAGAAAAATACTTGTGTGAATGAGACATTTTGAATGCTCACGTAAAGTTGAAAAGTGTTATATAAGAACCGGTCTATTTGCCTTTAAGCACTTATGTAGTAAGGTAAAGATTACTATAAGATTACTCTGCGTACTTGTATACTTGTATGCTTGGTTAATCAATGCCTCCCACCTGCTAGCTTATCTGCCTTTGTACTTTACTAGTGTTTTATTGGATTATGTGAAGCACTTTGGCTACCTCTGGTTTTAAATGTGCTATACAAATAAAGTTGTATTGTATTGTAATATTAAACAGAAAATCTCACATTCTGGTGATCCGCTGATGAGTAGGGGATAATAATTCGATTTTATTCATACAGCACCAAATCACAACAACAGTCGCCTCAAGGCACTTTATATTGTAAGGTAGCCCCTACAATAATACATACAGAGAAAAACCCAACAATCATATGACCCCCTATGAGCAAACACTTCAGCAACAGTGGGAAGGAAAAACTCCCTTTTAACAGGAAGAAACCTCCGGCACGACCAGCCTCAGGGAGGGGCGGGGTCATCTGCCGTGACTGGTTGGGGTGAGAGAAGGAAGACAGGATAAGAGGCATGCTGTGGAAGAGAGCCAGAGATTAATGACAAGTATGATTCAATGCAGAGAGGTCTATTAACGTATAGTGAGTGAGAAAGGTGACTGAAGAAGAAGGTATCCTGATGAGCAGTAGTTGGTGACTGTGGAAAGGAAGAACTCCCTTTAAAGAGATGTTTTCCAACCAGGGAAAAAGGTTCCCCGTGGGGTACTTCTGTGCAAGCTGGGGGGGGGCATGGACACATTAGCTAAACTAATCTGAAAACAACTGATTGAAAGCTTTGATCAGGAAGTTAGCTTAATGTAAAAACTAACAGTTAGAATATAGCTAAAAGTATAAAAACCAAAAATGTTAGATAAATGTACGCAAGCTAGCTAACTGTGTTGTTTAACAAATAAGATACATAAGATAGATAACATAACAGTAAATAAACAGTTGAATAGCAAAATTGTAAATTCACTCACTACTGTGGTCCCACCGCAATTTCTAATTTATGATTCTGATGAACATTTAGATTACTTTTACTCTGTTACTCCGATGTAAAGCATTTTCATTCGTTTTTTACAGGATCATTAGAGAACTTAAGGGAAACTATGAGCATCACAGCAAACCACTGTTATTATTATTATTGTATGTGTATGTCTGCCAATGCATAATGACTTTAATCACTGTTTTTTACAGGATCGGCACCTCCTGCAGCCACAGTCGTTATCGTGGTTTGTATCGCGGCACTGGTGGTGATTGTGGTTATTGGAGTCTACAGGATCCACGCCACACATCAGGAAGGGTCGAGAGAGGACGAAGATGAGGTCAAAGATGCTGAGGAAGAATGGGACAACTCTGCGCTCACCATCACTGTCAACCCCATGGAGGTAACTCTGAAAGATGTGGTTTAGCATTTAATGCCATTATCAGGGTATTTTTTTAGAAGAAGGACAGAGTGGAAGACTGAAGATTAACAGTATTTGTTAACAGTATGAACGTACCTGCAGTTGTGTCGTTTATACACTGATTTTTGTTTGTTGTTCTCTAGAACATAGGAGGACCTCAGGCTCTGGGTGATGAGGTAAGGCAAGAAGAACATGAGGAGGAGGAAGAAGAGGAGGAGGAAGAGCTGGTGGGAGGAGTGACAAGTGCTGAGTCGGAGAACACCGATGAAGAGGAGGATGATGATGAAGGGAGAGAAGCTGCTAAAGAGAGAAAGCAGAAGGGTAAACTCGGATGGGACAGTTCCTCCATAACATACTGATCACGAACATGTAAACATTAACACATATGTGCACAAACACACACTCATGCACATTCTCATCGGACACACACACACATAAAAACACACAGCACACACGTATCATGCAGACATTCCTTCATGCTCTGTAAAGGTATACACACACACACACACTCTGATGAAATAATTTACAATCTGTTGCTGGAAAATACTCTTCGAATCTTCCCATGTTGTCATTTTTAATGTAACATCTCCCCCTGCTGGACACAGTCAAACATGGCGTATGACTGAATGGAAATCGTTGTCTGTGTGTGCATCATTATTCACGTCACAACCAGTAAAGCAGAGAAAAATATGTCAAACAAGCACAGTCGAGTCATTTATTATGTGGGCACATTATAAATTCAGTCCCAAACTCTGAGCCACGAGCCAGATCTTAAATGATGTGACACTGATACGAAACACAAGCTTAAAATTGACTTTTATCCCAGTGTTTAGTATGTGTATCCTATCCTCTGTTACTTTTAAGTCTTTTATCCATCAAACTGATTGTTTTTAACAATTTAACAGCAAGGTCTATCCATCTACGCATCAGCTAGTTCATGTATCTGTAACATCTTTACGTAGCGTTCCCATGGCCTTGATAGTAGGTAGGACATAGCTGTGCTTTCTCTCTCTCTCTGTGTTTCCTCTCTTCTCAACCACAACACGTTTGATGTCCTTAAAGTCTGTGGTTCTGTGGCCTGGACACTAAAGAGAAACATTCCACATTCGTCCTGATTTACTGCATGTACAGAACAAAGTAGAAATATCAATTTTTGAACTGAATCTTTCATCTTTGAGTTCCTTGAATTATCTTGAAGCTAAAACGGTCACTTTTCCATTAGCTTAGAAGCTGATCATTTGCATCTGTGTGTGTGTGCCAGATCTATCCGTGCTGTGGCCCAAATGTTTACTGTTTAGGAGTAGCTAACTTTGGTTTTTACTCAGCACATGCAGTGATACAGAAATGTTGCGGTTTACCACTAAGATCTCGTGTTTCCTTTGGTTTTATCCATAGTAAAGGGAGTCCTCTATGCAATTATGGACCTACCATAAAGGATCGGTGCACAGAAACAGGGGTACTCCAGATATACGAGACAGATATAAAATTGATGCAGAACAGGCTATAATATCCTGACTTTAGTGCCTAGTATTGATCATTTTCCAGAAACAAGATACATTGCACCTCCCATCTATCAGTCAATAGCATCTCATCTTAGACCTGCCGGTTTCACAAACACCTAAATTGTCGCGAGTTTATCTAGTTGGACTTGACTCAGAGCCAGGCTGCTGTGATGTCTTATGTCGTGGACGGCGTCCTTGAGCAAATAAAATAGCTTTTGATGCCAACAATTTATACTGAGTTATATACTGTAGGATCTCACCTTCAGCAAAACCAACAAAGTAGGATTTTCTTTCCTATTTTGTTCAGTTGCAACAGGCGTGTCTGTGAAACTGGCTGCAGAAGTCCACATCTGCAGCTTGTAACACAGCCTTTCATGTCAAAGCAAAGGACACCCACAGATGTCAGCGTGCTGATTTTATCCCTCATGTAAAGGAAAGTAAATTCATTGTGCAAAGTTGTCGGAGCGCCCGTTTGAAGTCGTGCGTAGATATTGACAGAAACGGTGCTAAATTTAGGAGAAAAGAAGCAGTGCTTATACAGTATATCCACATTCCTGCACAACTTCACCACAGCTACAAGAAGAAGTGGATACTTCACTTACAGTCATTCCTCTTTGTACTGGCATCATTACAGATTAACACTCACTCGGACAAATTCCAGTTTGTTTAAAAGCTAAAAGGAACCATGACATTCCCATCTCTGCTCACAGGAAAGCACCGGTCACATGTTCATGTGTGGACAGTATCTATGATGACCTCTCTCACTGAGCTCTCTGATACTATGTGTCCTGCTCACCTGTCCCTCCTTCTGTTGGCCTGTGGTTGTGATGTCATCATTGTGAAATAACTGCCTTGTTTCCTTTGTCCCTCCCTCTTTGTCATAATATGCTTCTGAAGATTAAAGATTAAAAAAAAGGTTCTTTTACATATAATAACAAACCCTGTAAAAATGTTCAAGACACTTATTTTATATATCAGTTTCTTTTTCTTTTTGTAAACTCTGTGGTTGGGATTTCTCTCTCTTTAGTGGTCATCCCACTGCTTCCTGTATATTGACCAATAAAGATTTGTTTTAGACTCTACAAAGCTCTCCTTCCTGTCTCTACACTATACACCTGACCTGATGTGCACTGTGTGTGTGTGTTTGTGTCGAGCAGCTGATAAATTGAATAATTAATGAGCTGTCATTGTAGGTGTTGGCCAGCTGCATGAATGCATCATGCTGGAGCTGGCTGCCTGTGTGTTTCATTTGTTTTCATTATAGGCTTACACAGACAGAGGCAGGTGGGGTTCACATGAAATCACTGTGTTTATTCAAATTGCCTCTGAGCCAAAAGGAAGGAAGATGCACTGTATAATAGATTTTCAATCTGCAAAATGGTGCATGCACGAGGTGAGCAGTTTGAACACACAGAAACAAGTTTTTAAAAGGTCCCAAAATAAATTGGAGGAAACTTTGAATTTTCAATCACTTACCTGCACCTTTGAATTGCACTTCTGTTTTCCTGAAATGATCCTTGTCTTCATCACTTAAAATAATCTCTGGACTGTTTTTCATATAATTGCCCAGAACATATTGCATGTGCATAGCAGGTGATTATTAGCAAGGATTATTTTTGCATATTCAGTAGTTTTTGGGCCCCACATGCCAAAAGAGCTGGGTCATACTGCGCCACAAGGTGCAGCGCTCAGCTGATGCTACAACATTTTGTCAGCCTCTTTCTGTTTCTGTCAGCGGGTGCAGGTGTGATTGCAAATACTAACCTTTATTTCCTTCATCATCTGGTGTGTCCTGTACCATCGGACTCTGTGGAAGCCGCTTGAACCCTGTCAGACTCTTATTAGTCAAACCATTTCCTGAATACTTTGTGTTGTTTTTCATGTTAAGTACTCTAGCTTCACCACAGGATCGATTTTTATCATGTAACTTTTGAGCTATTTGCCTGTTTTTGTTTAAATTTGGGCTTTCAGGTTTCACAGTTTTTGTCATATGCACAGTAAAGAAACATGCTGTCCGCAACAGATCCCCTACAGAAAAAACAAAGAACCATAGAAAGGATGAAATAGAATAAATTATCATTTTAAAACAATTATAAAACACAGCATATGAGAAATACAGTAGAAATATATGGAAAAAAAATACAAAAAAAAATCTGTGCTGCAATCAGCTGCATCTAACGGGGGTCATTTGTTAGTTAGGTTTTCTCTCATATTATTGTAGGGTCTTAATCTTACACTATAAAGCACCTTGAGGTGACTGTTGTTGCGATTTGCTGCTATATAAATGAAATTGAATATATGTTCTTATAACTTTTTTGGAGATTTAATCGAATATGTACCAAAAGTAGCACAGGCCATGTTTAGACTCAGCTTGGCAAACTGCATCACATGGATTTTGAGGTCATATCTTATCAACAGCTTCATGTCACAAAAGTGGTGGCACCATTATTGGGAAAACGCTTTTTCCTTTGGTCACTAGAGGGCGCTACAACAACAAAAACAAAAGCACCTTGCCCTAAACAACTCGGCTCCACAGCTGCTTGTCTGTTCAATTTCTTAGATTAAAATGTTTTTTGTTTTTTTTTTTACTTTTTCATAATAAATGGAGAAATATTAATCTAAACTCGTGTAATATTAATTTTTATTGAATTAGAAAAAGCTAAATGTTGTGGTAAAGATTCTCACTGACTGGGATAGTGTGCATTCAGTGATGCAATATTGTGCAACTGGGACATATTGAAAACAGTTGTGAATCACTGTACGTGTCCAGAGCGAGGGAGACAGCTGCTGCTGCTCTGGGGTGCACAAAATGTTCAGAGACACAGCTCTGAACGTGATGCAATGATTGTGCCACAGAACAACAGCTGTTTGGAGAACAGGAGCAGGTTTGTGCTGTATATAAAAATATAGATGTAGCTGCTCAGTGTAAGGTAACACTGATCCGATAATCTTGGTTACCTTTTATAGTCGCTTTGTCTTATCCAGGAGTTGGGAATCAGCCATACAGCTCATGTAACATCTGCTTATATCTGACTTCAGCTGGCTAAATCCGCAAATAGCATTAAATGTCAGCGCAGCAGCAGGTCAGCTGATCACAGCCTGTACACAAAGAAAACAAATCGACTGAAGCGCCCAATGCAACATTTTTTTACTTGTTTTTACTTTATTCTCACCCCTCTACCAAATCTCACATTATTACAAATACATACTAAATACATACAAACCGATCTTACAAGGTTCAGCTCGCAACTGTGAAGCATTACTGCCCCCTGCTGGTGGAAGGTCTGACTCACCTTTCAATGACTGCACGTTGAGAGATCAGTTCTGCGAAAACTCCACAAATAACAGAAAACTGTTACATGCATGGTTGTTGGCTGATAAAAAGGAACAAATACGAATATTAATTTATGCGCTATTAAACAGGTTGTAAGTTTAATCTTATCTTGCAATATTTTAAAAAATGAAACAAACAGCCACTCTTCAGCTTTCCTGCAGAAAGCCAAACTGTACATGTAACTGAAGTTCACACTTGGTTTTTGCTGTAACGATGTTTCTTGGCAGTAAATCTTATATTGTTGGAAAGCCAGTTTATTTCCCCTTAAATGATGCCACATTTGTAAGACAAATGCATTTGTGAGTTGAGCAGCAGAGTTGAGTGTGTGGGCTGTGTCCATGAAAAACTTGCCAAATCTTCTGTGCCAATGCCAAACAGCTCGTTCTGCTACTGACTCTTCTTTGGTGTCGTTTATTGGATTGGATGATTGAAGTCTGAAGAAACAAGGAACATATTGGCCATTTTAAAAAATGAATTCATTTAGCAAAGAGGGGCCTGAGTAGCATATGGACAAACCATACACCGCCACAGCAGCCTGGCACAGTCTCCTCATGCTGGTCACACACTGCTGTGGGATCACATCCCATTCTTCAAGAGTTTGGCACAAACAGCACACAAGTATTAAATAGGGTTGAGGTCAGTACTGCAGGCAGTCAAATTCTGGAGGTAGTCTGTGATAAACATGGAGGTCAAAGTTTGGTTGTCCATGGCGACGAGATATGGGATTGCCTCTGGTTGCAGACATCTCTCTGCACTGAGATTACCTCCCATGAGCAAAAGGCTTTTTTTCCAGCGAGGGAGATGCTGCCCCACACCGTCACACTTCCTCCACCAAAAGCTGTTAACGTATCAGTGCATAATCAGCATAGCGTTCTCTGCGTCTTCTCCACCTTTTAACCCTATCATCCAACTATTGTAGGCAGAATCTGGACTCCTTACTGAATATAACATTGGCTTTGTGAAGTTTGTTCCAGATCTTCTTTGTAGAGAGCCGTCTGTCATGTCATATCCCACAAACCCTGACAGCAAATCCGTGGCAGACTGCCCATTGTTCCTAAGTGCCGACAGGGTCAGGAAACAGTCTTCTTAGGACGCCCACTCTGCAGCCTGTCTCTGACATCCCCCATTACAACTCATTCTTCAATCTGGAGATGGTACTTGGGCTCACTTCAAATAACACTGCTTGAAGTTGGCCTATTTTGCAGGCTCTATGCAGATCAGTCAAATCAAAGTCAAAGTAAACTTATTGTCATCTCTGCTATATACAGTTCAGCATATAGAGAGACAAGACGACGAGGCTCCAGTTCCATTTAGTGCAAAAGAACAACAATAAATATAGGAAGAATGTGGCATGCTTAGAGGAGACACCAACTGACTGCTGTAGCAGGGTCTCACAGATGCTGACTAAAAGGTGCTAATCAGACGCCTGATAGTCTGCCCCGGGCGGGTACGAGAAGCTCAAAACAAGGTTCAACAGCAGAATAGGCTGTTTGGCAGAGAAGATTTGGCAAGTTTTTCATGGGTGGAACCTGCATACCCAACTCTGCTGCTCAACAAATGTGGGACCATTTAAGTGAAAATAAACAGGGTTTGGAACGGAATATGATTTATTGCAAAGAAGCATCACTTCAACAAAGAAATAATTGCCCCAAAACACAAATTTCCTTAATTTTTGTGTTAGGCTCACACATGTGTTGGCATGTGTGAGCTTTAGTTTAACTTTTGTCGTTGGCACTTTGATGTCTCATAAACATCCTAAAATGGCTCTTAATTTGAAGTCCTGCAAGAAAAGAAGTCTAGAGTGTTCAGAAGTCTCAGCGTGTGGTCAGTCAGTGGTGATCCCACAGAGCTTTTCATCGACCGGCACTCATTAAAGTGGATCTATTAAACGCTACGATCTTGTGCATATAAAGAGTTGCAGCTCTGTTCTAGCTTGGTGTTCGCAGTATTGCTGACTGTTCACTTCTGTACGTGCTGGATCCCTGAGGATGAAGAAATGCAATTGACTAATTAGTAGCTTAATGTGCCTTCTTAACTGAAGAGCACCGCATGTTCAATAACACTGTAATGGACCTCAGAGGGGCCAGAATGCAATTAATAGCTATTGACTTTGTTCAGCTCTTTTACTGCAAATATGTGTTGTTTTTTTCATAGTCTGTAGATCTCTTGATTGGATTTTTCACTGTAAATTAATTTAATTTTGTTGTTACCCAACAACCTGGCCAGAGTGGAATTGGATAAGCGATGAATGGATGGATGGATGGATGGATGGATGTTACCCATATTTATCCAAAGACAACACCATGTTCATCTTCCTTAGGATATGCTAACACCCATGATCAAGATATACAACTTTAACAACTGAGGGATGAAACCAAGTGGACAAAAACTGTCATGCTCTGACACATAAATCAAACACACCCTCTGGAATGGGTTAGGATATTTAAACACAGGATTAACACAGTTTCATCCTTCTGGACGGTTCCAGCGTTGGCTGGAAAAACTGTGGACATATAGTATGTGTGTGTTTCTGTGCTTTGCCTACTAATTTTCCGATGATTTTTTTTCTCTTGCACAGTACAACGCACTTACAGACTTGCACGTACATGCACACAGTCCCTCGTATGTGTGTCACACACCATAGCAACAACATCAACCCTGTTATCAGGCAAAGGGTCCTGTTTCTCATCCCTGTTCTTTTCCTTCTCGTTTCAACCTGTCCCCTTGTTTTGTTTTTTACTTCACTAATGGACCGCTGCGTGTGTGCAGATCTGCTGGGGTAGATGAGAGGCTGCAGTGCGAATGCACGTAATTATTATTCTTCCGGCCACAAAGTGACATTCTCCTTGCTTTAAGGCAAAGTGGGAGTTTCTTCTTCTCTTTCTCTCTCTGTGTTGAATTTATTCAGGGTTGGTATGAGCACACTGAAAAACACTGTAGCGCCACAGCCAAAACAGCCCATGCAGCCCCAGATGGTCATAGTCATAACAGTTTTATGTGATGAGTGCTCTGGCTCGCACAGCTACATTGGCAACACATAATGTTTGTTTCCCACAGCACATTTGTTCAGCGAGTCCCTTTTTTATCTAAAAACTGATGACAGGAAAGCAAAATATTGAAGGATGTCGCTGCTGTTTATTCAGATAGCTCTCCACTTTAATCAGACATTTTCTCTCCACCCTGTGGTCTTTATCGCCACTCCGAGGCCAAACTATCTAACTCAGGGAGGAAAAAAGGAAAGGCGTGTTGTGTCGCGGACCCTTTTCACACCTCTGCTTCCTGCCCAAGTCCCAGAATAGAAAATAACAGCAGCTTTGTTGCCAATTCTCTGCTTTAGTGAGCATGAGGGTCAAATGTTTTGAACAGACTGGATACAGCAGGCACTGTATTCCTCTAAGGTCAGATATTTTTTTTAGTATAAGCTAAAAGGATTTTACTACTGAAGACATGCTGTGCTCTCCAGATTTTTGTCACACTAAGCTGCTTTACTTTTGCTCGGACACTTGGCGAGAGCAGAGACGTGGAACTGGAGATGTTTATATGAGGTCATTTTCCAAGCTACACAAGTTTGAAATTGTTGTGTGAATTGATCTTGAATGACTTTTGTGTTATTTGAGAGATGCAAGATATTCTTTGGGGGCAGATTGAAGTGAAATATCTAAAAGTAGAAGGAAGGCTTGCTGTCTATAATCCATCATGGAGAAGTGCCTTTTGTTGTAATAACATTTCACATGTTTTCTACTTCCATGAAAGAGGTGAGTCTCTCCAGGCCAGTCTAAGTGAGGTTGTGGAATTTACTTTAGTTAGTGAAATTATTGATAACTGCAAGGATGCAGTGAATAACAATGTTAACCATCCAACAATTTACATGTATATATTTTTAAATTAAAGCATTGTTGTCTCTGAATGTAAGATACACACAGGGATGTCTATTTCAATTTACTGTCTCATATTTAGAAAACTTTAGCAGATCTGCTGTGGAGCTTGAGCAAGATTTATGCTCATGTGTGACTGATTAGGCAGATAAAACTGCTGATGGTGAGCCTGCTGTTAGACATAAAGTGTCTGTGAGTGTGTGTTTAAGGATACACAATGTCCTGTTAAGCTAAGTGTTGGATCCATCTATGGCAGGATGATGACGCAGGAGCATCATTACATGGTCTGTCTGCCATTGATCTCCAAAACAGTCCCCTGTGTGCTGAGATATGGTGAGCCTGGACCTAATGATGTTTCAGTGGGAGTCTGATTCCAGATTGTGCAGCGGAAATATGACGCCTAAAACCACAGTGAGCCTCGGTAATGTTTGTGTTTGTGCTCCGGACGTTTCAGGGCATCGGTATCTCTCTCCGGCTGAGTGTGAGCTGTATTTACAGCTGCAGGAGCTGATGAGGACAGCATTAGCCGTTTACGTCCTCAAGTGGAAACTGCACACTTGACAAGAACTTACAGTTAAATACTTAACAGCCCAATTTTTCCCTACCCAAGCCTTGCTTGGGAGATAAAATGCTCCCGGAGATGCAATTAAAGATGCTGAAACTGTCGACCCAACGGACTCGCACCTTATTTATTCACCTTTTTTCTTGTAAGATGTGTTTAGGCTGACTTTAACACTGTAAACGCTCCTGCAGTCTGCTGTTTTCGGGCCTAGTTTACGAGATGAAGAAGGAAAGAAGAGAAACACAGAGATTTATTTTGAAATTCACTTGGCTTTTATTCACATTTCATGTCTGTTGACATCTCAACTGCACCGTCTGTCCATACATTCGACTACATACGTGAACAGGTCCTTTCCTCCCCCATCCTAACCTACAGAAACAGGAGGTAAGACCACCGCCATCACAAATAATAATAATATTAATAATAATAAAAGCAGCATCGAGCAAACAATTTTTAATTTCTATCTCCCTTCATCGTCAGCATCTTTGCATTTAATTTACCTGAATGTAACCATCAATGATCAGTTTAATGAAACAAACAGAACTAGCCTGTTATAAATAAACGTCGTCTTCCTACCGTCATCAGTCAGATCCCACACTCACAATAACAATAATAATATTAATAATAATATTAATGAAGGATATAAACTCAAGAGTAAAAAAAAAAAAAAATCAAACCAAAAAAAGTGACTTAAGTCTTTTTATTGGAAAGAAAACGTGATTGGTCTTCAGTGAGCACGTGTGTGGTTGTGCATTGGTCATCTGCATCCTATTATGAGCCAGCAGCACATCGCCTGCGCTACTACAGCCTCGAGACGCGGATCGAGTCGGCTTAGGTCCGCCCCTGTCAGTTTGTCGTTCGTGGTCATTAAGACAGTTGTGCGGCGAGCGTGACGGATACCGTCCGCCCGCGGTGAGCTACAGCAGGGTGCTACAAACAGCGGCAGGTGGCGTCTTCGTGCCAACAGCGTGTCCGGCCCGCGACCTGCAGCTCGCAGATACATTCGTGCACTCTGCAGCTTCCTGTGATATACTTTGGTTGTGAGATGACATCGTAATACATGATCTAGTGTCTGGTGAGGAATGGTTCGCAGTGCCGTAAAAAACAAAAACAAAACAAACAATCAAAAAAAAAAAAAAAAAAAAAAAAAAAAAAAAAAAATCCAATACAACAAGCATGATTAGCCCCTTTCAGACACGCAGAGCAGTTCCACTTTCTAACCACAAATCTGATGACAGGCTGCTGTTTATTGTTGGTGATCGTCAGCTACATCTGCTACACCTGAAAGCCTCATTGCTCCAGACGTTTTGGGAGCTCTATAGTCAAACAATCTGTAGTTTAAAGGGCAGTGAAGTACAGTTAATTAGCTAAATCTAACTTATTAAAGTTGTTTATACATTAAATAATAATCGTCCTTAATTTCTCAGCTTTCCTTCAGGGTGATCACTATGACACTAACTTCTTCTGTATGTGAAATATGCACAGTAGCTTTTTGAAAATTCTGCACCATAAACAAAAATCAGCAGAAATCTCAGCCTGAATATCAGTTTGGTTAAATGAGTCGACTAATTCATTGATTTCCACACATGCAGGATTATAAACATCCATATACCTACTTGAATCTCATAAAACAAACAGTAGATTAAAATTTGTCATATGTTAAAACATCTTAAAACTGAGTGAGAACTGGTGACTCCCCCCGCCATCAACGTTAATTTTTACTATCGGTGCAAGAGAGCACTTTTGCTTCATACCGTGACGAACATTATGTGCGTGTATAGTTGTTACGAATATCTTAATAAGTCTCCATTTAAAAGGGCCAGAAATGCTACATGTCTGAAAAGGGCTTATCTGTTAACTAATGTCTCCCTGAAGCCAGGACGTATCTTTTGGCATACTGACTTCAAACTGTGCATAGAGCCCGTTAGCCACACTTTGATGTGCTCTGTATGCAGTGTGAGCTTTTGGTCGTGGCCCGATGTCAATCTGATAAAAACATTAGTGCTAAAATCCTTTTGGACATCTGGACTCTGCAGCCTGTGCCAGTGGAGATCATGAACACTCTCTATGGGATCCAACAGCAATGATAATGGTCGCTGACTGCACGTCAGAAAGGCCTCCGTGGATGGGTTTAGTGTGCTTTCTCTGTGCTGTTCGTATTCCCGTCACTAGGTGGCGGTGGTCGTCTTACCACCGTCTTTTCGACTGCTTAACCACGCTGTGCCATCTGAGGATGGGCTTTTATTCTGGATGAGTGAGACACTGATGGGACGCCATCATTAAGAATTTATTTCAAGTTCTGAGCGGATGAAAAAAAGCAGCTCAAAATCCAAAAGAAGCTGGTGCTGTCCTATTCTTTGTTTGACCCCCGTCATTTCAGACACCATCTTTATATCCATCCTTTTAGAAATCTGCAAGAGCCGTGGCGCTCCTACTGTGGACATGCTTGCATCAATCATCCATCTTCGGACTTCCTTGTATGTTCCTTGTATTCCCAGCTGGCTCTACCGATGTCAGTCACTGGTACTGGAGGTAATTTTTTAAGGACTGGGGCAGAGGAAGGCGCTCGATCTCTTGAAGCCGGTCCCGACCTAACGCCACTCTGGCCGCACGCCGACACAGGTCCATCAGAGGAAGAGGCTCAGCTGAGGAGAGGGGAAAACGGAGAGATTTTGTTTAAAGTTAGAGGAAAGTCAACATATTTGACACAAATAATTGAAAACACGACCTGCACTTTAAAAAGGCCCTTATGACCATCTGCTTAATGTCCAGGTTTATGCATCTCAGCCATTTTTTCAGGCATAACACCTCTTTATGTTTGTTAAACACGAACAGATTAGAAAAAGGAGAAATGGGTCACAGAGGGTGACGATGCACACCTTTAAATATTTACACTTTCCACACGCAGACGCCATCAATGACACGGCTTCCTAACAGCTTAAACACGCCCACTACTTTAAACCCACTGAAACAGAGACACATGCTTCTCGACTTGCTCTCCCGCTGATTAAGAGCACATTTGAAGCAGGCTGCTGGGTTATAAATACACTCATATCTTGCACAAAGTTCAAACTAGTCCACATAGGTGTGACACTGTTACATCCGCTCTACAGTCAAGGTTCCTGGTCAACCTTTTCTCTGACCTTCAGCTTTAGTTAAGGACGTAACGGATACTGGAGGCGGCGGTCTGAGCTGTTCGACACAAACACAGCAGAGGACGAGAGGAGACTGTCTGAACTGTGCTGCTGTTGTCTAAGACATATGAACATATATATTTTATATGTGTAATGAACTCGATCACGTTTAGACCTAAAAATATTGGACCTATTTATTGGACCTCAATAATGGCTAGTTATATTTAATGTACTGGTTATATCATTATTGTTATAAAATAAGTCAAGAATTAAAAAAAGAAATATGATATATTAAATGTATTTGCCCCTAGAGATTAACACACACTGTTGTGAGCTTTCAGCAGCTTCCAGAATATTAACCAATGACCTCGTGTAGAATAAATTGTAAGTTGTGTGAGGTGCAGGTAGGATGCAGTTGTTATTTCCGTGTGTCATATCATCTCATTTTCAGGTGAGATACGCTGCAATTAGACTGTCCAGTTGTGGGTTCTGCCTTGCAGACAAACAATAATTACAGGCTGGTAACTTCTAAATGTTGATACTTAAGCCATTAACAATTGGTAAAAGATTCAAAAGGATTCAAATATACCACAATCATACCCCGGTTAGCTGGCAGTCAGGTAACAACAAAATATTAGTCAGAAATGTCACAACTAAAATTAGAAACTGGGTCGCCTTCACCAGTTTACTGAAATGTCCCCATCAGTGAATATCTCCTCTTATTTAAAAGGATCGCTATATCGTGAGCTGGAACAGGAAATGAACCAACAGCTTTTATGGGAATTATTAGAGACAAATGTGACTTCACTTAACGACAAAGTCAGATATGAAGTTCGACATCACGAAAGCTCTGCAGTGCAAGCAGCATCTCAGAAGCAGGACATGACTAAAATTTAAATTTAAAAAAAAAAATCTAATGCAACTTGGAGGAAAGTTTGACACTCGTGGTTTATGCAGTCAAATATAAAATAAGCAATTTAAAAAAAAACACACTGCTGGTTAGCGAAGTGCTAAATATGAACTGTCTAGACTGAATGTGAACAACTTAACCTCACACCTTCCTCCACACGGAGTTAACAGTATCATCAGTGTCAGTTAATGCTGATGACCATATCTGATTGGCCTAATCATACAGTAGAGCAGAGTGGGGCATGAGTGGGAGGGGGAATTAACTTTGCAGTCAGACAGCCATCCTAAAACTCCTCCACCTGAAGAAACATTAGTCACATAAAACATGGCTTATTGCATTGTGCTGTTAATGCATCCACCTTTCAAAGTAGTAATGCACCCCCACACAGTGACAGCTAATCATCAGTGCACCAACTGGAAGGAAAGGCAGGAACATGAGTCAGAGGAATGGAAATGGAAAAATTAGAATGGCACTTTAAGACTTGCACCAAATGCCTTAATTCGCACTTTTAAAGTGATCAGGATCCAACATTTATTCTTACTTCGCCCCATGCTTCACCTCTCCACACGGCTTCGTTTAACTTGGTCTTACATTTTTTTGTTATAATCCACAAAACTGGAAACATCTCCTCCACCAAAGAGAAAAAGGCTTAATTAATACCCACAATAATTTCAAGGTGTAAAGTGCAACGCAAAGAAATTCTGGAGAGACATTAAAGCACTGCTACCCTGTGAGTCTGCCTCTCCCCCTGCTGTTCTTACTGAAGACAAAAAACACACACACTGACCTCACTTGTAAACTCTGGATGCCCTCTACCACCACGTCCTCTGTAGCTGTGTGTGTGTGCGTGAATGAATATGTTCAAGGTTAAGCCAACAGGACAGCAGACAGGCCGTCTTCCACACCTTGCTGTGTAACTGTCACATTAATGCCCATCCACACTCACTCTCAAAAACAGCGTGTTACTTATGCGCAGTCACAATGACGACGGCGGCGCTGATTTCTACTTTCACCTCTGTTTGACTCTCGACCACTCTGCCATTATGAGAGCTGCTCGCCTTACAGTAACAGAAGACACTGCAGATGAGCGCTGTTCTGCGGCGGCATCAGCATCGGCAACTGTTTTAAGTGACATTTACATGCACTGATGTTTAATTGATTATTTTCCCTTTTTCTTCATTCATCATTTCAATGTTTTGTTTGTTTTTAACTACAGCTTGTAGTGGCTCAGATTACTGTTTTGGATTTTAATGTATTCACAGTTTGAAAGCTCACAAACAAACACAGAAGGTTCTCAGTAAGCTAGCTAAATATAGAGCTATCAGGGATGCTAAGCTGGCTTTACTACCTCACTGGCTGATGACCAGAGAGACAGAAAGAGTTTACTGTGACTTGCTTTTTAATTAGTTATTCCCCCAGTCTCTGCAGCAGGAATCGAATAATGAGACAAATCTTCTCAAAGTATTTACTCACCGGGATTCTTTATTGTATTTGGAATAAGCACTTAAGTAAAGGAAATGTCAACAAAACAGTGTTTTAAAGACAAAAACTATCAAAGAGTGAAGCTGCTGGGGAAAAAAGAAAGAAAAAGTTTCTAAACCTTGTGAGACTTTATATAAATATGGCTTAAAATATTATCCAATTAAACTAATGAAATCTAATCTGATCAGGTATGTTTGGGTTTTTTTGCATGAGTTAAACATTGGTGTGGGCTTTAAAATCCCTGCGATGATCACACTGTCTAATGAGTTCAGAAGTGTGTATCTGACAAATCCTCTGTGACATGTGCTGTTTTGTTGCTAAGAAAACAGGCGGCTAGTGTATTTATGCGCTACAGCGAATTAGTGGATAGATACAGATAAAGCATCTTGGATATGCGAGCGTTATGTAACGCAGTCACGTATATATGCAACCTCCTGTCTTGTCATCGTTACTGTCGTTATCTTTATGGAGACTCCACTTTGTCCCGGATAAGATTAATCCCATAAACGTACGTGATATGAACGCCTTATATTCTTCTGTGTTCCTTCAACTGAAATCGAAGCTGGCTCAATCTGCATCCCAGCATTTGTTCTGCCAGCAAAAACCTATTTGGGTATTCGAGTCATCTTAAGGCGCGAAAGACTGGATCTGAAAATGTCAAAGAGACAGTTACTGTGGCTACAACATGTTTTGAATGCCAGTCAGTTAACTGTGTGTGTGTGTGTGTGTGTGTGTGTGTGTTTTAGACGTGTGTGGGATCTGCGCCTTCACTTATCAAAGGCAGCAATTTTACACCACATCCAATTAATTTGTACATGCTTGTAGGCTTGTTTATTGCAGTTTCAGTTACGACGCCAACCAACAGCACTGTTGCTTGCTCACGGAGGGAGCCCCTGTCAGCTGTACCTTTCCTCTTTCCTGAAGTCTTAAAATAATCAGACAAAGAAGTAAATATTCACTGGTTGTGCCATTAATTTTGCTCTGCTACAACAGAGACTTAATTAGCTGCTGTTAGTTAAATAACAAGCGGAAATCAAAGCACCTCGAGGAGGAGTCATTTTTACTTCAATAAACTGAAGCATCCAACGCTGCACTGCTTTTACCTTATATACAGCCGTTACACATGATGGATTATTAATCCCTTTGCAATGAAGCCTAAAGATTGGCAGTGAATCAGGTGAATGATAACCATGGTGCATTAAAATGCCTTACAGCTACAAAACATGCTAGAAGGTCTTTTTATTTTATTATTTTTTTTATGTTTGGTCTTTATTAATGACAGGACAGTTTCAGAGTAGGTAGGAAAGGTAAGAGAGCAAACAAATGGCCCAGGGTCCAATTGGGATTTTCCAACAGCCTTGCAGCACACAGGTAAATCAGGTGAGCTACACTGGTGCCTGAGGAGGCTTTTAGACAGAAACAATACTGAAAGCAGTAACAATTTATTTTTTTAAGCACTCCGGTAGGTAAATGTACATGTATCATTAGCATTCATATCACACTGACTGTCTTTTACAGTGTATGAGGTATTTATAGTCCAATAAATCAAAAGGTGTGGGCTCAATAGGAGATATAACACAGGTGCCTGCTCATATTATTATGCTTGCTCTAGGTGGTTGTGCGGCTGCTATTTACTATAAGCTGGAAAAAAAAGCCGCATAAATCATTAGACGCCCTCCAGATGTGTATAATAGCCTTGTATTGCATTACAGAAGTAATTAGTTTGGCTTAATAACTTCAGTGGGAAAGCTTAGTGTAGTAATGACAAGATTTCATTCTTAATGACACATTTTCCATCATGTTTTATCCTATAAGCTTCTCCTCGAGTGTTTAGAGAAGCTCATAAGGAGATTCAGTGTGGACAGTGAGTAGTAGGTAATTTCCCTCTGTGTCATTACACAAGAAGAATCACACTTTGAAACGCTGCAGGAGTGAATATCATCGCTAAATATTGCCAATATATCACCTGAAGTCCAATTACATTGGAAAAGTGATTTCCTTCAGCGATCGGCTTTCTAAATTGAGTCTATAACACAGACTGTGTGCGCTGGGAATCAAACCCGCAACCTTTCAGCTGCTTTTATTTCCTCCACAATCTCATCTATTTTCTACAAAGATGTCAAACCTCGTTGAACATTCAGCGAGATGGTTTAGGTAACTAGCAGATATCAGATTGATGTGACATGTGACGTGACCCCAGCCAGTCTGGAACTTGTTCCCTGATTAGACATTTTATATGGATATGAATGGAGACCCTGGGTCTGCTGCGATGGGAACAAGCAGTAATAGGGGCACACAGTGGGACATGGCGCCTGTAATGAGATGCAGCGCACAGCGATGGAGAGCAGAATTTATTGTCTGTAGAAAATGATAATAGGAGAGAGGGTGAAGATGGCAACAGCAGCATTACTTTTATGATGGATGTAAAAACTGACCTGAGGGGACGAGCAGATGCTGAATAAATTCTGACAGACAGATGAATGCTGAAAAGCTAGGAAAAAAAGGGTCTGAGGCAAGAAGAAATACTTTTCAGTATTGTGTTTCAGGAAAAAAAAAAAAACACCACGGTGACCTGCAGCTGCTCTCTATTTTTTTGGGGGGGGGTGAAACCTTTTGAATATATTTCTGGTAACAAAGCTTTAACACTCTGTTTGGGCGTTTCCCACAGTTTTAGCTGTCTCACATTTGAGAGCCTGCTCTGAAGGAAATGGCATCATCGACTACCTACACAGCTTTGTAACGCCTACAAGTTCTGACAGAAAATGAAAAAACTTCCAACATTACATTTAACATCTGGGTGGAAAAGTTTGTTTTTATTTCGCTCTGACTGGAATCCAGCAAGCAAGTTTAACTAGCTAATGCTGATTAATGGATATTTTTTAAATGTTATTGTGCATGTAAAACCAACAAATATCTGGTGGACGATATGGCAGATATGTCTGTATCATGCTTGTTTGTCTTAAAGCTTTTGTTAGTGTAACGCTGCAATAACAAGATGCTGTCATCACACAGACCCACACAAACCACTATGCTTTTCAGTAAGGAAACCAACAGGATGCAACTTTTGTGTTACATTATTTCACCATGTACTGAGTCATCTCAGTCCCCTTTCTGCCCTCATGGGTTGTGGTAAAGCACCACACAAGGGCCACAAAGGTCTTATCCATTTGAATTCGAGGCACTCATCTGAGAATCTTCATCAATTTCTTAAGACTAACGGGGAGTTCCAGCCGAGGTGCGACCACACTTTGGCTCCTCTGACCGTAAAATCCTCGACTCGATTCACACCTCGGCTCATGCGACCCTTATTGAATCATGGGGGGAAATATGGTTCTGCAGAGTCGTGGCATTTTTTACTGCCACGGTGTTAAGTACGTCATGGTTTTCATCAACAACCTCTTTTTTTTGCTGACAAAAACAACACGATAGCTGAATAAAAACTAATGCACGAGCACAAACTATGATAATATGTACAGATACTTTGGTCGAGGAGTAAAAATTAGATGGAAGTGTTTTGGAGAGATAATGTCAAAGCTATGTAGAAAGGTGGGACAAGTCTTGAGTTTTAAAGTCATCCAATCAGAAGTGCTCTCCTTTTGCAGTAAGGTTAGATGTGCACGATTTGATCTGCCACTGAGAAACGGGGTAGGAGGCTGGGTACAACTAGCTGCCTGTTTCTCATGAACATGCGACGAAATGTCAACATTTGGGAGGAACAGAAGGGTAGACATGTGGACACAATTTGCATTTGATAAACAGAAAAATAAATCTGTGTGCACAGTGCAAATTTTTACACTACTCTACTATAATCTTCCGGTATTCCGATTAAAACTAAAAGAATTTCGCTCTCTAAATTATGACTAAAACTAAATGACATTTTAGTCAAAAGACTGACTCACAGTTTGCCAAATTAACACTGCTGTTACAAACAACTGGTCTGTGGGCTTCCTGCTTATGTTGTTGTTGGTCATTTGGCCAGATGCAGAGAAGAGTGAAGTGATAACATACAAAGAGGTGGACTGATTGTTAAAAACAGTGAAAATGATCCACTGCAGTCACCATCTGTGCTTCTCATGATATATTTTTAAAAATGTTATCTCACACTTTTCCTGTTCATGGTGAACTCTTGGTGTTGTTCCCTTTCCGTCACTTTTCAACCAATCAGTGTTCAACCTGAACTGAACTGAACAAGACTCTTGGATGAGAGGTGAAACACCTTCATGAGCTAAGACGTCCATTTGCCTTCAGTTTAAACACTTAATTATTACCACCATGGCTCAAAGACAACACAGCCACTCAGTTGAGTGCTGTTTCCAATAGTTTGGACGGCAGTGCAGTGACATCACTTCATGTGATTTGAATGTTGATAAAGAGTTATGTGAGGAATTAGAGAGTGCTGAAACAGCTTGGACTCAGAAGCAGCTACAGTAGCACGTACCAGTGCGTACGTTTAAACTGAAGTGATATAAGAAACCACCGAAGCCAAAAGCGCCGGTTGCGTTTATACAGTAACTGCACTGCTCTGCTATCATGAGTGAAACTGAGAAGAAGCTTCTTTTACTGAAACGCAGGAAACACAGAAGACTTCTTGAGTTCATGCATGTACTGTCAGAGCTGTGAACACTGGCATTGGCAAGATAAGCAAGCTTTACTCTTTAAACCCTATTACTTTTTATTTCACAGAAGTTTAACTAGGTACTAATCAACACAACTGACACTATATATAATGATAAAACAAGCTGATAACAGTTGAGGTAAGTGTTGCTGTCACATATACTTAGACTTCTAAGAAGGCTGCATGTCAGAAGTGTTAAGGAGCACTAATGTAGGGTTGTGGTCACTGAAGAAACCAAATTTCCTCCTTTGGTGACCACATTTATACTTGCATGCTATTTTCCCAGCATTATTTAGCAGCTAACTGAGTTGTGTAAAGCCACAAACTGCATAAACCAAAGTGGGTAGAGAAGACAGATGCACACATTACACAGAGAGCAAACGTCTAACTAAAACACGATCCTTTCCTTTGTCTCCTCTTCAAGTCTTCCTGCCTCCATTTGCCACGGCTTCATCTCATCTGTAACAATACACCTCTCCGCTCTTTTCTCCAGCGATGCTCTTCTATCCGCAAAGGAGAAGCCCCTCGGCTTGCTCTCTTCTCTGCTTCCCCTTTCACACTCTACATTTTATCCTCTTCATACTCTCCAAGGTCACCGTGTTTGATCTTTCCTGGCATATAAGAATTTATTGCTGTTGGGTGAGAGCAGCATTATCTCAAAATGTCAACAAGAGACAGAAAAAAAAACAGGTCTGCATTGTGCCTGATGACAGTGCAGTTTTTAATCATTATCCAGTTTGTTTAGGAAGTGCTTTCTAAGCCCAAGAGGTTGAAGAATTTAGAGGAGCATGTAATCCTTTAATCCTTTAATTAAAGCCAATACAATATGAAAATGAATAAACTTGCAGTTGCAAGGTTTTCACATGGTGGCAGAGCTAAAATGTGGGCTGATGCAAAATCCCAAAGCTTGCTCCTAAGTTTGTGTACATATACACAGAGTAACAACAGTTCTATAATGTGACCCCTTGGTATATGTCACACCTGCTGGGTTTTTCCCCCTCTCCTAATCTAAAACCAAACTATCACATAGCCGCAGACTGTTTTCCTGTTAACATGAAATACGAAAACAAAACCACACATTTACTCAAAGGAAACACACAAACTTTCTATCTTGCAAAAATGTTGACAGGTAGAAAAACAGATGCAAGGGCACACATTACTGAGGGAAACACAAATGCAGGAAATCAAAGTGGCAAACAGACACACATCCCCCAAATCACGAAAGATCAGAAACACTCAAACGGTGTCAAGAAAACAAATACAGAATGCACACACACGTCTTTGCCATCCACATGCACAGGCTTTGAGCTTGCTCAAGGGCAAATAAGTCCAGTCAAGTGCATGGCAGGGGTGGGTAGTGATCTCAAGTACATTTTAATACAGAAGATAATTACCATAACTTTTGACTTTCTGATTTAAATAGCCTCCTTACTAATTTACGCTTCTATTTTCCCCTTGTAGAAAAGGCTGTGTAAGGTTGCTTACATTCACGGTGCATACAACGTGCAGATGAGATTCTTTGAGGTTCTGGCAGAAAAACATATTTACATCCCTGAAAACTAAAAACTTCAAAGGCCTGTCAACATATTGATCTTTGACCCATGAGTGTTCACGTGATCGCTACGTGACCACGCTTCACAGCATGATTGCGTATGCACTCCAGATCAAGCCCGTCTGTATACTCAACCTTCACTTGAGCTCATGGGCAAGGTTGTAAAAGTATTTGCAGAATCTTTCCATAGACACCAAAGAACTCTAAACCATCTCTGCGGTGGTTTTTGCAGCAGTACTTCTCGTGCACACGCAGACACTACAATCTCAGGGTCACGTTTTACAGTTAATGTAAATGCATGACAAACTCAAATTACATCGTGGACCACATAGAGCCCATATTGATCAACTGTGGGCTGGACCAGTGAAACTCCCCTTTCTGTCAGTTCAACTACAGAAGTCTTAATATAACAAAAGAAGTGCAATTTCAACAGTATATCTTAGTTTTTCTTCAATGATAAAAATAAATAAATAAATCCTGCAGTAGTAAATAAAAGATATGTGCCAGTGTGGTTCTTTGTGCTTAAAACGTGAGAAATAAATGTGAAAAATTACCAAAAACGTCATGGCAGCTCATTTCCCACACTTTGTAAAATTGTAATTATAAAACAGGATTGTGGCCCAAAAGAAAAAAAATTTCTATAGCCTATAGTCATTTAATAGTCATTCCGTCATTTAATTTTTATTTTTTAATTAACTACTTTGATGTATAATGAATGGCCATGGGAGAGGTTTTTATCAGCCAAGAAAAAAAAAGCACCCATAAAAATTATTAAAATAGATTTCTAAGTCCAGAGTTTTCCAGAGTCGTCCAGTGGGCCGGACTGGAGTCTTTCCCGTGCTGTTCCTCAAGCCTTATGTTTGATGCCTTGGCACCCCTGTTCTAGATATGCCAAGGGGTTAAACTACTTTTTACATATTTTAAATCTTTCTAATATTGGGCCAAGTTTCTGTCTACATCAAACAAGAAAGTCAGCAGATTATCACCACACAGACACAGAAGCTTGCACTTCAGGATTTTCTTTTTTATGATTTAATTGTCATTTTGTCTTAAAAATGTGGCTAAACCTTCTGCAGAAGCTGCTTTGTCACTCATTATCAACTAGACATGCAAGCAGCTCATGGAAAAACGGTGCAAAGAGCTTTAAGTGTGAGGCTGTTTCGAGACAGAAAGAAAAAATTGATTCTCAAGGCGCTGAATCTTTATCCCATTTAAAATCCGATCTATCAGATACTTCCCTTGTTTTAATAGCCCCGCTGCACAGCTTCCTGCCCGGTCTGAGTCTCAGTGCATTGCTTTTACTATATGCTCCCCCCAAGAGTGTGACTTTCACATTGTATGTAGAACAAATCAGTGCAGAATATTAAATATAAAGCCTGCTTAGATCTTCTGGGAGGCGAGCAGTGCAGTAAAAACAGCTTATAAATATTTCAATTGACAAATCTGAGCCTAGGCAGTAATGAGAAAGTGGGTTTAAATTATTCGTTATGACACAACAAAGAGAATTTGTACAAAATAACCAGATTCAAACCTCACAACAAAAACAAAAACAGCAAAGACGAGGATTAGCGGGAGGTGTTTCTTTATTCTCCGACTCAAACACTAGAAACTGAACTTTGCCAGACGTCCTTCTCAGACATGGAGAGAAGTTACTAATGTACCTCTGGTGGCATCCTGTATCTGCTTCCCCAGATCATTGTGTGACACCAACAGTTTTTACCACTATCACACTTTAGGACACACTAAAGAAGCCACTGTGCAGAACTAATGCTTTAATGTTGCTACAATCCGTGAAGAATTTGTTAGAAAACGCTTTCATACTAAAAAACGGGGCAGCAACGGGGTGGGAGGACTAATGGCTACAAACAAAGTTGTTCTAAGTCCGTCCCACACAGACTTAGGAGAGAAGGATGTGAAAATCCTTTCTGTCTGAAGTCCTCCTAGAGCAAACTCCTTCTTGAAATGTTTGGGTAACTTTAAATTGTCTGTGGTATGACTCACATCTTACCGGCCACATTAGTGTCACGCAGAAAGATAGGCACTGTGGGCAGAGCTGGCCGGTACAGCGGAGCTGGTGGTAATACAAGCCACAGTGGTGTTTCTTTTTTAAGCCCTGCTCTCTTTTTACCATTACTGTAAATCCACTGTTTACTGTCTCCTCTGGGAAGGCAGGCAGAGAGATAAGAGAGAGGGAAGAACAGAAGATGTAAGAGAGCGGTGGACAGGAATAAAGGGAGCAGGGGAAGGGGTGAAGAAGAGGTAAAAAGAGCAAAGTAGATGAAGCAGAGAAAGATGTGAAGAGGTCATGAGATAAGAGGGAAGGGTGGACTCGACGGAGTGAGAGTGATAAATAGATAGGGACAGAGCACAGTGGGCCTGTCTGACCCTCAGATCCCCTTGAACTGCAGGAAGGCGGGCTTTAGTCATAAAAATCCCAATTTTAGAGGAAATCATGGCATAATTTACTAAGAACATCTTAAATTAAGAGACCCAAACCTTGTGTGTAAAGAGACTAAAGACTCTGGATTTTTCAAACTGTGCATTTAACCTGCGTAAGATATGTTAAGGGTATTATTACTTCAAGCCAGAATAACTAGTCTACATAGCATTTTAGCATCTTTTAGCTACTTTTTAGTTTGAAATTTAACTCTTACTGCTTCAATTTAGTCTCACTGATCCCATTAGCCCCGTTAGCATTTAGCTAATTAGCCATGTTTTTCATAAAATGCAGTTAAAGTCGTACTTAAAATAGCCCAGTGGCCAAAAACATGTGCTAATGGTGTGAAATGGTGCAGTTCACAACAACCTATTAAGTAACATGATGACACTGGATCACTTACACACATATCCAATCTGAGTGTGCTACAATTGTAACCTGCACAGGGTGTCCTATAACAGCTTGTATAGGCTCCAGCCTAAAAGAGTGGATGGATAGAGGAACGGTTCAGCCAGAGAGAATAGATGACAAGGAGTATCTGTGGCAGTTTATTCAATAATTAATGAAGATATGAATGAAAACAAGGATATAAAAATTCTCTTTTTAGATTAGATAATGCCAAAGATGCAACAAAAATAACAAATTCACCAAAAGACTGAATAACTGTATAAATGATTAGCTGGTGCTACTGGGAATGTTTCTATGGTTCAGACACCAACATCTGCTATATCAGTGTATTCCTCCTACTGCTCACTGTGGCTGTGATAATAGAAAGCTGGCGTTCCCTGTAACACAAACCAATCAATGGATTATAGCAGAGTCCATAATCTCTTTCTTATGGATAAATGCTTTTAAAACAACTGAATAATTAAACAAACCTAGACAGAGAGTGCCTGGCCTTAGCACATTAACAGATGTAATGTGCTGTGTAAACACTATTTCAGAATTTCAAAGATGGGCAGCCTCATTAGAGAGGCTAACCTAATTATATACACAATTAGGAAGGTAGCTGTGTATTTGTGTGTGTGCCAGAAGAAAAGAAGGAAGACAGAGGGAGAAAAACAAAGCAGGAGAAGAAGAAGCAGATCAAAGTTCAAAACAAATAAAAAAAAGAAGCGAGGGAAGTTTGGGGACAGCATACGTGCGGAAAAGGCTGCTGCTGTTCCTGTAGCCTCAAGGCAACTCAAGGATCATCACACACACACACACACACACAGGCATTGACACTTACTGTAAACAAACATGAGTTCTTACACGTGCACACATTCAGCAGGCACTCCTTTGCCACCGACCTAATAGAAACAGACTGAGCTAAAAACCCAGCTGATCCTTCACTGGCTTAACCTCTCAGGTCAGAGCATGGATTCCCCAGCACACACACACACACACACACACACACACACACACACACACACACACACACAGAAGCATCAGGTGCAAAACAAAAAAGGGGATCAGGTGCAAAAACAGAGAGGTAAGAGAGACAGAAGGGATGGAGACTGAACAGTGGAATTTAACCTGGGATTGTAATCCACCTCTGTGGTTCTAATTTAGAAATCAGCTGATTTACAGGAAAAGTTAAAATGTCGTCACTTGATTATCTTTAATGTTGCGCCTCTATTTGCACCTAGAACACAAAATGCTGCTGAATGCAGCAAGTCCATGCTCATCCAGTGGACTTGGCACTAAACTGAGAACAAGACCATTTTAAAGGAGAAATGCAGCACTTCTCAGGTTTCAGAGCCTTATAATATACTATTACTGATCATTCTGATATCATGTTAATTTTAGCTGTGCTGACTTTAGCTTTAGATAATGGAAAACTGTAACAATCAGTAGTGTTGCTGCTTACACGCAGTGTCATCTGCTCACGCACAAAAACAACACAGCCTGACGGAAAATTGCAGGCACGTGTTCACAGTCCGAGTACACTATTATCTGTGAGGTGCACGTGCTCAGATTAAGGTTAGAGACGCACCGCACGTGAGCCCGGACATTACAAAGCAGAGACAGAGAGGTTTATGATCAAAACAAGCTGTAAAATGATAAAAGCTGTAAAAAAACAAAACAAAAAAACAACAAAACGGAAGTAAACAAGCGGGCTGAGTAAGCTGATGAGCAATCTGTCAAGGAAATGATCTTTTTTAATTCAGGTGATGAGGATGTTTACCACTTCATATATTAATAATTTACTAAGACAAAAACAAAAATAGCAGTAATACGAAGGATTAGTTTGGGACTTTATAGTAAAAATGCATCAACTTAAGTATTAAAAAGTTTTAGAAAGTTATGCATGTAAAACATGTAAACCTACATTCGTAGGTTTACATGTGCAAGCTGTTATTGTGCTGCAGCTTCTACTGCAGCATCCCTACATACAGGAAGCCATTCACATTTAATTGATGCAAGCTTACCATCTCCATTATGCTGTAATGAAACAACGCTGCTTGTACATTATTGTGCATTTAAATCTTTGTGTAGTAAATAAACACAAAATCAAATTTCAAAATCCACCGAACAGCGAAAACCAAAAGTTAAACAACAAAAAGTTGTTAAAAACAAACTGACAGGAATCATAAACGATTAGACAGTTTTATGATTCTCGGGGATATCAAGAGAGCAATAAAAACTGGGAGGTGCCTTTGTCAAACTGTTCATAAGTGGAAGGAGTATCCGCTCTGCCCGACTGCACTGCACTGCTCAACACTCTTCATGTTACAGGCTGTTTATCCTGGGAAGCTGGATTCAGGAATCCCCGCTGTGGTACCACTGGAGGAAAATTATACTAGCTACATCTGGAAATCACCAGCAATGGAGAGCAGGTGGAACACACCTATGCATGCAAGTAAGTAATTGCAATCCTAGAAGGCATATTTGTGACAAGATTTCACAAAAGTTAAAAAATAATAATAATAAAAATTTCTGCAGGTAAATCTAAGACCAGAATTTGTGCACCACGTTTTGACTGAGTGGGCTTTAGTTTTTCAGATATTGTTTTGTTGTTAAAGATAACAGCAGGCGTCTGTTAGTAACAAACCTCCGGTGTGCAAAACACTGAAGGGAAGAAAGACTGCAGAAAAGCCTGAGTGTTGTTTCAAATCTCTCCAAGACAGTGAAATGGATATGATTCATATGAGGTGTAAAATATGATTACAAGTGGGCGAGTATGATTCACTCCTGCCACTCACTGCACTCTACCTTTCTTGACTTTAGTAATTGACAAATCTATAACAAGCACACTGAACTCAGGCCTTTGGATTCAAAGTTTTCTTGCCCTTTTCTTTCCAACAGCATCACGCGCACTCAAAGCTTTGCTGCTTGGTCCCAGGAGGACAGGCAAGAGCTCCACGGGTAACACCCTGTTGGGTCGAGGGCGGGTTTTTGACACGAGAGGAGGAGGTGCCAGTGCAGCTGCTGGTGCTGTCACTGCTGGACGCCATTTGACTGTGGTGGATGCACAGGGCTGGGGAACATCTGAGGACTTTGTTCCCAAACAGGAGAAAATTGAACTCCTGAGAGCATTATCGCTGTGTGGAACTGAGGGACCTCACGTTGTTCTGTTAGTGATTCCTCTTATGGACTTCACCGAGTCTGAGAGGAAAGCAGTAGAGAGAAGGATGGAAATCTTCACCTCTGCTGTCTGGAGACACACGATGGTGTTGTTCACTTTTGGAGACTTGCTAAAAGAAAAAGGCCGCAGCGTACAGGAGCACATCCAAACAGGTGGCCCTGCTCTGAAGTGGCTGATGGAGAAATGTCACTATCGATACCATGTGCTGGATAACAAGGCAGCTGTTAATTGCACGCAGGGGGGACTAAAGCAGGAGGTGAACAGAAGTGGAAGGAGACAGGAATGGACTTGGATAAAGAAAACTGACAAAGAAGCACGAGGGGTGAGCACCGGAGGTGAGCTGGATAGGAGACGAGAAGGAGAGCAGCAGCAGGTGAGAGAGCTGCTGAGCAAAGTGGAGGATATGCTGGAGGAGAACGGGGGGTGGCACTTCTCCTTTCACATGTACCAAAGGCTGGAGGAGGAATGGAAACGCAGAGAGCAGCAGCTGAGAGCTTTGCTCGAGGCACAGACAGAAGTGGGAAGTGCGAGGAGAAAACAAAAGACGGCAGAGACAAAGGCAGAAGTGGAGCCAGAACAACAGCCGAGTTTGGAGGCTGAAGAGCAGGAACAAAGCCGAAAGAAAGAGCTAGAGAACAAGGAGGGATGTGTGCAGAGGGAGATAAACACAGGGGAAGAGAGAGAAGAGGGAGTCGAGGTGGAGCTGATGAGACTGAGCAGTGAGGAGGAGAGGTGGGATACGAGCTCTGAGAGCGGAGGGGAGAGAGAAGAAGAGGAGGAGAGAGAAAAGATGAGGGGGCAGCTGGATGAGGAGAACACTGAAATAAAGACTGGAACAGTGACTTCATGTTGGCCCAGTGGGGGTCCAAGGTTAGTTTTAAGTCCAATCAGGAGGCTTGCCTAACGCAGCAATAACCACCAACTCCAACAACAACATCTGGTCATTTACTCTCATGTGCTGTAACAAAAACTCTAGTCATGTGATCACCCACTAGAAATAAACAAGAGAACAAATCTGGATCTTCACAGACTTACACACAGCCACAGGCCGTTCACAAAGACCGCCTTCACAAAGCTGAGCCAACTGGCTTCAGATTTATATTTAGTATAGACATGAGAGTGGGAAGGAAGTGTATGTCCCAAAAAATGTCAAACTACTCACAGAGTGTATTTAATGGACTAAAATGGTATCAAGTCAATAAACAAATACTGTGTTTTTTTCTGTTTTTCCATTTGCATTGTGTGTCAGTCATTGGTTCCACTGGTTATAACTGCACATATGCCAGTCTGCTTCTAAAATCATCAGGAATGTGAGACACTGTGTGATTTCAGTCCTCGCTTTTCTAATTATGTACATCTCCAAACTGTTGCAACACTTCCTAATTTTAAAAATATTTGCAGCACTCGAGTAATTAAAATCCAATTTCCCTTCTTGGGGTAAACAGACACAAATAAAGCAACTCTGCTATCCGGAGAAAAAGTTAGCGGATGAACTCTGATAAAGGAGGATGCTTTCTTAACACCGCTCTCATTATTTTCCCCTCTTATATTTTTAGATTTTCAATTTGTAAATAAAATTGAGGCAATCACTCCATTGGAGGTTTTCGGCCTAAGCCGAGGGACGTGTGGCGTGCCACCCATTTCATTAAATCTCAGCAAACTGTCAATTGGCTTCAGGGGATTGCCGTCTCTCCTCGACTGACAGACTGTTAATTCTCATCTCTGGCTCGCAGTCATGATGCCGTGCAAGGTCATTTGTGCCGTAAGCAGCGAGGTCACTCTCTGCCCAGGACGCCAGGCAGGACCAAAAAAGGCCATTTCAAATGCACATATTCAGATAAATATTTCATTAGGAGAGCTCCAGACTGTTCAGATTGTTAAGAAAAAAGAAATCCAACCCAACTATTCATAAAAAATGAGGGGTTTTTTTTGCAGTCCTTTGCCATTTTTGAAGCAATGCAAAGATTTTCAACACTGTATTAATTAGTGAGCGTGCAGACGCTGGATTTGTTTTCGTCCCGCCGCTTCTTTTAATTAGATACAGAAAGCTGCTGTGATACTAATTTGGTCCAAGAAGTCTGCTGTCTCCAGACATGAGCCGCTGAGATTTGTGTTTACAGAGCTTCACTGGAACCAAACGTTACACCAGATGCTTTCAGCAGTCACCTCTTCCCGGGCAGACTGTGCGATCTATCAGTGATCGACTTTACGAGTTTAAATACGAAATGTCATAAACCCCTTTTAATAGAGATTGCTTTAAAACTAACCCTCCTTGCTACCTCTGAACAGTAATGTCAGAGGCCCATTAAAACCAGTTATTTCAGGATGAATGGTGGGCTCTAACATACAAACTCACTTGCTAAAGTAAAAAAAACACGACTGAAAGTTTTATTTTTCCAAAAAGCATGACTTTTTGAATCAGTCGCTCCAACAATAAAAGCTTTCAGCTGACCCTGCAGCAGTGTTCTTAGAGCTGACAAAATTGTTAGCGTGTAACTGCTGCCAGTAATCTTCTATTTGATAACACAGTAAGGTTCCTCATTCAAAGTCTCTGTGTTGACATCTCTGACGAAACTGCAACTCATCTGGAATTTGATACCTTGTTATGATTTTTATTGGACTTCATTGCACAAGATGAAGTCTGACACACGGTTGGGTGAGCACTATCAGCTTTAAATATGCCATGAAATTCCTTATCAAGACAAACGGTGACTGGGAACAAAGTGTTTTGGGAATTACACAATACCTATAGCTGCCATTTAGTGAATGAAAGGTTCATCCGCAATCTGTGTTATGTAATAGCAGATCGCTACTGGTCAGGAGTCCACACTTCAACATAAGAGGTGCTTGCGCAATGTTAAAGAGTACAAGTGAAATTATTAAAGAGAAGAATTGTAATGGCGTTCACCTTTAATAGTAATATAGTGAATGACGTGGAGCTATAAATAACCCTCTGCACCTTTTATTTGTCTGGCTCCAATAGCTGCTTGAGGTGAGCACTCGTCTAGGCCACTGCTGTTGCTATGAAACGACTGACAACCCATTTAATGTGCAGCACTGGTGAGCTAAAAGCTGAAATATTTTTGACTTTTAGCGCTGGAATGTGCTCCGCTCGAGCAGCAACAGGCATGAGTGCCGTCCGATAAGGCTGTAGCCCGGTCACAAACTCAGCTTTAGTATATCTGCACAGACTCACTGTCAATGACAGGCTCAGCGTGTATTTAAATGCTAGTGCTCACCTCAAATGACATGATCATGACTATGACAGTGTTTCCCTAACATCTAACGTAGCATCTTCCTTAACTAACGTTTAACGTTAGTCGCCTCGTCTCTGTGTTAATTATCTCACATTTGAGTTTTTCCTGTTTTGCTGTGATTGCTGGTTTTCTCCATACATCTCTTTTGATCTTTTTTAGACCCTTTGATTTTGTTCAAATACGCCTAATCCTTTAAAAGTCTCCAATTAATCCCCTGCGTATCCGTAGTCAGATCGTCCTCTTCAGAGGGGTTTACTTTGAATCAAGATTAATGGGTTAGCAATCTATGTTGAGCTCTTCTGTGTGACAAGTGCCCATCTTTTTACAGGACTAGGAGAGCTGGTCATGTAAAAACTTAAGCTAAACAAACAGCAGCACTGAGAGCACAATCGCCATTAAAATAACTCAAACTCAATTGCTTATTTTATCGCTCTGTGGTTTCTGGCAGCATTAATCTTTTGTCTTGTTTGTAACTGTGTTGCTGTATTATTTTTATGTTCTTTATAGATGTTTTAAACACCATTTTATTATCATTACCTGATAACATCTGTGACTGAAGTAGGCGGCGCTCATAAGGATCATTTTGTGTGAAAGAAGACTCATATGACGTGTGAAACGCCCCCATTCATGCGAGCAGACAGAGAGACTGAAACAGAAAGCCCGGCTTGACAGAGAAACCTGATAATTGCTGTTGTGATGCCCATTATCTCTGACTGGAGTAGGAAACCCTGGCTTTATTGAGCCTCCTTTGTAGTATACCCCTCTAGTTATTTTCAGGATCTTTGTTTAGGATCATGTTGAGGCTCCTTGTTTAGGCTTTAAGTTTTTATCTTTTTTGCTGGCTTAATTAAGAGGGTTTTTTTTTTTTGTTATTTCTTGCCTCAGTGTCCTGCCTTTGGTTCCTATCTAAAACCATATTTTTGAGACGTTTAGCTTTGCAAAGGTGGGTGAAAAGTGTGAAAACTGAGACAAGCAGGGCATCATTTTTTCTCCTTTCTCTGTATTTTGCACCAAAAAGCATGGTGTCGCAAGTCATTAATAATGAAGAAGGTGTCAGAGTGTTAATTTAAGGTCTAAAACTTGCTTATGTGCAAAGACATTACCCATGACCTGCCATACCACACTGAAGTAAGACAGTTAAGCAGAGGTGTGAGGTCAGTGTGTTTCTTTGACGTCCAATATCGGTTCTTTGCGAGTACAGTGACTGAATGTGGAGAAACAGACGAATTGCTGAGACTTTTTTTTTTCTTAACTGACCTCAAGCTGCAGTGCGCTTGAGATAAAATCAGCCTGTATGTGACACATAAATTAAAGTGAGTTTGACACCCCTTGTCTCCACATATGTCCCACATTCTGGTTGACAAATGGACTCTTAAGACCTAGAGGTTTCTGATACTGCTCGTTGTCCTTTGAACAGAAGTCGTTTTCATCACTTAAAAGTTTCACAGAACTGCTAAAACTTTTGCAGCCACCAGAATAACAAAGAAACAAACAAAAAATGTGAACTGAATCAAAGCTCTTAATTTTTTTCATATTCTTTTTCTATTGTTTCTTCCGATGATCACAAGGCACTCGCCACAGTTGCTGAGATACACACTTTTACATGATAACCTGGCCTAGAAACTTAGTAAGCTCAAGGAGCTAGTAAACCATATCTTTGGCCCTTTAACAAAAACCTATACCCTGATGTTACAAAGTGCATAAGTTGCAGCTTTTTTTGTCTTTCTTAGCAAGTCTACAAAAAAAAAAAAGCCACAGCTTTTGCTGACCTTGATGCCGAAGTCCATTCTTGTTTCTTCACTGGTACAAAGGTGCTTTCAAGATGTGATTAGCTCAGTCTAGAAGAGACTGACAGACAAAACCTGTGAACTTATTTGACCCCAGCTGAAAATGATACTCTGCCAACTACAAAAAAGAAATTGTTACTAACCAACACGCACATCAGTCATAATTACATAAATGCTCACGTAAATGCAAAGGCGTCCGACTGATCTGATTAATGCGGTTCTGTCCTCTTCTAAAGGAGAGTCTGCATCTTTCCCCTCTTTGCTGATGCACTGCTGTGTGCTTATGCAGCCTTGTATCCCTGCATGCAGTGACAAACAAAACAAAGACACTAGCTGTGTTTTCTAGATAAACGAGATGAGCTAATAATGGAAGAGACGAGTACCAAGTGAATACTGCATATAGCTGTAGTTTATGTGAGGCCACACAGGCCTGTCACACACTGTTCAAGAATTTTTCTGGCATGTCTCCATTTACTCACTCACCTTCCCCCTAGCTTCGAGCTCATAAACAAGTCATCCGCTAGTCGGCTTAACACCGCTGAGCTGAGACGACCCACGGTGCCGCTTCATGCTCTAAAATGATTCAGTGCAAGGTGACTTCTTCGGCTATTTTTTTGCTCTGATGCACTCCGCTGTGGATCTTTACTCCATTACAGCCATCCATCACACACCCACTCACAAGATTAGAGTGCACTGACAAACTTTTGTCACTATCTGTTCTTCTTGGAAGTTGAGTCATAAACCGAACATAAAATATAAATTTACAGAACCGAGAATTACATCACACTGTGTTTTACACTGAGTAAGTCACCATTCGGTTTACACACCAGCACATGATGGTATATTCTTAGTCAAGCATCTGAAATACTAAGTAACTACTTCTAAACAACACTTTAATTAAAGCAGGATTACACATCTCTGACAGCCTTAACTCAACATTTTATTCCTCAAATGTAACTTCTGCAGCCAAAGCGTATGACAGAGGACAGGGCAGCAGTGTGGGCTTGGACCAGATCACAGCAGGATCGGCCAGCAGAGCTACAGTAACCGCCCGGGCACAGAGCCCAGCTGAGGGTGAGGGGACCACGGGGCAATGTGAATTAGATACACAGAGGAAGTGATGAATAACTAAAGAAATAAGAGTAACAGATGAAACACGGGCTGTATTAGGAGAGAGTTACATAGAGGGCAGCAGAGGAAGAGAAGGAATAGAGAGGGGGAAAAGTGAAGAGTGAAAGCAGCGAGTGTAAAGAGATCTTTACCTTTGGGCCTGATCTTTCTGATTAAGGAAGGGTGAGCATCTATGGTATTAAATATAGACTTTGTCCCAGTATAAAGATTTAAATGTTTTAAATCACATGAAAAGAAAACAGCAACAGAGATAAAGCTGAATAAACTGGTGTAATTCAATTTTAACATACAAGTGATATATGCAGGTATAAAAACTTGTCTGCACTGCACTCCCTCCTGTATGAGACTACAGTACAATTCATCAGTGAAATATCGGCATGAACATGTTTCAAATACACTTTTCCCATATGCCTCTTCACTTAAAAGAAACATTTTCTGTCTGAATCATGTGGGAAAACAACTCCGTAGGTTTTTCTGTGTCCATCAATTTTTGCATGCTTGGCAGCAGATTTCAACAACGTTCCCAAGCAAAGCACTTAAAACACGACAGGTCACACAGCCACAAATACCGCACTTTCTATGGTGTTTTGCTGGAGTTACAGTAGAAAAAATATGTTTGGGCGGGCAGGCAAAAATGTTATCACCCGAGATCTCTGATGCCACGAAATGAAAGAACACATCCGCTGTGGCGCTCGGCTGGAGGGCAGACAGGGCATCAGCAAAAACACTCTGAAAGAATTACCTTGTATTGACTCTATACACAGTGAAATCAAGCTGAGCAAGTGCATCATTATATTACAGTCATTCAACTTTTATTAAAAAATACTAAACAAAACAAAAAACAACTTAAGGAAGCCATGGTGTAAATTTTACGACTGTGAAAGCATCAAATCAAACGGTGACCTGCGTTAGTCGAGAGCAGCTCGACGCTTCGTATCAACTGTGTTTATTTGTTTTTTGTGGATTTATTTTGAAAGCGAGCAAAAGGCCAGAACAGTCATTTCTGCGGGAGAAATGCCACTGAGAAGTTTATACACGACAGGCATGCGCTGCTGGTCTCCAAGGTTACCAGCGAGCACAACAGTTGTTGGATTTCATTGTGAAATCGACACTAATTGTAGACATTAGCAAATGGTAGTCTTGTGTGTACAATGTTTGAAAGCTCAGTGAGCACAGAAAAAGCACGAAACAAATGAAGAATGCAGACCAGCTGCACACCGAGTCATACACATGCTTTTAAACACGTGTGCTGATACACCTAACTGACGCAAGCAAAAGTACTGAAGTGCATTATTGCAGCTGGGTTTCTTTTGACTTACAGCATTAGTGCTGCTCTAAGAGATGCTGGTGAGTCAACACATGCAGTTAACTCATAATGAGTGGAAAATAAAAACCTGGCACGAGCTTTGATATTTTATCATCTTCATGAAAGCAAAACAGCAGCATGAGAGTTGTTAGAGTACTCGATGTAAGTAAGCATGTTATGGATCAGTCACACTACACGCTGTTGCCTGAGTGGCGACACGTGTTGTTTAGGGGAATACTTCAGTGGCTACCTGCACTTTATAGTGGTGCAAACAACAACAAAAAAAAAAAAGGTTAGCCTCTTTAAAGCAGGTCTTAGTTGCTAAACATAACATTTTGTCTCCCATAGGTTTCTAAATTAAGAGGCAGACACTATGGTTGGTTGAGGAAATACAATAAAAGAGCCGTCATCTGGCTCAAACAACTAATGTTAACTGGTAGAAAAGTAAAGGTTAGGACAGCCTATTGGCTAGCTAGAGCTAGGATAGTTGTGATGCTTATGAGTTTATGTAAGATAAGATATCCACGATAAGATAAGATGATTCACCTCTGAAAAAGACAAATCGAATCACAATGGTAACTTAACAGTTTAGAGTTCAGTAATATGGCCTCATGTTACAGTCGGTTTTCTGCTGTAACTTCATTTCATACGTGTCCTGTATACACAAAACTAGGTTTATGAAATCGTGGAGAGGAATTGAGAAAACTAATTTCCCCAGCCTCAGTTTTGTGGCCGTTTAACCCCGGCATAACAAGGTTTCTAATGAGCTTGTTCCCTAACGAGCTTGTACATGAGAAAAACGAACTTCCAATGTGACCTGAGAGTATCTCAATTTAATGTAACAGTTAAAATAGGTGTGTAATTCTTTCCGAATCAGGTGGTGGGCAGGAGGGAAATCTGATTATGGACCTGCTGTTGTTATAAACAGTGTTAGGGAGACCAGATTGCCACGGTACATGTGTTTTCTGTAAGTGCTTATTTACGTTTCCATGAGTGACCTGGCTTTTGAAGCGGATGCACGCTGAATCACTGACAGGAAAATTATGAAAACATGAGTAATGTCACAAGCTAGTCAAAGAAAAATGAGAGTGAGGCAACTTTAAGGACTGCACTCCACCCAAAAACAGCTCCAGTGAAGCTGCTAGGTGGCAAACAAAAGAGGACTGCACATGTGTGAAGGTGGCAAACTGCATGAGTGTGAATGGGGAAATTGCTTAAAGACCAAGTGAGAGCTGCCAACTTTCCATGATTAGAAACATTAAGAGGAGGTATTCCAAGGGCATAAAAATTAATCCATTACATCACGTCTCTGCTGTTTTAAAGGCCAGGATTCCTGAACACTAATGCAAACCCCTTGACCAAAGCCATGACATCGCTCTGACAAGATGTGCAAACAGGACACATCTGAAGTTTTGTCATCTAAACAGTGCGGCTTGCTTTTAACAGGAACAGGTGGACGTAGTTCACAGAGAGTTCACGGACAGACTTTAGCTCCTCTTCGTATGTCACAAGGGAAACAGCAGATGAGAAACATCCAGATCAACGAGAGAGATGGCGCCGTTCGGACTATCAGTGCCTTCAGGTACCTTCAACTCGGCTAATAGCTTGGAGCGCAACAGCAGTTGTTCTGCAGTGCCGCAAAAAATAAGTAGAGAAAATGAACTGATAAACAGTTGAATAAGCTGAGGGAGTTTCATTCATCAGGGAGGAAAATGCCGAAAAGACACAGAGAGAGAGGGCCGAGAGACCTTTAAATAGAACTGAATCCCTGAGAGCGCACAAAAGGAATCCAGCCTGTCAGTAAATTGGTAATGTCAGGAGGCCAAATTGAAGTGTTGATTAGAGGCTGTGCCTACAGCTTCCTGAACAAAGAATGAAGGAGACGAAGATTGTGGAGGATTATCTTGCTCTCATTCATTACTGCTCTCCTTCATTACAAAGCCGGGGAGTGATTGGATCGCCCTGTTAATAACATCGGACCTGTGGGCCTCACTGTGTGTGCGTGTTGGTGGCAGATTTAATAAATGAAAACAATGCTGTTCTGAGTCATCAGAGCCTGAACACTAAAGTATCAAAATCATTCCTCTGGTTTATTTTATTTATTTATTTTTTATTAAAGTGGAAAAAAAAAAACACACCCACCCAAATATTTTTGTGCATTTACCTACAAGTAAAGGCAACAGTCTAAGGTAATATCCTTCTTCTTCTATGTCACCCAAACAAGGCTCCAGTGTCTGGGAAAAGCGTGGCTCACAGTCATAGTTTTGTCTGTGGCAGCGTTAAACATGGGATTTATGGGTTTGTAAAAGGCAACTGCTGAGCTTTCAAAACTAATTTTGGCTTCTAAGCTTCTCATGCTTGCATAAATTTGTCTGGTGGCTGGTGCTGCGCTGCATAAGAGGCTGCGAAGCACAACTGATTCACCTAAAGACCTTTCCCTGGTTTAAAAGTAGACTTTTAAAAGTTAATTGACGAGGACTCGTGTGTTTCTACAGTTCTGTCTATCCCCTTTTAAAGCGTGCAATGCTTTCCACTAAAGGATGGCATCTTATGTTGGCTCCATGTCTGAATGAGCGCCCGGGTCGCCTTCTCATAAAAATTCCAAAGGCCGTCAAGTAGCTTCACCAAGTCTGAACATGTACAAAGTAACAAATCTGTCTCTCGAGGCTTGTTCGTGTGGGCCAGGCGCACCTGCTTTTAGTGACGATGCACACCGTGGCTCTCTCCATTGTTGTTTCGGGTATGTCTGGATGAAGATGTAAGAACTGTTAACTTAAAAGTGACCCCCTGTGTGAATGACAAAATGCCATCACTTAATAAAGCCTGCAGCGTTCTGTATCCCATCCCGGGAAAAAAAGCCTTACGAAACACACACAAAAGCTCAGGATGGGACAGACAGGGGGAAATGGATCAGTCCTGACAGAGAGGCAAGATAAATGGGGAGATAATCAGGTGTGAAATCACAGTGATTTCTTTCTGCAGTAATTCAGTCTGTCTCTCATCTTCTCTCAGCATGAGAGCCATTTCTGTTTTACACAAAAACCAACACAACTGATAGCAGAGCTTTTAACACGCATACTGGTGGTACAGTGGGGAAATGTTAACGCGCCGGCTCCCTTGGCTATGTGACTATTCACAGATTCACAGTGAAGCATTCAGCATTTAAGACTTTTTTTTCCCCTCGCTGTAGACTACTTCATCTCTCGATCCCTGACTGCGTTTGCCATTAGTTAGCTATAGAAAAGCTATAATTGTGCTTTTAAAGTTGCAAAATGTCACCAATGTTCTGGACAAGGTGAAAAGTACACGTGTAACACTTCATCCTGTGTTGAATTAAAAAAATACCTCTGCCCGTTATTGACCTTATCTCCGGGACTAAGTTACACAAAATTAATGTCAAGCAGCTCTCACATTAGTAAGAGCAGGTGTACACGGCTCTGGTCTTGGGGGTGTGTAGATCGATATGAGCCCATTAATGTGATGGAATCAATGAAAGAAAAAAGAAATAAACAGAAAGAAGGAAAAAAAGCAGCCGAAAAAAGAAAGTGGGAACAGAAAACAGCCAGGAGACACATACTCGCTGCAGACACGCAGCACAGATCTGCAGACACGCAGTCATTCTCGAGTCTGAAACCATCTAAAACAACAACTCGAGTTAATCTGGTTTTACAAGTAAGCAATTAATTTGCAGTGCAGCTGATCTGCTTAAATAGTCCACTTATTTTGAGAAGTTCAGAAGCTGAACCAGGTCACTGCTGTAACTGAAACACTGATGCCGGACTTCGGATTCTCAATTAAAGTTGTATAATCGACTCGGGCAAAGGCACCACTCGACAGCAGTTGAGCTGTTAGCCCCGGTAAGGTCATTAGCTATTTTAGGTCGACTAGCTTAAGCTTGGAAAAGGTTACCCCAGTTTCTCTCTAAAGCTCTGTGAATGAAGCTGCATAAAAGCCAGCCAGTGGTTATTGTTGTGAGATCATAGATTATTGCATTTTTAGGCCCAGTAACAGCTCTTGAGATAAGCTAAGTACACTGATAAACAGCTGTACACTGATTATTTTAACTAAATGTTTTAAATATTCACACTGATTAAGATTAAAAATGTTAAATGCCATTATATGCATTACATTGTGTTTGAGTATATGTCTAAAATACTGATTCATATTCCAATACTTGTCCTTTTACTAATCAGACTGACGTTTGCCCTGGAGCTCTTCATTAGCACCCGGTTTCAGCGCTGCTCCTTGATTCCCACATCATCTATCAGTTTGTGAGACCAGAACCGACACCAGTGGCTCGACATGACTTTCAATTTGGCCCTCGTTCGCTCTGTACACCTCCCGTCTTCTTCATCTCTAATAGCGCTCCTTCCCTTCTTTGCCTTTTATCAGCCTGTCTCTGTCAGTCCTCATTCTAGCTGCCAATCTGTGATTATTCCCACATTTCAATGCTGCCTCCATCGCACTTTCCATGGACTTTTTTTTTTTTAGCTATATTTATCTATTCAGTTCTCTCTATTCTGCTCTCTTTTTCTCCTTCCTCACTCTTGTTGCTTTATTAGTGCCTCTTTTTTCTTAAAGCTTTGACACTAGAGAGCATAATAAAATCACCATCCTCACTTTTTAGGCTCTGTTTAGTTCATGTTCTCTGTTTGCCTTTTATCTCTCGCATGTCGCTGGTTTCCCCTCCGCTCTTCTCCAATTCTTTACTTTGTCTATCTCCGTTTTTTTTTTTAATGTTTTCTATGCCTCTTTCTTCTCTTCTTCACTGCTCATCTCTGCTGTTAAATATTTGATTGTGAGCACACTGAGATGACACCACCGTTCCCCGCTGCAGCCGAGGGTGTTTAGATCTCAAAGCAGAGGATGGAAAAAGAAACACGAGGCACTTTCAAACCTCCATTTGAGCTTTTTCTGTGTCATTTAATCTTGTTTTGCAGTTTCAGAGCATCCAATCAGAGGTGTTCTTAATATTATATATCAAGAAAGGCAGAGTCCCAGAACATCAGAGGCATTCAGCCACCGAGGACATTCAATTTAGGCAGAACAGTTGTTGACGTAGCTTCTTCTGAGACAATTTGCACAAGCTATTAAGCTACTGCGTAGGCACTACAAATTAGCCACTAAAAAATTTGCACAATTAGCAGTGCAGGTGCAAAAACAAACTGCTCTCTCAATTATGGATGATCAAAATATTTGGAAGGAATGTAAAATCAGTGTGGGGTTGTTTAAAGAAAAGCACAAAGTATAACTTTTCTTCTTTTTCCCCTCCCCACAGTGTGTGGGCTACAAAGAAGCTGCTTATAGCTAAATGTGCAAAGGAGCAAACACTTCGGGGGAAACGAACGAACAAGACGGAGAAAAACAAACCAGTGATGCATGCAAATGTGACAGTAAAAAGCACGGGGAGACATATCAGGGAACCATAAAGAGCAGGATGCAAGCCTAAGGCTGGCAACCAAGTTAAGCTAAATCACCAACCCAGTGACCCACATATCACAGCCAGCAGTTGGTGCGAAACTCCACGCACTAGCTCAGGAAGCTGATGGACTGCTCCTAACATGAATGCTAATGGTTCAGATACTGGCATCCTGTCCATCCATCCTGGAGTGAAATTTACACGCAAAAACCAAATAATAAGGAAATTAACGAGCGCTAAAGTACCCAAGTTAAAAATGTTGGGTTTAATTTTATGTGCTGCGGTTTTATGACACCCACCTTTAAATTTCCCACATGCCACAATGCTCGACTTCACAGTGATCTTTGAAACTACTTCAATAGAAAGTAGTAAGTTCCTTGAGGACGCGTTGCTTTTCTGTTTTCAAAAATAAACATTTCCGTCCTTTTACCGACACACAATTTTAAAAAACCCTCACCGCATTGCAGCGCCTGTAGAAATCTGAGACAGGAACGCCTCAAAACCGCAGCAGATCTAAGAAATCCAAATCTGCATGACTTAATATCACAAGGGGGGGCAACTGAGTTTGTGCCGACTTTGTTTTGATCTCATAAACCAGCACTTGAACAAAAACTGCAATTATTACTATAAAAGCTCTGGAAAGGTTAAAGATTTTCTACTAATGAGTGAATTCCTGATCATTTATGAGCCTAAAAAACCAGACGTCAATTAAAGTGTTTCTACTGACGGACAGCGTGCTTTCTGGGGATCTTAGGGTGCTTCATGTCAACAACCCAGACACAACTATGGAATGGCGGAGGCCGGTTGTGGAAAAGACACTGGATTGAACTGCTAGCTTTCTACAGCTTTCTACAGTCGCTGCTTATCAACGGGCAATGACTTTTGTAACTTTTGTAACTTCTAAAACGGCAAACAGGACTTGGGTTAAGAAGAGGACAACCAACATCCTACTAGTTCTATCGATCGATAGAACCGGGAGATAGCTAGCAAGTTGTACGAATTAACTACCAGCAACTGCTAGCTCGCCAGTTAAATAAAAAGGACCCCTGGACTGGAAAGGCTGGTTACCCAGTATGCCACCCAAGAAAGGCCCAACACCAGAGGAGGTCGAGGACATAAAAACCTCCCTCGGAGCGCTGTGTGGAGATGTGGCCGCAGTCAGGGCGCAGCAGGAGCTGCTTCTGGGGCTTCTGGAGGAGGTAAAACAGCTACGCCTCCAAAATGCCCAGAAGGATAGACGAATCATGGATCTCGAGCGGCGGGTGGATGAGCTGGAGCAGTACACCCGTACGAACGACGTGGTCATCAGCGGTATTAAAATCAAGCCGCGCTCGTATGCGCGCGCGGTGGCCGGGAACGTCGGGGAGCCAAGCGATGAGGAGAACCGCTCGGTGGAGCAACAGGTGGCGTCCTTCCTCCAAAGCAAAGGGATAGAGATGGACTTGGAGCATGTAGAAGCATGTCACCCACTGCCCAGGAGGAGCGACAGACCGCCGGCCGTCATTATGAGATTCGTCAATCGGAAAAACAAGGTCGCACTGCTGAAACAAGGACGCAAACTGAAAGGCACGGACGTTTTCATTAATGAGCATCTGACACGAAAAAACGCAGACATCGCGAGGAAGGCAAGGCAACTGAAGAAGAACGGTAAAATACAACATACATGGGTAACAAACTGCAAGATTTTCATCAAGCTAAACGGGACACCAGAAGAGGCAAAAGTACTGATAGTGAGGAACATGGAGGACCTGGACAAGTACAACTGACACTAATGTATCGAGGCAATATACAACTCTAATGACAATCAAAAATGATAAATACACCAACATCTCTAATTACACCAGGAAATGACATGGACACGTTGAAATCAATTCTCCAACAGAAAGTAATTGATCTAGATTGTGAATATAAGGAGCATAATATAATAGACCCAGAAATAGATTCTGAAAGTAATTTTCTCTCTTCTTTTGTTAAAAATTGTAATTATTTCACACAGGAACAATATGAAAAAAAAATCAACCTAGACGGGAAGCTCTCATTAATTCACTTTAACAGTAGAAGTATGTACTCTAATTTTGATTTCATTAAGGATTACTTGCAACAATTTTCTCGCCCCTTTAGCGTTATAGCCATCACTGAAACTTGGTTTAATGTCGATAAAGGAATAGATTTCTGTTTGAATGGATATGATTTAAAATACATGAATAGATTAAATAAGGTGGGTGGCGGGGTTGCTATATATGTTCATAACTCTATAAAATATAATGTTGTCACAACTATGTCTATGGCTATTGATGGAATTTTGGAATGTTTGACTATTGAGATCATGAATGAAAAAAAGAGAAATGTTATAATAAGTTGTATATATCGGACACCCAGTTCAAGTATTGACATTTTTAATGAATGGATAGAAAAAGTGTTTTCTTCGGTGAACCAAAAATTGCTATTCATCTGTGGGGATTTCAATATTGATTTGCTAAACCCAACAAGGATAAAAGCCATTGATGACTTTTCTGACACGATGTATAGCTTATCACTATATCCAACAATAACAAAGCCAAGCAGAATAACATCACATAGCGCCACTATTATTGACAACATTTTTACTAATGTCATGGATTTCCAAATTAATAGTGGCCTGTTTGTCTGTGACATAACTGACCACTTACCAGTTTTTACTTTGTATGACTGTGATTTAAAAAAAATAATAGATACCAAGATTACGATAGCAAAGCGAACAATAAATGAAGAAGCAATTCATGCCTTCAATTTCGATTTAGCGCAACAAGATTGGAGTTCGGTGTATGAAGAGTCAGAGGTGGACAAGGCTTATGAAAATTTCCTAGATATTTACACTATGTTGTACAATAAACATTGTCCTGTAAACGAATACAGGACAAAGAAAAAAAAGATAAAAAGTCCTTGGCTTACAAAAGGAATTATCAATGCTTGCAAAAAGAAAAACAATCTGTATAAACAGTTCATCAAAGTAAAAACAAAAGAAGTGGAACAAAGATATAAAGCATATAGAAATAAATTGACTGATATTATAAGAACGAGTAAACAACTTTATTATAGAAGAAGATTATATGATAATAAAAACAATATAAAAGGAACTTGGGATGTGTTAAATAACTTAATTAAACAAGGATCTTCTGGAACATCATATCCTGAATATTTCATTGATGCAAATGGTGTAAATTACAACATGAGTAACATTGTTGATGGGTTCAATAAATTTTTTATAAATGTTGGCCCTGAACTAGCAGCGGACATCCCGTGTCAAAAAAATGAAAATATCAGTAATATAAAACCAAATCCCTTTTCACTGTTCCTTTCAGCTACAAATGAGCAAGAAGTAATAAATATCACATTAAAATGTAAAAGTAAGTCTTCAATGGATCATCATGACATAAATATGTCTGTAGTTAAACAGGTTATTCTGAACATTGCTAGTCCCTTAACATATATCTGTAATTTATCATTTCAGTCTGGTTGTTTTCCGAAAAAAATGAAAATTGCAAAAGTAATACCACTATACAAAAGTAATGACAAACACAGTTTTACCAATTATAGGCCTATTTCACTACTGCCTCAATTCTCAAAAATTTTAGAAAAACTTTTTAATTCAAGATTAGAAAAATTCCTTGAAAAACATAAAATAATAAATGTTGGTCAGTATGGTTTCAGAACGCAAAGAACCACTTCTATGGCGATAATTGAGGCAGTAGAAGAAATTACCAATGCACTGGATAAAAATAAATATGCAGTCGGTATTTTTGTTGATCTCAAGAAGGCCTTCGACACAATCAATCACTCAATTTTATTGGATAAATTGGAAAGATATGGTGTTCGAGGGAAAGCTGGAAACTGGTTAAAAAGTTACCTAACGGGTCGGGAACAATATGTTAGTATAGGGCATTACCATTCAGAGAAACTTGGTATTACATGTGGTGTTCCCCAAGGGTCAGTGTTGGGACCAAAACTTTTCAATGTTTACATAAATGATATTTTTGATGTTTCTCAAGTACTTAAACTCATACTGTTCGCAGATGATACTAACATATTTTTCAGTAGCGATGATTATACCGATCTTGTAATGACCGTAAACAGGGAGCTAAAATTAATTAAAAAATGGATGGATATAAATAAATTATCATTAAATATAAATAAAACTAAGGCAATGTTTTTTGGTAATTTAAAATATAATATAGAATTACCAATTACTATAGAAGGTGTACCCATTGATAATGTGAGTGAAAACAAATTTTTGGGAGTCATAATTGATAACAAAATTTCATGGAAACCCCACGTCAGACACATAAAAACCAAAATTTCCAGAAGCCTCGCAGTTTTGAATAAAGTGAAACCATACCTTGATAAAGATGCACTTCGTACTCTGTACTGTACTCTGGTTCTTCCATATTTTACATATTGTGTGGAAGTGTGGGGAAACACATATAAAAACACAACTAATCCATTAGTCACAGTACAGAAACGAGCACTGCGTATTATTCACAAGGCTGGTTATCTAGATCATACTCACAAACTCTTTCTTCAGGCAAAGTTACTTAAATTCCAGGATCTGGTTAATTACAATACATCCATAATTTTATACAAAGCCTTTAATAAACTTCTACCTGCAAATTCACAATCTATATTTGAAATTCGAGAAAGGGCTTATAATGTGAGAGGCTTTGGACAATTCAAATTACCCAGAACTCGAACAACCCGTAAAGGTTTTTGTGTGTCTGTATGTGGTGTGAAAATCTGGAACAGTCTGAGTTTACAACTGAAACAATGCAAAAATATTCATAGATTTAAATTTCTCTACAAACAGTTGGTCTGGTCACAGTATAATCAATGATGGTGTTAGTGTGCTCTGAAATGTCTGTTCTCTTACCATTGCTGGTATGGATTCAAAAAAAAAAAAAAAAAAAAAAAAAAGTTTGTGTGTATGTATGTATATATATGTACATGTGTGTGTAGATATATATGTATGTATGTATATGTATGTGTGTTTGTTACTTGTAATTATTATTGCCTGTTACCTGTGGTAACGCAATTTATAATTAATATATTCTGTATTCAGTTATGAAGGTTCTATTTGTTTTGCTTGGGCGTAGCTGCGGGAAGTTTATTGTTTCTGTTGATAAGTGAATATAGGGGTGGGATTTAATAAGTTTTCTTCATCTCACTCCTTTTCAGGTACATTTTGTTGTTTGTTTTTGTTTTTTGTGCACTTTATGTTCAACTTTATTGTTGTGCCTGAAATGAACAAATTTAAAAAAAAAACAAAAAAAAAACTAAGACCGCTGTTGTGAAGTTCTAGTGAGTAGGTGGCTGCAGCTGGTTTAGGTCTGACCTGGTGTGTGTAAGCTCATGTGATGCAGACTAAACAGTAGGGGAGAGGGAGGGAGGTCAGGGTGTCAGCTCTCAGCTGGCTTACAGGAGAAAGAAACTGGGTCACTTCACGTCGACAGATCTGCTGGAATGTGAATAATCCTGAATAAGCCAGCAGTTGTGATTTTGACTGTGAAGTATAAATTAATGGCAGAGAAAACCCTGTGGTAGTGCCGGTGTCTGTGAAATGCTGCAAAAAGAAAAGTTCAGCATTTTAATAATGTATGCAGACATTTATCAAACTAACATAGACAATTCATTCTTTTAACCATTTCTTACTACTTTCTGGGTTAACTATTGTTATTTAAAGGGAGCAGCCTCATAAGCCTCTTTTGGCTTCTAACCTCTCCTGCACAATGATTCATTTTTTATCATTTTTAATGTGTTTTTTGTGGCCTTTTGTGGTTTGTGTTGCAATACCAACAATACCAACTTTTTCAGCTCAGAGAGCTGATCAGCTGTGGGTCTGTCACACATCCCTTGCTGTGCAAACCCTTCTCTCTTGCTGCTTTTGCGCTCTGCTTCCACCCTTCTCCTGATAAAACTTCAGTATGCTCGCTGCGACTTGCAGATGTTATCCTGCTTTTACCAATTCTCTCAGCTGTAACCGTCTCTCTTGGGTTTTCTTCCATTCTGTCACTCTCCCTCCCACCTTATCTCCTGTCCCCCCCCCCCCCCCTTTTCAACCCTGTTTTCCCCTTTGCTTCCCTCACAGCCCATGATGCAACAATGACTGGTCAGCTTAATTGTCTGTATGGGTAAATCATATGACAGCTGTTGGACGGGGGAACTATTCAGCCACGTGAGGAAACCATGCAGACATTGGCTTCACCGGCAGGAAAGAAATTCTGGACAAGTAACTGTAGTGAAAACCATCCCCAGAAATTGCATTTGTAAGCTGATAACAGCAATATGTGCCCGGAAACTGCATTTAATTATTCAGGAAAAAAAGGAATTATATTCTGGGTGGTTTGTAAATTAGCTGTTAAACTGCCAGATTTTGCAGTGGCATTCTGCATAATATGTGCTGGAGTACAAAGACAGGAGAGAAAATGGTAGATATCAGGGCTATAGCTCCCATTTTAGCTAATCAAAGTGCCACTAATTGGCACAATTATAGACACAGGACAAGAGAAAACCCAACTATGAGCAGAAGAAAAAGAACCAAGGAGAAGAAGGAGAGTGTCCTTTATGGTTGCAAAAAAATTAGCTGCATATGTAGTTTATGTAACATAGCATCTATTAAGTTAAATATACTCTAACTGGCAAACAGATCAGTTCACATGTTTATGGAGGAAGCCTCTGAAGGAAGAGGGCTCACATGTGCAGGACAATGCAGACTGAAGTTCTTGCAGCCGTTATTTGCGTTAGTGTTTACTACACATACTTATCCGTTTCTGGTCCCTTTGTGCAACCTTACAAAAACTGCCATGAGCCTAAGTGCTGCTGGCTTCATCGCTCTCCGGTGTGTCACTGCAGGAATGGGAGTAACGATCTCAGGTGGAGCAAAATGACGATCACAGAGCAACAGGGACCTGAGCCGCAGTGATGAGAAAAGCAAACAGGGTGACGTGAAGACGGCGCACCTACAAATCTCTTTTTAATACCCGGCAGTCGCATTGTTTCTCCCTCCAACAATAATTTACAAACAACCCAACAGTGGCTCCTCATAGGTTGGCTCATTAGATACAGTCACTACAGAGCGATTACCGTGAAAAAAAGAAAACAAAAAGGTGAAACAACGTCTGTTCTTCAGCTGACCACACAATCACGGTTTGCCGTGCACACAGACACTCCTTTACTCACAGGCAGACAGCAATTATGACTTCATTCTCTCTATTCAAGTCATCTGCGGGGCAGACGAGCCGATTCAATCCAAAACTGATATTGAAAGAAGCTGCCGCGCAGACTGTAATCACAGCCTGCCCTGCGTCAAAGAGACCCTGCTTTAGGCTGTTTACTTCACCTTTTCACTAAACCCTTGAAATATCACTCACTGCTGTCTTTGTTTGGAATTCAGAGCGACGCCTGGAGCGCTAATAACCCAAAACGACGTCTCAGCAACAAATGAATGGAATCAGAAACCGAATGAATTGTTTCGGATTTGGTAGTCCGAGCGGACTTCCCCTACCTTAGGCCTCTCTCAAACATGCTTTTGTTTCCGTGTGTTTGCGCACACATTCACATGAGATTTATTTACTTTGTTTGGGAAATTCTGAATGCATGGCTGTATAATAAAGACTGTATTCTAATAGGAAGCAAAAAAGCCGTGACTGGTTACAGTTAGGATATTTCTTGCTCACTACAACCAGTGTCTTCCCAAGATCCCCTGATTTTTTTAGTCTTCTTCATTCTGTTTTGTACTCTGACCAAAAATATGTATTTTTTTTTTTAATTTCATGCCGTGTCAGTGTCTCTCTCTCATACACACATCCCAGCCGGCTTGCGACGATGAGCCTCTGCCCTCCTCCCTGCATTAAGCTTTACACACAGCCAAACCTCATTTCACAGCATGAAGGCTGTAAGATTGTAGAAGCGAGTGCTTTAAAACGGACTCAATATTCTATATAAATGAAAAATGTCTGAGGTAAGGTGCTTTTAAGCAGTCAAACAATGTTTAATAGTGACAGGTTAGAGATTAAAAGATTTAACGCACACATATAACAGGAGTTAAACTGAAGGCTAGAAAATAATTACAGTTCAGGCAAGAGGGGTTTTTTTTCTGATTCATATTCCAGTTGGCCAGCTGCAATTTTAAGGCAAAAAAAACCCCAATTTAAAGCTGGAATTACGCCTGTTATTTTTTTAGAGGAGAAACTGGGCTCTTGATGTCATGGTGTCCCTGGAGAGCAGAGAAGTTCTGAGAGAAAAAAAAAAAAATTCAAACAGAAATTTGAGAAGATTGGGCAAAGAGTAATGAGATGTAACAAACTACAGAGAGCGACGGGTTTTCCTTTCAGATTTCTGTTGGGGTTACACACAAAAGCACACCCTGTTGTGAAATCAAATAAGACCCACAGGGCTCAGCCAACTAAAAGGGAGGGAGATTATAAGCCTGTTGTCACAACACACCCTTTCCCTTCCTGGCAGGTGTGTGTTCATACGTGTAAGTGTCCGTGATGTGTGTCTAAGTGAGCTTTTAACGAGATGTTCAAAGCGTTACTGTTTAGACTGTGACGGGGGAGCCTGTCTCTTCTCTTTTGCCGCGCACATGCAGACAGTGGGAGAGACTTCAGAGATCAAAGAAAACAATCACGAGCAATCTGTTTACCCCATCGAAACCAAAAAACCTGCAGAAGAGTATTTTAAACCACTCTTTTTTTTCATGCGTGCACCACATGTCTGCTCTGCCACGGCAATTTAAAAGACACCGTTAGCTCATGATACACTTCTACAGCCAGATGAACCGTTCAGTGCCGGAAAAAAGCCAAATCACTGAAAAATATAACAAAATCAACCCAACGCATCCATCGCTAACATCTGACTGCTTTGTTAGAAAACACCTCTGTCTTTCTGAAATAACTCAAGACTCCTCGCCGGCTTCAAGCATCGCTAACGAAAGCACTTCAATTTAAGAAGAAGAAAGAAAAAAAACACACTAGAAATTGCACACTCAAACCGCTGAGACACTAATGCTTTCAGTACTGAGTACTGAATAATGAATGTTGCAGAACACGTGGACTCCTTCCAGTGGTACTCAAACTAATTTTCACCCTGTTTGCTGCCAAAGAAAGTGTGTCAGATTTGCAATCTCAGAAGAGTGACACAACAAACTGAAATTCTTACAACACCACGAAAGGATGCATCGTATCACGACACCGCCACATTAGTTTAGTTCAGTGGTTTCCTTTTTTTCCCCTTTTTCTTTTTTTTTTTTTTATATCAGGCATTTTTTTGTAGGTAGGTAATCTAAGGTCATGTGAATATGAACTCTGAGTAGTTTCCATTACTGCTGGATTATGTTCATAATGTGTAAATAGTCACCAAAAAGCGATTACTTACGATCCAGGCCGTTGATGTACTTCATGGATATCTCACAATGTCCCCACACGGCGCTGACGATGGGATACAGCTTCTTTCCTTTCAGTCCTCTAAATGCCACTCCTAGATACTGTCCATCCACCATAAAACTTAAGGTCCCTTCGTCCATGTCCAGTATCACTAGCAGAGAGTCCGGCAGGGTGAACGACTCCTCCGGCTCCAGGAAACAAGGGTAAGAGGGCAGTGAGCTGTGCGCCCTGTTCTTACTGTCGTGGTAGAGCCTATTACGTCCCAGATCCCAGCCCCAGGACTCACAGTCCGACCCCACTAACGCTGTGTACCCAACAGAATGTAAAGGAGCTTCGGAGGTTGCCACTCCGACCACAGCGTGGGTGCCTCGCTGCCGGACAGGCCAGTTGATCTTCCATACATGGAGTCCCCTCGTGTATCCGACCCGCCCCCGGATGCAGTCCGTGCTCTGAGCGACAGGGTGGCGATGAAACGTTAATTTATCGTCCTCTTTGATGAAGATGTTAAGCGACCGGTCATCGGTGTTCCACGCGTGACGGAACTGAGTCTCCAGTCCAGCGCACGGCATGTCCAGTAGGAGATCCAGCCTGGGAGGTTTGAAGAAATCCGGGCCCCTTAGCTCAGGGTGCTGTCGGCGATGAGTCAGGGGTCGGTAGGATGGGGAGCCACCGCTTTCCCCGCGACCATCTACTGATTTAATGCTGCCAGAGATCTTTTGGCCCATGGCTGCGGTGCAATGACTGACAGAAGGAAGAGGAAGGAAGAGGGGAAGGAGGCGTCGCTGCAGGTGGGTTCTTGCACGGAGCCTGACGTTACCTCATCAATGCAGTGAAGCTGAGGAGTGTGTTTCTAACTGGAGAGTGGTAAAGGGAGATGAAGGAGGTGTATGAGAGACCTGTGTGATCTGGTTTCATGCCACAAATTTCTTCAGAAAGACAGAGCTGCTGTCACTCCTGTTGAGAGAAGCAGAAGAGGAAAAAAACATGAATAAAAACAGAGGTATGAATACCAGTCGTCAGCAGATATCAAAAAAAAGAAAGAAAACGAAGAGGAGCCGAAAGAGAAGCACAGTGATGGCAACGGGTGGCAAAACTGATTGTTTCACAGATTTTGTGTGGCTTTGTTTTCAGAGAAATACACAATGAACAGGACAATTACTGGCACAAGCACACATGCATTTCCTCTGACTCATTATGCATCCTCCCAAGAAAGTCATGTGCCTGTGCCAACACACGTATGTAGCCGTGCAAACATTGCCCAGTTGTGCAACATAGCCCAGATCTGAACCTGCCACACTCTCATTTAGTTAATGCAAATTTAATGGGTATTGCCTGAGTCTGCAAAAATATCAACAGAAGGCAAACAAAGCAAAAGGTAATAATTTATCTCCAATCCGCTGTGTAACGGAGTTGAAAACGTCAGCTAGCCTGCATGCCGAGGCGTTTGGTAAAATATGATGGAACATGGCTCCAGTTCTGTCTTTGACGCTCGTGTGTGTGACACACATAAAACAAGAGCGAGCTGTAACCACAGTTAATACTTTCATTTTTAGGAAACAATTTTCGTTTTCATTGGTAAAATCGGTTTCCACTGTAGGCGCTTTAAGTTTTAGTTTAGATTTTAGTTAATTTCTTTTTATTTCACTTCCACTTTGGGAATCCAAATCATTCATTTCTCTCACTCCAGTCACCTCATTATAACATTCCTGTCATATTTCTATTTGATTTACGCACATCTAAATAAATTGGAAATTGGACATCTAAATAGACAAAAAATTGACGTTTTTATTTTAGTAATTATTTTTAAAGTTGTTGCAGTAAACGAACTGAAACCCTTATTTCAGCCTGCAAAGTTGCTACAAAGACACGATTTCTCGTTGTCATGCACACACACACACAGGCAGGTTCGGTGCACTTCAACCAACGTAATGATCTCTTCCTGGAACGACAGCTTCTGCTTCCTGTTCACAGGAAAACAGTCAGCCACACTTCATGCAAACGGGGAAGTGAATCACACAGCTCCCTGCATGTCTGCTGCTTGTATTTACCTCATCCTGAATAAGCCACAACGTGTGTGTGTGTGTGTGTGTGTGTGTGTGTGTGTGTGTGTGTGTGTGTGTGTGTGTGTGTGTGTGTGTGTTAAATGAACTGACGCTTCTTCTGGTAAGAGTGTCTCACACTTCAATAGGAGTGATTCACACCTTATTTACCTGTCAACACTGCGCCATGTTACAAAAAAAGTGAAAGCACAAAAGGCAGCTACCGAAGATCTAACCTCGTTCTGCTATTGACAATACAAACTGTTATTTACAGTTTACATGAGAAACTGCTCTGCTACTGTATCAAAATTTCTAAATAGGGTCTATTGTCTCATTTTTTTACTCAAACTAGTTACTTAAGCCTAAAAAAATAACATTGAGTTCAATAAAGTATATTTTTACAAAAGCTTCTCAAATTCAGTTGTTTTTGGGGTTTTTTAAACTGTAAGTATGCAAAAGTATTCATCTTGACAGGGAAGATTGTAACATTAACACTGGGGACTGAATGGCAAAATAACTAAAGGTTAACAATATCAAAAAAAGGAAGGTATAACTAAAAACAATGGTGAAAAACTCTCATAGTATGTGGACAGGGCTTAACCTCAGCCATCACAGCTGAAATGCCTCACCCCAGCCCTAATTCAAACCTTTTAACTCCACACAGGATCAGTCCAAATGTCCTCATTTTCCCCAAAGTCCTCACACCCAAGCTCTAAAGCTGGTCCTCAGAAAGATATTCCACAGCACGAATACAAGCGTCTCATTTTGACCACATGCATTTTCCAGTTCTCTCGCTCTCTCTTGCTCTCTTTCTTTTTTCCCCTCTCCGTGAAGGTCATGGCACCTACCAGCCATGCCAGCCAATGTATGCCACTACTCAGTTCACTCCTCAGCATGAAACGACTCAGCGCTCAGACACACATGCACACACAAACAGACAGAGCACAGACAGCTGCCTCAGTGTGTGTCATCACGGCTGGCAGGTGGGTTAAGGGTGGACGCTGCATGGAAGATTTCAACAGTCATCGCCGCCAAACCTCAGCCACAGAAAACATCATATGAATTCCAACGCTCTCTCAGCGTCTTTATACACGTGTCTCAGCAGGTTCAGTCTGGCACGGCGCGTGGCATTACGGGGCCGTCATCAAGGAGGCACTTGACCTCTGACCTCCATATCGTCACGGTCACCGTTGCATAGTAACCTCGCACGAGGCTGGTGGTGGGCTGGCATACTGCTGCGAGTAGCAGCAACATGCTTCTACCATCTGTTGTTTACTTTCCCTCCCTCCATCTTCCTCTTCTCCTGCTACTGGCTCCTTTAAGACTGCACTCATCCCTTCATGCAGTCAGTTAGAGTTAGGCAGGTATGGAGTGGACAGCAGCTGACGTAGTGCAACGCACGTGCCAAATACACACACACGCAAAAGAAGGCAGGTTTTTTCTAATAACTCCATGATTATTGTTTTCTTGGTCAATGAATCATTTGATCTATAATGTCACAAAATAGTACGTGTCTGTGCACCGCCACTATTGTGGTAGGAAATACCAATTTTCTTTTACAAATTTAAATTAGGAGTTTGATTACCTTTAATATGAAAGGAATGTGCAAAGGTAGGATAGGATAGGGAGGATCAGAAGAGAGACTAGAAAGAAAAACGGAAAAAAAAGCTAAAATAGACGATCGGCAAAGTCGTCTTTAAGATATGAGACAGAGAAAAAACTATAGAAACTAGAAATTCCACTAACAGCGAGGTGAAAAGTTGGAAAAGAATGAGATAAGAAGGCAGGTAGAGGGCAGACAGACTGTATTGTGCAGCTGGTGTGGGCTGGCTTCATCTGGCTTCTCCTGCTGTACCACTAACAAGCTGCAGCCACCTGGAAGCTTGGGGGAGGCGTGTGTGTCTGTAAGTATGTAACATTGTATTAGAGGCGTGTGTGTGTGTGAGTGCGTGTGAGTGTGTCGGCCTGTCTCACGGACTGTGTTTCATTTGAAACTGTCCAGCAAGCTCTGACTGGGCAGACAGGCTTTGAAGTCACACACACAGACACACGCATGCAGGGACAGCTCACACACAGGGAAAGGAAACTGCTGAGGAACCTCTCACTCATGCTGCACCACCCTCTGAGAACAGACTAGAAACGTCTGTGGGCTTTTCCACAAAAATTACGCCAAGAACCCTGAGCACTGTGTTTAAATATAAAACTGTGATTAACAGAAACCGAGTTGTCCCGAGTCTTCAGCACAGTGTTTAATGCGGCGGTGTTTACTGTGAGTGTGCGCTCGCTTGGCAGTTAATCACGGATTTTTAAAGAAACGACGCAGAAGTTTACAAAGGATAACGGCTAATAGCTTCCTGATTATCGGTTCACTCATGAATGTCTAGCCTGAGAGTCACAGCCACCTCTAGACAGCGACAGCAGAAGAAATAATACGTATTATCATATTATTATATTCTTTGGAAATCTACTTACTCACCTGCCTTGCCACAAACACCACTTATGTCTGTTTAATATAAGGAGTGTAATCAGTAGCTGGTTAGTTCAATTGTTTTTTTCTTTTTTTCCAAGCACAGAGGCGAGATAACAAAGGGAATAATGCTTTATTATTTATGCTGAGCCAACTATCCAGGCTGCTCGCTGTAATTTTCTATCAGGGGCGTTTTCAATCTTAATTTACTTCATCTGCAAGAAAGCAAATTAGCCTATTTGCCAAAATGCCAATTTAAGACATTCTCATTCATTTAGAGCAAAAGGGTTATGACATGCAACAAAGCCAGACTCAATTTCAGTCAAACAGATGCATTAATTTAAACACAATGAGCAGCGAGCTCAAAGTTCATGTGTCTGTTTCAGTTATCGAACACGAAATTTAGCAGCTTCCTCCTGAAATATTGAGGTGTCTGTTTTTTCCCTCTGAAGGACTGTCAATGGGTTGGCTTTAAAAAATAAAGAAAAACAGTTAAAATATCTATTAATTATTCTATAGTGTAAAATTCACCACGCAGCGCCACAGAAGTCTATCGGGAAACATTGTAAAGCTTTAGAGCAGGCAAACAAACTTCATGTGTCTCATGATTTTGTTCTGCTCAACCCCGCTTTGCCTTTTTGTTCGGGGGTTTACCCGAGGCCCAAATGTGAACCTTGCCTGTCACTCCAAATTACTGCAACTTTGCATCATTCTCGTGACGTCTGAAAATGAATCACAAAATGGTCACTTCTTCCACTTTCCACTCCTGGGAGGACATCTGGGCACCACAGTGTACAAAAGCAGCACTCACACACAATCCCAAACACACATTTATAACATACAGCATCTCTTCATAGCAACAGCTGTACCCACTAGATTAAACAAACTACCATCCTCTCTACATTGCTGACATTCATTCCTACTGAGGGAATCCCTGGGTAGCTGAAGATGCCAGAGCCAGACATAAACTGTACCGTCTGGCTCCTAACATGATGTCAAAATACAGACAGAGACAGTGGACTGGGATTTTAAACTCCTCCAGCTGATGACACCTCTGGACTTATTAGGCTTCTGCAGAAAGAGACGTTACCACTCGCTATCGCAGTCACCCTTTGTAGGTTTGACCCTCTCGCTTTACTGTCTCCTCAGACAGCTGTTTTCAACAGCTTTCCTGTATTTGCTACACTCTCCTTAAATTCTCTCTCAGCTCTCATTCCCGCTGCCTCACCCATTTGTCTCTGCTACCCTCTTTCTGCCTTCCAGTACCAGTAAATCCAGGGAGACTAGCAGAACTGACACCCTATCAGTTTGTAATGGCGTTTAGCGTGTGGCATTGCAATGCAAGCTCAGCAAGCAGAAAAAGCACAGGTTGCAAAACTCCGGACATAGCTGCATACTAGTGCACATGCTCACTGTCACAAACACCCTCTCACAGATAAAATTACACATGTACTGCGAAAGTTAATGGCTGCCTTTTTCCTCTTCCCATTTTTTTTTACTGTATCTCTGATGCATTACTTTTGATGGATTCCCACTTGCTCTCCTTCTTTGTTCCATGAGTGTGTTAACTCTTGACAGAGTTAACTTTACAGAGACGCTGTCTGGAACTACGTTCCCTAATGAATCATGTTCCATCTCCTACATCTTCCTCCTCGATTCATATTAATCTGCTCTGCTCTTTCGCCTTAATATTAAACAGAATCATGGGTGATTTAGGAACTGAAACTGATGTACTTTCCAGCTTATGAAACTCTAAAATGCAGAGGATGTTGTCTGCTTCTAAGCTGCTATGCTTCTTCCATGCCTGTCGCAACACCTTAAAAATCCATGGCGCCCTAAGGGAAGACCATTAGTGCTACAGTGATTGAGCACCCCTTTATGGACAGCTATGCAGAACCTATTCACCCCTCTCTCGCAGACATATGGACACACGTGTCCGCACACAGACACGGCCTTGGCAATGCCATACATAAAGCTTTCTGGGGCAGCTGTGGCAGATTCACAACCCCAGCAGTAAAGAAGCTGCATCAAAGCCTGTGTGAATATGATGCGCTGCTGCTGCCTCGCTAACTTAGCTGAGCCACTTCCACTAGTGTGATGAAACGTGTCACACCCACACAAGTAAAAGCACAACCCAGGAATTTTTGAAAACATATATACCTCGCATGATGTAATGATGTCTAAAATTCTGAGTCACAGATATTCTGTTTATACACCTACGAAACACTGGGGAGTTTTTTGGAGCTAAAAGTTTATTAATTAGTCAACCTGCAAAACGCGCATTTACAATTCTAATACAGAAAAACCCATAACAGCAGGTTAACATACCGACATGCTGACGTTCAGGAGTGATGCTACCCTTTTAGCCACACTAACTAAAAATTGGCTTCTGGGCTTTAAAAGTGACATCAGCGCTCAAGTGTCTGGCATCTGTATTCTTTTTACTGACCAGCAGGAGGCGACACTACTGACTGCAAACAAAGCTCAGCACTACAGAAGCATATGGGAAAATGACCTCCAGCTCCCATGATCTGTGAAGCCATTAAACTCTTTGCTGGTGACCTGATGGCTAGTTTCAACTCTTAATGCACACCCCCATTAGTCAAAAAGGACAATAATGCAATGCACGCTTTAGGGCGGGCCTATCATTGTGACCAGCTCAAGGCTTCACTTAACAATTGATGTCTGAAGGACGTCTAGTTGCATCTCTTAGATGCAGCTTATGGCTAACCATTTTTGCTAAGCAACATTTGGTAATGAGGAAAAACCTCAAAATTCAGCTGATAACCATGGGGCTGAAATAAAAATATTGGCTGAATTACATTTTTGATCTAATGATGGCAACCAAAGCTTCATGGCATTTCACTCAGTTGTTTATGATATCCGAGTTAGGCAAAAGTGCTGGCCCAACATCCTGACATTTCCATCTGATCAGCATCGTATAACAACTTGTTATATTTGAGATTTAGACATCTGGACTAGCAAAACCAAAATAATGGAAACTGTATGTTTTATGATTGAGACGCAGCTCACATGGTGCTCTGCTCGGATATCTGATTGAGAAAAGTACACACACACAGAGTGAGAGAGAGTGAGAGGGACACAGCATGAGACTGAGAACCCTCCCCACTGCTCTCCGTTTTTAAGAAGAGAAAGACAAAAAAGGAATTACAAAATCAACAAAAGGTGTCAGAAAAGTTAAATAGCAGCGGCTGAGAAGGAGTAAAGCTGCACGGATCTGGATCTGAGGGAGCTGCTTAAGGGAGCAAAAAACAATGGAAGGGATGGAGGAGAGAGAAAACAGAGGTCAGCAGCTGACAAAACAAAAGGATAAAGTCAGAAAGGAGAGCTGCTATCTCTCTATCCCAGAATGGACTACACAAATACGCCCTCCTGCCCCAATCCATAGACTAAACACAACAGTGAGAGAAACGCTACTGCGGAGCGAGCAGTCAGGTGCTCACAAATATATAGACAAACAATAGTGTTTAAAAATAGAAAGCGGGATCTATCTTATTGCATGTGAGCAGGGGGGAAATCCAGAGGTAGTTTATCTGAGAACTCGCAACTGTCTCTCTCCCAAACAAAAGCTGACCCCCCCCCAACACACACAGACGCAAGCAGACACACTCAAATACACATACACACACAGGGGTATCCCAGCTGACCAGCTGAGACCTCGAGACCATTAAGAGAATTAAAAGCGACAGAAGGTGAGCAAGAAGAGGGAGAGCCGGAGGGAGGAGAGGCTCAGTGTGAAGCAGCATCCATAAGAGAAGGAAATGTTTCCAGCAAAAGCAGCAATGCGTAGGCTCATCACCGTCTCTCGTAAACATGATGAAAAATGAATCACACTAACAGCGACTTTTAACCTTCATTGTCTATCCCTGTATGAACTGTCACAAAGAGCACTTCATCGCTCTAAGGCTGCTCTGTTTCTTCCACAAGTACACACACTCCTGAAATAGCAACAATCTCTCTCAGCGGGGTATTTGAGCAAAGACACACTTCACCTTGTAGACATCAGATCAGATCAAGCTGCTTACGGGGAATCTCCACTGACTCTTCTCACAGCTCAGTGCACGTAGCTGTTCAGCCCGAGTCCATGTTCAAATCCGAAAGGCAGGCGAAAAACAAGCTTAAACTCCTCCAGCCAGTCGCCGGCAGCCAGAAAACCCGAGAAGACAGGAGGAAGAAGAAGCAGCAGCCGGCAAGTCGGACAGACAGAAAGAGAGAGAGAGACTTCATTCCTCTGAGAGCTTCCCACCTCTCTCTCTTGCTCCCTCCTCCTCCTCCTCCTCCTCCTCCTCCCTCCCTTGTTCCCTCCCTCTTTTCTCTCCCTGGAGCTTATCTGTCCTGAGGCTATCACTTCTTTTCTTACCCCCCACCTTCCCCCAACTCACTTGTGCTCGAACTCCGACGAGTGTTTCCAAGGCAGCACCGTCACGATTTTCTCCGCCGCAACTCGCAGCTCCACACGGACTTTTAGCACCACTCCAGTTTCAGTTCCACTTCAGCCTTTCCGAGAGGAGAGCTGGGGGCGGGGTGGGGGAGCGGGAGACAGGCCTGAAAGCCGATCCATTGATCTAATCAAGCAAAGTTACCAACAGCAACCAGACCAGCAGGCAGCTGAGAGAAACACCCGGTACAACCCCCCCACCCATGACTCCCCACTTCTCACAAAGAGCTCACACAGAGCCAACCAACCACACCAACCCCCGCCTCGACTGCTGGAGCCACACACAGACACACATGTTCACGTACACATTCACCCCGACACGTGCCGCAAACGCCACACGAGCGGATCATGTGCACATTTCAGGCGTCAAGGTGAGAAAGGCAGGTCGTGTCCTACGTGCACAGATACGTGGAAAGCCACACACATTCAAAAGCCATTAAGCAAAAGATTAAAAAGAAGGTTAAAAGAATAAATAATTGCTTTCACAGTGTTTGATTACTGTTGCTGAGTACCAAGTGTTCCTTTTTGTCCACTTTCCATGTGTGCAATTAGCACATTAGATTCAGTGCTGTCTGGGTGATGACCCCCGCTCTCTTTTGTTCTGCTCTATTACACTCTGTGCCGGCTGCTCTTTCCTGTTGTCACCTCCTTTATCTGCCCACAACTGCAAATTACCGCATAACTACTGCATAACTCTGAGGTGATGTGATGACTATGTTCATTTATCAGCCTTTTCCTGCAGCTACAGTCAATTAAGAAGTCAGGAAAGTAAATAGAGCACTACAGACAAAACACAAGCACATTCCAGAAAGCTCTCACACTGTCCTCGGATCTTTCTCTCATCACCGTGTGGCATTCAGAAAACACGGCACACACGTGTTTGCTGACTCACACGCGCAGACACATTAACACATATGTAGTCGTGGGGATCTGCAATCCTGCAGGACCGGGGCCCTGCCAGCTCACTTCCTGTATGAGCTTTCTTTCCCCAGGACTGGCGTGACCACCGGGGAACTAAAACCCCCACAACAACACGTCTCCCACTGTATCATTACAGCACATGTCAGCTCAGGCATTCAGGCGCAATTAGCAATAACAGAGTTGTGTGAGAGCAAATCATGGTTTATATGACTTTTGTTTTCAGACATCTACAACTAACAGTGAGGTCACGTTTAATGAGGAGTTCGTGTACAACACCGCCACCCCACAACGAAAACACAAATGAGACTTAAAGGGACAGTTCAGAGTTTTGGGGACTATATTTATTGCTTTGCTGTGAATTTAACCATTTAATGCATTCACTGCATCCCTGGATTTTACTAGACATTACCCGATATCTAACAACAAAGACTTGTATGATGTTAGAATGCACCAATTTGTTCCAAGGTGAGAATAATGCAGGTAGCAATTCAATACCAGCGAACAAAATATGTTCTACCCAGACATCTCCTCTCACCCAGGGCAGGGCGTGGAAATACTCCAGTAGTGAGAACACGTCTGAAGTGGACTACCCTGGATTTCATGTGTACATGTTAGAAATAGCAGTTTCACAGAATGTGGGACAATGTCCAGATGGTATTATCCCTGAAATGTCTATATTTCATGTGTGAAAATGGTTTTGGTGCTACTGCTGGATGGCTTATGAGAAGGATGGCTGTGGCTCAGGTGGAAGAGAGGGTCGACTAGATTGGTCCCTGGCTCCCCAAGTTGTCCCTGATGCATTGTTCAGCGTGTGAGTATGTGTGTAAGATAAAAAAAGATCAGATTAGATTACATGAATAACTTTTGGATAGCTTCTATTTTTTTGTTTTTTTATCTAAAAACATTCTTTTATGGGATTGAATCAGTCTCTACAAGATGTTCTTGTAGAGACTGATTGAAAATTCTTCAGTCTCTACAAGATGTTCCATCATTGTTAAGAGTCAAGGAAATGTCTGGTAATTACGCCCACTAAACCAGCAAGTTGCTGTTTTACACATTAGTTACAGATTAAAAGAGATATATAATAGTAAACCACAGTCACACAGGCCTGGATACTGGGCAGTGACCCCCTGACAACCTCTGGTCACAAGGGAACATGTGTAATCCTTAACTAGTTGGTGAGTGGTTCCTGGCGGTGAAACTGACTGCTTTTTGGTGCTACATTAAAAATATTCTGGTGACTGGTTTCAGCGCTAAAAGTCTGAACTGGTCACTTGTGTTTTGCATGGAAGATGGCGACTGGTCGGCAAAAACCTGCAAACTACTAGCAGAACTTTAGTGAAAGTCAAAAAGTGTGACAAATCAAAAACAGAGAATGTTTGCTTTAAAACCTATTTTTAAAAACTTTTATTTTGAAGGTGAACATTCTCCTTTTCCAGTTTGCGCTGTCACTGTGTAACTTGCTTATGCTTAAAAAGGCTTTAAAATGTTAACATGAACATGGCTCAGAGTGCTGAGAACTACTACACAAAGACACACACACACACTTAAGTCAGAGCCAGTTAACTGGCTTCATTCAGGCTGGAGGTGGAAAAGAGGAAATGTACAGATGTGTATAAACACACTGGGGGCTATGGATCACCTGAATGGGTCACAAACATTACCTTTGCCCTACACAAGCAGTGTTCATACATCTGCATCTACTCAAACCAGCGTCTTAACTGACTTGCCACTATTCTAAATACCATCCACCGAAGGTCAGTGGTTTTGAATGTAAGCACTCACTGTAGGCTAACAAGGAAGGAGTGAGAAAAGAAGGTCAGAAATCTGGGAAAGAATCTGAGATTCCATTTCCACAGAAAGCTTTTTTGTTTTGGTTTTTTGATGAAAGTGTATCTGACTTTGGAATTTCCCTGTGTTTATTTTTAGACATACTCACATGAAATAAAGTGGAACTCCTGGTTGCTTAATTTCTGCAATCCTTTGTGTTTTGTCATCATAGTCTAGGATCAGCTGTAAACACAGTGCGTCAAATCACAAGGTGAAGGTATATTTTCTTGTTTATTTAATTTATGTACTTCTAATTTGCATTTAAAATACAAACCCCCAAACTCAGCCCCCTAATTCTCGTGGCTAAGAGGCTTTTCCGGGTTTTAGTTTTGGGAGGCTTTGCTTCAAACCAGTGATCACAAAAATTGATTGCATTTGTCCAGCATGACAGCAATAACATACTGTATGCAAAATCCAAGAAGGAGCGATAAAGTAACATTAGGTGTTAAACACACAATCTTTCTTTTATTTTATTATACTATATAGAGATTTCATTGCTTAAGTAATTGTGTCTAAACCAAGGAAATGAATTGCCCTGATCACTTTAATGTTTATCCTGCTACAAAGAGAAATGTGCAGGGTGGGAGGATTTCTGTTAACTGCTTTCTACATTTTCTGCATCTCAGGGCTCATATCCATCAACGCCACTGAGTAAATTGTCAGTACGCTTCACTGAAACAAATTCTTGCATGTTTTTCCATTAATACACCACAAGACTGACTTCTGTCATCCTAAATAAGAAACCAAAGAAACTGTTTGACATTACAGCTTCAAGCTGAGGACTGCGGTACATCCCCCATCCCCTACTGGACCTTTTCGTAAATTGCCCCTGATTTTCTGCCTCAAGGCACATCCACTCTAAAGGGACCCCATGGGGTCTGAGGACACATGTGTGTGTGGGTGGGTGTGCGTATGTGCTAATCTGCAGGACAATAAGGGCACTGTCCTTACCCCACACAATTAGGGCTAGGGGCTTCACAGCTGAGCATCTTATTGACAATAGAAACTGGAAGTGTGTGTGCCTGTGCATTTGTGTGTGTGTCCTACCAACACACGTGTCAAACACAAAGCCATCCAACTGTCCACATCGCCCAGGGGGGAGGGATCAACAGAGAGGGGGAGACGGATGGATGGAAGGGGGGAACAAAAGTGGGAGAAATGAGAGAAAAAGGGTTTTGAAATGTGCCGCCTCAGGGTGAAGGGTGAGGATAGTCAAAGGGACAGGGTAATATAGATATATTATATATATATATATATATATTTGATATTACCGGTAGAAATACTATGTACAGATGGAAAAGCGACAGGAGTAAGGTGATAAAAGTGTGCTGATGGAGGACAGATAAGAGTCAGCTGTTGTATATGGATCCAAATCACAAAGAGGATGTAGTCCCACATATAATCCTTATAAAAACCACAATAAGTTATTTTTATTTGGGGTTTTGTGGGAATTAAACAAAACAAAGATAATCTGAATTAGTGAGATTTAGAGGTAGGTGGATGCTGTCTGTCTTCTGTCACCAGTCTCTCTATTAATCTAAATTTGCTGGGTGCGAGCTATAGCTTTATATTTTACAGACAGACGAGAGATTGACATCAGTTTTCCCATATAACTCCTAAAGTAATAAACTGAGATTGTTTTGATTTCTCCTGGAGGTTCTTGGTACCAGTTCACACAACCTGCCATCAATATCGAGTAGTCTCCACCATCCTTTAACTAACCTCCCATCCTTGAACCTAAGGTGCAATTACCCGCAAAATGTCCTCATGTCTGAGGGATGTCTGTGTCTTTATATCTTGAAGGAATACGTCCTTGAAGACGGACATTTATCGTCCCTAGTGTAACAACTTCACCAACACTTAACTGTCATACTGCGTGAAAAAAGGGAAAAAAAAAAAAAACCGGTGCACAGTTCCTTTTCCCTCTTGCACACATCAGTGCTGACCATCTGAGTACAGCAGGTAGGCGTTAATTCAGACTGGCTGCGCAATCAATGATGGTAAATGGAGGCAGCAGGAGGGACAGACAGTGATCTGCTGCTTTCATTTCCCTCCCATATCTCTTTCTCTTCCTCCCTCCATTAAAACACAACCGTACCATGTCCTGTTTCACTATAGGAAAGCTCACTTAATGAGGCACAATCTCAGTTTGCAGTGCACTCATGCAGTTTTCTCCCTTTCAGGCTCCTCACTTTACACCATCAGTGCCAGGTAGCTTTACTGTCCAGCCTGTACCATATACATTTCTCTCTTTCTAAGTCCAAGCCTGACTGTTTTGTTCTTTTGTAACTTAATTAAAGCTGCATTTCTCTCCCTTTCTTTTTTACCTAATAGTACTTCATCCTTCACAGTGCAAAACATACAATACAATATTTTCCTGCTGTTACTATTATTGCTACTTAGTTTAAAGACGTGGACATGGAGCAGAAATTTCTTTATTCATACAAATTCTGGTAGCAAACCGAGAAACCCAGAATCTGAAAACCAGATTTGTTTGTAAAACATTTGTCTCTATTTCTCTTGGTTATCCAGTATGAGATATTCACACAGCTGTATTTTACTTGCTGCTCCGCTTTTAAATACTGAAAATTTACCACAGTCTCAATTTGAATGTGTGTGCTCTTCTTTTCCTTTCTTTAAACCAATAAGCCCCTACACCCTGTTCTTTAATTACCATTCACCATTAAAACATGGATTGGAGATCTTTGCACAGCACATTTTAAGGCTCAAAACAGTTCAGGTGAGGCTGGAGGTGAAAGTAATGAAAGGTATAGGACAGAAAGCCTCAGGGGTCCCCTGAGGATCAAGTGAAAAGGTTGCTACACCCAAAGGACCCTTTCTGATTGAAACTAGTTTTAAGTTTTTATCACAGTAAATAACTAAATAGCTTCAAGTTCAGTCAGTAACAACAAGAACACAGAGACCAAAACAGCATCGGCTCCATGGTAACACCTGGGTAGTGCTGTCAAGATCACCTGATGATTTTTGAACAGGATTCTCCAAACACAGTGTTTGCAGCGTTTTAACTGGAGATTTCATTTCCAAACACCAACCTGAACCTACAAGCATCTCTCGCTATTTGCTGTGACTCGACGAACGCTTTGGAAAGATATCGACAGCTAAACAAGTGTAACAGCGACTCTTCAGTGTTTCCTGAGCCCAAATGGACCCAACGTTTGTCTCAGAAAATCTGGTAAGCTTTTCTCATGTGAGCAAGCAAAAGCTTTTTTTGAATTCTCTGCTCAAAATTTGTCTAAAGCTTTCATAATCTTCAGGAAGCAGAGTACACTTTGGAGTTTAACTTTCATTTTTATTACTTAAACATTTGTAAGCACTTTTAACAATACTCTGTGAACATTTGTGTTTTTATAACATCTGTAAGACTCAGTTTTTGCTTTTTTGTTGTGTCGCCTTAAAGCTTTCTAATGCCACACATCACACTGTTTGATTGATTTTTCTAACTATGGACTCTGTGCATGTTTTTATCATTCAGGCATCTTGGGCAGTGCAGACGAGCGCTGCTGATATGAAACAGCAGCAGGAAGCTAACAGGATGGCTGAAAGTGAAACGGTGCAAGAATTAAAAGATGCACTCCATTTTGCCACTCAGGAGTTGAAGACTGCAAAGGAGGAAAATGCATACTTAAAGGAGAAGATTGCCGTCCTTGAAGATGCTCACAAAATGGAAGTGAGTAGCCTCCAAGAAGAGCTCAAACTCAAGGATGAGGCGCTTCAAAGATGTGTGAAGAAAAGAAGAGCTCAAACCAAAGCCTGGGTAGAACTCCTGCATGAATCGACGATAAAAGACATGGAGATAAACACCAGGGAACAACACTGGAGCAGCAAGTGGCAATCAACCGAGAAGAGCCTGAAAGAGGAGAAGAAAAAAGTGGAGGAGCTCCAAATTAAGAACAAGCTTCTGTTTGAGAAATTACAGGAAAATCTGGACAAATGGAAGAACGTCCTTCAGGTGAGCTGTCTCCGCTATCATTTCACTTTACCATAATGTCATGTTTGGTCCTAACAACTTCTGTCAGACTGAGTCACAGTTCGGTAAAATACATTTTACTCTGTCTACATAGGAGCTTGCACCCAATGCTGACCACCAGGAAGAAACCCTGGAAACAAATTCCCATGAAGAAAAACTGGAAAACCACGAGGGAGAAGAGGAGGGAACGGACAAACCAAGAAAGGACAAGAAAAAGCAGGAAGAAAAGGAGGAAAAGCAGGAGACAGAAGAGGAGATCGAAGGAAACCTCGAGAGAAAAAGTGACGAGAAGATGGAAGATAAAACAGCAACTGAAGATCTAAACCCAAACCTCTGCCTGGTTCCCATCCCTCTCACTCCCTCCGACTCTTGCCCTTTACCACCTGCCCCTACACCCCAACTCAACCCCTCTGCCTCCTCCCTACCTTACCCACTCTCTCGTGCCCTTTCCTACTCTACACCCAGCTCGTATTCTTTACGCCACACCCTTAGTCTCCACACCTTCCCCCAATCCTCCTCCCAACCTTACTCGGTCTCTCGTGCTCCCTCCTACTATTTACCCTTGTTTTCCAAACCTGTGCAGCCCCTAAACTCTAATGAAATTTTTGATCTGCTTTTTTGTTCATTTTAAAATAAACATGTGAAATTTCATTGAACTTACAGTCTTTGTTTGGATCATTTTTTAACCTATAACAAATTATTACAGTTTTGTGCAGAAGAAATGAGACTTATACTTTTTTAATAAATTTAAGTGATCAAGAGTCTCTTGTCAGAAAGGTTTAACAGTTTATAAAGGTTAAGTTGACAGCGACAGACTTTATTTTAAAGAGCCCCAAGATAAGAAACGTGTTGCAGTTAACAAGCAAGAAAAAAGGTATTTTTATTATTGTGGCTTTCAGATGCTAAATATCTAAACCTGACATATGGCACTATTAGGACCTTTGAATGGGTGAAAGCTAGTAATGAAAAGGCCTCCTACTAGCATGTATAAAAAATGAAGGCATATTAAGCTTCAACTTTTATTCCATATTTGATCTTCTTTCCTTTTAATCATCTCCATGTGAGAACAAGACAAAATGATCAAAAAGGATTTATTTAATAATAACAACAAAAGACTGTATATAAAAGATAGACATAACCCGCGTGACCAGTTGCCTTCTGTGTTTTAGGAGCTAGTATTGGACTGTATTTGAGCAAGATGGTGAAATGCTAAGTTACCAGCTGAAGCTGTCTGGCTTGGCTAATAAGTGTATCAAACACCTTTTGGGTCCAACACACAAACATGGATGCAACGCAAAAAAAAAGAAGATCTGAGCATAAGAGACTTCTTGGATGCTCGGTTTCTACAATTTGCTGCACAGTAAGCCGTATTATGTTAATTAACTGCATTAAAATGCACCAAGAGGCACCAACACCACAGTCAGGAAATTTCTTTATTCATATAAATTCTGGTAGCAAACCGAGAAACCCAGAATCTGAAAACCAGATTTGTTTGTAAAACATTTGTCTCTATTTCTCTTGGTTATCCAGTATGAGATATTCACACAGCTCTATTTTACTTGCCGCTCCGCTTTTAAATAGAGATGGACCGATCCGATATTACGTATCCGTATCGGTCCGACACTGACCTAAATTACTGGATCGGATATCGGAGAGAAATAAAAAATGTAATCCGATCCATTAAGTATCACGAAAGCACCTCACAAAACTTGCAACATGGCGTAACTCAGCTCATAACCTTAGCACCTCGGAGCAGTATGCGTCACATGATAGAGCGGCTGTGGGGTGCGAGACCTGTCGGCGGTCTGGTTGAGTATTTGGAGCATCGCTACCAAACCGGCATTTCATCTCTGAGAAAGGTATCCCAGAGAAGTAAAGCAAGTGTGTAAGTTCATCTCTGAATGTTTGTAAAGCATTCCCACATTAAGCTTAACAACCGATATATGGAGCGACTGCCTCTTCTCTCTCCCTCCCTCTCCTGTCCCTACTTCAATCATAAAACTGATCGATGATCAGCTGATCGGCTTTTCTGTCGCGACTCCGTCTGTCTTGTTTGTTTTTGGCCCACTTTGCACCAGAAAGAGGAAACCAGCGGCTAAACAACAGCAGCACGTTTAAGCTTGATAAGTTGTTGTTAGAATTTATTTAATATTACTTTCTACAACAGGATCCTTTTCTACGTAGCTGACGGCTGGTAACTGTGCAGGGGCGGATCTAGCAAAGTTTAGCCAGGGGGGCCGATTGTGCCCCCTTTTCCCTGTTAATGCCCTAAGACATACTTTTCTTTCTTATTCTCATTTAAAATATGTAGCTTTTAATAAATAATTATCTGAATCTTACACCCAAAGTTTTAATCTGATGTAAAATGTATAGAAGTCCATTACTGTATATAGTAACTGTTAAGTCTAATTTACCCTGGTAAGCTATAGTACCTTTTCCTTTGGGAAGATACCATCTGTGCAGTCTGCAATTCTGTTGAAGTAAGAAGTTGAATCTATTTAATTATTCTTGAAAAATAATTGATTTCTGTGCATTTTTTTTCACACTGCATCAAATTAAAGTTGATTATGTCGATTAAGCATCATGAGGTGGAGGGTGGGGGTGGTTCCCTATTTTTTTTTTTTTTTTTGCTGGGAGTTTACAACCCTATTAGTTAGGTTGCTTAATATTTCTGCTAAGTACTCTTTAAAATACCAGAATAGGGAGGATGGTGCAGGTTTAAGTTTATTAGATTGATCAGTGTTGCTGAACTATGAAATATTTTGGGTGCAGTGTATTTTTTCCATACAGGTATAACAGAATAGCTTTAGTGTTTTTTTTTAAACTTGAGTATAAACTTATACAAAATGCAGCAAGATATTAAAAAACAGTTTTATTGATTACAAAATACACTATATTCATATCGGTATCGGCAGATATCGATATCAGAAGTGGTATCGTGCCATTTCTACTTTTAAACACTGAAAATTTACCACAGTCTCAATTTTAACGTTCCCGCTCTTCTTCAGTGCTCTCCCTCCTTGCTCTCTCTAAACCAATAAGCCCCTACACCCTGTTCTTTAAGTACCATTCACCATTAAAACATGGATTGGAGATCTTTGCACAGCACATTTTAAGGCTCAAAACAGTTCAGGTGAGGCTGGAGGTGAAAGTAATGAAAGGTATAGGACAGAAAGCCTCAGGGGTCCCCTGAGGATCAAGTGAAAAGTTTGCTACACCCAAAGGACCCTTTCTGATTGAAACTAGTTTTAATTTTTAATCACAGTAAATAGCTAAATAGCTTCAAGTTCAGTCAGTAACAACAAGAACACAGAGACCAAAACAACATCGGCTCCATGGTAACACCTGGGTAGTGCTGTCACTATCACCTGATGATTTTTGAACAGGATTCTCCAAACACAGTGTTTGCAGCGTTTTAACTGGAGATTTCATTTCCAAACACCAACCTGAACCTACAAGCATCTCTCGCTATTTGCTGTGACTCGACGAACGCTTTGGAAAAATATCGACAGCTAAACAAGTGTAACAGCGACTCTTCAGTGTTTCCTGAGCCCAAATGGACCCAACGTTTGTCTCAGAAAATCTGGTAAGCTTTTCTCATGTGAGCAAGCAAAAGCTTTTTTTGAATTCTCTGCTCAAAATTTGTCTAAAGCTTTCATAATCTTCAGGAAGCAGAGTACACTTTGGAGTTTAACTTTCATTTTTATTACTTAAACATTTGTAAGCACTTTTAACAATACTCTGTGAACATTTGTGTTTTTATAACATCTGTAAGACTCAGTTTTTGCTTTTTTGTTGTGTCGCCTTAAAGCTTTCTAATGCCACACATCACACTGTTTGATTGATTTTTCTAACTATGGACTCTGTGCATGTTTTTATCATTCAGGCATCTTGGGCAGTGCAGACGAGCGCTGCTGATATGAAACAGCAGCAGGAAGCTAACAGGATGGCTGAAAGTGAAACGGTGCAAGAATTAAAAGATGCACTCCATTTTGCCACTCAGGAGTTGAAGACTGCAAAGGAGGAAAATGCATACTTAAAGGAGAAGATTGCCGTCCTTGAAGATGCTCACAAAATGGAAGTGAGTAGGCTCCAAGAAGAGCTCAAACTCAAGGATGAGGCGCTTCAAAGATGTGTGAAGAAAAGAAGAGCTCGAACCAAAGCCTGGGTAGAACTCCTGCATGAATCGACGATAAAAGACATGGAGATAAACACCAGGGAACAACACTGGAGCAGCAAGTGGCAATCAACCGAGAAGAGCCTGAAAGAGGAGAAGAAAAAAGTGGAGGAGCTCCAAATTAAGAACAAGCTTCTGTTTGAGAAATTACAGGAAAATCTGGACAAATGGAAGAACGTCCTTCAGGTGAGCTGTCTCCGCTATCATTTCACTTTACCATAATGTCATGTTTGGTCCTAACAACTTCTGTCAGACTGAGTCACAGTTCGGTAAAATACATTTTACTCTGTCTACATAGGAGCTTGCACCCAATGCTGACCACCAGGAAGAAACCCTGGAAACAAATTCCCATGAGGAAAAACTGGAAAACCACGAGGGAGAAGAGGAGGGAACGGACAAACCAAGAAAGGACAAGAAAAAGCAGGAAGAAAAGGAGGAAAAGCAGGAGACAGAAGAGGAGATCGAAGGAAACCTCGAGAGAAAAAGTGACGAGAAGATGGAAGATAAAACAGCAACTGAAGATCTAAACCCAAACCTCTGCCTGGTTCCCATCCCTCTCACTCCCTCCAACTCTTGCCCTTTACCCCCTGTCCCTACACCCCAACTCAACCCCTCTGCCTCCTCCCTACCTTACCCACTCTCTCGTGCCCTTTCCTACTCTTCACCCAGCTCGTATTCTTTACGCCACACCCTTAGTCTCCACACCTTCCCCCAATCCTCCTCCCAACCTTACTCGGTCTCTCGTGCTCCCTCCTACTATTTACCCTTGTTTTCCAAACCTGTGCAGCCCCTAAACTCTAATGAAATTTTTGATCTGCTTTTTTGTTCATTTTAAAATAAACATGTGAAATTTCATTAAACTTACAGTCTTTGTTTGGATCATTTTTTAACCTATAACAAAATATTACAGTTTTGTCCAGAAGAAATGAGACTTATACTTTTTTAATAAATTTAAGTGATCAAGAGTCTCTTGTCAGAAAGGTTTAACAGTTTATAAAGGTTAAGTTGACAGCGACAGACTTTATTTTAAAGAGCCCAAGATAAGAAACATGTTGCAGTTAACAAGCAAGAAAAAGGTATTTTTATTATTGTGGCTTTCAGATGCTAAATATCTAAACCTGACATATGGCACTATTAGGACCTTTGAATGGGTGAAAGCTAGTAATGAAAAGGCTTCCTACTAGCATGTATAAAAAATGAAGGCATATTAAGCTTCAACTTTTATTCCATATTTGATCTTCTTTCCTTTTAATCATCTCCATGTGAGAACAAGACAAAATGATCAAAAAGGATTTATTTAATAATAACAACAAAAGACTGTATATAAAAGATAGACATAACCCGCGTGACCAGTTGCCTTCTGTGTTTTAGGAGCTAGTATTGGACTGTATTTGAGCAAGATGGTGAAATGCTAAGTTACCAGCTGAAGCTGTCTGGCTTGGCTAATAAGTGTATCAAACACCTTTTGGGTCCAACACACAAACATGGATGCAACGCAAAAAAAAAGAAGATCTGAGCATAAGAGACTTCTTGGATGCTCGGTTTCTACAATTTGCTGCACAGTAAGCCGTATTATGTTAATTAACTGCATTAAAATGCACCAAGAGGCACCAACACCACAGTCAGGAAATTTCTTTATTCATATAAATTCTGGTAGCAAACCGAGAAACCCAGAATCTGAAAACCAGATTTGTTTGTAAAACATTTGTCTCTATTTCTCTTGGTTATCCAGTATGAGATATTCACACAGCTCTATTTTACTTGCCGCTCCGCTTTTAAATAGAGATGGACCGATCCGATATTACGTATCCGTATCGGTCCGACACTGACCTAAATTACTGGATCGGATATCGGAGAGAAATAAAAAATGTAATCCGATCCATTAAGTATCACGAAAGCACCTCACAAAACTTGCAACATGGCGTAACTCAGCTCATAACCTTAGCACCTCGGAGCAGTATGCGTCACATGATAGAGCGGCTGTGGGGTGCGAGACCTGTCGGCGGTCTGGTTGAGTATTTGGAGCATCGCTACCAAACCGGCATTTCATCTCTGAGAAAGGTATCCCAGAGAAGTAAAGCAAGTGTGTAAGTTCATCTCTGAATGTTTGTAAAGCATTCCCACATTAAGCTTAACAACCGATATATGGAGCGACTGCCTCTTCTCTCTCCCTCCCTCTCCTGTCCCTACTTCAATCATAAAACTGATCGATGATCAGCTGATCGGCTTTTCTGTCGCGACTCCGTCTGTCTTGTTTGTTTTTGGCCCACTTTGCACCAGAAAGAGGAAACCAGCGGCTAAACAACAGCAGCACGTTTAAGCTTGATAAGTTGTTGTTAGAATTTATTTAATATTACTTTCTACAACAGGATCCTTTTCTACGTAGCTGACGGCTGGTAACTGTGCAGGGGCGGATCTAGCAAAGTTTAGCCAGGGGGGCCGATTGTGCCCCTTTTCCCTGTTAATGCCCTAAGACATACTTTTCTTTCTTATTCTCATTTAAAATATGTAGCTTTTAATAAATAATTATCTGAATCTTACACCCAAAGTTTTAATCTGATGTAAAATGTATAGAAGTCCATTACTGTATATAGTAACTGTTAAGTCTAATTTACCCTGGTAAGCTATAGTACCTTTTCCTTTGGGAAGATACCATCTGTGCAGTCTGCAATTCTGTTGAAGTAAGAAGTTGAATCTATTTAATTATTCTTGAAAAATAATTGATTTCTGTGCATTTTTTTTCACACTGCATCAAATTAAAGTTGATTATGTCGATTAAGCATCATGAGGTGGAGGGTGGGGGGTGGTTCCCTATTTTTTTTTTTTTTTTGCTGGGAGTTTACAACCCTATTAGTTAGGTTGCTTAATATTTCTGCTAAGTACTCTTTAAAATACCAGAATAGGGAGGATGGTGCAGGTTTAAGTTTATTAGATTGATCAGTGTTGCTGAACTATGAAATATTTTGGGTGCAGTGTATTTTTTCCATACAGGTATAACAGAATAGCTTTAGTGTTTTTTTTTAAACTTGAGTATAAACTTATACAAAATGCAGCAAGATATTAAAAAACAGTTTTATTGATTACAAAATACACTATATTCATATCGGTATCGGCAGATATCGATATCAGAAGTGGTATCGTGCCATTTCTACTTTTAAACACTGAAAATTTACCACAGTCTCAATTTTAACGTTCCCGCTCTTCTTCAGTGCTCTCCCTCCTTGCTCTCTCTAAACCAATAAGCCCCTACACCCTGTTCTTTAAGTACCATTCACCATTAAAACATGGATTGGAGATCTTTGCACAGCACATTTTAAGGCTCAAAACAGTTCAGGTGAGGCTGGAGGTGAAAGTAATGAAAGGTATAGGACAGAAAGCCTCAGGGGTCCCCTGAGGATCAAGTGAAAAGTTTGCTACACCCAAAGGACCCTTTCTGATTGAAACTAGTTTTAATTTTTAATCACAGTAAATAGCTAAATAGCTTCAAGTTCAGTCAGTAACAACAAGAACACAGAGACCAAAACAACATCGGCTCCATGGTAACACCTGGGTAGTGCTGTCAAGATCACCTGATGATTTTTGAACAGGATTCTCCAAACACAGTGTTTGCAGCGTTTTAACTGGAGATTTCATTTCCAAACACCAACCTGAACCTACAAGCATCTCTCGCTATTTGCTGTGACTCGACGAACGCTTTGGAAAAATATCGACAGCTAAACAAGTGTAACAGCGACTCTTCAGTGTTTCCTGAGCCCAAATGGACCCAACGTTTGTCTCAGAAAATCTGGTAAGCTTTTCTCATGTGAGCAAGCAAAAGCTTTTTTTGAATTCTCTGCTCAAAATTTGTCTAAAGCTTTCATAATCTTCAGGAAGCAGAGTACACTTTGGAGTTTAACTTTCATTTTTATTACTTAAACATTTGTAAGCACTTTTAACAATACTCTGTGAACATTTGTGTTTTTATAACATGTGTAAGACTCAGTTTTTGCTTTTTTGTTGTGTCGCCTTAAAGTTTTCTAATGCCACACATCACACTGTTTGATTGATTTTTCTAACTATGGACTCTGTGCATGTTTTTATCATTCAGGCATCTTGGGCAGTGCAGACGAGCGCTGCTGATATGAAACAGCAGCAGGAAGCTAACAGGATGGCTGAAAGTGAAACGGTGCAAGAATTAAAAGATGCACTCCATTTTGCCACTCAGGAGTTGAAGACTGCAAAGGAGGAAAATGCATACTTAAAGGAGAAGATTGCCGTCCTTGAAGATGCTCACAAAATGGAAGTGAGTAGGCTCCAAGAAGAGCTCAAACTCAAGGATGAGGCGCTTCAAAGATGTGTGAAGAAAAGAAGAGCTCGAACCAAAGCCTGGGTAGAACTCCTGCATGAATCGACGATAAAAGACATGGAGATAAACACCAGGGAACAACACTGGAGCAGCAAGTGGCAATCAACCGAGAAGAGCCTGAAAGAGGAGAAGAAAAAAGTGGAGGAGCTCCAAATTAAGAACAAGCTTCTGTTTGAGAAATTACAGGAAAATCTGGACAAATGGAAGAACGTCCTTCAGGTGAGCTGTCTCTGCTATCATTTCACTTTACCATAATGTCATGTTTGGTCCTAACAACTTCTGTCAGACTGAGTCACAGTTCAGTAAAATACATTTTACTCTGTCTACATAGGAGCTTGCACCCAATGCTGACCACCAGGAAGAAACCCTGGAAACAAATTCCCATGAGGAAAAATTGGAAAGCCACGAGGGAGAAGAGGAGGGAACGGACAAACCAAGAAAGGACAAGAAAAAGCAGGAAGAAAAGGAGGAAAAGCAGGAGACAGAAGAGGAGATCGAAGGAAACCTCGAGAGAAAAAGTGACGAGAAGATGGAAGATAAAACAGCAACTGAAGATCTAAACCCAAACCTCTGCCTGGTTCCCATCCCTCTCACTCCCTCCGACTCTTGCCCTTTACCACCTGCCCCTACACCCCAACTCAACCCCTCTGCCTCCTCCCTACCTTACCCACTCTCTCGTGCCCTTTCCTACTCTACACCCAGCTCGTATTCTTTACGCCACACCCTTAGTCTCCACACCTTCCCCCAATCCTCCTCCCAACCTTACTCGGTCTCTCGTGCTCCCTCCTACTATTTACCCTTGTTTTCCAAACCTGTGCAGCCCCTAAACTCTAATGAAATTTTTGATCTGCTTTTTTGTTCATTTTAAAATAAACATGTGAAATTTCATTAAACTTACAGTCTTTGTTTGGATCATTTTTTAACCTATAACAAAATATTACAGTTTTGTGCAGAAGAAATGAGACTTATACTTTTTTTAATAAATTTAAGTGATCAAGAGTCTCTTGTCAGAAAGGTTTAACAGTTTATAAAGGTTAAGTTGACAGCGACAGACTTTATTTTAAAGAGCCCCAAGATAAGAAACGTGTTGCAGTTAACAAGCAAGAAAAAAGGTATTTTTATTATTGTGGCTTTCAGATGCTAAATATCTAAACCTGACATATGGCACTATTAGGACCTTTGAATGGGTGAAAGCTAGTAATGAAAAGGCCTCCTACTAGCATGTATAAAAAATGAAGGCATATTAAGCTTCAACTTTTATTCCATATTTGATCTTCTTTCCTTTTAATCATCTCCATGTGAGAACAAGACAAAATGATCAAAAAGGATTTATTTAATAATAACAACAAAAGACTGTATATAAAAGATAGACATAACCCGCGTGACCAGTTGCCTTCTGTGTTTTAGGAGCTAGTATTGGACTGTATTTGAGCAAGATGGTGAAATGCTAAGTTACCAGCTGAAGCTGTCTGGCTTGGCTAATAAGTGTATCAAACACCTTTTGGGTCCAACACACAAACATGGATGCAACGCAAAAAAAAAAAAAAAAAAAAAAAAGGCTTCTTGGATGCTCTGTTTCTACAATTTGCTGCACAGTAAGCCGTATTATGTTAATTAACTGCATTAAAATGCACCAAGGGGCACCAACACCACAGTCAGGAGTAGACAGCTAACGTCTATAACTATCGTGTCTCCACCCATTTTTCATTTAAAGCAGCCACATTCTCATTAATGTGCAAATTTAAAAGGGTCAGTTATAACATGCCCCTCCCCACATTCGCTGAAGAGCCGGCCATTTTCACCTGAAGCTGCCTTAACCGGTTTTTTTGGAGAACTACAGATTTTAGCTTCATCCCCCGAGGTTGCTCCTGGGATAATAGGTGGCTTAAGACCATCACAGGCAATCACATGTGTGAACACTTGTTTCCATTACACGAACGTTTGCAAACATATGCAGCACGACTGCACGGTCTCATTTCACCTCTATAATTGCCTTCTTAATGTGTTTGAACTAAGACTGACAAAATATTTCAGATCCTTTCAGTTGATACCGTCTCTTCCTCTCTCCACCCACTGGCCTTTTCCTCATTGTCGTTTTGCTCTCCAAACCCTTCATCACAACCCTTTTCACCCTCTAGCTCTGCCCAGCCATTCATCACTCCAGCACTTCCTCTTGCCACTCCTCCTTTTATACTTGCCTTTATTCCTCCCCTCTGCACCCTCCCTCCTTCCCTTTCTTTAACAGCTGCTGGCCTGCGTCTGTCACCGCTGACCCCTCATTGCCACGTGCCGTCTCTATATCCCACAGAGACCCTAAATCATTAACTTATGCGCATGCATATACATGCACAGATCCGCGTCTGATTGGTGGCTGTCTCCTGCCCACAGAGAGCTAGAAAAATCACACTCATCTGTGACTGCAGGCCCTCAGTACACTTCAGTATTGCCAGTCAATTAAATGTCTTATGAAAACCAAGTCTTTTGAAGGAAGAAGTCATTAAGTGTCACCTTAAGACGGCTTTGGACATTCAGCGTGTGCTCAGGCTACAACGTCAAGAACATCAGAGCTGTATTACTGCATGCGGCACCTTGTTAAAAACAACAGGGTTGTGTCCACAACATCAAACTGTTTATCACACTGCTGTGTCTCAAAGATAAGCATGTGTTTTTAAGACTACCACAGTTCTAGACTACTTGTCATCTCCAGAGTGTTGCAGCCATATGAACATGTCATATGTGGAATAATCTTATCTTTCTTATCGCATTAAGGTTTGACAGCGCTGGAGATGCTACAACGGGATGTTTGCAGTCTCACGCTTGTCTTCGTGTCACCCGTGTGTGCCACCTGCACATGGATGTGGTCAGTGGGAAATCCACAAAAAACCTACACTAGTCATTTTATTTTCCATTGACTTAACTGCTGTTTCAAATTCTGAGTAATGGCAGACAATCAGATAAAAACAAAAGGTGAGACAGAAGTAATCAGTGGACACACACACACACACACACACACACACACACACACACACACACAGCTAATCCAATGGCACGCAGGCTTTAGTGCATCTCCTTCACTACGTTACTGAACTTTAACATCAATTCAAACTGTGGAAAGTCTCTACCTTTCAAAGCAGTTTTTCACTAAGTTATGGAAAAACATTCCTGTAAAATAAAACGTGGCACAATTATTCAAATGGAGGCTGGTGAGTTCACAAGTTCCCACATGCTGACTTTCAGTAAAACGAAATCCAGGTCACAGTGCACATACTCTGTGTTCAGCGTACATCGACTCTGTATTCAACGTGGAACTGACGAGGTCAGGCCCAGCACAAACGTCAAGGTTGACGTTCATCAATAAACCAGAGACGCAGATACAAAGTTATCAGGACTGATCTGAGCAAGTATAAATAATATATTTATATACACAGACTACAGCATGTTGAGTTTTCCTAAGTGCCTTGTCTTTCATCTTTGTGTTCTGCATTCAAAACCTGTGTCGCACTAGGTCATATAATCTGTCAGAGCACCATTAAAGCTTCCATCAAACCCAGAGTTCCATATTTTCCATTTACCACATGTCACACTGAGCAAAGGGACCCATTTACAAAATGCGATATTAGCCCTGTCACAACAGGTGACACGCACTCTGTTCTTGTCATACTCTGTGATAACCGCAGTGTTAGCATCCACAGACGGGTCTTTTTTTTCCCCCTCCCAAGTTTGGTGTGCGTGTTGTTTTCACCTTTGTCGCTCAATGTTTTTACATATTTACGTGCAACTGTAGGATTCAAGGTCACAGGACTGAAGACAACTGAAGACTGCCAACTGCTGTTCATCACCGTAATATATGCTCACCAGCCACTTTATTAGTTACACCTGTTCGTTAATACAAATATAATGGCAGCAATTCAACATATTTAGACGTGCAGGTCAAGACGACCTGTTGAGCTTAAAAATTAAGAAAGGTCATCCGAGTGACTTTGAACATGCCATGGTTGTTGGTGCCTGACGAGTCGGTCTGAGTATTTCAGAAACTGCTGATCTACTGGGATTTTCCCACACAACCATATCTAGGGTTTACAGAGAATGGCGTGGAAAAAAAAAATCCCATGAGTAGCACTTCTCTGAATGAAAACGCGTTGTTAATATCAGAGGTCAGAGGAAAATGGCCAGACTGCTTCGAGCTGATAAGCAGGAAACAGAAACTCAAATAACCACAACTTTTAGGCAGAAGAGCATCTCTGAACAACCTGGTCCAAGGCAGTACTAGCAAGATCTACAAGATGTTTTTAATTCATATAATAATTTTAAAAAATTATAAAATACTGCAGGGATCAAAAAGATTTTAAAAAACTGTTCATAATTTATAAGGATTAATTGTAGCCTGTTGAGTTTTCTTATACACAAAGTTATGTGTATGTGTAGTTTGCTTTCATGTCTCTCAGTCATCTTCTCCTTCCATGTCTTTCCCTGTGTCCTGGTGCATTATTAACACAAACGGGTACTCTGTGGTGATGTGCATGGGGACAAGCTAGTCAAAATTTAACTCAATACTGCTATTAGTGGAGACACCGAGGTACTGCAGCTAGCAGCAAGTGTGCAAATACAAGTAAAAGCAAAGAGTTAATATGAAAACAGCAGGAAAAACAGGGTTCTTCAACCAAACATTAAAAAATAGTCTTTGAAAGGCTTCATAAACTGTACCTAAAGACAGAAAATCACTGCAAATTAACTGAACTGTTGAAGCTAAGAAATGTTGCTGCTTTTCTTTAAAGTCAAGTGCATCATATTTGGTCAATGAATTTTTGTATGTTTTTGAGACTTCTACATCATCAGGGTGATTTCTCTGAGTTAGAAGGTTCACTAAACACTCCATTTTCAAAAAAAATGTTAATTTTCTGGCAATTATTTCATAGCTCAGGCTTTAAAGGGTCAAATTCAGTATTGTCATGACTCAATATTCAGTCATGACAATAACACAGGTTGTTCAATAACTCTCTGCTAAGGTACTTGAATAAATGTGTCTGTGAACTCATGCGCGGTACAGACTCGAGAGGCAGCAGCCACACAGTCAGATACTATATCGACACGTAGGCGACGTCAGAACGATTAAAGAAGAGTTTTAGTGTTGAGTGCTATCGAGCAGCATTCTGGTGAACACAGCAGCACAGACAGCAGTTTTTCAGCCCACAGCAACTTAGCAGCTTACGGCAGCTCCATTTCCTCCAGACAGAGTGGGAGGGAGCACCAGGCTGCTACGGTAATCCACTTTACTCTGGGATTAGCATCTCTCTGCAGGTGTCACTCTGTCCATCTCCATTTTTGACCTCTCTAATAATCTTCATCACTCTACAACTCATTCAGTTTTCTCTGCTCCTATCTTTACCATTGCATTGAAACCAAGGTAGTGATATTACGCTCAAATTATACTTGATTCTGCCAGGAAAAACCCAAACCACAAATGTTTGGGAACGTTTAATTCTCAGTGTTTCCCAAAGGCTTACTAAATTAATATAAATTTATGCAGTCCATCGATTTTTTTTACTATTCCACTGAGTTTTTAAAAAATGGTTTTGTATAATTATAATAATTATGTAACCATTATTCTATTGAGACAAATGACAATCTCATGAGCAAATCAAAGTATTAGACAAGTCTTTTAAAACACGGTTATCACACATGTTCATAACTTGCTCGCTGGTTATACAAATTCTGATTTATCTAGCTGCTCATCAGTGCAATGGGGCTGTCTGGGTAAACCTTTTTAATTCCTTTTCCATTTCCAATTAACGTGCAAAATGGAAATTGTTGCAAAACCGATCAGCACTATGTGCTCTGTTGGAAGGCTGTCAAATATGTCCATTCTGTGTTAAGGACAGTAGTAGTCGTGCTCTTCTACGTGCAACTCAAGTGCTAAAAAATTAACTCATTAGTCAGTCAACATGAAGGTCAACATTTTTAGCGATAGCAAAACATTTTGTCTGATTTTCTTTATCATTCTTTATCGTTGGGTTTTGGAGAAAGTATTGATACCTAACCTTTCTACTACTATTTCCTTACAGCAATGAATACATGTTTTGAAAGAATGTGTGTCCTGCTTTTTGCACACTCAGAGTCTAGTTTCTATACAAGATCCTGTTGAGCACCCCTAATGTTTGTGTTTCAAGGTTGTGGCTGCTAAAGGAAGATGAGAGATGACAGGGCTCAAAGTTCTCGACAGTCTGTATCAGTATTGGTAATTGTGGTTTACATTCTTTTTAAACATTACTCATGCCGCTCTTTGTCTCTTTCTAGGCTGCTATATCATAATATGACACAAACTGTGAATGAATGAAAAGCACAGGAAAGCTTTCTTTCCTTGTCACACACACAGACTGGTTAAAATGTTACCAATTGCTTACTTTGATTTGAGAACACTGGAATTAAAGAGAAAATTTAATAAATTAAATAAAATGTAAAAATGAAAAACGACCAGGTGACAGTATGCATCGACTCTCTCCTCTCACTCCACAGGCAAGAACGAGAAACAAAGAAAGAAAACGCTGAGCGGCAGTGGAGGATTAGTGTGTCAGTAAACATTCAAACACTACAAGCTCCAAGTGAATGTTTAGTTTTGTGCTGGCAAGTCAAATGAAGGCGGGGCTCACTGCAACCAGATGAGACCAAAAAATAAAAAAATTCTAAATGAAACCACCTCAAACATTCACACTGCTGATCTGGTGAGGGGAAAGGTCAAACTGATGAATATATCCTTCTGAAAACAAAACACCTTGGCTCCTTTTACATCAAACCCACTTAACCCCCCCCACCACCACCATATGCCAGAAGATGTAATGTTGCCATGACAACTACAGAAGTACTGAGGAGGCACGCGCACAGATACAAGCACGCCGGCGACAGATTTCAGTAGGCTGTAGGCCTACACAGAGGATGTCTCCACTGTAAGAATAAGAGAGGAGAATATAGAGAGCCAAATATAGGAACAGAATAATGAGCTCCCTATCAACTGCTCCATCGTTTCCATATCTCCTCTGCCTTCCTCAACGCTCCAGCTCCCTGTCATTTATCCCTCCTCTCCTTTAGCTTCGACAGGGCCAAATATTTCCCTAAGGCCACTCATCTGTATACAAAAGATGCATTACACCAGAGTTTTTCTTTTATGTGACGACTGTAAGGGGAAAAAAAATGTCTCTTTAAAAAGGTAGCGAAAACATATTGGAAAATTTTCCCATCTCAAGCATGGGATAACCCAACATTTCAAATAGCTACCAATCCTTTAACCACACAAAGGACAGACTGGATTATGGAAGGTGTGCACAAACATCCTCAAAACCTCTCAACCCCCACAAGACTGCACGCAAGGATTATTTTTCCTGTCTTTATAAAATGAACTATTTTCTTAATCATAAAGCAATAATTTTGTCTAGAAACCAGGATAAGTTTTCAAGGTTATATGCCTTCGCCAACCAACAGAACAAAACCCCCAAATATCCAGTTTGCTTGCTCAAAAAACAAAGAAGCAAATCTTGAGACACTGTCAGAAACTTGCATTTAACTTCTTTTTGCCTAAAATGGGTTCAAAGTAAATGCTTGATTAATTAATTGCTCTGATGCGTTACAGATGCAGACAAATCAGCCAGAAAACCAAAAACGAACTGGCACTTACTGCATCCCGCCGCCACAAATTGCCAGCATCTGTCGGCCGAATACAACCACCTGTTGCATCGTGGGAAAGATGATGAGGAACAGCTGACAAACAGCTGGTTCACAACTGTCTGTATCGCTGAATGGCCGTCTGTCTCAATATCTCTGTACCTGCTTCATGCCTTGCATCTGCCCTCCATTTGTCCATTCTTTCTGCACATTTATTGGCTTCACAGAGTCCTCAGCAGTGGTATTTTTCCCTCTTCTCGTTTTACTTTGTTTTTCTTAACCTTTTTTGCTCTCTGAACACACAAACTTTGTTTTACCCAGAATAATGTCAGCAGTAAAACACAAAGTGCTGACAGGATGACATACTGTTTCTGTCCTGAGTGTTCTCCAAGAGCTGCAGTACACTCGTTATGAAATGGAGTCTAGTGTGTGCTTGAATGCTTTTATAAAAAAATAAAAAAATAAAAAAAGATGAGTGAAAATACCACGCTGATGTTTTTTCCCTTGAGCAACAAGGTGAACAAAGAGAAAAAAAATAGAAACAACAGTGACTCTACAAACTCTAAAATAAAGACAACACAAGGCTCCGGATGAACCTGACAGCTAACAACACATGAAGGAAGAACCTATCTAGTACCGATTTTATAGCAAGGACACTGGACAAGGAAACTGTACGTTCTTTTCCCTTAAACAAATCAGAAGATAGCAGGGAAAGAGATCGCAGGTCTATAAGAACAGATAAGAACTAAGATTGAGGATGTAACACTCTGCCAGCTGGTTATGAAAGCTACTTTCAGCTGCTCCCCTATTCACAAGGGCTCGCCACAGCGGGTAGCTTTGCATGTTTGAGTTGGCTTTTTTTTTTATGCTCTTTCTGATGCAAGGGTTCTGAGTCTCCTCCATGGATTGAACTGGGGATCTTTTGGTTGTTAGGCAAATGTTTAAAATACGACTCATGGAGCCATCAACTGGTCCTGATCAACCAAAGTGAAAATCTTTCTTTTATACTGTTGAAATTTGTGTCAGTGTGTGAAAAACATATTTCAAAAGCTAAATTGAGGTCTATTTATTCTTCATATTGGTTGTTTTAACCTAAATATATGAAAATAACAGGTCTATGTAAATGCTAAACTTAATTACCATGAATTCTGACACATTTCAGGCAAAAATGACAAAGTTATATTTGAGGTCATTTAGAAACACTGTCGTAATTACACTGCTTGTCCCCCAGCGAGCAATGTACCATGTACAATGTTCAACCATTATCGTTGTTTATGCACTGATTACATTCGTGTGAAATGGATTGCTGTTAGTAATGGACCCCCGAATTATCACCCAACTCTAAAGTTGTGGAGCGTTTTAGTGTCTCTCAGCTCAGCAATGTGGTTTTCGGTAATGCAACATTAATGTTTCGATTCATTCAGACAGCTTTCAATTTAGTCACAGCAGGCACCTATTCTGAGGGAAATGGTTAAATAACCCGTTTTAGATCTTACAAATCACAGAAGTGCAAACAGACAAAACTCCAATCGATACTTTTGGTCCATATCTGCTCGATGTGAACCTGAGCCACTCTTATCTTTTGTCATAGTTTTGCAAAACATAAAAAAAATCCCAATATATACATAATAAATGTTTCCCAGAGAATTCGATTCTACTGGTAGAGGAAGCTGGGTGCACATGTGCAGACATGTGAGTGTATAAAAAGGGGTGCACGTCTCCTTTCTTAAAGGCATGAATTCATATCCATGCACCCATCTCTTATCTTCTGCTTATCAAAGTTGGGTGGCAGTGGCAGTAGACTGAGCAGTGTATATGTTCCTCTCCCCGGCAACATTTTCCAATTCCCTGTGGGGGATCCACAGGTATTCCCAGGCCAGGGGAGATAATCTCTTCAACAGATTCTAAAACCTCTAAAGGGACTGGTAGGCGCCTGGGACTAAGGAGACCAAATGTTGAAGTTTTAAAAGTAAAATGTTCTCTTTCTCTTCATTGATTCAGGATTTCATCTGCTCCGCATTTCAGGGCCCCCTTTGTTCTACTTTTTGTTTTATAGGCCAGGCCAAATGCTTTTATTGCCAAATGTGGGTAAACGGTTTAGACTGCAGGCATGCCAGTTTAGTGCTGGGACTGTTACTACAGAGCCTTTCTGTTGCAACACACGCAGACTGTGGTTAAACATCGTCTTGCCAAAAGAGTCCAGAACTTCCTTATAAGAGATGGTTTCTGAATGCAAGTTACCCCGACACCTGTACATGTCATCATATGTTAACATGGTACCCACACACGTGCAAGAATTCACACCCATACTATCATATCTGATACCATTAACCGTGCACTGGTGTGTTACTGGTATCAAATTTAAAATGTTTTGTAAGGTTCAATATTCAATATTTTAAATAATAATAATGATAAATAATAAATGTAAAGACATTTTCAATAAATATAGATTTTAAAATGATTTACAAACCATTGCATTCTGTTTTTACTGAAACAGTTTCCCAACTTTCTTTTAGAAATGCTTTTATCAAATGTTCTTTGGGCAGTTTCAATAAAAAACAAAAAAAACGTACATCTGTTCCATACCTTGCAAATTTACTGACCTAAGTTAAGAACAGCACACAGGTACAAAAGAGCGATGATCACACATTTTATATTTAAATAGTGCAGTGCAGGTTTTTCTTCACCCTTACCTGTGAGATTTAACCCAGTCAAAATGCAAGAATTTCAAATGTAATACTCATACCCATGAAAATACTCAATACTTGAATGCATTTTTTGGGAAAATTACGAACAAACTGGTTTGGGCAAATCTATTTAGCTAAAGCCCCATTTAGTTCCTCTCCGTCTGATGTTTTGGCACCACATTGTCATTGCTGAGCATATAGCTGTTAAAGTAGACTGCTACCATTTCAGTCTAGCTGGAAGGATTTCCTCTGCTTCAGTTAAGGACTTTAAGAGAAACGCAACACAAGCACCTGTGTTATCCTATTAAATGAACACTGTCCGTTAACATTACAGACATTATTATCCATAGCTGCAATCCATTACCTTAATGTGGGTAACTACCAGTGTTGGGCAAGTTACTTTGAAAAAGTAATTCAATTATAGTTACTAGTTACTACTTCAAAAAAGTAACTGAGTTAGTAACTGAGTTACAGTATTCTAAAAGTAATTAATTACTTGAAAAGTAACTATTGCGTTACTGTTTTGTTTTTTTGCTCATAAGCAGAGGGTGCTTGCTAGCGCTAACGTGGCGAAACTATTGAGGAAAAACACGCGTATATATTGTTTATCATGACTCTGGTTTTACGTGGCCTATCGACACAATTTATAAACTGGTATATATCACCGTGTTGCTTCGTCTTTAAGTGGTCATGTGATTAACTTACCACGACTACTTTATTCTTCCTCAGTCAAACAGCAGCACTCATGCGATTGTTTTGCCCCCTGAGCTCCAGGTGTTGTGCTAGACAGTGATCGTGATTGCCGTCCGCGGGAGCGCGCAGCTACTTAAAGCTGTAGTGCCCAGATTACTTACAGCTACTTCCGTGCAACTGATATAAGATGCGGTAAGCTGAACACAGCTTCAACCGTCTGTTTGTTGAAAAATAGTAACGGACCGCGTTTTCTTGTTAGTAACTGTAACGGCGTTGTAACGATAGGAATAGTAATTAGTTAGATTACTCGTTACTGACAAAAGTAACGCCGTTAGTAACGCCGTTACTTGTAACGCCGTTATTCCCATCACTGGTAACTACTAATAGTTAACGTGGGTGCTGGCCAGGTTATCATTTATATTAACTGTTTAATACTTCATTGTGTTTGAAACGGGAGCTTTATTGACCTCTCAGAATTCTTCATAAAGACCGGGGGTTCAGTCTTTAAAATGCTTTGGCACATTTAAAGTGCTGCTGTTCATGTGTTCAGCTGCTAGTGAGGGGAGGGGCTGTGTGCCTGTATGCAGCAGTGCGGTTTGAAGTTCTGCATCAGCAGGAGGCAGCAGAGACCTCACTGGTATTGACACTGTTGCGTTTGATCTAAATGTAGTTTTTTGTGTCAATTAGTATCCAGGTATCATTTTTTCTGACAACACTAATACCAAAATAGTATCTATTTTGATATTAAATGATACAGTGTACCCAGCAAGGTTAAGTATTGGTTCTGGTGACACCTTTAGAGACAATTCACTAGTTTCCCTTTTTTCTGAACTGTACTAATGGCTGAAACTGTTGAGAAGGGAGAAATGAGTGGCATGTATTTGACATGACATGTACTGTTTGACAAATGTAACCCCTACTTTTCCCCTCTCTGGGTTCACATATGTCCACCAACTCAGGTTTAAAAATGGAAACCAGAGGCACAAACCTTCCTTCAAATTTAAAAGCACCAAATTAAAACAGGAATCTCAGAAACCAAGCCTGAGGAGACTTAAGAACACTTATAAAGGCTCTGCCAGGGACTGCGGACCACACTGAAAGATATTGTTTCCACAGTAGTTTTCTGCCTTCCACTGGGAGTGAAACAGATGCTGAACGACATCACAAACCCGTCTAATGCAGTGACTGTCTGTAGTCGGATGATGATCAGTGATTGCAATTATGTGATAAAGTGATTACTAACTGCTAACCAACGCTCTCTCACTCACACACACACATATGCAGAGTGGGCTCCACTCCTCTCAGACTGGTGACACACCTCATCAAACTGTGGTCTGTTATAAGTGGTGCTGACACGTGTGTTTGTGTCTGTGTGTGTCTGCCTGCGTTCATAATCATACCCGCGTGTGCGTCACTGTCTGTGCGGCGGCAGCGTGCTTTCACAGTATGCGCCGGCGGTGGTCCGGTTTCCGCTCAGAGGGCTGTGAAGTGGCCTGATGAAAGCTCACACATGGTGGCGGTGAGAAGAGCCCCGATCTCCCGTCGTCACCACAGAGCTCAAAAGACTGGACGTCAAATCCTCCCGGTCTGCCGCAGATGTTTAACAGTGATGAGAAAGGAAAGAGAACTTTAGTAAGTTGTCAAGAAAATTTGCTCGGCTTTCATCCCAGATGTTGCCATAGGGAAAGGTCTAGTTTTTTCCCCCCAGTCTTCAGTCTCCTATTACCAACTCAGCTGGCTGACAGAGGACACATACACTTTTCAGGTCAACCAATCAGGTTTTGCCATGCCCCATGCCAATCGCATTGTCAAATCCCTGCTGTCAGGTGTCATTTCAGTCCACCTCCATGAAACCTTCCACTGAGCTCATTCTGGAGCTGTACTCCGCATCCCATCTGCACAAATCAGCAAAACTCACTGTCCACTCTTTCACACCTCGTCATGTGACTGCCCAAGTAAGACTGTAATGTCACAATGGGGTATAACTACCACGGCATTCTTACATATCTTTTTAACTTTTCCTGCTGTGAACACTATTTCATATAAATGAATGCGATTATGCTCTAAGCTTCTTTTTCACTAAGTCTCCGCTGATTAAAATCTATTCACTTTGTTGTTCTTATTTCATTTTTATCCTCAGGATGGATTAGTGGTGGAAGGGAAGGTCTGCATTGCTAAAGCACATTCTTTAATAAAAATCACTGGAGGTACCGAAAGCTTTAAAATGCCAAACTCTAATACTGTAAAAAGAAAAAACAAAACATAATTTAAAGCATGATGATACATAAAAAGGTCATATAGAAGGCATTTATAAGTATGCTAAATTTGGGAGGTGGGTCTAGCTTGCAACAGCAAGATACATAACCATATTAAGTATACTAATGGGTCTTGGCTCTGATGTTATCATATACTGGAGAATGGCTGACTGAATAGTTTCATGAAAAATAATCAGGATTGTATGCAGTTTTTTTCATAATCACAGATCTCAACCTGACTGAATGGGTGTACGTGATTTAGAAGTGACATGCACTGTATGAGAGAATATTTTTTGGATATCTCTCCTCACAAAGTCAAGAGACTCTGGAGCACCAAAGCTGAGCTGGAGATCTGCTATCACCTAATCTCAGTCCGTCTTTTAATCTGTCGCCCATCTGGGAGGTTATGTAACACTTATAGAGTAGCTGAGGCTAGCGGGCTGATATCACTGTAGACTAGATTTAGGCCTAGTGAGCCCATAGCAACGTCTGATCGCTAGGGAAAAATGTGCATTCCCTGACTGGTTGGCAAGAGGTTACTGGAGATTCCTGGCTATTGCAGGGTGAATCAGACACTCACCAAATGCCACTGTGCCATGGTAAACCAGGAATAGAGAAGTGAAAGTCATGCGTTACTCGTGAAACCAACACATTTCAAAAGGTGCAACTTTTATTTTGAAGGCAGTTGTTCTCCATTTCTAGTTTCACTACCGTTTGGCAAGTAGTTTGCAAGTATATGTAGACAAGTCAGCATCTTGATGCAAACTACTGGTAACCGTAGGAACCTGCGAGCAACCAAAGCAGTCGTAGAGGCTTACAGAGGTGACCAATGTCATACTACCAGCAACTACTCACCAACTGGTTGTGGAATACACACATTCTCTAATGACCGGTGGATACCAGGTGTCACCGACCAGTACCTAGGGCTAAGTGAATGGGGCTTTAGCAATCAATTTTGCAGAGACTGCCAGCAACCTATGGCAACCACTTGCAAATAGTCAGTGAATACTCATTTTGCCCTCAAGACTTGTTGTTGCCAGATGGTTGCCGATTAGTCTGTAGGTCTGTGTAACTGAGACCTAAGAGACCATTTTTAACTCGTGATCTCAATCCTCTGGCAGTATCTGAGCTTCCTAAATGAATGCAGTTCTGTACATATCTGCCTGCCTACTTATACTTCAGAACTGAAACCAAAGCTGTACTTGTGCTTAAATTCACCACCCTCACTTCTCACTCTTACCCATACATCACCATCGGCAATGACACACTCCAGTGTATTTCCAGTTCACCTACCCTCCTCGTGTGCCATTTAAGTCTCTCATATTTCTCCCACATTTCCTTACACCTCTCTTCTCACCAGTCACCTCCATCCCTCACCATTCTGCCACTCTGTAATGACTCACAATACAAGCCTCTTTCTTTTAAACGCAAACCTGTCTTCCTCTCACCTTCACAGCCTTCTTATTCAGCTCCTTCTCGCACTATTCACCTTCCTCCTTTCTCCCTCTTTACTTCCTTTTGCATATCTCAATCCACCACCCAGCCCCTCATTTCCTCGCTCCCTCTATCCTTCCCCCTTACACCACCATTAACAATACAACTTTATTTGTATAGCACGTTTAAAAGACCAACGGTACACCAAAGTGCTTTACAATAAAAACAGGAAAATTAAGACAATAAATAAAAGACTTTAACTTTCCACCTTCATCCTTTCTCTTGTGTTGCTGTATAGGTCTGTCAGTGCATTCCTCAATTCTCCTCAAGCTTTCTCCACTCAAAAAACGTGACTGCCTCCTCCTTCTTCCCCCTGACTCAGTAGTGTCCATCACACATTCAGTGAGTCACACTTCTGTTCATCCTTGTCATGACTTGACACGGCACAAAAAAAACATCCCGGTCCCCAGACTGCTGGCTACAAATATACACAATGACAGAGTCCCATTTAGTACTCTTCAATGCCCATGCCCATCATTAGCTTACTGTTAAACAACACAGTGAGCAAAAAGAGCCAGCTCAAAGCTACAACCAGCTGTGCCATTATCATCTCCCTGCTGGGTGTACATGTCTCTTTGTGTGTGTCTGTGCGCGTGTGTGTACACATACATCCATTTTTCTGAATTACCTTTGTTTAAATGTATAATGCAGGCTTTGTTTAAGCCTATATTAACTTTTTTTCAAATTGGGAGCTTTTAATCATTTTCTGGCTTTTGTCTTCGTATGTGTGTGTGTGTGTGTGTGTGTGCGTGCGTGTCTGTGTGTAGGCCCATCTCCATAATTAGGGCAGACCAGCCACACATGGGTCTCCCCTGACACTTCCCCTCCAAGATTTAAATATTCATGAGACTCTAAACGCTTTCATGAGCTCTGTAATTATGGACAGAAAATAGTCAGAGAGAGCCAAAGAGAGAAAAAGGGAGAAAGTGGGAGGCAGAGTCAGAAATGCCCTTAAATTAAAAAGAAAAAAAAAGAAAAAGGCTGACCAGCAGTATTTACAGATACGATCAATACTTTTGTGCAGTTTTGCGACCAAAGCCAATGACCTGCTGACACACCGGAAAGGACAAGTAATGTTTAAGGAGAAGGTTTACGGAGATATCTCCTGATTCTTGTTATTTTTTTAATAAAATTTGCAGTGATTGTAGATCATTTTGGTATCTCGTTATGTGAGTTTACATCATTAAGAGCTCTTGATTTGATAGAGAGAGGTTTATCACTTTACCCATTGCTATTTAAGTGCATGAGCTGATAATTTAATTTGTTAATTAATTTTTAATTTAACAGATACTGCAGTCATTAAGAGATGTTTCTTGTACTCTAAGCAGTCACAATCAATGATCATTAGTTTTTGTGATTATTTGAAAAGCAGATTCTCTCAGTTTATTCCCTCTTAGGTTAGAATATCTGCCAAGCAGACTTGGGCAATAACCCAAATATGTACAGAGGCTCACATGAAGAGTCGACCTAGATGTGATTCATCTAATTTGAATCATGCAAGTATGTTCACTAAAAGCTTTTCCCTGGATATGCCAGCGACCTCTTTGCTCTCTAGACGCAAGCCTCAAAACAGCATGCGTTTTAGTTATTGCTGTCATTCAACTATGTGTAACATCAAAAGTGTTTATATTGCTTTCAAATGGTTGTGGAAAGGTAGTGAAATTGGAAAACAGTGCTCGCTTGTGGACAGTGTTTTATTTCTGGTGTTGCAGGTATATAAACGCATGAAGTGATCAGTAAATTATATAGATATTAAAAATAACAAAACAAAGTAAACAAATCAGATGCTTTCCAGATGTTATTGTATGGTGGATCAAAATGCATTTACAATTCTATCAATTTTGCAAAGATCTCCAACACCACTGACTGAAATGCAGCCCCAAACCATGACAGAGCCTCCACTGTGTTTGAAAGTGTACCGCTCTCCTGACCTCCTCCAGACATACTGATGGCAAATTTTACTTCATGACTCCCTCAGGCGTGTTGCCACAGATTTCCAGTCAAATTCTTGTCAACTTCAGACTTTCTTAAGAATGGTTTCTTCACTCTTCCACTGAGATCATTTCCGATGAGGCTTCAGTGAACAGTAGATCTGGCTGATGCATCCATCAGGCTCTGTGTCAGGTCTTTGCTGGATTTTTCTTAAGGACATGCCTTTCAAACACAATTCATCTTGCTTGGGCTAGAGTTTCAGACCTGCCTCTTCTTCTTTTGTTCTCCACTTTTTAGTTTCCTCACACAGTGCACACCACACTCAGATAAGCCAGGTTTTTTGGCTAATAGCTCTTCCAGAATCACATTTCGCTTTATGCCAGTCAAAGTTTTATATGTTTTTGAAACAGGCTGTTAGTAACACAGTGTCTACAGATACAATTAAAAACTGGTTCTTTGCCAATTTGTTGTTACGTGTAGACACAACACTGGTTCATCGCCCTAGTCAGGTGCCTTTGTAATTGATTCCTTAGGTCAGTTTTAAGTGGCTTAAAGACACACACAAAAAAGCATTCCTCTGAAAATGGTCGGGTGTAAGGACTGGACTGAAGATGGGTGAATAAGCAGCCGAAAGCGTGGAGAACTATTACACAAGACCACTTAAAAAACAGAAACTAGAGGCATGTCTGGTTCCTTGGAAGTGAATTAGAAACGAGGGGTGAGGACTGTATTTCCTGGTTTGACTGGCGACTGGCTCATTGGCAGCAGAGGTGGGACAAACACAGAAATCTCCTTCAGATTCCTTGAGTGCCGTGTGCATTTTATTGATAAGAAATGCAAACCTTTACGCTTGTTTTGTCACACATGGTTCAGTTATATTCCACAGCCTCACAGACTAACAATAAAACATGTCATTGGCTGAATTTCCCACAAGTGTCTCAGCACTTTTTTTTTTTTTTTTTTTTTTTTTTTATATAAATCGCATTCCTTTTAAAGCCTCAGGACAAATCTAACTTCAATATTTGTGCAAATGTGATGTGTTGTAACTAGGCCTTATGATTCTGTCTGGTCTATTTTTACTTTATAAAGTAAATAGTTGGCAAAGCCAGCAAGGATTCCAGTTACAACACCACTCAGAGATGATATGTGAGAACCCTTCCAGGATTTTAAAGAAAGGCGCTGACAGGAAATTCTTTCGTTTCCCTTTTTAGTAAAACAAAACATCACCTGTCATCGAAGCCAACATTAGTAAGTAGGCCCTCTAGATTTTCTTTCCATTTCATTTTCTTCACAGCTATCTGATGTTTTGGGGCTCTAGACAAAACAATCACATGCCATCTTCACATTCCAGGATGAGTAAATTGATTTTATCCTCCTGGAAAAGCCATCAGATAGTGCCGTGGAAGACATGAAATCACAGTCAGACAAAAGCATGAGGCAAATGATCCAGAGCCGATTGTCCTCGCACCGATGCAAACTGAAGCTCAGCTGACACATACACACACAACAACACAAGGAAACATTTGTCCTGAGCAGAAACGCACACAGGCAAACCCGCGGACACTAAATCACCTTAAAATGACAAATAAGCAGGAGGACAGAATCTCAGACGCTGTCGTCATTTATATGTAAATGAGCACACTGCTACTCTCCTCCACGCAGCAATCTTGGCTCTCAAGAAACCACAAGACGGAGCAAACTTTCAATCAGATCAGACAAGATGTCAGACAAGATGATTGTAAGTGACAGGAAGCCAAATGATGCGTGACAAGACAGGGCATGATGAGGTGAAATGAGATAAAATGACAGGGTTTACGAGGAGCGGGCATTAACTGAAAACCGAGGTATTTGTCACAGCACTAATGACTGCAAGTTTCCCCGTTTTCTTCCCAAGGACTCTGAAATTATGGGTGGCTCGTCAGGGCTGTATGTTGACCACTTATTAGAGCAAACTCCCTTAAACAGACACAAATCACCTGAAATGACAATAAAATGACAAGAAGCATCGACTGTGTGCATCCTGATAAACTGGTGATTCAACTAAGGTGCAGTTTGTGGTAAAGATGCACACAATGGTTTTAGGAAAATAAGGCACTGTGACTGCATCCCTGACATTCCCTACAAGGAGGAAATCTGCCAATATGACTGTAAAGTGCACCATTACTGGAGTTACCCTGTCACTGTAATGGCCTCTGTGAGTCACAAGTACTTTTGCGACACAAAATACCACCCACCCACACACACACGCACAGACAGGCGCGAACACACAGGTGAATGTGCATACACACTGCTGCATTTAAACACTAAGCACACGCCAAGGGCAGGAGGAACACACCATCTTCCTGTCTGCTTCTCACTGCAGCGGTTAATGTCACCGACTTTAGAGTGCAGCCCTGCATGAGAGTGCAGTTTTTTTACTTGAGTGATGTCTGTGTGTTAAAGTATAGGCTTGTGTGTCTGTGTGTAAGCATTTTTGTAAGCTCAGCAATCCAAGAGTGACTTAACAAAAGGCTGCTGAATATAAATCTATTCCCTCTCCATCTGGCAGGGTAAAAAAGGCACATATTTACATTGCTGTCCAAAGACAGGCAGAGAGATAAAAGGTTCACAATACTATTAGGACTCTTAACAGCTATGAATTAGCCGAGCAGAAAGCTCCCTGGCAGAAAAATGATGCCACTCTCAAATAAAATTAGGAGAACACGTAAATCGCACATCTGAACTTTATGAATAAAATATTCAAGTTGAAAATTTTAACTGACACGCACTGTGTAATTTCTTGGCAGCAAAATAGTGTAACAACGGTCAGCTGTTAAATTAAAATCGCCAACCCTTCGAAATCACGTCAAAAGTCAAAGCTAAAAATTGAAGGCTGATCCAGCTTTTGCAATAATGTGACTCATTAGTCTGCATGGCCTCCACGTGCTTCCCAACGATGTCTCGGCATGCTCCTGATGAGGCAGTGGATGTGGGAATTAGTGGATCTCCTCCCAGTGAACTCCAGGACAGTGTGTGGCACGATTTGGTAACGTTCCATGCGCTGATTCACAGTGTCCAAGAGGTTTTTAGTTGGATTGGGTCTGGGGAACTTTCATCAAGGAACTGCTTACACACCATGACCACTTGAAGTTAGTGTCAATCTGGACGAGCTGGAATCCAGGGCCTTCCACACCAGTATAAGGTCTGACAGTGGGTCTGAGGACTTCAGTCAATGTACTATTGGCTAATAGGTGGAGGTCTTTGTGACCCTCTATGGATACACCTCTCCAGATCATCACTGACCCACTGCCAAACTACTCTTGCTGCATGAGTAATGTATAGTGTTGTACAGAGCATAACCTTCCCCACTGCATCTCCAGTGTCCTTAATGTCTGTCATGTGCTCAGTGTGAACTTGCTCGTGACAAAAACAGCACTAGTGACAAACCAGCCTTTCTGGTAGCAATGCCAGGCAAGCTGCATGGTGCTGTGTGACCAGAGGTCCCATTAAAGGTCATCTGGCCCTCATCCAGTCTGTTTCAGATAGTTTGCTCATGAAAATAAAAGTGACTGTTGGAGGTCATTCTCTAGGAGCAGATACCAGTCCTGCTGCTAGATTGATGCCCTTCTACAGGACTGTCTAGATGTCCTTGTGCAACAGTCCGTCTCCTGGTATCGCCTCAACACTCCTGAGACGGTTCGGGGAGTAACAGCAAACGTTTTTCTGACAGCACGCATGGACGTGCCATCCAGGAACATCTGTGCTACCAGTGCAGCACAAATGGGCTGCTGGTACCATCCACAGACAGTATAAAAGATGGATGTAGGTACAGTGATGCCACTCAGCAGTTTCTGAAGTCGTGTTTTAAAGCCTTTTATTGAGCGTTTCCTCCATCATTATCTTGGTTGCAAAAACACAGATCAATGTTGGGAGGAAGGGCAGATATGGTTGAAACCACATTGGTTGGCTATGACTTGTGAGTGAAAGCTTGTTGGCCAATGTGCGTGCAGTTTCACACCACAGATGATCCTTTTTGAAACATGGCATGACCATGACACACTTTAAAGAGGTCGAGTCAGACAGCCTTTCGGCTGGCCTTTAGCTAGATTGTTTTATTTTATTTTAAGTTTATTTTTTTGGGAACTTACACATTGGCTTCATTTTTATTTTTCAAAACAGAAACTATGTCTATATTTAATAATGTCTAAGGTATCCATAACATGCTACTTTAACCTCGCCGAGGCTACACTACCAAAGTGACAAAGACACTATCAAAAAGCAAAACTGGAGAAAAAACAGGTGGGATAGAGAGCAATGATCTGTGGTCACCACCTATAAAACCATTCCCTTTTTGGGAGTCATCTTGTTCTTGCCCGATTGGCTAGTTTGGCATTCCTGAAGTTAAACTTGCTTATAGTGTGATGATTGACTATTCCCTTATTTTTTTGAGCAGTTTAGAGTTACCCAAGTAATACTATGGCTTCCCGTTTCGCTGAGGCCACACGGTTACCTATCTGTTGCTAGGGAAAGATGTGCATTCCCCATCCGGTTGGTTTTGATAGCCAAAACACCAAACTAGAGACTTCAAAATATAACATAATTCATTGCGAACAGGCCAACTTTTTAGTTTGGACATGTGACATTTAGGTACAATTAGAAATACAACATTCTTTTCCATGCAACAGTACATAGAAAGGCAAGTTAAAAATAATTTCAGAACACGTAATTTTTACCACTTGCTCATGTTTGCCAAAACACGACTCTCTGCATTAGAGCCGCAACCTTCTGTGCTATGTCCTGTGATCTATTTTCAACCTTGATTTAGTTTAATTTGAGACTTCACAGGTTCACATCTTTGAGTCTGCTTCCTGTCAGAGCCTGCTTCCTGTGGTACTCTGCTGTGGTACAAAACAACCTCAGTGGGAGAGGCGGGGAAACAAAGTAATTAAAAATAATGATGGCTGATGGAAAGCCGCTCATACTGACTACAAAATGTTGTCTATCTTGTCACCAAATCGCCTTGTGTCTCACCGAATAATGAGCACAGTGACACATTGGGGGCTGTGCAGAATGCAGATGAGCAATATGTTCAACAACTGTCAAAAGAAATGAGCTAAAATCAGATTTAATATTTGCTTCTGTGACCAAGATGTTGATTAATTAATGAGCAATAAGGCTGTTGTTGCTTTTATGAGTTAGACAAAGTCACCCGTCAGTAAGCGACTACTCTGACATCTTGATTCACAGCGAACTTTCACTATCTCAATCTGGGTGATTTTTACCACTACATCCATAATTCTAGACACTATCTGTTCTGCTTAAACACCAAAGACAGGGAGTGATGAGAAACAGCCAAGTTAAAAAATCCTTATCGGGCCTACAAGCTGAATCCCATCTGCCTCTCTCCTTACACTGACTCATAACACAGCTTATTAGTCCCTCTGGATGGATAAAAAGGAGCTTTTTTGAGCCAGGAGAAAAACAGGGAATAAAACAGAAAACAAAAAACAAAAACAGATTAAAAGTAAGAGAGCTGAATGAGCAAAGGAGGAGAGAGAAAATGTATAGGAAGTACAGGATTAAATTCTTCTGAATGCAACCTAAAGTGCAGGTGTAAACAAGTAAAATCACCTGAGAGCTGAAAGCACCAGGAAACAGTTTAAGTACACCTTTCTTCATACTTCTTTTGATTAAAGCCCATTCAATATTGACTACCATACTTTAGAAAGTCAAAAAACTGAATTGAACTAAACAGAATTGGAAAAAAAAAAAATTGCCTTCAAAGTAAAAGTTGTGCCACACTTTTTCCGAGGTCCTCTACTGTTCAGTGAGTAGTTGCCAAGTGTTTGCAGTCAAGTCTGCATCTTCCAAGCAAACTACAGTAGACTGCAGCAATCTGCTAGCAACCAAAGCAATGACAAAGACACCTTGCCAACTTCTGCAACTGATTTCATCCAGAAATCACTCACCAACCGGTCAGGCAATACACAGTTTTCTTAACAACTGGAGAATCACCGACCGATCTCTAGATTTGTGCAGGTGAAGCCTGGAGATGGTTGAAGGTGTGAATGTGAGGTTAAATGGTGATCTCTCCTGTCTGTAGCAAACGCTAGAATAAGATGGATGGTACATATCAGCCTGCATGATAGAAAAGTAAATCTAAAACCCTCTAGGCAGCTATTTCAGGCAACACCAATCCTTTATGTAACTAAATGGAAAAAATAAACTTTTTCAAAAGTCACTGAAGAATTCAATAGACACATATGTTAGCACAATGTTTAAATTGTCCAAGCACCTCTCTTTGAATTTCCGTGCACACACTCACCGAGGGTACAACTTTGCTAGTACTGAGTTGGACCTCCTTTTACCTCCAGAACTACCCCAGTTCTTTGTGGCACAGATTCAACAAGGTGCTGGAAACATTCCTCAGAAACTTTGGTCCATATTAACAGGATACCATCAATCAGTTGCTGCAGATTTGTCGGCTACACATCCATGATGTGAATCTATAGTTCCACCGCATCCCAAAGGTGCTCTACATCAGGGGTGTCGAACTCCAGGCCTCGAGGGCCGGTGTCCTGCAGGTTTTAGATCTCACCCTGGGTCAACACACCTGAATCAAATGGTTAGTTCATTAGCAGGCATCTGGAGAAGTTCAAGACATGTTGAGGAGGTAATTTAGCCATTTAAATCAGCTGTGTTGGATCAAGGACACATCTAAAACCTGCAGGACACTGGCCCTTGAGGCCTGGAGTTTGACACCTGTGCTCTACATGATTGAGAACTGGTGACTGTGAAGGACATTTGAGAACAGTAAACTCATCAAGAAACCAGTTTGAGATGATTTTGTTTTGTGACATGCTGCATTATCCCAAGGATTATCCCATTATGCCAAGAAAATATCCCCAGTTCCATTACATCACCACCAGCCTAGATGGATGGGTTTTCCCAGTCTTCTATTGTCCAGTTTTGGTGAGCCAGTTGTAGCGTCAGTTTTCTGTTCTTAACTAATAGGAAGGGCACCCGGTGGACTCTACTGCTGCTGTAGCCCATCCGCTTCAAGGCTTCAAGATAGATAGATACACAGAAAGTGTAAACAGCTCAAGTGTCCATAATTCAATAAGCAGAATAGGATAACAGGCAGGAGGAAAAAAACTGTGGCAAGAAAAGAAGAAAAGTGCAGGAGATGGGAAGTGAGGATATGAGATGAAAAGGAAACAGAAGGGAAGAAGTTAGTGAAGGAAAATGCTGGTAAACAGTCTGATCTCCTGTAGTGACCAGCTGGTGAGATCCAGCAGACAGATAAATGACCCCCTGTCATTCTTACAAAGCTCTGTCTCCTCCTTCTGCTTCATCTCTCTATCCTCCCTCCTCTCCTCCGCAAGCCCCCACCCTCCCTTATTTAGACAGGTCATCCATCAACAAGCACACTCCACCGACCACCTTTCCACACCAACACTTTTGCGCATTACTTGTTGGAAAGCCATATGCAGACACACTGCACCAGGCACACGTGTCCTTGCACTCTGGTCTTGTCAAGTTTCCAGGGCCTTCTCCTCTCTCCTTCACTCTCCTCTCACCCTTCATCATCTACCCTTCTTTTCTCTCCTCCCCTCCCACCATCTGCTCTCCATCTTCCATGTCCTTGTCACCTTACCCAACTTAATAAATGTCAAGGTGTGAAAACACAGATAAATCAGAGTGTAGCGAGGAAAGGCGGTGTTACTTTAACAAGATGAATTAATCTAACTGACACTTAAAATTCGCTATCAAAACAGCATTTTTATTGGGATGTTTTCAAAGTTGGGGGTTATATATAGAATTTTGAAACAATAACCTAGTGCGTTAATATAAATGTCGATCACTCAAGTCAAGTCAAGTCAAGTCAGGTCAAGAGGCTTTTATTGTCATTTCAACCATGTGCATGTACTCATTTAATGACCTACACTAATCTCTCCCTCTGTCACACACAGACAGGCACAAACAGGCAACACAGATATCATCTATGTCACTTTTTCCATCTGAGTACTCTGCGATGATGTCAAAGGAGGTGAGATGTCAAGATGTGGACACTCAGGTGAACTCATGCACCCTGAGATGTCACTGCACTGCAGAGTAACAGAGGAAACTTTATCACACGACTGAACTACAGCAATGACTATAAGTTTAAATTGGGGTACTGTTATGTAAACTTGTGCAATCAGTCAACAGTACAAAGAGGGCTGATGACACGTAATAAAGAAAATCTCACATTTTGCTCGCATGCAGGAAACCCAAATCCTGCGGGCGGTCCAGGATACACGGGGATAACACTCACCGACCAGTCCTCAGTCAGTCCACAAATGATAGTTTTCCCGGGCGAAATCTCCGCGGGATACGAAGAAACGAAGTACCTCTCCTCCTCCGCTGACGACAACAACGTTATTCCAGCGCTGTTAATAATGTTTTGGCGATTAAGCGACGGTTTCTTTGTTGTAGTAAACAGGAGCTCGACACATCAAGGTAGCCAAGCACCCGGAGTCCGCTTACTCCACAGAAGGAGCGCCGATTGGTCGCTTCAGCCACAACGCAGCTTTCTGCTTTGTCGCGATTGGGTCAAGACGGTGCTTTCAAGTGCTGCTCGTAAATTGGGAATCCCGAAGTGGCAGTACATGATATTATACAAAACGATGGCAAACCCCACTACTGACACAGTTCAATGTGTCACTTATAAAACAGTTTAAATCGTATCTGTGACGTGTCCTTCGAAATAATTACGCCACTCAGCCTGTAAACTGACCTTCTGCTTGTACTGAAATTTCAAATGCTGTTAAAGCCATTTGAGCTCATCTCTTTAAGTAAACAGATACCTGCTGCCACTTCAGTGTTTAGAAAAGCGAGTCACTTAGTTCACGTATTAACTGCCGCCTTGTCAGTTTCAGGTTGTATGACATGGTGATATCTTAGAAAGGAAAAAAATTCTGAAGCTTTACACAGACCCACTCACTGTGTGAAACCTTATCCACTTTTAATATATGTATTATACTGTAATGTAGTATATATAGTTTACATACATATATGACACAGAATGTGAAAAAGCATTATATATGTGCTATGAAATCTCCGGAACACACTGTCTTTGCAGATAAATTTGCTAACATATTCTCTAAATTTCTCACAGTTCGTGAAGGCATCGCTACCCCCATGGTTCATGTGATTTCTTGTATTGTGGTTTCCATCTGAATGTTTATTACCAAACAGGTCAGCAGGCTGTTAACTGGAAGTCAATTAAGATATTTCACCTCAAGAGTAAGTGATGTGGTCGGCTGCTGTAACGTCGAGTCACATTATTTTGTGTAAGTAAATCAGAGGAGGGCTGATTGATCTGCACCCACTCATAAAAAGGGGCCACGTGTGCTTGTGCTAGTTGTGCTGAATAGCCCAAATAGAACAACGGTACAGAATCAATAGAAACTAATGTCTTTGGGACATTTTTTATTCCGTCCAGCGAGCGCGAAGATGGATTATTTCAATCATCGTTTACGAACATTTTATAGACACTTTGTGCTGTATACTGTCAGGATATGTGCGACGTCGAATCTACCTCAGCATGATGGATAGAAGAGATTATGTTGTTTTTATTTTACACCGTGGGATTAAATTACTTAAATTATATATTATTCATGACATGAAAACAGAAATAACAGAAATTTAATATTAAAGATCAGTTCCATCGGAAGAAATTTGGCTCCCCCTGGCCGTGCAAATAGGTAAATGCAAACAGTTGACGGAGTATTCCCCAGTGCATTCATGATCCTTTTTCTATAAAAGTTATACACTCAGCGACCTCTTCATTGAGTACACCTTGCTGGCATTGGACTGCCTTAATTCGTCATTGCACAGATTCAACAAGGTGCTGGAAACATTCCTCAGAGACTTTGATCTATTTTCCCCAGAAACCAGTTTGAGGTGATCTGAACTTTGTGACATGGTGTATTGTCCTGCAGCCATCAGAACATGGGTACACTGTGATCATAAAGGGATGGACATGATCAGTAAAAATACTCAGGCTGTGGTGTTTAAATAATGCTGAACTGGTGCTAAAGTCACCCAGAAAATATCCCCCACAGCTTTACATGGGATTACATTACATCCATACAAAGCAGAACTGATCCATGCTTTCATGTTTTTTTTGCCAAATTCTTACAGTGCCATCTGAATGTTTTTTACAATCCTCATAACGTCCAGTTTTGATGAGTCCTTGTGAACTGTAGCCTCAGTTTTCAGGAGTGGTGGTAAAAAGTGCTTGAGTTATTTTTGCCCCCCTGCAGTCTGGCCATTCTCCTCTGACATCAACAAGGCATTTTCTCCCAGAGAACCACCGCTCACTGGATATTTTCTTTTTCCAGAGAATTCTCTGTGAACTCGAGAGATGGGTGTGTGGGAAGACCCTAGTGGATCAGCAGTTTCTGAAATACTCAGATCAAAGTCACTTAAATCACCTTCCTTCTCCATTCGCATGCTCAGTTTGAACTTCAGCAGGAAGTCTTGATCATGTCTACATACCTAAATACATTAATTTGCCATGTGATTGGCCAATTAGATATTTTTGTTTACAAAACTGAACGTTTCCTTTTTTTTTTCCAAAACAAGACATTCAAAGAAGAATGGGAATATTTTTAAGCTAATATTTTTGAAATGGTGCATATAGTCACCTGCCTAATATCATGTAGTTTTCCCTTCAAGAGGCCCAAAGAGTTCTGACCTATCACAGCATGGACCTCTGGGGGCCTGTTTTTCCAGGACAATATAATCCAAAGACAACAGAAACATCCACATGAATGAAAGCATCCCATGACGGCTGCTTTTTGGAGCTAGGGCAAGAAATTCAACAAAAACAAAACAAACCAATAGATACAGGTTTAGTTGCAAATGCATTTTTATTTAATTTTGCTTTAAAAAACAAAAACAAACATTTTCATGACTGAGCTGGAAAAGAACAAGCTTCAAGCTGGGTTTTCAGTAAACCCAGCTTGAGTCTGCATCCTGACCGAGCACACAGGCTAGAGACAATAAATTGCATACAGCCTTTGAAATGAGAGGTAACAAAATGTAAATGTTTGCACTGTTTGTCCAGTTGTCTGTTTATGTCACACTTTGGTAATATGACCTCAGGTATTACTGCAACAGAGCTGAAGAAAAACAGCTAGTTAGTGTTTTTAGGAAAAACATGGGATGTTAAAATTGGTTAGCATGTTTTGTTTAGTTTTGTTTATTTAGGGGGAGGGGCTGCAACTAAGTGGAGACTAAATATCAATAACTATTACAAGTTACAACACTTCAGTTTGCCTCTGAAATGATGCTGCAACGCAAATGAGGGAAATGAATGTTCAAGAAAGCAATGCATCGATTATTAGATTTTTTTTTTCTTTTAACTGGAGAAAAATACTTTGGAGAAAAGCACAGTGCTTTGTTAAAGATGACATAATTCTGTATTCAAGGGAAATTCTGATTAAAGCTTAAACACAATTTGAAAGATAATAACTGCCAAATTTTACCAAAACGTAATCTTTACGTGAACCTCTTCAAGTGGTCAGTTAAACGGGTAACTTCACAGTTTCACCAATAAACCTTTCCCGTAACAGATTTGTAACCATCCTACGCAGCAACGGTACCATCACAGAAAGATGATTCCAGTTTTTAAGCTCACAATAAATTAACTTCCATTTTTATATTCTTAAAAAAACTGAGGAAAACCAAACAAAATCTGATAGAAGGTACGAAACAATGTAAACAGACCAAATGACAGAAACATCCAAACGTTGCAAACTGGAACACTTTGATGGACGACAAACCAATACTGTGGCTCATATGCTTACATTTTGTATTGGCTGAGCAGCTTTTGCAAGCTACGTGTAAGCACGTGATAGCGCGACAGCTTACAGCAACACACAAACACAAGAAAAATCAGTCAAGCAACATCAATATTCATGTCAAAGCCATGAAAACAATCATTTGCTAATGCAAACTACAGCATGATCAGAAACGGGCATAAGGGTGGGGAAAAAAAGAAAAGAAAAAACATTTGATATACATACACAGTATCTATATTATTTACAAACATGTGGACATCCTTCACAACTACTGACAACTCTAAACTGTACAATAGATCTGCTCTAGGAACAGTTGCGCAAAATACCATTTTGATATACAGTAATACTTTTTTTTCCTTTACAATGTACAAGTTTAACCTGTCCACACAATAAAAATGCAAAGCACAAGCCTAAAAGGCCACAAAAGTGCATGTTATCGGGTCAGTTGGAAGCCACTGGAAGCAAGCACTGGCATGAGAGTGGGAATGAAAGCTCCCAGTATCATAAAGGAGATTCTCCGTACTCCAAACCAGTGTCTTGCAGGATTAATAGTTAGTGGAGGGAGATCTGGAGTAGTTATTATTTATTATACATGCAGGCTCAAAGGTCTGCAAATGCACGGACACACAGATCATGTAAATTGTTCAAGCACACACACACACACACACACACACAAACAAAGACACACTCACATACAAACAGGCTATGGGGTGATAAAACTCCATCACTCTGCTCCGACTCCAATATTTCCCCGAACCGTCACATTATATTCAAGTTGCAACACTAATAGAAGATACTTGGTACCTTTTGTTTCGTTGCATGCTTCACATCAGAAACAGGACGTGTTGGTCTCGTGTCTTTATCCAAGATTTTTAAGCCCTAAGCAATGACTGGAGACAAAAGCTGGCCTTGGAAACGATCGGATTTCAATTTTTACCAAATAGTGCACTAGTAAGACCGCCTAAGACTAAAAACTCGCGATTTCAAAGAAAGTGATCCCAATCTACACCCAAGTTTTATCGTGTTTATACCTTTGCCCATGCTTCATGCTCCTAACAAGTTAAATAATTTCAGCTGGGTGGTTGTTGTGAACAACGAAGATACAAACAAGCTACACTGAAACGGTGAAGGCCAACTTCAGCAAAAACATGTCACCACCAGGCACTGCGTCACAGAGGAATAAAACACTGAATGGAGGCCAGCGTTTTGACAGTCTTCATCAACACTGACTAGTGTCACAGGCATGTGCTCAAGTGACAGTCACTATCACAAGCTCATCATTGTGTTTCATTGTATTTGGCCAGTTTGTGCATGGCTGTGTATGAGATTCAGCCCCTCTAGGGGACATAGGAGGAGAATGCTTGAAGCCACGCTCTCTGTAGTGCAACGGTGTGTGGCTCAGGGGACGTCTTTGCGTCACACGAACTTTCCTTTTAACATCCTGCCTCAGTTGCTAGTCAGTTAATCGTACCGGGGTATCACAGCACTAAGGCAAGTGCAGACTAAACATACCAAACAGAGATTTTTGGATTACTCAAAGCGACCTACATTTAGTTTTCATCTGTCTTGTCAAGTTGAGTTGCCTCCAAGCATTCTCCTCGCACGGTATCTCTACAAAAGTTTTAAAAAAAGAAAAGAAAAAAAGTTTCTTCTGTCTAAAGAGAAGGATGCCAGCTAAATCCTTTCTGTTAAGGCCACTGAACACTGCATAAACTTTGAGTTGACAGCTTTAAAAGGTGCCCAACTGTTTCTGTGGCTTCCCTGTCAGTGCCTCCTCACTTCTGGCCATGTTACCTCCTCTGCCAACTTTACTCTATATCCGTTTCAGGAGTCTAACAAAGGGAGCTGGTGGGGATGATGCCGATATGGTCCTGTCTCTTTCTTCATCTTTTTTCCATTTGTCATTTTGTGGTCCACACGAGTGTCTTCAGGTTTCCTTTAATCTTCATTTTGACGTTTCATAGCCACCGTTTCCAGCAAAAGGTCATCTTTCTCAGTCACTTAACGGTCTCCATGTTTAAACAGAGCAGAGACATTCATGATAGGCTAACAGCCAAGTAGATAGACCACCACCTCATATGTGCACATCATGATGGCCGTGTTGGGAATCTGTCTGACGAGATGAGTGGTTAGGCCGCGGTACAGCGCCCGGTATCCCTCTTCCTTGGGTACTGTGAGCAGAGTGTGGAAGAAGGAACGGTACTTGCTGCCTTCCTCTCGTAGTCGTGTGCGGATCACCTCTGCAATTAGAGAAGAGGAAGAAATTTGGGTTACATATTCTACTGGCCACTGGCTATGTCAGACTTTGCCTGTGAGTGTTGTGTAATTTCCCATTCATGAGACACACCAAGTAGAATTTCTCCAAATGATTCATTTTTGGCATACTCACTACCCTCAATATGATAGATACAGATTTTGTCCCAGGTTGACTTCAGACAATCCAAACAGGAATTAAGCTGTAGGTTGTACATGTAGGTGGAGAGTCATAGCAGTATTTTTAAATACAAGTAGAGCATTTTTACCCCTTTCCTCTCCACTCACAAGTGGTGAGTCGACCTAAACTAACTCAAAACTAAACATATTATTCACATTGCATTGCATTCTGGCTTATTCAGCACAATTATCACAATCTTACTATTATAAGATTATCTATAAACATTTTTAAGTTAATACAGGATACTAATGATTTCCAATCTAATACGGTTCACCTGTCCTTTAAAAATATAATACTAATAAATATTCCATTTGTACCAACAAATGGCAAGAAAAACCAAAACCAGTGTTTAAGTTATCAGACTAACTACAGTCTAAATCTTGTCCAAGTACAGAAAAGCCTTATATTTATTTCTACATTTTGCCATAGAGCTTGATGTTTATTCTGCAACAATTACAAAATATAAATAATCCACAACATTGCACTCAGCTTAGGCATCACATGTTTTTTCTGAATCAGTCCCTGGTGCTGTATATAACCATCCAATATTAGTCCAAGACTGAAAATAGTTCCCAGTGACCACAGCTTTCATTGCCCCCTGTTTGAGTGATGGTACAGACTGCATGTTTAATTTACAGCATGTTAAAAACAGGGTTCTTATTTTGGTTCCAACAACTGGAAACTATTTAAAATAAAAGAACTAAACACATAAATAGATAATTAACTTTATGCATTTGTTATTTACACATCCGCCTCAGTTGTAAGTGCTGAAATTTACTGAACTAAAAGTCTTCCCTCGGGATCCATTTGTAAAGATTACTTCTTTGCTGGGAATAAATATGCTTAAGGCTGAACAGTAGCTGTGTCGCAAAACCTAGGCCGCATCCTTCAGGGGACCCGGCCTTTGCGGTGTACGTGGGCCGGGTCCTTCGAAGACCGAGAAGGCCGGAAGTGCGAGGCTGTGAAATGGGACGGTGTAGCCTTCAGATCTGCGTCACCGCTATCTCGGTGGAGTTTAATAAACTCAGCCGTCTGCTCCTTGCCATCTAAAATATAACAGGACACTGCCGTAAATTCTTGACCATCTCATACTTCTGTTTAATCAGTTTTCTGTTTGACGTTTATTCAGCTGTGTGAAAACCCCAGAGAAACCCGAGGAGTTAATAAAGTTTATACGTTTTTATAAGTTTTATTTAACCCCCGGCTAGCTATCGACCTGGTGGGTAACAGACGTCTCCGAATATGTCGGAGCACTTTTGCAAATATGCGATGTCTTGATAAACCAAGCAGATATTTGAAGTTTACACAGCTACATTCTTGCCTGAAAATATGTTAAAAGTTTATTTTGTGACCCAGAAAAATTAATAAGAGTAATGTTAAAACTAAGTAGCTGCCGCCACATTTGGAAACTGGAATTGGCTGGGCCGTGCTACGAGCGGAGGATACACCCGACCCATCCTTCAAATCTAGGGAAAAGGAGGACGCATTTGTCGGCCGCATTCGGAGGAGTCTACGAATTGGGACAGCCTTCGTTGCGTTGCTGTGACATAATCAGTCTAAAAATGTGGCCTCAGGAGGATGCAGCCTACGTTTTGGGACACAGCTAGTATGAGGAAGGGTACAATAGAAATATTAAATATTATGACCCTTATCCTTTGACTACAACATATGAAAGTGAGTGAGAAGATTACCATGAGGATAGGCGATGGAGGTGGCACAGGTCTTGGAGGTGGCTGCTGCAAGCATCATCCCCACAAAGTCAGAGGCATCTTTGACAGATTCCTCCTCCTCGTCCATGCTGGCCTGAGCCTTGTACTCGAGCAATTTTCGCTTGATAGTTTCATAGATGACAAAATGGATAACAGTCTCAGAGATGCCAGCGTATGAGGCTGACATACCTCTGTAGAAACCTCGTAAGCCATCCATCTGGTACACTCGTCGTATGCACTCAAAAGCACTCATACGCCGCTCGCCGCGATTCCTGCCATCACACAGACACATTCAATTAAAATTCAATAACAACTTTCAGAATAATTTACTCTCATTAGTTTAATAAAAGATTTTCATGCATTTTTCCATCATTGTTAGACTTATCAGAAAAATGGTTTGAGGTTCCTCACCTGGAGTCCAGCTGCAGACGGGTTTTAATCAGCCAGATGGGATTGGTGGCTGTGATGGCGGTGAACCCTGGCAAATTTAGAAGAGGTCAGAGGTTCAGACACAGGCAGAGACACTCATTGTAAGAACACATTAAAATTAACTAGATTAAGCTACATGGTACAAATACAGAGAGAAAGCACTTCAGGAAACAGGATCAACTGGCTGAGGTGTTTAACTTAATCTCATTACAAGTCTTACATAAAGTATATTGATATCATTAATTCAGACAACAGTATAACAATGAAATCTGAATTTTTTTAAAAAATATTTAGAGTTACAGACACAAAAAAAATCTACTCTGTTAACTTATTGATCCTCTTCATATGAAATGCTACTCAAGTGCATATAAACAACAGGTAAACAGTTCTCCTTTTGAAGTAAAAGATCTCAGATAACAGTGCATGAAGGCAGCAGCTTTCAGCTATGACTGTCTATATATATATATATATATTTTTTTTTTTTTTTTTTTTTTTAATGTATGGATCTGGATAAAAAGTCTAACTGCAAACAGCAGCAAATGTAGGCAAGCAGCAAACTCATTTTAGGCCTTTACATGTGGGTGATAAATGAATAAGAGTTTGTAATTAGAACTTATTCTCATACGTTTTTATTAACATAGCATTGTACACATCACCTTAATCAGTGTTTACAAACAAATCTACCCATACAGAAATAAACATCACAACACAATAGGTTTGACCCTTAGTTTTGATTAGTCTCTAGATTTTCTATAATGGTTAGCAATGCTCATTTAGTCTTGGTCCCTAAAAACACATGTTCTTTATATTTATTCTAATATGAACCAGTGGTTAACTTGACTGGACACTACAGACAGGTTGTAGGCCATATACTAGTACAGCTAGCACAACTACAGCATAGTGAAGAAAAATCTTATCTAAAGGAGATTCTTTAATTATTTACTAGTGGAAAGTCACTGCTAGGAAGCCTAAAGTGTAGCCGTTACTTTTTAATCATGGTGAGAAACCCTGTTTCACTATCTGCCTGCCAACACACTTGGTAGATGTTAGCTTAATTTGTAACTGATCGCAACTATTCTTGATTAGTAGAAATGCTAGATAATGTACAGTAATGCAAAGCCTGCTTTGTATGGTATAAAGCTAATTAATCTGCACTTTGTATCATTAGGAAATGACACCAAGTCTCTTTAAAAGTCTGTGGTAAACGGATGTACCAGTGAGAAGTAAAACATGGCCTTTTGCAGAAAACAGCTAAGACCAGGGCAAGGCTATGAAGAGACCTCAGTCACGTCTAGTGTATCGATGCAGCAGAGACCTATGTTAAGGCAACTGCATGAAGAAGAAAGGATTACACAGGTCTGTTGAAGAGAAGAGGAGAACAAAAAGAGGAAGAAGAAAAAAGGAGGAAGTAGAATGAAGTAGCTTCTATGGCGTGTACTCACGAGGGAGGGGCAAAGCTCCTCCAGCTCCTCCCCGCTGCAGCTAGTAGCCTGCAGATATGGGGGGCTCAGATGGCGGGGATGTCCCACCCAATCACGCAGGGGTGAAAGCTTTACAGTAAAGCCCTAAAATAGACACAGGCTTTTCTGTACCACAGTCACACACAAGCAGCAGTCACATCCACCCCAAATCCCACCAACCACCCACATCAACCCACTTTCTGAAGTAGATGGAGAAGAGATGGGGGGTGAAGGACTCATACCACCCCCCATCTTTCACCAAACTATGATCCCAACCCTGTGCCCCAACCCGTATAATTTACCCATCTTTAAACTGCTTTAATTTGTGTTACATTTTTATTACTTTTACTTTATCCCCATTTTTTGCAGTAAATAAGACGACTAATCAGAGGCCCAAACCAATCCAAGCCTCCAGCTCTATCTCATGAGAGCAAGCTAAAAATCACAAGAACACAAAGACATAAAAAAAATAAATAAACTGACGAGGTATTCCTTATAACCATTGAGCCAATATCAGTTTCTAACCTAAAACTGATTGTCTGAAAATAAGAGAGGCCGATGGAAATGCTAACCTTGCCGTTCTGTGTAACAGACTCAAAACTTTATGTGACAGGGATAAAGGGAATGAAGAAACTTTGTATGAATATGTGATAAGAATGAAGTGACTGATGACAATGAAATAATGTATGAAAATCAAAAGGATGATCCTTAACTTACGGATGTGGTGCGCTAGCATAATCCACTCGATATTTCAACCACAATGCAGAATGTGTGCATGAATATGGGTGACAGGAGAAAGACCACCAGGACTTTATTTCCAGCTTTTATCTTGATGAGGAAACGGCGCATGCTATACCAGCAGGAGTGCATTAAGTCACCATTTACTTCAATGACACAGAGCAGTTAATGTTTAGTCTAAAACAGTATCAATATCAGTATCAGTATCAATATTTGACTATTTGTTCAAATTTTAAATTTCTAATAACATAATAACGCTTATATTTTATGTAAATTTAAAAACAAAAAGTGTGTGCTTGGGCTCAGCAGGCCACCAGGCACATGGAAACGCTGCCGCATGTTGTATATTATGATCCTTCAATAGTCAAATAATCCCTGTGCAATTTCTCCTGAGGGGTTTGACCTACATTCAGGGACAGCAGCATGCTTTAGATTAACTGCTGAAACGAAACCTAAGTCTAAAGCTGTTCTTCCACACATGCACTGCAGCCGTGAAGTTTTGTGGAACAAAAATATCACAGTCGACTCCCACAAACATCAAGTAGACCACACTAAGAATTACAGTAGTGAGAGTGCTTCTGAAGCAGATCATGTGAGTTCATATGTCATAATAGCTTAAGTAAAGAAATGGGATTTGAATCCATACGAAAAGTTCCCATTGCAGGAGCAGTGAAGCTATAAAAGACATCGACTTCACAAAGTTAGTTTATAAAACGGAGCACGAATTTACAGCATCAGTATCAATTTTAACTGTCCCTGAGGTTTTGGCATTGACCACCGCATTAAATCTGTTACTGATAAGCACTGATAATCTTAGAGACAATAAAGATGAAAAAGCGAGAAAGGGATACATTTAGTATCATAGCAAAACATTTGTGCAGTAACACAACAATATGTCCACAACATCATTAAAATATCTGAAATTTTTAAAGCTAGTTTTTAAGCACTTGCGTGGTAACAGTCAGACTGTATTTATATCCTTACCTGCATTTCTTTGAGATTTACAAGAGAAATTTATGCAACTGTTATAAGTATGAAACAAAGACTAAACACCAAGCTCCATCTCTTTCTATGTGTGTTGATGTGTTCCCTTTTTATCACTTACATGTGTATGTTTTCACTGCATTTTATCAACAATAATGAATTTATCTTTAAGTGGTGCCAATACTGATGGGGTTAAACTGCTAAGGTAATTAACTGTCTTCAGGAAATTCAACTAATTTAACAAGTGAACACATGAAATGTGAAAATACCGTCAGTCCAGTTCTCCTTGGAAAGAAATGACTGAAGCACTCAGTGTCGATGAATGATGACAAAACACAAAATGAAAAACACACCGAGTGCAGCCTTCTGTGGCAGTGACAAGGTTAGCATTTCGTTTGTGCTGACAACAAAATAAACTGTCATTACTTTACCTTTAATGTATTGATGAAACACGTTAAAGGGGGAGGGGGAGGTGTGTGTTAAGACTAAGGAATAATAAACTTCATCATGAATCTAAAACTACACACCAGCAGCAAACACACTGCTGTAAGCAATGCTAATATCATTAAAAATGAATAACCATTATGAATTTAATTAGAAAAATCACCATGGTTTTCATCATACCAGTGTAAAGAAATGGGGTGCTACCTGACGTGTCCGCCCGAGTGCCAGGGGCCCCGGTTGACCTTTGGGGGCCGTGTTCTCTTCTCTATACACACACAGAGCAAAGGGGAGGGGGGCCCAGACCACACTGTTTAAGTAACAACTGGGATGTTAAACCATTTACAGTGTCCTCTGGAGAGGCCTCAAAATTAAAGAATTTAAAAAACAGAAAACAAAAAAAAAGAGGAAAGAAGGGCGAGGAGGGGATTAAAATCAAAAAAATTTAACGAAGTACATGAGGGACAGCGGGGCTAAGAGAAGAGGAAAGCACAACCCAAACTTTGAGGACCGTAACATTTTTCTCTTTTGTATAACAGATAAAGCCAAATACAGATCAGCAGTGGGGGAATTACAGCCTGAAATGTTTCATCTGGTATGGGTACATGAAATTCTGGCACTGCTGATATCAGGATTTGTCTCCTCAACTATTCGGGGACTATCAAGACTACCATGGAGAGATAAGATACTACATTATCGGCCCAGTTTGCAAACAATTCCTTTCTGTAACTAAAGAAGCTGGTATGTAATAAAAAATGTGATAAGAACTTTTAAACTCTTACAGATTCAAGGTCCCCTTAAAGTAAAGGATGAACTCTGAAATATTGTAGAAACTGCTACTATTTAAGACATGAATAACTTATCTCGACATACACAATAATCAAGGTCAGTTCGATCCCAAGAGGCTTAAATTGTGCTTTCTGATAAATCAATGATTGTTTATATTAATATTTCTATACAAGAAATAGCTAAGTAATGCCGACTTAAAAACAGACATTATCAGTTAGCATTAGCATGCGTCAGGTCTGGGGGAAGGGTGGTGTCTGGGACACTTAAATTGTACAAAATAAAAAAAATAATGAAAGTTGTTTGATAGAGAAAAACTGAATAATTCTTTAATAATTCTTTTTTTTTCTTTAAATAAAACCCATCAGTAAGAAACACTGCCCAGGCAGACTGACAAACAGTCGGACAGGCAGATAAAACAGACAGACAGACAGAAAGGGGGAGGGGAAGGAGCAATCATTACCTGCCATCCCAGCCGACACCATATGCACCTGGGTAGAGTCTGGCTCCAGCACTCCATTAAGCTTCTCCTTGGCTGTTGAGTAGGCCGCAAAGTATATCGCCCTGTGTGACGATTAAAAAGGAAGAGAGAGAACTTTAATTACCAAAAGACTCAGGAAAGGAAAGAAGTTAATGACGTGTCCAGGAAGTAAATATAAAATAAAAGCATACTAGCTGTGACTGTAAGTGCAGAGCTATTTAATGTGTGAATGATTAACAAGTTAGCTATATTGAGTACAAACACATAATTTCAGTTGTACAAGATTAAATACTGCCCAAACTGAACATGGGGAACATACAGTAAATTCAGCTAATTTTAAAACTATACAACACTATAAATAAAATCAGCGTTTTAAATTCTTGTTCGCCATTTAAAATGTCATTATACACATTTATGAAGCTAGTTCTCGCACATAAAAACCACAGAACAAAAAGATGCACATTGGCCACTGCTGTCGGTAAATGGCATTTCTTATTTTCTTTGCTGACAGGCCAATAACAGCCAACAAGTCAAATACACATCAGTACTGATGTTCGGCTGATAAATACGTGCCTCTCTAGTGTGCACATGCACAGATGTCGTGCTTCAGAAACAGGTTTTTCCTCCCATGATTCTAGCTGCTCTTCTATAAATGAAATCATAGGATTTAGTCAACACTGACTGGAATTAAACTCTGTGACCTCTGCTCTCAGCCCTCGTTCTGGATTTGAGAGTATGCATGCAAAAATGTAATCACGCCGCTTTGTAGACGAATGATATGATTGGCTCTGAAAGCATGTATGCAGCTCATGAGCAAAGAGAGATTTTCGTGGTGCAAGCTGTGTAGAAATCGGGTCGAGTGTGTTGTTAATGAACGCCAGCAGCATGCCCGGTGGACTGTTGAGTGTCAGAGGCTTTGCAGCATCAGAGTGCCGTTTCCTAAATATCACAGCAGACAACAGCTCTGGAGTTCACACCTCCGCCTGCTGATAAATAAAGTAATAAGATGTTTCATTCAATTATACTAAAGTCGAAAAAATGCTGCTTGTTACAATTCTGCGTATACAATTATTTTGTCAGACACTAATGGTGGCATTTTGATCAGTGTATTGTTTGTACTGTGAGCACTAATGAATCTGGCTGCTCTGAATAATGAGAGTAGCTCATAAATCCATTTTAAATTATTTATACTAACATTTCACCAAGTTACAGCCAATGTAATTTGTTTTAAACTGCATTCTAATATGCTTCTCTACATTAATGGTTATGAAATAAAACAAACTGAATAAAATTATTTAAAAGCTATTCTTTATTCCAACAAAACACAAAGCAGTGGAACCCTAAAAAATGGTTTCTTGAGGTTGTTTTATTTATTTTTATATATGGGTTATGGGTTAACTATTAACCACCATGTTTCCTGTTGTCATATCCTGTCTATAAGTCAGTGGAAAACCACATATTTGCCAGCGAGTTCATCAGGTTCACTTCTTATGTAATAACGTCCTCCTATAGCACTTCCTATAGCTGTCATGGCCAGCCATTCAGTACAACAACAACACAGGACTGACAGACACAGATGCAGTGGATGGACCCAAAGGGCAGACAAAGAGTGAAAGACCCACGAGAAGAGAAAGAGTATCATGAAATCATGATACAGACGATACGCAAAACTAACCAGAAAAGGAAGAAGATGTCGGAGGTGACACAGCGGTAACTACAGAGAACTAGAACGATCAGGGAGGCAGAGGGATTATACACAAACACAACTGCCTTAATTTAGAAACTTCATTTTAACAACAGCAGTGGCTGTCACATGATGAAAGCATAACAGCTGGCCGGCGTCTGCTGCTGCTGCTTCATGGGAATTTGATTGACTGCATCCAGACGTTAGGGCAGATAAGCTAAGAATTAGGGAACCTTCTCATTTCCGCACAGATTTGAAGCACAGATTTCCATTGTGCTGCTGCTGTGATTGAGAGAGGTTTACATGCACATTCCTGGTCTTCCATTATTTCAGACATTCCTCAGTGTGAAAGCAACTGAATTACAGTCCTGCACTCTTTGTCTCACTTACTGCTTACGTATTTATTAAATTGCAACATTTCAGTCAAATGAACCCTTATAAGGAGCGGCAGCTCAACCTCATTTACAGCATGCGTACAGTGTGCATTTATATACACAGGAAATGAGCACCTTGCATCCACGTGCATCAGCACTTGCATTCATAGGACCACAAATACCTCAGTAACATAAATCTGATGCTAGAGTAATTATAATATTATATTTGATGAATAGCTTTTTTACTTTTTGTCCATTTTAAGTTTTTCATATTGCTTTTTTCAGTTAGTTTCTAGGTTTTCATGTTTCCGTTTATATTGACTGAAAATATGTAGCTTTAGTTTTTATTTGCATCAGTGTTTAGTTTCCTTAAAACCAATAATGTGAATAATGTGGGTCAGGAGCAAAATGTCAGCACAACATAAACAACACTTTGTGCAGGCAGCTAATTTAAAGTTGTGTAGGCATCCTAAGTCTCAATAAATAGAGGCACCAAAGCCTCATGAGACCAGTTGTGTTGACAAATGTGACCACATTTTTAAAGCCTAAAAATAAAAAGGTACATTCTGTATGTTTTAGTCCACTTTAGTTCGCTCTATGAGCACTCAAACCACTTCAGTTCTCATTCAGTCTAGTTTTTATTTTTATTTCTGTAGTTTTAGTCAACTAAAATAAAACAGAAGGTAACATTCATCTAACATCTGTGAGGTCAGAATTCGTAAATCTGAATGCTACTTTTGAGAGTTTTTAATATTATACATGCACAATTAATCCCACTGCTCCTTTCTGTTATTGTATTCTTTGTATCCTTAATGATAAGAAAACTGAAATTGTGGTCTTTGGCAGTAACGTTCCTCGTGGCCAACTTCGTGATGCTTTTGGTTTTCTTACTAGCTCCTTTTCTGACACTGCTAGGAATCTGGACGTGTTACTTGACAGCTCGTTTAAACTTGATAAACAAGTGTCTGCTGTTGTTAGATCCAGTTTTTACCAACTCCGCCTTATTTCTAAGGCTAGGCAGTATATCCCGCATAAAGACCTGGAAAAGCTCATCCATGCCTTTGTGACCTCGAGGCTGAACTACTGCAACTCACTCTATTTTGGTCTCCATTCTGCCCTCCTTCATAGATTGCAGACAGTCCAAAATGCTGCAGCACGCATTCTAACCAAAACTAGGAAGTTTGCCCACATCACTCCCGTCCTAGCTGATTTGCACTGGCTGCCTGTGAAATACCGTATCCAATTTAAAATTTTGCTGCTTACTTTTAAAATCACTAACAATACAGCACCGAGCTACCTTAAGGAACTCCTTAACTCATATGTTCCTGCCAGGGCTCTGAAATCATCTACTCAGTTACTATTGGTGCAGCCTAGATCTCGGCTGAAGTCTAGAGGTGACCGGGCGTTTGCCCTGGCTGCACCAGAGTTGTGGAACAACCTTCCGATTGGGATCCGGGCGTCTGATTCTATTCAATCTTTTAAATCACGGCTTAAAACGTATTTGTTTAATCTTGCCTTTTCTACCTGTTAATGCTTGCAGTTGTTGCATAGATTTATTCTTTTAAATTTCCTACTCATTCTTTGACTGGTGTTTTATTATGCTTTTATTTGTGCTGTGTATGTTATATTACCATTGTGTATTTGTGGCATTTTCCTGTGAACATAATTTCACACTTTTATTAAGGCCTTATAATACTTGTGTTATTTCCTTGCTCTTTGTTAAGCACTTTGGTATACCGTTGGTTTTTAAATGTGCTCTATAAATAAAGATTGTTGTTGTTGTTGTATTTAAGCCTGAATGTGTTAAGACTTTGTGGTTTAAGCAAATAGAACAAACTGTAGAACATACTGAACTAAAGATTCAAGGCTGATGAAGCCAACTTTCTCAATATTGTGACTGATCACAAATTAACATGGAAACAACACACTGCTTATATTAAAAGAAAAAAATTCAAATCAGTCAGTAATTCTTTATAAAACAAGTGATGTATTCATTTCTAATGCCCTGCAACATAATTTATTCTTCATTTATACTTCCTTACTTTTCTTACTGTGTGGAACGTTGAGGATTGACTTAAATGAGAGTAAATTCAACAGTTATGTTACAGAAAAAGAGCAATACGGCTTATTAGCAAGTCTGGTTACTATGACCACACTTAATCACAGTGTCTAAGGTCCCACATTATGTAATTAAATCATTCTGTTTATTTAAAAAAAAAAAGCAAATAATGCTTAAAGCAATAAAAATGCCTAAGTCATTTCTTGGTTTAAAACAAATGCTCTACAAATATGTTTGAGGGTTATATTTGAGAACATTGTGGTTTGTTTGTTGTCGTTTTCTTCTTCTACTTGGAAATGAGGGCAGCTTTACTGATAACAACATAGGCCAGGCATATCCAAGTGCCACTTCAGCCTGAGCCTGTTCATTCAGTATTTGTTATAAAGGCTGCAGATTTTATATGAGCTGTTTTACACTGTGTAAAATGCAAGCCTGAATAAAAAAAAATAAATATCAGGTCACTGTATTTAATGTTCACACAACTGGGCAACACTACAGCTCACCTGACCAACCAGGCGAAATATGCTGAAGGGCACTGCAGTGGCTCAGGTTGGAGTCCACTCCAGACTATTTCCTGTGTCATTCCCCCCACTCTCTCTTTGCTTTTCTGTCTCCTCTACACTGTACTGTCAAATAAAGTCTGTAAATACTAAAAAGAAATCTTTAAAGAAAATAAATGACTGCTGTTGAATGATATTTCAATACATCATTTTGAACAAAGTTGTACTTCAGTTTTTGACTTGGTCATAATGAGTTTATTACGGCTGATAACACTGTAACTTTTTAATAAATCAACAATTTCACTTTAAACCTTATTTGTCTTTTGGATTCGGAGACTTGAATTTATGTGATGCTGCTGAAGAACAACATCAGCCTGAAATATTTGTGATGCTACTAATACTACTGGTTGACTGGCAACCTATTCTCAGTAGTCAGATCAAATGATTGAGGCACTTACTATCTGTATTTCAGCAGTAAATAGGAAAGCACACGAGTTAAATTTAACCGCTCAGCTGCTGCCCATAACACAGCCTGAAGACTTTCCCCCAAATAATTGTCTCATAGGGTTTGATTAAACATGTCAAAATAAATTACACAGGCATGCCTTTATTCCAATAGCAGGGTAGTGCTAGTGCAGATGATACTGCTGCTAGCTAACTGCTTCTTATGCAAAAAAGAAAAAAAAAAGAAAAAAAAGTGAATTACTCATTCATGCTGTTATGACACGCAAGATATGGAAGTGAAGGATATTTCCCTTACTTTGGGCTCTGTTTCTGTTCCTGTGTTATTGCTAAAGAAATCATAAAGCAGTTTTAACACACAACACTCCCACATTATTGCAGATAATACTGCACATACCTGGAAGGTGCCACACCTACAAGGTTAGGACCCAGTCCTCTGAAGAGTGAGCGGGGTCCCTCTCTCTCTAGAATTAACCTGTTGAAAGAGCAAACACATAAGGAAATATTTCACTTTATAGTCAAAACACAACATGTACATTATTTAAACACTGGAGTATATTATACAGTGAATGGTTTAAAGATAACTCGTAATCTAAATTGTTTTCACGTTTAATAAAAGTTATGAATTCATAATTACCACAAATCAGATTAAGCACATTTGTTTCATGAAGTTAATTTAAACATAGGAAAAAAAGACATAGCTCGGATCCTTCTGGAAGAAGTTAATAAGCTACTTTTTTTTTTCTATTTATAGACTTTGCCTTTCTGCCCCACTTATGTGATTTCCTCATTTTATTATTTCATTATTATTCATTATGTTATCTGATTCTTCATTATTTATAGCAAATGGCACATCCTCAAGAAAGAAACGGGTCTAAAACCAGACAACACACGTGATTTGGAGTGAAGGTGTCCTCCGCCCTAAAAGGGATCTTGGCATGCACCACACTGCACGTTGACCCACTTTGACGTGTGTCCTCCCACCCCTCTCGTTAGCTATGCTGCAGTTCGTGCTTCTATCCTTCTCCACTCTGTACCATGAAATAGTGTTGCTGTATTTTTGCTGCAAGAGGCTGCTTATTTTGAAGACAACACAAGAAGTTGACTTATGTTGCCACAACACCGATACAGAGCCCAAAACAATGGCCACATGAGCTGCAATCTCTCCAAATGAAGTATTAGTCAACTGTTATTAAACAAAATCCTGAAAAGAGCACTGCCTGACAGCTGACTAACAACCCAGACTTATAGTCAGAACAAATACATTTTTAGGCTCGTTGTTAAAGAACGTTATAGCTAACCCCACTAGTGACAAAACAAAACCTAGGGAAGTGCAAAAGTGCAAGATCAGCATGTTGCCTGTGTAGCCTGCCAATTCTAAATATTCTAAATATAAAAAGCATTTTATATTTCTGTGATACAGAACCAAACATAAGAGGCTTGTCAAATATAAAAGTATTTACAAAATAACTAACCGCACCATTCAGCAGTGGAAAATTCCACACACAGCCGCTTATGCATTATGCAGTACGTAAGAGTGACAGGCTCTCTGACATGCTCTCATATAGCAGCTTGCCAGGGTACAATAGTAGAGCTCCATATTTATAAAGGCAAGCTGAACATTTACTTGCTAATCCTGCAGTGGTTAATGGTAATTACAAGTAGCCACATCAGCTTCCAGCAGGTTCTAAGCAAATGCTGAATTCCCCTCTACTCTCACTCTCACTTCATCTTTCTGACAAAATTCCGCTATGCCCAATGACAAGATGCCTTAGATTTATATTAAAAAAAACAACAACTTAAACCCCCCCCTAAAAAACAGGAACCATTCTTTGAGGATATCTTACATAAGTTTCAGGGAGAAAGTATCAAAAACAACCAAAGAGCTATAAGGTCAACATGAGGTTTAAATTATTGATTTTGTCTACAGATGTCAAAGAAAATAACCACTGAAACCTAAATGTTTATCTTCTTGTCTCGGTTAGAGTTGCTCTCTAAAATAAACAAACAAACAAACAAACAAACAATCAATCCACCAAAAAGCAAAAAAGACACTAATAACAACAATAACATCTATTAAAATAAGAAAGAAAAAGAAGCACATTGGCAATCCAAATAAACGCACTCCCCAGGAAAGCCCAAGCATTCCTGAAGAAAATATTTTCAATTTGGAGCAATTTGACATCAGTTTGCAACTCACAGTGCATACATTAAAGGAACTGTGCAACAAGATAAATCTGTTATCAGTGTTTGAGTCATTTCACAGTTTTGTTTGTTATTGCGGTGATGCAACGTTCCAGTAAGGAGTCATTTTATTGGAAGAAAATAACTCACTACATTAAAGTTACAATAAGATGAGATGCACACACAGACCTAGGGCTGTGCGATATGACCAAAATCTCATATCCCGATATTAAGACATCTATCGTCCGATAACGATATAAATCACAAAAATGTAACATTTTCTGTAAATTCTGTGAATGTCAAGCAGCTCAACTTGCGTGAAGTGTTTCCAGCTGGGCGTCGCGTACCTGGAGTCGAGTGTTTTAACTGATGCATGAAACAATACATTTTTAGACATAGGTTGTAACGGCCGCCGTTTTCTTTGTGAGTATTTATTACACGGCGTGCTGCGGGGAAAAGCCTGTTCTAACGTTTGAGTCTTTTTTAGCACCTGACGGCTCTTTTTTGCTTCTCATCCGTAAATACTCTGCATCTTTCACGTGATTCAGTTTATTTTGAAAAGTCTCAACAGGATCTTGAGCTTTATTGTGAAAGGTTTATGTGGAAAATAAACAAGCGGACACGAGGTGGTTTTACCGTCGTTGTTGCTAACGACAACGCATAAAAACAAGCGCTTGTCCGTCTGTAGTGTGGTTATATTAAATATAAGAGAAAGAGAGAACTTTAGGAAATTAATATAGCCACTACAGTGACCATCAAAATAATGAAAAAATATTGCCGTAAACAGTTTATTTTGCGACACCACGAAACAAACGATAGCTTAAAATGAAACGATAGACGTTTTTATATCGTTATCCGATATATATCGTTATATCGAACAGCCCTACACAGACCTTTTAAATGTAAGCAGCCAGCTAATGGACAAAATAATACTTAAACCAAGAAAAGAAAAAATTGAAGCTGCATCATAACTGTTTATAATGTTAATTTCAGTGGATACCAATTAGGCACAGCTAATCTTTCTCCTTACTTGAGGCAGTGCAGAGGCCCCGGCGGAGAAACACGGGCAACACTGGCTCCGTTGACTGTGCTGAGCTGAACCTCAGAGACGTAGAGTGTAATGGAAGAGGACTGCAGCCTGGTCTTCACCACTTCCAGAGGACAAGTTAAAATGGCGCCCACTGTACCACCGCATCTAGAAAAGAAGCAGCAAGTATTGAGAAAAAAGTGAGAAAATAGAACAGAAGCAAGACCAGGAAAAAAGTTTGCTGTGGCACCAAATATGCCAAAAAAAAACAAACAAAAAAAAACAAAACAGCAAAATCAAGTTCTACTGACATGAGCAGAGTCACTTCACACACTAATCAACAGAAACACAATCTGTTGTTCCCAAATTATCTATGAGCATGGGCACATACACACACCATGACCTGGTTTTGTGATATCCAAGATACTGACATATGAAAACAAACAGCTGGTTTCATGATTCATTTCAGAAGAAACTGACCGCAGCTCATTTGCTGAGTTTTGCCACCTGAGAAGGCCAGAATAAGAAGTCATCAAATTAGATCGTTGTTTAGCTCACTTGATAAACATAAACAAAAACCAAGTTGGTCACAAATACAAAAACATATATCCACTTTATATCATAACACATCAAGGTGTGCAAATATAACTGCATCACGACTGTTTTTTTCCATCATACAAAAATTTTTGGCGCCCACCAAACAGGTTTTGGCCTTCCCCCAAAGGAAAATCACCAGGCCTCTCAAAGTATTTAAATAAACACTATTTTTTTTAGCGTGAGGTTTAATTTAGTCAAACTTAACCTATTTTTAGCCATCAAATGGGTTTGAAATTAATTAATTAATTAATTAATTTACAGACACCTTTTTGCACTAACCATGGGGATAAATTGTGTTTATGTGCACACAAAACCAGGAAAACCCTCATGTGATATAAATTAGTGTATTATTTGATAATTCATAAGTTATAGTGTCATTTTTGTTGATCCCCTCTGCATTCACCAAAGGCTCAGTGCTTTCCACATGTAGACAAAGCTTCAAAACCAAACCACCGCACAGCTGAAAAGTGCTTCCTGGTGATCGCAGTTGCAAGTTATATAACTCGGCTAAAGGTTACAGAAGCCATGGCAGTATGGTAGTATATGTTGACATCCTGGCAGTGAATTCCTCTTGCTGCTGTCTCTTTTGAGCAGCACCAGCTATATTTACCTTTCAAAAGACCGACCCACATTCATGCTCAGAGGCAGCGGTGACCCTTGGCCTACTTTCTCGGCAACACTGGCTGTTGCATGTGTGCCTCTCTAATGCGAGGCTGTGGGAGGCAGCACTAGGCTGAGGCCTCCAGCTCAAGTTTTTGGGTAAAGCTGATTCAAAGTCTCTTGGGTAGTTCTCAGATTTAAAAGCAATAACAAGAGATATAAAGTAGAAGTGCTGTGGTATGGTGGGATCACCCATTCTGAAGGTCACAGACTAAATGGGAAGATTAAAAAAATTAACAAGTGAACTAAAACTAAAGACAATGGATTAAAACAAAAATCTATACTGGGCCAATCCACTTAAATGTCACATTTGCGCTTTCATTGTCCTTGATGAACTGGTTGTCAGGCCTCTTTACAGAACTATGAATCAGAAGCAGCTATGAATCAGAAGCATTGCTTTACTACTGTGTGAGCTTCAACTTTAAGATTTGAAGTACAAAAAATTCAAAAGCAGTAGAGAAACTGAATTTCTCCAGTAAGATTCTCTTTAAACCATACTTCCACCCAGAGCCAGTAGTTACACAACACAAACTTCAAAGTGTTTTGTTTTGTTTTTTTAAATTAAATTTTAAATTAAAAATTAAGCCTTTTTTGATTAGACGGATATCTGCAAGACTGTAATCTAATGCTTTAACTGAGCCCGACAGAAAATTTGTGGGGGGGTTTACGAGAAATGTCTCAGTATGCATTAGATGTAAATGTTCATTTAAAGGGGAATACAATAAAGAAATTAAATGAATAAATAAAGCATTATGCAACTACTTCTTAAATTACAAAATAGTAGCAGAAAAATAAGCGTCAATGGCTGTTGTTGCAGATGCATTTGGTCAAGTCATTCAGAGAAAGCTACAGCGAGCCCGGAAATGAATTCCACTTGTCATCAAAATAAAAGGCTCTCACTTGTGCAGAAACAGCCGGCATTTAAAGGACGATGAAATAAAAGGCGAGCTGCTCTGTGCTGTCTGGGAATAACGAGCTCGAATGTGCTTTCTGGCATATTTACATGAATGCTTTCAGCAACACTGGTCATATTTTAAAGGTTAACCGGAAGTTCAACTAGAACCGTTTTTGACAGTCGCGTGCGCACAACCGCCAAGGTTGGAAGGGCACGCACGCGCTGCCTTAAAAAAATAAAAATAAATGGCCAGTTAGCTAGATAAAGCAGACAGGGGTCATGTTTCAAAATATATATTTCAAATTAGGTAAAATGTATAGAGGAAACTGATGTGCCTTACCCTCCAGCGAACAAATGAACCAGTGTGTCCCTTTGGCTCATTCTTTAGCATACCCTGCCAAGCAGCGCAGGGTAGTCAAACAACGGCTCTTTCCCCGTCCCCTCCCGGTGCTCTTTGCCTCTGAGAGGATGCGCAAGTCCACAGACAAACGACGTCGACGACTAACCAGCGGTGGGGCGAGTCTCCGGTGATTCAGACTGCAGCGGGCCGACAAACCCCCCTCTCTCTCTCCCTCAGCTAACTCAGGTCCCCCTCTGACGCAGATATTTTCTATCTTCGACAAAAACAGCGGGGAGGTGCGGGTTCACCAGGCTTCCTGCTGGCGGTGAAATGTCTCAGGTCTAACAAACGGTTTTATAGTACATCCGCGGTCTCATCTCCTTTCATCGCTGCACCAAGAGGAAGGAGGCAGAGCTCATAGTGTGTACTGTACGACCATAGGCTGGAAGCACACGCTGCCATTGGCCACCCTGCACTTAACGTCACATTGTCTCCGCCTTGATCATGCACTGGTCACATGCTCAACACTGAATGAATCTGGACTGCGTGTTGCTGAAGTGCAGCCATCCAAAAGAGATCGTTTTCACAGTTTGTTCTCTAAACATTTCAGACGTATCTGCTTTTGCTTTTGTCTCATTGAACCTCTTCAAAGTCAGACACGAGACCAAAATATGACAGACAAACACAATTATCAGCATAAAAACCCACCAGACAACCTACATGCAAACAGTTTTATAATAATGTTTACTACCAAAAAAACAAACAAAAAAACAACAGTCATATTCCCGCACTGTTTATGAATCCATATATAGTAATGGAGGGTCCTACACCAATGATACCAAGGTAGCTATACTTTATTATTGTTCAGTGTATTAATTCATAGTGGTATAGCTCTGCATGCCAGTTGGGTGACCTAAATCTTTTATTAATAAGACTCCATATTTGACTTGTAACATTTAATATGTAAAGTTTAGGTATATTAATTTCCAGCCATGCATGTCCATCTGTTTACACAAATTGGCTAGTTCAATCACAGTCTTAGAGTGCTGGCTACAGAGCAGCAAACAATCCAGCTCTAACTTGCAGTCATGTTTTGTCTTTTTCAAATGAGCTGGGAAGTCTTTTCTCTATCAGAAGGTCTTAACCAAAACTGCATGGTGTTGAAAGCCAGCTGGTGATTTAATAATGGCATTATCTACATAGCTTTGTAATCAGATGTACAGTATGATAAGTTGGAGTCATGTGCAGCATTCACACTGGAAACATTAAAACCAATAATGTCATGTTCTGCATTAGGAAGGTTATATGGAGTAACCTTTCCAATGGCATTTAGAATGATTTAGTGTCTGCCTCTTATCTCATTAAACAACATTAAGGTCCAATAAATGCCTTCAAATTTATATATTTAAAGAATATTTTGATGAAAAAAGCACTTTGTAAACAGAATCTCTTTAAGAATAATGTGTATATTTATTAATAACAAGGTCTTTCTCTCATGACCTTTGACCTTAATTTGGAAGGGCATTCAAGTGTACAAATCATACACAAAGATGTATCTGTAGTATTCCATGTTTTTTGTAATTATCATTCATCACTTACTTCAGGAAGGTTTTTTTTTCTTATTTTAAAATCATGTACTTCAGTGGTAAATGGTGTTGTGTGTTTTTTTTATTTACTGCATTATCAACCACTCTGTCTTTAAGCACATTAACACAGAAGGTTTATTTGATCTGTCTTAGTTGTAATTAGTGCGAGGATCAAACGTGCTTCAGGATGATGTTTTGTTTATTTGCTCCAGAACTATTTGCTTCTTTAAATCGATATTTGCAGTACAAAGTACAAAGCATCAAAATCACTCTGATGCACTGATAAACATGGCGTACAGTGAAGTTCCACAGCAGTCATGTTTCTTGAGTATAGAAGAAGTAAGCGATAGTTAGAGAGAAGCAAAAAACTTAAAAGCCACAAAATGCCCTCAATTAAAGGACACAAACCCTGTAAGAATATGGAATTATGCAAGTTTTCATAGGTGATCCCAAGGCCTGTCAGCACTGCAGGAAGCAGCCTGTCTTCTGGACACAAACTCGTAATCCATTCTGTCAGACTGCTAAAATACTGTAGGATCTTAAATGGTCAGCAGAAATGTCAACAATTGGTCAACAAACATAAAATGAACCTATTCCCCCAGGTTCCCTGGGTGCCGAATATAGATTTGCATGGTGAGTAAGGCAGCGCAGTCAAGTGACCTTTCATTAGGACAAGAGCGTATTAGAAAATGAGAGAAACTAAATTACTACGTTCCATTAGCACTCACGAGGACGCCTGCAGTTTAAGGGATCACGAGAATGAAGTGCAGCAACTGAATTATACTGTTATTGAAGGCAAATCGCTGTGAATAAGTTATGCAACCAGTCTGTCTCTCCCTGGCTGACTGTCACACCTCACTTCTCTCTCTGATGGCTGAGATAAAGTCACAAATTAAATCTCTGCTGTGTAATATAAAATGCTTCAGAGTTGTTTCAGAGCATACATTTTATTTATGACAGCAGAAATGAGTCATAAATCAAGCAACTATTGCAAAAACTCAAGGAGAACCAACACACATTATTTTAATGATAGTAATAGCTTCCCCTTTGAGGCTCTGTCAGGATCTGGTGGACAACTCTGCCAAGTCAAACATGCAAAGCTACCTGCTGTGACGACCCCTTGTGACAAGGGAGCAGCTGAAAGTAGCTTTTTACTAATAACTTATACATATTTCAGAAATACTGATAAGTTATATAACTGTTACTTTCACACAATTTAGCATCATGGCTACCCAATTTCTAAAGCTAATTAACTTGACAACCAAACTATGTTAAGTAAATGAGTTGCAACCCCATTTGTGTGTCGGTCTGGGTTAAAGTCCACTGATGCATGTCTCATGACATCCCATGCATGCACAGAGGTACTGTAGCATCTCATGATCTGTGCTGAACTTTGACCAAATGGATGGGTGGGAAATGATAGAAAGGCTCTGAGTTGTGTGCACGCGTGTGTGCGTATGTGTTACAACCCCCGCTCTCATTAATGCTTAGACATCACTATCACCGCGACAGACCCCTTTCACTATCAGTGTTTGGTTTCAAAAGAAGAGGCAACGATCGAGAGGATTAGACAGGGTGATGTGACAAAAATAGATTCTGTTTAAAGAAAGGTTAAAAATTACATTTGGACACTGCTATTTTAGGTTACACCATATTGGGAAATTGAAAAATCAGAGTATCAGTCTTGAAATTTGCTACAATGCAGAATTACATTAAGAATAATAGTTTCAATACAACAAAACATATCAAGAGTGGACCAACATAAAGAAAGCTACTCTTTCTTTATGTTTTAATTTCCTCATATTTTGACATTGAATGTTTTTTCACTGGTATTCAGTCCTCACCAGTCCTTGTACCTGACCTTTTTTTATAAATAAAAAATAAAACATTTTATTTTCAGGCTCCTTTCGAGGCACTCAATGACATCTTAAAAGCAATTAAATATAAAAATCACAGCATCCATAAATTAAGAGAAGTAAAACATCATCAAATGAAATAGTCAACAATATAAAATCAAAAAGAGTAGCAGGTCAAGATTTAAAGGATTAGTTTGTTAAGCCACTTAACATTGACCTATGAACTTTTTACACAACTCTGAATTTAAGCATAGGTATTATTAATCTCTTGATCTCTTCCACATGTCTTTGGTCCTGTCTTCCTTTCCTCACGTCCAACCGGTTACAGGAGATGGCTGCCCCTCTTTGAACCTGGCTCTGCCGGAGGTTTCTTCCTGTTAAAAGGGAGTTTTTCCTTCCCACTGTCGCCAAGTGTTTGCTCATAGGGGATCATCTGATTTTTGGGGTTTTCTCTCTATTATTGTAGAGTGTTTGCCTTACAATATAAACCACCTTGAGGCAACTGCTGTTGTGATTTGGCGCTATATAAATACAATTGAATTGAATGAATCAAACATAATAAACAAAGAACCAGTAGCGGGCCTAAAACACTATCTAAAGTAGATGGACCGTATTTTAAAGTCATGCACAAATTTTATATACACAATATTAAAATTACATTGTTGTTCAAAAGTCTTGAGCCAAGCCTCATTTCTTCATATTTTGCGAGGAAAATGGGAAATACGTGCAGCAATCAAAAATGTGCAATCATACCTGGAAATAGAGTATATGACGCAGAAACAGAGTTTTGACAATTAAAACAACATTTGGTGTGACCACAGCAATTCCTGTCATTTGTCATGTCAAGCTTTTGGCAAATACCTTGAAATTGTATTTTTGCACCTTGTTGGTGTACAAATGTATATTTATTTCTATTTCATGTCTGTGGAATTTTGGGTTACATTTGGCTTTTTCATAGATTCAACTACAGAAAAAGAAACACCTAGAGATACAGTTTAAAATTGGATCTTTGGTTAGCTTTCTTTTATGTGTAGACACAACACTGGTCCATCCCTTGAGCTATGTACTTTTGTATGCTTGAAAGATTCATAGGTCAGTAGTAAGTGACTTAATAAACAAATACATTCCTCTGAAGATAGTCAGCGACAAGGAATAAATTGAGAAAGAGCAAAAAAAAAAAACCAACCAAAAACCAGCCAGTCTAAAGAAAACCTTTTAAAGTCATAAAGCCTGAAAAAGTATTGCTCAAGACCATCTAAAATGTGCCAGAAAATCTGACTCCTTTCAAGCAAACTATAAAGAAATGAGTGGTGGCTCAGCAATTTTGCATCATACTGGTATTTATATGCTCACTTAGGTTTTCCAAAGCACTAACTTGAGAATGAATATAGGGAAGTGGAGAAAACAACTTTTTCTTTATAAAAGTAGAAGGAGCAGCACAAATTTTAGATACTTAACAATAAAAGTAGTCTACCTCAGAATTATTTTTTGCAAGTGTCAAATGGCTATTTTTATGTGTTGTTTCTGGAACAAGTGTTGAATTTCTTTGGTTGCACCACATCTTCATCCTGTTTCCACAGGTTGGTTTAGCTTTCAAGATTCAGCTGCAAAACTGAACAAGCCATTTTGACTGTTACGCATATATTTTATCATTTCACTCAAGCCTAGAGTCCATAAATCAACGTTACCCATGTTTTTCCAAGGGCCTCCTCAAAACCCCTGACGAACCTTTAAAATTTCCGTGGAACGAAATTTTGGAATAACAGCGCCACCACCGGTGGACTAGGGAACAATCTGAGAGGGTTAACTAAATGCTGCCACCTAACGGTTTTTTTCTGACATAGCTTAATACAGATGTTTCCAGGACGAGATTAATAACTGTTCCGTCATTGAAATCAAGCAAGTAATGATAGTTTAAAAGAAAAACGAGAGGGAAAATAAACTGAAACACTTTAATCAAAAGTACATTCAGAACTTGTATTGTTGGAACTGTAGGGCATTTAGATTGATTTTCTAATCGATAAAACGGTGTTTGTGCCACAACAAAATGCTGGGAATATCTGTCCCTTTCGTTTTAAGTTTCTTTGTGCTGCTGAGTGACTTTGAGTTAATAAACAAAAGTGATTATATACACTTCCTTTATCGTCAATTTTTTCAGCAGTCCCACTTTTACTCACTCACTCTGACAACATATTCCATCTATCCCTATTATCCCGAACATGTATGTAAACATGTAGCACTAAAACATTGCTAATGACGATGAAGGCACCATTGTGTCACGTGACCAGTCCACAGCTGAGGGATACCGAGGTAGGCTTGCCCGTTGCTAGTCAGTTAGCCTCGTTAGCTGACTCCAGTAATCCTGGCAGCCGTGTATTTTCCGCACTAAAAAAAGAGAAAATTACCCCAGTGATTTGCACTACCAGACATGGAGAGGATGCAGCGCACACGATCGTCTTCTGTATCCCCTTCTATCGTCAGCTTCTGTTTAGACGTCAATGTCATAGTTTGTAGCTAGAGCTGTCCAGTTAGCTCAGCTAGCTTGTGTCTGGCCAACGCAGGGCCAAGGCCAAGGCCAGCCGAGAAAAGGCAGGCCGTCGGGTGAGTATATTTACGTTACAGCCTGTTTGTGATTTTGACCACAGCGATGGGACTTTCTATACAAGTATCATATTTCAGCTTGTTCGCTGGCCTCTGGTTATGTTCTGTACACGTACGTTGCTTTATTAAATAAATTAGCTTTCGTCGGCGCTGCATGTTAGCGTTACTGTATCGGGGATATGGACATGTACGGCATAATTAATGTCAGCTGGGAAATTTTAAGCAACTCGGTCATGTACCAGGAATAGAGTCGGATTTTGATCTGGCCTTTGATGTGTAACATGTCGATAACAGTACTAAGTCATCACGGTAACATCAGCAAGCTTGCTTTATGCACCTTTAAATACACGAGTATATTGGCACACTGTCTTTTGTGATTTATCTTTAGTTTTTTTCAAGGCAGCTACATAAGATTGCGTTATTGACCAAATCACATTGCAGGGATTGCAGGGACAGGTATGGGTAAACACACGGCCACCCTGATCCCACTCCTAGTGTCCTTAAGGTCTATCTGAAATGTATATCTACACCGCAGTGTGCTGCCCTCAGAGTTTGTTGAAGCCAGATACTAGTTATTAAGAGACATCATTTTTTTGGACTAAAATATTCAAACGTTTTTTCAGGGCTGCAACTCACACCAATACCTAATATGTCACGTTTGGCACTTTTTGAAAACCATATGACATTTGTTATATGTAAGTTGAGGCTGGGTTAATATTCGTTTGATGAGAAAAAACAAACGAATCACTAAACATCTGAAAATGTAACAATATTAACAAGTTTCAAAACTACCAAAAAGTATATATAGAGAAATACACATTTCAAAAAGTCATAAATATGAAAACAATTTTCAGTTTAAATGTGTACATAGGGTGGTGGTTTGTGGTATGCTGTGTTATTGTCCATGAGAAAAAGTGACAGGTTATTACAGTCTTTCTGATTATTCTGTATTTTAACATTGCATTTTATTACACTATTACAACATGTTTTTGTATTTATGAAGTTTTAATACTAAAAAGCAAAACCAAGGAAATACTTTTTAGAATCATTTTTGTTATCAATAATTGATGGGATAATATCACTAGGCCTGCTTTGAATCAGAATAGCTGTAAAGCTTTGCAGGCCACTTTAAATCCTGCCTGTGATTGTGCAGATGAATTGAATTAAAAGTAGCCAACCTTGGTCATAAATAAAGTATACAGCAGTCTAATAGCTTTAAATATAGTACAAGCGTTTATGTTATTCGTTTATTTTTTTTAAAAGGTTTTTATGTTTTTATGAAATTTTGACTAAAGTCCAGCTGCAGATCAAGCATACCAGTGAGCTAGCAGTGTTGGCAGTGAAAGCAGACAAATCTAACCACTCACTATTAAATTCTCTGTTTTCCTCTGCGACATTTTTTTTTAAAGCTAGGGGCTAGGGGGACCTATGGCCAGACATTTATGTGCATATATATGTGCACGTATCCATGCTAACCATCACTATTCATATTCAGGAAAATTAAGAGCATAAAGTAATACTCTAAGCCAACCATACTTTGTGTCTTCATCTTTTCCAGCATTCACTAGGCGATAGCTTTGTAGGTGGAGGAGAAGAAGTGGAGTTGAACATCACCTTTTGGATCAGAGCTCCTTTCAAATTCGCCTCCGCCTTCATCTGCGTCGCTGTCACCTTCAGCTGACTATGTCTTCGTCAGGCTGCTGTCACCTACCTGGCTCCCTTTGTGATTATTCTGGCACTGCCGAATCCGATGCCTCCAAGGATTCAGAGGAGACTGACTCCACCGCGCAGGCCCAGTACATTGCCAAGGTTACGGCTAAAGATGGCCGCCCACTTTCCACCGTGGTCAAAGCGGTGAGCTCACAGAGGTAAGGGAGTGAGAAACGCGCATGGTAGCCAAATAAATGTACTGTAATTAAACTTTATATATGTTATTGTTACTTTTCTGTCTTCAATGCTCTGCTGTCTCTCGCACAGTGACGTGGGTATGTGTCGGATTTGTCACGAGGGAGCTGGAGGGGAAACGCTGCTCTCGCCCTGCGACTGCACTGGCACTCTGGGTAAAGTGCATAAAAGCTGCTTGGAGAAGTGGCTGTCATCCTCCAACACCAGCTACTGTGAACTTTGTCACACCGAGTTCACTATTGAAAGGCGACCACAGCCACTCACTCAGGTTAGAAAAGTTTTACTGTGTGAATTCATTTCTCTTCTTTATGGTTTTTTATAAAAAGCGGTCAGTGTGTGGGTTTATTCCTGGGCACTCCGGTTGCCTCCCACAGTCCACAAACGCTTGTTAGGTTAATTGGTGATTCTGAATTGACTGTATGGCTCAGTGGGAGCATGAATGGCTGTCTGTTTCTGTTTATGAGACCTGTGATTGACTGGGTGTATCCCACCTCTCCCCTAATGTCAGGTGGGATAGGCTCCAACCTCGGTTCAATAAGAGGTTAAGGAGATGGATGCCAGTGAGCTTTGTCTAAAGCAAGGAGATTATTTCTTCGTTTGCCTTGTACTGATACTTTCAGCTTTGTAAGCATATGGAAGATTTAATTTAAGCCATCAAGTATCTGTGCCAACAAGTAACATGTTTAGCAAGTGGGATCATTTGCGTGTACTGAGGATTGTTTTGCTTGACCTTATGTGAATAGCGTTCGGTTAGAATACCATTTTCAGTGGCTTTATTAATTACGTCATGCAGGCAGCTCACTCCTCTTTAAAGCTAACATTTGTTTTTATAATCTAAGACACATCAGTTAATCCTTTAATGTGCTTGATTCAGTCGCATAAATGACCCTCCCAATTTGGTCTTTTGCAGTGGCTGAAGGACCCGGGGCCTCGCAGTGAGAAGCGCACTCTGCTCTGCGACATGGCCTGCTTCCTTCTTATCACACCCCTGGCAGCTATCTCCGGTTGGCTGTGTCTGAGGGGCGCACAGGACCACCTGCAGCTGAAGAGCAGACTTGAAGCTGTTGGCCTTATTGCCCTCACCATCGCCCTCTTCACTATCTACATCCTCTGGACACTGGTAACCAGCTGCAGAATGTTTTTGTTGGGGTTTTTTTTCCCTCTCTGGCTTTTGCCCATAAGTAGATCCTAGTGTTTTTAAGGTAGTTTAGATATACATATTTAAAAAAAAAAAAAATGAGCTTAGATTTTCAGATATGATACCAAGTCGAGCACACGTCCAGGTCATTGCTCTTACCTTGATTATTGTAGACATTACAGTACTGTTTCTGGGTACAGCTTCAGTCAGATGTGGAGACATGTGAAGGCATGTGGAATATATTGTGGCCTGGAGCAGTTTATTTGAGTGTTGGAACAGAAACAGAACGCCTGCACATACATGCATAGCTGATTGCGAATACTGACAATAAGTTGGCTTTACTCTACCTTTCGTTAACTGGAGTTTTTAACAGGGTCTAAAACTAGGCTTTGGTAATCTAAATGGCTTTTTTTGAAGCATTTTCCTTTCATCTTCAGCAAAAGCATTATTGAAAATGTCAAACTGACTGAAAGCTCGGCCTTTCTACTCAGGTTTCAGTTCCCTGTCGTGCAGTAGTTGCTGTGCTGCATCTGTACTACTCTCTCACATATCTTTGTGCCAGTTTTATTGATGTCTGTCTTTTTGTCCTTTGTTACCTCTTGTCTCGCCCCCTCCCTATTTCGTTTCATTCACTCTCAGGTGTCATTTCGGTATCACTGTCAGTTGTACTCGGAGTGGAGGAGGACCAATCAGAAAGTGCGCCTGCTAATGCCCGACATGAAAGGGGCACACACTACCCAACGCTCAGTGCCAACCAAGTCGACCAAGAAAATGACTGACGAGACCATCGTATGAGTGCTGAGCAGGGGCAAGTGGAATATTTAAAATAGAGCCCGCTGAAGCACTCTCTAAAAACAAATTTAATCATATTAATGAACTTTTGCACTTCATATGGACCATTCTGAGGGAAGAACTGCTTTTTATTTCTCCCCCCTTCTGTTTTCTTTATTAAAGCACTTGATGTAAACTACTATGGTATTGGCTAGCCACAAAAGTGGTTTTGAACTTTTTGAACTCATTCAGGAGTCCTTGTTGATGAAAACAAACTTGTCATCAGTGCCAGGATGCGAATGCCTGGACACATGGATAATGGACTAATCAGCCGGACTTCAAGTCATTGTCACAAACTTATGAAATACTAAGACACAAGCTAATGTAGCAGGATATAACTGATTCAGCATGCTACTACAGTATAATATGAAACATATTCACTACCTATAATTCCCCCAAGCCCCTTCACTACGTATTTAGCTGTTTTGCAACAATGGGCAAGCAGTAGCCCGGCGGAGGATAATAATCTAAAAAAAAAAATGTTTGACAAAGTCTCTGTGAATAATCTTTTCTTTTGTTCTCCTTTTGACAAGTAGGGGGCGACATTCGCTCATACCACTGTCCTTGTCTATAATCTGAACCCTTCTTCATTTTTCCAGGAAAAGCTTTTTTTCTTTGTTCTTTTTTTTTCCATTGCTGTCTGAAGAGTGCAAACCAAATCACTTTCCTGTTGATGCAGGTCTCGTGTATTAATCACACTTGTCACGGGGGCCAGTGGGCATTGTAGTATATGGGATAACACTAACTCCAGCTGGTGGATGGCAGTGCAGTAACATACAGGACACGAGTGTTGAAGGTGTGGAAACATGTTTACATTTTAATCGGATTATGTTTCTTCTACTGTCATAAAAGTGCATTAGCAAACAGCCCTGCTCCACTTGTAAATGCACCATTCATCAATTGAGCTGCCTAGCAACGACCAGTAGTAATGTCTTACATCATAAGTGATGCAGTTTTAAAAAGAGCAGAATACAGCTTTGGGAAACGTAAAAACACAGGTGTATCAGAGCAGACTGGTGCTTCGTAAAGGGCCAAAAAGGCAAACGTGTTCTGAGATGTCAAACGATATATGCAGCATCTGTTAGACAAAGTATTTTGTGTTATTGTAGTCTTCCTGCTGCAATCCCCTGGAAAATTGGGTTATTGTGCAATAAAACATGAGGGACTCCTGGACTCGGATGTGGGTGATCTTTGTGCTCTTTTCTTTTCTTTTTCTTATTCCACAGAGAAGATGACTGAATAAACTGTGAGTTGTACCATAATCTAAAAGTGAACCGATCTCCTGTTTAATACGTTTGTGTTGGGAAATTTTGCATGTGCACTTTGTACAGTGAATGTAACCAATGATCGAAAGTACATTCACTCAAGTACTGTCTGAAGCATTTATACTTCCTTTTTAGGCTATATTGTACTTCACCATATTTCAGAAAGGAAGTTCACTGAACCTGTTTTTCATGCCATAGTTAGGGTTTGACCTTAAACACATGCTTTTAAATATATTTATTTGCTAAGTAATACAGTCGTGGTTCCCAACCTGTCTTTAGACACCCCTCACCACCACCAAATAAAGATGTGTTTAGCTGTTTTTCAGATTGAAAATGAGTTAAAGTGCTTACCTTAAATAGTGATTTCCTCTTTTAGCTACTCAGATGACACAATTTAAATAACTCTTTCAGACCTGTGTACACTTATTTTTAATTCAGTTCAATTTTATTTACGTATATAGTACCAAAGCCTTTTATATTGTACAGCCAAGACCTTACAATAATACCCGACCATCTTGGATCACTTTTATTTCCCTTTGCCTTTAGAACTGTGTTAATTCTGTGTTAACTCTTAATGGCATAAAGTCAACATGTAGCTCATTTTGTTAATCATTTGGTACTAAGGCCTCAAGTGTCCCAAGAAAATATCCCCACACCATTACAGCTACAACACCAACCTAAACTGTTGATCTGAGGCAAGATGGATCCATTTTTTCCATGTTGTTTTCCCTGGCATCCTAATATCACAGCACAAATTGAAAGTTATCAGACCGTACAACATTTTCCGTGTCTGCTGTTGTCCAATTTTGGTGAGCTTGTCCTAATTGTAACCTAAATTTCCTGTTTTTAGTTGACAGCAATGGCATCTGGTGGGCTCGTCTGCCGCTACTAGGTTGGAAATGCTGCGTGTTTAGAAATGCTCCTCTGCATACTTTGTAAGATATGTTTATTTGAGTTACTGTTGCCTTCTGGCTATTTTCCTCTGACCTCAACATGACATTTTCTTCCAGAGAACTGCCACTTATTGGATATCTATGTAGAGACAGATAGTTGTGTGGGAGAATCCCAGTAGATCAGCAGATTCTGAAATACTCAGGCTGGCCTGTTTGGCACCAAAAATGACCTTTCTTCACTAATTCTGATGCTTAGGTTGGATTTCAGCAGGTCATCCTGACAATTCTCTAAATCAGAGGTAGGCAACTCCAGGTCTCGCATGCCGGTGTCCTGCAGGTTTTAGATGTGTCCTTGAGCCAACACAGCTGATTCAAATGGCTAAATGACCTCCTCAACATGTCTTGAAGTTCTCCAGAGGCCTGGGAATGAACTAATCATTTGATTCAGGTGTGTTGACACAGGGTGATATCTAAAACGTGCAGGACACCGGCAGTTGAGGCCTGGAGTTGCCTACCTCTGCTCTAAATGCTGCCATGAACTGCCATGTGATTGCATAATTGTGTTTAACGAGCAGTTGACCAAGTATACGTAATAAATGGCCAATGAATGTACAAAGAGTAGCTTCAATTTTACCCAAAGCAGAAGTTAAACCCTGCTGACAAAGGCTACTGATGCATCAGCAGTCACTACTGTGGAGTGAGATAGTGGTCTAGACATTCAACATGTCACTTTGTGTATATTGCTAAAAAAAAAAACAGAAGAGACAGTAAATAATATTGTAAAATTTAATTTCATGGCATTAATATAATGTGTGTGAGCAGACAAGCTATCAAAATCAAAACCGAAAAAGAATATATTTTACACAAATGAAATAAGCGCCAGCAGCGTCACAACCACTTTTGAGATGATGACTGAAGGAGGAGGAGAGAAGCCCAAAAACAGGACTGCTGATACAGATCAAACAGGATTGGAAACCCAGACCTCCAAGTGTGTTGCATTAACTGTCAAACAGGCAGATGACTAGGCTTCTAAGGTGTCAGGAAAGGCTATTCTGCTACGTCGTCGGGGTTAACTGTGGCAGCTGCTTAGGTGGTACCTTCAGTCCTGTTTTTGCACTCGAATGTAGCAGACTGTTCCTGGGTCAGATTACAACTTGAAATCAATTCAAACACTTCTCTCTGAGACTGATCGTTAGTGGCATAAAGGAACTGCTTCCACTGATTTCTAAAAAGTGCAGATTCAGACAACGTTGCATCCCGAGCAGATGGAAGCATGTCAACACTGTCGATTTCAATTAATAACTGACCCAGGTAAGGAGGGGACCGTTGCAATGGGTTACAGGTTCTGACAGCACTGCAGTTTGCTTCCTCTCTGGCCATCTGTGGTCGGCGGCACGCTGATGTCCACCACGTTGTTTCCCGGGGACTCGTCATGGGCAGACCGCTCGGCAATCTGCTTCTGCGATACGATGCGGTAAATTTCTGTTTTTCGAAAAGATGAAATGGAAAACATCAGCTTTCTCTCTGTCTAAAAGCTTGCATAATTTACCTTTACAACCACTAATGTGCTAATGTGAGATGTGAGGAGGTAGTTTTACAGCTCCTCACTCAATACCCGACTAATACAGTTTATTATTAAAAAAAAAACCTTTATAAAGAATAAAAAAGTTAACCTACCAAAAATAACCATCCTCTCTGAATCTACTGCATATCAACCAAATATTTCATGCCTCATTGTGTGTGTGATTTTATCTTTTTTTAATATTCTAGTGACGTGTGGAGCTCTGGCATTCAACCTCCATTCACAAGCACACCTACCTGTAAGGATATTTTTGAAGGCTTCTTCAACATTTGTTGAGTCCAAGGCTGAAGTTTCTATGAAAGACAGATTGTTCTTTTCTGTGGAATGGGAAAGAAAACAGATTTAGTAAGAGTAAAACATCACTGTACCAATAACCTTTCTGCAGCAGGCACACTCTGGTGTCAGTCTGTTTACAGTGAAACATTTCACCACAACAAAGCAGCATATCATGCATATCATTTCAAATTTAGTTCCTGTGATAGTCTCTATGGTGATGCAAATGTTTATTTTAAAAAACCCCAGTAAAGATCTGAAGCAGTACCTGCAAAGGCGCGGGCTTCGTCTGTGGGCACGGCTCTGAGGTGGCGCAGATCACTCTTGTTGCCAACCAGCATGATGACGATGTTGTTGTCGGCGTGGTCTCGCAGCTCCTTCAGCCAGCGTTCCACATTTTCATACGTCAGGTGTTTGGCTATGTCATACACTAGCAGCGCTCCCACCGCTCCTCTGTAGTATCTGTAGAAGGACCCAAGATGGATGTTAAGAGTGAATTCCCAGGCTGCCTGTTGGCCCACAAAAAGACACTTTTTTCACCCCACTCTTTTTTGTATTAATTAAAAAAAAAAACACATTCTCAACAATAGTGATCTTTCTGTTACTGTTGTACAAAAGTCTTCTTGTCTGTATAGTTTATGGTGTCTTCGTTGATTGCAACGCAGAGGCGACGTGCGGATGCATGTGCACAACACTACATCGGACTCACGCTGAGGTGATGGCCCTGTAGCGCTCCTGTCCTGCTGTATCCCAGATCTGAGCCTTTATCGTCTTGCCGTCCACCTGGATGCTGCGCGTGGCGAACTCCACCCCAATGGTGCTCTTGCTCTCGAGGTTGAACTCATTTCGTGTGAATCGAGAGAGCAGGTTGCTCTTCCCCACGCCCGAGTCTCCAATTAACACAACTGTGAAGAGAAAGAGGAGACGATGATTGTAGGAGTGTGGGATGGGAGAGGCAGGGGATGGGCCCTGTGTTGTCAAATCCAGGAAATGTTACAAAGCAATGGGCGGCACAGCGATGTGGTGGTTAGCACTTTTGCCTCAAAACAAGGTCCTGGGTTCAAATCCAAGTTTAATGTTCTCCCTGTCTGAGTTCTCTCTGGGTACTCTGGCTTCCTCCCACAGTCCAAAGAGGTTCATTTTGATTCTGTAGGTATGAGTGTGAACAGCTGTCTGTCTCTATGTGTTAGGCCCTGTGACAGATTGGCAACCTCTCCAGGGTGTACCCTCCCTCTCACCCTATGATTGCTGGGATAGGCTCCAGCTCCCCCGTGACCCTGAAGTGGATAAGTGGAAGAAGATGGATGGATATAAGGCAATGACTCTAAATCATGGTGTCAGTGGAAGCCTGGGGCTTTCTATTTTTTGTAAGGCCAAAAATCATTTGTGAATAATGAAAGAAATGACATAATAAAACACTGAAGTCAAGATGCTTAGAGTGTTATAACTCAATAGTGTTTAAAAATGTGTCTGATTCGTTTATCTTCATCACACATTTAAACACAAAAATATCAATTTTTTGCCTTCATATACCTGATAAATGTACCAGGGTGCAGTGTGCAGCAGTTCTATGTAACTCTTTTTTTAGAGCCTCTGTAATATGACTGGGTTCTCTGCCACATGTAGCAACAAAACAACTGCAAAGCTTGTGTACAGACAAAAAAATCATCCACACAAAAGATTGCAGGTCTTGTACTTCCTGAGGGGAGGTCCACTGTAAACAATGATGTTGTGCTGCGTGAAGATTCTATATAAAACCACCAGGAAACTAAACAATACTATCATGATATGATGGGAGTCTTTATAAGAGCCTTTTTTTACACTGATGAAAATACTAAACATCTGCTAAACAAAATAAACTGCTCATTATCACACCTTTGAAATGATTGTGACTTTTCACCAATCCAGAGGTTAGTCGGGGTAAAACACAGCCAGGGCTGTGATATGAAATAAACCGCTGAGAGCACTGAGGTAACCAGGCTTTACTCGGTTTATCTCCCCTGATTTAAAACTTGATCTTCAAATAGCCTCCATCAGGATCTGCAGGAGAGGGATTACAAACGTGCGTTAAAGCAGCTGCTGCAAACACCTTAAGTTTACTGGAAGTTGATACCAGATGCCCCCTGAGTTCAGCCGTAGAGTATAAACCGATAGCACGACGTGAAGCTCAGAGAAGACATTGTTCACGCATTGTTTTAAGGTGCATGGTTGGTTAGGCTCGAGGACGGGGACTGAGCTGGTGTCAGCTGCACAGCAGAGCAGCAGAGGTGGAGCCTTTCTGTTTTCCTTCTCCTTCGACAAACGGAAAAAAGAGCCGAACTTTGTCCCTGACGACATCACGCTGCTCCGGGCTGCAGGAAGCTGATAACAGGCTTCATCAAAACCTGAATCGACAGTTTAAGGCCGCCTTGCCCTTCCTGTTTCGGCCGTGTACACAGAAGATGGTTGGAGCATAGAGAGAGAGAGAGAGAGAGGGAGAGAGAGAGAGAGAGAGAGCCCTCGCCTCCGGCAGATGCCCTATTCATCCCACAGAGGATACTTTGTTACATCTAAATGGCCTTTTGGCTTATACAGGCCTGGGATGTTAATGTGCCACAGGAGCTGATATCACGATCAAAGAAAGGCATTCTGGATCCATCTGAGAAGATAAACACTGACCCGAGTCTGGAGTCTGGTACCGCTTCAGACAATCCACCAGGCCCACTGCCTGACATGACAACAAAAGACATTAAGCTTCTGCATTTACAGTGTCAATAAGACTGTCTGAGGACCATCCTGATCTGGCGATGAAGCGTATTGATCAGTAAGAGGTAGAGGCTAATAGGCCTTCAATCAGCCTCATGAACAGGATTGAGAAAAAAAATCAAATATGATCCAATAAAGGTGGAAATTCTCCAACGTGCAATCATGCTATGCTCGGTTATTTATATTTTTTAAAAAGCTGAGCACGCGCAGGGTGTTGCGTCCTTTACCTATAAATATAACTGCGGGCGTTGTAATGTTACAATGACAGCATTATATTGTAATAACACGAACCGACTATCATCCGGGCAGTTTCCCAGAAAAAACTCCGTTTCCTTTAAATAAATGCACACAGCTGCTCACAGCACAGACACAGTAAGACATAAAGCATTCATAAAGCTCTGCTTAGTCGATGTGAGCCCGTGTAAAGGGGAATGCAGTCATCTTTTTTTCTTTCTTTTCTTTTTCTTTTCTTTCTTTCTTTCTTTCTTTTTTTTTTTTTTTTTTTTTTACCTTTGAACAAGAAATCGTATTCATCGTCTCGGTTCCCCATTCTAGACGAGGCCGCTGCAGCGCTTGTCTCCGGAAGAAGATGTGTGGAAAGTATGGGTATGAATTTTCGCTATATGCCAGAAAAATATGGTAAAGGTTTGTACTCAGACTCTGCGCCAGTGTTGGCTGTCAAGGCGAGCTGGCCGCAGAAGGGGAGAGCTCCCAACTCTGCAGAGGGAGGGGAGGAGTCCCTGCAGTTCGCATAGTTTCCTCCGGGGGGCGAGCTTTACTGGCATGCCAGCAGATATCTACCATTCATCTGGTCCCCACATTCAGAGGAGTGTTTAATTCTGAATGAATAACAAGGTCAAGGCACCTTAAATTATCTTTAGACATTATGCTAACATTATGTGGCGCGTGTGAGAGTGTGTGTGCAAAACAGGCGTACTATTCACAGCACACAATAATATAATTAAGACCAACAATACATTACTGGCTACTGAAATATTTTAGGAGATTCGAAAGCTAAATTTTAGAAAACGTTATGCTGCATGGAGAGAGAAAAAAGTGAGAAATTGGGGACTGTGCATTTACATAAAATAACCTAAAAGTCAATGTAGATAAATTAGATATTGTAGATAATATGATATCTCTTTTGCATAAAAGAGAAATGTGATAAGAAGTGTATTTTTTTAAATAAAATGTTTATTTTATGTAATTGTTTATTATTGTTATGTTCTATGTCTTTAGATATTTTTATAGACATCTGCACATATTCTTCAGTGGTGATTACACGTCACATACGTTAGTGTGCTTTCGCCTTAAACCCATTTAGACCCTATGAGGCCGTGGCAAATATTTTTAGTTTTAACTACCAGTAAAATGTATCTTTAAAAAACATAAATTATTTGATTTTTCTTTAAAAACATAATAGTTTGGGGGGGGGGTATTTTTTGGGTGGCTTTTCCCTTTAATGTCCTTCTGACACTTGGCCCCGCCCCGCCCCCCGCCCACCAACTCTGCTCCAATTGGTCGAGCACAGCGTCAGCTGCCGCAGCAGGAACGCACGTGCTTCTCCGCGCATTTCAAGATCAAGATGGCAGCCTCCGTATGTCGGTGCTACGAGGTTAGTGAGATTCATGTCCTTCGTTGCAGTCGCCGAGCCTCGGGCCCACTCTCTGGTTAAGGGAATAAACTCGCAAGGCTTTGCCATCAGTCTCTTTATGCCCAGTGACGTGAACGCGCTTTAGAGTGTGTGCACTCTGGTGTGTTTTACGCGAGTTGATCGCGAGATGTCCGTTAGAAAGGGCCTTGTTTCATCAGACACACGGCAGAGGTTTACTAATGTTATTTAACTGCTGGGGTCTTAAAATCATCCCATTGTACTGATTCAGGTTTTGACTCTGTGTGTCTGTGCCTGAGTGGCACATTTCATTGAAAATGCGACTTTTAGAAGCCTGCATGCAGTCAGGTACTAGAGCAAAGATGATCAGTGACCTCGCTGCCATAAAACCACGAAAGCTGTTACAGTTTTAATTAGAGCAGCGGTGACCACTCGTTTTAGCTTCGGTCTCCTGACAAATAACCGAACCACCCTTTCAATATAAATGACTTGATCACGCTTCATTTACACAGACAGCGAATATGGTGCGTTCGTGGTTTTTAGAAAGGGTCGAAAATTGTAATAGCGTGTGTATGCCGTTGTTATAGGCAGAGGATAAAACGCACCAAAACAGATCATTGCTGCCACAGCATGTTTCACCTAATTTCTCATGTTTAAATGTACACCCATCAAAATAAGTTATAAAATAACGGACAGATGTTAGCAATTAGAGGGGAAATCTATTAAGACTGGATCATGAATGATTGAATTTGTCCTTGTCAGGATGAAAATATCTCACTTAGGGCGGAAGACATTTATTTATTTATTGACAGGATGATGATGTGCTGCATTAGTCTCAGTCACCAGGTTTTAACCGCACTCATGGAACATGTTAGAGCTTCACCAAATGAAGGGATATATTTTAGAAGTATGGTATTACGTGCCGGTTTAGCTCCCAGCTAACTATGACTGACTGATTCTGTGTGTCTGTTGCAGCTGATTGGCAGAAATGCCTTGGCTCTCAGCTCCCGGACCCTGGTCTCCTCAGTGTGGAGGGGAGATCATTACAGGTTGCACAGGAGCCCAGGTGCAGCTGTGCAGGTACCCAACAACACCTCCCATTCACCCTCAAGAGACTCACTTATTAAATCACTGCTAATGTAGAGTTGTGCCTGTTAATTTAAACAGTTCTTTTAACTTAAAGTCCTGGGTTTACTTATCTTTATGCCCTTTTTTAGTTTAAGGTTTTATGAAAAGCAATGCATAGATTCTGTTTGGGTTTTTTTCTCTTTTTTCATTGTTCCAGTCGCAGCATGTGCTTAATCTGTTCACTCTATTGGTGCACATATTTGTCCAGCTAAAGTCCTTCTCTGTGTTTGTCATCAGGTGCGATATGCTTCAGGACGGAAAGGTTTTCTGGGAGAGTTTGTCGATAACCTTCGTCAGGAGTTCAGTAAGAATCAGGAGATGAAGGAAAACATAAAGAAGTTCAGAGAAGAGGCCAAAAGGCTCGAGGAGTCCGACGCCCTTCAGCAGGCCCGCAGAAAATATGTAAGAACATTAGCCGGTTTGATTTATATTATATATAAAGATAAACATAATCAAGCTTATTATATTTAATTAGTTTTCTAGAATTTTAATGTTGTTTTTTAAAAATTTCTCATCAGAAATCGATAGAGGCAGAGACAGTGAAGACATCAGAGGTGTTTAAGAAGACCTTGGGCTCCCTATCAGAGACCGTTAAGGAGGTAAGGCCAACCCGATTGACAGCCCCGACATGAAAATATAATAATTTAATTTGGAATCGCACACTAAGAGTTCACATTAAGTTATAATGTTGTTAAAAATGCTTTCCAATTAAAAAAAACATTACGTGGACATCGTTAATAAAATGAAACTTGCTGTGTGCTTGCGTGTCATTTGGATCAAAGAGTCTCGAGGAAGTGAGTCGTAGTGACATCGGGAAGAAGATCAAGGAAGGTGTGGAGGAGGCCACCAAGACAGCCAGAGGCTCTGCTGAGTCTTTATCCAAGGGTGGAGAAAAACTGGGCCGGACCAACGCGTTCAAGGCCATCTCACAGGTCAGAAAACAAAACGAGACGTCTATAGATGTCCAAATTAAAGCCTCTCATCTTCATCTTTTGTACATTGTTGTTGGTATCCAGGTGTCTGCCAGACTTTATAGATGTTTTGACTACAGCAGGGGAGAAAATGGGAGATTTTGGAATATTAGCATTTAGTCGTTCACACATCTTTCTTCACGGGAACATACGTGCAGATTTCAGACACCAGTCAGTTGTTGGTTAATTCAGGTCATATTTGGCAAATAGTTGTTACGTTCTGGGCTAGAAAATGTTTACAAAAGCCTTCCTCAGCTGCTTTTTGTTACTGCTTTCTTTAGAAACTGTTTCTTTAGAAGCAGCTTAAACTTTGAATTTACTTTTGGATTTTATTAAAATTTTGGTTTAGACTCTGATTATGTTTATAATTAAAAACTGCAAACTCTCTGCAGGGTGTAGAATCCATGAAGAAGGAGATAGATGTCGGTGACGCCGGCCCTTACAGGGCTCCTTCTCACCTGAGGAAGAGGAGCGATTTCTCGTCTAAAAGTGCAGATGACAACACCAGAGTGTTCGAGGCCAACGAGTGAGTAAATGTTAGATCTCAAAACCAGTCCAATGACATCAGCTGTTGTACACCCACCTCTCTGATGCGGTGAATTATCTCCATTTTTAAATCTCAGAGAGGCCATGGGTGTCGTCCTTCACAAGGATTCAAAGTGGTCCCAGCAATGGAAGGACTTCAAGGACAACAACGTAGTTTTTAACAGTAAGAAATTCGTCTGTTTTTTTCCGCTTTGTGTGATGTCTTTATATGTAATTTCTCTTTATGGCAGCAGGGGGCAGTAGAATGTTGACTGTAGATTCAATGATCAGCTAATAATGAAGTGCAGTCATGAGGTGTTTGCACAGTGATCTGCGTGTTTGCACAGGTGCAGAATGTACCTGCCGTAATCAGTGGAGGCATGTCTAATCTGTTCAACCTCCATTTTTGTTTCATTCAGGAATCTTCGAGATGAAGATGAAATATGACGAAAGTGACAATGCCCTCATCAGAGCATCCAGAGCTCTAACTGACAGAGTCACTGACTTCCTAGGTAATGCTCCACCACATTCAATCCTGAATTTGGAGTTCCTTTTCTCTGTAAAAGCCTTTTATCTGATTGTTCTCGCCAGACCTCAAATCTTGTTCTCCTTATTAAAAAAAAAAAAAATCCTTTTTACATGCTTCATGGTGCTGACAGATCTTCTAGATATTTGATGATATTCACCAGCTTCGACGTTACACATTTAATTTGTGGTACTGAGTGATTTTTGTTGCTGCTTCTGATTTTAGCCTTTGTTTCCTAGGTGGTCTCTTCTCTAAGACGGAAATGTCCGAGGTGCTGACAGAGATCCTGAAGGCAGACCCCAGCTTTGACAAAGATTCTTTCCTCAAACAGTGTGAGAAAGACATCATCCCCAACATACTGGAGGTAAACGGGTTCCTCCAGCCTCTGGCTGTGTCTGTCTTCACTCTCGCTGTTTCCCTTAATGCTTTTCTCGGAGGGGTATTTTAAAGAGGAGGTTAGGAAGAGACTAATTGATGAAAGTCTTGGTTCATTTAGCCTGAGTTTTCACTCTAGTTTGGATCAGATCCAGTAATGAATTTCCTGTCCTCTGTTTGAGTTCAGCTGTTAGATTACTGAGTTTAAAGCAAGTTCAGCAGCTAAATACATCATTCAGATAACTGAGGGGATCCAAGAGCTTATGATACAGTTTTGTAAGTCTTACATGCTTGTTATGTAAAAAAAATAAATAAATAAAATGCTGTTTATGATTATATCAGGAGGAGAGCACTGAGTGTAGTTGAAGTCTTGATTTAGATTAGCAGAAAATGATCTCAGCATGTTCTGATTTTGAATGAATTCACTAAAGTTTACTGTGCTCATTTAAGTATGAGATGTGGGATTTGCTAAAATAATTTGAGCATACCTGTGAGATTTTTATTTTTTATGTTTTAAAGCTATAATTCGGTATCTTTGTCCTTTCTGCAGGCGATCATCCGTGGCGAGCTTGAGGTATTAAAGGACTGGTGCTATGAAGCTGTGAGTTATTAAACACCACGCAGTAACAAAAGCAGTTTCTACAGGTGTTGCCATAATACAGGGGACATATGTGAAGAAGAAGTTATTAAGTTGTGATGTCTACAAATACACATAATCCTTTTTTTCAGTAATTGCATTTTAGCTGGCATACAGTATGTGGGAAGCATGTTTTAATGCTAGATGTGTGTTATGTGTATTTGTACTCAGACCTACAGTCAGCTTGCCCACCCCATCCAGCAGGCCCGAGCTCTGGGGCTTCTCTTCCAGTCTAAAGTACTCGACATCGATAACATAGATGTAAGTGCTCTCCCTGATGCTCGGTAACCATCATGCAGCTTTTATTACAAAGCTTTTTCCCTGTTTTCTGCTTTTCCCTTTCTCCTTTCATTTGTCTGTTCATTTTGTCACCCTGTGTTTCAGCTGGCGATGGGTAAGATGATGGATCAGGGCCCTGTGCTGATCATCACCTTCCAGGCTCAGGTTGTCATGGTGATTCGCAGCCCCAAAGGAGATATTGTGGAAGGAGATCCGGTCAGTCAACTCACGATCACCGTGCTAGAATAGGGAATCTAATGGATACCATCAAAGCTTCCTCTAGGAAGTAAACAACACTAAGAGGCTGAAATCAGATCAGTGGGCTATAACAGAGGCCCATTTTTAAACGTCTTTCAAATTTATGGGTTTGATGCAGCAATATTAACTCGTCTGATATCATCGGATTTCAGCTGTTAGCAGTGTTAGAGGCCTCAAATATATCATCATAAGCCAGATCATTTATTAACTCACTACATTTAAAGTTTGAAGTCTGCAAAACTCTTTGGAATTCACTGTTTCTTCTCTTCTCCCTCAACAGGAGAAGGTGATGAGGATGATGTACGTGTGGGCGTTGTGTCGGGACCAAGAGGAGCTGAACCCCAGTGCTGCCTGGAGGCTCCTGGACATCTCTGCCTCCAGCACTGAGCAGGTCCTCTAAGAGGAGGAGGAGCAGGAGCACAGTGGCTCATCTGGGGGACACAAACTGAGATAAAAACACATACCTGGAATAGCTGCACATCCTTTATACATTAAGTTGAACAAAGTGAGAAGAGGGAAACCCTGCTGCTGTGTGAAAGAGTACCATTTCCCCATTTGTACCCAGAGGATTTATGTGCAGGCGTGCATATTGATCACCCTCTGGCATGTAGATCCAATTAACTTTGGAGATAGTTTATGACACATTCAGTTAAGTTTGTCTGTGCAGTCTTCTGTACTGGTATGCTCAGTGTTTTGGATTGACTGGAGTATGAATATACTGCATAACTAATAATTTCAGCGTGGATGGACCTGCGTCTTCACCACCTGCCAGGAGCCTGCATTGTTTCATCTAAGCTGCATAGCTCATCAATACTGGACGGCTGTGTGGGCTGATTGTAAATAATCCTGTTATGACAGTGGAGAAAAATGGACATGCAGTCTGTGATATCTGTTGGTCTTTAGGGGGATGTTTTATACCTAAATTACATTAATCCTGGTTAAATAATGGAGCTGGAAGATGAAATTGTTGACTGTGATGGGGACCTTCGAATCATCTGTGCACAGGAGACACTTTAATAGAGCAGCTTCAGTTTTACTTTTGTGTCCTCAGTGAATGGATTTGGGCGCAATGTTGAGACTAGTGCATTATGGGTACTGTAGTGCATGTTAAAAGCATAAAAATATGCTTCAGTTTTTGCAGTGGATGAACCACAGCTGCCTCCTGTGTAGACAGCATCAACAGCATTGAACAAGCAGCGATCAACTGAGCTGAGTTTAACAGAGAGAGTATTTTTTCTCAGTCAAAGCAAACCGGCCTTTAAGGAATGCTTTTTTTTTAGGGCCTAATATTAAAATATGAATTCTCAAAATCACCATGAAAGAACGGATGAGAGCTGCAAGAGCTTTAATGTTCTTCAGTGTCAGTGTTTGAAGGTCTACTGACGACCAGAAAATTTAAACAAAATTCTCAGATCCTTCAGTGCTCACTGTGTTGGTTTCTGCTTTGCTCCTGCTGGTTTTTACATAAGAGTAACGGTCAAACTAAAAAGTAAAACAAGGATAAAACAAACGACGTCCACCCTGTCATGCCGAGACAAGACTACAGTTTACTGGGACTTGAAATCAAATTGAGAAATTGAGGTGATGAAGCTAAAGTATTTACTTATTAGTGTAAGCTTATATTCAGCGTCGTCGTGCTTGTGAGCCGAAATGGGACCGCCTTACTTTTTCCAGTCATTGAGGCAGCTTTGATGTTTGAGGAATCGTTGCACATTTTTCAGCTGAACTGTTTGGTTTACATTTACGTCGCTTTGCGAGACATAAGTGATGACGATGAGAACTTGAACTTGAATGTAGATTGACACGTATAGATATCGTTGTTCATGTAAGTAAAGATTACACACATTCTGATCGTACTGTAGCGTTCCAGCTTCATTCAGTTCATAATGAATGTCTTTAAGCTTCATGTTGTACCTCGTCTGTAAAGACGCTCTGAGTTTGTGGATGTGTGCGTTTTTTAAGCACAGCACTTTCCATTAAAGGTTAAAGTGCACGAGGCGGTTTATTGCAGATGGCCGAAAGTCATGGATGTGTCTGATGGCCACACCGTGCTCGCCTTCTGCTTCTCATGAGTCTTGGTTGTGTAATCCATCACATGGTTGTGATAGTGTTGAAAGAAACATGTGACAATTGTGTTGGAGTCATTCCTGGTGATTAAAAAAACACACTCGCCATAAAACATGCACTTTTATTTATGAAGACGACAGTTGAGAGGACTCATATTTAAACATTATTTTTTTATATTGTTTTATTGAGCATGTGTCTTTCTTTCTGAACTGGAACCATGCTGTTTTGGACTCTCTGCTGCCACCAGCAGTCAAAATGTGATTACAACAAGACACAACTGTTTCTCATGATCCCACATTAAATGCCAAAATGTCAGAGGGGTGAAGTTTCTGTGATTTAATATCCACACTTTGGAGAAACGTATTTTTTGCCTCAGAGATAGTGATGTTTGCATATTGGCAGTAATGATCACTCAAGGTTAGAGGCGCCACAGGCAGGACCTCAGTTTCAGTCATGTTGTGTTGCTGTAAAAACTGTCCTTGTACATACTGTTTTTATTTTGTCAGAATAAAGAGAAATTCTAATAGTTCAAGTCAGACTAGATTGCTTTACAGCAAATGACAGCTGACCCACGACGTATTCAGAGTTCCTTTATTTCTCTGTGTCAGTCAGCAGAATAAAGAGCGCTGTATTATGATTTGTTTCATCCAGCCTCTCCCCGAGTCAGCACATCTGAATACTGCGTGTTTGTGCTCGAATGAGTAAATTAAAGTCTGCGCATTATGTGTGTCTGCTTTCTCATTTTAAAAACTGACCTGCTTTGATAGATGCCTATTGACACTGGTTGGTAAACCTATAGATTTGGTAATACGGGGCTGATAGATTAGGTTCTACCCCGGGGTCAATATATCGGGCGGGCGGGGGCTGATCCCTCAGCTGTCTGTTGTGATGTACGAGTATGGATGTCCTCATACCAACTAACCTCTTTCAGTTCTTTGGAGACTCCTTGGTTGTCTGACTGCAGCTGAAGCCTATGAGAGAACTCCGCAAGCTCCAATAACCATACACGAAACGTCAGAATTATTATGGTGCCATTATCAGGTTTATTATGTTCCTACAGATAGGTTTGTAAGTTTTTTTGTCACTCTTTTAAACCTACGTGTGACTGAAGTGCAAAATAAAAACAAACATCTTTCATGAACTGTTTAGGATCTGAAGCCACTTTCATACACAGACCCAAATTTTCAGAGGCTCAAAATTAACTGGACAAACTATCTTAAATATATGGACTGTTTCTAATACTGGAAAGTATTTAACTTTGACTTTGATTTTCATCCATGATTAACTGAAGTCTGCCTGGATCTGAGAAGTGAGTATAGCCTTGCACACGTTGCAGTTCATCCTGCTGCTTCTATCAGCAGTCACATAAAGTGTTTATGTGACTCTGGCAGCCATACATGCCAACATTCCTTCATTCATGGAGGCGTCGTTTAACGATGCTATGCATACCTTCTTGAGAGAGTTCTTGACTTGGCTAGATGATGTGAAGTTGTTTTTCTTACCCATGGAAATTACATTATCACACACTTTAGTCGTCTCCTGTCATCTTTCAGGCCTGTTTGTGTTGCAGTTTATTCCATCTTTTTAAGAATGAACCAGATTGTAGATTTGGCCACTCTTTGCTCTCTCTGAGGTTTATTTTGGCTTCCTTGCATCACCTTTGGGCCTCATATTGACAGATCTGGGTCATTTTCTAAGTTGAACTCTTGGAAAACGACCCAGATCTTTCACCTGCCAGATTTATCAGTAAGAAGGGGAAAGGCCACACCTGGTCATGAAACTGCTCGTCCTTATTGTCCTCATACGTTTGAGCCTCTGAAAATAGACTGTGTGAAGTACTTTTGTTGAGCCCCATGAGTTAAAGCTGAAAGTCTACACATCAGTCACAGCTCGATTGTTTAACTTAAAATCCACGGTGTTGGTCTACAGAGGCAAAATTGGAAAAACTGTCATTCTCCAAATACTTGGAATTAACTGTATGACATGCACTTTCTTTCAATGTGGAGCATGAGTGAAGAGTAAAGCCCTGACTATACTGAGAGTATCTTACTGGGAAAAGTCCCTTCAAGCTACGTTATTGAGGGCGTTTATATGGTTTGACCTCAAATTGAGATGGGTCCCACCCATTCCCAGACTAACTGCTAAAGGTATACTGCACCAGTGGCCTGTGTTTTCTTCTTAAGACACTGATTGACCCAGTGTTTCATGTACAGCCCAGATTCCAAGAAACTTTGGATGCTGTGTAAAACGTAAATAAAATCAGAATCCAGATTGAGTCATGTTTATGTAAGAAAAGCCCAGAAATGTGTAACATTTCTGAAAACACTCTTTTCAGATAAACAAACTCAACTTTCTCAGGAATTACACATTTTGGTTTGCCAGTCCATTTTAAATGAGCGCCAGCACAGAGACAAAGGCAGTTTTTTTTAGTGTTAGCATATAGCTTCTTCTTTGCATGATAGAGCTTTAACCTGGATTCGAGGATGGCACGGTGAAGTGTGTTTACAGAGAGTGATTTCTGGACATGTTCCTGAGCCCATGCTGCGATTTTCATATCAGAGTCATGTCTGTTTTTAATGCGGTGCCGCCTGAGGGCCAAAAGATCTCGTTGCCCCCTTCCAACTAAAAAAAAAGAAAAAAAGATACTGACATCAAATTTCAAATGAGCTAATATTTGTAATAGAAAATTGCAATAAAAAATATCTTATGTAAATATATATATATACGGTAATGTAAAAAAAAATGACTCTGTTTGAACATTTGATAAGTTTTCTGTGTTTTACAAAATACGTGTTTGTGAGATTTGCATTCTGGTGCATAGATTTTGAGTTGTATAGAAAGAAAGGGTAGCAAAGTATGAACACTGAATTTCATCATCTTGTGGGTTGGAGACTCTTACCATTTATGACCACAGTGGGTGCACTGCTGGAGCACTGCTCATTGTTATGAGATTATGATCCCCTTCAGGGCAGTGTTACAATCCACCGACTATTAATTAAACCTACTGGGAGATCCCATGCAGCCTCAGGCAGGGGAGATGTGGCTGTGTATGGACTACAGTCTGCAGCAGTGTTTGTAGAGTTTTAATTGTGTCAATTAATTACTTCTCACAGTGAGTTCGGAGCTTATAGCCACAGGCACAATCAGGTAGCTCCGCTTGTTTTGCTCCACTTCTTGATCATGTAATTTTTTGCAGGTCAGCAAAACCTGGAGCGCAACCTGACATCAAATTTAAATGTCGTCTTATACAATATAACAAAGGAATGGGTATTAATGAATACACCCTGAATTTAAAAAAAACAAAACTCTGTCAACGCTAATATTTTAATACAGGAAACATATTTTTTAAAGAAGGAATACCAGTCATCCATGAGGCAAACCCTACTTATAGTCTTATTGTCCAAAACAGACAAAAGTGTTCATCTGCAGTTTTTGTACATTTGCCCAGATCTCTTAACATCACCTAAAAGAAATCTAATCTAGCTTCATAACCCATGTTTTGTTTCATAAGAGCTTTAATCAGAATATTAGACATAAAGAATAGAATAGAAAAGAACAGACAGGAATATGAAGCATTTATTGTGATGTTGAGAAATATAAGAAATATATCATTAGATTTGGTCAACTGTTCTGTACAGTGAACAACATTAAAACAGAAACGGGGAGACACGCACACTCACACAATGAGGGGATAATAGCATTTAAATGGAAGATATACCCCAAGGAATAGCTGTTGCACTTAAAATGACTGAATGTTTTTTGCTGATTTACAGGAGTTGAGCCTCCTGACATCCCAGTGGAAGAAAACTAAAAGTCATAATTAAAAGTTTCTCTGAGGTTGCTAAAACACCAAAATTCCCACAAAATCCACAGATGGTATGTGGTCAGTGGTGGATCTATGTTTGTCTTTACTCCTCTTATTCCCCGGAGGATAACGTTCAACAAAATGTCATCGTGTTTGTTGGTGGTTCAGCCAGATGCACTTGTCTCAGGTGCATTTTTAGTTGTTAAGAAAAAGAAAAAACGACATGCAAATCTATGAAAGTGAAATATTTGCTTTCAGCTGTCTAACACAAGTCTTCTCTGTGCAGCTCCTTTTAATGGCATGGCATGGAGCACTGAGGTAATTTGATCATTTAAATGTAGAGCAAAACAACAACAGAACAATACATTTGTTCCATAATGGCTGTGTGGCTATTAGGCTCCCTGACTGTCCCCACGTCACGCACTCCTCTTATATAATTCAAAAGCCACATGTTGTGATTTACTCATCCAAACGAAAACAGTGTGTATGTGTGTGTCTGTGTGTGTGTGTGTGTGTGTGTATGGCACAAGGGCAGTCATTGGTGGGCCGAGAGGGAGGGAGGTGGGGCGGATCCGTGAAACTGAAGAGACCTTAAAGCCCTCAGAGAAAGCAGAGTTCAGTCTTGAATCTGTGCGTGCAGCGTGAGTGAGCACAGAGCTGTCCAAGGTGCTGAACGGCTACTGCTGCATCATCATCATCATCATCATTATTACACAGTTCTCACCTCAAGGTAAGTTCTAATCTCTTCTGATCGTCCTCCAGTTTGTGTTTCATGACAATGGTGACTGTGCTTGCTTCGTTAAACTTTTATTTGTAGGAGTTACTGTGGCCCTGCATGCCTAACTTTTTAAATTGCAACGTCTGTGAGCTGTCAGAAACAGTAGGAGGGGTGATTTGTGAGTTCTTGTGTAACTTTATGACACCCTTTAAAACATGTTCAATCCTCTCTGTGCTACTTATATCAATAATGTTTTAAAGGAACTATTAATGGGGGAGGGGGTCACCTTAACCCCTCACACGTCATACAAAGATGCAAACAATACGGCGATTTTCCAGGCGATTTTCATCTTGTGATATATTCTACAAAAACATATATAAAAATATATATACGAAGGAAGTTAATTCTTTCACTTCTCAACAATCCTGGAAAATTAGAGCTTTTTAAACCACTGCAATGTTCATCTGATGTCTTTGATTTTTAAAATCTGTGAAGTGTTTAAAAGTTACGGTGAAGTAAGAAGTTTTAAAAGAAGTTACATTCAAAAAATCCTTCACTGAAATTCAGTTAAAAACTTCTAATTTCACTCTGTTTTATAATAAAAGAGTGGGAAAATTGCACATTTTTAAATTCATTTAAATAATTTGTGTTTTAATATCCATTAAAAATTGTTACCTTTTGATGGAGAACAAAAAAAGTAATTGCATAAGAGGCTGAATATGAAGATGTTTTAGGGCTTTAATCATCTTAATGACACCAAACACAGATTTAGCAGCAATGTGCTCATTGCTGGATGGAGATTGTTTCCCTTTTTCACAGTCTGACAGTCCCACTTTAAGGATTTACTTCAGTTTTCAGACAATATCCGTTTCATTTGTAGAAGTCCTTGACATTTTCAAAGCTGCTGTCATAATCCAGAGGCCTAAATTGGAGGTATTACAGGTATTAAAGGCACGAGGAATGCCATATGTCACTCAGTGTGTCGTCAGATTTCACTGGCACAGCTGCTTAGTGCTTTCATCAATCTCTTTTTTTGCTTTATTGCTTTTTAAAAAAAAAATCTTCAGATTTTATTACAAATCTGGAGCCCTGAACTGTCCACGCCAGGCTTTCATTTCGCCGTTTTGCGTAAATCAGATGGTCAGGCAATAAAGTGTGATTTATGTGCTGTTTAGGAACCAAAGCAGATCTCGCAATGAAGATCAGTGAGCCATGAAATTGATGTGGCTTATTCTTTTATATTCTTTAAAGCTTTTGTGTTTTCTTTGATTCTCAGTGAAAATGAATTTTCACCTTTGCTCTTGGATCTGTTGCTGTTTGTTTGTCATTATGACCTTGGCTAATCTGCAGAGCTGTGGAATGACCTAAAAACATAAAACATGACTTCTCTGGTCACCCCTTTGAAACCTCAGACCTGCAACAGACCCACATATATGATAATCAGTGCTTTGTCTCACGACTTGATTTAAATAAAGGTGGGGAAAGGATGCAAAGTGCAGGGTGATTCCTACTTCATGCATCTTTCTGCCTCTGCTGTGCAAATAGTCAGTATAGCATTTAGGAAACTGGTAAAGCTGAGCTCCAGACAGCCATAACTTTGGTTGTGTTGCATAACTACTGGTTAAAGTATATTTTGTCAGGGCAACTGCTCAAAAGGATTTAAGAGAAAGCAAATCTTTAACTTTTAAATCCAGTTAATCTTCTTTTGTGTTTATAGCCAGCTGCTAAAAATCAATCGAATCCTTAAAAAAATGGGAAAGGTGAAAAACTGCAATCCCTGTTTTCATTATCAGCCTTTTTTCAAAGTGATTTCTGTCCTGCCGTGTAAACTTTATGTGTGTTCTATTGACTGCCGAGCCCGTCCTGCCTATTTAGCCTCCTTTCTTCTTCTTCTACACACGGCTAATCCATGCTGTCCAGACCTGATCCAACCACAGGCCATTTGATAATTGATACTGAGGCAGGAACTTTCTTCCATTGTGTCCAAAGGTCTCCTATTAAACCTTCACTATGCCCTTAAGTCCCATCATTGGGTGAGCAAGAGTGTTATCAGCGTGTCTTTGTGAGAATCAGCAGGGTCTTAAGGAGGAAGAGGAAACCTCCTGGAATAGAATCTGCTGACGGGGGAATTCACCTATCGCAGGAAAATGTCTCTCCATTAAAGCTCTGCAGGGTGTATCCATGCAAGAGTGCAGCAGCTCCCTGAGGGTTTTCTCCATATTTCTTTTTCTTTCCCCTCATCAGTGCCTGATTTATTTATCTTCTACTAAGCTATATCTGAATTCAGGAGAGATTGCTTTTCTGACATGAACTTTTTTCTCTTTTTTTTGTGCTGCCAGGAAAACCCCAAAAATATTCACTTGGTGCCCAGAAACAAACAAATGAAATTTAAACCTGGTTGAATCCTGAATCAATGGGTTTTCTCTACATCCAGGAAGTGCATACTGGAAATTTACTGAGGTTTTATTGCTTCTTTTTTCCTCTTAGGTATCCTGATGACTGAAACCCCAAACGAAAAAGCTCCTTGTGACTCGGGATGAAGATGTAGACACAAAAATACAAGCTTTGCTCAGTAACCAGGGCGACACAGTCAAAACAATTTGAAAAAAAATTCTGTGAAGCAGCACGACACACATCATTTCCAGCCGGCAGGCACTTTGATTGATCCATGGGACATCTTCAGTCACTCAGCTGAGATTTATACTCACTTTGTAATTACAATAAAGGCCTCCAGAGAGCTGCTATTGGATGACGGTTAAAATATTGACCAATAAATGGAGGATTACACACAATAAATTAAATCAGGGACCTCTAGTTTTGTATTGTTTAGATCTCTTGAGAACAAATGAGTGTGTGTAGGAGAAAAGAGATCATGCGAACACCAGCCAGTTCAGTCTAATTTGACCACGCTGAGCATGCCCCAGCTTGCCACACCATTTACCAGAGGACTGATTAATTTGCACTGCTAATTTGTGCTGTGTTATTTCTGTTGCCCTGTGGCTTGTGGAAAACGCTGCATTTGAGCTCAGCCAGCTGATAGCTGCCAGATTTCACTACATGAGCTCCCTCCATGTTTAGAAACTACAAACATTAACAAAGACGACCATGTGGAGCAGTGCCACTCCTCAGAGCTTCTGACTGCAAAGAAACAGTCATTTAGTTAAGTGATTATAATCTCCAAAAACATTCCCTCACTTCCGAGATGAGCAACACAAACTACTGGCTCATGGACTATGATGTTTCCTCTCCAGCTCCGCCGGGGTATCCCCGGGGCCCCACCGTGCTGCAGCCCGTGCCGGGGCACCCAGAACAAGGATCAGCCCTGTGTTTTGTTGGCCTCCTCGTGCTGCTGCTGCTCTTCCTCGTGGTTCGTTGTGTCCGCATCATTTTAGATCCTTACAGCAGCATGCCATCGTCATCGTGGACAGACCACAAGGAAGGTCTCGACAGAGCACAGTTTGATTACGCCATTGTGTAACAGTCCAAGCAGCTAGGGATGAGAGAAATATCTTTTGGAGGTTCTAATGATGTTCGACCCATGCCCAGTGAAAAGCTCGGTTCCTGGTGTAAAAGGAAGCTCTCAGTCCTTATTGCATAACAATATGAAAGCACTGAACAGAAACTGTATGAGGGCAAAATGCAGCACAGCAGAGAGAACGAGCAGAAACACCAGAAGCCCTGTTTCCATTTCACTTTACAGACATTAATGTATTATCTGAGTGTGTTATGTACAGTGCTTTCAGTGACAGACGCTGCAGGAAGAGAATGATCCATATCTCCGCATTTCTTCATGACTCGTGCTCATCATGTCATTTTATAATTCTATAATGTTTTTTTTTTCTTTTACAAATTCCAGAAAGCAGATCTCCGCAGGAGATGTCCTGATCAAATAAGAGAGAAACTAAATGAGTTTAGGATAGACATGGAAATCATTTAGACACAACCTCACTTGCAAGAGCTTTAGAAAAAAGAACCATATCCTTTCTATGATTATTAGGTAAAATGCTGGATTAGTTTAAATGAAAAGATCGGGAAAGAAGGTCTAAGTTTCTTGAAACTGTAAACTTGATTTTTTTCTAAATCAGCTTTGACTCATGCTGGATATTTGGTGGCATTTGTGCCACCACTCCGATGACCCTCAGGTAAAGTTATCGACCAGTTAACCAAAGCTCCTGTTTTTAAAGATATAATTTAGATTTCCTTCTGAAATTGAGCTTTAGCTTCTATTTATATCTTTTTCTTTTCAAATTGACTTTGTCCTAAATTCAATGTCTATAAAAGCTACATTTAGAATGAATAAACATCACTAAATTTTCTTTGAGGTTTTGCTGTTTCACCTCACCATCCCTTTAAAAGGCTTATGAGGCTCACAGCTCTGACTGAATGTGTGTCATATAAAGTTCTGATTATGAAATGCAAGTGCACCAATGTCCTCCCGCTAATCCTTTTTGCCTTTAGGCCCCGTCCAATGAAACACCAGCCAAATCTGTTCAACAGTACCTGTAAAAATAGATCTATTTCATACTAATAATGTTTCTGCTCCTTTGGCTACTTGTTTTATATTGTTTCTGTCCGTGTTATACTGTAAAGCCCTTTGAAACGTGGCTCTGAAAGACTTTATAAATAACAGCTAGTATTGATATTTCACTGATTTTTCTGTTTCCATAATGATTAAAGACTGTTTAATGAAATATCAAACTGCTGTTTGTGATCAAACTAACTGGACGTGCACACTCGCTCGTTAAAAAAAAGAAGAAGAAAGAATGAAAGTGGAATTTCTTTTTAAAATGAAATAAAAGCTTTCGTTTTGCCCTGCTTTTAGAAACACTAATTCATTTACAGATCTGCAAACTGCACTTAACTACATGCACACAAATCCATGTCAGCTACTAACTCATACACATGAACTTTTCCTGTGCAAAGGCCGTCCTTGTTGCTGTGCTAAAATCGATAGCAGAAAGATTTAGTGGGAGAGACATCAATCGAATAATCAGTTAGGGGCTTGCAAAGAGATACACAGGGTTAATTCACAAGGGTGGAACCTAATAGTATCAGATGAACCTCCAAATGAAATGTATTTGCAGCGGCGTTCTTTCTAAGTTTCTAAACAAACCACTTTTGAGCTGCTTGCACAGTAACGTAGCTCTGACATGTATGACAGGAGATGTGGTTTAGTTTTAAAACTCTTACTTTGAAATGATCAAAATGACATCATCACTCAGTAGAAACACTGCATGCACCCATGCCTAATACAGCTCTCCATCCTGCTAACATAATTAACAACCAGTCAAATACACATGTGCATATCTATATATGTCATGTTCTTCTTATGCAACAGCTAGAAACTGATCATGTAGTGTGTATAAAATTTAAAATAAACTGCCTTCTTGTATTGTGGCTATAACAAAGAGTTTTAGGACATTCAGTGTGTGATTCGGTTACAGGGAGACGGCTGGACTCGTGATGAAATTTAGTAGTATTCCTTCCATGGGTTAAAAAGACTCCATTTCAGTTGAGGTGGAACAATTGTTAAAAAGTATTTCCTGAAGGCAATGCCATTTATTTCCCCAAGGTGTCCTTTTACTTCCAGCTTTCCCCTTCCTGTCAGATTTTCTGCTTCAGTTTCTGACCTCTCCTGGTTACTTTGAGAACAACAATATGTGTTCAAACAGCTTTGCAGCACCAAGGAAGCACACAAACAAACGCACACACAGAAACGCTTTGGATAAAATGGAAAATAAGAAACGTGTAACTTTCAGAAACACCACATGGTCATCTACAATCCTTTATTCAGAAGGATAAATGATAGACTCTCTCTGTGGACTTCATTTTGCCCGTGCTCTCTTCAAAGAATATAGAAAATCTGTATAGTACTGTATAGATAAAAAAGCAGCACTAATCTAGGGTTTGTCTGCCTCTGGTCCACCACTTTGAGTGAGCATTAGATGAACTGCTGACAACCAGGGTGTCTAGAGGATTAATCCTAATGACTACTGTGATCCCCAGGGCGGCACAGTGGAGTGCTGGTTAGCACTGTTGCACCACAGTGACAAGGTCCTGGGTTTGAAACTATAGGATAGCTGGGGCCTTTTGCTGTGGAGGTTGTATGTCCTCTCTGGGCACTCTGGCTTCCTCCCAGCATGTTAGGTTAACTGGTGACCTGTCAAGGGTCTACCTTGCCTCTTGTTCTATGACAGTTCAATCCATCAGCAACCATCACCTCAGAGCACTTTATATTATAAGGTAAAGAACATACAATACAATAATGGGAACTGCTGGGGTCATCATTAAATTTGGTCCCATGTCTTTTGCAGAGTGAAAACATCGGAAAGGTTACTAACATCACCTTGGAAACATTAAACTAAGAGGCTACTGCATATATGATCTCATCCAGTGCTTTTAGCTTTTAGTTCAAAGTCCACTGAGCCAAATCCAGAGAACAGAGCTGAGATGTGCAGCTGGAATCTCCCTGAACTGAACTGCTCACAGCAATTTATTAGTCAATATAACTGCACACAGAGCCTTAATTACTCAGTGGGGAACTTGTTAGAGATTTAGCACAAAGAGTGCAGCCAGACTTCTCTAACCTGACCAAAACAGTCCGGTGCAGTCCAACAGATGGTTGGAAACACTGTATAACAACCCCCACCTCATTAGTGTCGAACTGAGCTCGACAGATTTTGCTTCACTGAGTTCTGATAATTTACTTCCTTGCCAACACAAAAAAGGCATTCAGTTCCCTTCACCCCCCCACAGACAGTCTGCAGAAAAACACACATGCACTTGCACACAAACATGCAAATACGTCTGGATCACACACACAAAACATTGCCTCAGATCTGGCTCAGGTGACTCTCATTTTAATATATTTCACGTCTGACCTTTTAACGGCGGTCCTTTCTTTCCAGCTCAAGAACATACCAACTAAATGCAGATGGGATTAAACCTTCCTGAATATGCAAACATTAAATACACAGAAAAACACACCTGCACGTACCCAGAATCCCACTGATTTACATTCATTTCTTTGTTTGACAGCTGACACCTAAAGCTTAACTTTTGAATATTTACATAATGGAAATATTTGGACTCGTAAAAAGGGGGAATCAAGTCTTTGCAGTGCAGCTCCAAAAAGAGATATTATTAATATTGCATTAACACAAGTAACACAAGTACACTGGTGTTATACATACACACATACACTTCAGTGAAGGACAGCCCACACCCAGCCACATGCAAATCATAGTAATTTGTCTGCTGCATAATGTACACAAACTCTCCCCGTACTGCTCGAACACACAAAATCATTTAAACACCTTTTACCTGTATGTGACCGAATAATGCACCTTAATGCCTGAGGCGTGACGTGCACAACACCGCCCCGGCTGAGCTGTTTGGCAATAAAGATCGGCACATTTGCATAACAGTGCTGATGTTATCTGTTAATCTTGGGAGATGAGGAGTGTTGTCTGCAGTGCTTGAATGAGGAGGAGGATAATGTGAGGAGGACCGCAGTGTGGCTTTGGAAGAAGTGAACCATTTAAAGTTGGCCTGAACTCATAGTGGCAGTATTTGTTAAGGGTAAAAGTTCAAAAGGTTTGCCTGCCAGCCTGTGCAGAGAGGTGTGCTCACCTCCGAAGCTCGTTGCTATGGGTTTCTGGAGCTGCTTTCCCAGAGAGAGCTGGTGACCCGGGAGAAGCCTGCCTTGAGGATAATCTACTAAGGAGTAGAGGGAAATGTAATCAGGCGTGTTTCCCATCCATGATATTCAATCAAGGATTTAATCAAACAGTTTTTACAATAAAACAAAGTGCAATGAGATGGAATAGTGCCCCAGTTTGTGTTACTCATATGATGGTTATTTAGTGGAACATCATGAGAGGTTAACAACTATAAGGCCTGATATGTTAAAGACCATGCGCACTGAGAATAGCCCTATCCCTGCTTTCCCAGCTATTATCCAGTTATCCTTCTGGTTAAATTGTAGCAAGCATTCAGCAATAGTCTGCCCGCCGACTATAACCTAAAAGGTAACCACAGAGCCCACTTCACACCGTGAATCATTCCCCCTGAGCCGGAGACGCCCCTGGTGCGTCAGTGCCCCCACAGCTATCAATCATTCAGACAGACAGAGCAGACCGGAAGTCTTCACAATAAAGGTTCACTGCTACATTTTTAAACCTACCATGACCAGACAGTATTTGGCTGTCTATAGGTTAAAAGGCATGAGATGTTAATAACATATGCTTACATTAATTAAAAATTATATTTATATAAATTTCTCGGGGAAAAACTAAAACTAAGTAAATAAACCACTAAAAGGTACAACATGCTCTTCAGATGGCTTTTACTTTTGAAGGTTGTCCCACAGCTTCCTTTTCCCTCTTCATGTTTTTTTTTAACTCTGTCTAACTTAACAGCCGTTGCAGATCGATGATGACCGAGCGGCTCGGATTTTCTGCCGTCGTCTTCAGGACACAGCAGCACCGCCGCGCATCGTCAGCCACGCAGGTCTCAGCCTGAAATCTCGGTTTGAGCTGGATTTTCTTTCAGATTCCTGCCTCATTAAATCGGTTTGCAATTCGCACGGAGGTCCTGGCCGGTAGGTTTATGCTCTGGATCCCGTTTCTTTCGGTGGTCTTCACTGCAGCTTACTGCGTTTATCCGTGGAAATAACCCACTAAAGTGCAGTGGGCTATTTCTCTGCACTTTATTTAAAAGAGATCGTTATTCACTTAGATTATTCCTGACTCGTGCTTTATAGTTGATAGGATCATTTATTCTGATCTTGTAGGACAAGAATTCTCATATTGTGGGGCATTTTTATGTATTTAAGAATGATATCTATTATTATTATTAATATTAATATAGATTTGTTGATAAAATATTATAGTTGAGGTGACAGATGTTGTAGGATCATAGCATCATAGGATGCTTAGGATGTACCAACATACTGCTCTTCTTGTTGTATCTGCTGTCTCTCTCACGTGACCCCTCACCTGCTGTTTTACCTGGATGAATTCATGTTTGTTTTGGCTCAAGCTTAACTATGTGGAGACCTCTAATCTGTAGTGTACATATTGTAATTGGTTTGTGTATTTGTGTATTTGTGTATATGTGTGTGCGTGTCTGTTGTATATTGTATACTATTTGCCCTTCAGATTAGATGCCAAACTTAATTTCACAGTTTGAGTTATATACTTTTCAATGACAGTAAATCTAATCTAGTCTTTTTCTTTTGTCATGTCCACCATGTTCACTTTTTCTTCGTCAGAAAAAATGGAGCTGCTGCCTGATTTTTGGAAGGAGGACTACTGGCTTCCTCCTGGCGTGACCTGGAGAGACATGGAGCAGCTGGGGGACTCCAACCGCCCCAGACCCCAGGACCTTCTCATCGCTCTGCCCCTCGCCCTCGGCTTTGTAGCCCTCCGCTACATGTTTGAAAGGTAGCACACAAGCCTTCTTTGTTCTGATAAGGGTGAGTGAGTGTTTGAGATAGTGAAGGGTCTGCAGCAGAGCACACAAACATTTCACTCCACTGAAGCTGAAACAGTACTTACAAGTCCTTTCATCTGAGGTTATCAGTCGTTATCACCACTGGAAAAAAAAATAGTGGCACCGCATTTGCTGGCTATGGCCAAGCATCCACAGTATCAATAGAGAGGACTTTGTAAGAGGATCCGAGCTGTGGGACAGTGAGCAGGTGTTTTTGTGTTTTTGGAGAGCGGAGCTGGTATTGTTAGCATGGGGGGAGAAAGACTCTGGAAACTAGAGAGGAAGATAAACAGAAATGAAGTGAGGGAGAAAATGAGAGATGTTCAAACCTAAATGAAGGTAATTAAACATATTAGCTGTGAGCAAACAAGCAGAAGACGGGTCAGGAGACTCAAATTGCTTGTTAATCATACTTAAGATTGTCAAATTATCTCATATTAATGTTCCTGGAGTGGAAAAAAAACATGCATGGCTATGATTAACTAATAAAAGCAGCCTTGTCTGCAGGTTTGTAACAATGCTTTAACCTAATGTATTTTTAACTGTTGTGTTGTGAGTGGTAATACAGTGCATTCATACGCAAGTGCAGTCACACTTGGTCACCCAGCGCTGTATTTACAGCTAAACAGTGACTGCAGACCGGCTACCAGAGTATCCCCCGTCCTCTGTCTAAGCTTCCTTTTGTTCTCTCTGCCCTCAGGTTTGTTGCCCCACCCATGGCCAGGTGTCTTGGGGTGAAGAATAGATTACAAGTGACTGCTGCCCCATCGCCGAAGCTGGAGTCGTTTTACACCCAGAGGAGCAGACAGCCATCACAGGTGAGCCTGAGCAGGGCTCTGCACGCATGCACACACGCAGTTTAGTCTTTGAATTTGAAAATCAGGTGTGTTTCAAATGATTAAACCGGTTATTAAACCTTCATTAAAACATCGTTTACTTCTCATCACTTTCATTTGGTCTTCATTAGGTCACCCAAAGACATGTTTCCGCCCAAGTGTTTTCATTTGAAATTTAAATTTGTCTGTAAAGGCACTTTGTTTTCCCTTTCCCCCACAGCATTAAACACCTCACAACCCCACAAGTTCATCTTGTGACCTTTCACGGGCTTCTGGCTACTACTTGATTCAAACCCCAAGCAGTCAAAACTAGCTCTACCTCAACCAGCTACCAGCTAGTTTGTTGTATAAATCTCAATAAATAGCAGATAATTTCCTTTTTTTGCCCTGAGGTTTATGGGTTTTCAAGCTGCTTGAATATTCATTCATATCTTTTACTTCCTCCTGTTAGTTGCCACTGGGATCAGAGCAGAAAACACAAGTGGCAGGATAGTTACACAAGCATGTTCCTGGAAAACCATGCTTCGAGTGGGAAACCCACCTCACATGTGGAGTCATACACACGCTTTGTTCTCCATCTTTTCGATAAAATAGAAATGAGTCCAGCAGATTACAGAGAGTTGCTTTTGCTCTAAATACTGAAAAATATTGGTTTTAAATCTAGCATTCCTGTTTCTTTAAAGACCACAGAAGGTCATTGATTGGTTTAAAAAGACATAAAAACACCATAAGGGACAAAGATAGGCTCACTTATTCAGCTCACTGTGAGATTTTGGTCCATTCTAGGTTGATTTAAGCTTAATGAAAGAAAAACTTCCACAGCTCTCATTTGTTTATTCTTTCTCTCATTTCTTCATTTATGTCCACCATTTTTACCCGGCAACAGTAAAAGGCTGGTGGGGTACTGTCGGGCAGAGCGAGTGCCGTGGACTCGTAACTTCGAAACTACGATTCTTACAAGTGTTACATTCTTTCAACATATAGATAAAGATTTGAAATATCAGGTCACATTTGACCTCTGACCTCTGTAGATTGATCTGAAGGTCAGCATGTTAATAATGCTATATAGAGCTATTTAAAACTGTTTCTTGCTGCCATTGTTTTCACTGACGACATATAGACATATAAGGAATGATATGTGGTTATTCTAAATATCACATTATTTTTATGTACAATATAGTAACAGGTTATAACTTTTTAAATACTGTTTACATACATATACAAAGTTTCTGACTGAGTTTATTTTGTTTTTGGAAAGCAAAATAAATATGTGATCAAGATTATTTAAACAGATTTCACTAAACAATGAAATGAATGCTACATATGTAAACATTAATAAGAAATAATAAAATAATTATACTCAAAAATGATGTGAAATATATTAAAATGGGAACAGGACAAATAAATAGAAGCCTGCATGTTGCACTTTTACTGCACTACAAACTTCTTAAAGTATGTTTTAAAAGAACAATAAGAAAGTAAACACTGGCCAGAGTCTGCCCTGCTCTCTGGTGGAGGTTTGTGCTCTCGTGGTGCTTCTCGTTTTTACGTTGCATTCGAGCTTCGCTTGCTCCACCTCACCTCATTCTTTGCTGTTTTTTGTTTCAGAGTGAAATTGTCAGCTTGATGCTTTTGTGCGGCAAAACGCAGAGACAAATAGAGACGTGGTTCAGGCGTCGCAGGAACCAAGACAGGCCGTGTCAAACCAAGAAGTTTGGTGAAGCTGCGTAAGTGTTTCCACTCCACACCTCCGTCTTTGTCCAGTTACAGCTGAGTTCCTTCATCCTCCACCACACTCCACAATGACCGATCCTGGAATAGCTCACAAGAAGCTCACTCTGCTAATTTTGCACAAGTTTCTTTTCTAAATAGAGACACCATCGAAAGCTTTGTCTGGTTACATTTTTAAAATGTTTTTTGATTGGTCAGAGTTTCTCACCTCAGTCGCTGTCTTTCAGTTGGAGGTTCTTCTTCTATCTCACAGCTTTCATGGCTGGATTGTCCTGCCTGGTTGATGTGAGTGAAAACATTTTACAGCACTGACATTTTATTCCTACTATTAATGCTAAAACCATAAATTATAAGTAAGTGAAAACAAATTAATATAATCTGAAAGTTGGCATTATTTCTGTCCTTTCATACGTTTCCACCTCTTCAGGTTTATTCTAAATTTTTCCCTGTCTGTGCAGAAACCGTGGTTCTGGGACCTCAGGGAATGTTGGAGGCAGTATCCACTTCAGGTGAAAACATTACATTACAAAAATTCCATTACAGAGTGCGATCCATTAAAACAATCGTTATGAAAATCTCATCATTTATGTGGAAAGTGTAACCTGTGTAGGTAATCCAATTAAACCTGTTTTACAGAGGAGCTGTAAAACAAGCACAATACAGTAAATTCATGCACGGCCATTCATACTGCAGAGATTAAGTCAATTTACTTTTATAGTACCAGGATGTCAGAAATGAAAATGAAGTTAGAAAATGTGCTAAAACACGCTAATGTGTAAGCATGTGTAACTTTGATTAGATTCAGTTACTCAAGATGGGGTTAAATAAATCTAAACAAGCCAAGAATTGGAGGCCCTGATAATTAATGGCTTATTATAAAGAATCACACATTTACCCGGTTACTGATTTCGCTTGATCGTTAACTTTGGCAATGAAACTGTATTAGTTTGATATTTAACCCATCCTGGTTCTATATTTAGAAAAATTAGACTATTTTCTATTCATATTTACTACTAGAACTAGTACTACTAATACTACTAATAATAATACATATTGACTTATGTGTATAAAAAGTCTATGATAAATACATGTACAATTTTCTAAAAGTAAGCATAAAAATCTCGAGAAATGGAAAGTAAAACGCACATCGTCTCACACATACAAGAAATTTCACACTCTGTAGGCATCCGATGCACTTTTTATACTCTTTAAAAAAATCCTATTTTGTAAATGACAATGATGATAAATATATATATGAAAAAATAAATAAAAATATCGTCTTGGCTGAGAATAGTTTCAATCCATCAAATTGTAGTTTATAGGCAAAGAATGATCCATTATGCTGCCTAGTGGGACTAAAAAAAATGAGTTGCTCAGTTTCTTAGGCTTTGGAGGCAAGCGTAAGGATAGTTACACGCCTGAATCATTCATTATAGTTTCCCTTCCTTTCATAAACAGAAAAGCTTATAAATACATTTCAAATCCTCTAGGTGTTCCTGTGTAGGCTGCAGTGCTCCCTACTGTTCTGCCAGTATTAAAAGTCCACTTGTTTTTAAAAAAATCATCTTTATATTTGTCCTCCTCAGCCCATGGAGGGAACTCACTACTGGTACTACATGCTGGAGTTGGGATTTTATGGCTCTCTGCTTCTTCGGATCTCTGTGGATGTGAAGAGGAAGGTGAGGATGTTACACAACAGGCTGCGTTCAGGCCCGGCGACACGTAGCAAAGTGTTTATTTAAACAGAAGCGCTTGTGCATTGAACGCCCCGTTTTGTTACGCAAGCATTGCATTGAAAGCAGCTGATTCACTGCGTGCACTGCCCTTTTAGATGTGCCAGAGTTGCTGCTGACTGAGTTGCATGTGTTGCCAGATTTCCTCTTGCCTCACACAGCAGATGCCCTTTACAGAAGTTAGGTGTTAGGATGATGTTGGTCTAAATGTGGTCATATTTCATGTTTCACTCACTTCACTTCTGCTTTAATGAGAAACCTGACCAGCACGTGGTTAATGAGTGACTGTCTTCTGCTGACATCTGATGGTTCTTTTGTTTTGCTCACTGTATGTTTGCCTTACCAGGATTTTAAGGAGCAGGTCATCCACCACTTGGCTACCATCTTCCTGCTCAGTTTCTCCTACTGTGCCAACTACATTCGCATCGGCACCTTGGTCATGTTGCTCCATGACTCCTCTGACATCCTGCTAGAGGTAACCTGCAGATCCTTTTATTTATGCTCTAAAAATTAAATAAAGGTCATTTACAGTGTGTGAATGGTCATTTTTCACATGTGCAGGAAAAAACCTTTTAGGAATATTGAAAAATATAATATGCACGTTGGCCAGTCCTCCTACATTAATGTAGAAAATTGAAAGAAAGGAGAAAAACTGGCTGTGCAAACTACAATCAGAAGTTCAAACTGCACTTTAGGCTATTCTTAGAAAATATTTATCTAAGACCTCTGCATAGCCTGCAGGAAGCAGAAGGATCCTGTGATTGTGCCATGATAGCTAGCAGTGCTGACTGACCTTTGTTAACCTGAGCAAAAGACATAATTGTGAACAACATAAGGTGCTTCTAAACCTGAGCTGCTTGATGCTTTTTATTTTTGCACTGAATATGAGAAAACAGCAGGCTTAGTGTTAGTCTTAGTGTTCTGCTCTCTGCTTGACTTAAAGACTGAGTTGTTTTTCCCCGTTCTGAAAACATTTAGTTTGTTCGATGATCTAAATCCTCATATCCACATAGCACTATTGTTGGGATTTGCTATGTGACTTTATTACACGGTTATTATTTCTGCAGTCTGCAAAGATGTTCAACTACGGCGCTGGCTGGAGGAAATCGTGTGACACCCTGTTTGTTGTGTTCGCTGTGGTCTTCCTCGTGACTCGGCTGGTGATTTTTCCCAGCAAGTAAGAGATAATTGTATCTCCTTTTTTTGTCATTAAATTGCTTGATAACTCTCTCATCAGCAACTTGACTCTAGCTATTCGATTACTTGCAGAATCATTCACACCACCCTGGTACTGTCCATGGAGGTGTTTGAGCCTTTTGCTGGCTACTACTTTTTTAACATCCTGCTGATGGTGCTGCAAGCTCTGCACATCTTCTGGGCCGGCTTGATCTTGCGCATGGTCTATAAGTTCCTGAAAGGCAAGGTGAGAACGAGCAGTGAAGCTATAGTGCATCACTGGATTTCTCTGACATGTTTTCAATTGTTGTGCATTTATATTTCTTATGTGATACCACTTGATGCAAACAAGCAAAGAGTCCAATGAAAACAGCCGACAGGGAGCATCCAGAAAACTGAACCACAATCAGCTTAATGTCCTCATTCACAGCCCTGTGGTCACGAGAAAATAAATGTTTTTGGACCTTCTTCATCGCTTTGTCATGTGAAACCTTCTGTTTTCTTCCTCAGCTGGAAAAAGATGAACGTAGTGATGAAGAAAGTGAGGTTGAAGAGGAAGAGGAGGATAAAGGGGGAGAGGAAAACAAGGACCAAGGAGGAGACTGTTACTGGGAGAAAAGTAAAGACTCTCTGAACTCCAAACTGTCTATGCTGACCAACAGCTGTGTCCTTAACAACCTGGCCAACCACAGGTCGTCTGTGGTGGACAGAATGCGTAAAGCTCAGTAAAAATGTTCTCCGTCTGTTGTTTTCCTTTGCTAATGTGAACGGGGCACGCTCAGTCAGAGCGTTGTCTGCGAGTCGGGTGATTCTACTGTCCTTCACTTTTAACTGTGAGAAATAAAAGCAGAAAACATTCTCTTTAATGCTGGTCTCATGACACAGGTGTCATAGCACACAGGAAGCACAATCCTGAGCTGCAGTCACGGCTCAGCCTCAGTAACACTGCACAACGATCCTTAATGATTCACTCTCTTTGAAGAGGGACGGCAGCCTTCATGTGAAATGTTTTGTGCTTGCTAATGTCCACTGTAGCCTTCACTGCACACGGTTTGCTTTTTATTTATTAGGCTCACGAAGCAACAGAGATTACTAACAAAAGAGCAGGTTGATGTATGTTCACGCATAGATAGAAGTGCTCTTTAAATATTGTAAATTACTGTTACATTTAAATGCTGAAAATAAAATGATCATTTAGTCTTTCTACCTCTGTTTCTTTTTTTTGTTTAAGATTTAAAAAAATATTTCAATATGTGATTCTGTAGAATTAAAGTGCTGTGCAAAAGTCTCGAGCCAGCCCTCATTTCTTTATCATTTGCGAGGAAAATGGGAACGAGGTGCAGCGATTTAGTCAAATGTGTTCACGCATAAGTGGAAAAAATTAATGTAAGGAAAAAGTTTACAGCTCGAAACTTCTTGAAGGACATTCAAAGCTCTTCTTTGGATGTTCGCTGCTTTTTGTACTGTTCTCTGTCGAGATGATCCCACACTGCTTGAATAATGTTGAGGTCCACGCGCTGGGGAGGGCGATCCATCATTCATCATTTTTATGCATTGATGGTGTTTTGGGGATCATTGTCATTCTGAAAAATTAGGTCATTCTGACTTTTCCATCTTGACAAGATCCAAAACACTGGCTGAAAAGCAGCCAGAAGTTGTGTTTCCCTGTAGACCCTGTAGTAACTCCCTCTATAACGCTCATCATACATATTAATGATTTGACCCCATCTAATGTGAACAGCAGATGGATCAGCTAAAGGGCCAGATGTATTTTTCTTAGATTCAATAAAAGAAATTGGAACAAATGATGTGTTTAAGAGGCTAAAAATACAATTAAAAACTACTTTGTTGGCAAGTTGTGTAGACACGACACTAGTTCATCCCAAAAAAACAAAAAACAAAATCAAATCTTATACAGTCACTGATTCATCATTAGGTTAGGTGCCTTTTTAATGATTTAATGAGTAATAAAATATTTGTAAATAAACAAACAAACTTTGAAATCTCGGAGAACTGTTTGTTTTTTTCCCAGGATCACTTTAAACAAATAAGGGTGGCTAGAGAGTTCTGCACAGTACTGTAGAGTAAACAGTCTCACCGCTGTTGTGCATCGCCATCTGCTGGCGGAGTTCCACAACCACACTAATTAGTTCCACAGACTTGAATTGCAAAAAGGTTCATTGACCATAATATCACTTTTATGTGAGACCTCTTTCTTGTGAAGGATTTTTCAAGCACCCGTAGTTACAAATGTTCCAGCAGAAGAAGAGACGAAAAGTATTATGGTCTGTGGCGAAAGTCTTTCCATGGTCACTTTGTTTTGGAATAAAATGTCCGTAGCTCCTGATGGGTGGATGGAAAGATTCACTCAGGTGAGTACATCCATCCAGTTTGTTCACAAGAAAAAGTTCAGCTTCTCTCTTTTATTGCTTCTCATGGTCAGTAGATGACTTGTATTTTATTAGTCAATAGTGTTTAAATAGATGACTTAATTCCCATATTTTCAATGCTACTAAGAACGGGACTTCTACTTTTCTATTTAGCGTAAATCTATTCTATAAATTTTTATTTGCCCATTTCGTTCTCTCTCTCAGTTCACCCCTCACCTTCTCCTGCGTCTGAGAGGGGGCATCATTGAGCCATCACTGAAGCAGCTGGCTCAGAAGTACAACTGCGACAAGATGATCTGCCTCAGTGTATACTAATCCAGCACACACAAATATTAGTGAGACTGAACTCATTCTCAGAGTTCAGGGGATAAAGCAAAAGATATAAAAATATGAAAATGTTTTGAGCGGATTGCTTAAAAATTGATTCCACTCAATTTCATCTTTGTGCAGGGTGCATGGGAAAGGTCTGAAGAAGTAAAAACTTTAGTTGTTCCTTAAACACATGACGTTTGATCTTAGGGAAAAATGCAATATTAGCAATGCTAAATTATTACTGAGTGGCTGATTAAATCATTTTGTTCTTTCAAAGAAAAATTGGCAGAAAAAAAATCTGATTTTAGGTCAAAATCTGGCACATTTTAGGTCGACTGGGAGAGCTTAAAGAGCTTTGATGGCTCCAAGTTGTGTGTTAGCAGATACATATCACAGCCCTCAGGAAAGCAGCGATCTACTGCTGAGTGATGTCATTGCTCATCTCATTAACCTAAACATTTCTCCATCTGTCGTAGGTGCTATGCTCGTCCGCATCCTCGTGCCATCAACTCCAAAGTGTGGACACACCGACAACGTCAGACCCAAGAAGAAGCTGAAGTAAACGGCTGGATTCTGTAACCAGTGCTGTCAAAAAACAATCTGATTGTGCGACTGCATTAGCTCAGGGATAGAGCAGTGGCTACATTAACTTACAGCTTTTCAGCATGCCTACCTGCAGCTTTGTGTTAATGTAATGTTTAGTAATTAGTCATTTATACTGCTGGGTGTGTCAGAGTACACCGAAAGCTTTTTGGGTGCTCAGAAGTTATACTCGTACTTCAACATCTGCGCGCTTTAATGTGTTTGATGCATGGTACAGTCTGATGAAGGCTGTCTAAGAACCTGAGTCACTTAAATAACAAAGCATTATTGAACGCAGGTAACGGTATTAGATTAGAGTTTGGGTTTTGGGTCAGTTAGTCTCATCGGCTGGTTCTTATACTCTCCTTAAGTACTCAGAGCACTTCCAAAACATCTCTTTCAACCTTTCATACAAGCATATTTTTCAGTGTCCAAGTATTTTCTATCCAATATTCACCAAAGAAAAACAAACAAACCCGAGAAAGAAAAAGACTAAATGCTGCATAAAGTGATCATAATGTTTGCTTTTATTTTCAAACCACCATGACGCGGCTCAGAGAGCCGACATCACTGTTCACATTCATCCTCCGTACAGTAAGGCTTAAAAAATGTCATACGATACAGTCTGTGTGATGAAAAGACTCTGAAGTAGACATTCAGTTTTTCTTTTTTGTACATATTTAATTATTCATACAGCACGGCCACAATCTCAAGGCCTATGGCATACGGTCCACAGCTAAAGGTAATGTGCTCAAAAGTAACAGAAGGCAGAAAACATCTTACATTTCTTCAGATGCATCACACCGATGAGAGAAACGTGTTCATTAAGATGCGGAGCTATTGTAAATAAGTTACTAAGTTAGTGCTTTATTAGTAGATGATGCACAGCATATCATTCAGACTGGACAAGCTCAAAAGTCACTTATATTTACCTGTAAGACTAAGTGATGCATTTTAATTTCCTATGGTTACTTCTTAAGTGTAGCTTATTGATTTATATCATTTGGAAAACCATTGTTATGCTAACTTTAATTGCTTAATATTTCCTATTTACTACCATGTACTTAAGTAGCTTACTGAGGAATCAAAAGTTTCCTAATGCAAGAAATTAAATGTGATAAAAGATGAGCCACGGAAAACTTTTTCCCCCCTCTGCTCTTAACATTTGATCTTTGGTGTCAATGTTTAGATGCTGTTGCTATTCAAGTTACATGTCCTAGATTAGCCATATTATCGACAACTACAAGCACACGCCTTCACTATCCTTGAATATTCCTGTTGAAAAACTAACACTGGTCCTTCACATTACACAATATAGCTGCTAGATTACGTATGGGTAACTACAATACCTGTGTGAACTGTTAACCCAGTAATAAATATGGTGTATGCGGGCTCTTAAATAAGCTAAACTCTTTTTTTTTGTCTTGTGCATTCACTTTTCAGTTCCTTTGTGTCTAAGCATGGACTCATTTTGTTGTAAAGATGAAAAACAAGGCCTCTTATCGTTCATATTGACACTGCATTGTGATTTTGGGTACAAAGGTGATCCTTATGAAAGACCAGAAGCACCAGTTCTAAATCCTAAATGACTAGCATTGTTAAGCACTTACCTTATAAGTTGGTTTATTGCACTGAGTGTTACCCTCGAAAGCAACATGAAGCGTTACGTTAAGTTGGGACAAGCTCTACCGTATATATGCTGCTGCTCAGAGTCAGCGCCTGCGCGATGTTGCCGTCACTGCTGTGACACAGACCTTCCTGCAGCCGAGGTGAGTTTTGTGCTTGAAGAGGACCGGGACCAGCTCCTTCTTATTTTGTTTGCTGCTTCCTGCCGGGACCCCTGTCCTCTCTTCCATTTCTCTCACAGGTTGCACTCTGCCATGTTTCACCCACCCTTACTATTTGTCAATAAGTTTAACAAGGCTCTGGCGGAGGTCGTTAAGGTCAAAGATCTTGATGTCCAGAATTTCTATGGCCCTCTGGATCTCACTATCCAATCGATCCCGGTCCTCCAGAGAGTTACTCAGGTTCTGCTCCGTGTTCTGGATGCGACGTTCCAGCTCTGAGTTTCGCATCTCCATCTCCTGAAGTGAACGGTAAACACAGAAAAGGCACAGGGAAATATTAGAAGGTTTACCAGAACCGAATAAGCAATGAAAAAATGCTGAGTTACTGTAAAAACGTCACTCCTACCCGTAATCTGTGGATGGCCTCGTCACGCTGATGCTCCATTTCGTGGTACTCTGCTTTTTTGCTTTGCAAAATGTGAATTTCCTAGAGAATGAATGAAAGGTACTCATCAAAAAGTCAGTTTTTGGTGATGTGCCATGTCATTCCTTGTAATTTAGCAGATATCCAACCTCATCTTTGGCCTTCAGTAGGGCCTCCAGCTCCTCCAGGGACTGGGTCAGCTCATCCTTCAACAGATCACTGGGGCCTTGGCCACCGTGGGCTTCAAGGTCAGCCACCTTACAAAACACACGAATTGAAATGATGTGTATGCAGGACAACGTTTTAAAAAGCTTTCATTTGGTCTAAACTATTACTGGTCTCATTCAAATTTGTCCCTGGTCTACTTAAAACAATTGAACTATAATGAGAACAAAGACAATGTGAAATGCAGATCAGAGTGACCTCATGTTTGGTTGGGTTTCTCAGATTGGTTGAGATGTAGGGAGCACCTTGGTCAGCCATTCATGCTCACAAACACACCTCTGACCAGCTTAAAATTAACCTTACATGGATGTTTTTCGACATCTTTGCAGGCACAGAGAGAGCACGAAAACTCCACACAGAAAGGCTCCAGCCGGCCCATCCAGCCTAGTTTAACACTCTATCCTGTGCAGCTTTTCTCCAACACAATCCGCCTCTTTCTCCATCTGCCTTGGTTTCGTAAGAGTGCTGTGGAAGAGGACAAAATGCCACAAAGACGAATTCGCACGCAGGCTGGCACTTCACCATGTGTACAATCCAGAAATAGCTTTGGTGGGCAAACACAAACAGCAGCACTGCTTTCTATGCACTGAAAAGGAAGCCCTGAGCACTAAAGTTACACATTTTTGCACCATGCCATTCAGTCTAAGAGCTGAAATACACATACACACAGTCTAAGGTGGAGGTTATGGCTTGATCACAGCTGATATAACATTATTTAATACAGCTAAGCAAGAATCTGTGGACACACTGCTATCTCTGAGATCAAACTTTAGAATAGCATGCTAACGTGCAGTGTTAGCACTTGATATTATATAAGTGTAATGTTTACCGTGTTCATCATGTGCTGATTAGTCTGTGACGTACTTAATAATCAGCTAAATAAACTGATTTCTGACCTGATGATGTCACTGCGATCACTAAAGTTATGACACTCCATCCTAAGGGAATAGCTTTGCCAAATTTGATCCAAATCATTGATGACTATTGCTACGTCAAGCTATAAATATAAACCAAAGCGTGGCTCTAATATAGTATCTGCATAAACATTGGAATTCACCAGGAATAAATGTAAACATGGTTACCCATCCCACTGAATTTTACAGTCTGGATTAAGGTAAAACACACAACCAAAATAGCTGAAGCACAGCTAAAAACATTAAAAGGACTTTTATTCTAGCATTCGTCAGAACGTTTTGATGATGCACTCAGTTTGGACATCCATCTATTTTCTTATCGGCTTATCCAATTTAGGGATAAGCAGGGCTGCTGAAGCCAATCCCAGCTGTGCCAGGGCAAGAGATGGGATGCACTCTGGACAGGTCACCAGCCCATCACAGAGATAACACACAGAGACAGCCATTCATGCTTACTTTCACGCCTATGGCCAGTCAAAATCACCAGTTAACCTACAGTAACATGCATGTGTTTGCACTGTGGGAGGAAGCCAGGGAGAACCCTCTACACTGAAAGGCCCCATTCACTGCACCAGACATAAAGTGCCTAAAGATTTTAACAACAACATAAAACGCAAAGGTGAATAACAGGAAAACTCATAGATTAAGAATCTTTTAATGTGTATAACTCTTATCAAAGCTAAAGAGCTCGTCAGCAGACAGAATGAAACTTATCATAGAGAGCAGTCAACTCAGTTTGCTTTCACAGCCTTCATCTGCAACAATAAGCGGCTATTTCTACTATTATAACAAAGTCGGAGAAGAGCAGCACATCGCCACTTTTACGAATGAATTGCATTTCATCTGAGCTCCATGAATTAGAAAGAAAAACAGAAGGACACCTCTAAAAACACCCGAATGCCCCGTTGGATTATTTTAAACCGCGTATGCTTTAGACTGAGGAGAAGAAAGGAGGGGAAAAAAAAGAGAGAAACAAGTGGATGCCAACTCCCTCTGGTGATTTTTCATTTTTTCCTAACTGGGGCATTGAAAGTAGGATATTGCTGTCCTACAAACCCCCCTCTCCCTCTCTCTCACACACACACACACCACCCCGGAGACATGAACCATTTTCAGCCACCTGGTCCCCTTCCTCAGACAGTAGGAACTAGCTCGGTCCAAAGGAGACGGGGTTCTCACTTGTATGATTTAATCAGTCGATGTGGACCAAAATAGTGAAAGCTGTTTCTTGCTGAAATACCAGGGGAGCGCTTACGAATTAAACAGTAGTGATCGATACTGTAAGGCTGGGCTATAATGGAAAGGGATTGAGGTGTTAAAGCATCGAATCAGAGAGGTTTGTAAATGTCAGCCTGAGGCGAGGTCGTTCCCAGAGGAATCAGCTCCCAGCAAACATGGAAATACCTTTTATTGATGAGCGAGGACAGGGAGGGCAGAAGCATCTGCATCCACCGGAGCCTGAAAAGTAATTCAAGTGTAAAACCCTCGTGAGGCTCTCGGTGTTTAGACCGAACTCCCTCGTGGCGAAACGTGAAATTTGGCGTGTACTTAGTGAACCGCTTCAACCAGCGCAGAGAACGCCTTGATTAAAGCTTCTGAGGGAAAAAGCCTGCAGCACAAGTCAGAGATTGATGGAGTGTGTTACCAGCAAAGCTTCCTTTTTCCGAACAACCAGTTTCAAAACAAGGAAATGAAGTGTCTGCAAAGGACGACCCAATCAAAAGCAGCAGGACGCTCAGGCCCACAACCCCGGACGAGTCTTGCAGCAATATCTCTCTGTTGCTTGTGCAATCTTACTTGTGTTCATGTTACATAGCGTTACACCTCCAGAAATGATAATTAGGTGTGACCTTAACCATTAGTTTCTACTCCACAGGTTACTGCAGAGCTGTGTAAGAGCTTCAGAGGCCAGAGGAGAAAACAGCTACTTCTCAGCTTTTAGACTCAGAATTTTAACTTTTTGTTAACCGTATGTCTCAACTTTGAGGCGGTCACAGATGGTACGTTATCATGATTAACTAATCCCTCCGTTTTTAAACTCCTTATTGTGCTTATAGTTGGTGGATGTAGTCTTCTCAGCCAGTTAGACAAGAGGTGATGTGAGGCAGTGAGAAATTCTGAGTTTGTCTTTGGACCACTGGAGAAAAGTGAAAACCCAGAGTACAGAGATATTTTAATCTGCTTTTTTGCTATTGAAAACAAATTATTATAAAATAAAACAATAAGATAATTCAGCCAATTTGAGCGTCCGACTCCAGCACTCTTTAGGAAGCATTAACAGGATTTATAGGAAAGGTGATGTTTGCATTGCTATACTCACTTTAAAGTAAAGCTTCCATCATACAAAAATGACTCTTTTTACAACGCAGTTTCAAACCATCTGCTTTAAAATGACTTCGTTTACAAGGTGACTTTCTGCTTTAAGCATCCAAAGTAAAACTCACATGTGGGATGTTATAGTCTCACATAAAAGTTGGAGTGCAGGGATACAAAGAAGCTATGAAGACAAAAGCTACTATACACAATAAAAATGTGGGAGGTTAAAAAGTCCTGGGAATGAGGAAGAAGAATTTAGACTGCAGTGTGTAGGTGTACTCAAAATTAAAACATGTACTCTGTTGAGCTTATTTTAAGTTTATTTTAGGTCATTATGCCTTCATTAGATTCTGAAAGTTTTAGACAGGTACATGGGGAGAGATGGGGGCGTGACACGCAGGAGGAGTCCCAGAGTTAATCCAGATCTCCTGCTGCATGAGCTCAGCAAAACAACACTTTTTCCCCAGCTTTTTTAAATGTATCTGTGGCCAGCATGTGCCAGACAATTTTGGATATTATTGGCATAAAGCTTAGTAATTGATCTCATGGTTATTTATCACTGATGAAGTAGTAGTGACGTATACTCTTAGTGGGGGTTTTTCCAGTTCAGATGCAAGGAGTTTGATTTGTTGCAGTCATAAAGATAAAGACACAAAACCAGCAATCCAATAATTACTATTAGCAAACACGGGGACGGAGGATTGAAGCGCTTTTAACAAGAAAAAAAAAAAATCCTGTATTTCATATGTTTCTATAATTTAATAGGTGTGACTTCAGGGTGAACACACTTCATCAGAGCATCCTCAAACTCCTTGAGGCTCACCTGGTCTCTGAGTCTTTCGGTCTCCTCCTGATATGCTGTCAGCTGTTTCTTCCACTGCTCCACGTTAGCATTCGCTTCATGCAAAGCTGCCACCAGCTTAGAGTTGCTGTCCTGTAAAGTGAAGAGCTCAGCTTCCAGGTTCATCTCACAAATAGACCTGAAAAACACAAATACCAATACACATCTACGTCAAATCCAACACTACGCACCCTGCCTCTCGCCCTATGGCAGCTGGGATAGGCTCCAGACCCGTTTCATCAGTTGCTGTTTCAGGGAGCTGGACCTTAACCTTCAATCAGAGTTTAAAAAAAATGTTAAAATTCCTTACAAAGAAGAAAATCTGTCACTTATTAAAACAAAAGCAACAACGCTTTTTAGATTTTAGATTTCATTACGTGGAGTCAAATCTGAGTCTGTATCCCGCTTTATAAAATTGAGAAAACTAATCTATTGTATGACAAACAATGCGGTGCTAAATTTAGCTGATTATGATTCGGGGACTTACAAATATGGAACCTTTATGGGTAAAAAAAGCTTATGCAGTGTTAGTAATAAACAAAACTGCCACATGTTGATGACTTCAATATTAAAACCGAGTCTTGTGTCAAGCACTGCAACATGAGGCTAAACACAATAGCTGGTTGTGGAGTAACAAACAAGCTGTACTGCTGCCGAGAGTCTGGAACATGATGAAACACTGATGGCCTGGTTAACACAATCACAGAGCCACAACACAAGTGTTAAGGAGGCTGTAGCCTGCAGCCGCACACCTAAAGGGCAGACTGAAACTTATTTCACAGGTCTGGTGACAAAGCAAAGAAACACGACCCGGAGAGCAGAGATGAAACTGACCGACTGCATCAAGAGACTGAAAGTGACGTTGAAAAGGTTCTTCAAAAAACAACTGAGGCTGACGTTTGTTTCCATCAGGAAAAAGACAAACGGAAGATGACAGATGATGATGACAGATAAAGATTTGTGTATTTTTTCACATCTTTCCATCACAGTTCTTCAGTCCCCACTGACGTTCGTTCCAGTTTAAAATGATGTGACCTTGAAACTTCTTTATTTCTGTGACTTTAAAGTGAATTTCCTGCACATTTGATGAATGCATGACTTGTAAGCGAGTAAGACAAGCCTGTTCCCACTCCATGAGTCCACTTTTACGCCACCTGCACAGAAGACATATGAGATGATTGAATTTGATATGCTCTCTTCATCTTTGATCCTTTTCCTTTGCTCTGTCCTACATCTCCAAAGCTTGATGTTGTAAACTGGCCACACTTTGCCATGGTAACCGTTCAGGAGCAGCTTTCTTCGTGGTAATTGGACTATAGGGTATAAAAGCATTGTGGGTGGCTCAAAGGGCTGAATGGAGGGATGCTTCCAAGCCTCATTCAGTGTTATGTATGAGTCAACACTTTGATAATGGCCTGTTCATTTCCTTAGTAGCTTAACAAACTGAATGACGTCAGCGACGTTAATTAACACAGAAAAAATGAAAACCATGATAACACTCAGGAACCAAAAGGTAATGGATTGCCTGGTTAAGTGCAGCCAGAAGCACAGTCCACTTGAAATTTGAAAAACCCTCATGATGTTACAAAGACCGTTTGTAGAACACAGTGCGTGGTTACAGCAACTACTAGATTGTTATACTGTATTTTTCCGTTGGGGTTCGCCACGTAGAGCGGGTCATCGACCAATCAGAATGTCAGTGGCTCAATCTCTGACCCCTATAAGTCCAAACGCTCAAGTAGATGCTGGATGTCCTTGAACCATTCAGGTGTGTGTTAAGGTGTGGATGCTCAAGAAAATGAAACCCAAGATCACAATGTGCAAAACTGTTCAAAAACACCAAGAGTTACATCTCAGACTCATTAGAGGTTAGATGGTAAATGCTGATGTTCATGACAGCAGACTGGGACAAGGTGTTTTAGATAGACGAGGCCAAAGCGGAGAAGTTAGGCCTAATACACAGCACCATATTTGGAGGAAACCAAACACAGCATGTCAGCACAAACACCTCATACCAACTGTTAGGGGTGATGATTTGGGCTTGTTTTGCACCTACAAGGCCTGGACACCTTACAGCTAATGAGTCGACCATGAATTGCTCTCTATATTAAAGTACTCTAGAGTCAAACGTGAGGCTGACAGCTAAAACTTGATCCTAAGCACAGCAGCAAATATACAACAGTATGGACGCAAAAGAAAAGAATCATGAGGCCCAGTCAAAGTCCACCTTCAACCTGATTAAAATGCTGAGGTGAGACCATAACAGGCCTGTAGGCCTTAATGAGCTGAAGCAGCGGTATCAGGAAAAGTGGGCCTGAATTCCACCGCGATGATGTGAGAGATGACAAATTAAGTTACTGCACTTCCAAAAATTCAATTCTCACATGACTGTATGCATCTGTAAATACAGTCTGTTCATATTCTAAAAAAACCAGTCTTCCTCTTCATAATGGCTAAATGCAAAAACATCAAACTAGCCATGTTGCACTGATGCAAACGCAGGTATAGTGGAGCTGCAAAGACCTGGCATTACCAGCATGGCTGTCGAGTTGCGAGATTTACCTAGAAAAACTTTTTCACTGAAGAAGGTCATGAGGTGTGTTTGAAATCAGGCTGTTTCAGCTCTCAGTAATGAAACTTCAAGGCTTCCTTGGTTTCATTTCTATGTGTGCGCGTGTGTGTGTGCGTGTGCGTGCAGTTACCCCTCAGAGAGCATCTTTTTAATGCGCTCCTTCTCAGAAGACAGGGTGATGTCTGCGCTCTGGCTGCGAAACAGCTTGTCCTCCGGTCCATTCACGCACATCACCGGTGGAGACTGGAGTTCATCCGAGAGGTCCTGAGAAACACATCAGTAAATGGACTCTCATAATAACTAATGCAGAATTATTAAGAAATAAAAAAACAGACTCTGCATTAAATGGATTTATTCAAAGTGAAGAGAGACCGCCTGCTTTTAGATGTTAAAATCCCATTCAGGTCAAAGTCTGCATATAAAATCAAGCAAAGCCATACAGCTCGTGATAACAATAATAAATGACTCTCTTTGCGGTCTTGTTCTCGATGGGCTGACTGCTGTAACACGATAGTTTTAGCGTCCGCTTTGGTCTGATAAATGAGAAGCTTAGAGCTGTCTGCCCATCAGAGAAGGTATAAAATGTATAAAATTCAGAGGCAAGAAGAAAAAATAAAGATGCTTCCTGCACACGTATTTCTTGTGTTTTACATTTCCTCTAAATAATGACTCACCTGTGAGAACTGCAGAGGAAATCCGTGAGGTGGAAAAAACGGAAAAGAAGAACATATCACCACGAAGCACACAACACGAAACGACCTTTTCAACACATCACAGTCAGAAAGCGTGCTTTGCGGACTGATCGGTTATGCAGTGCAGTGCCACTTAGCAAGTACAATGAATTGAAGCAGTTGGCAATTTTCTGGAGCTTTGGCTCTTCCAATGTGTTCGTTAAATCGATCGGGAATGAGGGACGTCACTTGGAACCTGCTCAGCCGTAGAATTAAAAAGGAAATAGGCATGTTCCTCAAGATCAGGCAGATGTAACTGAAGGCTGATTATTCTTTATTGATGAAAAAGGGCCCTGAGCTGACTACGTTTTCATCATTAGAAGTGTTTCAAGACAGAGGCTTCTGGGTAGCTGTGGGGAGAAATTGTGAATGTGGTGTACTGCTGAGCAGCATGGGATAATTTTACCATCGTCCTAGTTTTCCTCACTTTCACTTCCCTCTGAGACAACTGACCCAGCTCGCATTTCTTTTGCTTTTCGTTCCCCTCTCTCCCCGTCCCTCCTTTGATTTAGTCACAGCGGCCCTGTCTAATAGCTGAGCTGCAGCAAGTAATACAGGTGCATTCATCTAATCATCTAATTTCAGTCTTGAAATGCCAAAAATGTGTCACTGCATGAATGACAGAGGTTTCGCATTTACAGCTTCTCGGTGACACTCACAAACCTTTGCTCTTCTTTCATGCTCATGCTTTCTGAAAGCACGGTGCTCACCTGAGGAGCAGCAATGGTGAGCGCAGTGTTGGCCAGTTCTTTGTCTTGTGACTTTTCTCGCGCCAGACGAGCTGCATCTTTCACCTCCTTAAACTTCTCTGCAAACTTTACAGGAGAGGGCAAGTCGTGACCTAGACAATGCAGCACAAACCCTCTACAAGAAATGGATGGCACATTTTTAAAAGTACTGTACTTTGGCCTACCTGATGCAGTTGCTGCTCTGTGGCAAAACCCAGACCGTAGACCGTGTTGGCGCGGCTGTCAGCCCACTGACCAAACTTCTGAGACGTCTTAGTAAATGTCATGCTGGGCGTAACAGTGCAGTTGATAATTGCCTGCAGATAAAGAGATAACAGAGGTCGTCCCCTTAGGTGCAGGTGAAGAGAGCGGATGTCTCTGGGAGCAGACGCGTGAATCCAGACGAAACTAAATAATTCAGCAGAATCAGTATTTTTCCATCAGCCTGCGCCTCTGTCTTCATTCTTACACTATGGCAATATACCATCTTCTCAGCATACTTCATGCTCTAACTGAGGCACTGCAAGTTATTATTTTTATTTCTTATGATAACTTATGACAAATTTGACCAGTGAATGGTAACATTTTACTCTTACTTTACTAAAAATTTATCAAAATGCAGTTTTAACCGTAGATGACCTCTCCACAAATTGAGGCAGAATATGGAGGAACAACTCGATAAACTAATGCATCAACTTATGGACCGGGAGGAATGCTGAGAAGAACCGGATGATGAACAACATGAAGAGACAAAGCAGGAAACTTTGGAGCAATTGGATGAATTAAATGACTTATGTCAGGAGATGAGATAACTGTGGATGAACTCAGTGGCTGAGGCTTGGCTGATGCCTCCAAACCTGGGAGTTGATACAACTCTCTGCTTTGAAGCAGCCTGGAACGACTGAGAATCAGACAGGCAGAGATGGACCCGGATGTGATGATGGGGAAACTGTTACCAGATGTATACACGCAGCAGAAAATTTATATCCTCACAGCCTTGAGAAAACTTGGAGAGAGTAAGTACCAGTCCATCTATTATTTAATAACTGGACAACACCTCAATATGCATTTTCCTACTGAATTCCACTATTTTTCCCATCCTAATAAATACAGCATGATATTACCTTTGTAAACTACATTTCCATTTAAAGTAAAACAGAAAATGCAGCATGTCAAAGGGAAAATCCCTCTGCAGGCTTACAGTAAGGTGTACTGGCACTGAAGGAACTGAATGTAATGTCTGAATGTATAAAGCGGGACATGGTTGGGAGTGACGCCCAGCAGGTGTTAACGTGTTTGTTTGTGGTCAAATTTAGTCACACCGATGGAGTCACAGCAGAGCGAGATCGATATTAGTAACTGAAGCATACCAGGATCAAAATGAAGGTCGAGTGTGCCCCACCAAACCATACACACTCTCTTTACGTCCCCATCACACCTTCTTCTGAATGTTCAATGCACATGTAACTCCCCATATGAAGACTGTTTACTGGTGTATAAACAGAATGTTTTAAAGGATGTGTGCAGTTGTTGTAACAGGGTTTGCATTTTAGCTATGTCAGGGATGTGGCGTCCAGCTTGGCATTTAACTCTGTGTTCCAAAGTTAAGTGTTTCATCAGCCACAGTATGAAAGGGGCGGTCTAGGAATTTAGCACTGACACTCACGGTCCCTACTCACTTTGTTTATTCCCATCAGTGAGGTTGAGAGTTTTAATGCTTCCACAAGCATCTGGATATGTTGCTGTTACATTTGGTTCACATTTCATAGTAAATCTTTGCGCACCAACATTAGAGACTGTTGCTGGAGCATTTAAATCGAAAATAGGCCTCATCAGAGCCTCACCACAGCTATAGATTATATAGTAGCAAGGCCATAAACTGGAGTATTGAGCCACTGTATTTGTATTACTGAACAGGGTTTGTTAAAATCAGTGGTTGGTTTGGCATGAACATTAATAGGAGGTTACCAGGATGCCATTTTCACACGTTCTCCCTTGAGACCTGTTTCGGCAATTGCTCACACTTCTGCCAAAAGGGCAGCAGCTGCACAATCAAAACATATCTACCAGGTTTATCACATCATTCTGTGGGAAGCTGCCAAAGCTGGCTCTGTCCTTCCTAACACATGACCTAAAACAGACCTATTTATAAACCTTTTTTATTTTACGTCATCTCCAGTGTTAGAGTAATGGAACTGAAAATACTAGAACTGCAGGCAGCTTAAGAAGAAGCATCCCCCACCCCATCCTCCCACCCCTTTCCCCTCCAACCAATGATTACATGAACTCTGCGTTTGTGTGCCGACGTGCTTGACATAACATGCTGGATTCTAGCAGCAGGAGCAGCGGCAGAGAAGATTACTGTGGAGGCAGACACCAGCCCTGGCAGGATTGGGCTACTGAACGGCCAACTGCTGCCCCGCGCTGCCTTCTGGGAGGCAGAAATGTGGGTCACACTAGAGGTGCTAAGATGAGATCAGATGGGTCCCCTCCCCACCCGCCTAATCTAAATCCACAAGCCCGGACCAAAGATGCTCTGGCTGCTGATGTGTTGAGCTTCGATTTGGTTTAGTTTGTTATATAATTCTTCACCTCACAGGACTTCTGGTGGGAGTGTGGTTGATGAGTAAAAATTCAATCTGAAGCTGCTGTTTGTCTTGCTTTTTTAGACCTGTGGCATTATTTCAAAGCCTCAAAAGCCCCTTTTGATTCCAAAGCCATCATCTTTTATTTATTACTTCTAGACAGCAGATCTGTATTTGTTTATTATCGTTTCTCCCCCTGTCCATCTTTAATCTGTCTTCTTTGCTGAATCTAAAATTTAGTCTTCACCAATTTCCCACGCACTCACCTTTGTCCCGCCCACACTAATGATGCGATACACGTTGCGGGTAGCATCGTAGAAGAAGGACACTGTGACAGCATGCTTGCTGGCTGGTATCCAGTTCCTCTTGGTGGTGGGGTCGATTTGGAAAACATGGGCCCGGGCGCTGAAGATCGGCTGCTCCCTGAAGGAGGAGTCACAGAGGGATGATGATTAGATGCTGTGAGAAGGGAATGTCAAAGTCTCTGCAGACCTGCAGTAATGTGCACTGGCACTGAAGAAACTGAATGTAAAGTCTAAATGTATAAAATGAGCATCAAACCATTAAAATATGTTCCATTAAACCCCCCCAAATAAAACAGTTTTGCTTAAAAATCCTTTCTTGTTTGCGTGAAAAACACAAATCCGTCTTTTTTTTTTTTCTTTTTTTTTCATAACAGGACATCTCTGTCTCCCGTGTCATCCAGGGACAGATGTGGAATCATCCTTTGGCTATCTCCCACTATTTTTCCTGCGTCATCCACCAGTCAAACAGGGTTAGCTGGCAGAGCATGTTGACTAGAACTCTCTGAACCCTCTCCCGAGTCGTCACCCTCCACGCTCTGATCTGCGCCTGGCAGGTTTTGCTCCGATGTATCCTGGATACGAGGTAAATATATCAAAGCAACACAGTCAGTGGTGCCGGGAGGTGGTTTAGCCACTGCCCTGTGGTGTGAACAGCAGCACTGCTAACCCCTCCTTTCTCCTCAGCAGGGGTGAAAGTGAGTATCACAAGAAGACGCTGCTGTCAGTCACTGGTATAGAAATGCAAATTAGAATAGCTGCTATGTGGTAAAAATTATGAAATAGTTCAAAAAAGGACATTTATTCTTTAATGCATGTGTGTTAATACCTATAGCTATTTCCAATAGAACTGCATTATTTTGGCTACTCATGGTAGTCAGTCACACCTGACCTCATTGCAAATACAAAAACCAACAATGGTTTCTCTGGATGCATTTCATGTAGACATGGTTGAGATAACCTGCTATAGTTCACACTGACCATCAGAATGGAAAAGAAAGGTGCTTTTAAAATGGGGCTGTTGGTGCCAGACAGGCTGGTCTGAGTATTTCGGAAACTGTTGATCTACTGGGATTTTCCCACACAATCATTTCTAGGGTTTACAGAGAATGGTCTGAAAATATCCACTAAGCTTGTTGATGCCAAGGTCAGAGGAGAATGGCCAGCCTGCTTCAATTCTGACCCTGATTGGAAGGCAACATTAATTCAAATAATCACTTATTACAACCAAGTTATGCAGAAGAGCATCTCTGAATGCATAACACATCTAACCTTGAAGCAGATGGGCTACAGCAGCAGAAGCCTAACCCTTTCAACCATGTTCCAGTCTGATAATAGGCCATGCTGTAATTCTGCTTTTCAGTCACATTAACCCTCTGCTGCCAGAGGCTTTTATGCTTCCTCATTAAGACAGGAAACAGCAAAAAGGTCAGCCTGCTGTGACCTCTGCAGAAAAGGGTAAACACAGGTCATTATTTAAGCCCAAGGGGAATAAAGCTACTAACCAGTTATCAGAAAGTCAATGGACTATTAAATAATCTGTCATATTTATGTTATTGTTTATTTTCCATGAAGCCCATGAGTCAGTCAATAAGGTCATTGACGTCAAACAGTCATAAAGTGTTAGTCTTACACAGAACATAAAATGGGTAAGAGTGAAGGTGGACCTGCTATTAACTCTAATATCGTCCCATCACTGCCACACTTTCACCTTGCCTGAGGTGACGAGCTCTGCCACATAATATCTGGCATCCGACCGAACAACACGGACCGCTTTGCAAACAGAACGAACCGGGAATCAACCAAAAGGACAAACACAGGCTGAGAGGCTGCAAAAGTGTTTGTGTCAACATGTTTAGTTTCCTCTCTCAGAAAACATTTGAAACGCAAAGGTGGTCAAACTAGTATATGTATGTGTATGCTGAAAGAAATGAACTGTGTAGTTTTGATGGTAGTTGCATTTTAATGGAGACATAAGGTTTTTATGTCTGGAGCTGCATGCATGATTTTGACAAATGGGGTGAGGATGATTGTTGAGGAAGGTGGTGGATCAGCCCAAAGCTTCACGGGAAGAGAGTGTTAATGTTCTGAAGGCAGTTGGAACTGCAGTCACCAAGAACACCATTGGTAACACAGGATGCTGAAATACATTGAAATGTTGCAGCACCTGCAAGTTCCCCTTCTCAAAAAAGCACATGTACACCTCTGTCTTCAGTTTGCCAGTGACAATCTCGATTTAGGGAAGGTTTGAGAGAAAACCGATATCGAGCTCTTTGGAAGAGAAATGCTGAGTTTCACCAAAAGAACACCATCCTCTACAGACAAGCACAGAGGTGGAAACAGACTAAACAGATGAAATCTTACATGAGAACCTAGTTCCCTCAGCCAGAAGAGTGAAGATGAACTGTGGATACTGCCAAACCACCAAAGGAGTGGTTAAAGAAGAGGTCATAAAGTGGTGTAGCCAGGCTCCAGACCTCAAGCTTATAGAAAACGGTTGGAGGGAGCTGAAGCATCGAGCTGCATAGCAGCAGTCAAGAGTTTTACTCACTGATCTGCAAATCAATTTTAACTTTTATGTGATGTTTATTTTTCTTGTTGAATGAAGTGATTCAACAGGGGATCGAATAATTATTTCCCCCTCTGTATATTCTGTTAACTGAACAGCAGAACAATTCAATTACTTGACCTTCATCCTCAGTAGAGGGGGGTGGCCTACTTAATGGAGGTCTCTAAGCATGATAACAAAGCCTGGGAGTGATTAGACAGGAATTAGTGTGTTCATCCTGAGGCGTAGCTCTGACCTCTGTCACTAACTACAATATCTAAAATCTGTTTCACCTGGTTTCTTTTAACACCCTTTGATCTAAATCTTCTAAGAGAAATGTTAAACACTACACAGTCTGATTAATAAAAAAGGGAGCAGGGGCAGCAATAGGAAATATCTACATTAATGTGAGTGAAAGTAGGATTTTCTCATGGTAACACCTGCTCCCCTAGGATGGCCCCAGAATCTATGCTTCTCCTCCCAATCAGCTGAAAATGGTTTTAAATAAACTAAGCTGGGGCCACATGGGACTACATAACAATATGTCTTAATTTAACAGATTCATTAAGTCTGAAATGAAACCAGAGCGCTGCTCCAGATGTGCTCCACAGCCGACATCAGCAGAGCAGTGATAAATGTTCATCTGCAGCCTTACTACTACAGTTTTAAACTCACTACAAATGATTGCTTTAAGTCAAAGCTTAAGTCCCCCTGATCTGATAACAAGATCTCAAAGTATTTGTGTCACATTTATGTAAAGTGTCTGCCATCCCAAGGTCACATGCAAGTACAAGAAATCTAAATGCCTGGGTGAAAAAAAATGAAGAAATAGAAAAGGACAAGCTGGTAAATGGCCATACCTTTCTCTGTGGTGAGGAAACATCTTAGAAGATCACCGAGACTTCTTTTCTGTTAAAGAAAAGGCTGAGGATTGGTTAGACAACTGTTAACGTTAATTACTTTAATAAAAATTATACCAGAAAAAAACCCCGGAATAATCATGAAAGTTTGTCTCCGTACTTTAACATTTTTCCCCGCTCTTAATTCTTACTTAAAGTCCAGTTAAATCCGTCATGGGTAGAGAAGCGCTTACCCCATTTCGGTGTAAAACCTCGTCGAGTCTGTTATCTAACAATATTTTGCGTCCTGAAACTGCTGCTGCTGTCCCACTTGGTCTCCTCTTCCTTTCAGTCACAGCTACCAGATGCTTTATTCTCCAGGGGGGGAGGTTTCACCGCAAGGCGCTGCACTCCGCCTGCTGCAGCCCGCCAAGTGGCACCGTCCTGCCCCGAGCAGCTCCGAGCAGCCCGCAGAGTCAGAAGCCGGGGAGAGCAGAGCTGCTGCGGACTGCGATGACTGAAGTGACCGCGGGCTGCTCCGAGTCCATCTTCGTCCTGCCACAGAACACGGGACCTCTCCGTTTCCTCCTCTTTCACTGCTTAGCCTGTACGGCCAGACCTCTCTGTTCTCCCCTTCAGTTTTTGGCTCTTCATCCGGCCGGCTGTTCGCATTCAACAGCCGGCAGTATAGTACCACCTGCTGGCTCTGCAGCCTCCAAACACCCGCTCCAGCTGTGTGTGACAGTCAGGTATGGTAACTATGTCAACCCACCTACCTGCATGTGTGCACTGCAAACCGGAGCTTTAAGGTCTGCCTTGACCTAAAAAAAGAAAAAAAGTGAAGAGTCGTACAACAGCCCATTTAGGACCCATTGATGTAATGAGATTTTGCAATATGAGAATCCTCCTGTTGTTTTGCCCTCTTAAGCAGATTAAAGAGAACTTCACATGCTAGTGATTCAGCTCACAGGAGAAATAAGACTCAAATCAAGCTGAATGAGCAAAAAGAAGCAAACTTTAATTTTCCAAGATTATTAACATGAGATTTTTTTTTTGTGAGCACACTTTTTAAGTACCAAGATCAGTTAGTGGGAAGAAAACAAAAACAAAAAACAGTGCAGCAAACATAAAAACACTGTTCACTTCAGCTTTTAAACAGCAATAAGCCAAACAAGGTCACAGCAAAAGTACAGAGGAAGAACTCAAAAGTTAGCCTCAGCTCATAAAACATGCAAAAACCATGTGTAGGTTTGAGATGTTTTATATGTTGGTGATTTTTAATGTAAAAGGTAAAGCAGAGCAGTTTTCAAAGTTTGAAGATGTGGAGTCTAAGAATAATTTAGAGCAAACCTACAGATATATAAATGGGGTGAGACTACTAATTTGATGTCCTACACAGCATAAAGACACACCTACTTAGTAACTCGACTATTGTAGCATTAAAGAAAAAGAAATAATTCACACTTCGTAGGTTTCATTCCTGTGGATGCCTTTTCTCTTTGGCAGCCTGAGCACTCTTCACCACACGCTCTGCCCTCTTAGCATCCACAACAGGATGTTAAAATTATTAAAAGAGGCTTTGGCTCAGAGTGGCCAATCCAAAGCCATTACCACTCAGAAGATGACAAAGTTCTTCAGTATCGTGGATACAACAACATAAAAAGGAAAGCTTTTAGCATCACATGGACAACATGAGGTGGTGAAAGACACTGATGTAAGCTTCACTAGTGCGAAACGAGAACTTGCAACACTGAAACACAGATACAAAGTTCATCATAGACCAAACTAACTGCTCTGTCCTCAACATGATTGTACTACTGCTTTAACAGTTTCACTCTTCTATAGGTTAAACACTAACAAAAAGCAAAGAAAATCAAGAGGAATGGGGGGTTGGGGGTGTTTATCTACATCAATGTTAAACTTGGGTTACATGTGTTTGTAATTTGAAGGCAACTTCACCTAAGATGCGCAACCTCTATGTGTCATCAGTCGACTTCTCAAATGCATCATCAAAACATCTCTGTGTCCAACGTGGTGAAACCAAGTTGTCCGTTGTACAGTTGAGCCTTACATGTTTTCACCCTCCTTTTCAGTGAGCATTCATGTCAAGTACTCCACCACGTGTACCATTTACACCTCTGTCTCACCGTCTGCATGTTTTATGACGTCTGACTTCAGGGCAAAGCTCTTTGGGAAGTTCTGCCCTCTTGAATCGGCTTATCAGGCGCTTTCAGCTATATGTGCTTGGCGACTGCTATCTGCTAGCTTTAGCAGCTTTGGGGGAGGGGTCAGCAGAAAAGAATGACAGCTTTACTCAGTTACAAGCTGGTTACAGTGCCCTCACTCGTCCTTTTGCACTATTAAAAAGACAAAGAACAACAACAAAACAAAAACAAAAAAACAAAAACAAAATTATCTCACGATCCGCGGGTCTTTGGAGCTCAGACTTGGAGACAAAAATGTTTTTCTTTTTTACGTTTACACATTTAAGAGCTTCTTCCACCACTTTGTTCTTTGCAGACCACCTAGGGAAAGACCTGTCTTGAAAGACAGCCAACTACACTAGCTTGCGTCACTGAAAACCCTCAATGAAAACAGCCTTTATTTAGAAAACTTTCCAACTCAAAGCTGAGAAAGCAAAGCAAATGACCCATAACTGGTTAGTCCTCAAATTTCTTTTAAACCTCTGAGGCACAGCACCACAAGCATTTCTGAGTTCTGAGTTCTGTTGAGATGCCAAACGTTTCTCCCGGTTGCTTAAAAATGTGATCAAATGCAGAACCTCGATTCAAGCTTTGAGTTTAAAAAAGTTGCCATGTCAACTGCTTCAAGAGCTGCGTCTCCATTTATTTTTCTCGCTCACTCCAAGTCACAGTGGACGTCCTGTTGTTAGCTTGGAGGACTTGTGTGAGACACCTCTTCTCCATCTTTCTCAGCTTTTGGAGCAAGAATCCCAACCACACCGCCTGGAGATCCGAGGGTTGGGGGGGCACGCGAGGGACAAGATGACGCAGTCGGCCCCTTTCTCCCCTCCAGAATGCCTCAGATCTTTTCGCCCTCCTCGACCTGTTGAAGGTCTCACCTTTCCCAACTGCGCCGCTCCGAGGACAACAGCTTTCTCCTTTGCTATGTCTTCGCGTGTGAGCAGCAGTGCCTTCTCTTCTCCACCAGTCTCCCACTCTTTCCGTCTTGCTCTCGTCCTGTCCAGCTCTACTCCCATTTTTGCTCTCACTCTTGTGATTGGTTGGTTTCTCACGGTCTCTCTCCTGTTACTTTCACACAGTGGTGCTTCGGTTGTAGCAGTGGAAAACGGGTATCCATGTTTGTTCTTTTTTGTTATTACCCAGATTAAAATACCAATGAACTAAGCTTCACACAGGCCTAGCTCCTTTCCTGCAACCTGCAAGACAAACACACTTGTTTCAGAGAATATTCATTTAGCTTTTCAATGCACTATAACATACACATTGTAGCAGACTCTGAAATTAATCCAAGTCTCTTAAATGTTAAATAAAAAGTTGGAGAAACCAGTTAGTAAGTTCAGCTTAACATAAAGATAAAAACAGCTTGCCTGATGTGCAAGGGCAACAAAACCCACACAACAGCACATTTAGCTCTGGCATGTGTGTTAAGAGTTAAAGTTAGTGCTAACCTATGTGTTAAAAGCTCATGAATCAAAAAAGTTGAACTACTCCTTTCATTTTAGTGAGTCATCTTAGCCCACAGTGGAATTTCTTACAGTCTAGTACTGGGACAGTCCAGTCACACCACCATGGTAGGCCCGCTCCCCCTGGTACGTGGAATCCTGGGACAAAGCCACATCAATCTGGGACTTGAACTCGTCTCCAAGGTAACTGTCCTATAACAGGACAAACAAAAAGAGATCAGTCAACAGTTATTCCTTCATTTCCTTCCGTGCAGTAGAGAAATCTTGGACATGTTTTTAAGAGAAAATCTGGGCAAATGTTGGACTAGGTCAGAAACAGTTTTTCAGATAAACAAACCAACCTGGGAGAGTTCAGGCTGTGAGAGCCCAGGCTGGCTCATCTGTGATGGCTGGCTCATGCTGATGTAGCCCTGCGTCAGAGGGCCCTGGGAGAACGGCTGGGAGCCCTGGTCCTGGCTAGTCTGGCTTGTAGTCATTTGACCTCCATGCTGTCCGCGGTCTGTTCCACCGCTGTGGTTTCCACGGTTTCTTTGACGGCCACCTCGAGTTCCCCCACCTCCTCCGCTGCCCGATTTGCCCTTTAGACCGCCACCGCGACCTGTTCGTAGATCAAGTCGGGTAACAAAATTCCATCAAACAATTCCTAGCTGCCTTAAAAGGAAACTGGAGGTAGCATGACAAATGTATGACTTTCTCACCTGCTGTAGGTCCATTCACCTGTCCCAAGTACCCTGGTGGAGGAATCGGAGGCATCACAAGGTTGAAGGGGATCGGGATGTTCATGGAGGACATGGGACTGGGCCCTGTGCCAATCATACCGATCTGGTCATGCGTCTGGAAATACATGTTGGACGAACGCCCTGCAGTAGAACACATGTTAAATGCACTTAGTTAATTATACTTTTTCATTTGGGGGGAAAAAGGTGTGTATGCTGTAAGAAAGACATCGCACCGTTGCTGCTACGATCATAAACAGATCCAGGAATGAGGGCCTCCCTGGCATCATACATAGCTGTGCTCATGAATCGGCCACCCTACAAAAGAAAAGAATAAGAAAGCTCATCTTTGTGTCTTTGCAGTGATGTATTAGACTGGTTTATTTTTAGTCCTCAGTTTATGAGATGAGCAAACTTTAAAGTGCACATCCAGTTTTTCATGGACCAAAGCAACAAATATTCATAATCGGAAAAACAACAAACACAAAACTGTGTATGTAACTAACACACACACACACACACACACACACACACACACACACACACACACTCACTAAACTCACAGGGTTGATGGTGTTCACCAGCTTGCGGGGCTTGCTGAATTGCATGAGGCTCTCCCTCAGGTTGTTGAGCGGGCCTTCAACCAGGACCTTCTGCTCCTTGTAGTAATTGAGCAGGTGGTTCCACAGAGGCTGCTTGGACAGGGCTTTGGGGTTTCCCACAATGATCACGCCATATCTGCGACAGAGCAAAAGACAACAAATTAGGGTACATTGTCCTCACAGTGATGGTTTTAAATGTTTAGAGTCAAAAAGCTGGTGAGGTTTCTTGCATCACCTGGCCCTGGTGAGTGCCACGTTAAGACGTCTGGGATCATTGAGGAAGCCGATGCCCTGGTGCTCGTTGGCCCTCACGCAGGAGAGGATGATGAAGTCTTTCTCTCTCCCTTGGAAAGCATCAACACTGGCTATTTCCACCTCCTGCACAAAGTATGAAGACATTCTTGGGTGAGGCATTTTATATTTTATTCCAACACTAAACACAAGTGCCTGAAATCATTTGGTCCTGTGTCCTGCGTAGGTGCTACTACAAGTGCTTGGCCTCTCCTTTAAGGATTCAGGTGTTTCATTAGTTTAGACTGAATTAATTTAACATTCACTTGAAGTTTGAATGAAACATTTCTCAGTCTACCTGGTAGAGTTTGGTGTGGAGGGAGCCACTGAACTGCATGTACTGGACCAGATAGGACCTCTGGCCCTCGTAGGGAGTGATGATACCAATCTGATCAGGTTTTGCTCCAGCCTTCAGCAACCTCGTTGTTATTTTCTCCACATTGGCTGCCTCAGTCCTGCATGAACAAGTAGAGTGAGTAAAATGATTTTTCTTTTGAATATAGAAAATCTGAAGTAACACAGGAATCTATTAACCTTGACTATAAACGGATGAGACATCACTTCAAGCATACAATGTTTCTGAACACCTAAGTCATCTACTTTATATCAGGATTGTTCGAAGTGATTCAGAAAAATTATGTCTGTCAAATATTTGCTATTTTCAGGCATCATTCAGACACTAAAAGGGAGACACAGGCAACAGAGTCCAAGAAAGTTGGCACCTATTCAAATAAGATGTTCCAGAGCTAGCAATTTCCTCTTGGCCTTGGGTGACATAGAAGAACATGGGCTTGTCTGGTTGGGGCCACTGGAAGTCGAAGCCTTTTTTCACACGGTCCGCTGCAGAAGGAACAAACGCAGATTATGGTGTGCAGTCTGGTACACTTAATAATCATATTAATAAGCTTGATATGATTAGCGACAGGCTGTGTTACATCTATGAGTCAGCTGCCAGATGACTACATTTCAGAAGAGCATAAAAACAAATGCAAATGTTTTACAGCCTAGAGCCTTTAAAGAAATATCCAACACAAAGTGTCACATAAAGCAGCATGTACAGACGGTAAAGCTCTTTATTTATTTACTTTTTTTAAGTTTTCTGTATTGGTAAGAAATGAGGAAATGTAAGGTTGTATGTCTTTCTTTCCATCTCACCGGCAGTGACTCCGTTCTGCAGAGAACCCTCATAAAAGATGTTGGAGGGGAAGGCACTGAGGGCCGGGTGCATGCGGTACTGGACCTGCAGACGGATTGGTCGGATCCCCAAAACTACAAGACGCTCAAACAGAGACTGGGACAGACCTGCTTTAGCTGCCTTCTTACACATCACCACAGGTCCCAGCTGGCAGTGATCACCCACAAGAATCAACTACAAAGAAAATAAACACATCATTACAAATTACAGCAGTTTAAACTGATGACTAATACTGCAGATTACTGATCAAGTGTTATTTTCACTTATGGAGCTCCTACCTGCTTGGCTCCAAGGACTACAGGCACCATGCACTCTGGCTCGGTGGCCTGGGTGCTCTCATCGATCAGGATGGATCTGAACTGCATCTTTGCCAGACGAGGATCTCCTGCCCCAACGCAGGTACAGCAGATCACGTCAGCATTCTGGCAAAGAGAAAAGAGAGAAAGTTGAGTTTCATTATGATGAAGTATCACTTACTTTTGTTTTTTTTTCCTTAATAACCCATCACAATGATAATTAATATTTTAGTATAAAGTTAATGGAAAGTCTCATCATACAAACTCAACTATAACAAAAAAAGAAATATAGATGAATACACATTACTGTGCCTAGCACTGTCATAAACAGGACATATTTATTGTTCAGCAAGTCCAAATGACACACCATAAGCAACTCTCTCTCAGCAGTGCGCCTCAGAGCTCTGTAGCGCTTCTCATCTGAGGAGGACAGCTCTCCAGTCTCATCCTTCAGCTGTTGGAGTTTCTGAAGCTCTGGCATACTGCAGGCATGAACACATTTATCAGAGTGTGAGATCAGTGTTGTGTTTGTGTGCAAAGATTTTGTGCTGCTCTGACAGAAACTGTTATAATGCAACATTATAATCTTAATTGTGGTTCCCTTGAACAGTTTTAGACTGACTGTGTAAAACTAAAGCACAGACCGATAACGGCTAGTCCAACTCTTTAAAAAGAAGCAAAGACAGGATAATCACAAATGCACAAAAATGATAGATGTGTGTTACCTGTCCATATTACGGGTCTGGTTGTGCAGAGCCAGAAATGACACTGGTGAGTCTATGGCCTCTCTGCTCTTGGCACAGAGTCTCACCACCTTGAGCCCCGTTTGGTGAATCTTCTCAGTGAGCTGATCAACTGCAATATTACTGGGAGCACAAACCAGCACAGGCCTGGGAAGACAAATGTTAAACTGTATCAATGGTCTTTTTTCTAATTATTTATTTCAGCCAGGATTAAGGTCATAAAGACTTTATGTTATTTTTTTACAATATTCCATAAAGTTAAATGTAGAGTAAATAAAGAATAAAACAGAGGGGTGGCATTACAAAAAAGACTACAGTAAAGTTTCGTACCCATTTCCTTGTCTGGCCAGGTGGTACACAATGGTGGCAGAGGTGACCGTCTTTCCTGTGCCAGGTGGGCCCTGGATCAGACTGAGGGGGCGCTGCAGCACTGTTTTCACAGCGTACACCTGCATCACAAAACAAAAAAATCCATGCGATCTCTGACAGGGACAAAGTCCAAGAGGCCAGGTAGTAAGCAAAACTCGTTTCAGTCATGTAACACGTCTTCTCTCCGACTCACCTGGGAGTGGTTAAGGTCAGGCAGGCCTTGAGCGGTGAAGCGTTTGGGCAGCTGGCACTTGATGACCACATCCTCTACCTCATGTCCCAGCAGTTTGTGGTAGATGTAACCAGACACTGAAGTCTCATCCACAGCAAATGTCTTCAGAGCACTCTGCATCCTGAAAAGAGAAAAAAGAGGTATTTTTCATTTTAACAAAACATTGTTATTGTAACTGATACAGAACTTTAGGCTTCAGGTCTTTATTGCACTAATCACATCAAATACAAAAGTGCACAGCTTTGAAATACCTATCAAATGAAGTGGACTTCCACACAAAGTCCACCTGAAAGATGTGAGGGATCTCCACTGGAGCCCCGGCACTGCTCCTTAACTCGATGGCTATTTCATCACCATAATCTGAGACAGAAGGTCAAGGAAACAGCTAACGCTTCAATATGTACTGTAGTAACGCAAACATATAATTTCTGACACTATGTCTTACCTAGATTATTCCCCAATTGGACTCATAGATACCTAAAATGTACCATTAGGAATAACTTTCCATTTTCAACGTACATCCATCCCAAAGTCCAAAATTCCAATAATTTATAAGTGGTCTCTCACAAGTACTGAGGGACAATCAAAGTCTTCTTCTGCATGTAAAATTGTAAGCAGCAGCTACTCTGTACTTTAATGAAATGAAAACCCAGCTGCACAACAGTGCATGGCTGAAAACGTGAAATGTTTTGGATTTGGAAGAAGTGAATAAAAAGGTCTGCATGAAAGTTTTGTATAACTTGTGCCTTTCTGCAATTCATTTTTGAATGCAAGTCATGCAAACACTGCTTTAAATTTCTGGTTAAAACACCTAAAAGTGATTCCGTCTCTACTTCGTGTTAGTTTCATTAACACTAAATGTTAAAACTGTGGAGGAGAGTCACTAAAAATGCAACGATCCACAGCCTTGGATTGTACTTGTGATGTAGTGTTAACTAGAAATTAAGAAATGATCCTGTATAAACAAGGTCTAAATATAGAAAATGTTTCCAAAATACACTGGAGCATGAAGGAAGCCAAGTTTGTTTATATGGTTGTAGTTTCACACAGCCGCCACTAGGTGTTCCTAAAGATCCACACATCGCCTTACCTGTAGGTTTTAAATGTGTAAATTACAGATTATATGGTTAAACTGTAGTGTGTAGCTTGGGGATGGTATGCCTATTCAAAGTCATAAGGATACTGTCAGGGACTTTGATGACATGTCCAATGCCTTTCCAAGGAGGGGCCAGGTCTCCTTTGTATCTCAGGCAAATTTCATCTCCCTGCATCAGCCGCATATCTAAAGAACGGTTGATGAGACAAAATATTTTTTAAATGCACATTAAGGAAAAAAATATTCAAAATGAATGCAAGGAATCATAAAATCATACAACTGAATAAGTTTAAGGAGTGCACACACAAATTACAAAGTCACATAGTATGAAATGATGGCTGTAAACTTAACAGTGAAACTACTGCTACATACCTGAGTCTGTCTTGGGAAGGGTGAAATAAGCAATCCTCTTCTTATTCAGGCCCAAGTCCCATCTTACTGTGATGTTGTCTTGTGTCTGTTGAGAAATAAATTAATAATAAATTTATAATGAATATATAAATATATAAATATTATTATAAAAATATTAAATGTAAACAACAGAAACAGCAATGACGCTCATCCCAATTTCAAAATTATCATAGACAATAAAAACTATGAGGACGTTTTGGTTACAAAATCCTCAAGAAGTAAATCCAGAAACCCCCTGGCTATGAATCTAAGCTTTTAAGTAGTACAGTAAAAAAAGAAAGAAACTCTATTATTAAAAATAAAAGAATTCACTTACAAACAAAACAAATAGCTAACTTGTTGTGTGACCAGCAATCACCAAGTACTGTGACAAGAAATCATACAAACTGTAATCACTGTAATCAAGTTGTTTGTTACCTGTGACTCTTTGAGTTTCTTATCATAGTCAGCTTCCAGCTTCACAAGAGGACCAAAAATGTTTTGGTACTGGTAGGCATCCTCATAGCGAAGCAGGACATGTTGGGGCTCCTCATCTACTCCAGGCTTTTCCAGGTCCTCCAAGGTTGCTGTGGGATTTTCCTACCAAGGAATAAAAAAACCAAGTAGAAAAAACAAACCCACCCACCCACACGTCAGATCGTGCATGATAAGATTAAAAATGTGGATAGAAAAGCGAAAAATATTTAGAGATGGGCAGGTTCCTTTGAATCTAGTATTTTTCACCACAAACTAAGAAACATCCAGATAATTTGGTATGTAAGCACAGTGGACTCCATAAATCTTATGATAGATCGTTACCATTTTGCTGCTTCAGTTTCCTGTATTAAGTGTGCTGGCTCACTACCTTAATGTCAGTTTATTTGAACACATGAATAGAACCAAAGCCAGTATTTAGTACAGTTATACATTTGCAAATATAACAAGTCAGAAACATCTGGAGGAAAAACGATTAATGTTCTAGCAGGCACATGAAACAGACAGTGCAGACATTTCCGTTACATTATTTGCATAACAGACAACTGTATAAATTCATCTGGTTAAGTGTAACCATATAGATAAGTCTGATCCACACTCAAATTCGTGCCGTGGGTTTGGAATATTTACATAGTAAAGGTGGTGTGACAGTACCTTCCACAGCTCCTCCAGCTTGTTGATCTGCTGGGCAGTGATCTGGCGTGCCCGGAGCTGCTCCTGCTCTGAGGGAATTTTGACCAACCAGGAAAGAAAGCAGCGGTCCTGGATTAAAGGCTGCCACTGTGAGCTGTCCCAGTTGATGTCTTTCAGGCTACTCTGGCTAGCACACGGTTGCCTGTGTTAAAATCAAAACAAAAAGTCAAACATAATTTGTTTAAATGACCCCTATGGGTGAACAGTGAGCTGCTCAGGTTTTGCCCTTACCTGCACAGTAACACCACAACTGAGTCAGCCTTGGCAGGAATGAAGCCAAGCAAGAAGACGTTGCGACAGCCACAGTTGTAGCACTCCAAAACTGTTTCCCCCAGGGGGCCATCTTTATGCAGGGTCACCTCCTTGGACTTTGCCCTCACCAGGTGGTTAACAATGTGGCTACAAGTGAGTAGAATAGCAATTAAGGCACTAGCTGGAAGAAAAGCAAGACTGTGCATTCAGTACACTAATAATTCTTACTTTCCAAGTCTCAGCTCAACATGTTCTAACCATGTAATTGTCATCACAAAACCCCACTGTGCAGTGACAGAAATTATGAAACCTGATTTGCCTATACTGTCAAAGCAAATACACTGTGTGTGTTTACTAAAAGAGCTGAATGAATAGGGAACGCTTTGTATGACAGAGCTGATCCACAATAGTCTGGTTTGAACTGTAGCAGTTCAGGAAATAATACAGTACTAGGTTAAACAGTTCTTTACTTTGGATTTCAAAATTAAACATTAGCCTAAGTGGCCTTTGACAGTCAAACAATCTTCTTTGACTTCTGCCTTAAGTCAACAATGAAACTATAGTCATCCATTTTTAATAGCTGTTTCACAACAAAACAGAAACTCATTATTACAGTCACTGTACTCGTCTAACTAAAGGATAGCACACCTGTAAAATGATCCCCTTAAGAGTTATTTAGTTAAGACCCAACACAGGACAGAGCAAAAAGAGGCTGGTAAGTGAGTGCATCTTACCTGCCAGAAGTGTTTCCACGGCCATTACAAAACCACTTCTTGCTGGTGTTGCAGTAGACCACACAGGCTGGATCGTGAATCCCACAATAACTGAAGAAGAGTCAAAATTAAACAAGAAATGCACAGCATTTTTATATAAAAGACCACACAGAACAGAGCCAGAAAACAGGGAAATTGCTTGCACTTCCCCAACTTGATTCACAACTGAAATCTAATTATACTCCTGCAAGACCTCTGGTGTGGCAAACCGACATATTAAAACCAAAAATCAAATGGCTGTAGCCTTTTACAGCTGTGTAAAGCAACAATGCATGCACAATAATTCCAAACTGCAAACAGAGACCATAAAGCAACGAAATAAAATGACACAAGCACATGTTGACAGGCAATTCAGAAACATTAGTCTGGTCCTTTACCTGCAAGCATGCACAGGAAGGTCCTTGGTATAGTAAGTGTCCTCCTCATCTTCCTCAAAGTTCAACTCTGCCAGTAATTGGCTGGCCTTCACAACAGGGTCGTCTCCATTCTGTAACACACCATCAGGGCCATTGACCTGAGGAGACAAACGAATTTAAGGGTCATGAAATGAAACTCATTGTCGACATTATGCATTATATGCCACAGGATCACACATCGTCAACTGATACTGGAAAAGATGGGCGCCAAACTGGGCAGTCAACCAGACCGATGAAGTCTTATGTAATGTAATTTTTCCACAGCAGCAGTCATACTGTCCCATCATTAAACGGACTGTTGACAGTATTAGAATAATTGCCTCTACTGACCAGTGATTGTTATTTTTCAGTGACAATGTATTCAGTGCATATAACTACTAGTAAGAGAAAGAAATAACTGCCGGTGCACATATGTATGGGCATTTTTGCTGGTCTACCACGCAGGAAATTCAGTCTTAGTTCATATAGCAATAAAGTCCAGTAGCTTTACATGCTAGTTATATTGGCATGCTAGCTATGTTAGCCGTGAGCTAAGCTGGCTAGCTGCCGTGCTAGCCATTAGCGGAATAAAAGCATGGTAACGGAGGCAAGGCGTCAGATGCTAACGATGTTGTTAGCCAGCGTTAGCTGATTCACGTTTTGTCAACACAGCAGGACCCTCATTCATGCACAGAAACGGCGTGAATAACCACACGAACCTGGCCGTCTAGCTGACTCTGGGTTTGGCCTTGAGTCTGGGTCTGGCTCGGCAGGGTAAAATCGGTGAAGTCGTATTCGGAGCCCTGAGTGTCCGCTCCCAGCAGCTCGGCTTCCTCGGTGTCCAGGAACGTTAGAGTCTGCGAGCTCGGCCCGTACGCCTCGACACTCATGTTTTTCACCCTTTTGTCAGCGGTATTTTGGCTGTTGCTACAATATTCCACAAACTGTTGCTGCTTCAGATCAAACCGAACAACGGAGACAAGCTAATAATGAGAAAATGACAAACAGTGGTGGCAAGAGAGAAAGACAGGGGGAGCCTTGATCGCGGCGGCGTTCCGTTCGTCTTCTCCACCCCCGCTCCTTTCCTCTCATCCCTCAGTACCACTTGTCTCCTATAGGAAGTCACCTGTAGGAAGCGAGAGAAGGGAAGGAGACAAGAAGACAGGTGCCGACAGAATAGGGACAGGTGTCAACTGATCGCTCAAATATCTATATATCTACAGATATAAATATATATACTCTTTGACAAAAAGTTTATTATTATGCACTGTCAAACTTTACTTTATGACTCCACAAACTGTCTTACACTACATTTAACCGTTAAAATTAAATGTTCAAAATTAAAGATAAATCAAGAATGCACGAAGCACATTTGCATTATCACAACTTTTATTATATTTTGAATGTATCTAGCAGGAGGACCTTAAAGGGGAAAAACCCATCAGGACTGGTTTGCCAGTTTCAGCAGGCCCCATGAAAATGCCTTCAAAATAAAAGGTTTTGGTTTTATTTATTTAAAAATTTATTTGTTTGTCCTTATTAGTTAACACTAACGAAACAGCGTTGTTCTGTCAGAAACATCTGCATCTGTGATACCTTCATCCATCCATCCATTCTCTTCCGTTTATCCAATTCAGGGTCGCAGGGATGCTGGAGCCTATTCCAGCTGCCATAGGGTGAGAGGCAGCGTACATCCTGGCAGTCTATTGCAGGGCTAACACAGAGAGACAGAGAACCGTTCACACTCATGGGAAAAAAAATGCCATACAAAACCATGTACAAAACAATACATTTACACAATAAAATACAGTGGACACTTTACTAATGATTATTACAAAAACATGCAAAGACACATCAGGTATAGATTCAATCTTTTGTAGGCTTGGTTTGTTTTAGGTAGTACTATGATCATACTAAAGTTTCTTTCCCAAAAAGTTGGGATGCTGTGTAAAATGTAAAAACAGCAAAGCATTTGTGTTTAAGACCCAGTGATGATGCAGCAGGATAATGCATTTTGCCCAAATTTTCACTGCAGAAACTCAGAATGGTACTCAGTAGGTTGTATAACCCTCACGTCTTTGTATGCATGCCTGACAAATCCCATGCTTTTAGAGAGAGATCTCTCCTTCCAGATCTGGACCAGGGCATTACTGCAATCTGGTAGCGTTGGATGAACTGAAACATAATGTTCCAGAGATGTTCTATTGGATTTATGTCAGATCAGTCAGTGGTATCAATTCCTTTATCTTCCAGGAACTGCCTGCATACTCTCACTACATGAGGCGGGGTATTGTTGAGCACCAGGAGGAACCCAGGACCCACCACTAAATTGGTTGTGCTGAACAATGATACTGGCAGCAAAATGTTCTCCACAGCTTCTCCAGACCTTTCCACGTCTGTCACATGTGCTCATGGTGAACCTGCTCTCAAATGCTTTAATATCTAAAGGGAACAAGTGTGATATGGAAAACGAGCGAGTGGTGGCTGCAGAGAGGGGCCGGCAGCTGTCAGAACAGCTGGGTAAGTCAGAATGAAAACTGGACACTGTGTGTGGTGTTGTATCACTCTGGGTGTGTATCTCCCGTTTCCAAGAATATTTAAGTTTATTCCGATGGCCAAGTTTTGATTAGACTGTTTGTTTGTGAGGCTGTCGTTATGGGAGCAAACATAATGCTTCATATCTGTTTAATGTCCTCTTCAGCTTTGCTGCACTGCATCATTTCATTTGTGTGTGAAACTGATGTTTGCAGGAGGTTAAAGCTGCAGCAGCTCTTACAGAGAAATGTTATTGTTTGATGTGTGTTTGGGCTTGTGGCCTTCATCACGGCCATCATAAAACATTGCATTGTTTTAAACAGGATGAGACGTTGTAAGAGTACTGGTATAGTACAGTGCTGTGCAAAAGTCTTGAGCCACTCCTCATTTCTTTATGTTCTGCTTTGAATGAACCAGAGTTTCTTGTAATGTTTAAAGTGCTCTAGAGTAACAGTTCTCCAGTTTTTTGAAGGTCTTAGAAAGTTTTCCTTTGGACATTTGCTGCTTTTTCGCTCATTTTCAGTCTCGTCATTGTACCTGACCATTTTCACAGGATGTTTTTTTCTGTTTTAAGCTACACATTAACCATTCAAACAAAAGAATGATTCTAATCTAAGGATAGACCTGTGTTGTCTGTACATAACAGACAACTTGGTAAAGAACCAGTTTTAAATTGTGTCTTTAGACTCTTTGTCAATTGCAGCCTGTTGCAAAAACACATCATTTGTTCCCATTCCTGTAGTTTAATCTATAAACATGTCAACAGCATAGTTTGACGGGCATAAAATCCTCTTGCATCAAGGAGATTCCCAGAGAGCCATAAGCTAAAAACTTGGCACAGTTTCTGCCTGGGGTGCAGTGTTTCCTTAAAAAAGCCTGGGAAAACTGAGCATGTGGAGGAAAAAGGTGGCAGGCCTAAAACAGTACCTACAGCAAATGAACATTATCTGAAAGTCACGTCCTTAAGAAACAGGAAGAGATTCAGTGAAGACCTTACACAGGATCTGGGAGATGTATCTGACCTTTTAGCTGATCCATCTGTTGTTCACTGAAGCCTCATCAGAAATGGTATCAGTTGTCAAACAGCCATTCTTTAAAAAAGGAAGCAGGCAAAATGCTGAGGTAGGTATAATGTTTGCTGTTTTACATCAGGAATGATTCTTGAATTGTTTGAACCATTTCATTTTACCAAATAACACAGTTTGTAGTTCCTCCACCAGGTGAGTATTTTTCAAGCAACAATAAAAACGTGTCATTTGCAACATCAGATAGTTTTTTTTTTCTATATTAAATTAAATATAGGGTTTTAATACACACTGTTGTACTTTATCAGTTACTAATATATTGCTATGAGGTCCAACCAGGTTATGGCATTCATGAGGTTCACATAAATCCTTGCACTTTCTCGTGCTGTGGTATTTTAACGATTTTACATTGGGGGCTACATGCAGTCCACTTTTGTCATAATAGTGCCAACTGTGAAAACTCAGTGTAAATAAGTTCAACCATACATTTAATCCCTGTGTTATCTCAATATAAGGAAAACGAGAGCAATTTTAACAGTATGTCTCAGTTTTACAACATGATAAAGAAATGCAGCTCTGTTTAACAAAATAAATTAGTCAGCATGACTCTTTGGGCTTTAATTGTAGGAAATTAAAGCCCCAAAACAAATTATGGTTGCTTATTGCCCACACTGTCCTGTAAATATAAAGCAGAAAAGTTTTAATTATCAAAAAATGTCCTATTTATTGATTTTTACTATGGACACATTGTAAAAGAACGAACTTTCTGCTGTAGATGGTGACAAAAAGGAAATTCTGTCATTTAATTATTACTTTTGTGTGAAATGAACAGCTGTAAGTGATGTCTTCATCAGTAGGACAAGCTGTAAAATGCCCAGTAGACTGTACTGGAGCCCTTGCCAGGCTGATTCTGGCCCTCGTGCCTCATGTTTGACACCTGTTTTACATCAGTAACAGGTTTTTTGGGTTTTTTTTTTTTTTTTTAAAGTGCATTAGTAAGAATTCTAGGAGCAGGTTGTTTGTAATCATGAGCTTTCTCCACCTTCCCCCAATCCATCAGGTCAGAACAAGTTCAGCAGGTCTGTTTAATCACGCCCAGCATTACCGTAACTCAGCCGAGCATCACAGGAATCCGAGACTACGTCAGCTATGAAAGAATTCAGCGTGACAGCACAGGTGACGAAGTAGTTAATCGTTTCACCGAGTACACTTCACTGTCTCAAGATAAACTGCAGGCCTAAAACTTTTCGGAATTTCAAGTGGCTGTACAGAGACGGATGAACAGTTGTTGAGGAACGGCATAAGGGAAATGGCGAATTTAATGACTGACATCAAGATCTGTCTAAAAGTTTGCAAGTGAGAATAAAAGAGACATTTCAAGTTCATAAATAATCTGACCAAAGATTTCAGATCAACAAGGACAAGACCAAGTCTGTATGAAGCCTTTTTTAATTATACACAGTGTTCCATTCGTTTTCCTTTGCAATCCTACCATACATACACAGGACAGACAAATTAAGTTAATCACATTAGTTATTACTAATTGCATTTGCAATATATTCCCTGAGATTAACAATTTTTTCCAGGTTCACATTTTGAAAGTCATCACATTTCTGTGGGTGAAGTGCAAAGCGACAGGGGAATGACAATTTCCAGACACCAACCTAGTCGGGAGTGTTAGAGCCATAATATTTCTAAGACACCACACCCAGGTGAGGCACAAATGTGACAAACAAATGTCAATATCAAGCCCTCATTTTCTGCAGCTCCAGGTCCACAGCTGGCACTGGATGTCGCAGGTTTGGGAGCCACACAGCTTCCCTTAGATGAAAACATTACAAGCCAGTGGCCCATCTTGGACAGTTGTGCGTGCCCTCATATTGTAAGTCAGTCAAAAGTGGTCAAGCTTTTGTTAAGGCTTATCACTGCTGTCCTTAGTGCCTTTTTGCGCCTCCTCACTGGGACTCCCCTCCAGCAGTTTCAGCATTTCCTGTATGACAGCCTGGAGGCCCCTACCCAGTTCCTTGCCGCTGTAGGGCCTTCCTAGAGGAGGCACATGGACAAAAGCAGCACGGCCCTTCCCCAGGTGCAGAGATGTGTAGTAAGTGTAGTCACACAGGTACCTGCCAGGGGCCAAAGTAGATGGATGTTAGAAATAATTGCACTCTGTAGCAAAAGTCAAGAGGAGGAACTGATGGGAGATACACTCAAAGGCTGTGTGCCAACTCTGCAGTAATGGAGGTATCCCCGACTGCAGTTTTCAACATCGGCTTTAAGCATTTAAATAGATTAATGTCTGCATGTGCCTTTATTTTGAGAGGAGACAAAGCACACACACTTATCAGACCTTGTTATCAGCTATGGATTCTGTCTGTTGGGCCCGACTGCAGCATTTAGAACAGACGTGTAAACAAAAGCTGTGCAAACACACTGTATGTTTGCTAACTGTATGGTACCATTTACTTTGAAAGATATCTTATTGTGTTCCTTTGCTACAAAAGGCAGCCACCCATATACGGGTGTGCAGCTGAGTTATTTATGAAACATTTTCAAAAGCATCACGAACCTTCCGGCATCCTCAGAAGTGGACACAGTGATGCCAATGCCAGCGTCATTGACCCTTTTACAGATTGTATCCATGTCTAGGATTGATTTTATGCAATCCGGGCCGTTCACCACGCAGCACTGGGAGTACGGGCAGAAGCTGCAGTTGTCTGGACGTGTGTAGCCCTTATTATGAGCGCACTGTTCAAGAGTGACTGTGGTGGCTAATCCGGAAACACCGACATGCACCACCAACTGTTCACAGGAAATCAAACAGGAGACACTGGTTCATTAGGGCATTTACTGCATACTTTGCAAAAGTCTTTTGCTTCCAGCAAGGAAACTTCTCATATTTTAAAGTCCCCTTGAGTAATAGTTCTCCAGACTTTCTTTGAACATTGACTGCTTTTTCACTGACCATTTCCTGATGAACTAACTCAGACCACTTGGCAAAGCACCAAATTTTAAATTTTGGCACTTTATTTACTAGAGGCCTGTCACAAGAACTACTGTTTCGATTTCTGTATATGCACCAATGATGACAGCTGACAGGCATAAAAAGCACTTTTGCACCAACAAGGTGATTCCCACAGAGCTATTAGCCAAAAACAAAAAACCCACTAGTTCTCTGCATGGTGTGCAAATTTTGAGGACAGCAGAGAAGGGGAGGCTCAAAGCAGCAGGGCAAAAAAAAATTGATTGAAATGATCCATATACTGTTACTGAAGCCGCATCAGAAATAGCTGTCAAGAAACCATTCTTTGAAATGTTTGGTTCAAATCATTGTCAGTATGGAGAAGGCCAGGAGAGAGGTTCAACAGTGAGAGTCTACAGCCTGTAAAAAGGTGGACGCTCTGCTATGATTCAAGTCTAATCAAAATTTCAATACCATCTGGAAAGCGTATGGCCACAGTCATGGACTGGCCTCCGCAGAGCCCGCAACATTATTGAAACAGTGTGTGATCATCTTGATAAAGACTGGAACAAAAGGCAGCCAACATTCAAAGAAAATGCTTGGAAAACTATTCCTGAAGAAATAACCAACAAGAACACTTGCCTAGGAGAGTTCAGGCTGTGTTGAAGAATAAAGGTAGTCACGTTAAAACTACACAAACAGTGTTTTTGCCTTGCATACTGTGCTTTCACATGTTTCAATTAAATCACTACACTCATTTCCAGTTTTCCTAGCAAAATGTAAAGAAATGAGGAGTGGCTCAAGACTTTTGCATAGTACTACATGCATACAAAACTCCATCTGTAAAATAGTGTGTATTTCTTTGAATACCTGTGGCTTACGCCCTTTCCACAGAGATGGTAGTAGGAGCTTAACAGCCTGGTATTCAACAGGCACCTCACACACATACAGATCTACTGCCTCGCCCAGTCCTAACTGCTCCAGCTCCTGTGAACACACCCAATGTTTATGTACAAGATAATTGCAATTTGCTTTACAGGCAATAAACCAACATGAGCACAAAGTGACAGACCCTTTCATCCACAGCTTCGTGCTGTATGTATAACAAGCCCTTTGGTGAATTTACTGAACCATTTTACCGTATACATTCATTACAAATTTACACTTATTCAATTCAGGGTCCTGGTCAAGCTGGAGCCAGGCTATTATAGCCTCTGATCTGGCCCTTTTTAGATTTAATTGGCCAGTGTATATGGTGTTCTTTTGTATTCATTTGTTGCATTTTATTGAGGCATCCGGTGCTTCAGTGCAGGACTTCCCCAACTTTGGAGATAAATTAAACCGTTATCTTAATCATTAATCTCTGATTACCTGTACTGCAACCCAGCTGGCGTTCACGGCATGCTCAGCAAATGGCCCAAACCCTGCAGAAAAAACAAATAAAAAAACCCCCAACTAATTAACCACATCTGTGGCGAGGCAAACAACAGAGACAGCTAGAGTGCTTATCTTTAATGGAGAGCAGGTACAGGACCGATGTTAAAAAGGGGACTCTTCATTTAAAGTGTAAAGGTTACTTCAAGTTAAAAATTAATTGCAGTACAAGCACGTGACACAGTGAAGAGAAACGGAGTGATTTCTTTGACATTATCAAAGCCAGGAGACAAAATCTTTTATCCCCGACAGCGACATTACTCTCTGCAGCGCGTTAACTTTGAAAGCAGAGCCATCATCCATTCATGATGTATTTACAACAGCTCAAGTGCAATAGTAACTGTGCACCTCAGACATAAAGAACTCTGAGATATAACAGCACTGCAAAAAAAAAAAAAGACTTGCAGACACACTGTGCACATCTCGAGTCCTCTGACCAATCAAGAGCTCTCACCTGTGACTACTATTTTCTTCTTACTGGCCATTGTCCTCGGTTAATGTGACTGGAGCTGTGTTAAATGAGCACTAACAAGGACCCCAGGATTGTCTGCGCTTTGTACTGTCTTCTTCTTATTCACAGCTGAAAGGAAACGGCACACAAGACGTGTATGGATAATACTGCCATCTATTGTTTGGACATGCATCTCACTCTCTCCGCAGCAGCTCATACTAGACATAAAAGGGGGGATTTGTGGATTATTTTTCCTCCCTTTAATCGGGAAATAAATCAGAGACAGGAGGGAGCTGACAACAATCATTTTTTAATGCGTTTTAATGAAAGACAGTGCAATTCGAGCCACGGGAATACTGAAAATGAAAGCCAAGCATCTGTTTTCTATTTATAGATTTAAAGTTAGAGAAGTTTCAGTTGAAGGGAATAACAAACATGAACACCCTGTCTATTTTTTTGGAGAGAGGGAGGGTTTCTTGCCAGCCCCAAAGTGAACATTTAACCCCCAACCAGCGGCTCCGGTGGAGCTGCTCAGACGCACGGTGAGTGGCACAGGGTGTTGCAGAGCCTTTCTCCCCAGAGAGTCAAAGTCAAAGGACACTTCTCCGTGACTTACACAACCTCTGACACAGTCGGTTACCTGAGTGTAGAGGACAAGCTTTCTTCTCAGTTTGTTGTTAGAAAGTCACGGCTAATCTAATTTTGCCTTGCAGGAACAGCCCTTCTTTTTTCATTCTCGCTACACTGTGCGGTCCACACCCCTGGGTTGTGAAATGACTCACACATTCTGGACACTGCATCCTGTGTGGCTGGCACAATGAAGAAAATGCGCTCTCCATAGGTGTTGGAAACATTATAAAGTGAATGCTTCACAAGATGTATCTCATTCATGTTACTGGCGCTGTGGCTACAGTACTGATCTCCATATCAAACACCCACACGCACAGGACAAATCCACGGACCCCCTACACAACCTGCACTGCAGTCGCTACCCCGCCCCTCCCTCTCTTTTTCTCCCGCCTCAACTCATTCACCTTTCTTTCAGTCTTGCCTGCGTCACTCACCGTGTCTCTGTTGCCACGGAAACTAACGATGCCCTCTCTGCTCTGGTGCTGATGCAGACGGGCTGTTGACGTCACCGCTGAGGGGTGGGCGGAATAACAATGTTTTGCTCGACAGCAGGGTCTCAACTCGCTGATATACTGTACTGCAAGGATGCTGTATTTGTCTCTCATACGTCTCCCTATTTATCCCCCTCTGTTCTATGAGGCTGGGGGGGCTGAAGTACATTCGCCAGCCATATGAGTCATTTCATGTGGGTTAAAAAAAAATAGTATTATAATTGCAAAGTAGCTGCACGCATTTTTGTTGAACAAATACAGGCGGCTTTGGAGACCTCAGCAAAACACCCTACATAGAGTTTGTTTTCCAGCAGCCACTGATGGACATGTAAGGGCATTAACCTTTCCACAAGTTACTTTCAATCACAGTGCACACTGGTTTCCTCCATTTACTTTCAACGTTTCCTTCCCCTTTCTCGTTTATGCTCAGTTTAACCAAGAACACCATGAGACATAATACCTCATCTTAAGTCTGGTTTGCATGAAAGTTAACCGTGATCTCCGAGCCTCTAATCAGGTCTAATCACAGTCTGATTAATAAATAACGTTGTAATCTGAATTTAAGCTTTAACCAACACAACGAGATAGCAAGCCTGCTCTGCTTCCACTTTTCTATTAATTTTTATCTATTAAAAACCTTCTTTTGACTGAGCTGGAGGAACATTTTCAGCAGAGCCTGCTGCGCTCTTCTCCCTTTCCTTGGCCTTCGCCCCTCACACCTTCCCCGCCCAGTCTCTGCTCACTTCTGGCGACCCTGAGCTTTTTTATGCTATGACATCAAACCACAATGCATTGCACTGTTTGGAGTTTACCTAATGTCTCCATGGCGATAAAGGCCGGCTCTGCCCCTTATTCAAATTGAACCGGAAACCAACGTCATTTTGGGCCAATCTCCGCGCTCTGGAGTGACATAATGGAATTTTTAGGGCTAGAAAGCGAGCGAGGTCTGGCGCTGCGCATAGCAGTCGTGCCATCGGGAAAAGACCATATCATATAGAGGCACATCAGAGCCCCAACAGGCACAACAGCTTAGCTGAAGTGGTCGACTGAGTGATAAGACGAGAAAGGAGATAAGGAGACCGGATTACACCAAGTAAGAGTCAGCTGATTTCCTCATGTTTGGATGTGACTGTTGAACAAACGTTAATGCCTAACGCTCAACACTCCCTCTTATGAGGGTGTAGAATGGAAACAAGCCTCTACACAGGCACCGTGGTGAATACTTCGACGGTCTCCGGTATCTATTCCCAGAACACGATGATGAAGAAGGAGATTAATCTGAACCTAGACAATCAGAACTCCGAACTCAAATCTAACCCGCTCCGGGACGCAGACGGACTTCTCAACTCCTCAGACTTAGGACTCCTGAAACTAACCTCTCCGGACCTAGAGCGACTTATTATCCAGTCCAACGGTCTAGTCACCACCGCCACCACCACCAACCCGACTTCCCAGTTCCTTTACCCGAAGTCAGCCAGTGACGAGCAGGAATTCGCGGAAGGTTTCGTCAAGGCGCTGGAGGATCTTCACAAGCAGAACCAGCTGAGCGAGACGGGGTGCGTCTCTGTGGACAGACTGGAGCTCCTCGGATCATCCAGCGCAGCCGGCTCTGCCAGCCTTCAGGCATCAGACCTCCCTGTGTACACTACGCTGAACGGCTACGCGGCCAGTCCGCTCGGAGCCACCACCATCAACTATTCCACGGACACCATTCCCTTCCCGCCGCCGCCGTCTCATTTGGCTACCGCGCAGCAACAGGCGGTCGCTGCGGCCGCTCTGTCACGACTCCAGTCTGTCGGCACTTTGAAGGACGAACCTCAGACCGTGCCGGACATGCAGAGCTTCGGGGAGAGTCCTCCTCTGTCCCCCATCGACATGGACAACCAAGAGCGCATCAAGGCGGAGAGAAAGAAGCTGCGCAACAGGATAGCCGCCTCCAAATGTCGCAAGAGAAAGCTGGAGAGGATCTCTCGGCTTGAGGACAAGGTCAAGACCCTGAAAACGCAGAACACCGAGCTGGCCTCCACAGCCAGCGTGCTCAGGGAGCAAGTGGCCCAGCTGAAGCAGAAGGTGATGAACCATGTTAGCAGCGGGTGCCAGCTTTTACCAAACCAGGTCCAGGCTTATTAATTCCAATAATGGTGCTCTTTAATTGATGTTTATTACAGCTACAAATGTGGCCCGAGGATACAGGCCTGCATTATAAAGAACATTTGTGCCCCGTGTAACAGAAAATCCCTTTCATGAGACGCTTAATGCGAAGCCAGTGTGGATGCATCCTCCCGGCTATGGTTGGGAAACATAAACAGAGACGTTTACACGGAAGTGAACAGGCCTCGATAAGAGCTGCAGGTCAACTGGAAAACGAAAGCTGGTGGGGACTACAGCTTGCAGTGTTTTGCAGCAAACAGACTGACTTTGATGTCCTTATTCTGGGAAAGCCATGTAGCAAAGTGCAATCCACTGAACTGGTGTGGCACTTATTTGTGTGTAAGCTGGACAATCTCAACGTGGGCGCAACCAAAACACCGGGGTGTCACCAAGTGCTGTCATCCACTGTGTAATATAATGCCTTACTTGTTTACAAGCACTTAGAAATGACAAATATCTATATTTTATTTACTGAAACATTTCTTATTTTACATATGGTCTTATTTCATTGTTTTGTTTTTTTGGAAAAATGAACACTGCATGTCTTGTCGCTTCTGTGTACAGTAACCTTTGTACTTTCCTTTATGATGGCTACTCTTGTACTTCTACTTGCCAAACTTCCATGAATGTATGTGTATGTGCTGAGAAACTCCATGTATCATGTGTAATGAACGAGTCTACCAGACATTATTAAATTCACTACATTACTACAGCTCAAACGTTTTGTTTCTTAATAAGAAGACAGCCTGCTGATTACAGTTTAAACTTACACGACATCTTTTCTACATATCTCTTTTTGCACAGTTGACACTGTGGGTGTTGTATTAAGTGCTGTAGAGAAGCTGAATCAAGCCATAGATGGTCAAACAACTCAAAGGGCAGAAATGAAGACATCACTGTAGCATTGTGCCCTCTGCTGGGCACAGTACAACTTTAAACCATTTCTGAGCTATCACATGTGCACTTCTTGTAAATCACCCGCACTTTGGGAGAGGCTGTTGAATCCACACAGAACTCCAGCTTTGAGAAGTTGTTTATTGATTCCTTATTTTTAGTAAACCTGGCATTACACAGTTACAGCACAATTCACATTCCTAATGCCTGACAGGCAGAAATTTGTATTTACACAGGTTAAATGTAACAGGGTGAAGAAAGAGGAGGAGCAGGACGGCTGAACGGGAGGATGTGTGTTCCTAAGTTATTAGCATGTTTACAGCTGCAGTAAGATACAATAAGCAAAGTAACAAAAAAAAAGGACAAATGTGGTAAGAATCACTTTTTAATCAAGTGTTCAGCATATTCACTTTATTCCCAAAACACTTTTGATGTTTGGAGCTGCTGCACAGAGTAGAAAAACTACCAGACAGGTTTGATAGCACAAGTCCAACAAGCAATGTTTTTGGCTTTAAACATCTCATCAAGACCTTCTTCATAGAAACTGTACATTCAAACGCCCGAGTACAGTGCTCAAAAACTTTCAGCGAGACTTCACTGCGCTGATGATGGTCAACAAAACAAAACAAAACTGTTCTATGCTCAGCCTAGCCTTAAAAGTTACATAACTGATATCAAAAGACAAACAAACTTCCCACCAAAGTCATGTGGACATGAGCAGAGGTTTTACACTGGAATGTTTAACTTTCCTCTCGAGGAATCATCTTAAGCTTTGTACACTGTGCACTGTAAACACACTGTCATCTAAAAGCTGGGACAGTTTAGCGATTGAATACTACTGAACATCTCTTAAAAAGTTGAGTGCAGAATGCAATGCATAATCTAGGAAGAACACTAAAAATAAATTAAGTTATAAATAATACAAAATAAATAATTCATGTGATGAAGCTATGTCTTCGCATGCCTCAGCGTATGTCTGAATGCATGACTTACAGGTTTGTACTGCATACACAAGCAAACAAATCCCTTAACTTGAGCCTCACGGAAAGAGAGGAAGAAATAAGAGTCACAATTTAACATTTAACATGCTCAAAAACATCATATTCTGTCAAAAATAAATACGTAAAGACATAAATATCATCTACAAAGACATAAGAGGCTACCTGGGGGTTGGTGGAGATGGCGGGACTGTGCTGCACCAGTGCTCACACTGAATCACATGCCTTTCTAGTGAGTGCACGTTGCACATTGTACGCATTGAATGAAAGTAATACAATGTGAAGGGGGCTGTGGGCTTAACATCTGAAACCTTTAGCCCCACCGGGTACCTCCAAGTACCTTAACTGCATGACAGATGGGTTTTCAAATCAGACAACCGCTCATACAGATAACCATCCAGTCAACCAGAATCCATTAAAAACATCAATGACATGCACCTCTTACTACGGCACAGGAATGAATCCAATATCCAAAATCATTCTCACTTTAATATATTATATATGCATTTCACCTTTAAAACATTTATACACTCTTCAGTTAGCGAAATAGATCCTGTATCCTTTTATTTTGTCCCATGTGTTAAAAAGCAGTAACAAAAAAGTTTGTTTTTTTTTAAACACCGCATTAATGTACTCTCTGAGTCTGCTAATAAACATTTGTTTAAAATTTCTGAGACAGGCCTCAAAGTAATTATATATCTACACTCATAGAATAAAGAAATGCACTTCTATTACAATCACTTATTTTCAAAGTTAACATATTTCATAACAAAACTAAAACTGACACACTGTATGTCTATGAAAAGTTTGCACCCAGGTGTTTCCAGTGTTGTAATGGTGAAGTGGTAAAGACTTGGTAGGAGAACAATAGGCTCCTGATTCTCTGTCATGGTGCTGAGTATAAGCCAGCCGCGAGTTATTACAGAGCAGTAAGAAGGTCAGAGTGCAGTGCCATTTCTTTAAGGACAGGAGAGTAAATATGGCAGACACATGTGCACACTAGCTTAAGTCATGGGCTTGTTTTTTGAAGTTGTACAACCACGGTTCCTATGGTGGGATGTGCATCTTCTACATTAGTCAGCTATACCTGACCATATGATCAAATTCAGAAATGCCTATACCTGCATCTTTTAAGGTGGAATGCACAGGTTCTCTTAAGTGATGTATGAATTTCAACCAGATTAGGCATCTTGTTAATCTTTTGGATGCAAAATGTTATCAAAGTAAATTAGTCATACCTTTTCTGTTGACTTTTGTTTTGTTATGAATTACATTGCCCCTTGGGGATAAATGAAGTCTTTCTGATTCTGATCTGATTTAGTATAAAACCTCCCTAAACAACAGGAGCAGTGCATTTTTAGACTCCATGAGCACAGATGTCTTGATTGGTTGAGTGATATGCACAACTTGCTATTTTTCCACTAATCTCTAAAGTAAAGAGAGAAACGAGCTCTCAAACAACCCTGTAAGGACACCAAACTAAAACACAACTATGACAAGATGATTTCACATGCTCAAAACCACAGCTGACCAATTCAAAAACATAAAAAAAAACATCAACCAACACAGCAACAAACATATTTTCAGTGGAAATAAATGTAGAAGAATTGCCAAATGATTGGTATCTATTTAGGTCTGAGGCATTGGTGCTGAATGGGAGTGGAGGCTGCAGGAGAATACTGCTCCTTCACAACCTTTTAGAGTTCAACCCAATCACAGACATTAAAAATAAGGAATGATGTAGTCTTAGCCTAACTGGCCTTTTGCAGTTCTGTTATAGTGCGTGTGCAGCTATTGAAGACTTTTTACGATGGTAACCATGTTAAATGTTCTTTACCTCTCTGACCAAATATGCATAATCTCATAATTTCTTTACTACTGACAACAAAATAACCACATCTTCGGGGAGAACTGGCTGATGTGGACAGTAGCTGTGGTGTAGTGAGAGGGGTGAAGAACTGAAGAGCCAACTTGCATGTGTCTCTATGTATGGCAGTTTCTCTGTGTGGTATGAAAACAAACAAAAAGAAAGCAAAACTCAAAAAAAAAAAAAAAAAAACTAACAAGGTGTGTGGATCTCATGACAGCAGACGTGTGTGTAGCTGTGTTCAACAAGCACAATCCTGATGGGACCTCTGAGGCTGCTCGCTGAGCTGTGGGCCCTGTTTAGCTCCGGTGATGGTGGGGTCGTTGTTATCCAGACTCTCTGCCATCCTCTCACAGATGATGTCCACGAGCCGCTCGAACGTCTGCTTCACGTTAATGTTGTCTTTAGCGCTTGCCTCAAAGAACTCAAAACCTGGCAGAAGGGGTGACAGAGACAGACGCGCTGTGGTTACACTTATTGTTTCAATGTGCAGCTTATCCTCTTAACCCAGTGATCTCATCGTGGCAGGACATATCAAGACTAGTCAGGCAGGCAGCTCAAGTCTGATGACATTTTCCTTTATATCAGAAGACTGAAGAGATTTTAAAACCATTTCTCTAAAACCTGTCTCCCTTTGACTGGTGGATTGAGATTGACCCTCATAGTCTAAGAGTCTAAAAAACATCCTTCTCACAGCTGCAGCTACTTAGCTTCTTTGTGTATTTCCATGTTTGTAATTTCTTAAGCTCTGATGATCTGATCTGTTAAACTATCAGCAGATACCTTTGCTTAATTGCCTTTAATTTAGAGTTACAGTAGTGTGCACAAGTCTTGAGCCACCCCTCACTTCTTTATGTTTTGCAAGGATAGTGGGAAACATGCAAAAATACACAGAAAAAAGTATATAAAAAGGCAAAAACAGTGTTCTCCAGGCTTCTTGAAGGACATTCAGAGCTTATCTTTGGATGTTGGCTGCTTTTGTTCTGTTATCTGTCAAGATGATCCCACAATGCTTCAGTATTTTCAAGGTCTGGGCTCTGGGGAGGTCAATCAATGACCAACGGTGTACATGTTCTTGTCTATTTTGGCACACCTTGGCATTTTCTAACATTTTTTCCTTCCTTAAGAATGGCTTCTTGACAGCTACCCTTCCACTGAGACCATTTCTGATGAGGCTTTTAATAAAAGGTAGCTCGATCAACTGGAAGGTCAGATGCATCTCTTAAGTCCTGTGTCATACCTGTGTTGATTTTCCTATTTTTAACAACATAATCAAGGATATGATTTACCTGCTGCAGACATTTTAGGCCTGCCACATCTTCTTTGGTCTCCACTTGTCCACTTTTCTCAAAACATTTTTTGACACACTGTACATCACCTTGCTGGAAATCACCTTGTTGGTGGAAAAAACTATTTTATGTCTGTCAAACTGTTAACATTTGCAGTTTTCATAGATTCAGCTGAAGAAATGGTGAAAAATGATGTGTTTCTGCAACAGCCTACTAGTAACAAAGTGCCTGTCCAAAGAAAAACTCACAAAGCCTTGAGAACTGTTGTTCAAGAGCACTCTAAACATTATAAGAAAGTCTGGCTCTTTGTATAAACAAGTGAGGAGTGGCTCAAGACTTTTGCACAGCACTGTATTATACTACTACTCTTACAACCTCTCATCCTGCTTAAAACATTGTCTGTAATGTTTTATGATGGCCGTGATGAAGGCCACAAGCCCAAACACACATCAAACAATAACATTTCTTTGCCAGAGCTGCTGCAGCTTTAACCTCCTGCAAACATCAGTTTCACACACAAATGAAATGATGCAGTGCAGCAAAGCTGAAGAGGACATTAAACAGATATGAAGCATTATGTTTGCTCCCATAACGACAGCCTCACAAACAAACAGTCTAATCAAAACTTGGCCATCGGAATACACTTAAATATTCTTGGGAACGGGAGATACACACCCAGAGTGATACAACACCACACACAGTCCAGTTTTCATTCTGACTTACCCAGCTGTTCTGACAGCTGCCGGCCCCTCTCTGCAGCCACCACTCGCTCGTCTTCCATATCACACTTGTTCCCCACCAACAGCACCTGAGCGTTGTCCCACGAGTATGTCTTGATCTGGGTCGACCTGTTTGCAAATATAGGATGGTTTAATGTTCTGACTCACTGAATCTCACAAGCATTTTTTGGACATTAAAGCAATTTAATCAGAAAATATTTTGACACATCCCTTCAACACAGAACTGTGTGGATCCGCTACCATGGCTGTAACTGGCCATTTGTAACAAGGTTTCGAACATGTTAAGAAAAACTATCTAACATACGATCTGCTGCGTTTCTTTCTCGTTCAGCGGTGACATACACTTCTTCCATCTGCGTTGCAAACACGGAGTTAGAAAAACCAACGGTTATTTTTAACATCACAGTTGATCCCTGCATTTGTTTGCTGATTTAAATAATGACCTACTGTAGTCTAATAGATCATTAGACTATCTCCATGTAGTGGAACCACAGCTGTACGTCTCAGAAATTTAGATGGAGGATACGCTGAACTCAAAAGGAAAGCTGGGCCAAATTAAGAGAAAATAAGATTGCAGCTTAATGAGTCACCACTCTCACAGACAATCAGCCGTCCCTCACCAGTCTTGCACAGCGTTGAAGGATTCCTCGTTGGTAATGTCATACATGAGGATGAAGCCCATGGCACCCCTGTAGTAGGCTGTGGTGATTGTCCTGTAGCGCTCCTGCCCAGCAGTGTCCTACATTCAGAGACATTTTTGAGAATATGCATGATTATTGTCAGCAGAGGACAAAGAACACTGACGAGGCACCTGCAATGGATTTGTGGCTGTGCAAGAGCCTCCAAACTCCCATGAGCATTACACATTCTTGTGGTGTTTCATGTAATGAGTACTTGGTTCCAGTGTCAGGCTTTATGGCTCGTATTAAGTACGCTTCAAGGGTTTACACAACAAATAAAATGAATCTAGGCACAGAAGAGGCCAGTTCTGGTACTGATTAGCGACACACGATAAGACAGACTCCACTGTCACTAATACGATGGGCAGGAAAAATCAGTATTTTAATAGGATGCAGTCAGCAGGTAAAAAGGAAATTCATGATAACGCTGAATATGATGAAATCTAATTTGTTTGCCAGTTTGAAAAGCTGGAGGAATTCATGTTTAGTGTTAGCTGGCAACATTCCCAAAATCGATTTATCATTTTACACATTTCAAACAAAGTATCAAGCTGCATGTGAGGATCTGTTTTTTATCCCCGTTTTTACATCACTGTGAGGTTTGTTTCAGTTTCAGTTAAAGGTGTGTTATAGTTTAGGCATCCACGATCATGCTAGGATCTGACTGGATCAGGCAGTGAGTGTGAGCTCCCGCTCAGGTGTCAACGTTCTCCTAATTATACTGAAACTACATAATAATGAACCAACTATGTGTGAGCCCTTCAGGCGGACTTCAAACAAGTATAACAAGTACGATTACGGTAAGTGCCGTCTCCATCTGTCCATGAGTATAATTAGTCAGATAAATAGACTACCTTGACTTTGTGAAACTGGATTTGCAATCTGCTGTTATTTTATATAGAATAACAATCATGTAAAAATATAATGACAAGTGTGTGCAGCAGTCATATGGACTTAAACCATTAAAAAAAAAATCATAAACGTGTACGCACTGCAGGCTGCATTTGGTTAAATTTAATTAGCTCTCCAGCTGTCCAACTCCACTGCTCTGTGTGCTCTGCAGCATAAGAAAATCTTGATGTCAGTTTGAACATTTAAAAATTATGTAATGTACTGGAACTTATGCCTTAGTGCCTACTGCAAGTCTCACTCACCCTATCACGCATACATTCATAACTCAATTCCATTATAAAATTTGCTTGTATTTTCCATCAAACACTGACAGGAGTTAATTAAGTGTGTTCCATAAAGACATACAAGTACTATTTTTGTGCTATTAGTTACATTCTCACCCATATCTGCAGCTTTATCCTCTTGTCATTCCTGTAGATGGTCTTGACCTTAAAGTCGATGCCCACAGTGCTGACAAAGGCCGGCGTGAATGAGTCATCTGCATAGCGGAAAAGGAAGGAAGTCTTTCCTACGCTGCTGTTGCCAATGATGAGGATTTTAAACATGTAATCAAAGTTTTGGTCCGTAGACTCCTTCTGCCCGTATGTGGCATTTGCAGACGCCATCTACGCAAGGATAAGGATAAGTAAGTTATAAAGAACAAAAGCTTGAGGAAACAGCATGCAATGTTACTTTGCACGAAACAGCAGAAACACATTACAGTATGCACAGTACAACAACTTAAAATACTACAAACTACATTTGTGCAACCTGAAAAAACGCCAACAAATTTGTTGCAGATGTGTTGTATTTGTTATATTTACTTCCAGCAAATTTGCAGGGCATGTATTCATGACAATAACTCCTTAATTAAATAAACAATTCCTCTGCTGGTGGCTGAGAAACTTTATGGTTGGTGCAGTACCCATCAGAACATTTTTCCACCCACTATTCCCTGAGCCAGCAGATCAGAGCTTTACTAACCCACAAAAAGCCAGTTTAATTGCTTTATATACTCCTAGGACTATCTACAAGAGTAGAAAATTATTTATTAGCACATTTATTTTGTATTATATTTACTGTAAATCTATATCAGAAAACTAATTAGTAACTATATATTTTTTTTGTAGTGAAATAAATACTGTGTCCACTCTTTAGACCAGGAGTGTCAAACATAAGGCCTGGCCCATTGGATGGCTTTCAAAAATGTGAAGCCGGATATAAATTAAAGACTTTTAACTGTATTTTCACAAGTTTTACAGCTTTTTCTACAAATAAAGAGCTCCCCCAGGGCCGTTCATACTACACCAAAGTAATGAAGTTATAGATTTCTGTAGTTTTACAAGTTAACTTCTTATAATTTAAGCTCAAAGAGTCACACTGGCAGATTTCTTTCATTTACTATAGCAGCATTTCTTTGTCATGCAGAAAAACTGAAACATACATCTGAAATGGTGCTGCTTTTTCTTATATTAACATATCTGATTATATTAACATATCTCTTTCGGTACACTGAAAGACACGTTTCACTGCCCACATAAAAGCGAGCTGTATGTGGCCTCCGATGTAAAATGAGTCTGACATCCATGCTTTAAGGACTCTCTCCTGCAAGCTGTAGGCAGTGCTGCTAGAAAGAGAAAGAGGATAGTTTCTACCAGCCTTCAGCAAAAATTAGTAGAAATCTGTCAAACTGAAATATGCTGGCACATTAAAGAGCTTTTACTTTACTTTTTTCATTCAGATCACTGCGTAAAACCCTTAAACTATGTGATCAGATGGTCTGGTGAAAGACTTCTGATGGTATTTAAATGTGAAAATACTGACTGTAAGAAAAACTACAAATTAGCGAGGATTCAGGTGAACTCAGCCGATTGAAACCCTGTCACTGGGCCAAACAGGTCAGCAGCAGGCCAATCAACATGGCCAGCAAGCACTTCCATCAAGCTACTGTTCTGATGGATCCTGTGGTGCAGAGGCCTCACCACTATCTTAATATTCTAGTTAAGATAAAGTATAACTGATTAATTAACATGTTGAATTAAATAATTTTCATGCATTTTCCAGTTAGTCTTCAGGTGGTGAAATATTTCACAGTTTACTGGCTAAACTTTAACCAGATCAAACAGACAGGAAAAGCATCAGAAGAAAACTACATACGCAGAGAAAAGCCAAATCAATCTATATTACCCACAAACATCCTTTGAAGCCTCTTTTTTTCTAAACCAACATTTGTCTGAGTAAGGAAGTCAACAACTCTGAGGCACAGAGCTCTGAAATGCATGTACCACACAGAGATCAACTCTATTGGAGAAGGTACCTGAACTCTGAAAATAATATGATGAAACAATTACAGCATCATAAAGTTTCAGTAATGAACTCAATAAGATGTGCCTCATTTCATCGCATGCTGACATCTCTTTTAGGGCAGATCTTGTGTATCAAGTGAGCCTTACAGCAGACAAATATGTTCTGAAAAGGAAATAGTCTAAAAATATATCTGTAAACTTGTGTAAGGTTCCAGCGCTACAAGGATGGTCTGATAGAGGGTATTACTGCAATCTTACATGAGATCATAACTAAAAACAGCCTCATGCATACCCCTGATGGGGCTAGATAATGGCATTACGGTCTGTTGCGTGAGATATTAAGCTACTGCCTTGGATGTATCAGGACATGAATGAAAACTGATGCCGTTTCGCCCAGATGCTGCGTCACATCCAGCCAAAAACAGATCACAGACACGAGTGTTTCTACGTCATATCAACACAGGTTGGATAAGAAATGCACACCTCCACTCCACACAGATAAGAGGGCGGAAGTACTAGGGCTTAGCAGGCTAAGCGTCAGCTAAACTGACTACCCTTTCCCATCCAGGGAGGGCTGGGACCTGCGTGAAGCCCTAGGCTGAACAGCCAATTATGGATGCCCGTATGGTGGGCCAGAATGTGCTTCGTAGGGCATTGTATTTTGGAAACGGCACAAACAATAGTGCCCTCTCATATCACGTCGCTAATTTAAATGGCCTGAACCACACCGCCAATTAACACCGGATCTTAGCTCTGCTGAGAATAAGCCTGAAATTGACAGGTTGGTTCACTTTAGCTAGAGAAATACATGGTAACACTATAACGCGTTTTCATGCACCTTAGCCACCACGAAAGGTAACAAAGGGGATTAAACGAAATTAACGCATTGCGGATAAAACGGAGGTGTTTAGCCTCTATAAATAATCTGAATTCGGCTAGCATCCCTACCTTTAATGCTAACACAACAGCCACTGTTACTAGTATTTATATGTGGCAGCAGGGGCTAGCTAAGCATCCCAGCTATGTCAAATGAAGGTTACTCCTCTTAATTTACGGCTAAACACGCTATCAAAATCTCAGACTATATAACCGATTTATAACCCACATGCTTTCTGCTGCTACTGTCACACTTGACAAGGTCTAAAAATAACAAAAATCGCAGGGATTTACCATGAAATGTGTTTTCTCCTCGGCTTCACTGCAGCGGCTAGCCCTGCTTTGCACCTGCAGTAGCTCTTACGCTTCTTGATTGGCTGCCTCCGGCATAAGCAGTTGCTAAGTGTAAGAATGATTGGCATGAGACTTGACCAATCAGAGAAGAGAAAAGACTTCAACATTGCCAGAGTGACCATACAGCGCTGGATGCGTTTTCTTTCTTAAACTGGCCAAAAGAGAGGACAGGCTCTAATAAAACAAACTCCGAGAATTTGAGAGTTACCCGAGAGTTAACATACATGCATAAATCATGCTGTAGCTTAATAAAGTTAAGTAAAACTCTAAGTACCACTGGGTATTCTGTCTCGAACTGATTAAAGTTTGGTGCAGTACTTAGGTAGGATAAAATACACAAGTAAATATTCTTCTTATCACTCCTTGATGTATAGAATTGTGTTTCTTAAAATGTTTTTATTACTACATTTTTATTACATTGTATAATACATATTTTGCACGAATCTCCAAAACTCAGCATTCAGTTCAATACATTCAATTAAATTTTATTCAATTTAGCTTTATTTATATGACACCAAATCACAAAAATAGTTATCTTGTGGCGCTTTATGTTGTAATTCAGCAAGCTTACAATAAAAGAGAGAAAACCACAACAACCAAACAACCCCCGATGACCAAGCACTTGGTGACAGTGGGAATGAAAAACTTCCTTTTAACAGGAAGAAACCTCGAGCAGGGCCAGGTTCCGGGAGGGGAAGCCAGCGGTATGGCTGAGTGAAGGGAGACAGGACAAAAGAAAGGTTGTGAAAGAAAGCTAGAGATGAATAATAATTAATGATAAATGCAAAGTGGTAGGGACTATTCAGGGTCACCTGATCCACCCCCTAACCATAAACTTTATCATAAAGGAAAGTTTGAAGCCTAATCTTAAATGTCGAGAGGGTGTCTGTGAATCACCTAAATACATTACAAACTGGGAGCTGTTTCCACAGAAGAGGTGCCTGAAAGTGAAGGTTCTGCCTCTCAAACTACTTTTAAATATATTAAGAAGTAAGCAAGCAGTCCAAGAGTGAAGTGCTCTGTTGGGGTGATATGATACTATAAGGTCTTTAAGATACGATGTCTTTAAATACAACCATTTATCATCTTAATCTGTTATCCACTTAAGGTGACAGGAGCCTGGAGCTTTCACAGAGCGAGATCCACCCTTTGGAAATTAGAACTGAAAATAAAATTAGCATTGAACAATGTTTGTCTGCAGTGTCATGTAGAAATGGATTCTCTTTGGAGCTGCTTTTAAAAAAAGCAGTAATCAATACTCATTTCCTTTAAGTGATAAATGCATCTTTATGACTTGCTTTTCTCATAAAAGGAGAAAACGGGACATCACAGAGTGAAGAGCTTTTCCTTTATTGGCAAGGCATACAGTTCTAGTTGGACAGAGGGCTAACGCACCCACAGTTAAACAGCAGAGTTGGATTGTCAAAGCTGCAGAGTTTCAGTTTATGACACACATTCCTAAAAATCTCCACGCACAGAAATACTGGTCTTGGTTGGCTGTTGAGACTGTTCGACAACGTGACATCTTCACTAAGAGTCAAAGAGCTTTCAGATGAGCGCACGTACTCCGAGATCCTTTATGAACACGTGATGCGATCAGATCAGTGATGACAGAGGAAGACAGGCGATAGGACGTGATCCAGAAAACCCAGACGGAAATCTGTCACTCAGCAATTTTTACACCAAGAGAAAAGTGAAAGTGAGTATTTGCTTATGTATAATGTTATATTAGAAGTGAAAAGGAAAAGTTTCTCACACATGAAACTACGTGTGAGTATTAAAACCTTAGACTAAAAAAAAAAGCTACTTCTCCGTCACATCGTTGCTGACAGGTAATACAGAAGCAATAAATAAACTGTACACAAAGTACTGTGAGGAAAAAGAACACAATGAATTAGTGACACGCAGAGACACACACACTGACTCTTTGCATGTTGTGCTGGTTATAATGTTGTTAAATAGTCCTTTAGTGTTGAAGGCATCCTTGAGAGTTGAGTCGTCGGCTACAGAAAGGATTGCACATGTTTTACTCCAGCATGTCAGTGACCAGAAAAAAATCCCAAGTTAAAAATAAGGCTTCAAAAAAACAAAAAAAAGGAAGAAAGAAAACTCAGTCACACATTTAAAACATAAGTTACACTGTTTCATGGTAATAAAAAAGTTTCTCGACAGGATGAGTTTGGTAAGTTCTCTGCATTACTTTCATAGTGTTTGAATCCAGCAGCTAATGTCACGCATCTCAACAAAACACTTCTTTTGCACAGTCAATTAGTTCATTATAAAAAGGACCAAAAAAAAAAAGAAAAGAAAAGAAAAGACAAGGAACTTCAGCCCTTCTGAGCGTCAATGGTCCAGCTCATCCAATTCAATTAAACTACCAGGCCGTCCGTCAACAGAAAAGTGCAGAAGTGTGAGAGAACCGTACAAAGTGCTTTGAGTTTTTTTCTTCTTTTTAGCAAATACTTCAAAAAAAAAGAAAGAAAAGAAAAAGAAAAAAATGCGAAAGAAAACTCATTCACCCAGACAACAAACACGTCACTGTTTTAAGACAATATCAGTTACTGTTACGGTTTGAACAGGAGTTCAGAGAAACAACTGAAGAGAGAGAGAGAGAAAAAGGAGCAGAGACACTGAGGTCAGATTGGCACACTGGGTGCTACAATCAACCAACTTTATCAGTCACTGATGGAAAGTAGCCAGTGGCAAAATGGAAATTACAGTACGGGTTGTGTCATGCTTGCTTGGCACTTGTTTTGTCATTGACTACCGGCGTGTCCCTGTGGAGAGCAAAGTATTGATCAATGAGAGGGAAAAAAAGAGGGGAGATTCAGGCACAGGGAACTGGCTCTTTGTAACCTCCTGGGTTTTTACAGTTACAGCGATGCTAACATCTGTCATTACAACCTCATCAAGACACTGCCCTCATTAGTGCAGTAATCTATGCTAGTGGATGTTACCAAAAACACTATTTCAGTAGGTAGATGCTGTGTAGTAAGTATAATGGAACTCTAATAGCTTAATGTACTCGTAACTCTACTGTGACACTGAGTTTTTTTCTCTTTTCTTTTTATGTTTTTTTTTTCTTTTTGCATGATGTCTGTGCTAGTTAGTGTTTCTCAGTCAAAAGCCTCCAATGAGTTCATGTTTTGGCTCGAGCCCTTAAAAACAGACAAAAACGAAGGCTACCTATGAACAAAACTGCAAAGTGCTAAAACTTGAAGGCAAACTGATAAAATGGGTGCCAAACATCAAGTCAAATACAAATAATCCAAACAATAAAGCAACAAAAACAGAAAAATAACCGACATTTTTGGGGGTAGTCCTACAGTTAAATATGTTTTCAATGTAAAAACTTGCAAATCATTTACCGCAGTACCAGAACTTCAGTTCCACATGTGGACACTGGGAGGCACCATAAGCACAGCCCACATCGCTCTGGATGGAACTCCTAGAGCGCCTAACGCTACACTGACCCTGGCTCAGTTTTGTTGCTGACTATATCTCATAAAGATTATTAAAAATGGAAATAATACATCTGAAAACATGAAAAATAATATGCGGTGCCAGCTCAGTCGTTATAATCATTAAAGCAACTTGCCTGCTGAGTACAATTAAATCGGCTGTGCAACACCAGCTGAAAGGAGTGCCACTGCATGTATACAAACACAGTGATAGAGTCACTTCAAATATCTGCTACATTTAAGGTGTCTTGCAAAAAAAAAAAAATCTTTCATAGCTCTTCTTTTTGTGCTATGAATTTGCTTACACTTCTTTCAAGTTTGCTCTTAGCTGTAGCTTCAATTTACTGTGTGTGAATCTAAATAACAGACAACTGAATTTTAAAAAAAAACTTACTAAAAATGAAAAACCAAAAATAAAACAAAAGGCAGGCAAACCAGCATTTGCAAGTTTGGCAAGAAGTCTTAAAAGACTTTGTTGTGTTTTCGCGGTCATTCATCACTTCCTCGCTTCCTTCACACAAAAAATACTCCGTTAGAGGAAGACAGGTCTGTCTTTAGTCGTAGCGCACTTTAGGCTAGCTGGTAGAAAAGCATGTATTTTTCTAACCTCTTATCGTCTCTGTGGAACTTCAGCCACAATTTGTCTGAGCGAGAGACACAGATTTCCTGTCCTTACTGGAACAGCGACTGGGCCTATCTGTCTCTCTCCAGTGCAAGTGACTGCTGTGTAAAACTGCAGACTTTCTCAGTCCTCCCCCACAGCCTCCCGCACTCCCGTACTCCCCACCTTGAGTCCTGCTCTTAAACCCCATCTGCAGAAAAACAGAGGTGGTGGCGTTTGCTCGAAGTGGAAGGTGGGGTGTGACAGAGGGCGAGGCACTGAAATGAAGAATAATTAAACGAAAGAAAGTCGAAAGAGTCGAAACTATTGACTGGTGCTATGTGCCAATTCGAAAGCGTGGAACTCCAGAGACGCCTTCGTCCGTTTCTCTTTCTTCTGCCATATCTTTCTCCGAGTCTAAAGAAAACGTCCTGCCCGAGTCACTTGTAAGCATTTTGGGAAGCCTTCGCGATGCAGGAGAGGCCGAATCGGATCTATAGATTTCATGCCTCCTGCTGCTGCTCTGGCCCTCCTCTTCCTCAGGTGGACTCTCTGTGTCAGACTCCCCCTCTTCTTCTAAGGTCAGCTTAAACTGAAACTTGTCAGCAGAAGCAGACCCGCTACCCCGACAGTGTGCCGAAGCTTCCCCTGCAAAGGTATCTTCCTCCTCCTCCTCCTCCTCCTGGCCCTCTGGGTGAGGTGATGGGCTGTGGGGGATCATGCTCTGATACCACTCTCTGTTATCCTCCAGCGTGTCCAGGATGTCCTGCGCATCAGGGTGCACCAGGTCGGCCCATGTTTCCCACAGAGGATGAACGATGTAGTCGATGAAACCCACCTGAAAGAGAAGGCAATGTTTAAGACTGCGAATAACAAACTCAGCAGTAATGCTTTGACTTAATCAAAGAAGTCCATCTTTCCGTGAGCATGAGCAGTTTTGTATCCGAACTAGTTTTCTTCCTGACGTCTACATCCATCAACCACAGGAAGCATGAAGCTAGATACGGCTAATGTTTACATGCTGTCTCCCTATCATTAACATAAGGCTCTCATCATAAAACGTATTTTGAGGACCACTTCAGTGCCTTTTAGTCCCATTATATAAAAGAGAGGGGATCTCCAAATTCACCTCACAGCAGAACAATCTAAATCTAGACTGACGAACAGCATCAAGAGGAAAAATAAATGAATTTGATTTTGAGGGAAAGCTTGCGGTTTAGGTTATTCCCCACCTGGTTCTTTTCTACTGAGGCATTGTGCTTGTCGCACATGGGGCTGATCTCCATGCCTTTCTCTCTCTCTCTGTCTCCCTGTGTGAAGAACTCCACCATGATGCGGTCTGTCCACTGGCGGTACAGCTCGAGAGGTTTGGTCGGGTTACTCAGGTCTGCACAGTGTACCATGTTCTGAAGAACCTGCAGTGGCAAATTAAACAGGTGTTGTCACATGTCAAATATATAGATTAGATTAGATTGATTCTATCTTTGTATAAAAAAGAGTTCTCACCTGTATGCGATCTGAATAGTTGTCTAAAAGCAGGACTCCCAGGCTGGTCACTTTCTTAGTCTCCACCATGGTCTTCAGGTCTGCTAACAGGTTCATGTGTTTGGACATATCTGTGGCGAGCACCTGCAAGAACAACAATCACATTAAACCAAACAGAAGTCCTTGGAAAAAAAAACAACTTAAGCTGAGATAGAGCTACTGCACGTTTACGATCTTGACTCACCATGTCGATGACCATTTTGCGAAGCGACTGACGCTGCTTTTTGTTGAGATTCTGAAAAATATCACAGTTGTCTTCCTGCAGAAGCTTAAAGCCTACAGCCAGGTGGTGATTCTCTAGCACTGACAAGTCATTGTACATCAGGGCCAGCTCTGAGTCTGAAGACAAAAAGGCATAAAAAACTTCAGCACTCTGAATGTAAAATAAATCACGATCTCGTCAGCTACATAGTTAAATACACTCAGCACCCACACACATTCAGATAATCCCCGCAGAGCTACGAGCAAACTCACTGGTGTTGATGAGAAACTGATTGGAAACTCCGGGGTGATCCACGTCGTGGATGGCGCTGGCGAACAGCGCAGCGAGGATCTCCAGATCAGTAAACACAGCCTTGGATGACACACAAAGAGAGACAGTTAGTTTTGTGTGTATGTGTGTGTGTATGTGAGGGTATCAACCTGGACTGTGTGTTTGAGCGATTACCTCCAGCGCAGGTGTGGACAGCAGCACGTGTGTTGATTGGACCACGTCTGCAGCATGGATGTTGTTGTGGTAGGCCACATCAGCATGATAATGGTCCTCCAAAGTCATCATGAAGGTAATGAAAGTATCCACTGGAATCTTAAAGGACTTTAGCAGATCACGTTCCTGCAGCAGCAGAGGAGAGGATGGGTCATGCAAGGTAAAGATAAATGACTGATTACCAATTGTTTGCTAAGTCATTGATTCATTGACTTCATTGACTTCATTGACTTCAGTAAATTCATTATACACTTGTTTGCTGTGCTGTGTTTGAGGCTATAAAGTACAGGAGCCATACAGTACGCTGTGTGCTGTGATGTAGTACCTGGAAAATGGTGTACATGGTGACTGTCAGTGGGCGATTCCCAGAATACTCAGAGACCTTAAAGATGTCAATACCCCATCGATTTATATCCTCGAGTTCCTGTCAGTGAGAAAGTATAAATACGTATATTAAACAACATTCAGTATGCGGGAGGAAATAGAGAATTAGCCTCAGGGAAATAACAAATGAACTAGTCCTCACACCTTAGCTAGGAGTCCTTCCTGGCTAGCATTGACCCCAAATCGAGGAATGGTTGAAGGAGCGAGGCTGGGACTGTGGGTGGCCTTCTTCACACCGCTGATCTGGGACATAGGACGCTTTTTCTTGTCTTTCTCCTTGGTCGGGGGAGACATGATGTCCATGTCATGTTGTTTCTCTGCCAGTGAAAGTCATCCAGTTAACAGTAGTGAAAACAGACATGCACCACTAACACTAACTTTCTTGCTGTCATGCATTTCAACTACTCCTGTCTGAGCACTGTAGTGTGATTTACATGCATATTTACATATATGTGCAGCAGTGTGTAGCATACAAAGACGGCATATTTACCCAGAAAGGTGCTGGAGATGAATTCAGACACCTGGTTCCCTGAACGGCTGGTTTCTGACAGCTGGCTGAGCTCTCGGTTCAGCATCCTCTTGAACTGAGGACAAACACATGCAAGCATCAGTGAGCTTGATCAAACACTCTGTTTGCTAAACTGTGGACAGACTAGGTCAGATCAACTCAGCCGCCTGCTGGAACAACAGTTATCTCTTAACAACAACATAGAAAAGAAATACTTTACAAGAAAATCACTCTCTTTCAAAACCTGCAAACGGTTCAGTCAAATACAAGGTAGCAGATGCCACAGATCATACTGATATAAGATGTGTTGAGTCTCAGAGAAAGTCAGAAAACAAGCAACACGTGAACCCCTGGGAGTCTCCTACCCTCCCACCCAGTTCATCCGTCTCCTCCCCTCTCCTCACCTGAATGAACATCAACGAGATGGAGATGAAATAAGTCACTTCTGGCATTTCAGCGTAAAGTCAAGCATGGGAGCAAAAATAAAACGAGTGAGCTCTCAGGTTTAACACGCCTGTTCGACAGAGCTGCCTGTCTCAGAAAAATCCACCAGCGAGTGCTGCGGAAGCTTTGATTATAAATCTGTGGAAGAACAGGAGAATCGAAGCATATGTATGTGGGAATGCTGCTGGATGCCAGGATGCAAGGCAGAGAAGGCAGACTCTCCCTGACTCTCCCTCATTCACTCAGTTACTGCCTGCTCACTATGTGTGTAAACAGAGGGAGAATGGGGTACTCTAATCTCCACCTCCTTTCAAAAATGCCTAAGAATAGCAGCCAATCAGACACCCGCTGCAGCAGCGTGTGGCGAAACAGAGAGCCGTCATTGGCCAGGAGACGTACACAGTAGGCAGGGCAGAGTGAGGTTGTGAGACACACCATGTGCACCAAGTTTGAAGGTATGAAGGAAAAGCTTTGAATGGATGGGGAGGAGGGTTCATTCTTGTAGCCAAAAATAAAAATAGTACATCACGCACCACAGAGACTTGGTTACCCTGACCACTAACACAATCAGAGGAACAAAAGACAAAATGCTTTGACACAGAAATGCTTAAAGCAGGCTCCAAAAGTTCACTCACAGCTGAATCGTGCTCTGAAGCAGACAGAAAATATTAAAGGATAATTATGGTGGCCTTACTGTTAAGATGATTTATTCACTTTTATACAAAATTCAAACTTGGTAGTAATTACCATCAGAGGAGGAAAAAACTGCCTATGCGGCATGTAAAAAGCTCTTTCTTAAGTACCCTACTCACATATAAATAACTGAGTTATTAAAAGAGGTTGCATGATTACTCAAAGACCCTTTCTAGGGTCAGTAAAGATCCAGTTTAACAAAGCGGTTCGATAAGGTCGTCAGGGATGCAGAAACATTGTTCGCTTCAGCCTCCCATGCACCTGTCTTTGTTCCCAAGGGCCGGCATGGATAATTCTTCCCCAGTGACTGAAGCAGCTCATTGACTGATCTGCAGCAATTGTGGGGGCTGGGGAGAGGAGTGGGATGGATGGAGGAAGCATGCACGGTGAGGATTCCATTTCATCCAGTGCAACATCTCTTCCACTTCCACTCCCACTCCCACTACTCATTCACATTTTTCTGCATATGATTCAAGGAAAAGGGTGTTTCCCTGTTTCTAGTCCCTATCTGCATGCCGGGAATCATCATATGCATGTAAGCTTCTTCCATCTGCGGACAGATGGGGGCTTCTATTCATATATTTATGATGGATTCTTTGTGTTAATGAGCTTTCAGCTTGGTTAAAGCATCTGTGAAGGTAATTGTATTTACAGTAGGCCACACACAATCCTTGGGTTTAGTGTTGTACTTGGGGCCTTTTCTAATTTGGGCAGGAAAAAAGCACAGCCAAAGAATACATCCATTCATAAAGCAGGAAAATGAACATGCCTCATGTACTGTCTATATTATCCATTCTAAAAAGAAATCGGATGCATTTCATCTCAAAAAGGGGAAATGACACTAGTAAGCTGGAAGAAAATGACCGCACGGCTGCAGATTGAGCACCTTTCCCAGCGGTGGGGTCTAAAAATAGACATATACAGGAATAACGGCATAATCAGCCTCCAAGGTTTGTTCTCTGGTGCTTTCTATACCAAAAGCCCTCCAAAATATACAAGGACAGTCCAATAAGCTTCCAACTTGCATTTAGAGCAGGACCAGAGGACCCTGTCTTCAAAACTCCATCTCTCTGACCCTCTTACGTCTTTTAAACAACTACAGCAGATGTTTAAGCTCCCAACCTTGCACTTAATCCATTTTCTCCAACTGCAAGATTTTTCATTGGACCATGTCGTGTCCATCATGTGGAAAACCTGTTGGTTACGTACCCACTGTGTTTCTGAATATGCCACACATACCACAGTTTTCCACAAAATATGCAAACAGGCTTCACTCATGTGTGTGTGTATGTGTGTGTGTGTGTGTGTGAAATGTCCAAAAGAGCAACAAACTTTCATTCAGTCTTTCAGTTGACTAGATTACCAGCTTCTAAATGTCTAACCCAGCAGGCTATTAGTAGTGTGTTAGTGTTTTGTTGAAGTACCTTGTTGGAAGCCATCTCACTGACAGAGTGTCGGGTTTTCAGCGTCTCTAGTTGCTCCAGACACCAGTCCAGCTCATCTAGAGTCTCTATGGCCAGCTGCTGATGAGGCTCCTCTGTATGTATATCACATATATATGTATATATTACATTTCATTCGGGGGGACATGTAAAAAAAAAAAAAAAAGTACCCAAATACTGTTCCTAAACTTTTATTTTCTATATTTGAGAAGGAAAGTCTGTATTTCCCTCTCAAATATCGAGCTGCATTTTGTTTCATAGTAATTGTATCCATGGGATGAGGCTACACATGCCTTACATTAAGCATTAAAAAATAGTGCATTGTAAAGGAGGTACAAATAAATGCATTTGTGATAATAAAATCAAACTTTCATTTTCAAAGTTTCAAAGTTGTCAAGTCATTTCATTTATAGCACATTTAAATACAACAAACTTTGACCAAAGTGTTGCAAAGCAGGTAACTAAGACATAATTTCATCCTCTTTAATACATGAAAAGCAGTTAAAAGAAAGTTAGAAGCACTCAGTGAAAGAATAAAGATTATTCCTACATTGCTGTGTTGATATTTTCATCATTACAGGCACATGGCTGGAACACTTGCCCACCACTGGATTTCATGTGTTGGTGAACAACATTCACTTACTAATTACACAGCTGTGATGTGTTTCCAGTAACCCAGATTTCCCAATTGACAGATTTAATCGTGTTAATATCCTTGCCATCTGTGTGTGTGTGTTTGTGTGTGAGGTTTTTTTTTTTAACCAGTGTGTATTTTGGGCTAATAAGTAAATAGCTCGTTCCAAAACCGCTACCGACCTGCGAGGCTGGTCTTGCACATGGATGGTGGGTTGCTGCCTGAAGATCGTGTTCTGTAGACAGAGACCATCCAAAGTGAGCATATTAAAGATTAAGCACAGCGTGTTTGTCAGGTGTGATGGTGAAAGAGCAAAAAGACTTAGGAAGTCTCCAAAAAGCCTACTTGCTGGCCGTGCGATCTTGCTGGCCGGTTATGACGGCGAAGTTACTTCGAACTGTCCTCAGGCTGGCGAGGACCTATGACAGGAACAAAGGAGTGAATGTACGAGTTCATCAAATGACACATTTGTAATGTGATGAAGTGTAGCTTTAAATGCTCATAAAAGCTTCCACTTTCATTAAACAAGAGCTTCTCAACACAAATCACTGACTATCATTTGATACTGTGGCTCTCCACTCTTGGCAGATGTGCTACCCGAAGGCATCCCCCACTCCCTTTCTGATGTTTTCATAGCATCACTGACACTCCTCTAGGTCACGTCTGCCACTGCATCTGTCACCAAACACTGACTCAGCATGAGGAGAAAGCCCACAGAGTATCAGATGTCCAGACTTGATCCATGCATGAGCCTTATCTGCCACCATGCATATCTTAAACAGCATGATCCAGCAGTATTGGATTCTCAGCTCCTTTCACTGTGTAAAGTGAGCACAGGAGTGACGCACATCCCACGCAAGAGCTAGGCAACACCAGCGGGATGCTGATCCTGTCGCAGGGCCAACATGATCCTGAGGGGATGTTCCGGTAGAGCACTAAAGCCCAGTCTCATACCATCTGGAGGCTGTTTTTTTTTTTTTTTTCTTAATTTGACCGTCTGCCAAATTTTCAAATAACACAATACGTAAAACAGGCTGACTGGGAAAGATTTCAGAGGACTCACCTGTGCAAACGGTGTGACTATCATGTCTTCTGTATGTCTGCAGAAAAGACACACAAGAGGAAAAAAGCATGAAGAAACACAAAATACTGAGAAGCTCAACTATAAATCCCTAAACTGTGATACCAAAGAGTGATAAAAAGAAACCTTCCTCGTATCTATTATAGTTTATTCTAAGTTATTAAAGACATGCACTGCATCTAGTGAGGCCGGTGAGGAAACAGTCTGGGTGAGGTGGAAAGGGTGGGCGACACGTTATGAACAGTTAAATATGAGTAAATAAAACAAAAGTGTGTTATTATACTTGACTGTCGCTCCAATTGAGCGTCGCATGCAAGAACAAACAAAAGAGAACGGGGTGTTTTAGAGAGCCTGACATGGGTCACAAGAGAGGTTTTTGATATTTAGTCATCAGGAGAAAGGAGGGAAATGATCATGAAGCCATCCAGAGGGAATGCAGAAGAGGCCTTCAGGGGACAGAGCCAGTGTGGGTTTATTTTCGCCCTAATTTATTTTGTTTATCATGTTCTTCTCACCGAGATGACAACCAGTTGACTTCCCAATGCTTCAAGCTTTCTTCCCTTTAAAAACAGATAGGCAAGAGGTTGAAGAGATCTGTGACTGCTTCAATTACAAAACCAAAGTTTTTCTTTCTTTCTTTTTTTTTTTAGATAGCATGAAATCTATAATGTCTTGCTTGGGGATGTAACTGAGACACACAGAAAAACAAACAAAATATTCCTTTCTTTAGAATCCCAGTGGAATAGATTTGACATTCAAGCACTTTGTGATGGGAAAACAGCTGCGAGCAATACATAGCATGTCCTAATAAAGTCTTTGAGAAAGCTAAATCTTCTCAAGGTGGATCTTTCTTATCAGTCCTCTTCACTCTATGAAAAACAAGTAAAATAGTTAAACTGCGAGGCCATTTGGCTTCAGAACTCAAACTGCAAACAGGTAAAGAAGCCAGCCCGTAAATCGAGGCACAATACTGCTTCCCCAGCCCGGAAACCTCTGAGCTCAAACAGATAGAGAAGAACAGAAAAGCAGAAATGCAAATATGATCCATGTGATCCTAGTGGTATCCCTTTAGGATAAAAAGCACAGCGTCAGGAATGGCGGTTGATACTTTGACAACCTTTATCCGTGATGTAAAAAGCTCTTTTTTTTACTTTTAGAGAACTTGATATCAGCAGATTACTAAATTTAAAGCAACAACATTCCTAGGCGGGGCATTGGATTTATCCAAAGGGATTGTTTTAAGCCACTCTCAATACATAGAGACAGAGGATTAACAGTTTCAACTGGCAGACTTACAGGTCACTGGCAGTGGAGGAGTTTCTGGAGGGACCTTTGGGTGAAAGGTCGAAGTCGGAGTCAGAGCGGTAGAGGAAAGATTCCCTCCGCTGGCTGTGAGGGAAATTGGTCGGTCGGGCCAGACCAGAGTTAGGGCTGGCCTGAGGGTCCAGGGGGCTGCGTCCCACAGACAATCCATTCTCCACATCAAAACTAAGAAGACATAAATGCAAAGAGAATTTATTAAGGTTAGATGGCTTAAGAGGCCATTTAGGAATTTACCAGCTTGTAGATTTGCTCAGGAAAGGAAATAGAAGAAATGAATCCATCCAAACTGTCCATGCTTCCTGGAAAGCTTGTTTTTCCATTGTTAGACACACAGTGCCATAAAATATCTCCCATAGAATATCTGCAATTTGTGCATTCATGTGTACAACAGCTGTTGTATATGAATCTATCCCTGAGTCTGTCACACAAATACAGTTCAGCACTTTGTGACTGCTTACAGCATCAGGCAGGAGCAACTGAAAACCAGCTGTCAACAGCGTTATTGGAAATACACCGAGTGGCTGGTCAAGTGGGTCAGCATGCACTGAGGTGAGAAAACGAGCTCCATTAAGAGCTGCAGGCAGTATAAAAGCAACAGCCATAAAATAAAAAGAATAAGGGAGAATAAATGTGGAAATAAGCATTTCCCTTCAGACCAAATTGACAGACAAACTTTTTACAAAATTCCAGTTACAAGTAAACCAGACTGGTGCTCCTCTGGTGACAATAACATGGACACAGTTACTAAAAGATGCAATATTCCATGTCTAAAACATCGCTACAGACCTTATAAGGACTTCTATCACACAAGCTTTCACTCTGATATTGTCCTTTCTTGAAGAGGAAATAGTGTAACATAGAAGTAAAGACCACAATAAGAACTCAAAATTCAAATTTAGAAGGGTGACAAAAAGGATAAGACATTGTGACATATATGAGCTCAGCTCAGCTCAGGAAGTAAGCTAAAATCAGCACCACAATTCAAGCTGAACAACAATGGTGGATAAGAAAACACATCCAAGTCAGACTGAAACCAAAATGAGGAGGTGATGAGATCCAAAGAGGAAGAATAGCTCTCAGCACTGGTGGCTGTGTGTAATGCTATAGCTGATTTATAAACAGGAAAACTAACCGCTAAAATCCATTAAGTGTGTCATTAGAGTGATACAAAAAAGAGCAGCTAATGGGCAGGATGGACCCATTTTTCATTATTAATATATTGAACATTAAAAGATATTATAGCATTTGAAACAGCGAATCAAGCAAAACCTGAGACTGTCAGGCAGCCAGCCTGGACGTACTTGAACTCCACAGCTACACAATCATCATGCAGAGAAACAATAGTAAAGGCACGAATTTTGTTTAGATAATGTGATGGTCTCGTGATACAAGTATGTGTGTGTGTCTGTGTGCGCGCGTGTACATACAGATGAATCCCGACTGTGAGCGAACAGCAGAGATAAAAATAGCAGCACAGTGCTGACGTGGGTTACACGAGAGAGGCGAGCCTAAAAATAGCACCGCGTCAGGTGAAGAGGAGTTCCTCCTGAAAAACACCGTCTGACTAGAGGAAAACAACAAACGAAGGCACGGCAAGGTCCTTCTTCACAGTCTAAGCATGTTTCTCCCGTGATCCACATTTCTACTTTCTCACAGCGTTGCTCTGAGCCTCGGAGACTTTCGGCCAGCAGCTCCGTTTGGCAACGCATCTCCTTTTGCTGAACAGCGTGAGGAGCTCCAGAATAGAAATCCACACTTTAGTAAAACAACCATTAGCAGAACATGGAGGATTTTGCAAGGGCAGATGCTGAGACACATTTGATCCCTTTCAAATAAACAGAACAGGGAAACCAATATTTCAAAATAAAAATCTCATGGTGCAGGTATGGGTTCCAAAGTGTTAGAGAATAATAACACACAAACCCAAAATGTCAGTGATAAAATTACCACTAAATCAGATTCTTGTGCAGCTGTGTGGGGTCTAGAGTGTAACAAAATGCACACATTGAAAGACGTTAACAACATATATAGTCGCTGCACACTGTGTTGCATACAGCAGTTGATGCTCCATTTAAATGTTCAGCTTCAAAGTGACCATGGCTACATGCCTACCTGCACCAAGTTGTTGCCATTCGACTGGCAGATGTTTCCATTAACAAACAGTTAAAGAGGTGTAGCTAACAAAGTCGGCGGTCAGTGAGTGCACAGTATAGAAGGTGGGGAGTAATAATGTGTTTTTCACATGGTCAACATTTTTGACATTTGACACAACTTGAGCAAAACCACAGCTATCTGCTGCCCCCATGAATGACTACCTTTTACTCCAATCCATGAGCTATTGACCAACTTTGGCATTTGCAGAGTTGTGCTGCTACAATCCAGCCTTTACAGTTGGCATGCATAAAAACACTGCATTCATTCCTCTCATGCCTGCTGCGTTCTGCAGTACTCTCCCCCCCAAGACGTTGGTGTGTTACCGGCTATTACATAACAGCAGAAGCTGATTTCCCTCCGTTCATGTGACAGATTCAGACACACTGACTGCATCACAGAAGTCCAGGGACTCAGATAATAAGGCCAAGAAAGTGCGAGTGACTAAAATGTCAGACACAGTACAGTGGGACTGTGCCAGCGTGGCTGCTAGAGTGAGCGTGCACGAATGACAGACTGGCTGTGTGTGCAAGGGGTAAAAATAAATCATAATTTTATGTGTAAATAATACAAACAATGAGTCCCAATGATGTACGCCTACAATGTGTGTATTTTAATCTCAAATTACTGAGGTGGGGAGATGGTCACGCTCTCCTCACCTTTTCATCTTTCCAATTTAACCCATCTCTCTCATCGTGTCCTCTGTATTAATGCTGCGCCCGCTGCTCTCCTCGCGTGCTCTGATTATGAATCTGTTTGTATTTCCGCACGTCTCTGTCTGTGCAGCTAAAATTAACCTCCGCTCGCATGTGAATCGAGAAAGGCAACACTGCAGCTAAAAATAACCTTCAGGTAGAATTCAGAGCCCTCCTCTCTCTCTTTCGCTCTCTGTTTGCCGTCTCTGCCTCACAGAGCAGCAGATTCTTCCCTCCATTCATGAATATTTATGGAGGAGTTTCTATTTGAAGCCGATACCGAGCTAAAATTAGACCGCGGATCAAAATACCGCCTACGCCATTCCCCCACCGCTTTTTTTTTTCACTTCCAGTTTTTCTCTCTTTATCTCTCGCTGAGCTGTTGTGAGCTCAGTGCAGGGAAGGGAATCCTGACTCACTCGTGACACTTCACTGCTCACCTCGTACTCAAGCACCCCAGCAGACAAAACACGTAGTATTTTTGCATTGTGAAATCACAATCTTCTAGTTGTGGTTCATACAGTTTTATAACAAATTCTTTAATTTATGTAGCAAAAAAAAGAAAAAAGGGGAAAGTAGCTGTTACCATGGAAACAAGCGATGGAGATCTAAATAAGTGATAAAGTAAAACAATAACTCAAAAACAGCTATTTTTGAAAAAAATAGTTGCTGTTGAGGCTGTAAAGTTGTGAGTTACGGATTTTATAATTTTCTAAACAGCTGAATTGTGATTTTCTATATTTGGAAAAAATGAAAAAAGCTGTTTACAGTTTTTCTTGTAATGTCGTTTCACACTAAGAACAGTGAAACCAGAATATTCCAGTATTTTCTGCACACCTCCGATGTGCACGATCTTTAACTATACAGTTAACAAAATGTGCATTAAATCTGTCAGCTGAGGCATTCTGAGGTCAAAGGTCAAGGTTCAGGCTCAGTGTGCACATCGTCTGAACAGGAAGCTCCCACAGAAGCTCTGTGGCTGGTTGGTCTTCAGAAATGACTCCTCCATTGTCTTTTTGTTTTTCACAACTGGCACCCACCCACCCGCCTGCCCACCTCTCCTCCTTCTCCGGCACCCTTCCCACTCTCCACTCTTCTCTGCTCCAAGAATTTAAAAAAAGGGATTTTTAAAAAATATCCCTGTTAGTGTGGGAAGGTGTTAATTATAGTCCGGATAAAACTGGTGATGAGTGATAGCTAACGTGTATTTTAGGTTCTTCCTGCCGAATTAAAATAATCTATTCATCCACTCTGAGGACAGAGTCCCTCTGCTGGGCCTTAGTGAAAGTGCTACAGCCGGTCAATGTGCATGTCTGAACAGAGAAAACTGAGGCATGTTATTCATTTAATAATTTATTATTCAGATATTTGTATCACTGTAGCTTTACCACAGACAAAACATGCATTCTGACGATTTTGGGCCGGGTCTTTGAACTTGCACATTGTATGCATTGTAAAATAATGAGGTAGAGACGAAGTTTTCTGCAGATAAATCAAATTAATCACTGAAGAAAAACTTGAGCTACTTTTATTCTTAATTATTGCCACACTGTAAAAGAAACATGAAATGTTTTTCTACGTGCAGAGACGGTGAAAATAAAATCTCATATAAAAGCTAAAAAGCCAGCTGAAACGCGTAATGTGCCACCTGTTTGAGATTGGATATGGTTAAATAGAACCATCCTAATTTGGCATCTGCAGTCGCACACCAGGCTTCAAAGGTGGATATGCATGCACATGCACTTGCACACTTAATTACTTCTCTTGTCTAAAGACCAAATGAAGCCAGCATTCCTGGACAAGGCAAAGACTTTTAGTCAAAAAAAAAAAAAAAGGTGTAAAGAGAGAGGTGTTACCATGTTTGTTATTTAAGTGGCTGGCTGGTAACAAGTGTGATTGATGGCAACCTGTCAGTGGCCCTGACACTTGACACCCCGCCTGCGTCACCGCCTGTCATGGCAACGTCAATCCCATCTGGGGAGCATTAAAATACAGGAGCAACGGGGCAGAGCGAGCGAGAGAGGGAGAGAGCGAGGGCGAGATAGGCCTGTAAACCAGGGCAAGCTGTCATCTGAACCTTCATTCATCACTCCCAGGCCTTTGCTGTGACACAGCCAGAGGTAGAATTAGTTACACCAAAGCCGAGCTGCGCGACGAGCTGGGACATTTATTCAAACGCCGTATAAACTGATGCACAGAGCATTCGCTTCGTGCAAGAGAAAATCTTTTGTAATACTTGGGAGATAATCTGAAATGATTTCTAGTATGCGACGATGTGTCAGTGTGAAACAAAAGCAGCAATGCTGTCAAATTATGACACCGTGGTTCGCCTGCACTAGAGGCACGAGAGACATTCTCCGCCCGGCTTGAGTGAGACCACAAAGTTCACACCAGCAACTGAGAGTCCACACGCTGTAGCTCAGCACACAGAACAATGGGAACAAAGGGAGAACAGATGTGGTAAAAGTGGCCACAGTAGAAATCCACAGAGGCGATTTTGAGTATGAATTACATAAGTCATCAGTTTGTGCTCTGGGATAAATGTTGTGTTTTTTTTCTCCTGACGCTTGTGTGGCCCTTCACACACACAGCCAGGACCACCCTGTTGTTTGTCTTGCACGTCTTCTTCTTCTATTCTGTAACATCACGTTACTGAATCTGGCTGTGAAGAAACCCGATGGAGGTGGTATGTGTTTACATGTCGACAGTGTAGCTAGATTAATTCACAATCGCCTTATCCTTTTTCCCGGAGCACCAGCTGTAATCCATCTCTGAAAGTACACTTATATTTTCATTGGTTTCTTGCATCTTCTAAATATTTTCTAAAAGCAATGTCACGATTATTTTATAAATCTGATTATGTTATACACTGTGGGTGGCTTAAATGAAGTATGGTAAAACAATAAGCACGTCTCATGGAAAATGTTTCCTTTTTCCATGAGTGCATCTTATCAATTCACCTTCCCAACCATGCTCTGAAATATGGCGCAGTTAAAGTAGTGTGTTTGAACATCATGCAAGGACATTTGCCTTGAATTGAAGATGATAAAAATTCTAACACCCAAGAAAATCCACCAAGTAATGGCTCAAAAAGAAAAGGGGGTCGTGGAGAGGACTGGACTTAAATGCTGCGAAATGTGGATTTCAAACAGAAAAAACAAACAAAAAAACTCTTTGACTTGTCAGATCACTAAATGAATGTTGCATGGAAGAGTGGTGAAATAAATATCAGACACTGGTCTGACAAATTATGCAAAAAGCCTGTAAGTTATTTCTATCTCAGTTGGCCCAAAATAAGCTTCTGAGTCTATGGGTGTACATTTTCTACAGGAGAACACTAAATCTATTGAGATTTTGATATTGACTGAAAAAAGCTTGTGGTGTTTCACAGAGGATCAAATGTTCCTCATTTCACATGACTGTATAATAAAAGCACTCACAACAGATTTAAGAGAAAGAAACTTATCGGCCGTCTTGTCTGTTGTGTCACTGACAACTGACTTGTGCACCATTAACTCAAAAAAGGAACAGCCTTATGACAATTAGCCTAGCTAAACTTAGCTTGGCATGAAAACAAACAAAACAAGTATTTAATCTCATTCGAGGCTCATGTTTTAGTTGATAGGACATGTTTATTAGTGAGTTTTACAGGAGCTTATAAGTAGATTTTGTGCCCCTTACACAAAGCAAAGTTAGCTTCTGAGCTAACGTTCAACAACAAAGCAAACGTGTATTTCTCAAAAAGCCAAATTAGCATTTAGCTGAATAAGCTAAATATGTAAGAATTTGTTTCTCTGTTTCTGAATAATCCTCCTAAAACATACACACAGAGCAGTTTTGCTATATAAGCTGTAGATCTTTCTCAAACCATACAGCAAAGCAGCACAGACATCTAAACCAGAGTGCAGCTGTGACTGCTTAAGAAAGTAGTTGTGAATAGCAACACAAACAATAACCGTTTAGCTATTTTCACACTTTACAGCCAACAAAAACAGGCCCAGCAGGTCAGCCTCTGAGCGACAGAGGAGAGCTAATTATAGACATCGTGCATTGGTACTACTGATGTCTAACCACTGTTCAGAATTAAGCGAACCAGTAAAAACTGGTTTTAAAAGTGTGTAACCCAATGTAGAAGACACACTACAAAGACAGGGACTCAGAATCATTTGCCTTATCTTATCATTGCCTTAAAAAATGAAGACCCAACCTATACTTAGATTATTAACAGCTGAACAATTAACATTTGGCTTAGAAGAGGTAAACTTACAATTTCCTAGATGATGTAAAAGCTTTTGTATAGACATACTGTAAGAAGTTACTATTCTGGTTAAGGAAACAGAAGACTTCACGTTTAATGTGATTAACTATTAACCTAAAACAATGCATGCTTTCTAAAGAGGCAATCCTAGATAGTCCTGTAGAGGAACTTTCAAATAATCTATCTGTTAGCACTATAATTAACTCTTACCATCAGCTAACTTCAAGCAACAAAAGGGTTTAGAAGTCAGTATCGGTAAGTATATAGTTAGCATGTTGTTAGATTATTCTTGTTATCTCTGTAAGGAAAATCTGAACGGTTCTTGCAGGCAAGGAAAAATTCTTGGAAGGTGACTATCTAGTAGTCTATCTAGTATCATAAGTCACATAGCTGCAACCTTATTTTCTGGTAGGTCCAGTACTGATTGCTCGGAAATGACTGTGTGCAAAGTCTGGAAGGATGGATTCCCTCCTCATTACGGTCAAGGTGAATAAATAACAGGATTTATACATATATATATATAACACTCGTGCAGTATTACATTACATTTGTCAAACAGCATTTATTTAACTTAGAGAAAATGAGTGTCAGAGGTAAAACACTGCAGGTTCCTCAGGACTTTCCCTCTGATGGCTTGAGTCACACCCAGCTGTCTTTCTCAAATTTTTTTCTTCCTTTGAAAAACAATATAAAGTCTAGATGTGGAGCTCTGATTCCGTTTACAATGTGAAATGACTGCCGAGGACAATCTTGCTGTCAGTCATCAGTTAGCTGATACAGTGTAAGCAGTGGTGAGGTGTCACAATCAGAGTTGCAGTGGAAGAAGGAAATACTCATTTTTCCAACAAATGGTTTTAAGTTACAGTTACACAAGCGCTATCAGCTGCAAGAATTCCAAGAATTTCAGTGCAGCCAAATTGCCCAGATATTTTTTTTTTTTTGCATATTTTGTGCCTAATCTATGAAAATGAACTTGCATAACGAATCTGTCACTGCAAACACATTCCTTTTTCTTCAAATGTTCCTCTTTGCCTTTCCTTGAATGAACCCCAAAAGAGAAACTCGCTGTTAGAGCGACAAGCTGTAGAATGACGTGTGGATATCTTGCTGACAAAAGATAGATATGAAGCTGACCTCTATTTCAGTGCGAACTGTTGTTTAAATTGCAAGTGAACAGTGGGTCATACATATACATAAAGGACTCCTTGCATTGGAAAACCTCTAACTTCAACTCCAGATTTTAAATAATAAATAAATCAGTATCTCAATGCAGTTAAAAGCCACTTCAATGCAAGTCCACCTCATGGTATTAACTTCAACCAAATTTCATTTAATGAGGAAAAGTCTAAAAACTGCTGCTGTGGCCATCGCTCCTCTAAAAAACAAACTTGACTGCAATGAACAGTGATAGGAGCACCTCAAAAGAAAAAAGAATTAAAAAAAATACTATTAATCACGCCAAGTGTTGGAAACAAACAGTTTTAAGTCAGGCAACAAAGCGTTAAATTCCAGCTTTACTCATAGACGTAATTGCTTCCACATTAAAATGATTCATTAAAACAACAACAACAAGCAATATCGCTAACAACAAACCTCAGACCAGAGGAGGGTGAAAACAACCCTCGGGGACAGGGACGACTCACAGCTCATTCGAATGTCGAATGTCACAAATGTAGGATGACATCAAGCGACCTACAAACTGAAAATGGCAGCTGGGGTGAAGTGCAGGGGGCAGGTCTGGAGTTGCACAAATAAGAAAAGAGGAAAGAAGATCCAGCTTAAGGTTTGCAAAAGACTGTAGGGGACTCGTTTACCCGGAAGGACCTAACCTGGTCGCGTAATTGTTAGGCAGAGAGGCCCTACAAGGCACACAATCAGTACGGGGCTGCATGGATGTGCATCCACAGTCTCTGCAGTTACAGTGTCAACAGACTGCTGGATAAAAATATAAAAATAAGGTACTTAAAAATATCATCATTAGTTTGTAAATTCTGAACGTATTTTAATGACCAACAAATCCCTCCGTTTGCTAACACAACAATATACACCTCTCAGCTTTTCATGTATTTTGAAACTGTGTTTTTTGGAGACCTGGAATGTAAATGTTCCTGTCTCTAAAGCACTTTGGGTATAACTATAGGCTATAAATAAAATAGACGTGACAGTAAAGACAAAAAAGTTTAAGCTTCTTTTTTTCCAATAAAAATAATTTATTTAACACAAGTCAGTCATAAAGCCCACATTTTCAAGCCTGTATTAAGCAACCTGGAGAAAATGACACAATTTCATAACCCTGTGTGGTTTTCATGCTTTGTAACAAACTGAAGTGCACATACAGGCCACATCTTTAAATATAAGTAACCTATGCATGATGAATCTTCCTGTGAGGTCATCACCGGCTACTGAAACTAAGTAGTCTGCAACTCATGCGTCCATTTAAAAACACAGGTGAGAGAGCGGTTTCACAGCCATGCTCGTCCGTGCGCCTCGGGCCTGCAACCCATCAGCGGACCTGCTGCCTCCGTCTGAGACAGATGGTCCATGTCGCTTCACTCCCCGTGGGCCACACCATCACTAGGAAGCATTGATGAATTAAGAAATGCTTTGGAAACACTTTCAGGAGACATTTATTACGACAAAGTGGCTTTTGGCTGAGACACCTCCTCTACTTTGCCAGGACCTGTGAGAGTTATGAAGCGTAGTGGGCACAAGATGAGTTAATCACTTCTGCAAATGAGCGCGGCGACTGAAAGCTTGGATTCATTTATCAAGCCCGCAGTGACCTGGCAAAGTCAGATAATATTTGACCCCGGCACAAGTGTTGTGCGATTATCTCAAAGACAAGAGTCTGTGTACGTAAATGAAGCAGTAACAAGGAACATCTATCTAGAAACTACTTAACAGGAGTTGGCATCTAAAGCGTTAGTGTGGATCCAACATTCACACTTAGAGACGTTGATAAATTAGGCAGATGAAGATTTCTCTTTCCTCCTCCTCTCCTCCCAGGTTGAATTGACAGGGGAGAGTATTGGGTTTCTAAAAACGCACGTCTAAAGCTCAGCTTTACTGCCAAAACTGTCAGCATTGTAACGCACTTAATTTATATTAAATTACCCTGAGCATAACTCCCAAACACCTAACAAAGCCCACACTTGTATTTGCCATCAGTGGTTTATTTAGAAATAATCTTTAGGATTTTTCCATCCCTTCCATCACTGTCAAACCTGCATGATATTCCGTGTCACTGTTAATTTTGTGCGCAGCCCTCTGCTGACATGGCTGAGGTAAATTAGATCAACAGCCTGTGGACACACAGCTGCCTGCAAATGGGCTCGAGAGAGGGGGGGAGAAGAGAAACGGCTCAAATCGATGGAGCTAATCACCCAGCTTTTAATTTTCGACCCGACAACAAGAGCGGGCTCTGTGATTTGTTATGCAAAAAATAACAACGTAAACCTTTTACCCACGAGAGGTACAAAGGAAAAGAGCCATAGACGTCCTGCTGAGGACGGGTTAACTTTGCAGGTATTTCCGCTGGCCAGTTTAAAAGTTTGCTTTTAAAGTTTGCTGTGAGGGATTCACCCTGAGATCACCATGAATGTAAAAAAGGAACTAACTGTGACCCACTGCAAAAGAATTACCACCATCATCTATTTTTCCATAATAAGGGATGAAGTCACACCACTTTTACCGACTCAGAAATATTGTTACCATGCCATACAATGCAACTACAGTTACCACAGTGTTGCATTTATTTTACTATAGCTTGACTTGCATGCAAGTTCCAAAACTGTTTGGCTTTAAGTTTGACTAGGGAGTAAAAGTGAAGCTCCCAGCTGGGCCCCAGCATGCTGAAAGGTTGAAGATGAAATTCTGTATTATTAAAATAGTTTGTTGCAGTCTCTGTCTGCCAGTTTTTATATTTGGTCTTATTATTTTTATAAATCTACCCAATTCTTCCATCTTTTTCCACTTCAACTCAGGGTCAGCGTGGGGCTGGAGCCTATCTCAGCTATCACAGAGCAAGAGGCGCGGTACTCTCTGGACATGTCGTCGATCTGTTGCAGGGCTAACAAACAGGGACACACAACCACTCACACCTACAGCCACTTTGAAATCACCAGTTAAGCTAACATGGAAGTTCTGGACCATGGGAGGAAGCCATCCAGGCGGATTCAAACACAGGACCTTCTTGATGTGAGGTGTTGGTGCTAACCTTCACAGCTTTAGTGGCCCCCTCTCCATCATGTTGATCTCAGCAAAATAGAAGCAAATATAGTTAAATTAGACGTGCCTAACAGGCTATTTTAATACCTTAAGGCAAATATTACTTCCACAACATTCAAATAAAAAAAGCTTTACACGCCGATGAGCTGCTACTGTCCCATGAATTGCGTGAGAATTTATCTATCCAAGTTTCAGAAAAGTTTAAAACAGCTGAAAGGAGAAACCAGTAACCACCACTGGGCGCAAAAATATCGTCAGCACTCACCCACCAACTTAAAGAAAATAGCATGGCATGCATAAAAGCACCAACCCTTCTATCTGCTGCGCTCACAGACATGTAAAAACATGCATAACCTCAGCACATATCCATCTAAGTAGAAGGCCTACTTTCATGTTTTCTTCTGCAGTTAAGTGAGATAATTGGCCTTTAAATCACGCACTGTGGCCACATGAGACGCTCTAAGTTTGGTGTCTGATGTCAAACGCTGCAGATTTATATCCTTCCTCCCCATGCAGGTTTAATTTGTCAGTTCATCTCATGCCTATGTGGGGATCTACTCATGCATGACTATATTTTATAGACAAAAGGAGCCGAGGCTGACATCAGTGTCTACAGTGGCTCCATAGATATCAGCTGTGATCTACTTTATGTGGACTGGCTGACAAATAACAAAAGGGAGGATAAAAAAAAGAGGGGAGGTATGAAAAAAGATATAAAGAGCATAAAAATGGTTTATACTACCAATTATAAAATAAATGCATATACTTCATAAGGCTGTCTCTGATAATCTCATGTGTTTCTACTCTGCTTGGACTTCCTGTAACAAATTACTGAAAAAAAAAACAGGCCGTTTATTGGAACTCAGGCTCCAGCAAGAGTCAGTTCTTCCATCAGCATCACCGGTACAACCTCCCAGATAAAATAACTCAATCCAAATAAAGATCTCTACCTCCCGGTTTCTGATTCCCCTCTTTGGGCACATTTACCGATCTACTCCAGCAAAGACGGCTGCTCGTAAAGCTCTGACCTTTTTAGATCCACGGGTGGAAGTAATTCGAGCAGTAACGTAATGAGCAAACGTCCAGTGTCTCCACAGTTTGACATTTTTAGGTAATTTTGCTTGTTTAAGAGTAGAAGTCAGTTGCTTTTCCTGGCATGGGCCCCCAAGAGCAATAAAATCATATGGGGCAACTGCCCTTTAAAATCCCCACTGCTCACAAATGTTCTGCGTTACATCTGATAAACAAAGACCCAGCCTGAGAAACAGGACAGAGGACAGTAATGTAAACACGGCTTTATCTCCGAGTCCTCCTTCAGAGCCTCCCTGCTGGCACTGAGGATTATGTGTGAAATTACAAAAGTTCTGCAGGAATTTTTCCTATGAGAAGGACAGCAGCATTCAAGCTGCATGTCAGATAGATAAGCCTTAATGAGAAAAAAGTATCGCGTTACGAAACAGGATTTCTCAAACCGATGTGCGAGACACACAGAAAAAACATCCTGACGTTTTTCCTTCACATGAAAACTTTGTTAATGTGTAACAGAAACAGGCCGGCTCACTGCTACAGCAGCAAAAATCATGAATTAAGTAAGCCACCATGCAAAACCTGCATCTCTGAAGGGCAGCAGGTTTTCTGTAAAGCAGCGACATCAGAAAAATGAAGAGTGTTTAGATGTGTTTTCTCCGATTTTGCCATTTTTGTTTTAAAGGTATTAATATAAATCTGTTACATAATTGCTCCACTTCACTACTCCATCACTGTATAGTCTGCATTAAATCTCTCACACACATTTGAAATTACAGTTGGACTTGTGTACTGCTTTCTAAGCCACGGTGGTAATTATGAATTTAAAAAATATCTGGACGGCAACCAGAATTTTTGTTTTTTTTTCCCCCAACCAGGATATACTGCAATATTCAAATGATCCAAAAGCTATTACTTTCACACGCCCTTTCTCCTCTCTTAGTTTGACTCTTGTTGAAAGCTGCAAGATGTCTTCATAATGAAAAAAAAGATACGACAGCGGGCACTGTTCTCATCTGGAACAGTGCCTGAAAAGGGCTGAAGAGGAAATGTGATAAAAAAAAAAATTTATTTAAGGAAATGCTGATTTGGACCAAAATAACTGATAAAGAAAAAATGTTTTTGTAAATATCGCAGCTGATAAAAACAGTTTGCAGTCTAAACACTTCCATATTCAGATATACAGTAAAAAAAAAGAGGTTTGTGATTGTTTTTTTAATCCCATTAGAGTCACTCCTGTATGTTCCTGTTTTAACTATAAGGATCGAAAAGAAAGAAATAGACAGTGATACCCTACGAGCGATGCAGTGTTTTAGGTACTTGGAAATAAACTTTGGTTTCAATAAAAGCCAGTTTTACCAGTAGACCCATGCTCCCCAACTTCATGCACATCTGCATAATGACACATTCGCTGTGTATGTCTGTGTGTTTAAGAGATGAAAGAAGACATGAAGAAAAGGAAGACAAAAGCACCGAGAGTAAATAACATAGCTCTTAATTACCGCCTGCGTTTCTGCATGATGTCAATAGGCCTGTTGACAGCACACGGTGATCCCCAAATGTTCCCACTCCGCACTGTGATACTCCGTTCCACAGAGTAAAAGAACCCACAGTTCGTTGGCACACTCATCTTTTCTTTAGCCTACTCTCTGTAACTCGTCCTCACCCTCCTCTTCTCGGCGACTCCGCTTGTCTCCCTCTCTTGGTTCTCCTCAGCTTGTGGCCGCTCTCATCTCTGTAAAGTCCGTCCCGCTTCCTCGTCTGTCTCGCTCGATCAGGCTGTCCAGCTCTCCACGGCTTCCCGGGAGGTGGCATTACCTCTGGCAGGAGTGGACACCAGCTCTATGACCAGCGGCTCCAGAGGAGTGCCAGGATGAATGGCACGATGGAATCTGCCGCCCCGGGCGAAGCTGTCGCTCCTGTATTCTGGTGAAGTGTTGCTTTCTCTGGGATGATACGTATAAATGTTTGAGTGTAATCTGTCCTGAGCACCTGAATTCCTCCAGGCTGCACTCTCCCAGCTGCACGTCTGTCTGCCTTGCAGGCTGTAGAAAAAGCTTTTCATCACTCTCAGCAGAGCTCCATTAATCGGTCCCCCATGTACATCTTGTCTTTGCTCTGGGTCTAAATGTAACGCAACACTGTTGCCCTCTTCCCCCTCTCCCTTTCTGTCTGTCTGCTCTCTCTCTCTCTCACACTCGTCTTCTGTTTCTCTCCCTGCGCTTCCTCCTACCCCCTTTGGCTGCTACACCTTTAATCACCGAACAAACAGACTTATTTCCTTTCCCTGGACAAACTTGCTCTCCTGCTCCAGTCTGTCACAGTAGTCCTGTCATCTGCGTGTGTGTGTGTGTACTTTTTGTTCAGACGTGCCACAGAATGTGCACAGAGCTGTACAAGCTGGTTGTGTAAATGTGTGTGTTAGTGAGCATGTGCACTGCTGAACAAGTGTGTATGCAGGCATGTGACTCAACAAGTGTCTCTAGGTGTGTGTGTGTGTGTGTGTGTGTGTGCATGCGTGCCTGCGTGTGTGTGTGTGTGTGTATGCATTAGACTTAAAGGGGAGCAAGTTTCAGAGTGAGGTCAGAGCTGAGAAAAGAGGCGGGAGAAGAGCCAGCACGGTCCCTGCCTTCCCTAAATGTTATAGACATTTTAACCCCTTCCTGCTCTCTCTCTTACACAATCTTAATACCACTGCAGGATCGTTGGGCACAGTGTGTGTGTGTGTTGGGGAGGCCATGTATGTGTTAGGTAAAGAGATTGATGGCAGGATGAGTGTGATACGGTATTACAATAAGTAGCTCTTGGGACACAGACTGCTGAGAACGAAGAACACACACACACACACACACACACACACACACACACACACAATATGTACTCATGCACAGGCTTAGGCACACGCAAGGTCACCCATGACCTAAACAGATTGTGTATTTGAAGAGCATAAATGTGAAAAGTAAATATGAAGCCTTAGCTTAGGTTAACTTTCTGTCTCCAAACGAAAACTTTCATAAAAGAATGTTTAACAAGAAATCAGCAAAATGAGACACGAGGCAGCTATTTTAGAGACAGAGACAGATTAAATCTGGTGTTTTTCTTTGAGGACAAACAGCTTTGTAAAAAAAATTAATAATTTGATAATTCCTTGTTACAATTTAGAGAGTATTTGGTACTGAATATCAGTTTTAATTGTAATAGTATCCACTGACCAGGTGCTAAAGCTGGACTATAGGGCATTGCAGCCTGAAGATATGAACTGTGGTGTTTTTTTTAATAAGTATATTTTTTTAAACTAACTAAAACTGCAAGGAAAGAAGTGAAAGCAATTCATGGACAACATGTGTATCTGCTCTAGAGCCTAACAGATACAAGATATTTAGGACCAATACAGATATTTGGTGATTTAAATATCTGATATTCCAATATATCAGCTGATATTTTCTGTTTTTTCAGACACAAAAACAAAAGCAGAGTTGTTTTGTGTAGTTTTTCATTTACTTATTTATGTTCTGCCGACTCTGCTTGGATCAGCAGGTTGGTGCCAACAGGGAATTTTGCAGAGTGCCCTCTGGTGGACAAACTATAGAATATCAACACTCATAAGATGTTATCGTCATACCATAAATCATTACATTTGCATTTATGAGCCATAATAAATAAAATAGAGAATATTTGCTGATAACGTCGTTCCGCTGATAAATCGATCAGCCTCTAATCTGCTCTAACACAAACTGCAGTTCTTAGCATGTCCAGCTAATTACTGAACATGTGTTATTTGTAAACCAAGGAGCTTATCATTAACTATATGCTTGTAGTATTAATATTATGGTAAATGGCCTGTATTTATATAGCGCTTTACATATCCAGTCATCCACCCATTCACACACACATTCACACACTGGTGATGGCAAGCTACATTGCAGCCACAGCCACCCTGGGGCGCACTGACAGAGGCGAGGCTGCCGGACACTGGCGCCACCGGGCCCTCTGACCACCACCAGTAGGCAACGGGTGAAGTGTCTTGCCCAAGGACACAACGACCAAGACTATCCAAGCCAGGGCTCGAACCGGCAACCTTCCGATTACAAGGCGAAGGCCAAACTCTTGAGCCACGATCGCCCCAAACTGCTGTTTGCAGCAGTCATGTGAAAAAGGAAGTCTTCACAGGAATGTATGCACTCCTTTTAAAAACTTACACCCCATGATTCAGCGTCACATTTATCTGCAATAATTTGAGGTAACTGCTTTCTATATGACTTCATCAAATTCCTCCACAACAATAATTTGACCCACTTTTCTTTGCTGTTTCAGCTCATGGAGTTTTGCACAGCTCACTTAAGATCCCACCACAACATTTTAATCAGGTTGAGGTCCATCTCAACTCTTTTCTCTTTTAGCCATTCTGTTGTAGATTTACCACTTGTGCTCTGGATTATTGTCCTGTTGTGTAACTCAATTCAGCTAAGCTTTAGCTCACAGAGAGATGGCATCACATTTGAGTCTAAAATACTTATATAGAGGAATTCATGGTTGCCTCAGTGATTGCAAAGTTGCAAAGGTCTGCAAAATGAGCCCAAATCATCACCCCTCCACCACCGTGCCTGACAGTTGGTATGTTTGTGCTGATATGCCGTGTTTAATTTTTGCCAAACACTACATTGTGCATTATGGCTTCATCTGTCCAAAGGACATGTCTGTTTTTCTAATCATGCTGTCATGAACTTTAACATGTAACATGCTAACGGTAGAGTCTCAAATGTAGGTCAAAGGTGTTTTTTTTTTAAGTTTCTCTGATGATTACACAATCTGACCTTGGGCTGAATTTTCTGGGCTATCCGATCCTGCAAGGTTGTAGCATTATGTCAAGACATTCAGAAAATCCCTTTTCGCAATGCTGCACACCGTGTATATGGTTGTTGCATACGCACCTGTGTAACATTTCCCCACTGTGTAGCCCCCAGCCTTAGAAGAGGTTAGTTTACACTATTGATCACCTGCTCTTTGTGTTTATGAAATCTTAAAGTTGAATAACCACGGTCGCTGTTGCACAAGACAGCACTGCATTGTTAAGTTCAATGAAAGCACATAAGCTAAATGACCAAAAGAGGCTATTTTAAGATTAGAATGAATTCATGTTAATGAAATTATGTCAATCTTTTTTTTTCAATATTTTCATTTTAAAACAAGTCAACATGACATATTAAAAAGTGTGATAACAGACACTGCTGATAACATCTTCAAGCTACTTGAATCTTTGCAAAACCACCTGCTGCTAGCTAGAAATGTGTTTGCCTATAACTTTGTTGTTTAAAATGCAAGAATCGTGAGCAAAAAAACTCAGTTACAACCCGGACGAGCAAAAAGCCCGACAGACATAGAATGACCCGAGGAATGACGACTTACTGTCAAGCTACGCAAAACACATGTCCATAAATGGCGTTGCACTTCATTCTGCGCTATGATTTGCTTCAATTAAATTGGCAAATTAATCAATAGCATCACTTCATCATCATGGAATTCACAACCGTTAGCACGGACAGAATAGGTGAGAATGGAAAAGAAAAAGCAATGAAATAAAAGTATCACAATATAGACTCAATAGTTTCCTTTAATATGAACCAGGCTCCTTTCAGAGGCCAGAGGGTTTAAAATGCATCACAGGACCACTGCTCTGCTACATACATATGAAAATCTTATTACCCTAAATGCAGAAAGGTCGTTTCATTTTTTTTCATACGCCTTGGTTTTATATTACAACTTTATATTTCCATTGGTTGAGACACACACAGCACAGACAAATTACAACTGCGGTGTTTGCTCAGTCAAAGTATTTGATATGACCCTTTACTATAATACAAAGGTTCTGTGTCTGCGGTAGTCAAGAAAAACTTCCATTTAAGGAAATCTGAAGAGGTGCACACAAAAAGGACCAATCGTAACCACAATCTGAACAGACATACAATACTGCTTTGCATTACAGCTGCGTCGAGACTGAACTAGGAACGGTCACAGCTTATAAATCCAATCACACCGACTACGGTGAATTAAAATTTAGCCGTGAGCAGGAACGACTGTGGAAGAGTATTAGAATCAGATCCATCATTATTTGATGAAGGAGTCACTAATCTAGGTCTAGTTTCCTGCTTGTATTCACAAATATCCTTTGTGAATTTATACACTACAAATATTGTACTAGCGTCCAAGCCAGGCTTATGGAAGGGAAGACTCGATCCCCTGTGGGATGAACGGTGTCCTGATGCAAGCGGGATGAAGCTGTGCTATGAATTAAACTTTACAGGCTCTGCACTTTCTGACACGTTTTCATGACAGGAAAATTGTTTTCATGTGCAGTTAGAAGAATTGAAAGTGCTTATACAACACGGTGCAAGAGCATTGTTCTTTGTAATGTAGAGTGGACATGAACACACAGACACACACACACACACACACACACACACACTTGCTGGTTGGCAGCATACCAGAGGATTTCAGAGTGTTTCATGAATCTGCGTCACTGGTGGTGGAAGAGACTTGATGTCTGAAGAAAGACAGACATTAAATGTTTGGTTCTGCTCAGTGTCTTCACATCCCCACTTAAGAGAGTCGAGCTCCGAAGCGCTTGGATGCCAAGGCCGAATCGATGTTACAAGGTCACTTTTGGAACTCGCAAAATGGTAGATTCTGGCTGAACTTTCAGTGGTGGATTTAATAGTCCACTATTTGCAAAGCAAGCCACATGACATCATGTGTTGGACGCATGAACGAATGGTTAACATTCTTGAATAACGAGCTGTTTTGAAGTCATCAAGGAGTACTGTGTGTCAAAGTAGCCGACTGTCAGTGAACACACCGTCTCTGATTTGTAAAAAACTAACCAGTTATGTTTAAATGAATGCAAAAAAAGGACATATTTAAATTGCAGTATCTGTAGGACACAATTCTCAAAGAAATGTACATTTCATTTGCCTTTGTCATCCAGAGATTACAGATCTACACACCTGCATAACATCTAGTCCAAATAGACGATAGAAGCTTCAATCAAGTGAAAAATGACCTTCAAATTGAAAATTCAAACAAGTGTGGTATGTGTGGAAGCCACACTGTTTCCAAAAAAAGATTTAGAAGCAATTAAGTAATGCCCTCTCATTGCTCAATGCTTATCATGATCTCATTCCAACAAAATTAAAACAGATGCCACGAGGGTTGCAAACAGTTTGTTCTTCTATATCTTGCGCTGTAGAAGCAAGGAAATGCTCTGTAAGTAAACTGCGCCGATCGCATCAGGCAGATGTTAGAAGTCACATGCTGTCCTCCTAAATTTGCCGGTGGAGAACATCTGGGTGTGAACACACCTTCACACCTAGACTTTATGTCAAAACAAGTGGAAATGTTCTAAATAAAGCTTTTATACAGTTTTTTGTCGTAAATTAAATGTGTTGGCTGAGATTGGCACAGCAAAGTTTAGCAGTGTTATTACAGCAGCTGCACACAAACATACACACATGGCATGTAACAGGATCACCGGGAAGGAATATTCACAAAAGTAACTGCTTCCTTTAAAGGAGTTACATGCTGCTGATCAATTATGCATCTTCACAGCTACCTGAACTGCAAAACTGACTCCACCCCTCCCCAAAAAACAGGCAGTTCAACTTATTTCTTCACAGCCTAAATGTCATCGAAAATATTGAGCATGTAACAAAGAAGCAGCACCAGGTGTCAGGCTTTGGCTGTTGCTTGTGGCCTATATTTAACTATCGGCGTCTCTGTGATGTCAGCGTCATGCTACACCATGTACTGTAGTAAAGGCTAGTGTGTCACCTCATGATTCATTAGGCTGCCATCTGCTAGCACGATGGCCGGCTTTTGAGGCTCATTTCATTTGAGGATTGGGCGGATGACAAACTTGCGCAAACAAAGTCCCGCACACATATGAAAAACCCAGAAATGCATACACACAACACTCACACTAATACACACATGGGCTTGTGTGCACACTCAGGTGAATGCTGCTTTACCAAGGATGTGATCATGGAATAAAAAATATGGGAAATATATGATGTGAAATAAAAAAATAAAATTTTGTATACATTTTAAAAAATAAAATAAAATAAGAAAAAAATGAACTTTGCATACACCCTAAGAGATGGATGTCAAACATAAGCCCTGGGGACTAAAATTGGCCCATTAAAGACTCAAGTCTGGCCCACTCCATGGCTTTAGGAAATGTGAACGAGGGTTCAAACATGTGGACTTTTAACTGTATTTTCACACGTTTTACAGCTTTTTCTGCTAATAGAGACCTTGTGTTAGTTTTCTAATTACAAGTCAGTCAACCAATGAGTTACCAGAACTCTCTCCTGTAACTTTACATATCTATTTCCTACAGTCCAAACAGTCGTGCTGACACATTTCTTTCATTTCCTACAGCAGCATTTATATATGACGTGGAATCTCTGAAACATATTGTTGGAAATGCACTCCTGTTTCTTAATAATAATAAGATCGCTTTACAAGGATTAAATGTGTAGTTAAACATCTTTACACAGACAGAAAGGAGAGCGTCATCGCTCTGGCTGACTATGTGGCCCTCATATTCAATAAGTAAGTCCATGTTTGTTAGTGGGTACAATTGTTGCAGTAAAAAAATAATAATAAAAATAGTTATACACATACATACAGCAAATTAATGGCTTACTGAACAATAAACGTACTTTTTTTAGAAACTAAAAAATAAATAAATCTCAGCTTTGGTATTCTGCAGCCGATCATCCTGTAACTACACTGTTAGACCTTTGTTTGGAAAGCAGCCACTTAGTAAAAAGCGTCCATGTGAGGATCAGTTTTGTTTTGTCTGGCACTATTTTAGACTCTTAAAACCTTCAAACTGAGTAAGAATAAAAGCGATGGGCCTCGATGTGTAACGACTCGTCTGGAGCTTCAGAAGTAAAAGTAGTAAAATTAGTAAAATAGTGAATTTGAAAGAATAAAAGCTTGTCACACAGAGCAATGTGTAATTTAACATAGTGAATACAGCATCACTACACTACACTATCACAACACGGAGTCTGTTTAGTGAAACTACAAAAGCCTAGAAACACAGTTATAATCCATCAAATGAGCACAGCTTCCAATCTTTCATTGAACTCGCTCGTTCTGCAGCTCGTCTCAGTATAACTTAGTCGGTTTCCCCCTCTAGTGGTAGCAAACCATTCGGCCTGGCATTGTTGACACACAGATTTCTGTTGGAAAAAACAGTTTGTGTGTTTTTAGAAATGCAAATATTCATCAGTAATTATCTAAACTTTCTGTTATATGTATTTACTGTTTACTGTTGATGACTCCATCTTTTCAGCTTAATGACACGTGCTGACAGCCACAAAGAGTACCGATACAACTACAGTTACACTTATTCTGTCTGGGATATAAATCTCTTAAAAAACAATCATGTAAGTTTTTTTTGTTTTGTTTTTTTTTTTATTCTTAGTTTTTATTTGCCGAATGATCCTCTCTGAACTTTGGATAAAAGAAAGGCCTGTTACGTCCTCTCACACTGTGAATACAGTAGAGTAGCTGGTTCTGAGTTTCGGCAGCGTTAGTGCTGTCCCAGGCCGCTGCTCGGGAATCGATGAGGCTCTGGAGGCGATTGGGGAAATCAGTCATGCTGAAAATATGGAGTACAGCAGTGACGCACAGAGCAGCCGGCCCGCCACAGCTTCACACAGGCCCTATTGACTAATCTGGGCGTGTGTTTTTTGTGGAGGGGGGGGTGAACGAGCAGCTATATTGGGACCTCTGACATTGACACTGTTAACCTTTGGTTGAGTGACCTTACATGGCACTTTCTGTTTTCCTTTTTATTCTTTCCAACATTTCTAAGCATGTCTACAGAGTATCGTTATATCGTGTTTTCAGCCTGGGAGCCTGGTGTCTCTCAGCCTACTACTGCGCTCATTATCTGTGCGCTAAAAGCCGCCCTATCTCCACCCAGGCACCCCATCGCTCCTTCACCACCCTCTCGTTTGTGCCTTTCCTCCCATTTCTTTAGATTATTTCTTTTTCCACTCGGTCAGCCATTACTTTCACCTCACGCTGTCTCTCCCCATCATTCCCTGCTTCACATTAATGGCATCTCCTCAAACTATCTTCTCATGATACCGTCTGAGAGCTCTCGTCTCCGGCTATGTTCGCTTAATGCAGCGACACGATGGGGGGTTTTTTTATGCAACACACGACCAGAGAAGCCATAAAAATGTGTTGTGTGTTGTGGAGAAAGTTATAAGGAGTGAAGGGGAGGGGGGGAAGATGAATAGTGTCCTGGTACTGTCAGTACAAAAGACGATGAGAGTGTGATTATTGTGATGGTCACATTTGGATAACACAGACTCCTTTGTCTCAGCGTTTGTGTGTGTGTGTGTGTGTGTGTGTGTGTGTGTGTGTGGGGCAAGAGGGCAGATATATTATTTTTCCTAAAGATTTCAAATATCTATCTAAATTAATTTCAGAACTATGACTCCTGTCGCAATGGCTTCTTCTCATCATCGCGCAATAAATAAAGTCGTCGCCGTCTTTACTTGTGCTTAAAAAGAGAAACTTCATAAATGCTTTCAGGGTTTCTTTTTTTTCAATCAGAAAGTTCAATGTACAAATCAGGTAATAAGAGAATAGAGGCTTGTTCTGTTCCCTTCTGTGCTTCTGTATTTCTGGCTGTGGTCTTAAATCTCCTGCTTTGATCTCCTCATATGATCCAAACAGGCTCACAGCTGGAGGAGTTCGGATGACACTCGCGAGGCACATGCCTTATGCCCAGAGTTCAGAAAAGTTTGCTGCACTGCACACTGCACTGTAAAAAAAAAGTCCACAACAGCTCCAAAATGGGTGTTTTTAGTAAGAAGATTAACCCTCCCCACTGCATCTGGAGTCATTTAGGTCCCCAGGTTCCCCACGGTGTGCATCAAAGTTTTTATTTTAACAATTTAAAATTTCTGTTTTGTTTTCTTTTGCTTTTTTTATGTCTGTAAATTGAATAACAAAGTGTCCTCCATGGTCTTTTTCACAGATTTTGTAGATGTGACATTTTTCCTGATTACACACATCTCCAATTACGCCGTGTTTTCTCATCATCAGTCTCCCCAGCAAGTTATCACGATTGTACTGTAAGATTTGACAGATTATTTGCTTCCTCTGGCTTCTTAAAGGACTACATAACAAACACAGATGAAGTTTCCCAAATCTGCCACTCTTATGGACAAATTTCCAGAGTACAACGATATTTCTTTCTTTGCTCTTATAAAACACAAAAGTCTTGCACCACATGATGATGATACCGTGCCTAACGCAGACTGCACGGCTTGGCTTGAGTCCCCCGACAAAGAGAGACGTCAGAGAACAGAGACATTGATCCAGCATGCCACCCTAGGCCTGCACCCCAACAGCAACAGCCCCTGGCTCTGGCACACACACAACCACTTGCGTTAGTTTTAACAGGCATTAGACTGGATTAAAGTTAATCCAGAGTTTTAAACAGCACACAGGTGCAGATTGAGCATTACATGCACTGAGTCAAATACATTTTACCCTAAAGCATGAACTATGGTAAATACTGGAAAAAATACACACAAAAAATGAGCAGATCGACATGATGCGATGACAGAGACGAGGTGTCTAATTGTTACCCATCAGCTTGTGTTTTATATTTATATACAGCCAGAAACAGAAACAAGCCAGCTTCCAATACTTCCTGAATGTCTGCAAACTCGTGTTGCCTTCACTGCCCATCGGTAAAGATCATCGCAATCACAGTACCCCTGACGCACAACTGGATACTTACCCAATGCATGAGTGCCTGCGGGTGGAGAAGTTGCTGTGCATCTTCCTTGAAAAGCGAGAATCCTTGTTCATCATTTTATTGGCGGGTTCAAAAAAAGTTTGGCTGAGTTTAGAGAATCGTCAAAGCAGCAGCTTCTGCGTCAATAAAGAAAAATAACTTCTGCGGTGCGAGCAAAACCCCCATACTGTCCTGAATCAGAAAGAGAGTCTGCACAAATTCCTTTATGTCGACTGCCGTCACAAGTTATGGCATCGGGAGGCAGGTTCCCTTGATTAGACGCAGCAGGAAAAACAGATCCAAGAAGGACGAATGCAAAACAACTGCAACATGCAAAACAGCAAAACTCATCAGCTGCACCTGACAGGAGCAAGAATGGGAGTGTGAGCAACAATAAGCCAGGCCTGTTGAGTCTGCGTTTATCACTTAAAACCTAATTGTTAGAAATGATTCACTTCCAGCTCAGTGCAAAATCCATGAACCAAAGTGCATAAAAAAATTGATTGGCTGTTCTGGTTTGAGTCCCACCTGAACGGATATGTCCATTTATTTGTAAGGAAAATCAGAAAGGTTCAACTCAGAGTGTGTGCGAGTGTGTGCACGTGAACAGCCTAAAAAGGCAAAGAGTCTTGGCTGTTAAAGACCTATTCCACAGCGAGTTAGCATATCGCCTCACTGTATGTGAAAGTATGGGGCCAAATCAAATCTAATGAAACTGAGGATGGTGTCAGCTGTCAGTGCTCATCTGGGACTAATTCCTCACTGGTTCTCCTTTCGGCTCACCACAGATGTGCCAAGATAAACGCTTCTCTTGTATTTTTTTTTCTCTCTCTTTCGTACTCCTAAATAGGAAACACCAAGCTTGAATTCGTCCAAGTGAGCTTCAAACTGTCAAAGTCGAATTCCTCACCAACAACCTCCAGGTATTCTTTATCTTTAAAAGTCAGGTCCGACAACCTCAACGCAAACTTGTCCCATTGAACACAGTTTTGCCTCTGTGAAAGTGGACTACCAACAGAATGAGCAGAGTTATTCTTGGTTGGAGAAAGAAAAAAAAAAGCTGGAAAGAGTGTTATAATCCCATCAGATGCTCCCTGGAGTGGGCTGTCCCATGTAGTCCCCGTCAGTGGGCCATAACAGACTTCTGCTCTCTCTTCTCTTCTCTCCTGAGAGTGGTGGGACCAAACCGGGGCTTAAAACAACAAACAACAACACTGTCTCCCCTGAGAGAGCGAGAGAGAGAGGGAGAGAGGGAGAGAGAGAGAGAGAGGGGTGGGTAGGGTGCTGTGTGGTAAAGAGGGAGAGAGATAGTGAGAGCAACTTGCACAGAGAGAGAGGGTGCGGACAATGATGGTCACTGCCTGAGAAAGTGGACTAATATTAAAGGTAGTTTGTGTTAAAAATGTATTTTTTTAATTTTTAAAGTGATGCCTTTGAGTAAAAAAAAGAAGAATTTTAAGAGTGCATCATTTTTCCTTTTGTGAAATTGACCTGCCTCCATTCCAGCAGCAAAAATAAAAAATAAAAATGGGTTTCCTTTTCCAATATTGAGCTCTTATGGTTTTAAAATCATAAATATAAATCCATCTTTTTTTATTTATTTAATTTTATTTTGGGGGGTACACTGAAACATGTAATTGTGGAAATATTTCAGAGAAGTTTTCTAGTAAAAGAGGAAACATTTCCTAATGAGAAGGAAACATTTTTGGGGTCATTACTCCAATAACTAATTAATTAAGAAGCGACTTGGAAGTGAAGAATTCTTGCTCAGGGAAAGCCAAGAGGTGAGAAACAAAGAAACAATCAAAATGCAAAACTTAAACAACTAGAGGCTGCTAAACTTTCTGCCGGAACATCAATAAACTTAAGACTGTTTGTAATCCATCCATTACTCTTAATACTTATCAGTCCAAGACTGAGAGGAAAGAAAGAAAAGAAAAATTCTCTGATCCAGTAACAACATTTCTCAACAGCATCAGGCAAGAAAAACATCTTTCATCTCATTTCCCCCCTAAAAATATTTGAGTCCCCACAGAGTCAAACTCCAGCAAAGGAAATGTCTCTTTCCCCGACACAGATCCATCAGAGAAACACAAACGCATCCTCCGGAGAGGCTCTCTGCCCACATCTCACAACTTAATGTCCTCTAGTGGAAGAGAAGCGGAAATGCATGTTGAGCATCCTCAACGTCGCCACACGTTTTTCTTCTGCTATTTTAACATAGACCTATGTCCGGACTGCGAGTGCAGCTCACTAGGTTGAGCAGCCATATGCCATAAGACTAAAGCAGAAGCCCAAAGTTTAAATAAACAATGTGCCCATGTTTTAATGGAAGTAGTGACCCAGGATTATTACTTCAGTGGCTCAAATTGAAAGGAATAAGTCAGGATCATCACCTATAAATGGGTGACAAATGAAAATGTGTATTCTGAGCGGAGTAATCTCTTCCATGATGAAAGTGCTCTCATCTGCAGGGCTTGAGGGATCCCTGAACAGTTTATTGAATATGAAAACAATCACATCCTATTCCTTTCATACCGGATCTCAGTGCAGTTTAGCACCTGTGGGAGAGTTCAAAGCTTTCCAGTACTATCATCAAAACAAAGCGCCAAAGGAGGGATCAGTTCCAGAGAGTTGAACAATGCTCTTGCAGATCATGTTGGCACAACACCGTGCTAGGATTTACTTTGTAGGGGTTTTTTTTCCCTTTAATTTGTCACCTGTCTACACAGCCAGTTGTCTAAAAAGAAATACAGTCGGCGATCTGCAAACTGTAACCACTTTAGTTGCAAATGATAACGCTGCTTTATTTATTTTAAAAACTCCTGACTGATTACATTGCTCGAGAAATGAATACACCCAATAAATAAAGCAATAATTCGCGTGTTTGTGTTTTCTGGACAGTTTTAGTTTCCATTATGATAACGTGACTGAAACACTGAATGGAAAAAAAAACCTGTCATCACAGAGCTGGCTTGACAAAAAAAAGTTTATTGAATGTTTAAAAGTTTTTCACGGAAAAAAAAATCCTTTTGACTCGGTGTCTCTGGAGGGGAAAAAGAGACTTCATCAACTTAGACACAAAGTGAAAATAAATTTGCGCGTACGTTCTATATTTGAGCGGCCTGCGACATTAATTTTCCGCCGGACCCCCAGTTTGTTTAATTCTTCCTGCTTGCCAGTCATCCTGCAATAACTCATGTCCATCCATTTATTTGAGCTGTGACACTGCAGGCGGAAACTTCCTCAATGGCCTGGCCTCAGAGCTGTGTAAAATAAAGCCTGACATGTTGAGTATCTGCGCTGCCCTCCAGATATCTGACAATCAAGACTGAGCCTTGAAGTCCACTTGACTTCTTTTCCTCTAATATTTAGATTTTTAACAGACACCCTGAGCTCAATTAAACAGTTTACAATAAACTCTGAAATAGAAACATATCCACCAATGTCAAATACACCACCGTTTAAACGCTGCATGTTTAGATTTCCTACTGGGCACCGGGCTCTCGTAGGCATGCTCCTGCCAATAAAAGTAAGGCAGGAATTTACAGCACCAGCTAGAGTTTCTCTCGAGCTTTTAATCTGATTTCACTGAGGTGGATGTGCCTGACATCGGTGCAACAAGCTGGAGACAGCGTGCAACAGCACCAATTTGCATGGTGCCTACATCTGAGTGTTTATATGCTCAGAGTACACACTGGAGACATTTGCTTTTTAAAGTGCTTTACAATTTTCCACAACAGGCTCTTGTTTTGAAGACACCAACAGGTGTGAGGGAAGAGAAATACACAGTCCCGTCAGAGTCCTGTTTATTCTCCCTATCTCGAGAAGTTATGGTCAAATGCAATCTAATTGGGGACTAGGTAAATGTTTAAATTGCACTGAAAAGAATAAAATCATGAGCCTGACGTGATTCAATAACGGATCATAAAACTAAAGCTATCAACAGGTACCAGAGCAGCGCTGCCTGATAGAGAGACTGCTGCGTTGTTTCCAAAGAGATTTATGACCGCTGCAACGGAAGAATAAATTTAAGGTGTTTGAAACTTGGCAGGAAATATCCAGTTGTTTGAGGTGTGCTTTCGCAGCGAGTGCAGCGATTAAAAAGTGCGGCTGTTAAACAAGAAGACGTTGCTGAAAGATTGAAGCGTGTCCTTAACAAGTGGAACAACAAACTGCTGATCCTGTGACAACAAGGATGTCGCTGAGCTGTGTTTACTGACATGATGGAAAGCAAAAGGTGAACAAAGCTTAGGAAAAACACTCCTGGCTGCAGGTAATTCAGCACTAAAGCTGACAGCGGGTTTGGAAAAGCGTTTCTTAATATAAACTCAACGCTCATCAGCAGGTATGCTGTGAATGAATTCCATAATTAGCAGATTTCATAGAAAAAAGAAAAAGCTAAACACAAGCAGGAACCACGCACCTATGTGCAGTCAGTAAATAAGGGCAGGTCTATTTATGGAAATGAAACTTAAAAAAAAAAAAAAAGCACATTATGAGAACAAAATTTGGATTAGATCTTATCAAAAACAAAGGCTAGTTTTATCCTGGCAGAGGAGAGCAGGCATGACTGAAACGCATGAATATAAGCACATCTTGTGGTCAGTCTTACTTTCATAAGATAAGCTTCAGGGCAACCAGTTTTGTGGTGTGAAACACTTGGACAAAAATACACTGAAACGCATCAACATCTCCAACCAAGTGGAGTAAAGATGGCCATAAGACTGTTCTTCTTTACCAAATACCAACAGGAACAGCAAAGAGCACCAAACAACTCTTATATAGCCTCCCACCCCCCTCTATATGCATCATCCATGGCTAAACGATGTGCTAAATGTGAACTTTCGATAAGAATAGATGGCTTTTGAATGATGAGAATCCTAGTTTGTATAATGAGGTGGATTTGGAGCACAACTTGCATTAACATTAACACATCTTCAAAATCTGCAGAAAAATAACCTTTTTTTAATTATTTTGAGTGAGAATAATGCAAAGTGCAACAACGGTCATCTATGCCATCTTGGCCGCAGTCATAAACTCTACCTGGGGGTGTGGGCCAGGGTGAAGCGGCGCCTCTGGAGGTTGATGCTGCGGTTCATCAGCAGCTTCCTGAAGAGCAGCGGGGAATTTCGAGGAGACCCGCGCGGCGAATCCTTGGGTGAAACCTTTGGAGATCCTCCCGTGGAACCCCCTACGGTCCTGGACATGAGCTGAATCACGGGAAGCCGGGACAGCTTTTGTTCCCGGGGGGTCTCATCGACTTCAGACTGTTCTTCCTCTGAGCTCTCGGAGCACAGGTCGTTCATGATGAATAGATAGACGGTCAGTGGTCAGGTGATCGCTCCCTCTTTGCTTGCTCTCCCTTTGAAAAATGTTGTCGTCTGGTTTGTTTAAAGACTTTTTTGTGACATGACATATGAAACGGGTGCGGATCTGGGCCTGCTCATCATTACTCCGAAATTCTCTCAGAGATCTCAAGAATAAAAACCTGCTTTCAAAATCCAAAATGGAAGAGACAAGACTGCTCAGAATATTGACAAAGCTACCTCTCTACCTTTAGCTGTGCTCTATCAGCTCCGTTGTCTCTTGTCTCTTCCTAAAGACCATGCTGACTGCCGTGCTGGCCGTTCAAACATTAGTGTTGATGATAAACTCTCCCTGCCTTCTTCCCTCCCCCAGGCTTTGTTTACATTACTGTTAGGCCTTCCCTCTTTCCAACTAAATATGGACGTCTGATTTACAGGGAGTGGAAGCATGACAGATTACCTCCTTCTGCTCCTCTATCCCTCTTTCCATCCCTCTACTTCCCCCCTCTTCTCTCCCTTGCAATCCTAAGGAACATATTGTTCATCAACTTCAAACTGTGCTTCATAATTACTTCCTTTCCAAATTCCGCCTGTGTATAAACATTAAGCCGTCGCCTGGCTTGGCCTTCGAGCTCACCTTACTTACTCTCACTCCCAACTTTGCATACTCAGGCTTTTTTTTTCCCCCCCCTGCACTCCCCGAGGTGTCTGTTGTGAAGTTGCCTATTTCCTCAGAGACAGCTTCTTTGCCTTTCACATGCTCTGAGCGCACCAGGAAGAATCACATGAAGTGCCTCTGACTATAAAAAGCAGAGGTAGATAAAAGCTATAGAGAGCATGGGTGCTGTCACGATGGCACTCTCTATCTGTGACCAGAGGCAACAACATCTTCTCCCTCACCCAATCTCTCTGTTTATCGCCGGAGAGTGAGAAAAGGTCCTCCTGTGATTAAGGACTCATAACTAAACACCGGCGCTGTCTAGAGTAACTAAAATAACCTAGGGAGGTGGAACATCTGACACAGGACTGAACCTATGACCAACAGCTGTTTAGGGAAAGCAGGAAATAAGAATTGTTTGCTTGAGAGCTTTTGTGTGTGTCTGTGTGTGCATACACTCATTAGCACTGCACTGCATTAAATTTGGTGCTGTTATTTCTGCTTATCCATCTTTATATCTAGAAATGAGACAAATAATCTTTTGCAGCTCATCTCAGAATGTGATTTACTGTCGTTTTGTCTCGGTTCACTCTCACTTTGCTCATTAACCCGACCTTCAGGCACACCTTTATTAACTCTGTACCCCACCTGTTCAGCACACGCCAGCCAAAGTTAGTTAACATTTAACATCCAAAGAAACATGTTTTTTTTAAGCAGTCACTGGAACCAGGCTAAGCAACAGCAGATTAAAGCACAAACACAATTTGTCTGGCATCTTAAAGTTTTGTTTTTTTTCTATGCGACGATATCAGCGAGCACAGAAACAAAACATTTCTGGTGTTTCTGCAAGTGGACGGAGCTACAGCACAGCCAGCCGGAGCCAAGAGGACTGTGACATTACCCTGAGGAATATGGAAATAATACTATTTCACTTGGAGATGTGCAATCGTGAGAGCAAAATAAATAGATGAATAAAGCCAAATTATTGGCTTATTATCGTTGTCATCAACTCTCAGAGCCGCAGAGGCTTAAGAGCTACCCAGTGCCCAATCAGATTCAGATTTAAGTATTCCTGAGGCACATCTGGAGCGGAGTTCCTCACACTGAGCCCATTCGTGTGTTTCGAGATATTCCCACTTTTTACAGAATCAGACATCGAGGCAGCACCATCAGCTGGATGCTTCTGTCAGCATAAAGTTTGCTTACAACTTTTCAAGAGTGGCTCAGACTCGCAGCCTCTCATGTGACTGCGTCTATGATAACTGACACTGAGTAGTGTCTGGGATGGGATGACTGTTAGTTTGGAAAAAGGCTTTCTGCTTGTTTCTCGATACGAGATTCACCCGAAAGTTTATCCCGCAATGAAGCAAGCCAAAGACAGAAAGAACAAAAAGAAAAACCCAGAAAAAACAGGGCTCATAGAAAACATTACGCTGACTCACTGTCTCCAAACATCCATCTGGAGATCCCATCTGCTGTGGGCAGAGCATGCTTACAACCTTCTCTTTCAGAGTGACGTTGTAATTCCAGGTTTTTAGGCCTCAGCTGCCAGCAGGAAGCGTGCGTCAGACACTTTCAGACATCGAGTATGACACACTTGGAGAAAAAGCTCACACCAGATCCACTTTGTTTGTAAACCATCTGTTTTATTCCGGGTAGGAAATGGTTTGTCTTTTGAGAACATTCTTCCTCAGATGTTTCATAAAAAGCCACATCCCTCCCAAGCTGCTGAGGTCCGTTCTGGAGTTATTTAATGCAAATTTGATGTCTATGATGTAGGAAAGGAAAGGGGAAAGGTTATCCTAAGATTTGCAGCATTGTCAGCCATAAAGCATCCTAAGACTTCTCTATAAACACTTTCTCTGGCATCCCATCAAAACTGCACTACCAACTGGTAAACAGGAGAGCACATGGCTCTCTTCAAAGAAAGGGAACATAATGAAAGGCTTTCTAGTCCTTCGATATCCCTGCTGTCATGTTTGTAGCCGTGCTACTTTATACCTGCTGTCATATAAACATTTATGAAGTAAATAAAAGTGAAACATCACAGTACTTGCACCTATTTTTTATGTGCTGCGTTATAGCAGTAATCTGTTAGTATAAATCTAGATGTGATGTTTATAGTGCATCTGAAGTTTTTTTTCTGCATTTTAGGGCCCCGTACGTGCACAAAGAGGCTGGCAAGATAGTGTTTTTGCAAAGTTTTAATTTGCAAACACAATGCTGAAAAAGGTGGGATGCTGCGTAAAATGTCAATAAAAGGAGAACGAAATGATTTGCAAATATCATAAACACGTATTTTATTCACAACAGAACGCAGAAAGCGCATCTAATGTTTGAATTTGATGGCAGCGACGTGTTTGAAAAAGTCGGGACAGGGCGATGTTTACCACTGTGCACCAATCCCCTCTTCTTTTAAACATCTGGGAACTGAGGAGACCAGCTGCTGGTCTTTTGTTGTCTCTTTCTTGTCTGATATATGATTCTAGCTGCTCATCAGTCCTGGCTCTTCTTTGTTGAAGTTTTCACTTCATGATGCTGTAAATGTTTTCAGTTGGTGAAAGGTCTGGACTGCAGACAGGTTAGTTCAGCAAATTGACTCTTCTAATACAAAGTCATGCAGATGTAATAGATGAAGTATGTGGTTTAGCCGGGCTAAAATATATAATGCTATTGTAAATATGTCGTCTGGATGGGAGCCGATGTCGCTCTAAAACTTGTATATACCTTTCAGCATTGATGGTCTGTGGGCACTAATGCACTCACATGCTTATGGAATGGGCAGCTTGCACATCTGGAAACTGTTAAGCACTGTTCAAAGTGCAGGATTGGGAACTGAGCACTGATAACATGCTGGACGGTCCCTCTGCCCTTTCGTCTATGAGATGTGGTGTCTGTGTTTTTCCAAAAGAATTTCACATTTTGATTCGTCTGACCACAGAAGTCCATTTTAAACGATCTTCGGCTCAGAGAAGACAGCAGCGTTCGTGGATCATGTCCAATTACGGCTTCTTCTTTTCATGATAGAGCTTTAACCTGCATTTGCAGATGGCACGGTGAACTGTGCTCACAGTTCCATGACAGAATTGTTCCTGTTTTTAATGCAGTGCCGCCCGAGGGCCAAAAGATCATAGCCATCCAATATTGATTTTCAGCCTTGTCCCCTGCACAAAGAGATTTCTCCCAATTTTCTGAATCTTTTGAGGACATTATGTACTGCAGATGATGAGATATTCAAAGTCTTTGCAATTTTACATTGAGGATCATTATTCTGCAGTTGTTCCACAATTTGTAGACACAGTTTTTTGCAGCTTGGTGAACCTCTGCCTCTCTAGGATGCTCTTTTTATACCCAATCATGTCACTGACCTGCTGGCAGTTAACCTCATTAGCTGTAAAATGTTTCTCCACCCAATTGTTGCCCTCGTTCCAATGTTTTTAGATGTGCTGTTGGAATGAAATTCCAAAATGAGCTAATATTTGCCATGTTGTTCAATTGTGAATAAAATATCTATCAGTGAAAAAGCTGTTAAAGCTGAAGTTCCTTTTTACTTAACCTGGAAGTAAAAATCTTGACATTAAGAATCTCTTTTGAAAGAGTGTCTTTGGCAGGAGAGTGTGCAGCAACTGTGTGCAACTTCCCCAGGCTCTACCCGCTGGGTGGGGATTGCAGCACAGCGGCAGAGTCTGCAGGAGAGTGAGTCAAGAAGTGGTGAGAACTTCACGGCGAAGTTCTAGAGCACCTTTGATGGGACGTGTTACCGGGCTTAGACTGACTACAAGCTGACCTGACCTCCTACAAGAAAATGTTTGATGAGTCTAGGATAGAGACAGTTACAGTTGTGTTGTTGCAGCAGAGCATGCTATAAAGTAAAAAAAAAAAAAACTTATGACCTTTTATAGTTGCATAATATGTGTCAAAAGAATTCAATTTACCAGAAAACAATGAGTATCTTTTCCAGCTTGCAAAGTCTCGTGCTGCAATCAATTGTATCCAAATGTGACTGTAATACTGAGAACTGTTACCGGAGATGACCCACAGAATGCATTTATGTAGTGCTCTTATTGACCACTGAAAGTGTTTCGCATGATAGGCCACTCATCGATCCACATGCAAACATCATAAAGTACTTTTTCTACTCAGTACATACATCGCTATTCCTATCACACACACACACACACACACACAGACACACACACACAGAGAGATGGATACACTGCATTAAGCGGAGGTTTTTTTGTGGTTCGGCATGAAAAGGACGAATTGACATGCCAACGGAAGAAGCCAGGGATTAATGAATGAATCATTTCACTGAACTGTGTGATGAAGATGGCTTTATTTGAAAGGGTACACTAAAGAGTGTCAAGAAAGCAGAGGGAGCGAGAGCAGGGAAGACATGCGACAACCGCCACAGGTAGGATTCGAACCTGCGCCCGCTCTCTCAAGAAACAGGAAATCAATAGGTTGAATGCCTATGGGATTCACCTAATGAGAACTTGGCAGCATGGTTCCCAGTTCTCTTATATCTCCATCTCAACATTGCAGCTGTGTTCAAATATCAGTAATCTGTGTACATCAGATCCTGATAACACAGCCTCTGTAAAATCCAGATTAATCCCTCCTCTTTGGATCAATGATTATATTCATCAAAAAAGATGAACAGAGATGGGAAAATACAGATCTTCCTTTTCACTTTATTCACATGAAGAAGTTATTAACCACGGTCAACCGGAAAATCGTCCTACTTCACTGGCTCCGTTGAGTGTGAATTTTTTAAATTATTATATTATTATTTATTTATTTTTTGGTAGTAAGATCTATGGCACAGGTGTCGAACTCCAGGCCTCGAGGACCAGTGTCCTGCAGGTTTTAGATGTGTCCTTGATCCAACACAGCCGATTTAAAGGACTAAAGGACCTCCTCAACATGTCTTGAAGTTCTCCAGATGCCTGGTAATGAACTAATCATATGATTCAGGTGTGTTGACCCAGGGTGAGATCTAAAACCTGCAGGACACCAGCCCCCGAGGCCTGAAGTTTGACACCCCTGATCTATGGTGTCAGGTCACAGTTCACGCTCGGATCCTTAACATGTGTGAGATACCTGAAGTATGCCTATCTACTGAAGCCTATTCCAGCTGGCCTTATGGCAGCTGGGATAGGCTTCAGCCCCCCACGACCCTGAATTGAATAACCTGAAAGAAAAAGGAATGGATGGAATGATCTCCTTGATATAGTTTCTAATATGTGCACTTCTTTCTGCCCAGTTGACACTGTTTCTCACAAATTTCTTCAAGAGACTCTACCTGTCATTTCCCCTTGGTTTCTCTCTATTATCAGTCAGTCATTCATCTGTTTGCACAGATTACTTTAAAACAGCTGGCATCATCCATCTCCTTTAAAGATCCTCCATGTATCCCACTGTTTTTAGACGGACTCTAAACTTCAAAATTAATTTTCTAAAACTCTAAAATACACCGACACCAGCCTGAATCATTGATACAAGGCTGGATGGATCATGCCTTCAAGCTGTTTACACCAAATTCTGACCATAACCTCAGAATGTCTCGGCACTTCTACTGTCCAATTTTGGAAAGCCCAAGCAAAACTTGTTCTTATGTAGCAGCAACACCCACTGTGCTCTTATGCTGCTGTGGCACATCTACTTCATTAATGGTAAATGGACTGGTTCTTATATAGTGCTTTTCTAATCTACCCGAGCACTCAAAGCACTTTATACAACATGCCTCATACCCATTCACACCCATTCCCACAAGCTCTTTTTTCTCTGCTCAAGTGCTTTCTATCTAACATTCACACACATTCATACTCTGATGGATGCATCGTAGAGCAACTTGGGGTTAGTATCTTGCCTAAGGATGCCTAAGCATGGAGACTGGAGCAGTCAGGCATTGAACCACCACCACCTACAGCTTATCCAGTGTTTGCAGAGGTGCTACTCAACAATGAATCACATGACAAAGAAGAAGCCAATAGGGGTTCAGCTGATCACCTGTGAGGTTCACAAAAACTAATAACAACATCAAACAGATGTGTCCGGATTCCATCAACAGGTGGAAAAAGAGACGTAATGATGGCACACGTTCACACACGCCGACACACGCACACGCAGACACGTACACACCCACACACGAAGTTTAGAGAGGCCGAAATTGCTACAGATGTATTGCTGAAGCAGCTTGAATGTTGTTGTGGAAACAATAATAAGAGCCTTGTTTGTCTGATCTTTTATGGTGATAATTGTTCAGCAGTGTGACAGAGGGGAGCGCAACGCCTTAAGCGGGACACTTTGTTCAATCATATGCTCGAGAAGCAACTCAGCTTTTTTCAACCTAAATAAACAATTAGCCCCACCCACCCACCTAAAAAACGGATGATCATTAAGTACTCGTTAATCTGTGTTGATTTACAAGACCACAGCTTGCTTCACAGGGGCTGGTTTCACACTGAACACATATATTTTTAATCATTAAGCTTGAGAAGGGGCCCAGCTGTTGGGAAACTAGGAAAAGATTAACTCCTTTCCACACAGAGCGCTGGTTTTGGGAACACTTAAACTCCAGAGTTCTTTCTAGAGGAAATCAGAGGATATTTAAAGACTGAATTTAACATGTGTGAGATACCCGAAGTATCATGTGTTCCCAAACATGCTTTTGAGGCAGGATGTGTGATGTTGGGGTATGCGCATTTAAATTCATTTAGCAAAATGCCACTAAACATGTTCAACATCAGTGACTTACAGGCCTCTGGACATGCAGCTGGTCAGAGTCCCGTAACTTCTCGAGTGTTTGATCCTGTAGGTTGCAGGGCCCGATGGGGCGACGGGCGGAGGGCCATCCTGAGCAGAGGGTCTGCAGGAAAGCTTGGGCAGCTGCAGGTTTCCCGAGAAGAGCCTCTTCACAGCCCATCTGATATCACAGTCCTGGAGAGGCTCTACAGAGGTTTGGTCTAAGGAATCCCACTGTCTCTGTAAGGCAGACAAAAGGCAGGCGATTTGTTTTTTGTTTTTTTTACTGAGATGATATATGCATACACGTCTAACTGTAAGCTAGAAAAAGAAGAGTGTGATGGTAAAAAGACAGGATAAATCTGCATTAATAAAGACTAGATTGGAGACATAAAGGGGGGCCAGCTTTTTAACTTGTTCGCCTTTTTGCACTGAACTCATAAATTTATAGTTTACTGCAGACAAGAAATGAGATTTTTGTGAAATGGAAACTGCTTGGTTAACTTGATTTTCTTTCATATGCTTTGCATGTCAGCTCGTCTTTCTTACTGAAATGAAAGGGATGTGCATGTGCTGTGGCGCTAACAAGATTGATTGCTATGCATCACAACAATCAGCAGCTCTGTGCTTTTCAGCAGCAAACCCTGACTCAAAAGTACTTGGCATTCATTCATCCTATAATTTAGCTTATGTGCAGCTTTCTGGGCTATTACTTTGAAAAATGAAAATTATGTTCAGAGACTGGATTTGCCTTTTCGTTGACTTAAAAAGCATTTTTAATAGTTTATGGCCTGCAATAATTACAAGCACTGCATGAACTGGTGACAGAGCAACAATACAGACGCAGCATTTTAGCAGGGATATCACAGAAACCATACGTAAAGGAAAGCTGCATGTTTTCCAGCAGAGAGAAGTTTTTATATTTCCCGAGCTTCTTGAAAAGTCTCTGTGAAGTAAAAAAAAAAAAGACCATCTGCTGAGATCTAAAGGTAAGCCATGCACAGGGCTGTTTTTATGACGCTACTAAAAATGTGACAAGCCTCACAAAAGCCAACTCGGGCATTATTTTTGGAAGGTTTATCTGATTTCAGGTCCTGAGACCAAACACACTATCACCTTGGACACAATAGACGGTTCTTACAGGGAGACAGTGTTTGGGATTTCGCTCTCAGGGCTTCTCTGTTTCAGCGTCAGCGTTGAGGGGAAACAGATAAGAGTCCTTGTTTGCCGCTGTATCCCGTGACCCTATCTCTCCTTCTGCTTGGGAGTTTCACCTTTCCATAAACAAATGTCAACAGACTCTGGAGTTTTATTGTTGACCGTCTCTATCCAAGATCACCACAAGAGGGGCCGATGTGTCAACTTCATGGATTATGAGTTGGATCAATCAAGAGAAAGCTATGCTGCAACACATTAACTTTGTCTTTGCCACCAAATGATTTCCTTCCTAAATGACACAATTTTATACTTTAATGCTGTTGCTTATTTTCATTCACAAGCTCCCATTAAAGTTCCCACAACTACTTGGCAACAGGAACAAGAAAGGAAAACAAAACACGGAGCAGTGCAATTACATAATCCACATTAATCACACATCATAGCTTTCCATTTAGTTTTTGCTAATGTGTAACCAGTTCACTTTCTTTTGAGTTCATAAAAGAAAGCAAATGAAATAAATAACCAATCCAAGCGTAATAGATGTTGCCGAATTTCTTAAACGTGAAATTATTACTCTTACCTCTGTGAAGTTGAAAATTTTTGAGTTATTTCTCCTCATACTTTCAGCTACTGGGAACCAGACAAATGAGAAGGAAATACCAACGAGGAGGATACAGGAACTATAGTTGAGATGAGATATGAAGTTGTCTGTGGCACCAGCATTTAGCTGGGATGTCACTCAGTACAGACCAAACTGTCTCCCCGCCTCTTCAAAACCCTCAGCTGTCATCACATCGGTGATAAACAGCAAACTTTCTTAGTAGTAGTAGTAAACCGATGTTTTGGAAAATGACAATTAGTCGCCAAAACAGAAAGTATGTGGAGGCTGCAGATGCTGGTAGAGAGATTGAGGCGGTGGAACAGGCTGCGTGGCAGGCCATTAGTCATGTGAGTCTATCTGTCTGCAGAATCTGTGGACCTTGCATACCCAGACCTGCCAGTCAGTGCAGCAAAACTCTGGGTTTGATCAAGCTGTTGCCTAAAATCTTCTCATTTAAGCTTTTTTTCTTACTCCATGAACACGATTTAAATTTGTAGTTGTAGGTGAGTCTGTGTTAAAGATTCAGGAGATTTTGTGAACTTTAATGAACCTGTGCCTCCTGATGCTAAACCCACATTAACTCAGGTTTAAAAAACAAACAGAACGTGAAGTATAAGGTCAACTGTGACACATGTTTTCAAGGCCATTAGGCATGAGCTTTAGATTACCCATTATCCTACTATTTACATTAAACATTAAATCTGACGCTGTGGGAGACTACAAAGACAAAGAATCTAGTAAATAAACTCAAAATATCAGTTTTAATACAGCACTGTGACAACACTGTGTGTGTGTGTGTGTGTGTAAGCATGTATTCATATCTTTGTGGGGACCAAAACTTGGAAGTTTACTATATTTGTGGGGACCAACGGCCCTTTTGGGGACCAAAATCCTGGTTCCCACAAGTTTGAAGGAAATTTTGAGACTCAGAATGTGGTTTTAGTCACAGAGTTACAATTGGTTATGATTAGGTTTAGGCATTCATTTTCAATGGTTAGGGTTAGGGGCTAAGTAAAGCATTATGTCAATTAGATGTCCCCACAAGATATTAATACCCTACTGTGTGTGTGTGTGTTTATTACCTCTAACAAATGACGATTTGTGTTTGTGTACCTCCATCTAAACTGTTTTTTAAAAAGTTTAGCAAAAAACACTTTAAATAGGGCAAATACCAAAGTGCTACAAAAGCCATTTATGATTTTATGGCTTCCATAGATATCAATTCAATGACAACACAGTCTCTTAAGAAGGTAACGTGTGTTTTTATATTTTGGAATTACAAAAGTGAAGTGATCAAATTCAAAACAAAGTGCAAAAACACAAAAAGAAAAAGAAAATCTTTGATGACATTCCTCAGTGTTTCTTCTTTAGTTTACTAGCCTTTAGTACTAGCCTTTAGTTTACTATGCCTGTTTACTAGCCAGGTTTCACCTGGCTAGTAAACAGGCATGTGCAGAATTGCTCCTTCACACATTCTGGCAGTAAGTTTTGTAGTGCATCTGGCTCCCCCCACAGGCCGCAGGCTTAGTGCCCTGAAAAAACAAAATAAAAACTTAAGTTCAAGTAAATTACAAGGCAGATATCTAGTAGACATTGATGACTGTACCTTGTACATGCTGCAGACGAGAGTGATGAGAGAATTCATGGCTTTGTCCTGCAGGTCGTCTGTATGCTCCTACAAATCAATGAAAATTAATATTCCCAACATTTAAAAATAAGTAACTTCTCATACCTCAGTTATACAGTTTGAATGGTTTATTAAGGCAACAGACACTTAGCAGTACACTTTAGGTCTTAAACCTGGTGATACTGGAATGTAAAATAGCAATAAGAGGCCGTCACAGACAGATCATCTGATTGACCTCTTGTTAGATTGCTAGGTGCATGACTTGCAGATGATTGCAGGTCACAGCAATGTCATATAACTGTAAGGAAGAAAGGTGTGAATGACTAAAGTGGTAAGTGCAAAGGCTGAGAGAGACCATATCCAAAAAGGGACAGGCAAATGCAACAGATAGAGCTGAGCAGCCTCATATTGTGGATGATCTGAATTTAGCATTTGATTTGCTTTTCACAGGAATCCCAAATAAATAGGATTGCCGTCAGTCTTGGGTCATGTGATCTTAGCAAAATTGTAATCAGGTGAGGCACACTTACTATGCACCTATTGCCATATGGATTTTGGAAATCTAAATACAAAAAGAAGACCTTAAGTTGGTCCAGGAAGTATGGTACATAGTAAAACTCCTAACAGCAAAAACAGTGTTTAACATTCCAATACTAACACCTCTAATAAAGAAGAGGGGTTTAAGTGGGCGCGCCTGCAATCCACATGTGACTTGCTTTAGACAAAACTTCAATTTTTATGTTAGGGTACTATATGATGTCACATGAAAAAGACGCAGCATGTCCCTTTAAGCTTTGGAGGTCCTGTAAAGCTACAGCTTCACATGTATCAGTCCCAGCTTTCTTTCACTTACAGATTTGGGCTTTGAGGCAGATCAAGTGTCAAACTCATCACTGAAAAAGTAACAGCGCTTCTTTTGAAGGACAGAGTCAACATCAGATCTGGATCATTTCAAATCACTTTCTCTATTCCAGTCTGATGTCTTACAGTTTGTCACCTCTTCATTATGTTTTTACACAGTAAAGGAAAAATGTCCACTTCCATGCTGTATGTCATTCAATTCTGTCTTCTCTGTTCTATAGTTTGTATTGTGTCCTGTCTCCCTTTTCCTTTCTGCTCACGCCCCAGTTGGTTGCGGCAAATAGCTAACAGTCAGAGAGGAGGAGGTTTTTTTTTTCCCCCCTGTTAAAGGGGAGTTATTCCTTTACACTGTCACCAAGTGCTGCTCATTGCAGGTTGTCTGATTGTTGGGGTTTGCTTACGTCGTAGGGTCTTTACCCTATGAGATAAAGTGCCTTTACGTGCCTGTGTTGTGATTTGGCACTATATAAGTAAAACTCAACACCATGGTATTTGCCGGATAGGCTGTTACTGCAGTAAAGTCTTACCCCATTAATGGTGATCCAGGGCACATACTCGTGCGGAGGTTTCAGGCCAGCTGTCTTCAAGGCATTTTCATGCATCAGTTGGTTTCCTTGAGGACCATTGACGCAGCTCATGACTTTGTCCCAGCTCAAACTGGGGTCATAGACTCCAGTACACTACAACCAAACATGGTGGGACATGAAACGGCAATTTATTAGTGACCAAAAAAAAAAAGAAAAAAAAGACATGGACTGAAGTGGTCTAGACCAGTCAATTGTCTCCATAAATCAAACACACACACACACACACACACACACACACACACACACACACACACACACACACACTTACAGCTTGGGCTGAATTGATGACATCAGAGGAGGACTCCATACAGAAGATGATTGGAAAAGCCATCTTGGACATGTTCATCAAACAAGTCTACAGAAAAAAAAAAAGAAGCAGCAAATATTTCATTCATTTAAAAAAAATAAGCATTTTAAAGCAACACAGCAAGATGCTTTTGACACCTGACATGACACATTATTCAGCAGTTTGAGCCGTTGGTGTGTGTCTGGGGTGGAACGTTACCTCAATCATGTTGCCCAGACACTCCTGTTCTCCATGCTGGCAAGTAAAGACGTACTTTTCATCCTTTTTGACCTCCTGGAATGGAACACAGTTGCTAATGATGTACTTGCATTAATTTTTTTATTTTTGTTAGATATAGTGATGACAACTCTTGGGTTGCCTTTGACCATAAATGCTTTTGCACAGGATTTTTCTATGCACTACTCAAATATTTAAGGTAGATTTACAATCCCAGCCTGCAACCAAGCTGCTTGGCCGACTGCTTACCTGGGCATTGCCGAAAGGCACCAGGTTAACAACCATGATATCACTCAGGAGGACCCACGTGGGGAAGAGCATCAGAACGAGAAACTGTCTGCACCCAGGACACAGACTCTCGTAGTAAAGCCCCACCTCAATGGGATTGTCTGTCTGTCGGGACTTGGTGTAGTTGGAATGAAGGCACGACTTCAAAACCTACAGCAAAGAGCAAAACAGGGAGGTCAGCTTCTTCAAAACGCCACCACGTTCAAGACTCCAAAGGAAGCTCAGCATCAGTGAGAGTTATACTATGACTTTTCATCAATAGCATGTGGTTGTAATTACTTGTGATCACGCCAATTTCAGCTGAAAATGCTATAGAAAGGTTGAAAATGTGCATTTGCTGGTCCTTTTTTATGACTTAAAAACAGCATACACAGATTACCTATCAAGTTGTTGCAGAGATTGTTTTTAAAAGTTTGAATTATATTTATATTGTTTATTGTAGTCTAATTGTGATTGTAATATTGTTAATAAATCTATCACCCTTTACATGACTATATCTTTTATTCACTGTATGCCAACTATGGTAAGACCAGCTAAACTGGCTGCTTAGTGGTGCATGTAAAGAGCGTACAGCTGGGAAAAGACTGGCAAATTTGAAAGTTTTACTTCCTAGTTCCTTAAAACCTAAAAATAACAGGTTCTTTCGAAGTTCAGTTAACAGACAAAGACAAAAAAAGGTTACAGAGTTTCAGCGAGTATTTGTTAGCGAACACCGAACATTAGCTACAAATAATTACTTAATAACACCAGTGACGTCATTAAAATATGAAGAAAAGGGCAACACTTAAGGATGACACTGATTTTTTTGTAAGCGACTGGCTCCGCTAACTCCATGTGCATGATAATTTTTCACCTCTTCACATTCAGACTATAATTTTGAAGTCTTTATCAGAGGAAACCATTATTTGCGGTCAGGTCGGTTTACTGGGTTTACCTGAAAACTGACCGCATATCACATTACAGCGACGCACTCATTGGTGCTGCTACGCTTTCTCTCACTGCGTTTTTTTTTCTCTCATAAATATAGAAACTTTTATTTAGCTATTGTCGTACCTATGAAAGTGGCTAACGTTGTCGACACTAACTAGCCATTCAAAATTAGCTCTTGATAAAAAGTTATGTGTATATAAAGTTCTTACCCCACACTCAACAGCCGAGCCAACAGATGAACACCAGTTTAATGGCGACTGGGAGCATGAGGAGTACACGGAGGAGCCGACGTACCCAAAAGCCAAAAACAGCAGCAGTAGTACCTTCATCCTTACCTACAACCAAGTCACTGTTTCTAACTATCGCTAGCACCACAACACTAACCTACAAACAACTGTGCGGGTCCAGTCTTTAATACTCGACCGCGCTTCCTCGTGCAGGTTGGCTGTTTTTTGATTGGCTGTGGTCTTAAGCGTCACTTGTAACTAGGAGACATCCATCCAAAGAGAGCGAAGTCTCTGCTGCTGTTCTGAGGAAATAGAAGTGCCATGTGATTTGCATGCAAGTGTGTAGTAAGTTTACACATCCTAAAGTTCGTGATGTTCGCAATGATTTAACTACGTGGACATTTCAAGTCTATCAATAAAAAAATAACGTGGTGTACAGGCACAATAGCTCACACGTTTTTAAAAGGAAATAAACATATATATATATATATATGAGTTATTTATTATTTATTTTATTCACAAAGGTTTTCAAGGTATAATTTAAGAACATTCCGTAACTTGTGTGACATAAATTGTATCTCTACAATTAAAACCTAATACTGGAAAATGTTTACTTTACAATAAGGATTCAAAAGGGCATTTTAAGACGATGCAACATCCCAATTTTAAATCTTATCATGTTCTGTAAAGGTTAAGAAGTTCCCTCTTAAGATATGTTAGGGGTTTTTTTTCCAACAGATGAATGGGGAAGTTTCCTGTCTATTGTTGTCATTCTTGTTTTGTCTCATTATAAAACAGAGGCGGTCCAAAGGTCTTGCTCAAGAAGAGTTGACATGCAGAAAATCATCACAAACCTTTGGCACTATATAAGGATTACCTGGTGATTCTCACATGATCTCTTACAGCTTTCGTCTGAAACCAGGGAAGTGAGCCATGACTGTGTGATTCACTCAACTTCCTGACACTCTGCGCTGTATTTTGTGTTGGGTGTAGCTGGCAAAACCAAAGCACCTCACTTCATTGAAAATCAAACTTTTTTTTGTGGAGGGGAATTCCAAATTTTCTTTCCTTTCCCATATTTACTGTGAAATGTGGTTTGTGTTACGAGGCTCGGCCTGAAGGCCCAGGGCCAAATACCCAGGCAGGGGAGGCAGAGCACACATTAGAGTGGCAAAAAATCAAATATTCTTTGTGTGAATCAAAAGTCCACACAAGGCATACAGAAACTGAGGCAAAACAGAAGTCCGTTTAAGGCTGCGGTCTTACACCAAAATTAAGGGGAAAGCATATGGAGGTTGGAGTTCCTCAATAGACACAGTGAGTAGCTGGTATTAAAAGCTGGCAGGAAATAGAACAGTGGATGTAAAACTGATAAATTAACTTAAATAAAATACAAACATATGAAAAAGGAAGTAACAGAATCCCTGCAGGTTGTACCAACATTACAGAACTCATAGTTTCTCGCTTCTATATGGTGTCATCTTTCAAATTGCCCAAATTTAAATGCCCACATTTCTACAGTAGAGTACAAATGTCATCAACATTTTGCCAGGTAAATGGAAGTTAAGTGCAGCAAATTATTTAAAAAAAAAAAAAATGTGCAAACATGCATGGAAATACAGCTTGCAAGTCCACTTTTGGTATGACCACTTTATCTTTCAACATGGTCTTAAATCTCTTAGGCAGCTTTCTGTTTATTTCTTTAAGTAGTCTTCAGGAATAGTTGTCCAGGTCTCTTGAATGACATTTAGCTCTTTTGTTTCTGCTTTTTGTTCCGTTCTCTGTCATAATGATCCCACACTGCTTCAGTAAAGTTTAAATTTAACATTTGGATGTCTCTATCAGACCTGTTTCCACTGATTTTCAGTCCGGTTCTTATGCATTTGGCATGCCTCAGTCTTTTCTCTTTCCTTTCCTTAAGAATCGCTTCTTGACAGCCACTGAGATGACAAGGCTGATGTGAACAGTTTGTGACAAGCTAGTAATGTTAAATAACGTTAAGATCCAATTTAAAATTCGTTCATTGCTAAGTTGTTTGGGTTCGACTCTTAAATTAAGACCAACTACCACTTTTAAAAACCAGCAAAGATTCTATTCTCTTTCTATGTAGGAAGTAGGCAACCAATAGGAACTGAACTACTGGTTCTGACTTTTTCCTCGGTAATGCTAAGTGGAGTGTCATAACATGCGGCTAATATGGGAGCTAAATGTACTGCTGTGGATGGTTAGTAGCAAAACATATTTGGGCTAGAAAAGATTAAACCTATAGTTAAACTGATGGTAAAGTTTTTTCAGAGGAGGATGGAGGATATTGCCATGCACCTGCTGGAAAATCTTTAACACATGAACTTGAAGCCCAGCAAATCCAGGAGCGCATCCATCATCAGATGAACAATTAGCCAGAGGATGTGGAACTTCACTTCGTTGCTGTCACTGAATTATAGCATATAATACTAAACAACTGACTTATAACAACAAAACTGATTCTAAAAATCAAGCCCACCATATTTGATCCAACACAGATCAAACACAGCATTGTGACACACATCAATTTTCACCAATTTGAACTCTGCATCCCTCAAAAAAATGATAAACTCTTGTGTTTTAATAATAGTTAATAATTAACTTTTTTGGCATTTCCATACCTGGATGATTGAGCAAGCCAGTTCATGACATTTATATAGATATGTCATGAATAGCATACTTGGTACTTCTACAAATATGCAGTGCCATCACGTTTTATGCCAAGCTGAATCAGGACACAGACATGTAAAAATGTACCAGGATAAAATGGGCAGGGAAAAAAGAAGAGGACAACATATGGCATTTTAGATATCTTTTATTGTCTTTTTAAAATCATTGCATTAACCTAAAGAAATAACCGTACAGATCAAAGAGTACCTGTCTGAGGACATACCACTCTGAAGCAAGCCGTACATGAGAGAGAAAGAAAGAAATGCCGCATCTGAGTTAAGACAGATAAACGGAGGGAGGATAACACAAGAGAAGAAGAATAACCATCTTTTCATGCATCTGGGTCGGGCACATTGCAACCAGTAGGCCCCTACTGGCTGAAACAACAGTGCTCCCTCTGCCTTCAATTGCACTTTGGTGTAGAGTAGCTTTATCTGACAGTCCATCTGTTCACTGCCTTTGAGTGAGAGAGACGGCCACATCTTTACTAACTATAACTTTTAGCTGTATGTCTGCTGAAGCGGTGACTCAAGAGGCAACTCGGTGGGCAACGCTGCAATGCAATGTGTGCTCTGATTAGGGTAAAGATGTGGTGATGCCTCTTAAATTGTTGCTGCTGTGTAACATTGCCCAGCCTGTTGCAACGTGGACCACCGTCAATGTTGCCTCCAACATGACGAGTGTGAGGCAATATAAACTACTGTACACCAGTGAACGATACTACAACATTCACATCAGGTTAATCAAACAAATGCCAACTTTCCACACGGAGGAGTGACAATGTGAGAAGATTTAAAAAACAAAGGGAAATGAAAGTGCTGCTCTTAGCATATATAGATAGATTTTTTTTTTTATTTTTTTTTTAAGTGAAATGACACATAGGCTGAACAAGCTGCGACTATATTGGCTGAATTTTGGTCTTAAAAACTACTTAACCAAAAGAGCAATCGTTTCAGCTTTTTATTCAACTATCATTTGCTGCGTAGTGCAAAAAACAACAATAGGATGCCTTTAGATAGTTATTCCTGAATTCTAATCTTCGCTTATGTACTAATCTGTACTCAAGTATTTTTACCAAGTGGCGCTTTTGTTTTTCCTCTTTTTTTTTACTAATACACAATATGAAATTCTTTGAATCCTTTACCGCAGATACATCAGTCAGATTCATAGTCGAATTCACCGTACTGTGCAGAAACAGCAAAAGATGCAACAGGGTCTCAAGTTAGGATTCAGCACATACAAGGCTCAGTGTAAGGTGAAGAAATCAGCAGGTAAAGAAAGACTGACAGACAAATAGTTCAACTACATTGCTGAGTAACTATTTTGCAATAGAGGGAGCACTGTTCACAGGAAATTTAAAAAAAGAGGAACAAAGTGAAATGTGGGGGGAACAGAACAAGCAGTCATAACATTTTCAAGTTTAAAATGACAGAAGAAATAAAGAAATACAAATCAATCTATCACAGCCGCTTTGAGGGACAGACTGATTCTCAAACGCATATTTACTATTTGGTTAATTACATATTGTAAACATTTGTATTTGTGTTTTCTGTATAGAGGAAAAAAAATTCAAGCTAGCTTATTTTTTCTTTATAGGCTCTGTAAGGTTATCATTAAAGATATAAACAAACAAACAAAACAAAGAACACTTGGACAGACAAATCTATCAGCTTTTTTAAAAAGCCAAAATAGAAAGAAATATACTAAGGCACCATAAAAGATCACTTTCTAATGCCATCATTGTTCCAAGTAGAGGAGCAATCGTGAACCATTGAGTCGTGTACCTTCCTCAGCATCAGGTTTAGTTTTTTTTCTTCTTTTTTTCTTTCCTGGCTGTAAGCACACATCCACCCCCCACCCCCAAAAAACCTTCAGCAGCCACTGAGATCTGGCGCAGTAAGACCGAGTGGTAAGATGGATCACTTTGTTACAGCATCAGTGTCCAATCTGTGCCAGATCTCTGCAGCAGCATCGAGTGCATCTTTTGTGGTGCAACTTTTTAACACTGCCTCTACTCACAAAAACAAACAAACAAAAAGAATCAAAAACAAACAAACAAACAAACAAACAAAAACTGTCTTCCAAAAGACAAAACAAGAAAAAAAAAACAAACAAAAAAAAAAAAACAACCAACAACTAATATTTAATAAAATGCAAAGCAGCCAGGACTGCATTTAACATATAGACTCAGCTCTGTAAATATTAACACATGTACATGAGCTTGCTTCATCCTCCGAACACACCTGATAATCATGCGTAAAAATCATGAATGTCGATCGACTGTAACCACAAAGTTTTAACTGGTGATCCTGATGAAGCTCGCTGCAGCGGGTAAGTAAATATGTCTGCATTTCAACAACTGCTCGATCGCAAAGCAGCCACGGAGCTAAAAGTGTTCACATCAAAGCCTCGTTCTGATTCGTTTCAAGCGCCAACCAAATCAGAATTAAATCATCCAAAAATATAGATATCTAAGTATATATTTGAAAATATTTATTCTCTAGTATCTCTCATTCTTCAAACCTTAATAGACAACAAATATGTGTTTCTTTGTAGTCAGTGAAAGATGTGCTTTGTGTATGAGGCCGTTTCAAGGTTTATCATTTACAGTGTACCAAAGAATGATGAAAAAATATTTAATTCCTTGAATGAATATGTCTCATATAGAAATTTTTTTTTGTTGTTTTTTTCTTTTCAAGAAGCTCCAAGATGCATATCTAATAGAGAAGCGGGATGAAAGCTTTGAGTTTGAGAGTTTCAACTCCATGTCAAAGCGCAATAAAGTCTTCATCTCCTGCTCTTCTCATGCCAGTCTCACTGTGCGACCACTTTTCACTGCAGCTAGCCAATAAACGTGTAAATAACATGGCGTACCAAAGTGTTTAAGCACACTGCAAAAATGTACATCATAACAAGTGATGCTGGAAGCTGTTCACTTCTACATTTCTATTTTTCTTTCAGACACTAAAAAGTTGACCACCTTTTTCATTAACTTGTGTCACGCTAACCAGTTGTGGGTTAAAGTTTGACTCCACTAGCATGACTTTCCCTAGAAATGCTTTACACAAAATCACCTTGAAAATCCCCGACACTGCTTTCACTGACTCCTTGTGGTATCAAGCCATGCATGTAGTTTCACTTTTATGTCCTCAACCAAATGGAAACAATGTTCCATTGTATTCGTTAGGAAACGCTACAGTTGGCCACCTTTTCCATATCTGGTCCACAATGTAATGTTTTCCTGACCCATGCTTTGGAGAAAAATGGTTTAAGGAGGTTTGAAAATACCTCATTTGTAGTGCTCAAAGAACATTAAATAGGATCACTTTTTAAAAAAAGAAAGTTGTGGGTACTCTGGATAATGTATAGAGTCACTGCAAACTGAAATACACTGAGTTTGTGCTGATGTTAATGCCTGTGGAGGTTTGGAGCACCGCAGTAACTGAGTCAGCAGAGTCTCGGTGACTTATGCACTCCATGTGACTCTGTAACTTTGCGTGATCTGACACTTTAACTTTGGAATAAAAACACTTACGGCTGAATATCATGGACGGAAGAAATTTCACAAAGGTTGTTGGTGTTGTAACAGTGATATCCTCTTTTGGCACCATGACCATATTCAGTGAGCTTATTAGAACAACCCATTCTTTCACAAATGTTTGCAAAGGCACACTGATTGGTTGGTTGATTTTATACACCTGTGTCAATGAGACTGAAAACACCTGTGGTGTTGTGCAATACACTTGTAGAAAGGTAGAAAGAGTGACCTTGCAATTATTTGCATGTTTAAATACCACAAGGAATAAGTGAAAACCTGGATGAACTGAAGCTTCTTCTTTTTTAAGGAAGATTTATGTTTTTCATGTTTAGCTGGACACTTCTGCTGTGCAGATGAGAATTGCATAATGAGCTAGCAGCTCTCCTAAAAGTAGCTTTGAAAAGTACTACAGAGTTTACACAGTCCACATAGTAAAACTAATTCTATAATGAAAACATTGCAATCAGTCAAAAGCATCAGATTTACAAGACAGTTGTTGACTGCGAAACAACAAAAGCATATACTGTACACTGTATACTCTGATATCATAATGAAAATGTCAATCATTCCTGATATACTGAATGAATAACTATCAACTAAAAACACTATAAACAACTCAGCATCACCATTGTCTGTTAGTTTTCGGTAGTTGGGCGACACCCTAGTCTGAGTGTGTGAAACAAAAACAAAAACAAAACAAAAAAAAAAGTGCAGTCACAAAAGTGTTGGTCCAACAAACTGAATAACGGTGGATGATTTAATCAGATCACCTGTTCACTAACTTAATACAAAACACTGAGAACTGCTGCATGCATTAGCTTTAGAGCTTACCAAATGAGCTTTAAACAACTGGTCTGGGCCACGGATGTGTACTGTTCACATTTCTATATCTTTTCTGAGTTTTATTCAAACAAACCAGACACACAAACAACCAAACAAACAAACAACCAACAAAAACACTGAAGTAGGCTAGCCTGGGTGCACCAAGCTACTGTACAGGCCCCACTACAGAAAGAAGGAATATGTAACAACTATAAATGCAATACCAAAGAGGCACGGCTAATATCTGCCACTCTCTTATCTATAACATGCTCAGATTTGCTCTAACACGCACACACAGACACGCACAATCACACACAACAACTACGCTCGTTTGCCAGATACCCCTCTGTTTTGATAAACGACAAATGTGTGAACGGTGGGGCACAACATGTGGTTGTGGTTGTGGCATCGTCTTACGCAGCAACGCTCCAACGACAACAGGGAGACGACCAGCTCATCGCAACGACTAAAGGCACTTCTAATCTTTCTCACTCGTACGTTTATTTATTTTTTTAATAGCCCTCTAATCAGAAGCACCTCTGTCACCTCCACTTTAATTCTTGGGGTCCTTTACTTGCCAAGAACTGTGCAAAGTACAGTACAATAGATTCGTCCTGACTGAAATCAAAATGATTAAAACTTTTCAGGTCAAGGTAGGTTTGATCAGAAGACTGGGTTGGTATGTCTGGGAAAAAAATGTTGCTACCTGATGTCTGAAACTGAACATTTCAGAAATAGACAAGCACTGTTTGTTTGAGATGACTTTTAACTAATCACCAGCAGAGTAGAGGAATATCTAATTTAAGAAGAACGTGTCAATTTTTCTCTCTCTCTCTCTCAACAAAAAGGAACCAAAATAAGACCAAGATTTTAAAAGCATTTTTCCCCATTTTCTATTGTTAATGACCCCTGACTCTTCTATACCCCACTACAAAAATAGTTTTTCTTCTTTTTGGCTTTCTCAGATTACTAAATGTAAAAATGTGAAAGATTCATATTAATATTTGTTCATCTGGAAAAAAAACACCAACTACATGAATCAAGTTTAAAAGCAGCATCATTTGACGCCTCTTTTCAGCTCCACATTTTCATTGAGAACATAATAACTGAGTAACCCTGCATCTACGCCGCTGTGCTTTGAACGTGACATTGAACGGAGGCGGTACTATCTACACCTCGAGCCAACACGGAGAAACAAATAGGAGAAATTCATTGCCACATCACCGGGAGGGAACTGAACCCAAGTCTAAAACATATTATACGCATACAACCGTGTTGTGCATAGTAAGACCACACGCCAGTGAATACTGTATATTCACTACAAAAAGCACAATTTTCAACCACTAATCCAAGTTAAAACAAACAAAGATAAACAACAACCCAAATGAAGGACTCCATGCATAACATACCGGATAATCTCTCAGACCGCCAAGGTCATGCTAAATGGCAAAAAGGACTGTTTCTTTTTTCATTCTTGCTACATGAAAAGACATCCTTCATTTGGCTCACATTAAAATGGATAATTTGCATCCTTAAACAGAATCTAAAAGCATAGCAAATCTTCCGTGAAGGAACCGTATAAAGTCACATACACAGGCTGCATGTGTGTCTGAAATATACTGTACATGATTTATATTACTGCTTTCTTTCTTTCTTTTATCTTTTTGTACATAAATGTTCTACAGCTCTGTGAGTCAAGCTTGTGATGAAATGAACAGTCGAGCGCAAGGGAGAAGAAGTACCGTGAGTAAATCTGCATATAAAAAAACAAACAAACAAACAAACAAACAAACAAAAAAAAAACACCCTCCAAAACAATAAACATCTGCAAGGACACTGTACCACGGAAACAGTCTAATCTAACTAGAGATGAAGCAAATACAGTACACGAGATACAATAATCACATAGGTCGATGCTCTGCAAGTGTCTTTAGCATATAGAAACAAGACACATAGGAGGAGCACTAACAGTGCCTTAAGTCAATGGCTACAGGTGCTACAGTATTACAGAGGATGAAGAAAGAAGTCTGAAACGAAGAGACGCAGGAGTATTTCCACCATTTCCATTTTAAAAGGAAACCTGAATCACGTGGAACTGCATTTATCAATGTACCTCTCCATCTAGTGTATTGTGATTAAAAAGCAATTCTATATTCACAATATACCAAATATGTACCATGCATTTTTATCCTGTTATACAGCAATCACTGTACGTTGTACCTCGTCAGATCAAAAGGACACCCACTGAGAAAGAGAGCAACAAGCCAAAGCTGTTGGAAATAGAGATCATTTCATAAAAATATACCTATGTGTATGTATTTATTTTGTTTAAAGCTGTAGCTTTGTCTATGTCGACAACCGTTTACTCCCCCCCTTCTCTTTCGGTTTGTAACCTCGACGTGCCCCCTTATTCTAGTGACACAGGCTTGTGGTCATTCAAAGCTATTACTATGGCACTTGAGCAAGCTTTTAACTGAATCAATCTTTTTCTTTAAAAAAAAAAACAAAAAACCCTGAAACAGCAACCCTCTTCACCCCCTCCCCCCCCAGTCTCCAGTGACTACACTCCCAGCCCATTGTTTTTTCTCAGCCGCCTTTAGGTGTGAAACGAGCAGCCTGGTTTAGGCAAGCCAGTAATTTCCTCGGATGACAGCTCAGGCTTTTGTCTATGGAGAGTTTGCAGGCAGTCTGGGAATGACAGATCGGGCCTTTGTCTGTGGACATTTATCTCGCATTAAAGGCAAAAAAAACCCCCCAAAACCAACAAACCCAAAAAACCAAATGTGGCTCCTGTAATTTCTACCATCATCCCACCATCTGGTCTCTCCGCTTTTCAAAGATTTAGAAAAACCCCCCATTGTGTGTGCCTTCCTTTGATGTATTTTAGTCTTTTTTCCTGAATAAATGAATGTTCTTGTGAATTTCTCACTTTTTTCCGTAACCGACACTGGACAGTGTGGCTGGCTAATGCACCACTCTCATCAGCTTTTAACTGACTGCATCAGCCAGGCTAACTGTACAGTGCTTCGTTATCAGTAGTAGTGTGCTTATTATGAAGCCATGCTGTTAGCAAGGAGTGCTCTTTGCTGGACTGGGGTCAGTGTGGGAAATTAGCATCAGCTTCTGGCCAAAAATACATTGTTTTTTCTTTTTTTTAATCCTGGCTATTGAGTCTGTTTTACCTGCCACAGGAACAAGCATTGTCCAGAGTTCATTTCCCCCCCCCAATGCATATGTCTAATTTTCCCACTCTGGCTGGTGTCCTATGCTGCTGGTGAATAATTCATCTGGGGTGCTGGTTCTGATTCTGGGAGCGGGCCAGGACTGGGCAAGCTAGATTTACATTCAGCTGGTCGTTGTGTTGGACCAAGGAGACATTTTTGTAGTGGAGCACCAGGTCTTTGAGGGACGAATACAGATTGTAGGGCTCGGCGAATCCATACCCCGTGGCTGTCTTGTAGATGACGCAGTGTTTGGAGTCACCGTCCACACTAGAAACAAGAACAGAGATCATTTTAGAGGTGATCTTAGTCTCAAAAGTCTTTCATAAACCCAACAGTAATGTAACTGTTAACTTCAGTGTCTGTAGAAAATTTACTTGAGTTATTCCTCCTTTTAAATTTTATTTTATAACTTAATGTATTTGAATTGAATTTCTGCATTTCGGTTTTATGAGATTGGATTAATCTTAAAATAGATTTTTCTTACCTTAAAACACTTTGGGTTGTGTATGAATTCAAATTTCTAAATAATTCACCTTTAGAGGTACTGCTCTTAACTTATTCTCTTATCTTCAGAAAGAGCTACACTAGTGAACTTAGCCCTGTATTTGCAATAGTGACAGAATAATTATTCTCACATAATTTCCTGACCACGTGGCGAAAAGAAGTGTGAAGAAGAAGAAGTGATTTCCATCCACATTTTTTGGTACAACCAAACATTTTCAATTATAAATAAAAATGTTTTAACTGCATGTTTTCACACCTGTGCTGTTTAGTCCATTTAAATCAAACTGGTTCATTTTCCCCCTCTGTGCTGCTCGTTTGTGCAGATAAGATCACAGTAAAAGCACTCGGGGGAGAATCAAAACAACACTGAGACCCTTCGGAGGAGGTGATATCGGTGCGGTTTCAAATGAACTCCAGAGCGCTTTGTTTATGGTGTGAATGTGATCTGACCTCTATTCGAACTATACCAGGTGTACGATGCAGGTTTGAGCTTAAAAAAATGAGCAGACTGAACATTCTCACGTAGTTGGTAGTGACGCATTTTGGTTCACTTGTATTCTTCTCTGTGTGAAAACAAACCAAATCACGGGGAAAGGCTACAAGTTTACAAACTTGAATGATTCGGACCAGCATAAACAAAGTACACGTGTGAAAAAGCCCTTTAGACCTCACAGAGTTAAACACAAACTTACACTACGGAGCAGGCGTAAGAGCCCTTCTGTGACTGGCTCTCACGGATGAGAAAGGTTCCATCGCATTTGCCTCTCAGCATTTCCTCAGCCTGGGTGCGCTTGATGTCGCCCACGTACCAGGTACACTCGTCATGGTGGGGTGAGCCCTCATCTTCTTCCAGTGAGAAGGACCTGAAGATGCAATGAACAAAAACTATCAAGCAGGAAAGAAACTCCGGACAGAACAATAAGCTTAACTACTGCCTTCATTACTCTCAGAGGTGCAGCTGCCTCCATTCATGACAGCACAAGCTGCCGAGCCGTCACTTACTCATCAGCATCGTTCTTTATGCCCAGCCATTCATTGATCTTCTTCTGCCTCGTCCCCTTCTGCATCAACCATCTGAAAAACCAGAGGACAACAGAATTAATGCTGACCTACAGGTTACTTCCTGTGCACAACATTAAGGTTCTCACAACTGTATACAGAACAAATATATGAATGTGTAAAGTTCAATTTCATGCATGGATAAAAGTTTACTGACATTAAGTACTGGTCCCTGATCTTGCGAAGCTGCATGAGATCTGGCTTGAGGCTGTTCATCTTCTTGTCAATCTCTCTGTTATCAGACACCTGCTCTCTCAGGTCCTGCTCCAGCTTACGCTTGCTGTCGTGGATCTCCTTCACACGAGACTGCAAACGCTCCGAGTTGCTCTGGATTCTAATTTGCAAGAATCACAACATTATACCTTCAAATCACCAAAATGTTGTTTAAATATATAAGCTTTGTTTGCATCTGTGCCACGCTAGAAATAGGATTACACATACAAACGTACTTTTGTATTTCCTTTTCGTTGCCCTCACGCTGGAATCTCTCCAAAGACTCTTTGCTGTACCGCTCCTGAGTCTCAAACTGCTCTTCAAAGATCTTGATGGTCTCGTTGAAGGCTTCAATGGCTGTGCGCTTCATCTGCAGCTCCTGAGACAGAGAGAGACGTTTCAATCCAGTTCAACTTTATCTTCAGGATAAACTGCATATTGTTACTGATCACATCAACAAACACTATGCACTATGCTAGTTTAGCATTTATAATACTCCGAAACACATCCCTTGTTTGTGTCAGTATGTGTGCTATTCAAACCTGCGAGGTGCGTGTGTACTCCTCGTACAGAGAGTCGTACTCGCGACTCTTCTCCTGGTACTGCTCATGATAGATCTTCAGTTGCTCCCCCACCTCCTCTATGCTGTTCTCCTTCACCAGCTGATTTTGTACCACATGAAAAACAGATGACAGCAAGATCACCACTTACTGAAGATTCAGACCAACTACATTTGCGTGTTATTAATTAATATCTTTCTCGATTTGTAAATGGAATGAGGGAAAATTATGAGCTGGATGATCCACATCTTGTGATGACAGCTGATTTATTTTATTGTAATGTGCAGCTTCACCCACCTGCTGGTATTTGGAGATGGGATACAGAAGCTTTGTGTCCAACTTGGCGTTGTACTGGGCCAGTGACTCGTGGCGGTAGTGATTGATGAGCTCCACTACAGACAGGAAGGTCAGAGGCTCTGAGAAACCGTACCGCCCGTCTCTGTGATAAATCTTTATAAGCTTGTTGTTCCCCCCCTTCCTGCAGACGGAGACAGGAGCCAAGAGAATGGGGTAGTAAATAAGACGACATATACTAATACATGTTGTCTGTCAAGTAGGCCTGGTTTGTTTCTACTATATATCACTTTCTTATTGCTATACTGAATCTGAAGTCAGTATTAAAGAACAGCTGTTACTTTACCTGAGTGTAAGAGTGTACTCGCCCTCCAGTTTACTTGAAGCATCTCGGACCAGAAAGGTGCCGTCTGGAGTGTCTCGCATTTTCTCATTCACCTCCTCTCTGCAAATACAGCAGCATATCAAGATAGCTGCAAGAGGCAAAGCAAGAACTGGGTTCTGTGTGTTGCAGCACCCCCCAGTGGTCATACTATTTTCTAGGCTGATCAGATGTCCCACTTTTTTCAGCATTTTGATTGACTCTAGTTTTTGAAAGTTAACACTGCAGAACAGATACTTTAAATACTGTCATCATCAAAAGTACAGGTTAAGCAACTACTGCAAAGAAAAGAAAAGGTATAACAAAGTCTGGAAGACTATGAGTGAAGCTTGTAGAAGGTGAGTCTGGCTTTTTTGCTAAATATTCTCCCTCAGCTAAGAATATCACACAAAGTCACAAAGAACATAAGGTTAGGGGAAAAAAGACAGATACTTTGTTACTGAAATGAAAGACCATTAGCAGACACATCAGCAGCTGACACTTTCACTAGTTACTTTTCACTATAAGCTTATAGGAGCTGCTGCAGACTGTACATAAACTGACAAATTTGTCTATGGTCGACTATTTCTTTGTTGTAACAATACTAATTACACAAAGCCACGACTGCTGTGTGATGTCATCCTGCAGCAGTGTGTGACCAAGCTGGTGACCAGCCAGAGGAGGGGTACCAGGCAGCTGTGGCTGTGTATGGGTGTTCAACATGATACTGAGGACCCTGTTTGTTAAACCAATAAATTCTTGAATTACTAATATGTTTCTTCACCAGTTTTTTCTAGACAACCTCAAACAAGAGGCAGTAGCAGAATAAGCTGTTTGCAAATGGCAGAGAAGATTAAGCAAGTTTGCCACATGCTCAACTCTGCTGCTCGACCCACAAATAATTTTTCATTAAAAATGTGGCACCATTTAAGGGAAAATAAATAAGTTTCCAATGGTGTAATATTTATTGCCCAGAAGCATCATTACAACAAAGCAATAATAGACCAAACACAAATTAACTTACTGTTTGTGCTAAGTTTTTAGATGTATGTAAAAACGTTTGAAACATTAAATGTGTGTTGCTTTTTAAGAAAAGAGGCCTTGCCTCTTATTTAAGAGCAAAATACTAACATGATTTCACTAATTTTAAGTATTTTCAATAACATCGAAATCTTTATGGATCTGTCACAAGTGTCCATTTAATCAGACATTTCTTTAAATAATACATCAAACAAAATCAATATTATGAGCCCAGAACTTGCCTGGATATTTCGCCCCAGTACCACTCGGCATCATTCAGCAGGCTGCTCGTGTCTGTCATGGCTGATGGTGTCATTTTTGACTTCACAGGCTTCGCTGGGAGAACTGCAAACAGACACAAACACATCAGAAACCCGGACCTCCTTCAGCAGTATTTTATAATAAAGGAATGGATCCAAGCAGTCTTAAAACAACATGACTTACCTGGAGGAGTGAGGTCTTGACCTGTAGTTCTCTCTATCAGCAGTTTCTCCACCACCAAGGCGGGGAACTCCTCATCCACTGGAAACCTGCCATTCAACAGTTCAAATTTCCAACATGTAGATTTAGATTTGCTAACTCTTTATCATCATTTCACCTTTACATATGTGTTACACATTTGTTTCATGAAAGTTAAAAAAAAAACCCTACTTACCAAGCAGTAGAGGGGCTGGTCCAGATAAGCAGGGGGCCAAAGATCTTTCCCAGCGTGTTTGTATCCAGGCCATTGCTGGCCTGTGCCTGAGTGACCTTAGCCAGGTGTGTGAGGAGGTACTGCAGGGTGAGACGGTGATGGAGAGGGACGGTGGTAGAGTTCTCAAGGACCAGGCTGACTTCTCTGTTGTGGCTTCCAGCTACCGCACCATCTGTGGGGCATGAACGTCGTGAATAACTGTGCAGGCTTCAGTTGTGTAGCTTTATTACAGCTGACTGAATATAAGAAGTGCATTTGATTGTATTTGGTAGTTAAAATGCATGTGGTTAGTGCATGTCTCTGAAAACAGGACAAACATATATATCAAAAATGAAATCAGAGAGTCCTTTGTGCGGAGGAGAATCAGCTGAAGCATATCTAACATGCCTCAGGGAGCTTCCCCTCCTGCTTCCATTCTCTCAATGCTGACATCAGATTGAACTCAAACAGCAGCGCACAAGGCTGAGTTTAGTCCTTGTGCAATTCTTTCGCTTAAATTATAGTCACTGAAGCACTGAAAGGTGCCTTTATGTCCACAAAAACAACGGCAGCAGCAGCTCATTTGTGCGTGTGCTGTTCTGTAACACTGTACTGCCATTTTGTCTACACCCATTAAAATCTCCATCTTAATCAGTCATTCTGCGTATGTTTTTCCTATAGTTACATGTAAGCCCATTTCAATAAAACAAACAAGAATATACCCCAGTGTGAGATGGTTTCACCTTTTATTAATTATGTTCTTTCGCTGATAATAGAAAGAGATTTGGCACAATAAGGTCCTGAATGCAGCTCTTTTGTTCACGTTTAAGCCCATTAAGTGCGAACTGTGTGTGCTGCAGATTTTCCGGTGAATACTCCGGGATTTTAGATTCATTTTTTAAAGCTTAAGGCAACACTCATTTTAAGTCATGCTGTCAATGTTTGAACGTCAACTTGTGCAAACTTGACTTTCTCTTGAAACGCCTAATTCATCACGCAGACACCAGTGACTGTTTCAAACGGGTCCTAGGGTTGCTTTTCATACTGCACCTGCATAAACTTCACTCCCCTTAGCAGGCAGCTGCACAATATTTAATTTGTACTGTTAACATTATTGTAAAAAGAAAAAAAATGCACAAAAGAGGACACGCTGTCCCTGTTGGAAAAACTACATGCTCAGTCAATACAAGCGGCAACTTTAAGATTTTCGATCTGTGATTTGATGTACCTGCTGACTGCTGTAGGACCTGCTGCTGCATGAGAGCAGTTTGTAGGTGAGGGTAGATACAGACAGGGATGACAGGTGATGGAAGGTCTCTCAGGTACTGCAGGACGCCCTCAGACAGGAAACCTAGATCCCTCTGAACCACGTCACTCTCTGGATGATCAATACATAAAGCAAAAGACCAAAAGGTGCAGTTTGTTAGAATAAAAAAACTCAACCAAGCATCGGGGAGAAGTTTAAGGAATAAAAAGGCAGTTTAATCAAGGAAAGTACACAAGAACATATCATGTCAGTGTTTGGTGTTTTTTCCACTTCTCCGTTATGAAACGAGCCCCGAAGCCTAACACCAACTGTATTTTCTGGAGACCAACAAAAGGATTTTTTTGGAGGTAAAAAGTTATATTAGTTTGGTGTTTTCCAATTATCTTTTATTTTTAATTTGTTCTGACTTTTTGTGTTGTTTCAGTTATTTTCTGGAGTGGATTTTCTTATTTAAATCACTGAATTGGACCTGCTGAAGAGCATGCAGGCTGAGAAACCATCCCAAATATACCCAAGTTCTGTTAAAGAAAAGGATCAAATAATGACTAAAACAGATAAATGACAAATGTAACTCACCAGAGCACAGGCTGTACACTGGACTATCTGAACCCGAGGAGCTAGGTGTCCTGTACAACGTCTTGCAATCCAGACCTGAGACAGACAGAAAGAGCAATTTTAGTAGATGTGTTCAGAAGGAACAAAGAAGCAAAGAGGACACATTTAGACGGAAAACAGAGAAGTAGTAACAGATAGTTTTCTGACTCTATGGCTGTGGACTTGCACTAGATAATTTAACGCAGTGCAACAAGCTGGAAATGGAAAAAGAAGGAAAAGGCAGCGCAATGTAACTATGAAATCTAGAAGTAACAACAACAAGAACAACAATTAAAAATAATAATGATAATGTGTGTCATTACTAGCTGAATGTCTGTAAATACGTGACAGTTCAGTACTGTATCCAACAACACAGAGAATGTGACTGGCCCACAAAGTTCAAAAGCAACATCTTAAAGACCGAAGAAGGGCTCACATGTTTGTAGTGGTGGACTTAACTTTTCAAGTTATCCATTGCTTTCTTAATTTTGGGGATTCAGGGACTTTTTTTCTTTCCAAACTGTGGTCATCTCATCTATTTCACTCTCAGCACTAATCATCACGTTTCAGTTCAACTCATTTTTGCCAAAATAAAATTTCTTTTTGGACAAACAGCTTATTGTAGAGCCCTGTGAGTAGAAAATCGTGCTCTCCCCCAGGATTTTGCGGTTTTCTTGCTCTGATGATGAAAAAAAATTAAATTTATATTTTTCGTTAGTGATAATAACTCGCAAAGGATATATCCCAATTCTAAACATATTAGACTAGGTATAAAATATACTCTTCTCTATACTCTGATACTTTTTAAAAACAGAACAACAAGCCCGCTGATAAGAGTAAATATGGTACAACGAAGCTTAGTACTGACTGTATTGTGTGTATTGATACATTGTTTAAAATTACATGTGAGACAAGTATGTTTTATTTTATTTATCTAGCCAAGAAAATAAATATTAGTTTGACTTTTAATTAGCCGTTTCGCTCTCAAGTCCCAGTATTTCTGCATAAAATTGTATATTATGTATTTCGGTCTACTTATTATATTATTATAACCAGTATGCTGGATTTTTTTCCAAGCATACACGTAAATGTTGAGTAAATTAAATGCAGCTGTCTGGTTATCCAACACTATGTAACTCAATTCACAGACAAAATGTCTGATTTGTTCCTGCACCTCCGCCGTTACAATTTTCCTTTTCTTTGTCTTACATGAGGGTAAACGGCTCATCTTGGACAACAAAAAGCCGTAAGAAGCTGTGAAGCAGTTTTTTCACAACTTTTTTAACATTCTGTACATGAAAGAGTTTGTGAATTGGTGTGAATGACACAGAAAGTTAGAAGGAAGGGAGAGAAAAAAAAGGCAAAACTGTGAATGGAGTCCCACCGAGCTCTATTTGTTAATAACACGGTGTGAATCAAACCCACTGCGCAGGACTCTTAGCGGGTCTGCTTTCAGTTAAACCACACTGAACTTATATGTACTGAATGTGAATGCGCATGAGCTTGTGAGAGCACTTGTACCTCTGTGCGACTGTCTGCATGTCTGCACATGTGCAAACGCTGGCATGAAAGCAAGAAGCAGATGGCGAGAGGGAGACAGTCGCACGTAGATGAAAAGACAGCAGAGGCAGCGTGACAGACAACAGATGAATATCTTGGCTGGTTTGTATGAATATACCTCTCTTTTCTATGGCTTGTATGAGGCCGACGAGGGCCGGGGGAGCCGTCTCTGGTGGTGTGAACTGCTCGCTCAGGTCCGGCACGGGAACAGCTGAAACAACACAAATCTCAGTCACACTGCTACAGTGACAAACCCCGCTGTTAAGTACGAGTGCTTAGAGAAGCAGAGCACGAAATATGCTCATAATATATACAAAACTTATGAGGAACACAATAAAACATAATGGGAGTTTACACTGGGTATTTATTTCACAAGCTCAGCCATTTTCAAAAGCCCCGTGGGATTTATTTATTTTGCATTTGTTTGCACAGTATTTAATAAACAAAATAAAACACTTCTTATAAATAATTAAAAATGGACAGAAATGTCAAAGGCTGGGACACATTGTCCTCCTCAAATCTGAATGATGAGATATGACAATAACTCCAGAACAATTTACTGACTGTACTAAAGGAAGAAAGGGGATTTCATGCAGGAGTGAAAGTAAAAGGGGTCACCAGAAAAAAAGAGGCAGCGAGAAAAACAAAAAAACAAAAAAACTTTATCTACTTTACAATTCCCCACAGACTAAATCAAACATCTTTTCAGTTGGAGAGAAAGAGGAAAGGAGAAAGCTAGAGGGAGAAAAAAAAAGGGAGATCCCATTTCCCTCCCTCCCCCTCTTTTTTTCTCCCTTTTCTTTTCCCCGCTCTCGTTCTCTCTCCTCCCCTTCACTCCGTCCTGCTCAGTGTTTCGCCTTAGCTCTTTGCGTGAGTGGAGCACAATAAAGGATTTAATCAAAACTCCTGAACAAGCAAAAGCCCTGTGGCAGTGTGCCAGGCTCGGCCCAGCTAGAACAGGCAGGCAGCGCCTCTTATTCGGCCCCAGAACAGGCCTGTGAGCTGGGTCTCTCTTTTTTCCCCCCTTCTCTTTCTTCCTTTTTTTTTAAAGGAGGGGTAGTGGAGGGGGGTCTGGGAGCAGGGAGGGCCTGGCCTGGCTGGGGCTTGGCAGTAGTCTCCTGTTCCTGGCACGGCTCGGCTAAACCGCTGCTGATTATTAATTTGGGGAGTTCAGACAAGAAACGCCGCGTCAGCACATTCCTTGCTCTCTCTCCCGCTCCTCGATGTCTCTTGGTCTCACTCACTCTCTCTCATTTGCTCTCCTAGATTCTTCCTCTTAGTGGATTTTTTTCCCTCTTACTCCTTTTTCTTTTAACCCCCTTTAGGCCTCTTTAAGTTAACTTTTTATTTGACTTTTCTCTTTCTTGTTTTTTTCTTTCTCGCCGTTTCTTTCACGCTCTGTGCCACCATGTCGGCTTAAACGTGGAAACTCTGCCTAACGGTGTCTCCAGCTCTCTCGCAGGCACCGACAGCGCTTCGTCTTCTTTATACTTGTTGGCCATTTTGGATTGCAGCCTTGTCCCCCTCTCATCGAGCTCGCTCTTTTTTTTAATCTGGTTTGCAGTCGGGTTTAGATGTGTGCAAGTAAGAAAAAAAACAAAAACAGTGTTGTGTGTAATGTAACCACCTTTCTATACACAAAGCTGACAATTTGAAGGTCAGATCAGTGTTGCAAATCCTGTATTTGGATGTTTGCACTGACTCACTCGCTCAGTCCGAGGTAAGCCTAAGACAGGCAAGAGTAGGCTGGAGAAAGCAAAGCTATGTGAAGCATAATATTTGCTTGATATCTTCTCGATCAGTGTGCTTATGTAATATGTAGCTGGCTGTGCTGCGTTCTTCCTCTCAGAGCTCAGTGTCAGAAGCTGAGATTTCTCCGTGTACAGCATGAATTCCCAGGTCGAATTAAACCTCTGGAATTTCCTCGCTTTAGCCTAACACTCATGCAAAACACTTCATGCTGGTTTCAGGTTAATGTCTTCTTGAACAGTGCTTAAGTTAGGGTGTGGCTTTCAAGTCCAACAGCAACAATAATATGTGATAAGCTTCACAAGAAAAAAAGAAAGAGAGAAAAGCATTCATTATTTTTTTTTTTAAAACAAATGTCATTTTATAATACCACAACCAAAGTGATGAAGAGTAAATGTGCTTTTGAAACGTAGAGCAAAACTAAATATATTTTATTCATACTGTAAGTTCACTTTTAAATTCATCAGAGAGCCTAATTTATTTACATTAAACCTAAAATGGACAAAAGCACTGGGCCACCCACACGACTGCGAAGTTCCCAGTGCACAGCTCTTGTGCTGATCTTAATGTCAGAGGAGATTTGGAGCTCTGCAGTTATTGAGCCAGAAGAGCGTTGTTGACTTTGCAACTACACCTACTATCGCTATCGACCTGCAAGTAAAAAAAAAAGGTTGAACTGCTTCATCCTTGCTTATTGGTTTCAATAAAGTAAAACTGCTGGTTTCAATTAGCCGTCGAAAGACTAACTCTGCCCGTCTGAGTTTCCCAACATTAGTAAACTTCAAACCCCAGATAAACACTTGCCATTGGTCGGTATCGAAGCCTAACTTAAATGTTTCCATTCCTATAAAAGGTTTGATTTGCTTCCAAATGGACTTAATATTTGAGGCTAAAATGAAAAAACAACAACTTTGGGATAGCCTTTGCTCGCATTTTGAACCATGGCAGTGATACCATGAATGCGTATATTATGTGCAGTGGTGACAGGGCCAGTTGGCGTCTGGCTCACAGATGGTGGGTAACACTGTGTAAGTTGCTGGTCGGGTTTCACCGCTACATGTCTTCACTGCACTCCAACTATGTTGACAGGCAATGCATCATGACTGGGCACACCATCCACTCCTCTGTCACAACATATTTCAAAGCTACACGTGTAGTAGTGAGCCCCTGAAAACTCAACAAATGAAGGTGATCTGTTCTCATTGCTCAGTCTGGTTTTACTGGCCTCCAGGAAATACTGGGAAGAAGCACAAATGGCACTAAAGACACTTTCTGTGAAATCCATAAGAGTAGGCTGACTGGGAGTTGTTTCGTGCAACACAAATAGCATAAAAGATGAACACAGCCACCTTCTCACCACTTAATAATCTTGGATGTGATGCACGTTGTAGCTTCAATGTTAGGACCACAATGTTCATTTGGAGCTAGACGTTACCATATTTAGATAAGAGGATGGAGTTATCAGCTAACGCCAGCTAGATTTGTTAGCAAGCTGCTTATAACCTTTACAGGTGTACTGCAACAGCACAGATAGGCCTGCACAGTTATTCAAATTTTAATCTCAATCACAATTTTGTTTTTTCACAACTAAATGAGCATGACTGTGCAATATTTACAATGCATGCTGAGCAAGCTACAGGGCAGCTTGAAGTTTGTAGTCTGACACTACCGCAAAAGACAAATGTACAACAATATTCAAACGTCTGGCACAGCAGAAGGTAAAGAGCTTGGTAGTAATGTTAGTACTGGGCAAGTAAGTTTAATCAAGAAAAATCATATTCAAAGAGTGCTGTGTGTCTGTGCCGCAAAGGAACATAACTAACTTAATCAAGCACATGAAACACACCACAAACTGCAGTATAATTAATGCACGAAGGCCAAGAAAAGCAATGCAATGCTAAGTTTGACTCGGATGACCATAAAAAGCTGTATCCATCCAGCTCACAAAGACGCACCGAAATCACCAACCACTCACACTCAATTTGGCTAAATATGCGTGCCCACTAAACACGGTGTGTAACGAATGTTTCAGGGAAATCTTCAACTTATTGGACCAAAAAAAAAATTCTTATCACCTTACACAAGTATTTTTCCAAAGGGGCATCACCTGCACTGCACGCAAAATGTCGCAGTGGGGAAAAAAAAAAAAAAAAAGAGGGGTCTCACAGCTGTGAAATACTTCGTGGTATGTAATTTATTCATATCCATGTCACTCAATGTATAATCATTGGAAATAACTGATCTTAATCTCAAATATAATAATCATGATTATTACTTTGGCCATAATCACGCAGCCTTGGGCACAGATATCAGTAATTTAAGACTAAAATACTGAAATAATAATAATAATAATAATAATAATAATAATGATGATAATAATAATAAAATGCTCAAAAATGAAAATGAAAAATTCAAAAATGAAAAACTCTGATGTGCTGCTTGTATCATGATACCTGTAAATCCAATTGGCAACGCCGCAAACAGTAAGCAAGAGGCTAATTTATTTACAAAACAAATCTTCATCCAGAGTTTTTATAAAAGAGGGAAACTTTCTAAGACCATGTCTTGCACCAGGCTGTAAACACGATTTTTAATGCTCTAAAGTTGGACATTTGAAAATGGGAGTCTGAGGACTGAGTCAGTTTTGGAGAACGTGGTCAAACAGAGTACATCATCATGTACTAAGAGAAAAGAGACACTATTATTGGGTAACGTCAAATTTCTCATAAGTGCACACTGCTACAGTTTCTAAAACTGAAAATTATATTTAATGCTTTTGCAAGATCATTTATTATTGTATGGCTGTTAATTCCTAAAGATACAATCAAACAGATCAAAGATACCAAATCATTTATCACTATTAACAAATTTAAAAACAACTGCTAGAATCGACTACAAATACGCAGAATTTTTTTTAAACTTTCTATGTCAATCCATTTGCAGCCACCATCGATATAAAGAGTGGGCACAGCTCGTCAGGTTCTCTTTTTCCTTTTCCGTTTTTTTATTTTTCCCACAGCATCTTGAGTGACTTTTTCAGTCATTTACAAACACATTACCCCAATTCGAACGACTTTAGTATCTTTCTGTGCTTTCACCAGTCAACAAGGTCAATCAATACATGCTACAAAATACACGGAGGCCCTGCACTGAATAATTAAATTAACATTTAATTCCTTTTTCCTTCAAATGAATACGATTAACGTTTGTTAAAAAGGAAATAAAATCCCCACAAAGTAAACTGTGGATGCTTTTGTTGAGTTCTTGTAAAATAAACGGTGTGAAATTCTTTTACTCTTTCCTACAGTTACCAACTTTGTTTCTGGTTTACTGAAGCCACTGAAGCTATTAATCTGTCAATAACACAATTTCACACCTAAATGAGTTCTCCTGTACGGCAGTAACAATTTCTCTAGCTGCAGAATACCACAACGATCGGCAAAGAAAAGAAAGTACAGCTGGTTTTCTATATCTGCAGTTGGATAGGGTGGCCTTGGCTTACCCTATAACCCGTGCCTCCCTCCCTTTCCAGCCTCTTCATAACTTTCCCATTGTCTTTTTCTACTGTCTCAACCCCCCTCCCACCCTTCTCGTGTGGGTTCTTTGAAAGTGTTTTCCTGGTAAGGCGCAGAGAAAGTGAGGAGGAGAGGCCTCTCCTTTCAGAGAACTGGCTTCGTGAACATGGTTTATAGCCGCCCAGAGACACTATCAGACGAGTATGTGAATCAGGGCTGCAGAAATGGAAGGAGGACGAGGGAGGAGAGAGGGGTGGGGGTGCGAGTAAAAGAACAAGGGAGGAGTTTGCAAAAATGCCAAGCCATGGTTCACTTCAGCAGGCAGTTAAAGTGAGGCCAGGGAGAGGAGAGAAGCAAGGCAAAGAGGCGGAAAAAAAAAAAAAAAATCTTTTTTCAGACTCATTACCGTCGCAGGTTGAGAAATATCTTGAGTCCATTTTTTCTCTGTTTACATTTAATTTCTATAAACTCAACAACAAAATGCAGAGCAGAACATCTGGAGTGTGAGTCAGTTAGTCTATCGAAGTCCCCCTGTTTCTTTTTGGGTACAAAATGCTTGCACTCTATATGACACCATCTGCTAAGCCTACCCTCGCAATGTCACTTTAAAAAGCAGAAAAGCTGTTTGCATATTTTAGCCAGCAAGAAATCTCCGTTTTGCATTTCACTCGCTACTGCTGAAAAACAATGACGCAGTTTTTGCATGTACTTAAGCCAAGTTGTTGTCGACATTCTACGGTAACCCAGTTTCTCGAATGCAAATGCGTAACCTGGTTTCCTTCACCAGATGGAGATGAAAATAATGGTTAACAGGAGGACTTCTGATAAAAGAAATACACTTGGGTTCTGAGAATTTTACAAGCTTTTGCATGAGGCTGAAACATTTCCTCTCCAGCTGCCGTGTGCAGTGTTCAAATTAATTAAATCCAAATATCTGAATAAAACCAAACAAAAAAATACCATACAAGTGTAAATGAACCACTTTGTACACACATGAGGAGAGCAAGGGACACATATTACAGACTTAGTCCTAAAAAAATAAATGCATATAAATACAAACATAGCTTTTAGAGCAGGGGAGCCAAACTCACTTTATATTGTGGATCACATACAGGCCAATTTGATCTTAAGTGAGCCAGACCAGTGAAAAATCTCCTTTCTGTCGCTGTAACATAGTTTAACTGCATATTTAATCCCATTTATAATACAGGAAATAGTAGAGCAATTACAACAGCACATCTCAGGTTTTCTACACCATAAACAAATGATGATGTAGTAAATGAAAGACATCAACAGCATGAATCTTTGGGCTTAATTTGTAGGAAATTAATGTGTAAAATTACTGCCCTTTAATTAAAAAGCAGAAAGCTTTTGTTAATTCACAGAAATTTCCCAGTCAAAAAATCTTATTTATTTTAGTGTGGATACATTGTGAAAACATGCATTCTATACTAGATAGATAAAAGTTCCTGTTTTTTCACTAAATTATTTGCTTACCTATTATTTAATTCCTTTGATGTAGCATGAATGACCGTGGGGGAGGTCTTTATTAGTAGGATAAGTTGGAAAACTTATGAAAACACAATTTAAAGTCCATTAATTTATGCCCTTGTTAACATTTTCCAAAAACATCCAGTGAGCTGGACTGGAGTCTTTGCCGTGCCGATTCTGGCCCCGGGCCTTAAGTTTGACACCCCTGTTTTATAGTCTAAAATTATGCTCAAAAATGACTAGCTAGCCACTATAGTAAGTAAACAGCTGTAAAAGTAGGGATTACAGAGAAGAGGTGAGTGTATCGCATATAATAATTTTCACTTAAGCCATGACCTCTCTTGTTGTGCTCTACACAAATAAATTATAGTTTAACGGCTTGTAGTGAGGTTGAATTGTTCTTAGTTGCATTCAAGCCTGTAAAACAGTCAACTCCCCTAACCACCAGGCCTGGTACTGGTAATGTTACCATCTCTGTGAATAGCAAATGGTGCCACAGCAACAATAGCTCTATTCACAGCAACTCTAGGGCCTCTGTTCTTTCAGGGAAATGAAGATGATATTTGTAAAGTTGGCCATTTCTAATGTACAATGCACTTTTGGTGCTGAGCCAAAGTACCATTCCTTCAGTCACTGCCCTGCCTCCCTCTCACCCACACCTCCCCCCTTTCTCTCCCCCTATTTCACTTGCTTCTTCTGCCCCTGTCTCTCCCAATCACAGACACAAGCGCCAGCTGCCCAACTGGTTTGTCTCACTGTCAGTCAAAGCACGGGGATACTTACAGTATGTCCTTACCTGCTTATTCCCCAATTCATGTCCTTCACTCGGCTTTTATTTAACTATCTGCATGAAAAAATCTAATTTGATAATTCTGCAGACATTTGTGCTATAGCTATGATATAATTTTTAAAAACATTTTCAGGAAAAATGAGAAATAAAATCAGACTAGTTGAATGACGCCCTGTGTATTTTGCCATACACCATGATCAGCCAATTGGATACACCAGAGGTAATTCAGAGTTCACAGCCTACGTGCTCAGAGTGGTACTAGCACATCTGTCATAAAAAAAAAAAGAGAGCAAAAAGGAATTACAGAGAATAAGGAGAGGAATGTGTGGTTTTATGTGGAGAATGATATAAAATTTTTATTTATCTATTTTGGCTGTGTACACCTTTCTCTCTGGCGTCCCATGCAAGGAAGCAATAAATTAACCAGCTGAAGCCAAAAGCAATGAAGTGCAAATTAGAAGAAATTGATGGAAATCTTGGGAGTGTGGAGGAACTTTGGTCACAAATCAAAGTTTTACTTGAACTTGAGCTTGCTAAGGTAGACCAGTGCATGCCAAGTCAATGTTTGACTTGGAAGCTGCTGCAGCTCAGAGCAGATTCTTAGCATTATTAATAAATGTCAGCATTTTAATAAAAGCCATGGGAGTGAAGAGGAGTGTGACAGAGCAGAGCATTATCCCTGAGTAAAAAAAGGCTATTGTATTCCTTTTACTGTTGAATAACTCCTCATTTGTACAAACTAAAAACACACCTATAAAAACATCAGTTTGTCCAAAGTGCCAAAAATCCTCCCAGTATCCTTAACCCAGGCACGTCCAGTTGAAAACAGCATCAACAGGCCCTCCAGCCTTTGTGATTCTTGATTACACTTGGAGGGGTCACAGCAAAAGAGAGGCATGCATTTTTGTGCACTGCAGAGACAAGTTTTCCTGCGTCAAGAGCCGCAAAGACAGACACAATCAATACCAGACCAGTAGAGTCTGACAGAGTCTTGTCAGTCGATGGATTAGCCCTTTATTATTCAACGCAGACTTAAGTTGGCTACGCTTACAAAGAGGTAAAGCTTACTTAGTATAGATTAAAGGGTCAACTGGCGGTCACTGCCAAATGTGAGAGCCTTATCAAAACATCAAGTACACCAAACTAGCCGCTGTTAACAGCTGGGCATGCGAGAAGTTGTGTTTTTCTTTTAAAACTTTGTGAGGAAAACTTTTAGACGATTTTAAATGTTAGACGTAAAAAAAAGAAAAAAAAAATAATCAAGAAATCTCTACACTGTAAGGCTAATGAAGGAGCACCAGGTTTGTGCGTCTCCCCCTGGTCTTTCTCCCAGTTTCCCTGTCTTCTCCCCACTGTCTTATCAAACAAAGACCAAAAAGCTCCCACCTCAAAAAACAAAAACAAATGCAGAAAGCTCAAAATTACCAAACATGTCTTAAAAGGTAACAGCAAGCAAAATAAACAAACTATTATTTTGCAAATTCCTGCATCAATATTTTCTGCACATTTAAGGCCAACTAACAAACTAACACTGAATATTTTGTCAACTAATTGGCTAGACATTTAAACGAGAAAAAAATGAGACTAGCTGACTAAGAGGCAGAAAACCCTCAGGAAACACTTAAAACTACTTTAAATGGACACATTTAAACAAAGGCCAAAAAAATTGTTCTATATTTTAGGAGCTTAATGAAACCATTTATCATTTCCTCATTAATTAAATCATATTTTAAATGTCGCCAAATTGTGCGCCCAAAATACAGCCACTGGTTTTTACATCAAACTACTGCAGAACAGCGCTCGTTAGCATCATCTGTTTACGTTCCACCTTTACTCGTTCACAACTGCGCAGGATGCAGCAGTAACTGTGTGTCAGGGTCAGCAGCATTGTAACATCTCTGAAACAGTTTCTTTTGTACATTAAATAAATTATTCTTATTTTATTAATCAGCTAGCATGTCTGGCACTCACGAGCAAGGGGATCAGTGATTAAACGCCTACCCGACTAGGCGCTCACATCCCCCTAAGTGCAAGTTAAATTATTCTGATATTTAAAAAATGCCACAAAGTAAAATTTAATGACATCTCACTCTTTTCTCATTGTTATTATATTATCTTTTTCACTTTAAAGGCCACCTTTAGTTTACAGTAGTGATGTGCCGTGAGCGTCTCACCACTGGCTGCTAAAAACAAACAAAAAAGCAAAAAAGCAAAAAAAAGAAAATGATCTAAATAGTGCCCCCTACCTTGAGTCGACTCTGATCTGGGAGCTGCAGGCAGGGGCCGCTGGGACCTTGGCTGACTCGATGGGAGTGCCATCTTGATGGGGCCCACATACTCAACATACGTCCCTGGGAAGTCGCCTCTCTGCTTAGTGCGCTCGTTGTACCCGAGGAGCCAGCCCAGACGCTCGGGGTGCTCCACGCAACCCTCCTGGTAGTTCTCCATGGACATCAGAGAGGCCTTGCTAACTGTAAGGATGTCTCCAGGCTGCAGATCCAAGTCCTCGTCCTGGTCCTTGGTGAACGTGTAGAGGGCACGATACTGGAAACCTTCCGCCGCCATTTTGTGACAGAGGCAAAAAGTAAAATGGCCACCGCTTCGAGGATTTAGGATCGGCCTGAGTCCCGCTGTAACAACAGGGTTAGGCTAGACAGAAATCCACCTCCGAAACCAAAATTGTGGCTGAGTTACTAAAGTCTGGTGTTGGTACAGTGGCTTAGAGGGTCGGGGGGATGAAAGGAGGGGAAGTCAGCCGAAGCTCAGCAGCATTTTTAAAAGTTAATAACGAGGAGCTCTGCTGCTTTTGTGTCTGCAGTGGCAGCGGCTTTACACCTGACCGGTGTTGGTGGACTGGTGCACTTTCCTCAGCTTGATACCCCGGTTGAGCCAGATGATGGAGCAGAGGGAGATCGTTGGCAACATGCTTTTTCAAGCAGCAAAAACCTGCTGGCTGGGTGCTACTGGAACAGCCTGGAAAAGGGTTTTCCCAGTGACGGGCCCCGTGTCGTTGGCTCTCCACGGTCAAATCAAGTGGCCTGATTGGCGGACGAGTGCCAGGGTGGGAAGGTCTCTAATCCTCTCTGGCTCTTTCAGATATCCCACATGTTTGGGGGCAGGAATAATGACCGACCTGTAGGAAATAAAAAGGGCAAAAATTAAGAAAAAAATTAGGAAAAAGACTTCGAAAAAAATTAAAGTAAATAAAATTATTTTAAAAAAAACTATTCAAAAATGGGATTAAAGGTCAAATCTATTCGATAAATGGCGATAATTAAAGCGGCTTATATCTATGTGAAACGAAGCCTAAAGCGGTGCATGAAAATGGCGAACTGCGACAGCTCCATGCATTTGTGCAGTCTTCGGTTAGGACAGAGAGCTCGGATGATGCTGCTGCGTCATAACCAACAGCAGACTGGGTCCCTGGACAGGAGCCTCCATTCCCTCCACTCTACATTCACACACTCACAGCCTTAACTGACTCGTCACAGTTTCCACAGGAACAATAAGTTTTCCTGTGAAATAAACGTCCCTTCAACTCACACAACAGCACGTACGATTAACAGAACCCCAAAAAAGGGGTTTTAGCTGAACTGGCATGCAAAGGAAAATAAGGACTGCACCTCGACTGTAGGGCGACCGGAATTTTCTAAAACGTGCAGAACCCTCTGCAACAGTTCACTCTCCATCAGAGAGAAAAAAGGTAGCTCTGTGTTGCCTAAGAAATATTTCGACTTCTGTCAAATCTACTGTACCAAGCCTGCTTCAGATGGGAACGTTGAATGGACAGCCAACTGAGAAACCACAGTGAACCATCACAATTCATATTACACCCCTTAAAGTCACTTATCTCATAGCTTCCACATATAGCAAAAAGGTCAGTCCATGGAAATGTAACGAACGTCCTCTGATAAAGCCGATTGCAAGGCCCAATTAAATGCCAAGCGCAAGTGCGCAATATATATCCTATAAAAGCGACACAACAGTCTTAAAATGCTAAATATTATCAGTATTAAAGGTTTGATTAAAGTAAATAAATGAAATCTGTCGGCCAATCAACCAAAAATTTAAAAAAAAAAAAAATCTACATTTTTTGGGAGTAAACGTTGGAAACACTTGATTATAAAATCCACAGTAAATCGTGGAAAAATTAATGGGCAATTTTGGCCGAGTTTCGAGCGGCTGAAATTTAAAAATGCTAAATGCTAAACTGCAACTATGCTGGGAGATGAGACGGGGCGGGCGAGAAAGAGAGATTATGTTTTCCAGATCAAGTACGACATCTGTGGTCTGTGGACCAATCAAGGACAATGGTCCTACTAACCTCCCTGGACGTGATGTCAAAGAGGAAAAGAAGCAGGTGGAGAGTGAAGGTGAAAGTGGCACAACGACTGATGGAAGTTTCATCGTGGTATGGCAGTAACAAGGCATTTGGGGCAATTTTCCAAAACGTCCAAATCTCAATAACCACAGGCCTGGTTTGCGAGGCCCGATGTTATACCAGCGTTTCATAAATGTCCATAAATGGACAGTATTTTGAGTAATGCACTGCAGACGCTTAAATACAGTTGGGTAAAAGCATAAAAAATTCACCGAAACGTCCAGTTTGCAGCCTTGAATGCCAAAGTGCATGCTTTTGAACCTTAGTCTAGATTATCCTCTCCACCCCCCCTCGACATTCCGAAAGCGAACGCACATTCACTGCAAAGCTTTGTGAATAAGGACATTGTCTTTTTAATAAAAAAGGTTCAAGAGTTACTGTGATAACAGAACGCTGCACAGTGCAAAACTCACCCCACTTTAGGTTCAGAGGGAAGCCGGACAGGCTCAGCCAGACTCTCGGTCCAACATCCTTCGAGTCGAGAAGCAAGAGGTGCCAGGCTAGACACGTGGCACTGGCATACCCAACCACAGCCCGCAATCCTCACACCACCATTACCCCCCCCCCCCCCCCCCCCAAAACCCTAAACTCCCTCCCTCTTCTCTCCACCTGCTCTCCACTCCCCCCAAACACACAAGAGTCCTGCCTCCAACTGACCCCCCCCTCCCGATCCTCAGCCAGCGAAAAAGTCCAGCCGTTTTTCCAGTTGCTATAATGTTTTAGTTCTTTATAGTCCGAGTGCGGCTGCAGTAAAGCGGCAAAAACAAGAAGAAAAGGAGGTAGAGGAAAAGGCAGAGCACTCTTATTCACCAGTCCTCTTTTAGTATTTAGTTCCAGAGAAGAAAAAGTCGCACAAGGTGAGAGAGGAGTCATCTCTGTTCCCGTCCTACTCTGGCAGTGTTGTAGTAGCTCACAGTTCAGCACAGCAGCAGCGGCTGGAAAGCTCAGTGTCTGTGGATCCATTTGTTTTTTTAAGACTCTGCGTTTAGTCTGAGCAGACAGCGGCAAAAAGCAGCGAGAAAAGAGAGTGAGAGACGGAGCAGTTTGCTATCAGCAGAGTCCAAACGGCTGAGGGAGACCACAGGAAAATAATTAATGAATAGGCAGCAAGTAACTCACTGTTGCTAGAGAGAGGGAAAGCTAATCCCGGCCTCTGATTGGCTGCTGCTCTGGCCATGTGCTCCCCAGTCACCAGAGAAACCGGGCAAATCAAGGAAATGTTCTAATATTAGAAAATGTATCTAGGCAGTGATAAAACATCTGACCTAAACAACTCCACCTTTTCTAGCACCTTTGACTTTTTTCATTTTTGCAACTGTGATGACTGTTTGTAATATTTATTGAAGTGATGATTTAAATCAAGCGCAGCTACCCTGGGAGAAAGATGTAAAAGAAAACATGGAAAAACTCAAGGCTAAGTGTGATTGGAGAAAACTCTGTGAGTCACAGTGAAATTGTGCAATGGGATGAAAGGAGATGATGTTTGTTTTTCTGAGTTCACAGGGAGAGGGATACAGTGAAAAAGAAAATAATAAATAATACAAAATACTTACTAAAAACAAATCACTAATAATTTATTAGTCTTTCACTGTGTGGTTTGTTTTTTTTTTTTTTAAACAGTAACTGACGTTTTATATATTGTATTTATTCTTGGTGTGATTAAATCGAGACCTACAAACTGAAGTCTGCTTTCTAAAGAAATCAAATGATGTGTTTAGTCAGCCAGCACAGTGCTGACCTGTTTATTGCACCAGCACGCGTATATAAAATGCCAAATAAGCTATTAAAGGCATCACTGATACTGCTCGAGGATCAAAATGCCACACATCCTTACATCACCATTACTTGTAAAATCGGTTTGTGTAACCGAATCAGTGGATTTTAAACAGATGTAATCTTTTATTTATTTACTGGTTGTTTTTTCTAATTTTTCTAATGTTTATATACAAGTACAGAGGCATGTGCTAAAACTCAAATGTGAACAAATATTTATTTTTTTCATGTTATTATCATTGTTTTGTGTTTTTTTTGGTCATCGGTTTTAACAAAAAGTAAACAAACTTGATGTTCATGATGACTAATTTGCCAATAAAGCGAAAGAAAATTGACTAGTTGACTAGTCTAACTAAAGAAAGTCTTCAGATAATTGTATAAACTGTGCGCACTTTGAACAGGCAAAGTTAAACAAATATTTCGGGCGTATTTTAGGTGCCATATGAAATCGTCAATCGATTGCTCATTAATGAAACGATTCTTTAAATGTGCAGCACTTTACACATGTCTGAAACTGCAAACACAGTCAATATCAGATCAATTTGAAGAGTTTAGGTGATCCAACCATCAGTAGCCCTCGTTTCTTCCTTGCTAGGGTTCACCTCCCAGCGAAGATTGTGGTCACACATTGCTTCGTTGTTTGGTTATATTCCAGTTTAATCTGACAAAGCTGCCCCTTTTATTTTTTTTACCCGAAACCCAAGTACTGCAGAACAGTGTGAGCATCATCATCTGCTGTCATCTGTTTACATCCCAACCCCTTTGTTTACAACTTCCACTCAGAGAGAGTGAGAGACAGAGGAGAGAACAGCCGCGACTTGTCAATACACAACACAAGGACTAAAAGTGTTGGGCCACATCCAATCTTTGGATTCAGGTTTTTATTAGTCCCATTACCACACATGTATAAAATAAATCATCAGAACTCCAAACCTCCTCTACTGTTAATATCAGCACAGAAACTGTGCGCCGCGAGCTTCATGGGAAGGATTTCCAGGCTGAGTAGCTCCTGTAGATGTAACGTGTAGCTGGCCCAGCACCTTTGCCCATATAGTGTTTTTGAGGATGACATTTAGAATAGAAATGTTCATGTAGAGCATCACTGTAGCCAACTTTTCCTTAGGACCAATCCATGATGGTGATTTAAATATATATAATAATTGTTAGATTATTAGTAATTACACTGTTTGTAACTGGTAGATTAGTTTCCATGTAGATCTAGATGCTGGGGAGCTTCTTTACACTCAAAATGCAAATTTTGATCACTTCAGTCATAGCGAATGATGATTTCATGATGATTAAGACCTTTTTTATTTAACGCAGTAAATAAATGTATGTAATAGGTAATCAGGTTATTTCAGTTGTGGTAAATAACAGACACATGAGGCTAACATTGCCATATGCCATTTTTAGTTTACTACTTTCACCTGAACAGCTCAGTGGTCATGTCTGAGAAAGTGTATTACATTCAAGAAGCTTTACTTTTAGAAGGTGCATCTTTTTGAACATTTAAACACTTCCACGGTGGACACAGTGCTTTTATACTGGATGTGCACATGTCCATGTCCTTTAGCTGGTTTAGTCCCCCTCAAACAGACGTGCAGTGTGACATTTTAAGCTGTTACACCGAATGTATAACACCATGTTGCATTTAGTTTCACCTGCAGTGTGCTGATTATGATTTTTTGTAGTATTAATCTTCTTGAGAGAATGAAAACAAAAAGGAAATTTAATGAGCAGTGCAATAAAAGCTCCTCAAAAGGTGACAACCATCTAAAACTACTAGAGAGATTGCTAATTGGCAAGATCCCTCACATCTCCATGTCACCAAAATAAGGAAACACTGATTACATCCATATAGGCCAGAAAGAAAGTAGTTACTACCGCATCTGAGAGTGGCAAGGGAAACCCGTCTGACCAAATAATTATTCTTTAAAAACAGGTGAGGAGTTTAGGATTTTAAGAATGCACCCTAAGCTTAAAAAAACAAAACAATTGATTAACACGTCACATTACAGATCGCTCCCTGCTCCACAGACAAAATTCTGGGATTTTTTTTATTCATAAGCATTACTATCATTTCTTCTCTTTAAAACTTTTATAATCACAACAGTGCAACCAAAAGTTCAGACATTTATGTGGGCACAAACAGTGTATTTGTGTATGCATGTTTTGGCAATTCATGGCCCTGCTGGGGAAGTACTGACTACAGAACCACCATGCATGCAGTCTGGCCGCAGGCCATCTGTCCACATGGATCTGAAAAATCTGCTGCGCCACAGGCAGATAGGACGGGCCAACAACACTGGAGCCTGCGAGGACTAACTTTTCAGAATAAAATTGGTTCTTACGAATTTTATGATTCCAGTTTCGTTCACCTGAATTCTATCTGTTGCAAATGAAGCCGAAAAGCTCACTTTGCTAAATAGAAACATCTGCTAGATTATTTAGCACCAAGACTGCACTGTTCAGGGAAGTCAACTATGCTGCAAGGCTCCACAGTTAAAGAGGACACGGTCTATTTATCAGAAGCGATAACTTCAATCCATCTGGTCAAGATTATGGATTTAAACATTTCCACTTCACCAAAGAAATCAAATCTGATAAACCTGCAAAGTCTGCATCACTTGAAAACACCAGACACAAACAAGATAATGCGTGCCTTTCACCTACATGAATTACTCCTCAAAGAAAAAAAAAAAAAAAAAAAGAAGCTCCCAAACCCTTTCATAACCAACTCCATTTGATCGAAAATTGGTAATATGCAGGTAGCATACTGCAGCCTACATTTATGACAACAAATCTAATCAAATTCTAAAAGGAGCCATTTTTATTTGGTTGCTGATGCAATAACTCGCCAAACTCCACCTTTAGCAAATTGACTTTGCGGTGAGGGAGTGCAGTTATTCGACTATCATTGTTTAATCTGATACAATAAAGAAGTTTTGATAATGCAAGTTATTGCTGGATTGCAGGAGAAAGCACAAGATAAGTCCCAGATAATTGCAAGTGACCAATAAGATTTGTGTCCGGTGTGTTGTGGTCGGGAGGGTGATAGATTAGGACTTAAAGTAGACTCATGAATGTCTCTGGGAAGTTAGAAAAAAAATCACAACCCCGCAAGGCACAGAATATGCAGTATTTCCAGGCGAGGCATGACTAAACTGTCCTTAAAGACGAACTCTGCTGCTATTTTGATCAAACAGGACCATTTCAGTTTAACTTTGACATCAAACAAATATAACCACAGCTTTAGTGCCTCTGCTGGAACTTGAGGTTAGTTTAGGTTTTCTTCACCCCCTCTGAGAGGTGTCACTTGGCATTTCAAGAAGCTCCACTTTTTCCTCTCTCTTTTTATTTTGTGTGTGTGTGTGTGCGCGTGTGTGTGCGCGTGTGTGTGTGGGTGGGGGGGGCATTTAAATACAACAGCCCTGCCAGTCACTCAGAGCATTTCAAGACATTTGAGAGAAGAATGAAAGCTTTGCCACAAGTCATGCATCACACCGATAAAGCATAAAATGGAGGACTGACATTTGGTTGCATAATGCTCGATTCATAATTACAAGACAGGGGGGTGCGGGGTCTCAGCACAGTTGAGTGGCTTGTCTCATTATGCAAGTGGCACAATTTCCATTAACTCCTCGATGGATGCCAAATCCTTAAACCAGGGATGTAAGAGACGCATCTAGTCAGGCCTTCAGCTACTTTAGACCTCCCATAGTCTGCAGCCAAGGTAAAGACACTAGTAACACATACTAGCAATGGTATACACAGGGAGTACACTGCAAATATACTGCAAATGGGTCTTTTTAGTAGCGTTGAAATACAACTAAACAGTACTAATGAGCCACTGACATTAGAGAAAATTTTAGCACCAATTCTGGCAAACTTGACAACTTTAAAGTCATTTTTAATCGTTTTCACGTCAACAAATAAGCCAGGAAAAACAGTTTAAACTTTGAAGCAGCTTAAAAAACTTGCTCGGCATTTGTACGTCAGCGAGCGCGAGCACCGAGCAGCGCAGCGCGAGGGCGAATTAAAGTTAACATTTCACCGCAAAGAGCACAGAAACGCACACGAGCGCGACAAAAAAACAGTAAGTCTCCTTTAAACTTTAAAAGTAGGACACAAGTCACCAACGTGGAGCTGCGTGCGCGGAGCACACTTGCAGCGCTTCCACCATTTTCCAGTACAGTGGCTGCCGTACTGGAAATGTGCAATAACTTGGAAAAACTCACCGCGGATATTTCTTGACTCTTCGCACTTTTGGCTTCGGAGCAAAAGTCGCACACAAGAGTCCGAGTGGTGGCTTGTCTGCAGACGACGGCTTCTCGGTGAGCTCTAAACTTCCAGCAAGCCTTTGGTTCACTTCTTAATTCGGCGTCTTTCTTTTCGCTCTTTCTTTCTTTTCCCGTTCATAACTCCCTGCTCCAACACACAGCCATTTTCCAGCTCAGTACGGTGCAGGGAAGGAGGGCGCGTGGGAACTATATAAGAGTGCGCGGAAAGTGACGAACGTGAGCGGAAACGTCCGAACCATCAGTGAGGGGGTCACCGAACAGGCTCGGAGACGAAAAAAAGAAACAAACAAAAAAACGGAAATTTGAAGCAGACAGTGTCCAAACCGTGTGTTTTGAGCTGTATTTAAACTAAAGAAATGTGTTCATGTGAAAAAAGAAAGCGGTGAACCACGCGCTAAATCCATGTCTAATCCCACGGGGGATTAAATAGGGACATATTCCCCCTGTTTTTGCAAACCACATCTCACTTTTTCTCAAAGCTTTCCTTTTCAGCTCATCTGCTTGCTTAAACATTTGTAGCTTTGTGACTAGTTTATATTGAATTCAGGGCCAAAAATGAGTCCAATCAATCGTGCCTACTGCTGCAGAAAATACTGCGTTATAGAAGTGCTGTAATACTTGACCATCATCAAATATAAATTATTCCTCAGCACAGCATTGACTCTCTTGAGCTACTTTCTTGTAAATTCTTGAAGTAGTCTTTAGGAATAGTTCTCCGGGATTCAGAGCTCTTCTTTGGATGTTGGCTGTCTAGATTATCCCACACTGCTTCAATAATGTTGAGGTCCAGGCTCCATGACTGATAGTGTTCCACTGTTAGCTTTTCTTCCCAGGGATACTTTCACTTTGCATTGGCAGTAGGGGTGGAGGAAAAATCTGTACAGTATGGTATCGCAACAACTTGCATACAGGAACACCAAATATTGCTATTTTATTAAATAAATGAAAATACTCTGGGAATACTATGAACAAGAGGGCTCATCTCACCTTATAGGAGGCAACCTTTCCACAAACAGTTGCAGTCTGTCTTGGACAGACTGCAATCACTAAAGGAAGGTTGTTGGAGGTTTGCAAAAAACTTCTAATTTATAAATACAGACAGATTGCCAACATGCTGCCATGACTGTGGAGGAGTCTTTTATAGATTTGTGTTAATCAAGGGGATTCAACTCAACTCGCTGGCCTCTGATGAGGTTTCAGTGAACAGTTGATGGATCAACTAAAAGGGAAGTGGGATAGGGATAGAGGTATCTGAGTCCTGTGTCAGGCCTTGAGGAACTTTTTCCCATTTTTAAGGACATGATTTTCAGGTTCATCTAGTGTAGTTTTTAGATTTGCTGCTTCTTATTTTGTCTCCCACTTTCCAGTTTCCTCAAATGTTATAAGGACCTGCTGAGATGTACGAAGTTTTTAGCTTCACAACACTGGTTAGATGTCTTTTTTTTTTACTGGAAAAAGAAAAAAATCCTTTTAAAATGGTCGGGTACAAGGACTGGACTGAAAATGATTTAAAAAAAAAAAAAAAAAGGAGCCAACGCCCAAAGAAAAACATTGAAAAGACCTTCAGAAATCCAGGAGAACTATTGCTCCAGAGCACTTAAAGAATTACAAGAAAGTTTGTCTCCTTGGAAGCAAATAATAAAGAAATGTGTGCACGAAGTAAGAAATTTTTTTTTGATACAGTACTGTAAATGTGCAAATATTATTATATGAGGACAAATGACAAGTGCAACGTCTTGTCGTCTTGGACTTTCCAGTCCTCTGGAAATTCATTTATTTCAAGCACTGTTGAGACAAGAGAACAACAGACAATGTCACACCAGTCTGAACCAGATACCCACATGGTAGGCATTTCACAAAGGGCAGTTTGCCACGTAGAGACAAGGGGGTTGAGTGGTGATGGTGGTGGGGCACACCAATACAAAAACACAAGTGAAAAATGTGAAGGGTGGGGGCTGTTACAGTGAATTTGTCATACACATGAACACACAAGCTGATCAGAGACAAGGAGTTCACTCTGATGCTTCATTTGATGCAAGATGGGCTGCTGCTGAGACCTGCGCCTGATTTATAAAAGTTTAACAGGGTGACCCAACAAACATCATGGGATACTACAATGAAAAATAAAACGATTCAACACTAAGAACATATTAAAATGTATATTGCATCAGAAATTTAGTGATAAAACCCACATACACACGCATTTCTTCCTAAAGTACAGTGAAAAAAGGTCTACGTTTTCATTCACACCTCATAACCTTTATTCATGGTTCAATATGCTGAAATTCTTTGAGAAATCCCTTATTTAAATCTCCCTTGACTGCAAAACATAGATGTGAGCCTTCACAAAAAGAGGAACAATCAACAAATTCCTTTTCTCTAACCACTCCGTTTGATTTTTTTTAGTTGCTAATCCAAACAGCTCTTGGAGTAAAACAATACTACTAATAAAAAAACAAAAACAGGAACAGGATTAGATGTTTTTTAAAGTAAAAACTAGTTAAAGAGTACATAATGGAAAACCAAATACCATTTGTTTATATCTCACCATAAAAAACAAGTTTTAAAGCTGAAAGCCTCAAACTCAAGAATTCAAGGCCTATCCAACAAAACTTCCAAGCTCTCAAAATCTAGAGTAAAACCGTGGAGATTTAATGGGATGTAAAAGACGCACAGCTCTTTAAAGTCAATCGCAACTTGGGATTAAAGCCATGCCACTTAACTCACATCTTACACGAGTCCATCCACCCTTACATTTTACTGATAGCTGTTATAAGGTCCACCATTGTTTATATGATATACAACAGCATAGGTAATTAGTACTGCAACAAGACTGTTTCCATATCAAAATATACAAAAAGGAGATTACCACTGACTCATTCCTTCATCCACCCAGGGCCTCAGGTCTGCCTCTCCCGCGCCTTCCCTCTCTTTTTTCCCCCCATACAATAATTTAACAGATTCCACTCAAGTCCACGCAGATATTTGCATTGAAATGTAAACATTCATCCATAAAACACATAAAAAACAAAAAAACAACAGCCAAGTGACCCAGATTTGTTTGTTGCATCCACTGTACAATTTCTGAATCCCACAGAGAAAGAGATCACCCTGAAAGATAAATGTACTCTCACTGTTACACGGCAGCTACGACTTGTGCAAACACTTCTGCTAGACTATGCTTGTAAGGAGCTGGACGGAGGTTAGATTCACAAAGGTATCGGAGGTCGGATGCAGCAGCCGGGAAGGTAGCCACAAAGCTTTATCTACACACCTGCGTGTTGATCAGGTTATAATTTAAACAACTTACAGATGAGTGGCAGCACTGATACAAAAACAAAACAAAAAAAACAGGACAGCCAGTGGCGGTAGAGCCCATGCATACATGAGGCTTCTTACGTACAACTACAGTACCTATTATTAAGCTAAACCATGCTTTGGCGCCACAGCTTAGCTGACAACTGCTGCAATGTTGTCATTTTTCTTTTTTTTTGTCTTTTGTCCCGATTTGTACATGCCCTGCATTTGGGAACAATGACTCCGAATCGTCACGATCACAATCCGCATGATAGATTTCTTCAGAGAGGCAGCAAAAAACGTGTTATGGAACTTTTTACCATATACAGTGCAGGATGAACACTACAGTCTGTATATGAAACAACACCCCGTTACACACATACACGCACACACGCACAACAGTATAAAAAAAATGAATCATATGAATATTGCAATATTGACTAATATTATCTTTGTTTTCCCTCCCCACCTACTAAGACCACACTGAGAAGTTGTTGCCTGGCTTTTCTCCTGTGCACTTCCTAAAATTAGAACAGCTGAAGCGTCCGAGGCATTTTTAGCAACTTAAAAAAAAAACAAAAAAAAAACAAACTAAAAAACAACAAAACAAAAACAAATAATCATTAAAAAGTCATAAATAAGTTTCTTCATTTAAAACAACAAATATTTACAATTACATCCGTTAGAGGCGCCACAGTGATTTGAGAACCGAGAGAGAAATCGAGCAACTCTGAAGTAAACATTGTTTGGCAGTCATTAATCTGTTAACAGTGTTGGAGGATGCATGTAGTACTGAGAAATGCAGACTGTTCTTTGTTTCTGTGATGATGTGGGACTTGGTCACAGTTTTCTGGACACATGCAAGGCCTTTAAATGCAAGTACGATAGCAGGTCAAAGCCTCATCTTCTCTGACCTGCGATCCCTGCAAAATAAAACAGAACAACTAACGCCCTTCTTTGTCTTTTGACTTGGTTTTCTGCGGTGTGGTACCCTGTGATCCCAGCTTGCCGCTGGGTTCCGACTGTGACGAGTTGATCCAGGATGCCTTGAACGCCTTTGACTGTGTGACAGGAAGCGTGGGGCTTAGAGCCGCCTCCTCCAAGTCGTCAAAGTTCACTTCCTGGACCGCCTCCTGTTTCTTGAAGGAGTCTCTGCGCTCTGATAGAGCCAGCTTCCTCATCACCACCATCTCTTTTGAGTGGTTGTTGGTGCTGCGGTGTTGTGGCAAGGCAGCAGAGCGGTGGTGATCGATGCCTCCGCTGGCTGTGTCCTGGTGGCCTCTCTGCCCTCCAATGTGCAGGCCCTGGCGGCCGTGCTCGCCTACGCAAACAAACCCTGTAGCGGTGTCTCCGTCTAGGTCCTCCAGCCCCTCTCCCTCAGACAAGGGCACCTCCATAGTGTGACGTCGGGTGCTGTAAGCCTTCCTATCTCCGTGGTAACCCCCAGTCATCTTGTCACCAGTCAGTTTCTCTGCTGACTGAACTCTCTTGAGCAGCGGTGAGCGAGGGGGTTCTGCGCTGCGAGGACGCACAGAATGACGAGCGATTGTAGGAGGTGACAAAGTCTTGCCGTGAAAACTGTGCAGGGACTTGGGGTGACTTGGGAGGCTAGATGGCGAGCATTGGGGAGAAAGAGATTGGGGTGGTGGGATACAGGCCAGAGGCGAAGGAGGGATGCTGCTGGTGGACTTGCAACGACCAGCTTTTGTGTAGCGACCCAAGACGTGAAGAGAACTGGGACGAGCCTGCGGTACGGGCGAGTTTGGAGAGCTGGAGCAAGGAGAAGAACTTGAATCTAACAGAAAAAAAGAGTTTAGATTTAGTGGATACACTTTCTCCAGAAAGAGACAACTACATCACTACAAGAACTATCATCCTCTTCTCTCACCTCCAGAGTGGTCAGGGGCTGGGGAGCGACAAGGTGTTGAAGGCCCAGGAGAGAGGCTTTGTGTTGGTGAGCCAGAGAGGCTGTCACTAGATGACTGGTGGAACCCCGAAGAGAAGCTGCGACTGCTCTGCATGGGTGGAGGCGGTGTATGCTTAGACAGCTTCTTCAAGATGCTGCGTCGTCTGCTACAAAAGTAAATTAATAAAAAAAAAACCCAAAAAAGCAAATTTACATCATTTCAATCTGAGACAGGAGCCAACTAGTGTTACTGTAATGCTAAACAAAGCTTCTCTAGGAGCATCACTCTGTCTGTCCTACAAAAAGCTTTTCGGAGGCTTTAAGGTTTTTAATGCAAGAATCAGACTTGCAGAATGAAAAAAATCTCAAATTTTTTTCCATTTGCCAACTTTATAATTGCAAAATCAGCAAATAGGAACTCTGTTATTTATCTGAGATCTAGCACGAGGCTTCAAGCAGGAGTAAAACATGTCAGATTCTTCAGTATGATTTCATTCTCGCCTCGTGTACCTGTCTTGTCCGTCCTTTCTCTTGCTCTTTTTGCTCCGCCGGGCCATCTTGGCCTTGTAGCTCGCTTTTCTAGCAGGTCCAACCTTGATAGACGTGTTCTCCAGAGCAGTGGTTTGAAGGGTCACCTTGTTGCCACTCTGTCACAGAAAAATAAAATAAAATAAAAAATTGAAATTTCTATTTAAATTCTTTCTTTAATTTGACAGTTTTAATGATCATTTTAAAAAAGCAACATATGCACGGAAAGATTATCAAAGTATCAAGTTATCCACATACCTTAAGCAAAAGTTCCACCACCTCAGTGTGAACGAGACCCTGGACCGACTCTCCGTTGACGTGAGTGATGAGGTCACCTGCCCTCAATCCTGCCTCGTGTGCAGGACTGCCCTCCTCAACGCACTAGACCCAAACACACACAACCTCACAATTACTGGTAAAGCAACAATCTAAATGGCTGTTGCTGTGTTTCACCTATGCAATTAGTAAAACTAGTGTTTTTGGTTTACTTAGTTTAAACTTGTTGTGTGAAAAAAAATGCCACGTATAGCAACAAAGTATCACGGCAGCATAAAGGTTTCATGAATAAAGGTATGCTTCTTGAAGAAATTTAAGAGAGGTCGCTGACTCTGCTGACTTGATTTCATCAGGCAGCTTGTCCTACAGCTTCAGGGCTCTGACAGTGAATGCACCTACAATTTTCAACCCCACCTCAGGACCAGATGAGAGTCAAGCATTTGTGAGTGTTAAGGTATATACAGACTCATATGAAACTAATTAGAGCATCTCTGAACCTTGAAGCAGACCACAGTGGGTGCCACTCCTATTCCTGAACAGAAAACTGAAGCTACAATTCACACAGGTTTACCAAAACTGGACAACAGAAGATTGGAAAAATGTTGGGTGATGAGTCTCAATTTCTGCTGCAACGTTCAGATGGTAGGGTCAGAATATGGCCGCAACAAAGCATGGATCCATCATGCCTTGTAATAATGGTTCAGTGTGGTGTAATGGTGTGGGGAATATTTTTTTGGCTGCTTGGGCCTCTTAGTACAGACTAAGTATCATTTACATGCAGCAGCCTGTCTGAGTATTGTTGTTGCCCATGTCCATCAAATTATGACCAGCGAGCACACATTTTCCTATAAAGTGAAAGGCTATGAAGAGGCTTTTAAAAAGGCTTTTTTTTAAAAAGGGTGAGGAGGGTCAATTTTTTGGGTTCTATGAGTCTGACTATTGGCTTTCTGGTTGAGTGAAGCAGCTGTTGCATTTGTCAAATCACAAAAATGTAAAACGAATCATACCAAATTGCATAAGCTTTGTTTAAAACCTCAGTTCAGTGAAAGAAAAAAGCAAAGTTTGACATATTCCAACAGGAAACCAGCAGATGGCACAATTTCTTTGCCATGTGCTGGAAACTATTTCCTAAGCATACCTAAAAACTAGTAAACAGTCTCTCAGTGTTTGCATGTTGCAGAGTTTGGTGATGCTGATTTCACTCACTTTTAGGACCAGGCCATAAAGTTATTTAAACATCTATGCTTCTGATTCCCAATATAGTCTAAATCTAGTCAGTCAGTACCAGATAAGATCACATACCCAGACCATGTGATGAACGGTGTAGACGTCACTGTCTCCCATGTAGACTCTGATGGCTCGCAGCGCAAACCCAAACCTTTTCCCAGAGCTGTGGATAACCACCGGAGGCCTGAGGCAGCTGACATTGACGGACAGATCGCGGCTGGGAGACGAGTCTCTGGACGAGGGGTTGGATGATAGGGACAAAGAAGATTTGGGGCTCGTAGGAGGACCTCCTGAGTCATCTAGTTGAGGAGCAAAAGAGAAGCAGGAAGAAGCTGAGTCTTTATAAGGTGTAAGGACTACCGTTTTTTAAAATGCTGTATCCAGTAATTAAAACCAAACAAACACTGTTCTAATCTTGACTTCAATATAAATAATGTGTTTGGCTTTTTGTGTGTGTGTAAATTACACAATATTAGGCTGTAGAGGGCACTGTGAACACATGAACACTCGTTTCTTGTCACCATTTTCTTTTAATTCCAAACACTTTCTATAATGCATTCATCATGTAAAGATACCTGGGGTAATGATGAGTGAGAGGCCGGAGACTGACGCAGACTTGGGGACTTTTCCAGAGGGGGACCTGGGTTTCTCTGGGGTCTCTAACTGATGTGCGATGCGTCGAGATGCCCCCCTCCTGAAGGACGGCCTCGTACCTGTGCTGTTGCTCCGGAGACGGATGCGGCGCAGGTTGGAAACCATTCCATCTACAATAGTGGGTACAGTGTGTGAGTACTGGTGTTTCACAACAGCAAAAAAAAAAAAAAAAAAAGTAGACCAGATAGTTTCTGCATTTATTATACTCTATTATACTCTTACCCTCCTCATCAGCAGGGATGGCAACTCGAGGCATGATGTCAAAGCTCTGGGTGTTGTTCATTACCAGTGGGCTGGTGCTGCGTTCTGACTGTGAGGAGCTGGATGACGCACGTGGACGGAGACTGAGAAAGGTAAAGGTAAAATGCAGGTCCAATAAAAATGCAGATTTTAGTTAAGTTTCTCTTTTAGAAATTGGGCAGTAAGCAACAGTTTCTTCCTGACTACACAATAAATGTCTTTCAACAATAAAAACAAGAAGAACTGCCACTATTTAAAAAAAAAAGTGCATTACTTTTAATGCTGCAACAAGTCACTGAGTAATGTGAATGACTCAATTATTTAAAAAATAAAATAAAAAAATCCTCGATGCACTCTCTTTGCTTCGATGCACACGGCTCTGTGGTAAATGATTTAACATTTAACAAAAGCGTTTAACATTAAGCCAACACAGGGCGCCGTTTTTCAACAAAAAGACTGATAACACAACAACAATAGTGATGATGACGCTGACTCAGTTTAACAGGCTGATACCGAGATGTTGAGCTCAGGTTTAGTGAAAGACAAAAGTGTTTCTAGTGTCCAAAACAGCAGCTCTGTTCCTGTAATCACCACTAAAACCATTACTGGGAAACAGCTAGCGAGAGTCCTTCATCGAAGCACCTGATCAACAAACTCAGACATTAAGAAAGGCCGCTTCATCCACCACCATTTATTTTACACAGCAAAAAATCTGCTGCAGAAAAGCTACAGAAGTAAAGCTACATTAAAATAGGCAGATGAACTGTTAACTTAACTGATAGCATGTTTAAACTATACAGCTTGCTGAAGGGTGACTCGTGCTGTCCTTTTTATATGGAAGCAGTAAACATCGGCAAATCTAAAGGGGGGCATGGGGTGTCCTTATGTCAAAGCTTTTGTGAATAATTGATAGATTACTAATAGGGCTGTTCGATATAACGATATATATCGGATGACGATATAAAAACGTCTATCGTTTCATTTTACGCTATCGTTTGTTTCGTGGTGTCGCAAAATAAACTGTTTACGGCAATATTTTTTCATTATTTTGATGGTCACTGTAGTGGCTATATTAATTTCCTAAAGTTCTCTCTTTCTCTTATATTTTATATAACCACACTACAGACGGAGAAGCGCTTGTTTTTATGCGTTGTCGTTAGCAACAACCACGGTAAAACCACCGCATGTCTGCTTGTTTATTTTCCACATAAACCTTTCACAATAAAGCTCAAGATCCTGTTGAGACTTCAAAATAAACTGAATCACGTGAAAGATGCAGAGTATTTACGGATGAGAAGCAAAAAAGAGCTGTCAGGTGCTAAAAAATAAACCTTAGACTCAAACGTTAGAACAGGCTTTTCCCCGCAGCACGCTGTGTGATAAATACTCACAAAGAAAACGGCGGCTGTTACAACTTATGTCTAAAAATGTATCGTTTCATGCATCAGTTAAAACACTCGACTCCAGGTACGCGACGCTCAGCTGGAAACACTTCACGCAAGTCGAGCTGCTCGACATTCACAGAATTTACAGAAAATGTTACATTTTTGTGATTTATATCGTTATCGGACGATAGATGTCTTAATATCGGGATATGAGATTTTGGTCATATCGCACAGCCCTAATTACTAAATTAATAAATTAATAAAATAATCAATAGCTGCAGCCCTAAATGTTTTATTCGAAAACTGCAGCAAAATGAGCTTATTTGGTATTTTGTGGGTTTTTATCAATTTTCTTCTCAGACATCCTGTTTCTCTTTTATGGTTTAATGGTTCGCTCCATTCAGCACCACACAGGGAGGCTTCAGTACATGCTGAATGGATATATCACTTGCGTTCACACCCGTGGGCAATGTAAAGGCCTCCATCTGACATGCATGCAAGGAAACATCCAACTGGGGGAACTTTAGAATGGCTCATTGGTTTAATACAAAACGACTGAAAAGACGTCTATAAAAATTGCCCTTTTGAAATAGGTAACGCTTCAACCCAATATGAGAGAATATTACATTTTGTGAATACCGAGAGGGCTGTGATAGTTTTGTTCTCATAATAAGGACATCACTCTCCCTCGTTCCATGCTCTCACCTCCCCCTGTGTCCATCTGCCCTCTTGTCTCCACTCGCCAAATGTTTGTGTCCGTCGCCAGGGGAAAGGACTCCCCTGCCCTCCCATCGGTCCTCCTTCTCCTCGCTGTGGCTTCGGTCTGATGACGACAGGCTCAGGTTGGATGGAGTGGAGGTGGACAGGTGCTCTGTGCTGCTGTATACCTGAAGTTTAAGAGGAAAAAGGTGGCATGGATTAAAGAAGAGGGGATTTTTTTATCCTACAAACAACCAGAGCCATTTCATTAAGCAAAGGACAACACCAAAACAAAGAGTCTCGCTTTGTTCCATGAACCAGGTATTAATATTGATTATAACTCATGAGTAGTAATGAGTACCTTGCTGAAGCGGTGGGCTACAGAGGAGAACTGTCGTAGCTCCAGAGATGATTCATCATCATTGGTTTCATCGTCATCTGAGCCCAGATGACAGTAGCGCTCTGATCGGGCTGGAGGGAAACATGGTGGCATGCAATAAATGATCACAAACTGGGAGCAGTTTCCTATCCAAATTAAAAGTACCACCATGCTGCATTGCTACAAATTTAGCTCATAAAAGCATCCATTTTCTGAGAGCTCATTTCCAAATGAGCGTCTCCTCACAGGTTTTTAACAATGCAGTGCGTCTACTTCATAAAAGGCTCACAGTCAGTAAATCCACATACTGTCAAAGTAGCTGGTGTCCTCCTCGCTCTCTAGTTGCGGGATGAATTCAGCTTTCTGCCTCAGGAGACCGTTCCAGTCCAGGCCAAGGAAGAAATTGTGCATCTTTACCTCAGTGGCCCCACCTGGAGAAAGAAGTTATAAAACTCAAATATGGGCATCGAGGTCCCCAGACTTGAGTCTGAGCTTGTCTGATCCCCAGCCAGACTCTTTGTTGCACTGAGGCGCCTTGAGGCATCTGTTGTCATGATTTGGTGCTATATAAATAAAACTGAACTGAATTTCATTCCATTCTCCTGGTCTCTGGGTTTAAGCTTATTGTAAAACTATTTTGCTGCTATTTTCCATTAATTCAAGTTAATTAATACGAAAATTTAAAAACAAGCATTTAGTGCTGTAGTGGTGTGCAACATGGGATGCAATAAGACATTAAATGTCAAGAGTAAAAATGAGTTGTAAAATAACTGAAGTGTAGCAGACTGCTTCAAAGTTTAGCTGCAGTTACAGCAAAGGCCTGATCTGTGCTTTAACTAGCTTCCTGGTACAACCAAAAGCATCTGGTCAGGTGACCTTAATGATCTTTTGAAAGTGTGCATAATTAAAAGGCTTGAAAAGTAAAGAGGTGCTAACCCATACAGCGACCTAAACACAAACAAAGTGTAAAGTGTAAAGAAGTCAAAACAGAGGAAATATGTCTAAGTCTAAAATATTCAAGTCAGAAAGCTCCGGAGAGCTTATTGATTACTGTGAACTCGTCGACCTCTCTGTCTCTATGGGAAACAATTTTATCAAGTCTGGTTAATGTAAAACTCTATTAATGAATAATCTGTCAAATAAACACATAGAAGACCTCAAATCAATCCTTACTCCTGTGCCAACTTTATGTAAATTCTTAACATTAAATTCCTCCACATGAGGCTTTGTGCAGACTATGACCTCCTCGTAAGACACCCGGTGACACATCTGTCACAAAAAGCATGTTTGCGCCTTTTCCTGGCCACCTCAGAGTCACACCATGGTGCGTCCCGAGCCCCAGAGAAGGTTTTTCATCCATCAGCAATCATGCTGTCACCAACCTGTTCCTAGGCGCTCCAGAGGGTTCTGCCTCAAAAGTCTGGTGATAAGGTCCTGAGCATCAGCTGGCAGGGCATCCTCTCCATCCGGCCAGATAATATCATCTGAACACAGGAGTGAATGCAACGAAGGGGATTAAATGTATCTACAAAGCTCAGGGGACTGATGTGCCAAAATACGGAGATCTATTGCAGAATTTCGAGAGGAAGACAAATGGATTGGATTTATGTGTATAAAAATAAATAACTATGAGTTCAATTTAAAGATTTCCTACCATTAACCACTTGACCAAAGAGCTGCTCTGGTGTGTCTCCAAAGAAAGGCACACAGCCCACTAGGAACTCATAAAGGATGATCCCCATGGCCCACCAGTCCACAGGCTTCCCATAGCCCTGCCTCAGGATCACCTCTGGAGCGATATATTCTGGAGTACCACACACCTGTAGACAGGTTAAAAAGAAAGAAAGAAAAAGAGTTAAAGAGGAAAGGTGGATTTTAGATAAGCTCAAAATCAGAAGGCATGAAAAAAAAGACAAGCGAGAAGAGACAAACCTGCTTGTCAATGAATTCTCTAGTATCCTTTTCAATGTGTCCTTCATACAAGTTGGTTGTCATGTTCATAAGGCCAATCTTTGAAAGTCCAAAGTCTGTCAGTTTAATATGTCCCATGGAGGTGATCAGCAAACTACAAAGGAAGGAAGCACAGAAATGTTTCATGTTACATCAAATGCTCGTCCTCAAAGCACTGGAATTTCATCTTTAGAGAAAAAAAATATATCAAAGACTCAAAGTGTAAGAATATTCTGCTCTATCTTCAGAAAGATTCCATCTCCCTACAGATCACTGCAAGTTTAAAAATGATGAAAGCTTTTAAGTTATTTAGTGCTGCCTGAAGGCATTCATAAGAAATATGGTGGGGAAAAAAGGAATGAGAATATTCTCCTTGTTCATCCGTTTGCCTGACTCACTTGTCAGGTTTGAGGTCTCTGTGTACAATGCCGTAGTTGTGAAGGTACTCTAAAGCCAGGACAGTCTCAGCAAAATACATCCTGGCCATGTCCACAGGCAGAGGTCCACCGATATTCTTCAACAGATTGGCACAATCTCCACCTTAAAAAACACAAATGAGGCTGTCAGGTCAGATGATTTAGACTTAAAGGTGTACCTCGTATGGTAGATATATAAGAGCTTGGTGTGCATGTGTCTCTATGTGTCTACAGTCTGAGCCAACTGTACCTTCCACATATTCCATAACCATGCACAGGTGCCTCCGTGTCTCAAAAGAGCAGAACATGGAAACCACAAATGGGTTTTCAGCAAAGGTGAGGATGTCTCGCTCTACGAACACCTGTTGGATTTGATTTCTAAGGATCAGATTCTGCCTGTAGATCTTCTTCATAGCAAAACGCTGACGTGTCTCTTTGTGGCGCACCAGAAATACGGCCCTGTGTGAGAGACGAGAGGCAAAAGGAAGGGGAGAGGCAATGACAACACAAAGAGAGACAGAATAAATAATCAGCAATCAGAAATCATCAACGAAGAAAGCAGGGAGATAATTTAAAAAAATAAAAAATCAATTGTGGGAATCACATAGTGGTAAATATCAGTTCAGACTGGAAATGAAACTGCCCTGACTAATTCCAGCCTGAACACAAAAATACCACAAAAACACATCCACATTTTAGTTTCCGCTTTTATTTAGATCTCTGTGGTTCTCGGTGCGACTGACTCAGTCAAACGCAAACAAAAAAGTCTGTCTTACTCACCCATAGGCGCCGTTGCTAATGAGCTTTATAGTCTCAAAGTCGCTCTCCAGTGGTTTCCTACGAGGAGGGGTGCAGGCTGCACGGCTCTGAATCACGCAAATCCCAAAGAGAGAGAAAGAGAAAGGAGGGGAGGAAAAAAATTACAGCTGCTGCATTACTTTTGGAGGACTTTTTTTCGTATTAACGAGAGCTTCATTCACCACTTAAATAGCATTGAATCAAGAATAATCTGCATGCTCTGCCAAATGGCATTTAACATTTCTTCGGTGCATATGCCACAGCCTTCACGTCCGTCACCCACCACAGTTTATCCTGTCACAGACACAATTCAGCTCTGTTTTATCAACTGGAGCATCTTTTATGCATGCATGCAACCTAAAGTGCTAGAGAAAAGGGATTTAAAAAACAAAAAAACAACAACAAGAATGATGCAAAGAGTACACCAAATCCACACAGTGAAAGGCTGAAGGCTGGGATTTTGGGAACCTGCTAATACATCCAGTGCTGTGGAAAGGTATTTACCCATTCCGAACTTCTTAGGTTTTTCACATATGCGTCACACCTTCAATGTTTCACATCAAACAAATTTTAATATTAAACAAAGACAACCCAAATTTTCTTAATTATGATTTCATTCATTCATTCATTCATTAAGAAGAAAAAAAAGTATCGAAACTTGCCTGGCCCTGTATTTAAAAAAAGAAAAAGAAAAAAGCCCCCCCCCCCCCCCCCCCCCCCAAACAAACAAAAAACCAAGCACCACTTGCTCCCTAAACCTAATAACTGGTTGTGCCACCCCTGGCAGCAAGAACTGCAATCAAGTGTTTGCTATAAGTGGCAAAGAGTCTTTCACATTGCTGTGGAGGAATTCTGGCCCACTCTTCTTTGCAGAATTGTTTTATTTCAGCCAGATTGGAGGGTTTGAGCATGAACCATCCAATGAACGGCCTGTTAAAGGTCATACCAAAGTATCTCAATCTGATTGAAGCCCAAACTTTGACTAAGCCACTCCGGAGCTTTTATTAGGATTCAAGCACTACAAGTGCAAAGGTGCTATTGTATCTGCTCTGTTTATTATTTTGTTTTGGTTTTATTTAGGGCTGCCACAAACGATTATTTTGATAGTCGACTAGTCACCGATTATTTTTGCGATTAGTCGACTAATCAGATCATGCATCCATTGGACGTAAAATGTACACCTGAAAATATGTTAAACGTTTATTTTGTGACCCAGAAAGAATAATAATTGTAATATTAAAACTAACTAGCTGCCGCCATTGTTGACAACTGCGCTGGGCCGCGCTATGAATTCTGGAACACAGTTTCTTCTTCTTCGGGGTTTAACGGCAGCTGGCATCCTTGTACATGCAGTGCTGCCATCTTCTGTTTCAGTCCGTTATTACACTCTTAAATACTACTACTTATTCCTGCGTCTTTTGGGATCTTACAAAGCTTCAAACGACGCGTCGACTATTAAATTAGTCGTCGACGATTTTAATAGTCGACGTAATCGTGACTAGTCGACTAATCGTGGCAGCCCTAGTTTTATTGAGCCATTCAGAGGTGGACTTGCTGGGGTGTTTTGAATCATTGTGCTGGTACATAACCCAGGTGATCTTTAGTTCAGGCCATGAACTAATGGCCGGACATCCTCCTTCAGGATTTTCTGGTAGAATCTCTTTCTTATTGTTGAATCATAACCTCTGACCTTAACTGAGGCAACCGAGGACTGCATGTCTTTAGATGATGTTTTAGTTTTTTTTGTGATAAGTCCTCAATGCAGGTCACTCCTGGGAACAGTCACCATTGTTCCAAGTTTTCTCCATTGTGGATAATGGCTCACACTGTGGTTCACTTTGGCAAACTTTCCAAACTAGCAGATGTCAGTGACTTTTTTTCCCCTCGGCTGTTTCTTTAAATCGTGACATGATGTGTTGCTTCTTGAGATCTTTCAGCCTGTCTCATTTTGGTGGACAGCTTCTATTTAAGTGATTTTTTTGTTTCAGCAGGTCTGGCCGTAACCAGGCCTGAGTGTAGCTTGTGAAATGAAATTCAGTTTTTCAAAAAATGTGGTTAATCAGTTAATTTGTTATTTAAGGGGGGCAATTACTTTTTCACACAGGGATAGGTAGGTTTAGAAGTGTTCAGTAATAAAATTTGTTTGATGATCATTTATGGTAAATTGAGCCATTTATGTGTGACAGATATGGAAAAAAAACCCTAAGAAATCAACACCGTATCAACAAAGGTTGCCTGAGAGTCGAACTGTTAGCATGCCACTCGGTGACTTAAAAACTAGTAAGAGAATCTTAAAGCAAATAAATCTGTTCTAAAGGATGCGGAATATTTTTAAAATAGGTGAGACATGAGCGCCATCTGTTCTTCCTGGGTCACTTTAGAGTTCACTGTATGTATTTGATAACCGTTTAATGTAAGCTTATACCTGTGCAGATGTTGCCTCTCCAGTGTCATCAGACTCTCTGCTCGCTGATCTGTGAATCGGGCTAGTATGCTCCAAATGAACCATCTCTGTAACGGCAGCAGACAAAACAGATCCAACTTCATTAAATGCCAGTGAGAATCAAGTTAAATCACAAAACTGTCACTGTATATTACGAGATTAGTTCACAATGATTCATTTAAGCTAACCGCATAAAGGTTTTCCAATTTATCTGAAGTAAGCAACAATGAGGTAGAAAGTATTAAAAAAAAAAAAAAAAAAAAAAATTAAATCTGCACCTTCCAGGGGGTCTCTGGTAAGACCCAGCTGGCTGATTATGTATCTGGGAATATCAGTTTTGATGCCTTGTCCTACTTTGGCTTGACCCTCTGCAGCCTCCAAACGTTGGTAAAACTCCTCTGGATCAAACTCCTGGATTAAATAAAAATAAAAATAAAAATAAAGGAAAGACATAGTTTAGGTTTCACTCAAATATACATTACTTTGTTGACCTAATGTGTAGAAAAGCTTCAACTATTACATCGGGAAAAGAAGAATCAAACATTGCACTACAATAAAAAATGCTGAAAAATGACAGAAAAATGTTTCTGTTCCAATCTGGGCTTTTTTTTTTCTGGCCTGTAAAGCTGGAGCATCACTGGCACCTTATTAACAACAGACCCTGGCTAGCAAGGTGAACTTGGTATTGGCTTAGTAAATGGTAAGCTGGGTTATTATTACTGCACAAACTAATCGCTACTACAAGATGTCATCATCAAGTATGAGTCAACTTTTACACATGCATCTAAGCTGATGGACATAGTGTTATTACGTCACTCGTGAACCTGTGATTATTACTGCGTCTGTCATTGAGTCTTACCAGACACTCCAACAGCCTGGCAGGCCTGGAGATGATGATGAGAATCTTCTTGACCAATTTGGTGATGATGGTCACCTCCTCACTCTCTGAGCGCTCATACGCCTGAACAGGACAAATAGTGATGGATTATTATAGTGACCTAATCCATTTGACACAAGCCATGAGCCACCACAACTCATCCAAAGGAGCTGTCTGCACTTGTCGGCTGATATTTTTAGCATCCATTTCATCCCCTTACATTGTCTGGTGGTGATTCAAAGGCTCAAGGGCTGGTATTTCAACATGTTGCATCAATACTCACTGCATGCTCTGCCAGGCTTATAAATAATGGAAAAACATTTGACTTTTTAACACTCATTCTCGCTTATCTAAGTCCAACAGCGCCTTGCCTTGATCAAACAGCAGGTTCAGAAAGTGTATGATAGAGGTGGTGAAACAGTCAGAGGTGCGATTAGTCAGCAGTCAGTTTAAAACAAACTCTTGCCCTGCTAAACATAGAAAAATCCATTTTAAAAGATTGTAAACACCTTTATGAAAAAGCAACACTAGCAAGCAACTCAACATATGCATTTTAGCATGTGGAGGAGGGTCAAAACAATTTCTGTGGCCACAAAGAATATACTAATTAAAGAAGTATTATATGAGAAAATAACAATTTACACCACTGTTTTGCTGTGGAATACACAATCATTACACAACTGAACACTTGACCACTGCACACCCCTATGTAATAACACAAAATGACAGAACATTACTGACTGATGGAGTGGAATCGGCAGAATAAGAGCAAAGGAAATGGGCATTTTCATTTCAATGTTCAGTGTCCTCCGTGCTGCTACAGTACAGCATGCAATGTCCCAGAGGGCAATCTGAGCTACCAACAACAACACCAGCTAGAAACATCTTAGAAAGAACCAACACTCCCTGACTGTTTAGAAAAAGAAAAGAAGAGGGAAAAAAATTCTCTGTATGAAAAAGATGAAAAATCATTTACTAAAGATGAGAGACACCCACCTCATGCAACAGCTTCTCCAATTTCTCCTGCAGCTCCATGAAGTACCTGGAGGTCACCAGGCCATTCTGGGACTTGTCCAGACAGTCTCTGGCGAGCTCCACCAGCTGGTGCTGAATGAATCCAAGCACACCATCAGCCAGGGGCAGAGCGGTGTCCGGGGAACACTCTGCAATGATGTCGAGCAGCCGACCCTCCATCTGGGCCGTCGCCTGGGAAACAAAAATGAAAGCCTTCGTTTAAACCAGTACTGCATTCATTTCTAACCCATTTAGTGAGCAGCTGAAGATTTTAACTTTGATTATGAAACTTTCATACAGAAAGGGAGCTACCTTAGGAAAACGTTCTTTGTAGACGTGATTCATCATGACAATCTCATTGTCAAACACCCCACAGGTCCGTCCAGGGCTTCACAAAAAAACAAACAAACAAACAAAAAAAACAACAGATAAAAATATTACAAATGTCAATATTTTTTTGCACAAATGCCATTAACAAATAATGGAGACCAAACTAAAATAAAATGAAAAACAACAGAATTAAGTGACAAACTGAACAGATGAGAAGCATTAGATTAAAAATCAACATTTATAGCTTTACTGAACAGCCATACACACAACAAGCTATAACATTTTATGAGTACATTAATAATGAAAATGTTTACTAACATTCTAGGTCATACAAACAGCGTGTTTGACACAATTCAGATCAGGTTCTCATGTGCACCATCCACGGCCACACGTGTCGCACCCAGAGGGTTTCGGTTACACGTGGGGGTCTTTTTAAACCCTCCTTACACTTTCCAAATCAATATACTGTCAGCACAAATGTTAAAAATAACAGTCCTGGGTGCTCCCTTACACTACGTTGCATACTAAAAATGACAATAATGTCAATATGCGACATGAACTCGTTCTGGGTAACCACAACAGTTGCACACGCGGTATGAATTTATTTCAGGGTAATGGCAACTGCTCAGACCACTCGGAACTACTTTGGGGCGGCAAGAAATCCTTTTACACAACTTGTAGAGCGAATTTAGAACAACTATGACACCTGTATATCAGCTGCTGTTGATTTAGATGCATCATTAACAACTATGCAAAGGTCAGGTGAAACCCAAGGGGGAGTTTTCTCCTCGGTGTAATTGCTAGAGAGTTACCCAGATGTATTTATAGAGTATTAGTGCACACATGCAGTGCGAATTACTGCATGTGGCACAGGCATGGACACGTCACCAAAAAAGCAACCACATCAACATGCTGCCAAAATCCTCCCCAGCCTGTCATAAAAACTCTACAGCAACCTCAAAACAGCCTGCCATTGCAGCTATTCAGAGGGATGGGTCCAGCAATGCCAAATGATGAGGAAATGTTTTATTCTAATCCAGGGGATCACGCATAAATGGCACAGAGGGTTTTTCCAGAGCCACATTAAATAATTAACCCACCATATTCTTTCCAGACAGTATTTAATTTATCTTTTTATAATCATGTGCAAAATATCTCCTGAAAAACCATTAAGCCTACTTTTGTTAGACTGGGGTGGAGTGGCAGCCTTACCAAACAGGGCAGTGCTCATTCACATACATGTTTACAGTGTTGTAAAAAGAGCAACTACAACTACTTAAGGTGCAAACTAAACCTTAGCACAGTCTTCCCACATTCGCTGTACTACTGTTTAAATATGGCACATATGATCACACCAGTGAAGAGGAACCTCGATGAAACTACAATTTAGCAGCACAAGACCACAACAAGTGGCACTCTTTTCAACTAAGATCAGGAAACTAAAGCTACAATTCAAATAAGCTCAACATCAGCAGATGAAAAATGATGCCAATCTGATGAGTTTCGATTTCTGGTGCGAACATGATAAAGAGTTCGCTGTATTCAAATGGCCTCTATAATCACCAGATCTCAACCCAATGGAGCTCCTTCGCGATGAGGTGGAATATGAGATTTGTATCATGGATGCACAGCTGACAATTTTGCAGCAACCGAGTGATGCTGTCGTGTCAATATGGACCAAATTCTCTGAGCAGTTTCCAGCACCTTGTTGACTCTAAACGATGAAACGTTTAAGGGAGTTGTGAAGTCAAAAGAGGGTCCAATGAAGTACTATTAAGGTGTATCTAATGAATTGAAAAGTAAGGGTATATAGAATGTACAGTTAGTATAACAAGCCTTTAATAGCGCAACAGTTTTATCTTTGTGCTTAAATGGTGTGTGTGGTGAGCTGCTGTATACAACTGCTACTGCAGCACATAATTAAATCTGTACGAGACTGAAGCCAGTCAGGGGGGATTTCGGTTCCACCCTTTCAAAACAAACGGCCCAGTGAAGTATGACAGAAATGTTTGTGTAACAGAGACAGTCTATATGCTGCATCAGCATATAGTATAGGAAAGCTACCTGAGACTGCGTGAGCGGACCCTGACAGGGGGCGTGGGGTGGGCTCCTTCTTCATCTGCCACACTTTCTGGGCTTGGAAAATGTTTGAAGAGGAAGTGAAGATCCTCCTGCGTGGGCTGAAAGGGCAACTGGTGCAACAACTCCTGGGAAGAAGAGGACTGGGAGGGAAAAGTGGAGAAGGGGGGGGGGGGGGGGACGGGGGACAACAGGGAAGTAGGGTCAATGGTTAAGTTACAGTTATTGATTCTTTTTTAAATTAAAGAAATAAAAACCAAAACAAGCAATCAACCACTGCCACTATCACGCTTATCTATTTTTATTTAAATATTCATACGTAGGTGGGGCTGTGCTTTGATTATATAACATCCTGTGTTAAAAGGCTTCCTCTGCTAAGAGTCACACGTCTGCTCTCTCAGACTCACTCTTTATCCTGTTAATACCCAAAGTCTTAAAGACTTTCATGTTCCACTACAGATCTGAATTAGATGCACCACCTTATATGGACATGCAGAGTTGATTTGTGATGCAAAAAACATCATGAATCCCTTCCTACATGAAAAGAAAGACTCAGTGAACTTTACAGATACCCCAAAGCATTTTTCAGTAGGATTTTGCCCTTTTCACGCAGCACACATGGAGACAGGCAGCATCTACTGCCATGGCGTCCACGCATGTGTGAATGTTTTGCTTTGTTTTTTTTCCTCTTCAAGTCAGGATGTGTGACACACTGCCTGGAATTTATGAGAACTCCCATTTGGCTAGGATCTTGTGTATCCCAGGAAGAGCAGAGAAGAGTGGCTCATTGGCCAGAGGAAAAACAGAAGAGCCAACAAGAAAGAAAAGCAGAGCAAGACAGTGAGACACTTAAAAAAAGAAAGAAAGAAAGAAAAGAAAGCAACAGAGCAAGGACGTGACAGAGCAGTGATAGGAAGGTGGGGGTGGGGTGGAGGGGCTACGCTGAGCAGGAAACTAGAGACTTGTCAGAATCGACTAAGAGCTGCATAAAGACCTCACTGACAGCAGGCCTGAAAGAGGCATTGTACAGGGAGGGCTGACTTCACCGTCTCAAAGCCATGTGGTTGGCCATACAGAATTTCAGCAGAGACGCAGGAGCTGGGTATTGTTTTCCTTTTGAGCCAACTGCAAATTCGGTGATGGCTTTCGAGATAAAATCCTAATAATCACCATAGAAAACATCGGCAAACAGCTGACAGGTATAGCTGGGCAGCACAAAGTGTGCTTGCAGTATTCCTGAAAGGAAAAGCTGAGTAGGGAAATGATGTGGTACAGCCACTGCTCGTTTGTGATGTCATCCAGGAAAAAGAAACGGCAAATTTCAACAGGACCGGTATTATTGTAATGATAAGCTTTATTATTCCCGTACTTTCCCCTCAGTCAAAAGAGGACAAGCTGAGATCAATTCAGTTTGTCTCGGTGTGACGTCATTCATTTAATGATGGACACATGGTAAATAATTCACACAACCTCCTGTGTTTTGGTTTCCCCTTTCCCCAAGTTTTTTTTGTTGTTGTTGTTGAATAGGAGGTAGAGAAATATACCATTATGAGAAAACTTTTGTCTTTTCTCTTAAAAAAAAAAAAAGAAGTTTACTTTTTACCACATTTAATACTGTTTCAATAATTCCAGGAAAACTTTGGGAAAAAGACATCTGAGGATTCATTCTCATTTCCTCTCCAAGGTGGAAAATATTACACATGGTCGATGATGGAGGGATTCATCATCCTTGGACGTATCCTGTTATGGCTGCCTGAGTCATTAAAAAGGATACCAGCATCCATCTCCAGTCAGCTGCTTTATAAACCAACCGGTGCCCGAAGCTGTAAGTGTGGAGTTTTCCAACCACTTTACTGTATCAGTGAAACTAATTATAATCAAAAATGTCACATAAATTTGTAGCGATAATAACTTTAAAGCGGCAATAATGCTCTGCAGATGTAACGAAAACAATCATCCAACCCCCCGTAGACTTAAAAGCTAGTTGTAAGAAGTTGGCAGTCTGCTTCCTTGCCAAGGAGATCGCAGTTAGTCTGGATTTATGTCGACTGCAACTCAATCCGAGAAAGACAAGCTCTCACAAAGGAAATGGCAAAAAAACAAAACAACCAAAGACTACAACCACAAAACTTTTCTCTACTGCTGTTTATGCCGAGTGAAAGTTTAAAGTGAAGTTCAAGTTCTAAACTGTGAGTCAGTAAGATTTTTTTTCTTTAAATGCTAAAACACAGCAAACATTCCTTTTCTATGAACAAGATACACTGAAGTCACTCTGACGAGCTATGTAATAGTGATGCTACTTCTAAAATATCTCACAACCACTGTGGCAGTTTTGTTCATTATTCCTTCCTTATACTGTATGTGCAAAACTAGCCAATAAATAACACAAGCCAATTCTATTAATATTCATATTTTTGGCTAATTACTGCTTTAAAGTGGTGTTCACGAGAGACTAGCACTGATTTTGTGACCAGTAACCACAATATATAAATTTTTAAAAAAGGTAAAAAATTACAGGTAGCAGTGGTAAGATTGGTTCAGTGGAACAGCACTTTTTGCTTTTCACGTGAAAGATCCGTGAAAAATTCCCCTTGTGGTTGCCTCAGGATAAAAACTCCAATCAAACATGCGAGATACCCGCTATGTGGCGACGCCTTCCTAATAAGGGAGAAGACAAAAGTAGGACAGTTAGCAGACTGTCCCACAGACTTAAACTACTCAACTCTGAAACAAACTGTTGAAGTGCCATTCAGTGGGAGCGAGGACACTGACGTAAAAGGGGAGGACGTTATCTACATAACCAAAGCCTGCAGTGTCCAGCGACCAGCTGTCAGCTACAGAGTGATGAGCAAATCTTTACAGACCTAGCCAAACGTTTTGGCAGTTGCACCAATTTTATTATTCATACACTTTTTTTAATTAATTTAAATTAATAAATGTATTATATAACTTTAAAAAGGGTTGTGTGCACAGATTCTATATTTACAGTGTTGACCATTCTTTTTCATAACTTCTACAATTTTCGGTGGAGTTACAGAAATGGCCTGTAATCTTCTTCTAGGCCAAAATCCTCATCGATGGCAAACCGTTCCTGCTTCAGTGCACGAAGATGAGCACAGTTTCTGTTTGTCTATCTGCTTTTTAAAGACCAGAGATTTTTAATTGGATTCTGATTCCCACACTTGGATATCACTTTTGACCTTGTGACATGGCGCTTCATTATGCTGAACGATGCACATACTGTCACCAAATTGCTCCAGGACTGCTGGAAGGTCTTATGACATTTTTAGTATGGTCAATTCTTGTACTTATGATTGTTCATCACTATATCAAAGAAACAGCTACAAAATAATGCAAATAAAACCCAAAGCTGCAAAAGTGTCTGAGACGCATAATTTGTACCACTGCAAAACATTTTAACTATGACTTTATGTGCTACACTGCATCAAAATCATAAAATATGGTCAAGATGTGGAGCATTTTAGGAAAGGGCCTTTTTTGCTCTCTATATGGGTCTACTGCAGGGGTCTCAAACATAAGACCGGGGGCTAGAAGTGGACTAGCAAAAACTCCAATCCCATCCACAGGATGGCTTTGGAAAATGTGAAGGATGGCATAAATTTTAAAACTTTATTTTCACAAGTTTTACAGCTTTAGCTAACAATAAAGACCTACCCTGTGTCATACCACACCAAAGTAATTAAGTAACAGACAAACAATTAAATGTCAGATATTTTACTGTTTTGTTTGTTTTTCCACTATTTACTACAGAGATTTCTTTCATTTTAAACAATGGGTCCACGTTTTTTGTGAATTAATAAAATCTTTGTTTTTATAATCACAGGATAGCCTGGACAGTTTTTTTCCCCCTGTAATTTTAGACTATATGTAAAATCACTATTTGTTTCTTACAATTTAAGGCCAAAGAGTCATCCCACCACATTTATTTCATGTACTACAAGAGCATTTCGTTATCATGTAGAAAAAGAGGAATACAGTTGAAATTGCCCCCTTTTTTATTTTCTGAGATTAAATGTGTAGGTTAACTTCTTTATATTAACAGAATGGGGAGTTTCACTGGTCCAGCCAGCTTTAGATGTGTATGTAGGTCATGATGTAAAATGAGTTTGACATCCCTGGTCTACTGTAAAATCAACAATCATTTATAGGCAGATTTATGACACTGCGTAACCTGATGGGCTTTACAGCTCAGTCAGCATCGGAAGTTTGCAAGACACCACAGTCCTGTAAAGTGGAGAACTAAATGCCCCCAAGGTAGTGGTTTAGAGAGAGGTTGAATGTGTAATGATGGAAAGAGGTGACAGACAGTAAGAGATACTTCTCCGCTTACAGATACTGATGAACTCGGTGCGTTTGTGCAGTATCCAGAGGAGGGAACAGATGCCACCGACCACCTTCGCCCATCCGCCCTGCTAAAAAACACACACACAAACAAGCACACACAAATAACAAGCTGCTCAGTGAAGGCTCATATGAAAACCTTTACATCCTGTTGACTCATTCCAATCTTCAAAGCCTAAAAAGGCCAACAGACAACATTTGATGTTTGAGTCTTAGCAAGAAGAAGAAACAGCAATTAGTTATTTTCTTACCTTTCAGTCCGGGCCAGTTGACTACACAAATGCAAAAAAAGGGAATGGAGGCGAGAGATGCAGAGAGAAAGAAGGGGCGAATGGAGGCATGAAGTGAGAGAGAAAATAAACACTGTTTAATGACAGTGACAGATTAAGTCTGCCTGTCAAAGTCACAGTCCTGTTAGTCTGACAGAACTCCCCGCCAGTGGTTGTTTGCTGTTTCTGAACACCTGCCAAGCTGCTATCATACTGCAGCATTGAGACCTACAGACAGTTTCTCACTATGCACACAGACACACAATGCACTCATTAACACTGCAGAAACCCTGAACCTTTCTCTACCAAATAAATAAATAAATCTCCACTGTCCCAATAGTTTTCCATCCTATACACTCTGAGGAAGTGGCCCAGTTTCCTTCAAGGAGTCTATCTGTGGCAACAAAAGATGGTCGAATGAAGTTTCTCTGAGAAACCAGCTCTTGGGGACATGTAGCTAAATTAGAGGTGACAGCGAAAACGAAGGGATCTGAGGGTTAGCGAGCAGTGTTACATGTATAGTTTCTCATCTAGTCCCTATCTGATATGTGCCAAAACATGTTGTATCATGTTGCTATAAGAAGCCACTAATAAAGGCAAAGGTTTCAAATCAATACTGGAATCAATGGGTTAGTTGTGAAAGGAACAAAATAAATAAATCAGAGTGGACCAGAGCGCTGGTCGTCCTTACTCTTCAAGGCTACTCCATGTTCACATGAAAAAATAACTGCACCAAAAGCAGAGCTACACAGCTTTTGTGAATAACAAATAAACCCAGTGGAGCTGTCAAAAGTGCAGTCACAGCATCTGTCTACACTCTGGCAGCTTAAAAATGTCAATAAATTTAGATGAGCTGCACAAGGCAGTCCTCTAAGAAGACTTCCCCTCTGCGTCCCTGAGCTCTATGGTGCAATATGGCATACTGCACTGCAGTTTAACTCGTGACATCTGAGACACTCGGTCATCACATACATTTAAACTACAGTGTTCTTGAAAATCCTACATTCAAGTATACATGTTGCTGTTCCTTACTAAAGTCTTCTTAGAGACAGGCTACCACACTATTTTCCGCTGCTGACTGAGGAAGCCGGTTGCAGCTAATGTTCCTCTAAATCCCAGCGAGTCTATAAACGGCAGGCGTGATGAGAAGGCAAGCTCTGCAGTTTTCCTCCATAATCACAGCAGCCCTGAGTAATGAGTGCGCGCACCAAATCGCCTTCCTAATTGGGTTGACAAATGCCAAGACCCACGTCCAGTAAGTGAGTGACCCTGGGGGCTTTCAGCTGGTCAGACATGGTTCTCCACTGCCTCGATTTGAGGGGCAAAGGGAACAAGCCAGGGCATGTTCATTTTGTGTGCACACAGTTTCCACCAAACCAAAGATCCCTTGGTTATTTTTTCTGATTTCATTTTTAGTTGAAGTGGGCCAAGAATGAAAATAAACTTCCACTGACATGCATATCTTATTTTTGTATCTAATTTGCTGCCATTTCAGTCCATTATAGTACTTTTCATTGCAATGTCTGTTTTAGTCATTTTCCAGTTGACGTTTTTATGGGAAAGAAACTACTGCAATGATGTGTCTGAGCTTGAGTGGTTTAAACCAAGACTATATTAAAAAGCATTTCATTTAATTCTTACCTGCGGGCAAACTGGAAGTTGGCAGAAGAGCTAGCAGAGACATTTCTGGGGCTTTCTGAAGGACTGCTACCAGCTGAGGAAACAAAACAAAACAAAATTTTTTAAAATTGAGAGGAAGCTGAAGGAAACCAAGCATATTACTAAATGCAGAATAACTGGACTGGCTTCCTAATGTTTTACACCATCAGTGTGCAACAGTCAACTTTGCAGATGGTTTTCCTTCACAAGTTCAAAGTGAAACAATCAAATCTTTTAATGACAGTGATGCATATACACAAGTTATCTAGGGCCCTTCCTGTCCTGTCCTAATCAAAGAAGGATTGTGTCAACAGACAGCAGGGGGTATGTGGTACAATCACACCATATTGCATACTGCTAAAAAGGTCATTAAAGGACTTCCATTGTCCCTGAGGACAAATCACAAAAAAAGGGGGATACACGGAATGGCACTTTTTAAGTGGAGAGATCAAATGATGAGGAAAGCTAGAGGGGGCTACATTAAAAATTACCACAAGGAAAAGCATTGTATGGCTTTTGCACTCTACTGTGGGCACATTATGAGAAAGAAGGAAAAAAACAAAACACTAGAGGTAAACTAGTGATTGCTTCACAACATACAGCATCAAAACAAACTTGAGACTGATGATCCTACATAAGACAGCCAATCCTGTGCTCTCCTCACCACTCCACCCTCTGTAACTTCTCTGCTTCACACGCAATCAGCGGTGGCTAAATGCAGGAATTCTGATGAGCCAATCCAATCAACCCCGCACTGAGGCGAGCAGACAAACGGGTAAAACCGAAACACAAGTACCTGTGGCGAGTGGGAGAGGTGAAAGCGGTCGTGACAGCGTGGGCGATGGGGTCCCGACCGCCAAACTCCTTCTCTTGTTGTTACGGGAACTGTGAGTGGAAAGCGGCAAACAGAAGAGAGTGAACATCTGTTTTATGCAGTGTGGTAACAAACATGATCCAAGCACACTTTGTTTATCAATCTTATCTGTGGAAAAAAAAAAAAAAAAATCAAACTCGATCAGCCTCTGAATTTATATTTTTTGATGTGCTGACATTAGTAATGCCACTGTAATTATGTATATACATACAAACATACACATGCATGCATGACAACAAACATGTTTGCATGTAAATATATAAACAAAGCAACTTGAGTGCAACTTCTTCCTTATGCATTAGCGCTAACTACACATTACCTGCTCTAATTTTTAGAGGAATTAAACTTTTTTTTTTTCTTTTTCTTTTAGCCACTTCTAATCAGTAAATAATGTGAAGTCTGGATTGAGCAGTGTGGTACGATCCAATGACGTCTGAGAGTATTGTCATGTGAGATAAGGGATATATATTACTTATCAGTACCACTGGCACAGCCTGATTAGACAATAAGAACTTTGGAAAGCTGTTTTATCATGATGGAAATAAATAAAATGGTCCAAGTGACCCCTGATATAATTGAGCAGGCCATGACACACCGTCCACATGTTTGTACTTCGGTCTGTGTGAGCTGTGAAGTGTTGTTTCACTTCTGCTGGTACTTTTGAAGCTGGTCCGTGTTGTTTGTCCTGATTGGTTTTTTGGTTTCAATTTACAAACAGTGTTCCTGCTCATTGGGCTGGTTTTCTTCAAATTCGCATATATTTGTAGAGTTTAAAATGCTCTTTTGATGCAGCTTTTGGAGTAAAGCAAACAACCTAATGCCTTTTTGGCTTACCAGTCCAAGTATGACATTACTTTAGAGTACCAGTGTTATCTTGTCCATTTCCTGTACGTTTGTATTTGGTGCCTGCAGGTTTCTGCACGCAGGTGTTAACTCCAGGTTTTCATTAAGATTATAGTTTTGGCTTCTTTTCAGTTTACTTTGGTTTTTTCCCCCCCGTTTGTGATCTCAATGCTTTCTGTTTCATATCGGTGAAGTAGATCCTGTCTCCCTTTCCTTCTGGCAGTGACCTAAAATAATTGAGGGGCTGAGACGACAACAGAGCCTGACATTTCTGGGTCGGTGCAAAGGCAGATTCACAGACTATATGGCCCCTCAACCCAAAAAGACTCAAAGTGCCACAGCAACAGAGGGATGAGAGGGTCGACGTGTGCCAAGAGTTGGGCTTCAAATTGTCTACAGTACACCTCCAACCACAGAAACACTGTGAAGGTTCTCCATTTTGCTCCTGTTAAAAACAATAAATATAAGCAAAAACACTCCAGAACCTGTGCAGAAAAAAATATGAGAGCACCACTGTATCACACTGGCACACCACGTGAGCGCTTCATCAACAGCTAGCAGTCATAAGACGACTGATATTTGGGACTAACAATAATGGTTTGTAGGGATCTTGCAGGAAGACATGAAACATGATGAATGTAGGCCACTGAAACACAGGGCTGCGTGTTAACTATGTCTGCTGCATTTGTTAACTGAAGCCAATTTCATCAGCTCACACTGTGGTGGATCGGCCACATCACTGATTGATGCATGACCTCCCAGCTGTATGAAAGGATAGTTTGACATTCCACAGACAGCCTATGTTTTCAGTGTGCTAATGGCGGTCTTCTGAAGCTTCACTCAATAGCAGTACATTTACATTTTAAAATCCTGCAATATAAACTGCAGCTTTTGCGGTTTACACCACTGTAACAAAGGCAAATTGTGCCAGCAAACCAACAATTATGTGTTCAGATTATGACAAAGAGATGAGAGGTAGAGACGCCACAATTTAAGATCACTATGAACTCACTGACTGCCAAAGACATCTTGAGTGCATTACGGGCTAAGACACCTTAAGAGCTGATTGGATTTATCTGATTGATGAGAGCACGTTTACAACACTACTGTCCCACTAACCGCATCAGTGCACCGATCAGCAGTGGGCCCTGGTGTCGCTTTATGCGACAGCTGGCAGCAGACAATGCAGCCTGCCCGCACACATACACACAACAGTCTACAATGGCCACGTTTCTCTGTCGGAAACAAAAACTAGGGCGGATGGAACCGACACATACAGTGCCATGCTGAGGGGCTATCACAGACCCTCCGGAGGGATCAGATGTCTGAGCTGTGAAGCGGCTATATTAGCAGACAGTGTGGAGGTTGCCATTAAGCGCCTTGAATCAAATAGGTCGAAATTACGACGTTCAACAAATTGCTGTTTCTCAGAGACTGAACGGCACAGCCGATGACAAACACACAAACCCCAGACGTTTTGCAGCAGTTTGGTCGAGGCTAATTAACATTCCTCTCCATATTCAAGGAGATTTTTCTAGTTAAAAACAGGCTTTAGATTTTGTTACCTTTTCGATCTTTTCATCATGGCCCCGGTCACAAAACTAGTTTTGTAGCTCGGCAGCACGGTCCAGTAGTAGTTTTGATCAGACATGTTGGAGGTGACCGCTAAATCCGATCCGATATGAGAATTAGTATCCTGTCGTTAAAGAGGGGGCATCGCGGTAAACAGTCTCCCCTGTCGATTTGGTATTATAGTCGCCGTTAGGCTAGTACGTCGACTCCAAAGGCACAAACTCCTTTCTGCTTCTTCGATACAGACTGACCCCAGACCCCGGGCAGGGCAGCTCGGTGGTGCTAGCGACTGCGACGGCCATGGTCACGCTGCTCCTTTTCAATGTCACCAGTAAAATTTCCGAGACAGCCCGTCTCCCACGAGGTGCAACATTATCGACCGATAACTAGCTTCGACAAAACGTGAAGTGTTATTCTGGGGACAGAAACTTTCAACCACAGCAACGTCTCTGCTGCAACGCGCAGCCGCATCGCCGCGCGCCAGCAGGAGGAGGGACTTCTGATGCTTTCACGTCCTGTCGGAAATACTGTTTTAAAAACGTTATGACACAAATAATCCATCCGGTCCAAAAATCTAAGGAATTACGCGTTTTCAACGATAAATCTTTTATTTTATTTTATTTTTAATTTTTCTCTTTAATTTTTTTTAAGAGAAACAATAAATATAACATTTGACAACAAGTTATATCAAAATTAGAAAGACTATTTTCAGAGCGTCCGATAGTCTTGAAGGTAACATTTTTTCAATAGCGATTATTGGGACCCTCGCGACTTTTATTGATTTCAAAGCCTATATAAAACAATGGTTCGGAGAGTTTAAGTCTTTTTTCTTAAATTTTAAAATACAGGTATTACCTGTGATAAATATATTAAATTAACTTCTTTATACACACACACACACAGACTGCCCCATGTCAGGACTTATATGGTGCTCATTTTTGTCCTGTATAAGGTTAATACAGCAATATATGCATATAGATGTATATTAGAAAACAGAAAAGCCTTAATGAAATCACCTGACTTGGCCAACAGATATCAGAGACAATGGGATACAAAGGATTTTATTTCAAAAACATCACTTTGTCTCAAAACACCATACTGGCAGTGGGACAAGTGTAGGTAAGCAGCACAAACACATCTAGCTCCTAAAGATCTTTGAAACTGTCAGCTGGGATGAATATATATTATTCAGTGATTCTGATATTTCCTTTCATTCCCAGCTATTGAAACTATCTTGGCTTCAGCTCTAGCCCATTCCAGGGAAAGTCCCTGGACAAGTTGGAGTCACATGTATTTATTTATTCATTTTTAACCAGAACGGCTTCTGTTTGGCAGCAAATTCACAGGTAACTTCCTTCATGCACGCCAATGTGTCACTGCTGCTCTACTCGTAATGTCTGAAATGAGCTGTAACGATGATGTAATAACCTATGAATTTTGTGCAGGTCAAACATTTGCCAAAAAATAAATAAACAGTCACAACTAAGCAGTTACCTGTTAGAACTTGCTCAGCTTGCTTGCTCAGTTCAGCTAATAATATACAATGATATAGGCACTAGGATGTTAAATCAACTAAAAACAGATTCAAAGCCTGGATTCTTTCAGTAAAAGAAGAAGTGGCTTAATTGATTCTCTCACACTGAGACCTACAATGTCTCCCACTCTCCTCCTCTGTTTCCCCCCTCCTAACATTTATATAAAACCAGTCTGGGCGGTGAGCCTGCTCTATCTTTCAGCCAAATTTCTTAGGTGCTTTAAGAAGTTCCTGCACTTCAGGATCTGAAGAAGTAAATGTTTACCGTCAGGAAAAGCAGCATGCATGCACAATAAAGCCCACATGTGACAGACAACTGACTGGTCTGGTTTGAGGTACAAAAAAAGGTGCAAAAGGGGGACAAAGAGGGAAAGATGCACAGAATTGCCCAGATGACATACTTACAGATTTCCCCTGCGAGGAAGACTCAGTTCTTTCTATAAGAGAAGAGGGAAAGGTTGAATTGAGAAAAATGTGATGGTGATGGTGGGGCCATCTTCCACCTTTGCTCTGAAACCACTGGCTTGAAATGCAGTTATCACCATCTTAAAGGTCTTCTTTTCCTGTCAAGGAGGACACCTATCATTTTGAATACACTGGTATGGAGTACATTTCATTCTTACAGTCACAAGGTGCTAATAATAACGCTGTTTTTCCTGGTGGCCTTGTTTTGTGTCACTCCTATTTATTTTTTCATCGGCACTATGTAAATATCATTAGCTGCTGAATGGCCTAGTTTCTGGCAATGACAAGTGGGCCTTGTAGCCATTTAATTGCAAATCCTCGGCCCGTGAGTTTCAGCTAAAACTGTAAAACTGCTCTTGCCAGTCAGGATTTGAAGGACAGGGTGGCACCGTGTCACACTGAGAGAGTCTGTGCACAGAATTTGAGACTACCTGCACTTTTTTCATTACCTCCAACGGTCTGAAAATTGAGAAAGTGACTATAAAGACGGTTTTAAAAAAGGGAGAACTGTGCACTGAAACAGCATTTCCACCATGACCATTATTTTCATTGTAGCTGCATGGCTTCACTTCATCGAAATTCAATGAATGCAAGGTGGGAAAAGGCCAGTTACTATAAACAGAGACAAGGGAATGGAAACACCCAGTTTGGACTGATGATCAGTGTTACTGCTTCATCAGACCCTGGGTGGACACAATGCAGCTTTGCCTACTAAATGAATTCAGAAAATACAGACATGAATGGAGCAAAAACAAACACTTAATTATTCTAGCCGTGAACATCTCAAATGAACATGGCACCCAGGAGAAGATGTTTCTGACAGTCTTCCAGGAACCATTGGCTTTTGTGCTCCAGATCACCAAGGCAACCAGATTGTCCAAAGCACACAGAAAGAGCTCCAAAATAAACACACAGCTAAGTAGTAGTGAGGTCAGGTCAGATATACACACCTTACATTTATAAAATTTATTATGTGTCCCCGTTGCTACGGTTCGTGGGACTCCACCTTTTCTGAAAGGATGCCCACGGGGCATGGGGAAGATGCTCAGTGCACATAATAATTTCTAACGATGCCACATAACCTAATCGATAAAGCACAGATCTAAAGAGGAACGGTGAAAGTTGTTTTTTTAATGGAAAATAAGCTCACGCCACATAAGCCAAGCTGACATCAATGCTTTGCATTGTCGGCAAATGGCTCATCACTTTGATCTAATCTCGTTTCCCCAGAAACGACCACAACCGCGCGCTGTCATGACAGCCAGCCTCCGTTTACCTGTAGACCGCGGCGTCTCAGGATATTCGGCTCATCCATCACTGAAGACAACGAAAGCACACGGCGGATCCCCGGTCAGTCAGCCCATTCTTGCGCTCCGTCCTCTCCCCGGGAGCGTTGGATACAGTCCTCCTCCCTCCCGCTGCTGCTGCTTCTACTGCACCACCATCAACACCTCCTCCTGCTCCTCCTCCTTCTCCTCCCCTGGGAGAGCTGCACGACCTACCACAAAAGGTGGCCACCACCAGTCCTCCAGTCAGCTGATCACCCGACCGGGAAGAGATGCAGCCTGTTAACCTTATTAATGAAGAGAGGGGTTGGCGCTTTGACCCTGTTATCGACGTTCTGTCATCTAGTTGTCAAAAAGCTGACCGCCTTACTGTCTGCAGCTAAATGGCCTTTTTTTTTTAACCCATAAGAACCCAAGACCCCCCCACCCCCCATAAATAAATAAATAAAAATAAAAACAATTTATGAATATTCAACACAGGTGTGAAACAGACACGTTTCTTTATTGCCACCAAAATTCCCATGAAACACGAGCACTCCATTCATTTCCGCATGCTGCCATCCACGCAGGATGTTTCTCGTGAGCTTGTGAAAAAGGAAAAAAAACACCATCATGCCAAATAACAGCTTGTGCCTGGAGGAATCATGCTTTAATAGTGAGAGGATGCGCAACAACTGAGCTCTCAAGTCAAGCTGAACAGCGGGGACTGATCTGTGCCTGTCACACAGTGACACTATGATGTTTTTGTTTTGGGGTTTTTTGTTTTTTTCATAGAAAACAATGGTCGATCTTTTCTCCTGTGATGTAACACATGAGTTTACATAAGGGGAGGGGATGTGAACCCTTCCTTGTTCTCCCGTGAAGTTCACTGTTGATTTGAAACAGCTAAAAGTGAAAACTTACTGTGTCAGAATGAAGTTTGGGGTTTTTTTCAGCTGAGTGACTGAATACAGTGACTGACACTATGGTGTGTTGTTTTGTCTTTGTGTGATTGCTTCACGGAGGCAAGGTGTGAAAACCTGACTAAAACATATTCACATTTTTTTTTTTTTCATATTTGTTCGAAACAGCTTTTTATTTAAAATTAAATGTGCTTCAGAATTTTTGTGGCAGATTTAAAGCATTAGACCTTTGAATTAAATATTTTGAAATTGTTTCCTCGTGTTCTATAAGTCTTTGACTTTAAACCTCTGCGGCCAGTCAGCCATGGTGATCACAGACAAACAGTAATGTGTTTGGGTTTTCTGTTTGCCTTTCTTTAAATCTGTTCTCTTCGGCAAACAAGACTACAGCCTAAGCACACCATAATCCTACAAGGAAGTGATTTCCAACCATGAGACACTGAAGATGGGTGGATTCTCCCTGTGACGCTCGGCCTGCTGTTGTATTCACCTGATTCATTTTTCTTTGAATCTAATTTAACTGGAAACACACAGAATTCCTCTTGCGCATTGGCCTGTTGTCCAAACTGACCGTGAAAGCGTTTGGAGCTCCGTCGAAGTCATCTTTGTACTGCACCAGTCATCCGTATCTCTTTTTACTCAGTCTCAGTTTATTTTTGTTCACTGCAAAGGAAAGGTAAAGAGGAAGAGATAAAACTTCCCGTACACTCAGGAGTTTGGGAATCACACGGAACAACTATCACCAAACAAAAAAAATGAAAAAGAAAAGGTGACTGAAGTTTGTCTATAAAACTATTTGTGAAGTTTGGTTTTTGCTTCTCAGTTTAGAGATAAAAATCCCAGACATGTTAGATAAAGCAAACATTTCACATCTGGAACAGAAAGCATTTCTGTAATACTGGTCTGGCTCAACTTTGGGTTCAGGTTTATGCTAACAATTACTTCCTTCTCCTGACCAAATCCAGTCTCACTTAGCTAATTAAATTCTGTAGTGTAGCTTTACGATCACGAGGGGGCGCCACGGTGCAGTAAGTCAATACGCAAGCTGTCAGAAGTTGAAAACTTCACCACGTTTTCTTATGGGACTGGTTTCAGTTACAGATATGATTATTAATACCCGTGTGGTGTCCTCGGGATTCCCATATACTTGTTTGCCATTCACCTAGGGACCATTTTTGACCAGAGGACACCACAAGGGTTACTGTCATAAATCATGTTATGAAATATTAACATGATTTATTTATTTTTTAAATTAAAATCTATCTATCTATCTATCTATCTATCTATCTATCTATCTATCTATCTATCTATCTATCTATCTATCTATCTATCTATACATGTATGATCCACTGTCACATTGTTTGTGAAAACTTTTTCAAACAAAAAGAGAGATGGGTGCAGTTCCGTCGAAATTACTGCTGAATTAAACTTTTCTGTGCCTGGAGGGTTTGTAAAACATATACAAATACATTTTATGTATTTATATATATGTAGCTATGTAAAATATAGCTATATATAGTACTGAGAGTGAATTTCATCGTACGCACACACAGCTCGAACCTGATGCCCAGACCTGATGCAACGTGTCATCAGACACATATGTGTGTGTGTGTATATATATCACACAGAAGGACACACATACTTTTACATCATTTTGGTCTTGTCTGATGACACTTTGCATCAGGTCTGGGCAGTGTGTGACATGAAATTCACTGTCAGTACTCTGAAACTCCTCAGTCATGCTGACAAAATGAGTCAGAGGGTTTTTTTTCTATCTCACTTAACAATAGATGAAGACAGACAGAGAAGACCGTAAACATTTAATGACAGATTAAACCAGGGTGTCAGTTCAGCGTGAGTCACTTTACACCTTTCACTCGCTTTCATCCGGAAAAAACTCACCTGGGAAAGCACATGATTGTTTCATCACCTTGGTGACTCACTGTTTAGAGAGTCGCACACATCTCCGCAATTATAAGGGTGGGGAGAATGCTTGGCAGTGCACTGACCCTTATTACTGACCGAAGTGAGAATTATACATGCTGATAAGGTCTTGGCAGAGCTCCATGATGTATTTGTTTACTTCTTTGGTCTGTCCTATCAATCACCAGCGACGGAAACTGCAGCATTTTTGCTCTCTTGTTCAACGCAGGGGACAGAAGAGGCTGAGATCAGATATGCAGATCCATTTCGTGCTAAAAATACACATTTAAGCTTATGTCTATTGTGTGACCACATGATTGCTGTCATGGCAGATTAAGAAAGTTCCCTGTTTTGACATTGATTGCTTCTTTGTTCTTTTATCTGTCTTCGATCTAACCTTGAGACATTTACTCTCTAGGGTGCTCGACATTAAGAGCCTTGATATAGACGTAATAAACTGTATCCCTTTGTTAATTGCATGTGGTCTGTTGAAAATGTGTAATCGGCTTTGCCAGATAATGGCCAGCAGCTCGGACAGCTGAGGTTTTGAGCTCCGTGTTAGGTGAATCTCTCATCAGCTGGAACTTGCTTTTGACCTTTGACTGTACTGGGCACAGCTGCATTGAAAACATTTAGACACAGACTGGCGAGGGTCATTAAACTATCACATGCATAACTCTGTTGGACTTCTTCGAAGTGGTTCGCGTGGATCATTTATTTGTGAAAAGTAATGAATAACTGGAAATTCAAATGCTTCATCATGCTGAGGTGGACGTAACCAAATCTTATCCCAAAATCTCTTCATCCCATTTCTGCTGTCGCCTCCCTTTGTGTGTTGATAAAACAAAAAACCATGCAAACGATTAAAAATTGTCTTTCTTACATTTCTGATATTATAGTTGACATCTTGTTATCACATAAGACAAAACGCTACCATATTATGACATATGGCTCTCGATGAGCCCATCACAGGCTCACCTGACCAAACAGGGGTGTGGCAACACAGGAGCACTATAAATGAAGGCATGCCAGGAATTTAGTTCATAGCATAGGCAAACCTTATCCATTCACTGCTGCTGCTCTCACAAATCAGACCTACCCGGCTGGCTCACCATGTGCATCTCCCACACGATTCTCCCACTCGTCACCTGCACGCTGCTGCTCCTCGCCTCCACCTCAGGCGAAGGCCAGCTTCACGAGGCCCACGAAAACACACCTGATACGGAGAGGATGGACAGCCAGGCAGTTCTGCTTCTGGAGGCTGTGAAGACAGGGATCCTCAGCTCTTTGGGTATGGACGTGGAGCCCAGACCGACCCAAAAGGCCTCGAAAAAGGAGCTCAGGAAGATGTATCAGCTCTACAGGAGAAAAATAAGGGAGATAAGAGGAAATTCCAGCCAGCCAATGGGGGAAAACTCGCAATCCACCATGTCCACTGTGCTCTTTCCAGGTACAGATGAGAACTCTGTTAGACGGGGCCGCCCACTTGAGCCTTATATAGTCGCTGTAATAGTGATGTGAAAAGCCAGGTTAGAAAGTTTGATTACAAGAAGAAGACAATGAGGCTTTATTATAGTTAGGTTTAACACTGTGTACTTGCAAAACCTGCTATAGTAATGTGGTTACGAATACTATGAATAATATCTTTCCTAATAGTTCACATTCCTGATAAAGGCTGATGTAGCTTAAAATAGAATCTATAGCCATGAAACAGTGGTGTAAAAAAGCAAACACATTCCTCCAAGCTTTTAGAAATCATGAGCGTGACAGGCACACCTTGTACACAATGCTATACTTTGAGGACATTTTATTAGTGTCATCAATAACAACCAATTACAGGAGAGTTTCGTAAAGAATTTCTTTTATTTCCCCCTTCCCAATTATTCTATGACACAATGTAATAATCAAAGAATATTAACAACTTTGTTTCTAATTTTCTTTGTTGTTTTTTTTGTGTGTGTGTTTTTCTTTAGTTTCACCAGTAAAAGCGCTTCGGAGGGGTCCACACTCAGGTCCAAGCATGCGGTGGTACAGAGCTGTTTTCCAAAAGAATACGAATATTCAGAATGACTTGACTGTAGCTCGAGCAAAGCTGAAGATTTCCAGACAGGTTCTGGGTAAACTCACTTCAGTGAGGCCTGAAGCAAGGGAGGAGATTAAAATTAAAGTCAATGGGGGAAAGCCAGCGGTGTGGCCAGCTGCCTGGACTGACTCTGTAGCCCAAACTAATATCTCAAACATTCAAGATGTTTACCTGGACATCATCCCAGAGGTAGAGAAGTGGTTCGGGACTAATGGGAAGCCACTGGTTGTGGATGTACGGTTGGCTAACAGAGAGGCCCTCAAGCCGACCTTTTCTCTGGAATTAGACCTCACGCAAGCCAACCAGAGGACGAGGCAGCGTCGCTCCAACAAGCAAGATGACTGCGATGAACCAGGATGGTGCTGCCGGAAGTCAGTCACGGTGTCCTTCAAAGACATCGGCTGGACAGACTGGGTTGTAGCCCCAGTCGAATACACCATGCATTTTTGCGATGGCACCTGCCCCCACAACTACAAGCCGGCAAGCATGCACACTCAGGTCAAGTCTCGGCTGCACCAGATCACCAAAGGAGGGACACCTCACCCCTGTTGTGTGCCAGCAGCCTACGAGCCCATGGTCCTCATGCACTACGACAGCAGGGGAAAACTGACACTGACTACTTTCACTGACTTTATTGTCAGTAAATGTTACTGTGCCTGAGAACAAAATGCAACTAACCACTTCTTCAAAATTTAAAGAAGTGTATTTTCTGGAGTGTGTTGTCTTTTTTTTTTTTTTTTTTTTAAAGCGTTACATACAAAAAAACACAAAAAACGGAGGTCTTCAATGAGTATTAACGAAGCAATTACATTTAAAATCAGAGTTATCCATTAGTTTAAAAAGCGGATAGACGTGTGCCTGTAAACATTTTCTATTAGTTATTTATTTAAGTCTATTTATGGTACTGTTTGTGTTGCCTTGTTTTTGATTTGTTACATTATTGTTTAGTACTATTTAATATTTAATTGCACCGGATTCTCTGATTTTGTGAGTTTTTTTTTTTGTATTTTGTTTGATGTCTTATACATTTCAGTTCATATGGAAATACCAAAATGAATGTTGCTTATGCTGAACTGCTGCACTTAAAGTTGTGATAATAAAAGTATGTTTTCTTACATTTCATTGTCTATGAGCCTTTAAACGCACACTGTAACACCTTGCCTCCACTGTAAAAGAGTGCAACTACTTAACCAGCCTGCCTGAAGTCCAGATCTCTCATCTAGCGAAGGCAGTTGGCAAGTTATGAAATGAAAAAAAAAAAATAAAAAGTTGAAATCCTAGGAGAAAATACTTGGCATTTGGAAAGTAAGGCGGCTGGGTGTCTCAGTTCCCAGCCACCTGTTTAAAGAACTGATGCAACACGGGGGCAAACATGCCCCTGCTACAAAATGTCAAACTGATAATGTACTATGCAAGTCGTACAAATAACAAAGTATAATACAAAAAAAAAAAAATACCAACAAAAGCTTTCTAAATCAGCCTTGGCTCGGATAGCTCACGGGTAAAATTCAAAGGGTTTTGTCAGCGGAGCTAGTCACTCGTAATCCCTCCTTAGGCTCACAAGGTTCAGCCACGATGATGTCACTCTGTTAGCACTGAGCAAGGGCCGCCCTTTGGCACCCGCACCACACAAGTGTGCGGGGGCTGCCTGACTGAAGGCTTTTGTCTAGGCTTGTCTTCACAGCGGTCAGGATGAAAGAAAAGGGAGCAGGGCTTGTCAAAGAGGTGTATTTACATTAGAAAAGATAAAAGATGAAATAGAAAGATAATATTAAAAAAAGACATCATCTCTTTTCTTTTATAGGCCAAAGGTGTTGACAGTCTCAACATCAAAATATCAAAAAAAGCGTTTGAAGTGATTGAATAACCACACAAGTAATGTAATCACTATTCAGTTTAAGTGGAAACTATGGAAAACTACCGTTTAGTCATATGTTGTCCATTAACTTAATGATCTGGAGGTCAGTGGATTATGTTTTTTATTTACGTTTCAAACTGCAGCAAAACTTTTTTTTTTTTGGCAGAAGGAGTTGTAGAGAAACACTATCAGCCACTTCAGGTTAGTCAGGTCAAGGCGTGCCAGAGAAATCAGGCTGTAAAGAAGAGATAGTGTTGAGCTCTCCTTAATGACCTTGGCGCTCTGTTTAGTGTCATCTTGTTAAACAACATAAGGGATAAACTTAATATAAAATCCAGTTTGCTTTGACAAGGAAAATGCATTTTATAGATATTTATATAAAAAAATCTGTTAAAAAATGGATAATGTCTTGATAGAAAAACAAACATTTTCCATTTTTTAAATTGATTTTTTTTTTTTTTTGTTCAGCATGTGAACGAGTGAAGAGGAGTCAAATCATCAGTTTATCAAGCTTTCTACCTGCAATATTTGGTAATAAAATGCTGCTGAGATGAGTTTTTCCTTTTAGTAAAAGATTTAATGGGGACGCGAGAGACGCAGAGCCAAGTATGATGATCGAAACAAGAAAAATAACTTGAAAAATAACTTAAAAGAAGCTTAAAAAACCCTGAATTAATAATTACAGCTCAAGGTTTAGGGTGAAAAAGAAATATTAACAGAGGCTGTGGTAAAAAGTGAGCAAACTGACATCTGTAGTAAGCTCTGAAGTATTTATAGTTTAATTATTCCAAGAAATGACACAACTGGCTGTAATAAGTGCTTTATAGTTTTTTTTTTTTATCTCGAAAGGGATAAAGGTCAGTTAAACAGGAGCACATGCTGCTTTGCGATCGATAGACTGAGCTTTTTAAAAAAGTGGGACATACTGAGCTCATTGAGTTAATAGATGATTAAGCAGATCTACTGGAACATCTGTGAGGCCTCTCGATCGAGTCACTGCTCATTCTTTTCTTTGCTTTTGTCCTGTTAACGCTTTGTTTCAAAGATGACATCTTCAGGGTTGCTACACAGTCGTGTGTGAATGGATGGAAAGCCATTCATTCTTATGTGCTGAAAGGTTTTGAGCTGCATTCCACCCAAACGATACAAGCAAGCAGAGCATTTACTAAACCGTGCTCTGTGTGTGTGCGTGGCCTGAGACACACAGGCTTTTGTCTGGGCTTTCCCTTCCTTCGGATCCTCAAATAGCCTACCTGGAAAACAATCAGCGAAATTAACGCCAGAATAACTGGAACCAAAGCTAAAAATAATCATCCCAGTCTATTTTCACACATTACCGCTCCAAACACAATCACAAACCTCACTTGTTATTCTGTGGCTTTCATTTTTCAATTGCTCTCTGAAATCCATGCAGATCTGGGCTCGAGCTGTAAAAAGAACGACAGATTTTCACATCCTCTCTGGACCTCCCGTCCGAAAAAGCCGACAACCCACAGACTAGATAAAATAGTGCTGACCATTGCATCTTTTCCTGCCTTTGCATAAACCACATGTTTTCTGCTTTTTTAGTGTTTGAACGTGTTTTTTTTTGTAGCAGTTACTACTAATCATGAGTTTTTTGGTTTCTAATATATTGTTTGTAAAGCCTCATATTGGCTTATCATTTTAAAGGAAAGTGATAAGAATTTTTTTTTTAATTCTGCTCTTTGCATCTTATCTCCATGAACTTATCTCAGTAGTGTGATAGCATGAACTGGAGTAATAAATCCCACACATCTGTTCGGTTGCCTATACACTCCTACGCCAGAGTAAATCCCAGAAATATATCATGTGGGAGCCATCGAGCTTCTCACTTAACGCTCTTGTCCTTTTTTAATTGTTAATTTAAATAAAAGTTTTAGTATATTGAAACATTATTTAAGTTTATCAGGTCTAAAGCATGTAATGTTTTCACCATGCAGAGTTGTGTCTGTGTGTAACTGCAACAAACTGTTGAGTCATCTGCTTTAGCAACAACAACCACAGAGAAAAGTTTGGGTGCCGTGTGTGTCTGCCCGTCCGTGGTAACATGTTTAAAAGCACCCATATTTCTTTATCTAGGGTAAATATAGTATGATATCATGTTCGTGATATGAAAAATGATTGGTGTTGCCGCTGGTTGCTATTCCATAACAAGATGACCTTTAGTTTAAATTGCTGCTGAATTTTATGATGACTTGGTCAGCAAAATAGTTTTCCTTATTCAAACACAAAAAAATTCAGAGAAACCACTGCAGCCTGTGTTTGGCCAGGGGTGTCAAACAGAAGGCCTGGGGGCCAGAATTGGAACGCCAAAGACTCCAATCCGGCCCCACTGGAAAATGTGAAGGAGAGCATTGATTTTGGACTTCTCGCTGTATTTTTGTTGGTTTTACAGCTTTAACTACCGATAAAGACCTCCCCCATGGCCATTTAGACTGCACTAAAGTAATTAAGTTATAGAAAAACAATTAATTGATAGAAATTGAGAGCATTTTTATAGCGAGTCCACAATAAAAAACAAACAAACAAAAACAACAAAACTAAAAAATAAAATGACTTTGCTTTATTATTGCAGGACAGTCTTTGCAATAATCTGCCCGAACATTTTCAGTAATTTTACACGTTTATTTCTTCACGTTAGTATTATTTTTTTGTTACTCCGGCAGAAAAACTGATGAAAAACTGTTGAAACTGCACTTCTTTTTTTCTCATATGAAGATATTTGAAGGATTCAGTGTGCAGTTACACTTTTTTGCACAGAAAGGGGAATTTCAAGGGTCCGGTTGCTGTATCTGTAGCCATCTGACTCATGGCTTAGCAAAATACTGAGAACATAACACAAGTTAAATGTTTCTAGATTTGATTTAGGACCAAGTGAAGAATCTCCAGTGAGAGAAAAAGGACAATACTGAACACACATGACTCAGATAGACTGCCCACACTTCTCTCCAAAGGTCAAAGTAAAGCCTCATCTGTAACTACAAGAGAACGCCATAAACCAATCTAATCTAATCACAAAGTTGATTACCTTGGACTGCTGTCAAAATTTGTACAGTGTTTTCCAGCATGGTTGTAATATGAGATGTGCCAATAATAGTAGCAATCAAAGATGTGTAACATAGATAATCGTACCAGGAGGGAGTGGATTAAATAATAAAAAAAAAAAGTTCTGTTACTCTCCTCCAAAATGGGAGATAACAGATAACACTGACATGTTGCTACCATCCAGTAAGTTCTGTTTACAGTCAGTCTGTATCAAAAAGCAGCAGTAGCAGTACGCTGACTTTTAGCTGTATATCGTTATACAAAAACAGAGACAGAAATCAAACGAGACAGCTTGCTGCATACAACAACTGGAGCAAAATACGCAGGCCTTTCTACAAATGTGTCCCGTGATTAATCTGGCACAACGTACACGTCTTCTTCTTGACAGTCTGTGAGAATGAGGTCATTGCTGTATATTCCCTCATCTATGACGTCGCACTGCAGGTACACGTCGTCATCGGGTTCGACTGGGAACCTTTGAAAAAAACAGTAAATGTGACGGAAAACAGTCTCGTTAGGCAAAATCGCTGAGAAACAAAATAGAAACCAAACTGTAAGAGTCTTTGGGTTTCTGTATTTGTCTATATTACAACAGGATTGTGCAAAATGGGGAAACTGACACACCACACACACACACACACACACACACACACACACACACACACACACACACACAAACACACCGTTTCTTAATCCACTTCCGTCCGTTGCTTTTGAGCTTCTGCAGTTTCATAAGTGTTCCAAGAAATACATTTTATAAAAAACTACACGACAAAAGAACAGTTAATGCAGCTCACCTGCTTTGGTTTGAAGCTGCCATGTTGTAGCCACCAGTTTGAGTTTTCAGGTTTTCATAGATAGGAGATTGTCCTATTGACTGCTCTCGAATCATACCAGTATATTCATGGGGATCTGCTTGTGGGGTCTCTGAGTGATCCTCCTTTTCTTGCACTGTTCTTTGTCTAAACGGCATCACATTGGCGATTATACCGTAGAATTTATAAATGATCACACCAACTATGATCGCAAGCAGCAAAAAGAAGACCCCAAGCCCGACTCCTAGATTTGTAGAAGAGTTGGAGGAACTGCCACCGACTGTTCCGTTTGTGCCATTGGTAGACATGGTCTGCAATTATGGATAAAGAAACAAAATGGCTCAAAAAGCATGGCTAAAACGATAATGTGATAATCTGTCAAACTACAGCACAAGACAGTGTTTAGCAGTGTAGCTGAGATGGAAAGTTAAAGGTTGATTCTAAACTAAAGACCTTGCACTGTTAAAATGTAACATTCTAAATATATGATTAAGAATACAAGTTTAAAAAACACAATAAAAATGAATTAAAATGAACAAAACAGTCAAAGTTGACATGTTAAATCAATATGATTATGTAAGCCAAGTCAAGCAGCAGAGGTTAAGTCAATAAAAACACTCATATTACCTTGAAGTGCTGCTTCAGTGTTGTGGGTCAAGGTCTGCGTCGTGAGCGAAATCATGTAGCTTATCATAAGCACCGTTCGCTAGCTTTGTCGAAGTTCCCTTTATTGAAATCATGGAACTGAGCAAAACAGACGAAACTAGAATATTTCCTGTAAAAGCTCAGGCTGAAAATAGATAGCTGCTGACAAGAGCTTAAAAAAAGTGTGATAGTAAACTTTGTGACTCAACAGGCGTACACTCTTCCTGCTTCCTGACTACTGAAGTACCTTCATCTTTAGCTTCACTTGGTTGATTATGACGAATATTGTCTTTTGAACAGCAGAGAATTTAGGTTAAATTGATACTTCTTTCTTTCTCTTTCCAAAAAGTCTCAAATTCACCCAACAGAAAAGTCGTTTTTTTGTGTGATTCAACTTATCAGAAAAAAACAACTTTAACTCTTTTGCTCCCTTTTCTCTCAGATGTAAACCCTTCAAGGTGTGTTGATAAGGGATTCTCATGATGCCGTTAAAGTGAAACTGTGCTACCAGCACACTCTCTAACAGACATAAACTGGACCAGATATAAAACTGCCACTTGGTTCAACAGGACCTTTGCCTCCCCCTGCTGTCAGTCTTAGACTCCACATACAGAACACGCTCATGCTTCATAACCTCTGCACTTTAATTCTGACTCTGGATCTTTGACCATACACCTTAATAACTTGTAAATTAATGACGCTACGTTAAGCTTCTGCTGCTACTTTGCCACTATCTGAACCAACTCAACTGGAAGACCCTTTATTTGTCTCTCTCGACCAACAAAGGTCACGCTGCCTTAAAAAGCTCTGTTGAAACACCTCCGCACACCACTCACAAGTTTAAATTTGCGTTCTTGAATCAACACAAACACTTGGGACACAGTGTTCATTGCTTTGCCTTTGCCTGCAGTGCCTTACATGACAATTTACTCTCTTTAAGGGTGCAAGCTTGTGACAAGGCTTTAAAAATGTTTATCTGAGTCAGTCTCAATAACTGTTCGATTACTTTTGTGTTACCCAGAGGAAGAACCCTATTGACATTTGTGACCTGCAGAGGAGGGAAGTAACAAAGTACAAATACTTTATTGGTGTACTTAAGTTAAATTTTCAGGTATCTGTACTTCAGTAGTTTTTTTTTTTACTTTTACTTCCTACAATTTTAAACAAATATCTGTACTTTCTACTCCTTACATTTTCAAAACACACTCGTTACTTTTGGTTTTAAGGCATTTAAGGGGGTCACTGGCCTTCAAACGTCAAATCTAAGCCTAAACAGTAACACATGAAAATCTTGTTCGCTTATTAGTCACCAGAGGATAAAAAGACCAAAGAGGCACAATCGTGTGCCAAAGTGAGTGGTGAAAGTGAGTTGTATTTTCTTTTTCTGTTTTTCTTTTGTTTTGGTACAGCACCGGGACGACTGCAGATGTCCATAAGTTGTGGTACTTCAGCATCTGACTACTCCCACAGAAGACAAGTGAGCATAAAGGCAGTAACATTTTTTAGCAGTTTATCTGCTAGCTAAAGGTCCAGCTGTTGTTTTTGACAGGGAGAGAAAAGAAAGAGCTAACCGCACTCAGAGATGGAGAAAGATAAGAAAGACAGGAGAGGAAGAAGAGAGGTTATATTTAAAGGTAACAAGCTCAGTGGTCTTTGATAAACTGGAACGTTAAAGCTTAAATGTAGGTCCTCATGTTTTTAAATCAGATCTTGGGTCTGGATATGTGACATTACGGTTTTTCATATTGTGAAACATTGTGCAAAACAAACTGAGGTAGGCTAACTGTGTTATCTAAAGGTTGCATGAACATCCTCTGCAGATTAGTGCAGGATAAACAGGTTAGTTTGCTGCACTGTGATGGGTTTAAAGTGTGTGTGACTGGTGCACATTGGGCGTCTAGTAAAAAGTTAGTATAGACAGTATCCTGTCAGTGGTAGAGGATGGAAGTCAGCCAGGGAAACTTAAAAAACATCTGCTGACATCTGATTAATTCAGGTGTATAAATCTACAAAGAGCAGCAGGTCAGCTGGACACAGCATGTTCGTTAAGAAAATCTATTGGTGCTCTCAGTAGAAATTATTGCAAGTTGTCTTCTTTTTTTCCCATGTTGAGTCATTAATTCCGATTCTTCGAGTTCCTCCACCCACTGAATCTCACTTTAACCCCTGACCGTACCAATGTTCCTGTTTAGAAGCAAAATTTTACTTGTTTTCCCAGTTTTTGTTGTTCTAATTAATTAATTCAAGCTAAGTTTTTATTCCCATCTTCTGATAGTATTTTAGTATTAGATTAATACAGCACAAGGTTCAGTTAGCTTTGCAAAAAACAAAAAATAGCTGGTAGAAAAAGAGCTACTTTTACTTTCTTACTTTGAGTACATTTCACAGCCTGTAATTTGTCATTTTTAGTTGAGTGAAGAATTTGAATCAGTACTTCAACATTTACCGGAGTATTTTTCAACACTGGTATCTGTACTTCTACTTAAGCACAGAATGTCTTTACTTTTGCACCTTGGTGACCTGACTTTTTATGTGAAAACAAAAAGATGCTTTCACTTTATCTTTACATTTTCTTTCCAAGGAGCCAGACGTTCTTGTAGTTTTAAAGTGGTCTTGAGCGATAGTTCTTCAGAAAGAAAGTCTTAAAGTTTTTCTCTGGTAATTGGCTGCTTTTTTAGTCCAGTAGTATTTTTGGAGATCCTTTTAACGCCATTTAGCAGTGACATCATTCATGATGATGTCATTCAAGCACAAAAAACCATCTAACTGAAGGGATTAACCAGTGTTGTGTCTATACATAACAGCCAACAAAACAAGGAACCACTTTTAAATTAAATAATTGGGCAATTTGTTACAAGCAGCCTGTTACAAAACCATTTTTTTTCTCATTTCTTTTGTTGAATCTCTGTAAAATATCGAAGATAACACAGTTTGATAAAGATAAAATAATATTTTGCTCCAACAAAGTGATTCCCAAAACACTATCAGCCAAAAATGGCATATCTCAACACGTCGTGTAGTGCTTCCTTAAAAAATTTGAGGAAACTGGGCGAGTGGAAGACGAAAGAAGAAGTAGCAGGAATTTAAAAAGGCAAAACAAAAATATCTACAGCAGATAAGCAGTATCCGAAAGTCATGACCTTACGAAACAGTTAAAAAAAAAAAATCCAACAATGACCTGACACAGGAACTGATAGATACAGCTGGTCCTTGGCAGTCCAGTCCAGAGGATCCATCTACGGTTCATTAAAACCTCTTTAGAAAGGGCAACTGTCAAGAAGCCATTCTTAAGGAAGGGAAACAGAGAGAAAGCCAAATTTTACAACACCTGAGCTGACAATCAGAGTCAACAGGTCTGATCAATGAATTCAAATGTAACATTTTTAGTTTAAATCATCGACAGGATAGAGGCGCAACAGTGTCTACAGCCATCTATAAAACACGGTGGAGCCTCTGTCATGGTTTGGGGCTGAATTTCAGTCAATGTCAACCAACGATCTTGGTTAGAAATAGCCTATGAAGGGAAAAAATTGCCATCAAATTTTGATGTACCATACAATACCATCTGTAAAACTTCTGAATGGCAATGATTTCATTTTTCAGCAGAACAATGACCCCAAACCCAGTCATTGCAGTAAAAGCATATCTGTATAGAAAAACACACAATGCAACACTATCAGTCATGGGCTGGCTTCCTCAGAGCCCGGACCTCAAGTTTATTAAAAGCGTGTGGGATCATCTTGATAGAGAACAGGCAGTGTGGCATTGGCATTGTAACTCTTCATCTACTAGATGGACTGAGTTCAGATATAGAATATTATTATAGTCAAAAGTTTAATCCATTTGTCCACCAAGACCCAGTTATGAACTAGTGACCCGACCAGGGTCACTAGTTCATATGACCAGGGTCACTAGTTCATATGACCAGGGTCATTAGTTCATATGGTCTTCATATGTTTTATATCTCGTTAAAAGATTAAGGTTTTTGGAGGTGTTTCAGAGGCAGATTTGGTAACATTTAAACAGGCTTGGCATACCTGGAAAAAAAAAAAGAAGAAAACATTTCTTATTTTATTGATAATTAATATTTGCCTCCTTAGTACACTCTGTTGGGTCAGCATTATGCTTCAGGACAGGTCTAACTACATTAAAGGAGCAAAGCACGAAAGACAGAAAAATGTTACTTATCAAAGACTATGGGATTCACTAAACTCTATATCATTTATATCTGTTACCATCTCATCAGCGTTCTGTGAACAACACGGAGCCAGAGTGAGAAATTTGGTGTAGATGTTTAAAATTACTTTCAGACTTTGAGCTCTGCCCGATAAAGTGAAGTGAAACGTTCTTTCAGCTGTGCACTAAAGCTGAGATGTCGCTGCATGCTGGGCTGTTATTGTCATCGCAGCATGTTTGCATTAGATAAACATTAACAATATCTGACAAAGGACAGCTGGATACAGAAATCCTCCACATGCATTTCCCCCCTATTTTAAAAGGGAATTACAAACAGGCCCAACTTAAAGCCTCTTGCCCCTTGGAGGCTTATTGAGCAATAAAAATAAATAAATAATAATAATCCTGTGCTCAGACTCCTATCCTCCACCTGCCCTGGAGTCACTTCTTTTCCTATGTTACCATGGTTACATTACAACCAAATTACACTCCTCTTAATGGCAGGTGAAACAGCTCCACTGTGTCTTTAGTGCCTGAGAACAAGAAACAATAATTAGGAGGGTTTATCCTTAAAACAAAACTAATGCTCCAGATGTTTTGAGTTTCGTGCGAATTTCAATCTGCAAGTGAGGTAGTTTCACTGCACTCCATACGGAGTCATAAATGAAACTCAGAGGTGTTCTTTGTTTGGTTTTTTGGGGGGTTTTTTGTTAGAGGGGATGAAAAGCTGCTGCTGCAGCAGTGCAAGTGAAATTAAAATTCCCAATGCAGCCAAGAAACAGGTACGGACACGCAAAGACCTTTTCTTTTTCTCTTTCCCCTGCAGACTGATTCGTTTGTCATCGATGGCACAAATACCACCTCTGTTTTTCACAAAAAGCTCGTTTGTCTTCAGCGACTGTGTAGTCCGTACAGCTTTTGTATCGGCTCAGTGGGAAAACGAGAAGGAGAGGATCTCCCAGGGGGGATTCAGAGACTTCCACATTCTCACTCAAGGCTCAAGTCATGAACATTAAAGTCAACCCAAACTACAAATTCTTTCTCCACAAATAAGGTGAGACAGCTGCAGTTTCTAGTAATGACACAATAATAATAATAATAATAATAATAATAATAATAATAATAATTCTGTAGAGTACACTGTCAGAAATCTAAAGGGACACGCGCAGAGTGATGTCTTCTTAAATAGTGTATTTTTGCGGGGGTTCCGCAGTCCAGATGTGCGGTGCGCCTCCACAACACCCCCGCGCGGCGACGTGACCACGCAAAGCCTACCAGGGAGAAGTGTCAAGTTTGCCGTTCCCTTCCCCGAGGACACCGGAAACCAGCAGATTTCATAATAAAAGATGTGTAAACCGTTTGGTTTTAATCAAGTAAAAGTAAATGTTTGTTAAGTTATCTGGCAGCACGGCTTAATAGGTAATAAACTAAAAACACGGTGGCCGGAAGTTGATTTTAGGCTCACATGCCGTCCCTTTCTTACCTCGGCAGGTTAGTAACGACGGTTTTAGGGTGTTTGAAGCTTTTAACACTAATGGCTGTATTTGATTTAGGTAGTCCCAGAGTCCCAGTGCGGACTTCACTCCCCACACACTAACATGTTTGATAAGTGTCAGCAAGATCAGACAGCGCTTTGTTAGGACGCTGGAGAGGCTTCATGGGATCCTGCACCTGTGGCTCTCCTGTAATAATAAGTCACATACTGGGTCCTGCTTTTTTTTTTTTTCTTTTTTTTTAGTTAGAGTCAGTCCACCTATCACCTGTGCTCAGTAAATTCAAATATGGGAAGCCCACTTGGCCTGCACGACACTGTAAAAACCTTTTTAAAAATAATTTTAAAGTCATTTCATTCAGGATAAAGGCACAGCAGGTAAACGTTGCCTTATTTAAAAAAAAAGGTTGAGTATTCCGCTTTTACGCTCTGCGTTGTGTCCGCCTCTCTAACCGGAAGCTGTGCGTCCTCCCTCCGTGTTACTTGACGCTGACCATTGAAGGAAAACGGAGCAGAAGAGCGAAACATGGCGACTTCGAACAATCCGCGGAAATTCAGCGAGAAAATCGCTTTACATAACCAGAAGCAGGCGGAGGAGACGGCGGCGTTTGAAGAAGTGATGAAAGACCTGAGCATAACCCGAGCAGCGAGGGTAATGACACCGGTTCTTGCCTTTTCCTTCCCTCCCTCCTGTCTGCGCTCCGTTTGTTTTCAGCGAGCTGTCAAATAGGCATTTGTAGCGCGGCGGCTGCACGCAGAACAGGTAAACAATAACAAACGACGCTTCCTGCCAGCTGTGGCCGATTTTCTCCTGTCGGTGGACGGCCAGCTGAGCGGACACGATGTAGCGGTCCTCAAATGTAGATGCGTACTGCGGGTCCATCTTTCCTAAAAGTTATTGGCTACAATTTTTGTCCCACGCAAGTGTAAAGCAAAGGGGCGTGCATGCGTGTTTGACAGCGCGCGTCCAGCACCGCGATTTTCCCTTCATCTCGTGGGCTTAGATAAGAAGCGATTAACCTAAAGCATATGATATGATCCGTGAACGTAGACATTGACATATTTTTTAAAAAATGAATTAAAAAATCGTGGCGCATACAGGGATATATGTTAAGGTGTGTGTGTGTTTGTGTGCATATACACCGCGGTAAACTTGTCTGACGGGTCCTCAGGCCTGTGTGCACTGCAACATGAGTGACATTTACGCCAAAGATGAAGGCCAGCAGATTATGTGGAATTTAAGCCACATACAGCACGGGCCTCCAGAATAAATCCTATGGAGGCAGGGCTTCAGTGGAGACCGCTGCTGAGTGGAAATATGATGGACTTAACATCATCGCAAGCATCAACCACAAACGGGATCCTATCTAAGCTCTGTTTCTCTGAATCTGTGTGTGTGCCTCTGCTAAGCAGACGATAAAGAGCAACTTAAAGGTCTTTCTAGAATCAAAAAAGCATTCAGAAAAGCAGAAGTATCGATAATAAAATGTAACAGTAGATATCGTAGATGCTGGTTCACAGTCACACAGCAATGGCAGACTGTAGTGACTTAAAAACTTCTAAACATGTGTATTGCTTAAAAAAAAAAATATTATTAGGAATACGTACTCACCCGACACTTTGTTAGGTACACCTTACTGGTGCTGGGTTGGACCATTAATTCCTCTGTGTGATTTGTCACCGCAGTTTCCAGTTTTTAGCTGACAGGACTGGCACCTAATGTGGTCTTCTGCTGCTGTAGCCCATCTGCTTCAAGATTCAAAGATGTTGTATTCAGAGATGCTCTTCTGCACAGTTTGGTTTTAATAATTCTTTTTTCAGGGTTATTGTATCTTCTATCTCAGCTTGAAATACCAGCTCCCTTGGTCCTGATGACCATACCACGTTCAAAATCACTTAAATCACCTTTCTTCCCCATTTGGTTTGAATTTAAGGATCTTGACTTGACAGGTCTACATGCATAAATGCACTGAGTTGCTGCATTGTGACTGGCTGATTAGATTTTTGCATGAACAACCAGCTAAGAAGGTGTACCTTAAACAAGTGGCCAGTGAGGGCACACTTAAAAATCGCTTGGTTTTAACTGAATATATACCAATCAAGTACATTTCATTTCAACAGGTAACTTAAATGTAATGTTTTACATTGCACTTATGCAACATGGAAAATTTACATGTAACCAAATGACCAAAAACCATCAGTTTGGGAAAACATGTTAAGAAAAATGGCCTCCCTACGCTTCACCTTTAAACACGTCCTTATCTGGAAACTAATAGAATAAGTTGCGTCAGAGTTATGACTTTATTATTATAGTTCCATATTTTTAGATGGTATGTCTAGACAGGTTGGTCCCCTTTGAGTGGAGGCCTGTGGCCTCGTTTTTTAAAATCAAGATTTCATTAAGTATGCAATCAGTTGTTTGTGTGTTTGGCTGTCAGTAAGATTATGCAAAAAACTTGAAGCTGAATATCATTAAAACCCAGTGGAGAGGTGGAGTATGAGCAAACCCATTAAACAGAGTGAAGCCGGATCGCTTTCTTCAAAACTGCGAGATGGGGCAGTGAAACTGGTGGAGGATGCACTTTTCCAGTCATTAATGGAAAGACAAACATTAGGTAGCTCTTGTTTGAGCCAGAGTTAGACATGCTGGAAGGATGCCTCGGTTTAGAGTTTCACCCTTTCACACTGTTGCCTCCCTTTGTGCTCAACTCTTACTCTGATTTTTCTTTTGTGCTTCTCTCCGTACATGGCGTCTTGTGATTAAAGTGACCCAGACTTCCTATTCTGTTGTTACAGTATCTAATCCGTTGCATCAGACACCGCGGTCATGTAGTTAAAGAAATATACTCTGAGGTTGGAGGCTTATCAAAATACACCACTGATGCAGGCATAGTAATTGTTATTATTAGATTTTCTGCCCTGCCAACAGTAAGCAGTGGGCTTGCATAAGCCAATTTAATTGACTGGTCATGGGTTCTCTGATTGGATACGGAAAAGGAGGCTGTTTTGAAATAAACACTGGAGTGACAGTTTGGAGGGTTTTCCTTTGAAATGAAGACAGGCGCATATTGAATTATATCTATACTGCTTTGCTTCCACCATGGCATTCATAATCTATTCACACTAAATAAAACAGAATCCGTTAAATTTGACACTAAATTAGCAACAAAATTGCAACAAAATTTGTCAAAAAATTAAACAGCTTTTAGTTGTCCATCACTTCGATCTTCCTTTCCTTTACTGCTAAAATCAGCAAGTCTCACTTTTAGCACTTCAAAAAAATTAAGAAAAATCCAGAAACAGTCCTTTAATTTAAATTAAACAATCATTCAACTTAAAAAGAAAATGTTCTAGCAGGATATCATATTCAGCTCTCGTTATTAACAATATCACGGGCCTGGTCTTGTTTTTAGGTGTGTGGGGTGTTAATAGCTAATTTATTACGTCGCTGTAACTGGAGTGTGGACTTAATGCGAGCGAGAAACCCTTTTATTTCTTTTCTAAATTTCCCATAAATGCCTGTTGATTTACCTGATGTTGTTCTGCTTGCAGTTGCAGCTGCAGAAGACCAAGTATTTGCAGCTGGGGCAGAACCGTGGGCAGTACTATGGAGGATCCTTGCCAAACGTCAATCAGATTGGAAACAGCACTATCGACGTGCCTTTTCAGGTACAGGATTGCTTATCTTTCCTTTGCCTTTCACATATCAACTGAAATATTCCTGGTGTTGGTTAATTAAATCTGTGGCCTGAACAGCAAAAATATAATGTGTGATATAAATAAATAAATACCCCCCCTTTTTTCCAATCTCTATGGGTAAGTAATATCCTGCAGTATTGACTGGTTGCTTTTTTTGGACATCCTGAGGTTCTTTTTTCCCTGGACTAAATATTCTTGTGCAGGAAGTCACATACTTTGTGTAAGTCACTTATGTAAGCAGTATATGAACAAAAATAATACTTTATTTAGAGTAAAGTGTAGAAGGCAGTGTGAGTATCCAAGGCCACAGCCTACATTAGGTTTGTATACGGTTGTAGCGTGGCTCGACGCAGTCACAGAGCTCTGTCCAATAAACACTGTGTACACAATCCTGCAATAACTTTGAAGTTTATGTGTTGCTGCCGCAGCGTAATAAGAACGTTCTCGAAGCCACGTCTGTCACACCAAATTTGAATTGTGTGTTTTATGTGCAGGGAGCCACAGCTTCGTGCTGGGGTTCAGTGCACTCGGCAACAACGTGAACAGAAGCAGAAGTTTTTTTATTGCTTTAAATTGTTTTCAGGAGCAGCTTCAAAGGTGGCAGGAAAGGATTTGCATTAATTGTCGAAAGAAACATAAAAGAAATGTCAGTCGTCAGTGAAAGCCTTAAAACTGATATTGCATAATAATGAATGTTAGAAATTGAAGGGGAAAAGGGTCAGGAGGTTGTGTGTAATTTGTTCTGAATAATAGGTTTCATTTTATTTGGGGGGAAAAAAAAGAAAAACTCATCAGTGCTATCTGCCACGCGACTGCTGTGTTGCTTAGTGTGTCAGTCTGTGTATATGAGAAAGAAGAGCTGCTCCATCTTTCATTCTCTCAGCCAGCGCTGGAAACAGTCTCTTGCTTGAAAGGCACTGAAGCTGCACACCAAGACAGAAAACATCTGACATGTGGGCTAAAAAGCTCTTGTCCTTGAAATTTCCACGGAATAGTTTTCCTATCAGACAAATGGAATGATAAACAAAAACCTAAAATGTAATGCAGTTTTGTAGCTTTAATTTTCTTTGCCAATGAAATAACAACCTACAAAAAAACAACAAACAAACAAGCTGAAGAACATGCGTAGAACATAATGCACACATTTCAGATTTTCTTTTTCCAGTCTTCCGTGGTCCTTTTCACCCCGGGCCACTTTACCTTTCATTCCTGTGCTACATGCTCAGAGGAAATGTTTATTCTCTGCTGGCCAAGAGCAGTGTAACTGAGGTAAAGTGCTGACTACCTTGGCTGCCGCAGTGCTTTTTGTAGATTAATGACCTCAGAAACTCTCTTGTTATTGCTACACATTCAGCTCTGTCTAATACTGCAGGCTGGTGAGGAGCTGGAAGGTGATGTTTGCAATTTGACCAGTTCGTTACACATTTTTTTTTCTTGTCGTTGTTTGTCAGAATTCAGGGCTCGACATGAACAGGTCGACACGACACCACGGCTTGGTGGAAAGAGTCTACCGCGACCGGAACCGCATCACATCGCCCCACCGGAAACCCCTGTCTGTTGACAAACACGGACGGCAGATATCCTTTTGTGCCGCCTGTTGGGTGAAGTGTTGTTTAATGTTGGTTTTATCTGGTTTCTGAGCTTCAGTTTAAATCAGAGTGCTTGGTCAGAACTTGACTTGGTCAAATTTTCTTTAGGAGCAGTAGGGTGGCATTTCTGCAGATTATTAGGAATTTACACCATGTTATCCTACCAATACATGCCCCATGCTACCGTATTTTTTGGCCTGTTCATGCTGTTGGAAGCCTTATATACTTAATCACACTGAGAAAAAACAAACAAACATGTTTATATCCTAAAAATGGGTCAGTTTAACCCATTCCTAGGTGCTTACTAGGCATGAATATTTCAGCTTTTTGTGGATTCGAATGAGAAGTAGCTTTGAAATGAAAAACGATAGGAATCTCTCATAAACTGCTGTAGGCGCATGAAGCCTAAAAACAGGTCATTTTAGCCTGTCGCTAGGTGGTTGCGGGGCAACATGATGCCATCATAATGTATCATGCATAATTTAGCTTTTGCGAATACAAATTAAATGTTACTGTTGTGAAATACAAACGATACAGTGCTTTTATAAGGTGCATAAGTGCTAAAAAATGGATCATTTTAAACTGTGGCTAGGTGGTTGCTAGGCAGTGCGATGATGCCGCAGTATCTGATATAGATAAGAACCTTCCGGGGCCTAAGATGAACTTGTGTGCAAAGGTTTGGTTGTTCATCTTCTAATGGTCTCGGAGGAGTTGGTGGACAAAGAAACCAACGCACAGACAGACAGAGATTTCATGTATTATGATAAATATTCATTGGGAGGAGTTTGGCTGGGAATAACATGGTGTCAACAGCTGAACATTAGCATCGTGGAGATGTTAATAAACCATAGTCTGCACACACCCACACAGTTCTGAGAGCAGGACTAATCACACAGTATAAGTGAAACCACCTGCGGGCTCTCATCATTCTCCAGCAGAAGTCAATGCAAATCTTTAAACTGTATTATTGTTTTTTTAAAGCTTAATATATGCATTTGTGTTTAAATGCTCCTCCATGGTAGCATTATTGGAAAATATACAGTGCCGAACAAGCAATTATTGACACCTTCCTATTAATAATGCTGTTGTATTCAGCCAGGTTTTGAAGTGGAAGCACTTCTTGATTTCAGATTTTTAGATCTTAATCAAACTGTTTGTGGGCATTTTTGTAAAAGACTTCAGCCTGCAGATAATGAAAGTGTACCCTGTATTGTAGAAGATCACCAAGCACAGTGCTTTATTTATTTATTTATTTTTTGAATTCGCAGAAGAGAGTACACTGATTCTGCCAAGGCTTTCATTCTCCAGCTGTTATTTCTTAACCTGCGATGTCACATTGACAGCTGTCCATATGGCTCAGTATATCTCTCGCCGCCACCTGATACTAGTTGGAGGAGGTAAGACAGTCTCTGATAATGACACAATGTATCGGCATGGCCTTCTTGCAACTAAATACATTTTCTTTTTCACCTGTCATGAAGAAGCGTGTTCAGATAATAACGCAAGACACATTCAGAGTGGAAAGACCCACAAGACTAACACTCTGACTGTGAAATCCTTCTGCATTGTCACATATTTAATGACTTTCACAGATTTCTGTCATTGAGAAAAAATATTAAAATGTTTATATTTACACTGCAAACTATGAGATTGTCCGTATTCCAGTGTTAACATTTAAAAATAACTGACTGCTGCACGTAATGTTGTTGTCGCGCAGTGCTGTAGTTGCCCACTATGTACTTTTTTGTGCTGTTCGGGTTGATCGCCTTATGTGAGTTTAAAATTCTTGTGCTGCAGGACAAACTCTGACTCAGCACTGCATCAGAGCACACTAACTCCTGCCCAGCAGGCCTCCTTCACTGGAGGATCACAGGAGCTGCAGCCAAAACGAGGTACGCAAGATTTCAAAGATGTTCTCGCCATGTAGCGTGAGAGACATGTTCATTAGTGTGGTGTGTGTCAGCTCACTTCATACAGACACCCTGCATGAAATGAGCTGTTAGCTCTGCCTTGAATTAGTCTATTTGTGCTTTTTAAATGAGTGTTTTTTTGCATTATCTGCAGTATTCAGTGTTATTTGGGGGTTTTTTTTGTTTTTGTTTTTTGTGATCCTGTTTAGTTTTTGTGGTATTTTGTTGCTTTCTCCTGACGACTCAGTGGAAGCGCCCTCCAGTGTATGATGAAAGGGTTTGAATGCGGCTTTGAAGGCAAGAGGAGGAAAATTGATTGCTGTGAAGATGGGGTGCATTCAAGTACCATGTGAATTTCGCTCCTAATGGCCATGTGAGGGGAATTATGTCAATTTTAGAAGCACTTTGGTTGAATTTGTATGTATCATCTTGGAGAAGTGTTTGTGCTTTTACCCATTATTTCCATTCAGAATTCTTTTTTCTTTTACTAATGTCACACTTCTTGTCTACTTTCTTTTTTTTTTGGTTTTGTTTTTCCTCTTTTTTAAAGGAACCTTTTTCTTCTCACTGTCACCAAGTGCTTACTCAAAGGGAATTGCTGGGTACCTTGTTTGTATCTTACAATGCAATAGTGCTTGGATATATATAAATTTATGTATATATATGTTGTGACTTGACGCTACATAAATTAACGACTGCACTTACTCACTTGATCTCATTAAATGAAGGCAGTTATTATGAGCTTCAACAGGCGGGACATCTGTAGATCCAAGAGATTGAGGAGATTTATTTTTTAATTTCTCCATTTCTCTCTCTCTCTGTGTCTCTCTCTGTCTCTCTCTCTCCAGTCCTCCTACTCACTGTACCGGGGTCTGAAGCAATTAAACAAGAGGTGGATGAAGATGGACAGAAACATATCTGGGACAGCAAAAAAGTAAATCTTCACACAAAATGTTTTTCACTTGAGTATCTCACCGGTCTTCATGATACACTAGTTGTCTTTTTTCTCCCACTTTAGAACATTTCAAGATCCAAGCCCTGCAAAGTTCCTGGAATCCAGTGAGTTTTACTGTCTTAGGTTGTCTAAGGATACCTTCCTCTATAGTCTGAGTAACACAATGAAATTATGTTTCGGTGTAAATATTTTGGGGGGGGCACTTTGGTCTCACTGTTACGATATAGTGTTTAAATCCAGAAAGGAAGCTTCGGCTAGGTACGTATTTACACAAATCTGATGAATGGGTGTGAATAAAGCATAGTTTTGAACTGAAAGCATCTGACAGTAGTTCAACATTTTCATTTTGACTCTCTCAACTGCCAAAGGAATGAGAGTGTGGAGCCAAAAGATTTGCAAAAATACCATGGGCCAAATGCATGAAGTCCAAATATCTCTGGACTTGTTTGCCTTGAGAGACATTTCCAAGTAATCTGAATAAGCTACTTGGTGTTGGCGGTTCTGCTATTTCATCACCGAGTACATCGAGCATGTCATCACTGGAGAGTTTACGGCACCCATCTGTTTTTCTGCAGCATTTTCCCGTCTCCAGAACAGCAGCTGACCGCTTCGATGAAACCAGCAGCCCACAACACTGGCGGCTCTCTTCCCGATCTGACCAACATCCAGTTCCCTCCTCCGCTGCCCACCCCGCTCGACCACGACGACCCAGCTGCCGCCTCGTTCGGCTCCCAGAGCAGCACGCAGGCTCTGGGTAACACACAAGGTGGTAATAAGCACTCTCTGCTCTGTTCTCTCTGGACATATCTTACAGTTATGCGCAGGATATGAAGAATCTTGCATTTCAGCATTTGCCACTTGTTTGGTGTAAGGTTGAGTCTTTAAGGAAACTGTTTTCTTGTGCTGGGTAGGAGTGAACACCTCTCAACCCACAGTAGCCATGGAAATCCAGGCCGGGCAGGATAATGTGGTTCCTATGATCCTGAACGCAGGAGACTCCCACCAGCACCAGAACCTGCAGCTCTCCCCAACAACTCCACCTCTCACTCTCTCCCAGGTACTCAAGAGGAAAACGTTGTACGTTAATAGACATATAAACAGTGTCATGATTTATAATAAGGCAGACTACAAATAGTGAAATGAATGCTTTTTGAGGTTTCTGTCATATAAAGTGCTGTGCTCCCAACAGGCGGCCATTAATGCCATGAACCTGGAGCAGCAGCTGTCCCAGTACGCCTTCTTCAGCCAGCAGCCGTCGTCCCAGACACACCCAAACCAGCAAGTGAGTTTCTATCCAAAGCCACAGCTCAAAACATAATATACTTCATCTCATTCATATGTACGAACATCCAGTTTTATATAGTATTATGACCACTTGCCAAAAAAATCAGTGAATGAGTCAACAGCAGTTTTTTAACTCACACGTGTGGCTCCTTTTGTTTTCATTTACCCGTTTTAAACATCCAGAGGATGGCTGAGCGTTAGTCCATCTGCATATGAAGCAATTCGCTCACCGACTGCCGCTTTACAGCTGACAGTTGGTCGCCCTGCCCTGTTGTTAGTTACTTCAAACAATCACCTCAGAGTTGAGAGCAGTTTAACTTGGTTTCTGCTCACAGCTAAAGCCACATCACTGCTAGTCACTTCCTCTTAGAATGTCTATCACCTTAGGTCAGAGTTATTTGAAGCCGAAGAGATAAAGGGAAACTTTCAGCACAACACAAAGCAATGTGCTCTCCTACACAACATGCTGCCAGTGCAGATGTTGCATATCGCTGCCCCCTCCCCCTGGCGCTGACTCACTTTCTCTCGCACTCCCTCGCTTTTACCCGGGGTTTGTGGACATCTTTTCATTTTCTTCGCAGTTTTGGTTGCATTTCCTCTCCGGTTTTCTCTTTTCTGCCGCAACCGTTCCTCAAACTTTTCCTTATAAGGAATTATATTTCTTGGGTCCGCTATAGTAGCTGCAGTGGATTCACACTCGAATCACACTCTCGAACTTGTCACGCTTTTAAAATTGTAGTCATGTACAACATACAGAGAAGCGTCTGATCATGTTTGTTATTGGTAGTAGTAGAGAATGAGTCATTATCATCTGAAGTTAAGTCTAAATTTTGGAATTGATGAAATAATTTACTTAGTAAAAGTTAATCTGGGTCTTCCAGCCAATCAGAGTCCTGAATTTTCAGTGGCCGTGGCATAGACCTCAGGAAGTTTCACTGGAAGTTAGGATCGAGTCCATTCCTTTACAGACCTGTTGCTGTGTTTCAGTTTGTGACTCTGGCGTTGTGGTCTGCTTTCTATTTCATCAGTCTGTCAGCTCCCTAAGCCTCCAATCTCGGGATTATGTTTATTAATGCAAGTACAGCTAATCTCCAAGTCTTTCCAACTTCTTCCAATAATTTTGGATTTATGAATGTTTTCATTCTTTTCATTCTAAGAATGTTCATACATATTATCTCTGTTTATCACATGAATGCTAAACCATTTGAAACTATAGCTTTATGTTAAATGTTACTGAACATGTGTCCTAACAAACTGTAATCATGAAGCCATTCATGTTTAACTGAAATGAAAATTTTTGTTCCACAGCCCATTAAAAAAAAAGAATATTACAAAACTTTGACGTTAGCCAGACTTTAAGATCTCAGACTTAATGTTTATCTGCAGCTGCTGCTCCTTTTTAATTAGATTGATAGCATCCAGATGTGGCAGATTGTGAATGAGTGAGTAAGATGAAAAATGAGGGGAAAATAGATAAACTGCATTTAATGACGATGATGCCTTTTGGCTCTCATGGGAATATTCGACTTACTTTGACTTACTTACTTTTACTTGTCTGTGATTCTGTCAGTCACCTCTCTATTGTTGAGATGTTTAATGAGATGGAATTAGAGACTAACCACACCAGAGTTATAGCAGCAGCAGTTCATAAATGAATTATTATAACCATATTTTTTTAATAAGGTTACAAATAAATAATAAAGCCTATGATGATTTCAGTTACCAGTTAGTTGGAAGAAAACTTTGCAAACCCTCTGATATTCCTGTCACGTCTGCTTTTATTTCATTTACTTTGGTTACATTTTGAGCAGATCTTCATTTTTGCCACAGTTGACTAAAAATAGAAACACACCCAACAACTGTGCTTTCCACGTCTTTATTCAACATACTGAGTTATCATCACAGAGGCTGTAAAAAAAATAAATGAATCTCTGCTAATTGCTTCTCCAAAAGCTGTTTGGATTCAGGTGTTCCAATTATGAAGATGAGACTAGAAGTGTGGGTTGTTGAGGTTGTTCTCAGTAAGAAAGCCATAGAGAGTTTGCTCTTGTGATAACTATGACTCAGTCACAAGAGCTTTCTCGCTAGGGCTTTTGCACAAACCTCTTAAAAGCTACAGACACATTTCTAAGAATCTAGGCGTTCATCGGTCCACAATGAAATAAACAGAGGAGATAGTGACGTGGGGCTATTGGGATCACGGCAAGTGCGAATACACGCGGTCCTGAAGAAGGTACAAAGAACCCAAGGCTAACTGCAAAACACCTGCAGAGATCTCGCTAACTTGCTAAAATCTTTGTTCGTGTGTCTCAACTCCCAGAACAACAGATGAGACGCAAGTATAACAGTTTGACAAAAAATACACAACGATTTACTTAGAGGGTCAAAAGGCACCGGATGCCAAAAGTAAAACCATATCCCTGCTGCCTCAGGGTCTGGGAAAAAAGAAATTTTACAGGAGAATGTCAGTACAGCAGTCCTTGTGCATAGTCAGGTCAGACTCTTCACCTTTGCCTAGAAAGTTTATATGTGTTCTTTTTTACATTTTGGCATGAACTTTGACAATAAAATTCAACAAAAACATATAAAACTCTAAAATCTAAACTCTTAAAGATATCACCTAAAAGGCAACTTGTAGCCTTTTATGTGATTTTTTTTTTCTTTTGATGTGTTTTCATATCTGCCAAGATGTAATAAAATAAGATATGAATATAATGCGTGTGTGATAAGCAAGCATTAAAATTATACAGTGGTGCTTAAAGATTAGTTATCTATTTATGAGTCCACTGCTTATTTTCCAGCAGGCGGGTCTGGTCCAGCTGCCGTCCTCGGTGAACTCCTGCTCCCCATCAGACAACCAGGCGTCCTCGCAAACCAACATGACCATCGACATGAACGCGGTGAGCAGTCTGTGTCTCGCTGATTTGCTGTAACAACAACCCAGCGATGACTGGTTCTCCTTGGCTGGTTCCCAGTTTTCCCGAAGAACAGTTTTCAGACGGTGTTAACGTGTTGGGCTCGGGGTTTCGCAAACACACTGCCACGTCGAAGCAATCAGAACTGATATCGTAGAGATTCAGCTGTGACGTGAAGTTGTCCAAGAGTGTGTTTTGTAACAGACGTTTCGCTTGGGGGACAAAAAAAGACATTAAAATAGGACCGTGTGTGACAGTGCAATTGTTCTTTCTTTGTTATTTTAACTATGATACAAAACCATAATTTTGCAGTCCCAGAATTTCTTTGTTTCTCTGCAGAGTTCAAGTCCCCCCCAAAAATCACTAAAGCAGAATGTAAAAAATGCACAAAGAGATTCGCAAAACATCAGTGAATGTGAAAGCTTCTGTAAGGCGCTGCTTTTCCTTCAGATCTTGGCTCTCGCTGCTTCGCTCCACTGTTGCGATGGGAATGTGTTTGGATTACTCCAGAAATGAAGTGGCCTACATTCTCCTCATCTCCGTAAAAGACTGTGCAGTGTGAGGTCACGGAAAACGCAGAGGAAGCTCGCTGGGATCTGGATCTTAGACTTGTATTCTTGTTATTAAACCGCTAATAAGGAAATGTTTGATCATTTTACAGTCAAAGTAATGTCACGGAAAACATCACCTTCTTTCATTTTCAGGCGAGTTCAAACAGGTTTACTCGACACCACTGACCAGGTCACCGGTTTATAGCTCTATCCACAGACCTTGAACTCCTTTTTATCGCTCTCATCTCATGCTACCATTATTGTGGTAGGAGTTTAAAGGTTTGAACTCCTCGTTGACTTGTAAATGATTACACATTATCAGTCTCATTTGATAAATCTTAATTACTTGATGGCGTATCTGTTGCTTACTTGGAAGGTTTTATAGTACTTTTTAGATGTTTTTTTATTTTGTTAGATAGTATAAAAAAACATCTGATGATAGGAGAGAACAAGAGATAGCAGAGTGGGTTTTCCCTGGTCACTATTTTTAAAATATTCACTTGCTCAGGTTTAATTTCCAGCGATATTCTTACTAATTAATCCCCTGTAGTTTTCAGTCTTTCACCTTTTTTTTTGCTACTACTCCACTGATGTGAGGTCTACACATCACTCGTCACATATTGTGATCATATTAATTACATTTCAGCATTAGCTACAAGTATATACAGGTTCAATATTCCTCTGATCCCCAGTCTCCTGCAAGAAAAACACCACAGACATGGTTAACCAAAGCTCCTTGTCCAATAGGAGAAGAGTTACACACAACGAACGATGGGGGGAAACAAAAAGACGGCCTCCAGTGTGAATAACTCAAATGTATCCTCTTGTATCAGGCCTCGTCCCTTCAACAGTACCGCAGTAGGGTTGGATCCTCTGCCAATCAATCTCCAACCTCTCCCGTCTCCAATCAAGGCTTCTCACCCGGAGGCTCGCCTCAAGTAAGGGCGTGTGGACTGAACGAGCTGCTGGCTCGCTTTGTATAAACGTCACCGTCCCTTGCATCGTAGTGCTGTGGTTATCTCTGCTGAGTAGGACTCCGTGCAGCTTTTTCTTGTTGATACAGATCTGGGCAAAAAGATAAAATAAAAAGCGAGCCCTTCAGCAAGACCCATAACATCAAAACAAGCATTTTTCCCCCCTTAAGTTAATTGTATTGTCATTATTTACGTAGTTACACACGATTACTTTCTGTGTTTTTTAAGCCAATAAAAGAATAATATCTATTAGTATCTAATAAGTAGATAAAACACAGTGCAGCCTCTATTAGTTGACATTTTTACGAGCAATAGCAGGAAATCCTGGGGTTTCTTTGAGTCTGAGCCTACCGACATGCACAGCAGCATCATTAACCTTATGAATCACTGATGCGTTTTCCATGCTTGACATAAGAGGAAGTGAAACAGTGCAGTGAAGGAAATACTCTGGGAGAAAGCTGTCTGTGTGTACTTAAAGTTAATAATATACACATAGAAAATGTGCATTAAAAAGTTTGTTATATTCCTGATCTGAATGATCACATTAAGCGCTGACAAACTGTGAACCCTGAGCAGCTCTTGTTTTGCCCAGATCTGACCACCAGTCTCTTTAAGCAGTCTCTTAGTGTCATTGATGTGTTTTGTGATGTAGCCGTGTCCCTGACCTTCCTCCTCCTCTGCTGCTTTTTGTGGTATTTGCATCGCAACTCCACCGTTTCCCTCCCAGTCTTGCTTATTAGACTGTGAACTGGAGTTTGTTTTGTTCTTTCCTATGTTTGTCAGATCTCTGTGTTTATTGTGGGTTTGCACCAGCACGGGGGGGGAATGGGTGAGCATCAAGGGAGATATTAATCCCCTTCGAAGGATTTTTGAGGAGAAGCTGCTGATCGGGGTTTAATCTGTGCAAACTGAACCTTCCTTGCAGCGTACTGCGTTAAGATAAACTGAACATGCCCAAGGCAAACATGGATTAGGGCTGTCAGTGATGTGTGTGAGACTTAGTAAAAGCATGTCAGATTTGCAAGAGGTAGTGCTGATAATCTTTTAATCGCCTATTGCTAAGTGTTTTTCTTAAGTATTGTCTTGAATCACACGTTTAAAAGTGCCATCTAGTAGGCCTTTACTGGGCCAAAGATTAAAGTCGTAGTTTCTGAATTTTAAACGTGCCCTTGTGTGTTTGAGATGTGGAGAGAGAGTGGTGAGTGACCGAGTTGATTCATGCTGTGTGTGCATTTCTATATGTTTGCTTTCCCAACTCGGGTCTTTCCAGAGCTGAAGTGGCTCGCTCGTAGTCCCGCCCGAGGTTATCCACAGGCCAAACCACAACTGACAGTCTGTGTTCTCTTGTTATCCTGGTCTGCCCCGTGGGGACTTGTGCAGCGCACACAGATAATGTGGTTTCGAACTAGGAGGAGCACAGACTGAGAATATGATCCAATTACTTATACATTAAGAGGCCACAATGAAACGGGAGAATTCCTGCTGCTGATTCGATGAGGACATGCAAATGTGGAATTTCGAGAGAATTAGCTTGCGCTGGATGAGTCGGTGGTGGGGAGATTAAAGCCACAGAGGGGATTACATTTTCAGTGATTCCCTTTATTTTAATGCACATTGCATCCTGTTTGGTTTGTGTTAATTAAAACGTGGAAGCCAGAAGGCAGGAGAGGATGCTCCTTTTTCATGTAAGGCTTTCCTTTTGTTGTCCTTACGTAGACGATTTTGGGCGTTTGGCAGGTTTGCATTTCAGTGTATTATGTATACAGAGAGCTGTAAGATATCGGCAGCTGATATTGAAGGATTTTGTCGTGTGATTAATTAAGCCATTTGTTTATTTCTTTTATCATATAATATATTTATTTACATATCTGCAGATTACTACAACTGTTTTTTTCTTTTATTTTTTGCAGATTTTAAATCTTTTTTGTGCAAATAAAATTAATTCTGTAAATAAGAACACGTGCAACCTGTGTTAAAGGAAGGTTTGTGCTGCAGTAATGTCACACAAATGTGCAAAACTTCATGGCAGATGCTCAAAGACTTGTAATGGCCTCCTCAAGAAAAAAAATCAGCTATTAAGCATTTTATAGAGGCATATAAAAAATGCTAATTATTCTAAGCCTTTGTATCTGGTTGCTTAGACCCGAGGTGTCAAACATGCAGCCCACTTTGATCGTTAGTGGGTCAGACCAGTGAAACTACATGATAAATGTGTAAAATTCCAGTAAAACATCTGGTAGTTTATTGCCTAGACAGTCCTGTAATTCTGAGATTATTTTTTTTAAACACAAAAGCAAAAATAAATACACTGATGGTGCATCATTCACATAAAAACACTAAATGTGTTGGCATATGCAAACTGGGTGGGCATTTGTACACTTAAAAACCCCACACACACATTTTCAGATGTTGTGATATGTTGCAGTGTTCTAGCTGCTTTGACTGTCTTGTTTTGTATATCCCGTGTTTTATGTTTAATGTATTATGTCTGAAGCCTTGATGCAGCATATATATATATATATATATATATATGCTCATATTGATGGTGCGCACTTGTAATTTTGACCTGCATCTATAATAAACAGATCACTGCTTGTTTGTTGTTGCAGCATAACTCCATACTGGGCAGCGTGTTTGCAGACTTCTACGACCAGCAGCTGCCTTCCATTCAAGCCAGTGTGCTCTCACAGCAGGTACACGCTCTGTCTGTGTCAGATAGAAACCAATCATCTTTGCATGTTTTTCCTGCATTTACCTTTCTCCTACTTCAGGGACTTGTTGCATTATTTCTTTCTTTTGGGATTGCCAGTTGGAGCAGTTCAACATGATGGAGACCCCCATCAGCTCTGACAGCCTGTACAACCAGAACTCCACCCTCAATTACTCCCAGGCTCTTATGATGGGTTTGACTGGCCACTGCAACCCTCAGGACTCGCAGCAGCTCGGATACAGTAACCATGGCAACATCCCCAACATCATTCTCACAGGTGCTGTTTCGACACTTCACACGGCTCCTCAAGTCATGCAGCAAGTGGCCTGTTAAGGCAGAAACCCAGACTCTAAAGTGTAGAACTGTTAGATCCAAGTCTGGAGGAACGCTTGTCATTCATGTTTTCTTGTGGGTCTGAACAGAAGAAGCTTCACAAAGATTTTGTTGATTACCGGATTGTTTTAATGCATCAAACTGGTTGGAAGCAACAGCAATTTGAATTAAAATGCTAAAATGAAGCATGTGAATAATAACACGCTAAGGAGAAAAAACTTTCAGCTGCTCCCAATTTAATAGGCAGTAAAGAGAAAGAGCTTGGGATGATGAGAATGGCATTAATTTTGGCGTTCATTATTCATTCTACCAAACACACAAACGCACAAAATTCTTGTAATCTTTTGATGATTTTATGCACTGTACATGATGAGATATTCAAGGTCTTCACAATTTGACACTGAGGAACGTTATTCTGAAATAGTTTGACAATTTCCTGAGCCATTTTTTTGCAGATTAGTGAACCTCTGCCCCACTCTACTGCTGAGAAACTCTGCATCCTCTCTTTTTTTCTCTCCCATACAAGGTCTTTTGTGATATGTTGCTACGATCAAATTCAAAATGCTATATATTTTTCATGAAACAGTAAATATGTCTTTTTTGTCATTTGCCACGTCATTCAGTCGACGTGTTGTTACATTTCTCACGAGTTGCACATCAAGGATAAAAAGGTGGTTGCCGTTATGATGGAAGTTGCGATGTAGATTTCCCACAGAAGTCTAAATCGGGCATAAATCATAGGATAAAAAATGAAAGTCCAACTTGATTATTTATGCTCTGAGCAGTATGAAAGTAGCGGGCTACCAAACTGACATACAATCACTAGAATGATACCTCTTGTTAAACATGCTGCACAGAGGTATAACACTTATCTGCATGTAGATTCAAAGATAACCATCCTCTTGAGCTTTGCCTTTAATAGTTTTTAAAAAATTAGCCCTCCTAATAATCAGCTTCACTTAGATATGTAATTAAGATGCCAAGATGTCCCCTTAAGTTGTTATCAAATCATAACCCACACTCCTCTGCATTCCTCTTTTGTTTTCATTGAAGTCGTCTCTAATTTTAGCCTTCCTTCTCTCCCTCAGAAACCTCAGTGAGATGAATAGTATTTGATTTTTTATTTTTTTTTAAATTTCTTGTTGTCTTTCCACAGTGAGTGGAGAGTCTCCACCCAGCCTGCCCAAGGACCTGACTGGCTCGCTGCCCACAGATGTCAGCTTTGATGTGGACTCTCAGTTCCCGCTGGACGATCTGAAAATCGACCCGCTGACGCTCGATGGCCTGCACATGCTGAATGACCCGGACATGGTCCTCACCGATCCCGCCACCGAGGACGCATTTCGCCTTGACAGGCTGTAACAAAAGCAGCGGGTGTAACAGGTGTGTGAACTCTGCTACCTAAAGCCGAGGGTCTCCGAGGAGAAGATATCTAGAATCAGGCTGATCAAGGGCCTCATCTGGGCTGAGCATCAATTCAACACCAACCAACCCAATCGACTCCCACAAATGAGCTCTTAAAATGTTTCTAAAGACTGCTGCCAGCTTCCCTTTAATGGTTCTCTCACTACCTTTTGTGACTGATGGATCCTGTTGCGATTTAGATGATATACCCGGTTTTTATTCGAGGAAGCGTAATGAAAATTTGAGGGCATAAACGGCCCGGTCTCTAATTCTCCATCAATGACTGACTAAACTATGTCTGTAGAGCAAACCCGTAATAAATCACACTATAGCGATCGCACGGCTGTTAACATAGAGTAGCTTGATGACTCAGAGGAAACACCTGTTGAGCTTAACCTCTCTCTGTGCCAAGCTGTAATGGAAGCCCCGGTGAGGCGATGAGTCACCCTTTTTTTGCAAGCTCATTTATTTTTAGGGAATGCTGAATTTTGATTTTTATCATAGTCAGTGGCGGTCATCAGTTTATGCATGAAATCACAAATCACTGTGCATACTTGTTTTGCCTTAATAGCGTCTACATTTTGGTTTTCATGCAAAGATGACTCTTATGTAGATGAAGAAGAAAGGAAAAAAAACAAAGAAGCATTTTAGGGATGGAGTAATTTTTACAGGTGGTTTGGCCTACGTAATCCGCCGTTGTGTCGTCACTACCATATCATTTTTCACCTTCATTTATCGCACCTAAACGGATAAATGAGGAATACGAGCTAGATGTTTACAGGCTTCGTTTTATATTTTACATGTACAGAATGTGATTAGAGTTTGCGTAACGGTATCTATGCAAAACTACAGTGATCGATTTGGGACTGTAAAATGAAACACACACATCGAACCCTTATACGCAGGAAGGCAGCGTGCAGGATTCTGAGAGGACGCACGGTGACCGTGCCATGTTACTTTTGAAACTGTTTCTGTTCTTTCAGACTAGTGAGGTGTAGAGATGGTGGGGGAAAAAAGGCACACAGGATTACTCCCAAAGATGTGACCTCAGCGTAGTTGAAATATATATATTTTTCCAGACAATTGAACTGCCTCTATAATAGAACAGAATTGTTGATACAAAGAGAATGTATTTAGGTCACATCTGTACAACCATGTTGTTGCCATCCTGTCATCCTCATTGCCTCTCATAACTAGCCTTTATGTCCTTAAGGACACATATTGTTTCCCCAAAGCGGATATGACATCCTGCTTTAAGTTTTATGTGTTACTTTGCTCGTTTCCCTGGCGCTACAGCGACTCTATGTATCCGTTTTCTCGTAGCGCTCGTGTTGTCCGTGCCCTTTATCGGTTCGTTCCGTATCGCTCTGGTCGCTCTCGTAGTCGTATGCTTTCGTGCTTTAAAACTCCTCCGTGAAATCAGTGCGTGTTTCAGTAGATGGGTCCTTTGAGTTCATTCAGAAACGTGTCTCATTATTGCACTTTATGCATTTATTTAAAACACTGATTTCTCAGAGTGTATATACCAAACCCCCCGTCCCCACCTACCCTCGTGACTGTTATGTGCACTGGACCTGTCTGTCCTGTCTTTGATAAAAACTTGCCTTCTTGTAAAAAAAAAAAAAATAAGAAGAAGAAGAAGGAGAAGAAAAAAGAATTGAAAAATTAAATTGAATTATAGTTATTTTTGAAAACTTCTATAAAAAAATCTATTGAAGAAAGCTGAGTTTTTACTCAGTCAGTGAGTATTTTGTTATACTGTTACACATTTTTCTTTCCTAAATTTTTTGCACACAGGTGTGTCTGTCGTGTCACTGCAGCTCTGACTGCATCATGTCAGAATAAAGAAAACCAAACAATGCTCGAAGATGTTTGTAATAAATTATTAATTAGCACAAAAAAACAAACAAACCACGGTTCAAGTTACAAAAATAGTGCATTGGACATTTGCAGTAAGTGTTATTGTAATACTGTGCCAGATGGGATGAGTCAGTCCCTGAAAAGTATTTTGCAGAATTAATATTGCAGTTCAGTGCAGGTAGAATAAAATGCAAAAGGCTCTTAAAATAGATATAGATTCATTCCCAGGACACTATTCCACACTATGAAAACGGCTGTTATGTTCCTGAAACATTGTGTCTGTCGATGTGTGTTGAGGACCCCTGTGCCAGCATATTTATTGTCATGCAACACAAAACTATGATTGAATCTTAAAATTAGATTTTTAAGCTTTTTCCTTAAAAAAACACAACAACAAAACTCTAATATTTCAGATGCATCATGTTTGTCAGTGATCCTGCGTTCTAGTTATCACTGTGGGAAAGTGGGGTGGTTGTTTTTTCTATTTTAATAATTTTGTGACTGCACGAATCTCCTTAAGTGTTTTCTCTTTATGGCTTGTTTTTAAAAATTTATTTTATTTTTATTTTTTTTTAAGGGTTAGGTCAGTTTTGTTTGTCTGAGCAGCGTGTTGTTTTGTTCCCCTTTGTTTGTTAAACTCGTCTTTTGTCTCTCTTTGATTCTGCATCGTGTATAGGCTACGTAACTGCTAAGTGAAGCCTAAAAGCATCAGATATGTGGTAATCAGCCTTTCATGCACATGTAGAAGCCGTCGTACGATACTGTGTTTTATACCGCAATATCCAGTATGCGCTTATTTCCTGTGGAACACCCACACAGAGTTTTGATTATGTCATGGTAAATCTATAGACTAGCTTTGTATATTGCTGTATGGTAGGAACAATGTTTTTCGTGCTTTATGTGATATGATGTCAAAGTAAGAAAATGCACTGAGAAATACTGTGCTGCAATATGTCATTGTGGCTCTATATTCTCTGCTGGACCTCCAGACTTTATAGTGAGCCTGACATCTTTTGTGGGTTCTTTATTTCTGTTTGTTTTTTGTTGTTTTTTTAACACTTTTTGTGCTCATGTAGATAAGCGCTGACTGATGTGTCACCTGTTACTGCCACCTTTTTTAAGCAGTAACGTTCAGGTATCGCACCAGTGTTTACAGAGACAAGAGTTTACAGCAGAGCAACGTTTGTTTTCCTCTACCTTAAAATGTTTCAGCTGAGTTAAATACTGTATCTGGAAAAACAGACTACATGCATGTAGAACCACTTGCAGTGTAGATTAGCTAAACAATTTTGTGGTTTAAACAGTGAATCAGTAATGTTGAACAGTTATTTCAATATTATTATTTATTAATTCAGAGTTATCTGACATTTCTTTTGGACCTCGTCCATATGCATTTCAAGGCCCCTGAAGCACTTTTCATTTACTTGAAAAACTTTTATTCTGCAGGAATTCCACTTCCTGTTACATATTAGACTATTTAGATTCTATTGGTCTTTACTTCAGACTAGATTTGTCTACAGCACTGTATCTTTTTTCTCCTTCTTTTTAAAGTAAAATCAACAGTTGAACCAAAGGTAAAAAAAAAAAGAAGATAGCCATAAGTAAGAGAATAAATTTTAAACTGTTATAAAACATCTTCTTTTTCCCTCAAATGATCCTATTATAGTTCAAATTATTTCATATTTATCTACAAAGTCATTTTTTAGGTTGGACACAATTACTGATTTCTACAACATGAATTAAAGGGGCACCTGTTATGCATCTCCTTCCAGTTATATTTGCTCTTAGAATGGGAGACACTAATTATAAACAAGACCAAAGTAATTACTTTATTGCGTGTTGAAGTAATCTAAAGCCTGTCCTAAATGCTTAGTTTTTTTCTACTCTTGGCTCTGTATGATGTCACTGAGAGTGGATATTCTTAATATGCTCATCAAAGTCCCCAGCGGCATAGGCCTACAGATTGTTTGGGAAGTGAAATCACTATGAAATTGATTTCTAAAACGTGTCTGTGGGTTTTATACTTGATGTCACTCGGGCCGCTTGGGTCCCAGTGACGCAACTTTCATCATCAGACAGTGAGTGTGAAGGCCCGTGCAGACGCCTGCATGCCTGCTTGTTTTTTTTGTGTGTGTGACTTGTCCAAAGAGAGTTTACAATACAATGCACCAACTACTAGGCCTGAACTCCACCCACCTTTCGTTCAAACCTTCTGTATGTGACAGATTCCTGTTCAGTATGTTTAAGAAGAGCTAAAACAGCCTGTTGCATAGACAAAAGATGACCCGAGAAGCTGCACCAGGGCCCTCTATGAGATACGTGGGGGTTATTCTGTACTGTGAATCCTGCACGTCTACTCTAGAAGAGTCAGCAGTGTTTTTGTTTTTTTTAAATGTGGTGCTGGAAATGAGCATAACAGGTCCCCTTTAAAAAAATGACTGATATATCCTGTCCACTAGATGAGAAATCTATTTTCTGCATGATGCCGAATTTCAAAGTATCTTGACATATCGTATTTTGCTTTAAACTAACCATTTATTTTTGCCTATGTTTTATAAATTTGTGGTGAAATCGTATTTTGTAGTGAAAAAAAACCACTGAGACATAACATGGACACGACGAGAAATAACACTAGTAAGAAAAACCACATACAAATACTGTACAGTCAGACTAATAGTGGCTCTGTGACACAAGCTGTTAAAACACAAGCTGAATCAGGAAGATGAAACAGAGTCATGGTCATGTAAGGTCACTCAGTGTGTTGCCCACAGCTATGAATCCTGTGAGTGCATTTCGAGGACGGCCCAGTGCTGGTTCAAGCCTCACACAATGGCAGCTAAAACGTTCTACAATGTATTTTAAGTTGAGTGAAACTATTCCACACACTGCAAATGCATTTTACTGCCGTGAAGAGGTGCACTATGTTTCTGTAGTGCACTCGCAGCAACAGGAAACATTATGCTCGTATAATATGCAAAACTAGCATTCTGCAGCAGAGCTTGGCGGGTCTGTACTTTTTTCTTTTTGAGCTAACCCTTTAAAAGCGACTGGTTCAAACCTTGTTCTTCTATTTTAACTGTTAAAATTGGACCAAAATAATCCAAGTTGGCTGTAAATGTGAGCGACGTTATAGATTTGGGGCGGGGCTTTCCGTTTGAACTGTACCTGATGTATTTTTCTCGTGTGAAGGCTTCTGTCTTTGTATCTTTGCATTATTATTTGTAAATGAGATGAAAATAAATATATCTGAATAAGCCAAGACACTTGATTTCTCGTATTGTGTCTTTTTTTCTCATTAGCTTGACTCCAAAAAATACTAGAAAACAAAGACGTGCAGCAGTAGTTTCATGGTATTTGCAGCCCCCATAACTGGCATAACTAAGACTTTCTCACCCACTCCAGGACTTCAGTTGCCCTGCCTCTCCCACTCTTTCCGCACGAACAGTTTTAATGAGTTTCTACTTCTTCTTTTTTTATGTGGGATGGATACTAAAGCTAAGACTGGTGGTGAGAGGACAGTCTTTTCTATGAGTTAAATGTGTTCTGTTTAAAGGGCTTTGCGTGGATTGGATTATGCTGTGGTTGTCAAGAAATTAGTTTGAGATGAAATGTTTTAATTCTATTTTGTTACAACAGACAACCCTAAATGTGTCTCCTCTTATTGTTGATTATCCTTAACTAAAACTAAACTAAAAACTAAAACTAGATGTGAAATAAAATGTTCATTAAAAATAAAAACTAAATACAGAAGAAATGCCCTTCCTATTTGTTTATTGGATAAGCTTTGTTATCCTAACTTGCCTACAGTCTATAAAACTGAGTCAACTGCTGTGTAAAAGTGCATTTTTAAAAATTATAATACCTATACTGATTATCCTAAATTTTGTCTCTGGGACATGCCCTTCATATAATATTACTTAAAAATATTAAAACTAACTAAAAACATTTTTAAAATGCCCAAATGCTAAAATGCCTTGTTGGTGTCAAAGGTTAGAGGAGAATGACCAGACCATCTTCAGGATGACAGGAAGACAACAGTAACTCAGATAACCACTCACTGAAGCCAAAGTATGCAGAAGAGCATTTCTGAACGCACAGCACATCAAACCTTGAAGCAGATGGGCGACAGCAGCAGAAGATCACACCGGGTGCCACCCCAGCTAAGAACAGGAGACTGAGGCTATGATTCACACAGAATCCCCAAAATTCTATAATAGCATATTGGAAAAATGCTGTCGGGTCTAATATGTCTTGAAATTCTGCTGCCGTGATCGACATCATGGATGTGCTGTAGACAAATCTGCAGCAGCTGTGTAATGCTATCATGTCAATATGGATCAAAATCTCTGAGAAACCTTGTTGAATCTGTGCCGTGATGAAATACGACAACTCTGAATGTAAAAAGGGGCCTGACCTGGTTCTAGCAAGGTCTACCTAAGGAAGTGGTTCACATTTAAAGCAAAGTCATTCTTGCATCATATCTGATGCCCCCATCAATCTAGCCATGCCTGCCCTGGTTTGCTCCCATGGACAGGGACAGGCTGTGCTCTTTGATGTATCCTTTGTTTTAGAAACTGCAGGACTCCATCTACTGGTGAAATGCTGTAATATAGAAGGATAGATTTTAGGCATGAGTAACTACTGTACTTCGCTGCGATAAACACACACACGTTTCTTTTATTTGAATGCCTGACAGAGGGTGAGCTTTGACGACACAGTGCGTAACTAATGCTCAAAACAAACAAAAAAAACAAAACAAAAAATTTGACACTTTAAAAGAGGATACTAAGTGGTTGTGATTAAATCTGTCTTGGAGATGTTAACGTGGGGGAGCTTTGGTATTTTGGGGATGCGGCTAGCTGCTGTCAAGCTTCTGACACTAGCGAACAATTTTGAACAAAGCAAGAACCTGTTGGAAAACCATTAGATTTTGCGATACAAATCTCTTTTATAAAAGTATCATTATTTGTTATTTAGGGGTCACCTAAAGGGCAGTGGGTAATTCGTTTACATACTACATGATCTGCTGTATAGTGTTTATTGTGTAACCACAAGTAGATGGAGTCCTGCAGTGTTGCACATCCCTGAGTGTATCAGGTATGTTTACTTGAGGACGTGCAGACGTCAAAGCGCACACAACGTATCCCGGCATGCAGCAGGAGGCCGTGGAACGATCCTGCAGCTGGTAGTGAGTTGCGAGAGCGCCGAGGAGGCAGCAGCAAACGGGCAACATAGCTCACACATTTCCCCACTCCATGTGAGATAAGCCGAGCCGTTACCTTACAGGCGACAGAAAATATGCTGTACGGACGCCTGACGTGTTCCCGAAGCGGCTTTTGAGTCATCATTGTCACCCGGTTTTCATTTTGGAGGATTCCTCCCTCCATCCTCCGGATCGCACCGAACAGGCAATGACAACGGTCTCAGCAACCCCGCAGCAGATGAGGGAACGGCTGCTGCAGGCCATCGACAGTCAGAGCAATGTGAGTGCGCTAAAGCGAGCAGGCTACCTAGCTGAAGTTAGCTTGTTTCCCTGCACTCAGGGGCAATTCGACATGAGAATTCGCCCGACAACTCTTAAATAATTATATTCCTGTGCTCAAAATTCTTATTGTATATTTTAGGTTGGAATTAGAGGCGGGGGTACTTGAGTTGACAGCTTGAAAGCTAATTTAGCTACCAGCGTTACCCTGGACAGACCGTAATCTGGCGTGTAGCATGCTAGCGGCTAACTTAGCCACAGCGGGTTTGGCGTATACGTTAAAAAGAAAAATATCTGTTTAATTTCCTCCCAAATTCCTATTCCACTCTGAATTTATTTTCAACTCGTACTTGGTTCTCACCCTAAACTGTTTCATCTTAATAAAAATCTCGTGTTACTAAGCCATGGACGGGAGCTAGCAAACTCTTAGCTCCAGCGGCTAAAGCTACGTTGTAGGAAACAGTCCACCCTTCCTTCTCAGCTGAAATGCTAGCCGCGGCTAAATCGGCTAGCACAGGCAGATTCACAGACACTTGAGCTCCGCTTGACTTTGTCAACAAGATTAGAAACTCGCGTAAAGTTAATTATTTTGTGCTCTCCCTTTTGGTCTATATGCTACCCTATTGTTATAATGATTACAAAGGGGAAGGTTTTGTGAGTTGACACTTCCATCTTTACTTTGCAACGTCGTTTTGTCGCTTTTGCAGTAGTCAGACAAGCTAATGCCCCCCTCCCTCCCCTTGCTAACTTCTAAGCTAACTTGCCCCTCAAACACGTTGCAGGCACGATTCAGTTCCCTGGAGTTTGTCTAATTTCTGGGGAGTTTCCACGATTAGCATTAGTGCAGGGTTCTTGGCTAATCACTGAATTGTCACCAGCATTGGCCTTTCTAGAATATTATAAATGTGATTGTAATTCTCATTAACAGCTTCTTTTGTTGTTGCTTAAGTAAGCAGTAATTTTTGGGTAATATACACTTTGTGTGACTGTGATGTTTTAGAAGCTCTATATATCATCCTTGCAGATATGCAATATGGTGGTTGTACTGGAAGTAATTGCCTGCCTTGAAAAGTATCCTATCACCAAAGAAGCACTTGAGGTAAGACAGTTGACTGAACTTAGCTATTGTTTTATATCAGACTGTTTAACTGAATGGTGTTTCTAATCCTAGTGCTTGTTTTTTAACGTAGGAAACTCGACTAGGAAAGTTGATCAACGATGTGAGGAAGAAGACGAAGGATGAAGACCTGGCTAAACGAGCTAAGAAACTCTTGAGGAACTGGCAAAAGCTGATTGAACCTGGGCCACCTGTGGCTGCAAGTGTTCCTGGCTCTACCAACGGCAGTTCTCATCCCTGTAGAACCGATGCCTCTCCTTCTGACATTTCTGTGCCAGGGAAAGGTGTCCCTGAAGTCAAAATCAGAAATGACGTTCACAACACGTACTCACCAAAAGCTGAGAAATCAAGCAGCCGCAAGCGGCGGGCAGAGCACAGAGACAGTGGAGTGTACTTGCAAGAAAAAATCTCCAAAATGTCCCCATATGATAACTCTGTTTCAACACCACCCACCAATGGGATCGCAGGCAGTCCGGATGCCCTCCCTGACCAGGAGGTTGTCCCGTCTCCTGACAGATCTCGAGTTGAGCACCTTGATAATGATAAAATGAACAGAATTCCTGTTAATGCTGTCAAGCCTCGCCCCAGCTCTCCCGGGGTGGCCAAACTACCCAGCACTTCCTCTTTGATTAAAGTTGCTGTGATGCAGCAACAGGCCAGATTGGATGAAGGAGGCGGGGGCTATTATCAAGCCAGAAGTCCTCGTGGTCTCACTACCAGCCCAAGGAGTACGAAGCAAGATACAATGACCAAGCGCTCTTCAGCATATGCACCAAAAGGAACGCCGGTCCCAAGCCCTTCCTCCAGGGACTCTCCCTTATCTTTTTCCCACACTGTGTCATCCCCGGCCTCATCTTATGCTGACAAGCTGCCACATTCTTCTAATAGGTCTTCAATGCACTGGGCCAGCAGTTCAGAAGCCTCCTCTCTTTGCCCATCACAAGACATATCTGCAACACTGGAATCCCCATCAGTCTCCCCCTCACCTTCTCTCTCCCAGCAGAACTCAGAACCACACAGACAGATGTCTGAGGGAGCTATGGTTGTGTCTGATGACGCAGATGGGACAACGGTACCAAATTCGGAACATAAAAGGAGGAAGTACAGGTCTAGAGATTACTCTGTCAACTTAGATGGCCAGAAAATGGAGGACACCACTAAACCCGTTCGGTTAAAAGAACGCAGATTAACGTTTGACCCGGTCACAGGTCAGATTAAACCTCTGGTGCATAAAGAACCTTCTCAAACAGATGAAGCACCCACTCCTGACCCCCCTGAGTCTAGGCAGAGAACTGAAAGCACTGTACAACAGTGCACTGCCACCACCGCAGTCCCAGGTCCTAGCCCTAACCCCTTCCACCACACAAACTGGAAGGAGCTGTCTAGAAATGAAATCATCCAGTCCTACTTGAACCTTCAGAGCAATGTCCTCAACTCCTCGGGGGTTCAGGCCCCTAGTGCACACTTTTTCATGTCGGAATATCTGAAAAGGGAAGAACAGGAAATTAAGGAGTCACGGAAGATGCACGTTCTCCAAACGGACAATTTGACAGGGGATTTACCGGGCGTGAGCCGGGACGTGACAGATGAGGACTTGGACAGGATACACACACAGCACTGGCAGGGGGTGAATGGCGTTTTTGACACCAAGGGCACCTGGTACGATTGGACAGATTGCATATCACTGGACCCTCACGGGGATGAAAGCAAATTGAACATCCTGCCATACGTTTGCCTAGACTGAGGGGGTACGGGAAGGTTGCAGTACTTTTCCACTCCTTTCCTCATCTCGTCACAGAGACGAGATACTTTGTGATTTAATTTTTTTTTGTTCACTGTGAGTTTGGCAAAAATCAGGCCTGCTAAACTCCACTCCCCCATGCCTCTTCCTCTTTCTGTGATAATCTATTAAGATTTTGGTATAAAAGAAGTGTAAAAATTAAAAGACTAGTTGAGTTTGTAATATCAAGGGCTGTTTCTGTTTTATTTTTCAAACTGAAAGCCACAGGAATTAGGCCCGTATTGCAGAGTACTGCTGCTAACCATAAAGGCAAAAAAAGAAGACAGAATTATCCCAGATCCGCCAAACAGGTGTAACAATGTGAGATTTTTCTTTTTTAAATGTTATGAATTGTACCCCTCTTTGAGGCACACTGGGATGATGCTGTTTTGTTTTTTTTTAACCTGTTTAGTTTCTAACAAGAAGTTTTGAACTAGGGTTAAACCTGAGGGAAGGCTGGGGTTTAGCTGTCCTGCACAGACCACCATGTTGGTGCCCAGAAAGATATTGATAAGAGTTCATCTAGCACAGTTAGAGCCAAACATGTCCAGGGTTTGAAGTTACTGGAACATATTTGGCAGTTACAAGAAGCTTTATGTGAGATATAAAAGAGTAAATTATAAACTTCTTATCATATATACATCTATTTATTTTTGACCAGTTCATTTATGGGATGTTCATCAAAACAAATGTTTAAAAAAAAAAGACGACAACAACTATAGATTCTTTTTGTTTTCTCTTCTGTTTGCGTCACTGTGCTCTCAGCTGAATCTTAAATGTTAAAGGAGGCCCACGTGCCGTCCTTTCTTTAAGACTGGCCGGTGCAGATTTGTTTAGTTGTTTTGGTTATTTACATTCCAGACTCCACCCTTCAACCAACTTCCGCTCTCTCTGTCTCGTCTCATCAGCTCAGCTCCTAAAAGGTTCCAGGTCATGAAGATTCTTCTGGAAATGTAACTGTTTCAAATCAAAGTAGTGTGGTGCTAATGCAAAAAGGAAAAAAACATAGTGCAGTCAAATGTTTCCATCCACTAATTCTCTCTGAAATATTAAAGAATGTCCCAGCTGCTGGTGTTGTTCAGTGACAAAAGCAAGGACATGTTTGAATGCTGGAACTTTTTCTGTTTCTTTAGATATCGTTTGCCTTCTGAAATTCCTTGCTAATATATTTTTTTTCTGAGTTTATACCGCCTTAGTGAATGTACAGAATTGAGACCTCTTATGCACTTGTACATAAGTTGACGACTTGCTGGTCATTTTCTTTACTGATTCATTCATTCGAGTGTGAACTGACTGATTCTCCCACAATGTGCCCATGGATTAATACGAATTTCAGACACATTTACGGCTCTTGAAGCTGCTTTTTCAAGGCTTTAGAAATCATTTAAGTTGCAGATTGAGGGTGGCATTTCTTTTGCTCCCATTCAAAATAGTGATTCAAACATTTAAGAGAGAAATACAGATCGTCTGCTGTGCGCATCAGATCTTCTTGGCGTTTTCCATGTGACAGTACTTCAGTTCAACTCCCTTTTTGATCGCTACCACAATTCTCATATGATTTAACTGAAGATTGGCTTCTGTGCAGCCTCTCTGTCCATGCATTCTTTTTGGTCATTCATTCCTACCTACCAATGTGCCTTGGTTTAAAAACAAAATGGTAAATCTGGATTTGCTTCCGCCTAAAACACGCCTGCCTGGAGCTGGATTTGTACGTAAGAATCCCAAATCCCCACGATCAATCTGACGCTGGTATATGCACCGTTTTCTGTTACTTTTTCTACGCGCTGATCTAGTGAGGGGGTGAAGCTGCAGACAACGAGAAACTGCACATCGTCATCAACAACACCGCTGGCAATAATGGAAAAGTGCTACAACTGGTTGAAAAGAATCTGTTTTTTTCTGGAGTTTTGACGGGGGCATCTTTATTTGTTCAGTGTTTAACATCTCTCAGTTGTTTGAAAAATAAAAAGATCTAAATCTTGGCTGCCGTCAGGTCTTTTATGGTCGCGTGCATTGGGGAGAAAAAAAGTTAATCTAAACTGTTTGTGCCTTTTGTTTGAAAGTGGACTTTTAATTGGTGCATTTACACATGTTGTCCATGTGGGGGTGCACATTGTCCATGTGTGTTCTTTGTCTGCATCAGAGATGTAAGATGACGAGAGTAATATTGGTTCAAATTCATCAATCATTCTTATAATTTTACTGGGCCCACGCTACAAAAGGTCCTCTGTTATTAAACAGTACATTTTGCTAGTCTAAAATTATAATCCAGCCCTTTTAAACTGGCCATATGTGTTTTAAAGCAACAGTTTTTCGGCACCTACCGGTTGTAATTCTGATTGCCTTTGGGTTGCAACATGTTCAATAGGCTAAAGAATGTTTTGCCTACGTCACTCCTCCTATGACTCAGGCAGCTGATGTAGTCACATCAGACAGCAGGATGAGTAAGTGCCCTCTGGTGCAGTTACCCTCGCACTCAATAAGCTCGCCACACACCTGTATGACGTAATCATCTGTTACATGTACAAAGAAATCCAGCTGTATTTATGACCAGGAGGATGCTCAGACACTGAGGAGATACACCTGGGCTTAGATCACTGATATTTTATGGGGCTTTCTTCTGCTCAGGTTAAAATAGGATAGTTTCAGTGTGGATTCTAGAACAATTTTGCATTAAATGTTGAAGAGTTACAGCCATTTATATACCCTCTCCCCAAATTTCTCAGGTTCAAAATTAATTGGACAACTAAATAATTTTAAATATCAGGATAGTTTTTAATATGTGGGTGAAAACTGTTTGCAGGGAATGACTGTCTGAAGTCTAGAAGCCATGGATATCACCAAATCTTATGTTTCCTCCCCAGAGATGTTCATTACTGCCTTTAAACCAGCCGCGTTCAGTTGTAGCTTGTTTGTGGGTCTCTGCATTCAGTTTTGTGCTTAATACCTGAAAGCACGCACTGTTGGGTTGAGATCAGGTTACTGATTTGAACATTGAAGACTATCCTATTTCCTTGGCTTATCCATTCACACTGTAAAGTGCTGCCCAAACAGTTTTGCAACTGAGACCATAGCCCTGTACATTTCACCCTGCTACTGCTGTCAACAGTCACATCATCAGTACACACTAGCAACCCACTTCCATTGGCAGACATATTTGCCCGTGCGCTAACCCTGCCTCCACCGTGTTCAACACATGGTGTACTTTGGATCATGGGCTGTTCTTTCTTTCAGCATACTTCACCCATCATAAAAGGTGAATCCAAACAACGGTGAAGGCTTTTTTGGGCAAAGTCCTCCCTGTTCTTGAGTGTAACCAGATGTTTGCACCCTGTGCATTTACATTACTTGGATAATGACAGACCTACTTCCTCGAGAGTGTTTTCACGTGTCTAAATGTTGTAGTTGGGTTTTTTTTAACCATGGAAATAATTATCTTATCATGCACTTTAGATGTCTCCTGCGGTCTTCCGACAATGAATTCCTTCTTTTTAAGAAGCGCTCTGTTTATTTGGCCACTCCTAAATTTTCTGCTATCTCTGACTGGTTTGTTGGGTTTTTCAGGCTTGCAAAATGAAAGATCAACAAATCAACTCCAGATCTTTTATCTGTTCAATTTGCCATGAAATGATGAGAAAAAAAGGTCTGGCCTGAAACTCCTTTTCAGTCAACCGTCCAATTACGTTTGAGCCTCTGAAAATGGGAACTGCAGAAAAATATAACAGAATACAAGAAACTTGTCTCATCAAATATCCAAATAATTGATCCAAGTGACCAACTGAGGATTGCTTGGTTCCCAACCAATCTCACTTGGATTAGAATGTAAAAAAAATCCAAAGTATTTATTTTTATTTTGTGAAAGTCATTGTAGTTCACAGGCTACATATGACACAATTTCAATGAAAACCTTTATAACTATAACTCACAGATCTTCATCTTCAATCACATATGCATTCTAAAAGTTAATCAAACATCTGTTTACAGCACAAATTATTAGGAGGCACATCTTAAAAATATTTGTACTTTCAACAATATCTCTATTTTTTCCACATTCAGTCTACTGTCATTGCAAGCACATTAATATTTATGGATCACAGTGGAAAGGAGTTTTTAGGAATGAAACTTTTTTTTATAATCCACCCGCAGTGGTGCATATTATTGAAATATTTCAGGTATTAATAATTTAACTGCAGTTTTCACAAGAGTAAAGCTTTGGTGGATTAATTTGGGTCCCTGGGCCGCATATTCATACTTATAAATCAATGCTGTCTTCCACAGTGTGTCATTTGTCCTCTCTCCCTCACCGTTGCAGCAGTTGGCTGCCCCTCTCTGAGCCTGGTTCTGCTGGAGCTTTTTCCTGTTAAAAGGGAGTTTTTCCTTCCCACTCTTGCTAAGTGCTCTCTGAAAGGAAGTAGTTTGATACTGGATGGATAGTTGGGAAAGATGGAAAATAGTGTCAGTGCAATTGTCCCCAGTCGGTGGGCCAGATTTCAAAACTTATTTATTACAATATTTATTACAGTATATGTTGGACAAACTTTTCAAGGGGCTGCCAAAGACATCAGCTGAAGAAGAAAGAAAGTGAAGATGTATCCGATGAGTAAAGGTAGTAACACTGATGGGCTCCAGCATGTCTTCATGTCGGGAGGAACCGTCGGTGTCACATGGAGTCAATAATAATCTGATGTACCACTGTCATAAAGCGGCCTATTGTGCAGTAAAATACGTTTTTCTCTCTTACATGAGCTTCTCTTAGAGCTCATCTATTTCCCAGAAAGACTCAGACGAGTTTCTGTTCTGCTCTGTGGGTATTTTGGTCTTTATAAGATAAAGAAAGAAACCCCCTGACCTGTCCAGCTCACTGCCAGCTTAAATTATACCATGCGCCACTAATACATTGTCTTAGATACGTCTTACATAACATCCTGGACTTTCACACATGCTGACATGCCAGGAGAAGTTTTGTTATCTGAAAACCTCACACCACCGACATTACGTCAGCCCAGTAGCTCATTCCCAAATAACTTTTTTCTCCCCCCTGACCATGACTCAAAAAAGTGCGACAATTTGTCTCGTCCTCTCTCCACGTCTGGTATGCAGGGTGGGACCAGAGGTTCACTCCCACTATTCAGGAATTTGGGAAGTTTCCTTCCATATAAGGAGTTTTTGATATAAATCGCGACCTAAGGAAGAGAAGGGGAAAGGTGGAGCTTAGGATCGATTAACGAAGCGTGGAACGAAGAGTATACAGGACTATCAAGAGAAGTCCCCTCTCTCGCTTTGTTGCTTAAATCATTTTTTTTTTTACTGAGTAGTGCAGTAGTGCGTTTTGAATGGAGGCCTAAAAATACATTTAGTATGTAATGTTCTAAACTCATGACAGGCATTGCTTAATTATTTATATATGTGCTCTTTATCTAATGGGTTGTTTTTACATATTAGTTGAAAACTGTTTCATGCAGCTGGCACTGTCACTTCATAGCAAGAGGGTCTGAGGCCTTTTTGTGTGTAGCTTCCTTTTCTTTGTGGGTTTTCTTTGCGTACTCTAGCTTCAACCCATGCCACATATCACTGTCCTGTCCAGGTTATACCCTGCCTCTCACCCCACGACAGTCATGACAGCCTCCAGTCCCCATGAACCTCAACTGGATAAGTGGAACAAAATTGATAGATGTTTCTGTTATAAGGATTATCTATCTTAAGAGGATTACAAGAAACTTTTTTTTTTTTAAATACAAATTTATAATAAATAAATATCATAATTATAACACATAACACAGTTTTCTAAGTGTAGGACACATGCTTATAAAATGTCTATTCACATAGAAAAAAATCTGATGTGCATACAAGGTGGCCAAGATTTTTAAAAAAGACTACTGGTTTCAGGAAAAAAGGTATTTTTTGGGTATGAGATACAGTAAAATAAATAAAAAGTGAACTGAAACAATGCTGTATACTTGCAAAACTAAAGTTAAAAAAAAGTATACAGGAAATATCTTCAGTTTCAATCTTTGTCAGCCTGGCCAAATTTGTTGGCATAACCAGCTTGAAGAGTATTTGGTGTGTATGTTTACTGAGATTTGGACATGTACCTGACTTTGAGTAAAGTGTTTTATAATGATATTTATTCCAAATATCACCTGTGAAAACAGCAGCCATGAAAGAAACTAAAACTAACAGCACGGCTAATGAAATGAAACTGAAACCTGATCGTGTTTAGAGAATCTGAGCTATACTAAAATATGTAAAGCCACTTTGCAAGATAAGAACAACGAAATGAAACTGGAAATCCAAAGTTAATCCCCCCATATTTAATGTATTTAGTTACTACAAAAAATGCTAAAATCCTAAAAGTCTTTCTGCAAGCTCAAGCAATTTAATGCCGGCTAACCCAGACACGTTGCAGTTACAAACAACAAAACACATAAAATAAAATAAAAACAAGATAAACAAAAAATACGACTGTGTTACGTAACCAAGAGCACACGAAACTGAACTCCTTCTTCACCTGTATGAAATTGTGCTAAATATTCAATAATCACTTTTTTTAAGCTAGTTTGCGATTAAAACAAAACAAAACAAACAAAAAACACCTAGAAACTTCGGAGGGTCATTTCCGGGACGAACCGTTCAGGGGGTGAACTATCTTGACTCTTGAATCAAGACTCTTTGACAGAAACCGTGGGAGCGCTCTAATTGGCGGCCGTAAAAGAGAAAGGAAGTATTTAGTTCACTCCGAGGTTTCATTGGAAGACAAACTCGAAGATATTTTAGCGCAGTTTTTATCCTCAAGTCGAAGTCTCTTTCTTTTATTATTGTTTGCCACTCTCAAAGGAAAAATCTCAACACTTTGACAATGTCTTCCTTTAACAAAGGTCCGGCTTATGGGTTATCCGCAGAAGTGAAAAACAAGGTAGGTGGCCATACTTTTCTCTCCGATATAAAGTTAAGTCGCATTGAACTTTTCTCGTCTTCATCATTGCGCTTCTCTCGTAACGCGAGAATCACCTGGCCTCCATTTTAATATGGCGCTCAGGTTAAAAGGTAATCAGCGGGGATAGAAAGGGAGTTTGAATAAAAAGATTTAAAACTATATTTTATACATATTTAAGTCGCAAAATGAATAAATAAATAAATGTTTAAACTCTGGTCGAGTGTGAGTAGTTTGCAAAGAAATAAATTGCGGTCTAGTTAGACACCTTGGACCTCCTTAGTCCCTCTCCTCGTGCAGGAGACTTAACTTAAAATCACACCATGGGCGTTGTCCCTCTTGGCAAACAAGCATGTCGTTGTGGCAAAAAAAAAAAAAAGTTACCCGTTTCCAGCATTTTCCTCCGCCCGTGCAGCTCTCTGCCCTGCGTTGTGACCTGCATTAGGAGATAATGTAATTGACCTGTTAGCCCTCGGATTGGATGCCACCGTTCTCATTGCTTCTCTGTGCTCTCGTGGTTTCTGCAAGAATAGTTTCCCCACTTCCCCTCGTGCGGTAAGGTGTAACGCTGCTCTTCGTGCTTTAACTTTGCTCTCCACACCGTGCCAGATCAGTGCAGGGACAAAGCCCCTCTCCTCCTCAGCCTCTCACTCTGTGAAAAATCAAGGTGTTGACTGATACCCCCTCCGCAAGTTCTGGGTAATGTGTAACTTTATTGATTGGACCTTCATGAGGAAAGCAGCTCGTTTATTTGGACACAGCCGGATCGAGTTAAAACCTCAGAGGTGACAAGCCTGATCACGTTGGCACATCACTTTTCGCCAACTGCCCCCCCCCTTCTTTAAAAGTACTTTAAATGTGTCTTACTGTCCATTTCGTTGTTATTGGGAAGCAGACTGTTACTTTGTTCTTTTTTTGGTAATCTTTCTAACTTTGTTCCTTTTTTTTTTTTTTTTTTTTTTTTTTTTTTTTTTTTCTCAAGTGTTACAGCTGATCCGTCCTGGAGATCTGTCCTTAGCCTTCTGTTCATTCTCTTGACACCCGCATATAAGGGCACTTTAACTTACCTCTACCTCACCCCCCTCCCCTTCTGCATTCTTTGGATGTACCCTTGTATGGGGGAGAGGGAGAAAGAAAGGGTCGTATCCCCTCCCCAGATCTCCGCAGAACAACATGTGGCTGACGTAAAGAAAGCATGCAGATTTCCTCTGTCTGTTACCACAGGCGTCCTTGAAGGAGGAGAGAGGGGGGGGGCTACTAAAGAGTGGTATTTCCTGCCGTCAGTGACGTAGCTCACCCTTAAAATGTGAGGCATTTAAGGCTTTTAAATTCCACCTATTCCCCCCTCCTCCTTACAAACTGATGAACACAGACAGTCTTTGCTTGTAAGATTAATCCGCAAACTCACACTGATACACTGCAATAACGGTTTTATTTATTTATCTCTGTGCACATTCATTCATCGGCTCGGCACACAGACACAATCCGGCGCCCTTCTCGCTTCATTCAGCTCCCTTTATCCCAGCGCTGCGGGCTGAATTCCTCGCGTTCAGCTTGTCGCTGGAAATTACATCTGTGTCGGATTCCTTGCGGGCAATTAAAATGGTCAGTGTTGTCTTTTAATATGCGGATAACTGGATGAAGGGAATTTAATTAGAAGACAGGCATTCCTGAAGAGCACAGCCAGCTGTGAGCTGTGTGCGGCCTGCTTCTATGTAAATAGTAGGTTACTTTTGCGGTTTAGTTTCCCATTGCCTTCGGGGACAGGGAAAAATTGTTGGCTGGTTGTGAGTTTGCACGCAGAACTTTTTTTTTTTTTTTCTTTTCTTTTCTTTTTTTTTCTGTTTAACTCTTAGGTCACTTTTCTCCATTTGTCCGCCTTTCAGAATTGGCTCATGAAACTGCTGTTTGTTTACATGACCCCGGTTCTTCTCCTGAATGGCCTCTTTCTCATGCTCTGCATCGGTCGGTAAAGCTTTTAAATCAGAGTAACGCCTCAACCGTGACGCCCTCAGCAGACCACGTTAAGCCCCTTAAAAACTGACGCTCCCTGTTCTTTCTACAGCAGCTCCCTTCCTGTGCCTCCGGTGACTTTGTTACAGTTTACCAAACAGGATATCCGTGTGTGTGTGTGTGTGTGTGTGTGTGTGTGTGTGTGTGTGGTCATGGTGGAGTCGCCATTTATGAGAATGAAATCTGACAAACTCTGTCTGTAGGAGTCGGTCAAAGTGAAAATGTGGGGATGACCATGAAGCCTGGCCTCATGCAGTCACAATGAACCTTTTAAAACGAACAACTAAAACTGAAATCTTCGTGGTGTGTGTTTTGGTTATCATCACCTCGGTCCTTGGTGTTTGCGCGGCTCCATTATCAGCAGCTGGAGAAAAATAGAATTCTTATATCTTAAGAGTGTTGAAGTGGGAGGTCATTGAGGACAGGGCGAGCTATTCCACTGCTGACAAAAGAAGCTGGTGTGAATGCATCTACTGTTTTTCAAAAGAGCCACCCACTTGGTTGCAGAACACACATGTGACCTCTGACCTTTGTTACCAACTAGATTGCACAGAAGTACGACCCTCAAAAGGAAGAGGAGCTCAGGATCTGGATCGAAGACATCACCGGCAGTTCCATCGGCCCAGACTTCCAGAAAGGCCTGAAAAACGGAGTCATCCTGTGCGAGTAAGCGGAGCCTACATCAAAGTTCTGTCACGCTAAACCACCAGGGCCTCGATCATCTGTTTTTAATATGCACACAGATCTGGAAAGCTCACTTTCTTTTTTTCTTTCTTCCCCGTTCTTTCTTCTTCTTTGCAGACTTATTAACAGACTGCAGCCAGGCTCTGTGAAAAAGATCAACCAGTCGGCACTGAACTGGCACCAGGTGAGTTTGTCTGACACTTAGTTTAGCTAACTGAGGGCGCGGCAGACTTGTGAGCAGGAGCACTTCAGTGACGCTAGAAGTGCAGCAAGCTGTTGGACTTGCCTCTTCCCTGCATTGTACTGAGGATGTCAGTGCACTGAATCATGCTACGTCATGGCTATACTTGGACATTAGCAGTGTTGCTTCTGCTTTTATCTGAAACTGGTTTCTTAATAGTTAGTGCTTATAAAAATATTTGACTGCAACTTGTTAATGAGAGGATACAGGCAGAGAAATAATCGCCCGACTTCGGCTTAAAACCTGTCGCTCTTGTTTACTTTGGTGTGGCTTTAGCTGGAGAACCTGACAAACTTCATCAAAGCTCTCACAGTGTACGGCTTGAAGCCCCATGATATCTTCGAGGCCAACGATCTGTTTGAGAATGGCAACATGACACAGGTCCAGACGACTCTGCTTGCCCTCGCCAGCATGGTGAGTCTCTAAAAATGTCACATCACAAACGGTAGTGGTTGTTTTTTGTGGGCAGTGATCGCAGTTTAATGAGAAATCTTCTACAACGCCTTTTCTCTCAGGCCAAGACCAAGGGCTGCCAGTCGCGGGTTGACATTGGCGTGAAGTATGCGGACAAGCAGCAGAGGATGTTTGACGAGGAGAAGATGAAGGCTGGACAGTGTGTCATTGGCCTACAGGTACAGTTTTCAGTGTCAGTAATATCACAGGACTGATGCTCTCAGAGTGAAACTCGGGGCCAGGGCTTTAAAAGGAAATGCAGTCAAGGGACTAAACTTGGGTTTTTTTTGTTTTTCCTCAAATTTAAAGATCAGAAACTTAAAAATTAGAATTTCTTTTATATTTTCATTTTTTTTTTTTTAAATGATCTGATCATTCTGGCTGCTTTTTGACAGGCGGGCTACGTGCTCGCAAAGCTGAGCTCACTGCTGCAAGTGGCGAAACTCTTGTGAAACAAGGCTTTGTCATGATGATCTCATGTTGAGTAGCATTCTTCTGTGCGAGAGCTGCACATTGTCGCTGATGCTTAAACCTCCCTGCTTTCTCTTTCCTTCCCCCTCCATTACCTGGAAGGGTATCGAGTAAACACAAGCACTTCTCAAGCAATGAAGAAATACTTTGACTGCAATTTGAGAGCGGTGTAAATATGAGGAACAGCTTACTCAAAACTTTTAAAAACACGTTTGGTTAGTGTTGCACCAGTATCAACAGTCCCACGCTTGCTTAAAACAATAAAATGCAAGAAATGTAGTGATGTTGTGCAACAGTTTACACCAAAACTCTTTATTGGTCTTTTATGACTGTTGATCATTTATATACAACAAGTGATTGTTCTATTTTTCAGATGGGGACCAATAAGTGTGCCAGTCAGGCAGGTATGAGTGCTTATGGCACCAGGAGGCATTTATATGATCCCAAAGCTCCAGTCCAGGCCCCCATGGACAACACCACCATCAGTCTGCAGATGGGAACCAACAAAGGGGCGAGTCAGGTATGCATTCTTAAAGGACTGCAGTAGAAATGAGCTTCAGGACACTGGTTATGGCTTGTCCTTGGCGTTCTTTGCCTGCTGTAAACTACGGTCATGTTTGGTCTTGTAGAAAGCTGTAAACTCCTGTATTATCTAAAAGGCAAAGCTCACGCTCAGTCTCTGTCTGAGCGAAGTCTTTTGTTATATTTTTGCCATAACAAATTACGACACAGACTAAGGAAACAATTTGAACACATCAGCAGAATACCAGATTAAGGATAGATTGACATCAATATATATTCTCAGTTTATAAAAATGGTCATTTTGTTACAGTGAGTACATTAATGACATTGTGGCTCTGTGTTTGTTGAAACCATGGCAGCTGTTGTTAGAGTGGAAATAAATGGTTGCCGGGTAGCATTTGATTTCCCCAACAGATCCTCTAATGTGTTGCTGATCTTTTCTAGATGAATGACATGTATTCTTTAGCCCAGTGGCCAAATGTCTGGGGCCAGTCTCGTGTTTGTCAGGCAGGAGGAGAGGAAGGGGGGGGAAAGAAAGCTGGGGAGAATTCCACTAAATCTGACAGTTTTCCTTTTCCTGTCTCCACTTCAGGCTGGGATGACGGCTCCAGGAACGAGGCGTGCCATTTACGACCAGAAGCTGGGCACAGAGAAGTGTGACAACAGCACCATGTCTCTACAGATGGGATACAGAGAAGGGGCTAACCAGAGCGGGCAGAACTTTGGCTTGGGACGGCAGATCTACGATGCCAAGTACTGTCCCAAAGCCACTGAGATTCCAGGTGATGAAAATGGAGCAGGTGTCGTCCGTGACTACATCCCAGATTACCAAGACGAGGGATACCAAGGCTACCAGGAAGAGGAGCAGGTGTACCAAGATGACGGAACAGATTATTAAAAGATTCGAGGGAGCTGAGGAAGGGAAAGTGTGATTGTGTAAGGCTGGCAAGTTCTGCGAGACAGAAAAGGTGGTTTATCTTTTTTTTTTATATCAGTAGGATGTTGCACCTTTTTTTTTTTTTTTTTTTTTTTTTTTTTTTTTTTTTTTGTAGGTCATATCCTCTTAGTATTGTACGAAAATGTCTTCTTACCCCTGTTTGTACAAACCCATCTCTACACATATCATGATGAGCTGTATTTCTGTAATTTCTTTATATATTTGAAGTGACCACAAAAGCCAATCACTTGGCTTGGCTAGATATCCCAGGGATTTTTGTCCATGTGCCAAAGTTTTGGTTTTTTGGTTGTTTTTTTGTGTTTTTGTCCTCCTGTGGCTTTGCTAACTCATTAGTTTCATTGAGGGATCCCAAGATTTTCTTTAAGGGCAACATAAACAAAAAGCGAAACCTTAGGGATTATTATTTTATTTTATTTTTTTTGTTAACAATAAATGCTTATGAGAAAATGCATGTTTCCATGACACCACCAGCGCTTATTTTCCTGTAATAGCTGTATCATCTGTGTTTTTAAAAGGAAAAAAAATTCCTGTGAATGAGAATGTAAACCTATTTCGTGTTAGTTGTTACTTCAGTATCTTCTTCATCCTTTCAGTATTGAACCGCGGTAATCGTCCGGGTTGGTTTTTCTGACAGATGAGGGAACAAAATGGATTTGTTAGAACAAACCAGTTTTCTTTAAATTCTGCTATTTCTCTCACTTCTTTATTTCACTCTTTAACAGAGGAAATATTTCCTCTGTTTGCATAACCAATCTGACTGGAGAGAGGCTTGTTTTCTTTGGACAGTGGAGTGGATAAAATGATACTCAAGTGAAGTTTTGAACATTCCAATCAAGAATACTGGATTCTTCTTTGTTTCAGTGAACAATGTTTCAGTGACTTATTAGATATTGGTTGATATGCAAACCAATCATATATTTGATCATGTAAGATTATTATTTATACATATTTGTGATTGGTTTTTTTTTTTTTGTTTTTTCTTTTTTTTGAATGGAGGCTGTTTTGTACCTTGTAATTGAATAAAATTTGGTATTGGACTATGCTGCTTTTTTTTGTGTGTGTTTGAATTAAGACTGACTCAATGGCCACTCTATGTATAATGGCTCATTAATCCAAATATCTAATCGGCCAATCACATGGCGGCAACTCTTTGAATGTGGTATGGTTGGTGGTGCCAGACAGGCTGATCTGAGTATTTTAGAAACTGCTGATCTGCAGGGATTTTCCCACACAACCATCTCTGGGTCTGAAAGAGAAAATAACCAGTGTGCAGCACTTTTTCTTTGCAAGGTTATTGTTAAATAAAACTAGATGTGAAAATGAAATTTAAATGGATGTGTTATTTTGTGAACGTGGAAAACAAAAAATACAGAAAAAACGTCCTTAGTATTTGTTAATTTAATTAATTTTATCACAACTTGCCCGATCTTTATTTAGACTTTGAATATTTACACGACTGAGTCATCTGTCTTTATTATGACACCTACACTGATTCTTCGAAATCTTGCATCTGGCATACGCCCTTCATACAATAATTCAAAAGATTAAAACACTGAAACTGATAAATGTCAAACAATACACTCTGGAAAATAAACCTGAAATTAAAAAAAATATGTAAACTATCAAAAAAAAATATCCAACACCACAAACTGGTTCTCTGGGCCTTGGTGATGTCAGAGTTCAAAGAATTATTTGAATAAGAAGGAAACGGTGACTCAAATTAACCACTCATTAACCAAAGTATGCAGAAGAGCATCTCTTAATGCAGAACCTGTCAAAGCTTGAAGCAGATGGGCTACAGCAGCAAAAGACAGCACAGGGCGACACCACAATGTACATGAATATTGTAGCTGACCATGCCCATCCCTTTTAAAATTCTAACAGCTGCTTTCAGCAGAATAATGGACCATGTCATAAAGCATAAATCACCTCAAACTGGTTTTGTGAACATGACAATGAGTTTTCTGTACTCAGATGACCTCCACAGTAACCAGATCTCAATCCATTAGATCGCATCATGTCAATAAGGGCTAAAAAGTCCATATTGGTGTAGCTTATGAAGTGTCCAGTGAGTGCGTGCTGGTGTCAGTTCAGACAAATGAAACGTGTATTTAAATGCTGTTTGAATTTGGATTTACAAATTTACTATCTGCAAAAGCATAAGTGATTTTATATTGACCTTGTAGGTGTGTGTGTGTGTCTGTGTGCATGTGTCATGGGAAACTGTGAGACACCTACTGTCATATTAGCTGCTTTAAGTTTGGGTTTTAAATGCTTTGGCAAGTGTTTGTTTTGTCAGCAGTGCAGCAGAGCTCCGAATGAAGGCTGAGTTCAACAATCAGTGTGGTTTACCCTTTTAGTAGTCATCTACTAGAAAGACATCCAGAGATCACAGATCTCTGCCAAAGCCCATGTACTATTTCACAGTTTTAAGGAAAGCCATACAGATCAGTACAAAATTGAATGGCGTCTTCCTCTGAACACACTGTCACCAAGCTTCATTAAATTTGGCTTGGTAGATTCTGGGCAATGTTGGAGATAATAGATTGTTCATATAGATATAGCTGTGAATAAAACACTCCTATGTATATATATTTGTATACATTGATTTGGTGCTATATTTTTTGAATACATATTCACTATGAAAACCCATGCTGGGTGTGAACTTGGGTGTGTTATTTAGACTGACACGTTTTGAATTTGTGCCACAGCATTTATGTGTAACCAAGGAACAATGTATACATCCGTCACGGGTGAATCCAGGCAAGCTAAAAAGGATAATTGAAGATACAACAAACCAGGCAGAGATGACATAATATAAGATGGGCAGGGTCATGAATAACATTGCAATAAGTAACCAAGTCCCAGTATAACAAATAAAATAGGTTACATATTGCTTTATATCTGTAGCCTGTTAACTAGTTTTATATAAACCTGGACAATTAGAAACACTACACGTATGGTCAGAAATTTACATCAGCAAATAATTCTGACTGAATATTTGGTCATTCAATTTTCAATAGGATCAACGTCGGGGCTTTGGGGAGGTCATTCCAGAAGCTGAATGTTGGTCTGCTTTAGCCATTTGAAAACCAGTTTTGATATGTGCTTGGGATCATTGTCCTGTTGGATGACCCAACTGTGTCCAAGTGCCAACTGTCTAGCTGTTGATGTAAAGTCAAGTTGAAGCATTTAGCACTTGTATTCATCTGTCACAGGTGAATCCAGACAAGCTAAAAAGGACACTTGAAAATACAACAAACACGTTGCTTGTTGAAGTTTGTGGGTTGATCCTGATCATCCCAACCAATTTTTCTCTCATTTGAAGGTGATAATTTGGGTCTTCTTCCAGACCTTGGCAAAGTGGTGATACATCTGAATAACTTGTACTGATGTAAAGTTGCTTGAACTGATGATCTTGGAATCTGCAGTTGTGTAGAAATGACTCCCAGAGACCTTCCCAACTTGTATAAATCTACAATTCTCAGATTAAGAAAATCATTAAAAGCCACAAATTACCATGATATTCATGCAGATGCCCCAGTGTGTATAAACTACTGACTACAACTGTGTATGTTTAGTCCAGGGGTTTCTGACCTAGACATATGTAGTCACGAGATAAACATGAGGATTTTTAGTTATTTCAATGAAACAGTCTCATAAGATCTGAGGCCAATTGGGACACTGCATGAACTGAAAATACTTCATCAAACTAAAAGAATTCGGAATACTTTTACTGTTTTTCTGCGAAGATCCGTCTGCTCACTACTTTTCTGTAATGTTTTTGTTTGTGCAACTCTTCTCTCCTAAAAAGCAGAACTAACCCTGCCATATCTGTGGTAACACAGGCGGTAATGAAAACAGGACACGTTGGTTGAAATCTGACACTGGACACAAACTGCTGTAACTCTGCAGCTGCGCCACCTGCTGTTCACAGAGGAAATCAACCCCCGGAAGATATCACCGGATGTTTGCCAGAAATCGCGCGATATCTGGCCTTGCGAGACTTCTGGCCGTTCTTTTCCCCGGAACATCAGGCAAGATGGTAGGTGTTTGTACCCTCTCGCAGCTAGTCAGACTACAATCTGTATGCATCGGGGCTCTAAAGTTGTTGTTTTGAACAGCTGACTGTGTCATCGAACAGTTCCACAGTTTTTATTACCATCCTGTAGAAAATTGTTGCTCCAAATAAAAGATTAAACTGTGTTTACAGACTCCGTACTAGCCGGAGCTATGGCTAAGCTAACCCGGTGGTAGAGCGTTACCCGTAGCAGTAACTGAAATAAAATAATCATTATAATATTACTGTAGTTGGTTGTGCATTAATTATTAAACCGACCTGTAGACTTTTAATGGTGAAAGTGAGTGACGCCTGTTAAATTCTGAAGCACCAGTGTAAAATGCTAAGCTACATACTCACCGGAGTGATCCCGTTTCTTCCAGGCGGATACCGAGATCAAGAAGAAGCGTACCTTCAGGAAGTTCACATACAGAGGTGTGGACCTGGACCAGCTTCTGGACATGTCCTAGTAAGTGACACAACTGAGACGGTCACTGGTGATGTCATTCAGTCAACTAGAGTTACTGTACTGCTACTACTACTACACATCTTGACTTGATGTAGAGTAATTTGTGAGTGTCTCACTGTGACAACAGATGGGTTTATAAGTGATGATACTGACTTTTTACTCACGGAAAATAAAATTGTCCAATTTTTAAGATGATTTATTCAACTCTGACGCTTGCAGGTCAAAACTGAATAAAGAGGCTTGAGACTGGACACTGAAACTACAATTTCCTTGTCTAATATTGGCAGCCATTTTTTTCACCTTAATGTGTCTGGCAGCATTGAATAGTTTGTGTATGGACACATGATTTCTTCTCTTACTTGTATCTGGGAATTGGAGGCCTGAGACTTAATTTAAATTGCTTTCCTCTGTGTCCTGCCCCTAGTGAGCAGCTGATGCAGCTGTACTGCGCCCGCCAGAGGAGGAGGCTGAACCGTGGCCTGCGTCGCAAGCAGCAGACTCTGCTTAAGCGCCTGCGCAAGGCAAAAAAGGAGGCTCCTCCCATGGAGAAACCAGAGGTGGTGAAGACCCACCTGAGGGACATGATCATCCTGCCTGAGATGGTTGGGTCTATGGTTGGAGTGTACAATGGCAAGACTTTCAACCAGGTTGAGATCAAGGTGAGATGTCAGTCTGGTAATCGGCACAGTGTTAAAAGCTGGGCTGGCTTTATTTCTGGTATTAAACTAAAACAGCTTACCCATCCTATACAACTGCTCATGTAGGTCATGATAATTTATTTTAGGGAAAAACAAAAGCCCAAAACTAAAGTGTGCATTGGTCCAGCAGATATGAATGACCAATGAATTGACCTTTTTCCCATTTACAACATCATTCAGTTTTCACTCATTGCCCTCTAAAAATAGACTTTCAGCTCAAGTGGCTCACACAGCATTTTTTCAAATGTAAGTAAAGTTGTTTTTATGTAGTTGTGGAACTATAGCTACATCTGACCATGGTTGTCAAAGTGATTCAACATAGCTGATAATTAGTACACTGGGAAAATACAGATATACTAAATTGCAATAAAATATTTGGACGTCTTAGGTGGTTAAAAAATGTAAGGGGTTTTTATCAGTTTTCCAAGAGTGTATTTCTTATAAGCTAGTTTTCCTGAAGTCACCGCTTTACATTGAGTACACTGTGATGCATAATCTTCTGCAGTATAGGACATTTGTTCAGATCTGAACATACTTCAGACTTGCTCTGCTGGACATATTGTCCAGTTAAATAAAAAACAAAAAACGCATCAATTTTTAAGTTGACAGTAAAATATGCTATGAGCCAAATCACCCATAGCGATTGATTATGAATGCAGGATGATGCAGAATAATCGGGTGTTGCAAAAACCCTCAAGCACGCCAGCTTCAACGTGCACAGATCCTGCATGCCTCCAGGCTTCCCCATTTTGGTACTGACCAAGTCATGTTATTTAGTGGCTCCAAAGTGTAGAGGTTTACACTGACCAGCAAAAGTTCCTGTATTTGATCCAGGGAGGAGACCCCCATCTCTGTGGAGTTGTCAGGGAGGGCATCCACCTTTTAAAGAAGGGGTCAGCCAAAAGTAGCTTGAATCATACTTTACCTTAGTGAATCTTGCATATCCTGTATAAAAGAATTCCTACTGTATTGCACTTTTCAAATCCACATCCCTGTTTGTACACATCAAATTACTTTGCTCAAGCTTTTGAGGGTAAACTGTTTTGTTTAAATGTCAGTAAATATGTTCTGATCTGTGTCACATAACATTCTATTGCTCTGTACTTAACGTATTGTTGTTTGTCCTCTCTCCACAGCCTGAGATGTGTGGTCACTACTTGGGAGAGTTCTCCATCACCTACAAGCCAGTGAAGCACGGTCGCCCTGGTATTGGAGCCACACACTCTTCTCGTTTCATCCCTCTGAAGTAGAATGGCTGTATTATTTGTATAAATAAAAAATTGGGTGCTCCACACAACATGATTGTGTTGATTTTCTTTTACATTATGGGTCAAAATGAAAATTGAATGCATATTTTAAAGATGACATGGTGACAGAAACCTCGTAAATGCAAGAAAGGTGCCTGCAAGATAAGGTGCTTTGTATGAATTTTGATTTATGCTGGAAAACTGGTGGAAGTCCTTGAAATGTAAAATTTCTTTACAAAACAGAAGATATGCACGTCAAAATCACTGGTGACTTGCTAATTAACGGCTTTCAGCCTTTCTGACATGGTCTCTGCTTCATCTTGAAGCTTTTCACATCAGGCATCATCGCCTGACCTGGGGCGCTGTTCATGCTCAAATAAGGTGAGCAGTTGTAATACTGACCACAAAGTTCCTGCCGCCGCTGAAACCAGAGCAGCAACAGCGGTGCGGCTGAAAAAAAGCACCGGGTTTGTACTCCACCAGTACGAATGTTCCGCCTCTTGAATCACAGAGCCAGCTGCAATTTGAGTGTGGCCATTCTGGGCCATGGATACAAGCTCTAGCGGTCTCAAAAACTGTTTATTGACATCGAGCTAATAAGGTTTGTAAGCCGGGTAAAGAAACAGTGGCCGCATTGGTGAGTGTTGGTTTACATTTTAACTTCTTTCACAGAGTGTGTTTTTATAGAAAACCAGACACCGCTAGCTTGTGGCAACCTAGCTTCCAGCCCGGTTAACGGCAGCTAGCTAGTTAGCTTCAGAGCGAGAATGACAGAGGGGAACAGTCCTGTCAAAAGGCAGCGAAGGCAAAAACGATTTAATAACTGTCTTTCGCTGCCTGTTTTTAAAATCTTGGGGGTTTTGTTGTTCACCTCAGGATGTAAGTAACATCGGCTGACTTTGAAATGTTCGCTCAAATAAATTTGCCGGTGTTTTTCCCGGCGTGAATGAGTAGTTGCAAATCAAGAACAAAGATCTATTGTAGGCGAGCTAACCTTAACTGTTACCATCAGCGGCACCGGTATTATTATTATTATTATTTTTTACCATTTCACTCTACTAATTTCCCATCCTTAATATTAAGCCTTTAGACGCTGTCAGGTATCTACCTGACTCAAATGGGCTCTTTCCGTATATTATTTTACAACGGGCACACAGGTCCCTGTAATTTTAACGTGTTTAGTAAGACCGAGGCCACGTTAAGTTAAATTTTAATTGCTAATAGGAGGATTACAAGGACTAGACAGTCGGTAATAACGTTACAGATGTTCTTCATCCAAGTGAAGATTTACGGTATGGCTAATATACATTCGTACATGAGGATTAACAAATTATTGTTGAATTCGCTATTTAGGGCCATCCATACGTATTCTGTGCTACATGCTGGTTGGTGTTTTGATTGCGAGTTTGTTAAACACAGATGTAAGTAGCTTCACCATAATATTAGATTAGTCAACTATAATTACCAAAGCAGTAGCATCAGAAAAGCACCTCGGTTGTTTATACAGTATCCCCCCACACAGGTGTTTGCGTCATATAATCTCTGACTGAACAGAGATTATAAAGGCAGAAATGTGGGCTATACTCTAAATCCTGTGTTTTACCTGAAGCTGAGTTGTAGATGTGTCAGCTGCTTTTGTGCTACCATAGACTTGCATATAAAAATCGTTCAGGGGATTTCACATCTTTAGTGGACACAGCAGTATGCAAGTATCTTTTGAAGTCTTAATAAAGGATACATTTTCCCCTCTGTTGGGGCCCACTTTCTGCATTTGTGTTATGCACTGTGGCTCAATGTAATGGGACAAGAACACCCTGGTGCAGACAGATTTCTTGACTGTGTCTAGCTCTTGTTATAAAGAATTTATGACCCAATTTCCAAGTTTGCTAACTAACTCTATTTACAATTTTTTAACATTACATCTGTACTTATTTTATTGGTTACAGATCTGACGTCACACGTGTTAACCAGTGAATGCATAGAGTCAAGAAGGTCAAACTTTGTGACAATAAAGAGGGTATCTGGACAAGGTACAGTGTTCATGTAGTCTGTCTGCCTTGCTTAAAAAAATGGATGAATAATATTTAAACCAGTTCCAATAAATGAATGGCCTTGTGTAGGTGTGCCTTGGTTTCCGCACCACTTATCAGTTCTTTGTAATGTCAACATGCAGCTGTGTGACTGTGAGCATGACGGCTGTGGACGGCCTTTCGGATAATGCAGAGGTGGTGGAAATGGAGGATGTGCCATCTCAGTTCTTTGTGGAGAAACACTCTTGGGAGGGCCTGCGAGATATTATCCACTGTAGCAGGAAGTACTCAGGCATGATTGCCAACAAGGCTCCCCATGACTTCCAGTTCGTGCAGAAAAATGATGAAAATGGACCCCACTCCCACCGGCTCTACTACCTCGGTAAGCCGCACAAAAATGCCCAGTATCAGCTTGTAATTGGTAATTTCTGTCTTTTTCTCAACTGTACTCCTTTCAGTTGACCTCGGTCATGCTTTTCTGCTCAAGGCAGCAGAGGATGATTGCCTCATGATACTAAAACAGTCACGGTGAAATGCCTGTTGTTTCTTGTTGACACTGCCTTTGTTGGTTTTCTTTGTGCTTACCAGGAATGCCTTATGGAAGCAGAGAGAACTCATTACTCTACTCAGAAATCCCCAAGAAGATTCGGAAAGAGGCCCTCTTAGTGTTGTCATGGAAACAGATGCTGGATCACTTCCAGGTGAATTCCCCATCTCTCTTCTCTGTTTGTGCTGTGCCACTACCAAACTACCCAGTATGTTGTTATTGAAGCCCAAAATACTATCCAACCACTATGAAGGGATGATGGGGCAGATGAAGGTGGTTCAATCATGTGTTTCTCATTTATTATGAGATATATATATATATGTACCGTTGCATATGCACAGGTTTACATAGCAAACCTCTAAAAATCCCTTTGGTAAATTGAAATCTTATCCATATGTTTTCCTGTTGTTGCTCTAAGGCTACGCCGCACCAGGGGGCATATTCTCGAGAGGAGGAGTTGCTGAGAGAGCGTAAACGTTTGGGAGCATTTGGTATTACATCCTATGACTACCATTCCCAGACTGGACTGTTCCTCTTCCAGGCTAGTAATAGCCTATTCTACTGTCAAGACGGTGGCAACAATGGTTTCATCGTGAGTACAGCTGCTCAATTTTTTGCAATTCTTAGATTCTCTTGATTAAAGAATGGATCTGTACAGATGTGTAACGACACTGTTATGTTAAATACATTACTTTGGCTCATAAACCTGTAAATACTGTGTAGCCGTTCAATTAGAGGGATACCAAGGAATACCTGCAAGGTAGAGATTAGGGATGGGTATCGAAACCCGGTTCTTGTTGAGAACCGGTTCTCACTGTTTCAATTCCTTGGAATTGTTTGCCATTTTTGCAAACGATTCCCTTATCGATTCCAGTCGCCCCGAAAGACGTCACCACGTTGCGGAGCGTCATTTACCTGGCAGGGCGCCTAAGTGGCTCAAACGCTCAAAAGTTTGGTTATACTTTACGAGAACGGATGGCAACAGGGCAACTTGCAATACTTGCAAAGTAGATATTTCATTTAAGGGAGGAAACACTACGAATATGCAAAAGCATTTGCTGACAAAACACGCGATAACCTTAAATGAATGTCGTGTTTTTAATTCCGCTCCGGACTCGTGAATCTCAACCCAGCAGCAGCAGTAACGTTTGCACGTCCTCTCCCGTTAATGCGGCAGGTAAATAATCAGCTAAAAGTGCATATTATGTTAGCGCGATTTGCCTTATTACAAAACCTACCATTACTGTGCGCTGCATTTAGGTGACCATGATGAGAGAGACAGAGTCTGGCTGGCAGTTCTCGCTGCAGTCTACCGGTAGCGTCTCCTTTCAGGCCAGGATAGACGAATGTCACCGAGCAGTGACTAAGTTTGTGGTCAAAGGCTTGCACCCATTTGCCACAGCAGATGCCCCCGATTTTCGGTAAGTGAATGTGTTTAATTGTAGGCAGGGACATTACTGGATATTCTTGTGTAATTGCTACAGAATAATTCATGTTATACTTTGTTATTGCTACAGAAGAATATTTATTTTATTATTTTACATTTACATTTTTTTTTCCTGGGGACCCTGTGACACCCCATTCAAGAGCCGTAGGCTGTGGATCTCTTAAGATCTCACTGTTGGGTTTGCAAGGCCATGTTACTCCTAAATTTCTATCTTGTTCAAAGAGAAGATATAAAACAAAGTTCTAAGCTAATCGACCTTAGTGTTCTCCTTTTTAAAAAATAAGAATCGATAAGAGAATCGATAAAGAATCGAATCGTTAAACAGAATCGAAAATGGAATCGGAATCGTGAAAATCTTATCAATACCCATCCCTAGTAGAGATGACCTCTATCTGTGAGTTTCCTGTCAGACCTTCTTCCAGACACACAGTCAGTGAATAGTGTTTCCATGTTATAAGTTATTACATTTCATGTGTTTGTGTGATTAATGGCTAGAGCAGGAATGTTAGACTGACTTTGCGTTGTGGGCCACCTTCTTCTTAAGTGGGCCATAAAACTGAAACTCCCCTTTCTGTCAGTGTAAAGAAGTGTAACTGCACATTGAATCCCTCCGACATCTTAATATAAGTAATTTCGACAGTACAGCTCAGTTTTTACCCATCAGCTGTAAAAGGCTGATGGGGTAATGCTATCACCCTGCCTGGTGGACAGACAGGCAAGCAATGGAACACCTGAGTTTGTGAATGCAATAACTCAAAAACAAGGCAACATAGGAGTTTCAAATTGATACCATAGGTGTATCGACTACAAATCTTGGGAGAGTTAACATTTTTTAGATGCCTATCAATAGTAACAGCTGTAAAACTCGCTTTGGACCTTGGATTAAGATTCATTTAGATTGTTTTTACTGTTTGTCAGAGGTGCACTTCAGGTCTTTCTCCCCCTGTGCTTGTGCCTTTTATAATTTTAATTTAACCTGCTTGAAGCAACAGGGATTTCCTTGTACATTACACTGTATTTGAAGAGTTTTTGGAGTGCATGATGCTGCTGCTGAATCTTGATGATGGGTTTAACAAGATAAAAAGAATAAACAAACTGGTTAAATAATAGATAAATGAGATTTGTATAAACATACAACAACATCCTCACTGGTAGGAGAAATTGCAATAGCTCGAATGCGTTGAGTCACTTTACAAAATCATGAGCTGGTCTGAGTCACTGAAAATAACCACGTGCATCCATATGGGTGGTCTGTACTTGCTGTCATTTGCTTGGCTGTGCAGACCAACAATCTCAAGCTGTTATCTGAGCTTCTCTTTACAACTCAACAAGTATTTCAAGTCAGCAGATGTTACAGACTGAGTTAACTTAGTTCACAGAACTCTTTTTGATTGTCCTAATGTCTTTCCTCTAAACTTCCGAATTTTTTTTCGTGAATCAGGTTAATGTTTTCATAAGGCTCTCGCTCTGTCCACGTAACATTCAATTTCCTTTTGACTAAGACTGTTTTTGTTGGTTTTAGCAGTCAGCTCCTGTAAAGCCTATGGAGATCAAGACCCAGTGCTCAGGGACCCGTATGGACCCCAAGATCTGCCCTGGAGATCCAGACTTTATAGCCTTTATCAACAACAATGACTTGTGGATAGCCAACATTAAGACAGGCGAGGAAAGGCGACTCACGTACTGCCATAAAGGTCTGAAGACTCTTTTTTTTAAAATTTAAACAGTATTTTTATTGAGTGAGCTTTACAAATTTCATACTATTAATGTGTGTCTTGTTTTGGCACTTCATCTTCCCTTTTTTTTTTCATCCAATTTCACTTTGTAGCGCAGAGAGAAAACAACTTTGAGATACCACATGTTCAGTTTTGTGTTTAGGCATATGAATATGGCGTATGGATTTGAACCCATTTGCTAATTTATTCAATTTCTTCCAGGTTTAGATAATGTTAAGGAGGACCCCAAGTCTGCAGGTGTAGCAACTTTTGTCATCCAGGAAGAGTTTGACCGTTTCACTGGCTACTGGTGGAGCCCCACAGCAGTAGAAGGTCAGCAGTATGTCCTTTTCCAATAGTACCAGCTCAGCTCAGCTTGACTCAGTTTTTAGGGGTTTCCATTAGGTGGTAGTACCTGGTACCAGGTACTTTTTAGTACCCGCTTGGCCAGGATTCCAAGTGACCTGAGATCTGATCCAAAAAATTTGACGTCATCAGACTGTATGCGACTGATTGGCTAGTCAGTGGCGTCACTCGATGAGTCATGTGGGTGTCTCCTTTACAAAAATCAAAGCTGCCATTTTTTAAACCTGGCAATGAGAGAAAAGGCTGCACAGAAATCAACATTGTGGTCCCCAAGCCTGACAAAAAGCCATACACTGAGCAGCAGGTGTACCATCACCTCGACGCCCTCTATTGTTATGGTGTTCGTGTTGCATACAAATAATGTCGCTGAAGTTTCAGCTGCGTTGCTATAACCAGGGGTGCACATAAGTGGTCCGCAGGTGCGCATTCGCTGTCAAAATAAAAGACGCGCACCAGATAAGAAGTTGCAACGCGGGTTTGCGTACATAAGATTTTCTGGAGGAGGACAGACATTTGTTTAGACCTCTTAAAGATGTCGAAGAAGCAAGCCCCTTTAAGCAATTAATTTGGTGTTCCTCCACCTCCAAAGAAATGCCAGAAGGAGTCCGAACCACAAAAGAAGCGCATATTCTCGGAAAGATGGTTGCAGGAGGTGAGCTGGCTTCAAACAAATGATGAACGCACAGAGATGTGGTGCAGAATATGCCGTGAAAATCCATCTCTAGCGGACAAAAACAGTGCCTTTTATATGTACGCAAACGTGCGTTGCAACTTCTTTTCTGGTGCACGTCTTTTATTTTGACAGCGAATGCGAACCTGCGGACTACTTATGTGCACCCCTGGCTATAACGACCCCACGTACATTAGGTGGCACTCAATTGTAATGGAAAACTTCCGAAACTGAGTTGAATCGAGCTGCGTCGAGTTGAGCCGAGTAGGTTCTCGGCTTAACGGCTATTACTAACAAAAGCAATTCATGTGCTTAAGGAACATTACTTACAGCCCATGTTATAGGTTCTGTTTCTTTGGATAAATTGTGTTAATTGTTTTTCTCCCGTCAGACCCTAATGGAGGTAAAACAGTGTACCTTCTGTATGAAGAAGTGGATGAGACAGAGGTAGAAATTATTCATGTTCCATCTCCGGCACTTGAGGAGCGGAAAGCAGATGCATACAGATATCCTCGCACAGGTCAGTGCAGGTTTGCACAATGTACGCACAAGAATTTAGAGTAGTGAAAACACACACACACATTTCTACAACTTGTATTTTTTTCTAATCTCTTATTTACAGGTAGCAAAAATCCCCAGTCTACACTTAAACTGGCAGAGATCAAGACAGATCATCAAGGAAGAGCAAGTGTCTCACTTCCTTTTCTTCACTTTTTTTCTACGTGCTTTAGCATCTTCATTCTTTAGCATGATCTTTATCTCATGTGTGTGTATGCATGTGTATGTGTATTTACAGATAGTGAGCACACACGACAAAGAACTGGTCGCCCCCTTTAACTCCTTGTTTCCTGGGACAGAATACATCGCCAGAGTAGGATGGACGAGTGACGGCAAATAGTGAGTGTTGCAAAATTCTGCCACTCTCAGAATAAACCAGCATAAGAAACTGTCTGATTGAGAACCTTTTAAAATTGTGGCATCAGTTTGGGACCTGTGGACGTACACGATAGTCTTGTTAGTTTTTACAGAAGTTATACTGGAGGGAACTATTTTTCATTCACGATTGCTCATCTTTCCATACAAAGCAGTCTTTTGATCGTTGTCTGCTCTCTGTTGTAGTGGTTGGGCAGTGCTGTTAGACCGCAGTCAGAGGAAACTGCAACTTGTTCTGCTGCCACCCGCCCTCTTCATCCCAGTGACAGATGATCCAGCTCTAAGACAGGAGAGTCTGGAGGCTGTGCCCACTAACACGCAGCCATACATAATCTATGAAGAAACCACTGACGTCTGGATAAATGTAAATGTTTTCTCACGGCACTCTATGGCTACCTGTAAAATAAACTGATTAAGTACATTTGTAAATTCTAATTATGACGCTTTCTTTCTTTCTGCAGGTTCACGATATATTCTATCCCTTTATTCAAACGACAGAAGATGAGTTTACTTTCATTTGGGTAAATGAGTCTAAAACAGGTTTCAGCCATCTGTATAAAATCACATCCCAGTTACAACCAGGCTGCTACCGTTGGATAGAGGAATACCAGCACCTAGAGGGTAAGAAACTAGGAGATGCCTCTGCATTGATTTGAAATGAGATAATCAGATTTTGTAGGCTGATATTATTTTTGTCTTTAGACTCAGCTGTTAGCGTTTACATTATAGAATGTTGATTTTTACTTTTTTGTCCTCCAGGAGACTTTAAATGTGCAATCAAAGAAGAGGTTACATTGACCTGTGGGGAATGGGAAGTGTTGGCAAGACATGGTTCCAAGGTGAGTGTCAAATACAAAAGAAAAAAAAATCACACCTATGAGAGATACAGGTGAACTCAGTAAGAAAATATTTGGGCAGTTCTCACTTTTAATCTCAACTAATGATCGTGAATTTGGAGTGCTGATTCTAAATCCTAATTTTAGGGTGTTTATAAAAAGACTGGTGCTGCAGTGCCTGAAGTTGACAACAGATCCACATCAGCTGACATTTGGTATTTCCCTGGAGATTTTCTGTCAGGCTTCTGCTGCAGTCAATTTCAATTTTTGCTTGTTTCAGGCCTGTTTTTTTGTTTTCAGTCTGGGTAAAACAGATGGACAAAAAACATGTCTGAACATGTCGACATTGTGCATAGTATGGATGCAAACACCCTCAAGTGCTACTGAAGCTGAAAGATGACAAGTTAACCTGATGCTGCCTTTAAAAAAATCACTAGAACAGTCAAATATACATGTTTGTTTGAACTGTACATTTTCTGTATTTTCTGTATTCTGGAGTTCAGCACCAATGCTGACTAGGTGTCAGCTTTTCTAAAATATTTTAAAATATTACTTGAAACAAAGATGTTTCAGTGGCTTTATTTAGGTTTGTCATGGACTACTTTATGGCATCTGAAAAGACCATTGCTGTATTTTTGCTGAGAGTTGCTGTTTTCATTCACCTTCAAATGTTCTCTAATGTTTCCTTTGCTAGATCTGGGTCAATGAGGCAACAAAGTTGGTGTATTTCCAGGGCACCAGAGACACTCCTCTGGAGCATCATCTTTACGTGGTCAGCTATGAGTCACCTGGAGATGTGGTCAGACTAACTAAGCCTGGCTTCTCTCATAGCTGCTCTGTTAGTCAGGTACTATCATTTATTTGTGCACGTACTTGTTTGCCTAACTCTGTGTGCAAATTTCAGTAATCCAGCTGTTTATCCAGCTGTTTTCTTAACATGTTGCTCAACAGTTGAGTTGCTTTAACATATTTTACTGTTTTGAGTAGTTCTGGTGGGAACAAGTACTTCAGTCTGTGCCAGAATTAAATTTCAAATATATGAATAATAAATAAATAAATAAATAAATAAATAAATATGTGTTGTTGGCTTACACCTGGGGAAACAAGACCAGTCCAGATTAAGTACAGCTAATAGAGGATATAGAGAAGGTTTAAGTAAAGAGAAAAACTGCCTGCTTAAGAGCAGTGAGAAATAAAGAACTGGCTTGAGGGAAGCGTTTAAAGAGAGTATTGACAGCATACTTGATAGTGTCTCATGTCAGGCTTTGTTGTAATTAGTGATACAACTTTGCATCCCTCTTGCCTTTTATTTCCTTCCTGTTCTTTATAAGGCATCTCTTTCTCTTCTCTTTTCTTGCAGAACTTTGACTTTTTTGTCAGCCACTACAGCAACGTGAGTACTCCTCCCTGTGTTCACGTCTACAAGCTGACTGGCTCAGAAGGTGACCCGTTGCACATGGTTCCTGAGTTCTGGGCCAGCATGATGGAATCGCCAGGTAAACAGAGCCTGATGTAAAAAAGACCATGTAACATCGCTCATACTAAAGACGGAGAGGCACTGCTTGTCAGCAGTGTGTACACTGAGATAGTATCCAAGAGCAACTGCATTCCTCTGTCTATAAGTGGTTAGTTCCAACAAAAAGTACTTGTTTGACATTTTGTGGCTATGCATTACCAAAGGAAAAGTCAGCCAAGAGTCATTGTTTTAAAATCTCTCAAACGATTTGATAAATTTGTTTTTCACATGGTAAATGTTTTGTTCCTTTTTTTAAAAAACCTCTCTTGCAGTTAAAAAATTACAAGTCTGGCATTAAACAAAACAAAGCCTCTCTGTGTCAGTATAGTTTTGTGCAGAAGATAGTCTGTCCAAGTGTGAATGTTCACATCAGGAAAAGATCCTAAACATCATCACATTTCTTCTGTTTCTGGTTGCCTTGGAACTCCTGAATGCAAATTTAAGGCTTTAAGTTTATTAACCTCTTTAATTCGAACCACTTATCATGGACCAAACCATCAAAATGGATTGAAAATTGCTCTATATACATTTTTTTCAGCACTACACCATTAGTTAATGTAGTTTTCATTATATGGGTGTCAGCTTGAACAGTTTGTGCTTTGTTGGAAGAGTAGGAATTGAAGAGGAAGTCTTGATTTAGACTTTTGCAGTGAATTTTTGCAGACGGTGTAAACTATCTAGCGGCCGACATTGTTGCTAGCATTTATGCTTGTGCAGGTGCATTATGTGTAATTACCTTGTGGCTGTATCTTGGTGTTTTATGTGTGGTGCCAGACGATAGACAGCGTTTTATTTGTTTGTTTGTTGGTTTTCTTTTTTTCTTCCTCCACGTCCATTCCGATAAATTCTGCAATCTCCCTCCTGAAATTTGCTGACATTTGAGAGTCCTTATATTGATGTTAGAATTATGTTTCCTTGTATTTAGCCACTTAGGGAATAACAATCAATATGCTAACTCAAAGTAGCCGAACATGCACAGCAGGAATTGACAGTACTGAACAGGCCAATCACAGTCGATGCAATCTGTAGTTAAATTTCTAGAGAGGTGAACATTAGGTTATGTGGTGGAATTCGGGGGGGTTGTGGTTGAGGTGTAGATTTCCCACTAAACCATAAATCCCTATTAACCACCACCCTATTGCAGGAGCTCCTACAGAGTTACTTGTCATGATTGTGCTTTTAACTGAAACAATATTTTTGAAGCTGTAAAAATCTGGCTGAGCAGAGAGTTAAAATGTGAAGGAAAAGTAAACCTGCAGCAGAGTCCAGCTGTGGAATATAGTACAGGTTCAAGAGTATCAGTAACCTTAAACACTAAAACGTTTCTTTTTTTTTATTCCCAATCAATCATTTAGTTCTGTAATATGTTTTAGAGTGCTGAGGTTTTTTCTGCTGTAACATTTGTTGACAAAGGGTTCTCAGGCATGTTGTATGAAGCACTTTGAGTAGAAAAGCATTATATAAGAGAACCAGTCATTTCACAATTTAAATGTTATTTGACATAAAACCTTGTTTGTGTATGCCTAACCTAGTGACTGCTTGTTGATGTCGTCCAGGTTGTCCGGGAGATTACAATCCACCTGAGATTTTCGACTTTCCGGGGAAGTCAGGCTTCCAGCTTTATGGGATGGTATACAAGCCTCACAACCTGCAGTCTGGGCGGAAACACCCCACTGTTCTCTTTGTCTACGGAGGCCCACAGGTTTGTAGCTGCATCTTATCCGTCTTACTTCTAACTGTGTAATCATACGGCTTTGTTACATAAGATCTAATCATTGCTGCCTTCCCTTTGTGGCTAATAAATGCTGCTCTGAAAGTCTATTACTGTGTAAACAAAATGTTTCTAAGAACATGATTATGTCTTTGTATATGTAGGTGCAGTTGGTTAACAACTCTTTTAAGGGCATGAAATACCTCCGCCTGAACACGCTGGCTTCTCTCGGCTATGCTGTGGTTGTCATTGATGGGAGGGGTTCTTGTCAGAGGGGCCTTGAATTTGAAGGAGCACTCAAAAACAAAATGGTAAAGTTTGACACATAATCCAGTATCATTAAAGAAATAGATGTGATGTGAAAGCTCCAGCCGAAATAACTCTGTTTGCCTCTCCAGGGTCAAGTAGAGATTGAAGACCAGGTGGAGGGGCTGCAGTATGTAGCAGAGAAGTTTAACTTTGTGGACCTGAGCCGTGTTGCCATCCATGGCTGGTCCTATGGAGGTTTCCTTTCTCTCATGGGCCTCATCCAGCGACCCAATATCTTTAAGGTTGGACTGCCTGTTCACCCTTAAGCTGTCGTTTATTGTTAAAACCATATGAAACTTTTGCCTTTAGCCCAAAACATGCAGGCATTTGTTATTTAATGCAATATAAAATGGAGAAATCATTTCTTAATTCTCTGTTTGCTTATTGCTCATAACTTAGTTTGTGATGCAGTTGCCAGTTGCATCCACATGGTGTCTGTCTTGGAGTGTGTTAGCCATTAGTCTTTATTAAGTAGAGATGTCTGCAGATAGATCGCTATGCTAAAGATTTTTCTTGTGACATGCGTGCATATCAGATGTAAAACAATGACATCAGAATATACCATTAATAATTGTATTATAACACACACAGTAAACCTAAACAATTACTCTCCTGCAAAATGACTTCTTTCCAGATTATGATGAATTCTTTTTCTTTTAATGTTATTTCTTTTCCATCCCTGACAGCTGGCTATTGCAGGAGCCCCAGTGACTGTGTGGATGGCCTACGACACAGGCTACACAGAGCGTTACATGGATGTGCCTGAGAACAACCAACAGGGCTACGAGGAGGGATCTGTGGCGCTGCATGTGGACAAGCTCCCTAGCGAGTCAGTACACACACACTCTTATTTAAGTTAACAAGAGTTTATGAGGTATTTGAATTTTTTAAATCAAAATGCACATTCACTGCAGTTTCCAATATTGTCTCTGCATTTTAATAACAATTGTAGGATCTTTAATGTTATATTTTTGTTGAATGTGCTTCACATTTGGTCAGTCCGATTCCTGTGCGCAACTGACAGTTCAAAAACTTAAAAAATCAGTTTCTTCTGTCTCATTCTTATAAAACACCTTAAAATGTGACTCTTAAAATATTTTAACTCTTGAACTCGTGCTTATGCATGCCACACCTTGCCTTTGTGTCCTTGGGCTACTTGGATCATTTTTAGTAGCTGAGGAACGTTGAGTTATTGATGTTTCAGTAGCAGGGTCTTCCTTTAAGTCAAAAGCAGTGGATTATTTTTATTATTATTTTTTGTATGTAAAATAAGTTCTGCAAAAGTTAAGATTGCATCCTGACGGAACCTCACTTTTTAGGTTTGTAGTGATGACCTTAAAAACCCCATACTGAAATTGAAAGTAAAAAAGTTTTTTATAACTGCATTTGTGTAATCATTCTATAAATCTCTTTGTGCCACTTAAAACATTTGTAATGTTGGGAACATGTTTTTACTGTTCTCGGAACACATATTCATTGCAGTTGAACTAATCACATGGTAACTCTCTTCTTCAGGCCCAACCGTTTGCTTATTCTCCATGGCTTTCTGGATGAGAATGTACACTTTTTCCACACCAATTTCCTAGTGTCACAGATAATCCGGGCTGGAAAGCCCTACCAGCTTCAGGTTTGTTTCATATCTTAAGAGCATAATACGTGTGTGTGTATGGTTATGTTGTTCCAGTATTATCACAATCATGTTATCCAGGATCAATGTTGCAGTTGATCACTCATGTTGGTTTGTTAGTGATAGTGAATGCTCGAACAACGTCACTGGTCAGATGCAGTGCTGATCCTGGACCAACATTATTATTATGATAATATAGCCTATATGGTGATAATATAACATCACCACCACTTGGATATCAGATCATGCTTCCAGAAACATAGAAGAAAGTGCACTTTTACTGCTAAGGGCCATCTTAGTTTTCACAGGATTTTGCTTCTATCACTTATTTATAGTTCAATGAATTAACTTCAGGTAACATAATACAGTAGTTGGATTATATATTAGGATTAGGACTGTTGTTTTGTATTTTGAACCTTTAGTGTCAGCGGGCAGCTATTTCCATAATGACAGCCACTGTGTTCTATACAAATGCTGTGACACTTTGCATCGACAGCGTTCAGTGCGATGATGCAAAGCAGCTTCTTTTTCCAGCTGCGCTCACAGTGCTTTCATTTGGAAATACAAGTTAACTCTTGAACCACTTCTCTGTCACCAACCAATCAAAATCAAGAAGTGTTGAGTTTATCAGTGTTGATGTTGACATTGTGAAAGGTTAAACAGAGCTTGTCTGTCGCTCACGGCCCAGTTATGTATGGTTAAGGGAGATGGTTTGTGTAACCTAGCAACAGCAGGTGCATTCTAGGCTACAAAAACAACCTTTGTAAAGAAGGTCATGAGTGGCTTCGAGGGCAAAAAAGATATTTTCTAGATTAGATATGATTGGTTACACACACAAAGAGCATGTCCATTAATTTATAAATTAATTTGCTGATGTTGGTTGATTGCTCTGTTTTAATTTTTAAAGGTCTACCCCAACGAGCGGCACAGTATCCGCTGTCCTGAGTCTGGAGAGCACTACGAGATAATGCTGCTGCACTTTCTACAACAATACCTCTAAAACCAGACAACAGGGGAGAAGTGAAGTCAAGTTCCCCTCTTCCTTCTTTTACCCCTCCCAACTGTCCGCCCACCTGTATTCTCCATGACCTCCCCACCCCAGCCCATTTATGTTTACCCCGTCAGCGAGAAACACATCAGATACCCAGCAGCCACCAGCCCCCCCCATTTGTATCACTTCTGCATTACATTTCCTTCTCTCTGTCTCGTTCTGTTACTCAATTGCTCTCCCAGTCTTCTTCACGCTCCCTTCACCCCCATGTACAGTCTGGAGAAAGGTTTACGTGCACAACATGTGGTGTCCCACCCAGAAAGCCGAACAAAGACTTGTGAAGAAATGTTTGCAGGCTGTGTCAGTCTGACTCATTGCTCACTCACATCTTCATTTCTACAGCCACGATGGTTTCTGCCAAACGTTATCAAATTGTTTGCCCGCCCCCCCAAACCTGTTTTGTTTACTCCAGTCAGAGGTAGAAGCGGGGGTTACAGTTCACAGATATGACATGGAATGTGTACACACATTTACAGACTTAAACTTTTACAGTATACATGCATATGTAAAATACAGTTCATCTCATACATAAGCACAGACACTCACACCCACCCTCACAATAGCCATACATACTGTGGGTCTGTACCTTGGAGTTGGTGTAATAATCAAGAAAGGAAGAAAATCAAGGCTCTTCCTCTGTCTGTGTTTTTAGCGTTTGTTGTTTAAAATGAAATATTTTTATGGATTTTTATTCTTTTTTTTTTCATGAGTGCTGATGGAAGGCACTCATTGATGTATTTGCGCCGTCTTACCCCATCATATTACATTGCTCGAGATGTCTGCTTGCCTTCTTAACACATAATTTATATTTGCCAAAGTACCTCTTGACTCTTGATCATGCTGGTATTTCCCTTTTTTACTGCAATAAAGACAACAAGAGGGTGAGCACTGGAGTCTTACAACAGCTTTGTACCACCGAAATACAATTTGTACATGATAATGAATAAATGTATGAATCAATCACAAGCTTTCTATTGGTGCGGTCTAATTATTTTTCTACCTGTGAAGGGTTATGTGTCTTGTTGTACTTCATATTTTCCGGGATTAAGAGGTTTTTTAAAATTACTATATTAAATGTCAAGTGTGGCTTAAAGGCTCAATTAGACCCCTGGCTCCTGTATTCCTCTTCACATTAGACTCCACCTGACTTATAGAAATCCACCTCAGCTACAACAGTAGCTCCCCAAACACGTGGCAGCTGATGCCGTGGTGACCTTTAGATGTATTGAGTGATGCTTCATATTGATTTGGTAGCACCGCAGAGACTTAACTGGATTCCACTGCCCTTAAAATCACTTCAATAAACAAGCTGGTGTTTGAAGAAGAAGGCAATGGCAATATTTGTTCCTTTGGGGGAAATATGTCAGTTTGCAGTTTCCAGAAATACATGACAAGATATATATTTTTATATGGTACCCACACTGGCCACTTTTATTTGGTACACTTGTTCAATTGTTATTGCAAACCTCTAATTAGCCATGTCTTATTAGTCACTTAGACATGTAGGCATGTAGACATGGTGAAAGGTCAACCTGGACAATAGAATAAGGAATGAATAGTGATTTAAGTGACTTTGACTGTGGTGTGGTTGTTGATGTCAGGCAGGCTAGTCTGAGTGATTCAGAAACGGCTTATCTACTGGGATTTTCCAGAAAAACCTAGGTTTCATAGAGAATGGCCCGAAAAATAGAAAATACCCAGTGAATGAGAGTTCTCTGCTGTTCTCTAATGCAACAGGTCAGAGGGGAATCACTAGTATCCTTTAAGCTAACTGGAGGGTAGCAGTATCTCAAGTAGTCACTTATTAGCTTAAAAACATCTCTGAATACACAACACCCTGAACCTTGAATCAGATGGGTTACAGCAGCAGAAGACCACCGGGTGCCACTCCTGTCAGCTAAGGACAGGAAACAGGCTACAATTCACAAAGGCTCACCAAAACTGGACAACAGAAGATTTGGTCTGATTAGTCTGCAGTGAAATTCAGATGGTAGGGTCACAATTTGGCATAAATAGCACAAACGCATGGATCCATCCTGCCTTATATCAATGGTTCAGCCTGGTTGGCACACTTTTATGGAGCTTGGTACCAACTAAGCACCATTGACCTGAGTGTTGTTGAGTGTGTATCCATCTTCTGATGACTGCTTCCACCATGTCACAAAGCTCAAATCATCTCAAACCGGTTTCTTGAACATGACAATGAGTTCACTGCACTCAAATGGTCTCCAGAGTCACCAGATCTCAATCCAATAGAGCACCTTTCGGATGTGGACCAAATATTGACCAAATTCTTTAAAGAACGTTTCCAACATCGTCTTTAGTGCCATGAAGAATTAAGGCAAATTCAAACGTTAAAAGGGGGTCCAACTTGGTATTAGCACAGTGTACCTAATAAAGTGACAGATGAAAACTGGTTAGATTAGTTTACCGAAAGGTCTTGATTAAGGTTAATCAAATCTGTCTACCAGGTCCATTAAAGCTAATGTTTAATTCTGCTTCATCTGGTGTGTGCTTAATTTGTTTGAAACAAACAAACAGAAACACTGGACTGTTTCTTGGTAGGGAGTACAGCCAGACAGCTAATGCTGTGGATTGTGCTGGCACTGTTCCTGAAACGGTGCCAAAAAGAACAAAACAGCCTGAGGTCAACACAAATAAACCGAAAGCGCCTTAAATGAAAGCTTTATTTATTTATGTATCGTTCAAATTAAAACTTTACTTAATTCATAGGCCCACCTTGACTTTGAAAGCATGAAAATGATTCATGAAGTTTACATTCATCCATATAAAACTTTGCAAATCAAATGGGAATAATAATATTTAGAATATCCCAATGTCCAGCCTTAGAAGCCACAACTCCCCCGCTGTTAGACAAATGCAAATAGATTTGTGTTGCCACAGTTTCTTGGCCTTAAAGTACATTTCAAGAATAAATTGGTTTTAGTTTTGATTTAAAAAAAAATAACATTTTAAATGCATGCTAAATGGAAAAAACCCCCAAAAAACCCATGCTTTACAGTCACCCGTGCTACATTTTCATTTGCAGGAAGTGCTGTCCCGTTCTTTTTAAATCACTCAAGCTGTGACATCAGGGCGTCGACTTTCGCTGGCAACACCGTCGCCCAGAAGAGAAAGGCAAGTTGAGATGAGGGTAAACTCCTTCAGATCAGCTGTCACAGATGTTGATCTTGACCCAGCTGTCAGTTCTCGGAGGATCATTGTGGATGAAGCACATTGACAGTAAGCCTGACAAGGATGTAGAAAGTGGTGCCCTGGAAATTAAAGCTGACACCTTGAAGCTACTAAGGTTTGCTTCCAGGTATAAGCTGCTGATCGAGAGGTCTGCCACGTGCGGCTGCGGTTTAGTGCGGATGTGTGTGGAGGTTAGCAAATCCAGTGTTGTGTTACAAGTCTAAGAAAAATAAATATCAATTTAATTAAATGAGGTAGCCACAATGTGAAATCAGACTACATGCCTTGCATCATATCTCAGATATGGATTTACTGCAAAATGCAAGCAGTTTCCTTTCCCACTGTCACCCTTGGTCATCTGATTGTTGGAGTTTTGTATGTAAAGCACCCTGAGGTGACTGTTGAGGTTTGCGGCTGTGTAAATAAAACTGAATTGCATTGAACATAACAGAGATAAAGTGCAGACAGATATTGGTTTCAATCAATTTTATTGGCTCTTTATGGCCCCAAATCTTTCCTTAAAAAAAAAACAGAACATAAATTACAAACAGCAGATATAGATATATATATATATTCATCAGGTGATTTTTACAACATTTAAATAAGAAAAAGAAACATCTACAGTAGCTCTCAAGTTTTAAGGACACAGATAATATCACTGGACAACAGTAACAGTTATAGTTCTGAAAACAGTCCACAGTCCTTCAAATACTACTTACATAAACTTGTCTTAAAAGTAGTCAATATGACTTATTACCAACAACATCTCCACAGGAAAATCAAAACAACTCCGTTAAGAATAGTTTTCGACTGATTCAAATTTGCAGGCAGAACGTACAGTATGTGGTACAAAAGGCTGGAACAGTGTTTCTGCATCGAGTTTACAGTGAAGTACAATTTAACACAATGCTTCTGTCGTCATGCTCACGTAGAAAATGACTGTTTGTTTTAATTAAGTCACCATTTGGTCCGCACCATTGGGTTTAAAAGGCTTGCTTGATGCATGCTGCACGTTTTTTTTTCTTTTCTTTTTTTAAATCTGACAGTCCTTGCTACATTCAAACTCATCAACAGGCCGCATACACAACTGACACCTCACATGTGATGAGGAGTCTGGACTTGTTGGAAAAGCTTCTTTGCTTACAGCACACTGGACGGGCTGAGACTCGCTGTGACGGGACACCCTGTTGACTGGGAGCACCTGCTTCAAACCAGCAGAAACAAACTGTGCAATGCTACGACATATAAAAAAAAAAAAAATTAAATTCCATTGCACATTTTAGCTTTGTCTCTTCTGTGGCCATCGATGCTGGGAAGGAAACTGCTCGTCTTCTTCGGAGAACAGTCCTGATTTTGATGGCTCTCGGATTAAGTCCCTAAAGGGAGATAACCAAGGAAGTGGCAACCTCTACCTCATCAACCAATAGTCCTGCTTTTTACAACCCTTCTTGTTTTTGCCTCTTTCTGTTCTTTATGACTTGCTCTCGATTGCAGCGGGGGCAATCATCATCATACTGGACTTCAGAGGGTAGTAACGGCCTCTCCAAGTCTTCCAGAAGATGCCTTGCTTTCTCTGGTGCCGCTGCTTGGGAGGAGGACTCTGGAAATATCTGCCATTCAAGTTGGAGCGCCCACAGTTACTGAACCACCAACCACCTAGAAAAAACAGGACGATATTAGGTTAGTTGATGCGTTTTTACTGGACTCTATGTGAGCCACACCTCGAGTTAATATCTGAAGGATGTTCATCATTATATCTTACCAGAGAGGTGCTTGGCACAGTTGGTGTCACTTTTCTGGTCATTGTCCTGGTCATGGGTGGAGAAAGGCAGACCGGAGGCGGCGTCAGTGGCCAGGGAGCTCTCGAGGTCACTCAAAGTGCCAGCCTTCTGAATCTGGAGGGAATATTTGGTTTCCTCTCCGCCCATTTGGAAAGGGAGACGGACGGTTGCGAGGTCATCCACCCAGTCAGAGAGCTTGATGTTGAGGATGTAGCCGCCATCTTTGGCAATAGAGTAAATCTTCTCTAAACCTAACCAGAACTCTCCTGGAGAGGAAGGAAAGAAGAGGAGTTTGAGCTCTGTTTGCATGTGGTCCATTTCAGGTTTAAGCGTTAAAACGTTTTTGGAGGGTATTTCTGGTACTAAAAGGCAGATAACCTGTCTGAACACTGTACCAATCAGCCAGTGAAATAAAACTCAAAAAAGCATTTACCATTCAGGCTGCCGAAGCCTTTCTCGTAGGCTTCCCACAGCTGGTCAAAGTCCACTGAACCATCTTGGCGCCTCTGAATCACTGTCCATCCGCCGTCTGGATAGAAAAACAGAGAAAGAATGATCAGAACATATTCCATCTGATGAAACAGCAGGTTCAAAATCTAAAGGAGTTTTGCTCCACGTACCAGCTGTCATCTCACAGAAGACTTCAAAGGGCTCTGAGTTTGCTGGCTGGATGGCGTACACCCCACTGGTGGTCTCTCCTCTCATGAACAGCTCGTGGCAGTCCGATGCTGTCTCTGGAAAAAGAACAAAGAAGAAGGAAAAAACGTTAAAACTCGGTCTGTATCACGGATGCCTTTTCCCTGGATGTGCTTTAGACATGTTGCGTTTTTAGTGCAACCGCTGTGCTCAAATTTAGCCCTAGCTCCCTCAAATGTTTTTATTTTGGTAATCCTGCCCAGCTTTCAGAAATAGGTCATTCACAGTTAGTGAATCTTTCAGTAATGGGCTTCTGCACACTACGTGTAGAGTGTTTTCAAATAAGACTATCTCTCCAGGGGAAAGAAAAATAAAAGCTTATCACTATGTCTGGAGATATGAGTGTGTTCCTGATAAAAAACAAAAAAAAACTTTGACCTAGCTTTAGCAGGACTGTTGTAAACATGACCTTTCTCCCAGTTCCCAGGCAGTCTGCCCTCTTTAAATGCTGGGCCGTGCAGCCTATAGAGTTACATAGTCCTATCCTTTACATTCCTCTGCAACCTCCACTCCCCCGCCCTCTCGCTCGTGTGTACGATCCCCTTCCTCCCCCTTGGCCTGTCACACCTCCCTCACGTGCACAGCAGCCGCTTAGTGACCAAGATGTGCATGGCTGCTGCATGCATGGGGAATGATCACAGCGTGGTGTAGGGATGAGGGGGGCTGTTGTTGTATGCAGAGCAGGGGTCTCCAGAGCTGGCATGTGCTTTAATAAGGGACGAGGCTAATTGCACCCCTGCCGTAATCCTTTTTAGTTAGGATGACATCATGTAGTGCAGTTTAATATCCTGCCAAAGCCTCCTCACAATTTACTGTGCATATATATTTTAATTTGGTTGTTGTAATTGTTTCAGTGAAAGCTCATCAGCTGATCACACAGTAGCAAAATCTGTTTGTGTGAGGTGACCTTTTCTTCTTTAGAGAAATGAATTCTTGGTGACTTGTTGTGGTGACTGTCTGCTCAGGGGTCAAGGGTTCTCCTGAACTTTGGCACATTTCTAATTCATTATAATTGGAAATAAGGAGGAGATGGGGAGGTGGGAGGTTTGTGCACAGGGATGGGGGAGGAGAGGACGACCAAAGGGAAAGGAGGCTCAGGAGGAGGAATGCCTGTTTGATGGTTGTAGGGCAAAGGTTGCTCATTCTTCAGGGATGTAAAACTGTTTGTTTAACAGAAAAAGGTGGGACATCTTGGAAATGGGGAGGAGGTGAGTGTCTTCAAAACAATATACGATATCTGTACAAAGTTCACAGATAAATTTAGACTGCCTTTCCCCTTTGTTTTCCTTTATTATTATTATTTTGTATTTTAGTTAAGACCCAAGGGGAGAAATCTGAATAAGAGTCCAAGACAACCTTGTTGCCCTTTCCCTCCTCCACGGCGCAGAAATGATCTGAGCGTAATCCTGGCATGCTGTCTGACCCTGACTGAATTCTCCCAGAGACCAGCAAACTTTCCCCCAGTTGAAACCTTTCCAGAATAACTTTTTTCTCTCCCCTATTCCTGAATCCTGCTGATGTCAGAGCTTTACGGTGTAATTGTGATTTGAATGACTGAACTCCAGTGTTACCTCAGCCATATTCACCTTTCACCTAGTTCACACACATGGCTATTACAACCCGAGAATTCAGTTTGAATATATTCTTTTCTATTTGTATTCATTTATAATTACTGCAATTATTCCATATGTGCAGATTTCAGCTTTATGTAAGATTAAAAAGGAATAAAATGAGATCTATATGTAATCTGGTAGAAAGCTCAGATTTCCTTATCTTCCCCATTTGTTCTGCATCCAGTCCAGTCTAGTCTGGATGAAACCAGTCATTCATGCTGGTTCAGTTACAGCAGCTGCTTTGCGTGCCTGCAGTCTGAGAGCCTTTCACAATTACTGTAAACCACAGTATCAGTTGTGCTGACTAAACACCTTACTAATTTCCCGTTCAACTCCTGCAGCCATATTCCAGCAGCTTCCAATTGCTATTATGACTAAAATCCCTGAAATGTACGATAGACTCAGTTTACAATAAAAACAAACAAACAAACAAAAACCCCTAAATTTATACTTTTCTAATTTTTAAAATGTTGTAAACGTGACTGTGTTAATGCTGTACCGTATTTAACGCGTAATACTAATATTTCGCTCGCTCTCAGGGATTGCACCTGTTGGTATTTTTGGCGTCACGCTGAGCTGAAAAGCTTGTCCCGAATTGATTAGTTTCCTTGATTTTAATTGCTAGTGATTTAAGCTTCTTTGTGGCCTTACTAGACAGATGGTCTGTCACATTTGGCGTCAGATTTTGTCCAGTCGACTTAAGACAGTGTCAGGGGGGGATTTTGGACGCTTTTTGGCTTTACTTACCGGCCGGCGAGTCGCGCTGCTCCGCGACACCACTCTGCACGGAGCTCTCGGAGTTGCTGCTCCGCTGGGAGGCTTTCTGTCTTGACTGCTGGATCTGAAAAAGGTTGCGAATCAGTGATGAGACAAAAAAATATGACAAAATAATAATAATAATAATAAAGATGTTTAAAGGATTTTTTGTGCGAGCCGTGTGCGTAAATGTGGCTGCTTACTTCACTCTGCAGGGTCCTGATGCGCACGTTCTGTTTGTCAAGCTTATCCTGCTGAAGTCTGATGCGCTCCATCAGATCATCAATTCGTCTGTTCTGGGTCTCCAGCATGAGCTGACAGAAAAATAAGACACAGGTGCAACAATATATATTATTTTATCACTTTTATTCGACGACGTGTTTGTGCGTAAAATAAATCCATCGCGCAAAGAAGGTCCTCCAGTTAACACCGCAAATAGGGTACCTGTAACAGTTTCAAACTGTTGTTTGAAACTTGTTTTTTTTTTTTTTTTTTAATCCTACAATGACAAGCCAGTAGTGTGTAGGTGTAGTTATGTAACCCCTTCGCCGCTCGAGATTTTCCAGCTCACCATACAAAGCTCTCCGACTCACTCACTGCTTTGTAAACGAAGCGTTGCTAAGAAAGCAAAACTTTCATGAGAACTTTCAGTGTCCGTGCTGCAAAATGCAACAGCTTTGGGAAAACAACGGAAAATTCTTGCAGCTGATGCTCGCAGAGCCTTTTTATCCGGCAGCTCTGTCTGCACGTACTGCACGTTTATCTACGCCTGCAGGTTTGTTAACCGAGTAACCCTCCACTCCGGCTTACCACCACCCGCTGCTTACGCTGTTTAATTTTATCTAGGACCACTGAGTGTTCAGACGCCCCCACCCCCACCCTCCTCAGACACACACACCTTGTAATCGTTGGATGCTGTAAATCCACTGACTTTATAACTCCTCGTGCAAAATCCCTTTGTACCCCTTTGTACTTTGAGGGGCCTACATGGCCCCTCAAGTATCTTGAAAATAAGGAAAATGGTTTGCACACAGTGGAAGGCTTCATTTCAACTAATTTTCCTCCCAGACTAACTTTCATTCACCTTATTCAACATAGTTCTAATGATCATCATTAATCTACACACATAATCTGCTCCATGCTTACCTGGATGTTGTGAGCATCACTGCTGTTCCTGGCACCAGCATTCATGTCAGACATCCCTCCATCTCCCTGCAACATGCCGTCCACCTTCTCCTCCAGCCGGCTGAGTCTTTCACTCATTGTCCTTCTCTCGTGCTGCATCTCCTCTGCCTTGTCCCTCAGCTCGGCTGTGACATTCAGCACCTGCCCCTCTCTGTCTTCCAGTCCCTGGGCCCGGGCTTTCAAAGCCTCTCCCTCTGCTTGCAGCCTCTGGCTTTCCTTCCCCAGTTCGCTCACAGTTCGATTGAAGACTTTCAGTTTGCTTGACAGGTCCCTCATCTGAACTTTAGTTTTGTCCACATGCTCCTTCAGCCCCTGGCCCAGTTGCAGGAGGCCATGGGCAAGGACGTTAACATCATCCCATGCTGCATACTGGACACGCTTCTCCTTGGTAGCACCACCAGAGCTTGAGGCTCTTTTCCTCTCCACTGGGAAACTTGTGGCCATGAGCACCACCAGGTAGAGAGTCAGAGTTGCCAGTGTTGTCTTCATTTCTGCCGTTTTACTAAACTTCTGAAATACGTCTGTAAACTGTGTGCAGAATTGTGCAGTGTCCTGCCTTCTCTTCTCGAGTTGGATCTGATAGTTCAGGTTCCTGGATAAACAAGCTCAGTGCTGCTATTATATAGTTTCTCAGCCGTCAAGTCAAAGCTGTGAACCGCCTGCCATTGGCCAGCTGAGGAGAAGGAGGCGTGCAGTCACTCTCAGGTTTCTGTCCCTCCTCCACCTCTCTGTTAACTCTTCCTGTCAGAAGCTGACGCCAGAAATGATAAAGTGGTGTTCATCTCTGTGTGCTGGGAGACGTGACAGTTGTCTACCCTTCTATGATTTTTAATAATAGTATAGTCTGATCATTATGAGTGTAATATGATTATGAGTACATGAACATTCTGAAATTAGTTGATAATGATACCAGAAGCCAGATAAAAGGTTATATTCTTTGATGAACAATGTGGTTCTGTGTTTGGAGAGTTCGTGCCGGGGAAAGATAAAGCACAGACCTTTACTGAGCCTCTTCTTTGTGTCATTAGTTCATGCTGACAGTGAAATAGCTGAACTTATTTTATTCATCATTTAAAATCAAGCCAGCATTCAATTTTCTGTGTTCTTCTGTACTCGCTCGTATTATTTAGATCATGTGCCTCATGCTGTTTTCATTTAAGCAGATAACAAGCTGTGAAAATGTCAGTGTCAAAATGTTACAGGTGTGATTCAAATTAAAAATACGAGAGAAGGTGCACCATGATCACAAATGTGAGAGAGAATCTAGCCATTACTGATTTATAAATTAATCTCCCTTCATAGTAAACGTTGAAATACTTAAAATTCATATGACTGAAATGAAACACATTAATCTGAAACGAGCATCTTGAGCTACTTTTATTCATTAATGGATTTGTTGTTGAGCAATTTACATTTTTTATTAAATATCAGAAAACAGTGAAACTGCATGTTTGTCCACTGAAATCTTAAATTATCTTTTGTGTTAAACACTAAAAAAACTCACAATCATCCAGTTTCCAAAAATATAAATAATCTTCAATTGTTCATCTTTGAGAATTTGGGACAAAGAAATTAAAATATATATATATATTTGCTTTAAAAATACCAAGAATGGGTAAAGATAAAGTTAAATAGCTATTGAATTTCTCCTCTGACATCCTATTGGGAAAAAATCAGTCCAGAGAAATAGCTATTTAGCCTTTATCTGGATTTTTCTTTATCATAACTCCTTGGATAATGCAAGGAACGCGTGTCATCGGAAGAGGAACGTGCGTATTATTTGGCCTGAGGTTCTCCATAGTAAAGATCTGCTGCTGCTCAGAAGCCTTGAGGACTGTGAGAATTAGGGGAAAGTTCACACAGCACACAGAATGCCAATATTACGGGTTCTATTTTTTTTTTTTTAAACAACCTCTATTGGCAAGCCCTACGTGATCTGGGGGGAGACCACAATGAAGTCCTGGTTAACCCTCTCCTGTCTGCAGGCCAGACTAAGTAGGTGAAAGGTGACTCAGAGACTGCTGACAGTGCTGGGATGGGGAAACTCAGCACCCTCATTCATGGACTGGAATGCAACAAACATTCATTATTTCCCCCCCAAAGCCTCAGCAGGGTTAGGGGTTTCCACTGAAAGCCCTCAGCGCTCCAGTTAAAAATAGGCTTTTCTTGTTCAGTTTTATGCCCTTCATGTAATATGAGCGCTGAGGTCAACCCACACACATTTACCTTTGTTTTATCAGACTGACACACTGCAGGGATGATTCATATCCTCTCAGTTACAGTACAGCAGGATTATCACTGAACGTAAACATGTTCTGTATATTTACTGAATTTTTTTTTTACAGTTTAATGAAAGGCCAAGTGATTGTAGAGCAGGCACAAGCAGGATTACTGCATAACAAAAAACAGACTCGATTCATCCAACAATTCCTGTAATGAACCCGATGACTGTCTGGTTTACATGTGTCATGATGGTACATGCTGAGTACGTACCAGCCTTTATGCAGTCCTTCAGCACAATACAGAACTTGGGAGGGATGTGAGCCACAGTAAGGGTGTAAACGAACGAAGGATTATTTTTTTTCCTGTAAAGATTGCTAAATATTCCATCTGTCATGTGTGGAAAAAACAAGCTGTTTGAATGTGTCTGTTGAAGGAGACCTTGACATACAGCACACTGGACCGTTTCAGACTGTTGTTTTTCAGATATTTAGATTTCATCAGGGGTAGAAGTATTCAGATGCTTTACTCAAGTACACACAAGTATTTTCACAAACTGTGCTCATTACCCACAGCAAAGCAGTCTATTCTATTCTATATCATTTAATTATGTGATTTATAGCATGCTGCAGGTACACTATTAACATTAAGCTGCATTTTTAATGTTTTCATCTATTGACATGCTGCTGGAAACTTTAATCAGTGCCAGTGTTATTATATTTTACAAGATCATATGTGTAGAGTTTTAATGTATATGGAAAATAGTAACTGCCATCCAAAAAGTGTAAAGTTAAAAGTACATGATCTATCAAAATGTAAGGGACTTATGACACAAAGTAGCTACTGGAATTACTCAAGGTATGTACAAGTACCCCAGAGCTTAGTATTCGAGTAAAAACAAGAATAAAATCAGCTCAAACATGAAGAGCCGATGCTGTCAGCAGACAGTTTATATATTTACTCCAGAACAGACTAAACCCATTGATTAAACAAACTGTTGTTATCATTTTTTAAAAATTTGTTTAATGTCACGGATGTTAAACAGTGTGGGAATCAGTCTCCCCCGTTTCCTCCGAGCGAGCGTGTTTCCCTGCTCATCACCGCATCCACACCTCACTGCCACAGCTGCTTATTCAATTTCCCAAAATGGCCGCTCCCATCTCTGGCCGGCATGCTGACCTTTTACCCAGATTCCAAACACAGAACATCTGTAAATCCTAGTGCAGCCCCCCCTCCACCCCTACAGACATGGTTGTGTACGGGGGAATGGAAAATGGGAAGAATGAAAGAAGAAAAAAAAGCAGGTGCTGGAGGCAGTAAGCCGGTTCTCATGGGCTGGCTGTTTCATGAGGTTTTTGGGCGATTTACGTCACACTTTTTTCCACTTGTCTTTGGCGGAAGTTCACATCCCAAAATATTTAAATGAAGCAAATAAGGCAAGGCAAGGCAAGTTTATTTATATAGCACAATTCAACAACAAGGTGATTCAAAATAAAAATAAAAATGAAAAACTGAAGAGAAACCCAGAGGGAAGAAAACAATTGAAGCTTCTTCTTTTATGTCCCAGTTTGATGAAATTTATTTTTAATATGACCTATGAGATTATAAATATATGATCACACAAGACAGGCTCAATATTACAAACAAATCCATCATCACACATATCATGAGATATTCATGAGGAGCAGGAAAGCAGTGACCTTTCGAGCCGACTGCACAGCCGGCGAACGGAGCTCATGACTGCTCTGTGATTGACTCAGTGAAGATGGATTAAGGATGCAACTCTAGAAGACGAACAGGCCTGCATACAACAGGACTGGTCATCGATAAAAGGCTGGTTTTATTTATTTATTTATTTTTAATAATAGGGGTGATATCAGAATTATATATATATATATATATATATATGTATAGCTTTTACTTAGAGTCAATTTTAACTATTGATTAGAGCACCAAATCACAACAACAGTCGCCTCAAGCCGCTTTATATTATAAGGCAAAGACTCTACAATAATACAGTTTTACTCCTGGTGTAGTGTATCAGTTTTTTTTATTTAAAGGAAGGGTAACATGAAAGGTGGCCCTGATAGTCATGAAACATGCACCATAAGAGATCCATAGTGGATTGCAGCCGTAGCTAATTAAACATTTATTTAAATTTACAGTAATAAATCAGACCAGCGTGTCTGACACCACAGTAAAAAGTGGACATTTTTAAAATATACATCTTTCAAGATATTTATTTAAGCAGAGATACACTCAGGCACCATCCAGATGTAGAGGGGAACTAGCTAGAGCCAGTTTTCCAGCTCCTGTCCTCCAAATAAATGCCAAAGAAAACACACTTCTGCCTCCCAGTGGCCAGAAGCGAGAGCATACCCTGCCTACTTGCTCAGCCTTGACTTGTACTCATCTGTCTACATGGAGGGGTGGTGGTGGTGGGGGGGTCTTCAGTGCCTGCTTTACCGGTTTCGCCTTAAGCGCTGCATACTGAATGCGACGCAGCATCGAGCAAATCAAAACCTGCCAGTTTCTTTTAAGCCTCCAGCTGTCCTGAAACATGAGGTGTGACTTGTTTCACCTCCAGCTGGGTTCATTGGGTACATAAAAGAAGGGGATACGGGAGGATGATAGAAATAAACAATTCAATACATGCCCCCGTTTACATATTGCATGTTCCAAGAGAATCCTTCAGTTTCCACACGCTAAATGTCAGAATTATATGCCTGTTTGTGAACTTTAACAACCTGCTTAACCTAACTGTGACTTCTCAGCTCTTTTCAGTAAAATCGTGTATCTATTTTTCTCTTTGAGTTCAAAACATTTGGGACAAAAAACAAGTTATGTAAGGAAAAAGAATGCATAATTACTATTGCTCTTTTTGTGCAGCTGACAAAACACACACAGTGTACTGCGTGTGTATATAATTATTCATTATTGCTGAGCACACAGACAAACACCTTTTACAAGTCACCTCCTCTCAAACCTACATGCACAGACATGCTGCATGATACAAATGAACGTGGCGCTTCTGCTTGACTGACAGCTTTGGGATATTTTAACTTTTCCGATTGGACATATAAGGAACACATGCAGACAGATGCTGGATGCTTTTCCCTCAGTTTTTTTATTTTTATTTTTTTATTGCTTATGGACTAAACGAGTAACCCAGATGCAGGAAGCAGAAAAGTACACAATGTCACCTACACATTTTCCATTTTGGAAAATTTAGATATGTATAGACTGTGGCTGAGATCAGCAGCTGTCTTCCTGTCATATATATATTTTTTTCTTTTGATGGTGCCGGAGATCCACAGTGATTTACACACTTCTGGGGTTAAACCAAGTACATTGAACAAACTAATGGTATCCATTTAAGACTTTGAAGAGTAATAGAGTCGTCCTCAGGCTAAATTCAGCAAGACTATACAGAGAAATGTAATATAAGGACAGTTGGGTGACAGATTGCACCAAGAATTTGAGTCAATTCTGCCGTCTAAAGTGTGATCTCTTTTTTCCTCCCTTCTGGCCACAAAATCCAGAGTTACACAACAGCTATAAAAGCACAGCACCAAGATGAAATGCTGGGATGGTTACTAATGAAAACAACCAGGAAAGCCATTGAGAGAGTAGGCCAAAAGCTGCTTTTCAGCATGTTTTTGCTTTTTGTAAAGATAAAAAGAAAGATATTCTATGTTAACTACTTTCCACATCTGTGCAACGCTAACCGGTCCCAGCCCAGCAATTCAATTCAATTCAATTCAATTCAATTCAATTCAATTCAATTCAATTCAATTCAATTCAATTCATATAGCACCAAATCACAACAATAGTTGTCTCAAGGTGTTTATACTGTAAGGTAAACACCCTACAATAATACAGAAACCACAACAATCAGACGACCCGCTATGAGCAAGCACTTGGCGACAGTGGGAAGGAAGAACTTTCTTTTAACAGGAAGAAACCTCTGGTATGCTATGTCTTGGAATGATACTGCCTAAGTTATATATATGTAAACAGAATTGGTCCTAGCATTGAACCCTGTGGTACTTCATAATTAACCTTTATTTAGAAATGATTGCCAGGCATTTTCTTCCTTTAAAAAAAAGAAGAAAAATTCTCAAAATTGAAAACAACTAGTGTACTTCCAAAAATGTAAATCTAACGGCTGCCTAGCTCTGCACAAACAGACAACCAAAAAATATTCTCCTCACAGCAACTCTAAACATTTACAGGGATCATGGTGTATCTTTTTTAATCAGAACAAAATGTTTAAATAAGGAAGACCCGCCCCATGTTTGAGGTCAGGTAACTGTCTTTGAGGCTGTAACTATCTCATTTATTAAAGCACAGATTTTATGTGGAGTGAGATCAAAAACCTAATCAGTTTATTTCTATGTATTCCTTTAACAGTGTGTACATGCCGAGGAACCCTGTGGTAATATATACACTATGCTCTGAAAACATAAGCCACAGGAGAACAAAAAGAGTTTCCATGAATTCCTAACTAAATGCTGGAGCTGTAAATAAATATAAACACATATCTATATTGGCTTGGGACTTTGAACGATCTCTCCAGAACCCGTCTTTTACATTTCATGGACTTAAACCGCAAATCTCTGTGGCTGTTTAGTCTCCTTGGGGTTTCAGAGGATGCAGCTTTGTTCCTTGTTTGTCCCCAAAACGAGCCCCTTGGTGTGTACCCCAGTTACTGAGCCTGATTCCCATGAACTAATCGGCCTCTTATGAAACATTCATGCACGCACACTGAGTTTACCACGGCGTAAGGAGCACTTTGGGTCACAGGGTGTAGGTCGCTAATCACAATGATACTAATTCACTTCTCAATTAATTCTAATCAACAGGAGTGGAGGTGGAAGAGACACTTGAACTGAAGTGGGATCTGACTGTGAATGAGGCTTTTTGTGGGAAAGCTGAGGGTACTGGCAGACAACCTCCCCAGCGTTAAGCAGCTGGTGGTTTGCAGAAGAAAGAGAAGGAAAGTAGGCTTGTGTTACAGAGTGTTCTTGCTAAATAGACGAGGCTCTGACCTGCGAGTGTGTCCAAGCAGATGTGCACTCTTTAGCACTGACATTTCTGCAGGACTCGTGCTCTTATGTCTCTTATTCCTGCTGCGAAAATGACAATACGCTAAATTTGTTTGCAGTGAAACCACCCACCTCCTGTGAGAAGACAGTGTCATGCAGCATTTGTGTTTTGCAGAGGCGACTCTAACACTGGCAACGCTTTGCTTATTACATATTAATTAAGACATTTTGAGGTTTTTTTTACCTGAGTGAAAACATTTAAAAGGAAATCCACCACTTGAACCACTTCAAGAATTATAAGATTCCACATCGAGTGCATGACCTCTGACCATCTGCTGAATCCCCATTAAAACCCCAGTGACTGCCTTCATCCGCATTAATCCAAATCCAGAATCCTAATTGGAACTGTGGCACCAGAAAGCAGTTCACGCTTTGCTTTCCCCCCCTTTTTTTCCCTGTGTTTCACAAGTAACTGTGCAAATCAGAGCTATTCTTCTCAGCAGTACAGAAATGGAATTAAAAGAAGCAGTAATAATAATAATAATAATAATGCATACACAACAGTTTTAGCCAGTATGTTATTTTGTGTGTGTGCTTTTTCTTTACTTCTTTATTATGGTAAATAAAAATAATTTTGTCTTTTCACCCTGCCTGAAAGTTGGTACATAATCTTTTCTACGCATAACAGAAAATAGATCATTCACCTGATTTCTCCCAAATGAGCTCAGATAGACAGAGAGAATAACGTCCAATTGAAAATTTGGTAAATATTTTTTGTTTAAAACTTGGATTTTAGCTTGGCAAATTCCATTAAAGCTTGAGTGCTGGGTGTGTCAGCAGCTTGGGCTTGTACAGCATTATTTTGATTTTCTGTGGCTCCATAAACCCATGTAATAAATGCCAAAATCTTTAAGGAATGTAATATAAAACCTAAATGCAACACCACTGAAACTTAACTCTTCAGTGACCTCTGCAAAATTTTAGCATGTGCCAGCGACTGCATATTGTGCGTGCATTCAAACTGTCATAATATGTCTCTTTCTGTATTTTAGAGAGCACATCTGAACTGATGTGAAATCAACACCACCTTTAACTCAGATAATATTGGTTTCTCGAGCAGGTTTTGCAATGTTTAAGCCCGCTGGCTACTGTGGTTTGTGCTGTACATGACGCTACAATGACAAGCAGTGATGAGCAGCATACTGATTCATTTTTTTTTACCTAGAAGCTGTGATCCATATATGAAGCATATAAGTACATGAAGAAATAATGCAGGGATGTGGAGACCGAGTGCTTCCTGAACCCGACTGTACTTTTAAATTCTCCAAAGTTGTGTGGCATGGCCATAAGACAAGCCAGATCACATCACCCCACACAGACATTTTCATGTCTGGAACAATACATGATACCGTGCCAGTACTGACGTTTTTCCAGCAGTTATGGGACACAAAGCCTTGTAGCTACAGTGTTTACTTAAAAACCTGTGCTAGAGAGCTTCAAAACAGTGTTTTTTTTTCTTTACCATCCCTCCACAACAGGCTTTTTATCAGACGCCAAGAATCTGACCCTGTATTTGAGCCCGTCACTCTCCCGTCTGTGCGAGCACCTGCTGTTGTGCGGCGAATTGTGAAATATTTTGCATAAGTCATGCACACTGTGTGTGTGTGTGTGGGAGTGGGAGTGGGGTTGGGAGGCTGCTTTATAAAATAAATAAATAAATAAGTGAATGTATTGTGTTTCTGACCTTCGCACAATGAAGCTGCCCCCCCCCCTCTTTGCACTTTAGCTTACATAAAAGCAAATCAAGCATGTCTAAACTGTGTTTTGCATTTTATCACCCAGCTGCTTCTTCTGCTTATATATTTCTTTTTTCTGTGGCATGCTGTTCATGGTCACATGGTTATATGTGCATCTCTTTCTGTCTGTATTCAGAGTTATAGTTCAGGCAAGATCTTGCGTGTTATTTCAGCATGTTGTACTGTTTTTTTTGTCCACAGTTGTGAATGAAAACAGATAAACAGAATCAGCATGTTCTGAGTGAAAGATGAACTGTGCATGCTTGCAAGTTTTTATTCTGTCTTTTTAGCATTTCCCCCTTATAAAGATTCTCATTGACACTGATTGTGAAAATCTGGCTAAGTGGACCAACGTCATTTTCCACAAATTAAAGGCGGGAAATAAGGATAACCTTTTCAAATGCAGAGTGTACTATAGTTCAGTAAACAGCGGGGATGGAAGGGAACAGGGAGGGTGACAAAGAACTAGATACCAGCAGAGGGACTGAAAGAGAGGGGCAGGGAATGACTTCTAGTTACCTCTGGGGTTATTGTCCTCCTCTGTGTCCTATGGGCCCCATTTGTAAATTTCATGGCCTTGACCCAGGTCGTGGTTGGGTTCAGAGTGTGTACATCGGTGGCTGTCTCCCCTTGGAGGTTCCATCACCCCTGCGCTCCACTTCCTGTTACCCTGTATGCAGAAACAAAGCCCAAAGCCTTTTGCCAAGTTCCTTCATTTCCAGCGAGTCCTCTTCTAATATTTATAAGAACGTTATCATTAAGTGACTTAAACAATACCTTTATACACACTATACTTTTTGCATTGTATTACTTGAGACCTTATAGAACATACTGGTACAGAGGAAAGTATATGACGCTTTAAAAGAAGCCACAATAGCTATTTGCTTTATTGATGGCTATATAACTTATTACTAACAATTTAATAATGAACTATATCAGTATAAACTTTTTTACCTTTAGTTTTATACTTTTTGATGACACTAAAGTTGCATTTTGATCAAGCAGAATAAGAAACACAGTACTTTCGTGTTGTAGGAGATGCACTGTTAAACGCTTTTATACTTACTGATACATTTAGCAACGTTATTAGTCATTGGGAGTTTTGCTTTAGGTCGTCCGCAGATCCACACATACACCTTTCAGCTCTGTCGTCCTCGCCACCAACTCCAAAACACACCAACAGCGCTACAGTAGCTGCACTTCTACAAGTCATAATGTCCTTGATTTCTTCCTGGTTTCTCTGGAACCGTGTTAAAGATCTGAGACAAACAGACTTGTTGTCTCAGACTGCTGATGTTTTCTCCTGGCTGGGTTAGACCTTGGTGGCATGCAGGCAAACAAGTAGAGACCTTGGGATGGATTTTCTTCTAACCTGGTGTATTTCTGCTTCACAAAAAGAGTGGAAACAAGGACTGGTGGGAGATATGGGAGCGATACGGAAGAGGTGGTAAACACATGCCAAGCGAAGTTCTTGAAGGGTTGTTGACGCAGAGGGTTGGAGAGGGGCAGAATGACAGTGACGCAAGGGCCAAGGTGACATCGAGTTGTTTTCATGCACGGAGCTGCTGAAGACTGAAAACATAAACACAGTAGGACGCTCTCTTCTTCCTCATGTACTGCTTCTGTTGTTCCAGAGAACGCTGATTTTGAAGCGTTTGTGAGTAACAGTCAGCTACAAGCTGAAGTGTGTTTTCTGATTTGCAGGTAAAGCTCATTTGGGTAAATAACCACTTTAGGATAAATGGAGTTTATCAGGATTCATGTCTGAAGGTTGAAAAGAGACAAAGCAGTTTGTCTCTTCTCCCCTCTGTCTCTCACCTCTCTCACTGTGTTATTTTGTCTCCTTCAGGTTCTCCGAGAAAAGCTGTCAAGTGCCAGCACGCTCTCCCTTTACCCTGGCAGCTGAATAGATTCCAGGTATTAATTTTTGGCTTGGTGTCAGATTTCCTTTCTGGTTCTACATATACTACACGTTGATCCTTTCTTGTAGAAGTCACAGATATTTTCCCAATCTTTTTAGAACTCATACCTGAGTTCAGTTTCACTAACCACACTCAAGCCTGATTACTGACAGACCTGTTTAATCGAGAAACGACTTAAATAGAAGGTGTCTGACAAAGTGAAGCATTAAAAGATCTCAAAAAAGCAACACATTGCGCCACGATCTAAAAAAAAGCTGAGAAATAAAGTCATTGACATCTCTCAGAATGGAAAGGGATTACAAAGTAATTTCTAAGGTGTTAGGACATCACTGAACCACAGTGAGACCTATTATTCACAACTGGAGAAAACTGAAATTACTCCAAGAGCATATTGATGACTCATCCAGGATGTCTTACATGATCTGAAGACATGCAGGCCTCATTTGCCTCAGTTAAGGTCAGAGTTCATGATTCAACAATAAGAAAGAGACTGGGCAACAGTGGCACCCATGGGAGAGTTCAAGGATAAATCCACTGCTGACCAAAAAACCTCCACAAAGCCTCTCCTCACATTTACCAAAGAACATCTTGATGATCCCCGAGACTTTTGGGAAAATATTTTGTGGACTGACGACACAAAAGCTGAACCTTTTGCATTTCATTAAGCATATCATACCAGCAGTCGAACATGGTGGTGATGATGTGATGGGCTGGGACCGCTTTGCTGCTTCAGGACTTGGACAATTTGCCGTAACTGATGGAACCATGAATTCTGTTCTCTACCTGAAGATCCTGAAGGAGGATGTCTTACCATCTGTTCATGCCCTGAAGCTCAAGAATGCCTGGATTAAACAACAGAACAATGATCAGAAACACACCAGCAAGTCCACCTCTGAATGGCTGAAAACCCCCCCAAAATGAAGGTTTTGGTGTGGCCTAGTCAAAGTCTGAACTTAAATCAAAGATTAAGATGCTTTGGTCTAACCTTAAACAGATCGTTCATGCTCAAAAACTCTTCAGTGTGTCTGATTTAATTATTTCTGGAAAGAAGAGTGGGCCAAAATTCCTCCACATGGGATGTGAAAGACCCATTGTCAGTTAAAAGAAGTGCTTGATCGCAGTTCTTGCTGCTATGGTTGGCACAAACATGTCAGTGTGACAAATGTGCAAAAAACTATTAAATCATGAAGGGGGCAAATACTTTTTCACTGCACTGTATGTCTGAAAAAGGTGCCTAAGTGTTTAAGTTAAACTCAGCTTTGCACACAACCTGTCTGTAAAACAGGCCAAGGTAAAATAGGAGATCATTAAACTTACAGTGTACATAACTCAAACTGACCTCCTTTCCTGTTTAAACAACCGCTGAGATCCTTCAGAAACCCCAAGCTGGAATTTAGCCAGATACCTTTGCAGAGTATTAATTTACAGACTGCGCATTATTCCTCTAACTTATTTCATGACATTTACACATCGTTCAGAGGTAACTGACCTTAAAGTTCTGTAGTCCTCAACATTTAAACATGGCCACCCTAAACCTGGATCACCAGCATTCATGACCAGATTTCACTTCTAACACTGCAGAACAGAAAAGTAGATCAAGGAGACAGAACATTTCAAAACTGCATTTAGCAAAATTGGAAAGATCTGGAGGGGAAAGCATTGCTATAGCTGTGTTAACTAGTACATCCTCAGCTTTTATCTAAACTAGCTGAAAAAACGAGTCACATAAAGGTGTTTTGAACAATTTGAATCTGTTTTTAATGTGTTCATTAGCTATACAACGGCTTTGGAGTGGTGCTCAAACAGTGGGGAGCCATTGCAGGCCGACAACCAGTTAAAAATATGAAATAAAACTAATGTGGATAAATATGATTTTTAGTAGAAAACAGACAAGTTCTGGTGATTTTTAATGACAGATAAAAATTATGTTTTGTGGCGTTTTTTCAGCTTGTTTCATTACTATTAGAGTAAATGATGGAGAAACAACACTGCTGGAAATGAACGCTGGTATAGACGTTTAAGTTACTTAGTCTAAAGGAGAGAGCTGCACGTATACAATGAGGGGATGTCTTCTTACATGCAGTCGATTGTGCTGTACCTGAAATGGAGGTCAATTCAGTTAGTTTTTAAAACTCAGACACTGCCCCCTGCTGGACAGAATGTAAACTGCACAACAATGACGTGCCAGCTAAATTTGTGGAAATTCCTTAACTTTCATGCACAACAGTACATCAGAAAACAGCTATATTTAGCCTTGTAAGCTTTGGGTTTTTTTTTCTTTTTTTAAAAAATCTGCTCATCTTTGTCTGGGTAAAAGTAATTAAAGAAATATTTACAGTAGCTGGAGGTTGAAAGGCGAAGCGGAGATGGTTTGGACATTTACACAGGAGTAATGGTGGATATATTTCAAAACTGATGTTCATGGGCATGATAAAGGACATGCAGGGAGTTTGTATGACAGATGAGCATGTTATGGACAGGGTGAGATAATAGATTTTTCCCTGTAATGACCTCTAAAGGCAGTTGGAAGAACTAACATCAATTTACTCTGAAGTAAGAACTCCGATTTTTAGTTCAAAAGTGGCGCACTTTAATTCTTTTGAACTGTAATGGAATGATAGACTTGAGAAGCTGACACTTCATCATAGTAACCAGATATATATATGTACAAGTATTTAGCTTAATTCACATTCAGCGTACAAGAATCGAACAGCCACACCTCGCCTACTACTAACGTATCAATAATGAGTCATTGCTAGTCTCAGGCAAGTTTATGATGGCAGGCTAATATACGAGTTTATTAAAGAACAAATCACACTTAGTATAAAAGAAAGAAGACTTCAAGGATCATTTTCAACTCAAATTTATTTCAAAACATCTGAACAAGCGGTGGGTAGTCCACTGAAAGTGACTGCATCCTGCTGTAGTTGATGCTCCACAGTGTTGGATTGGCAGCTTCAGTAGGCACTGTGAAGACAGAAAAAGTGAAAAAGGGAGAAGGGTTTAAGCCTGTGTTTAAGTCTCATACATTCCCAAATTCAGAACACTGATAACACTCTGAACTGAGCAGCATTAGACATGAGCAGCCTATCGGGAGGACTAAAGAATTCAAACTTCAACCTCTGACCACCACAGGACTGAAAACACTCAATCTTTGTGCAGCTCTGTTACACTTTAACTAGATAAGAGCTTCAGACTAGTGGCCCAGATGCAATTATGACCTAATATTGCAGATATTTGTATTGAGAACTTAGCATTAGGTTGAGTTTAAGACTCATTATGGACATTTCAAAGCCAAAAACAGATTGCCCTGCAATATCATTTACTGCAAGCCATTTTTAATGTTTTTTTCTAACCTTATAAGGTTATATAAGGAATATAAATATTCCTATAGTACATGTTAGTACTATGGGAATATCTTTAACTTTTGTTAACTATATTACAATGGAAAACATTGTCATCACCTCACCTGCAGTGTTTTATCATCCTAAACTGTTCTTGGTTCACTACGTTTTTAATAATAATAATGTTCAGGATCATCAAAGTGCATATTATCCATCAGCACTCTCACTGTGGGCTTCACCAATGCTGACAAGTTTAATGACTCAAAACACTGATCACCTGAGGTTACATGGTCTCACCTATCGCAGCCTCCTGGCTTCTCTTTCAGACTCCAGGAGTGTCAGCACATCTCCCTCTCTGACCGGGCCCTTCACGTTCCTGATGATTGAGCGGTTGCTGTCGTCCATGAACTCAACACGGACCTGGTGGGAAACGGGACCACCCAAAATTTAAATATTAAAATGACTCTACAGCAGACATTTTTCCTCATTTTGTTTTTGTCATGCATCCCTATTTATGTGGCAAGGGAGCAAAGCAATCTTAATTTAAAAATATTTTAAAACTATATTCATTTTGAAATTTTTCAGCTGTTTAAACTATCCAGTTAACACAGAAAATAAATCAGTGGTCATGATCATCAATTTATAGCACAATACCTAAAAATTTATTTTTTGGCATTTTTTAAAAAGTTATTTTTATAATCTGCTTTTTTTTGGGGGGGATCCCTGCTGTTTCTCTGTTTCTCAGAAAACAGTATCTGAGGATCTTACTCTGCAATGCTGTAAAAGCCATCAAGTGAACAACACAAGTGAACGCACATTTTAGTAATAAAGTAAATAGTTAGTGGGCAACACAGTGGTACAGCAGTTTGAATAATCGAAGTATAAATACATGTATTTTAGGTTAACTATAGTCCCCTTTTCCACTAGTACCTACTCAGATTGACTTGGTGATGCTCTCATCACGCCACTGACCAGCCAATCAGTGGCATGCAGTCTGGTGATGCAACATTTTAGTACCTGCTCGGACTGCTTTGGAACCCCGGCCGAGCAGGTAGTGTGACCTAATGGAAAACCCCGAAAACGTTACGAATCAATCCAAGTAGGTACTAAGAGAAAAGGGGCTTAAGTTTGCTATAGATATGAATGTAACATAAATTGCTATCATTAGCCCAAGTAACCGGTACACCCCCACGCTACCCTAAATGACAACTGAGATAAGCTAAGTGGGGGGGACAAAAAAATGGATGAATGAATGCATTAATACATTTTAAAGATAAATCTAGTTTCTCTATTAAACGTGGTTTCCAGTTAGGATCAGTGGCTTGCCTAAGTATGTCATTAGTAGTTAAAATCCAGTTTAAAATTTTGTCCCCCCAAAATAACCTGCCTTATTTCTGGTACAAGAAATCAGGCGAGTCATATTTTGTAGCTTAATCAGTTTTTCATCTTAAACTTTTGATAATAATTCACTCTAGTTTCAGTTAGTTGGTACAGTGGATCTGCCCAGTTTCAGCGTTAGTGACTTTAGTTATAGCACTATGGAGGATATTTATCACCAGCAAAAAATTAAGTTCAGATCAAGTTTTTTTTTGTTTTGTTTCTAAAGAAACAAAAAACGTGACTTGCAGCTAAAGAAAATGTCCAAATTTCAAACAGCCGCCTCATTACATTCTCATAATTAATGTGTAGACAAATTATGTATGACAAAACTAAACTCTTACATTTTCCATCCTAGCCCTTTTTGTATCGTTTCAGGTATTTTTACCTTGATTTATTAATTTAGTTTTTATTTTCACATGAATTTACAGCCCTAGATTGCGTATATCCTTGGCAGTAACTCAAAGTAAGCTTAAACGTATAAAAGGCAAACATTAATCGCAGACATGGTTTGTCCCGGACAAAATTTGAGGTGTTAGCCAAACTAGCATACCTGTGTACATTGTCCCTGGGAACCGGTTCTCCCGAGAACCTTGGTGACCTGAAAATAAAAACACGAGAAACATGAACATCAAATCTCTAAAATCAATATAATACACACATATATATTTAACGAACATAGAGAATCCATAAAACTAAGCATCACGAAAGTACTGCGGCAGCTAGCAGAGACTATAGCATCGACAGGCCTCCATGATAGAAGCACGAGAGCCAAAGAGACGTTTGCTAACTACGACACAAAAAATGGATTTAGCCTAAAAATTTTGAGCCCATTTGAAACAATACTTATTATTGTAGGTATCTAAGTGCTTTATATAATCATTTTCAGCGTTTTATAGATTTTCTTACTCTTGCAAGCTTGATGGGCTGCACGCGGCTGGCGTCCATGTTGTCAGGCTAGACCGGAAAGGAAGTCACGTGGTGCACGGATGGTATATATGGCAACTGTAATTTCTCAGTTTAATTAAATTTTTAATTTTAAATTATTTTTAAATCAAATTACAAGTAAAAGAATATAAACATATGAGTAATAACAACAATACCGAAATTTAATAAAAACTTTTATACATTCGTAGTTACCTCCTTTTCCGGTAGATTGGGAAATACCATTCGAAGCAGCCATGGTAAAAACCTGGGCCAAACCATTATTCACAGAGTTTACAAAACTATTTTAATGTGCAGAAACAGAGAAAGGGATTTGTCTCTGTGTAAATGTATCTTTGTTTTGTGCGTACATACAGACAATTCAAATACTGAGTTACTGGACTAACTACAAATGCTTGGGATGTCAGTCATAAAACACAGCCTATTTATCCAAAGTCAGTATCAAAAAGGTTACTGATTCAGTACATCATTAAATACATTCAGTGTTATATAATGTATATTTTGGTTTTAGTTGGCTTGAGTTAATATTAAAATGAATACTTTGTCAGTTATACCAGTGAGTTATTGTAAAGAGAAACACATCAGTAATAAACAGTGATTTTGTTGTGGAGCCTTACAATACAGTTAAGGGTCTATGCAGAATATACAGAAAACAAAGACATTTTTTATCAGTTATTATTAGTTTTAATGTATTTAACCTTTAATTCTAAAATCAGGCTTGTTGAACTAGTTCAGCAATAGGTCAAAAAGGCCATAGCTGATAGTTTGTGTAATCTACCTGAATATCCTGTGTAAAACCTCTCTGTAGCCTTGTTAGCCATGCAATACTGTCATGACACTGCCCTCTCTGGCTTTCTTCCTCTCTCAGAAGTCAAAGCCTTAAATCACAACACTAATCCTTGTGAACAGTATTTTTAACTTGCGCTGGGACAGAAAGAACAGCAATAGGATTAGAGAATCAGTGAAGAGGCTGAAGCCCTAACTCATGCAGTTGATCTTCTTGCACAGTGACTGAAAAGTACCACAGCTCTTTCTTTGTCTTTATTTCAACCTGGAGGATTTTTTTTAAACCATGGTGATATTTTGCTTGATGTTGTAGATTTAAAGAAAAAATATATGATCATTTTTGTCCAGTGACTTGATTCAAACTTGGCACAAGACATTTTCCACTGATTTATCTTCTGAGAAGCTGTCGCAATGGAGAAGTGGAAAATTCTAAAAAAACGTCGCTCCAGTCTTTTTGCATCTGTAAAACGCGATGCGAGTTTCACGCACAGCATCGAAGAGGAGGAGAGTGAATTCCCCTTTTCACAGGACAGCTCAGTAAAACCATGGACATCTATGGACAACCTTGACACTCCTGGTGACAGAAAAGAGGTGAAAAAAGATGAGAAGAAGGATGCACCAAACCCCTGGCAATCAAACATTGTCAACCTAAATGTGGGCGGAAAGGTGTTTCACATCCCTAAACACTTGGTCCTCCGATACCCAAAGACCAGGATCGGAGTCCTTGCTCTGTGCAATGATCCAGTTAAGCGTCTGACGCTCTGTGACGATTATAATGTTCAGAACAACGAGTTCTTCTTTGACAGGGACCCCATGTTTTTCCATTACATATTTCACTTTTACTGCAGTAATGTTCTGTGGGTGATGGATAGCCTGTGTCCTGTCAACTTTGAGGAAGAGATCTCATTCTGGGGGCTCAAACTGAAGGATACTCCAAGGTGCGCTGTAGATATTTGATATGCACTGTATCTATTGTGGCTTTGTCTGTGGGTATTTAAAAAGTAGCTATGGTAAAGCATTTGTCTGTCTTTCTCAGGTGCTGCCGCATTCTGTTTGAGGAGAAACTGGACGACATCAGAGAACACCTGAAGGTTAACCAGGAGCTCATTGATGAGATTAAACCTCACCATGATGACGAGGGCTACAAGACCATGTTTCTTGGAGACTTTCGTAAAGCACTTTGGGACTTGATGGAGAATCCTTACTCCTCACTGTCAGCCAAAGCCTTTGCAGTGTTTTCCAGTCTCTTTGTGCTTATCTCTATCGTTGCCATGACTCTGAATACAGTCCAAGAACTTAGGCAGTACAAACTTGCAGGCAAAACCTACATGGAGTGGGTGGAGGTTAGTTCTATCCTTTTCTTCACGTTGGAGTACTTTCTGCGACTACTCACCACATCAAACATCAAGCATTTTGTGAAGAGCGCCCTCAACTTTGTCGATTTGGTAGCCGTCATGCCCTACTTCCTCCAGATCATTTTTGAGACTTTTGTGTTAGACTCTGAAGACATCAGTGCTCAGGAGGATTTGAAGGCCATGTCGAGAGTCAGCAAAGTCAGCAAGGTGCTCAAAGTGGTCAAGCTCATGCGCATCTTCCGTATCTTGAAGCTTGCCCGTCACTCCACCGGCATGAGGGCCTTTGGCTTCACCATCCGCCAGTGCTCTGAACAGGTATGAAGGGAATAAACAACAAACACAAATGCTGGTAACATCTGAAGGCCTTTGAATAACATGGCAACTCGTAAGTAAGGCTCTGAAGAGACATACGAGGAACAGGAGGTAGTTTTATGTGAAAGTCACCACTAGGAGAAGAGAAGTGGAGAAGAAGTTTATGATAGTGTTACAACAGGATATCACAATCTATTTAAATGTGCATATTTTATTTCTTGAAGAGAGAGCTTCAAGAGCCTATGATAAAGAACAAAATCCACCTACCAGCAGCTCTAAACTTCACTAATGTAACATAATATCACATTTATTAATTTTGCATATCGTGTGTTTAAAAGCGATTAATTGAACAAAGCTTACACAGCCCGTCGAGTGCAGAAATGTCAGGAAGGCTTTATAGTAACATCTCAAATTGTCATATTACTGGATGCAAGCCCCTAAAATAGTAACTGCTTTATAGTTTCATATAAACAAGCGCTGTCGTTGACGTGCTCTGTTCTGTCGTGCTGCAGGTGTGCTGTCTGTTTCTCTTCATCGCCATGGGCATCTTCACCTTCTCTGCTCTGATGCATTCTGTGGAGGTGGATCAGCCCGGGACACCTTTCAGCAGCATACCGGATGCCTGGTGGTGGGCTGCGGTGAGTACGGGACAAGCTCTACGTCCAGTAAAGTTCTATTATGTTTGGGATGCTTGCTACAAATGCAGTATAGCCAAAACATCAGATTTGGTTTTTTGTGTCTTTTAGTGATTTCTATAAAAGTTTTAGCTTTCTGGGAATTATTTCTTCTTTTTAATGGCAGCTGTGATGATTTTGTAAATTATTTTTGAAAATATTTTCAAGTCCAATTTTTAGGTCCAGCCACACTGATGATGTAACCCTACTTATAACACCACAGTTGCTCCACATCTTTTCATTATGAATGGGGCAATTAATGTTTTACAGCATTTAGAGCGTGTAGCCGGCTCTTACCGGCTGCCACTCAGCTTCTTCCGGATCAATTAACTCAGTTATGAAGCTTGGTAAGCTCTTCCTCTTGACAGCGCTGAAGGGAAGCTCAGTTGGGGTGTGTCAGTATGATCAAGCAGTGCAGTGCATTTCGGGTGTCAGGGATTAGGTCTATCTGGATTTGTGCTGCCTGCTTAGTCAGACCAAGACAAAGATTCACAGTACAGATCATGTTCTGTGCTATTTTTATGCTTTTAAAATGCAGTAAACACTGATTATATTCAAGAGCTCAAACACAGTCTTCTTTAGTGAATTAATGGTTGGCTAAATAATATTCTGAAATTGTCTCTCTTGCAGAAAAACTTACTAACTATAATAAATGTAGGATTTGCCTTTGTGTAATTCTTACCCAAAGTATCTTCCATAATTGGTACTATATCTGACATGAAGAGAAAGGTGTGGAGCAACTCCAGGGTCACATAAACTTGATATAAATTATCTAGCCTATACAGATGTGGAGAATGGCTACTGGTGGCCACCAAGCTGTCATATGGTTAAACAGTAACTTATGCTGAGCACTCTTCTGATTGAGTTCATTGTCTGGATGCCACAATATATGTTCACTCATGTGTGTATAATAGAAACCCAAATTTGCTTTCAAGCTTCATATATAAACGATCAATGTTTAGAGGTATGAACATCACACCATTTCTAGGAAGTTTCACATGGGTCACACTGTGTCACCAGCCTGGTACTCTGTGTGTCTTTCAGTATCATCTGAGGACATGGTTTTCATTTATCTGGTGGCAGCTGTGAATTTATACGTGTCTAATTCCCTCTAATGCTGCGTAATGCGTCTCATTTGTAGCCAGACAGAGTGATTGAATTCAAGAAATATAAAATGTAGCACTACTTTCCTGGAAGGTTTTTTGAGCCTATTTATTCCAAACTTCCAAAATGTCAGTTTATGAGTACAAAAAAAAGCATTTTAATTACTAGATTCACCTAAAGTAATGGATACAAAGTGCGTGGGGCCAGGTGAAAGGCAGGCACTGTGAGGATTAAACGGAAAACTTCTTCGGCTCTTCTCTTGATCCCTACGTAAATCTACACGAGAGAGTACTGGCTTTGAGTAATTTTATGGAAGCTGACACTATTCCTTTCTTCCTATAGGTCAGCATCTCTACTGTGGGCTATGGAGATGTTGTCCCCATCTCCTACCTTGGCCGCTGTGTGGCATTCGGCTGTATCTCCTTTGGCATCATCCTTAACGGCATGCCCATCTCCATTCTGTTCAACAAGTTCTCCGACTACTATGCCAAACTGAAGGAGCAGGAATTCAACTTTTCCAACACAGTGCGCACCTTCCAGCTCAAAAAACGTCTCAGGCGTAAGTTTGACAGCTGCTTCGAACCCCGGCCGGAGGACTCGGATGATGAGATACACTATCGGCCCAGCGGCAGGCAATTTACCCACGAGATCGAGGAATAGGAAAAGTTGCCTAGTTGTGACCTCAGTAACCCTAAATGGCCTTATCACCCTTGGGTATACAAAAGCAAAAGACTCCATCTGCCTCTAAGTCTCAGCCTATGTGATTTAATAAAAATGATCTGATGGGGGAAAGCAGAAAGCTGAGCCAAGCATTAAGCCTCAGCTTTGCAGTAGGTACTGTTTTCACACTATGAGCGACGATTCCTCTGTCAAATGGACAAGATGCTCAGACTAGACAACTTCTTATGTGTTTCCACAAATAGCACACGGCTACAACTAATGCTCACTCAACAGAAATAGATGCTTGACACAAGGAGGTCAAGCAGTGACAATATGAATGAAGCAAAACTACTCCTATATCATTTTGAAGAGACTACTGTCATTGAAAGTGCTATTAATGAACAGTTTTGAGTGACTACATAGTCTCTTACATTTTACTTTGATGCTCAGCAAAAAAGAAATTGTACCTTCAACCTCTAACTAGTGCAGCTTTGGCCATTACCAGCATGTACCGCCACACATCATGGCGGCTTTTAGTCACCATTTGTTTGACTGCAATAAAAACATTTTATTTATGTGTGCATCTGAGAAAAACTATAACACCATCAATGAAAAGTTCTCACATTTGACACAATTTATGTTTCATTGAAGTGGCATACCTATCGAAAAAGCACTCCCTCTTTTTTTTTGTCCAGTCACTCCGTGTGGTCTTGAAGACACCCAAGTAGGGTGAGAGATATAGCAGCGGGTGTCAGTATACCGATCAGGAGCCTCAGTGTAATTTGGTTGTCAAGGATTAGTAGGATTTGTGCATGTGCTTCCTACCTAGTCAGACAAGGGGAAAAGTCAATCAAGTACTGTGCTATTTTGGTGACAGAAGGAATCTGATCAGGTGTACACAGACAGGATGTATTTAAATACTTACAAACTATTTTTAATAGACGTACAATAGAGGCCTCCAGCATGGCGATTTTTCATTCCTACTTACACATGGGCAGTGATGCCTATATCTGTCATCCAACAGCTCAGAATTTGTCGTGATCCCTGCGGCGAGAGAGAATTGAACTTTCCGTTCTTGACCAGGAGATGTCAGGATCAATCATGGTCTAAGCCTTGTCGTCACACTGTGATGCTATGATTAGATCATAAACCCAAGTCTTGCCCTGGGCACCAGAAGACCAGCGTTATAACGTATTAAACAAACATACAAAAACTCTTCGCGGATACAGACACCACAGTTTTCTTGGCTCATGTGCTCGACACTGGTTTTAAATAAGAGGGACAGATAGAGGGGATTAGAAACAAGTTCTCTGGTTAGTCACGATAGATGCCGTGGGAGTTACACTCCATTTCCAACTGCAGGAATATTGTGTTGTGCCTCTGCTCATGAAAGACATCCTGAACATCCATTTTACAGCAGACTGTGACTTCATCCATTTGAATAATAATCAGAGACAATGAATCATTAGTGACTGATGTTTCCTTGTCATTAAGTTTTGTGCAAGTGCACTAATTAATGAGAGAACGATCAAATGTAGTGTCAGATGTCTCTAATTTACCCTCTGATCAGGGGTTAAAGTGGTCCGGAACTCTGGCACCTTCAGTTATCGAGTTATCTGATAGGACGTTTAATACAAAACACTGTCAAACAGTTCAGTTTTCATGCTCTGCAGTCTTTCTGGTCTTTCTGGTCTTTCTGGATGATTCTGATGCCACAGACGGGGTAGTTCACCACATGATCCCGTCTGCACACGTCCTTTTTTCCGTCCCATCCCTGTCAATAAAGTTGTGTTTGTGGTACAGAAGAGGAGTGAGCATAAAAAGGAATAATTTTAATAAGTGGCAGGTAATTACAAATTCAACGTTTCAAACAGCTCAACAGATTTAATGCACAAGTTGTTCCTGTGCAATTTGGATCTCAACCTGTCTGCTAGCTAGAGGTATAGTGGCTGTATTTTTCAGTGATGACAAAAAATCTCTGAAGAACAAAAGGAATGTTTCTATGGCGACTGACATGATTTCATTTGGAAATTTAAAGATTACATGTTATATCATTCATTTAAGATTTTTTTAATCAGACACTGTTTCTGTGCATGATGTGTGGCTGAAGTTAGCTATTTCACTTTCTGAAGTGTTTTAAAAAATGAATTGAAGGATAATAATTCCAAAGTTTATACTGGAAAGTAAGTACAGGCTAAACAGGGTAGTTTGCAAGTGTTGTGGTTCAGTTTACAGCGAGGGAGAAACACGTGACTCAGTTATGATAGAATTTTGCGGCAGTGAAGACAGTGGTGGAAGTGTAGCTTTCAGGGGAGAAAGCTTATAAAACATCATTTGTGTACAAAGTCGACAAATTTTTAGGTGATTTTTATCAGACTGGATGGTTACATTTTTATGATATTGCCTGAAAGAAACAACAGTTCCAGCAAGTTTCAATTTTGAAGATAAAGGTAAAAGAGGAAGGGCACATCACAATTACTTCATTACAATATACTTATTTCAAACTCAAAAACAAAAATGAAAAAGTCCATTTATTTGTCATTAAAAATTATTGTCTTTCAGCAGACCTCGCTTATGCAAAATTAGTTAATGTAAAAGAACCTTAAAGTCCTTATTTATTAGTGGACACCCATCTTATCTTTCTGAGGAATGAAGCGAATACTATTACAGAATTTAGGTAGTGACTGTTGGTTTTACTGTGTCGTCAGCATCAATTACACCTCAAGAGTATGGCTGTATCACATGACTCAGCCAGAAGGAGAGAAATCAGAAAATTTAGAAAATTTAGAAGGTTAACGCATAGCAGTAGTGGACAAGAAGAGGAAGCAATGGATCAACAATCTGAGAAGCTTGAGAAATACCAAGGGCTGAGTTAGAAAAAATGTGAGGGTGAAGGCAAAAGTGGTCCTCATACATATATATATATGGCATATGATAGAATATCAGCAAAAGAGGAAACAATGAGTTATGATAGGTTGCAGTAAAGCTTTGATTCCACTGTGGTGCAGTAGGCAGTACCATGATGAGGTAAACACACTCAGCTTATTTGACATCTGCAAACTGACTGACATCTGTGTGTGCTGGGCTAAATGGTTGAAAATGTTAACACACAGCATCACCCTCAGCAAGAAATAAAGGGCAAGAATCTGTGAAGGCGAAAAAAATAAGCAACTGAGACCGGTGCTTTGCTCTGAGCACAGCAGCTGAGAAAAACAAACAGGCCACTGCCTACCAGTGATATCGTCATTAGAGGTTAAAATGCTAATCATAGCCAGAAGTCCATTTTAGATGTTAAAGTGTCACCTTTCATATTGTTCATCTGTGCCAGAGATATGAAGCAGTCATCTCTGGTATGATTAAGCAACTACAGTATAGCCACAGGGTGACCATGTGTGTGAACAGTTGCGTCACTATCCTTGACATCTCCTTTTTCCGGTCACGCTTGCTTCCAATTAGATCCCATCCTTCATGATGTGTTAAGATAAGATGCTAAAGGGACTCGTATTCAAGGAAAATATTTTAACCACAAGTCAGCACTTTTCAAGCATGCATACTTAGATGTAATGAGTGTTAATATAAAAAAAGAAATACTTTGTGTCGCATTAAAAACTGTATGCTGTGAGCAGGATTTATCAGCAAAACTGCTATAAACTGCTTAAAATTAATCAGGGGCCAAACCCAGATTAGATTCTGCACAATGCAATATAAACAAACAACAGGAAAGATGACTAAAAGCAGAAAAGCTAATCAAATATAAGCACTGAGTCTTTGTTTAAATACAGCTAAAGTGGACAGTGGTGGATGCCCATATTAAACATGGTCACAGGTTCAAATACAAAAGTCAGCGTATGTATATATGCATGCACTTCTTTCTATGTGTAAGTAACCACCAACCTTCAGACTGGGAAAGGACTTGCTCTTTCTCCCTCATAATAATAATAATACAATAATAATACTCCTTAAAAAAAAGAAAAGAAAAGAAAGAAAAGCAGCTTAACAAAAGTAAAAACAGAAGTAGTGACTTGTTACTTCCACCCAGAAAAACAAGATCAGTGCCAGAGCAGATTTTTATCTCAATGAAAGCTTCAGCCTTGAGATTTCACTTTGATGCTGAGCTCTTGATCAGGACATGCTTTTCCTTCACCAAGGCTGAATGTAACTTTTGAGCAGCCTGTGGCCACTACACACACTCCCTATATAAACCCCCTCAAATTCCCCAGGTCACTCATTTTCTGCCTTTGCCGACCAACCGAGGAGCAGTACCACATCATACAATGCCAGCTGCTAGGTGTTTGGTGTCTCTCGTGGCGGTGCTAGTGGCTGCAGTGTGTGTGGCACATGCACAGGAGAGGATCAAGATGTGTGGACGAGAGCTGATACGTCTGGCCGTCTCATCCTGCGGCAGCTCCCGGGTCAGGAGAAGCATCCCGGATTTAGGACTGGGAAAGAATCAATATGCTTCTCTCTGTAAGTACTTAAACAATGTTTTATTTGTGTTTTCATGACATATATGAAAGGTAAACAGGGAAAGATGTACTCTTGGTTCTTGCCATCAAAATTTTGCGAGATATTTTGGGGATGAAGCTGCACGTTTACAGTGATCTCTCTAAATCCCAGATGTGTTACCTCTGCGCAGGGGAGCAGATCTCCTCCACAGAAGAGTACCTGGCTTCAGAGGCTGTCCGCACGGCTTCGAGGGCAGACGTGGAAAAGGACGCCGTCTCCTTGGCTCCTCACCTTCTGTCCTCTCGGATCAGGCGAACTGCTGGAAAAATATCTGATATTTGCTGTGAGAAAGGATGTAGCATGAAGGAGCTGATACAGTTTTGCTAAATGAAGCTGGTCGCATATCAGAACGAGTTAAGCTATTGTCTTCAGAGTTTGATCTGTGCTGGGCAATCTGTTAGTGATCCTAAATGTACTTGGTGATATTTATCTATGACATGTAACAGTACCAAAGATAAAACTGGAGTGCACACAGGATTTTGTTATTTGATTTATTTTTTTATCAATGCAAATATAGTATATTAACTGAACTGATATTACTGGACAGTCAGTCCATAAGAAATCACAAAAGTCGCAGAATCAAACCCTTATTTTCTCAGACCTAACAAAGATGACAATAAATACTACTCCCAATGGAGTGTTCCCATAAAGGTTTCAGTTACTGCTTGTGTCTTATACACTAATCTGCATCAACGGATTTGCTGACCCAAATCTTACGCATTTATGATAAGTAAACAAATGCAAGCGTACAAAAAACTTCAGATGCCACAGAATCATTTTAACACTTGAGCTGTTTTTCTGCTGTATATGCATACTGGTATATATTAAGATCCATGTAAGTTTCAGTGTGAGTGCAGTTTACTGGTGCCAAAAGAGCTAAATCGGATTGAGGCTATTGGCCTAGCCATTGAGCTATTTAACAGAAATAATCTTTGTAACCCGGCCTGTGCCTCACACCGAGGAGTGTATAATTCTCTCAACGGATAATCAAATGTGCCGCTGATTAGCTGCCACTCTATACTGCAGCCTGCGCCGAATGACTCCTAATAGCAAATGAAATCAGCCTACAGTGACTGATTGGTTAATTTGTTTTAATTGAGGGAAGAATGGATTGTGCTGTACGTACGATTTGTTTTTGCGTAATTGGTTTTATTTGCTGTGTTATCAGACAAAGCACGCAAAGATGAATGCTAAAATTAGATCAACTTGTTAGCAGATTATATTGTTAGAAAGGTTTTAACCGAGATAATCAGAGAATACAGCACACTAATAATGCCTGTGACAATTGGTTTAATCCATCAAACAATAATGAAATTAAATTAGAAATTTTGGGTTCAAACTGAATGCATGCATTTAGGATTTGTCAGCCATCATACTACAGTATTAGTAGCATGATGGCCCATGCTTATAGTAATGTGCAAAAGTCTTGAGCCACCCAACATTTCTTTATATTTTCTTAGAATTGGCCAGACTGAAGCAATAGTTCTCCAGATTTTCTGAAGGACTTTGAGTTATTCTTTGGATGTTTTTCATTCATTTTTAGTCCAGTCATTGTACCTGACCATTTGAAATTTTATTTTTAGGCTTTTTTTGTTGATTCTATGAAAAATATCAAGGATGACACAGTTTGACAAAGATAAAGTAATTAGGTGAAAACTTGGCATATCTCAGAGTGCTGTGCAGTGTGATAGGCATGAAAAACTATCTGCAGAACACGACTAGTATCTGAAAGTGATGTCTTTAAGAAGTAGGGAAAAAAAATCCAGCAAAGATCTGACACAGGACCCGTGTATCCTGACCCTTCAGTTGATCATCCACTGTTCACTGAAGCCTTATCAGAGACAGAATAATGAAATTAAGTTAGAAATTTTGGGTTCAAATCTTCAAAAATAAGTATGGAGGAGGCCAGGATAAACACAGTGTCTGCTGAGTGTCTGCTGCCTGCATGCAGCGCCATCATATGACAACAACTTTATTTTTCAGCATGACTACAACCCCAAACACACTGCCAATGCAGTGCAAGAATCCCTGCACAGAAAAACACACAGTGGATCACTATCAGTCATAGACTGGCCTCCCCAGAGCACGCACCTCAACATTATTTATAATGTTCACAGAGAACAGAACAAAAAGCACTCAGCATTGAATGTCAGATTAGAGAACTGTTCCTCCAGAATAACTAAAGAAACATGAAAGCTGACTAAGACAGAGAATGTTGTGATACCCAATTCTCCTGTTGAAGCTTGTTAGAACTATACAAACACATATTTTCCATTTTCCTAACAAACTATAAAGAAATGAGGTATGGCTCAAGCCTTTTGCACAGTACTATATGTATATAAAATGGGTATGAAAGGAAAGAAATGACCAAACAAACACTACAGTCACCCCTCATCTTTTTTTAAAAAATTTACACGCAAGTTATCTGGAAAAAACTATGTAATTTTTTCCTAATTATAAGATAATTCCAAAAAACATTCTCCTGCACCCACAAATTCATTGCTGTTAGTCATCATAATTTGCACAAAAGGAGCGTACAAATATAATTCAGCTTGTACAATATTACTAATATTTGCTGTCCTGCAAAAAGGGAGAGAAAAGCATAGTCGCAGTTTTATAGTTGCCCCACAGTAGGTCATTAAAATTACTAGCAGGTTACTGACTGAAGTAAAATGATTCACAATCCAATTTAAGTAGCACACACATGAACTTTTAAATAAAACGCATATAAGCTAGGGCAGTGATTTGACAGAAGTTTGATGCAGTGTCTCATGCTAACCAGCAGAGAGTGACAGATATCAGATTTTAAGCGAGGTGCTACACTGCTTTCTCCCACTTGACATTACCACCCACCCATCGCTCTGTGCACGAGCTGGTTAATTCTGTCAGGTTAAGGGTGTCGCGTTTTTGTTTTTGTATCCATCCCATTCTTTTCTCGTGTATTTCAGCCACATCTCCTGCTGCGATGATCAGCCTCTCGCAGCTCATTATCGTAAAATGCTCAATCACCTCGAGTGATCCTTTATCTCCTTGTGACAAGAGGGAAAATGTGATCAGAGGACACTTCTAGGCCTTATGCAGTGCCAACATGAGATGACAAACGCACGGCTGCAGGGGGGCCCCTCTGGTGGGCTTCTCTCCATGCCTGTTTTGTCAACTGAGAAGCTGCTAAACCAAATATGGAAAATGAAATCAGAGCCTTTATCTCTCCTTCTGCCTTTCTATCTCTTTGTGTCTAATTTCAGTGAGCGGGAAAAGCAGCAGGGCAGAATAGCACCTTTGCTGAGTGCCAGCAGAGCAGCTACACGGCTCACACATGAGCACACAAACACACACACACGGTAGGCAAGAGTGTGTGTGTGTGGACTTGTGGGTGTCAATTTGCATGTAAATGAAATGGCTCTCAGTGCTCTTGTTTCCAACAGTAAAAGTGTCAAGGCTAAAGATGCCATACTTTGTGAATGTGTGTGTGTGTGTAGAGGTTTCATGTTTTCATGTGTCGATGTTTGCATATGTCTATGTGCTCCGCATAATCTGTGTGGGCGTACGAGACCGGGAAACCCATTTGAAGTCTGTGGCTGCGCTCGTCTGTTTTTGTACCAACGCGCATGTGGTTTGTGCAGGTTTGTGACCAGCGAGCACATGTGGGTGTGCAGAGGGGAGCAGAAGTCAGGACAATGACTGACATGTCTGTTTTTGTGAGTCCTTCATTGTTAGAGCTCCAAGGCGTGCTTTTACGCAACATAAGCTGTCAGACGTTATGTCAAAGAAATCCTCTGTGACAGGCTGTGCGTCTTGATTCACACGGCAAACCTGAAGATGAGGTTTACTCCGCGATTGTCATATTCCCCCTTTTATGGCATAGATCGGCTCTGCTCTGCTCCAGAATGTGGAAACCGTGTGAATGATTGATCCTGTTCTCAAAGATCCCAGATTTTATTTTAATGGATCATCTGCATACGTCTGTGCTAATAACAATGCTAATATTAGTGTTTGTGGGAAGTTTTCTGAATGCTGTTAATAATATCTCAAGCACTCAGGATTTCCCATCAAATTCTCATTATTCCAGTCGTAACTTTGTTAATCATTCTGTGTTTTTTGGGGTATTTTTCTCAATTTTGTCACAATACTTCCTACTAATTCAATGTTAATGGACGGTAGAGAAATTTAGTCTGTTTATGATGCAGACTTACACACAATGATATGATAGCAGAGCTGGCCATGTGAGGGTTAAAACTAATGTGTAATAACAGTATAGCTCTATATCCGTTAAATTTGGATTTAACAAATTGCTTGTTTTGCATTGCAAGGTGTAAACTGTAACTCCAGTAATATGTGAAAATATGCTCAGCAGCTAATTCATAGGTACACCTTGCTGGTACTGGTTGGGACCCCCTTCTGAACTCCTTTTTTTCTTGATGGCATTGATTCAACGAGGTGCTGGAAACATTCCTCTGAGATTTTAGTCCATGTTGAAATGATAGCATCGCACAGTTGCTGCAGATTTGATGGCTGCAAGGCTACAATGTCAATCTCCCAATGCTCTCAAAGATGCTTCATTGGACTGAGGCCTGATGAAGCTGCTCTCTTTTTCAGACTATCCTCTATAAACCCTAGAGATGGTTGTGCATGAAAATCCCAGTAGATCATCAGTTTCTGAAATACTCAGACCAGTCCTTCTAGTATTTACCACCACACCACCACATCCAAAGTCACTTAAATCAGCTGTCGTCTCAATCATGTCGACATGCCCAAGTGCACTGAGTTGCTGTCATGTGACTGGGTGACTAGTCTTTCATGTCAACAAGCGGTTGAAAAGGTGCACCGAATGAAGTGGTCGGTGAGTGCATGTGTAACATAATACTTCAGATATGCAGACTGTGTCTTGAACTGGCAGAGCTTCTTACAGCTCCTCCCTTATTCACAAAGGGTCACCACGGCAGGTAGCTCTGCATACTTCATTTGGCAGATTATTTGTTTTAGATCAGATGGTCTTCCTTACACAAATCCCAAGGAATATATGTCTCCTCCTGGGCTCAAACAAGGGATGGCTCACTTTCTAGCAACTGTGCAAACCACTGCAGCATGGAGCCAGACACAGATAACAGGAAACATTTCACTCTATCATATGACAGACGCAAAAAATGAACAAACTAACAAGATTTAACATATGAAAAGTTGTAACTTCTAATCATCTACATACCTTTTTTAAAAAAGATTTATTTATTTATTTGCTGTACCGAAGAAAAAGCAATAGAACATGAGCAGGAGAAAGTGGCACATGCAGCCAGAACTATAACAGATATGAGTAACGATATCGGACAAACCGGTGCTCTTTGTGCTGTGATAGAGAAAAACACCCCTCCCCTGCTCCTGTTTTCTGCAATTTACTATGCAGAAACTTATTTATCACTCACTGTTCCACTGTTGTTCTGCATCCAGCTAGTTCTTAAAACGAATTTAATGTTTGCTTTATTTAAGGTCAGCTCCAAAGCTTCACTTTAATCAAATCTGAAATCATTATGCGGTCATGAGGACTCTGTAAACCAATAAACACACCATCAACTGAGTTTACGCGGTCCTGAAAGTTCTAAAAAAAGATAAGATATCTTTCAGACCTATCCCTAGTTCATCTGCAGAAAACCATTTCCTAACATCATCCCATATACTGTGAAACTTTGTTATCCTTCCATCTGCTGCATCCACCATCCACTGCAAAATGATGGGTCTGTCTTCTCCTCTGCTCGGCAGCATTTAGATGGCCTGACCAGCAGTGACAGCTTCAAGAGCGCTGTGCAATCAGACTGCTCCCATGGGAAGCACATTGTTGTTGGGTGTTCTCTTATCTCCTGTCATCTGGGATTTATATTTCCCTATCTTTAGCGTTGTTACTATGAGATAAAGCAAATAAACCACAGTTTTTCCAGAGAAAAACAGTAGTGAAGAAGTACCGCTGTAATGTTTTTTGCCCATGTTCAAACCTTTTTTTTGCAGATGCTTCTATTTCTCAACTGCACGCCATGATTCAAATCAGACAACTCATTTTACATTGTGGACACATTCAGCTGGACCAGTGAAGCTAAATGATAAAGAACAAGTTCTGGTAGACTGTCCTGTAACTATAAAATATTAAGTTTTCTTTTATTCATAAAAAATGTCCTTTACTGTGGACTCACTGTAAAACGCAACAACAACAAAAAAAAAAAATACAACAACAGAGAAAAAATAGATATTTCTATATTAGAATGGAAAACAGCAACTTTTCTGCCATTTAATTGTGGAATGCATTACTTAATTACTTTGGTGGGAGTAGGGGGGTCTTTATTAATAGGAAAAGTTGTCAAACTTATAAAAAATACAGGTAACAGTTCAAAATCTATGCTTTATTTTACATTTTCCAAAAGCCTATACAAATAGTGGTTATCTATGAGAGAGATATAGCCACAGAAATTCTTTCTTTGCAGTGCTTGTTAATATTTTGTCATCAAGTGCTTTGGGCCAGGAGTGTCAGTATCCTTCAGTTTCATTCCTCTGAAACTTAAATGTCCTCAGATTTTCACTGCCCACGGCCCCCAAACCAAAGCCAGTTATTACCTCAGCTCCCTTAATTACTTTCTCGCCCTATATGGTCCGTCATATGCTCGTTATTAAAGCCCCTTAATCTGTATAGTGGAAGACAAGATGCACATGCAGCAAACACACACACACACACACACACACACACACACACACACACACACACACATACAGACATCAACTGCCACTTTGTCACAACCTTGGGGCCACTGGGAGGTGGTGAAGCTGAACTAATAGAGTTGAACTGGTAGAGGGCAGTGTGGCAGCAGCAGCCACTAAAGTAACTGCAGGCAGGTTTTCTGCAGCTGCAGAGCTCAGTGCCACAGTGCAGCACAGATAAAGTGATGCTCCAGTCTACCGCTTACAGCTGAGTGTAATGCCACTGCTGAATAATTAAAAACCTACTTATTTGTGTGCATTTCTATTTAAGATAGTATTATGTAAAAGTTTGATCATTTATTACTTTTATTAGTTAGTTAGTCCAGAGAGGGACAGAAAATAGCAGATATCTGTCCGGCTACATGTAAGCCCTCAAGCTACTCACTGACGTTACTAAATAGCTTTGCATTTAACATATAACATATAAAAATAAACTAGGTTTTAGTTATTTTTTGTCAGCGAACATTTCTTTTTTTGTTTACAAGGATTACATTTTAAAAATTATTAGTCATGTTACTAACACCACAAAGTACTAAAGTGTAAGTATTTTGCTCTATTTAGGTAGGAGCAGAGTCTGGCATTTGTGAGCTGTATACTACTTTTTAAAATAGATGCATAAATAAATTTTCAATAAGTACTCAAATCAGAATTACTGGAAAGTTTCCAGGTGTAAGCAGACTTCCCATAATTTGCGGTAAACAAGAAGAAGAACAACAAATCTGTCCATACCTATAATTTTTTAATAAGCACTCCTTATGTTTATCTAGGACAGTATTTCTCAACTAGGTGTACTAGCACCCCTATGGGTACTTCAGAGTACTGCATGTAGTTTTTTAAATGTTAATTTAAAAAAATGTTAGTCAAGCAGAATTCAAATGAATAAGCACAATAATTACCTGTTTTTGTGTGAGATTAAAAATAAAATATTCAAAGAAAAAAATGGTTGACTGTGTCCTTTGTGTCTGAAAGTTGTTCTCCTGGTACCTGTGTGGATAACCCAGCTTCCTCCCACAGTCCAAAGACACGCACATGTTACGTTAACTGGTGATTCTAAGTTGGCTGTAGGCTGGCTGAAAATGAACGTGAATGGTCATCCATCTTTCTGTGTTAGTGATAGACTGGCAAACCTGTGCAGGGTGTATCCGGCCTCTCACTTGACCTCTTGCCATACGACCGAGTAAATTAAAGAAAACTCATTTATGGTTGAAAAGATAAAAAACCCCCAACAACAACAAATAAAAGATTGTTAAAAAAAAGGTGAACTTTACAATTTTTTGAGTCACTTTCTGTAACAACTCTAATCAAAACTAAGTAGACTGTAAAAGAGTAAAAGAGTTTCAGCACCTAAAAATGACACAGATCCTCAGTGCTGAATAAATAAGCGCAGCAGAAGTTATTTATGTGGTTTTCTAGCCTTTCACTCAGCAACTTGCAGATTGATTTTTATTTTTAGAACACCTCCCTGCTCACCGTGATAAGGGGGGGTGCACTCAGAGAATCCTGCGTGATGTCATAAATGTGATGCGGTGCTTCTCACCTGGTAGCGTCTAATCTGATGCAATTACCACATGACACTCTGTAAAGCTTAGCTGTTACACAGATGCAGGAGGTCTGAGGTGGGGGGGGGGTTCCCATGTGAAGCTGAAGCTAATTGGATGAAGCGCCAAGACCCAGCAGTCGTCTCATGTGTGTATGCATGCGTGTCCGTCCACACCACGTGTTTGCAGACGTTGAAATGTAGAAGGCGGAGTAACCTTCTCATAATTGCCGGGCACGGTAGTGACACAAGCAAAACAGGAGATTAGGCTCCAAGCGCAATGAAGAAATAGAGAATTGATTAAGATGGAAAATGCTTGTCAGAGTGTGTGTGTGTGAGTGACTGAGTGAGTGAAAAGGCTACGAGGAGAAAAACGATCAGGGAGAGAGGGAGAGAGAGGGAGACAGCGGTGGGCAGGCCCAGAAAAGCGATTACTCCAGCTGCTCTTTCACAGCTGCTCCCAATTGCTCCAGTGCACCTCTTTCTCTCCGTCCATCACTCCCTCTGGCTCGTCCCTCCGTACGCTCATGTGTGACTGGGCTGTTTGTAGCTGATGTAATCTTGACAAAACACTCCACGGTGGGAGTACTTAGCTGACGTGCAACCGTCTCAGTGATGTACGTTTTAAAGACGCCGCTGTGCGGATGCAGGAGAGGATAGTTCTTGATGGAATAGTAAAACAGAGTTAAAAGATGTAGTGGGGAAATCAATGCTGGGAAGGCTGTCTTGGCAAATAAATGTTATTTGAGATCCTTGCTCTATTAAGTAAAATAAAACACATTAAATGTTCCACAAAATCGTGGCTCACGCACAAACATGCGGGCTCTTTTCCCGTCCGCTCGTCTCTTTTGAAATTCCTGTCACTATTGTTGTCAGCCGGGTCCGTCTCAGTGGTGGGGGGTGGCTGTTAAAACATGAGCAGTCCATTCAGTACGCTTCACCTAATCAAAGCTAAGCTGCTTGTGTAACTTCCAGTTCTCCAGCCCATCAGGATGTGTGATAAAGACAGACTGAGAGACATGAGCTTCCTGGCAAGCTGAGATGTGATGAGTCTGCGCGTGCATGTTCCATGTGTTTTTTGTGTAACACACTTTGGCCTTTGCTTGCCTCTCTCTCCCTCTGTGCATGTGTGTGTGAGAGAGAGAGTCAGTGCATTACTTAAGCCCAGAGGAGTTGAACAACAGCAGGTAGAGTATCTTAATACAGTGAGGTACCTTTTAAAAAAATTGAAACGCTGGCTCTTTGTCACTTCTACTAAGTCGACCCATTAACAAATATAATAGCTTAATTGTTCAGGGTTTGGCCCCCATGCATTAAACGCATCACTAAAGAAGTTTTCACCTGAGCCTGGGAAGTGAAAATGAAGAAGAGGGCTTATATTTCTACTTTATAAATGAGAATAAAGGCCATTACACAGCATGTTGCAAAAAGTGACACAAAATTCAGTACTGTTTGGCTCCAAACTTGTCATGTGACGTACATAAACACTAAATGTGGTTAGTTTTTGCTGAATATTTGCCCTGAAAGAAAGCACTGTAAAAAAAAGAAAGAAAGAAAGGAAAATGGCATCAAGCAATGATGAGCTGTGTTTCTGAACAAGAAATAGAAGAATCTGATATTCTGGGTTCATCCAATTCTCACGCGAAAGCAGCAGCAGTGAGAATCTCATGGATTGATCCAGGAGTTGAAGCTGTACCACGACTGCTTTCGTACAAATTTCAGGATGTCAGTGAGACAATTTGAACTCTGGTTGGGAACACATCTGAGGAGGTAGAGAAATAATTTCAGAGAGCTGACTGACCCAGAGCAGTGTCTAGCTGTGTGTCTGAGGTAAAATGGTTATTATTTTACTTTTGGTATATTCTGTACAGGTGCGAGTTTTGAGCTACAAGAGCACTTGTTGTCAGATGTGGTGGTCTGATGATTCCAAAGACGGAAAAGTCAAGCAAGCTTGGTCTGAAAAAATAAATTCTGCACATTTGTCCACCAACATTATGATATTGTGCAAAATGTTAGCATGGATTTTACACATCCAGTATGTAATGGGGGGGGGATGCACTTCGATAGTTCATCTAACAAACAAACACAGGAGTACTTCCCATAAGTCTGACCTGTATTGACACATCTGTTTAGTGTCCTCCTCATTCATAATGGTTACCATGCTTGCTGCAGAATGGTAAAAATGGTAAATGGCCTGTATTTGTATAGCACCTTACTTAGTCCCTAAGGACCCCAAAGTGCTTTACACTACATTCAGTCATCCACCAATTCACACACACGTGATGGCAAGCTACATTGTAGCCACAGCTGCCATGGGGCGCACTGACAGAGACGAGGCTGCCGGACACCGGCGCCACCGGGCCCTCTGACCACCACCAGTAGGTAATGGGTGAAGTGTCTTGCCCAAGGACACAACGACTGAGACTGTCGGAGCCGGGGCTCGAACCGGCAACCTTCTGATTACAAGACAAACTGCCAACTTTTGAGCCACGATCGCCAGAAGCACTAAACTACTGTGAACCGAATGATTAGCTAAACTGAGACTGCACAGCATTTCCTTATTGGCAATGTGGGTGTTTTAAGGTTTTCATTACCAAATTGTGTAAATTAGTGTGACATTGTCTAAATGTAACAGTGGAATTCAGCTGAGGGGGCAGAGTGACTTTACTACTTGGCCTTGGACCCCTGACTCCCTCTATAACCAGTGGAATACATGTGTGGGCGTTACTTATTTAAAATACAAAATATGAGTAACTGTAGTCTGTTACAGTTACCACTTAAATAGGTGATAATTAGAATACAGTTACTTTTTTGAAATAAATGGATTACACGGCAGTAATTTCCTGTTTCATATGTTAGGCTATCCCCTCTCTATCCACTCTCTAATTTTGGTAATTTCACACATTGTCGGAAATCCTAACAAAACACGCAATAAGAGGCTCTAATGTAAGCGTCCTGTTAATGTTGGTGGCGTCAGTTACACAGTGGACCTGGAGCCAGTATAACAGAGCCAGCAGTGTATGGGCAGGAATGCATTTCTTACTTGAAAATTCCAATGCCAAACTCTGTTTGCCAGCAACCGAGCTGCTCTCAGCATCAAAAGACTCCACCTCCAACCTAAACAAACATCTGGAAGTAAGTTCTTTTTTAAAAACTAACGTTAGCCTACTGCAGCTACCTTGTTTTAGTTGTGGTAGTTACCTGGGTTATGTGTCACTTCAGTATCTTCGATGTACTATTGCTGAGTGATTTATAACTATTCATGAAGGCTGCATTACAACCTGCTAGCTGCAAATAATCATGTGCAGTTTTGAAAGTAGACAGAAAGAAAATATATTACTGATACAGAAATAGTTTTCTATACGAGATCACTGCAAATAGTGCAGCCTTACCTAATGTCCACCCTAATGTTACTCGGTTTATATTAAGATTTAAAAATTTAGTTGGTATTGCTTTCAGAACTGCACATGAATATTTGTAGCTAGCAGGTTGTTAATGCTATCCATCAAGTCTAACAGTCTGCGGTCTATGAACTAAGCCCAGCTAACGTCAGCTAACAACGTTAGCTCGCTGGCAAGTAGGCTTCAGTAATTGTAATAAAAATCACACAGCAATAACACATTCATGTAGTTGTAAAAAGCATGACAATATATTAAGTAATCCAAAGTATTCAGAATACGTTACTCACAGTGAGTAACTTAACGGAATACATTACAGACTACATTTTGGGCCATGTATTCTATAATCTGTAGTGGAATACAGTTTAACACTTAGCACTTCTTCCATACACTATATTGCCAAATGTAACGACTCCCCCATCTAAATAATTGTGTGTTCACATCACTTCCATGGCCACATGTGATCAGTTTATGTTAGTTAACTAGTAACAGAACAAATAACTCAGGGGAAAATAAGGACACTAAAACCAAAAATCAGACTACGGGGATCACTTTTGTACTGCCTCTGGCAGCAACAATGAGTTTTTTCTTAAGAAGCCAAGGATGTACTGTCCACTTTCACTGTCTGTCGCTTTAGCAGTAATTGGCTCTTTGTTGTTTGGCTAGCTGCACTCAAATAGGAAAATCCACCTGTTAGCTGTAATTTTTGGTTTTGTAAAGTGCTTTACGTGTGGACTGTGTGGAGGAAAGACTGTTTGAGTCAGGTGACAGGTGGTTCACATGATCGACAAGCTGGAGTCAGGAACTGATTTCCTCCTGTGCTGCATGTACTGAGTGGTTCATTTATCTGATGCAATCAGCGCTAGTTTTTGCAATAAAACATTTTCTCTTTTCCCAAGTACATCCAAGCAGTTTACAACGTAACAGGTTACTAAATGCACATCACAAACATAACTATTTCTCTTATCGAAGCACGATCAGGGATCCTGACATCCCTCAGCATGTTCGCGGTAAAAATAAAGAAAGCAAAAAACCCAATCTGGGTCTTATGGTATCCTTCACTTACATTTGTGCTTCGAGTTTCCTCACTTCTAATATGGAGGAATCAATTTAATGAGATGATGTGAGGTTAGATTAAAGGGTTAGATTAAAGTGTGGCATCTCTGTCTCTAAAACGTTTTGTTTGTTTGTTTTTGCCCATTGCACACATTCACCTTATTTTTCCTACAGACATGCTGATGGGATTCCCACAGCCAAAGAAACATTGCGCGAAAGTTGACAAAGGTTGGTTTCTTAACATAAAATTCATTGTTACAGCCAAGGGCAGCACAAAAATGATCCCAGTTTTAGTTTTGGTGTCTTTATTTTCCCCATAGTTACTGGTTTTGTTAGCTAACATAAAATAATGTAAGCTTATTGACTGCAAGCAACCAGCTAACCAGTGTTGGTTAAGTTACTTGAAAAAAGTAATCAGTTACTAATTACTGATTACTTCCCCCCAAAAATAATCCCGTTACTTTACTTATTACTTATTTTCAAAAGTAATTAATTACTTAGTTACTTTTTAAAAACACAATTTACAACCTGAATAGGTGATAAAGCGATAGATCTTTCAGCCCAGTTCTACTTTTTCTGCATAATCCATCATACAAAATGTAATCAAATGGAAAAGTCTCTTTTTAAAACTTGTTTTATTAGTTTTAATCTTTTAACTTTATGCATCAAGCAAAAATTAAATTATATGCAACATTCTCTGACTGGAAGAAATTTGTTTACCATTTAAACCTATTTTCTGCACATTCCAGCTCATAAAATAAAATATTTTTTTGTGTTTACACTCACTCTTTCAAATAGATGAAAGTAAAACACAGCAGAAAATAAATAAAGTCAAAGACTAGTTGCTCTATTTTCACCTGTCAAGCAGGACTGGGGTAGGCGGAGGTTTACCCTGGTGCAGGTGTGCCGCAGCGGTCAGTTGAAGACTCCGCGAGTTTCTCTGTGAATTTCCCATTACAGTCGTAGCGCACTCGGTGCTTGCTTGGAAGTTTAGGGTTTTTTTCGCTGTAAAAAGAAGTTTTCTTCCCACGCACAACGGACACTAATGTTTTTGTCACTTTTTATGGAATCAAACTCAAAATAAGGTCAGTACTTCCACGCTTTAAACGCTGCATCCTCATACTCTCTCCCGTACTTGATATATTATCCATTGTTGATCTGCAGACAGCTGTTGTCACGAACGTCACACTCGCTTACGTCACTGTCATGACACATTCTCGCAAAAAACTCACGGTTTTAGTAACGCAGTAACGCAGCGTTCCTACGGGAAAGTAACGGTAATCTAATTACCGTTTTTGCAATGGTAATCGCTTACATTACTCGTTACTTGAAAAAAGTAATCGGATTACAGTAATGCGTTACAAGTAACGCGTTACTGCCCATCTCTGCAGCTAACCTGTGGCCCACTTGTCAACATTTGACCAGCGAGTATGTCATCCACGTCCAGTGACATGCTGTTGGGATTTTGGAGGACTGCACAGTAGAGCACCTGCACTAGGTGAAATCACCCTCGGCTTGGTGTTCAAATGGAAATGCAAATGCAAATGGACACAATTGTGGGACCATAAGTAGCTCTTTATGTCAAAAATGTACACTGATTGATTAACGAGTGAAGGAGGACTGAGAACAGATTCACATACATGCAGTATAGTGAGATGTATGAACTCAAAGAAATGACTCATGGAATGACAAAAGTTAGTGTAGCTTATGTTTCCCCTTCACTGTGGTGTTGCTGATCTTGATAATATAATAATGTAATTGCAGAACAAATACTGAATATGAATGCTAATCACCCCTATTTTGAAATATTTTTTTTTCACATGCTCGTTTCAGTAACCGAACACAATAATTGTTGAATGCGTAATCACCTACCGCTCAGTCGACACAATGGGCTCTCATGTGTATATTTCAACTTTCACCACCTACATCCACCCTTAAGCATGACAGAACCGCCTCCACCCCCCATGCCTGCCACCACTTTCTCATATTTTATCTCCTTTACCCTTCCTACTCCCCCTGCTCTTAACCTGCCTCCTCATTCCTCTGCGTTGGTGGGTACTCTCCTCTTTCCCTCTCCATCCACTACTCTTCCGCTCTTTTGCTCCAGCTGCCTTGCCATGCATAATTAAATTTCCAGTGGAAATGCACCCTTCCTCCATTTTTCTCTTTTTCCTCTTCCTCCATTTCCCTCCATGTCTATCAGTCTTCCTTTCTCGTGCTCTTGTGAATAAGATGGGTAAGTCTTTGCTGAACATCTCAATTTTTCTTCCTCTCTGTCTCCCCTCCTTCCTTTCCTTACCACCTGCTCTCTTTAGGCCTACACTGGGACCGAGTGCCAGGCCTGTCTTGTTAAGTGATAATGTTAAAATGCTAAATCACACCACCAGAGCCACCACCGCCTCCCTCCCCTCATTCTGTGAGGGGTCTCCGGTTTCACTTTGTGCTGTCATCCTATCCAGTCACACTCATCAATACTCAATGCAGGAGCTCCATCAGCCTGTGTATTTCTCTTCCAACATTAGACAAGGTGATGTTTGGGGCCTGACCAGACCCTTGTTAATGTGCATGTTAATGAGACTGAAGTATCAGACTTCCTTCTTTCTGTCAGTTTCATGTCTTTTTCATTCACTCAACAAGTAAAAAATACGTCGGGTCACATTTATTGTTTCCCGGTTTCACTTCCACACTCTTCCTCCACAGTAAAACTTATTATAAATGTAGGAATCTCTTAGATTATATATTCATGCGGTATGACACCATGCTTTGCGAATATGAACTACTCTTGCTCAAAGAAAAAGGGCACAAATTTAAGACACAAACCGCGGGCTGTATTGAAAAATTATATGTCTTTAGCAGCTTTAACTTCAACAATGTTATGTTTGAAATACAACCAGTTAGGGGCGGAGGAAAGCGACAGTAACAACAAAGTTTTTTTTAAATACTTAATTTGAGCTAGTACTGCATCAGTGATCACCGCTTTCTCAAACCTGGATCTGTGTAAACCCTGTAGCTTCACTATTAAGACCAGGCTTGGCTTGTGCGCTCACCTATGTGACTAACAGCTGCTGATTCCATTAAACATCCCTAAACTCATGATTTTATATTTCAGTGCAATACAAAGGCAAATGTAGGAAATGTAACCAGATTCTGTTTTCTCTCAGTGCAATTAGGAAACACACTGATACTGGTTACTAATATATTCACTGCCAATTTATGTTGTATTCAAACTTGTAACTTAATTTTAAGCAATTCTACTAATAAGGGCAATGGCATTTTTAATTTTATGCTACTAAAAAAAAAATAAGTGGGACATTTTTTGCATTTAAACAAAACTTTGATCAGCCTGGTGTAAGAGTCGGGTGCTTTGTATGCCCAGCCTCCACCCCAACCACCTCTGACTGATTCCAACAAAGTTTTTGAATGTGGCAAAATACTATCTAACTTTAGTTGTACTTAATTCTAATAAAATCCAGACCCAAGACAATAGAGTCACTTTCTTCATGAGTCTCATCTCCAGCAGCAGGCACGTTTAAACTGTGACTTTTGCTATCAGGTCTCAAAACAATGGATAGTACTATTAGTACTATTACACAAAGTACTCCATCTTATCAGCTAATGTATTTTCCAGCAGCTACTGTACCACTGGCCCACTGGTGGCCCTGTCACCAGCTTTAAGGCTTTACAGGATTTAGACTGGTAATGTACCTGGCTGCTTGCTCACCCATAGCTGACATTAGGGTAGGATATCAGTGATTCATTACACATATGCAAAGTAACTCAAAAGTTTTTCACAAGTTTCTACAGACAGAGCAAAGTGGTCTTTTTTATGGTTTTGGTATTGCACAAAAATCAAGCATCAGTCATCATTCAGGGACGAAACTTTTCCTGGAGTTGAGGTAAGTATTCATGACTATAACATGTATCTAGTAGCGATGAGCACACAGAGAGGCAGTTCCTGTGTCAGACATTTCCATCACACTAACTTGAGCCAAGCCTTGAATATAATCCAAGGCCATCTGTTGGGTAGATCCTTCGATATGCTAATTAGCTGGTGCCAATCTTTCCTATTTAACTGACGGCGTCTTTGAATGGGAGAGTTCTACTGTGTCACAGATGGATTTAAATATCAAGTTAGTTTATATCAGTAACGATCAGTTTAGCTCTTACCTTTTGCACATGTGTAATGTCAATGAAGGAACGCACATATAAAATTGCTGTGGTCATCATAATTTTTGTGTACAAAAAAGAAAAGAATCCCTAAGAGACTTTTAGCACATTGTGATTCAGGCAGTTTGAGAATGAATTAGACTCCTTCATGTCCTCTAGGATCTGTTTTCAGGTTTGAGGAAAACTAGCCTGTGATTGGGAGACTTTGGCCAATAACAGGTCTTTCTACCAAATCAGGTATGTAGGAAAGAAGTTGAAGAAGTAATAGTTTGACTCCAGTGAGAACAAAAAAGTCAGCACTGACTCAGTTTTATCACATATATAGCAACTGTAAACATTAGCTATTTTTCTGATGGAGGGGTTGGAAGCACAAGGAGAGAGCTGCAGGAGGAGGGCAGGCTATTTTCAAGTTCTTTTTATATTTTATTATTATTTTATTGGCTTACTAAAAGGCTGACTCTTTTTCAGCTACAGTCGCGGGATGCTGAGCTGTTTACTCTCTACAGTGCAAATACGGTTGTTTGACATTCAGTTAAACAAAGCTGTTTTACACAGCAGATGACAGGGACTAACGTTGCAACTCAATTTTGGCTACAGGAGTCATCAGGTAAACATATACAAACCCAGTTCCAAAAACGTTGGGTTGCTGCGTAAAAACAGAATGCAATCATTTGAAAATCTCAGAAACACATATTTTATTTACAATATAACACAGAAAATATATAAAAAGTTTAAACTGAGAAACATTTGACTTTTTCATGAAAATATTAGCTCATTTTAAGACGTCACAAAAAAGTTGTTACAGGGGCAACAAAAGGCTGGAAAATTATGTGGTGCTAAAAAGATTAGATTAATTGGCAACAGGTCAGAAATATGACTGGGTCACCTAATTGATGTTGCAAGTGTAATATTCACAATTTTCACCCCCACCTTTATCTTTCTGCTGTATGGGGAAGGGTGAGCATATATTGTGTTTATCCGTGCATTTTCATTGCAAATAAAGGTGTTGCTGTATGAGAACCTTTTCTGACCTACAGTCTTAAACTCAGTGTTGTCACAACTCATAACACCTTCAGTGATTTTTACGGAAAAAATGTGTCTTTTTATAACAAAAATGCACCTTTTTTATTTTAGAGAAATGAAAAGAAACTAAGACCATAAAATATGTAGGTGAATAAATGGAGTAAAACAGACACAAACAAAACATCACGACAAGGATTTTCCTCTGCCAGGGTGTCTTGGGGAATAACTTGCTGATGTCACACTCTTGTTTTTTTAATTAGGCAAAAATATCATGAATAGTGCCTAGACTTCTACATGCCATGTTAGGGCTCATTTTTTCCATTTTTAAGCCTCAAACCTACCAGAGTATAATTAGTTATTGAAGAGGCATCAGAATTTAGATTTTTTTTTCCAGTTTTCATGAGCCCACTGAGGTGTAAGGACCCCTAACCCTAAAGCTATCCTGACAATCACGATACACGACAAATCTTTTTGTCATAGATGAAAATGATATAGACCTCAAAGGGTTAACAGAATCAACAAGGCGCACACAAAATATCTAAATGAATTATATGATGGGAGGGCTATAGCACAAACAGGTAAGAACAGAAAAAGAGGAATGCAGACTTAGTCAAATAAAAAGCAAGTCAATAAAGTGATCTTTAAGAAGTGATTTAAAAGACCCTGCAGAGTTGGCGAGCTGAGTTGCTCGGGCAGAGTTCCAAAGCTGAGGCCTGAAAAGGTCCAGTCACCTTGGAAAACAAACTAATGGTTATAACATTTGGAAGCAACCAGAGGTTCTAAGAAACTAATGTGGATTATAAAGAACAAACATCAAAAAAGAATCTGAGTCAGAGACACAAGATTTCTAGCAAAATGGTAAAATCTGTTTTAAAACTCAAGGGGAACAAACTGCAGAGTCATCTGCTGATGTGGTCTTGTTTTCATCTTTTAAGTCTTTCTATCTGCCTGTGTGTGTGTGTTTCACAACAACACATGATCCTGAGCTGCCTATTGCAGCAGGAAATAACAAAAAGGCCCTTACAACATTTTGCAGCTGTTTAAATGTCTGATTTAGTCAAAACAATATATATTAAAATATAAAACTATATATACTTTTTTCAGGAATGGGTGTGGTCTGAAAAATAATCACATCGAATAATGATTTCTAGATAAAATTGACTTTATTCTCAAGACATCTGCAGAATGTCTATTCAGCTGAAATCAGGGCATGTTTTTTTTTTATAGCTCCAACAGAACAATAGGTTAGAGCACACAAGACACGTTTCACAATTGTACATGACGATTCATGCATAGATGAGCCCACCCAATAACGTAAACGACAAAGTTCTTGCCTACAGCATGCATTACAACATGTCAAGATTCAGCTACATAACATACGTCCCACTTTGCTGTGTACTAAGCATGCCAGTCATGCACAGTGAACTGACCTGTAATGTGTTTGCATCAGTTACACGAGTCCAATTCTTTCTGATCCTTGTGGAAATTAAATCAAAGATGTCAACAAATCAAAATTTAACCTCGCCGTGTTTAATAAATCATACCGTCTCTGTGAATTCTGTTTCAATCCATGTTTTCTCTCAGTTTAACCACTCTGCTTATTCAAATCTCCAGCAAGAGCTTTAGTCAGTGTCTAAAAAAAGGACTGACTTGACGTAATGGGAACATTGTCAAAACAACCCCAATCCTTAACTCATCTCATGAAGTCCCATTCAGTCATTTTTGGACTTTGGATAGAAGATTTTCACAATCATGTGATCATTTCTTTTTTTTTAATAGAGTATGCAATAATAATTTAGAATTACTTATTTTTTAAATATTGTGTTTCTGTAAAAATAATTGTGGCTAGAACATTTTACCTTTTACTTGTGCTGTGACTGGCTACCATTTGTTTACGTTTGCGGCACCAATAAAGAGGTCCCCTGTGACAATCATTATGTGCTGAGTAATGTCACAAACAGTTATTCATCCTTATATCCAGATCTGCATGTATGGTTGGTAATCCAAAACCATGCATAAATATGTATGCAAAATCTCTGACTCACTGCTTTTCCCCTTCCTTGTCATTCTCACACATACACTAACTTAAAAAACTTAAGCCATGAGGGGCTCCTCTTACAGCTACGGCTTTGGAATATAGTCCGTTGCAGTTTATGATGAAGAGGCCTGCTGCTAAATCCAGTTGGAGGTTTGCAGAGATAGATGGAGATGAATACCTCTTTCCATCATCCCTCTCGCTTTCTCTCTGCTGACACGCGCTCACTCGCACATGGACACACTTCCTCTAGCTCTCCGAGTTACATGAAATCCACCCACAATTATACAGCACGCAACTGCAAGGGAATCTTTCAGCAGCCGGGGTTTGGTCTCAGTGGGCAGCGCTTCACTGCTGAGTGCGCAGCCTCTCTTGCCTTGGTGGGGGGAGGCCTCCTCTGTCGAGGTATTATCTGCTCCCATCTAATATTCATCAGCTACTGGGAGATTCGTGACGACAAGTCAATTTGATCGGCTAACAATGCACCGAGGTGGTCGGTGTTCTGTGCACGGGCAGGTATGTGAGTCTGCGTTAAAGAAGGCATAAACAACACAACACATGGGCGTGCATGTGCAAGGAGGCAGAGGGGTGCCACCTGCATCAATACAGAGTATCTAATCAAATGATTGATTAATATGATTAATAAACACAAAAAAACACAAGGAAATAATATTTAAGAAATTCAAAATGTACAATTATTCATTTAATTATTCATTTAAAACATAAATATGAACACGTTTCTGTTAATTGCGAGCGTTTTGCACATAAAAGAAATCACAGTGTGTGGGTGTGTGTGGGTTTGGGAGAGCCTGAGATGTGATGATGGGTCATGTAGCAGCAGCACACGTGTGCACTGTGTGTTTCAAGCATGCATATGGGTCTCATGTGTTCTCATATATAGTGCACACATGACAGTTCTCACAGAAGCCATTTACTTTAATCACTTGACTAGTTCTAAGTAGCATAAACTCAGTCCCAGCACAGAGGGCGAGGTGATGTGTTGAATTTTCTCTCATAATAATATTAAATGATAGCAAAAGCATTTTACCGCACGCACACTCTACAAGAGACTGGCCTGCCATCGGGTCAAGGGCACTTGGGCTCGGTGTCTGTAAGAACACTTAGACGTGTGCTAGAGGCTGGAGATCAAGCCACCAACCATGCAATAGCAAAGATAACAACCCACTCTACCACATGAGCACTGGCTGCCCAATTAGACATAGTAATTCACTAAAGAAGTTACCAATCAGGGTTTTTCCTGAATCAAAATTGAGACAATCAAATTCAGATTCAGATCAGATTCAGCAGTTAAATACAGCAACTTCACTACAGCAAAAAATCCAAATGCAGTAACCAAGCCCAAACTCTGTGGATCAAGACTTGGAACAATGACTCAGTCTCTTTGGTTGAATATAAGTTGTATTTTCGGTTAGATTCAGGCTGTCTTATCCAAATTTTACCTCACTTTAAATATTGTGAAAATGCATAAACATATTTAAAAGCATGAAATAATGGCATTGAGGCATGCCTGCTGTGAAAAAATGAATCCTCTATAAAACTTGCCTGTTTCAAGTAGGCCAGTTTTCCATGTTTGGTGTTGCTGAGTGATATGCTAGTGACACGCAGAGCTGGCTGTCTTTTTATCCTAGCCGGGCTCATTAGCCTTCCCTAAAACAAGGAAGCACCAAACACATCTTACCTACAGATGCTTGGTTGGTATCAGCAGGATCACTCAACCTCAGATTTTAGCTTCTGTCATCAGTGAACCATAAACTTAGTGCACGTTATTGGATAAACAAATGCTCAACACTCATGAATTTTAGCTGAAACCGAGCTCTCAGACTGAAGATTTAACCACAAATACATGTGTCTATCATGTGCTAAAAATGTAAAATTAGCCTTACTATTAATTCATTTTAACCTCTGTGTGAATAGCTGACTGCACACCTGTGCTCACTTTTCTTAGTCTATGCAGATTTGTATATATATACATATATATATATATATATATATATGTATATAAAGTGTACAGCAACAAAAGGTACGACAGAGATTCTCAGTGATTCCTTCGGTTTATCTCAACACATGCACACAACACATTCACACCTCAGCGCCTGATGTCCTCTCTCTCCTCTTCCCCTTTTCCCTCTCTTTCTTTTTGGCATCCATCACTGTCTGTGGCAATGGACTGCGAAACAAATTTCTATCACAATACATTACAGGTTAAGAAAGGGAGCTGGGAATGTGTTATATATGCCGGGTTCGATTTTTATGTAGGGTCTACAGGCTCGTCCATCATTGCTCTGCTAGGCACCCTTGTGCACTGGGCCCCTGACGAGATGTTGTCTTGGCACCGCTATCAATCATCCTACACTTGCCCGAGCCTCGTGCCCGATGCGAAGGAGGGGGCATGTGTTGTAGCTGCAGGACTTCCTCCCTCCTTCCGACAACGCATTCCCTCCCTCCGCCCCTCACAATTGTTCCTCGTTTGAATTGTGCGTTCAAAGCATGTGCTTTGTATATAGGGCTTCCGTCCCTGCGTGACCTCTGTGGGTCTTCCCTTTTTGGCAGAGAGTCCTATGATTTTAATGACAGGAGATGATTAGCTACTAATTGTGCCAGCCATGGGTGAAACAAGGTTAGCCTGGATCCACCTGGCGCCACTCAATGATACCTGGGTCAGTGCTATTAAAATAATACGAGGTCATGCCTTCTTATGAAATGTAGCCTATATAAACCCTAATATAGCTTAGGGAGGAAGCATCATTATCAAGTGATAACAGAAGATTGCATTCCACAGCATTTAAGGCGAAAGTGTCTGGATGCAGTCCTGTGCTATTTGTGGCTTCATAGCCTGGTATAATTTCAGTCCACAAAGACTAGGTTGCATTAAAGTTTAACCTTAGTTGCTCTGATGTCTTAATATATTTTCATTTACCCTTTCTTCATCTTTGTACTTGACATATGAGTTACACAGACACAGGATACTGAATCAGGCTACTGCTAGACTAATCCTTTTTCTCCCAAAGTCAGGCGGATTACGATTTGAGAAGTACTCCTTCGTCCTTCACACTCCACGGTGAAAGTCACCAAGCTATCAGAGAGCACGGGGGGTAGGCACAGGGAGTAGGGACTGCTGGGTGGGAGTAAAGGTGGAGGAGGAAGGGGGGTAGGAGGGAAATGGGGAGAGGGCTTAATTAGGCCAGATCACCGATGCTCTACGCCATTGCCACTGCCATTGCCACCGCCATTCCCATCCCCGGTCCCTACTCTATTCCCCTAGATCCCATCCACTTAATGTTCTGTGAAATCATATTCCACTCCCAGGAGAAGAAAGAGAAATCAGAACAATAAAGTGACACATTTTAAAGAGAGGCAGCACCACGGGGAAATAGACTGTTAGTGACACATGGAAGATGTGGCCTGATGGATAGCAACCACATCTGTCTGGCCCATTAACAACAAACAGCATCAGATCCCAAACACAGCAGTCTGGAAGAAGCTCCAGCACCATCCCAAAACAAGGATTCGCTACTGTTTTACGTCCAGTCTAAGTAAGTAAGTATGTTGCTGTGTGCAGCACGCCCTCATTAAAGCCAAGGCATTAAATCAAACACCTGCTGACTCTGCCTTACAATTTAACAAATTGCTGTAAAACTAAAATAAATTTTCTTCAATTATGTGGCATATTTGTAAAAATCATCTGGATATAATTGATGCTCTGGATGTAACAGCTTTTTTCTTTGTCTTTCTTTTTTTTTGGAAAGTGCACAAACTGACAGGAATGTAAACATTTTAATTTAAATCTATATTTGGAAAAGCTGTGATGACTCTTTCAGCTCATATTTGGTGTTTAGAGTTTGATAGTCATGCATGCGTTATGTAGTTTCCTGTGTTTGCGCACCTGAGAATAGACACCTGTGGTGATTAATCACATCAACACAGCAGCATTCCTGTAACCATCCATCGCAACGAGCAGGGGAATATAGACAAAACTGATACCTTGTCATAATTTAAGAAAGATGTGAAACTGAATTCTGGGTGCAGGTGTGAGGTTTTGTAGCTCCATGTTACATATTAAAGTAATGAACTGTTTAATGGAAATAACAGGAGGAACACTAAGTAATATTTATATATATATGGCAAACTGAGCCAAAGATGTTTTACAGTAAGAAACTGTTGTTATGAATTACAGTAGATAGACTGTAAAATAGCATTTTAATGCTGACCTGGTCTTTTACTGTAATCTGACTTTAAAAGTAAGCAGAGGGCAGTAACTACACCTGCAGTGATGTTGACCAGATAGGGCTTAAAGGCAGAAAACTAAAACTACATCTTATAACATTTCTTTTGCTAGATGTTGTCTGTTTTTTAACAGTCGTCACTTCTCTTAAAAGCAGCATCATAACTTACGTAACAGTTATAAATATCAGCTGTCACGAGTACATTTTGATGGTTTTTTCCTTCACACTGATTTGATTGATCTACAACTGTAGCAAATTTAGTTTCGAATCACTAACTGAAATCCTCCAAAATGCCCCTTTATCAAAATGGATATTTTGCTTTTTATAAGCAGCAAAAATCAATGAATAAATTTAGTTTCACAAAAGCTAGATGTGGCTGTCTCACCAGTTTAGCAATTGCGTGCAAAAATACTCTGTAGCCTTAAGGAACCGGTGAAAAAATACAGCTGAAGGTCCCTTGAAGGTTAAAAACAGTGCTGTTAATGGCTGATATTTCACCATGCTTAAAGACCATGAACATGAGGTCAGTTTCAAACTGAACCCTGAACAGCCAATTCAAGGTGCACGGTTAAACTCTCAGATGAATGGACCTTGTCACGTAATAAACCTAAGCTGCTTTAATTCCTTAATTAGGACTGTGTCTGTGTCATTGTTCTGCATTTCCCTCAGCTCCATTTTAAATTAGCCAGTTACTCACATATACACATACAGAGCTGTTAAGCTGTAAATTCACAAATTAAAGGTTAGATCGTGACCAACAAAGTAGGCCTAATGTTGTTTTTGGGTGTGGCAGCAGCTTCGTCTTTTTTCCTGAAGCAGAGGGGAGGCAAAGAGGCGTTGAAGCAGACAGGCCGCCTGGCATGCAGCAGACAGTGAGCAGTGAAGACGTCCAGCAAAATGGAGGTATTCAAATAGACAGAGGCACCTAGCGTCAACATGCAGACAGACGTGAGAGGGAGGGAGGCTGTCAGAGAGGAAACGGAGAAAAGCTGGACCACGGAGATACATGTGGAATACAAATAATACACAGAATGGACAAACAGCTGGCCAGACAGTGACAGACAGACGCATGGAGACTGACGGATAAGAAGACATTCAGGCAGGCCGGGTGGCAGAAATCCAGGCATGCATGCAGAATAGATGGAGGGCAGACAGTGCAACAGGCAACAAGCACAGGCCTGCAACCACTCCATGCCTTGGGGACAACTTTGGTAGTGAAGAGATGCTATATCTAAACCCCTACTGTGCTTAGCCATCTAGGACCCTTCAAGAAAGTGGCTTTACTCTCTTCCTAGGAAGGGGGGGGGGCAGCATTTTCCAGCAACCAGATAGCATCAGGATTTTTTCATTACCACACAAGGCAGAATTATCATCCAGAACATCTGAATGTACCCCATCCACTCCTCTCTCTGTATCGCTCCTCTCCAATCATTCCTAATGCACTCTATCTGTCTCGCTCCCCTGTCCCTCCACCGTCCTCCCCCTCAATCAGGCAACCCTGTTTTCATTCCTCACTACGTCCATTGTTCTCTCTCTCTCTCTCTTTGTCTTTTTGCTTTATATAATTCATTTTATTGTTCGCTGCATGCGTTCTTCCTCTTTGCTTCCCAGTTTAGGAGGATGCGTTCAACCTTAAATGCACTTTTCTAATAAATGTTGGTCCAGTTTCTCCTTTGTAGAAACTCCATCGATTCCTTTTACACAAAGCTCACAGGCCCACATCAATTCAGGTGGTTCCACAGCACGCAAAAGATGCAAAAATTGGCATAAAAATAGGGGAAGAAAACTGAAAATTGTCATTAATGCATCATACTTGAATTCTACCTCACAGGCCAAAACTTGCCTGCAGCTTATTGTTCTGCCATAAAAAAGCAATATTAGTGACTATTTACTGAGCATTGTTTTTGAAGGCCATTTTGGAAATAATAACATTAAATAAAAGAAGAGCTTTACTGTATTTAAAAAGCCGTTTTGCCCAAGAGTCAACTTGATTTACTCTTCCTTCCTTAACGCATTCTTACCCCAGTGAAGGTGCCTGCTTTTGTTTGCACGCCTGTGATGAAGCTGGCAGGCTGAGCAGGAGTCCTCTCTGTGACGTTTGTATGTTTTTTTTTTTTTTTTTTAATCCCCCCTTCATTGCAGTATGGCATGTATGGATCTCCCCACCGTGTGACCTGCGGGTGACGGGGAAGCCTGCCAACAACGTGCCCGGAAACACCTCGACGCCAACACAGCGCAGCGCGAGCTAAAAATAGTCCTCTGGTGATAAATAATAAAACCTCTCTCCATATGCCAAGCGCCCCTCTACTCTCCTCGTGATTTCAGTCTGTGCGGCTAATTGTACGACTTAATTTGCTGGGTTCATGCTGTATAGAAACGCAAGAGCTGACGCTACTAATGGTGTGCATTAATGCACCCCCCCCCCTTTTATTTGTTACTGAAGGAAAATTGCACATAATTTTCCCGTCAAAGCCAAATGCTGAGTTCAGCTGCAATTACAGGAGTGAAATAAATAGAAGAATTAAATAGAAATCTTTAGTGGTCTGACCAAGTTTGAATGTTGGAAGTTTAAATTCCCCCCCTTTTTTTTTAATTCCCTGCCTCTGATACAACATCACACAGCTGGGTCTTTAATCTCATCCAGTAATTTTAGATTGAATTAAAATGACAATAATGTGATTAAGTATTGAAGTATTTATTTCTGTATATTTTTTAAATATTGCATTTATTATTACTATTACTCTCATTTAACGTCATGCACCTCTGCACGGTTTCTCTTCCTCCATCTTTCTCAAAGACCTAATTTAAGGCTGGCGTTTGAAAAAAGAATAAGCAAACCTAAAATAAAAATAAAAACTAAATAAAATCAAAGAGAAATCTCTCTCTCTCTCTCTTTGTGTGTGTGTGTGTGTGTGTGTGTGCGTTTGTGTGTGTGTTGGGGGGGTGACACGGCGCTCCCTTTTCTGTTTTTTCCTAGCTGTCTGGTCACGATTCAGAGCCCTCACAGAGTGGAGCTTTGTGTGTGGATGCTGCTGCAGTTCAAGTCCGCATGGGAACCCCCCCTCCATGCAAATACCCCCCCTCTCACCTCTTTCTCCTCTCTTCTCCTTCTTCCATCTCTCCCTCTTCCTCATCCACCCGCTGCTCCTCTTCCTCTTCCCGCTGCCTCTTCTCTCCCTCTCTCGCTCTCTCTCCTCCCACGCACGGCTCTCCACGACCGAGAGGCTAAAAATAGCACCAGGAATCCCCGCATCAATTCAGAAGAAGAAGGAGGAGGAGGGGGCGGGTGGGGGAGTCAGCTCACACAAGGTCACCCCCCCACACCACCAGTCCCCATCCAGCGCATTTCATGATTTGCCCCAGCTCACATCGCTGTTTTTTATCCACGAGACCCACACCGTGTCAGATTTTATTTCATCGCCCTGAATTGATAAAAAACAAAAGTCCAAATGGTATCGATCCCTCACTAAATCCTATTAAAACGTCCCTCCTTATAATTACTTTCGTGACTCAGAGAATGGGAATGAGCTTTCACTGAGCAATCAAGGCAAAAAAAAAAAAAAAAGTAAAATAAATCAGTTTTTCTTTTTTTTCTCTTTTTCTCTTTAAATAAAGAGGGGGACACTTTCCGTAGCAGAAGCCGCGTTTTGTGAGCGCACAAACAGTTGGAAGAGAGGAAAATACCGAGGCGCAAAGAAACGAGAGCAGCCAGCAGCTGTAACAATACGGGGCTTGCAAAATTTCACAACGTGTTTCCTCCGTTTCCATTCCATGCTACAAGCGACAGGAGACGGCAATGACTGGGAGAGCCCCTATTCTTAGCAGGAGACTATTGATTTTCTTTCTGTCATTTATAATCATCGTTGATGTGTCTTCCAAGGAGAGCTCCTGTGCAATCTCTATCAAATAAAAGGTACGTCCTCTCCTTCTTTCCTGGCATTCCTCATTTCTTTGCCTTCCTGTTCATTCTCTCTCCCATTAGCATCAGTTCAAAAGGACGGGGTTTGAAAAGATTGCAGGATGAAATTCCAATTGCAGGGTCTCCCTTTATTTGCATTTTCACACCTTGCAGCAGTAGTGCATGACCCCCCCCCCCCCATCTCTCCTTTCCTTTTTTTTTTTTATTTGCAGAGCTGAAGCTTCTTATCTGCCACACACCTATACTGAGTAAGTAGGAGCAGACAGTTTCTTTCTCACTGGTGTGCAGAGTGGGATATAAAGGTATATCCTCTTGCATTAGATAATGCAATGCTGCACGTGTGCGCCATTATTTACAATTTTCTGTCCTTACATTAGGTGGCATTAAGTGTGTGTTCTAAAGGTAGGTTTCATAAGATGAGCCTTTTACAGAGTAGTGCACAGTCCATCTCCTCCTGCTGGTGGATAATATGGAGTGGGGGGTGGAGGGGGGTGGGGGGGTCAGTTGGTCATCTCCTTTGTGTTTGTTGCGGCTCTGATGATGAGACAGGGACTAAGTCTTTGAACCTTTGCATTAGTGATGAGCTTTCGCCTCTCTATCTCTCATCACCATATTTTACAACTGGACAAAGTGAGCCTCTCTAGTCAGACGCTGGTCCCATCCGCCCACACTGTGGTGCACCAGTGTGCACATCTGTTCACAAGAACACACTGATGCACAAACACACGTCCAGAGGCACATGTTTGGAACGTGTGCACACACACACACAATTAAATATCATGTCATAACTAGCTTTATACCTATGCAGGAGCACACACACACACACACACACACACACACACACACACACACCGGGCTGCATTATAAATGGACCTTGCCCTGTGTTTTTCTATCTTTCTCTTTGTTCTCTTTCACTTCCCCTCATCGTCAACTGCTCTATTTAGTGCGGTGGCAATGCTGTGCTCTGTGAAAAGAGGGTGATGGCCCAGTGCTCCTGCAAAGGCCAGGCCAGAGAATGCGGGGCAGGTGTTTGGTGTTTGTGAGCCGAGAAGACGTCACGTGGACCCAGCATCAGGCAAAGTCCAGAGACACTTCTGTCATTACTGCATTAACACGGCCACACCTTGATCAGATGTAAAAGGTGCATGACGTACAGCGCTTTAAAGCAAATGTGATAACGTCTCAGGTGAAGATAAACAAGCTAAAGGGCAGTAGGTGTCACAGTCATGCGAGGATTTTGCTGTGTCTAGTTGTCATCTTACTAAAATAAAAAGGTTTTTTGTCACTCATAATCTCAACATTATACACTATAGCAAATATAATACTACACTAAATCAATAGAAACTGGCATATCAACGTGTTACTCACTGAATGTATGTGTGTGTGTGTTTTTTGTTTTGTTTGTTTTTTTGTGGCTCAAGGGGACTAATTGGCTTCTGGGTTATATTCTGGAGGTGGATGAGAACACTCACTCTTCTGTCTCTCTACCCTGGATGTGGTATTCCCTTATTCAGTTCCTTAAATGGGATCCCATCTCATCTCGGATGTTACCTGGCATGTCTGTTCAATCCAGCTGCTGCCTGCATGGGCCACTCCATCATTCCTTGTGCCTTGGCCCTTTCCGTGGCAGTAATAGAAAACACTTCATCACAGTTGTCCGCCTTGCAGGACTCTCCGCTCATTTATGGGACAGTGGGATGCAAACATGTCAGCTGATATTTAACAATGACTCTTCCGGTACCTGCCTCCTCCTGAATGATGGTAAAGCTGCTTAGTCATTTGAGTGGTGGAGCAAATCTGACTAATGATCTTAGTTGTCAGAGATAAATTCCACCATTGGGCACGGGGCCCTTCCACCGCCACTGCCCCGGCTGGCAGCCTGTATCTCCCAGACGCGCTGTGTCGAGCCTGCCCCTTGGTATCATCTCACACTAACTGCACCACGAGCGTGTTAATGCTGCAGCTGAACTCAGTCACGACTCTTTTTTTTTTTTTTTTTTTGATCTCTGGGATCGCAGGTAGTTCATCATGTGTGGAGCATGTCAGCATTAGCACAGGCAAGCTGCACTGGTCCAGCAGAATATGTGTCACATTATTCACTGGTCACTGTATAAAGGCCTACTTTTGTTTTCACTGCACCAAAGTCTGGCTTTGAGGCATTGTCCCAGTAAGTAGTTTTAGAGTGAGATGACAGCCATTGAAATAACATGCAGTGAATATCAAGATGGCTCCCATACACTCAGCCATTATAATGGAAAAAAGTAACAATGTGGAGAAGTTGATGTGGAAAGAAGTGATTTGGAAACCTTTGCTTAACTTAACGACACTGTTTACATATGATATTTACTATAAGCTTTGTCTTTATAACAGCTTTCAGATGTGCTTGTGCAGTGATAAAGTAATTTATGACTTCTATTTGAAATATAAAAGGAAAAAAAAGGGTTTTCTCACTAAGCTTTACCCTAAAAGCAATGAATTAAAGTGTAACTTTATTTTAGATCTTTGGTGGAGACCTTTACCTTTATATTTCGTGCACTCATTTTACTTCAAAGTTGGTGTTTTCTTAAATTGCCTAATCTGTGTTGATAGAGAGGTGTGCATGTGTGTGTCTGTTTCCTAATTGTCACAGTAACATGAAAATTCTGCAGTGCAATGTTTGTTTTTACTGTTGGCGACTTTGATGAGTTTTTGCTCATTTAGGATGCAGAATCGCTTTTTATTCTCAAAATTACACCACTGACAAAGCTTGCTGCAGTAACATTGATTAGCAATTACTTTAGTGACTAATTTGGATTTCAATTGGTGGCAAGGCCTCTGTGCAGAACAAGAGAGCAATGACAAGAAACATATCAGACTACACGTTTAAATAACAACTAACCCACATTTTTCTCAGATCTATGACAATCTGTCAGAATTTCACGACTGGCAAAAGGTTGCAAGAAAAATTATTCAATGCATGCAAGGTATAAGAGGAAAATAAATAAAGTCTCATGGTTACAGTATTGCTGTCCACTGTAAGGTGTGCATGCTCAAATTAGATTTTGGCTTTTTTCTTTTTTTAAGTCTTGAATAATCAGGCCTCATCTTTTAAAGACCTCATAGTATCACCCCAATCTTGGGTTGCTTGGTTCCTCTACCACAGCGTGTCTTTTGTCCTGTCTTCCTCCCCTCACCTCCAACCAGGTGTGGCAGATGGCTGCTCCTCCCTGAGGCTCTCCAGGAGGTCTCTTCCTGTTAAAAGGGAGATTTTTCTTAACACTGTCGCCAAGTGCTTGCTCACAGGGAGGATCATCTGATTTTTGAGGCTTTCTCTTAATTATTGTCGGGTCTTTACCTTAAAATACGAAGCATCGTAAATCGATTGTTGTTATGATTTGGTGCTATTTAAATGAATTGAATTAAAATCTGATATTAAAAACCTATTAAAAAAAGAAGTCGCATTATTTATAATATTAAACATGCCTGCTTAGACCATCAGTTTGGGAATGGAAAACCCCTTTAAGATTTAGAGCAGCAACAGCAGTACTGGTGTTGCTGCTCTAACCCTAATAAGACAAATGCATTTCTACTTTAATATAGTATATTAACCTACGACAGCCACCTGGATCATTTCAAGAGAGAACAAGCTTACTTCCTTAACTTATTGCATATGATCCAATAAAGCTGAGCTCAAGTAAACATGGAGTGCAGTTCACTCCCAGGGGAGCAAATGCAGCGCTAATGGTATCATGACAGTCTGATAGTCTGATGGTTAGATTGACTGTACATCCATCTATTTGGAATTCGCTTTACACTTGAAGGATTTCTGGTTCAAGACTAGGAGGAGACACAAACCCAGCCTCAGGGTATCAAAATCCAGCGTTCTCCTAGTGCTGGTCCTAAGCCCGGATTAAACGGGAGGGTTGTGTCAGGTTTAGCATCCATTGTAAAATCAATGTCAAATCAAACATATGGATCTATCAGCCGTGCTGACCTCTTGGGAAATAAGGAAGCAGCTAAAAGTGACTACCATATGGAGAATTAAAAGACTATGGCACAAGGGCATCAACCGGGGAAGCCAGTGACCCTTTTAGGTCCATTACTTTCACTGCAATTTAGTCAGTGCTTGTAGGTCACAGTCATACAGGGGCGTAGCACAGAACATCATGCCCTATAAGCAGACTCTGTGGGACCCCTTCCATTCTTCTTGATCGATATCTTTCATGCGTCTTTTTTTGTTTGTTTGTTTTTAACAGATATTTATGCCAATAACTGTATGCAACAATCTGAAATGTCTCTATGAAATGTCCATAACTCTGGACAGTTTAAAATCTCTTCCATTTCAGCCCTGATTTCACAGCGTGTAGTCGGTACCATATACTCTTGCTCATTGTCTGCTACACAGAACAAAGCACGCAGGATTTATACTAGCTCCTTAACCTGCTTACAGTTTAATACGGTTTTGTTCTGGTGCTAAGACACAACAGCAGTGACACCTGATTATTAAGGCACACCACACTAATTTTAAATAATGTAATTATATTGATGATAACTGATGAAAGTTTAGATAAGTCTCCAAACATATTTGTTTATGAAGGTCTAACATTAAGGTTAAATTAGCCTAATAGAAATATGTTAACATGCATCAGATTAAATTAGCTTTTTGAGATGTGAATTGGTCTAACATCCTTTTTCTATTAGTGTTTTTTAATATTATAGAACACAAAAGTTAAAAGGGCCACATACAGCATGTCTGATGCTGCTGTGAATATTCTGGATGATTAAGTAATGCATTAAAGCTTTTGTGAGAGTGCACACAGGTATTCATTGCCATCAACCTCCACCCATTTATCTAAAGTTAAGGAAGCATTGTCATTGTACTGTTTTAATATGCCATCTCATTACCCTAAAATGTACCTCAAAATGCCTCGCTTACCTCTTTGTACACCAGTTGAGAACCACTGGTCCAACACAGGCCTACTTCTTTCTTCTTCTCTGGTTTGTTCCCTTGAGGAGCAGTTCATTGTTTGTTGAACCACTGGTCCAACATACAGTTAAGCTCAATGCTGTTTGATGTTAGTATTGCTAAGCTTTATATAGCAAACCTTAGCCTAAACTGCTCTTAGCTAAACTATTCTTAACCTGTTAGTTGTACCTTTATTTTGAAAGAACTTTATGAACAGCTGACTTCCTTCAGTGTGATTTCTCTCCTTTTTTTCTTTGCTTTTTTTTTTTAATAGGGTGCACATCAAGTGTCCTCACTCAGACCATACCTCCACATTTAAGCTTGTATAGGAGCGAAGAATTTAAATTTTTTTTCAAGGCTTTTTCCATAAAATATTTTCAAACAGTTGCTGCATCTTCCTCTGTTTAGTCATTGATGCACGACTGGTGGAAATGGCAGTTTATGACAGAGGATGTGATGTCCATTTGTCTTCAGCTTTGTTGTACTTTATGCTAAAACAGTTAAAACCACCTTTAGGTTAGTTCATGTTACAGTAAATGTCACCAGGAGCAGAGTGCTGTTTTGCAATGATGACTCAAGTACACATATACACACACAAACACCAAACACAGACGCACAAGCTGAAAACAATACCTGCTATAGTGTCGCAGCTGGTAACAAGGAGCTGGACTCTGGTTTGAAACCCCACATGTGCTCAATTAAAGTGTCTCTGAGCAAGTCGTGCCAAACAGCTCAGTCAAAGTCACATCAGTTTACCTAATACTGTAAATGTAAAGCTGGTCACATTAATATTAAATAAATGCTATTGGATATATTACACAAAATATAGTGAGATGCAAAGAACATTAGAAACAGGTATGACGTGTCTTTCAGTGTGGCTGTTTTCTGTGTTTTGCTAATGGCTAATCTCTGTACCTGTGTATAATCATTTTTTGGTTTATGTCACGCTACAGCACATTTTTTGTTTTCCTCTTCTTTTCAATTGAACTCTTTTGATCTGTTCTGTGATGGTGCACCTGCTCTTTTAGATATCTCTCTCTCTTTGTCCAGTTTCTCTCACATATGCACACACTATCAGTTTCTTCCTCTCTTTCTCTCACGCACACACAAATTCTTACACATCTCTCCGCTTCACCCTGGTTGGTTTTCTCTTTCTCTGTAATTACAGGTTTCTTATCTACTTCCTGTGTTACACGCTGCAGCCACTGGCCTCCTCCATGTTTCCTCCTCTACCATTTTAGTGTCACAGATCTGCCGCTTCTCCCTACAGCAGCCAACAGAGACGAGGACACACAATATGCTGTTTTGCAGGCCTGGACCAGGAGGAAGGGAGAAAAAAAAAAAAAGGAAAACTGAGATATAAAGTGTGGGTTTTGGCATGTGTGGCTGGTTGGTGGATGGGTGTTTGTGTGTGTCCAGCAGTTGTAAAGTTCGGTTTAATTATTCATGTGGAAGCAGTAACATTGCTTCCCAAACTAGCAAATGAAACTCCATCTTGCTTAGGAACTCACACAGGTCACAGTGACCAATTACTTAATGAAAATGCTCAGGTTTCTAATGCAGCCTTGGCCAGAGCTCTACTCCAAATTCCTGCAGTACTTCACATAGCTATAAAACAGAGTGTACCACAGCTTTCTTCCAGCGGTTAGGCAAAGTGTGCCACCTCTGCAGTCTTCGGACCCATCAAACCTTCAAACGGCTGAGCCAGCTTTAAGGGAAGGATTATTACTTATTAAGAATGGCTAATGTATGATGTAAAAGTTGGCTTCATCTTCATCTCTATCCTCTATCCTCTCCTGTCTCTTTGGCTCAGTCTCCGCTTCTCTCTCTTGGCTAAAATGCTGTGTTTGAGTTGTTTGTGCCTACACTTTGACATACTGTCCAACAGACCATGAAACTACAAAAGCATGCAGAAGTCTTTTTCAATACAACAGTCACATATCCACACGGTGAAAAGGTTCACTCACCCGCTTTGCATACTGACTGTGAAGTGGACAAAGCTCACAGGTCTGATTCAATTGAGCAATTCCCTGTGAAGACCAGTTTCAATGTACACATACATTCACTGGTCACTTTATTAGGCACACCTTGCTAGTGTACCTAATAAATGCATTAAAACTTGTCTATATTCTCCATGACATAGATTCAATAAGATGCTGGAAACATCCTCAGAGATTTTGCTCCACAGATTGGCATCACACAGTTGCTGCAGATTTGTCGGCTGCACATCCAAGATTAAAATTTCCTGTTCAACCTCATCCTAAATGTGGTCTGTTGGATTGAGATCTAGTGACTGTGGAGGCCATTTGAATACAGTGAACTCAATGTCATGTTGAAGAAAACCAATTTAAAATTATCTGAGCTTTGTGACATGGAGCTGTCACAAGTGTTCCACGAGTGTTCCAAGAAAATATCCCTCACACCATTTCACCATCACCGCCAGCCTGAACCATTAGGACAGGATGGATCCAGGCTTTCAATTTGCTTAATCCAAATTCTGTCCAATTTCAGCAAGCCCATATGAACTGTAGCCTCAGTTTCTCATTCTAAGCATCTCACTAGATGTGCTCTTCAGGTGTTGTAGCTGATCTGCTTGGACGTTCAACGTGTTATGCATTCAGAGATGCTCTTCTGGATAATTTTGATTGTCTACTATCAACAAGGCATTTCACCCAGAGAACTGCTGCACATTGCAGTCTGTTTTTTTTTTTTTTTTTGGAGCATTTGCTGTAAACCCTAGAGATGTTTGTGTGGGAAAATCCCACACAGATCAGCACTTCAGAGTCACTAAAATCAGTTTTCTTTTCCATTCTGATGCTCGCTTTAAATTTCAGCAGGTTGTCTGGACCATGTCTACATGCCTAAATGTTACTGCTATGTGATTGGCTTGTTAGATATTCATGTTAACAAGCACTTGAACAGGTGTCGATAACAAAGTGGCTGGTAAATCTATACAGTGCTATACAGTAGAATACCCTTTAACTCTTCAGGGGAGTAATTTTAATAGACAGACTTTCTATTATTGGATAAATAATCCTCACAGCTGCCATAAAAGTCGCTGCTGCCTCTAAAAAGAAAATAGGGGTCACAGAGGGGCATAACAAGCAAAACAAAAAAGAAAGAAAGGAAAACATCTCTCCACCCTTGTAGAATCCCAGATTTACAACACAAATCAGTTGAACAGACACAACTCTAAAGAAAGCTGTTTACCTGGGACAATAGGAAACGAATTTAATAGACAGATTTCCACACATCATATAGGATCAAAGTCCTGTAAAAGGCATCTCTTACTCAGCTTCAGTCTTTGATCTATTATTTCTTATCCCTATTCTGCACCAAGACTTCTAATGTCTGACCATCAAATGTCGAGAAGTTTCACAATCAGGGGTTCAAGACAAACGGTGATTCTGCTTTTAGAAGCACAACACCTGTGGAAGTGGCCTTCATTAAAGCACGTTGGTCCGATGGGTTTGTTTTCTTTGAAATCATTTATTTCTACTGATTAATCCCCGATGCATTCACATGCTGTAATTTATTGCTACTCTATTTTTATGTGCCCCTCTGAAGGAGAAGCTTTAAATGTGCTGCAGAAGAAAATCCATGTACTTAATAGACCTCAGTTCTATAATAAATTTCAACCAAAGCAACAAAATGTAATGGTCCTACTAAATCAAAGGGGTATTTTCCAACAATTTTTTAAAAAATTAAATGAAATCTCTTTTTGTATTACTATCCCTCCTTTACAGCACAGCTGGGGAAAAAAAGCACAGACATACAGAAAGAGGTCTGCAGTTTAGCCAACAGGGTTTTACAAGTACTGACGTGTAGAATACTTTTTATCTCTACATATGACTATTATAAATAGGCAGACTTTAAAAATATACATATATCTGAACTTGTGTACTTCAAGTTGTCTATTATTGGATGAGTAATCCTCCCGGCTGCATGACACTAACAGACATTTGACGGACAGTCCTCTGGCCACTTGACACCCCGGCAAGTATAGGCTATTTTAGAAATGCGTGTCTTAACCCCTCCAGCACCAGTGCCGTCTGCGCCCAGCCCCTCTCTCTGTCTCCATCTAACCGATCCCCTCACAGCTGTGACAGTGAAGCCTGTACAATGTCTTAGTGAGAGCATGCAACAGCTGCGAGCTGCGCGTCACACACGGCAGCCTGCGAGAGGTGACTGCGGGCGCTGAATGCAGCACCCATTCTTAATATTTCTGCCTGGTAATACAAAAACTATGCACATGAATTATTAAATTCCATACTGCAAGGCTTGTGCTGTATAGCATGAGGTAATCGGCTACACGCCTGTTGATTTTATGTGCTTTCCATGGACCAACAAGTGGAAAGGTGATGTGCAAACAGACACAAATTGTTGCCGTCGTGTTTTTTCTTTAAACATGCGGATACTTTACAAACCAGGCAATCATGCAGAGTTGGTCATAAATTTTAGTGACGCTCGGGATGTATGTGGGCATGCTGGATAAGGGTGACGTAGCAGTAAAAAAAGTGATTTCTGATTATACAAGGCGGTTATGGCAACACTGACAAACTCGATGCATTAGGTCCGCAGTGGCTTAACATGATCGACCCGTCAGTGTGCGGGATTTAAACACCGTTCTTGCATAGTCCCGCTCCTGTAATAGGCCAATCTTTAACACTCGGGAGTGATCGATCTGCTGCAACCTGTGCGCATGGCAGGGAATGGACCGATATTGAGTCGAAGGCGGTGTTTTGGCTGTATAGTGACGTTTTAAGGCAGGTCTTGGTCAAACCTACCAATGATACAAGTCGGTCCTATTCTGCTGGGACTGATCGCAATGAACGGGTGTCGGAGCTCTGCACGGCAAAGGAGCAACCACAGCGAGACGAGGCGATCAAGGGGATGCGGCATCGGTACGCGGGAGCTGTCCATCAGCACCAAATCCCCGACGAAAACCGAGGAAACAGCAAGCAGAGCCGAGACCAAGTCGCGCCTGTTTTCAGCCTGCCGCCCCCGCCCTCTTCTCACCACCGAGATCGCACTTCTACCACCGCCGCTCATCGCCAGAGCCTCCAGGAGCTCCCCTGTCTGAGCCAGCCCTCTCGGAGACCTGTTCACAGCGGCGACCCTCTACCTCTGGCTAGCTACGACACCGCCCAGCGACCTTCACACCGAGTCAGTGAACCTAACACCGGGCAGCCGGCACACCTGCACCAGGATCCCTGGGCCCCGGCCGGCTCTCAGCTGCAGCAGCAGCAGCAGCAGCCTCCGCCGCCGCAGTCAGAGAAGCAGCCCGTTTTTCCGAGCTGCCACTGCAGTTTTTCAGAGCAGGAGGCGAGCTTGTCTCAAAACCAGCCCCATCCTTTCCAGCCTCTCCCACCTCATCCCTCCCCGCCTATTCCGCCGCCTATTCCGCCGCCACCAACGTCGTCCTCTTCCTCTCTGCTCTTTTCCCGGGAATCTAAGAGGGGGGATCGTCTCCGAAGGAGTGCCAGTAATTACCAACAGGCAAGCATCGTGGAACGCTGCAGGGGAGGAGGAGGAGGAGCAGGAGGGCACCGAGACCACAGGCAGTTGTTGCAGCAACAGCAGCAGCAGCAACAGCATCAGCAGCAGCAACAGCATCAGCAGCAGCACTGTCATTTAAGACTCCAGCAGAAAGACCCCTCCCCTGAAGAAATCCGTGCAAACTCACAGAAAGGGCGCTCTTTAAATGTATGCGAGTCAACCGAGGCTAGGAGAGCATTCGAGTTTCAGACTCAGGACCTGCAGCAGCAGCAGCAGCAGCAACAGATCCCACAATTACGAGCGCAGCAACAGCTACTGGTGGGGAGCAGCTTGCCTATCAACTACTGCGCCAGCGACTCAGGAGAGCTATGTAGGACTCATCGGGCTCCACTGCTGCAACAGCAAGAGCAGCAGCAGCGGCAGCAGCGGCAGCAAGGCGCACTGGGGCTCTGTCCCCAGCGTCCGCAGCACTGTGAACAAGACCGCAATAAGTCTGGGAGGATCACCGCGCAGAGCGACCAGCCACACAACCGCGACTCCCGCGTAACCCCCCCGGTAACACAACAGGCATACGCGGGGAACTCGTCCGCGACTACCGGCAGCAACAGCAGCAAAGACAGCCCCAACTACGGCTCGAGCTATCACCTGTGGCCCGAGAGTCCACATAAAGGAGAGGAGAGGATACGCATAGACCTTCACAAGGTAGATTTTTCTCCCCTCCTCCCTTCCCCTCCTCTCCACATTTTATCATGCGGTTTCGGAGACAGCTCCAGATGACAAAACAAACTGCTCCTAAGATTTTCAGTGAATGACCACGCCTGCGATATGATTTTTGATAGAACATATTAACCTACGCGTTTGGTGCGCGCACTCATGTGTGTGAATCGTCATTCAGTAATCTATTAGGCAGCTTAAACAGAATGCGCGAAACTACCGCACATATAACCAACTCTGTGATGTTTCCTTTCTTTACCTGGAAGCTTGTTTATTTCGCGTGGTCACACACAAGCGTCCGCATGCAAGTCCAAAAACACACACACACAAAACGCACACTCGCGCGCGCACACACCTGTTCCATGTTGCGGTGTTCTTTTAGGCAGTACATTAGAAATATTCAAATGGTGCTGATTAGAAACAGGGAGGTTTGTGTTTTCCACAGAACATGAGGACGTTTTTATATTTTGGCTCTGAGACAGTGCTCAGCTTAATGTTATTAGGCCCTGATACCTGGCTCTGTGAGCACACTCACTTCATACATTGCTGCATGTTCCTGCTTGCAGATCTCTCTCCTAACAGCCACAGTGCAGTCCACACTGTATTAAGAGGACTAAATATGTAGCATTTTGTTTGTTTGTTTAAAAGAAAGTCAGTTATTGCGTTTGACAACAGATGGCAAATCAAGAGGACAGAAATGTTGATTGGGTACAAAAAATTAAAAATGGGGATAACTGAGGGTAGGAGTGAGTTATAACAACTCAACAGACATCAGAAGTGAAAGTGGTAACAACAAGTGGAATGTGCATATGTCTATCAAAATCACAAAAAATGGGGGGAAAAGAAGGAGGGGGTGGGAAATTTAAAGAACTATGAATGCTTCTTGATCCAGTTAGCCTTGAGCATGTCATGCACATTTGTTCCAAAGTCGCTGATAAAACAGTGACTTGAAGTTCTTTAGGCTACTCAAAGTTGGAGGGTAAAGAGTTTTATTGTAGTTTGGATGGAAGGAAAAGATAAGGCAGACAAAGATAAATTTGAAAGTGTTAAACCGGATTGTTGATGATAATGATTGCTGATGATGTTCCCCCGCAGCACACCGAGTACTCTTTTAAAAGTGACACTGAGAAATCTAGTTGTTGAATCATGACTGAGTGTACCGATGGACCTAGGAGGTTTTTGTTTGTTTTTAAAAATGATTATTAAGTTAGTTGCCACCTTTGTTATTTCCTCCCCTCCTTCAGCATTTCCTCCCACTGCTGTCAAGGTGATGTTTTTACAGGACAGGAAAAAAAAAGGAACAGGAAGGCATTGATGAGGGCTCAGCAGCATCTAAATATCACCAAGAGGCTCCTTTTTAAAATGCCACAGCTGTTTTCTGAGGCTGAGCTGGCACCAGTTGCAAAAGGTGTTATATCGAACCACCTTGACACGACTGTTCTGAACTTGGCTCGATTTTGGAGCGTCAGCAAAACGTCCAAAAATGACCAAGTGGCTTCAGGAAAAGTAAACTTTTTTTCCTTGAAGTTACCAACTTCACAGGGTCCTGCTAGCAAGGAAAAATAGGGAAAATGAAGAGTAGCGTCTCTACCTCTTCTAGTGGCATAATATTACAGTTGTGTCCATACTACAGAGTCTGCTTTGATCTCCAGATCCCTAAAAAATAATGTTATAAGTTATTACCAGAAGTATGACGGTCGACTCTGGTGCTGTTGCTGGTTTCACTGCATCATAGATGAAGGTACAGGTGATATGTTGTTCACCAGGTATCAGTTGTCTTTGGTTAGTTAGTTAGTTAAACATTAATGTGAATCACAAACAAGTGAGCAAGAATGGAAAACACGATGTTTGTGAAGAACATAAGAATGCTGTGAAACTATTATCTCTGTATAATAGCAAATGAGCCAATATTGCACTAATTATAGTGTAAAAACTCATTATAAAGATTAAATGAACAATAGTCCAAGTGCATGCTCATTACTGTGTAAAGAATCTGGGATTTTAATAAGCTCTAAGAATGTTATGTCTTTAAAATCCTTTGCCAACGTGATATTGAGAGATTTCAAGAGCCACAGAGGCACTGAAAGCTGTGAAATGGTCTGAGGTGTCTGCACATAGTGGGACACCAGTCAGGGCTACAAAAAAGCCTCCGAACGAGAAGCAAGATGAATACGATGAACTTTGTGCACTCTCAAAAATAATCAAAATGCCATTATGTATTGTAATTATCCCCATTTGTATGCAGCTTTCCAGCATGTAATTGGCACTGTGAACAAGACATTTATTATCACACAACTATTACACAATCCCGTTTCAATCATGAAAATGGAAATGAGGACGAAAGAAAGAAAGAAAAAGAAAAACAATCGTGGAACTGCTGCTATGAAACTCTGTTAAGTAACAGCCCTTTTCCACTCGCTCAGGCTGACCATGCCAAGTATTTTGGTACGGCGAGAACTGCTTATCTATCCGCAGACGTTTGTGGGATCGTGGTTACATCTTATTGACTCACCCTTAATGAGACAGCCCATACCCCCTCACCCATCTGAAATCCCTTAAACAAAACACTTGTGACAGAACAAGCCCGATAAAGTGTATACGATTACAGTATCAGCACACCCTGAAACTCAATAGCTAGCCCACTGAACTGATGGCAGGTAGTACGATATTGTGTCCTGCCTCAGTAACATTGTGCTTTGAAAGCTGCATTGCTGCTTCTATTGTGCCGGGCTGTGTAAGTACTCTAATGCCTGCCACTTACTGCTATGGTGATATTCCCTGCAGGGACATTGTAGCACATAAACACCAGTGGATTTGCTTTCGTTTAATAACTTGTTTTTTCTTTTTTTTCGGAGTATATACAAACACTGTGTGTAGCAGACACCTGTGATTAATCAGGATACAGTCTGTCTGATTCAATGCCAGAAATTAAAGGAGGTTTGTCTGAAATTTAAAATGTGGTAAAATAAATGCAAGGCTTTGTATTCAGATTCACAGAAATTGAGGTGGGTTTCCTTTTTCTTTCACTCTTTTTTTATTATATTAACACGGCTTCTGTCTCTTGTTGGAACACCAAAGATGACATGTGGGAGCACAAGCCCGGGGAATCCTTCCTGGCACTTTCATAAAGCATTTTAGGGCAACATCTCAGATTTTTAGATTTTCTACAACATTTTCGACAAGATTTTTCCTTTTTCAATGCCATAAATGACAAATTATGGCATTAAGCTCATTTATGCAGTTTAAAAAATAATATTAATGGTAAAAACGCAATAAGATAAAATAAAACAATTGCCCCAGGAGACATCTTCAGAATTTTGTTTTGTTAAAACAACAGGTCAGATCACCCAAATAATCCACTTTCAGCGATACAGATTAGAGAAAAGTAGCAAATCCATATAAGAAGCTGGAACCAGAAATGACACACCTTTATAGACACACTTAAATACCCCCACCGAGTAGGTTGTGTGATTGGTTTGGTTTGAATATTAGTTTCTTTGAGTGTTTGAAATTTTTACAGGAATCAGAAATTAAAAGAATGAAAGTAATGGGAACTTTTAGATTAGTGAAAGATTTCAGTCTTATTATTTTTCTGATCTGATAAAATCTGACACTGATATATCGGCAGATATTTTTTTCTTTTGTAAACACAAAACATAAACATTTTCTTAACACTTGTTATGTGTAGTTATTTATTTACTCATTTACGCCGGTTGCTGTGTTTGTGTCACTCCAAACACGTGTTGCTAACAGGAAGTTGCTGAGTGTGCTTTGGTGGACAAACTATGCGATGTCAACACTCATACGATGTTGAAGGGTGTTTCTTCTTTACTTTTAAAATTTCCATGTATTGTTTGTTATAAAGGCTGGTACTGATGAATTAGCAAATAGCTGAACTCACCCAATGATATTGGCCTGCCAATGTATTGGTCAGCTTATATTTTCTGTGTTACAGCTGATCAGCAGTCAAAATCCAAGCACAAGAGAAAGGTCTTCACAAATAAAACGATATAGCTTAAAATGTTTTTGAGAAAGATATAAGTTATAATTCTGCTTGAAAAATGGCACCGATGATCAATTATTAAATAGTTTCTTGTTCATTTTCTGTCACCAAACTAACCTGTCAATGTGCTAATCTTTTCACTTCTTCTCAGTTTACCCAATGTGGCATTAGAGGCTGCGCAGCAAAACAGTCAGTTTTACACTGAATAAAACTGCCCTTAAGGGAAAGCCAATATAATAAGTCGATCTAGAAAGAAGAGAAGAAAAAAAATATTTATAACCCGGTGTCACCTTTCTCTCTTTGACCTGTCGCATCACACATTTGTTGGATGCAACAGGCCTGCTTTACTGTACTGTAGCGTTATGTATGCGTGCGTGTGTGCCGGGCGATTGCCAGCCCACCTTTCAGGAGAACATAAGGTTGTATGTGTCACTGCAGAATGGATGGCTTGAAAGAGGAGGAAAGCTATTACAGTAAAACCTTTTGTGCAGCTCCTGCCAAATGGCGGTCCAACATGGTTATAATCACTCTATATGATCTAGGTCAACACAGTATATATCAAAGTGCCACTTGCAACCAACTTAGTGTCTCGTTGACGCTGTCTGGAGGATTTAGCATGGTTGTGTTTGCAAGAGGTCTGAACGGTAGCAGGGGAATGATTATTTCCTTAAAAGAAGGTGAGGAAACATTTGATTCTCCAGACGTTGCTCTTCTCCATTTAAAGCTTCTTGTTTAGCATGTAATTTTTTCTCCTTTCCGGGCATTCAATTTTTCTTATAACCGAGATCGTTTATTTCTAATTGAATCCTACCCGGACGCTTGTGCACTTGAGCTGTCTAAATTAAGGAAATGTTGAGGTAATTCAGCTTCTGGCTCTCTTTAAAAAACTAGTTTATCTTATCATTGTGTGTGTGTGTGTGTGTTTGGGTTGGCTCCGTAATAACGCTGAGGTAACACTGTCTGCTGGAACTCGAAACAATTGATGTAGACAGATCTGCTTACAGCATTATGATTTACTGGCAGGCTTATGCCAGGAGAAACATTATGTTGATTTAAACTTTCTCTATCGGTCATCTCGCCGCTGTTGTTGTTGTAGGGCCTCTGTTTGTTTTGCTCTCATTAGATGCCCATGTTTCCACTGGCCTATGCATTGGAGGGCTAGCCAACACCTTCAAAGTAAACACACCCGACATAACAATTAAATGTCAGAGACAGGGCAGATCCTTGCTCACATTAGAAGGAGTGGCACCGCTGTCTATCTCTGATAAAGCTGAATGAAGTGAGGTAGGTGTTGAGCAGTGGGGGCCTCTTAGTTTTTGGCTGCAGCTGGCAAAATACACAGGCAGTAAGTATGAACATGAAGCTCATTTAATAATTGATTGCTGTTTTCCCTAGTTTTGTGTGTGTGTGTGTGTGTGTGTGTGTGTGTGTGTGTGTGTGTGTGTGTGTGTGTGTGTTACGGTCCGTTTAAGTGTTACACTGCACTCCTGCTCTGAAATAGATTTGTGTTACCATGTGTGTTGCTATGGAGAGATCAGCCTTGTATTGTGTAGCAGATTCTCTCTGGGTTACTGAGTTTGGTCAAGGAATCATGTGCAGAGCAAGACTATCTGTTAGATTTACAAGTCATTTCAAGCTTGTATTTGCCACATGCAAGACACACCTACCAACACTGTTTGCACTGGACACGCACAAAGACACACACACACATACACACACACACACACACACACACACACACACACACACACACACTCCAGCATAGCCCACACAAACACTGGCATTGCTGTAAGAGGTGTTCAAATAGTTCTCCACTTGTTCTAGTTCATTCGCATTTCATTTGAATGATCCTGCACAAGGAGAGTTGTATTGAATTACTTGCGGTCCAGTTGAATACAAAGAGTGGAAAGAAAGCGTGCTGGGGGGTTTCCTCGGTCACGTCGCAGCTTCCCACGAGTAGAGCCAAGACCTGTTTTCACTCTGTTAGCCGTCAGTGGAGTTTGTAGCTTGACTGCTGGACCTTTCATGGTATTTTATTTTTCTAATATGTGTTGCAGCTTACAAAGTATTTTAAAAAACTTTGTTGGGTGCCGACAGAGGCCAATCCATGACTGATAGTGTTGCATTGTGTGGTTTTCTTTTTAGATATGCTTTTACTGCACTGACCGTATTTTTTAGAATAACCATGCTGAAAAATAAAGCCGTTGCCAGTAAGACACCTTCTAGATTGTTTTTCATTGTGGACTTAAAAGACTGTACTTTTCCAAGTTCAAAATTCCATCAGGTTTGACAAGATCTCCAAAACCGCTGGCTGAAATTCAGCCCCACACCATGACAGAGCCTCCACCATGTTTTACAGATGGCTGTAGACACTTACTGTCCTTTCCTGATCTCCTCCATAGATATTGACAATGATTTGAAAGCAGACAATATTTAAAGGAAACCTGTGGAAAACCTTCAGAAAGACTGAATAACTAATGCTCAAGACCACTTTAAAAATGACAGAAAATCTTACTCCATGGAAGAAAATATAAAGAAATGAGAGGTGACTCAAGACTTTTGCACAGTGCAGCATGTTAATGTTGCTTTTATTTCTCAGATTTAGTTTTAAGATTTCAACTTCAGTCTGGCTGAAATCAGTTTGACCATTATTGGTTAATCATGGATGTAACCTTACATATATACAGTAGTAACATATATTGCTCAAGCCAGTTCTACATTCAGAGTGTCATAGAGTTATAACATGAGATTGATTGGATGTATTATATAAAGTGTAGGCTAGCTGTATAGCTTCAAATCATTTTCCAGCTGTGTTGCATCTAGAATTGTAGGTACAGTGTCTGCATTTAACTATTTAGTATTGTAATCAGATTCTAACTATTTGTACAAAGAGTAAACTGTTGCATCCAACACTGTTTACATATAGGGCTATGCCATACTATGCTGTCCTGGTATAAAGTTTTAGGTGATTAAAAAAAAAGTGCCATACCTTGATATGAATGACGTAGCAACACCATGCATTAACTTCCCTATTGTGTACAGCGATGACACAAGCCCAGACATGTCTGAGAGCAAGAGCCACGTGTCAGTCTCCAATCACCTAAGTAATTTAATACCTAAAGGGGGACTACCTTAGCAACCTCCCAAATGTAAACACGTCACTCGACCAAGCATCACTTGAGCACTCACTACATTCCGTCCATATAACAGGAAGAGCAAACAGTGGATGGAAATTACAGATATGGTATTAATGTGCATTGTGACAATATTGTGCAGCTCGAGGAGACTTGCAAGGTTAAATTATGTAGTTGTTGTTAAACTGTTTTCCCTAGTTTTGTGTGTGTGTGTGCTACGCTGTGTTTAAATGCTATGCTGCTCGTCTGCTCTGAAATGTTACCGTGAATGTTGCTATAGAGAGATCAGTTTTGTATTGTGTAGCAGATTCTCTCTGGGTTACTGAGTTTGGTCAAGAAATCATGTGCAGAGCAAGACTATCTGTTAGATTTACAAGTCATTTCACGCTTGTCTTTACCAAAAGCAAGACACACTTAATGGCACTGTTTGCACATGACACACACACACACACACACACACTGCACCATAGCCCACACAAACACTGGCATTGCTGTAAGAGGTCATTAAATAGTTCTCCACTTGTTCTAGTTCATTTGCATTTCATTTGAATGATCCTGCACAATAAGAGTTGTATTGAATTACTTGCGGTCCAGTTGAATACAAAGAGTGGAAAGAAAGCGTGTTGGGGGTTTCCTCGGTTACGTCGCTCCTTCCCACGAGTACAGCCAAGGTATGTTTTCACTCTGTTAGCCATCAGTGGAGTTTGCAGCTTGACTGTTGGATCCTTTGTAACTGGCAGTTGCCTGCCCGTTTATTGCACTAAGGAGTGCTGTCTGGTGCTGCACGCCCTCCCCCTTTTGCAGAAAGATGCCAGCCAGGATTGGGTGGCTCTTTAAATGTCCCAGTCGCATACAGCTGTGCACAACGTTTAGGCTGTCAGATGTGGAAACGCGGCAGAGCTGTGGCTTGGTTCTGTAGAGGCCAAGCAGATTCTGTTTATTTGCTACCGGTAAGGGATTCTGCGACTTTACATAGTTGATTATCATGCTCGTGGTTATAGCTGTGTGTGTGGAAATGTGCTGCAAGGCTGGTGGTGAGGATGCTGTGTGCGGATGATCTGCTTGTTGGTGAGCACTTTCCGTGAGACACATCAGGTAATCGTATACGGAATAATTGATGACGATTAATTAATTTTCTTTTTCTTTTGATTGATTGTAGTGATTGTATTTAAGATTTATTAATATTATTTGAAAATTGTTAAATAAATTATAGATAACTTTTGGGGAAAGCTTTGTTTGTCTCAGCTCATTTTCTTTGACCAAGCGTGTTCCTTAGAATTTAGATAATTGAATGTGAGGGCGGGGCCGCATTCTGGCGATGTCGACAGGTTCACGCTGGTCAGTTGACTTGAGACAAAGTGTTAGTTGTTTATTTTATTTACTTATTTCATTTTTGCACAAAAACAGCAGTGTGCATTTCAAGGGACCTTTCGACGGTGGCTGTGGAATCCCCGCAGGCCAATTTGTGGTCATACTGAACTAATCTCTTCTGTCTCCCATAATGTGGAATGAGGTTCAAGAGCTGTGGGACTTGGTTCAGCAGTTGCGGGTGGAAAAAGAACGTTTGCTACAGGAAAAGGCAACTAATCCCCCGCCGGCAGCATTTGGCTCAAGCACTGGCTCTCCGGCTGGTGATTCTCACCCTGCTCTTACTGTACCTATTGAACGTTTACTGTACATTTCTAGAGAAAGATAATGTCCAGTTTTTAGGGCCTCTTTTGGGATTGCTACATTGAGAACCAGAAACTTAAAACCTGTTGATCAAGCTTATTTTATAAATGAACATTTGGAAGGGGAAGCTAAAGATGAGATCAGGGTTACAGACCAAGAGCAGTGCTGGAATATCCAGATAAGATTTTCACTCTTCTTGAAGAGTTGTATGGTTGCCCTAAATCCTATTTGCAATAAAGCTTTTTCTCGAGGAAGAATTTTCACGTGCTCTGTGCTGTCTTATGAAAAAAAGGTTGAACGGTGTGTCCCTAGAGGAGCATGTTTTGGTATTTTCAGAGACCAGTTCATTGAGCATGTGTATGACTCAAATTTTCAAACGGTTGGTGCGTCAGTCACCAGGTTATACTTTGGATGTGCGAGCTGAAGCTATCCGTTGGGAGTGGGAAGGGCAGCCCAATAAGCCTAGGGGTAGGAGACATTTTGTCTCGTCTACAGTGCTCTAGAGGTGTCGCACCTGCTAACACAGGTTGGACAGAAATTGCTGATTTAAAAGCATTGTTAAAAAACAGCAGGAACCGCTTAACCAGCTGACCCAGGGTCTCTTTGTATTGCAAACCGCCCCCTACACTATTGCTAGGTTTAAATGCCCTGATACCGTTTTGTATAGACACTGTCAAAAGCCAGGCCACTATGTTAGGGAATGTTACACACATGTGGATTCACAGGAACAGGCACTTAGGGACCCTGCGCCTGCTGCTGTATGTACTGTAGCTCAGGATGTGGGAATCTATTTTCCCCTGATCTGAAGAACAGAGCGTCAGGAGGGTCTAATAAAGGCTTACCTGCATCAGATCCCATTTCTCACATTCCTGCCCCTAGTTTAGTGGCATTGTGCCCTTTCGTGACAGTTAAAGTGGATGGGGTGCCGCAAAAGTGCCTGTTAGACATGGGGTCTATGGTGACCACAATAACCAAGAGCTTCTTTAGGGAACATTTCCAGGACTCCCCAAGCTCTCACCAGTCGTTGCAGTTGCAGGCCTTAAATGGGTTAGAGATTATGGGTTATGTGGATTATGTAGAGCTGGATGTAGAAGTGCTGGGAAAAACGTGCCTCATAAAGGTGAGTGTAATATACCACCCTGGCCAAAAGCCCTCTCCTGATGTCCCAGGAGTACTGGGTATGATGTCCTGTGTTCATACCTAGTGGTGTGGTCAAGTGGGTGGCTGCTACGTGTTTGCAGCAACTCTTTGAGTCAGATGCGGTGTTGTTTAAGCCCCTTGTTGACAATTAGTCCCTCTCAGAGAGTGTGCTTGTCTCTCCAGGAATGGTTACTGTCAGGGAAGGCACAGTATATGTGCCAGTAGTCAACATAGGTGATACCATGGTCTACTTGCACCCCCGCTGTCCACTTGGTGTGTTAAGCCAGGCACAGATTGTAAGCTTGCCCAAGGGGATTTCTACTGTGATTCAGGAGCCCAGTACTGTCACAGCTAGGCTTTCGTCCCATGATGCTTTGGGTAGTTCAGTAAGAGAGCAGATAAGGTCCTTGTACCTCTCTTCTCTCCCTTTGTTAGAGCAAGACAAAGTTGGGGCAATGTTGTCTGAACGTGTTTGCCGCTTCAGATAGTGACCTGGGTTACACAAGCTTAGTTACCCATGACATCCTCTTGCTTGATGATGTCCCAATGAGACAGAGGTATAGGCGTATGCCTCCCTCGAACTATGATGATGTGAGAGGCCGCATTTGCCAGTTGCTAGAGAGTACTGTTATAAGAGAGTGGCAGCTTGTATGCCTCTCCCATCGTCCTAGTTGGTAAAAGAAGGACAGTAGCCTACAACTCTGTGTGGACTGCAGACTATGAAAAGGTTAAACCAAGAAGGCTCAAAGTAAAACTGGAGAAGTGCCGGTTTTTCCGTTGCCAAGTACAGTATCTGGGTTATGTGGTGTCAGCTGCTGTTGTAGCCACTGAACCCAAGAAGGTGGCTGCAGTAGCGGAGTGGCCAACGCCAAGGACAGTATCAGAATTAAGATAATTTCTTGGGTTTGCAAGCTGGTAGTACGGTTTGTCAAGGTGGCTGCCCCACTCCACCAGCTGGTGGCTGACCTCACTGGGAAGAAAAATTGTTGCGGGAGTGTGGCCTTGGATGATGCCTGGACAGCTCAGAGAGAAGTTTCCAGGACCTCAAACCCATGATGTCCTCACTTGTGTTGGTGTATGCTGATTTTAGCCTTCCCTTTATTCTGAAGGTGGACGCCAGCCACAAAGGGCTTGAAGCAGTCCTGTCCCAGGAACAAGAGTGTAAAGTGAGACCCATCACCTATGCCAGCTGAAGTCTCCATCCAGCTGAAAAGAACTACAGCTCAATGAAACTGGAGTCCCTGGAAATGAAACTGACCAAAGATTTTGAGAATATCTCCTGGGCCACAGGTGTCTGGTGTGGATGGCTCAAACAACCCCCTCAGTCATCTAAAACACAGCCAAGCTTGCAGCTACAGAGCAACGCTGGGTATCAGAGTTTGTAGTGTTTGATTATAAAGTGTGGACAAAGCAACCAGAATGCTGATGCGCTGTCCAGATAACACCTCTCTCCAACAGCAGTAGGGGTGGAACCTATCTGTTCAGGAACTGCTGTGCCACACATGGTTCAAAAGGCTGATAAAACAAACAAAGCAGTCCAGGTCACTATTTCTGCTGTACCAGAATGTTCAACAGATGATTTGTTGGCCTTGCAGAAGGTCAACCCTGTTATAAGTGTAGTTCTATCTTTTTGTCTGCAAGAGCGGTTTCCCAGCAGTTCTGAGAGGCAGAACCTTCCCCCTGCTGCATTAGGATTACTGCGTCAGTGGGATGGTCAGCTGCTGAAAGAGGGAGTGCTGCATCAGAGGTATTAGCGGCCTGATGGGGGTGAGTGTGTGTCCAATTGGTCTTACCTGACTGTTTACAAGGGGAAGTTTTTCAACAGCATACCTACCATGGGCACCAGGGAGCTGAAAGGACAACAGAGTTAATCCTGCAGCGGTGTTACTGGCCTGCTCTGGGGATGATGATTAAAGACTTGTGTCAGAGATGCAGCAGGTGTAGTGTGGCTAAAAATACCCAGCCGCAGGTTTGGGCACCTAAGGGGCACCTGCTACTGTCAAGGCCGAATGGAATTCTAGCACCGGACTTTTCTCTGCTAGAACCTGCATAAGATGTCAGGGAGTATGTGCTAGTAATGACTCTCGTTTTCTCTAAGTTCATCCAGGTCATTCCCACTCGGGACCAGCAGGCTTCGACAGTTGTAGAGGTCTTGGTCAAGGAATGGTTCTATAACCCCACTTCGGTTACACTCTGACCAGGGTTGAAGTTTTGAGAAAGAGTTTTCCTCTCCTCCCCAGCTAACCCAGGAGCTGTGGGAGCTAGTCCAGATAGTGAAGCTGAGAACTGTGGTTGAGTAACGGTTCGCTTGGCAGGGGAACCTGCAGCAACCTCACCTGTACCTCTCAGGGCTACAGGTAATGCTGAGGCAAGCTCAAGTCACACACCCCCTCTAGGAGGAATCAGGAAGTCCATCTGAAAGACAGCTTGAAAACCAATTTACATCATCTACGATCGGCAGTGAGTGGTGGGGCATCCGAGGCTGCACTTTCTTAAATAGCTGGCTCTACTAAGTTAGTATACTGTTTTAATAAATTGTCAGGACGCCAATTTTCAGCACCCAGGCAGAATGTAACTGGCAGTTGCCTGCACGGTTATTGCACTAAGGGGCCACACTTTCATGGTGTTTTTCTTTTCTAATATGTGTTGTAGCTTACAAATTAATTTTTTAAAACTTTGTCGCGTGCCAACTCCCCACCATGGCTCTTTGCTTAATAAATGACCACAGTTAATTTATATGGTAATTCCTGTGAGATGTTAGCCAACTGATGCCAGGCATATAATGTATCACTGCAATGCATATGCTTTATGGCTAATTAGGTTATTGATCTGAGGCTGGTCCTGCGTTAGGGCATGATCACAACACAAAAGAGTATGAAAGTATGAGTAATGCGGCTTTAAGCAGTCATTTGTCTTTCCTTACAATGCCCTAAAGATGCAGATGTACAGTGATGCTCCACAGTGTGTGCGTGCACGGCTGCAGGTGTGTTCGCGCATGCGTCCTTCTACGTATCTTTGAATATTGTCGAGATGTAAGCCCACTGAGTCATTTCAATATTGCCTGCTGGCTGTTATCAAATGTTTGTTAAACACAGTGTTTGGAAGGAGTGCAGAGTGCAATAATGGGATGTGAAAGATGTGTGATTTCATCATACTTTAGCTCACACAATCCACTAACGCTTTGCTCGCAACCTGCCCTTGAAAATTCAAGTTTGGAAAGCTTCTCCTGCCATTGTTAGAATCTGTACGATGTTTGCTTTGTGTGTCGGTGTGTGCTCTCTACTGGTGCATGTGAATGCTGCTCCACTGCTCTCACTAAATGTGCTTTTTCCCCCTGTTCTTCTCATCAGGTCTTTATGCCTCCAGGTCAAAGTCTGACTGCTGATCCCTTGAGCTACCATAGTGCTTAATTTACAGAACATGATACACAAACCATTTCCCTGCACTACTCATTCACAGCCTCCTCTGGCCACTGATAAATATGCAGTGAAGACAAAAAACCTGATCCGCATCTAGTCAGATGCACCCTGCAGTTAGCGGTTTATAGACAATGTGAATTCTATTTGTTACCTTTATACAAACAAGGGTGTTTCTTTGGGAATAAAAAAAAGAGTAATCCAAGCACCTAATCAGGACGACTGTGTATTTGTGTGTATTCTACTGTGTGTGTATGTGTGTAATACATTCAAATTACTGAGGTGTGTGTGTGTGTGTGTGTGTGTGTGTGCACCTGTGTTTTACTATTTCCAGCTATAGTGGCTCTTCTCCAACATACGAGCTTTGCAAATTGAAAGAGAATACGAGTTGAATGAAGCTGCTTTCCTTTGTTACCTCAAATCACCTAGCTGGAGAATATGAAATAGCTGTCATGGATAACACAAGCTGCAGAGAAACAGCTTCTCCACTGGGCATTTCTCTGGTGTGTGTGTGTATGTGTGTGCGTGTGTGTGTGTGTGTGCTCTGCTGCATGTTCTGTGTTTGCACTTGGTTTAAGTATTAAGCGGAAGAGAGTGAGCGAGTGAGTGGGAGGATAGCTTTAGTTTATCATTATCATGTGCGTACCACAGTCAGCGCTTTAACTGGAAAAGGTGACATTAATTCTTTTCCAGCTTCTCATGTAGAAGAGCATATTATCCAGGAATCCTCCACTGTATCACTGCACTGGATTCTTTGCCAGGAATGCTTCCTTGTTTGAGTCATAGCTTGCTTAATTATGCATCTGCAGTAGTCTTTAGAATGAGGATGTGTTAATGGGTTTTGGATTTGGGTTACATTTCTTTTGCGGTTGAATAAATAAAAGCATTAGCAAATACGGTACTGTGCAAAAGTCTTAAGGTGCCCCTCATTTCTTTATTTTTTGATAGGAAAATGGGAAACAGGTGCAGCAATTTATTAAAATGTACAAACAGTAGCCTTCAGGAATAGTTCTCCAGGCTTCTTTTGTTCTGTTCTCTGTCCAGATTATCTCACATTGCTTCAACAATTCTGAGGCCCGGGCTCTGGGGAGGCCAATCCATGACTGATAGTGTTGCATTGTGTGTTTTTTCTTTTTAGATATGCTTTTTACTGCACTGACAGTATTTTTAAAATCAATCTCATGCTGAAAAATGAAGCCGTTGCCAGTAAGACACTTCCTAGATTGTATTTCATGGTGGACTGAAAAGACAGTACTTTTCCGAGTTCATAATTCCATCAGTTTTGACAAGATCTTCAACACCACTTGCTGAAATTCAGCCCCACACCATGACAGAGCCTCCACCGTGTTTTACAGATGGCTGTAAAAACTCACTGTTCTTTCCTGATCTCCTCCATAGATATTGACAATGATTTGAAAGCAGACAATATTTAAATTAAACCTGTGAAAGACTGAATAACTAATGCTCACGACTACTTTAACAGTGACAAAAAATCTTACTCCATGAAAGAAAACATAAAGACATGAGAGATGGCTCAAGACTTTTGCACAGTGCAGCATGTTAATGTTGCTTTTGTTTCTCAGATTTAGTTTCGAGATTTCAGCTTCAGCCTGGCTGATGTAAATCTGACTATTATTGCTTAATCATGGATCACATGTATTGTATAAAGTGTAGGCTAGCTGTATAGTTTCAAACCACAATTATGACTTGAAATCAAGTCATAATTGTGGTTTATAGTGTTTTCCTCCCTGATTTTCCTTGGTCTATGATACTGGCCCTATACAGTTGCTCCAGCCTAAAATAATCAGCTTCCCTCTAACTCTTAGTGGTCCAGTGGTCTTTGTCTCCACTTTTTCCTCTTTAACCCTTTCATGAACAAAGCTGCTCCCCAGCTGTCTCCCGTCTCTTTCTTTGAGAGTTCATTTTCAATCATTTGTTTCTGCTCCCCAGCCACCTCTTATTCTCTGTCACACAGGAAAAAAAGCCTTTTAAATAGAATCAATTTACACTAAGGAGCCCAGGGGGTATTAGAAACTGCAGCACTTAATTTCATAACTTCAAAAAAAGAAAAAAAATCACAGAGGGAAGCTGCTGTAGCTTAAGGCCGTTAGCACCATTCCCAGAACTTTTATCTTGCTGTAGTATAGTAGGGTGTGGGGTCTGGTTATGGTTCATCTACCTGAAAACAAGATTATGCAGAGAAGAAAGTACAGTAGTGTGTTAAATTTCCTCTGGATGTGTCTCTGGGTGAATTCAAATGCAATGCTTTTCCAACTGGCCTCTGTTTCACTTCACCAGAGAAAAAGGGGGTAGTTCATTGCCAGATAAGGATATTCAATTAGTTTGAGTCTATGGAAGGCTGCTGCACCAGTCAGAGCACGCTGGAGCCGGGTGACATATGGTAAGGGCTCTCTGTTAGAATAGAGAAGCGATGAAACTCGATATCTTCTCATTTCATCTTGTCACTGTTTCAGTAATTTTCCCAGTGGAATGTCAGGCATATACTGTCTGCTTGAGTAGATATCATTTTTCCTCCTTTTTTCAACAGGAAGACCACATGGAAAAAAAGGGGGAATGTAGCTGAAAGATTAATTTGGATTTTTTTTCCGTTGGTGTTTATTCTCCATAGAAAAATCCGCACAGTGTTTAGGGACAGTTTACTTAATTTATTAACTGGTATGTTTACAATTGTCAGGACAATATTTAGCTCTGAGATCCTAAAAAATATGAGAATTCCTCTGAATCCCCGTAAGTGCGTCTTTCTCTCCCTCTCTTGTCCTCTAGCTTCTCCTCTTGGCTTGTGTCTTCCTCCCATCATAAATCTCAAGCTGGATGTTTCCAGGCAACTCTCCAGTCAATCTTTACTGAGTTTGTTGCGCTATCGATCTGTCCTGTGCTATAGGTTGTCCTGGCTTCTCTCTCCGCTATTGATGTTTTTGCCTCGGGGAAAGAAAGAAACTGCCTCGGCCTGAATTTACCGGGGGCCAGTTTTCAAATGACTTACAATCACCTCACAATGAAAATAGAAATTGTCAGGCGGTGCCGTTTATACATTGATACCGTTGTAAAGTCTCGCAGTAGCGAATGAAACTTTGTAAGAGTCCAAGATTGTGGGATTGTAATGTGGATTATGGGCACTTAAGGGTGATAATGCCACTGTGGAATATAGGGCCACTGTGGTGCTATTGGGATTTCAAATAGCCACCCAGGGAGTAGTCACCTAATGAGGTTGGTTTAGTCCACTGGGAACACATAAGCCAGCCATATTTCAAGCTTTTGTGGTTTGGTGTGTTTGTGAGTCTTGTGTCCCTGACCACATGCATTACTGAGCACGCTGATTAATGGGACAAAAGGTCAATGCCATGAGAAACTATTTAGATCATAAATCATACAAAACATAATGCCCCATACCTTCCTACATACATTCTTACACATGTAATTTCAAACTACTGCTACTCCTTGCACTATTGATCACTAGCAACAAACTATTCAATGAAGTTCAAATTCAATTTATTTTATAAGGCCAGGTCACATCATAAATCATCTCAGAGCACTTTACATTGTAAGGAAAACCTTACAATCTCATAGAGAAACCCACTGATTGTCTGTAGGCATTGCTTGGTGGATGTATACATGGATCAGTACCTACCCTAACTGAGCCACCCTTTCTTATATGCTCCAGTTCTGGAAGTAAATTTCCCATTCATTTGTTTCCATTAGCATTTCAGAAATGCTTAGATAAAGAGTTCTAAGCTGTGACCCAAGCCAAAACTACAAGGTTGGCTTGGATCACAAGAAAAATGTAAAAAAACAAGGCAAAAGGCCCACGACTGTGTACATAATTACAAACTCATTCCATAATGCACTGCAAACCCCAGATTCCACCAACCTTGTTATATTTAAACCTTCTCATTACCCTTGTCCCCTGTGATGTAATAGATTGTAATATATTTTGCAGTGTGTGAAGAAAAGCATAGCTTAGTTATCGATACAGTTCAGTGCTTTGTTCTTGACCGCAATCACCGTTCTTGTGGTTTCTGGCGTTTTGTACTCACTGAGCTGACGTTTGCAGGTTGAAACATTTGCATTAACAGTGAATTAACAGTGGTATAACATCAAGATGTCGCTGTTTCTATTTAGGACTGAAAGTTATTTTTAAAACAAGTGAGCAACTGTAGTTCCGATGGGAGGCCATACCATCTTGTTGCAGTGTTGTGGCTTTATTCAACATCATGGGTCACAATCAAATCTCTATGGAGAATATGAATGGGTTTTTTTTCCCATCCAAAATCTATAGTCGCATTTGTAAAAATCAAATACATATATTTACATTCTTGTTTAGCGCTTTCTTTTTCATGCTGCGTTGCATTTACCTTGAAAGTCAGATGTTGCTCCTGAGTTCAGTAGTAAAGTCAGAAAAGGAAGGAAAAGCATGTTTAGCTCCTTAGCAAGTTACAGCCATTCATGCATTACTAGCAATACAGCGCAGTGCTTGTTTTGTTGCACTTAAAAACACTACAGCACGTTCACAGGCAGACTCTTTTCACAAATACACAACACTTAAGGATTAGATATCTGCAGCGCAGATGTTGAGTTTGACAGATGTGTGTGGCTGCCCTAGTGTAGTAGTTCACACATTTGAAAAATTCCTGGTTTAACACAAATCCCCTTTGGTTTACATCAGGAAGGACGTCTACTGCCAATTCAAACATGCAGCGCTACCTGCTGTTGCCACTGAAGGCAGCTTTTTCTTAGTTTTGCTAATATTTAAGCACTGCCGCCATCTTGGATTGTTAAGCCGGGGTCTTTGGAACTGCTCTAAACTTGTGTCAGTTAAAATTTCCGACTGGGAATTTGGAAATTGGGAATTTCAACATCTGATTTAAAGTCGTACACACCATCAGCACCATTGAACTCACTACTTGTAGTTTGCTCTACACCTGTAACAAAAGTTAAAAAATAAATGACTGGTTTATGTCACCGTGTTGCAATAATGGGGCTAAAAGCTTGCTTACACCACTAAACTGAAAGCCAGGCCGCGACTGCTGAAAACCTTCCAAAAGTGCCACCCCACCTTGCAGCTGGTGAGAAATGAGCGTTGTGTTTCCTTTGGGAGGCAGTTAATGCTGCTGTTTGCCTCTCTAGAATATTAATACCGCCTCTGTTCATTATGGCCAAATATTTGATCATACTTACCGTACTAAAAATATTGACTCTTTATTTTGTGGATATATTCACATTTCCTTTCCCTTTGTGTTCGCTGTGAGCATGTCCCAGAAACGAATGGCACAGGTCCCCTTTTTGGCAGTTTTTGATGATGACGTACTCTCTTAAATTGAACCCACAGAATTCAGTTTCAGTTCAGTTTCATTTTATCGTGCCAAAGTTTTTATGAGGTAATTTAATAGAACAAAAGGAAAGGATGACTGTAGTGCTGTGTGAGAGAAGGTATGATTTCTGGCCAGAAATGTCTCTCACAGAGTTCGTCAAACACCTGTTCTGTCCTTCTAAACGGGTTATTGGCACAAATCTGGAATCAATCAAGCAATCAGGCATAATTGGAGTCTCTGAGGGTGAACTGGGCAATACTGTTGATTAGCTGAAAGAAAGAAGATGCTTTCCTGTTTCTACATGCAGTACTTGATTACAGTAGTTCTAATATATTTACTTCCCAACCATGCAACATTTAAGGATCCACACACGGCCAGATTTAATGTACATTTTATTTTACTGTATATTATCAATCTCAGTTCACACATTATGGTCTGTTCTGCAGATGAGTTTCTAACAGCCCTCTCCTTTAATTTGCTGAAAATTAAAATTGTCCCTAATGAGGCAATGGGTGTCCCACAGGAAAAATACCCCTCCTCCCATTAGTTCTAACGCCAATCTCCCCAGGACCTAGATTATAAAGCACACACTCACACATGAAATAACCTTGTTGGGTCCTAATTATAACAGCTTTGTGTCTCAGTTGAACACAGTGCATTATTAGTCCTAACAATATCACGTTCCCACAGGCGTGTACCTGTGTCCTTCCTTCCGTGAAGGCTTTGTCTTGTTTTTGGCTACTTTTTCTTTCATCTCTAAATGCAGCGTAAAAGAGGGCAAGAGGGAGGGTGAGCTTAACAAGACGCCAATAATTGTCTCTGTTATCAAACAGGCCATCAATCTTAATTGCAGGATGCGTAGAGAGTGAATTTCCAGACAGTGATTCTACCACTGAGTTTAAAATCTCATGGACAATAACTAAACTCAGTACAAAGAAATACAAATCAGACCCCATGCTGTTACTGCAGATGGTTTGGCCCATTTGATGGTTTGGCCCACTTGATGGGAGTCTGTATTTGAACCAGCTCCAACCTCAGCAATTTGTATGATAGGATCTAATCCTTAAGTGACATTCTGGGCCACACTCCATACCAGTTGGTGGCGGTAATGCACCTAGAAGTTTTTTGCCCACTGCCATAAAAACAGAAGAAGAATAAGGAGTGGAACAGGAGACGGGTAACTCAAAATGCAGAGAAAACACAATTAATGTGGCATTTACAAAGAAGTGAGCGAACAATATAAATCTAATGTGTGCACCATTAGACATGTCTTTGTCTATGATTGGCTTATGATTGAAAATTTACTTATACAGTAATAATGTCAGTCTGTCTCACGATTCAGATCACTAAATTTTGACTATCTGTCGATGGATATTGTAAGTACAGAAAACTAAATAGCTTTGTTTTTATATTTTGTTATAGAAGAATGAGGTTGTTACAAAATCCAAGCAAGGTTTTAATTATTTTTATATGCACATAATTATTTGGACAACGGCAGCTTCTGACCTATTTATGCTGGCAAGCCCAGCTTGCCAGGATTCATTTTGCAAAGTGAAGAACAAAAGCCTAGCACACTGAGAGCAACAGGGCATGCAGTGGGTCTGAAAAACAGAAGCAACAATGCTTCTAGGGTACCAGGTTCTAAAACACACAAAGAAGACCTTCAGTGCTCTCATGGATACAATGTGCCAACTGTCTGAGATGCCAGATAATACTTTGGTCAGCCTGTCTGGCGTTGCACTTCCACTGTCACTGCTGTGTAAAACAAATGTGCTTTATAAGTTGAAAGGTGGTGTGTGCACTCACTGAACACTTTATTAAGTACACATTGCCAGTATTGGTTTGTATTACGACTAGCCCTCCGCTATTACAACTGCCTTATTTGTTTCTGGCATAGATTCAACAAGGTGCTAGAAAAATTTTGGCCCATAGTAAAATGACAAAGTTACACAAATTAACTGTGAATCTTTGAGCAGCACTTTCATGATGTGACTCTCCCGTTCCACCACATCCCAAAGGGGCTCTCTTATACTGATTTCTGGTGACTTTGGAGACCATACAGTACAGTGTGAATACAGTGAACTCATTGTCATGTTCAAGAAACCAATTTGAGATGATTTAATGTCATGGTGTGTCATTTCGCTGGAAGCAACCATCAGACAACCATCATGGACATGGTCAGCGACAATATTCGAGTAGCCAAAAGAAAATATCTCCCACACCCTTGCAGCTCAACCACCAGCCTGAACCATCGATACTTCATGTTTTCACGTTTACATCAAATTCTGACACTACCATCTAAATTTTTCTTCTGAGTCTCAGAAGAAATTGAGACTCGCCAGACCAGGCAGCATTTTTCCAATCTTGTCCACTTTTGGTGAAAATTGCAGTTTCCTCAGTTCTTTGCTGATAAGAGTGTCACTCAGTCTCTTGTGCTGCTTTAACCCTTCTGCTTTAAGGTTTGATGCGTTGAGCATTTAGAGATAGACTACTACATAACTTTGAGCTGAAAGTACGGGAAAAGTAACTCAAACACACATTTCAACCAAACACTCGCTATTCTCTGACCTCTGACAAAGCATTTTCACCCAGAGAATTACCATTCACTGGATATTCTCTTTTGTTTTTTGGATTGGTGGGCATTCTTTGTAAACCCTAGAGATGTGTGGTGACGTCAAAAAATCCCAGTAGATCAGCCCATCTGGCACCACCAACCATGCCACGTCCAAAGTCACTTGTATCACCTCTCTTCCCCATTCTGATGCTCTGTTTTAACTTCAGCAGCACATCTTGACCATATCTACATTGTCTTAATGAGCAGTGAAAGAGGTGTACCCATTAAGTTGTTACAAACATGCTCTAGCCTCATCCCAGACACACGAGCTGCTCACCTCAGCGCACTTCAAGTTGTTCAGACATTACAGATTGTATCAGACATGTGAAGTCAGTCCGACTTTACATTTCTGTGTATCCTGTGAGAACTTTGAACGTCTGCTTTCTCCTTACTCCCTAGAACTGCTGTGTCTTCACAAAACACTCAGAATAGCTGTAGCTTATCCCGGAGACAGACACCCCTACAGAGATATGAGGGCATGAAGTATAAGGTGATAAGGCTGAGCACAAAGAGTTTCACCTTTTCCACTACTGCAAGATAACAGGTTTAAAATCATGGTGTTATTCCTCAGACCTGATGTGTCTAAAGAATATGCTATTCACCTTTAAACATTTAATGTTCCAGCATGATTCATTAAATATATAATTATTTCAATGAGCTCAGCACACAGATAGCTCTGACAGAGTAATTTCCTTCATGAGTGTGGGGCTGCAGCTACTGGTTATCCCCTGTCTTTGCTAGTGCTGAGTAATGATCCACATGCTGGTTAGGGATGGATGGAGGAGCCCTGTTTCCTGCTGGCCTGTCAGAGAAATGTGACAGCGTCTAGTGTGCAGGGACAAACTGGAGAGTGTAGCCTGCAGCTCTCAATCACTCCAGGGGCTGGCAGAGACACCCATAGGGAGCTGTCTGTCTTCTCTTTCATTTATCTCTTTCTGTTTTCACCCTTTTATGTTTCCTCGATTTCTAGATCCCTACCTTACTTTGTCGCTTTTCCCGCGTCTCCCTCATTTGTGACCTTCCTTTCATATCGGACTTGTCAGCATCTGTCGTTTGCTCGCAGATTTCACACAAACACATGGATCTTCTCAAACAATTTCTCCTCGAGCTCGTTTTCGTTGCTTCACGCTGTCTGCATCAATATCCAACCTAATCCAGAGCGTGGCAGAGACTCAGCATGTACTTTTAGCACACATATGCGACCCCCCCCCTCCTCCCGCCACACACACACAATTAAACAGACTGGCACCCACGTGCTGAAACTTACAAACACTCACCCAATTAATATTATAATACACTATTCCATTTTAGAGTATATAAGCCTTCAAGACTACAACACAGGAGAGCGAGGATTTTCTATTTGATTTGAGCTGGATGGAGAATGAAGCAAAGAGGGAGAAATGCAAGACGAAGAGTTGCCGTCATTTAAACTGTTCTGCACTGAGGCTTTTCAATTTCATTATTAGTCTCAATTTCAAAAAGCCTGAATGCTACGTGCTATTCAGCCTAAAATTGAGCTGTTGGTTGGCTGGACAGGCAGCCCCCACCCATGGCTCCTCTGTGGGGTCATCAGGGGATGACAATGGTTCAGCGTGCCTTTCTGCTGTTTAGTCTGGGTGAAGAGAAACATATGAAAAGCAAAGGGGCTCGGGTAGCTGGCTAAGCGGGTGAGAGTATTTTAGAATTGGTTGGGTGCTCTGAGGTTTTGGAAAGCAATGTGAGGACTCTTGGTGTAAAATCTGTGAAGGACTCTTGAGTTATACAAAGAGGAATCCAGAGTTAGATTTTAGTATGTTTAAGTTGTCTGCTATTTTTATGGTGCATATTTTCTCTTTTTATTATCACACTCTGGTTTATTTTTTAGCACTAAAAAAGTCCTTCTCTGATACACACTAGCTCATAGTTTACTCTGAAAATATAGATTTTTTTAACCCATATGAACAAAACATGTAGGCCATGTCTTTTAAAAAAAAAAATTATTTCTTCTTCTTGCTTCTATTTTTGAACTCTAGCATTTTTTTTTCTTTAAGTGAGTTTACAACAGCAAGTGAAACACTAAACACTACCCTAGCAAGTTCAAGGTCTCATGTCTTATAGAACAGCTACAACATGATGGTCATTTTGTTCTGTTCAGTCCAGAACATGAGATGAGCAGGATATACTGGGTGTGCCTAATTTTGTACCTGCCAAGAAGAGCTTTTATAATGTTTTTGTATTTAAATTTTTTGCTTTTAATTCACTTTCAGTTCATTCACAGAGTGCGTTTTTTCTTTTACTTTCAGTTTAGTTTTGTGTTTGAAAATATTTAGATTTAGCTTATTTTTTCTCTTATTAATTTCAGCCCCAATTTTAACCCCTCTAATTATTATTGCATGTCAAAGGGAAGATATATGAAAATCAGTACAGATATTACAATAAAAACACAGAACTTACTTTACACCGATTCATTTTTATTTTTTCTTAAGTCTTTTTTTGTATTTTTAGTTTTAAGGTTAGTTTTAATGAACTATAATAACCTTTCTATGAAGTTCCTAATGTGGGAGTATGGCATTCCGAAGTGCAGCATTCATTTGTACTGCATGATGGGGCTGATCATTTAATTTACCTTTACTGGAGGTGAATATTTGCTTCTTAACAAGTCACACCCGTGTGCGGTTTGGGACAGAACACTCCTGCAAATCAGGTTTGATCAGGCAGCAGAAGCAGGAAATCGCTTTAACCCATATGAACAAAACATGTAGGCCATGTCTTTTAAAAAAAAAATTATTTCTTCTTCTTGCTTCTGTTTTTGAACTTGACGCATTTTTTTCTTTAAATGAGTTTACAACAGCAAGTGGATCATACTTTCACTGAAAATAGCCAGCCGGTCCTTGGTTGGTCCGTGACCATAATGAGATTTTTAAACAAAAAAATCTTCAAAACACTTTTATGGCATGAACAAGTTCCTGCTTCCGTATGGAGGAAGTCTTTCATGGAGTGCCAAGCAAGCTCCAACCAGTGACTCTGGAGTTTTTACCCAGTTGATGCCCTCTGATGTAATTTAGGCTGAAGCAGTAGTGTGCTTTAGGTCGATGTCCTGGAAGAAACTATGATTCTGGCCATAATGTTCCCTGATACTGGGTGCAGCAACTTGCTTCATAATTGTCTGCTCAGAATACAGTCTGTCTGTGATTCCCTTACAGTGACCACAGGACCTGCACCTTGTCTGAAAACCATTCCTCAGACATGGAGCTTGATTTGACAACAAAGTGGTTTTTCCATCAGAAATGAGACCGTGCATAGTATTCCAAGGGTCACAGTGGTTTCTTTAGTGAAGGTAGAAGATTAGTGCCATATTTCCCCTGATTCTATCCACTAAAGAGCATTCTGAAGCTTTGCCTCCTTATTGTGCTTCTCTAACATTGGAAAGAATTGGGTCTTTTTATACTTCCAGCCAAGCTTTCTTCAGGCATGACAAATACCACTTGTACAGTCAACTGGTGTTGGTCATGCTGTCAGCCAGGACATCACTGTGGAAGTCCAAAAAACAAAACATTATCAACACAGCAATAAACAGGCTGGTTATGTAGTGTGTCATAGAACTGATACTGTATGTATGTACCAAATATAGTGATTTACTTTGTTGCTTATTTTTGCAGTTTCCTTAGTTTCAATGGTCGGTGTTGTCTTTCCGTCTTGTGCTGGTGTACAGTTTACAGTGACAGTTTAATTCCCAGGCTTGCAAAATACCTTTAAATCTCTGGCGCCAATTCTCCATTTGCCTCATGAGCTGAATCTGTCGGGAGTTCTTCTTGCTGATGTTCATCATCTCTGCTCCAATGTGTCAACACACAGGTGTTTAGACAGTAGGAGCCCGACTCTGTGTATTTATAGTTTGAGGATGCCAATGGGCGATCGCAAATAAATGTTTGTTGCTGGCTAATTGTTCCTACAGGTAGTCTGACCAATGAGCAGTGCTCACACCTAGTGAGAACTGCAAATTAACAGATAACTAGAGAGGGGGAATCTGTACAACGTCTTTTCTTTTTTGCATTTTTTTCCTGCTAAATCATTGCAAGTTTTTACAAACCAAGGCCAAAACGTCCAGCATCAAAGGTAAGCAGATGCTCAGCCATAACTTGTGAGTTATGTAAAGTATGTTGTAGGCTAAAAATGTTGTGGCTTAAAGTGTTGACATCACTAAACACTACCCTAGCAAGTTCAAGGTCTCATGTCTTATAGAACAGCTACAACATGATGGTCATTTTGTTCTGTTCAGTCCAGAACATGAGATGAGCAGGATATACTGGGTGTGCCTAATTTTGTACCTGCCAAGAAGAGCTTTTATAATGTTTTTGTATTTAAATTTTTTGCTTTTAATTCACTTTCAGTTCATTCACAGAGTGCGTTTTTTCTTTTTCTTTCAGTTTAGTTTTGTGTTTGAAAATATTTAAATTTAGTTTATTTTTTCTCTTATTAATTTCAGCCCCAATTTTAACCCCTCTAATTATTATTGCATGTCAAAGGGAAGATATTACAATAAAAACACAGAACTTACTTTACACCGATTCATTTTTATTTTTTCTTAAGTCTTTTTTTGTATTTTTAGTTTTAAGGTTAGTTTTGATGAACTATAATAACCTTTCTATGAAGTTCCTAATGTGGGAGTATGGCATTCCGAAGTGCAGCATTCATTTGTACTGCATGATTGGGCTGATCATTTAATTTACCTTCACTGGAGGTGAATATTTGCTTCTTAAGAAGTCACACCCGTGTGCGGTTTGGGACAGAACACTCCTGCAAATCAAGTTTGATCAGGCAGCAGAAGCAGGAAATCGCGGAGCAGGTGGGCGTTGACAGCGCTTTTAGACTGGAAAGTGTGCCCGTCACATGCTTTCAGCAGGGTCCATATTAATGCTAATGACCCGTTTTAAACCAGTAGTTTAGTAAAAGACCTGCAACGAGAGGCTGCGTTCACTGAGCGTCCGACACGTGAATGACAATGGTAAGCGAGAGAGAGCGCTCGGATTGCGCGGCGCTGCGCTGCTGCATTTCTTACTTTTTAAACGTATTTTTTTTAAAAATAAAAAAAAGAAATGAATGAAAATGTTTGCATGGAGCGGTCCGGGTGATTTGCAGTGGGATGACTGCAAGGTTAGAGTGACTAATTTAGATTTTTCAAAACTTGCTCAACAGTTTGTAGTGACTGTAGTTAATGTGTTGGAAATATTTCAACATGAAATGCTATCAAAAATTTCAGCCATGCAACTGCGTGAAAGGGGCGTGTTTATGGTGGAAAGTAGATACCACCAGGAGAAGGGAGAGAGGACTACACTGGCCGGGTGGCACTCTATCAGGCTGGTTTATTAGTTTAGTCTGTTCAAGTAAGCATACTAACGCACACTGATTTATAGACGCACTCAAAACACGAGGATGACTGTCAGGAAAAAAGCCATCTTATACCTGTGAAACGCTTGAGTCAAAATACATCTGTGTTGGACGCCCTTTTTACTGTACATTCTCACAGAAATCCACAAGCGATGCTTGAAGTAGTGGTCTTCAGTGAGTCTCCGTGATATAATTTTTTTTGTCAGCTTTTATAGTTTGCCATCCATATTTGCATATCAAGCATCTCAGGAAGTTTGACTGAGACTAAAAATAACCTGGGATCAGCAAGAAGTGAAACTTCAGTGTTATTTACCTCCCACACAAAAGTTGGAAATTATCTCTTGAGAATGAGTGACATCATGTTTATAACATTTAAAACCAAAGGAATAAGGATATTTTGCAGTTGCTCGCCAGTTACTATGACAATCCCAAGCATTTAAAGGAAAGACAGGCTTTTCTGCTTTGGATCTTAATGCTAGTAAAAGGACTTTATTGATGCATTGGTAATGACTTTTGAAATATTTATTAGAATTTAATAAAATGGCTTTCTAAATACAGACTGCTTATGGTTGAGATCGATCCAGCTGTATTTTGCGGGATGATTCAGCTCTGCTGTTTCTCTGCTGACGCAGTCTGTACATACCTTTGGTTCACAATCGGTGATATTTTTGACATTTGCGTCTCAAGAATTTAGAGTATTGTGGAAAAAGTCCCTTTCTGCTTCTCCATGAAGCTTGTCTTTGGGTGGAAGCATGACATGCTCTAAAACCTCCTGGTTGAGCGCCTGTGTTGACTTTGGCCTGGATAAAACACAGTGGACCAACTGCCAGCAGACAACATGGCCCTCAACATCATCAGACTGCAGAAACTTTACACTGGGTTTTAAAACACCCTGGATATTTACTCGACTCCACTCTTCCACTAAACTCCAGGACCTTGATTTCCAGATAAAGTGCAACATAGCACAGAGGTGCTGTGGTTAGCGCTTTTGCCTCACAGCATGGATGTGCTGGGTTTGAATCCACTGGCTGGATTGGGATGTTCTATGTGTACTACTAATAATTTGAGACACTGGATTTCTGATGGGCTATAATTATTAATCATTTAAAATTTATTTACAAAAAATTACTTTTTTGAGATGCCCTATTGTTTTGGGTTATGTTGACTGCTTCAAGGGTTTCCTGAAGCAGAGGAAGCCAGAGGAAGGCATAATTTGTGTGAAATCTTTTCAAACTTCACTTGACACTAAAATAAATCCATATTTGGGGATTCTAATCCTCCATGTCAATAAGATGCAAACTGTTAGAATTAATTTAAATTAATTCAAAAGACCCTTTTATCCAAGAAGCATCTGCGGGGAAAGTTAGATTAGGAAAATTCAGCTCCTCCTGTTCTAATTATATCCTCTTCCATCATGTTTGGTAGGACTGCCATATCAGCATCTAATTCTGCAGTCTTTCCTGTCATTCAAACGTAAAGTTCACTCACTTCAGTCTTCACAAGTGTACAGGGGTCCTAATGGCACAGATTAAAAAGCAATTTAATACAGGAAAGGGGATTAGAAACACTATGGGCTGCACTTATCCTTAACCTTTAGTCCTGTTCTCATGGAGCCACAATATGTGCAAGACGATAGCATCACAGGACCAGAGTTAGTAAATTTCCATTAGGGCTGCCCTTCTGTATTCCCACCAGCACATTTAAAGGCATTAGGCATGCTTTGTCAAGGCTGATAAAAAAGGGCCAGCAGTGCTATCGCACACCCCCGACTTGTTTCGGAAAAAGCACTGTTCCATGTGAAGTTTTCATAACCCATTATGATAATCGGCCCAAGTCTCTGAAGGGCAAGGGATAGACCGGCAGATAGATGCTTCTGGGGTGACTGCTCTATAGTCTCTGCATGGATTGAACATTTTCTGTCTGCGTTGCCGGGGCAGAAACTCATTCCTATCTACCAAGAACAGCAGAAGTGATATAGGACTCAGTAAAAGAGGAGGCGCGTCTCATAGCATCGGGTTAGAAGGTGATTTTAAAAGTGAAAGAGAAAAAAATGAGTCCCCATCCCCCTTATAATGAAGAAAATACTGTTGTCAGTGGTGAAAACTTAATATTTATATGCTTGCGTCATCCTTTGTTCTTCAGCTTTCCTGTAAGCTTGCTGTGCCTTCAACATGAAACGCAATAAACACTTTATACTGTTTTGTTAAATTAGTGAGAAGCTGGGATGCCTGAATTAAGGAGATCCGTGTTATTTTTTTCTTCTTCTTCTTCTCCTCTTTTGGGCAGCTAGCTGCTCATCTCTGCAGGGGAAAAATGTTTGTCTGACAGGAAACAGGGCCATGCTGCACATTAATCATTTATATCTAAATTTGTGCTGCGCAAAGATTCAATTTTCTGCACTTTGTAGAGTCCAATATTGGTTATATGGTTTTATTTATACATCAAAAACCCTTTCATTCATTATTAATTTATTTTTGAGCCATGCAGTTTGGATGGCATTTCTTGAAGGGAAGCTAATATGTATGGGAAAAGCTCCACAAAAAGAGGGCACCAAATGTTTAACAGCAAAAATCATGCTTTTACTACCCACAAAAACAGGCTGTTCTTAATGAAGAGCTGTAACTCGGTTAGAAGCTATCAGTTTGTTACTCAAGGAAAAACCCTCCATATGTGGGACTTTGAAACCAGAACTATTGCTATTTTGATTCATGCTGTACGCTTGGACACATGTCCTGCTAAGCACTAAATTTGTCTCCTTTTATAACCAATATTGTTTTGCAAGATCCTCTCGTCTCTGTGCCCTCTCCAGAGCTGCAGTGATGTAACTCCCACATCAATGCTCTATTTAAAGTCTAAACCTGTGCGTCTCTTCAACCTGCTGTCGGTTTTTACACCCTTAATTTTTTTTAAAATTAAAGTTGTGGTAGTATTATGCTAATTCCTTTGCTTCCTGTTCACAGGCCACTACTGAGCAGAAGAAGCTGAGCCATGCTGGATCCAAGCCCTCCCTCTCTGAGAGCTGTGGCCGACTCCCTCAGATAGCCATGAACACCTGCAAGTACAATGGCGGAGTGGTGAGACCACTAGTGGGCAGCCTGGCGTCCTCGTCGCGCCGCAACCTCGCGGAGCTCGACTCGGAGACGCAACCCTTGCAGACGCTGCACAGCTCTGGCCTGGAGGTGGTGGTGTCCAAGGGCAACGGCGGCGAAGACCCCAGCAAGGCATCCAACGAGAGCTTGGTCAGGGAGGGCAGTGGGCGGGGCGGTGGGCGGGCTCCCCAGAAGAAGAACAGGGACATTGGCTACAAGCTCGGCCACCGGAGGGCGTTGTTTGAGAAGCGGAAACGGTTAAGCGATTACGCTCTCATCTTTGGGATGTTTGGGATTGTTGTCATGGTGACAGAGACGGAACTGTCATGGGGGGTTTACACTAAGGTAGGTTGTGCGTGTGTGTGTCTGTGTGTGTGTGTGATGCATGAGTGGGAGCCCTGTGTGTTGTCACTTCTATTGTTATGTTTGAGTTGTGTGGGGTTGGCAGCTGTCAGTTTCATGAAGAGTGATTATTAGCACAGACACTGACGTACAGTATGCAACAAAGCAACTGGGAGTATTGCTCCAATAGAAATAAAAAGAAGTGTCATGTGATCTGCACAATGACTAATAGACTATTTATTCTATTAAAAGATATTGTCTTTTTGGAACTTGTTTTGTCTTTTTTGGGGGTTTTTTGCTGGTAGGTCTATTTTTGTCACTACTTAAAAGTTTTACTTATTGGCATTAGATTGGCACGTACCCAAAGGACTGATTCCATTGCTATTGCCATTACTGGCAGAAGGAAACTGGGATAGTGGAGCAAAGTGGACAACGAGAGCCATAAAGATTCAGACAAAGGGAGATAAAGACCTGTAGAAATGAAGAGGTCGGCAAGTGAGAATAAAAGGTTGGAATGAAGTTCCAGGTTTTTCAAACTGCATCAGTTTGTAGGAGTGGCGATGACGCAGCACACTCTAGAGACAAGAGGGACTCTTGAGCGAGGACATTGGCGAGGCAGTGTGTTTTCAGGGTCACTGTGGTGACCAAGCTACCACCCCTTGGCCCGTCATTGTCCGTCAGTGTCAAACAGTCAACCCTAGTGTGTCATATTTGGGGGAAGAATATCATTCACTTAGTGCGGCACAACTCCCACCACATTATTTATTAGGCTGTTTACTGTGGAGCTGACACTGCAGCAATATGATAGGTCACAGAGCTGTTTTCTTTCTTCTGTGGTGTCAGTAAAAACAAAGTAGGATAGAAGACCTAGTGTTTGAAAATTTAAGTGCAGGGTCTGGGAACTGTTCTTAAGCCTTGAGTTTTGAGCTGTCACAAGCGAGGGGTGGATCTGACTGAGAAGCTGACGAATGCATGCCATAATACTACTTTCATACTACCATGCACCTAAACACAAAGCACTCTTCCTGACACAACCCCAAGGGGACAGAGAAGCCCCCAGGTTTCTCCGGCTGGAAGTGAGCTACTAACCTTTAGGATGCCAAGCAAATCTGTATATCACTACAGAGCCATCCCACTTATTTAAACTTCTTTATTTAAAAAAGAAAACATAAAAAACACTTACAACAGTGACATTTCTGTAAATAAAAGCAACAAAAGTACAGAGCAGAAAATGTTAACATTATGTTTTGCTGACAGGCACAGACTGAGATTTTAGGATGATTGCTGAGTGAGCTGCTAAAGTTTACTATGAGGTATAATGTTTGTTACATTACATTAGCTTGAACATTCATTCAACATAACATTAGCCACTGCAAACTTTTAGCATGTGTATCACAGCTGATCTCCAGGATAACATAATGAGAACGACCCTTTGGAGGTTGTTAATATGAACTGAAATTTAACTGACTTGAATTCTTTGAAAAAATGTGGATGTCAGTCTTTTAAGGGCTTCACTAAAGTGGAAAAAGCTCGTTTGCATGTTGCTTTTGTAAATCACTTAGCCTATCACCTCCCGGTCATTCTCCTCAAATGCAAAGTACTTCCATACCCGACTCATACTCTCTGCAAGATAGACAAGGACGCTGGATGGCCCCCTGTCAGTTCTATAAGAATTGCAGCTTTGGCATATACGTTGCCTATATTACTAAAACAAAACAAGCACTTTTGCAGTTTTTAGAATGTTGGTATTATCTGGTCACATAATCTGAGGATGCTGCATGCTCATATGATCGCATATCCTGCTTTATTGTCCATTTTCTTTTAATCCTCGTGTACAAAATGATGACTTAAACTCTTAAGAAAGTGCTCAACAAAGTTCCAGTTCAAAAAATATTTTTTCTTGTACTTTTTTTTTTAAGTCAATTTGACTTCTTTCTACAAACAGTGGACTTGCCCCCTACTGGCCTTAGAAGTCATTCTGGTTTAAGGGGCTACTGCTTTTTCTTTGTTGATCTTTTACAGTCAGTCATAAATGAGCTTATAGTAAATAAACTTCTTTCCAAACAAGACTTTTTTTCACTGTCAGCAAAACGAGAGGAGTGCAGCATGCCTTTGTGAAAATTTTAAAGCTGAAAATGCATAATGAATCATTAATTATTCATATGATGCGCTTATCTTAATGGGTATTTTTACTTTATGTATGCAGGATTGGAGTGTGCTAACTGTCACGGTAATTATTATGGTCAATTAGAAGTTTTTTAATATTTTGTGAATGACATACTGAAATTCTTTCCAAAACATACATTTTTTCCTTTCAAAAGGGATTTTGTTTTTGCCTGTTTGTGTCTGTGTGTGCATTTTAATTGTGTTCTTTCTTTCATATGTGTGTGAGGAAGGGTTTGTGTCTCTAAAATATAGTAAGTTGGTGGGGTAATCTATAGGATGATTTATGGGGTTTTAAGAAAGTCAATAGATTTGTCTGTGACTGTTACTGAGTTTTGTTCAGTCCATTCATCATACTGACCTCAGCTGAAATGGAAATGACCTAATGTCTCTGAGCAGCACCGCAGCCTTCCCACATCAGACAGGTAGCATGTGCTGTGGCTGGTCCATTTTTCCATCTCACGTCCCGTCACGGAGCAGACGCTCGCGGCTCAGCAAAGGTTTTCTGAGCCCTGAAGGAGGGAACATGTAAAGAGGCAGTGAGCACTGGGACTTAAAAATCCTTGAACCTCTGGCACGTGGATTAATTGGTTTACTCTGTATTATTTCATCAGGGACTTTCAAAACAATTTCAGACATTAGAATGTCTTGAGAACATGTCGCCAACCTGAGGGGCAAAGCAATCTAGTTGATGGCTAAAAATAATTCTGTAATATGGACCACCAAAGGACAACATATATTGAGAAGCAAGGACTGTCATCTCACTGGCAATTATGAATGATATTTCCACTTGGTTTTTTTAATCGTTTGTCGTCAGTGTTGTTATTGTAATAACAACACTATGATCATTAGCCTGCTGCAGAGCAGCATTTTTGCACCATGGTTGTTAAATTGATTTATCAGTTGGCATTTTACCAACATAGAGGGTTGGGGGGGGGGGATTTGAGTAGCACAGGTTCTCATTTTCTAGATCTACGGCCCCCATGTACAAACGCATACACACATGCAAAGAGCTTTCCTGCGTGAGCATCCAGCCAGCCTATTTATCACCAGCAGTGCTCATTGTGCTGGCCCCCCTGCTAATACCATCCTTGCCTTTTCTGCACCTACCATTAAGTGGAAAGTCCCCCTGTTAGTGCTGGGCTTTGATTAATTGGTAGTTTAGATGGTGGGAAATGGTGTCCATAGATAATATCAGGCTACACCTCCACCTGCAGCTGTATTGTTTAGCAACATCCTGACTGCGCTGTTCGTGAAACCCCATTATGTGGGCTCTTGTTGGGCTTCAGCTAATAAGTAGCATGTGTGTGTGTATATATGTTAGTGTGTGTTTGAGGGTGCTATGTATAGATGCAGTTGTGTAGTGTCATCTGTATACATATAGCTATACCATAGAGGTTAAAATGACATGTATCTTATTATTTTAAACCTCGAAAACATGAGTTATGTAATGGTGAACACTCTTTGACTGTAATGTTAAGTTGTACTCCTATATATGATACTGTATGATGTTTGCACATATTAAGAGAACGGTTTTAATTTTGGTGGCTATTTCTAATATTGTCTCTCATGTCCTTTTTTTCTCACCCTAGGAATCTTCATACTCATTTGCACTGAAATGCCTTATCAGCCTTTCCACTGTTATATTGCTTGGTCTTATAATAATGTACCATGCCCGGGAAATCCAGGTGAGTGCACTGCAGAAAAAGTAACCTTTGTTTATTCATTTAACTTTTGGGATCAGTGTGGCAGAAGTTAAATATTATAAAACCTGATTTTAAAAAGTCTGTTGTGAATTCAATTTCTACTGGCAAAAATATGATAAATACAAATCACTTATTCTTTTTTCTTTTTAACTGAAATTGAAGCAGTCAGTTCAGTGTAACCTTAAAGCACCCAAAGATAAACTTTTGAAGCTTAAAAAAATGTTGAACTGCAAAAAGTGCTTGATTGTAACCGCTCTACCACCCACCCCCCAACCCGTGTAATTTTGCTTCTAAGGAGCTGGACTTTATTGTAATTTTTAGTGGTCTTGAGCAATAGTTCTCCATCTAGTTTTTCCAGCATTTTTCTTTGGACATTGGCTGGTTTTTGATCAATTTTCAGACCGGTCTTTGTACCTGACCCTTTTCAGGTAATTTTTCAGAAAAGCACACAGTTTAACACTATCAGTCATGGATTGGCCTCCCCTGAGCCCGGGCCTTAACATTATTGAAGCAGTGTGGGATCATCTCCACAGGGAGCAGAACAAAAGGCAGAAGCATCCAAAGATGTTTGTAGCAAAATGTAAAGTAATGAGTACTGTACATGTGGTATATCATAACTGATAAGGGACAATACTTATTTCATACTGTATATGAAATATCTTATATTTGTTAGTGACTGCAAAGAATCATTGTGATTTTGTGATAAAGTTTTTCATTTATTTTTTATTATTACCTTTCACTGAGCCTGTTCTCAGTCTCAGGGTGTGAAATATTGCTGTGCTGTCAGAGCCTCTGATGTCTCAGATTCATACAGGATGTCTCGTAGTGCTGGTCCTGTGATACGCATGTAGAAATCATGAGAGGTCTCACTCCAAAATCATTCACAGAAAATGTAGACACGTGGAAACAAAACTAAACACAGCCCTGACCACAGCAGTCTCCAACTTAAGATTTAAACCACAGCCAGTTAAATAAGTATTGTAAACATTTGATAAATGATAATATAAATCCACATTTTTATAGATAGTCAGTATTAAGTGTTTGCAATCGTTTGTTTGATTCAAATCAATAAAATTCCATAAACAAAATGATCAATTTACACTCTATTAATGATTGTGATTATAAATTGTTACTAAATAGTTTACACAACCAAAACTGACATCATAGTAGTTTTTTTTTTGTTAAATTAAGATACTGATTAAATTAATACTGAACTAAATATTGACAATTCCTACAAACCCCTTTGTCTGTACAAAGGCAGTGTAGGAATACTATGTCACTGTACACTCTGATACATCATTAATGCAATCCTGAGTGTGACAATTAGTATTTTATATTGCTAAGAGAATGGTGGGGAAAAAAGGGCAACAGGTAACAATGGGAGATGGACTACTTTGTCTTTCTAAAGAAAGAAAATGACCCAAAACAGTAAAGACCTGGCCAGAAGCAAAGAAGAGTAACCTACATGTGCAGCATATTCACAAGAACCTCTGCAGCCGTGTTAGGCTGAATGTTTTATTGCCACTGTAGAGAAAAACACATCTTAAAATAAATCCATTAACCCTTTAAACCCCAAATCACAAAACAATTGACAGATTTCAATGTTTTTTTTTCCGAAAATGTTGTGTTTATTGAACCTTCTCACAATTTTCGTAAACATTATGCTTACAAATGTATTGCGCAATTTAGGTTTTCCAGTGGGGAAAAAAAAATCACTCTTAAGTTGTTGTCCAAACACACTATTATTTTTCTATTTTATTGTATTTGAGTTTCTGTACATTTTTCCTGGGATAAATAGAACTACTGCAGGACATCTCATGCTCTGTATATGTATTATGTATTTGCCCTAAGCTTATTTGAGTCTTAGAGATACATAAGACACCGATGCTACTCTTGCCTGCTCGCTTGATTTGCAAAGATCAGCCACAAAAAAGCGAATAACATTGATGATCTTCTGGTTGAGAAATGTTGGATCCTGACACTCGTGTCACTCGGATGCACCATGAAAAAACCTTCTTGCGAATCGAGCACAGGCAAGGCCAGGACACCACAAAACCTGCTCAGGACAAGCCCAGAGGAACTCACCATCACCATCTCCCACCATCCCAGTTAACTGACATTTCTGATCTACACAAGTTTTGGCAGGTGTTTTTAATGCCGTGGCTGATATTTGTAGATGGGGTATTGGCCAACATGAGCAGCATCCATGTCTTATGGATCATTTATAAACACACCAATACTATGAAGCCTCATTCAAGGGTCCATGTGGTTGAAAATGTATTAAAGATGTGTAGAAGGAAAAGAAGTTGAGTGTGGAAGGAAATTCTAAGTTTAGCCAAACTGACCTCAGTCTGTCGTTTCCTTCAGCTGTTTATGGTCGACAATGGTGCGGATGATTGGAGGATAGCCATGACGTATGAGCGAATCTTCTTCATCGTGCTGGAACTACTGGTGTGTGCCATTCACCCCATCCCGGGCCAGTATGTCTTCACATGGACAGCGCGGCTGGCTTTTACCTACACGCCGTCGGTGGCCGACGCGGATGTGGACATCATCCTCTCCATCCCCATGTTCCTGAGACTCTACCTGATTGGCAGAGTCATGTTACTCCACAGCAAGCTGTTCACGGACGCTTCGTCCCGCAGCATTGGCGCCCTCAACAAGATTAACTTCAACACACGCTTTGTCATGAAGACCCTCATGACCATCTGTCCAGGAACTGTTCTGCTGGTGTTCAGTATATCCTCCTGGATCATTGCTGCATGGACTGTGCGTGTCTGTGAGAGGTAAATACAGGGCTGTGAATAATGGATGTTGTTGCTGGGCACAAACCAAAATGGCTGATGCACAATTGCACTTTGTGGATTATTAGACGTCTTCTCTTCCTTCACTTATCGCTTTTGTTCCCACGCGTTTCCGTGCTTCCTGTCCTTTCCCGGAAATATGTGGAATCATCAGAATAGGTTACATATCAATGCTGTACACGTGTGCAGGAAGGCATACGCTAGTACGCCCACATACTACACCACTGCCCGGCTATTTAAAAACACCCTTGCACACGTTTCATTAGCTCAGCACTTGCTCCACGACTTCCCACTCCTTGTTTTTATTGCTATTTTAGATGGCTTGTCCATAATTCATGAGTGTTTAATTGTTTGTTTGCTGAATGGTTTGTTTTGATAATGCAGAGCAGCCCCCAGGATCCCCTAACCCGTTTTTCTCACCAAAACTGCGCAACGGGCTTCGTCTCAAGGGGGCACCAATGATTCTCGCTGAAAATGAAAGAGGCAGGGAGAAATGAGAGGCTCTCTTTTTCTTTCTCGTTTGTGCATTTGCATAGGGAAATGAGACATTAATGCCAGCTTTGATGTTTTTAAATTCATTTTTGCGTAGATGGTGTGGAAGGGGGACTCGAGTTGCATGGGTGGAGAGTGGGAAAATCTATAGCAGCAGTTCTTGTCAAACCCAATATTTTAGTCTACACGTGCTACACCGCAAAGGCTAAACATCCCGTCAGAGGAAGGTTTTTCTTTTATTGCTGCAGCTCACCTTGCCTGCTTTTATTAAGTACCTCCCCTCTCCCTCCTGTACCCCTGCCCCTAACTACCCACATGTTAACCTGTCACTAACCACCCCCCTTTACACGCCCTTACCTTGGGATCCTCTTGGCTGGTGGATTTAAAACTCAAAAACTTTCACACCAGCTCCTCTGGAGCACAGAGGGAGGCCAGTGAGGTGTCACAGGCATGAGATCACCTTAACCCAATGATAAATGGACTGGTTCCTATATAGCGCTTTTCTACTCTACCTGAGCACTCAAAGCGCTTCATGCATTGGTTGAAAAAACACAACATAAAGTTTGCATATGATGACGTCTCCATAAAGTTAAGTTACACAAAGTCTCACTATTATAATTGGCTATATGTCACATTTTTGCCATCATTCAGTCTTTAGCACCTCATAAAAGGAAGGAGTCATTTCATTCAAGTCAAAGGCTGGTAGAGGAAAAAAAAAAAAAACTAAATGGGTTTAGTTTGGATATTTGGACTTAAATGAATGAGGAGGTGAAAGGCACAGAATCTCTAGAGTGTGGTTTGGTTTCAAAATGCACAAACACATGAGCAGGGCATGCTATTAATCCTTTAGCCTCAGAATAATGTGTCCAGATGGGTAGATTTGTGTCTGTATGTCTACGTCTGTTACTATGGATGGGTGCACTTTAGCATGCACATGAAGGTTGTGTGTGTGTGTGTGTGTGTGCGTGTGTGTGTGTGCATGCGTGTGCGTGTGTTTGTATAATGTTTTGTTGTACTTTCTATTTCCCCACTATGCTGCTCCATAGGGATACCATGTGAGTCCTCGTTCTCTAGCCGTGGAAAACCCAACTTATCATTTTTTTCACCGAGCTGGCGCCACTGCTGCCCTGAGTGGGGTTGGAGGGTGGTGGGGAGCGGGGTGGTGGTAGCGGGGAGAAGGGGCAGCTCCTCTGAAACAAAACTGACCGATGATCCTTTCCAAACCCAGTAGGTCAAACGGAGAATTAGGAAGGGCCCTCTAGTTGGCGTGAAAGTGGCACAATTCCTAAGAGATTTTAGTGGCTGTAGGAGGACAGCAGAGACCTACGGTGTGAGCAGCACTTTGAAGCAAGCGTCTCTTTGCTAACTGTTGTGCATTAGGCCGGTAGGAGCTGGAGGAGGAGGAGGAGGAGGAAGTTTGTATAAAAATGGAGCAACTCCTTCAAGTCACCTTCACCAGTCTGCCAGAGGGCAATTTGTCTTATCTCATTTTTTCTCTCTCTCTCTCCTTATGCAATTGTTATAGATCCATACTGCAAAAAGATGTCTTTTTAGCAGCAACTCCAAAGATTTTCGAGGACCAAAGGCCTTTCTGTTCTTTGTGTTCACACATTACCATCTCATTATGTGTCTCCCCTCACAAAACTAATTGAACAGTGTTATAGTTTTCCACAGACTTTTGTTGCTTCTACCCAAAAGATTGTTCTGCAGAGATGAAGACACTTTGTCCTCTGTTATCAAAATAAGGCCCGAGTGTGCAAGAAGAGAACGAATGTCAAGTCATTTCGTGTATTTAGCTGAGGGCACTTTTGTCTGGGCTGCGTGTTACTTTTAGCACAGCATGATTCTGAATGCGAGATACGCGAGTGGCGTAACGCAGTTAGAGGGTAAATGAGAGCATTGCTTTCCATTGCTACACGTGTTAACGGAGACATCTTTTAAAAACAAGCGTTTGGTCTCTGCCGAATGCGGCGTCTCCGGTTTTTGTTTGCCCACGTGAGCCGAATGTCATTCCCCTTCCTCCTTTCTTTTAGTAAACATTGAAACAGCATGCGAGTTTTCATGTTTACTTATCAATCCCATCATTTCAAGTGAAACAAAAGTGGCAAAAAAAAGAGGCGCTTGTTTCCCAAAGTGCTGTATGTGACTTGTATCTGTTAAATGCGCCGTAACACTGTCACATTGACCACGCTGCGAAGTAAATCAAAGGGCAGTACGGTGTGAGATTGGACGAACACGGAGTCTACCTGGAAAATGCCTAGATGGGGGGAATGAAAGACACACAACCAGAGGGACTGAGAGAGGGTGGAGATGGGAGAAATGCTAATGTTACAGTAGATGGATTTAACACTGGCCCCCTTTCCCATCTTTCTTGTTACAGCCCATCCTCAGAGCTAACCTACCTCAACTAAGCTCCTTAACTAAGCTCTTTTGGCTTCTCCCTCACTACCAAAGACACCTCCCTCCCTCTCTCTCTTACTGCTGACTGATCCTTTGCAGATCTCCTACTGTACCCATCTAACGTGGCATGCTTTGCAGTTTCTCCTCATCTCTCCCCACTACTGATTCCTTGTCCCTTTGCCTTTCCTTATCCATAACAAGCAGGCCTAATCCAGCCCGAACTCAGTTACACACTTGCATGCATGCCTTGCCTGCCTCCCTGGTTTCTCACTCCTTTTTCTCTTTAGCTGTTATCTAATTCTCTTCCACTCCTGTTCTAACTTTGTTATCTGAAACAAAACGCTCTATTTCGGGGCAATGCGAGGCTGCTGTTTCTCACCTCGCATACTCCAGTGAGGGCCTGTAGGCTACGTAAAAGGCAAGAAAGTTTAGCTGACTTTCCCTCAGCGCACAGCACCAGATTATCAGGCTCAAGATACAAACAGCGTCAGCCAAGAACAGGTTGTCCGAATGTTTAACTGGAGAAATGCATACCAGAGCAACTTGAACTTTCTCACACCAACCACATGTTTACATGAAATATTCAAGCAGGCTTTGTAACTTTACAGTTTCCAGGCTGTGAGGTCAACCAAACATATACAAAACCGAAATGTTGCCGTTCCTTTGAGTTTCTTACAGTAGGTTTACATTTATAGTCTGATGCTGCAATTTGAGCAATGTAAGGGAGCCTCTTTGATTCGATGTGGCATGTAGTACTATATTCACCAGGGACAGTTAGATCCTTCATTGTTTCACTTGATGTGACAGCGTGCTCGCTCTGCAGGCCTAGTATCGATTGCAGCCTATCGGCGCATGCAAGCCCACAAGGTAAATTTGCATAATATGTGATAAGCACTGGGACAGGTAAAAGACTGACATGCAGTAACATAAAATTAAGTTAGTTCTCTGTTTTTCATCAGCCACATCAGTTACTGTCTCTTTCTGCAGTCTTGATGCGATCATATGCATTTAGAAATGATTTTCCAAAAGACAAAGCAGCGGTGGCATTGCTTCTACCAGTTTACACATGGAGTTGTTATCCTGTCTAGGAGATCCTCCTGCTTGTTTCAGTCTACTCTTAGAAAGGGAAAAGTCTGATTTGAGGGACTCTGTCAGCTCCACCGACTCCTCCCATTAATGCCTCACAGGAGAACAGGCTCACTGCTGAGGCTCCTGCGCTGTGGTTCTCACGTGTGGGAAAACAAGTGGTTTAATAAGCAAAACTGAAAGGTTTCTGTACAGCTGCAAAAAAGGGACAAAAATAAAATAATGACCTGATGATTAGGACTTGAAAACTTGAAAACCTCACAATCATTTGGTAGGTCTATTTTTTTAGTGCACCTAAAAGAGTTAAAAGTGTAATGTTAAAGACAGTCTCGGTGTTGTGTGCAGAAGTACACCGCGCATTGTGGAAGGCTGAGTGTACTGAGAAGATTTGAAACATAAAAGAAAATGTTTAGATGTACTGAGTTGGCAGTGGAGGTGGAGTGGTAGTGTTTCGGTGTTTCTGTGTGTCCCATGATGGTTTAATACCCAGAGTGTGCATCAGAGGATGAACGAGTTACTTCTTGGAAATGTTTTTTAACATTTACATGGGAACTATTTTGAACTGCTTCTTAGCTTGAGCAAAACAGCTATTGTTGGAGTTGAGAATGCCTAAAGTGTGTTACTGGGATTGGAAGCTTACTGAGGAGCTTTTCTAGAGGTGTCTCTATCCTAATTCAGTGAAACATCTGTGATGGATTACTGTCAATCTGATAACCTTTGAGGTAAGCACACACTCCAGCTCTGAAACATTAAGATTAAGGGTGTCACGAATGGAGTTTCCTGTCTGTAGATTAGGGAGGACAGTCCCAGCATGGCACAGAGAGACCTGACTTTATGAAAGGAAAGGCTGACTGTAGTTCTCAGGTTAATTACGAAAGTTTGCAAGGGCGCACACACAACACTGCAAAGGGCTTAGGCCAGCTGACATTATTTACATCATTATTCATAATTGAGTGACTTGCAGAAAATCTCTGCAGTTACAGCATACTGTTCGAAAGTTTTCTCACTGCCCCTGTAAAAAAAAAAAATTAAAAAAAATGCAGATGTGCTAACACACTCTGAGCATTTCTGGCAGCAGAGGCCCAGAGAAAGTCTTGTTTAGGGGGGATAAAACCTTGAGTCAGCAAATCCAAAGAGCTTTCAGTTAAAAACAAAACATTTTAGATGGTTGACAGCAGTACAGTAGATTTAGGTTAATTCTTCTTTGAAGTGTGTGCATTTTTGCACTGGCACTTTAAAATTCATTTTGTTCCCTGCAACATATATATAGAGGAAATCTAACAGGTACTTAATTTAAAGCTAATATCCAGTTTCTGCAACATGGCAAGCCTCCATGTGGTTTATATTTCGTGCTAATTGACCGAAGCACAAGTACATCAGATCTTGTGAGACCGCCACTCCTCTGTGTTTGATTTCCTGATGACAGGTCACTGTGACATTGAGCCCCTTGACTGCTCAAGTGTGTTTAAGAATTCATTTGACAGAGTTGGATTTGGGCACAAAGCCAAGAGGTGAAGATTGCTGCAGATTCGTCTGCATAATTTCATTTCATGTTTGAATTGCATGACGTATACTTTCATATATAAGCTTTCTTCATTGTACACATTACACCGAAAGCAATTAGAGAACTTGGAAATCTATTTTTTTCCTAAGCTGTCTAAACATAGATATTATAAAATACATGTACACATGCCTTATTAACAAGGTCCATGTCAGATGCTACTATGCCAGCCACGCTAATGTAAGAGGTTATATGCATGAAGGAGCCCTACAAGGGTACAACACTGTTGCTGTCCAGGTAATCACCTGCCTCTCCACAACATGGAAGCTCCTCTCAAATACTGCAGCAGGCAAAATGTATAGTCAGTACATGAGCACACTTCATAATAGCTTTGGAAATAACACCAATGGGTCAAAGCACCACCAGGACTCCAAGACCAGGCAGAGCAACCTGAGAACCACCTGGATGCCCCACACATGGATACAGATTCCAGGCACATCAGATGTCTCTGTTCAGAAGAGTACCGACCTAGAAACAGCTAAGATACTGCATAGGACCCTCAAACTCCCAGACCTGAGGACCCAAGCTTGAGGACCACAAACATCACCCAGCAGGTGGTGTGAGGGAGATGTATATAATGTGTGCATATGACCACAGGCCATAAAAACAAGAAAACACAAATAGAAATTTAGAAACTTTCAAGAAATTGTTTAACTCTAAAAAATATTGTTATTCATTAGGAAAATAACAAACTTTAATGTATTAATATTTTTACAAATTTGAGCTGTTACACTGAATTCTTTAAGAAGAAATTAATCAAATCAAATAAAAATTTCTGTTCAGGAATCCAAGTAGATGACTGTAATTTGGCATCTTAACAACTATATTTTTTAAATTTTTATTTTTTTTAACCAGAAAATTTGAAAATCTAGGGTAACAACAATAACAACAACATTAAAATATTTCAGTTAAAGAGCTTGTGCATCCTGTAGATTAACCGTTACCGAAACATAAAAACAATTTTGGTAATTACCAATATGGTTAATTTAGGGCATAAACCTTACAGTGGGTTGAGTCTAAACTGCAAGTAAAACCTGCATAATTTTTAAGTTTTACATATTTTTAAGTAAAAAGTGTCCCATCTTCATCTCTTTAGATTGATAGCATGCTAACATTTGTTAATTAACCATAATTAATTCTTTCACACATTTAATCCATAACTAAATTTTACCTAATCGTGTCATTAGAGAAAACTGAAAATCTTGTCTTGTAAAGTTTGTAAAGTTTCAAAAATCACAAATCAATCTCATGTTGGTGCCACAGGAAGAATCTGGGATTTAAAAAACTCCGTACTGTATTGCTTTGAACTGAGAAAACTCCCACTATATTTAAAGTGGACTTATTATTCCCCTATTATCATACCCATCTCCATATTTTAATTCTTGGACTCTGCTGGAGTAGCTTTGCATAAATCAGTTCAAAATAATCCATATATAGCTTACACTGGGACTTGGTTCAGCCCTCTGTCTGAAAGAAGCAGTTTTAGCTCCTCTCCTTCAGAAGAACATTATCCAAAGGCCATCCTCCCTTCTGGTTGAGTGTTTGAACACCAAGTGGGTGGGAATACTGTGCTCACAGCCGGAGCTGTTCAACTGAGATGACCATACACCTCCTTTCTCTCTCTCTGACTTGTACTTTTAGTTCATAAAGAACTAAGAGCAGAAGAACTCTTGGTAAACTAAGCCTAAAGGTACAAGAAATCCCAAAGATTCAAAAGCCTGAGCTTTTGTCTCATACATGGCAATTTAAAAAAAAAATCAGCCATGTTAAATTTGTAATGTGATCCATTCTTGTAACACTGTAAATATGACAAATCATGTAAAAATACAATATGTCTCCTTTCAATTTCAGCAATTAGCAAATGTAGATTTTTTTTTTTTTAGTTTGCTGTGCTGCTTTGCTTGCTTACTCTTGTGTATTGCTGTGCTGTAAAAACACTGCTAGGTTTGCAGTTTTTCAAAGAAGCTGTCATTACTTTGAGTTTAATCTGCTCATGTTTATTGCAACTAACCCCCCCCCCCCCCGTGGAGCATCCCAATGTATTTGTTTAAAATCATCACAGCAGTGTTCAGATTAATTTTTTGGCATTCTGACTTGTTTTTTTCATTTATTTTGCCGTGATTGAACATCTGGACAAAAGTGGTGATGTGCTGTTACTATATGAAGGTGATGACTTCAGAATGTAAAGCACGAGCTTTTCAGTGTGAACAAAGTGCTTGGCTCTTTGCTTCGCTGTGCCGGCTGACTAAAGAAGGCAAGAAACAGAGACAAGGTTGATGTTCTTCCTCTAGCATGTTTGAAATCTAAATATTGTTGTACTATCGAGTTTTGCGAGTGTTTTTTAATTCATTTGTGCATTTTAGGCGCACAAAGCACAGTAGTAACTTTTATGTGTGCGATACCTTAAAAAGCGCCCTTGTTCCAAACGGAACATCTGTTAAAATATTTCACGTATGTGAAGGAATCCAGTTCGAAAGGAAAACCTGAGTGTATGTGTGTGTGTGCATGTTGGCAAGGTTAAGTGCAGCTCATTCACATGTGATCCATTCTTGCTACTTTATTTATAGAGAGGCTGTGTTGTCAGCCTCTGTCAAACATCTACAGACAACTGCAGCTGAAAAATGAAGTGATTCCATTTGTGCACATAAACAGAGAGCATAGCCATGTTGGGAGGGAAAGGGCTGATTAGACTACACCGATGGTGATTTGAACAGGACGATGTAGTCATTCACAACCAATTGTTTATCTCGTTGCTGGTCAGCTTAGTTAAAACACTGCGACTTGAGACCTTGCCTTATCGGTCTTGTGCTGTGGTCATCACGCTCTCTCGCAGAACGAAGGCCTCGGTGGTCTTTTGGGTGTAAATGACGGTGTTGTTGTTGCATTTGATGCCGGATAAATAATGTAATCTGTAAAACGTTTGGGTAATTGATCCAAGAATAATGCATTTGCTGTTAGTGTCTGTCAGGGAGAATTTAACCAGGGGGGATTACAACTATCTGCTCTGGACATTATATACGTCCTGTCCTGGAATAAGTTGAAAGTGGTGCCAGCTCTTCTCCATGCTATTCCAAAACTTGACACAGTATATTGAGAGCCTTAAAACGCTATTGATTTGCTCCCATTTCAGCCTCTGTCTCTGCTCCAGTACTGCTGTCTTCTGCTCTTTTTCAGAGAGCTGAAATATGTGCAATGAAATGTCCACCAACAGAAAAACAGGCGATAAAACGGAAAGCAACAATGCCTCTTTGCATTGTTGCCAAGCATATTTATAGGTCATATTTACAACAGAGAGGCGACCATATTGCACTGTAATACACTGTTCACTGTGCTGAAAGGTGCAGCACATTCCTGCCTGCCTTGGAGACGTGACTCACTCTCTGCATGCCTTGATGACAAAATGAATGAAATTAACATACTAGTCACTAACATTGTAGTCACTTGTAATTACAATATTTAGCCAGCTGATCAAGTTTATCCCCCTGGCAGTTATCAAAGGGCAGCTGGTGAAGTGTTGGGATGCAGGTAAAAGAGACAGGGGTGTCAAATTCAATGAGCTTCTTCCTTTGTTACTCAACCAGTCCTCACCCCACTGTTTACAAATGAACAGTACCAAGAAGACATAGCGGTCCCCTTCCACATGGTAATACTGCAGGATTTGTCATAGGTGGTGTTAATCTCTAAATGGACCCTAGGTTTTTCTGTTGCTCCCCTGCTCTCAATATACTGGCTTTGAAGCATGCAGATGCAGACATGTTTTTTTATTCCTGCATGGTGTTGTACAGACTGCTTCTCTGCATGTTATTGAAAAAGCTTGAATCCCATAGACCACACACTTTTTTGACATTCTGTGGGACAAAAACGCTCAGCTATTTTTCCCCCGGACTTTGAGCATGAATAGAAAAACTTGAGAGTGGGAGTTTTAAGAAATGTGGAAGGCATGATTAGTTCATTTATGGTGTTTGGTAACAATGAACTGTCTTGGAGGAGAAAGAGGAAACGGTTTTTCTATGAAACTGTGAATCTTTTTTTTTTCTCCCCTGGTGTAGAGAAAACTTTGGAAATTCATAGACTTGACCCCAGCTGTTCTGATATGTACTTGTGCACTAATTAGAGATGATTGTGCTGGTCATTTTGAGTTCATAGGCTTGGCCGCTGCTGGATATTTCAAACTCATCGGAAATTCATGATTGGCCCAGTTAGAACTCCCTTTACAAAATCCTTAACCAAATCCCAAGAAATTAGACTCCGAGTCTAGATTGCCTTGTCATAAGGATGTTAGCGTGATGTTGTCTGAAAGTGCTTAATGAATATTTGATTTTGACTTCAAAATTAAATCTTATCTGATCTCCTCCTAGACAGCCCATTGGGAATAATCAGGCTAGTTGAATGAGGGTGGGTGAATGAGGCAGATTTGCCTCCGTGATTGACTTTTGCTTTGCTGTGGAAGGTACGGCAATGTCATCCTCAATCCAGCTTTGTGTGCCCTGTGTTTTTTGTTACACAAGTATCTTTACGTATGCACTATGGGCCTTTTGGACTGACATTTTCAAGCATGGCTGTCAGTTTGAACTGATGATTTGAATTACCAAAACTTCTGTCAGGGCAACTCTGAGAAGGAAGGAAGATTTTTATAAAACTTTGACTAATAATCCGACTATTAGTTTGATTTAAAGAAGAAGCGTATGCATTTTTGGATGCACTGATGTACATTCTGGGGTTGCAATACTGAAAATAACTTAAACCCATGGCACTATATCCAGTCACGCTGAGCAACATGGCCTCTCTCTTTGTCATTTAAAACTTGCTTACTATACTTCCATTTTAAATCAAGATGATGTGATTTGGCCTCAGACTCTTTTTTTCTTTTTAAATTTCCCATCATTCATCCCATCAAGTGCCTCATTTTCAAACTGACAGACGGTGAACATCACGGTTTCAGTTTTAAATCAGCTTATTTCAATGAGAAAGTGATTTTTTCCCCCTGCCTTATTCCGAGCGTCCTTCCCATTAAAAATATGGCTCTGCATTAAAAACTGCCTCAAAGATGACGAAAAACAGAAAGAAATTCTATTGTCTTTTGCACATGTACTGAGTAGACCTTTTTTTGTTGTTTCTCTCTAAAATCTGCTGCATTTTTTTTTAGAACTGGCTTTATAAAACAGGTGTCTCACCTTCCATCATGATTTCTTCCTACTCCTCGATCCTCACCACCTCCACCACCTCCGCTCACAACCCGTTTGGTTCACACAGCACCATGTCATTCTTCAGCATGCTCACATTCACGAAACTGAGTTCCAGTTTTCCTGACTTCTGCATATCTCCATTGCCTTAGGTATCATGACAAACAGGAAGTGACCAGTAACTTCCTGGGAGCCATGTGGCTCATCTCGATTACCTTCCTCTCCATTGGCTACGGAGACATGGTACCACACACCTACTGTGGGAAAGGCGTGTGTCTGCTTACAGGGATCATGGTAGGTTCAACATGTCTTCAGTTACATAAATTTATAACAGAACACACAAGACAACTATGATCAGATAGAACGAAACCTCACGCTCAAAGTATTATCATGCAACCTGAACGTCAGATTTCAACTTGATTCTTCCACATATTTATGTTTCTCTCTTCCTCTGTTTTTTTTTAACCTACCAGAACACGTATTTATTTCTTCTTCTGTAGAGCTCACACACTGGTCATGAATTTTAAAGAACCTGAAATGTACTATGTATATATGGAGATCTATGTAACACCACACCCAACGTAGTGTCCATATAAGAAAGAACAGTTGCTGTTTTTGTGCAACAGGGAGCTGGTTGCACTGCGTTGGTAGTTGCAGTGGTAGCCAGGAAGCTGGAGCTAACCAAGGCTGAGAAGCATGTCCACAACTTCATGATGGACACACAACTCTGCAAACGAGTGAGTCACAGTAAACTGTAATAGTAAACTCTTATAATACGCATTTTGTGTTTGTAACAGTGATGATAAGGTTTTGGTTTATAACTCTTTCGAGCATTCTCAGCTCAAAAAATGTGTGACAATTTGCTTCTTCCAGACGGTTAATTTGACTGGGATTGTAGAATAAACAATACACTTACCAGCCACTTTATTGAGTACACCTCTTCAACTGCTTGTTAACGCAAACGTCTAACCAGCCAGTCACATGACAGGAAATCAGTGCATTTAAATATGTAGACATGGGCAAAAAAACCTGCTGAAGAAACCTGTGTGTGTTTTCTGCCGACTATTGGTTTTAATCATTTGTAACTATTAAACTCTGACTCTCTCTCCCTTCATCCTCTTTCTGCTCTTTCCTCTTTCCCCTCACCCCCCGCCAGTTGTGGCAGATGGCTGCCCCTCCCTGAGCCTGATTCTGTCAGAGGTTTTTTCCTGTTAAAAGGGAGTTTTTCCTTCCCACTCTCGACAGGGGGTCGTTTGGGATAACTTTCTAATATTTTAAGGTCTTTCCCTTACATTATAAGAAACTTTGAGGCAACTTTTGTTGGGAATTCCCATGGACTAACCAAAACTTGACAACAGAAGATTGGAAAAACATTGCCTGGTCTGATGAGTCTCAATTTCAGCTGCAACATTCAGATGGTAGGGTCAGAACATGGCATAAACACCATGAATGCATGGATTCATTCAAGCAGACTGAACGTTCTTACCTAGTTTGTAGTGATGCATTTTGGTTCTCTTGGACTTTTCTCTGTATAAAAAACAAACCAAACCTGGGGGAAAGCCACAAGCTTACAAATTCACCAACTGATTTGGACCAGAGTAAATGAACTATGGGTGGGAAAATGCACTTAGTACCAGCTGAACTTCCTTTAAACACCACCTGTCCAACCCTTAATGACCACAGTGTACCCAGCTTCTGATGGCAGCTTCCAACAGGATAAAGCTCCATGTCGTAAAGCTCAGATCATTTCTAACCGGTTTCTTGAAAATGACAAGAAGTTTCAGTCCAATAGGGCAACTTTGTGATGTGGTTGAATGGGAGATTTATGTCATGGATGTGCAGCTGATAAATCTGTAGTAACTGTGTGACGTCATGAGGAATTGGCTCTCACAAATCCAAAACCAGTCTTAGCTAGGTGCAACTAATGAATTGGCTGGCGAGTGTATGTATGGAGTCAAATACAATGAGTTTGTTTCTTTGAATAAAAGCTTTTAAAACTCAGTGTTGGCACATGTAGTTCTAACATAACCTTTTTATTATTGTTTTATTTTTCTGTGTTTAACCACTTTTTGAAATTATTGTTATATCATAATAATACACACAGATGGGTGCTTCAGTTTGTACTCTGTCAGAGCAGTACAAACTACTCTATGTTATATAAGTTTCTCGCCCTTGTTTCACAGGTAAAGAACACAGCTGCCAATGTACTCAGGGAAACATGGCTCATTTACAAACACACAAAATTGGTCAAGAAGATAGATCACGCCAAGGTGCGGAAACACCAGCGCAAGTTTCTCCAAGCCATTCACCAGTAAGTTCACTGCACCGTGTGTGTTTTGCGTAATCTGATCTAAATATGACAGAGACGTTCACCACAAACTACCAAGGAGACTTTCAGCATGGCCTAAAACCAGAACTAATGATGCTCAATCTTTAATGCTACTCGTGGTTAAAATATTTAGGCTGTATTATCATTTCAACTGTTAATCTGAGATAATGTAATTCTTACTGATTAGCTGTAAAAGAAAATAGTCCCTTTGTGTTCATTCCTTAATGTTGTTTGTTGTTAGGCAGCGTTATCAGCTATAATGCCACATAGTTGTGTATATCTGATAGTATCAACAATGGTGTTTTCCCACAATGTCCTCTCCTCGAAGACCATTTCCTTTGATTGTCATACACACATGTAAGCTCTCACAGATGGACACATACAGAGCGTGCGCGCGCACACACACATACACACAAGCACACACACACATACACACAAGCACTCTGCAATCTAGTGTAATGGTCCTTCCTGTTCCCCTCCCTTGCCCCCCTCTCCCCGCGACCCTCTTTTTACCCTGTGCTTACAGTGAGAAGTGTAATGGTTTTCACTCGTTTCGTGAATGTTGTGGGGTTAAAACTCTGTACTGTGTTCTGTCTTTGTTTTGCTCTATCACCGCAGAGCTCAGAAGTAAGTTGAGTCTTCTATGTATCCTCTTCCTACTGTTTCTTCAACATCCTCCTGCTCCTCCTCTCTCCATGTCTGCGTTCGACATGCATGTAAAAAAAAAAAAGAAGAAAAAAAAAGTTGTTATTAAAAAAAAAGAAGAAAAGAAAAAAAAAGGATGGATGCTGAATTGCTGTTTTCGGTTGTGTTTTTTTTCTTTACTTCAGTGTTCCATTTACTTCCCTCTCCCTCCCATTTCCCCCCTGACTTGAATGAACGAAAAGCATCCACATTGTCGATAGTGGAGGGCTGTCTGGAGAGAACGTGTGAAAGAAAAAGCATCTTGCGCAGAATGAGCTTGGAGCTTTGTTGGCTTGGCCAGCAGTTCATAATCATTGATGATGTAGTGTATAATGTTGCCCATGATTAATATAGCTGCTCTGGGGCTATATTAACCTGCATCAACAGAACTCATCCTACACTCCTGAAGGTTTTGTGATGACATAAATAAGCACAGTGTTCTATCCTGTAGTTCTAATGTGGATCAAATGCTTGCTGCTGATTTAGTCTTGATTTATGCTGTTTTTCCCTTTCTAATATGAGATCAAACAACAAGGCCTTGTACATGACATTAATAGGATGGCACAAAAGGCACAGCGCAACATGTACATTGGGGTTTTGTAGAACAAAATTGTACTCAAAATGTGTTACGCTAATAAGTAGAGCTTTTACCTCAAATAGTCCCAATTCTTCGACAGCCGTAAGGGATGACAAAGCCGGGCAAACAGACACATACGAGCTGAAGCAGTTTCCCACAGAGATAGAGCCGTAAGCGAGCAGTCTCACTCTGCTCTGATATACTGATTTGCACATGAATAAATGCCCTTGAATGTCATCCTGTCTCATAATTTGCCGAACAGGGAAATTCTTCCCCTTGCACATTCAGATGATGGCTGTGTGATGCCACTGCTAACAATGGCATATTATGCACATCAGCGTTAACAGTTCTTACAGAGCCATAATGTATTTGATTAGAGATAAGGAGGCGCTTTGTTGAAGGCATCACAAAACATGTCCAATGTATCATCGTGCAGCATTTCATTTAAAATGTTTGAAATGTCGATGTTGCCGTATGTTCAGCGGTGTCATTAGGCAGTTTATTTCTGGCAAGTTTCATCCTTTATCTGTGGCATCCACACATACACACATCAGCTCATGCACATATGCACACACACACACACACTCACAATATCCAGCACTGAAAACACTCAACTCGTTCCATTGTGCACAAAGTCAGTCATAGTCACTGCACGCTTACTGAATGACCAGTGTGTATATCTGAAGTCCTACCACTGAGCTGTGTGTAGCACTGACAAAGGGCATGCCATCTTTTTCCTTTTTTCAATGTCTTAGTTTTGGAAAGAGATGGGAATGTTTTGATTTCAAACAGGTTTTGGGATTTTCTTGTATGGAAGCATATTGCATTCTTGCTCACAGGGGCATTTTAAACTCCTAATAATACATTTCTTTCACGTATTGAGCTCCTTTTCCCACTTTTTCAAAAACTGATTCTTTTTTGGGCTTGTAACAAGATCATCTCTCGCTATTAGCATCATTTCTCATTACAGCAAAAATACTTGCTGCCACCTGCTGCTTAAAGGACTGTAACGTTGTGAAAAAAAGATCTTGTTATAACAAAAAAGAGCTAGCTAAAATATGATAAAGAGTCTATATTTTTTTTTTCAAAATGAGTGTAGTATGCTTCTGTAATTTTGCATGTTTTGGTTGGTATTGTATTGACCAAGACCAGGAATGCTTTTAATATATATTTATATACATACACTTCCATATATGTGTATAAATATAAATACATAAAGAAAAAATTTACAATGCATGTCTGTCTTTCTTTTCAATGTCATCAATGAGAAAAAAGTCCTGATAAAACATTTGTTGTTCCTCCTCCTTTCTTTTCTATTGGCCCTCTCTGCCCCTCAAAAACCTGTCTCTCTGTGCTCTGCTCCTTCAAACTACCCTCCTTCCCCTTCTTCACTCTGCTCTCCTCTCTTCCTTGCTGTCATCTCTTTTCTTTTGTCCACATTCTCCTTCCCTGTTTTTCATGTTCACACCTCCTTGTGCGCCCACTCAGACTGCGCAGTGTTAAGATGGAGCAAAGGAAACTCAATGATCAGGCTAACACCTTGGTGGACCTGGCAAAGGTAAGTTTTAAGTTAAAAATCTGACTTTATCTTTTGAAGGTTTGATATAATTTGTGCTGTGATGACGTTAACTTGCCGTTGCTATTCTGTCTTTATTTAAACTGACTGAATGTATATTCTTCTATTATATGGAGGTATTCTTCTCAGTAAGGGCCTAAGCAGGCTCTTTCCAAGGACATAAACTATAGGGAACCCCAAGGTTTTGTCCTAGCATATTTTCAGTGTTCTCCCCGTGCACGGTAAATGACATGCATTAACCGGTCAAGGCAGCTGGCTGCCTCTCCCTGAGCCTGGTTCTGCTGGAATTTTCTTCCTGTTAAAAGGGAGCTTTTCCTTCCCACTGTCACCTAGTGCTTGCTAATATAGGGTCTTCTGGTTCCTGTGGTTTCCTCTCAAAAATTGTAGGGTCTTTAGCTTACCACATAAAGCTGATAGGTGAGCCAATCCTGGGACTGCATCAAGTTGTACATTCTTTTTTTTTAATAGTCAGCAAAAAACCCCTAGGAAAATAGGGCTGTGCCATATCATATCATTTGCAAATACATAATAAAAAAGTACCATATCATTACTATAGCCATGGCCTGTGTTTACATTCTCCAGCACACAGAACAACGAGACAAGCCTGGCATGTCTGAGAGCAAGAGCGTGCATCACCCTCTGATGATGATTTGGTAACAAAAAGGAAGCTACTTCGACAACTAGCAGCAAAGCTCACTACTTTGCAAAATATGCAAGAAAACCTTTCTGACTAAAGGTGGAAACAGCTAACTTTTTATATTACTTCAGGCAAAAACACATTGAGTACAACCAGGCTTCAAAGGAGGAGATAATAGCAACTTTTTATGAGAGTCAAATGTAAACAAGTAACTTGAGCAAACATTGCTGGACTACTTGCTAATTCTACTGCATATGAAAGGAAGAGCAAATGGTGGATAGAAATTACTGATGTGATTATGTGGTGGAAAAGCAGGGTTTTAAGCAACTGGTTAAAATGCTTGGCCCAAGATACAACATCCCAAGTAGACAATATGTGCAGCTCTTGAAGAGTTAGGAGATTAAGATTGCTTTAGTTGTTCAGGCTTCAACATTTGAGAGGAGTGCTCTTTTTAATCTAATACTTAATAGTTTTTGAGGCCTAATACAAATGTCAAACATTACGTCATTCAGTACAGGTCATCAGTTTCATTCTTAAATAAAACTTTTAAAACTTTTACTGTTATGTTATCTATAGAAGGTTTGCGGGAGAAGATGAAAATACAATCAGTCAGAATCAATTATAACTTTATTTCATGGACTATTTTCTGTTTTTCACCTAATTAAGCTCCTATAGAAATCATTAAAGTGGTAAAGTTATTGTACACAATAAATAATATACATTTATTTAGTAATTATATCTCCATTGTTAACTGTTTCCTTTTCGATTTCATGTTTAACATTATCATAGCATTTTAAATTGAATGTAACATATATGCGTCACTTAAAAAGTGATCTTGGCTAAGCTAACTCTGTGGAGAATGAACCCTAATGCGAGACTACTCAGTTTGAAGAACCTGAACCTGATGACACACTGTAAACAGCATCTGTCCATAAGAGGCTGAATACAGAAATGCTTCAGTAGCTTCTGTCTGGCTGTACAGATGTCAGCTGAGGCACTAGAGCTGAGAGGGGGTTCAAAGGGAGGTGCATGACTGCATTGACTTCATTTGATGTGGATGGCATTTGCACTCCAGTGTGTATTTTAAAAGGTTCCAAGGCCAATCCCTTTAATGTGTGTTTACTTGCGCCTTACTGTGCTCAATGGTCAGATCAATCTGCATACACCCTACAGTGGCTCAGCTTCCAAGCCCCATAGAGATATAAACCTTTCACATCTGGATTCTAGATTTGATTTCTGAGGGGCACACATGCCTGGAGACCCTACATCAGTATTTTGTAATCTCTGCAGATGGCTATTAAATTGCAAATCTTATAAAATGCTCTGTAATGGTGAAGAATGCAGTATGTTGTATATAATGTGTGATTAATTTTGCAATATGGAAAACTGCTTAGTTGAGATGCAAGAATTACTTGCAGATGCCACATGCTGAGCTGGCCAGAACTGCATCAACTGTTAAACAATAAGTACCTAAATACTAGCGATGCTTTTCATTATATAAATGAGTTGTGTCAAGCAAACACATAAAGGATTAAAGACCTTCAGGAGCTATAAATGGATTGGAGAAGTTGGTTGTAAAATCTATGGGAAGATAAAATCTATGCTGACTTGCTGAAACTTTACAGCTCCCCTTCCTACTGCTTCCTTTAAATGATTTCCTCCTCTGCTGTAATATATTTACTGTAGTTGTCTACTCATGGAAGTTATTATTACTGTTACATTAAGGTTTTTTTTTTCCTTAATCACTATATGCGTCCTACTGTATATCATCTCCTAATTTTAGTTGTTGCAACAAGTTGTGAAACAGCTTCTTAATGTTTCTATCTTGCCTCTTCCTCCCTTGTCCCTCCTGTCTCTGTCCTCCTGTTCCTTCTTGTCCTGAAACACATTTACTTTCTCTCCTTCATTAGACCCAGAATGTGATGTATGACCTGGTGTCGGAGCTGCAGGAACGCAGCGAGGAGCTGGATAAGCGCATCGGCACATTGGAGGACAAGCTGGACTCAGTGACGGGCAGCCTGCAGGCACTGCCCTGCCTCATCTCGCAAGCCATAACCCAGCAGCAGCAGGACTTCCTGGACGGCTTTGTTCACCGCTTTCGACCCGCTTCGCTAGCCTCTGAGCGTTCCGAACGCTCCGAGCGATCCTGGACTTCCACCGCCCGTAGGCGGCGCTCTCCCTCCACAGCACCACACACCTCCTCTGATAGCGGATAACCTTGACAAATCTTCTGTAATCACCTTTGAGCACCCCCTTTCCCAAACCAACGTGTCGCCTCATTCTGTCCCATCCAATTCTGTCTCATATCTGCTGGCAAGTCCATGTCTGGACTAATAATGAACCCACATCTTGGTCCCTGACCTGATCCTTGTCCTTTCCCTCCCACTCATTCCTTCCTCTCCACCTAATGAAAAAAAAATCCAGAAAACCAGTTTCTCTGTGACTGAGCCTCTCAGCACAGGCCTGATTAGAGCTACTCGAAAAGAACAAAGAAAAGCAAGCAAAGACTTAAATCAAGAAAAAACAAATGCATCCAAAAAAGAAAAATAGAAAAAAATTACAAACTGAGATAAAGTAGAGATATGGTTTATGTTTTAGCCATTGTATGGCTGTCCAAGTTAGCTTTTTTTGTAAAAGCCCTTGTATAGTTAAAAAAAAAAAAAAAGACTGAGTTCAGGGTTGCTGAGGTGAGAGCTGGCTATCACACCGGAGAGTCCTTAACAACAAGGGGGGAAGTTGGTCTGTGGAGCTGAGGGCCTTGGCTCACCTGCTGGCCCTCTGAGGCCATGGAGGACATCTGTCCACCCATCTGTCCGTCTACCTGTTTGTCCGGTGAGGAGAACAAGACAAACCATTGGACTTCCCTTTCAAATGACTAGTGTCATGGATTCTTTCCCATAGTTTAGGGTGAAAGCTTTAGGAGAGGCTACAAAAGCTCTGACTTCAGGTCAGTGATTGAAAATGCACTTAAAGGGGAGGAGAAACTGTTACACAAATAAATAGCAAAGGGGATGCATATGGCATTACTACTGGGTAGGAAAAATTATCACTATTGCCAACTTCAAGGTATCAGCTTCCTTGTTCTTACCAAGGAAAAAAATGAGAGCGACTATCTTTTTTAGTTACATATTGACATGTGATTTTTCAGTGCCTGAATGTATAAATAGTAGAGGGTTATTTAATTACTAATTTCAGAGCTTTTTTACGATGTTAACAGTCTAAATACAACATTGCATTCCTTTTTCAGATACATTCCTCTCCAAAACTTTAAAGAAAATGTCTAACATGCATAACATTGCCTCCATTACACCGCAACTCTAAATGTTTTAAAAACCTGTTTTTCTATTTCTAACACAGCAACAAATGGAGAAGTACAGCAAGAAACCCGTGGCGAGACAAATTGAGAGCATATTTGTGTGTTTCAGAGAACAAGTTCACTTTTAGCTCAATGCTGCACACTCATACACAACAAATATGAAATATGTAGTAGTCTACCTTTCTCACTACCACTAATTAGAACTTCCTGTGGTCTTCAGAAAATTGCATGGCTTGAGGTCTGCTGGGATACAGGCACAAACACATCACTGGTCGAACTGAGTAACTAACCCAGCTCTTTTGCATGGTTCTGTCCAGTAGTAGTTACGGATCACAATCTTCCCAGATGGCTCTGGTTATTTATACACTTGGTTTCATTAGATTACCTTTGGTTTGTTGGTTGCTTTTCTTTTGTATTATATTTTTTAATTTTGGTTTCCCCATTTTTTTATTTTGTGAGGATACCTGGGTTTTTTTTTAGAGTTGCAGAACCTAAAGAATTACAGCAAGTTGATTCTGTAATTGATTCCCTGTTTAAAATATGAGGTGAGATCTTTTTAAAAATCAGTATTATAAAAAAAAATCCTCAAGAATACAAAAAATGCTGAAGAAACTTTGAGGGTTACAAAACAGTTAAATGACCTCAAAGTAAATAAAACATAGTTTTACAGTTTAAAAAAAGAAGAAAAGATTAAACTTTTTTGCTGTCTTGTGAAGTATGTTATCACTGCCCCTCATGTCTGTACTTTAAATATAAAATTAGCTTTAGATTGGCTTAACTGGTGGGAGACTGCACGATTAATTTCTGTGTATGTTGTCATCTACATGCAGAGAAATTTAAGTAATAAACACAAATTCACATTAACTACTTACATTCCTTAGTCCAGCCACAATCAAAACAACCCGAGCTATATGCTAGCTCTAGCTCCTCTTAAGCTATCGCTAGCATATTGTGACACATTATCTCCATTATGCAGATTATACCGGATACATTGAGGGCTTTTTTGTGAGGGGGATTATTTTCTCAGAGAGCTGCAGTGACTCATGGTTTGTAATGCTAGCACTGGCTGGGAAAGTTTAGAAAAAAGATGCATCAGGAGTTCACTGTGATATTGAACACGACACAAACTTTGACTAGCGAAAACTGAACAGTCAATTTCTTAAAATATCTTTTAGTATGACAAGAACAAGACACTCAACAATACTCAGATACACCCTTAATTATAGTTCAAGCTTTATTACAAATAAACAGTCTAATTAAGTCAAAATTATTCCAAACAGTTGTTATAAACTTGGAAATTGGATATAGGTACCAAATCCATTGTAAAGATGTTGCTTCTGCTGTAAAATTGGGCATGTCTGTCAGAGCTTCTGAGTTTTGTTACTTTCGGTCTGCGGCTTCAGTTGACTCATCGGGAGAATAAGCTAACTGGTTTCTAATACTAGCTTTATATTTACTGTACAGACCTGTAGCTTAAGTGGACAGCTCTCAGTAGTAAAGTACTGTTCTTTGAGGCCTTTGCTTTGGTTATCTGAGTGATACAGTAATGGATAAGAAATGAGGGGGAAACATCTATGAAAGCATGCACTGGCGTATGCTAGCGCTGTGATGACTTGCAAAGTTTAATTTGAAGACAAATATTTAGGATTTTCCCAGAGCACATTAGAACAGAACAGGAGGTCATCAGGTTAGCGGGCTAGAATGATTCAAACAGTAGATTGAGTCCCAAAAGTACGCTAGTGCTAAAACTCATATTCGTGGTCCCTTAAGCAAATGGACAGTTGTAGGATCATTATTATTTCCATGGTCTTAATTATTTCCAAGCTGCTTTAGGCTTAACTGGGTCGAGGTCCAACCCTGTGAGAGAACAAACAGGTTCGCTATCTCACAGGCTCTGACTGACCAGAGAGCACTTCTTTTAAGAATGTATTCAGTTTGCTACAAGTGCAACTTAATCGAGCATGAATATTAGCTTTTTCCCTTTCAACTTGAGTTGATGAAGCATGACTCTTTACTGCCCCCACCTTTAGCCTTTCCTCTCTCAGAGTGCTACACTTCTCCCTAATAGTAGCCTATAAAGAGATCTATCATGCTTTTGCAGTCTCTGTTTCAATCAGTATCATCCAATTAGTCAGGACGGCTAAGCCTATCTGCTTGATTACAGCCTTACCTGCCTGCTCCTATCTAAGGTTTCCACCTTGTCATTACATCTGGTACGCCCTCACGTTTTTCATCTGTCATTATTAAGAATATCAGTCCCTCATACAAAAGTAGGCTTGACAGATGGCCTGCAGAAAAGACATTGAAGTGGTTCCAAAAGAAAAAACCAAACAAAAAAACTGCAAGGGAGGAGAAGCAATGGAAACCCAGGTCATGTCCCATTTTGTACTTGGTGTGTAGTTACAACAGAAAGGATCACAGATGCTGGAGTCTCTTCCCCAGAGAGACATAACAATGCTGGTGTTAAGGACTTCATCGGGTGGCACGAAAAAAAGGAAAGACTTTGCTCATTCACTGACAGGAAGGTTATGAACAGCAAGATTGGGTGTCCTGTTAATATGACCTCATTGTAGATGTCACCATTTAAACAGGACAAAGGTGAAAAGGTAAAGGTAGCTGGCTGCCAGCATGTCGTAGGTATGTAGTAAAAAAAAAAATGCCTAGGAATTACACAAAGGGATTGAAATTCTGGCAGTTAAAAAAGAAAACCCCAAAAGACCTTTTATTGTTTTACATTTGCAGATAGGAAATTTAATCCAGGATCTGCTGTTCCTTACTCTGTTGTAATTGGTTTTCTTTGTATCCCATCACAAAGACCAGCCTAAACACCATTCTAATATTTACTGAACTGATCTTTTCTAGAAGATGAAACACATACACAGTATTTCATAGTGAAGTGAGGGACATTCATGATGTTGCTCTGATAATGGTAGATAAGACAAAACGATTAACACATCCCGGACTTTTATTATCCTAAGTAGGCTTTTGTCATAGAGCAGGCATCAGAGCACACTTCTGCTGAGTACAGAGTGAACCCCCCACTCCCCAAAAAACTGAAAAAATGTAACCAAATCATTGTTCTGTGTACACTGCCACATGATGCATAATGTACGTAGTAGCACTGGAATAAATCAACTTTTAATGGATGGCAAATGGGTTTAACATGTTCTCTGTATACTGTTCATTGTTCCTTCATTTTGCAGGTGAACCTTTGTCCTAACAAGGAGAGACACCAAGGTCAACATTAAAGACTATCTTCATCTATGACCGTTATTCTTTCTTTTTCTTCCGCTGGAATTTGAAAATTCCGTTTTGAATAATCTTCCTAATGCTTTACTTCCCGTTTAATTTGCGTACTCCAATCTGAAACTTTCCCATGCCAGGGCCTCCCCGAGAGGGAAGGAAAATGGCAGAAGCCCAAAGTCAAATGTGACACTTGAAAGGTGGGTTGGCAAATGTGTTGACAGACGCAAACATCACACGTTTCGTCCTGTGAAACTGAGGCATGGGCCGTCCTAAAACATGATTACAGGAGGAAGTATTGATATAAACAGCACTCCAGAGGACACGCAGCTGCTGGGGCGCTGTTCCAAGGTGAACTGTGAGCTGTGCACAACACACACACTCGTACACACACGTACACAGCCATTAATGTTCAAATAACAAGCTACTATTCATGTCCACATGCACAAACAAGGCTCTGCCTGGTTAATTACAGTCAAATCTGTAGGGACTTGGCAGCAGACCGATATCCCGCAAGAGTGGCAGAGTCAGTCACCCTGTTGTTGTTGCTACACAACCCCAAAGACATGCAACCGTGGAAACACAGGCAACAGCCCCTCAACAATCCAATTAGTACAAAGTAATTAAAATATTGTTTTTATCCTCTAAAGTGATAACAATCATATGTGACATTGAATGTGCTCTCATAGAACCAAATCTTGCTTTACGGTGGAAACCAAAGTAGGAAAGAGAGGCAGAAATTGTGAAAAGTGCACACAAATTATGCCACATGTCCATCCGTTCCTTCTCTAACAGTCTGTCTTAATAAACACATTTAATTCACTCAGCTTATCCTTGTGCTGAAGTGTGAAAAGCAAGCATAGTGGCATTAAATTACCAGCAATCTCCCCTAGAGGGTACTGAAGCTCAGCCAAACAGTGAGGAAACAGGAGATGGAGTCATGTTGCAGAGGACTGAAGATGACCCTTGGAGTTTGGAAGGACAGGGGGAAGAAAACTCAGCATGTCGGGTACTGAAGAGCATAGTTTGAAAAGATCCTATGGGGAAAACTTGCAGAAGACATTGGGAAGTGTTTTTATTAAGTTATTCAATTTATTACAAGGCTGACTTTTCTCAGGAACGAGCAGCTAGGAGCTGCATTATGCTTAATGCCCTGCATATAGCTTTCAACTAATGTGGTTTGGCATACACTTGGGGAAATCAGAGAGAGTATTGATTTTGGTTTTGGTGTAGTGGTGGAGAGTGGGTGTGAAGGGCCTTTTCATTCCACCAAATGTTTTTTTGAGTGTCACTTATTTCAGCATCCATCATTTCTCTTTTTGTCTTTTTAGCTCTATCTGTATCTTTTCATCTGCTGCCCATTTTTCTCTCTCTGAGATCCGAACAGAATGAACGGCTGCAAATGAGCTTGCTTGCTGGAAGCTGCCATTGCTTCTCTGCTTCATTTAGCAGTGAAAGAAGGCGGCAGCTCTTTTCAAAACTCTCAAACCATATGCTAGGAGTCCAACTGTGAAAGTGTACATGCACTATATATTGCGTATGTGTATGTTCACACTCACGTACACATGCTTGGCTAGCTGGATGTTTTCCACGTGAAAGGATCATTTCAGCCAAGGCTAAAAACTCAGATTGGTGATCGCTCACATACAGTATTGTTCTTGTATGTGTGTAGGCCTAGTTTCCCTATCAACTTAACACAGAGTCAGCTAGCATGATTCATTGCTGCTTCATCTGTAAATTTTTGCTCATTTAGTACATAAGTGGCTCTCAAATTGGGGGGCTAGCTCCATCAGTAGGTAAATACAGTTATTCATATATATATCTATGGTTAACAACCACAGAAACGGGGTACTGGCCCACAACCGAGATGGGCACAATAAATGTTGTTTATGATAAAGCCATGATGATCGACACTGTTATTTCCAATCTAAGCTGACACACTGAGACTACATCACACCTCACAAGGACTCACTCTTCACTCTATTGCCCATTATTTACATCAGTAAATAATCAGTAAAGCCAGTGGTAATGGTGTGGCCGGCAACTACAGGTTATTCATATCAAACAGCTGACTTATTAAACCTTTGCTACCTGCTCTGTTGACAGTAAAGACCAAGCAGGTATTTAGGTTGTCATAGAATTAAAAACTTAGTTTAAAAAAATCATAAAGTGGAAGTTTAAAAATATTCAATTTTGTACCATTTGATGATGGTGATGCCATTATGCTTATATTTAGATCAGTAAAATTCTGCCTGAGTGTGAGGCATGAACCTTTTTCAGTTTCCAAACCGAGAGGCACTGTACTAAGCTTGCAGTATTACCTATATAATAATATATTTAAACATGCTTTTGCATTCTCCTCCAAATAATCAGCAGTTCAGTAGGTGCCTGTGTTGCAGCAGTGGACCACTATGGTAACCCCAAATGAGGTTTAGCCCCACGCCCAAGGCTACCGAAGGTCCACCAACTCCCTATTCACTTGATAGAGTTGTTCAAATTATAAGATCATTGTACTGTATGGGGCATGAGTACTGCATTGTGTGTGCATGCGTGTTTTTCTGTAGGTGGGGAGGGGCGGTGGACTACAGATGTCCTTGCCCCGAGCTTTCTCTACATGAAAATCTGCACTGTTTTGGAACAATCGCTGGCACCGAGTGATGCCTTGCTATACAGCAGGAGTGATTCCTGGAGGGTTAAATGATACATAAAAAGACATGTATCACAATGTCATCGCTTATGGGAAGTGTTCCAGTAACACCTTAGAGACGTCATCATCAAAGCCTGCAGTTTCATCTGCAACTAAATGTATTTTATGAATTTAGCTCAGAAAACATGACTAATCTTAAAACACAGATTGTAGCCATTATTCACAGGGCCACATCTGAATACACTCAGTGCAACACTGAAAAAGTAAGTGGGAAAGATAGCCACATTAAATGGGATAAAGAGACAAACCAAACTCAGAGCAGGAGCAGCACGGGAGCCTGCTGCCCTCTAGTGCCAAATACTCAGCTCCCAGTCTAACACAAAGCCACAGCTGAGATGAGAATGAATAATGCATAAATGATGGGTTGATAAAGCAGTATTATACCGATGCAAGATACGAGATGTAATTGATAATATGGGTCTCTTATCAAACACGTTCTCATCTCTAAAAAGAAAAGTGGAATCTCATGGACAAACTCCTGTTGCTGATAGTCTTAAGTGATATGCGTAATGCTTTAAGAACTGCTGACGTGATGAACTTTTGTGTTCCCAGGAGTCCCTGATCCAGCATTAATTAGTAGATTGTGCACTTTTTTTTCACTCTTTTAACCTATTCTTATCAGCAAAGTGCCAACATCATGCACTCCATGATTGTCAACAGTTTCAGCCACTCTCTCTCCCACAGATTAACCTAGCAGTGCCAGTCAGCACCAGCGCAGGGGCGGTTCAGGTTTAATGTTTAAGCTTTTAGTACCACCTCTTTTGTCCGCACACATTAGCCAGTCTCCCTGTGTGTGCTAAACCAGGAGTGAGTCACCCGAGAGATTGAAGAGAGTGAACTGTGTGGGCCTGCTGGACAGTTGCAGCTCAAAAATCCCATGAGAAAGTGCCATCTCTACATGACCAGAGAGTTGGGGTCAAGGTAAGCTGTTGGATTTGACATTTAAAAAACAAATGTAGAATCAGGTGTTCCGTTTTTTAAAAATCAGCGATAGTATCGCAACAGTAGTGAAGTACACGGAGCCGCAGCATTGTGTGAGTCACAACTCACACAAGTCCTCTGTAATTAGCAAAGCCCAAGCAGCACTGGAGTCATGTTGGGGTCTTTTTTGGAGTTGTTGTATTCCAGCAGTTTGTGGTGTATGTGTCGTGCTGTTCGACATGGTGTGACTAATGGCTTTAACGGCCATTTCCACTAATTTTGGCCCATGTCATACAAACCACACTCCACTGCTGTTAACTGTACTGCAAACAACACAACTGTGTTTTAGAAATCTTGAATCGAGGCTTTCCTTCATTTTCTATTTAAAACAGAAATATTGTGTCACCATATATTTGCAACTGGTTGAGGAGGTCTGTGCATAAGATACTTCACTGTATAAGAATCTGACATTTGTCTTTATCGGGAAGGTTTTTATTTTTAACTATGTCCTGTAAATTTTAATTCAGTAGTAGAAACCCACAAATGATTATCTTTCTATCTATCTATAGATGGATATATACATACACATATATGTCTATACATATATGTATGTGTAGACATATATGGCTTCATTTTTACCCAAATAAACTGATATACAAATGTTTGAATGTTATTTGTAGAATGCTACTATTCTTTCTCTTTCCCACAGCTTCTCTTTGTCTCGCTGTGGTAAAGATTCGGCGATTACATTTTTACCAATGAATTCCCAAAATCAGCCCACAGCATGAAATCCTTCAAGAAACAAGACCACGAGGGAGTGGTCAGGTCCTCCACCATTAAAGATCCACCAGTTCCTGTATGGGTTACTCACACACCCACACCGGATAATATCACCGATGATGGCGAGGATGATGCGACCTCCACAGGTCGCACATCCAGTTCTCCACCTTATGCTGAGCAAGAGAAGGAAAAAAAAGGAAGCCTGAAGGACAGATTGAAATCCCTCATCCCTCAGTCATGGGGCAAAAAATGGACAAAAGAAAGCGACTCTGAAGCCAGCACAACTGGTATTCAGATCCTACCTAATGGGACCAGAGTGAGCCCCCCGGTAAGTCCCTTGGTGGAGCGTCGGAACTGGAATGAATCTCTGGGAAGCTCCAGTCACAGCTCACATAAGCCTTTGATAAGAGAGAGTCCCACTGACGGTCTCTTTGGTCATGTCCCAGTAGAGGAGTCACTACTGTCCAGCATCCACCCTGCAGAGTATTACGCTGAGAAGGTGGAGGTCTACAAGCAGAAGTACTCATATTTGAAATCATGGCCAGGATTGCTCAGGCTTCTAGCTGGACTTCAGCTCCTGTTTGGAGGAATGGTTTTTGCGTGTGTCATTGCTTACATTCAGAAAGACAGTGAATGGTCCAACAGCTACGGACTCTATAATGGTGTATACAACAATGGGATGGGCCTGTCTGGGTACAGCTACAGAGGTCCTATGACTCCTTTCATTCTAGCTGTAGCTGGAATCTCATGGATCCTTACTCTGTGTCTCCTGGTGGTGGGAATGACAATGTACTATCGCACTATACTTCTCGACTCCTCGTGGTGGCCCCTGACAGAGGCCTTCATCAACGTGGCTCTGTTCCTGTTCTACATGGCAGCAGGGATAGTTTACCTGAACGACTTGAATCGCGGGGGGCTGTGCTACACAACAATAGGTATTAACCCCATCGTCGCGAATCTGTGTCGGGTTGATGGTGGCCAGATGGCAGGAACAGCTTTCATCTTCATCAACATGGCCCTGTATCTAGGAAGCTTCCTGGTATGTCTGAAGATGTGGAGGCATGAAGCTGCACGTAGAGAGAGGCAGTATTTTGAGAACCAGGTACAGATTTTTACTCCTCGGTAAACAAATATGAAATACAAGGTCATGTCTTCTAAATCTGAATAATGACTGAAATACATTTCAGAGCTGCATATATGAAGGTATCCTCATGAATACAGTACAGTTGAATTCTCTGTGAAAGGCTAATATAGTGGAAAGCCACCTTTAAATTGCTCATCATCACAGTTTTTTCTGTTAAAGTTGTTTAATATTTAGCTCATTTCTTGTGTGGCAGATGAAGCTTGGGCATCACTTTTCAACTTTTGTCGTTATTTGGGGTTTTAAATATCATTTATTAGGCAGAGGTTGTCTGTCTCTCTATGTTAGCCCTGTGACAACTTGGCATCCTGTCTAGGGTGTACCCCGCCTCTCACCTTATGACAGCTAGGATAGGCTCCAGGCCCCCCATGACCCTACATTGAATAATCCATAGAGGGTGGCTGGATTGATAGATATGTATTAGTTCAACAGTCAGGGATGTTATGAATAACAGCAAACGTACTGTATGTAACTTTATTGTCAATTTGTCTGCAGCTAATTCTACCAACAGACAAGGCCTTAAAGTGAGGGTGAATTTTAAAGAACAGAGTTGCACCTGTAAATGTAGCTATCACCTGCATCTTTGGCACAAGGGCAGCTACTTTGTTCCAGTAACAATACTGATAATGATAAAATAACATCAGCACTGCTCCCATGACCATATCATTTCCCCACTGGCAGATAAACAGGTCTAAGAGGGCTGCCTGGTCTGTGACGTTGCAGGTTTGATAGAGCTAAATAGAAATATCAGATACACAGATGACTGGGGGGGGGGGGGGGGGGGGGGGGTTAGCAAAATATATCCCATGAGTAACCCACAGCAAATATTTGAAGAATAAAACAAGAATGAAGCAAATTAGTTTTCAATGTATGGCTGTTCCAGCTGTTGACAACAACATCTGGGCCACTGTAGGCTAACAAAACAACTATATTACTATGAGTGCAGATCGCCACATAACCTGTGCAGTAAACATGTCTCTATAGTCTTCTGTAATGGCGTGTTGGGATAATATATATAGTGATGTCAAATAAGAAAGGATGAGAAGCCAGATGTGAACATAATTGGTCCATTAAAGAAATGCAGCTTTATTTTTCAAAATAAAAGCCTTAATGTAATGATGGCACATGCCAGTATACTGTTTAGAACATCTTGTTCATTTGTTTTGTATTTGCCAAATGATGTTTTTCTTTTACCTTCAGCCTCAGGAGGAGCTTCAGCAGTCCATCCCACTCAAACCGGTAACAAAAAAACGCATATCATTCAGGGATGATGAAGCTGATAAAGCGCTGAGTAAAGATTATAACAATCGGGATAATCTCCTACATGAGGTCCAAAAGAATCCAGTCAACCTGAACCCCAAAGTGCACATCATTGCAGACTACATCATGTAAGTTAACATTTACATGTTGAATCACACCATTAGTTCTGTATTTATTTGTATTATTTATATACTGTAGGAACATTACCACATACAGAAAAATACAAAGAATCCGTTTTACTGTGTGTCTCCTTTCTGTAGCAAGTATCCAGAGATCAGCTGTGTGGAGGAAAGGGAAAAGTACAAAGCAGTTTTCAATGATCAGTATCAGGAATACAAAGACCTTCACAGAGACATCAGTGCTACTCTGAGTAAGTTCAGAGAGCTGGATCTCATGATGGAACGACTCCCCAGAGAGACAAATAGCAAAGAGGTGAGATTCATACCAACCTCCCAGGTAATAATCAGATGCCAATTTTAAATGGGCATTAATTACTTTGTTATTCATACAGGACCAACACAGGATTCAAAGTATTGTAAAGAAGTATCACCAGAAACGGAATGTAAGTGACAGAAGGTTTTTTTTAACCTTTTTAAAAAAATTTTTTTTTAATGACAGTATAAACCACGATTTCTGCAGCTGCTCACTCTGAAATCAATTGTAGCAATTTTCAAATTTAACCATAGAGGTATTAGAGTTCTGTTTTCTGCCCAGGTAATAGTAGCTTTTATTCGATAATTGTCTACTGATGCAAATAATTCTGAAAAATCATGTTTAACACAGATCAATTACAGAATGAATTGGGTAAGAAAGGATGGAAATAGAGTTTTCAGCCATTAATCAGCAGACTGTTGTGTGCGTGTTTCGCAGGACCCTACTTTCCTAGAGAAAAAGGAACGCTGTGACTACTTGAAAGCCAAGTTGTGCCACATTAAAAACAGAATCCGTGTTTATGACCAGGAGACCATGGCAGATGGTCAGACATGAAGAAGTTCAGAAAGAAGTGTCCGCAGCAACTGATGAACTGATGAAATAAAAACACTTTTTAAAATCTCCGCTTCTGTTTTGTGTGACAGACAATATTCTTCCTTCTGGAAAAGTCTGATTGTTGCACATCATTGTATTTTCATGTAAAATTAGATCAATGTTTACACAAATTCTGGTTTGTGACATGATTATACTACTTGGCCTACAACATTATAAGAGATGCTTCTTCTGTAGAGCTTTGACTTGACGGTTTTGTGTTTCTAAACACTTTCTTGTCATTTCTGTGATGGCTGAGCAATGTTCAAATGCTTTGGGTAGAAATAAAATCAAGTTAAAGGATTGTTATATATCTTTCTGTAATAAATTTTTTTAACTATATTAATTTTACGCTGTTATTTCTTTACTTTTCACTTTTCTTCTTTGGGCAACACAGCAAAAGCAAGTTCTTAGTTATCAGTTTAAAAAACTGCAGATGCCAAATTAACAGAACTTGGAAACTGGCAATAATTTTTAATCTAATGATATTAATATATTTTGGAGATTTCATAGTTTATCTGATTTAAAAATGTTAAATAAGAGAATGCAGCAAAATTTCTCCCAAATGTATTGTAAAGTAACTCAGTTCAGAAATATTATTCTTGTTCTCAGACTCTGCCACAGACATTAATAGAATACACAATGTAGAGATATTATCTATGAAATCAGCAGCTGTGGTATTTCTATTAAGACAACAACAACAAGAACAACAAGAACAACAAACAAAACCACCTGTTGATCCTTTCTCTTGTCATATACACCCATTAGAACAGATTTATAGTCACTGGCCATGTTATTAGTTACACATTGCTTGTACCAGACTCAACTACTTTGGACTTAAGGCCTGCCTTAATAGCTAATTAACATAGATTCAACAAGGTGCTTGGAATATTCCTCTGACATTTTGGTCCATATTGACATGATACCATCACATATTTGCTGCAGATTTGGAAGCTACACATCCGTGATGTTACTCTCCACATCCCAAAGCTGCTCTGCTGGATTGAGATCTGGTGACTGTAGAGGCCATTTGAGTATAGTGAACTTAATGCCATGTTCAAGAAATCGGTTTGAGATGATCTGAGTTTTGTGACAGGGAGTGCTATGCTGCTGGCAGCAGCCATCAGAAGATGGGCGCACTGTGGTCATAAACGGATGGACATGGTCAGTAACAATACTCAGGTAGGCAGTAAGGTAGTAAATTGAGACTCATCAAACCAGGCAGTGTTTTTCCAGTCTTCTTTTGTCAGGTTTGGTGAGCCTGTGTGAACTGTAGCGTCAGTTTCCTGTTTTTAGCTGACAGCAGTAGCACGGTGTGGTCTTCTGCTGCTGTAACCAATCACCTTCAAGGTTTTGATATGTCGTGCATTCAGATATACTCTTTCGCATACCTTGCTTCTAATGAGTGGTTATTTAAATTACTGTTGCTCTCCTGGCGGCTCCAAACACTCTGGTCATTCTCCTCTGACCTATGACATCAATAAGGGATTTTCACCCAGAGAACTGCGGCTCACTGGATATTTTCTCCTGAACCCAGGAGATGATCGTGTGAGAAAATCCCAGCAGTTTAGCAGTGTCTGAAATACTTAGACCAGCCTGTCTGACAAAAGCAGTTATGCACTTATTGTTATGATTTTGTAGTTAAGTATCACTCTGCATGGTATAAAGTATGAATCATAGATCACATGAATTGTATTTTTTACAAATATATTATAATTGATTAAAAGATTTGTCAAAAAGGTTTCGGTCTAATGCGTGCACTGGGCTGATTATCAGCAGGTTATACTTAGGTTGGAGGTTGTAAACTTAAATTTGAATGTAGCAGGAGCCTGGGTATAAACTGTCACGAGCACGTGGGTGAAGCAGGTCGTTAGCGGGTGAACTGTGCTCCTGCAGAGACGCTCGGCAGCTCCGGAGGGTGTGGGTGAAGCTTTCGAAACTTTCATTGTTTTGTTAGGAGAAACTATCCATCCAGTAAAATAAAGCCGAAGTTAACGATCGTTGATGGGATATAAAGCGGACGGTGTGGTGGTGGACAGGAGTCATGAACGACGCGGTTTAAGCACAGCTGAACCTGGACCGGTGTAAAGTTTACGAGCTTTCCACGGTGCTTGGGTAAGTTGCGTAACTGATATGTCCCTGTTGATTCTTCTCTGAAATTTACATTTAAAGAGAATTTTTTAAATTATTATTGACCGTTTAACCTCGCTGATGATGCTGATTGATTAAACGAAAACCTCCGAGTATTAACAATTGAGTTTAAAACATTTTACGACCAAGTAAAATGCTCATATTTTAAACTCGGAATGACAGTGGACTGAATATTGTTTTTTCTGGGCTGAAGTGGAATGAACCTCTTTTAATGTAGAGATGTTCAGTTATACACAAATAGCACACAGTTGCAGTAACAGAGAAGTACATTAGTTCGTTATTTTACGGGTTTAAATCAAACAGAAAAAGTTAAATTTGGGGGGTTTAAGTTGTATCTTCCCCTCTCCGTAAGTGGTGCTGACAATCAGCAGGTGCGCACAGGTAACATGCAGAACAGGGGATATGGCTGTGGCTCTCCACTGCTGAAAACACCACGCATGGCTGCTCCGGCTCACCTCTTATCTGCTGTGTGTCTGAATAATTGAAGCGTGCTTGGTTTGAGCTCATTGGAGTGATGAAGTGTGGGTCAGCTACACTAGAAAGGGTTCAGGGACGGGCTGAGGTGAGTGTGCTGCATGCTGGTGAGCTGAAAAAGGTACTTATAACTAAAACGTAGCTACACTTAATTAGCGCTTAAAGGGACAGGGAAAATACGTTGGAAGTGAATTCATCTTTTAGATTTTGAAAGTCATTTTACTCATCAAAGCATCCCACCGAAGTATTTAGACTATAAAAAATTGAATTAAAATACTTAGCGCAATAAAATCAGTTTTAAATGCATTATGTTATAGGGCTGATATCTATATAGGCTCAAGGCATTTACCCTTGCATTAATAGTGTCTCATTTTCACCCCTCTTCCAGGTGAAATTGGAGCATTATCCACTAAACCATGTATGAGCCTCGGTACTATGATAGCCCCCCTGTGTACAGCCCACCCTACAGCACTACCTCCCACAGCTTGTATCCCCCAAGGAGTGTCCAATCCCCTCGGAGCCAGAATGTCCCCTACACCTATGATGTCCCACCAGAGTCTTACTACATGGAGGGGAAGCCTCAACACTTCTACCGCTGGTTCTCACCTCCTGGTTTTGTCAAGACCTTCCAAGGAGCCACGGTGCTCATGTGTTTCCTCATCTTCGCCTTAGTAGCGTCAACTTTGGTGTGGGACATGAACAGATTTGGCTATGGGGGATATGGTGTTGTTGATACTGGAGGTGTTGGAGGGTTGGGGTCAGGATATTACGGAGGTAGCTACGGCTATGGCGGCTCCTACATGACTCCTCAGTCTGCCAAGGCAGCGATGATTTCTATGGCCGCCATCAACTTCCCAGTGTCACTGGGGTTCTTGGTGGCGAGTTTCTCACGGTCACGGAGCATACGGACATGCAGGTTTTACCTCACTGTGTTCATCTGCGATATCATCTTAGCTGTCCTTCAGGTGAGTCTGTCTCATCAAACAAAGAAAGCAAGTCACAAATATTTCAGTTGTTCATGTTCATCAAATCACTTCGATCAGCACTCATCACCCATCCATTCATTCTTCTTCTGCTTTTCAAAAGCAGTTGTCCTAACAGGATACACCCTGGACAGGTCACCAGTCTATCGCAGGGCCAGCATATGAGAAACAAACAACCATTTAATTGACTTGCACACCTTCAGCTAGATTGAAATCACCAACTAACCTAACACCCTGCATATCTTTGAATAGTAGGAAGAAGCCAGAGTAGCCAAAGAAAACCCGCACAGATACAGGAGAACATGCTAACTCCATGCAGAAGGACCCCAGTCAGAGAGGGAACACAGTACAGTGGTTCTGTGTTCTCTGTGGGCTTATCAGTGGGATCCTCTCCTGATCAGTCAGTTTTTACCTGAAACTGAATTGCAGCCTTTTGTGTTCAGAAATGATGCTAAATTAAATGTTTGAGCCAAATGTTTAGTGGAAGTAGAAACTACATGAGACTTCTGTGTTTTTAATGTGTGGCATTGGCAAATCACTGAAATGACTTATTATGATTAAATTTGCTTTCGGTTTGTCGTCTAGGGCATCATTGACATCATCTTTGTGATTGGGGTGAACCCGATGTCTCAGAGCTCGCAGAGCATGCTGTACAACCCCATGCTCATGATGTGTCAGAACATCCAGGGCAGCCCTAGCCTCAGTGGCAGCGTGGGGGCCGGTTTTCCTGGGGGGTTTCCTCTGTACAATCAATACCTGCAGCACTACTGCTACATGGACCCCGAGGAGGTTAGCAGGAAGTATCTATCTATCTATCTATCTATCTATCTATCTATCTATCTATCTATCTATCTATCTATCTATCTATCTATCTATCTATCTATCTATCTATCTAAAGTTCAATCTTTCCTCAGGCAGTGGCGTTTGTGTTGGGTCTTCTGGTGGTGGTGGCTTTGTCGTTTTCTGCTTACTTCGCCTACAAGACCCGCAGCAAGATTTGGCGCCATGGAAAAGCTAACATCCACTGGGATGAGCCCGTGGCCAGGCCATCGGAGGGGCAGGATATACAGGACTGGGTGAGCAAAGTCTCATTATTATTATTGACAAAGCATATAAATGGAGAACTGATGTTTATTAGCTGAGGATAAATAAAAAAGTTAATTAACAAAAAGATCTTGACTTATTTTTGTATAACTTCATTTTTTACAGTTAGAGTTACATCACTTCCTACATGGTCACGATGGCTTTTTTTTTTAGATACCAGCACCAATGAATTCCCAGCATTTATATAAACAAACTGTTGAAGTTTTCATGCATTGACAGTGAAAAATGAGTGTCACAAACTCACAATACCTGTCGATGTTGATTCAAAGAATACTGGTGTTTATCCATGACACTCCCAGGTTTCACTCTGACTGATGATTAACCAGACTAGTGATAACAGGCACATAGAAACCATTTAAGAATGACAGTCAGGCAGCATTACAAGGTCCAGGTTTTACCTTATAGTGACATGAAACTGATCAGGAGGCTCATAAAGTAACTCACTTTATGGTTAAGAGCCAGGTTTTAAGTTTCACTTTGCACACCGTCTCAGAATGATTCATTTAGAAGCAGAAAAATTTGTGGTAAACGCATTTTTTTAACTAGTTGTCCCTAAATAAAATTAAGTTGTTTTGTTCCTAACCTCACAGATTTACAACATATTACATAATATATTACACCATACAGCAACAAAGACGGCAAGAAATGAACCTCATGTAGCAAAGGTGTCGGCACCTCGTTCAGTTATTTTTTAATTGATATTACTGTATTCTCCATACAATCAGCCAAAACCCACAGAAACCAGTACAATATCCATCTAAAGAAATAACCCTGAACAGCAGCTTGACTTCTTAGATTTTATCAATGGGATAAGATATGTGCTTTGCTGTGAGTATGATGCAGATTACAAACAATATTTCTATGTTGTTTCTGTCACATGTATTTTTGTTTAAATTTAGATGACATAATTTATGACTTAGAAACTAAAAAATCTACTTAAAACTGAGACACATAAAAGAGACAGACAGAAATAAAAGCTCTTGACTAACACGCAGCACCACTTTGTTCCATCTGTTTGAATCAAGATTTTACCCACAGAAAAAACATTTGCTTGATCTATAGAACCAATTTGTACACATTTAATGGTTTTTCATTATTTTTATACATGACAGTATAGTAGAACAGTCCTGAAGACATCAAACAATTTAAATAACACAATTACAGTTTACAGTCGTGGTAATTTGGGGCTTTTAATTGACACTCACTCTCACAAACATTTGATTAAATGTCCCTCAGCAAGTTGCCCATCAGCCTGTATGGGAATTAGAGAAAATCCAAAATAAATTCAAACTCATGCACCCACTTCTTGTTTTTTTAAAGCCATTAAAGATGAATGCTGTATAATTATTTCACCATGCAAAAAAGACAGTTCAAAAAAATAACTAAAAGCCCCAAATTACCATGACATTCAAGCCTGTGATGAGAGCATGTAAACTTCTGACCTTTACTGAATGTGCCAAGCAAAAAATGTGAACAAAGCATTCCTCAAATAACCTCCTTTGCTTTGATAACAGGTTTGAGTACTGTTCATTCCAACAAGCGACTTCCTTAGGTTATCATAAAAAATTTTCCAGCAGTCTTGCAGGAGCTGCCAGCTGCGATAAGCATTTCTTGACTGATTTCCTCACTCTGCATCCCAACCATGATGGGTGGGTTTAGGTCAGGCTGTTGGAATGGCCATGCCATCTGATGCACTACTCCATCACTTTGCCACTTGGTCCGCTACAAAGCTCACAGAACGTTGAGGTGCAATTTGGCTCATTGTCATGTCATTAATAAACATCCTCCACAGCATGTTTATTAATGGGAACCAAAATGTGCACATACCGTCCAATCTGCCTTCTTTGCATTTCTCAGAGATGCAGATATGCGTCATCTCAGATTATGACCTCCGCAATGATGCGGGGTTTGAGGAATTTAAAGAATTAGTTCTTTTGGGGTTTTATTGACACATGTATCAATGAAAGGACAAGAAAAATTGGTTTGAGAGCTTTTCTCAGAGACCATCAGCGGTCCAGCATTTACCAGCTATTCCTGCTGCTTTGACGCTATGTGCTCTTTTTATTTCACAGTAGCCTGATGCGATGTTTAGCAGCGATTAATCTATTAGAGTAGCCATGTGACATGAACGTATCGGGTCCACCATGACTCATTAGGGCAAGGGAAGCAACGTATTCAGTAAGTTCAGTAAAGTCTTGGCCTACATTCTTCCTATCAGCGCAAAGCATGTACCGAGTTGCTTCATCAAGAGGCAGGCCCTATTCTGGGGCACTCTTGTATCGCACTGAAGATGCTTGCCTTGCAGGGAGGCATATATAATGTATGTGGCATGTATAATGAATAAAAAGGGTTGAGTTGCCTCTGTGTTGCTGTGTGAATCCCTACAGAGTGTGGTGGCACTAAATGATTCAGTCTGTGAAGGGGCTGCTACACACTGCTGCAGATTAGACTCCTGGCTAAGACGTAATTTCCCCCGGTTTTGTGCTACATGACTGGAAAAGAGAGATAATTGAGAGAATATAGGAAAAGTAGATTAAAAGCAAATGCGTTATGATATCTGACAACTGTGTGTTGCTTATGTTGAATTAAAAAAAAAAACTCAATTAATTTTTTTTATCAGCATCAGGAGTCGACCAGATGACAAGACCTCCTCCAAAGGAAAAGTATCTCAAGGTTACGGAGGGATTTTATTGTGATGATTGTTTACATAATGTCGCAGACCTCATTGCTTACAAATGACCATAATAGTGAGTCAAAGCAATCATTAAAGACAGCCTTCCTGGGTAAATTTCTAAATTCTAATAGTTGGCAGCCCTTTGTAGACAACACAATCAATCATTTAATTGGAAATATCTGCAGATTTAGGTAGTAATCAGAACCGTTACTAATAATAATCGTGATGTCTGGATTTAACAATAACAGCTGAATGTGCACCTGTCTGCCGCAGTGGATCAAATTCCTTGCAGCTTTCCTGTAGGTGCTCCCCACCCACACCCCCCACACCCTCACATGGGGGATTGACTTGCAACCCTCACATCCATAAGATCTATTTCACTGACTGCATTTTTCAAACATCAGCTCTCTAGACCTTTATCCTGTGTGACTGCACCCTGTTACAGAAATAGGTCAGACAAGCCTTCATTAATGATGCATATGACAGTGGATCAAATGAGGCGTAATGCAGTTTCAGTGTCTGATATTCTCCGTATCCTATAAGGATGTTTTCTTTTGACAGTAGTTGCAACATCTGTTACACTGTAGGTGTTAAAATATCTGTCTGATAAACACATGCGACTCTTCGCCGCAGTCTCAGCCTTTTCAGCGCGCTGCTGATGATATTGATGTTCACACGCTCTCACACTGTTAACGCTCTGGTAGAATGCATCTCACATCAGATGGAGCCGGGAAATTGTATTGTGCGGATGTGTCCTTCGAATGAATCGCCTCTGTTAGCTGCTGAAAGAAATGAAGAGATTATTTTAGGTGAGGGGGAGCTCATCCTGAAAACCTGGAGGAGTGCTTCTCTCTCTCTTTAATGGCTGAATGGATATGAGAGCTGTCACACTGTCATGCTGAGGCCAAGGCTAGCGTTTGTGCCTGCCCTTGTATCAGTCTGGCTACATGCGAACGCGTCTGGCAGGGACACGCCGACTTTCAGCCAAGTGTTTCTGAGCAGTTTGGAGAACCCTCCAGTTCTGCACTTCTCCACTTAGGCGACAGAGTCAGTCGAAGGATTTCTTTCCGGCTTAAAAAAAATACATCTCTCAACTCTGGAGGATTATATTATTTATATCATCGTGTTAAATATGGCGTTATCTCAGAAAATACCAAGATAAAGACTTCAGCTCATTCAAACCAGAGGTCCTGAAAGTAAATAAGGAGATTATGATTTGAGCGTCCGGATGTTGTCTTAGGTGAATCATGTTGGAGAAGTGCGCAGCACCCAGCAGGCACCGACTGTTGTTGTGTCAGAGAGAGCGGCGCCAGACCTGAGGGCGGAGAACAGCGTGGTCTCCTACGGCAATGGAGCAGTCAGCATCCACAGTGAGGGAAATTACAAAACCAACAGGTGGGTGATGTTTGCAGCAAATGAGTCTGTGACGCACGGATTCTCCAGTGTGGCCTGTGTCCAAATAATAGGTCACATTACAAAAACACACACACACATCTCTCTTCCTGTGAGGACAGTGACTGCTGCCCGATGTTTGGCTTCAAATCCAAACAAGTATTAAATAAAAAAGCAAAAAGAGACACATTTTCGTCACGGTGTCAAACATATAAGTTAAGTTTCCCTGTTCCTGATCTTGATTTTCCACAGTGTCTCTGCAAACAAGAGCAAGACACATGGTGCTGAGCCTTTGTACCAAAACTGCAGGGCCATAGTTTGTCCCAGCAGCTCTTCAGATGAGAGTGACAGCATCAGGCCTCCACCTTATTACCTGAAGAAGGAACGGAAAAAGGACAGAGAGCCAATGCCTGCTGCTCAGGCGACGATCGAGTCGCAGTATGAAACTGGTTACACCACGGGAGACACCGGCAACGGGCTGGACCGGGACCACACAGATTACCTCTACAGGTATGTCCTGAGGTTGCTGCCACGTAATGCTGCAACCTCAGAGAGTTCAGTCAAGGCAAAAGAAGCTTCGGTGGTGTTCAGAGTAGTTTAAATAATAAATACAAAATATAGTCTTGAACCTCAAATTATAAAGACTACATGTCCCTTTACTGAAAAAGAAAAATATGTTTTTACTCATATAATGTTAAAAATATGCATTATGTTTAAATGAAGAGTCTACGTGCTGGTTCAGATGCATTTCCTTCCTTTTAACAATCTCTTAATTTTTTAATGAACGAATGGAATTAAATTAAAAAATGCTGAATATCACTGCAGATGTTGACTAAGCAAGAAAAATTAGCATTGGTATCAGTTTTTAAAAATCCTCTTTGGTTATACCCACAATTAAGTAAAGATCATACCCTGAGGAGGAAAAATTATCTAATCAGTCACATCTTTAATAAAGAAATGACACAGTATTTATAATATTTTAGAGTAAAATACAGCAATATCAGAAAGAAGTGGTCAGGATCACTGTTGCCTCTAAGGGAGTTTAGCTAATTTAATACTGGTGGAGATACTAATGAAAAGCTCCCCTTTGTATCTGCCATTGCCCCAATAACAGTTTTAATGTAACAGTGATTTCATGTCTTGGTATTAACACTGTTCCAGGCTGTACCCAGAGATAACTTCAGATGAGCAGCGCAGAAAATACAAGAAGGATTTTGACTCAGATCTGTTGCGCTATAAGATCCTCTGCAGCGAGCTGGATGACATCAGCGACAAGATGCACAAGCTGAGCCGAGAGTTGGACGCACTGGAAGAAGACTCCATGAAGTACCAGGTAGAGAAAAACAGGAATAAGGTGCACAGAGTGGAAAAGCTTAAGGTGGAGGGCCAGGAGAATATATCAGCCAGTCATGGCTGTGGCTGTAAGTATTTGACATTTCCCAGCATAAAGTCTGCAAAACCTTTCTTTTTTCTTTTTTTAGGGTCTGGCAGATGAGTATAACCGACTGAAATATCTTAAAAGTGTGAGTATAAGAAGATCTGTGATGTCATAATGTAAAGTTTGCAGTTTCTTCACTTTCTAGCTGAGAGAAACTGAGTAAATTAAACATGCACTAACCTAAAATCATAGATTGAATTTAAAAGATGGACATGCCTGCTGCGTCATCACTCATTGGTTAAATTAAAGATCAGTTGTGAAGCGTCAAACCGAACATTTTGCCAACGTCATCTTAGCGTTTTGAAATCAACGCAGATGGTGAAAAAGTGGGACACTGCATGCTAGTTGGCTAATGACTTGTTTATCATAAGACACACAGATCCCCTTGTTGCTCCTTCTTTCTAACTCTACTGAGGACCATTTCTTAAAAATTACATTTCTTTTATAATCAGTAGGGCTTGAAGCTGGTGATTAAGCCCATAAACTAGACTATTTTCTGATGTTTTGCAGTAAGGGAGCTGAGGGGTATTTTCTAAAAAATTTTCAATGGTCACGCAAACAGAAAAAGTGCAGGATTAGAGTCACCAGGGAAATCAAATAAAAACACATTTTGCAAGACTTTTTGACTGTAAGTTATACTTCTGTCACCATCTTTGCTTGTCTGAAATCTTCCCACATGTCATTTCATCATTCTTTGATTTAACAGCCCAATTTGGGGGCTTTGGGTGGACCATGTTACATCCCCAAATAGCCCTAGATGTAAGGGGAATTACATAATACTAGATAGGGAAACATGAGGAGGCTGTTTGGGTCGGTTTGAAAAGATTTATTGTCAGGTTGTGAATAAAAGGAAGCAGAAGTTCATTTTAGGAAGAGACAAAACCAACACAGCAAACAAACTGGCCCTAACTTGAAATAAAACCCATTGACTGATGAAGCTAGTCAACAGAAAAGTAGACCTCCCTAGCAACCAAAGATAAACAAGAGAAAAGGGGGAATATCAAAAGAATATGGCAACTCTCCCCTACAAGCTCCCTGTGGTCACAATAAATCAGTCGGGTTTAACAAGCAAAAACAAACCAGCTAGGCACATAAGAAACCTACAAAAAAATAAAACAAAAAAATAGCCAAGCTAAGGAAAGGCAGCTTTAGTCAACTTCTATAGGCCCTGGAGAGCATGCAGTGGCTGCAGGACTCATACCAGCACCAGTGACATGAAAAGCAGGAACATCAGGAACTAGCAATAGGGAAGGGTGGAACCCAGAGGTCAGGACCTGAAAGCAGAATGTAGCCATCTATATACTTTTTAATTTCTTTAAGGGGAGCTATGACATGTTCGCATGTATTAGACAAATGTAATTTGCTGTTTTACAGTCCAGATTATAAAATAAACTAGCTATCTCATTCCTGCACTGTAACACTACTACAATTGGCAATATTGAGTTTTTTAAATGTACACTTGCTTAAATTTTGTTTTTTTCTAGACGCCTGAGTATCAAGCAAAGAAGAAGCAGAGTAAGGAACTTCGGCAAAAACTTTTCCACATCAAACGTCTGGTGAAAATCTACGACCAAGGTTTCTGCTAGTGTACATTATTCATCTGTCCAGAAAGGTGTGCTGACAAGAATTCACCCAGCATTTACTGACTTTTCCTTCACTGGCTGCACAGAACTTCCCTGCTGGTGGCGCTAATACTGGTCCTACAGCCAGTGAGCCTCATTTCTGTTTTTGACATTAATGTTCATGAAGCTGTAAGCATACAGCAACTCTGTGTGTGGTTTTAAACTGCATAAGAACACGGCACTGTCATATGTCTGTCACCATGTCTGTCATATTTAAGCATGAGATTTCAATTTCAGTTGTAATTTAATTTAAATATATGACAAACTATGTAAGAATACGCTGGAAGACGAGCATAATGTAAATAAAGAAGCAAGTGAAACTCCTCTGTTTTTGTCATACAAAACTACTTTCAACAGCAAACTTGCAGTACATGTTGCAGTGTTTATTTGGCATTCTTCATACAGATGAAATTACAACACATTATTCAAGAAGTTAAAAAAAAACATAACAAAGACACATCGTCATCGTTTGATTCTTTTAATAGCGTTGCCATACACATGAAATTTTAAATCTTAAGAACTCAGTAACACAAAGATAAGAAAACATTAACAATATTTTTTCCCCCTCCCTCTACGGCATGGTTGTGTGAATTGTAGATTGAGGGAAGAAAATGCAAAGAACTTCCAAAATGGCCCAGCGGCAAATCAAGAAGCAGGAGTTGCACTCTTCCTCTCTGGTTTCTTAAATTGCAAACTGCTGAATCGTGCTGAGTTTGGAGTGCATTTGTCATAATTTCCTTAAAAATACCTAAAATAGTCCTGATTTTGTAAACCCGCCTCTTGAAATACCCATGCGAGGTAAATCCAGGTGGACCAGGGAATCCCATCTTCTTCTAACCCGACAGACAGTATAATCTTTTGGCATTGAATATCCTGCAAGCGCAGTCTTTTCACCAGATCCTCATCAATTACAACATCATTCACAAACAGCAGAGACACACTCAAGACGCTAAGAGATGAGAGCATGAACAGCTCTACGTCGTATTAGTTGTAATGGCATTCAGCTTCTTTCTTGACATCTCAACAGATGACAGAGGTATTTTCATGTAAATACAGGTAGGAAAAAAAAAAGAAGAAACATTTAGGAGCTACCATTGAAGGCAAATACTTTAATGTTTAAATGAAACTTTAATTACATAAAATAAAACAGTATCAACTTAGCAGAGATCCAAAATAACAGTTGAACATGCAGAAAAGACAAAAGCCGGCCTTAATATATATATGTACATATTTCAATACAGTTTTCAGGAGATCGTGGTCTCCAGAAGCGTAAACTGGGATTTAACTGGTAGTGTCGATTATTAACTCTTAGAGCTGTTTTTGTCAAGCAAATTCTTATTGTTTCAGAATCGTTTCAAACAACTAAACTCAAGTAGAATTTAGACGTCAGCCTGCCGTTTCTCAGTGCATATGTGAAAAAAGAAAACAAATATATATTTATATATATATGTATATATAATAACAATGATGTTTGATCAAAATAACGCTGAATGCACCATATTCAGCGAGTCAAAACTCATATTCAGTAGACGACTGAAAATCAATTTGGGGGATCTAAGACTTGTGTTACACAGGTGTCCCAAATTTGTACTGAAAAACAAGGCAGTTGTCAAAAAGAAGGCGGTTTCTGGTGAACAAAATTTACAGAGGTTTGTGTTTAGGAAATATCAGACTAAAGCATTCTGATGTCTAGTGAGGTATTAGTCCGCTCTCATCTTACTATGCCTTTTTTTTTTTTTTTTTGTTAAATCTTCTTCAACTACACCACCAGTGAGCCCTGTGGATGAATTTAAATGCGCTGTTTACTCGATGGTCAGGCAGTCACAAGTCGGTTCATCTCGTTTTCTGGGTGTAAGGACCATCTCGTAGGATGACATGATAGACTTTGGTGAATTTTCCTTGGTTTTATCTCCTTTCTGCTCCTTTTCAAGAGCTCCTTAGTGTCTTCCCCGGTGTTGAGGTAAGAGTTTCCCTTCAACAGTGAGGCGCACAGATCGATCCATAATAGTGATGATACTGGATCATCCTGTGGTCAGTTATTTGGTTAAAAAGGTCATTGTATCACAAATGGTGAGCCATGGAAAATGAGCCTGGTGTGGGAAACACTGCTCCTCCGATGTTTGTTGGCAGGACAGTTTTGTTCTCTAAATGTATTTGTAGTGGGGTGCTGCTGCCCTCTACATGAAACTGCAGAGTCTTTAGTCACTATGACATGTGGGTGGTGACATGACTGGCTGTGGTGGCCATATCGGAGCCCAGCGTGAGGAGCTGGTCTCCGGCCTGGGACCTGGCACCAGAACGACAGCACTGGCAACAAGACAGCTCCAGCTTGGCACTGGCTATGCTATTCTTCTACTCTCTTCTTCTGGAGGCCCATGTGGAGTCTGAGGGCTCGTTCATGAGGGGGAATTGAGCGGTTACAGTACAGTGCATATGATGGCCAGCTGGCGCTGCAGTTTGATAACCACACAGATGGATAGTGATGAGTCAGGAGGTTTCCTGTGGGTCCTTGTCGTCACTATTACCAGACGGAGACCTCGTCTGTCAGGGAGCTACTGTCCTGGGACATACGGCCAGCTGATTGAGTTTCCGGAGAGCTGCATGTCCCGGATCAGCGTCTCAATGGGTGTCTTTCCTATCAGGCGCATGAAAAAGAGCTGGGAGATGAGGCTGGCAGGAACGGCACGCAGGGCGGGCAGGCGCAGGAGGAGGCGGCCGAAGCGCTGAGGCTGACTCGGGTACTGCATCCTCTCGTACTCTGTCAGAGCCACCTGAGCCTTCTCCTGCAGAGACTCCACGTGTACTGGGTCTGTTAGACCACAGGCATCTAAGAGGGAGGAGGGAGGAGGCAGTTACTTAATAGTGTGGGCAGGTTACATAAAGAGTCGTGATGAGCCTAGAGGAAGGATGAAATCCCAGCAAATAATGTAATAAAACCTCCCAGAGGGAAACACGTGAAACCAAAGTGCTTCATCTATGGATGCTCTCAGGCCAAAACATGATTTATAAGCCTCACTTAAAAAAAGTTTTACTTTAAATAATGATCGCTTTTAGAGGTGACAGTCGCTATAAACTACTTCTTTAAGCCAGACACTTATGTAAGACTTAAGTCAGGAAAAGCTCAGGGCTCATGATGATCAATGGTGCTGCTAATTACAAAGCACTTAAAACATTACTGCATTTTCAATGACAAGCCAGGAGATGGTGCCATAGGAGGTAAATTGTTCGATGAATGCCTTGGACTAAGTGGCTTGTTAGTCTTCCAGCAGTTCTTTCTGTTTTTTCTCCATGAAAGAAGAAGAAGACGGACATGAGATCAGTTTCTCTAAATCCTAAAGCCTCTTTAAACAGTTAAAGGGTCTTTTTACAAGATAAAGCTGTTGGATGTTTGCCAGGCACCATCAAACTGTGAGGATTTTTACCATTCTTTTGTTGATCTAGCTGTGCTAAAATGACAGCAGGTGAAGTCAACAAGCAAGACTATGTTTTCTGCTCTTACTAGCCACTCGAATCACTAATCACCTGGCGAGAACAGCGCGATGGCCTTGAGACAGCTGTACTCAGCCGAGTCCACCTGTAGCCTGGTCAGCTTGTCCACCTGGTCCTGGAACACCCTCACCTGATCCATGAAGGACACCACGCGCTCCGCAGACATGGGCGAGGAGTGGAAGCCAGCTGCAGCCAACAGGGGCGCCATGTGGAGCGGCAGGGCAGACTGCGCCGCGCTGAGGATGAACAGCTCGCTCCAGCTCAGTCTCAGCAGGGCCACCTGAGGATTTAGTAGTGACACCCCCCTCAACACTTTAATGTCTACTCAGTTCATTCTGCTTATGTTTTACAGTTCCTGCTATATAATCTGATAAAGAGGGACGAGTCTTTCAAAATCAAAACTGTATATGTGGCTTTTAATTAGAAATAATCCTCTAACCTGGTCGGACACAGGCAGCTCAGGGAAATAAGGGATGTTCCTCGCCCACTCCACTGTGCTGAAGAGTAACCGCGCAGCCAGTTCACAGATATTATCTATTCCCATAGCGTTGTCAGGACCGGCCTGCTGGTTGTACTGGTGTCCATAGCGACTGTTGGGGTAAGGCTCGGCTCGCAGCAGCTGGGAAATAAGTTCAGACACTGGCTGACCACCACCACTACCTCCATTGTTGTTGTTATAGAACTCGCCGCCTCCAAGGCCACTGGCGCCACCTATGGGTGTGATGGAGGGGCTGAGGCTCGGCTGAGGTGGGATGCGACCGCGTTGAACTGCTGTATTTTGGTTGGGGGACAAAGGGGAGGAGAGGAGAGGAGAGGAAAGGAAAGGAAAGGAAAGGGTTGGAGAAGAAAAGGGCAGAATAGAAAATTGCAAAGGACAAGGGGAGGTGATGGAGGGGATTTGGTTGAGAAGACCAAAGAAAAGAAAAGTTAAAACTGAATTCAGCCAGCAGTGCATTTCTGATTACCAGCAGACAGGCTTGACTCAATTAGGAAGCTATTCTCCAGCATTAAAAGCATGCACAATCAAACTCAGCACAAAGCAGGGCAGAAACCAATAGAGATCGCTGCGTTTGGGGATATTAATTCCCGGTATGAGCATCTGCCCTTTTCAAGCGTCCTTGAGCAACATGCCCAATTCACACATACAGTAGGAATGCGGCTCACTAGCTGACTCTGACCTCTCACTCAAGGTAGTGGAGCAAATGGAACCTCTCTCTTGTTTTACAGGGACTCATAATGTGTCTAGTTAGCGTACTTTGTGATCTGTGATTACAAGGAATAAACCAACTCAAGAGACACTGAGGGAGGATGTCTGTGCTTAGAATCTCCTGAATGTTGATGTCAGTTTTAAAAGGCCTAACAAATGTGTTTGTTTGCAACTATTTATTTATTTGTTTGTTGTTGTGTATCAGTCAGAGGGCCTTGCTTGATCCTCCACTTAGGGTGAAGTTCCCATATTGGATTCTTCTTGATTGAGCCAACAAGTCAGAGGGTTTCTGTAGCTTCAACCAGAGGCTTAAGCCTCTGGGACGCAGGTGTCTTAGCCCTGTATCCCTCTCACTCACTGTTACGCAGGCACTAGATTAAGCCACTTAGTACATGGCATTGAGCTGACACGCATGGCTTGCTAAGCCATGATAGGACCTAGAGAACTATGTGTGGCATTCTCTGCAATACAGAGCAGAGAAAAGGCAAGATCACACTAGCAGATAATTACTACTATACTATGATGGGTTTTTATTCTTTTCAAAAAAGTATCTGATGGAAATAACGAGAAGACTCTCTGATGCTTAGTGCTGAATGTCACTTATCCCCCCTTTTTTTATAGTTTAGTGGTTTACACATTTACCTAACAAGCAGAAGATCCCTGGTTTGGGGGGGTTTATGTAGGATCCAACACATAAATCAAATACGCAGAGCTATCCACTGTGGCAACCCCTTATAAATGCAGGAGCAGCTGAAAGTGGCCTTTTGTAATCATTCAGCTGCGGTATTTCCATTATTGTGCAATTATAATCACAGCATTTGCCACAGCTTTTTTTATTTTTGCCAGAGAAAGTGAATGGATGGTAAAATAATTTGCGGAACAGGATAGTTACCTTCTTTGCGCATACCAACACGGAAACACTTCTTCAGGCGACAGTACTGGCACTGGTTCCTGTGGTGCTGGTCGATCTGACACTCTCTGTTTGATCTGAGAATAAAAACCAGAAAAAGTTCATTAGTGAATAATAAGTCATTAAATATTTGCCAACTTTATTTGATTGTCTGGAAAAAATGAAGTCAGCCTTATGTCATCGCATATGTGAGACGGAAAAGAAACAATTGTGCAGCACATGCAGCAGAGCAGCATTACAAATGTGTAAAGTTAATAAACATTTGCCCCACATCACACCGGCATTTACACATACTGCATTTACATGTATTAAAATACATCGACTACACTGTCCTGTAATACAGTTAATAACTGTCAGCTTTACTGCGGGCATCAGTTTGTGTGACATGTGATCAAAAGCGGCCAAACCTGATGACAAATGTAAAAACAAACCCCACACACGGAGTAGAAAAGTCGCAGAGGGAAAGCTGCTCTGATGTGCAGCCATTATCTTCCTCTCAAAAAAAAAAAAAAAAACAATCTGATGAGCATAAAAGCTGTTTGCAGATTAGTGTCAACAGCCTGATGCCAACACTTCCTTTTCACAGAGCTACTCAACATTAATATTGCATTATGAAACTAGATTTTCCACGAGGCTGCGCACAACATGATGGCGCCCTGAGAGCTGATGGCTACATGGTTCAGTCATATAGCTTAACTGTATGTAGCTGTCTGCTGTGCACAACAGACGCTTTCATTATTATTCAAGTAACATTGGCTAAAAATGTTATCATGGGCTAAATAAGTCAAATGAACAGCAAATAAATAAATAAATATTTGTAATTAATTAAAGGATTCAGATACTTTTTTTGATCAGAAGTGAACAGAAATAATCTGAAGCGAGAATATCTTGGCTTGGTAAGAGCTCGGATTGTCTTTTAGATTGATTTAAAAAAGAGAGAAAATAATCACTAGTTTCAAAATTGTATGGAAATGGCGATCTAGTGAACACATATAACAAATATTAGCTACAAATAATAGCTGATTTGATTAGTAACGTTTCTGTTATTTTTTGGGAATAATTTAGTCAGAAAAAACAGATAATAGTGAAAATGTTCTTCCCACATGAAAGCAGTTTGTTTTGTGGCACTTAAAGTATTACATCCAGTACAACAAGACAAAGAAATGCAACGAGTCCTCACATTTAGGAAGTGTATATTTGTCAATAATAAAACGTCATGTCAATAATAACTATTTTTAAATATTTCATTTAGTCTACAAATTTTTTAAAAAGAAAAAAACATATGGACGTATTTTTTAACGATAACTAGTCTCATTTCCTCTTTCACCTTCCAGTATCCTGTATTAAGCGGGTTTCTCAACACTGTGCGAGCTCAGCCCATCAATAAATCAAAAAATAACAATTACCCACAATGCCTCACCTGCAGGTGTAGCTGAGGTTGCGCCTGACGCTCCTCTTGAAGAAGCTCTTGCAGCCCTCGCAGGTGAACACTCCGTAGTGTTTCCCGCTGGATTTGTCCCCGCACACCACGCAGTCCACCACGCAGGCCTTGTCATCTTCTCCGGCTTCCATGTCGCTGCCTCCCGCCTGGGGAGAGCCGTCTTCCTCCTCCCCCTCAGGTAGCCCTTGTCCCCCAGCCCGTTAGTGCCCCCATTGGGATCTCCCCAGCCCCCACTCACCATGGCCATCGCTTGGTTACGAACCACCGCAGAGGAAAATGGGACAGGCAGCCAAGATTTCTGGTTGCTGTCAAGGTAACATAAATATCAAAAAGTCCAGACTGTGTGTGCGTGTGTTTTCCCCCACCTCTCCCTCTCTCAGTTGTTTATGAAGTCTCTGGGTTGTTATACCAAAGAACAGAAAGAAAAACAATCCTCAGGGTAGATGGCAGATGTCAATGAGAGGGGGGCTAAAAAAGGAGGGGGCTTTAAGCCTTTGAGTAGAAGTGTGTTTGGCAGGAGAACGAGGAAAAAAAAAAACAAGAGCGATCAGTCTCCTCCCACTCCACTATGACCTGGAAACAGTCTCAGTGTGGCAACTTTTAGTTTTGCATGCATGTAGATTTCAGTGTCTTCCTCTGCTCTTTTCTCTCTCGCGCTCTCTCTGTATCCAGCTCGTAGCCCCTGCCTGGTGTTTTCGTCCTCTTCTTCGGACCAGTTCCTGAGATGGTTAAGGGCAACGAGCGCTGCACAGGCAAATAGTCTCAGCCGAGGAACCTTTCACAGGAAACACACATTAAGCGCACACCCTCCAAAATTAAAGCAAAACACAAAATCATTTGCAAGCAAATGGCACGAGGTGCAGAATCCTGTCTCGCGCTGCTCTGCATGCTCTTGTCCTCTCACACACGTACAGCCCTGTCTCTGTAGCAACAGTAATGGCTGAAAAAGGACCTCAGCATAGCTCGCCTTAGCACATGCCTGGAGAGCATTTGACCGCCCCTCTTAAAGTACCCCTAACACTGAATTTGCCCTTGCTCGTAGCAGCTATTCTGTGTATGCAGAGTCCTTTGAGAGAAAATGTCAAGCTTACCTTAGAGCAAACAGTAATGTGGTGTCTGTGGCTTCCCTCGCTGAAAAAGAAATCCTCTTGTCGCTCTAGAGATCTTCCTGAGAAGGCGGGCAACTCTTCTCTCCCTGCTGTAATCCCCTCAGCAGCAGCAGTAGCATTGTGACCCGTGATGGAGACATTCCACACTGAGCAAACCAAGTTAATGTCCACGCAGCAGCTGCAACATTTTCAGGTGGTCACGGCGGTCCTCAGAGCGATGTTGGGGGCAGCTGCAGCAGCAGCAGCAGCGGCGGTGGCAGCAGACCTGGCGACGTGGACTGCCTGCACTCACTTCCAAAACACACACCAGCAGATCCCCGGCACAAGGAAGTGATCTCTCTTCCTTGCTTGTTGTAGCTTGTTGTAGCTTCAGTTGTGACACAAGCTTCTGTGCTTCCTGCTTCCACAGAGAAAACCCAGAAAAACAAGAGAGCGTACAAGAGGGTGTCCGTGTGCTCAGCCCTCCATAGTTCCCGTGGTCGCTCTCCAGGCGCTTGTGCAGCCTTCTCCCTCCAGCCTTTTGTGAGTGCTTGTCCACCAAGAACTAATGACTTGCGGCCTAGCCCCTCTGTGCTGCTTTTCGCCTCTGTGTGTGTGAGAAGCGTTTCCCTATGGCTCAGGCGATCAGAAGGAGGGGGTTGAAGAGATGGGTGCTCCTCTCACCCCTCTGTCTCTCCCTCTCCGGCTTCACAGTCCACAAATCAGATTATGATTCAAGGAAATGGCTGAGCTCGACACACAGACTGAAATTCTCAGCATTTGCTTTTTTCCCCCCCACCTTCTCTCTCTCTCTCCTCGACCCTCTTTCCTGTTGTCTGTTTTCCTCCAACGTATTTGTGTGTGTCTGTGTGTGTGTGTGTGTCTGTGTGTGTGTGTGTGAGTCTGTGTGTGTTTGAGAAAGAGAGATCAAGCAAAGCCGGAGAGAGAGAGAAGGAGGGAGGGGAGCAGGAGTGTATGCAGAGGGGGAGGGGGCTGTGTGTGTGTGTGTGTGTGTGTGTGTGCGCGCACCCAGGGATTTGACACTGCTATTCAAGCCCTGTGGTTACCATGGTGCTGGCTGCCTTATATGGCCATTGGAGTCAAAGAGCAAAGAGAGTGGGCTGTGTGGGGCAGCGTGCGCACACAAACACACACACAGGAAGAATGTGGAGGATGTCTGTCTTCAGAGATGCAGAGAGCATGACCCCGAGGCCCCAAAAACCATCCCGACAAAACCAGATTACCCAGAAGCCCCACAACAAACGCAAGCAAACCAATCTCCTGCCTCGCCTTTGTCTTTAAGAACACCCCCAGATTCATGCTTTCATATCGCAGTAAACTTTGTTTTTTAAGAAGCCAAGCGAGGTAGCATCGAGGTGAACTTCAATTCCCAGCGCAAAAGCGCACTGCGCCGTGAACGGTGCTCTTTGATCCCGCGTACATGCGAGCAGTCCTCCCGAGAACACCTTTATTGTGCTGGAAAATAGAGGTTACCATTTTATGGTCACTGCTCATTTCTCAGAGGTCCTCTGTTTTCAGCGCTTTGTTGCCATGCACGGTGTTTTGTGTCGGAGCTTACCCCGAGAGGTCAAACTGACTTTCACGCCCCTTGCCACGCTAAAAGCCCGGGGTCAAATTCCGATAAAAGGGTAGGAGAGGAGGGACGACAACCTCGGATAAGAGCTTCAAGAGATAAGTGATGAATCTGCTTGTAAACTGCGCAGCTTCATGGGGGTCGCAGTCAAAGATATGGATAGATGAAAGTGCCCTGAGAGATCCCATTATATGCAACTTGTCTTATCTAGAGATTGTGAAGGTATCTCCCCCCAACCCCACCCTACTGACAAGCAGCTGGTTAGCCCCACCCCCATCTGCACTTTTATTGCATTCCTAAATCTAAATCCAGCTTTACCGCTCTCCCCCTGCAGAACACTGTGTGTATTTGTGTGTGTGTGTGTGATAGAGAAGCATTGTCCTAACCATTGTGCAGCTAATGGGTCATCAGAGGTTTGTGTGGGAGAGTGTGTGTTAATTTGAATGAAAGTCCCTTTAATTAGGCCTCTGTGCCTGCTTATTGTCACTTCTTGTGTTGAGAAAGATTAGGCTTGTCAAATAAAAGGCTGCTTGTAAAAGGAGTGTGTGTGGAGGGAGATGAGATACCCAGCAGGGCCGATAATCAATACTTTTTGTATCTAAAAAACAGTAAATTTAAAGAGTTCCCATTAATTGCCCTGTCGTTAGATGTCAGAAGATTTTCAATTTGGCATAGCAGGTCGGAGGATGTATTACAGACTGATTTACGCAATCAAAACGATGTTAAAACCATTTTTTTCTGAGTGTTTTGTGTAGCTTTATCGCATTATAAATAATGCTGTCAGTAATGTTGGGATATGGGGTCTCTATTTTAGAGCTCTTGTGGATTCAAACCCCTGGATACTGAACTTCTTTGGTTTTTTCCTTTTTTTTTTGGCCTTTATTTTGAGAGGTTAGTAACGGGAACAGGCAGGAAACCGGGAGAGAGTGAGAGGGGGATGTGACACACAGGAAATGGTCTGACCTGCACGCAAACTGAAGCTCCGGCAGTAGCCTTTGGCATTTGTGTTGCCTGCTTAACCGGCGGAGCTGTAGCAGCACCCAACTGCCCTTCTTGTATGTCATCATCCATGCAGGTTCAGCATTAGCTCACCAGATTGCTGCCACTGACATGTTCTGTCTTCAAAACGTGTCAATGGCATCTTCCTAAACTCTCAGTTTCAAAAATGTCAATAATAAAATTGTCATTTAGAGAACCCGAATAGCATTTCACACACAACAGGTGTGGCATTTAAGATCACTTTTTGCAAAAAAACCCAATGAGAATGTTTTACATTCTCGTCACTTCAACGCCAGCGTGTCTGTCCGATTTAATGCTGCTACTGGGGGCAGCAGAGGTGTGACCTTTGGACTTGCAGGATGTGATCGCTCCCAGCGAGAAATCCAGAAATGCAAGACTGTGAAAAATATCTGTCAAGCAGCCAGAACAACAAACACAAACGTGCATACACATAAAATAGTGAAGTCTGACTATCTAATAGCAGGTTAAATATTTTAGAGATTCTCTTTAGGTCAACAGGGTCACGCTACTCAAAATGCAAAATGCTCCCAGTTATCAGCAGTTTTAAGATAACAAAAATAGAGAAATGTTTAAAAAAAAATAAATGCTTTTTTTTATGACTATTTTAGTTGGAGCTGAGCTATTTTTCTGTGATGTTCTTTTGCTGTTGAACAACTGATGGGTTAGCTCAGTTTCAAAGACTGCTAAAATAAAATTAAAACGCAAATCAGCATGTTAACATATTAAACATAACCAAATAAAATAGAATATTGTTTTATTTGTCCAGCCTTTTGAGCACTGCTTCTGTGTACAGTCGTCCCTTGCTTTAACGCGGTTCACTTTTCGCGGCCTCGCTGTTTAGCTGATTTTTTTTTTTTTGTTTACAGCGCGTTGTGTTCTGCGTCCTGATCGGCTGTAGACCATTGTCAATCAATCTCCTCCGTGCCGTGTCTCCTGTACAGTACAGAATGCGTTCAGCTTGTCAGATTTACATAAATTTTTGATCGCTTGTAAGTTTTCTCCCCAACAAACACAACAATGGTGGTAGCACCCAAAAGGGAGAGGAAGATGCTAACCATCGCAGAAATGGTTGGACTTCTGGACATGCTAAAGGAAGGTAGAAGTTACCATATTTTTTGGACCATAAGACGCACCGGATTATAAGCAGTCAGATAAGTCAAACTTTACAACTCATTCTTCTTGCTTCCTCTAATTCCGTACCATTGATTCATTAATGTTGAATTCTCTGGTAGCTTCTCTATTCCCATGTTCTGGACCTGAAAACAGGGTTTGATCTTTGGTTTCATTCTATAATACTGGACTTATTTTTCTATGAAGGTTTGAACTTCTAGAGTGTTTAAACAAGAGAGAAAAGTGTGAAAATGTTCATGCCTGTCTGAGAAAAGTGTATAAAGTGTGTAGTCAGGGGTTTTACAGCCTTAAAACATCTATAATAATTGTAAAACAGGTTATTTTTAGAACGTAAAAGAGAGACCTCTCTACAATCTGTTACTTGTATTACACTTTTGATTGGTGTAAGAAAGTCAATGAAAGTTTGTTTGAAGAAACAGAAAAAAAAATCTAAATTGGCATCCATGAATAAAGTTATTATCTCTAAATTTTGACTCACTCAAAATTAGGGTAAGGAGCAAAGCTCAGGTTAGTCTGAGGCTTACTAATTTGAAATGCTAAATGAGTAACTCAAAATTTCTTTTGGGGGGGGGCTTGAAAATTTGTCTTACGATGGCAAATTTTTATTTATCTGTTTTTTTTCCAGTCCCATGAAAATAAAATCATTCCCACTGGCAGAAAAAAGCTTGCATAGACAGTCACATCAAGTGAAAGAGTCAAAAACTGCCCATGTTTCTGATGTTTGCTTAAAATTATGCATGTTGAGGTGATGCAAACAGTGAAAATCAGAGCATTTAGCCTATCCTCCTTTTTTGATAGTCAAATGAGTTCATACTCAGATATGACTGACAGCTGCCGGCAGATTGATCCAGTCTTGCAACAACCATGCAAAGGTTGGTCACCTGTAATGCACAGCACGTGATTTTTAGCCCAGCCTGTTCTTTAAAAAAATGTGTGTGTGACAGAAATATCTATAAACGTCACCTCTCTGAGATGCACAGATTAAAAGAAAAAAAAATATAGCTTGAACTAATTTAACCCTTTTAAAATTTTAAGCACAGTCCACATCTGCATACCATTTCCCAGGGTCCCTCCATGTTGAGTTTTCATGCACCAACATCAGTAATTATAAATAATTAAACAATCACACACCACAGCAGGCAAGCATGCATTTGTATGCACCACCATGATGGTCTTATGTTTTCCATTTATATAGGTAGGTGTATGTATATATATATATATATATATATATATATATATATATATATATATATGTATAGATAGATATAGATAGATAGATAGATATTAGACAAATAAACATGACACAACAAATGAGACTGAAAACAAAATAAAATCAATCATAAGAAGAAAAACGGTTTCTCTCACCACAAACAATTAACGTAAGTCTGCTTCAAGCACCAGCAGTCTGTAACATACTGAAGAATCTGAGGTACTCAGAGCATTGCTGTGCCTCGTACCCAAACACTGTGTATTTGTATAGCTGGCTGTGGCTTCTTTTATTGAGGTAAGAAATGTCCAAGTTTGTTACGGATCCAAGGAACCAAGTGAACAAGACACAGCTGAATCCTTTCTTCAAGGTTAAGCAGCCTGATTGGGGTCAGAGTTGGTGAATACAAGCAGCTGGTTAATAGAGGACAAAGCTACCTAAAAAGGCCTGTTAGTTGACTTTACAACCCCATCACTAGAGGCTTTGTTTGCTTTAAAATCACATCTAAATATACACAGTTTTACATCTCTAAGTTTACACGTGCATGTAAATCTGGCAGGTCTTGATGCATGCGCAATCATCCAGGTAAGTAAATCCCAAAAGGTTGATTCGGTTTGTGTGGACGTAACGTTTTCAGTGGGAGAGACGTTCATCACGCATCCAGTGACTACAGTCTGAGACAGATTAAGTCACGCTTGAATGGGTACCGAAACGTTTCTCCCACTGAAAACGCTACGGCCACATGAACTGAATCAACTTTGTGGGAAAAATCTGTCGTGTTTTTATGTGGGCTCAAATATTTCATTTAAACTCTGCAGAAGTTTGACTTTTTTCATATTCGTCTATCTACCTAAATGTCTCATTTCTATTGGACTATTTTCCATCTCTCAGGTTAGAGATGACTCTAGGTTATCCTCAGTAAATCATCTTATGCAATTCTAACATGAAACTACAAGTTTTCCATGTCTTTAAACTCTGTTCAGAAAACCTATTTGTCAAATTTAAAATGATTCTTACATTTTTTGGCTTTAAGCTGTCAAGTTTCCATTAATTTAAGATTACGGGGCAGTCCCCGAGACATCCCCACCAAACTCTAAACTGATCTAAACTGTGTGCTTTCAACTGCATCAACATATGGAAAGTAGGTCTTTACTTAAAAGCAGTCGTGAGGCGTCTGTGTAGCCTTTTTTGCAGGGATGCTGTTTTCATCACGCTCTGATGGCCGTCAAATGTTTAGACTTGCAGTGACAGCTTCGCCCTGAGACCAGTGTGACCTCTGACCTTTGAGGAATGGACAAGCCTGGTAACAAAAACAGAAGCCTTTTGTGTGGGTCAAAGGGAAAACATCTGCTGTGCTGAAGACACAGAGAGAACGAGGGGAAGGGGATTAACTCCCAGGTATTCATCATTTGGTCTTTTCAGTCACCTCAGATGAGAGGTGCCTGGTGGGAACGTGCAGAAAGCCACTGTACATTCCATCATTACAAGCAAAATCCTCCCAGTTTCTCCCGATAATTCCCCGTCTGCCTCATGGCTCAGCAGGAAAAAAATGATTAAAAAACATAGATAAATACAATATATATGAGGGGGAAATTTCTTTGATATGAATGCTCCAGTCTTTCTTATCACATAACCGCAGGAGGTGCTGGCCACAGCTATTCTTTCATTTTTTATTTTTTTTCTAAATTAAATTTGAGCCAGAATAAATGATCTGAGAGGATGGCACATCACAGGGCCTGTTGAGAAAATTCATTTCAACAATTCTGTCTTTGATATCATCGCGCATTGTCGTGATAAATGAACGTCTGAATTTTTTAACCCCGCCGACGCGGTGCAGTGCCATTTAAATTCAGCTCAAGCTGGAGCGCAGACAATAAGAGCAGGTATTTCCACTTTCTTTGTGCACAAACTCTGCACATGCCATTATTTAGCACCACCTTGTTTATTTGCCTTTCCGTGGTCTGATGGTTGACGAAGACATGTACCACCTCTTTCCTTAAGTCAGTCACCTAATATAGCACATGGTTGTGAAACAGGTAACCAGATAGGTTGGAGCAAAATACCAAGGATCGAAACATCTCAGGAGGGAAATCCTATGGTGTGATTCTGAGTGTCATCCCAGAGTTTTTATTAGGAAATAAGTTTTGGGTTTTTTTTTTTTAGTTTTTTTCTTGGGGCAGATAAAACAGTATGGCAGGTAGGTGGTCCAGGAAGCACTGGGGTAAAAAGGAAACATGTAAATTAGATTCCTTTCCAAATATTTGGTATTAAAGTGAAAGCTGGACATTTTAGGGAATTATCGAGCAGTTGCCAGGCAACCAGCAGAGCCTCCAGGAAGTTAGTGCTCCCAGCCGACACATAACACAAACCCCCTCCCGGTAAAACTGCAAATTGTTTATACGCTTTGGTGTGTATGCTTTAGAAAAATGAGATGTAACAATTTAATTTGTGACTGTTGAGAGCTGAGATGAGAACAGCCGTCGCAGTTTCATATCTGTCACATGAAGGCGCAGACAGGGCAATATTAGCCTAGCTTAGCATAAAAGCTGAAATCAGGTCTGGATGTTCACAGGGACCAGGACGAAGACAGGAAGCTACTTCAGAAGTAGCTTTTTTTACATTTTTACATTTTTATCTTTATCACATCTCTTCACTGGGCAGAAGAAAATCCATCAACACAATTAAAAAGAAAATTAAGAGCTCGTACACTGAACCCACTTTATTTCTGTGGCATTTAAGAAGAAAGATAGATGATGTTAAAAGCGAGCCTTTTTGCTATTAGCTGGATTATGTTACCTGTGGTTATAAGCAAGCCAACATATCAGGACTGTATGCTACACAAGAAAATCAGATTATTTTTCAGATGTTTAAAATTTTGCCTTGAACTTTCTTACCGAAGTGAGAGTGAACAAGCATTTCGTTAGCTTCATAGCATAATTGCCTAAGTCACCTTGACCAGACAATGACTTAGGCACTTATGCTATGAAGCTAACGATTTGCAACATTAAAACTATCTGCCTAAAGTTGTGCACATTTTCCTGTGCTACAAGATAGTTCTGACACATGTGAACATGGACACCGGACCTCCTGTGGTGTGTGGATCCTCTGTGTTTGGGCTGGGAATTCAAGTCTGCTCTCAAGTGAAACTGGAGATGGAAATTTTGATTTGGGTGGGATATGGGGAATGTGGAGGCCAGCTCATCATCACAGACAGAATAAAAGATGACATAGCTTCCAGGTCTAAAAACCAAAGTCAGTGTGCCTTAAAAGCCTTAAACCTGCATTCTCTCCAATGGCCAGCAGGGGGCGATTCCTTTGGATGCAAATCAAATTCCGCTTGTACAAGAGTCTTTGGCCCTCACCTTTTTTTGATCTATTACATTATTAAACAATTCCTAGATGGGTTTATGAGCTGAATATTCTATTCAACATGATGTGAAACTAACAGTTAAGTCAATTTTGTGAATTTGGATCATTCTACGAGTCAGAATGGTTGATAATCAGAGTACTTTGGATCATAAGCATAGTGTCCTCAGTCTCTATTTCAAATCACATCCAGTTTCAAAAAGCTAACATGGCGACAACAAAAATCCCCAGCTTGAAGCTTAATAACAGGACTTCACAGATCAACTGGTAACATCAGGACAGCAGTCATAAAATCATTTTTAGGCAGGTGCTATGAAACTAAGTAACATCTCCATCAGTGTATATTAGGGAAAGAAACATTAACAAAGCTCTTTTGAAAGCAGCTGCTACAAATGCTGATGTTCACATTTTTTGGAGTGCACTTTAAAAATTCAGCAGCACGTGCTGTATCAAAGAGTCAGTCCATCAAATATTAACTAATAATCTGACCTAAATAACGAAAACTGTTAATTAGTAAAACACAAATTTGTCCACAGCATTACAAAGAATTTATAATTCTTTGTCCAGCTCTTTAAATCGTCCTCATGTATTGCAGTATTTTCACTGCTTTAAGGACTGTTCATGTCTAGGTTTTCTTCTCATCCACAACTGATTTTGTGGCTAAATTTTGGACATATATATGTTTTGCTGTAAAATTGTAGCTTTTCAAATACTTTTTTTTTTTTTTTGTATATATGAAATACTTTTTAAGAAATATATCAGTAGTAATATACCTGTACTTTTTTGCCCCCCCCATCCCACTTCCACTTCCCCCCCCATCCCACTTCCCCTTTCCCCTCACCACTTCCCTGTGCGTCCATGTGAGTGCGCGTACGTGTGCGTGACCCTCTGTAGTAGGTGGCTTTGCTCGTGCATGTGAGTTCAGGGGTCATATGAGTTCACAAGTGTTTAATAGCGTTTTATTTAATGAAACCATTATGTGTTTTAATTAAACTCTTTTTAAAGGATTGTATAGGTCACAGAGCTCTGTTATTTAGACATAGATGATTTAATTTAACTAGTTTAGGGGTATTTTACTTTTAATTTAACTAGTTAGGAGCATTTTGCTTTTTTCTTTAGTGCTCTGAAACACACAGTGGCTAATAGTTTCAAACAGAGTGCCACAAATAACAGGTATCCCTTTAGAAATAAACAGTCATACTTCTAAAAACCGTGTATTCCCACACAGCATTTAATTTAACTAGTTTAGGAAGATTTCACTTTTCTAATAGTTTCACAGGCTAATAGTTTTTAAACAGAATACCACAAACAACATGTAACCCTTTAGAAATAAACTGTGATACTTCTAAAAGCACATATTCACACCTAGCCACACTAGCACTGTATCAACCCCCAATGTTCCTTTAATGCAACTAGCCCTATAATTATCTACTAGTCACAAACACACTGCAACAGTAAGACTTGTTAATTACATAGATGATTGAACTGTTTTAGGAGCATTTTACTTTTTCTTTAGCGCTCTGAAAAGACACAGAGGCTAATAGTTTTAAATAGAGCACCACGAACAACAGGTATTCCTTTAGAAATAAACTTTTCTTGTGTTACTTCTAAAAACCTCATATTCTTAACTAGCCACACACTGCAACAGTTAGACAGAGGGGGTTACAGGTAGGCCCCCAACAGTCAGCAAAAGAAGTCATAAAACAATAAAAGCGGCCTCCTTATCAAGAGCATCCCAGCACTCACACATCCCAACTGTAGTTCCATAGTTTTTCACCTTTTTCATTACAAACAGTTCCTTTATCTTATCATGTCAGAGGCCAACTGAAACCAAGGCCACCTATATAAAAACACCCATCAGACACAGTATTTTCCTCAGCACTTCACAACTGCCGCAAGGTATATCGTTTTAACTTTTTATTTTTTCGGATTCCAGACACAGTGGTGCGAGGTAGTTAGCACACAGTTTGGACATGTAGAAAACATCGTTTGTTTGTTTGGAACACACCAGCAGAGAGGTAGAATTCATAGCTGTTCATAAGAGTTTAATTTAATCAAACCTCATTTTACGGATCTAAGTGGCTCCTCATCACTAGCCAATTCACCATTTTATTTAAATATCAGAATTTTTGGAATGATGATCCAAGCGGGACACAGAGGCTGCTAGTTTTAACGCACCAGAATGCAAATATAAATAAAAGCCTGACTATCCTGAGAGCCTAGCCGCAGCGACACCTTTCTTTCACACGGATTCCTGGATGTGTGTTGGAGCTGCCTTTGCTACCCGCACACAGCGTTTCTGACCTACGGGCGCTGCTTATACAATAGAGAAAAGCAACAATACAGCGTGTTTCTCTGCTCCAAGACATCCGAGGGCCTTTCACACAGTAAGCATGTCTGTTATACCCAGCGCATAAATGTCTGTGTGTTAGCGCTGATTATTCAAACCCTGTTTAAAATGTGACACATTTGTTATCCAAAAACATTTCCTCTAAATTTGCAAAGTTACTGATTTAAAAATTATATTTTTGAATTTTTAATTGCATGACAAACATACGATAGACTCTTGAGCTTATTTATATAGCTAATTTCACAATGGTATAACCGTGCTATATAAAAGATGCCCAAGCACCAAAGCACTCTAATGCAAGCCTCTAAACTGCATGTTGATAAGTGCGTGAAGTGTACCTCTACCTCTACAGCTGAAAACAGTTTGTATCCGCACTCTGAGGGTCTGCTGAATTGTTTTTAATATGGCACTTTTTTGATGAACTGCAGATGATGAATTCCTCTTTATTGTAGAAACTGTCCCTAAGGTGATATTGTTGCTCATACTTAATGAGTTCCCTAGCTACATCCTTACTATGTCAGTAAACTTTTTGAAAAGGAAGCTGTTGTAGATTTAAAGAAACATCCTAATTGAAGCAAAGGCAAAAAAAAATTATTTTTGTATATAAATAAATGTTGATGTTGTCCGACGGGATTGTGTGCTTCAATTTTACTTATAATGTGCCAAATCACTACAACAGACGAGTCAAGGCAATGCCGTCCAGAGTAAGGATCTTGTTAGACACTGTTTCTAAGATTTTTACGCCCCGTTACAATAACCTCAGTTTTATCTGAACTTAGAAGCAGAAAATTAAAGCTCATTGTGTGTCTAAGACATCCCGGCAGTTTAACCAATAAATGTGGGTATCATATACATAGCAGTGAAAACGTACGCTATGTCTTCTAAAGCACGTATAATGTAAACAGAACTGGTCTTTGCACAGAAGCCTGTGGAGCTTCATAATTAACCTCAGTGTGTGAAGAGGCCTCTCCATTTAATAATAGCTGTAATAAAATGTTATGGCCAACGGTGTTAAACGCTGCACTTCGGTCTAGCAGGGAAGATTTCAACTTTTCAATATGAATGAATGAAGGCTGAAAACTGATTAGATTAATGTCTGATGATCTCTTCTGTGCTTCTTCAAGTTTGTAACACCAAACATATTAAAGGTTGATATAAGGTTCACAGGAAGAGTTTAATTAGACACACGTTTACTGTTTTTCTTTGTACTCTTTCTTTCTTCACGTTTAATATGATTACTATCAGAGGAGAAAATAAACCTTGTGTAGTTTAAAAACTTTTTATTTAATCAAACTGTAATGTTGTTGAACTCTGACGGACGTGTCTTTTAATCTTGTCAACAAATCCCTAATCCTCTAAATGTGCCATTTATCATCTTGTAAAATGTTCCCTCTGCTTGAACATCTCCCCTGACACTCTCTGCTTCACCTGTCCTGTGCAGCTGGTCCAACCGCTGCCTCCTTAAACTTGTGTGTTTAAATCTCTTTACCTCTGTTGTGAACTTCACACAAAGTTTGTGGTAACAAAATCAAACTGAGGAGGATCTTGTTTGAAAAACACACACACACTCATGAGACAAAATAAAAACAGACTGCACAAAGCAAAAGCAGAGCCCTCACAGCTGATAGTACAAAACACAGTGACGACGTGCGTATTAGATACCCTCAGTCCCAAAAGCATAAATATGAAAAAATGGGATCACCAAGAATATCCTAAAAATGGCATTGAGGGGGGTGTTACAGTGAAAAAACAAAAAGCAGCCAAATTTTCATCTGAAAATGTTGAATTTTAGTAAAAACAATGCTCTGTAGTTTGATACTGTCGTTACAGACAAAGCGGATGTTTAAAGCCTTTGGACGCACATTTGAAATGCACTCATTCTCCTTATCAGCTGGAAACATTAAAGCCGTAAAATGACTTTTTCGAACGGATAAAAACTATTGAACAAACAGCAATGTTGAGCCTGTTCCAAATTTTGAATGTACATGTGTTGAAGGTCCGGGTCTTGTTGAATTATTAAACATACTTTCTTTAATTTTTCGAGCCACAAAAACAACAACTTTTAATTTTCTTCCGCTTGAGTCTCGGCCTCGGATAACTCTACTTATCATTGCTGAGTCAGTTGTCTGTTTGTGCAACTTTTTTCAAGGAGCCGTGGATTATTGGTAAGGGTGACTTTATGTGTTTAGTTACTTAAGTGGAAGTACTGTGGAAAGTTTTACCTTACATACAGGGCTGACAGTACAGGTTCTGAGGTAACTGTTTACAAAATGTTATAATCTATTCAAAGGTTCTTTGCAATTTTACATTGATAAACATTATCCTTAACATATTTGGCCCACATAAAGTACTATGGCCGTCACACTGTCATTTAGAATTGTTTAAATAACTCGTGTCTTAAGTCCTTCCATCACACAGAAAATAAAAACCCACATGGTTCACTTTTACATCACAAAATGTTAGAAATATAAGTCGTTCATAACAACCTGAAAGGTTGGGAGATTAAAATGCAAACCAACTGTAGCAGCAGTAGAAGACTATAATGTCACAGAGCACACGGTGTCTATTACTGTGTAAACATTTATAAATAAGATCTTAATTTTTTTAAGAAATAAACAGGTGGAGTGATCTTTATCAAAAGTGGAAGTTGCATCTGTGGCTAAACCACTGTACCCAAAAAAACTTTAAAAATCTACTGTGTGTGAGGCTGTGTGAGTAAAGCTTGCCCTTCACACCCTCGTGTAACAAACCATTTGTTGGAGGTTGTGGATTTGACACCTCAGCATTGTGAAAGTGAGGAAACACGTTTGTGGCTGAGCATAAGATTTCTGCTTACAACTTAGAATCTCACTTCTAAATGAAATTCAATTTTTTTTTGTTTTTTTAAGTGTGGCTAATGTATTATTTGACTTCTAAGGCGCACGCCCACACACACACACACACACACACACACACACACACACACACACACACACAAGAACAACAACAACACAGAGAAGAAGAAGACGGGATAGTTTTACTATGCATCATAAAAACACAATCATTCATCTTCCTTTCTGTTCTGGCTTTAGAATCATTGGTTGTTTACTGATCCGTACTTTGGGAGTCATACTGTTGTGATACTGGGGAGAAAAGGGTTTGATAGACTAAACCATTACACACAAAACTTCAAAACCTAGAGAGTGTGTGAGACTGCTAACTGTGTCGTTCAGCAATAAACTTATCTACAAATGTGTTAGTAAAGAAACTGCAAACTATAAAAGGAATCTGGATTTAAATAGAACATAGTAGTGATGGATTAAGTGCAGGAAACACTAGTATAAGGTGTCTATGGAACAAATCTCCTTCAGCGTTCAAATGACCAAAGTGAGGACTACAGGCGTTTCTCTCAGTTGGTTGTGTTTAGGGAAAAAGCAGCTAAATACACTGAGACTGCTCCACATTGTCAGTGAGTTAACTCTGGATATCTGTGGGTTTGTCAAACTTGGAGTGAACAAAAGCAGAAAAACAGTAAAAGATGCAGACAGTGAAAGTCTGGTTTATTTTATGAATAGAATGAAACATTTTACAGTCCACAGAGCAAAGTAGCATACATGATAAATAGATACACATAACACGGACAGTGAGAAGTAAAACTCATCGTCTTACCACATGTTATATTCTGTAAGCTTAAAATAAACCACAGAAATTAGTGTTTAGTGTTTTAAAGTCATCTATTAAAACATGAGTCAACATTACTGAAGTGACACTTTAACGATGCTTCATATCACAGTGTTTATGATGATAAAACATGTTCTGTCATTAGCACATGTCTGCGCTGTCACTTGTCATGAAAATGTCCAGAGCCTGGGTTCAAGCTTCCTCTTCAATCACCATTGATCATTAATAGGGCCACAAAAGATTTGTTACATTATGCCCATAAACAACATGCTTTTATAGAAATCATTGTGACACAAATATTTAGATTCTTGTTTCACAATGTGCATGAACTCAAAATCTTTAGAGTTTCATATTTATAAAGTATCGCAAAGAATACATTTATACCATTGTATGAGCTACACTTCTTGTAAAAAATAAACTGATTGATAATGCGTTTGAGAAAAGCTCCTGCTGTGACCTTCCTTCTGTGAGGGCACACACACGCACACTCACACACACTCACACTCACACACACTCACACACTCACACACACTCACACACACTCTCACACACACACACACACACACACACACACACACACACACAGAGAGAGAGAGAGAGAGAGAGAGAGAGAGGGGGAGATCATTAATACAAAGGATACAAAGGACAAGATCCTTACTCTGGACGGCATTGCCTTGACTCGTCTGTTGTAGTGATTTGGCACATTATAAGTAAAATTGAAGCACACAATCCCGTCGGACAACATCAACATTTATTTATATACAAAAATAATTTTTTTTTGCCTTTGCTTCAATTAGGATGTTTCTTTAAATCTACAACAGCTTCCTTTTCAAAAAGTTTACTGACATAGTAAGGATGTAGCTAGGGAACTCATTAAGTATGAGCAACAATATCACCTTAGGGACAGTTTCTACAATAAAGAGGAATTCATCATCTGCAGTTCATCAAAAAAGTGCCATATTAAAAACAATTCAGCAGACCCTCAGAGTGCGGATACAAACTGTTTTCAGCTGTAGAGGTAGAGGTATACTTCACGCACTTATCAACATGCAGTTTAGAGGCTTGCATTAGAGTGCATTGGTGCTTGGGCATCTTTTATATAGCACGGTTATACCATTGTGAAATTAGCTATATAAATAAGCTCAAGAGTCTATCGTATGTTTGTCATGCAATTAAAAAGCAAAGGATTCTTTTTACACATACAAATCTTTTTTACGCACGCACAAATTCTTTTTACACATACAAATCCTGATTTACAAGTACAAAATATTTATGACCACATTTTGAGCCCATAGAAAAAGGCTGAAAAACTATGGAACTACAGTTGGGATGTGTGAGTGCTGGGATGCTCTTGATAAGGAGGCCGCTTTTATTGTTTTATGACTTCTTTTGCTGACTGTTGGGGGCCTACCTGTAACCCCCTCTGTCTAACTGTTGCAGTGTGTGGCTAGTTAAGAATATGCGGTTTTTAGAAGTAACACAAGAAAAGTTTATTTCTAAAGGAATACCTGTTGTTCGTGGTGCTCTATTTAAAACTATTAGCCTCTGTGTCTTTTCAGAGCGCTAAAGAAAAAGTAAAATGCTCCTAAAACAGTTCAATCATCTATGTGTAATTAACAAGTCTTACTGTTGCAGTGTGTTTGTGACTAGTAGATAATTATAGGGCTAGTTGCATTAAAGGAACATTGGGGGTTGATACAGTGCTAGTGAGGCTAGGTGTGAATATGTGCTTTTAGAAGTATCACAGTTTATTTCTAAAGGGTTACATGTTGTTTGTGGTATTCTGTTTAAAAACTATTAGCCTGTGAAACTATTAGAATACTACTTATATATTTTTAAAAGCAGCTAGTCTGCCCACTTCCAGAATGTTTTTTTTTTGTTTGCACGTTAACATCTGCAGCAATATTTGAACATGAATATCTCAAAACCTGTTAAGGGTAAAAGCCAGAAATTTTTATTGGCCTTTCGTACCATAAAAATGACTCAGGACCTGTAATCTGGAATACACAAAAGAATATCTGAGTTTGGGCAAAGTAAATATAAAAAAAAAAAAATAATAAATCAAGCCATCCTGTAAAATCCCATATTAGAGCACACATTGATTTAAAAATTTCACTAGTGTCAATTTCAGGATGATATATTGTTGTACGTCACAAAAATGCTAAAGGAAACATGCAGAATACTTTTAAAATAGTCAAAAAATGAAAAAACATGCAATTTTCATCAAAATGTTAGGCTATATTGAACAAATATGACAAGTTGTGCCACAAAAACAAAAATATCAGTAGTCCTGTCTGAACAGAACAACATTCTCAAAGTTTTCCAATGGCACTCCAATTATAGCCAAGAAAATAATTTTGTTAAAGAGGTGCATATTTTTCATTCATGCACATTCGGAGTATAATAATCCAGGTAAAGCTTAAAACAACTTTCCTGATGCTTGGAGCTGCTACACACACATGCATTCAGCCACTACATTTCTAAGTAGATCCGTAGCTGTAGTAGTGTTTATTTTCCTCTGAGTGGCAGTGTGTCCCATGACGATTACTGTATGTGACTGTCTTCTTGCTGTGCCATCAGGACAGACATTACTTAAATGATTATCACTTAAAATGTGTCATTACTGATTACCAACCTGCTGCAGGTAAATGTATTAGAAATCTGTCAGTTTTGGTACGTTGTACACTGTAGAGGCCTGTGATTAATGTTACTGTTTAATCCATGAACTGATTTCTTGTGGTGACAAATTTGATATGTTTTAAAAATATGTAGGAAACTATAAAAGTAAACTGTGTAATATTTCACCCACACTAAAACTAAACTTTCATCATTCATAAGATCTAAAGAATGTTTTCTTTATATATATATATATATATATGAGAATTATTTATATGTGCTCATATTGTAGCACCAAGGTTTACTTTAACCACTTCCAAATGTGTTGTTGCTCATTTGCAGAAGCAGTAATTCTGCATTTTAAGCGAACACGCAAGCAGCCCTCAGTGGATTTTGTGTGGGTGTATGCCCTCTCCAGTTTCAAGAAACACGAGCATAATGGAGGTCTTCAGGTTTCAAGGAAAATAAAAAGCACAATGCAATACCTTCTCTTTGGTCTCTACAAACACCCCCCTCCTCCCCGATTAGTTTGAAAGGAAAACCGCTGGTGAATGACAGCGTGCAGCTTTTTTTACAGTGTCTGGCTGAATTTTGATATTTTTATTTTTCAATAAAATAACTAACAAATCCTGTTGAAGGGAAATATTTTCTGCCCGCCACGAGCCTGAAGTGTAATCTCAGCGCCTGGCACAAACATTTCAAGCTCCGTGTTTCTGTTAAAAGTGCTTAACCTCAGCTGCAGGAGCAGATGCTGCACACCTACATTAGCTGGTGCTGTGTGGGAGGAGTACACATTTGGCTTGTTCCCACATGAGGTGCTAGAAATTGCGGCTGTTTCACACTCACATGGGCAGCTGTTGATGACAGTTTTGAGGCTGAGAAATAAACAGAATTTGGTTTAAATAAACTGTTTTTGCAGTAACGTCTGCATTTTCTAACAAAAAAAGCTTAAGCGGCCTCATAAAATCATCGTTAATCATGACTTTGCATTTTTTTTTTAAATGATGCAGTCAAGTGAAATATAACTGTTATGTTCAGATGCCAGGTCTCTCTTGGAAAATGAGGAAATGAGATTTTTAATCTCAATGAGATTTTTTACTTGGATAAATAAAAGACTAATAATAATTTTAAAGAAAGATCAGTTATGTCAAAAAAAAGTTTTCCTTGGTTGTTGTTATTGTTACAACTGCATAAAGATCCAAATGTCTACCATGTTCTGAACAAACTAGACAATAAAATTAAAATACTTCTTTTTTTAAATTACCAATATTAATGGCGTAAAATCTCTCAGATAGATAAGGACTTTATCAAATGCACACTGGGGGAAATTCACTTGTTACCACAGCACAAGAGTCACAAGGTAAAGGTGAAATAGAGATATATTAGAAAACATTAAAAATAGCATTAAAAAACAAATAAGTTACAACTGAAAATGTTAAAAATCAGTAAAATCCAAGATTAATTTGTACGTTTTTATAAACTGTACCATAAATTAAACTACACTAAAAGACATGTCACAGAGTCTATTCTTTAATATTTGTACATAAAGTGCAGTGGGAATAATAATATATATAGACCTGTATTTATAGCAGGTATTTACCCTGTGTGTGTTGTACAGCACAGGACCTGTGATAACCCTTCATCCTACACAGGGGTGTTAACTCTCTCCTGCTGAAGGAGCTGCTCAGTCCCTCTATTTGGGAATTAGTGAAAATTCTTACCCATGATGGGATAATTTCATCATAACACTTTATTGATAAAGCACCTTTAAAAATAACAAACAGGGCTGATCAAAGTGCTGCACAATAACAGCAAATGTAAAAGACAAATACAGGCCAGGGGTGAAAGATACAGATCCAAAGAAAGACACATAGAAGTTAAACAACAAATGGGCGCATAAAAAGTAACTTAAAATCTCACACTGGGTTGAAGGTCAGGAAGTAAAAGTGTGCTTTTAAAAGAGATTTAAAACAGCAAGTGAAGGATCCTGCCTGACATGCAATGGCTAATCATTCCACAAGTTTGGAGCCATAACTGCGAAAGCTCCGTCACCTCTGAGTTTGTGCTGCGTCGCTGGAACAAATGAAAGAATCTGGCCTGCTGGCCTAACTGAGACAAGAAATTTGTGTGCAGAAGTTGCAGATGAAATGGTCTTTCGGTCAGTGTGAGTGTCACAATCTAGGTTAAATTTGGAAAAGAAAACATTTGGTCACTGGGAAATTTGTCTTGTGGAGTGTGATGTGAGAAGATTGATAGCCATGTGTCTGTCTTATAAATATGACATTATCTACAAGAAACATTTCCTTGACTGTTAACGGTCAGCTCAAACACTTGATATTTGATTTACAGTCTTTGTGATGGGAGTCCTGCTGTGAAAGACGCACCCAAAGCAAAGAAATCACACAAAACTGGACCCTATGAGCCCTTCCTGTTATTTATGTCACAAAGGAACCTGAAATTCACATGTAGGGAGATTTTCTCATGTTCAAAGGCAAAGAATGGTGTTGAACCACATTTTAGTGGCTCATCACCATCACCACTGGAGTCCGACTTCACTCCAGCTTGCTGGACAAATGCATGTGATGCCTGCAGTTCGGGCTTCACGTGTTTAGTGTACACTGGAAGTCAGTGAGGCACATAAAACATAGCTCTCTGTGCTGCTCGACCAGGTCGGCATCACCATGATTCCAAAAATAAAAATACAATGGAAACTGGACCCACTATCTAGATCAGGGGTGGGCAATCTCAGTCCACGAGGGCCGGTGTCCCTGCAGGTTTTAGATGTGTCCTCGAACCAACACAGCTGATTTAAATGGCTAAATTAGCTCCTCAACATGTCCTGAAGTTCTCCAGAGGCCTGGTAACGAACTAATCATGTGATTCAGGTGTGTTGACCCAAGGTGAGATCTAAAACCTGCAGGGACACCGGCCCTCGTGGACTGAGACTGCCCACCCCTGATCTAGATATTTTTAAAAAACAAACAAACCACTTCAACCTCAATTAAAACACCCTTATTATCTGTGTAATCTGTATCCTGTGTTTGTTGAGTCTTTTCTGTAGATTCTTGGCAGCTTTGGACATCAGCAGTTCCTCTGCAGTGTGCCACTTCCTGTCAAGATGAAGCTTGACATGTCAACAATAGCGTCCAGGACAAAAGTTGGGATTCTCACTCTTACATTTCATTTTAAATCGCCTGTGTGTGCCGTAGTGCATGTTTGTGTTATGACAGAGGGAAGTGTGCTGACGTCATTGTGTTGGACTGAGACTCGAAGCATCAAAGAGCCACTGAGTAAGACTCTTAGAGGAGCATCAGGAGCCATTGTCCTCCTTGTCAGCTGCGTGATGGAAATCACTGTTTATGATCCCATGAAAGATGGATTTGGCAGATTTACAGGGAAGCTCCACGCAGTCAGTCCAGTGAGGTCCTTGGAGCCCTGGGTATTTGGGGTTTTTTCAGCAGGTCTTAAATTCTGACTCAACCAATTGCAATGAGGTGCATTTCGCAAATTACAGTAAAAGAATTTATTAATTTTTTCCCAAGAAAACATTTGGCTCATAAAGTATGCAGAGGGGTCATCGTGTGTTTGATAAACTCTGCATAGGTGTGGACGGCCAACGGAGGGAGGAGACCGGGAACAGGACCATTCCCATTATAGGAAATGTGTGGTCAAAGGTGTTTATAAACCCTTCCCCAAGTTTACACCCAGTACACAATCGTTTCTATTCTCTTGTAGCACAACTGCAAAGAGGAAACGTCTGGTCAGGATCTGCAGCATTATTGGGCTTCACTGGAAGACTTTACAAGAAATGGGGTGTGAAATCAGCCGGACAGCCTGAAATAATTCAGCATTATCATCTGTCTCCTGGTAACTCTCAGATTTTGGACTCGCTTTAAGCCCTTCGTTTTGTTTTGTTTTTGTTTTTTGTTTGATTTTTTACTCTGCTTTACAGCACCCATGTACAGCAGCGGCTATTCCCAGGTCTCCAAGCACAGCCCACAGGCTAAAAAAACGATGCAGTACCGCTCCAGCAGCAAGAGTTGCGGCTACTACATGCGCATCGTCTTCTTCTTCTCCTCGCTCATTCAGTCTCTTATCATAGTTAGCCTCGTGCTCTTTCTTGTCTATGGTAAGACGCAGGACTCTGCATGCCAAGAACGCACCCAGGACCTGGAGGAGCGCTTCAGTCAGCTATCCTTGGAGAATGTGGCTCTCAAGAAGCAGAGGACAAACTTGACCAATTTCCTCAATGTCACCCTGACTGCGAAGGCTCGGATGGACTCCGACCTGGCATTACTGCGTCAGTACACCAATATGTCAATTCTGTATTTCCACGAATGCGAACAGAAGCTGGTGAGGAACTGAGCTTTTTACAATACCTATATCTTTCTTCTATGTCTACCTTCTTATGTGTTATCTAATTTAATTAATGAAGCTTTCATCTTTTTAATAAGTAAAATTACAGATGATAGGAAAAGATAATCAATACACCTGCAATGTTTTAGCCAAGTTGATGCAAAATAATAATAGAATTAATAATATTTCATTTGTGCTTCACAGTTTGGATGAACTGCACATTAACGATAAATCTACAGGTTCAAACATACAAACTGTCAAATATACGGTCTTACATTCACTCCTGCATGCATGCTTACACACACACATCAGAAAAACAAGAACAAAGAAAAGCTATAAAAATGTGCTTTCATCATTCATCAAGCAAACCACATATTCAGCCAGGCTGAGGATGGCTGTTCCAGAGTTTAGGAGCCACAACTTCCAAAAGCGTGAACACCTTTAGACTTGCCGATGACTGGAGAGTCCAGCTGATGGAATAAGGTCTAAGCCGATCTGCTGTAGAGGCAGGAGGCTGGCTTTGTACCAGCTGAGCTTTGTTTAAATGCCACAGCTTACCTAAGTATTGCTGACCATTTCCATCTCTTTATGGCCAAGCTGTACCTATCTTCTCATGGTCAAATCAGAGCTCTACATATTAATGACATTTGAAAATGAATTCTGAATTTCTCAGTGAATGGCAGCAAGATTAAATGTAATATTTGCTGGCGAGTTTTTTGTTTGCACCAGTTGGAGACAGGCTAAGGAGGACACAGAGGTGTACATGCAATGATTTACAATAATCTGGACGGGGGGGGGGACGACATAATGACTGACCTCCTCAGAGAAGCTGTCAGGTCCAAACACCAGAACCTCAATTTTGCTGGCATTAGGATGCAAGAAATCTGAAGATATCAAAATAGTAATGGCAGTGAGGCATTTACCCAAGGTGGTTGTACATGTTAAAAGGTGAAAGTCTATGATAGTTGTACCTGTATTTGAGTGGGATTTTTTATGGGCCATGCTGAGGGTTAGTTAAATGTTTGTAGATAAAATATATGAACCCCAGTGGTTCAGGGTGAAGATGGTCCTGGTTAAAAAAAGCTCCAAGAAGTTACGCAAGGACATAAAATTGTCCACAAAGGGAATGTGTCCATTCCTGCTGTATAGAAGTTGGCAGAGACCGCTGAGCTTCACACCACCAAAACTGGAGATGAATCAAAATGATCATAGATCCATAGAACTTTAGCTCAAATGGCATAATATTTCTTGCGACTGGCAAACCTGAAGTTTTAAAAATGTGTTTTTTCACTCTGTTTTATAACAAATCCCTAACACTCTGTTTTTTTGTTTGTATTAATGTCAACAGCTACAGTTCAATACTGACCTGCTCTCATGCAGACTCTTACGATCGTCCCCATGCCCCATGCCAAGTGGTAAATATGATATGTCTCCAGTGCAAGCCCCAAAATAAATACATTAATGAATTTCATGCAGCTGTGACTAACTTCGTATATTGTTGTTCTTTTCTATTTTTTGTTTAAAGCTACAAATCTTAATACTTGTAACTGTGGGGCGATGGTCGAACAACTGAAAGCTAGGTTTCAGCTTGTGAATTCCAACTTCACCCAGTCAGTGCAAGCCATGAAGATGGAAATGGAGGAGATTGCCAAAGAAAGGGACAACCTCAACTTGGAAACCATAAAGCTGAGGAGGGATATCGCCACAAAAGAAAAGCAGATACAGATCTACGAGAAAACATCCAAAGATGAGTTTTCCCAGTCCTTGGGTTCGGTCTACAATGTTTCCAGGGCTTTTCTGCACAAGATCGATTCGCTCTTCCCTGCACACATTGCCTTCCAGCTCACCTGTCCAAAACAGAGGGAACACCTGGAACAGATCCGCTCCAACTGCACCAACCTGTCCAGAGAGGTCGAAGACAAGCTCCAGCGTTACATGGACACCGTGGGAAATCATGTGGCAGGCATTCAGAATGAGAACATCCGCTTGAAGGCTGAAAACTGGCGATTCTCTGAAGACTACCGCTCGTGCAGGCAGGAGTACGCAGGCATGGTTGAGCAACACAAACAGAACCTAGACAAACTTCAGCAGAAGCACGATCTGGACCAGGAGAGACTCCTGAAGGAAAAGAAGAAGCTAAGCGGAGAGAAAGAGGTCTTAGAAAGCACCGTCAATTATAACGCTAAAGCGATTGAGAGCCTTATGCAGCAAATCGAAATTCTCAACAAGTCCAGGGTAAGAACGAACACCCGAGACTGATTGATATGCTACATAAGCCCCGCTTTTTGAGCTCTTTTGTGTTCTTAATCCAGATGTTATATAAAAACTTGGATATTTCAGGGAAAAAAACCCACTTAGTCATCAAAGACCTAATTTAATTTTCAACTGAGTCCTTCATCCTTCCAAAGCTTTTCTCGGGGGAACTCAATGACAACTGCAGACAGAGTTTCATGCTATTATGAAAAGTGATCCCATACAATTTGTCTGTATATTTTGTTGTAGATTTTCCTATAAAACTATTGATAAGTGCAATGATCTGCATTTGTTGATACAACAACTAGCTGATTTTGTGCAAAAACGTTAGCACTGCTGTTAATGACAGCCTCTGCAGTACAGAGCAAGTGCAGGAATGGTAACATAGAAAAAAGCCCATGCCTCACCTCTTTGAGATAATGAGGTGTTATATAAGGTGGATGAGATCAAAGCAGCATGACTGGTTGTTGGAAATGATCCAGCCTCAACTCCAGCAAGTGCAGAAGATGAGGGGGCAGCGGGGTATTGTCTGCCAGTAAAAAACTAGAGGGCAAAGAGGTGAAAGCAGGCAAATGTTTCTGCCTTTCGTGTTGAGTGTCTGCTATTGTCTGAGGAGAAATTTCGAACCTAGATGTGAAGCTTAGTGCAGTTTTGTGATTACTGAGGAAAAGTTTTTTCTTAAAGCAGAACATGATTTCATTGTTTTGATATTTTCTCTTGATTCACATGTTTTGTTGTGTTATACATAAATGAAAATTGAAGGCTCTATTTTCTCTCATGTTAAAACTGAACATTTTTGATTTTTCAGACTGGAGCCCTGGGCCATCAGCCAGGCATACCAGTACAGAATCGCTGGGCTAGTTCTTACTCTCCAAGCTCTACCAATTTCGGTCAGCAGGGTAAGACAGGGTCAACTGGACTGTTAGGCCAAGGCTCACTTGGATCATTCAATAAACCTGCATCAACTCTACTGGGTGCAACTGGAGCAACCTCCTCAAATACACCCTTGTCCACTGGGTCAAGAGTCAGCTCTCCTGGGTCAGGAATCAACAATCCAAATCTTAGCTCAGGTGGAATAGGCTCAAATAACCCATTACTGAGTGGGAGAGGGTCTTCATCCATCGGGTCTTCCTCTGGGTCATCAGTGTTGACTCCTAACCTTAGCTCAAATCCGTTTTCCTCGAATAAGCAAACATCAAATACAAGAAGCTCTGGCTTTGGATTAGGTTCATCCTCCTCCTCTTCCTCCTCCTCCTCCTCCTCCTCCTCCTCATCATCATCATCATCAACAAGTAAAACTACCTTTCCTTGGTTTGGGAGCAGTAACTCAGGTCAAAGTAAGACACCAAGTGTACCAGGGAGAGGAACATCAAGTGGTACCAGTACTGGAGCTGGATCACCATTTGGTGCAGGAAAACCCAATGGAATGACAGGTATACCCTTTAAGCATAAATAAATACATTTGTTTTACTCTTATTTATTATTCTCATTGTCAAACATCTAAATCTATATGATTAATAACTCATGGCGAGGTAATGATAAACCCCTATTTTCTTATGTTTAACAAATAGGCAACATTGCTCAGCACATACAAAATCTACAACGCCTGATCAACCCGCCTGGCCCACAGTAAGTATTGTATTTATTCTGAGAATTATAATTTATTGCAAGTATTGTAAGTTGCTGATTGCTGATTCCTCCTACATGATCAGGAGGTGAGCAACCAAGATGGCACATGGGTTCATCTTGAGCCCTTGAAGGTTCTTACCTATGTTGCTAAGCGAACGCCTAGCAACAGGCTAAAATGACCTCATTTAAGCATTTCTCCACCTATCTATCTGCGTCTGCATCCACAAAAGCTGAATGGCACATGGTATATTATTGCATCATCATGTTGCCTAGCAACCTTGTAGAAAAATAGGTTAAAATGACCCTTTTTATGCATTTATAAACCTTATAAAAGCATTGCATCATTTTCCTTTCACGGTCAACAGCACAACCAGGCCAAATAATACTGTAGAATGGGCATGTACTAGTATTGTTATTATACTAATGTTCAAAAGGTTGGCATCAGAAAGAAACGTGCAGGTTCTTAAAGAAAGGCACAGGGCAATAAAATATGACATTAAATGTTGTAAATGACCATTATTAATGCAGGATTATTTAAAAATAAGTTAAAATCAACATCAGCCATCACTTATGTTTTACTTAATGCTGAAAAGGGTGCTGATTAAAGAAGCAACGACTTTGACTTTGAATGTCAGCCTTTTGGGTTTGATTATAGACTCTTAAAGACATACAACAGGGTATAATACTCTCTTCACAAACCTGCACAGTCTAGCTCTTACTAAATTAAGTTGCCAGCTGAAGACCTGCAAGTCACTCAAACTAGAAACACTTGTGGGTTATTTGTGCACCAAATAAAATTGAAGAAGCAATGCATTTGCTCACGTACGTGAATGCGGCATCATCACGTACGTCATGCACTTTTTAAGCAAATGTGCTGCTTCTTTAATCAGCATGGCAGATTTCAGCCTCTGCTAACGTGATTAATTGGCCTTTTTAGACAAACCATTTTTTTTAGGTAACACAATGTGCGATGGAACACCTTACCAAAAATAATATTAAATACATAAAATAAAAAATTTAATACATAAATGTTTTAAAGTAGGTTTATATGTTATTTCTAAATAGGTTATATCAAAATTTTCTAGAAGACCCTTGTGTATAACACAGATTATCACTAAAGTTATCCTTTAACAACATGTTGCAGGTTTGATGTACTTCCACTTTATATACAATACCAAATTTTTGTCTTTCTTTCTTTCTTTCAACAGGGAGAAACAAGAAATCTCCAGAATGCTGGGTTAACCGTATCATTTTTATAATCTGTTGTTATCTGTTACACATGGCTTCTCATATTGAGTTCTCATATTGTCTATACATAAAAGTACTGTATAACACGCTCTGCTTACGACAGGTAATGTTTCAGTATGCATGTATGAAATCCATTCCAATAACTTGCACTTTTACATTTAAAATGTGAAGCTTTGTCATGCGTGTATGAATAATGGCATGTAGTATTTAGTATATAGTATTTTTACACTGTAAATACAAAGATAAAAATAAAGGTTTTGTTTAAGCCTAAGTATGTAAACTGTGCCTCTGGTCTCCATTTCTCTGTCTCCTTGTCTTGTTCTTTATAAACAAAGCTATTTAAAATATTATCCCATTCAGATCCGGAAAGAACTGTTTGTTTCTGTGTGCGTCACCTATTGTGTAACTAATTGTCTGCAGATGACTCCCAAGCCCCTCCTGTGACAGCTTATTGGCAACACGGTTTAATCCTTCCAACATGTTTATGTTTACCTGCCAACTTGTTAGTATGGAGGCAGAGAAAAATGGTAGGAATTTCTTGACAAGCACTTAAAAACAGTGCGTAACCTCCTTACGGCAGAGAACACGGATATCCATAATCTAAATAAGATCTTAAAATACCTCTCATTGAAAAAAAAAACAGGTGGGAAAAGACGGAGCAATTGCTACATGATGAGTGGTCTGACCACACCTTAAACAACCTTAGACATAGCAATCAGATTTTATCTTCTTTCTCCGATCACAGCCTGAATATTAATACAGCAGCTTTAATACAGACAAAAATATAAACAAAGCTACTGGTCTTGGATTAGTTTCATACAAAGGTCCATTTTATTTGGACCCCAACAGCTTCAGTGTGGAGCCAACATGGTCCAGTGGGGAAAAAACATCTTGAGAACAGACAAACATCCTGTTCAAAGAACTGTGAAAGGATGGGGACATGCTGTTAATTCAAGAATCAAAAGGGTATTTGTATTGGTGCCAATTAAATACAGCACTTAGGCTTGGGCGAGAGGGATAGGATATCCTTTGTTTAACAGTAGTGTTTTCCACATTTAGGATGTGAAATGCAGGAGCGCCAATCAGGGTATTAAAGGTCAGATGGTTGGATGCTACTGGGAGTCTCTTTATTGGATGCAATGGGACACAGGATGTGTTAAAACTACTTACTGGAAAATTATCTTGATGATGCTGGTCTAAACAAGTCTGTTTCCTGTCATGTCATCTCATTTTCCTGCCCCGTACATCATTTGTGTATTCTACGTGCACAGTTCACCACTGAGCATTGTCTGACTGACACAGTGGTCAATAACAACAATTGTTATGCACTTTCTATAATTTCTCATCCAGTTCAGGCTTGTCATAGGGCAAGAGGTGGGGCAGACTCTGAACAGACTACGAGGCTACAGGCTTAGTTTGAACTTTCCCACCTTACATTCTGTAAATTTAATTTATGCTTGAACAACTCCCTGAAGGTTGTTGTATTCATATTATTCCTTTTAACAGAACTAAAAATAAAGTATTATAAATATGTTAACATGTCATAAAGTGAACTTTATCACAGAACAATAGGACATACGAGATATACTTCATTCGAGACACATACAAGAACAATGTAACGTTACTTTTTTCTAAATTAAACTTTATTGACAAGTAAATTGTCAGGTGAAGTCAGGTCTGATGGTTTAGGAGTTATGGTGAGTTGTGTCTGCTTACAATACAAAGGTCCAAAGGATATGTTGATCAACTTTATCCACACATTTAACTTGTGCACTTGTTGGCACGAACTTGAAACTGACAAAATCTTATGTAAGTTGTCCAAAACTGTCAAATTTGCTGTAATGAGTAAATTTCCCCAGTGTGGCATTAAATAAAGTCAATGTCTAAGATCTTCCGTAAGCAATGCATGTCACTTTTTTTTTCAAGCTTTCTGTCACTTTGCCAAAACTGGACACAGTTTGAAATAAAGTGTAAGCAGTCTATCCACACATGTCCTGTTTTTTTGTTTGTTTAGGTTTTTAAAAATCTTTTAAAGCCTGAAACATGAAATAATTGCCAGGAAAGGTTTAGTGAACCATCTGACCATTTGTTTAAAAAAATAATTACATTTAAATGCTACATCTGGCATTTTTTAACTGCTTGTCTCAAAAAGTCACAAAAGACATGTATCAAATACGATACGCTGGGTGTTTAAGCAGGTCATTATTAAGGCCAGATGTACGTCTGGGTAAAAGCTAATCCAGCACATGCTCAGGTTAAGACTAGATAACATTCACACAGTCACTGCTGGCTGTTGACTGGGGATCTTGACCCTAAGAACTCTGGTCATTACTTACAAAAATATGAGGCATTTGTGCCACAGTCTGAAGGACCACCTCCCTCTACTTCCTATAAGGCAGGAAATTGTAAGGGTGGTTATGATTACGACCTCCTTCCTCACCTGGGGCTTCAGGACTGTGACTCTTTTGTCCGTGCATGCTAATGTCCCCTTTTTTACTGTGACTTCTAATTGCATTTCCTGTCTGTTGGGCTGTAGCTGCCGTCACACGGCTGCCCAGGATGGAAAAGACATCATGGAGCAAAACCCCTTTTTTTTGTCCATCAACACTGCAGAGTCTAGAGGGGAATATGAGGCTTTTTTTTCTGTTTGTTTTTACATCCTTCGGAGCAACCCTGACCTTCACCTTGACTTCGTTCAGCAGAAATGTTATTGGAAGAAAGGCGAAGATTGTTTTGTTGTTAAAGACAACAGGTTGCTTTCATATAATCTTTGTTTTAACAGCTAGACCTTTATGTTTTATGAAGAAACATGAAGTTCAAATGGTGACGTCAATATAATAAAATGCTCCACCTACAACTTTTCTTTATTTTACTGCCCCAACACGAAGACCACAATAATACCTTTCATTAAACTTTATATAGTAAATTATGTACAGATGTGTCTGTGTGTGTCTCTTAATTTAATGAAAGTACTAAGGCTGTCAGATTGTAAGTTCTGTATTTTTGTTTAATGTCATAGGCCTGTCATAATAGCTGTACTCTTCTACTAATTGGCAGGTTGATGGTTTGATCCCTTGTTTCTTCAGTCTGCATCCAAAACTATCCTTGGGCAAGAAACCAAACTCCGAGTTTCTCTCTGATGTTCGATACAAAGCACTAAGGCATAGAAAGAAGAGTTTGTATCAATAGATGAATTTTTTTTTTTAATTTACTGGCTTTTTTATCCAGTTGAAAAGCTCATGGTCGGGTTCAGCTTGAATTGCTGGACAGATGGAATTTCATTATGACTGATATGATGCAGAAATCACTGCTGAATCAATCGTTACCAAATGTTTGAAGCAAAACTGTAGCAGTTTCACTACTTCACATCTCAGCTGGAATGATTGATTTCTCTGCCAAATGCATATCAATTTAAACACATGTACAGTAGTTTTGCTCTAATGTTCTTTATGAACACCGTGAAAGTCACATTTGTGCAGTTATTCGCAGGCAGACTTTGACACTTTCCACTTTAAGACCAACACTTACTTGAAGCTCCTGTGATGACATCTCCTTTTTTTTGCATCAAACAGTCTTATAACTATTACTTTCCAAAATCTATTTGGATTAATGAATTGCACTGGAACTAAAATTAACACGTTGCAAGTTGCAGTCTGAATTGTCCTAAAAGCGAATGGCAGCAAACCGCATATGGACCAAGGTTAAAGGACAAAAAAAGAGTCAATGTAAAAGCTAACATCAATTTGCAAAAATGCTCAACATGGAAAAGCTAAACATGGTGCAGCTGAGACTAATGGAAAATCCATTTATCCTCCATTTGATTGGTTAATGAATCAAAGTAAAATGTAGACTTGATGATAATAAAATAACAATATATCAATGTGTAGTGAAAAAGTGAAGCAGTTTGTTGATTCTCTTGTTGAGAGGCAAAATAATTCAACAGAAAGTGCTGCATAGCAGAAACATTTACTGTTGTCTGCTAGTGTATCTGCAATATGTAACAAAGGGAAGCTGTACAAACAAGAAGCAAAAAGCCGGCCCACTCAAACCTGTTTACAAGAGGGTGCTGTTTATCTAATCAATTATCCCTCACATGCTGAGAACTCTATCCTACAGCAGGGAATATAGAGAAGATTATTGATCATCCAGTCTGCTAAGGGTAACAGTAGGTGCTGTATACATTACACACCTTAGAGAGGACATCACTCATCGCACAAAGCTCTTGAAGTTGTCACATCTGTTTATTTTGAGCAAAGCAGAAAATAATTAAGAACAAATGGCGAACTCGGTGAAAAATCCTCTCTTTCAGATGTCACTGATAATATCTTAAATTCATATGGGTATTTTTCAAAGGTTGTGCGACTCCTGGAGTTCCCCATTTAAATCATAAAAAGTTATGACAGAGGTCCAGTGCTACGACCCGGTGCAACACGCTGATAACAAAATTGGTCTGATAACAAAAATCTGTATCTCAGTCCGTGACAATGACAGCCCCTTCCTTATTTTTGCTTAATATTACAACAGTTTATGCGTTTGTTTATCTCAGTGTGTCATAGACCTGTAGTGTCTTTCTTTCAATGCAATAAAAGGGTTTCAGGTTCACATATCAACTTTGCAGCAGAAACATCCTTTATGACGCTAACCTGTGTACTGCTTCCATCTAGTGTCTGTGCCAGTGTACTGCTATACTAGAACACAAGGGTGTCACGAATGCCCGTTTATCTTTCTTTTGATTGTTTCTTTTTTACCTGCCTGAAAGGTACACCAGTTTACAAAGCAGGAAGTTAATGCAATTTATAAAACCCGAAGTTTGGTTTATTTTTTACCAAGTAGTAGCCTATACTGGCATACAAAGTCAAGAACAGAAAATAATCAACAGTACTCCATTTTTATCTCTAACTTCAACTTACTGCCAGCGCAGAAAGGCAGACACAAAATCTCTTTCAGAGCTGAGGGACAATTTGTCAGGTCCATGTGCTGACATGACAGTGAGAACTGTGGCAGGCAAACAGCTGTGCCTTTGTGTGACAACACCAGCAGAAGGTGTGAATGAATAATAGATTCAAATAGCTCTAATTATTGTATCCAGCTGAACGCTTTCTTTTATACTGCTCGTGGAAAACGATGCACACATATTTAAATACAACACCATATGCTATTATGAAAACCTTAATTATGACATTATTAATGCTTCATATTGTTTTTCTTCACAAAAAAATAAGAAAATTTACTGGGCTTGTCGATTGACTCACCATAAACATTATAAATTACGCCTTTATTTTATGCTATTATTGCCTTAATTCTTTGTGGTTTGGGTTCAACAAGGTGCTGGAAACTTTTCTCAGAGGATTTTGCTCCATATTGACATGATAGTGTCACACAGTTGCTGCAGATTTATTGGCTGCACATACATGATGCAAATCTCTTGTTCCAACCACATTCCAAAGATGCTCTGTTAGATTGAGATCAGGTGACAGTGGGGCGGTTTGAGTTTAGATAACTCGTTGTCATGTTTGAGATGATCTGAGATTTGTGACACTGTGCGTTATCATACTGAATGAAACCATCAGAAGATGGGGACACTGCCGTCATAAAGGCCTGAACATGGTCAGAAATAATACTCTGGTAAACTGTGGTGTTTAACTGATCCTCAAGACAGGCTCAAAGCGTGCCAGGAAAATATCCCCCAAGCATTTACACCACCAGCATCGTGAACTGCTGACACAAGGCAGGATAGATCCATGCTTTTGTGCTGTTTATGTTAAATTCTGACCAAACCTTGAGGGGCACATATGCATGAGTAGTCTTTATGGGCCCTCTCCGTTCTTTATCCATATCTTACATGATTTTATTTTATTTTATTTAAACAAATAATTTAGCTCATAACTGTACACAATAATCTGTAGTGTAGCCATTCATGAGCTGCTTTTAAAAACACATAAGACCAAATGTCTGCTCAGTTTGAAAGATCCACACATTTCTACAATTACATTATGTTTCAATGAGTTTTGCTTGGAGTATCCAGCTTAAGTGTGTATTATTTTCTTCATTTATATTCAGTATTTATTATTTTCTTAGCATAAAAAAAGCTTAAAGTGCAATCTTAGCTTTCTAACATGCTCTGTCCTCTCCTCATCCTTCCCATCACCCCAGGGTAACCCTCATTTTGCTTTCTCTTTTCACTTCCATCATCCTTTATCACAGCGGTCCCCAATCCCCGGGCCACGGACCGGTCGTTTGGTACCAGGCCATAAGAGTTGAGGCTTGGGAGTGAAATTCAAGGTTTTCAGGGCTTTTATCGGTTTTTAGCGTTATGTTTTTATCGTTTTTATTGTTAACTCGGTTTCCCTGGGTCATTTCTCGTGTGTTGTGAAGAAATCTTCTTCTTTTTTTTGGTACAAGTACTGGTTTTATTTTGTTGTATTTATCCGTGACACCTTAAACGCCGGTCCATGAAATATTGTCGGACATAAACCGGTCCATGGCACAAAAAAGGTTGGGGACCGCTGCTCTAACAGATCTCCTCTATCACTGTCTTCTAGACAAAATGAAGCATTCAGGACTGATTGCAGCCCCTTAACCTTACAGGATCATGCTGTTTTCAACCTGTTTGGCACTAAGGCACATCAGAGGTCAAACCAGATCATCAAGGCAAACCAGAATCATTATAAATGTACTTATCTTGCTAATTGTGTGTAAAAAGTGAAAATAAGTATCCATATTTACTTGTTTCCATGAAACTCTAATGACAGTATTGTACATGTCTAACAGCACTGTGTTGAAAGTCAAATTAGTTTTACGATATGTGCGATGATGTAACAGCCGCCGTCTGTTAGTGTTCCTTTGATGTTATCAAACATGAACGTTATACAGCAGTTTTTTGTTCTTGTGAAAACTGGACGATTTAGCAGAACATGAAACTGTGAGCGTACACGCGGACATATTTGTGTCCTGCCTGGTGGTGCTTCATAAGAACTAACCAAAGGTAAATAAATGCATCCGTCGCCATATAACTGACTACCTACATACTTTATTATTATTATTAATTAAGAAGCAATGTCTTTGTGTCATTTTAAAATACTATTTCATCAGCCTGAAACACTTGCTCAGAAATGCCTTGTTTACATCAGGGCCTCACTGGTCCAACATAAGCTGAAGCTGAAGCTGCTATTGATAGAAAAGACTGAAATAACTTTAAACTGCTGCTACATGCGCTCAGCTAGTATCACATAATCTAGAAAGGGACCTGCTTCAGTCTCTGGCTGTTTCTGAAATGAATGTTCCTGTGTTAATAGAGTAAAGTTGTGCTGGCTAACTCTGATAGAAGCACTGGCTCACTGTCTTTAGCAAATGCTCTTAGCTAAACCATTCTTAACCTGTTAGTTGTGCTCTGCTCACCTTTGTTTTGAAAGAAGTCTGTTAATGGCTCATTTCCCTCATTTTGCTTTCTTTCCCTGTACTTTTTTTCTGTTGTTTTTTGACACCCCAAATTTGATTCCTTGGTTTAAGAGATGACTTTAGGTGTGCATTATCAGTCAACTGTAAAGGTGACCCAAGCGTGGGGTGAATGAAATGATTTCGTGTCAGCACATTTATTCAAGTACTACAAACAAAAACAAACTTTTCATTCCTGTAGTTGAGGCTCTCATCCGTCCAAAGTCTTCCTCTGCTACAACTTCCATGCTACCATCTGAATGTCACAGGCTCATCAGCCTTGCCAACGTTTGTCCAATCTTCTTTTGTCTAGTTTTGGTGAACGTGGGCCAACTGTGGCTTCAGTTTCCTGTTGTTAACTGACAGGAATGACACATGGTGCGGTCTTTTGCTGCTGTAGCCCATCTGCTGCAAGGTTCAATTTGCTGTGCTTTGAGAGATTCCAAGTCACTTAAATCATATTTCTTCCCAATTCTAATGCTCAGAAATGTGTCACCAGAGGGTGGCCAGAAAATACCAACATGCACATTTTTTATTTTGTTCTGAGCAACAGAAAGTTCACAGAAGCAGTGGACCTGTGAGCTCATGAGAAATAAACGCTTTCTTCCTTCTTCAGTTTTGTTAAAATTTTATTTGAGAATTGAGTTTGTGCTTACTTACATGAATGCTTTGATGTCTTGGGAAATATTCATGTGCACTTCTTTATCGAACAGGGAAATGGTTAGTGTGGCTTGACCTAATTAAAATGTGACATCATTATTTTGTTTTTGTTTTTCATTTTTTGTTTTGTACATGAACAAAAGTGTAAAACTCAACTTCATTATGACCAAATACATGACCCTGCGTAAAACCAACTTGTTAGCTGTGTCTAACCATAGTCGCATTTGCTCGGTATATTTTTAGTTGAGTGAGCAAATTTGGAATATGTAACTAGGTCAGCAAGTCACACAAAAAACAATACAGTGAAACAAAAAGACTTCCATACGCAGTCCAGAGCCACATTTTATAGATGCCAAAATAATGAGATATGACTCAGGGATTACTAGAAACCTGACCATGTCAGAGTGTCAGGTTTCTTAGTTTACTGCTGTGTAATAAGCAAACTACTGAGTGTTACGTGCATACATACTTGTACAGAAGCTGCTGTCACCACTAGACCCCTGGTAAGCCATGGTAACCACTTCCTTGGCTGCATTCTCCTGCTTGCAACCTCAGAAGATGATTTAAAAAGCAAATTAGTCTATTTTTTTAATTCACAAAAGACTCCAATGCTATCCAGGGCACAAAGAATATTGATTTTAAAAGCACTGGTTGCAAGTTTAGCAACCATATTAGTTGCTATACAGATACAGGCTATGAAGTCCTGGTGATAACAGGTTATTAATCTTGAGCACTGACTTAATTTAATATGTGAGAACTTCAAATCCTGAAGGGACTCAATACAATTCTGTTGGCTTAGTAGATTTTCAATAAACATATTTTTTTTAAAAAACAAAAAAAAACCAAACATAAAGTGTACCTTCATACCGCCAGTGGACCTGTAGCCTGCTAGGTGTTCCCCTAAAACTCTGTCGTCACACAGTCACGACTGGTGCGCGTAACGTGTACATGCCATGATCATGTTCCTCCTCCTCTGCCTCCTCCTCCTCCTCCTCATCTTTCACATACATTAGGGTTTCCCTTTGCACGCAACAGCCATGAAATAAACGAAAAAATCAGAGTCCTCCGTGCGGTGCAGTCTTCCAGCCAATTCACCAACTGGAGTATTTGTGCACCACCATGCAAGCGGCGGGCACCGCGGCAGCTGATGCCGATGCTACTGTAAACAGTGGCAGCAGCAGCAGCGCCGCAGACATAAGCGACAGAGACGGGGCAGGGGAGAGGATGGAGAGGACGGTGCCAAGCGAACAGCAGCAGGACAGGACCAACAACCAGCAGCAGCATCAACAGACGTCCTCAACCCCGTCTGGAGTGCTGGGTGAGTATCGTAGAGAAAGATTGAGGGGATGGGGGGGGGGTGAACGGCAAAATGTGTGTGTGGACTCGCCTTCTCTGTTATCACAGAAAGCGAGTGTTTGTGTGCCTTTACCAAAAAAAAAAAAAAAAAAATAATGACAGAAAGAATGGGGATAATGGATGAACGATATGGTGCAGTCACTGATGCTTAACAGACTTCACTGAATGACTCACTGGGGAGACAGGAGGGATCCGTCTGGGACTGGGTTGAGGTTTCCGTATCCTTTAATTTCGCCGCTACACGGTGCGCATTCCGATTCAGGCAGGCCCGGGAAGAGTCCGAGGCAGGCTTCCTGGTCCACAGGTGCATGAAGGGCTGATATGCAACGGAGGTGTGTGTCCCGGCGGGCTGTCGGACACTGTGCGCTATACTCTGAAGACACTAAATAATACGCTGCGAGCTCAGATGTCAGCTGTGACTTTACACGGAGAAATAGCATGCTACAGTAGTGAGTAAGCAAGGGATGGATGGATGGATTATGAAGATGATAAAAAAGCAGTAAGAATTATATGCGCTGTCACCTTTTACTCCACTCATCTGTGACACTTCATGGGGGTTTGCTCTGTGGTGGTTTCAGGACGCATAGATGCCTTTTATAAAAGACTCGGGTAATAATCTGGGCCTCTTACTGTATAACCTTTACAGTCCTGGCCTGAACAGTGTCACCATAGCTACTGCTTTCATTTACGAACTGACTTCAAGCCAACCAGCGTAAACCACACTGGGGGGGAATCTGGTGGCACATAATATATATACATACATGAAAAAAACAACTTTAAACTTTCAAAGGTTTGGAAAGATATCCTACCATTTCCCCTTGTTCTGTCAGTCTGGAGGCTACAGCAGATTATCAAAGCGTCCGTCTTTCTGGTTTGTGTGTAGCGTGTTTGTTGAAGACTTCACGGATGCTTGCCTGCTGTTTGTCCATTGCATGCTGGGAAACCACCCTACAACAGCTTGACTTTGACTTGTCAACTTACTCCTGAATAAATATTTAAATTAATACTAAAATCAAACGGAAAAAAAACATTTTGAGAAGTAACTTTCTAAAAGCATTCTTGAGCTATAACATGCTGTCTGATGAATCCCAACAAAAATATGACACGGAGTAAACTAAGATGCAGTCTCATATTTGATTTAATATTTAGTATTTACTGTTACACTTGTTTTTTAGAGTCCCATTGCACTTGATAAATATCATAATTCTCATCCATTACGTGAGACCTCTCCCTTTTGTATCAGTAAACTAGATGCTAAAATCACAATTAATATTCAGGAAAGCAAAGCAAACTGCAAAATATGGACTGATATTGATATTCACAGCTGTGAAAAATATCTGATAGCCAGTGCTCAGTAAATGTAGTTTTATTTGTCATTTTATGTATTGATTTATGTATAAATAATATGATAAATATGTCGTGGGGTTTAAAATATACTCATTATACTCCAGTTCTTTGGTGTGCACCTGCTCTATTGCATTCTTATATTAAATAAGCTCATCATTTAATGATAATTTGACCCTAATTTGATAAATTGCTTCTGCCCGGGAGAGAAATTTGCATGTCAGATACACATTCAAGTAGAGGATTCTTCATGGCTTTAATAAGCGTTTCTGTCATGGGGAACCAGCGAGAACATCAGTGTGCGGTACTCTGAAACACACAGAGCGTGGAGTAGAAGCAGCCAGTGTCTGTGAGTTGGCTTGGGTCGCATCAATATGTCACACAAGACGTATTTCTGTTTACATCTGATTGATGTTGGAGTTTATTAGTTGTGCATTGCATGCAGTGAGTTGGTTTATTCCCAGCCACAAAATACTGTCACACACGAGATGGCAGCAGCATCGAAGGCCCTCAGAAAGAGGGCTAATACGTGCTGTAAGTAGGTGATGTGATATTGCAGAATGTGACATCCAGAAGACAGGCACACACTGAGAGAGTGTTACACTATAATTCAGTGAACTATGAAGCGATTCGCCCATCACCGTGGCTGTCGTTCCTGAGCATGAGCCACTGAAAACCAACGTGTGAAAGGCACAGCAATAAAAATGATGACTTCAGACTTCAGTGTATCATTAAAATGCAGAAGTGCGATGACGCTGCTGAGTACACTGAGGCCTGTTGGTTTGTCAGCACTTAATGTTTATCTAGAGAGGCTTGAAAAAGTAGCTTGTTAGAGAGTATTTACTCACCGACCAGTTTGCAGATCATTTGTTTGTTTGCCTCTCAGAACATTTGCTCAGTCACAGCACTGTTAACCTACACTGGAGATGACTCATTATTTTCTACATTTCAGTCCCTATGTCACCATGACAGAGCAAACACTTAATAGTGAATGGAAAATGTTGTGATTAAACTTTGTCTGTATTGAGCAAGTGACTGATATTAATCAAAAACTGGTCAGTTGTGGTTAGTATCTGTCTTTTTTTTCTCTTTAAACTTTGTTAACCCCAGTTTGACCCAGTCTCATCCTTTCTCTATATTACCTGTCTTCCTTAGATAAACTGTTTGGGAAGCCACTTCTGCAGGCCAGGCACTTTATTATGTCACGGAAGTCCTGGTTAAAGATGGTTCCCACAGAGAACTGTGATATACTGATGACATTCCCAGGTACAGTAAGCTCAAACGTGTCCTATTCGTTTCGTTTGTCCTGTGCTGAAGCCATTGCTGCAGAGAGAACAGTGTTCATTTAATATCAGTGATGGTCAGCCACCCACTTAGTCAGATGATTGTGACTGTAAGATGGGACCTTCCATTTACTGTGCTTGTATTTACACACCATCCCCTTCTGCAGTGTATTTTCATGAAGCTGTGAATTCGTTGGCCAAACCTTCACATATACAACATGAAAGTCCCATCCTATACATTATGTTGCATTTAAACATGATACCGTTTGTGTGGGGTCTATGTTAGACTGCTTTTTTTAAGTGCAAATAATCTGTGATGGCATGGAATGAAATTTTATGGCCTGAATAAAAACAGATTACACTCATTTGCTGATTTTATAAATACATATTGTACTTACATTGGAACACAGAAAACATATAAAATGTTTAACGTGAGATTACTGACCAGGACTGCAGGGGGGTCTCCTAATCCTCCATCAACTGTAAAATGTTGACCAAATCAAACATGTGGATGATAAAGAATGAGATTAGCATATTAGTTCAGGGCCCAGGTTAACAAGGACTGCCTTGGGTGCTGTTGGCCATCAGGGTGCTGGAGGAATCTGTGCTACTGTTGATGAAAGATAAAGAAAGAGGAAAGGGGGAAGGCATGTTGGAAGGTGTGCAGGAGACCAGGTAGACGGATTCAAGCTGTTTTACCATGGTGTAAGTAGGAAAAGAAATGAGGTAGGGGTAATCTTATTGGAAGAGTATGTGAATAGTGTTACTGAGGTGAAGAGAGTTTCAAAGTGCACAAAAGGGTAGATGTGGATAAAAAGAGAAAGAGGTATTCTAGAGTAAGTTGGATGAAGTGGTAGAGAGTGTCTGAAGGGGGAAGAGGGTGGTGATTGGAGCAGACGTCAGCGGACATTTGCGTGACGGGAACAGAGGTGTTAAGTGGGCATGGTGTTAAGGAGAGAAATGCAGAAGGACAGATGGTGGTGGATTTTTGCCCAAACTATAGAAACGGCTGTGGTAGGGAGGCAAGCATGACATATAAGATTGGAGGAAGGTGCACACAGGTGGATTACATCTTTTGCAGAACATGCAGTCCTAAAGAGATAGGAGGCTGTGAGGTGGTGTCTGGAATGTAGTTATAGGGAACATCAGATGTCTGTAGGATGAGTGAAGGCAGATATAAGGATTAAATAATGCAACAGTCAAAGGACAAGACAGGTGAAAAGGGAATCCAGGCAGGGTGGAGTGGAGGGACACGGTTGTCAAGGGTGAACTCTGACAGAAGGATGGCACCAAGAGTGAAAGGGATGGTTTATAAGATGGTAGTGAGACCTGCTATGATGTATGATTTGAAAATGGTGGCAGGAATATGACAACATTCCTCTCCCAAATTTCCAGCAACTGCTCTCCTCAGCCTGTTTACAGGCTGCTGTTAAAAGAAGAGGGGATGTTACACGGTGGTTTACATGATCCTGTCCCAACTTTATTTAAAGACATGTAATCATCATAAAATGGTACATTTTCTCAGCTTAAGTATTTAATGTTTTTTTTAAATGCCTTCTTATCAATAAAATGTGTTTATGCAATTTGTAAATCATTGCACTCTGTTTTTATCATCCCCATTATTAAGAACTGAGGTTGTATCATGAATTTAATTTAACTTAATTAGAGTAAAGAGATGGCTGAGACTGTTAAGATGTTTATTGTAGCAAAACAGGAATTGAAATGTAAACTCTTCGACACTGGATCTTACGATTACTGTGAAGATTTTTTATGTTTAAGAAAACAGATCTGAAGAATGCGGATCTGGTTTTTATGACCACTCTGAAAAAAACTTTTCTCTTCACACACTTCCTTTTGAGCCGACCTTCAGCGGAAACATCAGCTGCTTTGATTGTTTAGAGTTCAACTGTTTCCACCTATTTACGCTTTGATGTTTTAAGTCATCCATCTGAAAGTGCACACATGACGCACAGAATTGCACCTTAACTGTCTTATCGTGCGTACCTGCAGTTTTTAATCTAGGCAGGCACGCTTGAATTTTAACCAGAATATGTAGTCTTGTCGAGTCAGCTGAAGCAGTTTTTATCAACCATAAATGGCTCAGTATGACTTTATTCTAAGCAATCAAAGACAGCGGCTGTTACAAAATTGTAACTCAACAATGTGCAACAGTCATAGCTGAATGTGACAGAAAGAAACACACACGGCACATATTTATATATAAATTGCACCTGTTTTAAAGCGTTTCCACGTTAGATGAACTTAACGTTGTAAATGCTTTTCAGTGTGATGTTTAGTGTTAGTAAGGTCGTTAACAGTTTCATTACTGGTTCAAATTTTTCATAGAGTCAGCTGAAAAAGATTGATTGGTGACAGTCCATCCTCACTAGCTTTTAAAAAGATGTCTGTGGTAAATGGAGACAAGTATTTAACTGGAACGGCCTTCTACTGCCACCCCCACCTCCCACCTACCTCCCTGCTTCATGACACTTCAGTCAGAGCTGTGAAAAACTGTCTTTGGTTCAGCCTCCTTATGCAGCATCAAACATATAATTTCCTTATAATTTTGATAAACAACTAATTTAGACTGTAATAAAAATACATGTAAATGACATTAATGCGATTGATAAAAAATGTCAACATTTTTCCCTACAGATACAATAGATGACCACACTCTGCTGTGGCTCCTGAATCAGATTCGGGTTGGAATCCCACAAGTCAGCATCCAGGTTCGACAGCATAAACACAGCCAGGCAAACGCCTTCTTCATCACAACAACGTTCGAGAAGTAGGTAACTCAAACTGTGGCTGTGTGTGTTACACCATTTTGACATTTTATACCATTATTGATTTACACCTGCTTCATCTTAGCCACAAACAAATGCCCAGACTTAGTGTTGCCATCCTCTGCTAGATTTTGCCATTTATGGGCTTCGTGGCAGATAAATGTGTTTTAGTATTAAAGAACTGTGTGTTTATAGCTCCTATTCAGTTAGGTGCAGTTAAGTACAAAAATGTGGAGTATTAATTTTACATACATGATTAGATGGTTTTGGCATATACAGTTAGGCCCATATGTTTGTAGACAGCTATTTTTGTTTTTGTTTTTCTGTTACGTGATCTTGTGTACACCATCACAGTGGATTTTAGGATTAAAGCACAGAGTTTCAGCTTTAATTAAAGAGGTTAAAAAAATTATTTAAAAAAAAAATCTAACATAATTTTAAATATGAGGACTGTTTTTAATATTTGAAAAACCTTTATAGTCAATGACTGCCTCAGGTCTTGAACTCATGGACATCACCAAATGCTTTGAATCCTGTGTTTGCACTTTGTAGCTCTGTCTGATCAGTTTTGCAGCATTTAATTTGTCTGAGTCTGAGCTGAGAGTATAAACAGCCCTGTACACATCACAGTTCATCCTGCTGCTTCCATCAGCAGTCACATCATCGATAAACATGCCAGCCATACATGCCCATGCCATAACACTACCTCCACCATGTTTGACAGATGATGTGGTGTACTTTGTTTCATTAACTGTTTCAATTTTTCTTCAGACTTTTCTCTTCCTATCATTCTGATATAAGCTCATCTCTATTTCATCTCTTCTTTTTCCAGAACTGTGCAGGCTTTTTAGATGTTTTCTGGCAAAGTTTAATCTGATCTTCTAGTTCTTGAGTTTAACCGGTGGTTTTCTCTCATTATTTACATTCATGAAGGCATCTGTTGATTGGAGATCTTGACAATGATACCTCCTCCGGAGCGTTCTTGACTTGGTCTGAAGCATTTTTGTTAACCAAGGAAAAAAATTCACAATTCATCCGCTTTAGTTGTCCTCTGTGGTCATTTTTTTTTTTCCGTTGGTGTTGAAGAGCTGGCAAGTACATTCATTCTTTTTAACAATGTACCAGGGTGGAGAAATGTAAGAAATGTAATTTCTAGTGTTAGAGTAAAATTATTTTGAATACATGTGACAAGTCATCCTCCACCTCCACTTGTATTCACTGCAGTTTGATATTCACCGGCCCTTAATGTACCTAAATAATGAAACATTTTCAGTGCAGCATCTGTTCAGTGTCAGTTCTCCATCAGGGTTTATGCTGCTGTTCATTCACCCTCAGCTTACTGCGAGGAGCGGAGCAGATGGGCATGCACAAGAACGTTAAACCACAGTTTGGTGGTGGCATGCGGCGCTTTTCCTGTGAGGAGGACAACATCTATGAGAACATCGAGAGCGAGCTCTGCTTTTTTACCTCTCAGGTTAGATGCCAAACCCTGGGTCATGTTATGTATGGATGTCAGTATTGTTTGAATATCTTAAACAGTATAAACTGTAAATTCAATGGATTAAAATGTATGTTTTCTTTTTTTTTCCTGCTTTGTGTTCGTGGTTTTGTTCAGGAGCGTCAGAGCATCATTAAGTACTGGCTTGATAACCTGCGAGCCAAGCAGGGGGAGGTCCTTCACAACATTCACTTCCTGGAGGGACAGCCAATCAGTATGCTGAGGTTTTTTTATGAGCACTTTATATTGAGGCATTCCTTAAATACTTCACGAATGGATTTGCTTTTAAATGCAATATTTCATATTTCAACTGGTGTACAAATAGATGCCAAGTTTATCATGAAAATCTCATGTTCTAATACAAGAAGCCCCTCACTGAAGACTATCAGGACATCCACTGTTAGAGTTTTACCCTTTTCACTAAAATAAACTAAATGTATTGTTTTTTGCTGGATTACAGAAGATTTTAGAATCCATGTTTTTCCAAACTTGATGTGTCCTCTTTAGTTCCAGAGCTGATAGCTCGGGGGGTGATCCAGCAAATGTTTCCTCTTCATGAGCAGAGGATACTCAATCAGCTGATGACATCTTGGGTCCAGGCTGTATGTGAGAGGCAGCCCCTTGGTAGGAAGATTTACAATTTTACTTTGGAGGGCAGTAAACAGAAGGCCACCATTATGCCTACACACAGTTATAAGGAATATTAAATGACACTGTAAAACATTATGTGATGCCTTCAAATCCTAAACCCTCAACATTTTCAATTTTTCTACTTTGTAGATGACATCTGTGACTACTTTGGAGTGAAGATTGCTATGTATTTTGCTTGGCTGGGTTTCTACACCAACTCCATGCTTTATCCTGCTGTCATTGGCTTTCTCCTCTGGATACTAGCAGAGGCTGACCAGGTACTCGGAGCATTTTTTTTTCTTTCTTGAAAACATTTATACATTTTTGGACAGGGATTTTTGACAGTAAATCTGCCTCTGTACACCACCAAATCAAATCAAATCAAATCAAATCAAATCAAATCAAATCAAATCAAATCAAAATTTATTTATGCAGCACATTTAAAAACAACAAATTCGATCAAAGTGCTTCACAAATTAGGAAATAAATAAAATAAGACAAATTTACCAAACAGCAACTCAAGACAAGACAGCCAAATGATAGTCAAACCAACTTAACTCAGAGCCAAGGTAAAAAGATGAGTCTTAAAGCGAGATTTAAAAGACTGAATAGACTCAGAAGTGCGAATGGCAAAAGGGAGATTGTTCCATAGTCTAGGTGCTACGATAGCAAAGGCACGATCACCTCTGGTTTTCAGCCTAGACTTGCATTAAGAGCATCTGGTTTGATGATCTTAGTGTTTAGTGATACCAAAGTGAGTTTCAAATAAAGCAGTCAATATGTGATTAAAGTGGCATGCTTCAAATACTCAGAAGTAACTGGACAATTGACTGCATACAGACGAAGCCCGTCCCCTCATTATTTCATGACTAATTAGGAAAAGATCAAAGCTCTAGAGCTGATTCCAAGTGTTCAGCTTGTATTTGGTATCTCTTCTGTTATCACTATGAGGTCCAAATAGGTGTTGATGCAAATGCAGGTCATCATTAATTAGAAAAAAAAAGAGACGATTGTTTGATGACAGAATTATTTCCAGGAAACAAAACTTCACAACATGTAGCCAAGTCAAAAACACCCTTGAGGATGTAGGCGTGTCATTGTCAACAATCGGTAATGTAAAGAATTTAAACAAGTCTACATCAAGTCTACAATCAAAAGTTGCCTTCATGTATGGAAGGGTTTGTAAACACTCAGTATTTCCTTGTTCCTCTTGTATTTCCTTGTTGTAACAAGGTGCAAAACATTGGTTACACTCAATAACAAAGAGGCCAGATTATGCTTCACCAGACAACACCTAGAACACAAGAGCCTGGACACTTCTTTGGACACGTGAAACCAAAATCAACTAGTGAAAAGAAAAACATGAAGAAGTAGAGAAACAGCTCACGAAGCATGCCACATTATCTATTAAAACACGGTGGCGGCAGTGTCATGGTATGACTGCAGTGGAACCGGTTCACTAGTGTTTGCTGATGATGTGACTGCTGATAGAAGTAATGGGATGAATTGGAAGTGTAAAAGGCTATACTCTCTACTCAGACTCAGACAAATATTACAAAACTGATCAGATAGTGCTTCACGGTGCACGTGGATAATGAAAAATGAAAGTATACGGCAAAGACGTTTACAGGGATATACTTCAGTGGCCGGGTCTGTCATCCAACGGAGCATGCTTTTCCGCTATTAAATACAAAACTGAATGTAGAGACCCACAAACAAGCAGCAACTGAACACAGCTAAACAACCTGAAAGGATTTTCAGGATTTTATTTTAAAAAATAATCTTTATTTTTAAAAATATGCCAGTTTGTCCAATTTCCTTTGAGCCTCTGAAAATGGAGGCCTGTGTATAAAACCAGCTTTAATTTCTAAGCAGTTTATGCCAAACCTTTGTAAAAGTCTTTGAATTAAACATGAAAGTCTACACTGCAGTCACACCTTGATTAATTTAAAACCCACGGTGGTGGTGTACAGGGGCAAAATTACAAAAAAAAAGCATTTTAATCTCAGGAAAATATTTTATCTTTTCTTTAGCTCGTTGTGGAAATTGAAAAAATGTATTTGCGTAAAGCAAATTCAGAGTATTATGTCATCAAACATAAGGCTGTCGACCACTAAATATTCAAATAGATGATAGTCGATCTACACAGAAATAATCGTATTCGTTTCAGCTTATCGTTTTCTGGTTTGGTTCTCCTGACAGTATAAATGCTCTGGCTCAGAGGCTTTTAATTTGAATGTGTGAGATTGAAAAGATAGCAGCCCCTGACAGGAAGTAGGCAGCTTTGATTTATGGTCAAGCTGACGTGCTGGCACGCTGAAAAGCAGAACAGACAAAAATCCCTCTTCACGATCAAACAGTTGATATGTAACATGTAAGGAGTAAACACTTGGGTAATATGCATGAAAGTAAATATGAAATTTCCACTGAATTGCCTCTAATGTTTTTCATAAAATGCTTAAACTGTTTATAAGTTAAAGCAGCACATGATACAAACTAAATAATCTAATCAGTGGCACTGCATGGTATAACTTTATCATCACATGTTACAGCATTTTGTCTTTGGTTTTCTAATGCTCCTGCTCAGACCAGTCAGGATATCTGCTGTGTGGTTTTTGCCCTCTTCAACGTTGTGTGGGCGACTTTGTTTCTGGAGCGCTGGAAGAGGCGAGAGGCAGAGCTGGCTTACAGGTGGGGCACTCTGGATACCCCCACCGAGTCCTTAGAGGAGCCCAGACCTCAGTTCAGGGTGAGCACTGTTTCAGATCTTATACCACCAAACATTTTTCGGTGATAATGATAATAAACTTCTAAAGCTTATTTGTTTTAAATTAATGAATTTAAACGCAGACTTTGAATTATTTTATTCAGCATTTCCATTTTTATCAAAGTAAAAAGCTATATTGCTGTCTTTGCATGATGCAAGGGATCAGTTACTCAGTTCTGCAGCAACTCAGTTGCGACACAATACCAGGAAATGCGATCAACGTGTTTCTAAGAGTAGTGTGTGAGTGTGAGTGCGTGGGGGGTGAAGGTGTCCAACTCACTGTGTCGTGCTGTGAAGAATGAATAGAAAACTGAACGGGGGTGGGTAGTGCCTCGAAAGGGGAGTGTGGGAACTCCTTAGCACAAGCCCGGCTAGCTCAGTCGGTAGAGCATGAGACTCTTAATCTCAGGGTCGTGGGTTCGAGCCCCACGTTGGGCGTGATAGCTTTTAAAGAAGACATACATGTAACCGGAAGTCCTACAAAATAGGAAGATCTGACTTCTTGGCAGGAAATGTTGCAAATTGTACAGATGGCATGAGTTGGATGTAACAAATTATATACAGAGAATTAGCTGTTTGCTGTGGAGCGCACTATGATAAGACATCTCATCTCATTTTTACACTTCAAATGATGACAAAAATCCGAAAATAGCTTCCAATCTCATATTCAGCCTGGCCCGTCTGTTCCCTCCTCCTCTGTTGTCTCTGCAGGGAGTGAAGCGTTGCAGTCCTATAACTGGCTGTGAGGAGTTCTACTATCCGCCCTGGAAGAGAGCTCTGTTCAGATGGCTGGTCAGCCTGCCCATCTGCCTCCTCTGTCTCTGCTTCGTCTTCCTCGCCATGCTCCTCTGCCTGGAACTGCAGGTTTGACACCCAGAACAACCGTGTGCAGGTTCTGTGAGACAAGATGAATTTAATATAATCATGGTGATGATATATATCTGTGATTAATTCTACCTTTAACAAAATAAATATATAAGGAGTTTAACAAGAGAGGTAAAAAGTGAGAACAAATTTGCTTCAGACCAATAAAGTCTATCTTTATTCTATGTCATAAATGTTTTTTTGTTTTTTTGAATAAAAGCTATGAATAATGTAAGATCCATGTCAACTGGTAGTCCTGAGATTTGTGTAATGTTTTATTTTCTAAAACAGGTTAAACAGACCATAATCAACTATACCTCCTACCAGCTCACATTCATTTAACGGCCTTTTAAAAATAGCCCAGGGATTTGAGATATGAATGAACAGGCCATTAAAAATGTATTTCTATTTCACCTTGCAGGAAGTGGTGATGGAGATTCAGGAGCTGCCTAGTATTACAAGATTCATTCCGAAGATACTTCTGGCCATGACAGTAACTGTATGTGATGAAGTGTATAAGAAGATCGCCTACTGGCTCAATGACATGGGTAAGAAGAAATTAAATTTAATGAAGCGTACTTGCCCATGACCGTGATTTAGTTTATGCAACTCTTTGGTAGGTAGAAGGCTGTCCTATGTCCTAGTCTGTAGTTTTACTTTTTGTTAGAGGAAAAACTGCTGCACACTGAATAACACTATTCTTATTTGCATTTCTTCGCCTAGAAAACTACAGACTCCAGAGTGCCTATGAGAATAATCTCATCATCAAGATGGTTTTTGTAAGTCATTATTTCCCCTCATTTGGGGCTAAACACAGTTTACCATGAACGAGTGAGTGAGTGAGCGTTTGCCTTTCTGCAATGTTTTCCTTTTGTTTTGCAGTTTGAATTCATCAATTCTTACCTTAGCCTTTTCTACATTGGATTCTACCTCAAGGACATGGAGCGACTGAAGGAGGTAACCACAGTTTTATTTATTTATTTCTTTCATATTTATTTATAAATATGAATATTTCATATTCATATAAATATTCATATTTATTTCATTTTATCTGCAAATGCCCAAATGTCACTTTGCTGAACACTGGGCACCGTGGCCCAAAGTAGCAACTCTACACTTGGAACTTGGCAGTTTGTAGTAATAATATTGTTGTTGTCAGCAATTTTATCAACCAAACTGATTAACCAAGGGATTTTTTTCAGCTGCAGACAGCTTGGTAATTAAGTTAAAATGAGCGCCATATTTCATTTAGTATTTTGGGGCTTTTCACATGAGCTCATTTTCATTTAAGTCAGAGTGTGGAAATAAAACATTACATTAATGGCTGTTTCCAACATATAATGAATAAAGATAACTTCATCTGATTTGTTATAACGGTTTTTGATATTAACTTTATATCTAAGTCTATTCCCTTCTGAGTCCCAGGGGGATCCCTGTCAGTCACAGTGCAAACAATGCACGGTGCAGTATAATGTGTGAGAATAAAGCATAAAGAACTGAGGGTCGCTCAAGAGTTTTGCACAGCATGGTATAATAATGAAACACTGCATTTGTTGCTCTAAGCTTCTGTAGATCACACAAGATCAAAGCTTTAACAGCAACACCCACAATTTCTTGTACTAAGCACCAGTTTATTCTGAATCCCAGTGTCTGTGTTTTTTCCAGTCAACAATGACTGGGTCTTGATTTGATGTCATTCTTACATTCAGCACAGTAACAGATGCCGTCCTTCTCTTCACAGATGCTAGCTACTCTACTGATTTTCCGCCAGTTCCTACAGAACATCAAAGAGGTCCTTCAGCCTTACCTGTATGAGCAAAACAAGCTCGGTGTATTCACCCCAAAGGTGCTGTGGGAGCTTCTCCAAGCCATCGTGCTAAAATATGGCCGCCTGGCTCTGGGAAAGGCTCAAGCTTCAATGACATCCTATTCCTTTCTGAGTCCCAGAGGAATTCCTGTCAGTCACAGTGCAAACGGTAACCCAGAGCCAAAGAGAAGAGGGGATCTGAAAGCAGGATTCAGGCTGACAGAGGAAGAGTGGGACATGACCGACAGTGCCATGAAGCAACGTAAAGTCAGCTTCACCGAGAAGGTCGACTACCAGGATGTCACAACGGACACGCAGGCAGCGGATGACAGCTCCCTAGAGGACAGTCCCACGCTGGTGGAGGAGGGCATGGATCCTTCCAGTATTTTTGATAGCTGCGATGAGGACAGTGATTATGAAGTGCTGCCTCAAGTATGTGCTTTGCTTAATTGAACTGTGTATCAGATTCGATTGCTGCTTTGTATTCTTGCCGTATGTCTTTAAAATGCAAAATTGACGTCCTTTGCTTTAATAGGTATCAAAGGTCTCTCAATATTACATTGTGCTGTTTGAGAGTCATTTAACTCACAATATCACAACTAACGTATGCACTGCAAAGCTATAGAATTAAAGCTCCTGTTACTAGATTAGCAGTCTAATATTTCCTTTAGCAGGACACCAAAGAGAATACCACCATGCCCTCTGTCTGTCAGAGAAGAAGGAATGTGGGGGAGGGCAATGATGACAAGAAATCATGGATCGATCCACCGGAAGAGCCAAAAGCTGTCACTCTGACCCAGGCCGAGATCGAGAGTTGTATGCAGACATACGAGGTAGGACTACACTTAAATTCATCCATCGCCATGAAAATAATTTGACATTTAATAGAAATTTTGTTGCTTAACGACAACTTGACCCCGACAGGACACACTTCAGGACTACCAGGAGATGTTCATTCAGTTTGGCTATGTGGTGCTTTTCTCTTCTGCGTTTCCGCTGGCGGCCATGTGCGCCCTTATCAACAACATCATCGAAATACGCAGCGATGCCCTGAAGCTCTGTACCGGTCTGCAGAGACCGTTTGGGCAGAGGGTGGAGAACATAGGACAATGGCAGGTCAGTGTGTGTCATGCTTTGAAAAATGTCAGAAAAGCCTCCAGGCTCCAGTGTGCACAGCAGGGGCATCTGATAATATGTAAATATCTCTCCCTGTGTATCGCCAGACTGCGATGGAGGCCATGGGCTTGATAGCCATTATAGTTAACTGCTACCTGATTGGTCAGTGCGGGCAGCTTCAGCGTCTGTTCCCCTGGCTTAGTCCTGAAATGACCATCATCTCCATCGTCTTGTTGGAGGTATTTGCAGTCGTTTAGATTTGGCAGTGAAGACTTGTGTTTGTTTTTTGTAAATGTGGAAAATGATATTTTCTTATATTTATTGTGATTTTTGGTATTTGTATCAATAGAAATATTAAAGACAGGCGGGAGGGGGAGAATGCCATTGTGCCTTGGTGGAACTGTGTGTTGAGAGTGTCCCTTTGTGGTCTTGGTGGTTTACAGCACTTTGCAATCCTCCTAAAGTACATCATCCATGTTGCCATCCCTGATATCCCTGGCTGGGTTGCAGAAGAGATGGCCAAACTAGAGTACCGACGAAGGGAAGCTTTCAAGGTATAACTGTGATAGCTTGAAAGACCTTCGGCCAACGTAAGGCTTGCTGTTGGCTGCATACTGTATTGTGTTTTTGTATATCTCTACATTTGTGCCCCTTGGTACCTCATGGTGTGCATTATCCAACAATAAACACCAGTGAATGAAGAAGTAACTGTATGTGTTTGTCTGTATAGTCTTGTTGGCACCTTGTCTTGATGATAAGTCTTGTTATAGAGATAGCAACACAACTATGAGCCAAATGGAAAAATCTAGATATTTGTATTTATGTTTGCATTTCATCACTGTTAGTATATATATTTTAAATGTATAATATTTCAATGTGTATTTCTACATGTATTTATCCCTCATTTTCTCTATCTTTAATGTCAAACTTCTCCCTCTTAGAAGCATGAGCTGCAGGCCCAACAACACTTCCAACAGCAGCTCAGGCGCAGGCGTGAAGAAGAAGAGCTTCAGCGTCATGCTGAGCTGCAGGCAGAAGCCCGTCAGGAGAGCGACTGCCATAAGGCAGACACCCAGCACCAGCATCACCATGACAAAACACAAGGAAGTAAGCCAGGGGACAAGCCCAAGAGACCAAGCTCTCTGCTGGGAAACAACAATGTGATGAAGCTTAAGCAGATCATTCCTCTCCAGGGGAAGTTCTCCTCCGGCACGTCACGGTCCCCGGCTCAGTCCCCAACGGGAGGCGAAGCAAAGCTTCCAGGATTTCTGAAGTTCTTGAAGTCACCTGAGGTGAAAAAAGAGCCAGCAGTGGCAGTTGGAGCCACGCAGGGGTCAACAGTGACCTCTTCAATTCCCCCTAGTGGCCAGGAGAGGTCACAATCCCCCAACCGGACATTCAGTCCTGGGAAGCTGTTCAGCTTCAGCAAGTCAGAGGGTACTGTGGTGTGCGCAAATGGGACACAGCTGACCACCCAGGCTGCTAACACTCAACCCAATAGGGTTGAGTTAAACACATCCTCAGAGGAATTACCCTCGAATGAGTCAGATAAAGGTGAATCGAAACAACTGACTGATTTAGAAAGCTCCAACTCAAAGACTTAATAAATGATCAGCCAAACCAGTGTATTATTATAAAGTGGAGAGCAGCATACAAGTGACATTGATGCACCTGCACTGTAGGAGAACATTAGTCATGAGGACCACATGTAAAGTCAGCGAGGATTAGACTTTCACACTTCATGCAACTTACTTCTCACAAAACGTTAAACTGTATCTATTAACACTCAACTATCTAACTTCCATGTAAAAAATGTACAGTAATCATAACTCCTTGAGTGGAGCTTGAGTAACCTTTAATTAAGGTTCAATTACTGCATGAGCGGTTTTCAACAGCACCAGAACACACTGTATTGATGTGAAGGATCGTTTCCCCCCCCCCTCAATTTCCAGGACTTTATCACCAATGAGCCCTTTTGTCAGAGGTCATGAGCAGCAACTTCCCATTCTGCATTTATTTCTCCTTCATTTTGATGCCTGTATAAAATGCATGTTGCATTATGTGCATGCATTACTTCTCCATCGTGTCTTTTTAGTTGTGAAGCACTTTCAAAGCCATTGTATTCCTCCGCAATAGGTCAGATTTATTCACTGTGACCATAAAAAATATTCTATTTTTCTTAACTTTGATTTTCTATGAATTATTTTACTACATAAATTAGCGAATGTACTTCCTTGATGCAAATAAATCTCACTTTAATAAACGCCCATCGAGAAATAAAACACTCACTGTATGACTGACCGCACTGCTGGATCGATTTCTTTGCTGGATGTAGGGCTTGAATTAAAACGCTCATATACATTCAGAGGCCAGTTTATTAGGTATATCTGTTCAGCCATGCAGACATAGTCCAGAGTTCAAAGTTCAAACTGAGCATCAGAATGGGAAAGCAAGGAACACATGGATGTTGGTGCTAGAGAGGTTGGTCTGAGTATTTTGGAAACTGAGCTGATAGGTAGACAACAGTAACTCAAATTATCAGGATCTCTGAATGCACAACATATCAAACCTTGAAGCAGATGGGCTTCACAGCAGAAGACCAAAGCGGGTGTGATTGTTGTCAAGAAAAGAACAGGAAAGTGAGGCTACAATTTGCAAAGTTTAACCAAAACTGGACAATAGAATATTTGAGCAATTTCCCCATTTGCAATAATTGTGTGATCCTATCATGTCAATATGGACGAAAATCTCTGAAAAATGCTTCCAGCCCCTTGTTGGATCTATGCTGTGGAGAATTCAGGCATTTCTGAGGGTACAAGTGGGTCCAACCAATTATTAAAAGAACTGTACTTAATTAAATGGTCATTGGTGTATTCTCTTATATAAACATGGTATTAAAAGGTATAGCTTTCAGGTGCCGAGCTATAAAAAAAAAAAACAATGTTTAAAGTGTTGTATATTACCTGCATATTTGCACATGCAATCAGAAAGAAGGATCTTTCTTCAGTTTCACCCCAAGACTGGCTGCTGATTACAGAGTTATCATCTTTACTGCATGTCACAGAGCAATCTATACAAGAACATCCAAAACTGACAATACAACTATACAATCAACTCAAAGCAAAACAACAAACTTAATCAAGTGATGGAATACAAACCATAAGACATCAGGAGAAATGGGTGACTCTTTTATATGAAGCTAAAGAAAATACACTGCCTCTTTCAGGTTTAAAGTAGTACTTGTGAAATCTACGTGTACTCTCGTTCCACTGACCTGCACAAGCAAGAAAGTGAACATTCATGAGTCAGCCACACTGATAAAACCTCTGAAAGATGAAAAACACAACATCTTCTGCAACGTCCTGCTGGAAACCTTGCGCATTCATCTGGATGTTACTATCACCCACTTTCTCTTAAATAAAGTGGGCGTTTAAACAAAGTACATAAGTGGATTAAGGACAGCACTTGCTTCTGGCCAAACATCAAACTGCCCAGGAACAGCTCAAGCAACACAAAGAGCCCAAAGCACTGACCCATCCCTTAAATTCCACACACTCAAAGCTGTTGCACGAGGGGAGATCGACATGACATAAGGTCAGTTTTAATTTTGTGGCTGGCTCGTGTACACTGTAGCAGGTTAAACTTTTCAAAAGTATTTCTTTCATAAGGTGCAAAAACTCAACAAATTAGTTAAATGCTTTTGTTTCATTTACACAAACTCCCTACAGCATAAAAGTTGTCTTAACAATGTGAGGATAACTACAGCTAGCTTGGGAAAGAAAGTTGGAGCGAGTCTTGTTACCTGATAAAAAGGTGAGGGCAATCACAATACACATACTGTACAAATATACAAGATTTGCAGAGCCTTGGGAGCAGCTTCACTCTTTGCAATGTATGTACTGAACCTTGTTGATCCAAAAATATTTCCTCAACATGGCTCAAATGACTGACGTGTTTAAGCACACGAGAACAGCACATTTACAGCTAGGATGCTCAGTAGTCCCCCCAAAACAACAGTATGGCTAAAGTGTAAATTTACACATATTATTCAGTAAAATACTGTGCTGATGGTGCCATTACAAAGATCCAACTGCTGAAGTATTAAGAAGCTGAGATTTTAGCTACAAAATATGTACAAGTAAAAATTGCATCCTCTAGTATAAATATTGGCTTGGATGTTTTCTTACACCAAAGTCCATCCAACTCTGCAGTGCTTAATCTTCCTGAAACACAATGTAAACCAAGGGGCACCCTAAGACGCAAGTGGAAACACACTCACTTCCACATAAGGCAATAAGTCATTATAGTTATTATTCATCGGGAGAAAACAAACATTTCTCGATCACTCGTCTTGTTTCTGCAACGCAGCTCACAAAAACAAACCCTGAATCTAACGTTAAACCTAAACCACTATTAAAATAATTATTTCCACTTATTGTAATGGCAGTAATCTTTAAAAAGATTACCTAAAATGACATATGAACAATTTCTGTTGTTACTTAATTCAAAAATGTAAGTTCCTGATTGAAAACTATCCACAAGGTCATCTCACAGCACATGCACATTTCAGATATGTGTGAATTACTGCAACTGTAAACCTTTAAAGGGTCAGGCCAAAAGCTTCTTTTTTTTTTTTTTTTTTAAATCCCTGGCATCTTTAAAGAAAAACTACATGGGTGTAAGTGGAATAAAACCACAGGGACTGGGCAATAAGGAGGTAGATGTTTGATCATTTTAAGACTACTATGAGAAAAAAAATAAAAAAAAAACTGAAGTAGAAGTATGGCCTCCTCAAAGGGAAGAAAACAATGCATGAAAGCAGTGAATAAACTGAGGAAAAAGGTATTTGGTTAAGAAGGAGCTCTAAAGTCAAGTCCAAACATTAGGAACAACTTGACAGCTGTGGTCTGAAATCAAACTGCTTGTGCAGCTGTGGCAAACTTATTTGCAAACATGTATTTTGCATCGGCTCGTGCATTTTGTCTGAGTGGGTCAGTCTCTACTCGGAGAATCGATGGCGCAGCAGTTTATGAAGCTTCATTTGGCTCTCTGTTGTCTGTTCTTGCAATTTTTCGTGGAGGTGCCGTGTTCTCCCCTTCTGTTTGTTCCTGTTCTCGCTTTTTTGCCGCATTCTGATGGAGTAAGGAAAAGGACATTAACCACTGAACTTCAACATAATGGAGACGTGCCATCATAGACAATATAATTAGCACAAACTGCTTCCTCCATTAGATGAACGATATTTAAAAGCCTTTACCTTTTTATCCCACTGTTGATGTAGATATCGTAATAAGATGTTTGTCTTCTCTGTGACTATGACTGAGGAACAAAAACACAGAGATGATCTGATCATGAGAAACACAAAAGCACACAATGCAAAAAGAGAGAAAAAAATGTAGGAATGCATAATAGATGCAGAGTGTTTATGTAGAGTGACTTTTGGGGAAGATGCAGACATCAATTTTTAGGGAGTAAAAAGAATTGTGATATCAATGTATCAGCCAATAATCTCTAAATGCATAAATAGGTATACAATATATTTGAGTCAAAGTGAACATGTTAAATGATGAGCCATCTCCAACCATATAGAGCATTTTATAAATGATTTTGCAAGCATACTTGACTGCACACATCTAACGCCTACTGCTGAGAATAACAATATTAGAAATCATATACAGTGCTGTAAAAATGTATTTGCCAGCTTACTGATTTCTTTCTTTGTTTGTTTTTTTCCCATATTTGTCAAACTTGCATGTTTCGGATCAAACAAATTTTAATGTTAGACAAAGACAACCTGACTAACTGCCTGTTTTTAAATGATGATTTCATTTATTAAGGAAAAAAGCTATCCAAAAATACCTTTCCCTTTCCTGATGCATGCTCAATCATCCAGGTAAGTAGATTCCAAAAGGTTGATTCTGTTCATCTGGACGTAGCATTTTCAATGAGAGAAACATTTCGTCACTCATCCAAGTGACTTCCTCAGTCTCAGTTCAGCAAGAACTACAATCAAATCTCTGTGACAATTGGTAATGAGTCTTTCACATTGCTGTGAAATTGCTGAGTAATTTGGCCCACTCTTCTTTGCAGAATTGTTTTAATTCAGCCATGTTGGACGGGTTTCTACCATGAATGACCTGTTTAACATCATGCCAAAGTGTCTCTATTGGACTTACAGTAAGTCTAGACTTTTAGTCCACTCCACTCCAAAACCTTTTTTTTTTTTTCTTTTTGAGCCTTCCAGAGGTGCACTGTATGTTTTGGATCATTGTCCTGCTGTATAAATCAAGTGAGCTTGAGCTTCAGAACAGAAAGTTATAGCAGGACATTATCCTTCAGCATTTTTTGGTATAGACCAGAATTCATGTTCCATCAGTTACAGCAAGTTGTCCTGAAGCAGCAAAGCAACATCAGACCGTGACACTACCACAACCATGTTTGACTGCCGGTATGATGCTGTTTTTATTACATGCCGTGTTAGTTTTATGCCATACGTAACGGGACACTCCTGGGAAGGTTCACCACTGTTTTCCCAATTTGTGGATAATGGCTGTCATTGTGGTTCACTGGAGTCCCAACCTTAGAAACAGCATTGTAACCAAAGACTGATAGATGTCAGTGGCTTTGTTTCTCTGCTGTTTCTTTAGATAGTTTTATAATGTGTTCCTTTTTGAGATTTTTATGCCTACATAGGGGTTGGGGCAATTACTTTTCCCACACAGGGCTAAGCAGGCTTACCCTGATAAATGATCAGTTAATATACTGAATATTGTATTTACTCAGTCATTTACTTTGACTAATATTAAAATTAGTTTGATGATCTGAAACATGAAAGTGTGCCAAATATGCAAAAAGAAAGAAAAAGAAACCAAGAAGGGGCAAATGCTTTTTCACAACACTGTAATCTGATACTGATAAGCCTATGATAAATTGACATCAGTCCAAAGTTTAGCAATCTGTGAGAAAGAACGTAAAAGCCTAGAGGCCATTCACTGGGTGTGTACTTACTCTGCTCTGAGGGATAATCCCGAGTTGGAAGATAAACAGATGGTCGACGGTTCTACAAAAAAAAGAAAAAAGAAAAAAATAAGACAGAGGTCCAAGTTAGTCTATTATTGCTTAAACTGCTTCAGACATCAATAGTGGCATCACAACATGACAAGACGTTCTTGAGCTCAGATTAGAAATGAAAACATCTGAGCATAATGAGAAACACAAGCATCACTCACTGAGGCTTTGCACACAGAGTCTGCATGGAACCTGCTGAAGTTGTTTTTGTTGTAGACGGGCAGTCCTTTCAGGAAGTCTCTCTGTATACACAACAGAAAAATAAGACGATAAACACTTAAGTGTAACTGCAGCTGCGACACACATACACTACCAGATGGAAAACACACTCAGGCAGGTTGCACAAACAACTCCTGCCCTTCACATTTATCAAGGTGACGTATTTGTAATGTGACAGGCTATTTACAGCACGTCTCACTTGCTACAACAAGCAATTCGACGAAAAGCAACTTAAACAGTTCAGGAATGAAGTATCTATGAACCAACCTTCTCCATTTCTGCCCGGGTCGTGCTCTTCGTTTGTTATTGAGCAAAGCACGGTGAGGGTGAAAGCCAGCAAATGCTACTGCTTTAGCTAGCTAGCTACTAAGCCTTGTTTTTGTCGAAGCCAAGATACCGAACGGTTTACCCGGTCAACAGCGCCTGTTACAAAACATAAACTACGTTTGATATGATTGCATCGCGTCACTTCAATCAGGTAGAAAACTACCACTCGTGTAACTACAAAAATGCCGAAATTTAGGGTCTTTTTGGCCGCCAACTTGCTACTATTTCAAAACTCCATATTTGTTGTTCGTCTCTTATGGGCGGTTATCTTCTGATATCCAGCCTATCTCATTGGCTGAACAGTGGCAGGTCTGGGAAAAGAGAGAAAGGGCAAGAAGCCGATTGGTCAGAAAGTCATGACGTAGAAGACAAATTTCCCCAATACGACGCAGGTTATGGACGAGGGTGCTCATAAAAACAATACTTTCTTCACTACTCCCCTCACACGTACACCGCTTCTGGGGAATCTGCACACAGAGGGAGAGATTATACGCAGATTATACAGCAGCATAAAACAAGCTATAATAATAATGTTATTAATTTAGTGATCGGACTGATTCCTGTCGTGTATATTCAGTTAAAATGAATTACAATAATGGCTTAAGAATATTGCAAGGGTATTAAACTGTAATTGTTCACGCCCCCCCCCCTAAAAACTACCTTTAAACTCATATTTAAAGAGCTACAACACAATTAAATTAATTTAAAACATTTAAACATTTCATTTCAATTCATTTCAGTTTTCTTTTAAGTAGCACTAATTCACAACAATACAGGGAGTGCAGAATTATTAGGCAAATGAGTATTTTGTCCACATCATCCTCTTCATGCATGTTGTCTTACTCCAAGCTGTATAGGCTCGAAAGCCTACTACCAATTAAGCATATTAGGTGATGTGCATCTCTGTAATGAGAAGGGGTGTGGTCTAATGACATCAACACCCTATATCAGGTGTGCATAATTATTAGGCAACTTCCTTTCCTTTGTCAAAATGGGTCAAAAGAAGGACTTGACAGGCTCAGAAAAGTCAAAAATAGTGAGATATCTTGCAGAGGGATGCAGCAGTCTTAAAATTGCAAAGCTTCTGAAGCGTGATCATTGAACAATCAAGCGTTTCATTCAAAATAGTCAACAGGGTCGCAAGAAGCGTGTGGAAAAACCAAGGCGCAAAATAACTGCCCATGAACTGAGAAAAGTCAAGCGTGCAGCTGCCAAGATGCCACTTGCCACCAGTTTGGCCATATTTCAGAGCTGCAACATCACTGGAGTGCCCAAAAGCACAAGGTGTGCAATACTCAGAGACATGGCCAAGGTAAGAAAGGCTGAAAGACGACCACCACTGAACAAGACACACAAGCTGAAACGTCAAGACTGGGCCAAGAAATATCTCAAGACTGATTTTTCTAAGGTTTTATGGACTGATGAAATGAGAGTGAGTCTTGATGGGCCAGATGGATGGGCCCGTGGCTGGATTGGTAAAGGGCAGAGAGCTCCAGTCCGACTCAGACGCCAGCAAGGTGGAGGTGGAGTACTGGTTTGGGCTGGTATCATCAAAGATGAGCTTGTGGGGCCTTTTCGGGTTGAGGATGCAGTCAAGCTCAACTCCCAGTCCTACTGCCAGTTTCTGGAAGACACCTTCTTCAAGCAGTGGTACAGGAAGAAGTCTGCATCCTTCAAGAAAAACATGATTTTCATGCAGGACAATGCTCCATCACACGCGTCCAAGTACTCCACAGCGTGGCTGGCAAGAAAGGGTATAAAAGAAGAAAAACTAATGACACGGCCTCCTTGTTCACCTGATCTGAACCCCATTGAGAACCTGTGGTCCATCATCAAATGTGAGATTTACAAGGAGGGAAAACAGTACACCTCTCTGAACAGTGTCTGGGAGGCTGTGGTTGCTGCTGCACGCAATGTTGATGGTGAACAGATCAAAACACTGACAGAATCCATGGATGGCAGGCTTTTGAGTGTCCTTGCAAAGAAAGGTGGCTATATTGGTCGCTGATTTGTTTTTGTTTTGTTTTTGAATGTCAGAAATGTATATTTGTGAATGTGGAGATGTTATATTGGTTTCACTGGTAAAAATAAATAATTGAAATGGGTATATATTTGTTTTTTGTTAAGTTGCCTAATAATTATGCACAGTAATAGTCACCTGCACACACAGATATCCCCCTAAAATAGCTAAAACTAAAAACAAACTAAAAACTACTTCCAAAAACATTCAGCTTTGATATTAATGAGTTTTTTGGGTTCACTGAGAACATGGTTGTTGTTCAATAATAAAATTATTCCTCAAAAATACAACTTGCCTAATAATTCTGCACTCCCTGTAGTTGCCTCGAGATTCTTTATATTCTAAGATAAAGACCCTACAATATTAGCAAGCCCTAACAATCAGATATCGCCCTAAGAGCAAGCACTTGATGACAACTTCATGATAGAACTCCTTTTTAACAGAAACCTCTGACAGAACCAGGTTCAGGGAGGGCCAGCCATCTGCCAAGACCAGTTAAGTGTAAGGGGAAAGAGAAGAAAGCAGAGAGAGACAGGACAAAAGACACACTATGGGAGAAAGAGCCAGAGTTTAATAATCACTAATGATTAAATACAGTAGTGGACAATAAACATACAGAGACTAAAAAGAGATGAGTGAAGAAGGAACACTCTGTGCCTCATGGGAAGCATCCAGCAACTTAGGCCTAAGTAAGGGAGGGTTCAGTGTCACCTGATCCAGCTCTAAGCTCTATCATAGAAGGAATTTTTTAAGCCTAATCTTAAAACTAGAGATGGTGTCTGTCTCGCAAATCCAAACTGGGAGCACAGAAGAGGAGCTTGAAAGCTGAAATATCCCAGGAACCACAAGTAAGCCAGCAGTTTGAGAGTGAAGTGCTCTGTTGGGGTGATATGGTACTATGAGGTCGTTAAGATAGGATGGGGCCTGATTATTCAAGAACTTGTATGTGAGGTGAGAGATTTTAAACCTGATTCTTAGTAAAGAGAAGCCAGTATAGGAGAAATACGTTTTTTCTTTCTAGTCCCTGTCAGTACTCTAGGTGCACTATTTGGGATTAAATGAAGGCTTTTCAGGGAGTTTTTAGGACAGCCTGATAATAATGAATGACAGTCCAGCCTACCTTGGGATGTTCTGCTAGGTCTTGACTGCAGCCACCTTCAGTGGCCACTTGTTTGTGGGTCTCTCTGCCAACAGTTTTGTATATATATTCCTGAAAGCATGCTCTGTTGGGTTGACTATTGAAGAATACATCATCATTTTCTTTTGAGGAACTCTTTGGTCATTATTCATTTGCAGTGTTGGTCAAGTTACTTGAAAAAAGTAATCAGTAACTAATTACTGATTACTTCCCCCAAAAAGTAATCCCGTTACTTTACTGATTACTTATTTTCAAAAGTAATTAATTACTTAGTTACTTTTTAAAAACACAATTTACAACCTGAATAGGTGATAAAGCGATAGATCTTTCAGCCCAATTCTACTTTTTCTGCATAATCCATCATACAAAATGTAATCATATGGAAATGTCTCTTTTTAAAACTTGTTTTATTAGTTTTAATCTTTTAACTTTATGCATCAAGCAAAAATTAAATTATATGCAACATTCTCTGACTGGAAGAAATTTGTTTAACATTTAAACCTATTTTCTGCACATTCCAGCACATAAAATAATTTTTTTTGTGTGTTTACACTCACTCTTTCAAATAGATGAAAGTAAAACACAGCAGAAAATAAATAAAGTCAAAGGCTAGTTGCTCTATTTTCACCTGTAAAGCAGGACTGGGGTAGGCGGAGGTTTACCCTGGTGCAGGTGTGCCGCAGCGGTCAGTTGAAGACTCCGCGAGTTTCTCTGTCAATTTCCCATTACAGTCGTAGCGCACTCGGTGCTTGCTTGGAAGTTTAGGGGGGGTTTTTCGCTGTAAAAAGAAGTTTTCTTCCCACGCACAACGGACACTAATGTTTTTGTCACTTTTTATGGAATCAAACTCAAAGTAAGGTCAGTACTTCCACGTTTTAAACGCTGCATCCTCATACTCTCTCCCGTACTTGATATATTATCCATTGTTGATCTGCAGACAGCTGTTGTCACGAAAGTCGCACTCGCTTACGTCACTATCATGAGACATTCTCGCAAAAAACTCACGGTTTTAGTAACGCAGTAACGCAGCGTTCCTACGGGAAAGTAACAGTAATCTAATTACCGTTTTTGCAATGGTAATCCCTTACATTACTCCATACTTGAAAAAAAGTAATCGGATTACAGTAACGCGTTACTGCCCATCTCTGTTCATTTGCACTGTGAAGCGCTGTCTTCATTAATGTATGAAGTGATTCTCAAAGTTTGTGCTGGGGACCCCTGGTGGGCTGCAGCAATAACAGAAGTTCAGTTTGAAATTAAATCACTACGTACAGTTTCATATTTATATGTAATATGAATTAAAATTGGTAATGGTACATTTTTATATTGTGATATTAGTCATTACTCTGACCTTTACTGCTCTTATATTGAAGTTTGTGTCCCAGTGGCAAGTGGGTCACAAACTGGCCTTAACACTTTGCATACGACTGGGTAGCATTAACAATTTATAACCAACAGCCTGTGTTGGTCATGCATGTTTTTTGATTGCATTTTTCAAGGAAATAAACGACCTTCTCTTGTATTTCGATTAGTATAAAGATTTAAGGTTGGGTGGAGCCCAATGGGATTTTCTGGATTTTAAGTGAGATGTCGCACTCTTGATTTTGAAAATGGTTGAACCTTTTTTTAGTGTCACTCTGAGAAAATGTTGTTCTAATTTTAGAGATATTGCACAAATGAATGAAGGCAGTCCTATATATTTGGACATATTGTGGTCAAAAATGAAACCAAGGTTCCTCACAGTGTTACTGGAGGCCAAGGTAATGCCATCCAGAGTAGGTATCTGGTGACAGACCATATTTCTAAGATTTATAGGGCCAAGTACAACAACCTCAGTTTGATCTGCATTTAGAAGCAGGAAATCAGAAATCATCCAGACCTTTATGTCTTTAACTAGCTGAATTGTGTCATCTAGCTCCGTGGCTTAATGAAGCTGAGTGTCATCTGCATACGAATGAAAATATGAACATTTTTGCAGTGTTTTCTAATAATGTTGCCCAAGGAAAGCCTGTACAATGTAAAAAGTACTGGTCTTTGCATAAAACATGTGGAACATGACTAACTTGTGTGTGAAAACTCCTCATTTACATAACCAAACTGTAGTCAAAAGCAACAGTGTGTTCTACTCTCTGTAGTAAAATACTGAGGTCTGAAAGGAAAAACATAGAAATAGAGTTCCCTGTCAGAGGCCAGAAGAAGATCATTCATAACTTCCTCAAGTGCTGTGCTATGATGCACTAAATCTTGGCACAAACTCTTCAACTCCTCAGCAAGCTGTTTAAAAAATACTGTTTCAAGAGGGGTCAGTGTGGTCTAAAAGACAGAGTGATGGTTAAGGGGAAGACATTATTGAAGTAAACTCAGTATACATATATATATATATATCAGCAGTTTTAAAAGTTGCTATTCTTATAAGCACATCTGTGGGATGGTTGTGAATATTTTTAATGGTTAAAATGTTATTTGTGAAGAAATTCATGAAGTCATTACTTGTCATTACTAGATAAAGGAAAGTTTTTAACGAGAGCTCGGACTCAGTTTGCCTGAATACAGTGCTGAAGAGAAACCTCGGGTTGTACTTATTTGATGAATAGTAAGATGTCCTAGCTTTACGGGGGGCTTTTTTTTATTTTAGAAAAACAAACTATTTCTACAGCCTAAATGAAGACCTTCTAAATTAGTCTAAGATGCATGTTTGAGAGTTACCAAGGAGTAAAGTACTTCTGATTTGTTGCCTTCTTATTCAGGGGAGCCACCATATCAAGGCTCCAGTTGGGTTCATTATTATTTGGATAATGCCACATTTGTATGATGTAATTTGTATTTGTATGATGATGTAATTGAAATGCAGACTTTCAGGTTTAATTCAAGGGGTTTAACAAAAGTATTGCATTAACTGTTTAGGCTATAGAACCATTTTTATACCACTGGGCTATCAAATATCGATTGAAATATAAGGATTAAACCCGGATGAAAATCCCTTGCAGTCAACTACAGCCTGAATTCAGGAAGCCATGGACCAAATGCTGTTTCGTCTTAACTGCAGCCACCTTCAGTCAGTGCTTGTTTGTGGGTCTCTCGGCCTTTGGTTTTGTATATAACACCTGTATATAATACTTGAAAGCATGCTCTGTTGGGTTGACTATTAAACAATACCTCACTGTTTTCTTTTGAGGCTTGCTTTTGCAGTATGCTTTGGGTCATTATTCATTTGCACCGTTAAGTGTTGTCTGATCACTTTTTATGTTGACTTGACTACATGTAAAGTTTTATGTATCTGATAGGTCTATTTTGGTTTTTCAACCTAATGATGGCCTAACTTACATGAACATATCTTTGGACATTATACCATGCTCCAGCTACCAAATGCAAGTTCCACACTTGGAATCACATCAAGGTTTTTTTTTTATCTGCTTGTTTTGTCACAGACTAATGGGGAAACAGGGCTCGCCTGGCCACAAAACTGATTGTTAGTCAATCGTGCAGTAAATTTTGAGCCTCTGTATCTGTCAAATATCAAAAAAAGTATTTCAGGCATGTTTTTATTAGAGATAAGACCAGGACCGAATGTAGGATATGTGAAAAAGGTTAAGTAAAACATAAAAATTTGCGGCAGCTTTGTAGCTCTAAGTATAGTCTCTCAAGATAACGGAAAACTTCAAACAAAGAACAATGAATTAACAAAGAACTTCTTTTTCTTCTTATGTTCTTCCAACATAGAGGAGCTTTTTGGTACAACCAAAGGACAATCTTTAGTTTTTTAGGCCATTGTTGTGATGTTTCATTTACTCAAGCATAATACACATTTATCAGATATGCAGAAAAAATAATGTATATACCTTTTTGTGTCAACTAAGGTAACACAAACTTGTTTTTGTTTTTTTGCTGCAAATGAACTGATCATGCTCATGAGCACAGCGACTCTACAAAAGCCATTCTAAACAGGATAAAACTAAAAGAAGTGAAGGTGGTATTTTCATTTTCAGCCCGACCATGCTGATTCTGGAAAATAATTTTATTACAGGAACATTTTTTTTCTTTAAGTCAACAATGTTTACTCAAAAAGAAAAAGAAATGAAGTCACACAAATGTGCTAACATGTAATGACTTTGACCAAAACCACCCTGACCAGAGTGGGTGGGCAAAACTACAGGGCACATTTACACTCTCAAGACCAATACTGTGGAACTGCCAGACCCAGACCACACCTAGTATCACACCAGTTAACCCAATACACAAGTTCTTTGTTGCATGCTGAGCACCTTCAGCATATAAGAACCAAGCTCTGTTTCTTTAAAGTCAAATCTTCCATCGGGAACTTTCAGTGTGAGAGCGATTTCCGTCCTTTCAACATCCGCCGCAGAATCACTTCGATGCCTCCTTGTGAGCTGATCCTTTTGATCCAGCCGTGGGTTCTTTTTCGTTTGATGTTCTTGGGCTGATACTCTGTGCCTCTTTTCCGGGTCCGTACCTGCTGGTACTGCCAGGGAACCTGCTGAAACACTCCTGAACCTTCAGCTTGTGAAGAAATTGTATCTGAAGCTTTGAAAACCTGTGGTCTAGCAGCTGCTCCGGGACCAATCCAGCTGCTGAATGATCTAAGGTAAGAGGCTCCAGTTAGGTGTCCTGTGGGGATGCTGTTGGAAGAACAAAGATTAAAATGTTGTTGAAATATGTTACTCTAATTTCAAAATTATGCCACAATAATACAGTAACTTCGTGCAAGCTGTAAATCCATTTATCACAATGAAGTTTATGTGTAGGGTTTCATTTTTGGACAACAGCATTATATCAGTTATACTACTTCAATATTTAGAATAAAGGGACTAATTTTAAGAATTTGCAAACAAAATTTAGTGCAGGTTGTCTTAAAGAGTAGTGGACTGGTGGCAATTACAACATCTTTTACATTTAACTTGATAACTCACAGACTACATGAAATATACTGGTCATATTTTCATAAAAGGAACAAATATATGTGTTGTTGTTGGCTATACATTCAAGACTTCCATTTCTGTTTTTCCAGAAACTTTACAACAGTTCTAGCTTCTACAAAATAGATTTTAAGTCTTTGAGTTTACCTAGAACAATTAAAAGGTTCCATGTTAAAATCTTGCATTATAGCAAACAACACCTATATTAGAGTGGATTGTTCAACCATAATGAGCATGATCAAAGAAAGCTGGTCCTGCTTTGAGGAACAGATCGCTACGGCCCCGGTCTCCCCTACATAACATATACAAGGAGGATACTGTATGAATAAAATAACTTGTGGAAAAATTAGAGCAGAAAGTGTTTCAGTCTTCCCCAAAACTATTTTTTAAAAGTTCTTTATAGGAAACATTATTACTCTGTGTTTTTTCCCATGACCACACTGCTTATTAGCAATTAAACGTAAAATCGCCTATAAATGTAAATCAGTATTGTTTGGTTTAGCCTTTGCTCGACTAAATATAAGCTATCTATCCAGGTTAACTGCAACTAGCCATGCTGCTAAATGAGTACCAAGCTAGCTTTCCAATGTTAGCCTCATAAAGAAACACTGTGGGCTTAAGGGTTAGCCTCGCGTGCAAATAACTTAAGTCACTTACCTACGCACGTGAGTTAGACCACGCAGTCGGGAAAATGAGGACAGCATAATGTTCATTTTGAGATATTTAGGAATGTACAGACGACACCGACATGAGAGCAGTGAATGTCACAGGCAGGTCTGCTTCTTCTTCTTTGGTTTTGTTAAAAGACTGCAAACCAACGTTAAAGGTGAATGCTGCCACCTACTGATCTCAGCGTGTAAGAACCACAGAAATATATGGTTACATTAGAATGAAGTATTTTTGGATATTACTCTGAGTCACGGTACAACAGCTTTTGGTCCCGTTGGACAGATTTTAAAGAAAAGTTTTTACACAACTTTTACGTTGGTGTAAGGTATTTAGCATTTGTAGATTCTAACTGCACTAATAGGGTGAATGACCCACCAGACACATTATGAGTTTCATATTGCTTGTACCAGGTTGAAACCCCTATCGCCTTAGTTCAGCCTTAATTCTTCATAGTATAAATTCAACAAGGTGTTGGAAACGTTTTCCTGGTCCATGTTGGCATGCTCATCACACAGTTGCTGCATATCTGTTGCTTTCACATCCATGATCCTAATCTCCCGTTCTACCACATCTCAAAGATGCTCTTTTGGATTGAGACGTGGTGATTATGGAGTACAGTGAGCACACTGTCATGTTCAAGAAAGCCATTTGAGATTAATTGACTTCGGGGTGTATTATTCTGCTGGGTGCAGCTCGAAGATGGATACACAGTGGCCATAGCAATGAGATGGGCATAGTGATCAACAACAGGCATAGGCTGTGTGCTCAGTTCTTACTAAGGAGCACAAAATGTGCCCAGAAGACACCATTGTACCAACACCAGCCTGAACAGTTGATACCAGGCAGGGTGGATCCATGCTTTGGTGAAGATTTGGTAACACGTGTAAACTATGTCCTCATTTTCCTGTTCTTAGCTGAATCCACAGTCTTCTCTAGCTTAACTGCTTCAAATCTTGGCATATTGTGCCAAGATTCAATAGTGCTCTCCTGTTTACCTTGGTTATAAAGAGTAGTCATTTGAGTTACCATTGCCTTCCAATTAGCTCAAAGGAGTCCAGCCATTCTCCCATGATCTCTCACATCAACAAAGCATTTTCTCTAAGAGAACTGCCGCGTATTAGATATTTTTTTCATTTTCAGACCATTCTTCCATGTTTTGGAAATCCCAGTAGATCAGCAGTTTCTGAAATACTCTGTCTGACAATAGCAACCATTCTACTTTCAAAGTCACTTAAATGGGCTTTCTTCCTCACTCTGACGCCCAGTTTGAGCTTGTGAGCTTTAGATGTGAGAAGATGTTTTTATAATAGAGTTTCTGTATAGTCTATCCTGGCATGCTGACTGAGGACTCCTTGAGCTGTAAGTGTAATTGCTGTTGAGTGCTCTGGTGGCCATCTAGAATGTTATATGTGTAATTCACCTGCATTTTGGAGGATCTGCTTTTTGCATTGTTGCTATATTTTAATCTAACAGTTTAGTCATTAAACATTAACTTCAGGCTAGCCTTTGATGTAAAAGACCACCCTGTGATAAGACAATACACACATCAGCAGATATGTGCAAACACAAATTCTGAAGCTCTCTCCACTGACAGTCAGTACTTTTTCCATAGCCAAACTGTTGCTTATAGTGCAGTATTTTTAAAGCACTATGTATTCAAAGTTCATTACAGTGATGATGGTACACGTAGGAATCTTGAAAAAAACTGACGCACGTTTTGTTTTTAGGCGGGTATCAGTGATAAAGGCCTATTTTTTTTTAATTGAATTTTAATCTTCCAAAACACAGATACAAACAGATAAACCAATGATTATTTACGCCAAGCAATAAAACAAAGCACCCAGTTGGCTCACGGGCTCTCCGCCCAATAAACGTCACAGATTGCTTTCCAGTGACTGGCACCGGACTGTCACAGCAGCAGGCCTATGCTGATGTGAGTTCAAGAAGGGGGCACTGCTCGAAATGTGTTAGATTAAAACTGAAAGGTCATGTCTGTCCTTGGTGGTGAGGCAACAATAACTCGTTCTCAGGTGACACTTTATGATGATAGTCCGCAATCAGATGTGGGATTTGAAATAACACCCCACGCAGAGCCCCCCCCCCCCCCCCCCCCTCGACTGTGGTCACGTGCCCAATTTATTTAGACAAATTAGCCGGGCAGTCATTTTATCATTCCTGTCTCCTTTTCTGCGCCCTGGCAGGACCACACCGTATTTTTTTTTCTTTCCTTTTTTTTTTGCTGGCCTGTCAGCCCTAGCAACAAGCAAACAGGCGTCTCCCATTGGCCTCCTCAATATACAGCTGCTTTCTATTCGCCCTCCCCACCGCCACTCAGCAGCGAAAATACCCGAAGATTGCTGCTGGTGCTGCGGATTCAAGGGCAGCAGGGCTGGGTAGGGTCTGGCCCGAGTGCGCAGTGGATGCAGAGGAAGCGAGAAAAACACAGGCGTCTGTTTTCGTAATGGGTATATCATTAAACTACCAGTGGCACTCTTTTATGGATGCATGCTTTATCTTCACTCCATGCCCTCCTGCGGTCTGTAATGACAGTCTAATTGGGCCAATAAGGAGCTTTCACTGTTTTGCAGCATCTCTAGCGTAGACAAATTGTTGCGCCAGATGCAACGCTATTGTCGGTACTGTGTGGTCGGCCCTTGACTCTCATCTTTGGGTGCAGGTTTCTCATCACCTTAATCATCAGTATTTCTGCAGGTAATGCAAATCTTTTGGTTTTGCTTTTGTTTTAGCTTTTTTTTTTTTTTTGTATTGCTCTGTGACGTTTGGATATCTGATGTTTACTGTGCAGTATATCAGCGCCAATAAACGGCTGCAGGCATGTTGCATGCATGTATTTCGCCTGAGACAGATTAAAATAATAATAGATTATGAATAATATAAGCAGGGTCATTCAAAGCGCACTATTTATGAAGCCTAAAGCTGAATATATATATATGAATATTTATATAAACATATTTTTGGTGCGTATATTTGTGAGTATTTGAATCTTCTTCTTATTGCGATGTATGAATTGTTTAAAAAATAATAATCATGTGTTGTTGTAGGAACCAAGCCGCCAAGTGTTTGTGCATCAGGCGTTTTTAACATAACGGTCTCGTGTTGCAAATATAGGCCACTCACTTCACGTGCATCTTGACAGACTGCGCCTCACTCTGCTAGACTCTTGTTATGGAAATGCAGCAGCACACAGTGTACCGAATGTGTGTTACTGTAAGAGTTGGCAGGCCTGTCAACCTAAATATTCTGCAATGCAGACACACAAAACAAACAACTTCAACATGGCTGAGTAACCTTCAGCCCTGACTTTGGTCGAGGTTATGGATGTCGCGGAAACCATTACACTTGCTCCCCCACAGCCATGTTCCAGACCTGCTGGCAGGATTGGAGAATTGTAGGTCAGGAGGAGAAGCTCAGATTTAAGTGGGAGGACTGTTGAATTTGTGCTGCTGTAGTTTGTTTTGTGCAGATCTGTTGATTGTGGGTGGCCATGTAGAATATTTTTCATCTATGTGTTTTTGCTCTGTTTGTTTTTTTGGTTTTTTTTGCAGACTAGCATGGTAATAACCGTGCTCTTTGGGGAGGATTTTGCTTCTTGTGTTGATGTTCTGTTTTAATGTAAGGTGTATGGTGCTTGAAAAACTGGCACGTGCACAATATACCACAATATACCTAAAGGATTTGTTTTTGTCAGGTTTCCACAGACATCCACCAACAAATAATCATTTCCACTATTTACATTTTATTTTTATATTTCTCTAAATTTATCAAGGTACCAATCATTAAATATACTAAGTACCCAAGATGATTGGAAGACAATAAAGACGTAAACTACATGTTTACATCCTTGTATTATTTTGTACTCCTTAGTATACTAAGAAGTATAATAAGAAGTACAAAAACGCACATTAATATAGGGGAATGCACAAATATCCTACAATAATGCACATAATGCTCAATGGTAATGAGTTGCAAATGCAGCTCAACTCAAATGTTAAAAGGGTTTTCAATTTGTGTGTAAAAATAAGGGTTCACTTTGCATCCAATGAGATGTATATCACTTTGCATTCACACAAAAGTGTGCTGAATGATAGTGTGGATAATGCATATATAGTGCATAGACACAACAGCAGTTCCTTAAACAAGGAAACAAACAAGGAAACAATAAAGTCTCACCAGCTACTGAAGATGTGACTCAGCCTTGTGTGTTTCCTAGAGATAACGGTGTTTTCTATCAAAAGTGGGGACACTAATGTGTGTGTTTGTGCTGCTGACAGCAGAATGTCAAGCAGTGGCTGGACCTAAATGGAAACATAGAAACCAGCTCTCCCGCCGGAAAGAGCGCAGTTTGGAAAACTGCTATCATGTTGTCGTGAGACACACGGTCCGCAGACATGTGTACAGTCATGCCCTCTGACTGGAGTTCTCTATTTATATATATCCTGATTCTGACCATGTGAAACAGAGGGGTTATTAATAGCAGACATCTAGCTCGGACTAGGTTGTTTATATGGTGTGTGGTGCAAATATTGCTTTGCAGTTGTTTGTTGAATGCATCAGAATGTCAAGCCAGGTGAGTCACCGAGGTGAGTGTGTTAGTAGAGACTTAAACAGCTCTGTTGGATATGATATGGATATTGAAATGTGTTAAAGTACCCTTTATTTTGGCGTAGTTTGTTTCTGGCTCTGGACTGATGAAGGATAAAGAAAGCCTTTTCCTTGTGTCTCTGTTGCTAGGAAACAGCTTGGGTTCAGTTTTGTAGGAATCAAGCTGGGTCCAATTTCTTGCAGTGCAGCCAATGCCATTGGCAAAGCACTGCAACTGGAACAAGTTAGAATGCTTGAATGTTTGAAACTGTGAGACTAAATGAGCTGTGAAAAGTAGGGCAAGACATTAAAAATATTTTTTTTCCCACATTTCAAAGGAAGCATCAGAGTACTGATATGTTTTATTTGTGTCTGTGTGATGTTGTTCCTGCAGGGAAACACCATGCTGACTAGCATCACTGAAGGGATACTGTGCTGCCTGACTGGGAAGACTGCCAATCTAGTCTTGCCCCTGGAGTCGTCAGAACCCTCTGATGGTTTTGAGTATGTGGAGGTGAAACCTGGGAGAGTCCTGCGAGTGCGGCATATCGTCCCTGAGCGCCAACCCATAGAAACAGAAAAACAAGTTGCTGAAAAGGACAATGCAGATGTTGACTGTTATGATAAAGATTCTCCCGAATCTAATAATGACAGCGATAATGGCAGCATTGTCCACTGCAAGAGGAAGATCACAGTCTACCGAAATGGCCAGCTGGTGATCGAAAATCTCGGGGATGTTTTGCACTCTGAGATTCTGCAGTGTCAGGATGGGGATTTAGAGCCCTGCAGCACTGTAGAGGTGGAGCTTGCTGACTACAAAGAAATAGCCTCTTCTCCAGACCCCAACCCTGTTCCTCCTCCAGTTCCTCCACCACCTGGGGAACATAAACCTGCTCCGCCTCCGCGGCGCCGCCGTCGCAAGCCCAAGCGCACAGTTTTAATAGACTCCAAGAGGATGATCTCGAGCTGCAAAGGAACGCACTCGGATGTAGCACTGTTCTTCGTGCATGGCGTCGGAGGATCTCTTGACATCTGGAGCAGCCAGCTGGACTTCTTCTCCCGCCTGGGCTACGAGGTCATTGCACCGGATTTGGCAGGTCACGGAGCAAGCACAGCGCCACAGATTGCAGCAGCTTATACCTTTTATGCCCTCGCGGAGGACCTGCGAGCCATCTTCAAGAGATATGCTCGTAAACGCAACATTCTTATTGGCCACTCATATGGGTGAGGATTTGTGAGATGCTTGTGTTGAGGGTCAGCTTAGAAAAGTAAGGGCATACAGTGATTAACATGCTGTACCTATCCCATTATATCTCTTCCAGAGTGTCATTTTGTACCTTCCTGGCCCACGAATATCCCGATCTGGTCCATAAGGTAGTAATGATCAACGGAGGGGGTCCCACAGCCCTGGAGCCCAGCCTCTGTTCCATCTTCCAACTGCCGTCTTGTGTCCTTCACTGTCTGTCACCTTGTCTGGCCTGGAGCTTCCTCAAGTAAGACGCTGTGATGCTGCAAACAGTAGTGACACACTGTGACAGACAGATGTAATAGATAAATTATAGCTTGGTTAAAATGTTTACTATCTTTAAAATGTGCAGGAAGCAGATTTTGGTAAAGTTTTTTTCTTTCTTTTTCTAATCTTCAGAGCTGGATTTGCCCGTCAGGGTGCCAAAGAAAAGCAGCTTTTGAAGCAGGGCAATGCCTTCAATGTGTCTCCATTCGTTTTGCGTGCCATGATGAGCGGTCAGTACTGGCCCGAGGGGGACGAGGTCTACCATGCCGAGCTCACTGTGCCCATTCTTCTGGTTCATGGCATGTGTGACAAATTTGTGCCCATGGATGAGGACCAGCGGATGGCAGAGGTATATCACACCTTTATCCAAACAAGAGCTATTTTGTTTCATTTGTTATTTATTGTCTCATAGATTTGGATTTGGATCTGTTGTAATTTTATCCATTTTTGGCTCTTGTTTTTAGATCCTCCTGTTCGCTTTCTTAAAAGTAATCGAAGAGGGAAGTCACATGGTCATGATGGAGTGTCCTGAAACTGTCAACACCCTCCTGCATGAGTTCTTTCTATGGGAGCCTGACATGTCAAGAAAAGTCAGCAGCAAGACAGACACAGAGAAGGCGATCGCTGCCAGTGACACTCTCCACACGCTGAAAAACAGTAAACCTGTGAACAAATAACCATCAAGGCATAAAGTTTTATTACAGAGCAAAGAAGAAGGCCTATTTTTCGGCAGTTGGCATGTATTCCTAAGGCTCCCAGGGCTGAGAGCTGTTTAAAACAGGGTCACATCTTATGGATGTAGATGACCACTGGTGCTCCGAGATGAAGCGGGAAAGGACGTATGATGAGAGGGGCGGATGCCGATACACAGTCAGTTTCTGCTACGCTTTTTGATACCAGTTTGTCCTCCATCTCACCATGTTTGCAAACCAACACAAAGTCTGGAGGTCAAAGGGACCATGATTTGTGTATGAAATGTTTGTGGTGAAGAACTGACCGACGAGGCGTAAAGGGCGTGAAACGCTGTTGGAATTGTCTCGCCTCCATCATATATATTCTGTAAAGTACTGCAGAAAAGAGCTCCTGTTCTACCTTAACAAAATGGCTAATGTATCCATTTTAGCCCTGCTTTCAGTGGAAGAGAAGAAAAAAAACCCATCAAACATAGTAAACCGGGGAATCAGTGAGGGTGATGAGCAATTTATAACAGAATAATTGTGTTTGATTAAATGCAGACAGCGGGGAAATAGATTAAATGCATTTAATATACTACACTGTCCATGTAAAATGTGATTAATAACTGTGTCACATGCTTACATAAATTGCAATATGATTGAAGGAGAAACACACACATACAAAAAAAAAATTGTAGCATATTGTTTTGGAACCACATATGCATAATATGCAGTGTACAGCATCTCAGACACACACAATCTGACTGATTAACAAATGACAGAAGCAAGTTACTTTCCTTGCTTTAAACTCAAAATCAAAAATGCTATGCGTCAGTATTAAAGTGTAATCAATTCATAGTTAATAGTTAATTTTAAAACAAACATCAAAGCCGAGAGATTCTCTTCCAGATTAACAGCCATTGCCTCGATACCATACATATATACATATATATATATATATATATATATATATTATCCTAAGGATAAAAAGTACTGAGAGCATGCATGAGTTCAGAGTATGGAAAGATATATACACAAGGGTTGTTTCAGACAGTTGCAATATATTGCCATAAATTCCCAGCACAATCGTCTTTAATGAAATGGTTCCTCTCAGTGTGTAAGTATTATTATTGTTTATTTATTTCCGTTTTTATCCTGGCATAACAGCAACAAACTGATAAAATGTTGTCTTAAACTGATAACTGATCACGAAACACGTGTGCGTTACCTAACCCTGCTGCTCCCCGTCCACCCTATACTGTATATCTACTCATGTCGGACTGAAGGAAGCAGGACATGCTGCTCGCTGTTAGACATTCATTCGTGAATGTTGCTTTGTCTCATAGTGGGACAGTAAAGTGTGAATAAAAGCACAGTCTGATTCTCCCTGACAGTGCTTATCTGTTGATTGGATAGATTACTGTTATGTGTAACAGAAGGTGTAAGTCAGCAGAAGCCCAAATATGAATCTGCCAAAGGTGAAAAATCCCCTTAAGAAAAAAAAACAACAACAAGAGAGGGACTTTTGTGCTCTTCATGCTGGTCTGTTATATATGCATTTTAAGAGAGAGTGCAGATGCGAGATGACTGGATTTATGCAACAGGAACAAATGAACAGAAATAGTTTGGGAATAAATGGACCCGGCTCTAAAACATTATATATTCTCTATGGACTTTATAAAAACCAACAAGTGCTGCTGATGCAAAGTACTGTATGTCTCTTTTGGTGTAAAAGGTCAGTAAAACTGTATGGACTACAGGGTGCACATGTACTTCTCCTTATGCTAAAAGTGTGCATATATAAATTATCAGTGCTCATATGTGCTATATCTTTTTGTGGTTAACAAAATATGTTAATGTTATTGTGGCATTTATTCAAGGGAATCATATTATATGCACTGCCTAAATGTAGATGCATATAACATTATATAGCCTATTAAAACAGTCGAATTCAGTGTATGAATGTGCCTTTCCTGGCATGAAATAAATCAGATGTTCCCAGTTAAAAGGTGTTTGTTTTCTCTGTTGAGTGCTGGATATGATACTTCCTTCTCATCTTCTTCTTCTTTTTCCAGCAGCGCCCTTTAGGGGTCGCTGAACATCTGACTACATCTCACCCTCTGCTTAGTATCCTCCTCTGTCACACCAAACCCTCTGCATTTCCTCCACACGACCCTGTAAACCTCTTTAGCTCTTGCTGTCCATCACTTTAAATGGTTGACACCAGGAATTTAAACTCATCCACCTCTACTGTACTTTTTGAATCTTTTCAACCTTTCTACCTGCCTCCCACTCATTCACAAACTTGTACTATAAGGATTCATTACAAATTAGAAAACTGAAGTGGGCAATTTGCATTTTACTGAGAAAAAACAATCATGTTTTGGGGGGGGGGAAAAAATTCAATTCTGACATTTTTTTCATCACGTTTATTAAATAGAGGCCTGCAAATATCCCTAAGGCAATATACTGAATGGACACATATTAGCTCAATCCTATTCTTTTTCCTAAATGACCATAGAAATGTATTTCTTGTCTCTGGACAGCACTTTTTATAAGCAGTCATGATCAAATTGACTGCTTATAAAATGCTGATAAAATGTTAAAATGTTTTGTCGCTCCTCTGGTGTTCATGTCACTTTTGTGAAACTGGCGACTGCAGACTGGCATCAAAATGAAAAAATTATTTTCTATTTTTCAAGCAAAAACATTCTTTAATTTAGCAAAATTTCATCCACTGGGTCTCAGCTTCTCTTTTTTGCCAGTTAATTGTATCAAATTCACTTGCGCCTCCTTGGTTCAACTGCTTTATCTGAACGAGGTGAAGCTTTGTGCAACTAATTTGCTACAAGAGCAGGAAAAGCTATTTGAATTAGGAAGAAAAGGCAGTCGCTTCCTTTTATGTCCTATTTGCATAGGTTAGGAACAGTTTTCTGGACGAGCTGATTTGCATCACTGAGAGGTCAATGTAGGGTAGGTGCCAGCTCCAGCTGGATAACGGCAGCAGTCTTGCTATTCAGATACTGCATTTACAACTCTGATTCACTAAAAAAAAAAAAAACAACACAAAAAATCAAATATAACTAGTTTTCAGCACCAAACATTCTGATAATATTCTGAAAAGTTTGTCCATCTTTTTTTCTGAGAGACACAGCCTCTTTGGGCTGCTCTGCACATAACCAGTTTGGTTATACACCAGTTATTTTCACCATATGGTCTTCTCTTTTATTTCTGCAAATATGCAGGTACTTGCTGGCTGAGATGGAACAGTGGGGCAGAATTACATAGATAGTTAATTTAGGGGCAGTTAGAGCCGTTCCCAGAATCTTTCAGGTTAGCTTGTCCTGCAGCATTGTCTGTTAAGCAGCTGTAAAGGATTTTATTACACATATTTACATCAAGCAATTTTATGCTTTCTATACAAGACAGCAGGCATGTTCTAATTCAGAACAAAAGTATGAGGATTTTCCCACTTCAGGAAGCGTTAGCACTCCCCACTGAGATGCTGTGAAAACATGTTAATCCTGTCAGGGTGATACAAAAGAAAGCTCAGTCAACCACGGCATTTACAACTTCGACTCCCTAAAAAAGGAGACGATACAGTCTGAATGTAACTTTTGAGTTACTAATGCATTATCTACTGCAAAAAGTGGCAATTTTCTAACATTAGAAAGGAACTCACTTGAGTTTAAAAAAGGTGAAGGCCATGTCCTGTTTCTCTGAGTTGCTGTTGTTTAATTGAGGAACATTATTTTTAAACTTTTTTTTTTTTAACCTATTCAGCTTTTGTTTGTTGCCATTTCAACTTGTGAAATAGGCGGCTGACACTAAAAAAAACATTTCAGCACTTGATCATCAGATGTTGAACTGGCCCTGTCCTCGCTGTCTAGAGGTCGGTGTGGAACTTTCCCCATTGTTCTGTACTGTAATGCACTCTTGTACACTGTTCACCAGGTTAATGTATAGTTTTCTGTCGTAATAAATGTGTATTTATTAGTAGTATTTATGTATTAGTGCTTTTATTAGCATGTATTGTATGTTTAGCATGTTTGTGGATACTGCAGAAATCTGTTTACCTGCATTTGAAGAGCTGGACCCCTTTAACAAAACTTTGTATACCCTGCTGAATGAATACCTTCTTCTATATTATCTTGAGCTGAACCTTTAAAGAACAAAGACTGTAATATGAACATTTTAGCAACATTTGTTTAAAAAATTAAATATAATGATATCCATCTTTTGTAGGTAAAAAGTGAACTATTCCCTTGACTGATACAGTCATATCAAATCTCGTGGTTACAGAAAGACGGTTTTTGCGGTCTTATGACGTGCCTCAGAGTGGCTCTCTGATTGGCTAAGCGTCTCCCATGCGTGTTGTGGTAAACAAAATCTGAGGAGCGTGTACATGCGTAGAGCTGGTAATGGAGGATACTCGTCTACTCACAGGGGGCTTAGTTAGCAAGCTGTGTTTTGTCTGTTATGTTCTAGGTCGCCGCTTGTATTGATTACGACGATATCAACAACGCAAGGGACAGCTTCTGAGAGAATTAAGCAGCGGTGGTAGGTAAGTGCATGTCGAGCTGTCTTCGTCGTAGAATGTGAACTTCTGAACTTACGATGCTAATATGTAGAGGCGATGCTAGCCCTTTCAGGGTGCAGTCTATTTCCTGACAAAACATCATTGATTTGACAAATGATAGTTTCACTTTTAGTGTTGTCTGTGTAATTCAACCCGAACAATCATTTCAAACGATGCTTTTTGGAATAATTTTTATATATTTCATATACCTGTGATGTGAGAACTTAAGCTACCGCTATGCAAGTTTGCAAAGATGACACTATACGAATTCGCTGGATAGTGTATACTAGCGTTGGTGGAAACTGTAATACGGAGCATAGTCTCAGCCCATGTCGGTGTTAACGTGAACTAAGGTTAGGTCAGTTAACGCTAGCCTTCTGAAATCTGCTGCCTGTCACTTTAGAATTAAGGTTTAGTCATATAGTTCACTTTCAGTACTATGTCCTAGTTTGCAGTGTTGCGGACGTCACCAGAGCTAAATCGGACACCAGTGCTATGCTATCATAGTGGCTAATGCTAACATTATGTGGCGTTACAAGAATCGTTTCCTGCTTGTTTAGCAAGTTTGTAAATGAGCAAATATTTGTTTGGTGGACTTCATCTGCGAGTCCGAATCAAAGAGACTGATAAATGGCCGCAGGTTTTTCGGGGGCGGGTACAGCACTTCACAGGCTAGCTTGTTCCACATTAATGCAATGCTGAAACTTACAAGTGTGCAAGTGCGAACAGACAACAAGGACATTTAAGGACACATTCGCATTAAATAAGATTATGTTTTCCGTACAAGACCGTGGGAGCGTTTTAATTCAATGGCAAACGTGTACGTGGTGTGCGCCCACTACAGGACGTATTGAGTACTGAGGCGCTGTGACGATCCTGACGGAAACCACTACTATTTATAACACAATATTTTGACGGCTGCTTACTACAGCGTGAAGATTTAGTTGAGTTGTAGTATGAATAATATCAATAAAATCATAAATACAAATCCATTACTGTGCAGAAGTCTTGAGTCACTAGTTGTTTCTATATATTTCGCTTCCAAAGAGCCAGACTTTCTTGTCATTTTTAAAGTGGTCTCAAGCAATAATTTCTGATGGTTTTCTGAAGGTCTTTCATAGTTTTTCTTGGACATTGGCTGCTTTTTCACTTATTTTCAGTCCAGTTCTTGTTCCTGCACATTTTCAGAGAATTTGACTTGTTAAGTCAGTAATTTGTTCCAATTTGTTTTGGTGAATCCATAAAAAAGCCTAAATGTAACACACTCTCCAAAAGTTGAATCTGTTCATCTGGACGTAGCGTTTTGTGGGAGAAACGTTTCGTCACTCATCCAAGTGACTTCTTCAGTCTCAGCTGACTGCAGGTTTCCCCAAACCTTATAAACAGTACATTTGCATAATGACTGAAACCAGCCCACTGAAGGAACAATGGGCTGTGAGGTCAGTTCCTTAATCATAATTATGCAAATTCCCATGACCATTGATCAACAATCACTGACCAAAACCCACTGATCAAAGAACACTGATCAATGGCCATGAGTACCATTCACAGAGAGTTGGGGAATGGCTGCAATCACAGCATTGTAAGATGCTATCTCAAAAGTCATGTCCCTTCAGTAGATCCATCTATTGTTCACTGAAGCCTTATCAGAAATGGTCTCAATGAATGATGGCTGTGATGAAGCCATTCTTAAGGAAGGGGAATGGGGAGGAAAGGCTGAGATATGCCAGACTAGCCAAGAACTGGTCTGAAAAACAGTGGCAACAGGTTTTATCGAGTAGAAATTGTTTTTTTAAAGTTTTAGTTCAAATCATCATCAAAAAAGAGCATAGAAGTGCTTGTGTGAATGGGTGAATGAGGCAAGATGTGTAAAGCACTGAGTGCTCAGAGTAGAAAAGTGCTATATAAGAACCAGTCCAAGGCTAAGTCACAAGAGAATAACTATGAAGACATATACATTATATAAATATAAAGAAATTATAAGAAGACTTGGCTAAGAGAGTTCAGGCTGTGTCGATGGCTAAAGGTGGTCAAATATTGGCTGTCAGAATCTTTTTCTCTTCTGCTGTATTTCCATGTATGTTTGCAGATCTTTCTCATTTTCCTAGCAAAAAAAATATGTTATATAAAAGTTGTGGCTCAAGACTTTTGCACAGTACCTTATTTTACATTGGAAAAAAAAATATTTGTTTAATCTTTATGTGTGAAGGGCAACATGTAAGTTCCACTTAAATGTGTTTCCCTTTGCATGCAAATTGTTTTGCATGCCACAAAATACTTTGACCATTTACATTTGCAGGCGCTGCCATCAAGTTTTGGAAATGGCTTCGGAAGCTTCCAAGGGGATTATGACTTTTTATCCCACTGCCGAGGAATTCAAGAATTTCAGGCGCTATGTTGCATATATGGAGTCAAAGGGAGCACATAAAGCAGGCCTGGCTAAAGTAAGTGCTAACACAACATATGCTAACACTTGGTCCATTATTTGATATTTTTATGCAGCCATTTTCAAAGCTTCACTGTCTAATGTTTTCTTCCAAGATTGTCCCACCAAAAGAATGGAAGCCCAGACATTCTTATGATGACATAGATGACTTGGTGATACCTGCACCCATTCAGCAGGTTGTGACAGGTGTGTCAGGTCTCTTCACGCAGTACAACATACAGAGGAGATCCATGACGGTGAGAGAGTTTCGCAGGGTTGCCAACAGCAACAGGTGAGAAGCGCAAAATTAAAGAGGTTGAAGATTTTTGTTTTCTGATGTGTCTTGAGTACTAATACTAACATAATCAATCTTTTCATGCTTTAAATCTGTGGAATTGGTCAATGATAATAAACGTTTTTCTTTTTCTTCTTTTACAGGTACTGTAGTCCACATTATGATAACTTTGAGGAGCTGGAAAGGAAGTACTGGAAGAACGTGACCTTTAATGCTCCTTTATATGGGGCAGATGTTAATGGAACATTGTATGATCCAGTGAGTTAACATTATTTCACCCGGCACACAAGCTGATAACATCACTGATCATACTGTACTGACTGATTCTGTTTCTAAGTCTCATTTAAAAAACAATTCTTGTTTTGTTTTCTGTTTACTGGTAGGATGTCAAGGAGTGGAATATTTGCCATCTGGACACCATTTTGGATACTGTGGAGCGCGACAGCGGCATCACTATTGAGGGTGTTAATACACCCTACTTGTATTTTGGCATGTGGAAGACCACCTTTCCATGGCACACAGAGGACATGGACCTCTACAGTATCAATTATTTGCACTTTGGAGAGCCTAAATCATGGTAATTTTATCTAATAGTAACTTGCACACAGTGGGTTTTTAAAAAAAAAAAAAAATAGTGGTTTCTCGTATCTGCTTGAAACTCGGGGGTTGCGGGTTGGGCGTGAGTGCTGTTTCATGCGTGGGTGCTGAGGCCTTTGACATGCAAAGGGTTTTCATTTACATTAGACAGTTTCGTCTCTCAAGGTGTTAAAGAAGAGGCAGAAATAGCAGTTAACTGTTAAGTGTGTACACAGTGTTAAAACTAAAGAAAGCATTCAACTTGTGCATAGAAACCAGGCTGAAAAGATGTAGGGCAGATGGATACATGCACCAAGTAATTTTCAGCATTTGATTGTCTGCAGGTATTGTATTCCTCCAGAGCACGGGAAAAGATTTGAGCGTCTGGCTCAAGGTAGGTGGCCAGTAGGATATTTTCTGTAGATATGTGTTATATAGCTATACAATGACTACATCACAGTCATGGAATCTTTTACTGTAATATTCATATTTCACTGGAGATTTGATCTCTTTCCTTCTAGGCTTCTTTCCCAATAGCGCTCAGAATTGTGATGCCTTTCTAAGGCATAAGATGACTCTGATCTCTCCTTTTGTACTGAAAAAATACAGCATTCCATTCGAAAGGGTAACTTTTTTGTAACATTTTATCATATTTTCAGCCATGACACAAGCTAAATGCATGAACTGCACTTGCTTATTGTTTTATTATCTCTTCATTAGATTACTCAGGAGGCTGGGGAGTTCATGATCACTTTCCCATATTCCTATCATGCTGGTTTCAACCACGGCTTCAACTGTGCAGAGTCCACCAACTTTGCTACAGAGAGATGGATTGAATATGGCAAGCAGGCAGTTTTGGTGAGGACAATCATTCACAGTGTCGAAGAACAAATTGATTCTTATCTTAGTGGAAAGAAATAAGTTTTATTATTACTTAAAACACAATCTGTGTATGCATTTTTTCCCTTTAGTGCTCATGCCGTAGAGACATGGTGAAGATTTCCATGGATGTCTTTGTGAAAAAGTACCAGCCAGATCGCTACGAACAATGGCTTGAAGGCCGAGACCAGGTGCCTATTGACCACTCACGACCCACCCCAGAAGCTAAGGAGTTCTTGGATGAGTCCTTTAATGACATCACCAGCAGCAGTGAGACTAGCTCCATCAAGAGCTGTGGGGAGGACGGACAGTGGAAGAGGTGGGCCATTTACTGTACAAATGAATCTCTTCGTGAATATGAACTTTTCCTCTATGGAGACAAGGAGCATCAAATTGACATTATAGGTGTATCTACTAACAATCTTGGACGAGTTTTGGTCTCAGTGACCTCTGACCTTTAGGTTCAAACTCGTCATGTGATAACTTGAGAACAATGTGACTGTGTGACTGATAGAATTTTGAAACTGATACCATAGCTGTAGCTATGGGTGGGGGTTGGGGGGCTTAGGGATACCAATGGCTGGTGCCAGTGTTTTTACACCTGGTTTCACTTTATCTCACTGTATGTCATAACTTTACTCTTGACCACGGCTATAAGAGTACAAGCAAGAGTGGTTCATAGACTGGTTCTAACACATACTTGTACACTGCCTCTGTTTGGCAACAGTACACACTGTAGGCAGATAGGCAGTCCCTGGAGTTGAGCTGACAGCAGGGGTGCCACCTTTGTGCTACCATAAAACCAGCTTTAGCAGAATATTAAGATATTTATTTCTTAATAAAAGTAGCAATTAAGTACTTCACAAGTGTGCTTTATTAGCAAATTTACCTTAAGGTATCAAAAGTATTCATTCTGCATGTTCCTCACCTGTGTTTTACTGGTGTTCATGGATTAATCTCACTGATGTTGTTTTTTTGCAACATATGTTTAGAATACATCTTCACATTACTTCACATTAAATGGTAGAAAAACATTGATGAAACTGGGAAAATCTGGAACGGTATTAACAAATGCCACATCTGTTTTGTTGAATCTCAGCACTAAACAAAGAATAGAGACCAAAAGACACCGGGTGTGTCTGGAAGTGCCCGAAGAAGTTGTGCCTCATGTTGAAGATGAAGACGATGAAGAGCAGTATGGAAAGCGTCCTAGACTCAGTCTTATACCTCCACGGGCTGTGGCACAAGATGGCAAAAGAAATAAAGGTATTAATATTGTCTCACTGATTCCTGTATGGCAACCAAGAGTCCACTAACAACAGCTGCTTGATGGTGGAGTTGAACAGCGTAGCAAAACTTATTTTTTGTTTCATTTAATTTACAGGCCCACCAAAGTTGGTTGTCACTCCAACCAAGCTCACGTTAATGGATCCATTTCACAGGGGCCTGTCCCAAAGTAAGGGTGACAGTGGCTGCCCTCCTCATTATACCAAGACGCGTGCACCTGCAATCTCATCTCAGTCCAGGTCCAGAAACGGGCATCTCTCAGTCTCAGCAGCCTCTATGTGGACAGAAGTTGGAACTCAGCCTGCCCGCAAAATGGGTGTTGCCAGTCTGCTATTCCACAGGACTCTGAGTCCTAAAGACATTCTTCAGGTGCAGAGCTACAGTCAGGAGACGCAGCGGCAACCCACCACACAGCTACATGTGCACAGCTATGCCAGAGAGCACCAGGCCCGCCATCTCCAGCACAAAACCTTAACGCCGGTTCCATCTTCATCTCAGGCGCCGCGCTGTGAGCAAATGAAAGCACGGCCTCAGTTTGAAATCACTATGACCAAAGTAGCACAGAATAAACAAGAAGCACAAAATATTGTGGCGACGGACAAAGAAGAACATGAACCCAAAACGTCTGTGCCTGTCGAAGCTCTTGCTGAAGTGGAGAAGCCTCAAGTTGAGCCCATAAGCAAGCCTGCTTCCCCGCTGGTTCACACACAGCCACAAGATGTGGACAAAGTGGAAACTGAGGCTCCCAAGAGTAACAAGAGAAAGGTTTGACTTTGTTTTTATATTTCTTTAATATAAAAATTACAAAAATTATGTTTTTATAATAAACAATTACATTAAAGATGTAACAGGGGAAAGATGTTAGTTGTTATATTTGTTCATTTGGTCAGTGTTGTGTTGTATGCATGTTTGAACACGGGCCACAGTGCATGGATTGTTACCAGCAGGCTGCCCAAAGCAGCTTTTAATCACATCTTTGCTTTTTAGTACTGACGCCTATTCTTAGAAAGCAGGTGTTACAACTCAAAACATAACTCTGCCTCTGAGTAGACTAACCTCAAGATGACAAATGATGATTCATGGATTAGCGCAGATCCTGCCTCAGATTATATTAAACTGACAGGCAAAAATCTGCGCTATGGCTGATTTATTTTTATTTATTTATTTTTCTTCCTCTTCAGGCCTTCTCTGCTTGTTCACTCCTATAAAAACACAGACATGTGTCTTCACTGTAGCACTGTATATAGTCATATGGCAAAAACGGCTGTTCATAAACGCCAAACAAACTAATAATAAAAACATATTTATTAGTGCTGTCAATAGATTTTAAAAAATTTACTAATTAATCTCACAATTTTCTGTAATTAATCGCAATTAATTGCAGTTACTTGATCAATAGCCTGGCTGCAATTACACTTTTCAACTTTATGTTTAAGCTTGTAACTGACTTTTATGCAATATAATGAAGTAAATGCAGAATAAACACAAAGAATGTATGCTTAAATTCAAAGAGAATTTGAATAGTTTTCTTCAATCTTTTAGCACAGGTTCTCTCCTGTGAAATACAACTTTTAAAAAACCTATATACTAATAGGTAAATATACACTAATGTATAATATATATTAGTTCTGTCAAACAATTACAATGTCTAATCAGATTCATCACAGGATTACTGTGAATTAATTTTGATTAATCACGATTAAATCTCATCCATTTTTATTGGATATTAATCGCATTTCATTTTGCATGAGCAAACAGACTCGAGAAAAAAGGAAAAATATACGCACTTTAAATGTTTATTGAACATCTTGAACATTCATGTTCACAAAAAACTCTGTAAACATTGAACGAGGATAAGACAGAAGTTATAGTTTTTGATAGTCACACCCCGCTGGAACAACTAACTGATGCCTTAGGGCCCCTTGCCAGCCATCTCGCGCTCACTGTTAGAAACCTTGGTGTTTTCCTGGACAGCGCTTTCAAACTCAAGAAACAGATCTCCTCTGTGGTAAAAAACAGTTTCTACCAGCTGCATCAGATATCTACATACCTCCCTTTGAAGGACCTTGAAAGCTCATTCACGCTCTTATCACTTCCAAATTAGACTACTGCAATTCTCTCTACTCGGGCCTCCCATCTTCCTCTATTAACCGGCTCCAGTTAGTTCAAAACACAGCTGCGCGTCTCTTAACTGGTACTAGAAATTATGCCCACATCACACCAGTTTTAGCCAACCTACATTGGCTCCCTGTTGAATATCGTATCAATTTCAAAATTCTCTTGCTTACCTGTAAAATTTTAAACAATTTGGCTGCCAGCTATCTATGCAAACTCCTCCATTTGTATATCCCTAATAAGGCACTTAGATCTTCCAATCAAAAGCTCCTGACGCAGGTCAGACCGAGGTCTCGTTTGAAGTCCAGAGGTGATCGGGCCTTTGCTGTCATAGCTCCCAGACTCTGGAATAACCTCCCTCCTTATATTCTTTCCTCCGAGTCCATCCAGTCTTTTAAATTGCGTCTTAAAAATAATTATTTTAGTCTGGCTTTTGATTCAAACTAGCATGTTATTTCATGGCTAGTTATGTTTTTTTTAATTTTTTTTTTTACCCATATTGTTCATATTGTTTCCTGCCCTCCTTTTAACTGTTTCTTTTTATTCTGTCTTATGCTATTGCTCTGACCGACTGTGAAGCACTTTGTTGTATTATTATGTGCTATAGAAATACATTTTGATTTGATTTGATTGATTTGAAACATTTATCCACTCTCCCTGTCACTCTTGGTGAGGCACTTCAAGTCCTTGAAACGAGGAACTAAAGCTATGTAAAGCGCGTGTTCTCAACGATATTAATACGTCTGCAGTTTGTTGCAATCCACTTGGCAGTTGTGTCAGTCAATATTTCCGAGGTAGACCTACTGAGTCCCCGATGCTCCGTGAGTGGTTTGTTGCAAGCTGGGTGATGCGTTACCCAGCTACCAGCATCCCCGACTAATGTAAGCTTCCTGTCAGTGTTGATATTTTAAATGTGAAAATTCCTTCTTGCGCAACGTGCATAATATTTTATGTCGGTCGACTGTTCCGTCTTGTTATTTTTTTAATACTCAAATTTCCCATCGAGAGGCCCATTGTGCATTTATCATGTTCCATATTGAGTTGATTGGTTCAGCTGCCCGTCACTACCAGATCAGCTGCCCATTTGCGCATGCGTGAAGGTAACTCTACTTGGACAAACTGCCCGAAATGCGTTGACAAAAACATTTCAGGGATTTTGAGTCATTCTCCACTCCAGATGCGTTAATTGCATTAAAAATTTTAATCATTTTAATCACGTTGGCGGATTACTTTGCGTTAACGCGTTAATTTTGACAGCACTAATATTTATTGTTTTTCTTGTTTGCAAGTAATTAATTACAGGCACTATTAGCATCACTGTTTGATGAACACTTATTTACATATGTGGATAACAGGACATTTTAACGACCCCAGAGTGTCACTGCATGAAAAATTGTTGAGCAAAATGTATTTTAAAAAAACATCAAAGTAAATGTGTAAGTTATGTCAATAGCGTACACGTAACACAGGCATGCTGTTGCAGTTTGTTTTGAGATAAGTTAAATATAATTTGTCAGGATCTGAGTGTTGTAAAATAACTCAGAAAAGCTTCACAGATGTTGGTAATCCTGATTGTAGTGGAAATTGGGTCTAGCTTGATGATGCATGCAATGCAATGTTATGATATCGTTTAGATTTATTTAATAGCAATTTTGGTAAAAATGTATTTTTATTACATGAACAAAAGTTAGTACATCTTAACTCTAAGACATGCACCCAGATTGATTAACAAATCTAGGAAGTGATGGGGAACGGGCAAGTATTTATAGGCTAACAAACTAACATCCGAAAAGGGAATTGTCTCACCTCAAGATGAACAATCTTAGGTTTCACTAAAACCGCTTGCTTTGGTAATACGCATGTGAGTGTCCAAACTAAAACACCCGCAGGACTTTCTGGTTGCTCTGTACTGGTGTGTCTTTCTATGCATAATGTTTGCACACTAATCTCTATTAACATTGTAGTCTTTTTATAATCTCTCTCATTGGTGTGTTGAATTTTAATAGCCATTATTCTAAAATCTGAGATATTCAATGTAATTCATGCTGTTTAAACTACAGAGTAACCAATCCCCCCTCGCGGATAATGGCATTGTCATCCTGAAAGACACCATTCCTGTCATGAAACCAGTGCAAGATGAGCTGAAGGTGATTCCTCAGATTCATCATGTAAGTAGTTAATGCCTGAGACCAGAAGCTTAAAGGCACGGTTGGATCGGATTGTTATCTGGAAAAATGTGCATATCAGTACAGAGCTTCCATTATGCCCGATTATAGGGAGACCTCACTGCAAATTATTTTTGATATGTTTATTACAACGTGCATTATGTGTCCTTTAGTTATATCTTGCTATGCACTTCTTTCTCCAGCAGGTGTCAGACGAGCAGTCGTACTGCAAGCCTGTCAAGAACCAGCAGGAAGCACAGCTGTGTAAGCTGCCTCGTCATCACCCTCTGTTCAGGGAGGCACACAGTGATGACGGTACGTAGTATTTTAGATCCGCTGTGTAATTGTGTGGTGTGTAGTTCGCCAGATTACCAAGCACTGTGTTTACCACAATGATTTTAGGTCTTGTTTTAGGCTTTTAATTTTTTTCCATATCTTTTTCTTGCTATAGCTGCTAATAAATGAACTCAGGTGTTGTAAATTTATAAGACTAAAGTGTTTAATGTTTTTGTTTTATCCTGTCACCTTGTCTTCCTAAAACATAATGGATTCACCATGTCCTTCCTTCGTTCATGGCACACCTGTTATCCATAGATTTATACGTAGATGTGCAGGTCATCCAAGAGGAGAAAGAGGAGTGGGCAAAGCCGCTAACCCAGTTATGGCAGTGTCTGCCATTTAACCCTGATGCAGAGAGGGAATATAACAAACAGATGGGCCAACAGGCTCCCTACTGCTCTATCTGCCTGCTCTTCTACACTCACCATCAGGTAGGAACTAAGGGTCTGATTTACTAAACCATGTGTAATCTACGTAGGTGTGGTTAGTTTTACGAGTGATTCACAAAAGTTCTCGTTTTCTAAACACAGGCAAACTCAGTTAATTTAAATGTCAGTGGGGAAAAAAGACATGTTTTTTTCCTGTTAAGTATTGTCACAGTTAGCAGTAAACTGTGTGTCGCAAACATTAGTAAATCGGTTTGCGTGCTTGATTTAAATAGTCTCCTACGTAAGTTTTGCCCCTTCATAAAGGAACTGCCAGAAATGCATATGTAGCAGGTGTCAGTATGCACTGGCACAGTGGGTTAGTAAGTTAGTTTTGTGTCAGTATACTGTGAATCAAGTTATCTGAACCTATATTTTAGATGTATTGAAGTAGACATCTTGAAGCATCACCAGATTACAGCACTGTTGACTGTCTTGTATTCATCTATATTATATCCTTGCTTCTGCTGTAGAAAGAGCAACTATGGATTTGCAAATAATATAATGTGTTAGATCTATTAAGATACCTCTTTAAACAAAGATTGCAATAAATATGCTGCATGTAGTTCTGTATTCGGTCAAAAGACTGGATTTATCAGAATTTGAGGAGAGCAATGATGCTAACAAGCCTCTAAACTTTTTCTCTTTTAAGTCTGAATCCAACACTGGGAGTTCGAGCGTGACCCTGGTGAACCGTCCAGGGGGCCAACAGTGGTCTAAACCACTGATCCCTGAAATGTGTTTTAACACCCAGTCCAGTAAGATTACTGACAGCGGGGAGGGGCAGCTGTCTAACCCTAATGTAGCCGAGGATGGTACCAGCCGCCTAGTGAGCTGCGCTCAGTGCTGCGTACGTGTACATGCAAGTAAGCCCATTTTCTCTTATGCTTCTATTAAAAATAGTTAGGTAGAAGAAGGCTGAGGGATTATTAAATTAAATCTTAATTACATTTAGTACATCCAAACCTGTTTGTTTTTCTTTAGGAAACTAACACTCAGCTGCTTTTTTTTTTCTTAAGCTACTCTAATAAATAGGCACATAAAAGATGAATACATAAACGCCCCTTTGACGCGTAAAACGATGCAGCCAGTACCTCTAGCAGCTGCTTCACAAAGTCTCAAGTGAATGGTTTTGCTGAATGACGTGCTAGAGTTATTTGCTTTACAGAGAACACGAATGGGGAGTAATGAAAGTGGAAAATTTACTGCAAACAGTAGCCCTCAGTTTTGTTTTTTATATACCTTGTGCACTGCTAACAGTTGATGGTTTAAGAATATTTTACTTAGAAAAGCAAAATAAGAATAAGCAAAAAGTTGATTTTAGCATCTCTGCCCTTTTAGGCTTTGAAATGTCTGAGTTTGTTTTTTCCGGTTGTTTTAGGTTGCTATGGCATTTCCAGGGATGATGCAGAGCTAGATGAATGGCTGTGTGCCCGCTGTGAGGCTGACGCCATCACTGAGGTTAGTTAATGAAGGCGTATCCTTCTTTTTTCTTTTTTTCTTTTTTTCTTTTTGACAGGTTAAAATAAGTCTTTAGCTCTGCTTAGTTATAAACTTGTATCTAAATGAACAATTTAGTACATGTATTTAGTCTAAATGGCATCACATCCATTAGTGTTAGCTTGTGTATGTTGATTATGTTACAGGATGTTACAGCAAAATCAAGTGTTTAGCAGGATAGTCTGCTGCTTGGAAAGGCTCATAAATGGAGGCAGCTTACCACTGGAATCTTAATGGGCCCCATTTGTGTCACTCTTTCATAGTGGTTCTGTTTTCTGCTAACAGAAACGGATGAATGTCTGTTAAAACACACAAAAAACGTGTGTATGTCTTTAATTAAGTGTTAAATGTAAAGTAAAATTAGATGAGGTAAGATGTAAACAATTTATAAATTTGTGCTAAGCCACATTCGCCATATAGGATGATAACACACTTGCTGTGGGGCCCATTGGCATTGAGAGATCAGTTTCTGTGGTTGCATTGAAACTAACACATGTACTACTTACTAAAAATATATAAACTTGAGGTGGTTCGCTGATTATACCCACACAAAATGATATGAACAGCTTGCTACCTGAAAGTACCTGAAACAAAAAGGATTACCAGTATAGACATGCTGTGTTCACGGCTACCGTCCTCAGAGGAGCAAATCATTAGTTTTTGTGTTCTGCAATTCAATAACTAGAACTGCAGAACTTGTATAACAGAGACTTCTATTGTGAATTTATTTGACTGAAGTTGTAATGATTTGCAGCTCCTGCTGCTGCTGCAAAAAATCATTTGGCAATTTTGTGAGTGTGAAGATACCTTTGTATTTTTAAAACAGTGTCTGCATATGTGCACATGCCGATTCTTTCTCTCTGTCAAAACATTGTTGTAGTAGTAGTACTACTACTACTAACAATAATAATAATCATGATAATAATAATCATTATGATAATAATAATAATAATTTATATTATTTCATGGTACAGAATAAAGCATAACTGTTCACGTCAGCACTACAGAATTGGCTTGTTGACAGCCGCATCATTAAAACTTGGCTCTGTATGACGTCGCTTCCTCTCTGCAGAGATAGCGTTAGTGGCCCCTTCCTCTGGGTGGACATTTATTTTTCCCACCTTTTGTTTTCAAAAATTATCTCAAAATTTCCTTTGCTCTCAGCATTCCCATCAGCTCAAAACAATAGGGAACTATTCTGGGAATGTGTCCTGAAGATAGTCCAAATCCCTCTGACCACTAGTGGGCAGTGCTCCACTGTACACTTCATTAAGCCTGAGACGATGTTCTGTAGTTTTGTGTTTTTTGACTTGTGGAAGTTTTCGGTCTTATCTTACTTGAGGTCATGGTTTAAGTATGCGAAAAGGTTTTTTTTTTGTTTTTGTAGGTTTACTTAAAATTTTATTGAACAGATGTCCTTGTTCTGTTTTTAGCGAATCTTAGGGCTTAATCAGGGTTCAGGGTGTCCACGTTAAGCTGTTACTTCCCCATGGTTCTTGTATCAGTGCTTTTCTGGTTTATATCTCGTATAAAGGTTTCTAAAAAAAAAAAGGTGTATAGAAAGCAAATAAAAATAGCTTGCAATAATTATTAGTTTTATTCACAGAAAAGTAAATAGTAACAAAATAATAATATTTAAATGTTACTGCCTAGCATAGCTTTAAATGGCTTTAAGAGACTTGATTCATTCAAGTCTTTTTGTCCAAATTTTTAAAAGTGAAATAAACAGAATTTTTTTAAAGAGAGACCTGTCCTGCATGTCAGTGATTCTTTCATGAATTTTGTCCAGCTTTTTGTTTATTGGCGACACTCAGCGGTTTACTTACTTGAAACATGCTGAGGTGGTTTTTTCCTGTTCTAGCACGTGTCTGTTGGGTTTGTAGGACAAACAAATGATCAGACGAGATTGAGCTTCATATGACTGATTTTTTTTTTTTTCATGCAAACCTTTACATAATTGTGGTTTTCCTCCAGTGTAAACTAAGAACGATATACTGTCCTAATGTATCAAAACATCCAATCTGGTGTAATAAGATAAATGAATCATATACCACAGCTAAAAATATATGATGCATGTTTCTGCTTGCAGGACTGCTGCCTGTGTTCCCTGAGAGGAGGAGCTTTACAGAGAGCCAACAATGACAAGTAAGAAGTACTAAAAGAAACAAGCGATGATATTCTAAACACAACTTTGTCATTTACACACAGTAATGCAGCAAGAGGTCGAAACTGGGGCTCTGCCTCTGTCTTTGTCTCTTGAATTTTCTTTTGAACTTCTGAGAACTTAAGACAATAGAACATAAAAAAACCACTTCTACAAAAATATTTCCCTGCTTCTTGGATTCAGTCAATCATGCTCAGAGTCGCGAAATGATGTCATAAAGTTGCCGGCCATCTCTTGCTGTCATTCTCTTTGACAGCTGTAATTTTTGCTTCCTTCAACCTCTTACCTCTGAAATCCATCTCAACCATTAGACCTTTAAGCTAATCTGATTTTTCAAATGCATACAAACACATGCAAGCATGCACGCACACACCCACGCAAACAGGTGTGTTTGTGTGTGGTTGTTGTGTAAACAAACAAACGTCGGTTACCCAAATAGAAGAGATTGACTGTCTTCACTATATTGACTATATGCTTTCTCACATGCACCCGAGTCAGATAATTCCTGGCGCTCTACTTTATTTATGCAAACAATGTGGAGAGCGCCCGAAGGCAAAGACCTTTAGCTCAGGTGATGTTGTCACATCCTGTTAGAGGGTAGAGAATTATCAGTGTGCTGAAGTTCAAATAGCAGATTCGCACACACTGTTAAAGTGATATTATTCAAAAGTCATCTTGAGTTAAGCCCAACTGGAGAAACTAGTTTATCTTTAGATTTTTGTAAATACAAGATGGCAATTTTTTAACAGTTACATTCCTTTGTTCAATATTGAATATGTGTAGACAATAACATGTATCCCTAACATTCGGTGGGGGTGCTTTGCTGAACATAACCGCGTACTCTTTCTGTGAAATCCACTTCATGTTGCTTTTCACACAGGTGGGTTCATGTGATGTGTGCCATAACTGTGCTGGAGGCTCGCTTTGTCAACATCACTGAGCGGAGCCCTGTTGATATCTCTGCCATCCCACTGCCACGTTTCAGACTGGTAAGTCAGTACAGCTGTGTACTGTAGGATTACCCATGAGTGCGGTGACCCACACAATGTCACGTGTTTTGTAGATTCAGGGATATAGGTAATTCCTGTGAATGTGGAATGCATCTGTCCTGAAATGACATGGTAGTTGCCTGCTGTGTGTTTGTGTCTTTTCCACTTCCAAGCACAAGGGTACTTGGGAAACTGATGTCATGAGTTTGTAGTTTTCACACATCACTTTTATTTAACTACTGTGCTGCCTGTTGGACTGTCACCACAGTTTTACTTCTTGTTTTTGTATTTTCTAAAAATAAAGAAAAAGTACCGCTTAACTGTGAAATGACATGACCTACTCACTCACTCTGTCCCTCACACACACACACACACACACACACACACACACACACACACACACACTTTTTTAGCTTCCTGTCAGCTCAACAAAGTAAATTTCAAAATAATGTACAAGGATTGCACTATCCTTATCTTGTAGTTTGTTTGAGATGTAAGCATTGTGATGGAAATAATGAAGGAATTCAGTTACAATAGTTGGGCTTGTTACACGTCTGTAACACAAAGGAACCTTTGTCAAAGGTTCTACTTTTACGTGTGTTTAAATAAGACACATGATGTCACTAAATTGTCAACAGGAAGTTGTATAATTTCCTCCCTCATGTCTGCATCTCACTTTGTGTTTGGGGCTGCCTTTTATAATTCATTTCTGGCTTCCTTCCTCTCATCCTCCCTGCTTGGCTTAGACGATTTTTCTCCTTCTTCCCTTCTCATGTTTTTTGTTTTCCTAGTCTCCCACTTACAATATAGAACACTTAATTTCACCCCCTTATTCCACTCTTTTGTCTTTTTTTCTCCGGTAGAAATGTGTGTACTGCAGGAAACGGATAAAGAGGGAAGTGAAAGGCTGCTGTGTTCAGTGCTCCCATGGGCGTTGCTCCACGGCATTTCACCCCACATGTGCTCAGGCAGCTGGTGTCCTCATGCACCCAGATGATTGGCCATTTATTGTCTTCATCACCTGCCACAGGCACAGAGCACCAGCCATACCTGAGGTAATCATTGAAAGTCCCAGTCTAGCCAGTAATAATTTCTGAAGATACTGTCCTGTGAAGATGTGTTTAAGGTGTAAAACAGATTACCAGTGAAAGGAAATAACAAATAAATTTGCCCTTTTCTCGGCATGAGCTTACACTGCTTAGCTTGGATTTCCATAGAATTCTGTATTCAATCATCCCAAAATTGTTTATTTCAGAGATGAAGCATTTTCAGTTCCTCAATGTAAAGAAGTGTTAGTTCCACATTATCAGCAAGGTTTAAAATGACCCTGAATGGCTTTCTTGGACTTTGATTTAAAGAGCAATTAAATCTGATGGGTAGGTTAATGAATACTGTTAAATTAGTTACTTTTTCATACACTTCCAGCTGAATGTATAGAGATTCTGCGTCATAAAAAGAACATAATACCATTTCAAGGTCTCCTTGAATGGCATTGTTACATTCAAAGTTCAGATCTAAAGTTGCGGTCTAGCAGCACGTCTAAACATCTTACTGTGAGAGATACTTGATGAGTTGCTGTATTTCAAAAGTTGCTGAAAAAAATGTACCAATATGTATTAGGCAGTTAGGCAATCTAAGCTGCTAATTTGCAGTGGTGTTGTACGGTTTACAGTGATGTGCTGTGTTGGACTGGTGCAGGCGAAGCTGTGGTTTTGGTTTCATTAAGGGTAGCAGGGTAGTAATATAAATTCAAGGTTATGATTTTGTTTAGCTTCACACATTAAATTCTACCTTTTGTACTAGCTTCATAGTGTATAGAGGGTTGGAAATCAGCCATATAGCCCTCTGCCTATATCTGTGGAATTCAGTTGGCTAAATCCACAAAAGAGCGGTAAATATAGTAGGCGCCTTTACACAAAGAAAAAATTTAACTGGAGTGCTCAACAGATATTATTAAGTGACTTTTTTTAATGTAACTCTTTGCCCCACCCTGCACTGCTGATTAAGTGGTTTAGTCTGCAGCTCCTTGTGTCCACATAGCCAGTAAAATAGTTAATGTTGTTTACACTGCTGTGTAAACTGTGGCATGTGTTGTTGTAGCATTTAAAATTCCTTTTTTTCATTTATGTTATCAGTTGATAAAGTTTCTTTGCAACACAATGCTTTTATAAAGTGAGAACTGTCTTGCCTTCCGTTGTAGCTTCCAGCACAAGCTTAGTCAGCCGTGCAGCACCATAACAGCTGGAAGCTTGCACAGGGATTTCTGCTTTTGCATGTTGAAGCTTTGATTCACTAAGGCTACGTTCACACTGCAGGCGAAAGCGCATCAAATCCGATTTTTTTGACCCTATGCGGCCCATATCCGATCATGGTATGACAGTGTGAACGGCACAAATCCGATATTTTCAAATCCGATCTGGGTCACTTTCGTATGTGGTACTGAATCCGATACATATCCGATGTTTTAGAAAGCGACAGCTGTTTGAACGGTCATGTCGCATTAAATCCGTCTTTTACGTCACTGACACAAGACAGACGCCAATTATCAGCGCCGGAGAAGACATCGCGAAGGCTTCCTGGCCATCCGGTGTAGATGTTAGTGAAACTGTTGGGAAGACAACGTGAAGATTTTATTTGTACTGTATAATCTGCAGATTCTGACAGAAATCTGCAGCTATCCTTTGAAGCACCGCTCCTCTCTAAAACAGCAGGGATAATGTTTAAACATTACTGTAACCTGTTATCTTTATTGCACTACAGCCACTGTTTTACGCTTTATTTTAGGGCTGTAGGGAAAAAATTAACTTTGAAGTAATAGCATTTGATTAACACTCAGTATGTTTGTCTTCCACAGCGCAGCAAAGCTGCCATGCAGGAACTGGCAGTGGGCCAAAAGGTGATCTGTAAATACAAGAATGGCCGTTACTACCAGAGCGAATTGCTGGAGCTAACCACGGCTACGTTTTATGAAGTGGTTTTTGACGACGGCTCATTCAGCGACAACCTCTTCCCTGAGGATATTGAGGTTAATAAACTTTCACATAGCTAAAGCTGCCCTTACATTTTCCTTTTCTAAATGCCCTCCCATTCAAGATGGCCGGAGTTCAATATTTGTTTTCATGTGTTTGTAGAACCGGGACTGCGTCCGCCTCGGCCCACCTGCCAAAGGTGATGCTGTTCAAGTTCGATGGACAGATGGGCTGATATATGGAGCCAAGTTTGTAGCTTCCCACTCCATCCCCATGTACCTGGTAAGCATGTGTCTGTTTGTCCCTCTGATCCTCATCAGCTTCATCTCTGTTTGACTTCATCAACACACAAAATGCTGGGTTAGGCTGACTGTAAAGTCTTGGTGCTCTGGTTTAATAATTAACATTTTGTCATGTTAAACAAATGGTTGCTAACAAGTTTGTAATACTTTAAGATGAAGGGTCTTTATCAGTCATGTTTTTAAGCTCTATACAGAAAATAGATGCGAGTTTTGATGGGAGATCAGTTTGTCTAATTCTCATGAATGCAGCGTGTTTAAATATGTTTAAAGAATTTCTTGGCAGAAAGAAGAACTACATAATAAGTTGTCTAAGATCAAGCTCAATGTGGATAAAATGTTTTTCTTTAATACAAATATACATTTAAAACAGAAGAATTCATGTGGCCGGGATGAGAAAAATTCACTTTAACATCAAACAGGATAAAGGACATTTTATGCCGGAGGGAGGTGAACTTTACTGTTACATCTGTCAGGAGCGGAGTCAGACATTTCACTTTTTGTCACACTTACTTGATGACATTAATCTTTGTTGCCCACCTATTGAATGTGAATTCTACTATGGCTATGAATATAATTATTATGTGACACAACGGCATACAATACAGTATGAGGAGTAGAAATATTCAAATATGCTTTCATTTAAGCACTTCCTACGTGTGTGTGTGTGTGTGTGTGTGTGTGTGTGTGTGTGTGTAGGTGGAATTTGAGGATGGCTCACAAATCTCTGCCAAGCGAGAAGACATCTACACTCTAGATGAGAATCTGCCTAAACGAGTCAAGTCAAGAATGGTGAGCTAAAAATCCCAATCCTTTATGTTATGTGGAAATGAATATAACACCAGTTGTTGGGATGCTGTGTAAAATGTAACTAAAAACAGTGGAATGAATAACTTAAACTCATATTTTATTTACAATAGAACATAGAAAGCATATCAGATGTTACTTCACTCAAAGACATTTTACTATTTCATGAAAAGTATTAGTAACATGTCTCAGAAGTCTGTACAGGGCTAATAAAAGGTTGGGAGAGTAAGTAGTATTAAAATAAACAGCTTGAGGGACACTTTACAACTAACTGTTTTAATTGGCAGCAGGTCAGTAACATGACTCATCTAAAGAGTATCTCAGAGGTGGTTCACCAATCTACAAAAACCTGCATCCACAAATTGTCTCACAATTTCAAAATAATGTTCCTCAGTGTAAAATTACAAAGACCATGTATATATCGTCACCTACAGCAGCTGTCCCCAACCTTTTTTGTGCCACAGGCCGGTTTATATCCCACAATATTTTCACGTACAGGCCTTAAAGTTTTCGCAGATAAATACAACAATAAAACCAGTACCGGCACCAAAAGAAGAAGATTTATTCATAACACACAGGAAAAGACCCAGGGAAACAGAGTTAACGATAAAATCGGAAAACCCCCTGAAAACCATAAATTTCACACCCGAGCCTCAACTCTCGCGGCCCGGTACCAAACGACTCGGGCTCGGGGGTTGGTAACCGCTGACCTACAGAACATAATATCAACAGATTCAGGGAATGTGGAGAGATGATCTTCAGACCTTTTACCAAAATCCAGGAGACAAAGTCCAAAATTAGTATTGGACAGTGTTGGTCAAGTTACTTGAAAAAAGTAATCAGTAACTAATTACTGATTACTTCCCCCCAAAAAGTAATCCCGTTACTTTACTGATTACTTATTTTCAAAAGTAATTAATTACTTAGTTACTTAGTCTTCAGGCCCTCAGGCAGGACTGCATTAAAATCATTCCATGGGGCTCAGGAAAACTTCCAGTAATCACTGTCTGTGAACACTGTAGACCATGCCATCCACAAATGCAGGTTATAGCAAAAGAAGCCATAATCACTGCTGTCTTCACTGAGCCAGAGCTCATTTAAAATTGGCTGAGACATACTGGGAAACTGTTCTGTGGTTAAAAATTTGAAATTCTTTTTGGAAAATATGAACATTACATCTTCAAGACTACGGTGGAGCTTATAATCAGCACTCTGCTGGTATGGAGATGAATAACTGCCTGTGAAATTGAGAGTTTGCAGATCTGGAAAGGTAGCGTGACAACTGAAAGGTATTACAGGTGTTAGAGCAACATGTGCCCCATCCAGATGACACCTTTTCAGGGAAGACCTTGTGTATTTCCACAAAATAATGCAAAACCGCTATTACAACAGCGTGGTTTCATGCATTAAAAAATCTGACCTCATTGCAGTCTAGACCTTTCACCTACTGAAAACATTTCAAGTATCATGAAGTGAAACGTTCAACAAAGAGCCGAGACTGTTGAGCAACTATACTTTATTAGGTCTTTATTAGACAAGAACAGGACAGCAAGCCTCAGTTCTACAAATGTACTCTTGTTAACTGATGAGGGGATGATTAATCTTTAACTATTTTTCTGTGTTCTATTATGAGTAACAATGGGGTTTATGAGCTTTGCAGAACATTACAATCTGTTTTTATTACTCCTCAGCTCTGATAGGCTGATAGGGTATTGTCGTCACCCTGCTGGGTGGACGACATGGACACCCAACTTTGTGAACACGATAGCTTGAGAACGAGGTGACGTAGGATGCACGTAGGTGCATCTACTTTGAAGGTTGCGGAGTGGGACTGGTGACCGTATTTTGTTTTCTTTTGTCCTTCTTTTCTACACACCTAGCCAACTTTGTTGTGGAATTGCAGTTGTGTGTTTGCAACACATCTGTATAACCAAGTGGTAATTTCTGTATCTCCTGTCTGCTTTTCAGTCGGTGGCATCAGACATGCGTTTCGAGCTCTTCACACAAAACGACGTCAAGCAGAACACCAAAAGGCAACGGGTCATCAATTCTCGATATAGAGAGGACTACATTGAGCCCGTCATCTATCGAGCGATCATGGAGTGACATCCTTTTCTTTCTGCGGCTACTGCTTAAAGGATTGACCGCCCCTCCTGTTCTTCCACGGCCTGCCAGGCTCCATATTTATAAACTACGGCTGGGACTTTAACTGACTCTTGTGTGCTTTGAATAATATTCATAGACATTCATGTCCCATTGCAGTCTGGAGATTGCTTGTTTTCCCCCATTTCATCATTTTTTTTCTTTCTCTCAGGAAGAAGCCATTAATGAATTAAATGTGAAAAACGTTGGATATTTTCTTTGTTCACTGCCACCCTGATTAGCAGCTGTTGACTAAAAAACTTTACATGTTATACTGCGAAAACATATTTCTCACTTAAATCACAAATAACTGATTCTGACTGATGTTTGCTTAATATTTTCACAATATTTTTGCCATAAAAAAAAAACTTGTTGATGGAGGTTTTCTCAAGTCTGTTTTTTTTTTCTCCACTGATGCAGACACACTGTAGCTGTTGACCTTATCAGTTTGAGTTATGAAGAACTGTGTCAAATCATAAACCCCAAAGAACTCAGTTTCTCTGTCACAGTTTTAACAACAGTTGATCTTGTTGCTTATTGCGTTTTTGTGGTTGAGAAATACGTTTAGAGTATGTAGTTTACCCATACATAGTTGTGTTATTGTGCATCTACTGTGAAGACGGAGAACGTTTGACATGTTTTATAGGCCCAAGCCTTACACTTCAGAGGGCCTACAATACCTTGGTTTATCTTGGTTTATTATAACTATTGTAAGTAATGTTATTACTATACTTTTATTTATGCAAGTGCATCAAGTTTGAAAACAAAGCTATTTTTGTCATGTCCTTTTCACAGTCTGTAGAAAACCTCAGATGTATTTATATTTATTATATTGACTGGTTTTCAGACATGCTGTCCAAGCTGAGGCTCGCGTTTGCTCTGCAGTGACCTCGGGAGGTAAAGATTATTATTGCTAAATTTGCTCAAATAGCTTAGTTATCTTCCTTCTGAGCATTTTTTATTTTTTTATTTTTGTTTTTTTAGGCTTATTGCCTCAACTAAGTGGAGATTTTGTGTTTCTGATAAATGCTAGCTTTAGAGATCGCAGTTTCAGATGATAGTTCGATCCCTGATGACAAACAACCGAGACAGCTCATTTTTGGATTTAGGTGAGTTTGCTTTCATGTGCAGTCCCTTGAACCTGCTTTAAAACAGACTTGTGCAGAGGATTACAAACCTCTGTAAGATGACCTTTGCAGATACCTTTTAGCTGTGATCATGGCTACTATTGGGTTTCCTTTGGTCCTGTCTCCATGGCAGCATTAAGTCTGTACACTCTTTGCAAACACCGACTGTTTGAGTAAAGTTTTGAATATGAAAAAGACCCTGGTGTAATTTATTTTCTCTATAAAACCCTGGCATGTACTAGCATGTAGCCTCCAATAGGTCAACTATAAATGAAGCTAAATGATATCCACCTAAAAACTGTACTTCACAAAAGTCAATCTTTTTTTTTTCTTTCAGGCTAAACAGAAAATCATTACATCAATAAGTCTGCTCTGCTTTTCTCGCCCACTCCTGCTTTTCCATGAGTTAGGGAGGGAAAGAATGCTGCTGTCAGATAGTGGTAATAGCTCTATTAATATCTATCAATGGATAGATGGATGGATAGATAGATAGATTTGCATATGTTCTTGGATGATGCAAAGAATCACACTGGTTAAGGATAATGTTTGAGTCAAGAGTAAGTGAAGTGTTGATTTTAGTGAAAACAGGAAGTACACAGTTAGCACATGATTAGAGTATCTCTTTTAAAATCAGCATATTTGCAACTCTAATATGCACATTGCAAATGTACAGTGACTTTGCAGATAAACAACTTCTTCAGTTTATCCTATAACTATGATCGTTTACATTGCATTATCATACTGACATTAATATAGGCAAAATTATTCGGGGGGGCATTTTCTAATTTAGGAAAAGAAATGGTGTGCGATTTGATTCAATTTTGTTTCTATAGCACTAAATCACAACAGCAGTCACCTCAAGGCACTTTATACTGTAAGGCAAAGACCCTACAATAACACAGAAAAAATAATTACATGACCCCCTATGAGCAAGCATTTGGTGACAGTGGGAAGGGAAAAATCCCTTTTAACAGAAACCTCCCAAAACCAGACTCGGGGAGGGGCAGCCAATCTGTGGTGACCAGTTGGGGGTGAGGAGAGGGAGACAGGACAAAACACTGACTGTGGAAGGGAGCCAGAGTTTAGTAATAACTAACGATTAAATGCAAAGTGATGTATAAACACATAGTGAGTGAAAAGAGGTGAGAGAAAGAGAAGCACTTCTGCATCACCATATTAGGCCTACTGCAGCATAACTAAAGGAGGATTCAGAATTAAGGGTCTAACTGTAAGTTTGATCATAAAAGGAAAGTTTTAAGTCTAATTTTAAAAGTAGAGAGATTGTCCGTCTCCCGAATCCAAACTGGGGGCTGTTCCATAGAAGAGGGGCTGGAAAGCTGAAGGCTCTGCTTCCCATTCTACTTTTAAATATCCTAGAAATCACAAGTAAACCAACACTCTGAGAGCAAAGGCCTCTAATGGAGTGATCCAATACTAAGAGGTTTTTAAGATAGGATAGGTCCTGATTATTCAAGACCTCACATGTAAGGAAAAGGATTTTAAATTTGATTCTGGATTTAACAGAGAGCCAATGAAGAGAAGCCAGTCTGGGAGAAATAGTAATCTTTCTTTTTAGTCCCTGTCAGGACTCTTGCTACAGCATTTTGTGATCAACTGAAGGCTTTTCAGGGAGCTTTTAGAACAACCTGATAGTAATGAATTGCAATAGTCTAGAAGTAATAAATACACAAACCAGCTTTTTTTTAGCATCACATGACAGGATGTTATAGATATAATGATCAAATGCAAGAAAACAGTCCTACATATTTGTTTGATATGTGCATTGAAACACATGCCTGGTCAAAAATAACTCCCAAGATTCCTCACAGGGTTACTGAAGGCCAAGGTAATGCCATCATGGACATCATGTTTCTAAGGTGATTTTAGGGCTGAGTAAAGTAACCTCAGCTTTATCTAAATTTAGATGCAAGAAATTAGAGTGCAAACTAGAACTCAGCTTATAAAATCAACAAGCATTCAAAAAACATGACATTTTTTTTTAAGAAAATACAAATCCTATTAAGTATGGGACCCGCTCATCTGTTATCGGTATTGTGAAATTTCACAGTTAACTTCATGAATCACCAACATTAAAGAACCTAACCTAACCTACCTAAACCGGTTTCTCAGTAAAGGGTGTCCAAGGTCTTAATATCTCCATTATGCAATCAACTTTTTACTGCCACACCACACCACACCACACACCAGACGCAAAACACCAGACGCATTGAACTGCATAAATCTAATGCAACCGCATAGCAGTGCAAACAAAAAATTCTTCATTGCTTCATTTTATCACTCCCAGCGTATGTCATTTTTTTCACCGCAGACCCCATAAGAAGAAGAATCTATGTGGATTTAATGCTAATGAACACCAAACTCTTTTTCCTATAAATAAAGAGTTTACTGAGAAATATTAGCAAATGGTTTATAAAATACTAATATAGGGCTCTAAGACCTGTGTTTTTATGTACAATTTTGTATACGCCTGTAATAGTACCCATACACGTAAAGACTTCATGAACACACCTGATAACACAGGCTGGTGTGTATTAGCACAATACCTTGGCACACAGAGCTGAATACCTACCCTGTTGTGACACAGGCACACCCCAAGGTTTCCAGGAGATGTTTCTGGAAATTTTATCGTCTGATTCAGCATTTGGTTTACTTACTTATGAAGTAGTTCTATTTGACTTCTTGTTAGGTAAAGTCCTGATGATGTGAGTGAGACCTAAAAAATCCACTTAAGTTTAAATGAAAGTTGGCAGACTGGCAAGATGTGGTTATTCACGTATAGGCTGAATACCAACATCCTGTCTATTTTACTTTTGTGCTGTACTTTCCCCAACTGTTATGTTCTCTAAAAGACGCGTAACAAGAAAACCCTCTTTGGTTTCAGGACTTTTTCAGGTGGCACCTTTGGTTTTGTTACGTCATGCTCATGCATTGCTTTCTAGCGTCATCAAAGAAGTCAAGATAGTCATGGCTTCCTCTCTTTTATTGCTTCTAATCTACATTGGTGATTTCCAAATCCTTTCTGTTTGCACTATTGCAAAGTCATTTCCAGATCATCAGAAGGGCTATTTGTTGCTGGAATTTATGTTAAGCTACCTGGTAATGGATATCACAGAAGGGCATGTAAACCAGGAACAATATTTGTCATTCATTGTTCCCAGATGAATCATGACGACAGGATACTTTGTCTTTTCCGCTAGCACAGGGTGTCAAACATAAGGTCTGAGGGCCAGAATCGGCCTGGCAAAAGCTCCAATTTTACCAACAGGATTTTTTTTTCAAAAAATGTGACTTTTAACTGTATTTTCTCACGTTTCAGCTTTAGTTACTGATCTAGACCTCCCCTAAGGTCAGTCATACTGCACTAAAGTAGTTAAATAAATGAAAAACAATTACATTACAGAAAAATATTTTTTGCACTATTTGCTATAGATTTATTTTTTTGTTGTCAAGGGAAAAAAAACGATTTAACAAAAAACTTTTATAAAAAGTTTTATAATTACAAGACTGTCTTTTTGTCTGACAGTTTTTTTTTGTTTATTTTTTGTTTAATTTACTACAGCAGTATTTCTTTATCATGTAGAAAAACTGAGACGTACAGTTGAAATTCCACGTCTTTCTTTTGTTATTATTATTATTAAGCTATTTCAGAGATTAAATGTGTGGTCAGCTTTGCTGGTCATGCCTTGAGATGACAGTTGTGATTTGGTGCTATATAAAAGAAACCGGATGTGGTCTGATCCAGGTAATCTCAAAGTTAACACTAAGGTTTCTGTAGTGGAAAGGTGGTTCGCTTCTTAAATATGTCGCCATGGTAACTTATGCTGGTAACTTATGCTGGTTGGCAACACAAGTCACCTAACTTGCTCCGGAGCAGGTTAGGTTCGTAATTTGAAGGTGAACAGATATAAAACCATGGCCTAGAGTCAGTTATTATAGTATCACTATTCTCTGGAAGATGTGTCGGACCTGTGCGACCAGGTTATTCCAATGAGGTAAACAGGGGATGGATTGTCACACTTTTTACTCTTGCATGAATTGCTAAACACCGAAACATCTTTCAGCAACCAGTCATTTGTTAAATCCAAGCTTAAGATGTTGACTCAAGATGGGTGTTGTCTTTGTTTTTTGCAACAATTGCATAATTGCAAAAAAAAAGTAATCTATCAATGAGATCAATTTAGACATCTAAAGCTGGTTGTCCCTATAGTCATCAATGGGTTTAAAAAGTAGTAAACATCAGTAATGTTTGTAATAAACACCTCCTAATGCCTATTGTATTTAACACCAGCAATCATTTTTGTGAATTATTCCACATGTGAGCAGTGAAATTCAGGAATCTACAGTGCTTTAATAATGTAGCCTGTATTAAAGCCACAAAACAAGTGAGATTCCCATGACTGTATTTTGAACTGATGTGTGATCGATGTCATTAAAGGCCAGAAGTTCCCTGAAAAAATGCGTCTCAACTGTTCCGATACTCCTGACAGAACGCTACAACATAGAGTGACCACCATCCCCACGGGCACAGCGGCCAGGAAAGCAGAAGAACATAACATCTAAAAGGCCCTGAGTAAATGTGGTTATCCCAGCTGGACATTTGTCAAAGCTGGGAAGGCACCTAAAGAAAGCTCCAGCTGATCCAGGAGAGAATGACAGCCGCTGCCTAAGCGAAAACCTGTAGTGATCCCGTATGTGTCAGGAGTATTGGAACAGTTGAGGCGCATTTTTTCTGTCTCTGTGGCGTTTAAACCCCAAAACACCCTGCGCCAAAAAATTGGTCCACCCCAAGTATCGGGTCCCCCGACACAAACAGAGTAATATAGTGTACGCTGTTAAGTGCCAGGAGGATTGCCATGATTTATACATCGGGGAAACCAAACAACCTCTGGTGAAGCGGATGGCACAACACAGGAGAGCGACCTCGTCAGGCCAGGACTCTGCAGTCTATTTACACCTACAGGCCAGTGGACACTCTTTCAATGATGAGGATGTAAACATCCTGGACAGGGAGGAACGCTGGTTTGAGAGTCAAAAAGGCCATTTACGTGAAAAGGGAAAGACTATCTCTGAATCGAGGAGGCCTAAGGGTGCATCTTTCGCCATCTTACAATGCTGTGAATGCAGCCATTCCCCAACTCTCTGTGAATGGTACTCATGGCCATTGATCAGTGGTTGTTGATCAACGTTCATGAGAATTTGCATATTAATGATCAAGGAACTGACCTCCCAGCCCATTGTTCCTTCAGTGGGCTGGTTTCAGTCATTATGCAAATGTACTGTTTATAAGATTGGGGAAACCTGCAGTCAGCTGAGACTGAAGAAGTCACTTGGATGAGTGATGAAACGTTTCTCCCACTGAAAACGCTACGTCCAGATGAACAGAATCAACTTTGGGGGATTTGCTTACCTGGATGATTGAGCATGCATCAAGATCGTGGCTGATAATGTCTCTGGAGTAGGGAGCAATGAAAACAATTTTGTGGAAGAAGAGTCATGTGAACTATTAAACTTCCCTTTCAGATTAGTCAAATGCTGCTAACACCACGCTTTATATGAAAAGGAAACTCTGGGTTAACTTGAACAACTGATTCATGCAACTGCTTATCTCAACTGTAAATGTTGGGATAAGTGAATCCAGATAGCAGAAATGTATTCTGGTTGAATCTGAGCTCCATTCTTAACACAAAATGGTTTGTCTTTAAATGGTTGACTTACTCTCCATGGTGTAAGTATGATTGATTATGAAATAAAGACACACTTTAGATTTAGTTCTTCAGTCTTTCATTGACAGCTGTTCAATCATTTTCAGTCCAATCCTTGTACCTGACCATTTTCGAAAGTTAAGACCTTAAGAAATAAGAAAAAAGTCTAGCAGAGACAAAACAGTTTCAGTGGAAGGGTGGCTTTCAAGAAACCATTCTTAAGGATGGGAAATGCAGAGAAAGGGGTGAGGTCTGCTGAATTACACAAGAACTGGAATGAAAGATCAGAGAAGAACAAAGGTCTGGCAAGATGAATTCAAAAAAAACAAATTTGTAGTTCAAATCTTAAATATGTAAGTAGGTATGGCAGTGAGATTGTACAGCCATCTGTAAAACACGGTGGAGGGTGTGTCATGGTTTGGGGCTGAATTTCAGTCAGTGGTGTTGGAGATCTACTATTTGGAAAGCATCTAATTGACAAGAGGTTTATTTTTCAGAAAGACAATGATCCCACATTCACAGCCAGTGCAGTAAAAGCATTCATGGATAGAAAAACACATGATGGATCAGTTACAGACCTGGATCTCAATTGAAGCAGTGTAGATCATGTTCACAGAGAAAACAAAAGGCAGCCAACATCCAAAGAAGAGCTTTGCATGTTCCCCAAGACGCCTGCAGAATAATCCTGAAGACTACTTAAAGAGAGAGCGAGCTCAGGCTGTGTACAAGAATAAAGTTAGTCATACCAAATATTGACTTTGAAGCTTGTTAGAACTGTACAAACTCTTCCTTTTTAGATCTACTTCTGCCATGTTTAAATGCATTTCTGCAAAACACAAAAGAAGGGGTTTTCACATAAGGCCAAATTTAGCTGTGAGGAAATATGGTAGTTTTAAAAAGGAAGAAAAAACTCAAGACAGGAAACACAAACCAAAATGTGGTTAAATAGTGATATCGTACACGTACACCAGGCTGTTAAATGTCAGTTAGCTGCCTGCAGAAGATGCCTTGCATAAGCATCACAAAAACATCACATATAATCTAAAACTAAAACATAAAACTGTAAGAAAAACACTGTTTTAATGACTTCCTATTTCTTATTGCAACTATATTTACTTCATAGGGTTCATGATTTGTCATGTTATAGGGTTTCAAGCACGTCCATCAAGTTTTTCTATCTTGAATGAAGATTTACTTCTTTAATTGATTAAAAGTGGCTTTGTAGTTGATATGTATTTCATACTGCCTTTTTTTCAAGTGTACAACTTCTAACTTAATGTGTTGCACATAAAGGCAGCTAAATGTATCACTTGCTACACAAAAGAAATGCATGACTCATCAGTGAGGTGGCCTTTGTTTTGATATATTTTCTATTAGCAGTAACTAACAGTAACCAAGGGATTTTGGCTTGACTTTGCACTACTTACAGTATAATTTGTCTCCTTTCCTATAAAATAACCACCACTTATACTTATGCACTTATAATTAGTATATTAGTATAATATAGTATAATATATAATTAGTATAATTCTTTATTTAAAATCTTGAATCAATACCCCCCTTTTTCTAGTGTATATACTGCTATATATTAGGTAAATTAAGTAGATAAACTTATTTGCATTGTAATTTCAGGTCAAATACATGGAAACTCAATATTAAGCTATGGCAAGTACTTCTCAACATGTATGGCTGAGAAGTAACAAATTCACATAAATGCAGTAGATCATTTATGTTTCTTATAGAGGGGAAAAAGACTGCTGTGTCACATTATGTCTCCATGTGAGATTCTGTAGTCAGTATTTGTGCATTTAAAAAACGTATTATAAATGGCGTGCTGTCATGTTCCAATCCCAGATCACAATCATAGCATTTTCTGATAAAGTGAATGCTGCAGGGCCATTAGACCAGGGAAAGAAGATTGAACCCTTTTACTATAAAGGATTAAAAACAAGATGCTAGTTGGTTTTAGTGGGATTTCTTTGTCCACTATTAAAGGGGTAAAAGTCAGGATTATCTTGGAGCTAGCTTCCAGACAGTTAGCCTAAAAGATGGAAAAGAGGATTAGCCTACTGAACACCGGCATACTTTAACTAGTTCGTCTCATTAATCTCCATCATATGGATGTATGAAAGAATGAAGTCCAAGAAAGGCAGTGAATGAGGAATAGTTTGGATTTATTCCGCTCTAGCTACGGTTAAAGGTAAAAATATAAAGCTTTATAATTGTTTATGCATGCTATTTCTACTATTTGATTGGTTGCCTGGCTTAGTGTTGCAGTCTGTTTTGTTTTGTTTGTGACTGTTGACCACCAGCTGTCTTTTCCAGCTGTGTGCGATCATCTAATACTTCTCCTTGCTCTGCTTTCCCCTCTATGTTTTATCTGAAGACAGCGAGATGTGCATGGAAAGTACAAATCTTGTAACATGTGAGATGCAGAGTATTTGAGCTATTCCAGAAATGAACACTGCCTGAATATATCAAACTATAAAGTTGAGAATAAACGTTCTCGACTATGCAAAACTATTTGATGCCTTCAGGTTTGATGAAATTCTTAGAACTGGTGCCTCTGATTAATGACAGGCGTGCACACTCACATAATCCCTCAACTCTTCATCAGATGCAAATTCAGGTAAGACACACCTCATAGAAATAGTTTTAGCACAGTCACTGGATACATTGCACAAACAGGAAACCTTATTCTTCCTCTCTGAAACTTTTTGAAGGCAGGATGCTCTTTACTGTGAGTTAACTTTTCGTTTACAATTCTCTTGTGCATATCTAACTTGTAATTGAATATTTCTGTAAAACCCTTTAATGTACCTTGTTGTTGTGTTTGGGGTGATATACCATTGGCCCTGCTTAATGTTCAGTATTTATTTCTGGATGCCTACACAAGTTTTTTTTTTTTTTTACCTGTTTACTGAAACTTATTACAATTATAGTTATATAAAGGACATGGACATAATGTTTAGTGTCTTAGTTTCATTTGAGGGTAGCCACATTCAAATTAGATGAAGGGTTTAGGAGTGTCAGCTCCTCGTGTGCCACCCTCTTTTTAAATGAAAAGTCATTGGACAGTTGACTCAAAGGCTATTTCATGTGCAGGTGTGAGTAATTCCTTTGTTGTTGTCATTATCAGTCAAGTAGATAAAAGGCATGGAGATAATGTGAGCTGTGAACAGACAACATGCAGTCAAAGGAGCTCTATGTGCAGGTTAAACAAGCCATCCTTAAACTGCCAAAACAGCTCTTTACCCAACTGAGCGTGCATTTCACTTGTTGGAGACTAAACTTCAGACAGAAAGGCCCACAAACAAATAGCAACTGAAAGCCGCTGCAGTAAAGGCATGGCAGAGCATTTAACGGGGGGAAACCCAGCATCTGCTGATGTCAGTGAGTTCAAGACTTCACACTGTCATTGCCATCAAACGGCTTTTTAACCAAGTATTAGAACAGAACATTTTATTTTTAGTTATTTAATTTGTCCAATCACATTTGATCTCCTCAAATAAAGATATTGCGTTATTAAATGCTTAGTTTCACACATTTTTATTCATCTTTTTGTTCAACCCACTGAATTAAAGCTGAAAGTCTCCACTTTAATTGCATCTGAGTTGTCTCATTTAAAATTCATTGTGGTAATGTACAGAATCAAAATTAGAGAAGTTATTTCTGTCCAAATGTAACTGTACGGAGGCAGTGGCGGTCCTAGCCTGTTTGGCGCCCTGGGGGAACAGGGCGCGATGCACGATGCTTGTTGTTCCTTTAGAGTTTTAGAGCTGAACTGCAGGTGTCTTCACATACTGTGACTAAACATATGACATCTTCCTTTCTTTCTGAATGATCGCTTGCATGTTTGTATCAGAGGTACATCATTTGGATGAAAGTTTCACTTCCTCATTTTTTTAATTCAAGGGTTTTCAGTCCCATTACACGAGTCTATAAAAGGAAGCATTGATATCTGGTGTCTGTGGTGGTACAGTGAACTCACTGTCATATTCAAGAAAGCAGTTTGAGGTGATTTGAGTTTTGTGGCTTGGTGCGTTATCCTGCTGGAGGCAGACATCAGACGATGGGCACACTGTGCTTATAAGGGATGAACATGATCATTAACAATACTGTCCTCCTCGTCGTTACACCACAAGCAGCCTGAACCTTTGATGTTGATGTTGTTTACACCAAATTCTGAGCCTATCAACCGAATCTCACAGCAGAAATCGAGACTCTGTTTCTTGTTTTTATCGGACATTGGTGGTCTTCTGCTGCTGTTGCCCGTCTACTTCAGGGTTCAAAGTGTTGTGCATTCAGAGTTGTTTTTCTGTGAACCTTGGTGATCTGTGGCATCAACAATGCATTTTCATTCAGCACTGCCACTCACTGAATATGTTATCTCTTTTGGACCTTTCTCTGTAAGCCATAGAGGTGCTAGTGTGGGAAACTCTCAGTAGAGTATTTGAAATAGTCAGACCAACCCGTCTGGCAGCAACAACCATGACACATTTCTTCCTCGCTCTGATGCTCAGTTTGAACTTCTGGAAATTTTCTAGGTGATGCCTACGTGCCTTAATGCTCTGAGTTTCTGAACTGAAACAATGCCAAGCAAAACCTGATCCGATCAGGTGGGTCCTTTGTCTCGCAATAACTGCATGCTCAGTACTTGCCACAACCTGCCTAATGTTGTCACTTTGTATTTTTTCAAACTCCTTCACAGAAAAAAACTTGTCTGCATTTCTGCAGCTGCAGAGCAGAGGACTAGAAATATCACGTATGTGCTTGTGTACTCAGAAACCAGCGGTGGGTGTAGGGGGTTGTATCAGAGACAGAAAGTCTAGATTTCATGTGTAAGGATGTGAAAGTGGCCGTCTATCCGACGACTAGTTTTGTGAACAAAGCTACTAGACCACAAAACATGGAGCCACGGATTCATTTTGACTTCCCATAATATATATTTTAAAATGTCTTTAAATGATTTTCAAGTATACTGTGTCATACTGTTTATGGATCTTGTTATTTTGTTATTACAGATATTAAATCAAATTGAGATTACATGCTGTTACTGTGATCCTCTACAGCAGTGTTTCTGTTTCATTCTTCTTCCAGCTGGTGCCTCATCTCTATGCAGCAAACCACAGCAAGCCTATAGTTTTCCCCAAAGGTCTTTATCACATGACAGATCAAGCTCCTAATCATCTGAGCAATTTTGTGTATGCACAGTGCATACGCATGCCAACATACTGAGTTCGAGCCCTCAGCTCTGGATTTCCATGTCGAGAAAATACTATCTTAATCATGTATATATGTACTTAAAAGTAAATGCTTGTTGCAGCAAAAAATAAAGTTCAATGATTCAACGATTCAGGAGCCAGTAGACCCACTGTTCAGCAATAACTTGACGTATTCATTTTTAATTTGATTATCAGTCTCTCGCATCATTGTGGTTTCCAATAAGCTCAATATTAATTTTAAAAGCTTATTGGTGTGGCCCTCTACCATAATGCCAGTTTCACATGTGTACCTTGGGAACATTAATTGCCCTAGTCTGGATTAGACTCCTCCACCATAGCACTTCAGTCATGTTAAGGTCTGGACCTTGTTGATTCTTCTCCTTTTCAGCCATTCTGTTCTAGATTTGCTGCTGTGCTTGAGATCATTGCCCTGTTGACGCAGTTTGGGTCTTTAGCTGTCGAACAGTTGGCCTCAGTAAAGAATAAAACACAATATAAGATACTCAGGTCCTGTGGCTGCAAAAAAGGTGACCCCCTTTACCCCAGTCACCTCTTTTCTTTTGGCCAGATAAGGTGTTGTGTGCATTATGGACAAACATCTGCAGTTTGGTCTCATCTATCCAGAGGATATTGTTCCAAAAGTCTTGTAGTTTGTTCTGCTTAAAATTTTTAAACGTAAGCAGTCAGCCAGGATAATTTTAGAGAGAAGAGACTTTCTTCTGGTAGTCCTTCTAAGCAACCGGTACTTGTTCCATCTTTCTCTAAATGTACTGTCATGAGCTCTTTAACATGCTGACTGAGGCCTGTAGAGACTGAGATGTAGCTCTTGGGTTTTTGGCAGTATTGCACCTTCTAACTTTGGAATGAATTTACTGGAAAGCTGATTTCCCTGATGACACACCTGAATGCTTCAGGCCAGTAAACTGCCAAAACTTTTGCTTTTCACACTTGCTGTTGATTAATAAATCAATGTATTTTGATTAGCAGCACCTGGCTGCTTCTTTCCCTCTTAATTCCTGTAGAAGCAGTAAGGGTGTTTTTCCACACACTCTTTCTGCATTTTGGCTTAATCTTTGTTAAATAAATGATAAAGTTGAATATTTCATGCGCTGTAGATCATCTCAGGTTGTATTTATTTTATTTTAAGACCTGTTAAGGACCAGATTCATTTTATGTGCTCATATAAAACCTTAAAATAACTCACAATTACTGTTTTATGGCTTCCTATGCAATTCTTTTTCATAAAACCCTGCTGTTTATAATTATGACAGGGCTACAGATCCAAATTCCATGAAATATCTGCGATAACCCGATCTTATTTAAACAAGCTGGTGGGATGTTTGTTAACATCTTGTACAAAGGTCGCACCAAATATCTCCCTCTGTTTTTATCAGTTTCTGCTTCATCCAGTCCCCAAACATTATTATATTGTATTGTATGAAATAATTGACAGCTGGGTACAGAGCCGAGCCACGATGTACTGCAAGTATTTTATTGGATTTCTAGAGTCTTATTTTACCCATTAATTCTGTTACTTATTAACTACTCTTTACAGTGACCTAAATGGGAAGTGGCCAGATCAATATGCTCCTTTGTTTTTTGGGAATACCTCAGTGATTCATCTGGTCTTAGTTAGTTCCTGTCTAGTTTTAATACTCTGGCTAAAGGACTTGACGGCAGCAGCTGAAAAGGTGATGTGTCTTTCTACCTTTAATATAAAGTTATAAAACTCAGATACATTAATCAGATTTTTTTTTTCGCTACGTGTTACACAACTTTAAAAAGCCAAGAACAGTTCTGTTAGTGATAGATTAATAGTCTAACACTGTCAGAATGAAGCTTGAACATCATTCACAAAATGATGTCCTCCATTGAGATATTGTTTCTGTATTTGTGTGAGTATGTGTTTTTTCTCCTGTAATCTGGACGTCCATGGATAGAGGGTCAAAGCAAAAAAGAGAATTATTTGTAGGCGAAGAATGAGTCTGTGACCTTGGCCGAGTTTGAGTTAAATTAAATTACTTTTGTTGCCATTTCTTTTTAAATTTTGCATTTAATCTCACAATTTGCAATTTGTACACAGCTGGTGCAAAAACATTTTATACAGCTAAGCTAACATTTCCCTTCCATTATGCCAAATGGACCCCATACACATAAACATTCTCTTAATCTTCTTATCTAACTCAAAGGAAACTCAAGAAAACCATAAAACATTTTTAGGTTTACTTTTAAAATTGTTTTAAACGTCCGTGACAGATAAAACTATTAATAAACACTCTGAGATCATTATCAGAGTAATTATAATTTAATAGGGCTGTTTCCAAATTGATTTGATCTGTGACAGGAACCAAAAGTTAAGCAGTGTGCGTGTGCGTGTATATATATATATACATATATATATTCCCCTTTTCTACTTATATACTCCTTTGCGCTGATGAATTATTTTCAGACTTGCAAACAAGAACAGAGTAGTATATTTGACTATTTGGTCATATTAACAGAAATACATGTGCTGGTTAAAATGCAATCCTACCCCCTTCTTCTTAATTGCCTTCTACTAGCAGTGATACCATCCGTTTACAGATATAAGCTCACACTTTAGCCTAACCAAGGAGTTTTTATTTCATTCATCTAAACAATAAAGTTAAGGTATCATTTTTATTTTTTTTTACAACACAGTGCCTTAAATGTGCTTGTATTACAGTTTTTCTCAGTTACTTTGGCAGGTTTCTTGCTCAGCTCTGGTTGTGTATTCCCCTAAAGATGCAGTCATGTAGTCTAGTGGCAGAAGGCTTCAGCTCACCCAAAATAATTTATTCAGATTTGACAATATCACAACTAAATGACAGCGGCAACTTGGACGGGTGTACTCCGCATTTTGCCCTATGACAGGTGGATGAGGCTCCAGTACCCCTGCAAACCTAAATTGGATAGTAGAGTGATGTATGGAACTAAATGGAATTTCCCTTGATATCTTTCTAAAACTGGACTGATCTGCAAGAATGCCTTGTCCATCCAGTCATACAGGTTAACAGCACTTTCATTCAAGATAAAATTATGTTGCAAAGTTCACAAGCAAATGTGACTCACTGCAGATTACAAACTCCCTGATGACGTGTGCTCCTGTTGCAACCTCGAGCAGTCTGTATCCATGACGTAATCTATCTCTCTAGTCATTTCATCTGGCTTCTTTTTTGCCTTAATTGTCAGCTATGCACATGACCAAATGTACTATGCAAATGTAAACTATTAACAGAAGTATTTTTTGTCTTAGATACAACCAAAGTGAACGGCGGGCAAAATTAATACCTCAGTGTTCTGTCATCTGAATCATAGGATCACTTCCTCAGAGGTGGGGCTTTTACTCGAGCAAACAGTTGTACATTTATTTGCTGATGTGCTGACAAATCTTACATTTACTACAGCAGCATTTCTTTATCATTTTGAAAAAATGACGTGTACTGTTGAACTTGCACTTAAGATGTGGTTAAACATCTTTACGGTAACAGAAAGAGTTTCAATGGTTCCGCTCACTTAAGACCAAACCACTGAAGATTTTTACTGGCCTTTATCACTATCGAAATGAATAAGGTGCTGTAATTTGGATTATTAATTAATCTAAATTAATCTGAATTAATTCATTAATTATTCATTGTGATGTGGACAAATATATCAACAGAGGTCTGAGTATTGGCTAGATAAACTATGGGGAAAAAATCATACACTTTTTCACAGTAATACAAAAAATAAAAAATAAAGCATGTAGAAAAATTTTTAAACAAAGTCTTTGTCACAAAAAATAAAGCAAATACCATTTTCATCCAGATTTCATGCTGAAACACTGTAAACAGCATTTCTTTATCATTTTGAAAAAAAATGACATGTACTGTTGAACTTGCACTAGATTTTTAATAGTCCATCAGAACCAGTTATAATTATAGTTACATCTGGAAACACAAGAGCCATGTTCTGTTCAGGCTATCTATTGATATTTCTACTTAGATATATTGATATATCTGTTTACAGAAAAGGAGGGAAACCACAGCTGTAAAATTGCTAAGCTGCAACCCCCAAGGGGTCAAATTAATTTCACTTTGCTTTCATCTCAGGAACTGAACTTGGGATAAACAGAACAGGATTGTATAGGAGAAATGGTACATTTCCACTTCAGTAAACCAGACAAATAAATAATGGTACACTACAAAGATGTGGTTAGAGATGAGAAAATTTCTTGATTCTTCCTTCTTGCAAGCACCATAGCAATGAATGACCCCCGTGCCAAAGACCATGAAGTGCTGCCAACTCACAAGGGAATCCCCTACCAGCTCTCAAAAAGGCTTGTGATCCTCGATAGGCTAAGTGTGTGTGCGTGTGTGTTTGCTCGTGTTTTTTCTCCTGGCTCCTGCTAATCTCCTGACCCCAGATGGAGAACAGTGGGTGAGCAGATTCTATTTCCCGCTTGATTCAATATTAATAGATCGGTGTGCTACTCTGCCACACTCTTTGCTGGGCAAAAAACGGAAGACTGCTGCCTCCCACCCTTCACTAACTTGGCTCTCAGCCCCACAACTGGTTATCTAGGAAATGAGGCCATGCGAATGTCGTGTCATAAATAAGAAGCAAGATCCACAAGCAAAACTGAATAAAGTGAGTAACCTGAGCAGGTGTGAAGGACAGGACTATGGATTTACTGCAACATAATCTGCTGTAAGCAGCTATGTGATGGGGTAAAAGTCTAGCTGGGATTGAAAGCATACAAAATACAAAGTCTACAGGGGCCATGATGATGCGGAGGATGATACTGATGCGGAGGTTGATACGGGTCTATGTCTAGGAATTGAAACAATTTGCAAGTTCACTTGAATTTAATGCAAAAATGACATATCAACTGTTGAAACTGAGAAATTGTATTTATTTATTTATATGCTAAGTATATAGTACTGTGGAAAAGTCTTGAGCAATTTATCATTTCTTTACATTTAGCTAGGAAACAGGTGCAGTGAATTATAAAGACGCATGCAAACATGCATGGACTGTATATAAGGTAAAAACCTTCTCAGGCAGCTTTCTTCTTGTTTCTTTAAGTACTCTTCAGGAATATTTCTCCAGGCTTCTTGGGGAACATTCAAAGCTCTTCTTTTTATGTTGGCTGCCTTTTGTTCTGTTCTCTGTCAACATGATCTACACTGCTTCAATAATGTTGAGTCCAGCTCTGGGGAGGCCAAAGCTGGACTGATAGTGATCCATTATGTGTTTTTCTATCCATGAATGCTTTTACTGCACCAGCAGTGTGTGATCATTGTCAGTCTGAAAAAGGAAGTTGTTGAATACATTCCAAATAGCATTCAATGATGGATCAAAATCTGATGGTGCTTTTCTGCATTTTATTAATTTTAACAGCATCTCTAACACCCCTGACTGAAATTCAGCCCCAAACCATGCAGCATTTGACTAATCCGAAGGGGAGGTTTCACAGTTCATATGACTGTTCTTCCACAGAATTAAAGTTATCATTGCCCCCTCCTCCAGAGACATTATCAGACACAATGATTAAAAATCTAAAATAAAATAAAAAACTTTTGCAAAACGAACATGCAATTAATCCTACATTTTTTATTTTATTTTATGAATTTGGTGAACTGTAGACACAATTTAATTCAAGATTATTTTAATCATTAAGTGCGCTCTCAGCGCTGTCGTTTATTTTTAAAGTGACGGTAAACTGGTTTTATTTAAACATTAAAGCTTACAGTCCCACAGCCTAATAAAGGAGATCTGGAAATAGCTTGGGTATGCCAGCAGAGAGAAGTGAAATTAATTTAACAGGTATTCTTGGTCTGTAATTGCACCTGAAGTTAAAAAAAAAAAAAAAGACTTGGCAGCAGATTAGAATGAAGTGTAACAACAATTGCATTTTCTAAATAACAATGCACACTGTGACCTTCATTGGGTGGTTGTGGTAAGGTACCGCCCAAACTTGGAGCATAACCTGCTCCCAACAGTTTTACTTTTAGTCCTCAGCTCCATGCTCTGCGCTGTTTAAAGGTCTGAGTGTAAATATGAAATCTAAAACACAAAAAAAGGCACTCTGTTGTACCTCTCTCCTGATCTCTCCCATACATACTGATGATAGTTTGAATTTCAAATGCAAATGCAGATATGCAGATATTGATTTTTCTTTTCTATTTCAAGGACTTGACTTTAAGATTTTGTTTATCTGTTTTGTTTTGTTTTGTTTTGTTAGTAGATTTTTAATAGCCTTTGGAACTGCATTGTTGTTGTTGCAAAAATACCAATTTATGCTTGTAGCTAGTAACAAAGAGCCTGAAGATACGGTTTAAAATTGGCTTTGTGCTAAGTTGTCTTTTACGTGTAGACGCAACACGTGTTCATCCCTTGGGTTAGGTGCCTTTTTTTAATGTATGCAGTGTTTGATCAGTGTTAAGTGGCTTAACAAAAATAATAATAATTAAAAAAAACACAACAAACCAAAAACATGGTCGGGTAAAGGGTTGGACTTGGGATGAGTGGAAAAGCAGTCGATAACCAAATTATGAAAGACCTCCAGAAATCTAAATGCTGATGCTCAAGATCAAACAGTTACTAGATTGTCTGGCTTCTTGTAACCAAAATATGAAGAAATTTAGGGCGGTCCTAGACTTGCACAATACAGTGCAACCTTCTTCTTTTTTAAAAACTGGTTGACACAGTGGGTGTTAATACCTCCTCTTTACCAACACTGAAGTGATGAAAGTAATATGTGTAGTTTTAAAAGGAAGTATTTCCTATTTTTGCTTCATATAGACTAATTCAGGTCCTTGGTGTTTGGTAAAGATTTTTTCTTTGAATTTTTCCTCCTGCTCTTAGAAGATTGATAACCATAGCGTATGATCACATCTATTGGAAGATGCTGTGTGAATCTCTCACACAGATCACGTATGCATGTTCCTTATTTTAGTGCTCGGAAAGTGAGAAATAGTGGTGAGGTCTTGAGGTAACTGGGGGTTTTAAAGCATAGCAAAGCAATTTTTTTTCTTTTCATGCACCAGTGCTTATGGTTGCACGTGTCACCCTCTGGATGACTTTTCAGTAGTGGAAGTGGTGCTCCCTCACTGACCTTGTGGGTGCTTGCGAAAACAAAGGCATCTAAAGAATAATACTTGCCCAAACGAGGCAAATCACACAGATGACAAATGCCACAACTATGTTTCAAAATTTAGACACCTGCTGTCAAAACAACTGAACGTCTCATTATCTATGTCTAATCGAGTGAGACGGGATTGTCTGAAGGAGAATGTTCTCCTCAAAGGTTCCCTACAAAATCATCCTAAAGGAAAAACAAAAATGGCTTCAAGTCAACTAATACTAATCCTCCCCACTGTAGGATAAAAACATACTCCCCAATTAAAGCTGTGCTGGCCAAGCACATACCATTATGCTGACAGGAAAGGCAGAACAACATGCTCTACACGTTACAGCATCTCTATTACTGTTGAACAAGGACGGCTCGTGTATATGTGAGCTATTGATGAAAATCCAGCTACAACAGTACCATAACAGCAGAAAAGCAAAGAGAAGCACCACGTGAAGATCCACATGAAAAGGTGCATTCATCTACTAAAACAGGAAACGGGGGCATGGTAATTCACTGAAAGCCTCATGTGACCGTTGCGGGCAAACTGTGTTGCTGTGAACAAGCAAGCCGCTACTGCTCATCATCATCATGTTGATGGAGGGAGTGCTCTTTTCTTCAGTCACTCTTGATGCATACTAGAGCCCGGAGAGGCAGGGAGCTCTCCTGTCTCAGCAGCCACACACACACACACACGGAGAGTCGAGCTGTTCGTCTTCTGCTTACTGATCCACTGACTTTCGCAGATTTTATCAAGATGGCATGGAGAGGAGGGAGAACACTGTCGTTTTATCGGCCAAACCTCTGTTTATTCTAAGAGAGGTACTGTTTCTCACGGGAGGACTCGGAAGGAAACAGAAAAGGTAAAGCCTAAATTTATACCAATCCGTGGGGAATGGCAATGAGACGTGGCTAAACCGTGTTTTCTTTATTCGGCTGTGATCGCGGTGGGTAATTGAGCCAAACCGGTGGTCTCTGATTCTACCACTATCGGCTATATATTCTCAGTATTGTACTGCGGGCTCTAGTATACTCTCTGTTGTTGTGATCTTTTTTATTCGTACTACCTGCGTGGACCGTTTCACAAAAATCGCTGTTGTACCGCAAAAATGTCTCGAGCAGCGCCGCGCTAAATGCAGGCCTGCCGACGGGATGAAGTCAAAACTCCCCCCTGTGCCAACGCAGCGTTGTTAGCATAGCGAGTGGCTAGCCGAGGCTACAACAGCTAGCCGTTCATGTCATCTGTCGTCTTTTCCATAGCTCTCTCTCTGTCTCTCTCTCAGTAAATATCTGGGTAACCATTTGCTACGCCGACGTCAGGGTAAGCGGACTCTACTAAGGCAAACCCCTGTTAAAACGGCTGTTTTATGAAAGACTGGGACACAACTTTTCACCACTCAAAGTTCCGTTATGTTTGTTCTTGCTAGCCGAGGACCTCCCTGCGGTCTCAGCTGGAAGTAGGCGAATAACGTGACTTACACCTGAATGTAGAGACCTGACCTCAAATATGGTCTCTGATTGAATACTTTGGGAAGCGTGTGTATGAAACGAGCAGTGGGGTGAGGTGAGGTGAGCGACTGTTGCTTCTAGACTTTTACCCTATGATGCCTTCGAACCGCCTCGGGTTCGTTTCTGCTGCTATGGTTACCCTTTTAGGCCTACTTTTTATTTTTATTATGTTTATTTTTCTTTTTAAATTAGGTGTCTGCGTTTTGTTTGCTAGTCTGTAGTCAAAGGCACCGAGCAGTGTGTCTGCCTAACTGTCTGTTGGGGAAACTTTTCACAGATTGCAAGCAGCAACCAAACTAGATGAAGTTCATTTTTATGAGAGATGGTCAGCAGTGTCACCAACTGCGCAGGTTGGTGCTTGCGTTTTAAATATAAAGGACAATATCTGTTGGGTCATGCAGATTATTAACTTTTGTTAAAGTGTCTGACCCTTTAACAAGGCAGGCATTAGTCTTATCTGAGCTCAGATGTGTTTCGACACTTCCCTGTGCTAAAGCTGTTGAGTCCTTCACTTCAGTTTGCCTTCAATTTCCAGGATCAGAGATAGTCCACTTGATATTTGATATCAATATTTTGGAACATTTCAGGTCTGAGAATTTCTGCATCATGCTGTTTTAGCAGGGTCTCCTCATATTTTTTTTATTTTATACACACACACACATACATACATACATACATACATACATACATACACATATATATATATATATATATATATATTTAAAGACCAAACTGAAATCTGTAGACGGTGTTAGTGGTTGAAAGAGTTCGTAGGCAGCCGGCCTCTATTTAACAGTTTTTTCCAAGCAGGGACAAGGTCACACAGATCACTGACTGGGTTGTTTTGTCTTCTGCCAGGTAACCTCTAGACTGCATAATTCACTGCATTATGGCTTGCTGGTTCACGTTTGTTTGCCTGAGGCAAGTAGATCACTGTTAACCGAGCTATAACCGTGACTAAATACAGCAGTAACTTAGTTTGTGCTCTTTTTAAAGAGAGAGCACAGATCATGAGTGCTCTGCAGGTGTCAAACCATGAACACAGGGCGTGGGATTTCCTGTTGAACTATAGAAGAAGATTGTTATAGAAGAAGTGAGGCAATTTGCGACTGATGCTGACACATTTCAGTATTGCTGTTGTCATGTCTTAAAGACACGTGCCCTAAAAAAGAATGGCTTCGGTTACTGTAATTTCTTGCATTTGGACTTCTTGTCAAGGTTCAGTGCATGAATAACAAGAAAACTGCTCATATCTATGTTTTCATTTATTTTTAGTGACTTTATTTTCCTGTTGTAACCAAGGGAAGAGATCAACGATCACACCTCTGTAGAGTTAAATGAAAAATCTAAGATCTGTCTTGATAAAACTACCTTTCATCCCACACATTTGACGTAAAAAAGCATTTTTATACTTTTTTTTTCCCCCCTTGCCTTTCTTGCCAACCTATCTTTTGCTATGACTCCTTTTCCTTCCCCTCTAATCACTGTGTTTTGTTTTTATCAGTTTTTATTCCACTCTCCTCCTGTCATTCCAGGTGATGACCTGAATAGTGCCATGTAAATGACTGAAGACAATGAAGCCTGCACACAAGCTGCTGTTCATCCTGTGCCCCATGCTGGTCCTGGGCTTTATTTACTACTCCTCCGGGAAGCTGCATCTACCCATGTGGGGACAGAAGTCTCGTAAGTGACATTTCCAGTATGACTGTTACATTTATTCCATCACCTCATCGTCCATCTGTCATAGCTGTTTGAAACATTGCATGTTTTATCTGTTTTTAGAGAGAGCAAGTCTTTTTTTAATCTATTTTTCTGTCTGCTTCACTGCCCTCACTGTCAGCTACTTGCACGCCTATTTTTGTTTTGTTATTTATTTGATAGGCAGAAGGCCAAGCTTTGTGTTTATGTCTCATAACATGTGTGTCTCGGATGTGAAATTCAGTTTTTCATTTACTTCAGAAGAACACTGAATGTTGAGGGCACAGTTTGATTAGACCTGCTTGTACATCAAGGACAAAAGCAGTGGATACACCCATGTGGGTTGTCTCTCAAATGGAAATCAGCCCATCTACCTAGACTACAGTTTAAAAAAACCAAAACCCGCCCCCCCCCCCAAAAAAAAACTGATCGAGTAGCCTCCTCCCGTTTCCTTTATCCTTTTGACATGACGAGGAAGTGGCAGTTAGTTTCATAGTGCGACTGCACCTGCCACCAAAACTGAAAATCTGTTTCTCCAGGCACACATTAATGTAGACAGAGAGCACATCTGCTGGGTGTTGGTCATGAGTAGGTATTTGTAAATTGAATGTTATATTTAGAGAAGTAATAATGAAACCCCGTTTTCTGTTTGGCTCAGTGCTTAACAACCAACTTATAAAGCCCCCTGGCCTCTCCAAAAAAAACAGCTGTTTGTGTCCAGTAGAGGGGGCTAGAAGATTTCTGGGAGAAAGTTGGAAGTTTTCTGAAGAAAGGTTTCCCAGTGTGCAGTGTTTTGACAGAGAAACCACAAGTGTAAGGTTTTGCCAGTTAGTCTACAGCTCTTTATTTAACAAATTAAAAACTCTGTAGCAGAAGTGAGAATAATCTTTTTATTTCCTTCGTCCTTTAAAAAAACCCAAAACGTATCACCATTCCCCAGAATTGCCCACCTAGAGAGCTTTTCCCCTGACTTTTGTGCCACTTCTGTTAGTAGAGATTTTCTTCCTGAAAGAATTCTATGCACTAGATGTGTGCAAGCAGAAGGAGATTTTTTTGTTTTTGTTTTTAGCCAGCTAAAATTTGCAGCTAAATTTGTTTTTATACTGATTCTAAAGGAAAGTGTTTCAGTAGGAAACCATGCATAGGTTGTGTTCGCATTTCTCATACATTATGACCTAATTTCTTGCCTTGTCCTCATTGTTTTAACTCAGCCTTGTTTGTTCTTGGATCACTCAGCACTCACACTATCAGTGTCTTCTCCAATCTACTGTCCGTGAATTATTGACGATACAACCATGACTTTTTTTTTGTCTGAATTTATTTAAAACTTAACCTTGTTTGGCCCCTCTGTCCAGTTGCCACATGACTGTGGCTAACTCTCTGAGTCCAAATATGACTTTAAAGTAATAACTTTAAATAAAAATAAAAAACTCATTTCTCGTGTGTTGCATTACTGACAGAACACGTGATCAGTCAATGGTCCTGGTTGTCACAGTGCTTTCTTCTTCTTCTTCTTCTTCTTCTTCTTCTTCTTCTTCTTCTTCTTCTTCTTTTTAAACCAGGCTCTTGTGTTCTGTTGCAACAGCTCACATTTTCTTGAAATTCAACATCAGCATTCATCATCTTAAAGTGTGAAATACAAAGGCGTTCAGCTTTGTACAGTTTATCTTTGTGGGTTTGAAATTATACAGCACCAGTGTCTTTTAATAGGTTACATATAAGGGTGCATGATGTGAAGAGAGTGAACAGACTTCAGCAGCACACCAAAAGAAGATTGCAGGGGGAAATATTGGCTTTCCGTACTGTTGTGATGACAGATGTTTGGCTTAAAGAGGGTCAAAGGGGAAAGAAGAACACGTGGATTGTCCATCCCGCCCTCTGGCCTGCTCAGCTAAGCTGTGCTGTCAAGAGAGGATCATATCTGAGTGATCTCTCTTCACCATTATTGTCTTACAGTGCAGGACTTAGTGCCACAAGGGCAAGTGCTGTATGGAGACTTGTGCTTTGATTATAAACAACATTAATACCATCATGGTACTTTTTTTTTTTTGCTGTCATGCATTCACTGACTGGTGGCACTGCTGTGCACTCTTCTTGCGATTTCAGCTGGGAAGTAATGGGAAATTTGATCGGTTACATTTGTTTACATTTATTAAGAATTGGTTCTTTTACCAGTTTGCCTCCGCTGTTTCGACCATGGCATTGAAGTGAAGGCTGGGTTTGAACATGGGTGTGTGATCATTGTACTCAATTGCTCTTTATGTCAGCTCATGTGATTCTATTGTGAGATGGTTTGTAGTTGGTATTTTCACACGCTTCTTCAGCTGAGGTTGGGCCTGTCCTGAGAATTGAAGTTCATATACCAGGGAAAGATTTTCCTTGTCTGGTTTCACTTATCCAAGCATGCGCGATCCCTAAGTGGTCACATGATGGTGTATTTAACTCAGTAAGTCAGGACAGAGCTGTTCTACCTAGTTATGCATGCAGTCACATAAAAAAAAGGCTCTGTTTTGTAGCATATAGGCAATCACAAGCAGAAGGGTGGATTGGCAAAGAGAGCACCACATCTGACAAACCAGGAGACAAAATACAATATGAGAAATATTAGAAATGTTATTTGTATATTAGAAGAATACAGAAACATTAAAGGCTTAATAAACATATTAAAAAGGACTGTATGAATGTATGTTGTGTGCTTTGTGTGATCAGTAAGACTGGAAAATCGCTGAGGTCTAGCTGAAACCAGGAAGGAAATGAAAAGGTTGTAGTTTTCTGATAAGACTGTCAGTATCACAACCCCAATGGCAAGAGATGGTGGGGTCTTACTGTATTATACCTAAATATTCTGTTACATAATAATGTGCAAGCATTTTTAGCTGTATTCTTCCAGTTCCAATTCCAGACAAAGTAAAGAACAAAAAAACAAAACAAACCCATATCAAACAGCGGGCCTACTTCCAAACTCTTTGTTTTGTATATGTCAGCAAGTGCTAGGCTTACATGTTCCATGTTGGGATTTTATATTAATGGTTATAAAACAGTAAAATGGCAGTGATAGCACATCTAGCGATTATGAAGTAAAATAATCTGTAATACTCAATAACTGCACAAAGGTTAATGATGGCGTGCAGCAATACTTATGTTCATAAAGTAGCTCATTAGTTGGTACTTTTGTACACATGGATCTGTTAACTTGTGCGTCACCTTCAGAGCCAGTAACCATAGCTTTATCACCTTGTTATCCTGAGGCCCCCCCCCACCCACCCACCCACCCACACACACACACACACACACACACACACACACACACACACACACACACACACACACACACACACACACACTTGCGCGCTTGTTTTGTTTTTGCTGTTTAAGCGAGGTAACATTTCCTGTGGTAATTTTTTTGATGCCATCTTGGACCCTTCTGTTCATGCCACGTCAACGTGTCTTCAATATGTCTTTGGTTTATGTCATGTTTTTTGAAAGTGCTAAATGTACCTGCTTATCAATCGTATCTAATTATGCTCTCGGTGAGCATAAATAGAAGCCAGAGTTTGGCTCGTTAGTTGCCTTGAACTATCGCATTCAACTTAAGAGGAAAACCTCAAATGAAGAAGTACATTCACAGGCCATTGTATTGCTGTGTTACCCAAGGAAGCACTGATGTGTGTATGGTCAGACATATTAAGTACTTATTTGGCCAAACTTTCTCTTACCCTCAAGCCCTCTATTTAATGACTTATTTTGTTAGTCTAGCTAATCACAGTGCAGCTGTTGTTATTGATTCCCATTTGTGCTGAAAGTATAAAACAGTGACTCGACTTTTCCCAGTGCAGGAATAATCAATGCCTTTATTTATTTTTTTAAATAAATGAAATACTCTATCCTGTATTTGGGAAATTCTCTTGTTGAAGCAGCTGAAATGACATATATATATTTTATTATTTGGCAGATGTGTCTCTCCCAGACAGATACATTGTGTTATAGAGTGTGATACCATGTGGTTTGAAAGAACTGCTGTATCTGTCCTTGCAGCAGTGGGGTTGATTCAGTCTGTAAGAGGTGATACATTGCTGCCTGTCCAGTAAATGCACAGAGGGTGCCCAGATTATCTCTGATGGATAAAAGGTTATTCAATGACTCCTTCTTCACCACAGCCTCAAAAGTGTCCAGTTTGCAGCCAATCACGGATCCAGCTCTGCTAATCACTTTATGTAGTCTGTTGGAGCCACTAGCTCTGATGCTGCTCCCCTTACAGACTACCGCAAAGTACACTGCACTCACCACAGCTGAGTGCTAGAAAATGATAATTTGCTCAGGTATTTTTACTGATCCTGTCTCGGGATAGACACAGGTCTGTAGACTTCAGAAGGAAGAGCACAGCTATCACCAACACATCCATCCCAGTTCCAACCACTCCACAATCATCAGTGCATTCCTGTGGGTACCATTGGCAGCCATTGTACTGACCGTCTAAACAGAGACATCAGTCCCCTGTGGAAATTCTGTACTGCACATCGCCAAACCTGTCTCGCACATTGACACCTATCTGTCAAGTAGTCTGCAATAAATGAGATGGTGGACACGTTCACTGACATTTTCCTAACATTTCTCTCTCAGTAGCAGTGGCTGAGTAGTCCTAAAAGCACTTGAGAAGACAAAGAAGTTGTTACTATATAGATGGGAGTAAGCGCTTTGCGCCATGTAGATTACCTCATCCATTCTCCAATGTAGTCAGTATGCAGACTGCAGAGGGTCAGCATGACACTTTACCCTCAGTTGTCCACCTGTTTTCTAACAGGTATTCAAAAGAGACTGTCCCTTTAAGAGTGTTCATGATAAACTTATCTCAATTTTATGGATAATCTTCTTACAGCCAACTTTGTTTTCAGTCTTACCAACAGCAGGGTCACTTATAATTGGGTTCCTTGCTAGTAACAAGAACACCACCTTGGGGTGCTAAATCACACTTGAAATTAACGTCTGTAGGGTGAGAAAAGAATGTGTGCGGCACCAGCTGAGCTGCTAACAGTTTCTCTGTAATTGCGGTAGCCAGCATGCCACAGCTTTTAATCCAGCTTACTTAAAGCCCAAACTCAATTAGATGAATTGAAAATGCTGTCTAGAATTTAACCCTCTTGTTTGTCCGAGGCATAAGAATTTCTTTAAACTTTGCTCACAAATCTGTAAACCCATGCACTCACCTGTTCAATATAAAATTAATCACTACATATGTAGTAGATGTGGTCAGGAAGAGTTCAAACTGAGCATCAGAATGGAGAAGAGAGGTGATTTTTGTGAGTTTGAACGTGGCAGTTCAGATGGCAAAAGGCAGTCCGGTATATTTATTTTAACATGGGATCCTCTCTGTCACTTTCAGTGCTTCATTAACATCGAGGTCAACAGCAGCTCAAAGAGCATGCTCTAAATATCCCAGGTTTGATTCTCAGCCTCAGAGATCGACTTCTCTTGTCTCAGCGCTATAGTGATACACCTATACAGTTTCAGCCGGAACAGAGCCTGAAATTCACTAATTGGCGAGTCTGAACAGTCGTTGAGGGCAGCAGCTCCGTGTTGCACACAGCCTGTTTTGTAAAAGAAAACATTTCTGCGCAGCAGTTTACATCTGTGTGGTTGAAAACCTTGTTAAAGGTCTTCAGACTTTAAAGTGACTCTTATCTATATTCTGTGTAAGCCACTACTGAAGGATCGGGTTATATTTCCATTTTCTTTCATTTCTGTCGCTGCCTTTTGTTTGTGCGCATCTGTTCTTCTTTGTGGCCACTGTTGTCTTTTTTGCTGAAGCAAAAGCATTTTTTAATATATATTTAGGACCTCGTTTATTGGTTGTTTGGTTAATAGTTGCTTCCACAGCTTTATCCTCATGATCTTATTTCAGTTTAACCCCTTTTGTTTACAGACAAAGATGCAGAAGAGCCAACTCTAGCCCAGACTAGAGCCCACAGTAGAGCCCAGACTAAAGGTGCTGAAGTGAAAAGAATTACAGGTAGAGGCACTGGGACTCGGCCCACATATACTGGGTTACAGTTATGGAGCATTTTTTTTTCTTTCCTCTCTCTCTCTCTTTTTTTGTTTTTGTTTTTTTGGTGGTTTTTTGGTGTTTTTTTTGTTCTTAACGGTTGAGTAGTTCAGGGATTTACATATACATAAATATCTGCTAACTTCACATCGCTTTCCATAACCCTTTTTTTATGTCTCAAAACGGTTTTAAACCGTTTGTGCTTATTCATTCATCATTCTCTCAATGTTCCAGTGTCCAACCAGTCATATAACCTAATGGAGTCTTGCTTTTAATTTTCTACTTCACTGGGCTTTCTGACTTTTGAATAAAGATTGGAATTCACAGTTATAATTCAGCCCACTGGGATTAAAGCCACTAACCCCTCCTCTTTCTTACTCCGTAACTCCTGACATTTCCACTTGGCTTTATTTTCAAGTCCAATACTGCCATGACAGAATGACTTAAAAAGGTGCTAACTGACCCTTTTCTGTTTCAGAGTTGGAAATGGACAACAACGTGGGACAAGTAGTAGGCTCAGGTACATCTGCAGCCCCACCAGCCCAAACTTTTACCCATCATTGTTGTCCCAGATACCATTTTAAAGAAAAAGTCAGCTTTTAAAACCCTGGGAACCAACAGCCCTGTTAGGTTGGGAAACAAGTGGCATTTCCAAAGAAGTCAGACAGCTTTTCTTTTTTTTTTTTGGCTTTTTCCAGTCTTGATCTATTCCTACCAAAAAAAGCGCTTTGCTTTTAGAAGTGTCTTTGTTACATTAATGAAACACTCATAACAACTGCAGGGGAAATGAACATGTGCTCAGCCATCATTCTCTTATGAAGGACAATACAACACTGCCCTCTGTTGTCTCAGTTCGGTAACAAATAGCAGTGAAACGGTCTGCATGAATTTTGGTGGATTATACTGTAAAGGGTTAGAAAACGTAAGATTTGCTTAGTGGGTGTGAACCTGCAGTAAGTTGCTTTGACTCTGCCCTCTGGCTGCTACTCTACAGATGTGTCACCCGTCTTGGCTGCTAAGGCTAATTTCCCTTCCTCCAGGGCAGTGCTTGGATCCTTCCCTTTCAAACCGTCAGACATTCCCATTACCCTTTTTCTTCATCTTTATTTTCCCTATCTTTTATTATCCAGCTTCTCTTTGACAAGATCCACAACTGCAGGAGTAATGCTGCACTATTCCTAATTTCTTCCATGCTAATGTAGTTATAGATTTTTATTTATTTTTGTTTTTGGCCAGAAATGATCATAGCAAGTATTTTGCAGACCCAATCAGCTTTATTGCAAAGAGTCGGCCTGCAATGGAAACAAAGCTCCCATTTCACCTTAAATATGTTCCTCCTTGTTTTCTGTGTTCTCTCTCTTCTACCTCAACGCTTCACTAGGCACCTACTGGCTGTCCCTTTGGTTGCCCATAGGTGATCTCTGACTTGTTTTTCTAACTTTTATTTTAAACTCAACAGATTGTTTTGGCTGGCTTCTCCCTAACCTTGCTTGTTTGTCACAAATCCTTGACCCTAATGCTTTTGTTTACATCTGCCATATTGTTTCCCCCGTGAAAGCTGCACAGGTTGTTTACAACTACAGCTGCTGAGCTGTTAGTTGAATAGTTGGATGACTACATTAAGATGCCATACTTTTGTTGTTGTTGTTCTGTTTTCTTATTGGGTTTTTTTTCTTAAAGCAAAGTGTTTTATGGACTCTTGTGGTGATGGACAATTTCCATTTCTTTTTCCATCTCTGTCCCCAGTGTATGATAAGCAGGGCTTTCTGCTGCAGCTGGACACAAAATTGTGAGTACATCTCTTTCTAGTAAACACTTATGTCATCCATTATAACACATTTAGCTATTCTCCATCATCGTTTGCCACATTACACATGATGGATTCCCAAAACCGAATTCCCTTTTAGACTTTGACTCCATTAATTCAGCCGTGTTTTACATCTGTTATCACAGAATACTGCAGTTAGGCTTGATCAATGGGGAAACATGAAACATGAAAATGTAAACGTTTGGCCAATTAATCTAACCTTATTTCTTTTTTTCCCCCCTCCTCTTTTTAAATAAACACACAGTGTAGGAAACACAGATGGTGACACGAGCACAGATACGATAGGTGGTCTGAGTAATAACTTTTGAAACAAGTGTGAATTGAGATGTAGGTCAGTTAGTGTTTTGTGTTTAGACTGGCTGTGGTTTGTCAGAGTAAGAACATGCTACAATAGATCATTATGCAGCTGTCATTGTGTCACTGTGTTTGTTGATGTGTGTATAATTCCCTGAATTGGTTTGACACGTTGGCTCTAAACCGCCATGGCAAGGTCCTTTTCTCTGGCCCTACGTTACCGCACAGGAACGAATCACATCACATCGGTCCACATGCGCTGCAGCCACAATGTCAGCACATGCTTTACAGTGGAATTCACATGGGTTCACGTCATGTAATGCAGCCACTTTCTTTACTGTATTGCAATTCATCTTGTAGCTCGTAATTAGTTTTGTGACTTGGGTCATATCTTAATGCGGGGTAGGCAAACTGATGGAAATACCCCAGAGATTTTAATTCCACTCTACTGCAAGTGATTGAAGAGGATTGAAATAAAGTCTGTTAGCACAGATGAGCTTCAGATTATGTGCAAGAAGGCCCCAGTCAAACAGTTTCTCCAGCCAACTTTGATTTTTGGACCTCACATAGTGCAAAGACACGGGCCCCCCTCTCTTTTCCCGTTGTTTATTTGAAGTAGAATCATAGCATACATCACATTATTAATGATCCTGGTAGTAATCGGGAGGTTCAAGCTTTACCGCTGCCAGCATGATTATTTAAACAAGGCTTCTCTGCTTCGTCTTGCCACACACACACAGGTGATATGCTGACTTGTTGCCGAGTTCCCAGCTAATTCCACAGCCCTATCTCTCCAGCAGATTGTTTGTCAAACACAGTTTTTGAAGCTTTGAATTTGTCATTTTAATTGGCAATCAGTTATCACGATTTGTCTAATTAACCTCTCGCTTTCTTCTTTTTAATGTACAGATCGCAGGAGTTGGAATATAAGTACGGCAACCTCAGCGAAGGAGCGTGCAAGCCAGGATATGCAGCAGCTAAGATGGCCACCATCTATCCTAAGTGAGACATTTCTTTTGGACTTTTTTTGCATGTGAAGAACTAACTTTAAATGCAAAATCAGGAGTTTAACAGATAGATAATGTTAACTGGATGTCAGCAAGAGAAAAGCTTTTACTCAAGCATACCAACTTGCATGATGTCACTCCTCAAGCCAACTAGGCCTTAAGGGTTTTGAGTCAGAAACAGAGAAGCCCCTACATTCCTATCCAGTCTCCCCAGTTTCAATCATGTTTCTATCATCTTCTCCCCACCACAAAACCTCAACTGTGTCCTTGTGATCCCCCCATTACACAAAAGAACTTTTGTCGCCTGAGTAGAAGGTCTCACATCACTTCCCTGTCATGTTAAAGAGCCTTAGAGGCGTTCTGTGAACGCCACCAAACAGCTTCCTGTCTTGACTCATCAAGGGGTCTCTAATACCCACCCTACACAGTCCATACAATCCCCAATAGTCCTCTTGATGTCATTGGTTCTTTTGATTTTTCACTGTCTCCACTTTTTCAGCTCGGTCTATTGGACATTGTCCTTTTAGCATTCTTGTGCAAGGGAAGTTTTCATGTTGCTAAATAATAGGCTGTGGCACTAAAGTAACTACTTGACCTAGCTATTGGGCAAAGCCATACATTGAGCCTCCTTTAGGTATCGCCCGAAGCACCAAGTTTTAATCTACAGTTAAGCCCATAATTATTCATACCCCTGGCAAATTTTGACTTAAAGTTACTTTTATTCAACTAGCAAGTTATTTTTTGACTGGAAATGACACGGGCGTCTCTCAAAAGATAATAAGATGATGTACAAGACGCATCATTGTGGAAAAAATTATTTCTCAGCTTTTATTTACATTTGAGCAAAAAGTATCATGTCCAGAATTATTCATACCCTTTACAAACTGTCACAGTCTCAGGGAAAATCCAAAGTTCCATACCATTCCAAATAGTCAAAGCTGTTCTAAAGCATCTTAATTACCCTGATTAATTGGAAATAGCTGTTTTACTCAACTCAACAGGTGAAAAACAGCAGCTCTCTGCAGGTGGTCTGTGGACATTCATGGCTAAGACAAAGGAACTCAGTGAGGACCTGCAGCTGCACATTGTGGCTGCTCACAAGTGAGGAATGGGCTACAAGGCCATATCCAAATGTTTTCAAGTTCCAGTGGCTACAGTGCAAAGTATTATTAAAAAATACAAGATGTTCCGCACTGGGGAAAATCTCAGAGGACGTTGTCGGAAGCCAAAAGTGAAACCTGTGCTGGCCAGGAGAATAGTGAGAGAGGTGAAAAAGAATCCAAGGATCACCACCAAGGCCATTCTGGTGAATCTGGGCTCTGCTGGTGGCAATGTCTCAAGGCAGACAGTCCAACGGACACTGTTGGGTTCCACGGATGCAGACCAAGGAAAACGCCACTTCTCCAGGCACTTCTAAGGCATGCAAAAGCTCATTTGGCCTTTGCAAATGCTCATCTGGACAAAGAAGAAGATTTCTGGTCTTCAGTGTTATGGTCAGATGAAACAAAAATTGAATTATTTGGTCACAATGATGTTGCCTTCATTTGGCATAAAAATGGAGAAGCCTTCAACCCAAAGAACACCATCCCCACTGTCAAACATGGTGGTGGGAACCTAATGCTTTGGGGGTGTTTTTCCAGCCAATGGACCAGGGAACCTAATCACAGTAAAAAGCACCATGAAAAAAGAGCAATACATGAAGATTCTCAACAACAACATCAGGCAGTCTGCAGAAAAACTTGGCCTTGGGAACCAGTGGACATTTCAGCATGACAATGACCCAAAACATACAGCAAACGTGGTGAAGAAATGGTTAGCAGACAACAACATTAACGTTTTGCAGTGGCCTAGCCAGAGTTCTGACTTGAATCCAATTGAGAATCTGTGGAGGGAGCTAAAGATCAGGGTGATGGCAAGAAGACCCTCCAACCTGAAAGATTTGGAGCTCATTGCTAAAGATGAATGGGCAAAAATGCCTGTGGAGACATGCAAAAAGCTGGTCTGCAATTATAGGAAGCGTTTGATTGCTGTAATAGCCAATAAAGACTTTTCTATTGATTATTGAGAAGGGTATGAATATTTCTGGACATGATACTTTTTGCTAAAATATAAATAAAAGCTGAGAAATATTTTTTTCCACAATGATGCCTCTTGTACATCGTCTTATTATCTTTGGGGAGACACCTGTGTCATTTCTGCTCAAAAAAGAACTTGCTTGTTGAACAAAAGTAACTTTAAGTCAAAATTTGGCAGGGGTATGAATAATTATGGGCTTAACTGTACCTGTTCAGTATTGAATCCTGCTTGTGTGCATGTGGTGGTAGAGTGGTTAGCATTGCACGAAGTTTGTTGGTTTGAACCCTCTGGTCATTTGGGACTTTTCTGTTTGAAGTCTAAATGTTCTCTCTGTCTCTGTGTGGGGTTTCCTCCAGGCGCACAGGTTTTCTTCCCACAGTACAAAAACATGCATGTTAATTTGTGATTGCAAATTGGCTTTAGATGGGAGCGTGTTAGCGACATGTTCAAGGTGGGCCCCGTCTGTCGCCCAGTGACAGCTGAGATGGTCTCCAGAGATCAACGTCTCCATGCATGGATTCATTTGATTAATTTTTTGTGGTATGTTTTTTGTCCTTATTTAAGAGAATGGAGTGTAGAGAAAATGAAAATGGTAGTGACACAAGGGTGCAATCTGTTGTGGTCCCTGATAATCATGGGCAGCCACTGTGAAGGTTTGTATGAGTTTGACTTTGGTTTTGCAGTAGGCGACACACTAGTGTTCATGCCTAGAGACATGCCATTCTACTAGACTGAAGAATTTGGGACTAGCTCTCAATTCCCATACTCAACAGTTGTAGTATCTTGTCACTTTGCAATGCCATTGTTTTCCAACTTTTAAATTAAAAGTAGTAGTATTTAATTAAAGGTATAAGACCTACAGTGGCATCAAATGCTCTAAATAACACCATCAGCTGCCCTGTGGGCTGTAAATTGTTACCCTTTTTTTTTTTTTTTTTTTTTTTTTTTAATAAGATGGACAAAGCACTTTGTGCAACTGCCCTCTACCTATATGAGAGGCTATGTTTTAACAACGTCCTCGCTGGTAACGACTTCCTCTCATCAGCCGCACGTGTCGGATCAAAGTTCTGTTCAACACAGAAAACCCCTGGGAGAACACTGATTACTACCACCTTCAACCCAGTCTACCACAGGTCAATAAGCACAATTAATGCTGCACTTAGTGTAAGTTTGTCTGTATGCTCATTTGTATGAATGAGTGTAAGTGTACAGCCGAATGTACACAGTTGTGCCATGTGTGTGTTTAGTCGTGATTTATTGTCTCCTGTGTGGAAGGGAAGTCGGCTGTTTAACATCTTATCTGTTAGCGTTCTTTATTTCTGCCTGCTTTGTACGTTTACCAGGCAAAAACAGATCCATTAAAATATTCTCGTTAACAGTTTGTGTGAATAGGTGTGGCCGACAGTTCGACAGTTAAAGAAAACCTACTTAACCTCTAGCAGTGAGGTCCTATGGCTCTCCATCTAATCATCTCCTGCTTCCTCCATGTTTGTCTTCTCTGAAGCTCCTTGCCCTGCAGTCTCCAATTTATTTCACGCCCCTCCCCTCACCCTCTCCTTTCCCCCAAAACTGTTTGTATTAGAGCCCTAAATCAAGTGTTGGCAGTGAACTCGAAGTGGCACGGTTATGAAAATATTGCCTGTGAGAGATGGACCCAGCAAAGGAAATGAGCACAATGCATCCCTGCCTGTTGGCTGTTTTTGGGAGCCCTCACTACTTATTTAACAACAAGCAGCCCCCTGTCTCTGTGCTTGGTCAGGATGTCAGTGACTGACTGTTGGTCAGGGCTCAGTGACTTGTAATGGTCCCGTGTTATTTATAGCTCCATGTGGCCTCAGAAGGCCCAGGTTTAATGAATCTCCATTTGTTTTGCCTGGACACAAGTCTCTGAGTGTGCGCGCCCCTGTCAGGTGAGGTGAGTCGAGGTGGAGAGAGAGCCATACATAACTACCGCTAGTCACTCGCACTCTGCTTTAAAGCTGGAGAATAATGAGGATTTCAAAGACTGATTACTGTGCTTGGAAGAGGCTGAAGCTTAACCAGAAGGTCTCCCAATAATGTCAGCCATGTTTGGTCATTGTGTCTCAATGGGCCACATATTTCTTGTCAACCAGTGGCAGTGTTATGTTATGGGAACAAGTATTCAAGGGTCCTGCTGAGAAACAGAGGTGTGATCGAGCTTGTGAGTCTTTTCATGCTTCCATAGTTTGAATGCCGTTTCTCGGCTGCAGGAGGAATAATTTACAGCTCTGTGTGTTTATTGGACAGATGCACGACAGCACGATGCAACACTTATATTGCTGGTGGTCTACTTCTGGGGAAGATGGGCAAGCGCTCTGTAATCTCTATATTTCTTCAGAATTTACCTAAAGATGTATACCAGTTTGATAAATCTCCTTAACTTTGTCTCTTCTGTAGGGGTGTCACGATGCTTTTAGGTTTGACACAAAATGTTAGGTGGCTTGTTAAAGAACAACACATCCATAGAGCTCCATCCATGTAAACATCAGAGGAGAAACGACACGAACGGCTCCTCGCTCCTTTTTCCTCTTGCCTTGCATCCCTCGAGCTTGACAGCGGGTCATAAAAACACACATCCATCCCGAAGCTACACTTGCAGAAGTGGCACATAACCCAGCACTAGGGTCACAGGCATTACTAAGAGGAAATGACTCCTTTTTGATATCAGAGCTGCAGTTAATCAAAGAGAGACACATGCGCACACTTCTATAGCCACACAGGATAAGGAAGAGGCGATGCTGGAAGTAGCGGGTCATGGGCCATTAAAAACATTGGCCACTGGGATGTTTTTGACTATCAGGCCTAATTTATTTTCTAATGGGACTGACATTTTGCTGAAGCCATTTCAACTCTGTATTCTGTCGTGGGTAAAAGACGTCAGTAACCCCTGAATTTTCAGGTTTTATGTTTTATCATGTCTCTTCATTGAGAACAACGTCCTCCACTCTAATTCAGTCTTGCTTCAGATCGTTAGAACATTGTGACATGAGTCTGTTGTTTCAGACAACACCATGTGTCAGCTGTGATTTAAGCCCTGGAGGAGAGGTTATGCTGACGGGTTATGCACTGCAACCTCTTAATTTGTATCACCTGCTTGGATTTAAACTGTTGTGCTAATGTGTGTGGAGGCTTTGCTCATTTTAGGAAGCTTTTACGGGGGGGGGCGGGCTAAGTTTAATGATGATGCACACAAAAATTCAGTTATCACCTCCTTGGTAACATAAACTTTACTATCCCAGGTGTAGTGAGGATTATGAGAACCTGCCGGCCCCTCACATGGAGCAACGGAAACATTGATAGAAATTATTGAAAGTTTGTAACAGGAGCTGTTACACTAAGAATACTGGATATTACAGCATTGTTTTTTAATCTTCTGTATCTCAGCTAATGAGAACCATCTCCGTTTTTGTTTCATCTCTCTTACAGGTTTATGAAATTGGCGCCAATGTTTCTTGATCGAAACTTCAAACGGCTAGCAAAAGTCAACAACTACTTACCTCCATTCGGCTTTAAAACACAAGGTAAAGCCATTCATCACAGCTGACCCTCCACTAGTGTGTATGTTTACTGTGGATTATATGACTTGCATGTTCTGGGGTTTTAGGGGGACCTACATATAAAAACAGAAAGAAGCTGCGAGATCATGGTTCCCTGATGCATGTCAGTCTTTCATTAGACCCTGTTGTCTTCTAAAAATCTTCAGTTCTAGCTCTCATCAAGTTTTGGTGTAATTTTCTGTTTCTTTTCTTTTTGTTTCTTTGGGTTTTTTTTGGGGGGGGTGTCGGGTCTTCTTTTTCCCTTTTTTTTTCTTTTTCTTTTTTTTCTTTAAGTGGAGTTACGCAGACATCGATCAGGGTCATTTTGCGTGACGTCAGAACGCCTCTCCCAAAGCTACACAGGACAAGATTTTTTTACAGCTACTGTATTTTCACACATTTTTTTTCCCTCTTTAAATTACACACCAACCTTAATCCATAAAGATTGGTGGAGTGCCCATTTAAAGTAAGACAGAGCATGTGTTCATTTGCCACTGTTTCTGTTACGTTTAGAGGCTGTGTGGGAGACTGACACCTGATGTAGTGCAGTTTTGTGCCTGCAGTGCCTGGTATCTCAGATATGAGCCAACAAGCTTTGCGTGTTTTCAGTATTAATCAACATAATATTCTGGCTTGCCAATATTTTATTTTGTTCAGTAGAAGCGATGACATTCTTTATTTATCGGGGTTTTATCATTTGGCTCCTCATACTGTTTGTACTTGGCTACAGTCAGTACATACCAACCAACAATTTCAAAATGTCTCCTAAGAAGTTATTTTAACAGTTCAGACTGAATTTCCACTTGGTTTGTTTGGTATGAGTTGTGGAGAAAATCTGAGATCTAAGGAAAATAAGGCTCATTATTTCCTCTGTGACTTAAACATTTTCTTTTTACCATTATTGCAAAGTTTGTATTTTGGACATAATAGATATAACATGGACATAATATATTTTTCCTTCGCATGTTTGCTTGTTGTGTATTAATTATTAAAACATATAATTATTAATGATTATAGTCGCCAAATAATAATGCAAGCAGAGAGTGTTTACAAATTCGCAAGATGAGTTTCTGTTAAGATTGGAAAAGGTTCATTTACAATAGACACAAGCAACTGCAGACTTTTTTTTGAGGGGGGGGGGGACTACCTCATATCATCTAGGCTTAGTTATTGTTTGATTCTTTATTGCGGCCTGGTTCTATTTGTAGATCAGGCTCCCAGATCATTCTTTTAGCTCTGATGCAAAGAGGTCTCATATCAACCTTTGTTTAGTTAAAGTTAATCTCCAACAGTACAGTCTTCTTTCTCTTGAAGGTGAAAAAATATGCATCTGGTCACTTTAATCACTTTGAGTGTTCCAAAGTCCTTCTCGAAGTCAGAAGACAGCCATGTTGCAGATGTAGATGGACAATTAAATTGTTACCAAGCCCCTATACATAGACTGCAACTTATAAAGTGCTTTTCTATTCGGAGCACTCGAAACACTTTTACTACAAGCCTATTTCACCCAATCACAGGCAATTTTTTTTTTTCTATACCAACCTCTCTCTCTGATGGATGCATCAGGGACAACTTTAAGATGATGCCTAAGGATACTTTGACATGCAGACTGGAGTGAAGGGAACCAACAACCTTGCGATTGGCAGTCGACCCACTCTACCTCCTGAGCCACAGCCGGAGGTGGAGAGAGTGTCAGAAATGCAGTCACCAAGCTGTAGTTGTGGAATTGCCAGTCAAATCCAAAATTTGACGTGGTTATTACTCTAACTGGTGATTCTAAATTGTCTGTAGGTTTGAATGTGACTGAATGGTTGTGTTTGCCCTGAAATGGACTGGGAACCTGTCCAGGATGTACCCCACCTTTTGCCCCTGACAGCTGGGAAAGTTTCATAGCTATAGACTGAAATTAAAGAATACAGTTTTACTGCCTTCACAGCCAGCGAAGCATGTCATGGTAATACTGCTAATACTCTCACATACTCTAGCATTCATAAGTATATGATAGATTTTCTAGTATTCTCAGGCAGTCAGTCCAACCTCCGCAGTTTGTCGTAACCTTTCAAGTGATGTACATGTGTTTGCTGGATGAACTCTATCTTGGGACCGGAAAATTTGATGTCTTCCAACACTCCAACATTAGCATGTCCGCACACAGTGCTTGCACTTGTTAACTGACCTTAACACACTCCAGCACTTCAGATATCGAACAAGTACACAGTACCATGGGAACCTAAGAGATAACATTAATCTGTCTTCACTGGCATGCTCTGTCACATTTTCCAATACTTGCAAGCAGAAGGTAAAGTGAATGTTACCTTTGTGCTCTGGCAAGTTCTCCACCGTCAATTAAACGTGTACCCACGCACACACACAGCCACAGCTATCAATAGAACGCTCCCTGTGTGAGTGTTACACCTGGTTTCTGTTTTCTCCACGGACTGTGATGGCAGTGGGGTTTCCCTTTTAGTGGTACTCATGTGGAGAGGTGATACGTGTGGATCTTGAATAGAACTCCACAAAGGATTCCAAATTGAGACCACGGAGTAGAGCTGGTGGGTGGGAGTTTTATTTTGACTTTTTATTGTGCCAAGAAGTATCTTTGGCACACATCAGCTACAGCCTGAAGAAGGAAAAAAATCATTAAGCTGCCCTGATTCGTTTTCAGAGGGGGGAAAATAAAACTACACAGCCAGTGATTGGATTGCTCAAAATTCAGGATTAATTTAAATTTTAAATGAAAATCTTTTTAAATATCTTATTTCTGCAGTTTAAAGTGGACTTTGTTTTTTTTTTTTAAACTGTTAATAGACTTGAGGAATTTTGTGGTGTGAGAGTGTGAACCATAAGTTTATAAATTCCTTGCGGTGCTATTTTTGGAGAACCTGTTGGGAGGAAAGATGTGATTTGTTGTTAGTTGCTTCTGTACGTATCCATGCTTGTTTCCAGCTGTTATATTTAGTTTGGGACATGAACTTTTTTTGTTCGTGTATGTGTGTAGGGATGAACTTCTTCCTAACACCTGAAAACCGGATCATTCATCCAGTTTGGTGTACAAATGATCAGAGAAGCTAATGTATCTTTGCAAATACAGATCCAGGGTTGTTAGAAAGCTACAGCAGACTATTTAAAACTGTGTTCTCATCAGCCAGCTCCAAAGCTTTAAAAATAAAGGAGTGATGTCCCTGCACTATTGGTGCTGTTTTTATTCCCAGCATGTCCACCAAATGAAATCACACCGACCGTTATGCAACTTTACACTTAGTTAGGAGGAAGCACAATTAAGGCAGCCAGACTGTGAGCTGGTGCCAAAGACTTAAACACATCTCACATTTGCCGTCATTAGCTGTTTTTTTTCACAGTTGTTAACTAATTTATCAAGGATAGTGATACATTATCTTTGTAGTGCAGATAAATTATTGGCTTTTTTTTTTTTTGCGATCGTCATCTTTCTTTCATCACAGGATTTGTTGTAGTGTTTAGTCTCCACACTCTTTCCAGCAAAGTGTCTGTGTTTATGTGTTATGTGATGCTTCTGCTATTCGTCGGTGTTGCCAGTAAAGATTTTTAACATTTCAAGAGTTCCACATTGGACTAATGTCTGTACTTGCAGCAATTTGTCTTTTGGCACTACCACAAGACATGCTTTGGTGAAAGGGTTTACCGCAGGTACTTAGAGCAATTAGCTTCCATGTTGTCCTCTGAAAGAGCACACTACCCATTGTGATTTTTCACTTTTCACCCGCACGGATCCAGGTGTGGTCCTCGGCCTTGTGTTTATGCTGCTCAGGGTGATACTTGACGCCAGACATCGACACCACATCCAAACAATGAGCTGTGGCTCTGCTCGCCTCTCTTCACTAGGTTAATCATTAGGATTGTTAGACAGGGTGGATGGACTATAATATGTCTTACAACCTGGGTTGAGGCCCCAGTCTAAACGCTCAGTCTGCAAAAAGAGGCCAAGAGAAACAACAAGAGTGAGAGTAAAGGCAGACGGTGTGCTGCATTATGAATATAATAAATAACATGGAATGCTATAAAATAATGACTTTTTTGTGTTTCTTTTAATTTTTTAAATGATGAAGATTCAAATCGAGGACACTTTTTTAAAATTTATTTATTTATTTTTTTATCACAGCTGTTAAATCCACATAGTTCCAACGTACTGCAAATGTAAGATGGAACATAAATAGGTGCAGCTCTAATGGAATCTGCACATTTGAGATGTTGGAGAAGATGAATTATAAATATAAGAGGTCTAAAAATGGTCAGGAGGAAGAAATGCATGCAAGATCTAATGCTGGAGCTATGACTCCAGCTCAATAGCCCGTAGAACATGGCAGGAATGCACGCTATGGCTAAACATCGCCGTTTCTCAACCTGTGATCAGAGGGGGGCTAGCCATGCAAGGAGACGAGTACAACACCGGCCACTTAACCAGGAGAATGTGATTGTTTGAAAACAGCATTCCACTCTGAGTGCTTTTATGGCAGAGTTTTTACATACACACGCATACCATCCTTAACTCCGTATGGCTGTTTCTCTCAGATTCACTCCTCTCCAGAATACAACAGCTTCCCCCCCTGTAATCCCCATCACCACTATTCCTGAGGTTCACTGGTCACTCCTTATCTATGAGTGAATAAACGGAGGGTGGTATTCTCTCTTCCTGTCTGCAGACCACCTAGATTGTTGTATCTCGGGTGGTATGTTGAAATCTTTGGCAGTCTGTTTGGCTTTTAAAAGTGTGATTTCCCCCAGTTTGAGCTTTTCAAATATGTCATTTTCATTATTTGAGAACATCAACTCATCTGAGGAGCTAAAAGGACGTTCTGAGCGCTTAAAGTGACTGACTCTGATGACAAAGCTCCATTTTCTAGTGCCAGATCAGTAGATGGAGTATTTTTTTTTTTTTCTTCTTCAAAAGTTTGATACTTGGAGCATTATTCGCTGCTGAGGTAAAAATTATTAGCTTGGCAATGAATTTCACCCACATTATAGCATGTACTTATGGATGAATTTCTAATGGTGACTGTATTGTAGTATGGAGGCCCTGTCTTTAATGTGCTGCTTTGTTTTCTTCTTTCTCTGCAGAGAGAATAATAGACAGCATTTTGACTATAACGAGAAATTACGGGCTAGGAGAGGAGCTCGACAGGTACTTGCACCTACTCATCAGCGCCAACATGAAGTCTCTTTTTGGTTCCTTGTTTCTTCTTAATATGACTATCATATCTTCCAGTCTCAGCTGTAAGCGATGCATCGTCGTGGGTAATGGTGGGATCTTGTCCAACAAGTCTCTGGGGTCCCGAATAGATGAATACGATGTTGTGGTCAGGTAAGATACCAAAATAAAAGGGATTCCGTTTAACAGCAGTGTTCTGTATAACCAATGTGATATCCAACGTTAAATAGTGTGAAGGTGTGGGGTTTTTTTGTTTTCTGTTTTTTTGGGGGGGGTTTCCCCCCTGGACAGCTTGAATATTTAGTTGAAGGGAAATTTAGAAAATATGTCTTCTGCATCAGCAACATGTGACCAAAATAGGAATGCATGGTTGCTTCAGTGAAGTGCTGGGAAGCAGTGTTGTGGAATATCGAGAAGTCTCTGCTCTGCTTTTTGTTATTTGGGGGGACTCAGTAACATACTTTTTTTTTCTTTCCCCCCACTGGGAAGTTCACTGAGAAGGGGAAAACCATGGGAGGAAAAAAAACCCCTTAAAAATAATAAAGCAATAAAGCACACACAGTGGTTGCAGTGACACTTTTCATTGTTTTTAACACTCCGTTTCACTTCAGTTCTTTGTGTCTTATAACTTTGCTCTCAGACCTGGCTGGCACACCAACAACAACATGGGCAAGAGTGGCCCACAGAGCATTTGTTACACATACTTCGTACACTGCGTCCACCTGACATCATGCTCACTGCAGGCAGACGGTCATACCCTGGAGTGAACTCGCTTCTCCACAGACAAGCACAGCAGCCCACTAATCAGCTAAACGAGCTAAAGATGAAAGCAGGAAACTCCAAAATAAAACAGGATGTACTGTTACCTTTAGTGATTTAGTGATTCCAGAATGACCGTAGCTTACCCAGATGTTGATGTCAGATGTTAACTCTTGTGATGAGGTGGCAAGCTGGGTTTCCCTCTGACCAGTCTGTCACATAGATCCAGCTTATGTGTCAGCTGAATCTTCATGTGGAGGTTTTGCTTTGTCTTTCTGTTTGCAGACGTGCTGTTTTATCTGGCGGATTCCTAAACATTTTAGATCTTGGCTTCAATTCCCCTTAAATGATATTGCTTTTTTTTTAAAAAGACCACTGTATACAGCTTAATCTGATTCATTAAAACCTTTGGATGAGAAAATAATAATCCCGTGCTTTTCACTATGCTTTTCTTTAGGGATGCACCGATACCGATACTGGTATCGGGTATCGGGGCCGATACTGTAAAATGTGTGCGTACTCGTACTCGTAAAAGTTAACCGATACCATGAACCGATACTAATGTAGCCCGGATGGGAATACTCATAATTCCCATGGACTTAAACGCCACGGTAACATAAGGTGTTCACAGTTGATGTTATGTGATGTAACTCTACCCTAAATGTAATTTGCCCTGTAATATGTCACAAGGTAAATACAGGTAATTAGACCAATCAAACTGTTATGTTAATCATAAAAGTATTATTTTATGGTATGTAACTCTGAAGGGAGTTAAAATATTTTTCAGAGTTCTAATTTTCTGGAGGCCCGTGAAGGTAGCATAAAACGGGACCTGTGTATCTGTTGCAATGGAGGAGGAGAAGAGAACGGCATGGAGAGATGCACAAGGTTAGCTGAACCAAAGTGAGAGACTCGGCTAGTTTTACTGAGGTTAACCAGCACAAAAGAGTGTGTGACTAGAAAGCTGACCGTGTGAGAGCTTCACAACAGAGTGTGGGTGAAGTGACTTTTTGTTTCAATGGTCGCACCACCGTGGAAAACTGTGTTTCCAGCTACGACCGCCGAGGCTAAAGGCTAGCCCGGACTGCTTGGCTTCGCCAAGGAGGCAGCCGCTATGGACTGTCGGAGAGCTGGACAGTGACTGGCTAACGCGCTGTAGCAGAGACAGCATCGGGTCCGCAGGGAGTGGATTTAGTGTGGGACTGGTGAACGGCGATCTACCGGGCAACGGAACTGTAAGTCAGAATTTTGTGCTCTTACTGGGGAGAAGAGGATTTTTCTCCATCGTCCTGCGTGAGCAGCAAACAGGCCTGCAACAAGTGTGTATGTGAGTGTGTGTGGGGCCCATGTGTGAATATTGTGTGTTAAGTGGATTTATATAACGTGTTTTGGAGTGTATATTAGTGAGTCACTTACCAAAAGGTGATAATATAAGTTGGGTTGTTTAATATAATTTGAAAGGGAATTATGTCATTTATACAGTGTATTTCATTTGGTTAAGGAATTGGAATATCATTTGAGTTTAAAAAAGGGATGTGTTGTACAGTATTTGTCTCTGCCCTTACGTTCAGTAAACGTTTCGTTTGTGTTAAAGAGTTGTCTGGGGTCGTTTCTTTACTGCTGGTTAAGTTTAACTTGTGTGTGGTAGAAGTATCGGTTTTTGTACTCGGTATCGGCAAGTACTCAGATCCAAGTATCGGTATCGGATCGGTTTGAAAAAATTGGTATCGTTGCATCCCTACTTTTCTTAAATTCCTGATTCCACTCACTGTTGTCTTTCTTGCGTTGACAGGTTGAATGAAGCTCTAGTAAAAGGTTATGGAAAAGACGTAGGAACTAAAACCACCATAAGGATTACATATCCAGAGGGTGCGATCCAGAACCCAGAAAACTACGAACAAGACTCACTTTTTGTTCTATCTGCTTTCAAACCACTTGATTTCAAGTGGCTCAGACAAATGGTCTTCAAGGAGAAAATGGTAAGGACTTATTTGGAGGTTTTTTCTCTTTTGTTTTTTTCTCTCTTCAATAAATGAAGGTTGAAATCTTGAACTTACAAACACAAAACCTGGAAGATATTTAAGCTACTTGACTATTGAAATATAAATGGATCCAAACTGCAAGCAGTTTTTTGGAACAAGATTCCTGCTTATGCTTGCATTCACTTACATTTTCTTTCATTTATTTCAGCATTTGCTTTCCTCACTGTGTATTTGTTGGTTTGATCAGCGCTCGGCTGAATTATTGCGCAACAATTTTGTCCCCCGTTGAACATCTAAATCAGAGCAGAATAACCTATAATCACATCCTCCTGATTACCTGTGGAAATGTAAACCACTTTGTAAAAGAATAAGTAAGAATACACATAATTATGCCATATACTAAATTATATTGGGAATGCTTTAGATGATTTAAATGTTTAATGTGGAAAGGACGTTCAAGGAAAAAAGACCTTTTTTTTTTTTTTTTCCTTTCCTTTGCTATGTAACAAGCCTATCACATGTCCCATGGAATATTAAATATTGGCACAGTTAATTGACAGGTTATGAGTTGCCCTATTAATCTCACAGGGTCAGACTGAATGGCCCAATTGTGTCTACCTTATCTCTGAAAGTATTACCGAACGTGGCTGTTTTTTAATGGCTCCTCTTCTCATTCTGTCCTTTTGTTAGAAAAAAGCTCTCTTGGCACTTTCGTGCTGTTCTTGTTGAGTAGTCTATAATATCTCTTTGAGTGGGATTATTTTGAATCCACTTAGCTCAAGGACAAAGGGACTGCCTCAAAGAATAATCCAAGTATTTAAAGAAACATACTAGATCCTCCCTTTCTTTTCTTTTTTTTAAAGTTTTAGAATGTGTTATATCTTTATGAATTTACATTATTGCTGAGTGCTTCTATAAAGCTCCACATGTGCAGTGTTAAGCAAAACCAATCCTGCCTGCTTCTGTGAGGGGCGGTCACATATTCACCCATAAAGGGCAATAACTTGACTTGATTTTTAATTTTGGACGATTTCCCCTTTAAGGCCATTCTGTGCACCATTGCATCACTTCGAGAACTCTTCCTATGTTTGAATCACTTGCATTCACACTGAAACTTCAGTTGTCAAAACAGCAACATTTCCACTTGGAATTTCCAAAGTGGTGTTTATACACCACTTTGCATATAGTCATTAGTTATTATTAATCCATGGCTTTCTTCCTCAGTGTGCCTTTTGTCGTGTCTCCCTGCCTGGTCTCATTTTTGGGGGTTTCTCTGTATTATTGTAGGGTCTTTACCTTACAATACAAAGCGTCTTGCGGCGACTGTTGAGATTTTTGTTGCTGTATAAATAAAATTTAAATGAATTTGTGAGAAAGGACAGAGATACAGAGGAGTGAGCGGTTAGCATGCTTCTGGTCACAATACTGACCTTTTGGGTTTGGACTCTGTGTGCTTTCTCTAAACTACAGTTTGGTGTTCAGGTCGTAGCTGGACACCAAGCTTGAGTGTCTGGCTTCAGTCATCATCCTCTACATGAAAGCTGCATCAGTTTGACACAGAAGTTGATGTTTGTTAAGCCTGTGGTGAAATCTCAAAGGAGCGCGTGCAGGTGGTCACACTGGGATTTCCAATGAGCAACGAAAAAACTGTGAGCACAGGAAGTGGTGCGAAGGTGCACACAGAGGTCTCCTGCATGGGGAGAAGTGTTGAATTTAAAGCAGATGTTTGTTTGTGTGGGTTTCCTTTTTTTGTTTTTGTTCATGTTGGTGTTGTAAAACTCACAAATGTAATTTTATTAAAAATCAGAGTAGGAAGTATAAGACATTTTCTTCTAAGCAGTAAAAATAACCAGATGTTTTACTTTTTTTGTTTTGTTTTGGAAAAAAGTGTCATTAGAAAACACAGGATTTGGGAAACCTGCTTTATTTTCTGACACAGTCGAGTGAATTTCAGAGACCGTATCCCAGCTGGAATTTTTACAAGGCGGCTTTTGTCAAAATAGAAAGTCACAAGTGGAAAAAAACAGAATTGAGGTGGGTGGGAGGAAATGGACAGTACAGTTAGGGTATGGCATAACAAACTGAAACAGCGTAGTAGTGTCAATTTTGATTAAAGGACAAAAGAAAATGTATAGATGGAAAGGATGATGTAAAATGGAGTAAAGGGTTGACAGTGGGGAAAGGAAAGGGAGTACTGGAAGTTGACGGTAAAGTAAAATAAAATAAAACTGCTTTCTTGGCTGGCTCGTGGCCTCTTTAGCCTTTGATAGTGCCCAGATTTTTGTGGCGTGTCAGATGGAGAGGACAGTGAAAATGGCAGCCTTGATAATTGATCTGGCCCCCGGCGTCTGACTCAGTCCTCTTTCATCTGCTGAGGAAGGAGGAATGCAACTGTTGGGTTAATTATCAGGAAACAGAAATATCATCAGTGTCTTCTGTTTTGAGGCTCGATGACACCATGGCAGAATAAAACTGACACATGTGCAGAGACCCATGTTTGACCTCCAGAAAACAGGAACATAATGGGACACGCTATTTATATGGCAGGAAATCGAATGCATTTCATCTATACTGCCATTCTAGACAGTTTACTTCATTTTTATTTTGGCAACTTGTGCCCTTGAAACTCTTTCAGTGTAAAAGTAATCCATAAACGATATCAGTGTAGTGAGGTGGTTTATAGAATTACAGTCCAAAAAAAAGCCCCTCTAGCTGTTCAGACTTGTTACTAAGAGTAACAAGCCTGTCCTAGAATAGCAGAGTCGGTGAGTTGTGCAATCTGTCGGTTTAAACTGCTTTGGTCCAGATGTGAAATGGGCTGCCTGCTCATTAGTGCTGACCGTTGCTCCCCGGTTGAGTCTCAGTGGTGGTAGGTGTTGTTATGACTGTAAGCCGATGTGTTTAGGGAATGCTTTCATTTGACACTAGTTTCAAAAGTTGTGTATAATAAGTAGCACGTCACATTGACTTAAATGATAAATGAACTGTCTGCAGCAAGCTTTTATGTGCTTATTTAAAAATGCACCACGCAGGCATTTAATTTGTTTGCTCACATTAAACTATTTGGTAAGAAAATGCAGCATATACCTTTAGTGAAGCATGAAGCTGCTTGTGTTACTAGGAGAGCAATATCTGTTTGCTGTTGGATTTTCTGCCTTGGCAGCAACATGAAAGAAACCCGTCAAAAGACTGATATCCTGTCTTCATTGTATCTCATTCACTAGCAGCAGGGAGAAATGCAGAGTAAACACGAAGATGTTTTTATCTGCACGTTTGATTTCACCTCCTGTGATCTCAGGAAAAACGTTCCTAAAAAAATAATTATAATAATGAATTAAAAAAATATATGCCTGCTCACTATTTTAAAACCATTTTTCTTTACTTCTTACCACACAAACAGGTATTTAATGGAATAAAACCATCATACGTTTGGTAAAGAACTATTTGCAGGAAATCCTCATCCAAGTAGCAGCAAGCCCCCCCTGCACCCCTTTACTCGATCCATTTTGTTTGGCCTAGAGGGTAACATAATGTAACTCTGGACAGTTGTCCTTCGGGAGCTTTTACAGCCGGGAATTTCTTTGTGTAACCTGCATACTTGGAGCTGGAAGGGATGAAAAACCTTTTTTACTTGCCTTCTGTGGTTATGAAAGCGAGTGTAATTTTTTTTTTTTTTTTTTTTTCTGAAAGGTTAGTGGGTGGTACACACTTGCGCAGTTCCAAATGACTCATCTAGCCGGTGGTAAATGTGCCGGACTATCCTTCATTTATTGCAGATTTTCATGTGCCTAGAGTGCAGTCTTGGAAAGCTGGCCAGAATACAAATGAGCAAGACAGTTTCCCAATCTGTTATTTAGAGTTTCAGACACTTCCACAAACACGCAGACGCACGCAAAGAAATCCAGTCGTGATCACATCTAATCCTTCTTCCTAATTGTGCCTGTCCTTTTTAATACATACACAGTCCCAAAGCATCACAAAGCTTCCAATTTCCCTTATCCCTCATTGTCTACCTGATTACAAGCTAACTTTCTCACTCTGCCTTAAAATCGGACCCCACAACGGCAACAGCCTGGTTGATTGCCACATTACATGCTGTTTACACATGTGCTCAAACACGATTTCCACGATTGCTGATATAGGTTTTTTCTCTTTCTCTTTTTTCTTTTCTCTCCTGGGTCTAATTTGCAAATTTTTTTTTTTTTTTTTTTTTTTTTTTTTGCCTTCATGCACAGCGCGCACTCACAGTTCATGCACACACAGTGTGCATGTGTTTGTATATGCAGGGATATTTTTAAACAGATCCAGTGAAAGATATACAGCCGGTGGTAAACACAGGGTTTGAAGGTGGAGTGTCGGTGTTCTATCTCTCCTGTTTGTTTACAGGAGCTTTCGCTGCTGGCTGCAGGGCAGAGAGATAAATGATGGATGCAGACAATTTGTGGAAGAAAGTACTTCTCCTTTAATAGAAATACCGCCAGGGGTTCTTATTCCAAAGTAACAAAATACTGGAGTGTAGCCAATATTTCTGTCTTTTTGTAAATGCCAAAGAAATCGAGTGTAGCTAAAAAATCGAGTCTCCAGAATGGCAAGGTTCTCAACATTGTTGAGAAATTTAAATGTAAATTCCCGATGGCTGGAATACTGGTGTGAGCCAGTGAGCTGTGTGGTGTGGTGCCCAGATTTTGGGGTTTACATACTTGTCATTTTATCCCCAAAAAAGTTTCTTGCAACCCTTTTACTGTGGATGAACTGCAGGAAGGTATATGGCTCTTCTTTTAAGTCCAAACATCTGTGGAGAATCCCCCAGTTGCATGCATACATGCATTCATAAACATTTACATACTTGTAAACATGGATTCTGAACGTGAACCAAGTGACTAACGTGGTGTCCGGATGTCACTGATTGCCACGAGTGTTGTGTTTCAGAAGTGAGTCACCTACCTAGCCTGCTGTGATTTACACTGGGACCTGTACACTGGGTTCCTTCGGTGCTGTGTTCCAATAGAGTGGATGTTGATTAATGATGTATTTATGTGAGTTTAAGGAGACCTATGATAAGGTCGCCCGAAGAACTGATGTTTGTGTTGTTGTGTTTTTGTTAAATTTTTATTAATTTGTTTTTTATAACCATATACGAGCAGATCCTTGTGGTATTGCTTGTGATCTTTCAACACATCACCTATTATTTCCCAGAGACTTTGCTGCACCTGCTGGTTTTAAAGGATGTAGTGTAGTGTAGCGGTGAAGCATTGGCACAATTTTCATCTTTGCCATCGTGGAAGTTTGGAGATTTGTGCTTCCCATACTGAGTAACCTCAGAGAGACCAGGAATTGATAAATCACTATGACCTCAGTGGGAGGAGAGGTCGTGGTATGTGTCAAGAAAACAAAAAACACAAATCGGGGACTGCTTCAGATTCCTGCCTAAAAACAAAGAGGGGGAATATTATAAGTGGACCTTTAGTAACTGTAATCCCCTGCTGTGCACCTCCAGGTTTTATTCCCTACCTCTCTCCATTCAGACATTCTTGCACAAATGGTTCCTCTTCAGAGGAGCACTTAAGTGGTAAGACACTACCACTTGTAAACTCAGAGACCTGACATGTACACAGTGCTAATGACCTCCAGGCAGCTGTAATTGTGATTGTTCGCAGTTTGGGGCTGCCGTTTTGTTTTCTAAATTGCTTTAAGCCGGCCCTCCGGAAATTCGGTCCACCTCGTCTGAGCCATCCAGCTCCACGGCACAAACATCAAACGCAACCACATCCTCGCTCAGCAAGTTTACAGGATTGAAAAACTCCAAATAGTGTTACGGTTGTCAGTCAGGGAAGTAAGGCCATCCGTTGCTGTTGAAGCAATACTCTGAGATCAATCTGAAGAGTGGTCACATGTAGGCTGAAACTGAAAACAGTTTCTGGTGACAAGATTGTTTGGCTTCACTGGTTGTGGCAGACAAATGGTTTACGCTCAAGGCATTTAAAGCCACCTGTAGTAACCCTGCATATGTCAAACTTTTTGTTTCCCTTTATCCGTCATATTTCAGTGTTGTTCAGTGTGTCTGCACTTTTCACTCAGTCCCCCAGAAGCTATAAACTGAGCTGGCTGCTTCACTTAACACAGCGGACCACTTTAGTTTTAAGGTGAGTTCAGTTTTGGTTTGGGCTGGAAGCCACAATGAAACCAAAGCACGCTAAAAACTCTCAATGCAAGGCTCTAAACCAAAGCTGTTGCTTATTTGAGCCTTTTTATACAAGGACACAGGATACATACCATTATGTTTATGGACAGTCTAATTTAGGTATCTCACCAGCACATGATCTTAGTTACCTTTTTTGAGATTTTTAGCTCTGTTGTTAATTACCTTTTTCCTTGTAGCGTTCTTTTTTGCTTCACTTTTTCCATTTGTTTGATCCTTTCCATCTTTAGGCTTACAGTAGGACTTCTCCTCATCCTGTGGCACACTTTAATCCTCTGATTCAAGCTCCCTTTTTTTTTTTCTTCTTCTTTAATGGTTTGTGTAGTTGTGATTTTCCAGCAGCTTTGAAATCACAAAACAAATACACTTAGCCTTTGTAAGGCTTCAGCTCAAGCTGACAAGTTACCTGTACTCTGCCATCTACTTTAATCGTACATGCTTTTGTTTGTGGTTTCAGAGGAATCAATAATAGTCCATTTCTAATCTCAACAGCATTACTGCTCTGTTGGTACATCCTCTTCATCCTCACCACAGAAAAATTAGTATTGCACAGATATTATCGCAACATCACTGCATTGTTATAGTGCTGGAGATTGTGCATGCAGTTCTAAATGTGCATACATTTAGAACTGCATTTCCAGCTCTCTGTGCTGTGTGGTAAACAATGTTTATAATTAGCTCTCAAGAAATGCCGTGACTGTTGCTGTAGTGGACAAACGTGTGTAATTCAGAGTTTGAGGTTAAGCCAGCCTGAGCTGTATGCTGTGCTTTGATGTAACTGTATAAGCAAGTATAAGCTTGCTGTTCCTGTTATTTGGAGAATTGTTGAATCTGTGAACTCATAATTTCTGCTCATCCGCACTCAGTTCAGGCTCGCTATGCTTTGAGATCTACCTTCTGACAAGACTGCAAACTGAGCGGAGTCTCCAATCTGCAAATTGGTTGTTTAAAGCTAGGCTAGTTGGGGGGGGTTGTTTTTATTTTTTGAGGGGAGTTGCATCATCTTTTCCTCAACACGGTTGACTGGCACCAAGCTGATTTTTAAGTTCTTGTAACTGAGTAATGTTGACCCCCCTCTAGGATCGATCTCCTTGCATTGCAAATAATTAACTCACCCAGTTCAGGTTTGTTTTAACAGGTGCTTTATTGGAGCGCACCACCTTGTGCACACACTTAAATCTAATAATCTAAACCAATTTAACCATAAAGCTGTCGCAGGAGAACGGAAACAGTCATTTCCTCTTTGACCACAGCTCAGTGACAGCCTGGCCAGCCAACGCAGCACACGTGTGTTCACCTTTGAGCATGTGTGCGTCCGTCGTTAGCAAGTGGTGTGAAGGACCCTTTCTGTAGCTTCCTATCGTGTCTAGGGCAAAGTTACAGTGCTTTGTTTTGAGAAACAAATGCATGTTCACACAGAGGTTAGCAGTTAGTCCACAGTGGGAGCCACATCCTGTTCCCTTAAGGCTATTTGTAGGAGCTTTGAGTACAGATTGTACGCTACTCATCGCTGGAAGTGCAGCCTTTTCAGTGCTGCTTTAAAGCCATTTCTTTTCATCTTTATTTACTGGATACCTAGCTTATGTCATTTTGATGTTCATTGTTCATTGCTGTCAATGTGCAGCTCTTCTGGAAAATTTCGACAGCTCAATGTTCTGCTCATAGCAGCCTGGTGGATCTTGTCTAAGGAGGGTGGAGTAACTGTCCTGCTGTGAAATGTTAATTACAGAGAGTCTGTTAATTTTAAGCTTATTTTTAATTAAAAAAAAAAAATCACATTCTGATGGTGTCATTTCAAAACGGGGCTTATTGTTTGAAAGTGAAATTCTTTCTCATTCTGCTCAGCGGTTTGTCGTCCTTCTTGCATATGTTTCATTTGTAATGAACCAAATGTTTCCAGTGGGTGGCAGGTGTTTACTGCAGGCTAGCTAGTTAAGCACCAAGATTCTTTTGCTACAAAGCCATATTAATGTAGTACGTGCAGGATGTGGTTTGGTAAACTGTATAAAATGTTCAACCCCTAATGGTGCCTCTGTAGAAGCGCAAGTTGGCCATGCCATAAAAACAGATCAGTTTTCCACTTCCCCTTAATCCACCTTAAATGATCTCTCAGGTACAAGGAAGTCTGTGGAATTAATAATTTTCTTTTTATGTTTTAACATTTATTTCCTGCTCCTGTGATGTGTTCCTGAGCCTGTGCATTGACTCTGTACAGAACTGTCTGGTTTTAATGCAGTGCAGCCTGAGGCTGAACATTACAGCCATTCATGACTTGTTTTGAGCCTTGTTCTTGTGCACAGGAATGTCTCTGAATTCTCTGGATATTTTATATGATCACTAAAACATTTGTAGTTTTATGTTTTGTTTTGTTTTTTTTCTAAACCATTTGCTCACCATGTTTTCACAGCATTGTGAAATCCACCCCATCTTTCCTTCTCAAAGTTTGGGATCAAGTAAATCATTGCTGTCTGTTTTTTGTTTACATGTTACAAAGTGTTACAGCGTTTTGGAAAACGGGGTTGTGAGCAGCTTCCCACATTCCTTAACTCATAAACATACCCACCGTTCCCATCCCTCCTAACAATCCCAAATCCTTACATACTAATTGCTCATACATTTCTCAAAGCCACCTGTACTTGTCTGATCTTCAAAGAGATCCCCACCCTGTGACATTTGTGTCTATGTGCATGTCAGATCATTGCTGTGTAAAGCATGGGGTGGGTGTGTGTGTGTGTGTGTGTATGTGTTGTGTCATTAGCCGCTCTCCTTCCTAGAATAAAGAAAAAAATGCATCACTCTTTATTCAGCATACACAGACCTGCACACATCCAAACAGCTCGGCTAAATAGATTTCTGGCAAACACAAGCTGTGTTGACAGGAGAGATGAGCTGCTGTTCCTGTCGCAGCTTGCCGAGGGCACAGAGCTGGGCCTGCGTTCAAAAAGAGCCGCCACTGTTGAACCCACAAAGCCATCAGACTTGTTGCTATTGCCTCTGCCAACACACAAACACACACACATACACATTGCTGTATCAAAGGCAGCCAGGCGAGTGTTTGACTGTTTGAACAGGTGATTCCCATTGGCTTCATGGATCTTAGGAAGCTGCACTGTCAAGACAAGTCAATCACACACTGTTAATTTGTTACTTGTTAATTTAGTGTAACATTTGAATGAATGCAGTAAAGGGAGCTAGTTTCGACTCAGGATTCACTTGCATTATGTATAAACTTATCCAAGGGGGGGCTTTTTGTCTGTGTCTCAGTTTACTAATATCCGTCGGCGGTTCTGGAATGACTAAGTTGGGCAAGTGCCTTTCATTAGAGTTGCATAATTTTATTCAGGTGGTGTTACTAGCATGTCTGACGGGTTGTCCTAGCGACTGATGAAGATTGCCTTGTGTAAAGAGACCCGAGGTCTCTCAGAACACCCTCGGGTCAAGGTGTGATTTTGTGCCATTTCCTTTCTAATGCAATATTTACCCACAGATGTTGGCTATGGATGGGTTCCCAGCAGCGTGTCTGACTTCAGAGAAATGTGTGTCTACAAAAGATTTTTTGTCAAAATCAATTATTTCACTAATATATTGATATTTCCACAAGCCTGAGAAAATTGTAGGAAACAGTAGAAAGTCTCAGCACGGTAATGGAGCAGTTTTGCTCCAGGGTCGGTGCATGTTAACACGGCAGCACTATTATCGGCACCTTGTTATAATCATTGTCCTTATTTGGTGTTCACTTAGATTATGAAGTATTTCTTTCTCAAAGGAAAATGGCACTGAAGCCTTAAAAAGGTTCAACTGTGTGTCGCACTATTGTCTTATCTACATCTTCTAAAACTTTGATGAGGACTTTTGTGCAGCCTCTCGTTACCACTCTAGGGCAACTTTATCCCTCACAAACTGCTAGACTTTCCTTCTGACAGGTCAAAATTACTGGTGTCCTGCAAACGGCAACCCCCCACCCCCCTTCATTCATTAAAGGTCCAGAAGTAATTTCCCCAATCAGTGGTAGACAGAGCCTGGCTTCTGGTTTGCGTCTTTGTTAAAGGAGGATCATCTTTTGTTGATGTTTGGTTGGTAAATTTTAGTTGGCTATCACCAATAAAGGTGCCATCAATTGAAACCTTTTGTTTTTTGGGGGGTTTTTTTCCCCTCTTTGTGCCTCTGTGACATGGCTCTAATATGACAGTGTAAAATAAATTCTTTACTATACACAAACTGACCTTTTTCTACTGCCTCCCATCTTTTTACTGTTCAGAGGGGCACAGATGGCTTTTGGAAGTCAGTGGCTCAGTCGGTCCCTCGGGAGCCGACAGAGATGAGAATCCTCAACCCCTACTTCATCCAGGAGGCTGCCTTCCAGTTCATTGGCCTGCCATTCAACAATGGCATCATGGGCAAAGGGGTAAGTAACAGTGGAACTTCACTTCAGTTTTAAACCTTCACCGTAGGTATGTTGTAACTGCACACCCTTCTAAAACAGGAAAAAAAAAAAAACCCCTGCGCTGTATTCAGTGGTGTAGCCTGACGTGCACCCCCCTTGAAATGTAACTTTGCTCGATGCAGTCCGCACAAGGATAAATGCTGGCAACGGCGTCGGCCAGTTACGTAGGCTACATCAGATATCGACTTTGTATGCATAGATGAGACATTCATCTGTTTTCGTAAGAGAATGAGAGCTGAATATCCAGAAAGAATGGGGAGGGGATTGGACTGCGTTTCCAAACGAAATACAGAATAATTACAGCCCCACTCGCCTGTGCCCTGCTTACACAAGAGTCTCTCTTTTTTTTTTTTTCTTCAAATAACTAATTGAAGAAAATATACAAATGTTATATAATCTGCTGATTCTGGAGCCATTTAGGGGCTTATTTAGCTGTAAGTTATGAGCAGAGTTCATTCTTGGAACAGGAGCTTTAATTAGGGAGCCATGGATTTAAAGGGTTCTGATCTTTCACTGCATTTTACTTTGGTACATTAAAAACTAGTGAATACCTGCTGCAACCTGGAGCCAGGGTGAATTCTGCTGCCGTGTCATCCCAGAGAATATTTTGTTTAAGAAGTGATGAAATTTAAATTGGTGACTATCAAATCGATTGCAGAGCAGAAAAATTACAAACTAAACATCAGACTGTTTGAAATTAAATACTGGTGTGCAAGTGTATATAGCTGTGTATGCAAACAGTGTGTGTATGTGTCTGTGTACACTTGGCGAGTAAAGGGGGGATAGGGGGAATTGGAGGGGACATGAGGAGTGTATCACCCTAACACCACCCTCTGGGGGCCACCAAGAACACCCCTGCATGAACTCCGCTCTGCAACATGTGTTGAACATGTGTATATGTGTGTGTGTGTGTTTGTGCATAAGAGAGCGAGTGCATGATGATCTGTGTGCACGTTTGTGTTTGTGTCTGGGTGTTTGCAGCGCTGTCTGGCTGCAGAGTTGTATGATTTGGCACATTCTTTCCCTAGAAACACTTTACCGTTTCTCTTCTGACCATCACAGTGTATGTTTATGTACATGGAAATTAATGAGGAGGACTATTTGTTATACTAGTGTTTATGTTGAGTGTGTGTGGCTGCATGTGTGTAAAATAATCTCTTATTAGAACATGCAGTGGGGGGTTGGCCAGCTGGTGGTTCAGCTCCACCTACCCTGAGGGCTGCAAATCAGGGTAATGATTTAAATGGGGCCTCCCTCCCTCTGCTCTTTCTTCTGCACCCTGCATTTCCCCCCCAACTCTCTGTTGTTCTGCAACATCCTCACATACACAATCAAACACACACAGAGGCCCTTTTACCTACCCCCCCGAATCCCAGATCTCTGGCACCCCAGGGCGGTTAGGAAGCACAGCTTCAACCCTGTAGATCAGCGTGTCGTAGCAGGGGTCTACAGGCATCACATCTCAAAGGTAATAGTTAATCACCAAGTGTTCAGAGTCAGTTAGCAGCAGTGAAGTAGAACAAAGACAGAAGTACCGAAGAGGGAGGGAGGGAAGCAGATACGAGAGTGGTAGAATACATCTGTGTCAAATGCAATGAGAAAATTATAATAATAATTAGGTAGATTTTCTTTTCTTTTTTTTTTCATCCCTGTTTTTCATTTTAATAAAGTGTGTGTGTGTCGCCCACACCTGTGTTTCTGCCACAGAACATTCCAACTTTGGGGACTGTTGCTATAACAATGGCGCTGCACAACTGCGACGAGGTGGCGGTGGCTGGTTTTGGTTACGACATGAACAAGCCCTACGCACCTCTGCACTACTACGAGTCTGTCAAGATGTCCGCCATTAAAGAGGTGAGCGTTCGCACATCAGCACTTATTTCACTACAGGGTAATCCAGCATTGGAGGCACTCTTTAAGATTTCTTTAAATGAAATGTGGAACCACGTGGGCTCATTCCTAATGAGAACAATATATTCTAGCTGCTCCTTACCCTTTGGCCACAGTAGAATAACCAAAGTAACAACTGTAGACTTTGATTAGGAGGGACCACCACTCCTGTGAAGGAGTGCGAGGGGGACGTGAACTGGCTTACAGCCAAAATACATTCACTACAAAGCAGTCACTGTTTGGGCTTATGGTAATATTAGTCCAAGAATTCTTTTGGGGTTCAACTTCTCCCATTTTTTTTTTCTTTAAAGCCAAAATTATAGCCGTTATGAGCTTGTGGAAAAAATGCTTGGAAGTGCTCCGGCGTGCTAACCAGCTCTTTGCAGTTGGCTAACGGTTGTTCTACAAATATTTAAGATTAGAAGGGACTGTTAAAGCTGCGGAGGTGTGAGGAACATTTTGTGTCTGATAACTGCACCATCAGCTCCAAGTCTCTGGATATTTTGTGAAAGGATTAAACACAAACCTTCCAAAAAATATCCCTTCACTGATCCAATATCTTCTATAGTTAAGATGTGTAAATGCCATAACATGCAATTCACAGTATTTCAGTTCTTTTTAAACCGTTCAGTGACCCCTCGTGGACTACGCCCATCAGAATCAGGAAATGCTACATTGTAAGATGAAAGCAGTCACTAAACAGCTTGTTTTGGAGTGATGCTTCAAAGAGGAACAGCATGCCAGCCACACGCCCACAAGAGAGTAACGGCCACCTCGATACTGAGGTTTAAGGCTCAAACACTTCTCTTAATTTGTCACCTGTCTGTAACTTTACGTCCCATTTGACTTGGAAAATTAAATCAGAGGCGCTTTCATGAAAGATTAAGACCACAGATTAGTAGAAACCACAGAAAATGTCTGGAAAAAAAGGGAAACAAACCCGTACATGTATTAAACCATAAACAAAACGAAAGCTTGTTGAGACTTCTTGATAAATTAAAGAATAAATTCATTAGAGATGAAAAATGCCAATCGTCAAACTAAATCTTCAGATTGAAGTGGGAACGGTCTTTCATCAGTCACTTAAACGATCGTTTTCTAAACGTCCTCATGACGGAGCTCTCTCTGCTCCATCAAGTCTGCATCTCTGTGTTTACACTGAAACCGAGCTGAATCAGAGATGTCACCCATGCGCTGACATGTGTAAACCATGAGCTCAGTATGATGATAACCTTTGTCTAAACTCCCAGTGAACCTTTGGCATTTATTGTCATCATCTTCATCAGCATTGTCATCATCAGCCACACATGGCTAATTAATGTTAATGTTTTTAGCCTTTCTTTTTTTTTCTCTGTTGTTTGGAAAGCTTAACCAGCGCCTGAGGTTATTTGATTTTTCGGGAACTGCACAACTGGTAAACCACCCAGCTATTCTTAGGCCTGTTCTTTAACTGTCTGGGTGGAGGATTAAAATCCACAATACATGTCTATCTATGCATCCTCATTTTTTTCATCTCAAAGCTGTACTTGGAAATGATCTAATCATTGACTGTGAAAACCCACAGAGAATGATGACCTGAGGCTGTGGAGCCATTGGCATCTTTCAGCTCATCTTCCAGTTTTGATTTTATGGTCACAACTTTAACATTTTTGTCATGTGGAGTTTCACTAAAGAAAGAAGTCAAAGAGGAATAAAGTCTTACAGTTATTATTTGGAAGTTACCCAAAGACATGATTGCAACCAATGCATATGTTGCCCTGTCTGTCCCGTGTGCAAAGTGGATACGGACAGACTTTTAGTGAAGCTGAGAAGGCATTGGGGTTTATTTCTACCCTGCTCCTCCTCATCTTTTAGCTGCTTCCTATAGGAGTCACCACAGCAGATCGTCATTAAAGCTAATGAAACATCATAAAAACCACCCAGAGTGGAACCTAAAAGCAAATGGAGGAAACTGTCTCGAGTGCTTACATGCTGGATTACATATTAGATGTAATTGGATGTAAATCTGCTAGTGAACAAAGCAGCTAGAAGGAGCTTTTCATCGTGGACCTTTTTAATAGCGATTGCACGTAACCTTAAGTAAATACTCGCCAACTAGTTGCAGAATACGCACTTTTCTCTCCCAACCAGTGGTTGCCAGCAGGTCGTTATTGTTGTTATTGTATTTTAAATGTCATTGTAATTTTGCTGTTGACTTCTGTGAAAACTGCAGCTTATTGTTCTTTCAGGCCGTGGTGTTTCCCATCATGTAATTGTAGGAGGCTTGACCCAGACAGACACACAGCCAGACCTTATAAGAGCGTCTTGAAGCTCTCCACTTTTTTTCATTCTTTCTCATATGTCTCTTCCTCCACCCTGTGCCTCCTTGATCTGCTCTCTGTCTATTCCTTCTCCCTTTGTCCCTAACTATCCCACTGGACTGAATTCTTATAGCACAGCAGGACAGAAGACTGACCACCATGGCTTAACACATGCTCCATTGTTGTACACTTGAACACCCACATGTATAGACACTGGGGATATAGTAACCCTAAACTTAACATACAATTTTGTCTGGCGCTGTTGGAAAATGTACTGTTTAATATGCCTCCTCCCACCACTTATCCTCGTGCTTCATCTGTGATGTTGTATCTTTCTGAATATGTCCTTTCCTTTGATTATCCTGCAGTCATGGACACACAACATATCCAAGGAAAAGGAGTTCCTTCGTAAGCTGGTGAAGGCAAACGTCATCAAAGATCTGACCAATGGTATCTAAGTTTACACCCGCCCACAGTCTCCCTCCGCCATTCCCAAAAGACTACTAGCAGGAAGCTGGGAAATGGATTGACTTTTTGAAGAAGGAAAAAAAAACCCTTGGCGTCCGGGTGGCCTGCACACTGCCGGGGTTTTTATATCAAAGGATATTAAAAAAAGAAGAATAAATACAGGAGGGATTCTGTGGAGAGACGCGCACACACATGTGCCTTCTGAACCAAAGACTGCTGCTGATTGAAGCGGGGGGAAACGAGCATGGGGGGAGCACTGGATCTGCGTAGTTTTGCGTCTTATCAAAAGACATTCGCAGGAACGCTCCGCCGGCCCCACACTGCAGTGTTTACCACTTCAAAGCCCTGAGTATTACATGAATGAACAGTAAGAGCAGAGGTGACACTTTGTGACCCACAAAAGTCAGAGTTTAGCTTGACATTCCGGTCAGTCTGGTGAAGAGACAGAAGACAAAGGGATGGAGAAGGACTGTAACAGAATGTGGGGATGGGTTGAATATTAGCAGTGCCAAATGTACCTCGTACAGAGAAGAGGCCACCCCCCTCTCCTTCTGCTGCCTGAATGTATTCTTGCTCCTCATTGTAAATATCAAAAATAATTTTTACTGTGCTTTTTAAAAAGCTGCAGCAGCTGCCCTGATCCTCGTCAGTCACTACTTCATTCATTCATCCCCCCCCCCCCCCCCCATTCTGTCCTGACTTAAAAATTAACACTTGCTCCACCAGATGATCTCTGACACCCCCACCTGTCACAAAGACTGGTGTTACTTTGACACACTAATATAAGCTTGCGGCTCCCCATGCTGTTTGCATCAGGTAAGAAGCCACCAAAAAGCTAAATACTAATCAAGACTAAAGGTCTTTGAGGTATTTAAAATTGAAGTTTATTTGAGGTATTTTAAAACTCTACATCTTCTTTTTTTCAATAAAGATGCTGTCTTTTGTAGTTTTTAAAGTTGAACCCTGTAAGAGAGAAAGTAAAACTTAAGACACTGCAATCTCCTCTTACTTAATCCTATCTTTGTTCATGTCAGAGACCTAAAGTGATCCAGGGTGTTTTATGGCATCCCTTTTCCATCCTCCTGTTGCTGCAGAGGTTTTGTTCTTCACTAAATGATGAACTCTTTTGTGGAATATATGTTATTGTTTTTTGTTTATTTATTTTGTTCCAAAGTCCCAGTGTTTTGGTCACAGGCAGGCCTGCTTTCTGTTCTAAACAAAATTTTGCATTTGTGCTTTAAACTTCAGCACCATGTGCTTCCCCAGAGACTGCAGCATCATCTAGGCTTATGGCAGAAGTAGTCATGCGGCTGAATCTGCTTGAAACTGGATGGGTGTTAAATGTCTGCACCTCTTCATTTTCTTTGTTTTACGCAGCGTTTGTTAACACAACACATGTGACCTTCTGTGACGGCGGGCGTTAAGAAAGAAAAAAAAATTCCACAGGTGATAAATGCCACCTTCAGTTTGAAATTCATGTGCTGCTGAGGCCTTTGCACTTCTCACATGGAGATCCTGTTACAGGCTTCTCTGTATTTTAACATTGAACATATTCGTGATCTCTCACTCATACACACACACACACACACACACACACACACACACACACACACACACACACACACACACACACACACACACACTCTCCTTCAAACAGTGAGGGAGAGCAAGAAGATGCATATGTTCATCGTGTTATATGAATGCGATAATCAGCTTTATATGGTGATGGTGCATTTTAAAAACTGCTTTACTTTTTTTGTGAATAGGGTTTTCTCCAATTTTCTGTCTTTTTAACTCTTCTTTTGGAAGTGTAGATTGTATACACACACACACACACGATGCATTGCTCTTTTTGTTTCCTTCATGCTCATTAGTTTCCACATGCTGCCAGGGTCATGTATCGTCATGTCATGCCCAGTCCCTTTCAGAATGGTTCTCCTGGGTTTGAAAATGGATACTTTTTTTTTCTTTTTTGTAAAACTGGGCTCTGTTTGGGACTTTTTCTGAGAGCAAAAGGTACAGGGAACATCTGAGCATTGCACTATCATGAGGCGCTGTCAGTGCCTTACACCTCATCACCTGGAAGCTGTAGCGAGGAGTGTGACTGCTGTGAAAGAGAACAAAGGCAGCTGATTCCAGTATGTAGGCGCAGCTCCAGCTCTGGGTCAGGACAGGTCTCATTCCTGGCGTTTGGGACCGGTCCACTTCATGTATGTACATTGTATACAATCCAAGTGAAAGTTGAAGCCCTATACTGTTTTGTTGTTTTTTGTATGTTTTAGGGGAAAGTGATGTGTATATTGTATTTTAATAAACAAGATGGCTACTTAGGTTAAATCATTTGAAAACTATGATTAAAAAAAAAAAAATCAAATATTTTCTGTTTGAACCCTAAAACACAGAAAACTACCAGTATAGTCTTCAGAGCTAACGAGTCTGAGCAGATCCTTAATTGGAGAGGAGCCCGTTTCTGTCTTACTTTTTAGGTTTTTAATTTTTATTTTTTAATGAATGCTGGATAAGTTCACATGTTACATCCAAATCGCCTTTTTCTTTTCTTCTAATCTGTTCAAAATAAAGCCGAATGTATTTGCTTTTGTTGTTTGTGGTATTTATAAATCTTTTATTTTGAAGCATCAACAGGAGGTCAAAGTGATTGAACGTGTTAATAATTCTTTTTATATATATATATATATATATATAAATATATATATACACAGTTACAGAAGGCTTTCTGTTGCCTAATAAAAAGGTTTGTAATGGAACTTTGTGCGTGTGGTCTTTTCATTTTATTGTAAATGGCCTTATTGGAGACATGCATGAGTGTCCAAAAATAATTTTTACTGTGCTTTTTAAAAAGCTGCAGCAGCTGCACAAACTGATTGTTTGTGCAGGAAATTAATTTGATGTGGTTGATCCGCCTTCTGCTTTTAATCTAGCTTTTATCACAAAGTGGCAGCTCTGGGCTCAAATATGTCAGCGGTGTGGCCCTTGGTGTCTTAGTCTGGCATGCTGATAGTGGAGCAGTCCTCATGAAATGTGCAGCAGGTTGGAACACTGTCTGCCTCCTCCCGTTTCAGGGGATACAGAGTGCAGGAAACCCAGTGGAGATGAAGGAGGGATGGGATGGAGCAGTGCGGAGAAGGGGATTTCCTCCGCTGATTTGTGCTCTGTATCTCCAACCTGCAGAGCCAGGGGAAATCATTTTTCAATCCTCCAGCGACCAGGCTTCCTCTCTAATTCACTCTCCTTTTTCTCTTGTGTGTTTGTCTCACTCCCTCTGTTACTCGTTTCCCATTTTGTGCTCTGCTGCGCTGTTCACTTCTCCCTCTTCACCTGCTCGTTGCTAACAGGGATCAAATTTCACTGGAAGTCATGAGGGACTCATTTGAGACACACAATAAATACACGGCAGTATTCAGCTGCAGCGCACAAACTTTCACTTCCCTGCAAACGTGATCATAAACCACAGCTGTGAGGTGAAGGAAGACAAGACGCCGAGGGCCTTTAAAGCGCCTCCACAGCGTCCCATCCCATCCTGCTGTTAACGGGGTGCCAGAAACTCCCCCCCTTACACACACACAAATAAGTCACGCCTCACTGGTCACCGCAACCGCAGAACTCGAGCTACCCTGACTCGACAAATTTCCTGACCTCCACGAGGGTGGGATCGAGTGCTCTCTCCCTCCCTGCAGCAAGGGGAATATTTGCCACCTGGGATCTCCCCGAGGCAGCTGGCCGGCCCGGCTGGCTGGAGGCGGTTGCTCTCGCAGGTCCGGCAGACAGGGCTATGAGCAGGCCTGCACCTCTTCAGCCGACGGGCTTTTTATTCTGAGCGACAGGTTCCCCCTGGCCCCACCTCCTCTCTGAAGGCTTGGAACAGAGAGGCCACGACCTCCGAGCCTGAAATTCAAACTCCTCGTAAAAAAAAAAAAAAGAAAGAAAGAAAGAAAGAAAGAAAGAAAGAAAGTTGGAGAGGGTGAAAACACCCATTCAGACACCCGTTTCTCTCTTCCCCTGCTCTGTTTAGCCAATGCCGGGTCAGCTGAGATGAAAATTCCCTTCTCCGCACTGCGTCCCACACAGTGTCGTTTACCTTTGTCTGTGGATCTGACACACCTACAGGGCCTGTCATGCTCCTGTAATGCAGATGGATGTGCCTTCTTGTCCCGTCGGCATCTGAACTTGTCCTCTGCTGTGGCTCATTCTAGATCATCAGAAAGTTGACACGTATTGGATTATGGATAGAAAGATATATATGTATATAATTTAATGCATATTTTATGCCCAGAGGAAAAATATATATATTATATGTAGTATTTCCTGGCCCGATTCTTGATTATCCAAAGCAATAAACAAAACCTTGTGTGCGTAGACGTTTGACTATTGATTGATTTGATTCCTTAGCTCATCCCTTCAGCTGTGCCTCCGGGAGATAGAACTGAAGCCAGAGTGACACTGTGAAGTTTCACCGCTGTTTACTCTGCGCACGCTCCATCCATCCATCCACGTAATAGCAGCCCCAATCAAGCCACATGCCGACGCTTTGCTTTATGATTTGTTTGTATGAACAATGATACAACAAATCTGGAGGACGCCTGCAGGAATGCAGCTTTGAAATGCTCGGCTGAGGCGGTAATTACTGGAGATTTATCAGCGCCGTGTGTTCACTTGTTGAGCTAATGTGGAAACGGGGTGCTGTGCAGTCCGCTGTTTTACTGCTCTCGGAGCTTCATTGTGCTCTCTCTCTCGCACGTGTGGCCTGGGGGCTTTAAAGTCAGTGTACTGGAAGAGAGGAGATCCCACTTGAAAAGTGAAAACAAATTTAAAAGTGGGAAGAGGCCAAAGAAAAGAGAGTCACCTTTTGGATGAAGAAAGGACAAATGGGCTACAGCAAAGATGGTCAATAGGGGCAGTGACCTGTGCCTCCAGAAGAGACCAGAGAAACGTTGGAGAGAATACAAAAATATCCTTCGAGTCTCCTTCACATGACAGCCAGAGAGCACTCTTCTCTCTTCCCTCTGTCTCCCAAAAAGTGATTTCCAATGCTTCTCTGTGTTTTCTATGTGTAATACCTTTGCTTATATTGCTAAGTAGACTGCAGTCAACAGGAATTAAGAAGGGATTATATATAAAATAGAGAAATGACCTGTTTTGCAAGTATCTCTATGACCTACATTACAATCAATCCAGTCCAATACCTCGATAGAACTGTTATTTGCAATTACTGCTTCCGTCTTGGCCAGATCTCTCTTAAAAAAGACATTTTAATGTCAATGACACTTATTTTACCTGCATAAATAAAGGATATATAAATTGATGTCTCCAAAAATTTATTCCAGCTGTTACCTTGTAATCAGAATGATCTTTCTTGCTCAAAATGAGTTGAAATTATAGGTCAACAAGCCATTTGCGGTAGTTTAAATACATGCAATCACTTTTTGGCTTGGCACATCTGGTCCTGAATGTGAGTGGACCCAGCAGCTCATCCCAAAAGGACAAGGCTGCATGTTTGGTCAGCAAACGTTCTGGGTTCACTTGACACACCAGAAACACTTTGATATTAAAAAAAATATCGTCCTCGTAAATTCAGTTTTATACTGTAACATAGGAAATGAAAAATTCCATTAAAACCACAACAGTGGCCACGTTATGGCTTGCCAGACAGGGGGAGAAGGAGGAGGTCTGCAGCAATCCAGTGCCTGCGTGTGTGTTTGTGTTTGTATGGCCTGGAAATGTGTGTGTTTTGCTTGCATGGGGTTTAACTGTAGGTGTACAAACAGTGTCATGCTGTAATTCCCTTTAACAATACTGAACAAGTTCATCGCCATGGCTCACAGTGATGGATGATGTGGACACACTCGTTAGACACACTTGGATTTGTCGTGCCCTCTGCTCAAACTGCCACCTGCTTGCTGCCTCATTTGAAGTGGTGCCTGGCTCTACCAAGGAGGGAAACTTACATTATTTGGCAGATCGAGATGATATGTGTGAAAACTGCTTCAGGCATATTTAAGGAATCAAACAAAGTTCAGTTTTGACATCTCTAAACGCTTGTTTTGACATCTTTGATTCATCAGTAAGTCCCAAATATTCCAGAATTTTATGATCCTGGCGGGTCTACCTTCCCTCCTGTTGTTACTGAGCTCATCTTTCTTATCTGATGGTACATTCCTGCATGTCAGGCACCTCAGCTGTGCGCTTTGTTGCCTTGTTGGTTGCTACTATTAATAGTACTGTGGCATAGACCAGGGAACCTCCCTGCATTTGTCTCTGCCTCAGCAGAGTGGGCCTGCAGAGGACAGCTATTTACCCAGTCTTTGTGCTTGGCGGGCCTCAGTGTTTGCCCTGCAGGGAGTGCCTCTGCTTGAGGGCCTTTTCGTGTGAAGGTGGGTGGGTGGGTGGGGTGGGGTAACAGAGAAGAATGGGATAAACCATATAGGATAGAGAAGGAGTGGGAAAGGTGCTTGGTTTGGATTGCAGTGATCAGGGGTCTGGGTAGTGTCACGCGCAGTCCTTTTGCCCATCCTTCAAATGACAAGCCCAGGCCAGGGTAGGACATTTAACATCTGAGGGCATGAGTGAGTGCGTGTACATAATGACGTCCCGTGGGTGCATGTGTGCATGGAAAGATGACAGAAGACTACAGAGGCACAAAGGGTCAGGGAAAGGACCCAACAAGGGATGCAGAAATAGTGCAGGGCAGTGACCAACGTCTTTCGGCCGACTGTCATTTGGGGTCCCAAATGGGGCCCTGTGGATCTACTGTATCACAATTCACCTATGCATGTCTCAGTGTGCGCATTCACGTGGGATATACTGAAACTCTCAACATTTATCAGTCCCGGTGTGTAAACAATGAAGGCCAAGAATCTTCCCGGATTCTTCCACTGGAACAGTTTTCCAGAAACGCTCCATGACCATCCCATATGACAGTCTCCCCCACTCCCCCTCCCTCCCTCCCTGCTCCCAGCGCAGGAACAAAAAGACATCTGAGCCATGCAGATGAGGAACAAAACTCAGAGCACTTTGTGCAGCCGCCACTGCGCTCCAGTTTCACAAAGTCTCTGACAGGGGGAGCGGCGCGCTGTTTTTACGCATAGCCTCCAGTCCAGCAGGCTATTGTAGACATTGTAAAGTAGCCGCGTAGTACATTTGTGGAGAGGACACAGCTCTGATAAATGGATACCTGAGTCCTGAGTAGAAGAGCTTTTACCAAGAGAAAAAACAAGATATGCGCTTTTTGGAGACGCGGACTGTTGCTGCGTAAAGGCGTGACGCATGGATTTTTTTCTTTTTATTTTGAAGTCAGATATTTTGACCGACAGAGGAGAGGTTTTCTCCGTTTGAACTTCAAATTTCAAATCAACCCAAAGCCAAAAGATCCACAAAAAGAAGACAAAAGGGCTTTCCGTGTGATTTTTTTAAACCAAACTGTGACCGCACAGTCTATTCTCGGACGTTTTGTCAAAAGAGACGCAAAGCGTGCTTTGAAAACTTATATAGTCATTAACCATACGAGCTGTTTGGAGACAAGACCGAACAGGTTACTAGAGGTAAGAAGCGGAGAGTCATGCCTGGAAAAACTGGCTTCATTTCATTAAACGCTGGTTTGACGTGTCAGCGGAGACGTAGTACAAGAAGCAGATTGAGGGCAAACATTTCTTGCACTCCTGACTGTTTGACCGACTCTCCTTGCTTTCTCTTTCTCCGCGTTGAATTGTTTGTGTCACCGCAAACAAACTCCCCGCTAATTAAATTTTATATAGGCAGTAACCTGCCAACACCAGTTAGCTGTAGAGGTTTATTTTCTTCGTCCTGGGTAGCTGTAACCGCCTGCAAAATGTCTTTCTTGACAAGTCATTCGGTCTCGCATTTCAGACCAGAATATCGTTTCCTTTAAACCGCTTCAGATATTTTGGAGAGGACTTTTTTGTAGAAATAAATATCTTGAAGTTTGAAAAAAGTTTTTTGTTTTTGTTTTTTTTTTAAAAACCCATCACAAATAATACAGAGTAACAAAATAATGGTAACAAAAAGATGGGAAACTGCCCCATCCTTTGGTTATATTTGATTCCATAGTTCAATCAGACTTGAGAGCCATATAAAACGCAATGAACTAACTTAACTCACTGGTTATTACTGTGTATTTACCATCCACTGTCTCTGTTCTTGTTCAGGGTGCTGAGACTCTACAAGAAGCCGTGACAGGACTCCGGCCATAGAAAAAAAAAAAGCATTTTTGGCCCCACATAAAGGAGGAGGAGGAGGCGCTTCTCGCCTTGAAGCTGAGACGTTTTTAGATGGATTCTTTATGTCTGCTTCAGCACCGGAGCAGACGGTCTGCTCTGAACATTTACAAGCCGTGACAGCACGTTACAAAACATGACGCATCGTAGCGTATGGATTGCCAAAAACATGAGCTGCTGCACCCAGCGCGGAAGAAGGAGAAGAAGAAGAAGCGGCTTCCCTGTCCTCTGCGGTGCGGAGCAGGACGCGCGCAGGACAGCTGGTAAGGCGCCATTCAGGGTCCGTGCAAAGTTGCTCGAGAAGTGATTTAAGACTTTGTCACAGCCGTTTAGAGTGATGGTGCTAATATCTTTATGCTTGCTGTAAAAGCAGTAAAAGGGCCTCTTGTCTTCGTGTTTGCTGTGACAACACTGAAATGATCGTTTGATGTTTGATTTGCTTTCACCTCAGCCGCTCTCAAACCTCCCCTCACGCACCTGCCAGCTGCTTTGGACTCCTCTGACTCTCAGGATCACTGTGACCTGGATTCAGAGCTGGGCTTCATTCACTGTTTATTGAGAGGGCATTAATGAAACGCAGTCTCGTAGGAGGGTAGTGGATGTGTTTGTTCCTGTGGTGCTTATAAAGTTAAGTTATATGAGTTATAGTCAGAAGTGTTTACAAGGTGCCAGAAGGGGAAGGGGGGCCTCGGAACTGCGGAAAAATATAAATCAAAGGAACTGTGGTTTTATAGGTGTGTGTGTATTCTCAAAGAGAGGACAGCGGCAGTCAGAAGTCTTCCAGTGTGATCCCCTTCTGTGGTGGGCTGCAAATCTAAATATCAAAGTGCTGATTACGCACATACAGAGACAGAAAGAGAGAGAGAGAGAGAGGCATACAGATGCGTGTGTTCTCTAACTTTCCAGAGGCTTTGAGGGGATCATGGCCAGATGAAGTCTTTAAGCTTCAGGTGTTGTGACATTCAGGGTATTTCGTGTTGATCACTCTGGCTTTACCGCTGTGTTTCTGGATCTATTTCAACTTTAATCTGTATTCTTCTCGTTCATTGCATTCAGACTTTCAGCATCCGGTGATTTCCCTCCTGAAATGTCAAGATTTGTCTGCTCAAAGATGTGAAAAGAAAGCTTGATGATGACTAACTGACTCACACATTTGTACATGAACTTTCATGCTTACTCTCTGACTCAATGACCCTGTGACTCATTCAGTCATATACATACAATGTCTCTCTCACACACACTCACACACGCTGATGAGGCCCATTTGGAGGGAGGCGGGCCTCTGATGTTCAGAGCCACTGAGAGAGTCAGCACTGTTTTCTCCATTTTTCTCATCTCAGCACTCGATGAATCTCTGTGTCCAGGCGCTTTGGCATCACCTGAGACATGTCACACGTCCCCAGCAGGCGTCGCTCGCTGAATTTCTGTAAAGCCTGTGAAAACTTGTCATGCCGTTGAAACGGCCTTGTTTTTTACTTTACTCTGGATTGTTTTAAAATCTCCAGTTTGTTCTCAGGAGGAACCTGAGGGTATGGCCTCCGCTTCAGGCATCTCACACTCCCCCGTCACGCTGCCACAGCTTTCACTTCCTCCAGTCAAAGGTCACGGGGGTCAGTGGCCCCGCTGAGGGTCAGGTACAGCCGGCCGGCATGTTCTCTTTACCAGCAGCCTGCTGATGTGTGGTCTGGCTTGTTTTAACTGGCATGTGGCTTTTGCAAGAGTTAGTGTGGCGTTTGTTGGTGTTACAGTGTTAACTCTTTCTTAATCTGACGCCAGCCGGGGTCACAGAGGAGCCACTCAAACTCTCATAATCAAAACTAAAACACGAGTTAATTTAAATAAAAGCATCCTCGTTGATAGACTTGGATCCGCTATGACACTATTTGTCTTCCCCTCTGGTTTTATTACTCACTAAGCCTTCATACGCAGGGCCTGATACCTCAGTTATTACGTGGTGTGTTTAATTTAATATTCTGGGACATATTGAGGATAAAAACACTCATATCTTTTTTTTTCTTTAAAGCAAGATTGCATCTCTCAGGTTTGCCAAAAAAAACATAACCTCTGCTTCTCCTGACAATCAAGGGGAATGAAGTGATGAAAACAGCAGAAGGTAGGGGGAACATTCAGTCACTTCTGAAGGTTTAGACAAAAAAAAGTCCCACAAAGTTTAGAGCAGAGTTGTTTTAAGGGGGGGACTTTAAACAAAGTAACCATAAAACTTATAAACTGATCATACTGACAATTTTTAACATCACACATTTGTCTCACCAGGCAAAACCTGTTAACTTTAAAGCAAGCTTTAAAGCAGATGAGAACTCAACAATTCAGCCCAAATAACTAATATTTATTAAATATTGATCATTGGAACAGCATCCATCAGCACATAGAGGTTATTCTGAACATCCTGCTTCTCATAGGTTCAGTTTGTTTGAAAATAAATCTTTCATTACAGCATGCGTGCTTTAAATCGAGCTGCTCAGATTGGAACGACTGATAGAAAACTGACACTCATGTTTACCTTTCAGAAGGGCATCATGAGGATGACGTAACACTGTTTGTTATCAAATTAATGATAGATTTGGTGAAATTCAGTAAAGTTTACTCACCAAGCCACTGAACTATTAGATGATTAGAATTTTTTGTATGCCTTCAAGTCAAAGGTTAAAAAGTAAATGCCTCCAAATAAGAACTCACGTTGTACGTCTGTCGTGGGAATTTAAAAAGAAACGTGATTGCAAAGTAATTAAACTATGACCAAATACCTTTTACGCCTAATCGTCTGATAATGTGTTGCTGTATATTTCCTGGATTAGTCATATTGACAACACGAGAGATTAAAAAGTAGATAAAGCCCAGAGCCTTGTGCTTTTAAGAATAAAAAAGCCGATTCCCATCACAAACAGTGAAACCTACTCATTGTTCACTGAGCACATTAATCTGACTGACTTCAGATTAAAGCATTTTATTCGTTCCACAGCAACACTGATGCAGTGCAATATTCAAGCAATACACCAGACCACAATCTTTTCAGATTAATGGACATCCGTCAGTAAAAGATGGATGCGTGCTCTGCGCAGGGAGGCTTGTCTTCGTCTGCGCCTCTGCTTCAGTGTGTGTAACGTTACTCTGGCTGTTTTGTCCCAGCACTAATGGAGAGAGCGCAGGGAGAGAGATTGATTATGCAACGTGAAGTGCCACAGGGCAACTTCAATCTGGAAGTGCTTAGAGTACGCAGCGAACCACAGTGATTCCTTCAGGGCAAATTGAAGGAGGCATGATCTGACATAAAGGAATTTCAATTTGTTAGATGTATTCCTTCAGACAAATGCTTCCCATGCTACTTCTGTTTTCTGTGTCCCTGCTTTCGTAGCGCTGGACAATCTCGTGTAACTACGCAGGGGGAATTACTCCTTTCTGTGATCTCGGATTGTTTTCTTGTTGTCGAGCACTTTGGCTTTTTTCAAGTTCAAACACTTTAAATTATTTAGAACAAAGCAAAAGTTAATACGTTTGGAGCCGCTGATGAAACATAAAGCTTAACCTCTGTGCTTATCGTAAAATCTCCCCCTTAAAACAACTTTTTCTCCAAATACTGAAGAATGTTAACTAGCCCAGCGCCGTGTTTGTGTCTCTGAGAGTGCTTTTTGATACAATAAGCTGTATTCTCCTGAAATTAGCAGGTCAGATTCATTAATCATAGCGTCTGAGGGCCGCTTTGAACTATCAGGCCAGGTCATTAGAGCCAGCCTGTCTGGGGTGAGAGAGGGTGACACGGAAACACTTTGGAGAGCGCTGCTTCAACCAGACCCAAGACACACTAATAATGACCTGCGTTTGTGTGTGTGTACGCGCACATGCGCGTGTGTGTGTGTGTGTGTGTGTGTGTGTGTGTGTGAGAGAGAGAGAGAGAGCGAGAGAGAAAGAAAGAGAGAGTGTGTGTGTCACTTATAACCACTTTTCTGAGAGCTATTCTCAGGCACAGTGTGGGCTTAATTTGAAGAAATAACAACATGAGATTGGAACAAGAAAAGGTTGCAAGGGTGGTGGAGGGGGGGGGATTGTGGGAGAAGAAATTTCAGAGTGGGTGTGTGCATGTGTGTGTGATTTGAACTGCCAGTCTTTCCTGGAAATATAAGCTTTACAGTGTTTTGGCAGGGGGGAAAAAGGAGTTTATGCATGTGTGCGTGTGCGTGTGCGTGTGTGTTTTCTATCTATTCCTGTCCATCCCTCTCTGTTCTCCCCCGCTGTCCTTTCTGCGGCCTTTTAAGCGCTGCCGTCCTCACAAACACCGGAAAGTGAAATCCTATCCTCCGATCATCGCTCCAGCATAGCTAAAATGTGTTCCCATTTAAGGTGAGGCTCAACCAACGGCTCTCTGTGTGGCTTCCTTTTAAAACCAACTTAATCAGGCAGGAATTTGGGTTATTAGGGTCAGGGACACTGGGAAACAGCTTTAGTGAGAAGCAAAGTGAAGGGAAGCGAGACGGTGAGGACACAGATGTGTCGCATCAGCTGTTGCTGTCTTTAACTCATGGGAAAGCAGGCGGTGCGCTGAGAAAGGTGGTGTCCCGTCTAATTTACCTGATCGGGTCGCGAGACGCTTACAGGTCTGATGCATTGTGGGTTTCTGCGTGGATAATTAGCGATAACTACGCTTTAGCTAAACTTTCCAGTGACCCTGCACACTTAATCTTGTCTAGAGGCGGTGGTACTAAATTCCAGCTGATGTGGAAAAATCTAGAAGGTTTATATGCTCATTATACCGGAAACCTACTGCAGGCTCGAGTTTTTCTAGCTCTCCTGCTAATTTTAGCAAGGTATTCGCCACTTTAACATCTAAAATTTAGCAACAGATACAAGCAGTGTCAAACACAAGCTATCAGAAAATAATCACATAGATTTTAAATTACTCTATTATTGATTATTTTGGGCTGATTGGGAAACCAGTTGTGTGAGCGACAAAGCAACAGATTTGGACAAACATTAGCATTCGTTCAGTTGTGTTTGTGTCCTGCAAAGTTAGCAACTAAAGGGTGAATTCATTGAAACGGTTAGCTTCTAAAGTAGCAGACATTTCCTTCAGGTGATGAGAACAAAACTGAACTAAAGTAAGAGTGAATGCTGGACATTTTCCCGCCACTTGCAAATAAAAAGCTTTATTCAGCGCGGTTAGCTTAACAAAGCTAAAATAGCCTCTCTGTTGCTTAGCTGAACTATCAAACCGTCAGATCATTTTCTGAAGGTTTGTCACTGTGAATGAACCCTTTACACATTACACGCTGACGTCTGATCCCTTTTCACTACAAAAATATTGAGTAGTGTAGGATGTGACAACATCCGCCATAATTCATAGACTGGGACATGTGCAGCAGCAGATAATAATGGATCAAAACCTCATATCTCAGAGCCTTTTTGCAGCACATACAGATATCTGCAAACACTGATGATACATAGTATTAAAATTATCGTGAATAGTTTTTTTTTGTTAAACCAAATCTTTCTACTTTTTCCTAACATATCAGTAGGTATTACTGTACTTCTGGCTCTTGGAGGCTTTAAACCAGTTTAACAAATCAATGTGCTTTTTCCCCTCATAATGAAATGTAACTGACAGATTTATGCAAACATACAATCAACAGAAACATCAAACGTCCATTGTATGACGAATTTCTCAAAGAAGGTGTAATTAGTAAGGTCTATATAAGGCATGCAAGACATGTAAGAACAAATGGAAGAGTCTGATTTGCATTTCTGAAATTTCACACCGCTGCAATGTGGTCACTTTACATTTTTGGTTGCTTAGTCACACAATACGTCTGATAATTTCCTCTCCGTTGGCTCTGTTACAGCCTCAGCTTTCTGCTTCATTGAGAACATGTTTCCATTCGTGGAGTCAGGTGGCTTTGGCCATTCAAATGACGACAGCGTTCTCTCTCTCTCTCTCTCTAACTCAGTTGCAATAAAGCCATCAGGGCTGCCGCTCAAGGTTAGCGCGTTGGTCGTGGATGACACTTTTATGACCCGCAGAAAAATGCATTTTACCAAGCTTGTGGTGACCCAATGATCCCAGCACTTTGACAGTCTGCCGTAACTCTTTCTGGCAACCTGACCCTAAATGTGTGAGGGCGTTAATCTAGAACTGTTCCACTTCAAACACATTGCTCCCCATGAAAAGTGCTTCATCCCACTTATCCCACCAAGAAACCATTAAACACTTTTTTTTCCTCTGGATTTTCCTCGCTTCGCTTCAGAGAAAACTGCAGGGTCAGTGAAGTAAATCACTTATCACTCAGGTTTACTATTAGACAGCCAATAGGTACGTCTAATGAGGTCCAGGTTGTGGTGTTTAACTGCTCGAGTAAAGAATTTTCTTTTCTGTTCTTTACTTTTCGATCCAGATTAGAGCTCATTGTAGCAGTATCTCTTAAGTTCATGTGGCAAATATGTAAGCAAACAGCTGCCTGTTTACACATAAGGCGATAAGGCTTCTGTCCACGTGATGAATGTAGGAAGCAGGCCTATCAACTATCAAAGAAAAATATTGGGGGACTGAAATTAGGACCTGTCTTTAGCAAGCCGAGTGGTCGCTGGGGCTGGAGAAATCATAGATACATCAAAGGCTACTCTTTTTAAGTATATTAAATCATTTCATTACATAACAATAGTCTCTAAACCGTTCATTTTCTTCTGTTTATCCACCTCAGGGTTGCAGAGAGCTGGAACCTATCCCAGAGTGTAATGCAGAGTACACCCTGGTACAGGTTGCCCGTCTGTTGAAGGGCTACCACGGAGAGACAAACATTCACACTCGCAGTCACACATGCAGCCAATTTAGAATCATGAATTAACCCAACATGTGCTGGAGGAAGCAGGCACAGGGAGAACATACAAACTCCAACCTGCACATTGAAAACCAGGATCTTCTAGCTGTGAAGTGACGGTACTAAACCGCTGTACCACCCATATCTGAAAGCTGTTACCTGTGTAAGAGACTGTCAGACACCTATGGGCTCAGATGTTGTCGCTCAGTTATAAAGATGCAGACAGGGGTTGAGGTCATACGGATTCACTGCTCACCATCCTCCTCCAGGCACTGCGGTGTCCACGCCTCTGATTATCCCGGCCTCCTCTGTGTGGCCTCAAGTATGTGTGCGTGTGTGGGAACTGTGAAAAATTAACAAAAATAGTTCATGTTTCTGTGGCAGGGAAAGGATTACAAGAAAAGACCAACAGGCGGAGAGACTGTACGTGCACACATGTGTGTGTTTCGGGGGGGGGCTATCTGAACCGAGGCATGGGACCTGCTATCTGTTTCTCATTTTAGCGCTGTTCTGTGGTTTTCCAGCAGTGACAGGCCAAGGAGTGGAAACTGGCACTAACGAGCAATTACATCCTGCCTGCCTGCCAGGGATTATGGGATTACAGGCTGACCGGGCTTCAGTCTGCGCTCCCTTTCTGCACTCTCATTTTGTCATTCCCTTGCCTTCCTTGTGTTCGCGCTTATCTTTACTTTCAGACTTCTCCCATTCAGTGGTTCAATTATCTTTTTCTAATTTTTCTTTCCCCTGGAAAGTAACCCATTGTCTATTTTTAATTCTCCTTACTCGTTTGTTCATTATTATCTCATTCTCTTTATCGCTCCTCCTCCTGGCCTTTTCTCCTTTTGACTTCATGGCCGCCTCACATAGTTTAAACATGCTGTCGTTAACCGCTGAAGAGTGAAATTGGTTTAGTCATAAAGGGGAAGAAAGGACACTTATCAAGAGCAAAATACATTTAATGTGCGTGAACTTTTAATAAGAAGGGTGAAAATGAGAAACAAAGGGTAGAGGGTGAGAGTCAGGAGAATGGCACGTTAATGTCTGAGTTTAAGACGTAGCCCCAAATTACAAATTTGTCCCAGAAGACCCAAGTTTTTACTGTTTAACGCCCTGGAGCATCTTGTTGGACAGATTAATGAAAAAAAAAAATGAAAATCCTGTCAACAGCATGTTACAAGCAAGATTAAAGTAAAGTTCACACTGGTTAGATGCATATATGTGGAGCTTTGGGGCACAAGCTGATATTATGCTACCTTTTGGAGGGGACCTCCCCAGATTTCTTGGTGTCTGGTAGTGATCAGGCGGCTCTCCTGGTGTTCAGCCTCTTTCTCCTCTTACACTGCAGGTGTCTTTTATTGAGCCAGCGGTGATTTACTGTACTCTTGTTTTTCTCCTCGCTCCTGCAATCAGGCACCGTGGTAGTGACAGGTTAAAGCTGGAGGTCAGAACATTTTACCAGCATTCACACAGCAGAAGAGAGAGCGACTCTAATAGGAAGTTATTATCGGCGTTTGGGTTTTGTGGGGAGACTAAACGCCAGAGAGCTTGGAGCTTTTTTCTTTCTTTACAATAGTGAGAGGTTTATGGAGGCTCTGTGGGTAACGCTCAGGTCTGTAATAGTATACAGTGAACCCACAGATCACTGATCAGTAAAACATCTTTGTGAGTAATAGACAGGAAATCAATGTAATATTTATACGGCCTTACAAATGTAGGGAATAGCTGCAGAAAAGTTCAGGAAAAAAACAGTGTTTGAGACAAATGTGTGACAGATGTGTGAGGTATGTCTCTAATGAGGCTGATTATGACTCAGTAAGTAGAACAGCAGATTCTGCACAGTATGTTTAAATGAGGATTGGGGGGGGGGCTAAATGATTCTTTAGGTTTTATTATCTGTTTCAAATAAGATGGTTGTTTAAACCTTCTATTAAACATGTTTGTATGTGATAGAAAACCATCATCAACTTTCATTTTTCAGACAGAAAAGTGAAATCTAAAGAGAGACATTTTACTGACTAAGCTTATACAGTTGCTTTGTTAAAACCAAATTTTAGATGTTGTGTTCCTCTAAATAAATCCCATATTGCACTCTTATATAATAGAAAAGCATGTTTCTGTGTTGCATCATTTTTGTGGTTTGTATCTTTTGATGCTCATAAAATGAAGGCCCAAATTATCCCAAATTATTCCCTGCTTCAGTTCAGTTAACTGATGTTAGTTTTACACTGGGGTCCTCTTTTCTACAAGCTGGTATCTTTTCTTATATCTTAAATAAATATTCCCCGAACACAGTCCACATCCACCCAGTGCAAGCACTTAAACACCATTTGGAGTAGCTATGCACTCCAGTCCTGTAAGCTCCGCGAGTATTAACTGGCTCTGTCTTTGTGGGTTGCTCTTGCTTCTGGAGGGGTTGCCCACTTAACTAACTGTGAACAACAACCGCACCGCTGAGAAGCAACAATGTAAATGGAAGGTGACAAGAACTCTCTGCTGCAGACATGCAGGCTGATGGACAAACCAAAGCCTTTAATCAGCCAAACAAGGAAGAAACATATGCTTAGCTGTCTAAACACACACACATATACTGTATATATCAGCAAGCTTGTGTCAGTCTGCAGCTCTTCAGGACCTTCAGTGGTGTGCTCTTTCTTATTTCCCCCTCTCTCCACCCCTCAACTCCTCCACCCATCTCATCTCTGAAAAGCCTGGAGGCGTCGGGCTGTAAACAGCTCCACAGAGCCGGCGTGAAATGAACCAGCAGACAGGCCCATGTAGACTCCCAGCTCATTGATCTAAAAAGGGCTAAACACTCCCAGCTGTGGCATTAGGGGTTGAGAATGGCACCTCTCCAGAGACTCGGTGAGGATCTGCAGCCCCGTGTCCCACTTCACACTGCTGTTAGTTTCTAAATAATTTCTAAATCAGCTCAGAGACAGTCGGAGATACAGAGCCCAGGAGCTGGAACGCTTTGGCTTTATGTCGCAGCGGCGGTGTCTGTTTTTCTGGCTGAGTTACGATCAGTTTGTCTCAATGTCCTCTTGTTCCCTCGCCCAACCCTCAGTGTGTGTAACTTCACTTTGCCTGGACTGGATCACCACAGCTGGAACAAGCAGGATTGCATAAATGCACCAACAGGTCTTATCAGGACCTGTGATCCATAACCTTTTGTCAGTCTTCCATCTCACTGCACAGACAGAACTGCTGGGATTCTTTGTGACTGTTAAATAAACATGGTGCGCTGCATATCGGCGAGATCTATAGAGACGTGAACGGTACACGCTAGAATACGCTACAGTGGGCGTGCAGTGTTGCTGTATGTAGTTCAGTGCCAAAGTTACACAAAGCCTCTCAGAGATGATAGATGTGGTTTCAAAGATGTTGGAGGTAATTGTGGGCAGAGTGCTGTTTTAGAAAAAAACATGTTCATGTCAGATTTAAACAAGTCAAGCATACATCGCGCTGAAGTAATTCATTTATTAGCAGGCAAGCGGGGAAATTTCATTTACAAATAGTCACAAAGCGAAAAAATGAATTTAAGCAGAAATACAAAAGAGACAAAGAAGGCAAAGACTAAATGAAAGTGAAAAGTGAAAGGAAAGTGTGGTCTTTAGGTTTTTAAATAAAAATCACTGATTTGGCATCTTGTAGACTAAGCATCACCTGATTATCTCATGTTTTTAACCTAGATTACCTCATGTATTTAACCTTAAATACATCATGTATTTAACCTTGATTACATCATGTATTTAACCTTGATTACCTCATGTTTTTAACCTTGATTACATCATGATTTTTAACATTGATTACCTCATGTTTTTAACCTTGATTACATCATATTTTTAACATTGATTACCTCATGTTTTTAACCCAGATTACATCACATTTCTAACCCAGATTACCTCATATTTCTAACCCAGATTACCTCATTTTTATAACCCCAATTACCTCATGTTTTTAACACTCACCTTGGAATACACAGAAATGTCAATCCTTAATTCTAACCTAAACCTCTATTAATTGAAATGTAATCAAAAATCAATCATACCTGCATTTTTTATCCTAATTAATATAGTTCCTTGCTTTTCCATTCATCATCATTTATCTAATTTGGACAAAATGTTCCTGAAATTTGAACATAAACATTTCCATGATAAATGGGCACCTGCTGACGAAGATCCTGTAATATGATCAAACGCTCCAGAATGGCTACTAATGGACCTTGTGATTACACAGTGTTGTTGATGGCTGTTTCAGAGATCAAGGATGAACACTCAATCTCAATCAACGCTCACGATATATTTGGGTTCTGGTCTAATATTTGGACAAAGAAAGTGATTCCAAGATGCTCCACTGGACTTTCAGAGTGGCAGCTGAGGTGTATATAAAGATTTTATAGTTCATACATGCATGTTCACAGTGCACCAGCCAATCAAATTATTCGCTTAGCCTGTGAACTGGTTATCTTTAAAGCTTCAAAGCAATGTGAGCCCCTGTTTTGGTGTCCGGCTGCCTTTGTTTAGCGTTTTAATGATGTTTTTCTTAAGTACTAAAGCAATATAAGGAAGAAACACCTACAACTTTGTGATAGTCTGATGTTCTCTGAGTTCCCCTTTTGGGAGGCCACAGTTTAACCTGATGACCTCATGTTGCAGGCGCTCCGCAGCCAGCACAATCCTCCACACAGCACGTACTATATATAAACATCTGCATCCGTGACACTTCTTATCACCTGTCCTGCATCTCTGTGGTTTTTGTCTGGGACCTCCGTGAAGTGCTCTTGCCATGCCTGGTTCCCCCTGCTTGTACCTCTGCCACAGGAATAACCCTAAAGAATGCCTTTGACAAGTAAATTGCAGATGCTGGCTTTTGTTGCCGGACTGGGGTTGTTTGCATGGATGTATGAACAGACAAGCCAACACTAGCCACAGTAACTGGCAGCACACACTAGTCTCTTACTGAAGCAGCAACCAAAACATTGTCCTCATGTACTGAGGACGTGATTTATGTGACATGTCGGCTTGCTCAGGGGCCCACGGGCCTGTTTTCTTTTACTGTATCTGGACAATTGTGAATGTATACACACCATATCGCCCGCATGTTGTCCCTTTAGTTTATGTTATCCTTTTCAAAGGATAACATAAAGGTTCTAGGAGAAGGAAAGCTGGGAGACTGAAGCCTTGTTCTTGTTCTTAAATTCCTCTGTCCCTCTCTTTCTTTCCAGGTGGGACCAGATGGAGGATTCGGAGGGCGGATAGACAAGACGTTACTTCTGCAAAGGGCAAGGTTTGTCAGCAGCAAGCACACTCAAACTTACCTCTCCTCCAACTTCTGCCTGTTTTCTCTTCGCCTCCTTCTTTCTGTTCTCCATCTTTTCCACACTCACTTAAATGAAATCCTCCTCTGTGCAAATAAGCTCACCTTATAAGTTTTCAATTCGATTGTGCAGACCGCTATAAATCAGAGGAAGAGTTATGTGCGTGTATAAATTGTTAATGAAATCCATCCCCACCAGACTCAGAAATGAGCTTTTCATGAAGCCCTGTCAGCACCGAAGCTTTCGGTGCTAAATGATAAGCCAGCGGACGGAGCTTGATCCAAGGCGGAAATAAAGCAGAGTTATTTGACTTAAGTATCACTTAAGATGAAACAGGCTTAAGACAAAGTGCTGCTGCAGCTCTTTTGAAGGGCTTATTAAAAAAAACCTGTGTGTTTAAGAAGCTCTTCTGAGTAGAATCTTATTATCTTTATCAGTTTTATATCTGTAAAGCTCCCTGTAAGCTGAGTTTTCTTGTTAGGCAAACTATTCCTCTGGTGTTAACTGCTAATTGTTTGTAATTACACTTCTCTGAAAACTTGCCTAGCTTAGAAACCTTTATATGTCTTATACTGTCTACATGAAAGAATTGTTATACATAGACGGTTTTGTTTTACCAATAGATCCAGCGAGTGTTGCCTGTGAATAAGTTGCCTGTGACACTGAGTATTATTATCACTTCACCTATACGTTATATGCCAACCAGCTTCAATGTGACTTTTGACCATAAAATGATTTTATTTTTATTTTTGAAATGAATGAATAAATAAATAAGACAAAGGTGCAAAACTGACAGAATTATAATAGTGAAAAAACTACTTGTCACACAGTGCACTGTAAATCTCACAAGCCAGACCATTTACAACCTTCTTGTATTTATACCTTTTTTATTTCAGTGTTGTGCAGTAATAGTGCTGAAGTTTGTAGTGTGTGTGTGTGTGTAGTAAAGTATAGTCTACATATCTAAATTGCACAGTGTTTCGTTCCTTACTAAAAATCACCACTCATATTGTCTCTGAAGTTTTGCGTGACCTGATGTTCACACGGTTTAAACCAGGGGTGGGGGAACTCCAGGTCTCAATGGCCGGTGTCGTGCAGGTTTTAGATGCGTCCTTGATCTAACACAGCTGATTTAAATGGCTAAATTACCTCCTCGACATGTCTTGAAATTCTCCAGAGGCCTGGTAATGAACTAATCGTTTGATTCAGGTGTGTTGGTGGTATCAGGGTGATATCTAAAACCTGCAGGACACCGGCCCTTGAGGCCTGGAGTTCCCCACACTTGGTTTAAACATTTCCACAGTAAGAACAACCTCCACAAGCAGAGATGCCGCTTTTTCAGCGTACAATTATGGGTAAAGTAGTTCTTTTCCACGACATCGCAATTAAAAATGTTTTTCCTTGAAATAAGGTTGATAAAACAGACTCGTGGTTTACAGGAGCACAGTCATTGTTCAGTCTGCTTTGGATAGTCACAACAATCCCTATGGAGAATGCATGGGACTTTTGCTTTCAGAGGTAATGAGAGTACTGGCAATTAGAGCCGAATTGTCTGTAAGTTGATATTGTTACCAGTCTATTGGTATCAGTATTTATATTGACTGACAAATGAAAAATAAACTGTAAATAACAGCTGGAAGAAGAACCTTCAACCATGTTATGAGGGTTGACTTTGCATAGTTTGTCCACCAGAGGGCACTCTGCATTTTCCCTGTTGGCAGTGCTGCAAACACAACAACCAGCTGACCAGACCGGAGGACTTTATTAACTATACATAACACATTTTAGGGAAATCTTTTTATGTTTAATGTGTTAGAAAAAGAATATGTATCAAATAAGAACCAACTGACATACTCTGTCTTCTTAGGTGCTGCTGTGGGTGCTCATTGCTTTGCTGCCTCTGGTGGAAGGAGCTCATATGAAAGGTGGTGTTGGTGTGGGATCAGAGTCAGGCCACGCTGTGGGCCTGCTGGGAAACCAGGAGGAGAGACAGCTTCCTGTGACGCTGCCTGAAATGGTGGAGGACAAGGAACAGAAAGAAGACAGTGACCCTTACTCTACTTGGCATCCTCTTTATGGTACTGAAGCTCTTGGGAAAGTGTTTTTGAGTGACTGATAACACTAAAAAGCTCTCTCTATATAGACATGTGCAGTCCATTTACTATATAAGTCATAGCACATAAGCTTTACCGAGCAGTACTAGAATGGAAAGATGGTTGAGAAAGGTCTGAGCCTGCTTTGTGTCTCAGTCCTTCGAATACACTTACACGTGAAGTCATTTTATATTAAAATGCAGACGTGAGATTGTAGATTATTTAAGAAATATACCCCACTGCTCATAATTCTGTAAACTGGTGTTCACTCCCTGCCTACCATGTCCTTTCTTTCCTTCTCTTTCAGACCCTTTTGTAATGGATGAGGTGGATGACCATCCCAGCAGTCGCTGGGTGGGACGCTCACCACGCTCCTCTGACCCCACAGAACCTCAGCCCAAAGGATCATCGAAGAAAAAGAAGAAGAAGAAAGAAAAGGAAGAAGAGACAGAAACAGGGAACAGAAAGGGTAGGGGGAGAAACGGACCCCCGAAGCAAAGCAGCAGGCACTGCCGTGTGGAGAAAAAAGAGATGAGGGTTCGGGACCTAGGACTGGGATTTGATTCGGATGAAATCGTCCTTTTTAAGTTCTGTGTAGGCTCCTGCCAGGCCGAAAGAACAAACTATGACCTGGCACTGAAAGCACTGCTGGAGAATGGCTCGCTGCCTCGACGCACCGCCCGCAAAGTCAGCAGCCACCCCTGCTGCCGGCCCGACCGCTACGAGCCGGTATCGTTCATGGATGCCAAGACCACGTGGAGAACCATCCAGTCGCTCTCTGCCGCCAGCTGCATGTGTATGGGCTGAATTATGAGGAACAGATAAGTGCCCGGGATGGATAAAGCTCAAGAGCCTCTGGCTGGATAGTGTGTGTGTGTGTGTGTCTCTGTGTGTGTGAGGCCCCATGTGTAGGATTTGGCCAGATGGGGGCACTGTCTCACACAGACACAGAGAGCAATAGAGGCCACTTGTTTGCCTCCCTGATACATTTCCTGGTGAAGAGGAAGTGGGCTAGCCGCAGCTGGACATTAAGGGCCAAGGTCAAATCAAGAGACTGAGGGGGAGGTCATTAGGGAACCCCAGTCTGGATACTGTTCCCTCATGAAGAGTGAATTCTTTTTAACCGAATAACCGGTAACCAATGCAGGATACTGAAGCCTGGTTATTATATACAGAGACCTTCCTCATGTGTTTGATTTCATATGGGCGAGACCTGAAGGCTGAAGCTCAAGCGATGTAAAGAAAATTTACAGTTAATGGACTGACGCTGTGTTTCCATTCAGACCATTCGTGCTCGGTGAGAACAGGTCTTTCCACAAGATTCCTTCTCTTCCCGCTCACAGACAGGGACATTACATTGTGTCTTTTCTATGTTCAGGTGAACTCAGCCAAATGGATGCCATGCATCTTCATGTATTACTGTATAAAAGTAAAGTATATTTATTTTGGATAAATTATTATTTATTTATTATGGCTTCATATGAGAGCTGTTTTTATGAACTCTATATTGTAGATAAATATCTATTTATTGCCAAGATTCACTTTCCATGTCGACAGTTACTTGTGCTCGCATACAGTACAACATTATTTTTCTTTTCCAGATGCTGATTTTCACACTTACCTAGAAAACAAAGTCAAACTTTGGCTAAACAGTTTCTTCTAGGCAGAAGTAGATTGGATTTCTAAAAACTGTTTATTGATTTTTTTTTCTATTAAACATAACAATATCCAAGAGGTCAAATTCTTATTTACGTTTCATCCCAGACTAACAGATATTGGGCAAAAATGGACCAACATTGAAACAATGTGGAAGAACTGATAAATATTTAATTTTGTTTACTTTGAGAGCATCTAACATAATTGAGTCTGGTGAGATATCTGTTTTTGTGGTCAGCTTTGTGTTGGAAATAGTTATTTAAACTTTAATGCATACTGTATTGTATGTACAGTGCATAGTGAAGAGGATCCATTATACTTTTCCTTTGCTGTTACATTGGTGGATGCTCAGTTTTAAACACTAAATACTGAGGTTATTGTATGAACAAGTAATCCCAGTGAGCCAAACACTCAACTTCAGACAGTTTGTCGATGTGTTGTCAGAATAGCCCCAGCCTTGATGACTGATGTCAGCCTTTGACCAAGTAACATATTTACCAGTGGCCATGTTTTGTGTCCTACCAGTCCCAGCAATTTTGTGCTGACTAAATGCTCTAAGATATGAACTGAAAGTTATGTTTTATAATGCAATAACTTTGTTTGAAAAAGAAATATCAGAACCAGCTATCGGTTAAATTGTTACCGACCCAGAATTTTAGAACTGGCGCATCCCTGATCTAGACGACAAGACCTTGAAGGTGACTTTTAGTTCTCATTCATACTCTCACTATGTCGCTCTCTCCTTATTAGTATTATTATTGTTGTTATTATGATGATTATAAAGCTTCCTTTATTTTTGTATGTTATTATCCTCTAAGGGAATAAAGTTTTTTATAATATACATCTTGTTAGTGTTACACCTATTATTCAGACTATTCTGTCCAGTTATCCGTACAATGGTTACTGCTGTGAACTAAGGCCACAACTTAATTTGCTGATGAATTATCCTGTAGCGCCACCTGCTGGACCAGAATAAAAGCGAACTTCAGTCCTCGTTTTCAAGTGGGAGAAACTTGCTGTCCTGCCACCTGTCTGCCAGCTGGTGATGTTTGCTTTAAAAACTTATTGTTCTTTATTCAGCAGAACAGGTAAAGCCGGTGATGTCGCTGCCTTTATTTATCTGCACAGACCAAATAACACATCTAGTAAGCACCTGAGCTCACACAGGTGAGGGGAACAGTGTTTTTTTCTTCTTTAAAAAAAAAAGAAAGATTTGGTTACATTCGCGTTTTACAACAGCAGTTATCAAAACACGAAATATATTCAAATCTAATACATTCACTGGTTCCTGCATCATGCAGCACTGTTACATGGCACTGAGCGAATTGGCAGCATGTAGAAATGAATAAATAGATAAATAAATAAATATGTAACAGCACATTTAAGGGCACATGTTTAAAGAGTTTTAAACCAATGACAATGACACGCACTTTATTTGTACCCGCAGGGTATGACTGTTTACATTTCCAAGTTTGGAAATTTTTTTATATATATATAAAAACAAAACAAAACAAAAAACTAGCACACACTGTTCTGGCTAAACTTTTTTTTTTTTTTTTAGATTAAACAGTATGAAGAAAATGTTTGGTCTCTGTGATTCTCTGGACCTGACGCGATGCTTCACTTCCGTTTCAGTTAGCACAATCTACTGTGGAACTGCTGCGTTGGATCACGTGGATCACACCTGAAGCACTTTGCGAGTTTTCAGCTCATGTTAGATCATAAGAAAACTGTTACCTGCTGTTAATGGTGACGTGTTAATTTCTGGATATTATTTTACACGATGTGACACTTATGGCGGTTTAAAACCATCAAATGTGATTAAGTCACAGTTCGGGGATCTTTCCCGGTTTGCCCGAGGTGCTTGAAAACTGCTGTCGGGAGTTCGAGAATTTCACTCAGAGACACTTCGCCGACTCGCATGAGCTCGGTGTGCTGAACGTGCAGGTAACGATGTCCATTCTCCTTATGTGCGCAGGAAGCAGAGGGGTTACGCTGCGCCCTGGAGATGCCTTGGCTGCCTCCTGTTTGGAGTTACCCTCCACCTCGTCATCACAGCCGAGGATCGCGGTCGATTCGACGCTGAACGGGTGAAAGCTGACCCGGGCCGTGTCGTACTCCCACGCTTGTCTCAGGGCAAAGTCTGTAAAAGATTTATTCTGCATGGATCCGTGGTGGTCCCGGTCGTTTCTGTAGCTGGCTGTGCGTATGGAAGCGTAACTGGTATCGTTGCTGTTTAAAGACTGCGGGGAGTTTTGACCCTCTGCCCAGCCGATGTTGTCACCACCTCCATCCCTGACCTTATTAACTGTTCTCTTTAGCTTCTCGCAGCCCTTGAGTAGCAGGTTTTTGCGACACAATATGTACACCCAGGGGTCTAATATGGGGTTGAACGAGGCGAAGCGGACTGCCAACATGTCGCTGCGATAGTCGGGCTTCATCCCGGCAGAAATGTAAGCTGGGCCATACAATTGGTTAACAAAGATTCGCACCTGTGACACAAAAGCATGACATAAGATATCTGAGTTATGATGTTAAATAAAGCTGAGAGTAGTAGCTGAATGCATGCGCACTGGGTACAAACATAGGAGAACAAATAGAAACAAATAGTCTGTTGCCCTTACCACTAATGGGATAGAGCAGACCAGGAATACGATGGTCATCAAGATCATAAGCCAGAACATTTGGATCTCTGCCGCAGAAGTGATTGAAGGCAGCCGAGGGAAGCGTCGACGGGAGCACCCCTGCTCACACAGCTCAGTCCTGACTATTCCTGTCCTCTGGTTCATGCCCACCAACGTCCTGCACACCGCCAAGTTACACAAAACAGTCACCGCGATCAGCACAGTCATCACGCCGCCGTACAGAAACGAGTAGCAAGCTCCCAGCGGATCCATTGCTCTCCAGTCGAGAAAGCACCAAGTCCCGGGGATTTGGCTAACGTGCTGTCCGAATCCAAAACTCGGCATAATACACAGCACGATGTTCGCCAGGTAGGTGACCAAAAGCGCAAACCGCGCCATGGTTCGGTCTATGTGCTGGGAGTAAAAATACGCCTGATTTATAGCCAAGTATCGCTCCACAGCCATAGCGCACAATATGGACATGCCAGCGGAGCCAAAGAAAAGCATGGAAAAGGAAAAGAAGTGGCAGAGCAGCGCTCCCCCTGGCCACCGGTTGGACACGTACGTGGCGATTACCACCGGGCTTGTGAAGCACGTCCCCAACAGGTCCGTGATGGCCATACCGCAGACCAGCGTGTAGAAAGTGGTTTCCTTCTGTTCTTTTTTGGAGACACACAGCACGACTATGGCGATGAGGTTTCCCAGGACGCCCACGGCGAACATAGTGGCTGAAGTGATCAGAGACTTATACTCAAGTCGAAGCGCAGGGAAAGCGCTCTGGTTAAGCGAGAGAAGCTGTGACGGCTCAGAAACGTTTGTGTCCAGTTCTTCAAACGCAACAGTGTGGTTGATCATTATTAAACAAAACAAAAAAGCAGTAACAATGCACGAAGATTAAAGCACGAGGGACTTTCAGTGACCTTCAGAAAAGTCGCTCTGAAAACACAAAGTGCTTCTCCAAAAAACGAAGAGGAAAAAAAATCACATCGCATAGAATCTTGTGCTCATAAACGCTTAAAGCACACAGCAGTGAAACGTATGTTGTGTCCCAGCGCTGTGTTTGGATCCAGGCATGTCCATAACAGGTGTGCCTGATTTTGTTTTACACCACTCGGAGTTGCTGGTATTTAAGCTCTGTGCTGATGTCAGGACAGTGACGTGCGGGCTGGAAGCGCGCAGGTTTCCGAGGATCTCATGTCTGCAGCCAAAGTACAATCAAGTGTCTTTTCCCCGATGGCCTTATTAACCCCACAAGTAAAACACCAGCAGCCTCAGCTCACTAAAGCCGCTAGCCAAATGACAACAGCTGGTATCGTGTAGTGATTAAACTCCTTCTTTTGTCTAATTTTTGGACGGATTTACAAAGTGTGCACCATAAAAACCGCATTAAATAGGCTACATTTAATGCTTTTAACCATGTAAAGCACTTTGTGCTACAGTTTTTTTTTTGTATGAAAAGTGCTTTATAAATAAAGATTGATTGATTGATTTATATTCATCTACAGCCACGTAGAGCAAAAGGTTCATTTGTTTTTAATAACTTATTTTACCTGAAATTTTAAAAAACATGATCACAAATGTTCACAATAAAAATAGAAGCTCTCACTGATTCTCACCGATTTCATAAGGAGGCTTCCCGGGATTCATATCATATGTGAGAATGCTCTGGATTATGGCTCACTGACGTGCAGTTTGCCACAGTATCCTCTTTATCAATATGGTCTACATAAAAAAGCGGAGATCAGTGAAAACTAAACTTCAGCACCAAGGTCAGCGCCTCCACAACAACCGCCACCACTCCCCACCAAAATCAACCTTCAGCAGGCTATTGGTTATTAGTGGCTGTCCGATTGAGATGCAATCGATGACCTTCCAAAGAGAAACTGATTTTGTTTGTTTGTTGTTATTTTGTTTTGTTTTTTGTAGTTTGAAGACAGCTACCCTTCCTTCACAAACTATAAAAATACACCCACCTCTTTAAGACGCATTCGACATCGGATGTCTTTTTTTCTAATCGGATTCCATCTTTGTGTCAAAATCGAGCACGGTGCTATCAAATAAAATCCACACATTCCAGCGAAAAGGCCAATCAATCACACGAGCATGGAGGTACACATGTCTCTGTTGAAGAGGACTCGAGGGAACAAGCTGTCCATATTGCTGTGAGCTAAATTGATGGCTCTACAGCCACTAATCTTTATCTGCGGTGACCTCGGGGTGTATTGTCGCATGAATGTGGCCGTCTCCGAGACAAAACAATCCGAGTAAGGTTGCGCTCATAATGGGAAACCAGAAACAAAAATACAGATATTCTTGTGATGATGGTGATGCTTGTCAAGTGAATCAGCCCTAACAGATAAGCGACGCGCGTTAAGAGTTTGCATAATGAGGGGTCCTTTTGAATTCCTTGTTTAGAGTCCTTGGGTCTTTTGTAGCCCACGCTTCATTCAGTTTAAAAAAAAATCATCCAATGCACGAGACGTTTCCTGTGTTGTTCCAAGAAATGATCGTTTGTGATTTTTATGTCTTACACTTTTGCTTTTGTTTGTAAATATACTGTAGTCAAGACTGCTTTGCAAAAGTCTTCATGACTCTGCGTCATTTTGCCTACTCTGTATTCTATAATGATCAATCCAGTCCTTTCTGGCAACTTGAAATATCTTTATATAAAAGTGATGTTGTGTTTGGTGCAGTTTTTGAAAAAAAGACCCTTTTAATGTCAATGAGACTTTTTACCTGCACAAATAATGGATATATAAAAGCCACAAAAAGTTGAATGTTCTTTCGGGCTGAAAATGATTGGATGCCATTCAGATGTGTTTGGCACATGTTTGACACATTAGAGGCCAAAAGGTCATTTATAACAGTTTACAATCACTGTTTTTTGGCACCACAGCAGCAGTTCAAGCTGGACAGTCCAAACATCTTACTGAAGACCTGACTACGAGTCAACACAGTACACGGTTTCACACCAATTTATCAAACCTCACCCAGTTTCATTTACAGGAAGTTGCACATAAATAAATGCATTAACTAAATGCATTTATTTATGAATCTATTTACTTATTTAGATAAATATCTGACTAGCGGCAAACAATGATGGGGGGAGTGTGTATTAAAACTGAATTTGAAGTTGACGATCAGTGAGCTGTGAGACTGCTATCAGCCTCATAGCAAACCGCAACGAAAGGCTGCTCGATTGCCTCCTTTCTCTCTCCTATACATTTTTTATAACCTCCATACGTCGGGTTAGTCATTCCACCAAGATCGACTAAATGTCGAGAGGAATTAGCCAGTAGGTGAAATTATCATTTCAAAAGTCATCATAATGAATAATTTACTACTTCTCTAAATGTTGTTTAGTCTTTAATCCATTCATATTTTTTCAAAGCGTTTGGATTAATACAATTGAACCAGAGGAGCCTAGGAGTCAGACTGTACTGGTACGTCAGCCCACAGGCTCAGTGATGAGGAGCCGCTCCCTCGCTAATTGGGAGTTAATTACGCACAGACTGGTAGAGCAAACTAAATGGAGCTCAAAAAAAGTGCACGGGTGCTGCAACTATGAAGAACGAATCTCTTATCGTCTTATCGAGGTGGTGATTCACAAACTAACCACACAGTGACAAGCCGTTCTGCTGAAGGCTTTGCTCTAGTTAGTTCTAATGGTGAACACTTATAACGGTGGAGCGTTGTTCATGTTTCCCTACTGATTGTCATCTTATATGCTGTTAATCATTTATGATATTTTTATATAAAGTCTGAAGTAGAATTATTTACTAATGTGAAATGGAAAGCACAATGTTATACCTGAAAAAATGGAAATACTCAGATACATATATCTCAATATTAAAATCGATTTTAATGTTTGATATTCCACGCAATACTGCTTTAGACGCACACACATAAATAAACACACAGAGCGGAAACAGCAGGATAATCTAATCGGTGGAAATGAAAGAATTCATCATATACAATAGGAGTAAGATTTGTCTGACGGTGCGCTGTTGCAGAGACTCTCCGTCTCTGTCGGTGTAAGTGGATTCCTGTCCCGCCGTCAGGGACAGATGCCTCCTGGGTGTGCGTTCGATTGTGGGTTTGAAGCGTCCCTTTCTGTTGTAATAACCAAAGCCATCAGAGATCAGCAGCTCTGATGCTCACACATAGTATACTCTTTCTCCCTTCGACGGAGCACACATGGGTTTAACGCTTTTGTCTGTGTGCCGTTATTCTCACTCGATACATGACTGGGTCTAATCACTTCTCAGACCCACTAATCAATAGTCCTTGGAGGTCATAAGCAGTATTGAAGGATGCTGAGATCCTTTTGGGCACATTCATTACGTTGGCTGTGAGGGAAGGTTGGCCATTACAGGTGTGGCAAACAACAGTTGGTTAAATGGTGTTAATGACTTTTAGAGGGAACTTCAGTTCTCACTGTGAAATAGCACAGAGCAGCTTTAGAAGATTCTCAATGGTTATTACATTTAAAAAAATCCCAGGAGTTGTTTCTGTCTCCAACACAGGATCAATATGGAAGCTGGCTATTGATCAGCATGTGATGCCTTTGCAAACAAAATGACACAAAACGTTGTTATACCGGCCCGACTGTTGGCAAGATGATGTGATATCACCTGTTCACAGGGGAACGTGTAAGGCAACTTCAGCTGAGCACATGAGTTCATCTGGTAGGCTTTTACAAAAGGGTGGACTAGCTGTTGTGTCCTGTTTTCAGTTCTAACGTTACACTATATTAGCAAAAGTAATCACTCGCTCATTCAAATTATTGAATTCACGTCTTCCAATCACTTTCATGGCCACAGATGTATGAAATCAAGCACCCAGGCATGCAGACTGCTTTTACAAACATTTGCAACAGAATGGGTCGCTCTGAGGAGCTTGGTGAATTCCAGCGTGATACCGTGATACGATGCCATCTGTGCGACAAGTACAGTCATTAAATTTCCTCATTACTAAATATTCCACATTCAGCTGTTAGTGGTATAATAATAAAGTGGAAGTGATTGGGAACAACAGCAATTCAACCACGAAGTGGTAGGTCACGTAAAATCACAGAGCAGGGTCAGCAGATGCTGTGACACATAAGAGTCAATCCCTACAGACCTCCAAAATTCATGTGGGCTTTAGATCAGCTCAAGAGCATTGTGGAATGGGTTTCCACGGCCAAGCAGCTGCATTTAAAGCCTTATATCACCAAGTGCAATGCAAAGCATTAGATGGTGTCTAACCAGATACCTCCTCTGGATGGCATTTCCTTCGCCTCCAGTTACACTGTGATGAATCTTGGAGTCATTAATGTTGACCAGGATCTTTCCTTCAATGTGCATTTTAAACAATTATATAGAAATGCTTTCTTGCATTTGTGCAATATCTCTAAAGTTAGTCTAATTATTAGACAGTTTCATATTAACCATTCAGAGTGTGCCGAGACACCCTCCCTACTTTTAATCTCTGGCTCCCTTCCTCAGTGTGTACTGTCTGACCCCCCCCCCCAGCCTGGTTCTGCTGGAGGTTTCCCACTGTCGCCAAGTCCTAGCTCACAGGGGAATGTCTGATTGTTGGGGTTTTCGTTGTGTTATTGTAGGGTCTTTACCTTACAATATAAAATGTCTTGAGGTGACTGTTGTTGTGATTTGGTGCCATATAAATCAAATTTAATTGAATTTGTTGCAGTTGTGTAAAGCACGCCACACAGTGGACCTGTGGAGACATGTTCTCTGGAGTGATGAATCACGCTTCTCCATCTGGCAATCCAATGGACAGTTACCAGGAGAACAGCACTTGTCACTGCATTGTGCCAAGTGTAAAGTTTGGTGGAGGGGGGGATTATCACCTATGGAATAAATTAGAGTAGACACTTTGAGCCGGGCGTTCTCGTTCAACATCAGTGTCTGCCCTCACAAATGTGCTTCTGGAATAATGGTCAAAAATTCCCACAAACACGCTCCTTGTGTGCTAAACCTTGTGGAAAGCATTCCCAGAAGGAGGATGTCATCATGTGGCTTTATCTTATTTTTCTTTTCCCACAACTGATGCCTCTCTGCACAGATATCCAATCAAACCGCTTTACGTTGCTCTGCAGCAGTCTGCCACGATGCTTCCACCAGTGAGGCTAAGGCTCATTTAGTGTCTGTAAACCTAAGCGTCCCCTATTTGGAGCTCTTTCTTTGTCCCTGTACGCCAATTAAGTCTTATTTATTTTTCTGGCAATGCCTTTAACCTCTGGAGCAAACTATTTTTAAAACTGTCTTAAAACTAGCTTTTTTCATTTCTGCATTACAAGTGGATTCCAATTAATGCCCAAAAATCATCTGCATCTTGTAAAGCTACAGTGTTGTTTTCTTGTACACTGCAGTTGTGGTAAACTCCAAAGGCCATACGCATCTGTCCTTCGAGCATTTGCAAATGCACACTCACACACACACATACGCACAGACCAAAGCTCAATGTCAGTGTTTCATATTTTTCAGCACTAACATCCCACACATGCCCTGCTGCATATGTGCCTCAGTCAAGTTTGTTTATGTGTATACGGTGTTTGGGCGTCCCACACATTTCCATCTGTGAGCTGTTTTCACATTTGAGGAGCCTGGAGATCATAGTACAGTCAAGTGGGAAATTCATCTGCCATCCTCTCTGAATATGCTCCACATCTGCTTAGATCTGTTAGAGTAAATGCCACATAATGTTAATGGATTATTCAGGTGTTGGTGGTGAGTCATATATATATATATAACACCTACGCCCTGCCCGTGATCAGGTACCCTGCTGGGGTAATAGGCTGGCCAAAGGAGGAGATAGAAGCCACTGACATAAAGACAAGAAAGCTCCTTACCATGCATGGAGGGTTTCACCCCAAGTCCAGCACCCTGAGGCTGTACGCTAAGTGGAAGGAAGGGGGCCGGGGACTGGTGAGTGTCAGCACCACAGTCCAGGATGAGACAAGAAACATCCACGAATACATCATGAAGATGGCCCCAACTGACAGCGTGCTCAGTGAATACCTCAGGCAGCAGAAACCCAAGAAAGAGGAGGAAGGCGAGGAACCATCATGGAAGGACAGGCCCCTGCACGGTATGTACCACCGGCAGATAGAGGAGGTGGCTGATATCCAGAAATCCTACCAGTGGCTGGACAAAGCTGGACTGAAAGACAGCACAGAGGCACTAATCATGGCAGCACAAGAACAAGCTCTGAGTACAAGATCCATAGAGGCTGGGGTCTATCACACCAGGCAAGACCCCAGGCGCAGGCTGTGTAAAGATGCCCCAGAGACAATCCAGCACATAACAGCAGGGTGCAAGATGCTAGCAGGCAAGGCATACATGGAACGCCATAACCAAGTGGCCGGCATAGTGTACAGAAACATCTGTGCCGAGTATAACCTGGAAGTCCCGAGGTCAAAATGGGAGATACCCCCAAGGGTGACGGAGAATGACCGAGCTAAGATCCTGTGGGACTTCCAGATGCAGACGGACAAAATGGTGGTGGCTAACCAACCGGACATAGTGGTGGTAGACAAACAGAAGAAGACGGCTGTAGTGATCGATGTAGCGGTTCCGAATGACAGCAATATCAGGAAGAAGGAACACGAGAAGCTGGAGAAATACCAAGGGCTCAGAGAAGAGCTCGAGAGGATGTGGAGGGTGAAGGTAACGGTGGTCCCCGTGGTAATCGGAGCACTAGGTGCGGTGACTCCCAAGCTAGGCGAGTGGCTCCAGCAGATCCCGGGAACAACATCGGAGATCTCTGTCCAGAAGAGCGCAGTCCTGGGAACAGCTAAGATACTGCGCAGGACCCTCAAGCTCCCAGGCCTCTGGTAGAGGACCCGAGCTTGAAGGATAAACCACCCACAGGGGCATGCTGGGTGTTTATGTATATATATATATATATATATACATATATACATATATACATATATATGTATATATACACACACACACATATATATATATGTATATATACACACACACACATATATATATATATGTATATATACACACACACATATATATATACATATACATATATATATATATATGTATGTATACATATATATATACATATACATATATATATATATATGTATGTATACATATACATATACATATATATATATACATATACATATACATATATATATATATACATATACATATACATATATATATATATATATATATATATATATATATATATATATATATATATATATATATATATATACACACACACATAGATAGATAGATAGGTAGATAGATAGATAGATAGATAGATATATGTGTGTGTGTGTGTGTGTGTGTGTGTGTGTGTGTGTGTGTGTGTGTGTGTATGTAGGAGGGCTGATATCTTAAAAGGGTTTAAGAGCTTTTTACATAATTTACCATAGTTTTTGAATGTTAAACTAAAATATATAATGAATAACAAGATTAACATTTCCCTATAAATTCCAGCGGTTGTCTCCCTTGAGTGTTTGCACTGTTTGCGCCTGAAGAAAATTCATTATTATGGTCCTCATGTAGAAGACCCCACTCTCTCTTTTTACACCCCTCTCAGTGGAGATGATGACAACCAGTCTGCTCAGAGAGAATGCAGCCATCAGCACTAATGGTCTTCCATACTGTGTCTTGGTGTCATGCGTCAGATGGCAGCAGAATATTATACATTTTCATCATGTGAGCTAGGACTAATACTACCACCAACATGAGCATACTGCTCACTAATAACAAGACGTGTGCCAAGTGTCTAAATAGCAGAGTGTGTAATGTTTATGGTGTATGGTTGCAGGTAGATGTAATTTGCATTTTCATTTTGGTGTGGGATTGCAGTTGTGTGGAATCAACACACCGTTGTGGGTATGTGTTTGTGTGTGAATGTGTATGTACAGCAGTGGGAGTGTTTAACTTCAGCTTATTGTCATTTCTGATGTGGCCTGCACCTGCTGAGTTTGAAACACTGCTGTGAAATTAGATGCTCTGATTTACAAACAGGATAGATCTTCTTGTTTTTCCTCTTTTCACTGCTTCCTTTGGGGGTCACCACGGGAGACCATCTTTATCCATACAGCGTTCTACTCTGTTACCCTCTACGTATCCTTCTTCACTACAGCCACGAGTCTCCTCTGATGTCTTCCTCTTTTACTCATGCCTGGCACCTCCATATTTAACATTTTTTGTCCATCCACTATCCATCCTCTGCACACGTCCAAACCATCTCAGTGATGTCTTTCTAACTTTGTCTCCAAACCACTCAACCTCCTCCTTCTGATGTACACATTTCTAATTCTCCACAAAATTTCAAAGTATTTTAAATGAATCTAAATGAATAATGTTCCCATTAAGAATCTGTCCTCTTTGTCCTTTCAGTTCAGTTTACTGTCCTTTGTGTAGCTTATGATTTATAATGTACAACACGGGAAAAACAAATTCTCTCCTCACTGAGCACACACACACACACACACACACACATACACACACACACACACACACACAGAGTCATGTTTTCCTATCTTAGTGGGGACGTCTAATTGACATAATGCTTTCCCTAGCCACTTACCCTAACCCTAACTATCAAAAATGAATGCCTAACCCTAACCCTTAGCCTAAACCTAACCATAACCTAATTGTAACCCTGACACTAAAAAAGCATTTTGAGTCTCAAAAATGCCTTCAAACTCATTGGGACGGGCATTTTGTCCCCGTAAGGGCTGTTGGTCCCCACAAAGATAGTAACATTCCAATTCTTGGTCCCCACAAAGATATGTAAACATGGTACACACACACACACACACACACACACACACACACACACACACAAACACACGCACACTTTTACTGTCAAGACTGGGAGTCAACTGGTTTCAAAAGGTGTTCATATTGTAAGAGTTTATATCATATTTCATAACTGCACTGATTTTCCTCAATCTGACATATGCCCTCCAAATAATGATAATAATAATAACAATAATAATAATAATGATGATGATGATGATGATGATGATGATGATGATGATGATGATGATAATAATAATAAGTGTTAGACTAAAACTAACACTAACTAATAAAAAATGAAACTAAATATTTTAACTAAATTTTTTAACTAAACCAAAAACAGAAAATTCACTCTGGGAACTAACTGAAACTACACTGAAATACAAGCAATAAAAACCTCAAACTAAAATAAATAAAATAAAATAAAGGAAAACACAAAACCATAAAAACTGATTATTACTACACTATAGTGTAGTGCCTCAGTGCTCAGTGAATAGTCTTCACTGTGAACACAAAAGAAATCTCTCTTCTGGCTTCTGGCTCATACTTATTCTCCTCCTGCATTTTGTTTGGTTTCTCTTCAAAATCCTCATCTGGGAATCTTGTTTTGCAATAATTCAGAGACGAGAAAAAGGATTGCAATCATTATTTTTACAGGTGAAGTTCCCTAGCTTGTAAACTGAGGAGCAGGGTTTGATTAGTGACATGAAAATTGTAACTGATACACAGTGAATTTCATAACATAACACAATTTACTGTTATTCAAGAGGAAATAAAAATACACTATACATATTACACATTTAAGTGACAAATTATTGGAATTGTTTAGCATAGAGAGGAAAAACAAAACTAGTGGGAATGTGTAACAGAGAACTGTGCTGATGATGGATGGAGTGCACCAGAGGGGACTGTTAGAGGGCTGAGCCCACTGGAGACTGGCAAGGAGAATATTAGGAGAGGAGCTCCAAAGAAGCTAAACTGAAGCTGGAAGCTGTTAGACTATTAAAGCAATATAACCTTATAATCACAGCAAGTCTCACTACCATCTTGTAAATGTTCCTTTTCACTTTGCTGCTATGTTTTTTCACCTCTCTTGTGCCTTGTCTGTTGCTTTGAATGGTTGATCCCAGGTTATTTAAACTACCTTAACTACCGCTGCTCCTTGCTTAGTCACCTTTTCATCCGTCTCCCTCTCATTCACACTCATATATTCTATTTCGCTTTTACTGACTTTCATTCCTCTTCTCTTTAGAGCACACCTCCATCTCTCCAGGCTCACTTCCACCTGCTACTCTCACTACAGATCACAAAGTCATCTGCAACATCATTGTCCACAAAGACTCCTGCCTGACCTCATCCGTCTGGCTATCTATCAACTTTGGAAACAAGAAGGGACTGAAAGCAGATCTCTGATTTAATCCCACCTCCAAGTACTCCTTCCATCTTCAACACACTCCCTCCACTCGTTAGCACATTTCCATCTCCATCCTTAATCACCCTAATCTGCTGCATATCCTTTCCAGTCTCTTTTTCTAGCCAATTGATATAATCAACCCTTTACTCCTCCCTTACAGTCCAAACACACAACCTCACAATTTACTGTAAGACTTTTCCTTTAGTCTTGCCACTTCTCTCTTTGATGTAGACCTAGCCTCCCAGCACTCCTGTCTACTTTCTTCATCATTCTGACTATCCCACTTTTTCTTTGCTGACCTCTTTGTTTCCTGTACTTGCTCATTCCGGCATAAAGTCTCTTTGCCCTCTTTCCTCTGTCCAGTAGACATACCAAACACCTTCTTGGTACTTTCCCAGTCATCTGGTAACTCTTCCCTACCACCCAGAGTCTGTCTCAACTGCTCCCTGAACTCTGCCTAACCTTGCATGTGTTTTCTCTTGCTTCTTCTTCTTGATTTGCCAGTTCATCCTACAGACATTTGATGCTGCCTAATTATGTTCTTCCTCAGTGCCACCTTGCAGCCTCATATCTCTTTGAGATTGCACCTTCTCCATGAGATGTAGCCCACCTGTGTGCAGCTTCCTCCGATCTTATGTCACCTTGTGTTCCTTCCTCTTCTTGAAATATATGTTCTTTACAGCCATTTCCAACTTTTTTCCAAAGTCCACTAGCATCTGTCCTTCTGCATTTCTCACCTCTCTACCCACTTAACACCCTCTCATCACCTCTGTTCCCTTTGCCAGCATGTCCATTGACATTTGCTCCAGTCTCCCTCTCTCCTCCGTGGGAACACTCCCTACCACTTCATCCACTTACTCCAGAATTTCTCTTAATTTTGCCTGTCTGTTCCAGAGGCACAATTCCTTTGGGTTTCTACGCCCTCTTCCCTCCTGACACTTCTGGAAGCTGTTACCCCACTTGCATGAAGAAATCCCTTAGACACCAGACTGTTGCAGTAACTGCTACTGCAGTAGTGTTGTTCAGCTCCTTGTGTGCTGTTTTCTGACTTACCCAACTTTCTTCTGTGCAGACACTTTCAGTTCCTGGGAGATTCTGGTGAAGAACCTTCTGTGACAGAAAACGGTGGAGAGGATTTTGTGTCTGCCTCCTTCTTTGTCTTGCTCTGAAAATTCTCATCAGCAATATCAATCTGTTTTTTCTGCACCTGAAAGAAAGCTATTGAACTTTTTCTTCCATATCTTGCATTTGAGTTTGAATCTTGACAGTGATCCTGTCTGACACTCTCTTTACCTCCACAACACTATTCACTTAATCTTCCTTCAAAATTCCCACCACTCCATTTCTTTTCCTACTTATACCATGATAGTTGAATCCACTTCTGATGCTCCTCGCTTTGTTTTTCTTCCATCTGGTCTCCTGCACACAATATATCTACCTTCCTTTTCTCCATCAACAGCACTGGAGGCAGTCGTCGTTAGCCTGGGCTCCGATCAATCGAGTATGAAAATCTTATTTTTGATGATTCACCTGTTCGATTTGAGAAGTGTTTACGTCAGATGGCCTTCCTGATGCAACCTTCCCCATATGTAATCAAGGCTTGGACCTTGCACTATGATTGGTATGTTCTCTTAATGTCCCACCACAGAATTTGAATCAGGTTGAGGTCTGAACCCTGAGTGGACCATGACCCCGAGTGTCACCCTGAATTGTGTTAACGGACTTTTCCTTTAACAAGTTTCTTGGCCAGTCAGAGCAATCCAAAAGCTGTTTGGAAGAAAAACAGACCTGCAGTGCTCCTAACAGCTACAAGGACATTTATAACATATGTACATAAGTGGAAACCACTTAGTATACATATGTAATACCATTTCAGGTGCAATTACATTATTTGAACAAAACAAAATGTGATAATGAAATAGGGTACCTCCTCATCCTCAGTGTCTGCAGGAGGGAGATGAAGCTCTGGTCTTTTTGCCTCCGCACTTACGTTAACTCCATATTGATCTGGATCACCTTACGCCAACTCCTGGCCTGAAGGGTCAGAAAGTGGAAAAGTTGGCCAAACATCTATTAATGCTCTCGAGGAAATACGCAGAACAGAACCTGACTTATGGACAGAACAGATAGTTTTGAAAAAAAGCAAGGTGCAGTAATTACTCATATGTGGACCAGACTCTCGGCATATAGTACATCAAAAAAAGTAACCAGTTTACAGCACATAGAAATCACAGCTTTTACATCCAGTTTTAATTTCACTTACATAGCGAAATGCATTTAATATTGAAATTGTCATCATCCATCACACCTCAAAGTAAGCCAGTTCCATTATAAACTACTAAGCAGTTGCATGATGGCCTGACCAGAAAGCAGAAGCTGGCTTTTTCCTTTCTCTTGGAAACTGGAGCCAGCTGAAGGAAGCTGGATACCTTCAAATGGCTCGGTAGACCTTGTCACTGGTGTGCAAGATTGCAGGGAACTATGTATCACCAAAGGTAAACTATATTAATGGTCTATGAAATGAGAAAAGATGACCACATACAGTCATGTTAGAAAGAAAGTTTTCACAGGACTCAGTGGACTCCTTGTTAAGATTAACAAGGAGTTAATCTTAATCTTAATCTTACTCAGAAACAGAGGATGCTGCGTTCATGTACTTGCTTTCACCATGTCGTGCTGTCACCCTTTCTGTAACTCTCTGGCTGTTGAAAGCAATAGATTGTGGGAAGATTCATTTGCATGAAGTCCACCAAAGAGCAGTGGAAATTATGCTATTCAGAGGTCAAATGTTGACTAGGTGACAACAAAGTTTGTGTGACCGCCAAAGGAAACTGCAGTGAGTTCACCGCAAAGAGGAACAAGTGTGAAAAAAATGGCTGCAGTGAAAGTTTTCTTTTTAACACTTATGACCAATGTAAAACCAAGAATAGCACAAACCTACACCTAAGCAGTACCCATTAACAATTTTTCGATAAGTTTTCACACTGCCAACATGTCATCTGTGTCTGTAGAGCTCTATCCAGGAGAGAGGGACTGCTGCCAAGAGCACAATGAAAGGCTGCATAATTTTGTCTCCCGGGTTATAAACCACACCGCCTGGTAACTCCAAAGTTCTCTAATTTACACAGTGTGTCAGATGGCCTTTAGTCTTATTAATATCCCGGTTTTGTTCAGCTCGTGTTTGTGCAGCTTCACTGTGATCAAAGCCACACTGAAATGTTTATCCACTGCAGTTCTTTAACAGCTTCAGTGGTGTTACTAGTATTGTTTTCACCTTTCACCGTGTGTATGTGTCATCATGGCAAAAACGTAGCCATCATGGTCCCTGGTCCCCTGATACTTCTGCCTTTCCTTCCTTTTTCTCCCCTTTTCTTTGACATTTCCTCACTTATCCTCCAACAGTTGCTTTCTCTCTCTTCCCTGAGGTCTGAGTGTGTGAGCGGGTAAGTCTTACTACAGCTATGATGTCATGCAACCGGCTTCGGCTGGATCTCTGGCTAGCACACCTGCTCTCCCTCGGCTTATCAGCCAGCTGCATATTTAAGAGCCCGTTCAGTCATTCACTCAACATCAGGTTATACTGCTTCAGTAGTGCTAACACCTTCCAGCCCAGCTTAGCTTCTTTGCGTCCGGTCTCCTCTTTAATATTCTTGGTGTATCAGCCGGTCTCCAGTGGGCTCAGCTCTGAAAGAACCCCCTCTGGTGCACTCCATCCATCATCAGCAAAGTTCTCCCACTAGTTTTGTTCTTCATCTGTATGCTAAACGATTCCAGTAACTTGTCACGTAATTGCTATAGGTTACTGTCTGTTTATGGCTTTGTAAACTATCTAAACCGTCACTGTCACATTTGCAGGTGGAAAAAAAGCAATTTCACTTGCTCTGTAAGATTTTGCAAAAAAATGTATCACTGTAATGTGTTTAGTGTATTTAATTCCTCTTGAATATCAAGATGTAGTGATATTTCGTGAAATTCAGTGTGAATCGATTACATTTTTCATGTCAATTACCAAACCCAATTTTTTTTTTTATTAAGTAAGTAAGTAAGTAAGTAAAGTTTATTTATTAAGCGCTTTTCATAGACAGGTAGTCACAAAGCGCTGCACACAGAGATTAAAATAAACAGTACGATAAATAGCAAAATGCACAATATACACAATATAGAGTTTAAATGCAAATTAAAAATATGTCTCTCATAAAATTCTCCAGTAAAAATATTGTTTGGCATCCTTGTTCCTTTTTCTGAATTATTGCAAAACAACATTCATAAATGAGGATTTTGAAGAGGAACCAAGCAAATTGCTCAGGACAATGAAGTTTGAATCACAGTTCATATTTCTATTCACAGTGAAGACCATCCAGTGAGCGCCGAGGCCTCGTTAGAGCGGTAATCATTAAGGTTATTAGCAAATAAATCTCCTTGTCTTATCTTCAGTAAAAGTATTCAAATAATATTAAACATTATCCCTGCAATCTACAGTGCTGAAGCATTAAGTGTCAATGTCATTATAAGTATCACTTTCACACAATGCATATCTTATTATAGACAAAATTTTGATGCGCTGAAGGAGAAAACTTAATAAAACTTGTCTCATGATGGCCCAATATTGGATTTCATATCACTGTGACAGCAGTGATAGCAACATGAAACAGTCACGTCATCTCTCATTGTGTGGAAAGAAAAAAGATGATCTGATGATCCAGGATACCAACATTAATTCCTGAAATAGGAGAGCTGTGTAATGCAAAGACAATACCTACACACACACACACACACACACACACACAGATACACACACACACAAACATGTTACATTTAGTGAAGTTGCATGGACAGTGGACAGTGTGTGGGATGTCAGAACTGAAACCACACAGTCAACAGTTGCAGACTATAAGATTTGAACTTTGAATTTGAATTGTGTGTCTGTGTTTAGTTGAAAGTGTGTGTGTTTGTGGCCATACAAAACACTCCACTGGAAAGACATGAGAGGAACATTTCGTAACAGGAACATGACATTATTCATCTAGATAAATTATTTTGATATTGGGTGGCGCAGTGGTACCATCGCCTCACAGCCATTAATGGTCCTGGGTTTGACTCCAATGGCCAGCAGGGGCCTTTCTGTTCTCACTGTGCTTATGTGATTTCTTCCACAGTCCAAACACTGGTCAAAGGAGTGATTGAGAGCAATAGTTGTCTGTTTCTCTGTGTTAGTCCTGTAACAGACTGATGGTGTTTCTCGCCTCTCACCCCATGACAGCTGTGACCCTGAGCAATTGAAAATGGGTGGATGGATATTTTTACTTTATGTTTTTGAAAGTTGGGGCAATTGCATCCTCAAGACTCTGTTGTTCTTAGGAGAATTCAAAGAAATACCTAAAGATTTTGGAAAATGTTATAAAAATATGATGAAAAGAGAAAGGGTAGGCTTGAAATGGTCAAAAGTGACAAAATCTGAATATCAGCCAATTTCAGGCTCACTGATAAAAACAACAAAGCTTGCTTACTTTAACAACAGAAATAAAGTTGTAGGTTTTTTAACGGACAATTGAGGGGGAAGATATAATTAGTAAAGGCAAACCATTTCACAGTTTAGGAGTGATGACAGTGGTGTGAACTTGGCAGACTGGAGAGCAGTAAGTGGTCAGATGTAAGGGGTCTGGAATTAGTTTAGAGCTCAGGTTTAGAAAAAAATAATCTGGTGCCCCCTATGCAGGGCTGAAATAATTATCATTGCACCAGAAAAATGCATGTCTGGGTGTCAATGGAAAATTGTACTTAGTAGTCAGTATAAGCTTTTAATGATATAAGTTTGCATATGATAGAATACTGTATGTTGACCTTTTGATGACTTAGACTGTTGTCCACTACAAGACTGTTTTATAAATTCTTTCTCACAGCAATAATAGCTGAACAAGCAGGAAGAGGAGAGCTGGATACTTTTATCTGCGCTCTCTAACAAAAAGAAGGGCTGCGTCCTTCTGAATCTCACAACACACACACATACACCTCAACCACTCTTATCTTCACTCCCTACGCACTAACATTCCTCTGCCTATGAATAGACGTATTCACTGTTGTCACCAGTGACTATAAATGCACGAATAAAGAAGTACACTGTGTGACTCTCTTCTGAGACGTTCACCCATGTACATGTGATTGATTATATTGTCTCACTGTGTCTCTGTTTTACTTTGGCAGCCTTCTATTTGGGAGATTTCCCCCGACACTGGGATAAAGGAGACACCTCTTGGTTCTTTGGCAAACTCCTCTGTTAGGAACCTTGGTATAACCTTTGATTCTGGTTTTACTTTGGATGCACATGTCAAGTCTTTGGTTCATTCCTGTTTTCGTCATCTGAGAAATGTAAAGTAAACTCCATTTTGTCACATGAACTAGAAATTATTATTAATTTCTAGTTCATTTGAATTACTGCAATGCACTATAAACATGTCCTAGGAAAACCTCAATAGAACAGTTGCAGGTTGTTTAAAATGATGCTGCAAAATCCTCCTCGACATACACAGCTGAAAGTCATGAGCCTAAAAAATATAACAAATGTCATTAAAAGATTAAATAATGTCAGCTAAAGGAAGCATGTAGAAAGAAAGTAATAATGGACCCAAGATTGAACCTTGTGGAACCCCATAGGTTAGTTAGAAGGTCCTATCAGATAAGTAAAAAGAAGACTACTCTGTTCCAAAAAATAGTAATGTCAAAGTATCTTACTGTATATTTTACAGTTTTGTACTGTTTTTCTAGAATATCATTAAATTTACACAACTAGACTGTGACTTCGCATTTCACATGTCAATTAACATTAAATCACTGTAATGTAATAAAACATAATTTTCATGTTTATTAAATGTATCTGTCTGTACATATGCATATTTAGATTGTTAAAATACATTCACAAATGTATCATGATTTCACAAATATCTGTCCGTTATTTGAAAGATTGAACCGTTGAATTCAAATGTAATGCTATGGAAAAGTATATAACGTGATTTCTATAAGCGTGTTACATCACATAAGTATTATTATCATTGCTATTTAGGGCGATCGTGGCTCAAGAGTTGGCAGTTCGCCTTGTGATCAGAAGGTTGCCACTTCGAGCCCCGGCTCGGACACTCTCGGTCGTTGTGTCCTTGGTCAAGACACTTCACCTACTGATGATGGCCAGAGGGGCCGATGGTGCGATATGGCAGCCTCGCCTCTGTCCCAGGGCATGCAATCCATTATTATTTAAACCAAATGTTAACTGTATATTCCTGTACATTTATGTATTATGATTCATATTGCCACAGCTGCTGGAATATTACTGTTTTTTTAGGATTTGTTTTTTTTCCCTATTTATAGGTAATTTCATTGTTTAATCACATTAACATGTTCCTAATTTATTGTTTAAAATCACTTGAAAAAGGCAAGATCCCATGTAAAATTAGCGCAACAAACTGTATTGTCATTACTGGAAATAACCGTATTTTTATGAGGAAGTTATTTTCTGTTATTTTACGGTAGTATTTTGGCGCCCCAGCTGCCGGAATATTACCGTTTTTTTTAACAGTGTAGTCTAACGCAGAGACAGAAAAACTAGCCAAAACCTTATGCCTATTAAGTAAGGTTTTATGGTCAATGGTATCAAAGGCTGCACTAAGATCAAGTAAAATAATTACAGAACAATCTCCTGCATGAGAAGCCATTAAACAATCATTATAGACCTTCAAGAGAGAGATCTCAGTGGAGCGCTGCTTTTGAAAGTCAGACTGAAAAGGGTCAAAAATCTGTCATTTGCATAATACAGATCTGAAGTGATTTTCTACCATTTTTTCTAATAATTTGATCAAGATTAGTTTTCTTTAGTGGGGGAGTTACCTCAGCATGTTTAAAGTAGGATGGAAAACAACATTGTCTCATTGAGATGTTAATGATAGACAGCAATAAAGGACCAATGCTGACGAAACTCCCAGATAGGACAGAAGGAGGTAATTTGTCTAAGGAGCACTTAAATATTATTGAAATTAAGTCATCAAGTGAAATTGGTGAAGAAGAAATAAATGACTCAGTGCACTGAGGACCATCTTCATAAGGTGAGCGACTTGAGGAGATTTTCAATCTCAGGTTCATCACCTTATTTACACAGTGATTGAGAAATGTGTCGCAGTAGTCATCAGAAAGTAGCACAGCATGCTGATGTTGAAGAGAAACTGTGGTTTATATTATCAAATAATACCCTGGGATTATTCTTATGACTGTTCATAAGATTATAGAAATATAAGGATCTAGCCTTTTTGACTGCCTCATTATAAGAGCGAAGGAGCTCTGTGAAGAATTCACAATGGACAACAAAACCAGTGGACTTCCAAAGTCGCTCTACTTTTTGACAGGAACTTCAAAGGCCACGAGGCTGATTATGTAACCAGGGTATGAGACTTATATGAGACGTGTTAGCAACTGAGCAAGCATTAGTTAGCATAATTTTAATAAAAACACCCACGTGTAGAGTCCAGACTGTATAGTAAGCTGCGTTCCTGCTGGGATGAGCTGTAGCTTTCCTCGCTGTCAGATGACAGCCTGGGTGGTAAACATAAGAGGGGATGAAGATTGCACCGTGTTTTGCAGATAGCTGTAGACACTCACTGTTATACCTCTCTGCTGACTTCCTCTGTCCATAATTTTAACCAGAATTTTCAAATTTGAATTTATCACTCCATCAGACCTGTTGCCACTGATTTTTAGTCCAGTTCTTGTGTAATTTGGTATACTTCAGCCTTTTCTCTCTGTTTCCCTTACTTAAGAATGGTTTCCTGATTCACAGCTACCTTTCCACTGAGACCATTTCTGATTAGGCTTCAGTGAATACTAGATTGATAAACTGAAGGGCCTGTGGCACCTGTGTCCTGTGTCAGGGTTTGATGTAATGCTTACTATTTCTTAAGGACATGACTTCCAAAGAGTGTACATAGTTTTGATAGTTTTTAGGCCTGCCACATCTTCTTTCGTCTTTGAGTTTCCAGAAGGAATGATCAATATGAATGCAGAAGAGGGTTCTAAAAGAATTAAGGTCGTCTAGCTTCCTGAGTTTGAGCACTGACACCGTCATCTCAGCCTAGATTCGCTGTAGCCTCCATTACTTTATTTTTATATCATTTAAATGACATTCCAAGCCACTGAAACATCATAAAAGAAATCAGTCTCATGAGCTAAGAGATTCATGGCTTCCATGACTTCAACCTGAATGCCTTCAGCTTAATTTCATTTGTAGACAGAGTTGTATTGATCTTCTATGAAAACAAATAAGTGTATTTCCCAAAATGTACATAACACAGCACAATAATTCCAGTTTCCATTAAGCGGATAAGAGAGTAAACACTAAGGAAGTATCTGAATTACTAATTATAAAAACAGATGGATGGATGTATGAAGGACAGTTATTGAATCAGGAAGTGCAGAGGATTAGTAAGGAGAAGGTGAGGGCAACTAAGAAGAGGATGAAGAGTAGAAAAGCAGTTAGTCCTGATGACATACCTGTGGAAGTACAAAAATGTTTAGGAGATAAGGCAGTGGACGATTGTTTATATTGTTTAACACAATTATGGAGAGTGAGAGGATACCTGAGGAATGGAGAAGAAGTGCACTGATACAGATTTTCAAGGACAGGGTTGATGTTGCCGCCTGTAGTAACTACAGAGCTGATGAGCCATACCAGGAAGATATGAGAAAGAGTTGTTGAAGCTGTGTTAAGGAGAGAGGTGATGATCAGTGAGCAGTAATATGGCTTCCATGCTGAGAAAGAGCACTACAGATGTGGTGTTTGCTTTGAGAGTGTTGATGGAGAAGCTTAGAGAAGATCAGAAGCCGCTTCACTGTGTCTTTGTGGATCTAGAGAAAGTGATAAGGTGTCAAGAAAAGAACCATGGCACTGCAGGAGGAAGTCAGCTGTCACAGAGAAGTATGTAAAGGTGGTCCAGAACATGTATGAGGATAGTGAGATGGTAGTGAGGTGCGTGGTTGGAGTGACAGATGGGTTCAAGGTGGGGATGGGATTACATATTGGGTCAGCTTTGAGCCCCCTTTTTGCTTGGACAGCCTGACAGATGAGATCAGGCAGGGGTCTCCATGGATGTTTGCAGATGGCATTGTGATCTGTAGTGAGAGTAGGGAGCAGTTGGGAAAGGTGGAGGTACGCTCCGGAGAGAGGATAAATAAAATTCAATCGAAGCTAGACAGAATACATATATGTCAGTGAGTGGGAGACAGGTGTAAATGTGAAACTGCAAGAAGTAGATGGAGAGAAGGTAAATGAGTTTAAATACCTGGAGTCAACCATCTAGCAGGTGGAGACAAGTGTCAGGGGTGATTTATAGCAGAAGGATAGCAGCAAGGGTGAAAGGGAAGGTTCACAAGATGGTAGTGAGACCTGCTGTGATGTATGATTTGGAAACTGAGGCACTAAAAAAGACACAGGAGGCTGAGCTGGAGGTGACAGAAAAGGTCTGTGTGCAGAAGAAAGATAGTGGATGTTGTATATAGACAGGTAGGAAAAAAGAGGAAGACCTCGGAGGAGATTCATGGGTGCAGAGATGGAGGACCTGCAGAGGGTTGATGTGGCAGAGGAAGATGGTAGGGATTGGGTCATAGAGCAGATGATCCGCTGTAGCCACCCCTAAAAGGAGGAGCTTCAGAGTCAGAGTCAAAAGAGTAATGAGAAGAAAAAGAAGACTTGTGCCAGTGAGACTAGCTGGGGATACTTTAGACAGATTTGAATCACACATATTAGTCTAATCAACAACTGAAGAAATATACTGAGATGTCACCCGTCACACTCACGCACACACACAAAGACCAAGAGAGAGTTAACAAACTAACACTGATAAAACAACAAATTGTGTGCTAAATTAATTGATCCATTAAAAGTAACATGTCTGTTATTTATTTTTTCATTGTTAGATTTGTTCTAGAAACTCTTAAAATTAGATGTACCTCTCCGGCATAACTGGCACATCAGTTGTACATTCTCTATTCAACTTCTCCCTTTATTCAGTAGTGTGCAGTTACACAAGCCAAATTGCCGCAGGTGTACAAGATGCTTGAGTTATTGCTAATAGACATAACGCCCTGGGAACTGGGTACATCCAGCACGGTGATTGGTTTAAGCTACTTTAAGTGTTTCTTCAAAATAAGCATGTGTGTACTGCCAAAGCTGCATCAGAGACCATCTGTGTCGAGGTAGACCTGCAGTCTTGTGCTGTAGATGTATTCTGGATTACTGGATGTGCAATGCAGGCTTGGGTTTGTGTCAGATGTCTACTGGTATTAATAATGTTTCAAGGATCATGTCTTTAAGATTAGATCACCAAAAACAGATGCAATGAGGGGAAGTAATTTTGAGGCTTGCAGGTGTGCAGCAAAACAAATGAAATGGGAACATTTAAGTCATGTAATTCATATTACAAGAAACAGTTTTCAATCCAAGGTAACTAAAAAAAAGTTTTATAGCAGCTGCATTGAACCTTGGAGTGCAGATACCAGTAATTAAAATTCTGCAGTATGTGATGGTAGTGCTTTTTCTCAACAGTTTGAGAACCAACTTTGGTGAAAATCAACTGGAAGAACAGCTGATCACTCACACCCACCACCTTCGAAGACTAGTGTAACTATTTAGATGAACCCATATAATATCCATTTTCTAGTGATAAATTTCTGAATAAATGCCTTCAAATTTATTTTATGAGCATCACATTAAATTTTATTTTTAATGATTCCACTGGGAGACAACATGGGCTACTTCTTTCAGGGTCTTTTGACCCTTGTAGGGTCCAAAGGCAAACTTGTCCAGTGTGAGGGGCCAGACAAAGAATGAGTTACAAAAGACCAGGCCTTAGCTCATGGGGCCTGGTCGTGATCAGCCTGAAGAGGCAACATGGGCCTCTTGTGGGTTCAACACCTGCAGGAGACGCCGTATGGGTCTGGTGCAATGTTTGTCAGGCAGGTGTCAAGGAGCTCATGGAATAAGGAACACCACTTCTATGGTGGGGAAGGAGCCTGAGTTATTGCGTGAGGTTGACAGACACGAGCCAGATATCTTGAGGTTAATTTCAATACATGGCTTGAGTTCTGGAACCAGCCTCCTGGAGAGGGACTGGACTCTGATCCAATCTGGAGATGCCCGAGGGAGGGAGGGAGGGAGGGAGGGAGGGAGGATGGATGGATGGATGGTGGATGGATGGATGGATGGATGGATGGATGGATGGATGGGGATGGATGGATGGATGGATGGATGGATGGATGGATGGATGGATGGATGGATGGATGGATGGATGGATGGATGGATGGATGGATGGATGGATGGATGGATGGATGGATGGATGGATGGATGGATGGATGGATGGATGGATGGATGGATGGATGGATGGATGGATGGATGGATGGATGGATGGATGGATGGATGGATGGATGGATGGATGGATGGATGGATGGATGGATGGATGGATGGATGGATGGATGGATGGATGGGATGGATGGATGGATGGATGGATGGATGGATGGATGGATGGATGGATGGATGGATGATGGATGGATGGATGGATGGATGGATGGATGGATGGATGGATGGATGGATGGATGGATGGATGGATGGATGGATGGATGGATGGATGGATGGATGGATGGATGGATGGATGGATGGATGGTGGATGGATGGATGGATGGATGGATGGATGGATGGATGATGGATGGATGGATGGATGGATGGATGATGGATGGATGGATGGATGGATGGATGGATGGATGGATGGATGGATGGATGGATGGATGATGGATGGATGGTGATGGATGGATGGATGGATGGGATGGATGGATGGATGGATGGATGGATGGATGGATGGATGGATGGATGGATGGATGGATGGATGGATGGATGGTGGATGGATGGATGGATGGATGGATGGATGGATGGATGGATGGGGATGGATGGATGGATGGATTGGATGGATGGATGGATGGATGGATGGATGGATGGATGGATGGATGGATGGATGGATGGATGGATGGATGGATGGGGATGGATGGATGGATGGATGGATGGATGGATGGATGGATGGATGGATGGATGGGGATGGATGGATGGATGGATGGATGGATGGATGGATGGATGGATGGATGGATGGATGGATGGATGGATGGATGGATGGATGGATGGATGGGATGGATGGATGGATGGATGGATGGATGGATGGATGGATGGATGGATGGATGGATGGATGGATGGTGGATGGATGGATGGATGGATGGATGGATGGATGGATGGATGGATGGATGGATGGGATGGATGGATGGATGGATGGATGGATGGATGGATGGATGGATGGATGGATGGATGGATGGATGGATGGATGGATGGATGGATGGATGGATGGATGGATGGATGAGCACAGTCAATTTTGATCATTTTCAGCAGACTGACATTTTATTTTTCATCCCAAATATAACTTGCTTTTAATATCACCATAGAAAATCATGTAAATTCAATCTGACTTGATTCAGGCCACCTAAACATCTTTGCTCCTGCAATGAAAATATTTAGCAGAACAGTTTAGCGTTATTGTTGCAGTTATGGCCACATCATGGAATCTTCCCAACAGCAAAGAGTGAACATGAACTTTCAAAGGCAATTAACAGCTGTTTAATCCATCTGTTAAAACAAGTGAGTCAAGTGAGTAACCACAGAGAGGCAAAGATGTGGTGCCAGAGGCGAACTAATTAATTGATAGAAATGACTAGCTTATTTGTCATCACCGCCATGCAGTGTCACGATCTCCACCCCAAAAGCTGCCAAAGGGCCATTTGACTCCACTAATTAGAATACGTTAACTGTGAAAACCACACAAACCATAGAGGGTGAAAGCAGAGACAACAGCTTGGTACTGTTTTCCCCACATTGCTTTCAGACGTCTCACAATTGTTCACCATTTAGTTTTCTGCCTCTCTCATAGAAAAAACACCTGCAAACTTGTTGGTCTCATTAACCCTGACAGACTGTCAGATCTCCGCCAGCACCTGTGGCACTTCACTGACTGCTGAACATGTGATGTCACCACCATCAGTCTCAAATGTACAGACAAGTGAGTTGTTTCTGCATAAAATTATGCTTGGCATGAACAGTGGAAAAATATATGGGTCTGCCTTTTTAGTATGGAGATTAACATTTTTTTTTTTTTTCAACCTTCTGTAAACTCAGGGCCCCACAAATTTTTGTTCAGCTCAATAAACCTAAATTGCCAGATTTAATGAAAAGCCATTATCCCCTATGTGTTATGTTTCCATGGTGATGGTTAGCTCAGAGCAGTTTTTAAACACACACCCGAGCACTTTATCAAATAAGTGATCAATATATTTTTTAAAAACTGTTTTAAAACATCAATTTTTGCTACAATGCATGTTTTTTTGTTGTTGTTTTTTTTCAAACAGGTTTGAAGATGGAGCCATGGAGATTATTTCTTTAACCTAATTAAGTCTGAGAGATCTCTTTCTCGCTCCCTCCTGACTGACCGTATCTCTGTTTGAACATTTAAAGTCACCGCACACACAGCGAAGTCTGCAGGCGAAAGTCTGATGACCCTATCAGTCTGCACAGAGACAGCATTCAGTAGTGTGACGGATCCATGGACCTGCCATTAAACTGTATAAATTGAAATTTTAAAAAAAAGAAAGAGGAAAGCTACTAATTCGATTGGCAGCCACTACACTGAGCTGTGCACACGGGCAACCCCAAACAGCAGAGACTGGAACTGTTGAATAAATATCTGTACATCTTCACACTGGTCAGCTAAAAGGCTCACTTATGGCTGGATCTAAAAGAGGAAGCAGAGCTCTGGAGATGAATTATGACAGTCACGAATTTTAATTTTAAAATGTCCATAGACAATAGAAGGGCTTCTTAATCTCTAAAGCTGATCTTGCATCTCTCTTGTAACAAGTGGGACGGCCGTGTCTTCAAACAGACAGTAAATAATTCTGCTTATTCACATTTCCTGTTCATTTAAATCAGATACAGAGTTTAGGTTTTACTGTCCCACCTAATTTTTCATATTTAGGTTTCGCATTTACCAAAGTTACAGCGTAAACAGTTACTTTAATTAAGGTGATTTTTTGTTTTAGTATAGAATATGACATTACACTGTGTTGTAAATGATGGTGCGCACATTTAGTTTGCATTGTTTTGTCATATGACTCGCCTTTCTGTGTGGAGTCTGCTTGTTCTATCCTCTGTGGATGCTCCAGTTTCCTGCCACATTCAGTTGGTGGGGTTAGGTTAACTGGTAGATCTAAATTGGACATAGGTGTGAATGTGAATTGTGTAGCTAATCTATAATAAATCAATCGAAGCATGAAAACAGACATTTGTGGTTGTGGTCATGTTCATGATCACCTTGAGCTGTGACATATATCTGCTGGATAGCGTTGTGGTAAGACTACACACATTTGTGGGAGTTGGAGTCGCAAGTTCAATTCCTGCCTGGGGCCGGGATCCGGTAAGGGTCCTGGCTAGACCCCCCCATGCTAAACCAAGCCCTGAGATGGCAGAGCCACGTCTGCAGCCTGTCTGCTTGGACACAAGCATTTCACTACTTGTTGGATTGTGTGTGTGATGAATAAAAATCTGAATATCTTCCTGTTTGTAATTAAGTGTAGCAGATTTCAAATGGAAGACTACATTGTGACAACAGACAGGGACTGGTTGGAAACTGGATTTATTTTCTAAAAGACAAAATGCAGCAGCAAAATCAGTGTCACAAAGCAACAGCAGGCCTCTCATTAGCCCAGTGTGGAGTCCATGCAGTTCTGGCCACAATATATAAAAGAAAATACAAACTATCAAAACAATGGTGTGGTTTCTCTCAACAGCCACTTTAAAATCAAATGTAATAGTGGGGTAAAACTGAAAAACACACCAAATTTAAACGTATAATTTAGTACAGGGAGAGGAGCTACAGAAAGTGTGCCTTACCAGTGTTGAGTCCATGCAGCTTTGGCTGGGAACCCCCACACATGCAGCATGATTGCAAGCGGTGTCACACTGATTAATGCCCCACTACAACAGTGACATGTGGAACCTTAGCATTACAAAAATAAAATTTACATAAGAAAAAATAAACTATATACAATGCAGTTTTGAGAACATTCGCTGTGACTCACTCAGTACATTATATCTCAGCTACATAAGCAAGCCAAACTAAGTAGAAGCACCTGTTTGACAGGCTGTTTGTTGAAAGATGGACATAGCTGTGATGTGACCCTTGAGGTGAAGCCTGGGGCAAACTCAAAGGGTATCAACATGTCACTCACAACGTAGGCCATCCCTGAAGCATACCCTTCTTTATCTATTTTATCATCCTTTTTGACCTATGGGGACCATAATTTATAAAATGAACATCATGTTGTGTTCAGTAAGTCTTGAACAAGCATATGAGGCCATAAACTCATCAGGAAATCAACAAAACTGAAGACTTCTTGATGCATGTTCCATCATCCAGGTAAGTAAATCTCCAAAAGTTGATTCTGTTCATCTGGACGTAACGTTTTCAGTGGGAGAAACATTTCATCACTCATCCAAGTGACTTCTTCAGTCTCAGCTGACTGCAGGTTTCCCCAATCTTAGAAACAGTACATTTGCATAATGACTGAAACCAGCCCACTGAAGGAACAATGGGAGGTCAGGGAGGTCTGGGAGGTCAGTTCCTTCATCATAATTATGCAAATTCTCATGACCATTGATCAAAAACCACTGATCAATGGCCATGAGTACCATTCACAGAGAGTTGAGGAATGGCTGCAATCACAGCATTGTAAGATGGTGAAAGATGCACCTTTAGGCCGCCTCCTCAATTCAGAGATGGTCTTTCCGTTTTTACATAAATAGCCTCCTTGACTCAGCGCGCAAACCAGCGTTCCTCCCTGTCCAGGATGTGTACATCCTCATCATTGAAAGAGTGTCCACTCTCCTGTAGGTGTAAATAGACTGCAGAGTCCTGGCCTGATGAGGTTGCTCTTCTGTGTTGTGCCATCCGCTTCGCCAGAGGTTGTTTGGTTTCCCCGATGTATAAATCCTGGCAATCCTCCTGGCACTTAACAGCGTACACTATGTTACTCTGTTTGTGTCGGGGGACCCGATACTTGGGGTGGACCAATTTTTGGCGCAGCGTATTTTGGGGTTTAAAAGCCACAGAGACCCGGTGTTTAGAAAAAATACATCTCAACTGTTCCAATACTCCTGACACATACGGGATCACTACAGGTTTTCGTTTAGGCAGCGGTCGTCCTTCTCTCCTGGATCGCCTGGTTCTTTCTTTTGGCGTCTTCCCAGCTTTGACAAAAGTCCAGCTGGGATAACCACATTTACTCAGGGCCTTCTTGATGTGATGTTCTTCTGCCTCCCTGGCCGCTGTGTCTGTGGGGATGGTGTTTGCTCTGTGTTGTAGTGTCCTGATGACACCCAGTTTGTGCTCCAGTGGATGATGAGAGTCAAACCTTAAATACTGATCCGTATGCGTAGGTTTCCGGTACACATCAGCTTTTAGATGTCCCCCATTACTGATGGAAATCTCACAGTCTAAGAAGGCTAACCTGCCACTTTTCATATCCTCCCTGGTGAATTTGATGTGTTGGTCCACCGAGTTAATGTGATCCGTGAAATGTGATACGTCCTAAGATTTGATTTTCACCCAGTCATCCACATGCCTGAACCAATGGCTTGGTGGTGTTCCAGGGTAGGATAGCAAAGCCCTCTTTCCCACTTCTTCCATGTACAAATTGGCCACGATGGGTGAAACTGGGGAACCCATGGAACACCCATGTTTCTGCCTGTAGAACTGACCCTTGTATGTGAAGTAGGTGGAATGAAGACACAGTTCCAAAAGCAAACACACTTGGTCGATGCTGAGAGTGGTCCTGTTGCTGAGGTTGGGGTCATCCTGTAATCTTTTACGAACTACCTCCAACGCTTCCGTGACTGGGATGCAAGTGAAGAGAGATGTAACATCGTATGAGACCATGGTTTCATCTAGGGATGGGTACTGATATCCGGTGCCATAATGGCACCGGTTCTGACATAAACGGTAGTAATCATACACTTTGGATTCTAGCCAATCATTTTACCTTTCCAAGGATAGTAGGCGGGCCCAGGTACGTACATTCTTTTAGAGCAGAGCTACAGATTAAAAATGCCCAAGGCGAAGCGGTCAAAAGTCTGGCTGTACTTCACAGCAAAAGATGCAAACTCAGCAGCCTGCAACAAGTGCTTTAAGGTGATACTGTGCAAAGGAGGTAACACCTCGAATCTGATGAAACACCTGGCGTTTTTTTTAAAAGCCGAGAAATGCACCGTATTTGATAGCTTGCTGCAAGCAAGCAAACACCAAGCACATCTACTGCGGGTGTGGTAAATCTCCATTAGCGAGTTAGCGCGGATCGCCCCATGGGTGGGGCTGGACATGCCTCCACAATGACATCTCTCACCTTCTCAACAAAATCCAACGTGTTCTGGATGTGGTGTTCAGAGCTGCCTACCAGCGGGTTGAGGATTGAAGCCAGAAACTTAGAAAACCTGTAGTGATCCCGTTTGTGTCAGGAGTATCAGAATAGTTGAGACGCATTTTTTCTAAACACCGTGTCTCTGTGGCTTTTAAACCCCAAAACACACTGCGCCAAAAATTGGTCCACCCCAAGGATCGGGTCCCCCAACACAAACAGAGTAACATAGTGTACGCTGTTAAGTGCCAGGAGGATTGCCAGGATTTATACATCGGGGAAACCAAACAACCTCTGGCGAAGCGGATGGCACAACACAGAAGAGCCACCTCGTCAGGCCAGGACTCTGCAGTCTATTTACACCTACAGGAGAGCGGACGCTCTTTCAATGATGAGGATGTAAACATCCTGGACAGGGAGGAACGCTGGTTTGAGCGCGCAGTCAAGGAGGCCATTTACATGAAAAGGGAAAGACCATCTCTGAATCGAGGAGGGGGCCTAAGGGTGCATCTTTCACCATCTTACAATGCTGTGATTGCAGCCATTCCCCAACTCTCTGTGAATGGTACTCATGGCCATTGATCAGTGATCTTTGGTCAGTGGTTGTTAATCAATGGTCATGAGAATTTGCATAATTATGATGAAGGAACTGACCTCCCATTGTTCCTTCAGTGGGCTGGTTTCAGTCATTATGCAAATGTACTGTTTCTAAGATTGGGGAAACCTGCAGTCAGCTGAGACTGAAGAAGTCACTTGGATGAGTGACGAAACGTTTCTCCCACTGAAAACGTTACGTCCAGATGAACAGAATCAACTTATGGAAAACTGAAGACTGCTCTGTAAATGACCTAATCAGACTTTTCAGTCGCCCACTGCTGGCTGTTAGAAAGAATTTGAGTTTGAGGCACTCCCCAGAAACCAAGTTTATGAGTACACCATCTAATCTTCATATTAACCATCTTCCTGACAAGGAAATTAGAAGAAGCGTGATTGTAAGGATGAAAGGCCCGCTAGCTCAAGCACAGATATTATGACAGACTTTTTAGAAAAGTGGTGCAACAAGACTTTACTTTCTGATTTCAACACTGACTGACAGCAGTAGGAAATTTTAATATCTCTGCTTCAGTTGCTTTTTATGTAGTGGGATTTCTCTGTTTATCTATACCCTGGTCTCTTTCACACAAAAAAAATTGCTTTGAAATTGATTTCTGCTTTTCGATGTCCTAGTGTTCACAAGAAATATTAATTCCATGATTGATATAAATCACAATGGTCTCCAGATTTATCATCACCACAGCCTTCTCTCGAAAAATCTCTTTATCAAATGTACATTTAACAATAATTTGTTATCACTTTAGTTTAGTTTGTACTAACCCCCTTTTGCCAAATTCAAATAAACACACCATAAAACCTGTTAAATAAACTATTTAAATCTGTCTCTGTCACTATCATCCTGACCACATCCATACACTTCATGCTATCAAGGCAGGATGGCGTTTTTATTATACTAGATTCAGTGTCAGTCTGCATTTCTATACTCACATATAACAGGCTGCATAATAACGTGCCCTGTTCCAGCTGTGAAATAATGAACCACTATGAGAAGACTTGATCTTCCTATAGGCATTAAGAAGGATGGAGGACTTTATTGCTCTTCATCTTTAATTTAAGAAAATGTCTGCCAGTTTGAGAACGGAAATGCAAAGCCCCAGTCTCCTTGTGAAAATCTGTACATGACTGGTTTTTGTAGAAAATTGTAGCACAGTACTATAAAATATCCTATGATAAAATTAGTTCCTCTTGATATGGAAAAATATTATATCTCTACTAATGTGTAACTCTTATGGATATAGGTACAACATGACAGGGACCACTAAAATCCCTAATGTGGGATCCCCATCTGCCTTCAGACTTGCCTTAATGTCATAGATTCAACAAGATGCTGGAAACATTCCTCAGAGATTTACAAAGCAAATCTCCCGTTCTATCAGATCCTAAAGATGCTTTATTGGATAGATTTGGAGACTATGGAGGCCATTTGAGTGCAGTCAACTTAATGTCATGTTCAAGAAACCAGTTAGAGATGATCTGATCTTTGTGACATGGTGATGTCCTGCTGGAAGCAGTCATGGGAGATGAGTACACCATGGTCACAAAGGGATGGGCATGATCAGCTGTAATACTCAGGAAGGCTGTGGTATATAAACGATGTTCAGTTGGTGCTAAGGGACCCAACATGTTCCAAGAAAGAATTCCCCACGTCATTACTCCACCACCAGCAGCCTGAAGCACTGATACAAGACAGGATCCATACTTTCATGTTGTTTATGCCAAATTCTGACCATATACCATCTGAAAGTTGCAGCAGAAATTGAGAATCATCAAAACAGACTATTTATCCAGTCTTCTATTTTTGTGAGTCTGTGTGAAATTATAGACTCAGTTTCCTGTTCTTCAGCTGACAGGAGTGGGACCTATAGTGGTCCTCTGCTGCTGCCGCCGCCTATCTGCTTCGATGTTTGATATGCACATTCAGAGATGCTTGTCTATTCAATTCAAATCAATTCAATTTTATTGATATAGCACCAAATCACAACAACAGTCACCTCAAGGTATTTACATTGTAAGGTAAAGACCCTACAATTATACAGAAACCACAAAAATCAGACGACCCGCTATGAGCAAGGACTTGGCGACAGTGGGAAGGAAAAACTCCCTTTTAACAGGAAGAAACCTCCGGCAGAACCAGGCTCAGGGAGGGGCGGCCATCTGTCGCGACTGGTTGGGGTGAGAGAAGGACGACAGGATAAAAGACACTGTGGAAGAGCGCCAGAGATTAATAACAAGTGTGATTCAGCAGAGAGGTCTATTAACACATAATGATTGAGAAAGGTGACTGAAGAAGAAATACTCAATTCAGCAGCCTACGCCTATTGCAGCATAACTAAGGGAGGATTGGGTGTCACCTGATCTAGTCCTAACTATATGTTTTAGCAAAAAGGAAAGTTTTAAGCCTAATCTTAAAAGTAGAGATAGTGTCTGTCTCCCGAATCCAAACTGGAAGCTGGCTCCACAGAAGAGGGGCCTTAAAACTGAAGGCTCTGCCTTCCATTCTACTTTTAAATACTCTAGGAACAACAAGTAAGCCTGCAGTGCGAGAGCCAAGTGATCTAATGGGGTTATATGGCTGTTTCCTCATTATCCTCTGTGTATATATAGTGTGTGCTCTCCTTTGCTCCCCGTCGTCTGTTCATCATCCCCTGCGTCCCACAGTCTGCATTTCCTCATTGGTGTTTATGTCTCAAGCTCCTCATTCCTGGTGTTCAGGGTTTTTTGGTAATGTTTTCTACGTTCCTCGTGTTCTTTTGTTAGTTAAAGTCCCTACCATGATCTGCTTTGTTTGCATTTTGTCTTTCACTATAAATAAAACTCACAGCTACTCTGTCGTCACTGCCTGCACTTGGGTCCGCCAGCTCAGACTGTGACACAGCCAGTCTGGCACCAACCACCATATCACAGTTACCTAAATTACCTTTCTCCCCCCACCCCATTCTGATGCGCCGCTGGACGGGCCCCTCGGACCCTCCAGCGGAGACTGAAGACGGCTGGACGGGCCCCTCGGACCCTCCAGCGGAGACTGAAGACGGCTGGACGGGCCCCTCGGACCCTCCAGCGGAGACTGAAGACGGCTGGACGGGCCCCTCGGACCCTCCAGCGGAGGCAGGCTCAAGGCCAACAGGCACGGAGACCTCTGGCAGGGTGGAGACAGAACCAGCAGGCACAGAAACCTCTGGCAGAGATGAAGCTGATTGGAGCTGCACAGGACAGTGTCTCTGCCCAGGCAGTAACAGCAGGATGCAGTCCTTAGCTGACTGAATGAGCTCACTAGAGCTTCCAGCATAGAACGGCGGTGGCAGAGTTAACTCCTCTGAGCTCTCAGCAGAGACCAATGGCTGAGACAGCCCTGTTGAGCTCCCAGAAAAAACAGGTTGCGCTGGCTTCTTCTTGTCCAGGGGTCCAGAGTTAGCTCAGGGCTGAAACTCAGCCTCTGGGGAGGCCCTGGAGAGAGTAACAGTCTTTAAATAGGCCAGGTCTTGAAGAACAACAAGAGTCTTAGTAGGGCCATCCCCCTCCTGAGAATGAGTGGATGGAGATAGTGGCTGAATAGACTGTGGAGCTGCAACTTGAGTTGATAACTGAACTGCAGGCCGCGCTAACGGGTGGACTAGTGGCCACCAGTGATGGGAATAACGGCGTTACAAGTAACGGCGTTACTAACGGCGTTACTTTTTTCAGTAACGAGTAATCTAACTAATTACTATTCCTATCGTTACAACGCCGTTACAGTTACTAACAAGGTAACGCGGTCCGTTACTATTTTTCAACAAACAGTTGAAGCTGTGTTCAGTTCACCGCATCTTATATCAGCTGCAGGAAGTAGCTGTAAGTAATCTGGGCGCTACAGCTTTAAGCAGCTACGCGCGCTCCCGCACAGACGGTAATCACGATCACTGTCTAGCACAACACCTGGAGCTAATGCCGGGCTCACACTGTGCGATTTTTTCAGTCGCGCGATTCAGCTCCTGCTCAAACTGTACGATTGACTCGCAGGGGTTAGAAGTTCATAGGTCACGATGCAGGGTCTCACACTATACGACCCGATGCTCTGATGCGACCTGAGTGCTCACACTGTGCGTACATGCACAACACGTCGTGTTGCTGTTTCCGGAAGAAGAACCCGGAAGTCAACCGCCAATAAACAATATGAAGAAGAAGAATCCGGAACTGAGGAGACTAATCCGCGAAATTCGAAAATGCTCACCAAAGAGAAACGCGCTGCCTTAGCAGTGTGTGCCATTTTGTGTGCAGAACGATCTAAAAAGAAAAAGCGACTGCGTGTATGGACAAGGAAATGGCTGGGCAAACGTGGGCAGTACGGTCTGTCAATTCTACAACGAGAACTGGAGGTAAGCAGCAACAGCTTATCTGCATGATGATGGATAAATGTTTCAAGACATCTGACGCCTCTACTTTCAGTAGGCAACCTTTAATTTCAGCCTGTTAGTATTTTTATTTAATTGGATTACTGGCCATTAACTACAGTACTTTTACATTTTACTTGAGTAGCATTCTAGTGAATGACTTGAACATCTACCAAAGTGATTTTTGGGACATCTTTCTGCTTTATACAACATAGGTTAAATATCAGTCCAACTTTTTAATTATCAATAACATTCAACCACTATTATGTCGTTATTGGTGTGTTCTTGACTTTGACTTTGTTCTGTGTAAACAGGTAGATGATATGAGGGGTTTTCGGGACCTTCTCAGAATGTCTGTGGAGGACTTTAACTATCTACTGGAGAGGATTAGTCCTGCTATCATCAAGAAGGATACACACCTCAGGAAGGCCATCAGCCCCAGGGAAAGGCTTTCAGTTACCCTACGATTTTTGGCAACAGGCAAGTGTGTGGACATGAAAATTCTGTATTGCTCCCTATAAACTCCCTTAAACTATAGAATGCTGTGCATGAAGTAAGGTCATCTATCTATATCACGTGAAGAAATCAGTTCACCCATGCAAGTACATACATATTTTTGCTCTTCTTCACCAGTTACACTGGCCCTGTAACTGCAAGTCCATCCATCCACCTACACACTAGGAATACTTTCATACTACATAAGCTGCTACTACTGCATAATATTCTACATCTGTCACCTAAAATCTGTCACTCTACGAAGCTCCATCCGTGTCCACTATCCACCTGACACTACTTTGTTCTATTTGACAGGTGAAACCTTCAACTCATTAAGTTTCCAGTATAGGATTGGAAGCACCACACTGAGCACGATTGTCATGGAAACATGCACAGCTCTTACCTGTGCACTGCATGAAGACTACTTGAAGGTAATTTTGACAGAAAATACATTACTCATGCTCATGCTATTGAAAGATTGACTTGCACATTGTCAAAAACGTCCCATCAGTTAATACAGCAAGTTTTCACCAAAAACAATTCTGAGTCACAAATGTATTTGTTCAGTCTTTGTTACATGCGTATCTAAAAGAGTAAAGTGAACTCCTAGTCTGACAGTGATTTGAATGTATGGTTAAGAAAGGAAATCATTAATTCACCAGAGATTCTTTTGCTGCATCACTTTCTACTTGTCTTTCACAGACACCATCAACTGAGTCTGAGTGGAAGGCCATTGCCAGAGACTTTGCAAACAAGTGGCAATTTCCACACTGCCTGGGAGCTATAGATGGTAAACACATTTTCATCCAACCCCCTCCCAAGACTGGCAGCATGTATTTTAACTACAAGTCCAGGTTTTCCATCATTCTTATGGCTGTTGTTGATGCCAATTACAAGTTTGTGTATGCAAGCGCAGGGACACAAGGTAGGGTCTCTGATGCAGGAGTGTTTGCCCATTCAGACCTGAAAGAAGCAATGGACACAGGCACACTAAACTTTCCCCCTGCTGATATCCTGCCAGGCACTGATGCTTTGATGCCACACATGCTAATTGGAGATGATGCTTATCCCCTCCGACCAGATCTCATGAAACCATATCCATTTCGAAACCTTAACACCGATCAGAGAATATACAACTACCGTCTGTCCAGAGCACGTCGCGTTGTGGAGAACGCTTTCGGAATTTTGGCGAATCGCTTCAGAGTGTTCAGAACAACAATTTGCCTGGACCCAGACAAGGTTGTCACCATTATCTTTGCGTGCCTTTGTCTGCACAACTATCTCCGGGACCACAGATCTGACGCCTATGTACCACCTGGCTATGTGGATTCTGAGGATGCCAACAACCAGCTGGTCGAAGGTGCATGGAGAATGGAGGGAGAGCTTCAGTCAGTTTCAATGGGCCTTGCACGGAACCCCTCAGTAGAAGCAAAGAAACAACGAGATGTCCTTTGCGAGTACTTTGTCTCACCTGCAGGGAGTGTTTCATGGCAGGAAGACATGGTGTAGGAAGACAGAAGGGTTTTCTTGGTTTGTTTTTTTTGTTTAAATTGCCTTGTTTACTTTCCAAGATTTACTAAAATAAAAAAAAAACAATCCCTTTGTAAATACTGAAAACAATAAATCTACCTCTGGGAAATTGCAAAAATGTTTTGCTTTATTACATGAATACAAAAATATCTTCCCTCAAACTGTGCAAATAGTTCTGCAACACTCCACAAAATTGAGGTAGGAAAGACACATAGTAATAGTGTCACAAAGAAAATTCTAATGTACAATTTGAATTAACTGTTGGAACATTTAAAACATTTGAATGAAGCTGTAATTTGAATGGACTATGTTTACAGCAGGAACTAGTAAAGTTGAACTAGTAAACTCAAAAATATTCTTAGATATAACTGTTTGTTACTCAGAGTTGAGCATTTTCAGAAAGGACATTGGCTGGGTTGATGGGGCCTGGCATTCTGGGGGCGGCTGGACCTGATGAGGTTGGGTGGGATAACAAGGGGGCCTAACCTGCGAACCTGCAAATTGAGAATGGTGGCCTCCCTGCTCAGCCTCCTGTGTGTCATAAATCATGTTCATAATGTTTCTCTTGAGCCGCAGCTGTAGAGCTCTGTCCTTAATGTTTCTTAACTCTGAGGCTACTTGTTGGCCAAACAGCTCCTCAGAATCTGCATTAGATGCTGATAGCGTTTGCTGGACCTGCTGAAGCAGGGAAAGTTTGGTCATCTCAATGCTGTGCTCTGCTGATTTTGGTGCATATTTTTGCACTCTATGTCTTTTAAGCCGACCTTTGGACTCTGAGATTGGTGGACTGTTTGAGGTGTTTTCCTCTTCCTGGCTCACTGAAACTGGGCTAGTGGTGTTTGAAGACATAAAGACATCTGCTTCAATTCCCATAGTGGACTGATCCTCATCTCCCTCCTCTGTTGCGCCTATGTCCTCTGACTCTGTTCCAAGCTGTAGGAAACCATACCAAAAGCAGACAAAGGGAAAGTGATAAAGATCTAAAAAGTATTAGTTACATCAGACACTAATTTTACACTGTATACTTTGTGGCATTTATTTTACTGAAAACATTTCAACTGAGAATTACCTTTGACATCATTCATCACAAATCTGTGTATGCTTTTAAACTACTTGGTTATGAACTTACTCTCAGAGTGGACTCAGTCTGTCTATGGACAACATGTGCCCTCAAGAAATCCAAATGTTTTAAGATCCAGGTCTGTTTGGGAGTTGGTGGTTTCTGGCCACTGCCACTAGGTTTCGGTTTGAGCAGTTTGCCATACTGCGTCCGAAGTGATGCAACCCGGGTTTTCACCTCATTCACTGAAAAATTTACATTAACATGTACTTCTTATTTAAATACTTCAGATTCAAAACTCTTCTCATACTAAAGTTAAAACTGCAGTTTGAGAGTGTTTACTTGGAAATTAATTATAAAAATAAATATTTCTGAAAGTCGATTTATAGGGTTTTACATCTGTCTCTTTCTCTCCCTCTCTTTCACTCAGTCACAAACACCACTACCACCATCAACTTTGCTAATTGCTAATGACATAAAATTACCAGGAAGCTGCAATTGGGCAGCAATCTCCATCCAACCCCTGTCACGTTTGTTGCGGTCATGGTAATTTTTTGAAGCCACATCAAAAAGGCTCGGGTGAGCTTGCCAAAGTTCAACCAGTTGTGCCTCCATCGCTTGTGTCCATACAATACGCTGCGCTGCCATCCTACTCAGTCTTTTTCGCCGCTGTTTATGCGTTTGCGCGTGCGCAGTGTGAGAAACTGCGGTGACACCCTCACGACGGTCGTGAGGATTTCAAACATGTTTGAAATCCTCCCGACCAAGCGATTGATGATCGGGAGCTGGTCGTGAGGTGTAAATCGCTTCTCGTTACCCCACGTACACTACACGATGCACGACGCACGATGAAGGACAAACTCGGGCCGATCACCAAAACGGTCGCACGACTCAAAAATCGGCTCGAAATGGGCCAAAAATCGCACAGTGTGAGCCCGGCATAAGGAGGCAAAACAATCGCATGAGTGCTGCTGTTTGACTGAGGAAGAATAAAGTAGTCGTGGTAAGCCGATCACATGACCACTTAAAGACAAAGCAACAAGGTGCTAGTTTATAAATTGTGTCGATAGGCCACGTAAAACCAGAGTCATGATAAACGATATATACGCGGTGTTTTTTCCTCAATAGTTTCGCCACGTTAGCGCTAGCAAGCACTCTCTGCTTATGAGCAAAAAAACAAAACAAAACAGGGGAAGTTTTAGGAGTGACGGAGAGAGAAAGAGAGAGGGAGAGAGAGAAAGAGGGAGAGAGAAAGAGAGAGGGAGAGAGAGCAGGAAAAGAGAGAGAGAGAAAGAGAGAGCGAGTTTTGAGATGTGAGATTTGTGACGTTTAGCATGTTTGGAGTGTGTAGTTAATGTGTTGTCTTGTGTAGTTAGTGTGTAGTGTTGTGGATAGTTTTGTGTTGTGTGTCAGAACAATGAGGCGACTGCTGTCTCCAGGTAGAAACAGCAGTGATACACCTGCTGCTGTCAGACCTGCAGGTATCAGGCTGTGATGTTCTCCTTTATAGTGGATAGAAATGATTTTTTTGGAGTGGCACAAATAATTTGTGGCATCTTATTGAAGAACAGCTGATTGTTCTGTAAATAGTTTGAAATGGTTATTTAAAAAAAGGGTAAAAGGTAAATGGATGCAAATAACTTTGTTGTTTGCAAAACTTGTGCATAGGATTTTAAAATTGACAATTAATATTTGCATTTGAAGTTATAAAATATGATTCATTAAACATGTTTATGGTTGTTACAGTAAAAATATAACTTTTTCTACTCTGATTTTATGTTTTTTGTCTGATTTTAGATCAATTCTGGTTATACAGTATGACAAAATGAGAACATAACTGTAAATTCAGGCACGTGAGGTTGCGCTAAAAAGAATGATACCAAACAAGGCAAAGCAAATAGTTTTTAAAGGTAAAATGTGGAGAGAAAATCAAGAGTAGTAAAAAAATGGCCAATTATACCCTGGACGCCAGAGGGTTAAACGTTCTTTGTTTTTTTTTTTTAAGTAACGCAATAGTTACTTTTCCAAGTAATTAATTACTTTTAGAATATTGTAACTCAGTTACTAACTCAGTTACTTTTTTGAAGAAGTAACTAGTAACTATAATTGAATTACTATTTGAAAGTAACTTGCCCAACACTGGTGGCCACACAGGAGACTGAGCTTCCGGCTGGGCGGCTGACATAAAAAGAACATAGCCCCAGAATAGATGGTCCCAAGGTCCAAAGAAACAGAAAAAGTGTTCTTTTCACTCACCACAGCCAGCTGCTTTGACATCCTGAAGTCCAGCTGTGGGGTGACGCGCCGGTGGCGCAGCCGTCGCTTCCTCCTCGGTGATGGCTCCGATGGGCCGGGCAACTCCAAGTCCGGCGGGCCGGGCACCACATCCTTTGCCGAGCTCGGTAGGTAACCGGTAACGGCTGGGGGGTGAAGATGAAGCTCATTTATAAAGAAATCCTGTCTGAGCAGGTGAAGTGAGTCCAGAAACCAGGGAAGACCGGAAACCAGTCGTTGTAGCCGGTTGACTACAGCACGCTGAAACTCCTCCTCTGGATGATCCAGCCAAAGGTCACATAACTTATTCACTGAATAAATTATGTCCTCCCGAAGCTCATCAGACGGGGCAAGTGCTGCGGGGTCCATGTAGTGGTCGCGTCGTTCTGTCATGATAGGCTGTGTGCAGGCAGGAAAAAGGACCCAAAATGCAGGACTCTCAACAATGGGAGTGGAACTCAAAATGCAGCTTTATTGCTGGCAAAACTTCCTCATAAAATAAAACTCACAAAAGCAAACCAAAACTCAGAACAGAGGACGTGAAAGACTGGAACACAGCGGGTACAACATGACAGAGACCAAAGGCAAACACAGGGCTTATATACACAGGGGAGTAATCAGGGAATGGGAAACAGGAGGGAGACACAGGTGGGAGAAATTAGGCTAACGAGACAGGGGAGAAGTAAAACTGAACACACTGACATCAGACATGAACCTTCAAAGTAAAACAGGAAACAAGAAACAATTTACAAAGACGCGGACTTGACAGAGAGAGATAGACTTGACAGAAAATATAACCCGTAATACAAAATCAAACCAGCACAACTCAAGAATCAGAACATAAATCATAATCTAGAAAAACACCAAAACATGAGAAACAGAAAATGCTGGGTCAAAATGACCCAGAACCGTGACAGGTTGAGTGGATGTGCTCTTTATTTTAACGGCGTACAAATAAGGTTTATTTCTGCCTGCTCTCTACTTCTGTGGAGAAATGCCGCAAAGGCAAAAAGGAAGGGGGAAAAAAGGAAGAAGAGAAGTAAACTAGAACGAAATAGCCTAAATATTATGCAAAAATTATGTGAAGTGTAATGCAGGCATCCACAAGTCAGTACAAAATCTCACATTTATCTTATGTATCACTTTTATTTGGTTTATAATCTGATACAAACACATTTCCCACAGGTCACCACCAGTAAATTCATTTCGGGATTGTGGGAGATGTGAGCCACCAACAGTTACTATTTGCCCACCTAATGGCGAAAGTTAAAGGTCAGATGAAAATTGCATATAATGTCCTGCGGTTCCATCTCTTTATATGAAAGCAGACCGAACCCAGACAGTCACCTTTAATGAAAATGTGTTCTAATGCATCAACTGCTGAGGGAAAATGGGTTGAAATGCATTTAAATGATCGCATGTGCACTTAAGCTTTTAAACAGCCTCTTCTGAAATGCATATTTCCATCTCCTCATAATGCTGGGAAACCAGTATCGATGCTGCCGGCTTTCTGTTTGTCTGGAATACAAAGTCTTAAAACTTGTTGTTGTTTCAACAGGGCCATGTGATGTGTTATGGTCACCATAGTATCTGCAGAAACATCAGAAGCCAGTGTTTACAATAAATGTACCACCGGTGCAGATGGTGGAGTCCATTGCCCACAGGGGAACGCAACACCTCTGATTACATTTTAAATGTTAAGCAGCTGAACTGTAAGAGAGCGCAGCCTGATGTACAACCTGCCCAAAAGAATGAGCTCTACAGTAAAAGCAAATGTGGGTTGCTTTTGCTTGCTGAGCATCTAAAATTCCTCTGACGTTTTACAGCTTAAGGTTGAAACTCTGGCTGATTATCATTTTGCCTGCAGCAAGGTCAGCACAGTCACATTTCAATGGACATAATCCCAGCAGTCTTGTTTTGGTCGGGACCAGAAGCTTTACTTTTTTTTTCTCCACTCTGAAACAACATTAAATTTGGATTTTCATTATTATGCCATAAAAAGTTTGAAACTAAATGGGTGAAATGGAATTGACAGGCAGATTAAATGTTAAGGGCAAATAGTGACTCCAGAAAAAAGGCTGCATTATTAGTTGTTTTTTTTTAATATATATAAATACTCATTCATTTCACAATGTTAAAGATGTATCAGACAGACAAGGAAGAGCAATTATAAGATGAATATATGGTACCTGTCTGCTGAGTAATTAAATAATACATGAATCATATATTTAAATACACGTCAAGGTAGCGTGTCTGACTTCTTAAAGTGACCAGACGCAATGAAATTGCCTTAAAAGCACATAGTGTTCCCTAACAGAAAGATCAGGGCATTCTGTTTGAAATTCATTGAGTCTGAATTGAGTTATCAGTTTTATGGGAGTGTGCAGGCACACTGCATCTTTAAATCAAGTCTTGAATATCATCATTCTGCTAAGCCCTTCTCGTCCTCCTACTTTGCCACTCTTTCTCTCTCTCTTTGCTCTCAGGTGGAGTTTGGGTAGGGTTCTGGTGTTGTCCTGGACTTATGTGGGGTTACTGCTGTCTCTAGCTCCAGCTAGCACAGCTGCATAACATCTATTCATTACGCTGAGATTCAAAAGGCCAGGTGAAACTTCCACTATTTCCCATAATCTGATTTTGCCTTCTCGTTCTCAAGGTGTGTGCTTTGGCTGTTTCATGTAAAAAGTAAAGACTTTCCTGAAAAACTAAGATGGCTGCTGTTTGTCTCGCTTACCTGGAAATTCCCTGCATGTCTACTGTCCACTGTCACTGCCTCCCGCCTCACCCACCTGAGAGTGCACAAGGTAAGTACGAGTAAATGAGAGCAATAAAATCTCAATCAGACTTTCTCTCTGGTGACCCGCTGCTCGGCCTCTGCACTGTAATTTCATTCTCTAATTGTGTTTGAGCTCTTTTAATAAAATTGCACTGGTCTTCAGGGTTTTGAGTTTGAGTCCATTTATTCATGCAAATATGACACTGAGATACTTCATAAAATCTTTGATATGGTAACTAACATTGAAGACATGACAATCACATCAATATGGATGATCACAGCTAAGTGTCAAGTGAAATGTTTAGTAAGACTTTTTTTATTCACTAAATTAAGCCTTTAAAAGTCAGAAGCAAAGGAAAATGGGGAAAAATGTGCAGTGATTTATTGAAAGACGTGCAAACATACATGGAAACACAGTAGAAGCGGCAAAGACTGGGTTTTACGATTCTTCAACACAGCCTGAACTTGCTTGGGCAGCTTTATTGTAATTTCTTTGAGTAGTCTTCAGGAATAGTTCTGCAGGGTTCTCAAAGGACATTCAAAGCTCATCTTTGGATGTTGGCTGCCTTTGTTCCGTTTACTGTCAAGATGATCTCACACTGCTTCAGTAACGTTGAGGTCCTGGCTCTGGGGATGCAGATCATTTTATGAATCACAAGTGGACTGCATCCTGCTATCCCGATTTGACTTGTCATTTTCACTCACATTTCTTAAAAGGCCGTTCCCAAAGGAAGCGACTCAGATGCACAGAGAACGAGACTGGCAGCAAAAAGATTGAAAAGTAAAACTGAGATTCCAACACACAAGGCCAAGGACTCATTACTCCACATTTATTCTATATGCACAGCTGTTTATAGTTTATTATTATTTTTTACCTTTTATATAAGTTAATAGTCATAATGTCAGGAGAAATACTATTAATGACTAAAAGAAATTAAAAGAAGAGAAGGACATTTCTTTTTCCAGATTCAAGTATTGGTTTGTTCCACTGATTTTCCTTTTTTAGATTTACTTTACCAAAGAAAAAAGGAAGAAGTCTGATATTTAAAAGAATTTGAGTTACCAACTGGCTTTGTAGAAACAGTGTTGTCTCTACACATAACAGACAACTTAGTAAAAAAAAACAAAAACAAACAAACACAGTTTTAAATTGTATCTTTAAGCACTTTGTTGGTTGTGCAGTGTATTGAGGAGAACTGAGGAAACAAATCACCGTCAATATGGACAGAGGAGGTCAGGAGAGTGTCTACATCCATCTTTAAAACACACTGGAGGCTTTGTCATCGTTTGGGGCTGCATTTCAGCCAGCAGTGTTAATGATCTTGTCAAAATCAATGGAATTATAAACGCAAAAAGCATGGTCATATTTTAATCCACTGTGTAATATCATCTGGAAAGTGTGTGATTAGCAAGAGTTACATTTTTCAGCATGACCGTGATCCCGAACACACTGCCAATGATTCATCCATGAAAAGAAAAACACACCTTTGACACTATCAGTCATGGTTCGGCCTCCCCAGACCTCAACATTACTGAAGCAATACAGGATTAACAGAGCAAAACAAAAGGCAGCCAGTATCCACATATTGTATTTCCACGTGTGTTTCACTCAGTCATTAATCTCTGCACCTAGTTCCCATTTCCTAGTAACATATAAAATATAAAAATATAAGGAAACGACGTGTGATTCAGGACTTTTGCACAGTACTTTGTCTTTATGGTTTCTTGCTAACTGTAGCGTGTCTTATCACAAAAATATTTACGAATTTATACATTGAAGATAATAATCAATCAGAATTGATCAGAATACTTTAATAATTCCGAAGGGAATTATGTGGCAAACACTCTAAGACTTACTTTGTCAAAGTAAAAGACAAAGAAATAAGTAAGAAGAAAGTTAAAGTAAAGAGAAAAAGCAGGAACAACTGGTTGACGCATGCGCACTTAAAGGTATATAAGGTAGACTACAAATGCTTCCGAATGACTCAAAAAGTTAAATATATTTTCTGTTGAATTTGAAGTGAGAACAGCTGCTTTGTTGAGATCTCACCGGCCGGATTTGCCTGCCTTCAGTAATTTCCGGATAGCCATGTGTATTTCACTCAAAAGTCAACGTCACGACAACGGGCTCACTGATTGGTCGCAGGAAGCACGGGGCGTCATTTGTCGTCTCCCATTGGTTGCAATGTTAAATCTCCTCTCTCTGATTGGCCGGGAGCATCGCTTTGCTATTGGCTGATCTCATGCACCGACAATTTGAAAATCGGTGTTTTGCGTTCAGAAGTGCAGGAGCAGCTGAGAGACAAAGGTTAGCAAAATGTGTTTAAAAACAGCGGTAAAAGGTTGATTTAAACCCGGGTCGCATATTCAGCCTCGTTGTTTGTTTTGGTTGAGTAATATAAGCACGGCTGCTTCTGAATTCAGGCTTTCTGAAACAATAGTAGCGTTTCCTCTTTGTAAGATTCATGCACTCTTGCAGCTACAGTGATATTAGTTTTATTGTTAATTCATGTTAAGTGTTGTTTTTGTGCTCAGAGTCGCTGTGATGTTATCGGGAGAGGACGGCGCACAGCTTCAGTGCACTGTGACGGTGGAGCAGCTCAACAGCTCCGGACAGGCGACCCGGAGGCAGGTCATCCGCAAAGCCTCAGTTATTCTGGGCCGGAATGAGTTTCAGGAGATCGTCCTGCGAGTCCACGACGGCAAAGTGCCGCAAAGCTACCATCTGAAAGAGTTCAAACTTTTCACCAAGTTTGCCAGAGATGGGAAGTGCACCGTGAAACTGGTCCCTGAAAACATCCAGGTCCTCATGTCAAACTGTCCGACTGACCAGCTCAGCCTCTTTCTCAAAACCCTGAGCATCAAACACCAGGCCTGGCAGGGCAGCAAGGCTCTGAGCAACCGAGAGAAGCTCAAGGCTGGCCTGCCCCGCAGCTTCGAGGCCATCAGCCCCCTGCAGCAAAAAGACATCCAGAAAGTCAATGAGCTGAGAAGTAAAGTGGCTCCTAACGGACTGACAGACCGCACTAATAGGATGACAGCTGCAGGTACAGGACAGCAGGTCAAACGCTCCAGGAGTGACTGTAACTTCAGCCCAGTGAGTTGTACACATAGCACTCCCTCCCATTTACATTCAGGTTGCTTCACATTAAACTGCAAGACTGTTTCCCACAGGAGGCACTGGTGTCCTGAACACATTCTCTCTGTTCACGCTGTGGGTTGCACTTGAAGAAAGATGTCAGCAGATATTGTGATTGTTCTAGGTAAAGGCCAACCCGAGTAAGAAGCCCATCCTCTCTTTACCATCACGCAAGCTTAACAAAGAGCAGGCTGCTGTTCTCAGTGCAGTGCTGAGTGGCAAGAATGTCTTTTTCACCGGAAGTGCAGGTAAAAAGTGCAAAGATGAAGCTTCACAGCGACGACACTGAGAAAATACTTGTTTTGCCTGACTGTTCTGCTAAATTACAGGCTGCATCTTGTTTATGAAATGCCTTTTGTGACATTTTCATCAACACAGCCTGGTGTAAATATTGCTTGGGTGTGTTTTCAGGTACAGGAAAGTCCTTCTTGCTCAAGAGAATCATGGGATCTCTCCCACCAAAGAGCACTTTTGCCACAGCCAGCACGGGAGTGGCTGCGTGTCACATCGGAGGAACAACGTTACACAGCTTTGCTGGTCAGTTAATTATCTGAAGTGTGTTAATATAATCACTGGGACTATTTGAAGCTCAATTTATTTCCCACGACATCAACAAGATGACACAAATAATTGGTCAATTTACAGGTATCAAATTTTTTTTTTAAAGCCTTTTCTAAAACTGAAATGGGAAAATTGGTTATAAGCACAAACATAATTATTCTGCTGATCCTTTTCTTGAAGTCGACTGTTAGAGCACCTCCTCTGCTAATCAGAAGGTCTGAGGATCCTTGGCTCCCCTAGTTTGCATGTATTAAAGTGTCCTTTGGCAAGATGCTGAACCCTGATTTGCTTCCATTGGAGTGTGAGGTCAAGTGCTTAGCCTTAAGCAAACAAAAAGCACTCAGATTAATGTGTGTGTGGCAAGAACGCACTTTGAATGCTCAAATCGGATAGAAAATGTAGAAAAAACATTATATAAGTACAGGCTGCTTATTTTGGCTTGAAAGTATGTTAAAATTACAATTTTAATCCCTCCTCAGGCCATTTAGTGTAACCAGCAGTCTAAACACTCATGTTCTCAATGCGATAAAATGGAAAAAAAAAAAGTTCTGTTTTCCTCAGGTTTTAGTGGATATAACTGATAAATATGGATAATCATTTTAGCCGTCCTTATAATTGGCCCCTTCTTTGTTTCTTTACTCGATTAATTAGAACCACATCCTTGGACTTATTTCAATGTCTGCTTGATGCCCCATTTCACTTTTATGAATCTTTAAATCTTTGAGGCGGGCTCCTCGGATATCTTTTCACTTTTTAACAGACCTTTTTAATTAAATCTTAATATACAGTAGGATGTGAGCTGAGTATTTGCAAGGGTGTTAATCATTTTTGTTCTTTCTGGCTATCTTCTTTCTTTCCATTCTCTGAATCATTGCTCTTTCCAGGTATTGGCTCAGGCTCTGCCCCACTGGAGCAGTGCATCGAGCTGGCTCAGAGGCCCGGGGTGCTTCAGCACTGGACTAGCTGTCGACACCTCATCATTGATGAGATTTCCATGGTGGAGGCTCAGTTCTTTGACAAGCTTGAGGCGGTAGCTAGGTGAGTATGGCATTCAAAGATGGGCAACGTGACTGAGATCTAAAATTACTTTATAATGTTAATTTGTTCCAAAATGTAAATTTACACACTAGCATAGTCCTTAGTAAGTGTTTGCTCAAAGGCTGGTTTTGTTAGAGCTGAAGTCAAAAAGATCTTTTAATTTTTAATATTATTTTACTTTTCTATTTTGGTGGCAGTAACAAGCCATTTCAAATTAGATCAGCAGTATTATAAAATCCATAGACATAAATTATAAAGTGAATCAATTAAAACCCTTTTAGTCAATTCATAATATTAATGTTTCATAAAATAAGTTCACTTGGTTTGTTTTGGAAATTATGTTAATCATTTTAGTTCATGCTAACCTCAGAATATTACTAAAAACTTGCCTAAAAACAATGTACACATGTGGGGGAAAATACAGAAAGGAAATCTCTGCAAAGACTCCTGTGAAAAACTCATTTTCACTTGATTCTCTGCAGCCAAATGAAAAACTAATTTACAATTTTCTACTTCAACAGGAGTTAAGAGGGTAGGTAGAATTCAGGTGCTGCTAATCAAATGCATAAAATTAATTAAACATTATCATGTTTGAGCATCTCTATAAAAGCAGAGGTTTGGCCAGTTTTCTGGTCTGCAGCATTCACGTGTGTTAACACAAGTGTTTGACCCAACAAACCTGAACATCAGACTGTGCGGTGCTCAGGGAAATTTAAAACAGAGTTCCATCTAAACAAACCACAAGACTTCCGAAACAATGACCTTTGCACAGATGAGACTGAAGTGGTGATGTCTGCTCATACCACACAGAACCACATTTAGAGACACTCAAACACAGCCTATCAGCACAAACGCCTCATAAAAACTGGGGGTGTGATGATTTGAGCTTGGTTTGGAGCCAAAGACATGGACACTCTGGTGTCACTGATGGAACCACAAACTCCTCTGTGAATCAAAGTATTCTAGAGTCAAATCTGAAGTCATTTGTCTGACAGACAAAGCTTGGATAAAACTCCTTGGAATCTTGCAGGTCGGTGAGGAGGTCTACCGAGCCATTTGGAGGGATCCAGCTGATCGTATGTGGTGACTTTCTTCAGCTGCCTCCAGTTTCTAAAGGAAAAGAAAAAGCCAGCTTCTGCTTTCAGGTCAGATCATAGTGGAGCCTCTTAGACGTTTAGGTAACACTTCACAATACAGCTTGCAACAAAGGGTCTAACTACCCCCTGTATTTCATTTTAAATGACAATGTAATTATATTCACCTACAAATAAAATAAAAATGTAGGTACATTAGAATGAGGCGGTAACAAGTCAGGAAACAGAATTATTAATTATACTGCAAGTGTGTAAATAATTAGAAGTAATGTGTAAGTAATTTTCAAGTATTGCATAACTTTGGGTATTTATAGAAAAGGAGACTCTGATATTAATTTTAAGTACTGCATATGTAATTTTAAATTGTGCCCAGCTTCCAGGTATTTTACAGGATAAGAGACGGTCCTTTCCTGTACACTCATTTTGAAAGTTATGTTTGAACAGTGATTGTGAAAGGGGAAAAAACTATGAGTTCACATACGCTTCCAAATTTTGATGGTATTTACTTTGTTTTTTTGGCCCATATTACATTTATATTGGTAAATTGGTAAATAAAAGGACATTTCAGTAATAGAACATCCACTATGCACTGGCTTACTTTGAAGAGCAATTTTTAAAAGATGACAATATCATATTTAATGCATTTATTTATGTGAACTAGATGTTAGAGCTGTGATTTCTATGGATTGTAAAGCGGTTACTTTTCTGATGCTGAGGATGCACTGAGTCGTTGCTTCTTCTTCTTTTTTTCAAAACTGTCTATTCTGTTCACGAGCCAGGTTCTGTTCTGCATATTTCCTCGAGAGCATTAATGGATGTTTGGGGAAGATGAACTTTTCCACTTTCTGACCCTTCAGGCCAGGAGTTGGCATAAGGTGATCCAGATCAATATGGAGTTAACGGAAGTACGGAGGCAAACAGACCAGAGCTTCATCTCCCTCCTGCAGGCAGTGAGGGTGGGGAGGTAACCCTGTTTCATTATCACATTTTGTTTTGTTCAACTAATGTAATCTCACCTGAAATTGTATTACATCATGTATACCATGTGGTTTCCACTTATGTACGTATGTTATAAACGTCATTGTAGCTGTTAAGGTTGGGCAGCTGGGCAGGAACATTTTTAAAGGAAGGTTGTTGTTGTTTTGTTTTTTTTGTCAATTAACACAATTCAGGGTGACAGAGGAAGTCACAGCCAAGCTGATGAAAAGCGCCTACCATCAGATTGAAAGGGACGGTATTCTAGCGACCAGGCTGTGCACACACAAAGATGACGTGGACCTCACCAACGAGAACAAACTCCAGCAGTTACCAGGTCTGAATTCTTCTGATTGCCCCCCCGCCCACAAAAAAAAAATTACATGTGTTACTTTGTTTGGCTTGGATCCAAGTGAAAATGGGCAACACATATGGCAACCTTGTTAAAATCCATTTCCTCTCAAGAGTGTGGTCTATCCTGCCTGGCAATTTGAGAATTTTATTTATTTCATTAACTGGCATAGACATTTCTGATCATCTGACCAAAGAATTAAAAAAAACTTGCAAAAATGCATAACTTTGTGAAAAGCTCCACAACTCTGACTCTTTTTCCTGCTGTTTCTATACATGCAAGTTGTGTTTACATCTGTTGTGCCTCCCCAAAAGACCAGTTTCACCCAAGATAAACCCCAAAGGGGTGCTTTCAGTCTCAACAGGGTGCTAATTTTGCCATTTCCTGTAGTGGTGTACCAGTATTTTCAAGGACACAACTATCCAGGAAACTTTGGAGTGTATTTGGCCGACAGTAGCACCAGATTCTATATATATGTTTAAGGTCTTTCCCCCATCACATTTACTGTCTGTTACCATATTCTTTTAAGAAGTACCACTACTTTTCAGTTGAATTAATCTCTCACTGCTCCTTAGGGTCAGCGCGTCTGTTTGAGGCACTAGACAGCGACCCAGTGCTGGTCAAGACTATAGACGCTCACAGTCCTGTCGGGAGGCTGATCCAACTCAAAGTGGGAGCTCAGGTGTGTGTGCGCGCGTGTCTGTGTTCCCAGAGAAAACGTTTTACTTTACACAAACCCTTTTTGACACCTCCTTTCCTGCTTGCTTGTATTTTTAAGGTCATGCTGACAAAGAACTTGGATGTTGCTCGAGGTCTGGTGAATGGAGCACGAGGCGTCGTGGTTGGTTTTGAGTCTGGAAAACACGGTCCGTACCTAACTGTGAACATATATTTGTTGAGAATCCTGTGTAAGCAGTGGCAAGAGAGGATTGCATATGATTAGTTTGACTTTTTAGGAAACACACTTGTCTACCTCCTTGGCTTCTTGCCCAATGCTGTTTGTTTCCGCAGGACTCCCACGTGTGCGTTTCCTGTGCGGCGTCACAGAGGTGCTGAAGCCAGAGCGCTGGGTGTTTAAGTCTGGTGGTGGGATCCACCTGAGCCGACAGCAGCTGCCACTCAAATTGGCCTGGGCCATCTCCATCCACAAGAGCCAGGTCAGTACACATTCGGTGCTCACTTCCCGATGATGACCATATATTTTCTTGGGTTTGTCTTTGATAAACTGTTTTCATGACTCATTTTTAATTTTTTAAAATTTTGTATTTATTAGTTAAAAACTGTGACGCACGGTGGTGCATCATTGCCTCACAGCAACATTTTAATCCACTGGGGTCTTTCTGTGTGTAGTTTGGATGTTTTCTGGGATTTTGCATGTCATTTGTTGTCAAAAACAAACAGCAAAAAAATGCCATGATTAGGTCTAATTCCAGCATCTCCCTTGAAGCTCAGCTTAGTTCACATTATTCACTTAGCCTCCTGGTTAACGTGAGAGGAAGGCAGAAGGCAATTTCAGAGGTGCAGATGGTGCTCAGTTTTATAAAACTTTCTTTTTAAAAAGAAAGTTTGAGTAGTGCTTTATCATTAGTCTAACGGCAGTTTGAATATGTTTATACTTGGATTATCTTGCATGCCAAATCATGGTCCGCCGCCTCGCAACAGCTATAAAATGGATTGTATTGAAATTTTGTACAAGGGATTCAAGCAGTGCCTGTTCTTTGCCTTAAACTCTTTGGACGTGTTTGCACTTGTTACTGGAAACACGTTTCCCTCCTTTTGTAACTATAAAAATATTATTTTAAACTTGATCTAGTCACCTGGTTTGCAGATTGTGAACATCATACCTGCTAAACATCTTTTTCCCCTCTGTCATCAACTTTGAAAAGCTGCACACTTTGTCAGTGTTCAGTGTAAGAAATTAAAAATTTGGGATAAAAATTAGAAAAAGGAATATATGGAATACAATGAATATTTAATTTACTCTATGTTCCACTACATGAAAATATTTTCCATCCAATATCTTTATTGCTTTTATTTTTATTAGTTTGGACTATTTAAAAAAAATGGAACAGTGGTGGCTATGCAGTAAAGACTACATAACGTAATCGCTACAATCGCTGACATATTTTTAAAAAACATTAATTCACATTGTGATCAATTTAAAAATCAGTCGATCACAGATTCCTGTTTGTCACTGTGAGCGAAGTAGAGTTCCTCTGTTTAACATGTTCTGAATGTACAGCTTGATTTCAAAGACTTTTTGTCTATGGCTGACATTAGTAAACAGATTGTAAAAGTAACAAGTTGTTTTGGCTTGACACACCACTAATTTGGTTTTCTTTTCACATCTTAAAATATACCAGAATAATATCTTTATAAATGTAAGATTTTTTTTTTTAAATCATCTTTTCATTTTCTGAGATTTTAACAGAGAGCAAGTAGAGTAAATTTGTGTTAAAGAGTTGGTCAGACTAGGGTCTGCTCTCCTCCTTTTTCTCTTGTTTTCTCCCTTCCTCACTGTTCTGTGTGCCACCTACAAAGCACAAAAACAACAGTATCACATAAAAAGTCCCACTGGCCATTTTAAATCTTATAATGATTGTATAACAGGCAGAGAAAACCAAGCTAGGCAAGACTAAGTGCAACAATTCTATTTGAGGGGAAATTGCTATAGAGGCCCAATCTAACCACAAGCTGTAACTCAACAATCACCAATCTTCTGCTCTGCTGCACTGACACAGTCAATATCCTGACCTCCATCTGAGAATCTAGCTAAAGGTAAAAGGGTCACCTCTGGATAATTGGGTTAATTGGTAATGACCAATAAGTGCAAGCCAGTGATCTACAGCAGACGTGTCAGGGCACAAGGGTATAAAAATCTGATTCCATACCAATGTCCTCACAGGGGAAATGGGTGACCTGAATAAATTATAATTCCAAGTTGGAGGTGTATACGCTGGTCAGGTGAATTTGAAAGTTTGATGCTCCTGGCCTGTCACCAATCTTATACTGTAGACTAAACAATTATATATTTTTGTTGTTGTGTTTCCCTCCACTTGATAAAAAGCTGGGATCTTGTAAAATTAAAAAATGAAATGATTTTATTCGCAACAAATCAAAAAGTACACATTAAAAATGTTTAAACGGAGACATTTTACCATGTCCTGAAAAGTATTAGCTCATGCTGAATTTGATGGGGGTGGCAAATGTCTCAAAGGTTGGGGGCAACAAAGGCTGGAAAAGTGGTACTAAAAAGAAACAGCTGGATGAACATCAGGTCAGGAACATTATTGGGTATAAAAAAACATAATAATAATAACAATAATAATAAAACATTCCTCTCCCCAAAGTCCAGCAGCTGGTCTCTTCATAGTACAGATGTTTATGGACTGTTGCTAAAAGAAGAGTGGACGCTACATGGTGGCAAGCATGGCCCTGTCCCAACCTTTTTTTTAATTTTATTTTTTAAGACCTGTGAGTAGTTTGAGTAGTCAGCTTTTGGGTTTTTCAAATGCTGGACTTCCATCAGTGCATGTGTTGTTTTTATTTAACAATGATGGCTGTCATGTTTGTTTTGAAGGGAATGACGCTGGACTGTGTGGAAATCTCTTTAGCTCGTGTGTTTGAGAGCGGCCAGGCTTACGTGGCCCTGTCTCGGGCTCGGAACCTCGAGGGTCTAAGGGTCATGGACTTTGACCCCCGCGTGGTCCGGGCAGACCCAGATGTCCTCCTCTTCTACAGAAAACTGAGGAAGGAGAGGTTGCTCATGCAGGTGAGGGCAAATATTACCAAATATTACCTTAGCTGTTGATTCATATCTCACATTTTCATTTTTATCACTTTCTCATGTTCATATAAGTAGCTGCCCAGCAATGGTTTAATGTTAAGCTCTGCAGTTTCACTTCAACGTTAAGTTTATGTTAAGCAGAACAAAATGAGACCAAATAACCAAATAATCTGGAGAGCTCATTTTTTCCCTAGAGTTGGTGAGATGGATCAAACTACACTGGAGTGCTGTGGATGGAAAAACTTCATTCACCAGCTGTACTTATGATCTTCTTTGTCCTCATTTTTCTCTGCAGGCCTCCATGGAAGACTTTGTTAGCAACAATAAAGAAAATGCATGGTGAGGCTGGCTCTAAATCCACTCTAATGATATGCACTATGTGCATGAGTTATTGAGCTATTTCACCATTTAACCTTATTTTCTTGAGACTTCAATCTACCATCTCTACTTGGAGTCACACTGCCACCATCTGCTCACTGTACTTTTTTTTTTCAGAGCTTATTTTTTTAAATTATTTTTTGCATGTATTCAAATAAAATTTTAGCCAAATTATTTGCGTGAAGTATTTTATCAGTCATTAATATTTAAGGGAGGAAAAACACTGAATTCAAACAATGACGCTCCTTGGCTTTACAGGTCTCAAGGAGAAAATAAAATCTATTGCTGCCTTTAGTCACTGAGTGGCAGCATCCACTCCTTACATTTTCCCACCCGTTTTGGGATGAACTAAGGGAATTAACAGTGTCTGTGTTAAAGCTGTGGGGAGAAAAAAAATGCTCTGAGCCAATTAACTTTTACCTCAACTGCTTTTCAAAACTTCCAAACGTGGGACGAGTGTTCCTGTGCATGCGCCATTAAATAGAAATGCCGTCAACCAGAGACCAATTTTGTGTTACCGTAAACATCAGTGAGAGCATTTAGCGTTGGTGGCTGGATAAAACTAATTAAACCATCAGTCATGGAGCCCACGTCTGAGGATGCAGACGCTTTGAAAAGAAGCAGCTGAGACTAAGTGGAATCCAAAGACAACCTTTATTTTCTGGTCAGCAGAGTGAAGTTATGACCAAACCTGAGCCGGTTTCCATTACTGTAGCAGCATACTTTAACATTCCACCTCATCACATTTTCATTACAGCCAATCCCTTCTTGATACGAATTTTTAGAGTGCATGCTCCAATATGTTATTAGCAGTATCGACATCAAGAGTCACTATCAGCTATATTAGTATGCACTGCATACAAACAGGTGTCAGGAACGTAGTCCAAGGAAATTCAGGAGAACAACAACAGGCTTCATTTGTGGATTATTTTACATTATCAGAAATCATATCGGGTCTACTGGACAGATTGTCATTTCACATTGTGGAACAGCTTGTGTGCGACCTGTAGAGACAGAAGATGGCACAATGAGCATCATCACTAGGAGAATAATCTTTCCTTTGTCTATTGCACACTTACACAATGGTCCCGCGCATGCAGGAAGTCAAAGAGTTCTTCTGTACACTCCTCCTCAGTGTTGGACCTTGTACTGACCCGGGCTTCACAGAGCTCCAGACGCTCCTTGTAGTGCACACAGTGTTCAGTCTCCTCACACTTAGCTCTTATCGCTTCTAAAGGGTCCTAAAAAGAAAGGAAGCCATGCTATTCATCAGGAAAATGATGGCAAAAACTCTGGTAGGAAAACCACAACTCTCAAACCATGAAGGTGATTTTATAATGAAGTTAGAGGTTTAATAAGCCAGGCTTTCTTTGTGCTCAAATAAAATGGGGTGTTTTATTCAATTCAATTTTATTTATATAGCGCCAAATCACAACAACCGTTGCCTCAAGGCAGACCTACAATAATACACACAGAAAAACCCAACAATCATATGACCTCCTATGAGCAAGTACTTTGGCGACAGTTGGAAGGAAAAACTCCCTTTTAACAGGAAGAAACCTCAGGCAGAACCAGGGTCAGGGTCAGGGGCAGCCATCTGCTGCGATCGGTTGGGGTGAGAGAAGGAAGACGGGACAAAAGACATGCTGTGGAAGCATCATATGACTCAAAATGATCCCTATGAGTGTTCCTCTACATCAGAAGCATGATTAAAATCTATAAAAAATAAATGCAAAGCTGTTTATTATTTCTGTAGAAAAATGTTAATCAAGTGATTTACTCTACAGAGCAATAAAACAAACCTCTGTGTTTGTGCTGCCGTTTATCTCTAACATCATGGCTGCGCTCAGAAATTTTAAACTGGATCCATTTAAATGGTAAATGGCCTGTATTTGTATAGCGCTTTACACAACCAGTCATCCACCCATTCACACACACATTCACACACTGGTGATGGCAAGCTACATTGTAGCCACAGCCACCCTGGGGCGGACTGACAGAGGCAAGGCTGCCGGACACTGGCGCCACCGGGCCCTCTGACCACCACCAGTAGGCAACGGGTGAAGTGTCTTGCCCAACCTTGCGCAACCTTCCGATTACAAGGCGAACTCCCAACTCTTGAGCCACGATCGCCCCAATTTAAACATTGATGGTTACTGTCCTACAGCCTAATAATGAAAATGTGGAAATTGCATTATTATTTTAGCAGATCAAAGTGAAATTAATTTGAATGTTTGAACAGTTATTCTGCTGTGTGTTCTGTGTTCTAGTAGGTGCAATACTATCAGTACAAAAGAGACTTAATAGCAGATTAAAACAAAATATAAAACATTTATACATGTTTTGCATCACCAAATGAATACATGCACAGGAGTCAGTGAAAATGCTTCAAACTGATTTTAACTCACAACTCTGAAGATCACCTCCAGACTAGGTTATATGTTTTCAGCATAAGTTACCAGGTACACAGAGAGCTGATATCCTAGCATATAAAACTCTGATTTTAAGCTTGAGATCCCTCACTAAGCCACTAAACTCACCTTGTTGTGCACCACTATGCTCATCTCAACAGCCATAGTTCCATTCCTAGCTCTTCCAGTAAACATGCAAGTCTCCTTGGTCATTACAGTAAAGATTTTAAGACCTATACATATATATGGAGATGTAAAAATCTGGTATTTTGATACATTTCTTTTCCTTTCAAACACAGAAAACAAACAGAGATCTCCAATATCCATTACTGGCATTTTGGGGGTTTTTTAATTAACTTATTTACACTGCTCAGATCAACTGGTTATTGTGTTTGTGGTGTAACAAACAAGTTTTGCCAGCAGGGAAGCTGCAGAGTGCCCTCTGGCGGGCAAAATATTCATCAACACTTATACCATAGGAGAAGGGTGTTTCTTTTGTTTGTCTTTTTTAAATAATAATTTGTCGTTTGCTGATTTGCTGATACCAATATACAGACACATAGGTAATATCGTCTGATAATACTGGCCCGCCGATAAATCAGTCAGACTTTGAATAGTAACCCATCGGCGCTTGAGGTTTTTTTCAACCTTTTGTCCTACATAAAAAGCTGTTTATCACCAGAATACATGTTTTTATAATAAATATTAATAAATAAATAAATAAATAATTACCACCAACTCTTCCTCCTCTTCTTCCTCCTCCTCCTCCTCAGCAGGGGCATCTTCCTCCTATTTAGAGACATTTATATCAATGTTTTAAAATCCAGTTACAAACCAACACAGCTTACAGATTTATAGGGCTTTTTTAAGTTTTGTGTACATTTTTATTAACTACGTTGAAGAATGTCCAGATATTGTAATCACCTCATAAAACTGTGCCGTATGAAAGAAACGCACTGAATCAGTCACAGTTAAAATAAGCAGTCTCTCAAAGTATTGTAGAGTATGTGAAACACCTTCAGCTGCCAGCCTCGTTTAATGCCGATAATTATATTTAAAGTCTTAAAAGGAGCTGACAGTAAACTCGAAGGGTACACCGCTAAGATGAGCAGCAGAGTTGGGTAACTTCGTCAAACACACACACAGACCAGTCTATAAAGACACAATACGATATTTTTCGGTACCTCATCGTCGGGGTCCCCGTGTGTGAGCATTTTTTTCTCGAAAACCATGGTTACGTCTGACAATTTTACAAAATAAAACTCAGAAAGCTGAAACTCCTCGGTTTCACTACTTCTGGTTGAGGACGCGAGGTCGGTCACACGCCGGAAACTACTAGAAGGATCACCGGATAACGTTTCTTATTGGTTCACTGAAATTATTGATGTCCCAGTGAACCAATAACAGATCTCCATTTTGTGTCAGGGCCTACCCCATTCAAATACTCAATGCATGCGGAACCATTGTTTAACTGTCAGCGCAAAGTCGGACGGAAAAAAAGCTGGGGCACGGCAAGATGGCGCTGCTCTGGGACACCAGCCTGCTGTTAAGAAAAGTTAAAGATTTAAGATGTTTGACACCCAGACGACACCGAGTGAAAGAGAAATGGGTACGTGCTCAACGGGAAGATAGAAAAAAGCATTTGTATAAGTATAACACAGAGCAGGCATCCTGAAAAAAATCTGATGACTGACAGGAATTAAAGAAAAGGAAAATAAATAACTGACGTTAATAATACCAGACAGTATTTGCATTTAGATCTCGTGTAGCTGCTAAACACAGTCGAAAAGAAAAAAAAAATTGTAAACTCGGTAACATATTATATTATTTAAATAGTTTAGTCTGTTACTGTCTTGGAGCAACTGTAACCCACATAATTTCCTTAGGGATTAATAAAGTATTCTGACTCTGAGGTTGTACAGGTCTAACGACCTTGAAAGTCAATATTTGCCTTGACCACCTTTATTCTTCAGCACAGTAGGAACTCTCTTATTAGTGTGGATGCTGATTAAGCATCCACAGTATTGAGATCCTAATCTTTATTCAAGCTTATTGTCATTTCTTTAAGTAATCTTCAGAAATAGTTCTTTGGGCTTCTTGAAGGACATTCAGAGCTCATCTTTGGATGTTGGCTGCCTTTTGTTTTGTTATCTGTCAAGATGATCCCACACTGCTTCAGTAACGTTGAAATCCGGGTTCTGGGGAGGCCCAATCCATGACTGATAGTGTTCCACTTTGTGTTTTTGTATTCATTTTGTATTTGCTTTTATTATCCTGTTGCCAGTCAGACACTTCCTAGATGTGTTGCAAAGTGGATTAAAATTTGACCATACATTTGTGTGTTCATAGTTTCATCCATTTTGATGAGATCCCCAACACCCAACATGACTTTCAGATACTGTTCACATTGTAGATAGTTTGGGGGGTTTTAGCCCCTTTTTTCTCGAGTTGTCCAGTTTCTTTGGTGAAATCAGTCCAAAAATGCTGTTTTATGTCTATCAAACTGTTTTATCTTTGGCATTTTTTTTATACATTCAACTAAAGAAATGGGAAGAGTTGATGTGTTTTGTGACAGCCTGGCAGTAACAAAGTGCCTAAAGATACAATTTAAAACTGGTTCTTTGCTAAGTTGTTTTTTATGTATAGATACAACCCTGGTTCATCCTTTGAGACAGGAGACTTTTTTGTTCTGGAATGATTCATAGGTCAGTGTTGAGTGGCTTAACAAAAAGAAAACTTGCCTCTGAAAATGGTCAGGTACATATATTTGTGCACAGATGTACATTATAGGTCTACTCTAATTTTACGTGTATTAAAGACAGCTTTCCACTCTCCTGGGAATTTAAATTTTATATTGAAATTGGCACAAAGAGAGCATGGATAAACATGAACATTTATATTAAATGTCGTCCTCCTTTGCTCTCTGACAGGCTGCTACACGTCCCAAGCTCCCACCCACCAGACTGGCTGTGCATCACTTTGACGCCACCTACAGCACCCAGCTGGGGCAGCTGTGGCCCTCAGTGCGACTCGCCATGCTGTCAGAGAGAAAATATGGAGCCCTGCTCAATAATTTCTCCCATAATGCTGTTCTGGCAGAGCTCAAAGCTCAGGGATGCATAGATTTCATCAGTGAAAGAGAGAGAGAGGGTGAGTGTGCCAGCCGTCACAGTCACAGTTATGGTTATTGGTTATTACTAATGACAGAAATACTGTGCTGTGGCAATCTCTGATGCTCTGAAGAGTTCAGAAAATTTTATGAAGATAGCACTGGAGTGTGAATGACTTGATTTAAATTCATTCAATAGACTGTTTGCTAAAACATTTCACTGGGAAAAGTCAATACCTTAGTAATTAACACTATTAAAAAGTCACTTATATCATCTAGTGACTGGCATATAATTTGCAGTTCCTTCTTGCTTGGAGGAAAAATCAGAGGAACCTAGTGATGTTTCCATGAAGAGCTCTGACGTTGATGGTGAGCAGCTATCTCTAAGCCCAAACATCAAGTGTTTAGTGTTTCCGAGAGGCGACGTGACACGATTCAAGCCTGCAAGGTGAGCAATATTTCCTATGCTGCTACTAACAACAGCATCTTCTACCAGCGTGCAGTCTGATCCTCGGTTCTCTTTTCTCCTCTTCAGGCCAGACAAGAACAGCCTGTTGGGTTACTACCTGATGGACGCAGCATCTCTGCTGCCCTGTCTCGCACTGGATGTTCAAGAAGGTCACAGCGTGCTTGACCTCTGTGCTGCTCCAGGAGGCAAGACCCTGGCTTTGCTTCAGACCCAGGCCATCAGTAGGTCAAACTACTTTTACCCTTTTTCAGTTTGTTTGTTTTTTGAATCACTCTTTATATTTACTGGTTATGTGTTTGCTGCTCTGCTGTTAACCTTCCACCTGTTTTGTGTTTATGTCGAAGGGTTTTTGTGCATAAACGACAGCTCAGTGTCTCGAACACTACGACTGAGGAAGGTCCTCCACAGCTATGTTCCTAAGCAGTTATTGACAAATGAGAACCTGCGCATCACCTCCTTCGATGGCACTAAATGGGGGGAAATTGAAAGCAACACTTTTGACAGAGTAAGCCAGTGCCACATTGTCACATTGTCACTCATCCTATTCACATGTTTTGCTCTTTGTCATTATGTTTTTATTCAAAAACTCTTAGTTTTGTTCAGCTTTTCCTTTTTTTTCTCTAAATTCAGGTCCTTGTTGACGTTCCCTGCACAACAGACAGACATTCACTCATGGAGGACGACAACAACATATTCAGTAAGAGTCGGACTGGGGAGAGACGCAGGCTGCCGCAGCTACAGCTGGAGCTGCTGCTGTAAGTTTGGTGGAAATGTGAACAAAATGGGCTTTGAGGCTGTTAAAGCTTCTGTGGTTTCATATAAATATGCACACAATTAAGCAAAATAACAGCTGGTAGTGAAAACCTTTATTTAGATGTAATGTAAATTGAACCCTCTGTGTATCCTGCAGAGCTGGAATCCAGGCCGCTTGTCCTGGTGGGGAGATCCTCTACTCCACCTGCACGCTCTCACAGAACCAGAACCTCAGTGTGGTTGAACAGGCTATCTACCAAGCTCGAGAGAAAGATGGCATCCATCTACAGGTTAGTGAGACACTTTTTTTGTATTAATAAGAAATGTATCAAAGTGGTGGCGCAAAGAAACTGAAATTACACCTAGAATAACTGTCCGTTTTTCTTTTATTTCATCATATCTCCATCACATCCACACTCAGGTTGTGGATCTGAGGCCCCTGACGCGGATGTTCGGGAACACCTTCCACTTCGCTCCGGACCTCCACCTGGGGGAGATGGTCATCCCGCACCTAGCAGCTAACTTTGGACCCATTTACATGTGCAAGCTAAAGAGGCTGACGTAGGCTGTCGACTGTTGCACAAGTTCGCCTGAGACTTTCAAATACTGAGCAACTCTGCTGCCAGATTTAGAGTCCGCTGGATTTGCAAACTGCTTCTGGTGGACCCGGGCTTTCATCATAACTGTGTTCTGGAGCTTTTTGAAGCCTTCTGAGCCAGCCATGACTCTCAGAGACGTTTCTCTTTTTTCCTGTTTTCTCAGTCCTATATGATTACTAAGCCTTAACGCTGGGTCACCTTTACAGGCTACACAGCAAATGTAAATAATATCAGTTTTAGATTGTTCAGGTAAAGCATGAGACGAACAGGAAAGAGATTTTTCTCAGTGCAGAAGTGGATCAGTGAGGACAGGTGACTCTGAGCGCACAATATCCTATCTTAATCCTTAATCCACTTTTTTGCGGCTTGCTAGTAGGGTCCTTATGCTTTAAAACTAGCTGCACAAGCTGATGAATGACCTCTTGTTAGTTTCAAAGGGACGTGAGGAGTACTTCCTAAAGTCTGGCCTGCATTGACCCGTCCCTTCAATGTCCTCATCATTCATGCTGGTCCTCATTATTGATGCGGAAGCCCTAAACTGCAGTTAAACGAATAATTAAACTGAGCTTGCACTGCATTAACTTATTGACGATGTGGATGTTTAGGTTTTTTTATCCATAAACAATTCAAATTAATGTAACTTAAAGTTACATTATCACTAGAATTCACCTGAGGGTACCAGAGTGTTCTTTGCACAGATCTTTTCTACTGTGACATATTAAAGAGATGTGACACACAGCCAGGATATGCATATGATAGTGTGAGAAAAAGTCAAATAGCCATTTAATAACTTGTTAGTCAGTACTGTACATCTGTACATTCATATCACATTTTGAGTGTGATTAAAGATTAATATTAAAGTCGTGTTTGTCTAAAATTGATCATAAGTTAAAGGCGATAGCTACAAGAAAACAATGGACAGAGGATTAGGAATACAATTAGGAAGGATGTGTCATTTTGTTTAAAGGTCTCCTCCACTCATATATAGCTATTTATGAGTTGCTGTTTAATTTTTGCCCTCTAGGTGTCAACAGTAGACCAAGAGCACAAGCGTCCTGTATCTTCCTTGTCCACTAGAGGACACTGAGTGTATATATGTGGAAATGCTGCTGTAATTTCACTATGTGTGTTTGTCCTCCTGTACTCTGTCAGCTGCACAGGGATGATGTTTGTGGTTTGGGAAAAAAACACAAATTTCCATCAGAATTACCTGCTCTCTTTAACTCGGCAATGAAAATGGGCTTGTCTTGTTCTTTGCTTATTCATCAGGTTTGATGGCTTTGCCTAATAATGCGATATATGGCTGTGTGAGAGGAGGGCATAATGAACAGGCAGGTAATGACTTCTTTGACCATTTGGCTTCTCACATCGAATCTGCGCAGCTTTCATTACTATAGCTGGATTGAGTCCGTTTTTGCATCGACATCACTCAGAGGTGAAATGTTTCCTCTTATCACAGCCTAATGTGAGCGCAGAGGTGCCTCTTTTTCTTTTTTTTTTCCATCACACCGCCGATGACCCTTTATGTTGTCCTGGCCCGGGCAATGTAGCATGAAAAAAGGTGTGTGTCTGTGTGTGTGCGTGTGTTTCTTAACGAGTCCACCATCCACATCCCACTGTCATTAAGCTGCTCCGGAGCTGACTCCCATCCCCGTGCCGGGATGGACGTCAGCCATGCGGCTCCCAGATGAACATTAAAGAGGCAGCAGAGAGCTAAAATGGGACGACTCGCCCTGTTTTGCCCCTCCGCTTTTTTTTATTCCACAGATGAGTGCAGATAATTTTCTGTGCGATTGTGAGTGATTACTGTATTACTGCGGTAAAAGGGGGATGTATCGGGGAATGCAGGGGGAATTAATGACACATAAAAACTATTTTTGTATTGACTGCGTTCGTCCCCAGGGCCTCAAATGCCTCCTCGCATATCTTGTGATTACCTAAACGTATTGTAAATATGTGTTTCCTATGGGCTCCTACATAAATTTACATGTTTTAACACTCAGGAGACGACAGACTGTTAGAGATGAGTTACTCTCTATTCTGCCTGTCTATAGACTCGACTGGCTGCCTGCTTTATTATTGAATTAGCCAATGAAGCGCTGTGCGTTTGTGTCCCTGTGTGTAAGCCTGTGTTAGGGAGACATGCTGTGTATTAGAAAGATGAATATTGTGGATTTAACTACACACCCACATGCTTCCGCTGTGTTTTCTAGTACAATTTTTGCTAATAAACCTGCAAAAACACTAACGGCTTGATGTTTTCACCTTGTGCCTCACAAGCTCGGAATGAATGTTAAAACTGAGCATCTACAGCAGGTTGTTTTAATAGTTAAATCAGTGTTTGTGCCGTCAGTGGTTCAAAGTGAACTTTAAGGTGTCTGTTTGGTAAAGACGCACAATGTAGCAGGTTGTAGTAGTTAAGCTGCTCTTCCTGCTGTGGAGATTCCAGCCCAGAGGTGAAGTTCAGACTCGTGTCCCAGCTAGCAGCGGGGCAGAAGATCTCAGCAGTGGGGGTCTTTGTTGCAGATACATTAATGTAGACTTGAGCCCAGCAGGATGTGCTCTCTGCTGTTCTCAGCCACAGAGTGCACAGAAATGCTATAGAGTGTGCGTTTTTTTCCCCCCTCTTCATTTTCAGAGTGCAGCTGTTCGTCTCTTTACTGTTCAGCTCCACAGCTCGCTCATATTTACAGGCATCCAGTCGTCTATTTACATTTTATCAGAAGATCATTTGCACGTTGTGTTTTCTGATGCTTGTGTGGAAATGTTAGAAACTTGAGAGAAGTGGAGACGGACTGAGAGCAGTCGGCCTTCCTTTTTCTTTAATTTTCAGAGTTTTCCATTTTGAATAATTTATAATTACTCAACAGTTACACTGGAACAGTAGATCTACAGCCACAGCAGTGAAGCAAACCTCAGCAATAGACACATACAACGTTTTATACACACTGAAAATACTTGTTTTATTTGTTTTTAAATGTTGTAAATGAAGATACTTTTTAAAATAAATAACAAAAAGAATTTTGGATGGATTTTCTACACACCTACAGGGGTCTGTTTTCAGTGACTATAACTACTGTGTTACCTGTTGAGTTTATCATGCAAAGGTTTTATCCATATCAACCTTACAGTTTGACCCGACAGGCCCAAAACGGCACCGTACCATTTAACGGTGGGCCATGAGTTATTTTCATAAAATGAGGTTCATATACTAGACGCGTTTTCACTGTGTAATCTAAGCATCCGTCGACAGACTCGATGCTCCGTGAAGTGGCTGGGAGAGCTTGGTTTAGTGAAGCCCACATTGGAAATGCACCCCAAGGTTTAGACTGCAGCCAGATTAAGAAGAGAGAGAATGGGGGTTTTCTTCTCTTTAAGAAGATTACCCGGGAAGGGGCGAGATGGCAGTCAGAGTGTTTAAGAGAAAAAGGACAAGAAGAAAATGGAAGATGAAGTGGAACTAAAGGAGGGTGGCCCTGGATACACAGTTTAGCCACCTGTTGTCTGCCTCTTGATATCACTCGCTTCTTTGTTTCTCTGTCCACGTAACCCATTTCCCTCTGTTTGTGTCTTTGAAAAGTGTTAGGGAAAGTGGTAACAATTGTTTCCACTTTTTGGCAGCAAATATGAGTTAAATGACAAAGCCTTTTTTTTTCCTGTGCAGCTGTGAGTCTGATTGTACTTGTGCTTCCCTCTCCCTTATGTTCGTGCTGGTGGTTTCCAGGAGAGCTTTGATGTGTATCTGGGCAATGCACTATTAGAGGGATTTCCCCGGTTCTGACAGCTCAGAGAATATGCTGCGAAATGGCAATGCCACTGGGCTAAAAGAATGCTGGAAACAGGATTAGGATCATATTCTGGCAGACCCTGTCACCTACTCAATGGGCCGAGATTTCCAACGCTGGCAGTTTTCATTCTTGCCATGGTTTAAACCTTTGAGAGAACCATGGAGAGGAGGGAGAAAAAGCACTGATTGAATGGTACACTGTGATTTTTGTGTGGGGGGTCTTGCTCTGAGGGGCTCTGTGTGTGTGTGTGTGTGTGTGTGTGTGTGTGTGTGTGTGTGTGTGTGTGTGTGTGTGTGTGTGTGTGTGTGTGTGTGTGTGTGTGTGTGTGTGTGTACATGACAGAGACTCAAACTAACAAGTCCAGAAAAAATAAAACAGAAGCATATTTGCTTTTTACAAACTAAAAGTTTGCAAGACTGGATGGATTTTTTTCACACACACACACACAGAACACACACATCGCCATCACTTGCTTTAAGGAAAGTAAATGGGCATCTTTAACTGCCTACAAATAAGTGGCTATGGCCTCAGTGAATGTACAGCCCTGAGTGTTAGAGATGGAAGCGCCTGATCCAGCATCAAGGGCTCAACACACTTGACCCTGCAGCAGTACAATCAAGCAATCCCTGTTCAGCCCCCCAGGGTGTGTGTGTGTTGGGGGGAGGAATGGGTGTTAAGGGGGAAAAAAGTGAACATTTGGAACAAGACTATTGTTATGTTCTCTGGTCCAAAGCCCCATGGGAGGAAATCCTGCCATGTACCTGGACAGATTCCTCCTCTGGATAACAAGGACATTCACTTTGGATGCAGACATATCAGTCACACATCAGCATGCCCTTGGCTGAGGACACGCGCGTGTGTGTGGTGTAATAAAACACAACAAGGTTTAGGGTGAGGTGTTACACCCACATTAACGCTGCTAATCTGGTGAGATCATTATCCCCTTCTGTCCAAATTTTGGGAAGCGGTCGTTCATAACTGCAGCCAAGGTGCATTAGTTATTTACACACACGTATACACACACACACTGAGAGGGACATATGTATGTATATATATATATTCAAGGCCAATTCATTTAAGAGCAGAACAATGTCACATGCAATACATGTAAAGTTTACTGTGAGAGGAGCAAGGGCGTGCTTTAGAGGATGTGGCAGAGATGCCCAGTTGCCCTGAGTGTCTGCGAGTGTTTGTGTGTGCGTGTGTGTGTGTGTGTGTGTGTGTGTGAGAGAGAGAGAGAGAGAGCGAGAGGGAGAGAGAGAGTAGGGTTGGGTGGGGGTCTGCATTTTGACAAACCATGCTGTTAAAGATATAATAGCAGCATAATCACCGCCCCAGGCTGTCATTCTTCAGGATAATGGCCTGCTTATTCATTGGGGATGCCGTATGTCCCCACGCTGCTTTTTATTTCCCAGATATTTCAGATTACGTGTTTCTTTTTTTTGCTCCTGTACCCTTTGTCTTGTTGCAAATTCTCATGTATTTGTGTTTGTATTTTTAGTGTTCTTTAAATTTGACCTTCCCTCCGCTCTTCCATCGTCCCCGTGCCTTTTCTTTGCTTTGCTCGTTCTCTCTTCTCATCATCCATGTCTTCAGACTAAACTGATATATTAAAAATCTACTTGCTTATATTAATTGCAGGACTTCACTCAATAAGTAGGTTTTATGTTTTGCTTAACACTCGCTGAGAAATGGTGTAACAATATTACAAATATATAGCTTGATTATATGCTCGCCGTATCTTTAACTTCGTGCTGTTTAATTACTTTTTTTCAAGGCTTGTCCGTGACCACCCGTCCTGTTTAAATCTTCAGCAAAAATCAAGAAGTCTTCATTGTAAAGATCTTCAGGCAATGTTTTTATTTGAAGTTATTTTACAACAACACAAGTTCAAGTCTACATTATTGAGAGGAGCAAAGAAAACAACACTGCTGATGGTCCGGTCGCTCTCCTCCACCTTTACATATCTATTTAGCACCGGACCAAGTAGTTTGACAGAAACAGTCGGGGAACAGCATTAGAAACAACAACAGGACTCAAATAGAGTCGAGACAGCAGAGCACAGAGGACTCGGGTCAATTATTCACTCAGATGTCTTCTCCTTCTTTTGCTTTTACACCTGGATTGATTGAAAAACACGGAGGGTGGTAGTTTTCCAGAAAAATGAAGTGTGCTCAGGTTCTTCTTTTAAATTAATTCTCAAAGAAGGAAAAAAAAACTTTAAATTTTAGATATCAGATCAATCCAGGAGTGTTAAAAAGACAACCAAGACAGGAGGGGATGGACGGGGCTGTCGGTGAGCTCAGTAAATACAATCTTACAATCTGACAAGGAATTTTATCTGAGACAGAGTCCATTATTATTAATTATACAACATAATAGGAACTTTACAATTACTTTACCAGTAAACATTAATAGATAGACTTTTTTGTATTTTACATATTAAAATAATGTGCTTTTTTTTCATTTGAAGACATTATCTTCCAAAACACATTAACGGAAAACATCAGAGACGTGTGTGATTCTCATCAAGTGCTGACGGTGTGGCTTTCAATGAAAAGCTGCATGTTTCCTCGAGAGACTATTAAGGCGGGAATAATACAAGTCAAGACAATATTTAACCGAGTCCTAATATGTTTACCATCGTTCTGTATTCGCAGGAGATGAACAAGTCATTGCAAAGTCGTGCGTCTGCCTCAGAGTACAGTTTTGGCGTACGGACCCATTGAATCTAAAAATGCTGCATTAAGTGTTACGCATGTTCGTAATTGCGCTAGGCCCAGCTCTCTCAGCCCAGGGCAAAATGTAATTAAAACCTCTGAGAATTTAGTCACTGAAATCATTTTCTCATTATCAAGCCAGCCTCTGTACAAAGTGGCATATTAGTGGCTATTAAACTGGTGAATTAGTCACTTTTAATTATGGTGTTGAGGACAACATGGCTCGGGTTTATTTTTACTTATGTGCTGTTGTGTTTTACGTGGTATGTACATAACCACACGGCTTCACTGAAATGTCTCTTTGCTGCATGAGTGATTCCTTCCAAAGTGCCTCATTTATTCACATTGTTCTTGTAAACATTATTTGCATTGTTATTTCTCTTGTTTTGCTTTGTTTAAGTGAGTCCGTCCAGCCGTTCACACCATTTTTCATGATTCTTTTTCATTTATTTAGGAAGGTCCAGCATTGCATGACTGTTGGAAGTATTTTCACTTTATGGAGTGTTGCATCTTACAGCAGTGCTGTCCATTATCTTGGGGGTTTTCTTTTTCCAACAATACGCTGAGCTGCAACAGAAGCTATGAGGAGTCGAGCAGGTGGTCGACATGTGGTGCGTTTTGAAGAGATGTTAAATGGAGATCTGTAGGTCCAAAGCATTTTGGCATGTTTTATTTACGAACATCTCTGTATGTTCTGTGCCCATCTGCTGGAGGAGTCCTTGTATGCTTCCTAAAGAGCTATCACAGTCACACGGACACGCAGTAGGGTATGGTAATGTGCAGGCTCTGGCCTAGTTTACGCCATCTTTCACCCCTTCTGATTCTCAGTTAGACATTGTGTCCAGTCCCAGCGAGGCGGCGTGCTGCTTGGCCCTCAGACGCAGGTTCTCAATGCTGGTGGTCTTGCTGTTGTGGCTGGTGAGGCCGCCTGCAGTTGATGCCTGCAGCAGCGGGCTGTTCCACACCTGCTGTGCATGATGGGACAGGGACTGATAGTAGGACTGGCAGGGCAGAGAGCCCAGTGGCGCAGGGGGCATGTTAACATTCATTCCCAGGTAGGGAAGTGAAGACGGGGCAGCGAGGTCAAAAGCGGGGTAGTGCACCAGATTGTTGGTGGCGGCCATGTGCTGGCGGAACTGCTCCTGCAGACGAAACAGACTGAGGGGGGACGAAGAGTAAGAGTGGCTCTGAGAGAGAGGACCGGCGCTGGCCAGGCTGCTGCTGGAGGACGAAGGTGTCACTGACGGAGAGACCAGGGGGGAATCTGTACAGGGACAAAGAGGGTTAAGAAAGTTTTATATATATGCTTTAGTAGTCAGCTGATTTAATGCATTAAGTTTGCCAAGGATAAAAAGGACTTGTACTTAGTATTCTTACCTGGTTTAGGGCTGAGTCTTTTACAAGCCGGAGAGTCGTCCCCGGGTGTCACCGCCCTTTCACACTTCATTTCCTCTTTCTGAGATTTGCTCTCGTCCTCCTTATCGGTGGCATTATCCTCTGTTGCCGACTCGCTGCCTGAATGTTCTGCTGACGTGACGTTCAGCTCCATGTCCAGTGGAACAGGATGAACCACAGGACCCTCTGTCTCCAGGGAGGATGATGAGGAGGAGGAGGATGAAGGTGGAAGCTGGGTATCAGAAAGGATAGTGGTGGAGGGAGGCGTGTCCTCCTTCTCGCTTCCTCCTTCCCCGGACACCTCCTTCTGCTTCTGAAGCTGCTCCTTCTGGAGGCTGCGCTGCTTCTTACGAAACTTTGCTCTGCGATTTTTGAACCAAACCTGGAGGATAAAGATTATTATAGACCGTTAATAGGAAACTGGGGTAGAGACTTTAGTGCATTGCGATAAGTGATCCTCTATGTTCCAGAAGTTTTTTGTTTTTATTAATTTGTTGTGTTCTTTGTTTTGATCTTGTTGGGGGTTTTTAATCGAAAGATAAAAGATAATATGCTCGAGTGCCCAAGCTTTAAATTCACAATCAAGCTTCAAAAATGTTATAGTTATAAGCTGGCAGTTTTTTACAACTTTTTAGGTTGGTCAGATGAACAATCTTTTGTGGATGATAATGCAAAACTTCACAATCTACAAAAGCCATAACACTGCTTATAAATATCGTTTAGACACTGTTTTTATTACTGCTAATCACGTTTTTTTAATTTAAGTGTTTCAAGCTGTGTTTTTGTGAAATGAAGAAATTTTGTTTGTTTTACTTAAAACTGTCTCCCATCTTTTATAAAATCTCTATCTCTAACGTTATAAACCCAACACTAACTGTCGGTATATATTTTTATATTATATTTTTATTCTTCTTCTTCGGACGTGCCTACCTGCACGCGGGCCTCGGGCAAATTGGTGCACATGGCAAGTCGCTCCCTCATCACCACATCCGGGTAATGGGTCTTCTGGAAAGTCTTCTCCAGCGCTTCCAGCTGCTGCGCGGTGAAGGCCGTGCGACTCCGGCGCTGTTTGCGGTGCTGAGAGCCGTAGCGAGCCTCCAGGATGATGTCTTGAAATGCGCAGCCGTTGGAAGAGAAAACACACGGCAAGTTTTATTTCACTGAACAGGGTGGGTTTGTGTGGCACTTTCATGAAGGGCAGCCCATTTGTTAATTTAATTAATTTACTTATTGCTTAAAAAAAAAAAAAAAAAAAGCTTGAGGGCTTAGACACCTTTGTAATATTATCCACTCTCTACTTTTACTTTTACCAAATAGGAAAAAGCAAACGATTTTTGTAATGGCTAATTGTTTAAAAAAAAAGAAAAAAAGACTAATACGTCACTAAATGTCTTTGTGGCCTACCACAGCACATATTTCACTTGTTTATTTAGTCTGATCCCAGCTATATTCCTTAACGGTGTAAGGTGATTAATTGCGAAAGCGAATATTGACACCTAATTAAAAATATTCTAGAAACAACTCGCCAACATGAGAAAAATCACAGACGCGAATTTTGGCTCTATGTAGACTCTTTTTTTTTTTTTTTTTTTTGTACAAAAAACAAACAAATTCAAGCTCTTTTCTATAAACACTGTCTCCTGCTTGTGTGTGTGAGCGTGCACTCAATTACCAGCCAGTCTCTCGGCCAACGTAAGCGCGTGCACGGACGGCCGGTAGTCGGGCGCGTGCTGCGCCTGTTGTGCGGCCTGCTGGTGCAGGTTGTACATGGCGCTGAGGGAGTTCATGGCGTGCAGAGAGTAGCCGTTCACCCCGTAGTGCTGCATGGTGAGAGGTCGCTACCTGCGGAAGGGAAGAGAAGGATGGGCAGTCTGGCGTTAGGGGAGGGCGCGTGACTGCTGATTGACAGGCAACATTGTTGAACACGTGATCTAAAACCTTTTTTTATATTTGAAGAACAAATGGTTTAGAAACACCCATTTCAGATGGGCTGTGACACACACACACACACATAGCGTTTTTATTAGTAAGTGACAGTAGGCCCACGCGCTCAGGGGCCAATAGATTTTAATGTTCTCACTCAGACTAAAGTGTTATCCATTAACATCCAGTTACCGCTCTGTTCAATCCATTAATTATACAAAAGACTTTTAATTGGGGTAATTATCACTCTTCGCCATAATGAACCGTGACGGATGCCTTATTCATGAATTTATTCCTGGCGTTTGTGTGTTCAAGAGAACCTAATTCCCCACTGAAAACGTTGCTTTGACAGATCAACGCGCTCATGAAATGTGTTAGAAAATGATACAAGCTGATTTGTTAAGAGTGTCGGTGGTAAAACGTGCAGCCAGATAGCAGGATTATTATTATTATTATTATTATTAGTAGTAGTAGTAATATTAGTATTATTAAGTCATGAATAATCCGGTCAAGTGATGTTAATTTTTAAGGCTATATTTTTCTTTTTTGTTCCCATATTTAACACCAAAGGTAGTCATTTACTGGTAGTCTTATGCTATTAATAATAAGTCTTACAGGCCTGAATACTTGCAGCTTTAAAGGCAGGAAACTCATCGAAGGGAAATCGTCCACCAGGCAGCAATTTCCAAAAACTCTATTTTGTAGTTCTCCTTCACGACCGAGATTTTCATAGATGAGACCGCTTGAGGACACGATTAGATATGTATTAGCACCAAGGAGGCTGACAGAAGGGGCTATCTCCGAGGCCCAAGCAGTTATTATAACTATAACAGAGGGACCACAGGGAGAAGATATAAATCTTCCTGCTGGATGACAGCTTTGTAACTGGCTGTAAGTTCTTGCGCTTAAACTGAGAACTCAAATAATATCATCAATTAAAACTTTAAGGGCGTGAATTTCTTAACTGCTTTGTTTAACTAGATGGATTTGACTTCTTCGTGTAGCAAATCAGAATATGCAGTAATACAAAGGGGGCAGTAACTCAGTGCATATTGGTGTGAAGAGTTTAAATTGTTCAATGCTGTGATGGATAATAGTAATTTAAGACTTTGTTGTTAATTTGATCGCGACTATGATAAACATGTGATTCGTTTAATTTCAGTTAAGTAACTTCTTTTTCTCCTCATCATTATTATTATTGATAATAATATGTAAACAATTTAGGATGCTGAGCTAGTTTTAGCACAAACGGGTTGCCGTTGTTGTAAAAGGCGTTTCTTTCTGCTCCTCTCTTGGCTTTTTAGTGCCGTGTGCGTGCGTGCGTGCTCTGGCGTGTGCGCGCGACGCCCGCAGTGCCAGTTCCCAGCCTATTAAGTGGCTGCGGCGGCTGATGAATGTGATCAGAGGGCAGTGGGGAATAGTTTAATTCGCGGGGACAGAAGGTGCTTCGCTAAACATTTACTTTACTCCCCCAAGTATTTGAGTTGAATGGGTACCCCCTCCCTCCCCTTCACATACACACACACACACCTCCCCTTCCCTTCTCTGGCGGCCTCTTATCCCATCGCCCCGGGGCAACGTTTTGGCTGAGATGTATGGCTGCTCCGCGGGTAAAAATATGCATGTTGATCCCCATTTGGCTCCCCGTCTAATGGAAGTGCAAATAGGTTTCGACTGCGAGGCCCTCCATTTATCATCACCGCTGACATGGACGGACGTACAGTGGGACCCGGCGCTTAGCTCTGCGGCGGAGCTCCCGCGTGTGCGCGTGCACCAACGTGCGTGCAGACTTCGGTTCTCCTCACCTTTTTCTGCATTGCATCTTCTGAAATTAAATGAAATTAAGCCTCTAGTCGCAAAAGATTTTAGAAAAAAATAAAAAATGAATCACCATCCAGCGGAGTGAGAGCAGAAAGTACATGTTTGTATTTGTTTTCATCTGCATGCCTGCAGAGATGGAATAAAACGCATCTGTCATTGGTTTTAATCCACCAAAGCTGCAAATAAGCGTAGTGTGAGCTCATCTGCATGCTTTCACTGTTTTCCCGTTTTTAGTGGGCAGGTAAACTTCTACTTTATACCCGACTTCTTGTTGTTTGCAGCTTTAAAAATACTAGTTATAGCCTGTATCTCCTGTCCCTATCAGATTCTGCACAATAGCCCGTCGCTGTGAGCCGTGTCCGCGGTGTTATTGTCATTCATAAGTCTCTCTTTGCTCCAGGCGCTGGGCCCTCCTGGCTGCCCTGCTCAGTGCTTCGATAATGAAACCGTCATTATGTAAATTGGCATGTACAGTGCAACTCTTTGATCCGACTAAATTAGGAAAAATGTTATTTGCTAACAGCCCTCCGGGGACTGAGTCGACCTGACAATCTGCTCTTTGCTGTGTCACTGTAAAACTGTCAGAGGGCGAGGAACATCTGTAATTTTTCCCTGAGCTGCTGTTATGAAGGATATTTGTTACGCTCAGACCAGATTTAAATTTATGTGTTTCACTGTGTATATATATTTAATTGTCAGCATTTAATAAACATTTTAAGCCATTTTAATCACACTGAAATTAAACTTTTTTGTTTGTTTGTTTTTTTAAGAAACTGTTTTTGAAAAATTACAGTGAAGTTCATAAAGTAAAAGAAGAGAATAAGTGAGACGCTGTCAAAAAATGAGGAGGCCTTTAATTTTGAGGTTATATTAATTTTGCGCACAAATAAATATGTACGCATATTTTTTTCTACTTTATCCTGTTAACCTTTTTCTTATGTGAACAGTATGAATTTAAGTTCATACACCGGGGTGTATTTTCGTACGCACTCAGACGATTAAAAAAAAAAAAAAAAAAATCATCCAAAGCACTGCTTTCATTTTCATCAAGTGCAAAAATAAACATCCAATTTGCAAATAGCTAATAGCACAACAGCATCTAATAACCTGCAGTTCGTTTCATACAAACTTTACAAACATTATAAACTTCATATTGACTCGCTGCTGCTCTGTAGGAGTCTGCTTTTCTTTATATATATCTATATCTATATATATAGATATAGATATATATAAAACAGCTAAACAGACAGACACAACTAGATAAATAAGAGGAAGTTAAAGACTTTTTTTCTGTTTTGAGGTTTATTTGTTTTTTACCTCCTGCGCCGGAAGTTTTCTTCGCTGTCACCTCCTCAAACAGAAAGAACTCAAGCTCCTCCGTTTCCTCCCCGGGCTTCTTTTCTGATCTTTTAGCGGCTCTGTCGGGTGTGTTTTTGCCCTCTTTACCGTCCTTTTTGTCCGCCAGTGAGATGACAAGTCAGCTCAATGGAAAAAGTCCTCCCCGCGTGCTGCTTCGGTCCAAGCCCGTCCGCTCGCGCTCCTCTTGCTCTCTCTCTCTCTCTCTCTCTCTCCCTCTCTCTCTCTGCGTCTCGCGCACAAGTGGGAAGCCGCCATCTGCTGGAGCGCGAGATCCCCGAGCTGGGATTTTAAGTAGAGCCTCGCTGGGGTCGTACGAGCTTTCTATTGGCTCTCGGTGCTGCCAGTTAAGGGAGCGACACAGCTGAGGGTCCAGTGGCGTGTCGGTGCACTGACGTCTGGAGTTATTTTTCAAATATGATCAATTTAAGCACATTACGCCCGCTGAAATCCACCCGTGACTGTGGACACATTTTTCCCCCTCTTATTCTGGAGTTGATAAACAAACCTGAAACATGACAAGTGAAGGTTTATATTGGATACTTTACGGGAATGTAGGCTATGTTGTTTTACCATCGTGATGGAGTGGTATGAATTAGATTACTCTGCGAATATCTGAGGTGTAATTCAATACACCAATTATTTTATTATTTTATTTTATTAAGCTTAAACCTTGAATCAGTGAGTAAAGTTATTCTCTCACGACAATTCATCAGGCATACAGAAAACACAACTATGGAGAAAAAAAGAAATATATTTAGTATTTTTTTCCCCCTCATATCTGTCTTCAGACAGCTTGTCTGCACTTCGTTCACGAATCCGATTGTCTTTCGTTAGTTTTCGAGAGCACAAGCATCCGACCCATAGTTTGTTTGCTTTTCGGCTTTTTCTTCATGCCGTGGAGGAGAGAGAGACTTTAGAGAGATGGCTAATAGATGCCAGGGTGCTGCCTTTAGCCTCTCTCCCGGCCTGGAAGGATTTGGGATGGGATAGGAAAGACAAGACGCCATCTCAGCCTCCAAAAACCCCTGTCTTAAAATGACTGCGGGTAAGAGGATTAGGGCAATAATGCCCTTCTCTTCTTGAAGGGTTTTCAGAGAAGATTTCTTCTCCCGGAGCAAAACCGTTTAGGTAGCGAATTAAGGGCAGCGCAAAGTATCCTTTTAATGTAAAGCTTGCATATTTTGTTGGGAGATTCTTTGGGAAAGTGCTTGGCCTATAACGCTTTTATTTCTTCCTTTTTTTAAAAAAAAATCTCTGACCATGTTTCTCACTCTAACAAATCTGAACGGTGGACAAAAGATTTCACGGAATAAAGAATATTAATGTTAACGCGTGCTGGCACGTAGAAAACACATCTGCCTCTGTGCGCGTCACTCACAGGAGCAACCAGCGGTGTGCGCGCATGTATCAGAAAAAGTTTGCGTGGGTCATCTGAAAGTTAAACGTATGTGTGTGTGTGTGTGTGTGTGTGTGTGAGAGAGAGAGAGAGAGAGAGAGAGAGATTAAGGTAAAGGTGAGGGTCCACACGTATATTTATTTATTTATTTGAAAGCAAAAATCTCGTTAGACGTGTATAAACAAAGCCTAAGAATAAAGAAATAGTGGTATGTTTGAGAAGTTATAAAATTAATAATTGTAAGGCTGACAAATAAACATAGCCTAAAAGAATCCGTCCTCATCCTCATAAATTGAGACAGACGAAAGATGTGTGAAATTATTATTATTATTAGTAGTAGTAGTAGTAGTAGTAGTATTATTTGTGAACTCGATGTGGTCGAAATGTCATCTTTCTTTTCCAATCTTTTTTTTATAACAACCTAAAACTTTTCCATGTGTTCTTCAAAGTCTTTTTTTTTCTTTCCTCTCGCCTGAAAAAAAATTAAAAATAAATACTCGTGTGCCTCTCTGGTTGTGTCTCCTTGGTAGGCTCCTATCACTCCGGTTCTCTCCGAGGTCTGAGAAAGAAAGAGGATTAACTTGTGAACCAATGGAAATAAGAACTTAAACGGGAGGTAAATCTGGCCACTGTCTCTTTGTGAGGACCGTCTCTAAAGCAATTAAAGCGAGAAAGAGTTTCTTCTCAGCGCCTCTCCACCTAAAGCTCCTTAGAGCGGCTAGAGCTGTCCAGCGCATCTGAGGGGCTTAAACGCCATAAAACAGCTCCCCTTACCCCAGCATCCAGCCATGCACCGCTGAAAGCGAGGTGGGCAAACAATGACCTCCACACGATGAGCAACGCCAAATTTGAAAATGTTCATTTTAGATGGAGAAAAAAAAAAGAAAACCGCTGGCTCCGGATGAGTTATTGATTTTCTTTTCAGGTTTTATCCTCCACCTTTATCACATAATATTTATTTAGACTATTTGCATAACTAACAAATCGAGCTTTTTATTTGACAAAGAACAAAACTATCTTTAATGCGCTCACTTCTGCCAGCTAATTAATACTCTTAATGATGTTTCTGCAACTTCATGAATACATTAGGTGTTCAATCCAGCAAGCCTCAGCCTCTCCTGCACCATTCAAGGGTATTTCAGCATCTGTTCATCCCAGAGCAATTAATCATTTTGATGTGTAGTTTAAAACCGACTTCTTGCGGGAGACCTTTTTTTTTTTACAAGAATAACAAAGCAATTTGCCAGGAGCCACCTCTTACACACAATACTAGGAGCATTTCCACAGTAAGAGCTGCTTTCCATATATATATATATATATCTTTTTTTTGTAAATATATTTGATATATGAATTTAAAGAGACAGCAACAATTTTGCGGTTTATTGTCAGCACCACGCCTCTGAATCCTCCTGAAATCCCTTTTATTGGTGACAAGATCTCAGGATCTCCTCGGCAAATCCCTCCTCTAAAAGTTTTCAACCTGTCAGTTTCCTCTAAAAGCTGGATAATTCCCCCTCTTTTTTCCTCCGTCCATCCCCATCTCTCTTTCTTATTGCCCTCTTTTCCTCCCTTGTCTCAATCCCTCTGTCTCATTTATTTTCCTTGCCTTCTCTGCTCTCTCCCTCTCCCTCTCTCTGTCTCTCTCTGGCCCGGATCCCTCTGCACAAGGGGCCCCATTGTATAGTCCTAATCCAGAGGCAACACAGCTTTAGGGACATGCAGGGATAAAAGGCCCATCAAGCCCACAACTTTATGGGGGCAAATCTCTCCCTAATCCTTCGCTTTATCTAAACAAAAGCCCCTCTGCCTTAATCCACCTATGTGTTGAAAAGAAAGAGAGGAAAAAACTGGAGAGTGGCAGAGAATGGGAGAGGGGGAGAAAAAAAGATAGAGAAAACAAGAGATGTTGGAGAGAGAGAGAGAGAAAAAAAATCTCACGCGTTCTCGGATTGAACAGGAGATCACACGGAGGAGGTAGAAGTTTTCAGGAAGAGGTAAGTCATACTGACAAGCTCTCACCTGCGGGGAAGCTTCAAGTGTTAAGTGCTGCCAAAGTGTAGCGCATCTCTCACTTAAAGACCCCAGCTTGTGTTTTGCAGTCGAAATGAACGAGGGCTGGTGTGTTCATTAAGCAGGACGTTATTTTAAGACATGCATTTGTTAAGAAAACGTGAGGATCTCTCTATGCTGACAAGCGAAGATAACACCAAGGTGGACGTGGGCACAAATGTGTTAATGCTGTGTCCAATTTGTCCATAACTGAAAATAAAAGTGTGTCGATCAATGTAAACTCATGATTAGAAACGTTGTTTAACAGGGTTAGGCGATGTACTAAAAAGCCTTTCAATCAGTCTGATTAATGTGCAGCTTGATTTTGAGGCTAAAACCTGCAGCATCGGCTCATGCTTAACATTAAATGTGTATTCATTAATGCAAGCTCCGCTGACTGTGCAATTTAAGAGTCCCAACAGTGTTTATGGGTTAGTATTATTTGTTTGCTGAGAAGCTGCCTGCAGACTGTAGTTTGGTATTGTCTTGCTGAAATAAGCAAAGATGTCTGGATGGCAGCGCATTCTGGTGAAAATGCCTTTGCATATTATTATTACTATTCAGCAGTCCTGCTGTTTACATTAATGCCCACTGCCAGCCTCACCCCCCCCCTCAGGTGGTTATTACAAGCTGGACAGTCCCTCTCCTCTTTAGCCTCGAGGACACGGCATCTAACATTTACGAAAATTAATTTCTGATTTTATTCATTAGACTAAAGAATGATTTTCCACTTCGCCCAGAGAAGTCTTAGATTTTTATATTTTTTCATTACATGGCAGCGTTTTGGCTGCTTTTTTTGTTTGTTGCTTGCTTTTTGTCCTTTTGGATGCAGTGTAAACTGTGTTCACTGTTTGCAAATCCATGGACATTTGCATAGAATCATGTTGTTTTTAATGCGGTGGCATTTCCCAGTGATTCAGTGTTGGTTTTCAGCCTCACTCTCTGAATATTTTAATGATTTCTATGTGCCAAAGAAACCCAGAATTCTTTGCAATTTTATGTTTAAAACAGTTCTTCTTAATTTTTTTGTAAATCGCTGCCCATCTTGTTACCCCTGTCTCAGTTGTTTGGGAGTTTTCCTGTTCTGCTTTGGGTTATATTGTCTAACTAACCACCTGTGGTTTTTTACGGGCTAAAGAAGATCAGTTTTTAATTCTCAGTCTTTCTCAGGTGTGGCTCCTTATGACACCACCTGCTTTGCCCCAGGTTGTTCTTCCAGTAAAAGAAATGGGTCCACCTTTACAGCTATGACTTATCTAAAGCCTCTAGCCTGAATCCCTTCACTTCCTCTCAAACATCTGTCTTTACCAAAGAAAATCTCACTGTATCGGCTCCACTTTGGACAATCAAGCTTTAATCTGGAGCTGGATTTATCTGACTGAGTGCTCACAGAGTTTAAGTCATAGCTCTGAGAGATAGGTGGTGGGAGAAGCTAGATATCTGCAGCATTTTATGGACCAAATTGCTGTTAAAATAATGAATTTTTGCTTAGTTAAATTTGCTTAACCATCTTCCCTTTTTTGGCTAAATCTCAATTATTTACTCTTTGAATATGTATTTAATTCAAGATCTTTTCAGAATAAAATGCCCCACCACTCTGTCAAAGTTGTCAAAAACATCTCCACTTCTTTTACTTTTAGGCACATTCAGCATGGCACTCATCATATTACATTCATTAACACCCTCAATTACCTTCTCCTCTTCGGCTTCGTTCCTTCCTAATAGAGCTAGCACACGGCTAATGAAGCAAATAGTTGGGACAATTTAGTCATTAGAGACAATTAAGACAATCCATTGCAATCCATCTCAGACCAGGAGACACGGAGAGAAATCAGGGAGAGATCCAGCGAGCAGCCACCCAAACCAAACATCGCTCTGTGCAAGCAGTCAGCCTGTGTAGAGAAAATGCTTTAGACTGGATTGAAGTAATTTTCCCTCCGGTGGCATCGCTCGTAATACTTGAACCATTATAAGTTGGCTGAAGGCATCTTGGTTTCCTTCATGCAGGGATTACACCTGGCCTCAGGAGGAGGAAAAGAGGCAGGCAGACGCAGAAGGAGGCAGAAAGCAGCCTTGATGCATTCCACCACAATAAAGTATAAATCCTCTTCTTCACAGCGTATTACAGGAATGAACATAAGGGATTGTGTCATTGTTGGCCTATAATCTGGCTTTAAACTCCTTGTTTTACAAATGGTCTTCTTTAAAAAGCTCTTTCTTTTTGCCGGGCGCTTTTTTTTTTTCATTCTTTTCATCCCGTATTAACCTGCCGTTCCCTCATCAGCACTTTTTAATTTTTTTTGTTCCCTTGCCTGTCACGTTTGTGGATCGCCTATTATATGAGTCTATATTTACACAATTCCCTTCTTTGATGCATACATGTGACGTGCAAATGAGCTGTCTAATTAGACACAAGGAATGTGCATCCATAAAGCTCACATTGCAAAGCAAGAGTGCATTTTCCGCTTGTTACCTAGTTGTAATCGTAAGTGTCACCAAAACAGACAAAGCACATGCAGGAATATGTGAATTTCCCAATGCTTTTCCATGTGTCCTTGCCCTCCGAGGCTAAGGGTAATGTCCTATCCTGCTTTGGATGTGGAGATGGTGGCGGTGGGGGTTTTTTCTGCCTGCTGAACAGGCAGTCTGCATGAAATAACTCCTGATAGAAATGTTCAAGTTGTCACCCTCTCCTGTGTCTCCAGTGCTGTCTTTACTGAGCATGACGATTGCACATGTTACACCTGAAAAATTCCAGAAATGACACAAATCAGTTGTCGATCATTGTGAAGCACATAAAACATAACAAATGTGTATAAAGTAGAATTCAATTTATGGTTGAATGTTAGTTGTTAAAGTGATTTACTAATGCAGTCTAAATGAAATTTGCATTTAGCTATAGCACTTATTGAGTCCATTCTGCACAGTTATAATGTATTTTTTAACAGATTATTAAAACAATGCACAGATAAATCATTCAGTAATAGTTTCTCTTTCAGTCACAACTCATGCATGCTTACTAATTTAGCTTTTTGGTTACATTTTAGGACTCCAATTAGGATGTAGGATATTTAAAAGGTTTTGGTTAAAATGCACTCCTTCCCAACATTAAGTCGGTGTTAGGAAGCTCCATCCTCGGGGTTTCCAGGTAGACAGGTTTAGCCCCAACACCAGACCACATTTTACTAATTTATTCACAGGATCACAAGAGGTTGCAGAAGGGCAGTCTCTCTTATAGCTGCCACCTGAGACAGCTAACACAGTAATGTCACGTGGCATTGATGTGATTCAGTCATATTTCCCATATAAACACATTTTTAAAGTGTAGGTTTACATGACCTTTTTCCATGTAACAGAACATCCTGTTTGTCTTGAATAACAGGGAGTATTCATGCTTCTTTTTTTAAGCAGAGAAAGACATTATTGGGTTTTTATTAACATGAATTAGCTGCGTTGATTGAGTTTTTACAGACAGATAGATTAGAGATACAATCAGCTGAGTCTGATGGGGGATGTGGATTGAAGTGATTTATGGAATATCAATATTTTGGCAAATTCAAATTTCTGAGCAGAAAATTACTTCTTTTTTTTCCAGATAATTTTTTAACACCCAGTCAGATTTTGCAGTTTTTTAGCATAGCAATAAATAAGTTGCATCACTAATGAAACATTTGATTGGTCTTCCTCTCTTCTGAGAGACATGATCTCTCGCTCTTAGAAAGTCGCAGACAGGTTAGGGTGAGACGAGGCAGCACATCTGGCTCCAGCCTTCCGTCCTCTGGCAGCTCCTGTTTCCTCTTTCCTTCCTTATTTGCTCCTTATTTGAGTCTCACAGGCCCTGTCACCCCCCCCACTCTCTCCATCGCCTCTGAAAGGAACCTTGCTGGGCCCAACTGCCTGTGTAACGAGCTGGGCTGGGCAGTCACAGTGGGGTATGCTATTGTGAGTGTCTGTGTGTTTACATTTGTGTATATGTGTTTGCAAGGGATCACCTTGTACTTTTTTTCAGGGAGCCTCCCCCATGAAAACACACTTGAAGCGGTACTGGCTGCATCACCCTTACTTCTACTCATCTCGTGTGCAAACACACAGACGCACGCCATCGTCACTCTTCTCAGTGATCCTCCAGCTCCCTTCCACAGCAGGGAGCAGAGAGAAGAGGTGGAGCAGGAGGCTAATGGATATGTTTGTTTACCTATTTGTCCTTGACATGATCAATTGATCAGCAGGCTAATTCACTGCCACCATGGACTCATTACATTTCCATTTAAATTGCTAATGGATTTCTTCGAGGCTTCATCTTTCTTTCCCATTTTCCCTGCACGTGCAGAGCGTGGAGGTACGGTAGAGGTGCGCGTCTGCGGAAGAAAGCACTCACCTGCATAAATCTGTTTGTAAGCATCAAGCAAAAGTTTCACTCCAGAAGGGAAAATCCAACAAGAGTCACACTTTGTATCATTTGCGTCTCTATCTCAGTAACAAGTGAAGTACGACAGGGATAATTACCTGTATCATGGAGCATGTTTCGGTCATTATTAAATAGATGTCATCAAGTCACACCCACTCACATAATATACACACACAATCCCCTGGGAGAGATGTGAGCTAATTCCTGGGTGTTGAAAGCCTGTGATTATGGGTGGGTGGGAAGATTACTGTTAACAATTACTGATGTGGAATTAAATAAAGCAACAGCAGGACGTCCTAAGCTAAGCACTTATTCACAATATGCTCTGATAATGTGTGCTCCTCTTTAGTTTAAATGCATTTTAACAGCACATCTGGATATCTGAAGACTATCAAGTTTTTTTTTCACATGGGTGCCAGTTCAAAAGATTAGCTTGGGAAGCATTTCCTGCATCTCTTTAGTAGGAAACAAAAAAAGGAACACTGCAAATTTTTAATTTCATTCTGAACAGATTGAAAAATTTGAATCTTTATTCCGTAGAATCACAAAAGTGTAGAAATTTTATGACATGTGAATTTAGCAGAATCATCAGGGTGTCTCGTGTTTGTTCCAGTCTTTAAAATAACCCATAGATGGTTTCTTCTTGTAAAACATTGGCTTTTAGTTTTTGACCTACATTTTTTTTCATGCACAGAAGCAAAAGGTTCATCCGTGTTGTGAGGGAGAAATAAAAGCAAGTTCATTGCTTTCATTCATTCATTTGTTTTTTGCATTTTGCTGCTTTTTACTGTTTGCGTTTTTCCATTATCTTTTATTATTTTGTTGTGTTTCTTTTTCTATTTCTGTTTTGTTTTGTGTGCTTTTATAGTACTTTTTTATTTGATAGTGTTTTCTTTTTTTCCTTTTTCTTTTTAACCTGTCCTGTCCAACAGTTGTAACAAGCAGAATCATGGTCTGAAGGCTTTGTTGTTTGCTGTGCTAGTGCATTTAACCTCTCAGGACCTGCGTGCCCAGAATGGTGCACGGAGTTTTTAGTAACAAGGTTTAGTAACACCCTAAATCATAGCCTGTTTGTAAGTTCATTTGCTCCAAATGGGACCACAATTTATTAAAATAAAATGGTGTTATATTGAATAAAGCTTTAAACCTGCAATTAAGACCATAAACACTTCACTATAGTGTTTACTGCAATAATAAATTAAGTGAGACGTAGGGTTATTTTCTCAATGAGCGGTGGCCCTCTGGTGATCATGAATGCAGAGGTCGGGGTTGTAAGTTGTCTGTCTCATTTGTGGATTTGGGAATCCAGTTACATGCAAATGCAATGTCCACTGTCTGCATGCACATCCTCAGCCGTTTGAATAAGCTTTTAAAGAAAGGAACACCTCAGTCACATTATTTGCATCATTAGTCTTAGATATGTTTTTTCTACTGAGTTCAGGCATTGCATTCAAGCTGTCTGGACAAATGGACAGATGGACAGACAGACACGTGACTGACAGGTGCGTCGGTGGGACATCTCATGGGATTCATTTGTTTCATTGGCTATAATGAGCTTTATATGATGACTCCTCACCCCTGTCAGATTCCACCACGATCAAAAAAAACACACATTCATCACTATCCACACATACACACGCACACACACATGTGCACAGCTTCAATCAATGGTCATAAATTTGATCCTTGACAAGCCTGACATTTGCGCCCACGAGGGCTTTGGTCACTCTGTTTCTCTTGACCACTCCTTATGTAACACACACTCACACACGTACAGATATTTTCTCTCTCTCTTTCTCTCTCACTGCTTCCTTCCCCTGACACAGTTGTCAAGGACCTCTTTGACCTCTGACCCCGTCCCACTTGGCACCGTTATTGATTTTTCCTCCGACCCTCTCAATCTGGGATGAAGAAGGGTGAGAACGGGGGAATTAGTCGCCATAGTCAGGTATAGCGGTGGGGACGCTGAGGATGAAGGAGAGCGATCAATGTGTGCTGATGGCTGAGCTTGCATTAGCAGAAACAACAGTCAGCCATGGAGAAAATCAAGAGGGCTTGAGGCAAGATGTGTGAGCAACACTGATGCGGGTGTGAGAGTGGATGGAGGAGGTTGGAGGAAAGGGAGGAGAAGTCTTGTTATGTTTCAGATGCTTGAGAATTTGCCACAGCCACAAAACCAGGTGATATGTGAGAAACAGATCTATACCAACTCGCTACAAAATCAGAATCAGGATACTTTATTAATCCCAGAGGAAATGATAAAACATCATCCCTCAAGTTAACTGAACATCTACAACCTACATCAGTTAATGGATGACATTTTTATGTTCCAACACCAATAATCTGGTAGTGACTCTTGTCTTTCTCACTTAAATTTTTCTTAAATTTCCATTAGCTGCAAATCTCTGCTCATTTGATTTCATGAAACTTATGGTACTGTGCAAAAGTCTTGACCCACCCTTCATTTCTTTATATTTTGCTTCTGAGGACAGTGTGAAATTATGCATGCTGATTCATGATCCTTTTTAAAGTACTTTGTTTATGCTTGAAATTGCTGCATACCTTTAAAGGTGGCCTGGTGTATAGGTTATGTGTACAGGACTATTTTAAATGTGCAAATAATTTAAAATAGTGTGACTCCAAGCACCAAGTGCACATAAGAGATTGTATAAATATGCTTCATACTATTTAAATAGGTAATTGTTAAAATTCATGAATAGGAATATTAACTATAGAGAGCACAACTGTAAATATGCCGGTTTGTGCTGTTATGGTGGCAGCTGTGACAGGAGAGTGTCGAGGAACAGACTCACCAAAAGCTCTTGGCTTCATTTTTCAACTGCTGCTGCAGTCAAACCTAAGCTATTGAACTTCCAGATGTGCTGCATGTAATGTTGCTTCCTATTTTCCAAAATACATCTATTTCATACTCCCCTTGGGTTTTTCCATAAAGCATACATTACGTCTGTGGGTCTACACCTTTCCTAGAGGATCTATAAATGGTGTATGTTTGTGTTTATCAGATAAAGTCTGATTTTCAATAAGATGACACTCCCCTCACGTTATCGCCCTTTGTCTGTGCTTGTTTTCTTCAGTGACTCTCACGCCCACTGTTCTCTTAGCGGTGAGTAAAAAGCATTTAAAGCAATCATGCCCCCCCCCCCACCCCCTTTTTTTTTTAAACACAGCTCGCAATAATCCGTTCTCGCTCCTCCACTCCTCATGGATCAGGTTAGAGATTTCACAGCAGTGTTTGGAGGTGACACACTTATACATAATCTTTTTTTTTCTTATTTAATTTCTCACCATCCTCTCAGCTGATTCTCCCCCTGTCACTTTAGACGCAGCTGAGAGACTGATTTGGCTTCCATAATCTTTTCTTGCGTCGCCCCCTTCCTCTACTTGAGGAAACCTCGAAATATCATAAGGAGATTATTTCATTCGTAATTGATTGAGTGGCTCCTCACCACAGACCAAGATACTTCAAAGTGTATGAATTAAGACTTGGGACGGGGTGACTGAGGCGGGGAGGAGTGCGAGGAGGCAACGTGGCTCCATTAGGCTACTGCCGGGGGTCGAGCAGCTGAGCCTCTTTGGCTGGCAAATAAGAGCTCAGTCTGATCCTGTGATGGCAGCTAATTGGCTAAAGGGAAGACCTATAGGTCAGGGGAACATTTAGATGAGGGTCTTTGGCCCCACTGGATGACTGATTGTTCGGCTCCAACTTGGTTTACAAAGGCAGATGGGGAAGAAGTTTGTAAACTTCACCTTTAGCTGCTTTCTGGTGCACAAGTTTTGATGCAGTTCTTGGTCTGTTGGCAAACATTTTCTGAGCCTTTTGCTGTCATTCAAGTTATTGGCCAAAATTAGACGATAGACACAACTGCCAGTCTCCTGTGAATCTAGAGCCTGGAGATGTTACCTTAGTCTATTATAAAGACTTGAAACAGGAAGAACAACCCGGCTGTTGTAGCTTAATAAGGCTGAATTCTACTTTCCAGCACAAGATGTAATGTGGCGTTTGTTTGATCTGTGCAGAAATGAAAATGTAAAACTCGCAATAACTCTGCCATTTTGTCAGTACTGGCTTCATGTTTAGCTCACCTGGTTGAGCAAATGTAGCCTGGCAACACAACGCTATAAAGGCACAATGTGACAGCCCAGGTTTGAGTCCAACCCAGGACCCTTTAAGTCTTCCCCCACTCTCGTTCCCTGCTCTCCTGTCTGGTTTTCATTGTTTTGTCAAATAAAAGCAAAACAAAAGCCCCAAAAACAATAACTGACAACACCAAGCTCGTGTTTCCTCATGTAGTCAATATAATCAGTACTAATTCTGACAGCAAATTTTGATTCATTGATAGTGTATTGACTAAAACGTTGTTTAGTTTTAATCATAATTTAGGCATTTGCATTCTTTTAGTTTTAGATTAAAGCAGACTAAATCTAAAGTTGATTCAGATGACTAAAATATAAAATGTAAAAGTTTGACATGTTTTTACCAGTGAGAGTTGCTCCACACAGTTTGCAAAGAGCCAATTTTCCTTGATGTCAAATGCAAAATGTGTCCAAACGCCTACTCTTCTCTTCCACGCAAACACTGACATTTTGTCACGTTTTCATAGGGCTGCATGGGAAATAGCTGAACGCCCTGTTTGTCAGGGCAGGTCAAATTGTGCACGTCTAACCTTACTGCACAAGGAGATCACTTGTACTTCTAACTTGGACTTCACACTCATTCTTCTCTGACGTCTATAAAAGTTATCCTGCAGCTCCACTCTGAAACGTGCCGGTCTCCACATGCCTTCCTGCTAGATCCAAGCTCTTCACTTGGCTGCAGAGCTACTTTCGGCCCCTGGTTGTCTCCAAAGCCAGTTCAGGTATCAGGTTTAGCGTTATCCTGCTGCTCCCTGTCAGGGGCACACACAGATCCCCTATGATCACTTATGAAACTGAAGCAAGTCTTTGGGCTGTGGAAAAGAGCGGATGACAAGAAGAGTTTCTCCATCCTCCATTTCACATCTTTTCACTCCAAATTGCCCACCTCTGTCCATTTTCACTTTCCCTTCTTTCAGCTACCTTCTTTCCCCTTTTCCTTTCTTTTCCACTCATCCTTTTGTCCTCCAATCAGCCCATACTTCCCTATCAGTCCTGACCCAATGCCGATCTTAATCCTCTTACCTCACGGCTCCATTACCCACTTCAGCCATTTTTGCATTTACACCAAAGAAAGAGGGGCTTCCTCAACCTCCCCCCAAAAAGCTCAAACCTCCAATCCCACCAAATATAGATCCCTCCACAGACCATCTCTCCATGCATATGATTTCATTTTCAATCAAATGTGATATTTCTAAATCTGAATGCGGGAGGGGGCAATGGGGCTTTGGAGGGAAGGTGGTAAAATACCGGACCTCTTTGGAAGCCTTCATCCAAAATGAAAATAGCGTAAGTCCCCAGTTCCCAGGCGGGTGTGTCCGAGCCGCAGGATTATCTCCTGTTTTGTGTTGATTTTTAATCCCTAAATGCCACTTCTGCTCCCTTCAGTGCTGGTAATGAAATGCAAATGTAGCAAGGCACTGCTCATTTTCTTTAAATGTATTTCTCACATCGTAATTGATAATATAAGCGAAGAAGTCCTCCACAGGCTGTTCCTTTTATTTATGTGAAACAGGGTTTTTCATGCTTACTAAATTATCGTGCCAGCCGTTTCCTGTTTAACAAGTCCATTTATGATCTCTTCTTTTCCTCGCCTTTCTTTCCTTTCTAATTTACTGCCACTCTCTCATGGGAGAGATTAACCCCTAATCCCCTCATGTCCCATGGTTAATTGATATGATTTAACTATTACGAGGCCCTGGGTGGTTCCACACTGTTACCTCTGAGAGAGCATTCCCTGCGCTTAAAACCATGACCCTCGTTCCCCCCCATCCAACCCTCCTCTCACCTCCCCCTACAGTCTCCCTTTCCCCTGTTTTTTCTGTTGTTTTTTTTCCTCTCGTGTATCTGTTTCATCTCCCATTTTGCTGCACTTTCCCTCCACTTTCCCTCGTGTTTTTCCCTTGACACCACCCTCACTTGCTCCCAACGGTCGCCACTCAGTAGCAGTTAGCAGTACACTCTGGGATGTGGCCCTCGCCATGAGACCATAAGTTCATCTGAAACACTGCCAGGACTTAGAGTCTTAAGTGGTTTGGGACGGATTGCATTATAAGCTGGACATGCTCTAAATTAAGCTTGGAAAAATGTTTAAAAAGACTTTAGAAACAGTTTTCCCTTCATCCTCCTTTTTTCTTTGTTTTTTGTTTTGCTCACTACTGCGCAGAAGATGATGTGGAAAGCTCAATAAAAATGAAAAAGAATTATCTGTACAATATTAAATGTGACTAATAAGCGATTGCAACATTCCTGGAAAATAACTTTTTTTCCACCCACTATTTAAAAACCCTAAGCATAATGGCATTGAGGGTACCATAGTTTTATTTTGTGAGTTCTCGGGATAGCTGTAGCTGTTTCACTGAGAGTTTTGCCCCATGTTGTCAAAACACTTGTAAAGGCAAGAGGTCATAAAGGCAAAATGTTGAACCACTATGTACCACTGTGTATAGTGGATTTAAAACTAAACCACAGTGGAAAATCCTGGGCTTTTCAGGCATTTACTACCACAAATCCAGCGATTAGTCTGCATCTCTGTTGCTCATAATCTCCAAATCTTGTTTGTGCAGGAGCACGATGCCAGCGAAATCCCATTTTAAAAAGACGTTACAGTTTTGAATGTTTAACACTGATTGTTTTAAATAAATAATGTAATTGTCTGTTTCCTTATGACACTGTTCATGTGCCATATGTCACCATTTTGGACTTAAGCACTAATCATTGAAGACCTCCCACAATATTGCTTGAAGAGTTCATCACTGGTGAGAATTGCAAGAAGAATCTTGGTTCACCAGTGGGCTCATATTCAGGTAATTTTTCTTTTAGTAGAACCCTTCCTAAAGAACATTCATTTAAAGTAAGTGTACATGAAAATACAAAATACACAGATTTCACTCTTTTTTGTAATTTGGACCTGAATAATGACTAATACCACTGTTGTTTACATTGTAAATATTAGGCCACACGCAGAATACAAACCAACAAGGCCAGCTTAGCATAATGAATGGAAACCTACTAATTAATTAACATTAGTTAATTAATTACTAATTAACGAATTAGTAATTGATTAACATTACTTAATAATTTATTAATTAACTAATTAACATAATGCTACATTAACATGTTATGTTAATGCTAGGTACCTGTGCTCTCCTTGTTTCCCTTCTCTTTCCATTGTTGAGGCAGTTGGCTGCCCCACCCCCTCATCCTGGTTCTGCTGGAGCTCTCTTCCTGTTACAAGGGAGTTCTTCCTTCCCACTGTTGCCATTACCTTACAATATAAAGCACCTTGAGGTCACTGAATTGAAAGTTATTGCTAATAACTTAGCTTCTGTCCTAAAATATGAACTTTATAGCTTTAGTTCCCAAGTTTCCAGGGTTTATTAAACCTGTAGCATAATAGTTAACTTTCAGACATGCAAGATTTGCAAAGTTGTATTTTCTGGTCACTCCAGGGATTAATGCTGTATTGTAGATTTTCTAGAAACTAGATGGTTTGTGACACAAAACTACTGTTTCTAATTATTTGTGAATCATGCTTATGGGCAGTGAATAAAACAGAGGTTGTGGTTGAGTCTGTTAACTGACTGGGAAAACTATGCAAAAGTCAGTGTGTATTAGTCTGTGGGGTAAAAAATATATATATTTGTCTTGCATTCCTCATATACATCATTCTACCCCTAAACCTGCACAGAGTATGTTGACTCCATTATCAATCCAGTGCTGAAATGTTACACCTCAGCTGCAACTTTCACCGCATCTCTCTTTTTTCTCTCATCTCTTTTTTCCTTCTTCCTCTGTTCTCACCCATCTCCTTCCTTTTTCACTACGCACATGTGACTCATGCATATCCAACGCACACACACGCACACTTTCCTGCCTACCTGCAGTGAAACCTGAGAGCACGTCGGTGAAATCACTGTCATATTTCTCAGGCTGATGGAACATTCTGCCCGGGCCTGAAAACATAATAAATAGAGGGCGGCACTGTCTGCTCTCAGCTTTAGCATGTATTCGTAATGTGATCATTCTCAAAACCACAGGGATCAGTGTGTCTGTGTCCATGTGTGTACTGAGGATTATGTGTGTGCACTGCCCTGCAGTTTACCTTTTGGCTCACCTAAATGTCTGCATCCACTCATCTTTCTTCTCCGCCCACTCATCCTACTGCCCTGCTCCCCATAGCCTCTCTAAGTCACTGAGGTATTTCCACAGCACTGTGTCAGGGTTAATATTTACTCTGATCTCATGGCCCAACTGCCCTGCATACACCTCTCATACCTCATTTGCCATGTTTACAACGCTGAATGCCAAAAATGAAACGAAATAACATTAAACTCCTGTGAATCATTGTTTTATTTTTATCCCCAAATTTTCTGTCAGAGAGGTCTTTACATTACATCCCTGGGACCCGGTGTCGTCATATGGCGAGATTACGTTTTGGCTTTTCTGCATGTTATACAATTTATATCAGTCAAGTGTTTAATATAGCATAGTGTTTTGCTGTAAGATAAAACCCATTGTCCCCATATGAGGGCATACTTCTTAAAATATAAAGATGATGCTTAGTTTTACAGCTAGAAAACATGAGTTGGAGTTTCATGAGGTTAACTGCATTAGCTGTAGTGTAGTGGCGTTGATGTTGTTCCTGTTGTTCATCATAATATTAATAATAAACAATCAGCATTGCTACTGACCAATCACATTCTTCTGATGTCATAGCTTTGAACGCTCTTATGAAATAAATGGTAAGCGTTTCAAATATTTTCTTTATTAATTTGTGTACTACACCAAATGTATTGGAGCTGGGGTTAAGGTGGGTTGCAAAGCAGCTTGCAGATATGCAATAACTGTTGGCTAAACAGCTGCCGTCTATGAGATTTACTAATTGGGAGTATAAAAGAGTTTCAACTGAGCCATGAGTTGGTGTGGGATTGACTTTACTGGCTTTCCTAAACTAAGGTTTGTTTGTTGGTATTTTGCTAAAATTTGCCAAGTCACCAGTACGTTGAGCTCTGAAATTAAATGCTATTAAATCCAAGATGATATCTGACTCAAAAATAAAATAAAATAAAATAAAATAGTGGAGTTTATGTTTAGCACACTGAAGTTGAATTAGTGAAGGACATTGCAGTTTGGACTAGTCTTTCCACCTCTGTCTGAATAATTACTGTTATTTTTATGCACCCATCAAACGCAAAGTGATGGACTGTGGACTTTGTAGCAGAAAGTTTTATTGCCCGTGCTTCCTTATCATCTACTAAAATAGTGGATGGTTAATTTAATGCACTGGGCAGCAAATGCTACACATTTCAGACAGAGTTTGAGGTCAGAAGGTCACAGAGGCTCACAGAGAACTAGCACATAAAGCAGGTTAAAAATGCATAAGAAGGAAGTGTGAGGGTTTTAATTTATCTAAAAATAAATCCTTCTTTGTTCTGAGGGAATTTTCTTGTGTCTTGTGAAGTGTTAAAAGACAGAAGACAGAGATGACATTTTTTATTGACCTCTAAATGTAAAAACTTCAGCAAAATATGACATCAGTTCCACACAAACGACTCAAACTCACATCGCAGAACATCATACACGTGCATTTCTGTGTTCAGGCTCTCTGTCATGTGTACGTGTCCATTTGCATCCTTGTGAGGTGATGTGTGTGATCTTAGAGTGTTTATCGTTTCAAAGCGGTGTCTCCATGGTGCTGAGCTGTTTCGGTCAAACCTCTGGGTCATAGGGTCGCGAACCCTGAGTAAACTTAAAGCTGATGCCTCCCAGCATGAGAGAAAGGCTCAGTCAGCCTGTTCTCCAGGTCAGCTGCAGATCAACAATAACGATGTTCCCTGAACATTAGGGAACATATTAGAAAATGACTGCATCAGTCAAAAAATGGGCTCTGCACTGCAGTAATAAAGGTGACAAAGGCACAACTTACTGCTTTTGTTCCAGCTAAACCTTTATCGGAAATAGTTTAGAAGTCCTAAACTTTGATTGTTTTGTGTGTTTTTCCAGATTCATCATTTTCTTTGCTATTACAACAGCCTATCAGACTCTTAATTTGCCCCTGGCAGCAATTTGACAGTCAATAGAGCAACGACCCTCATTAAACACCTATTTTACATCCATTTAGTATCAACAGATAGAGAAAAAAAACAATCAGCACAGTCTGACTGTTGATTGAGAACAATGATGATTTAGTTAAACTGAAAATCCAATGTCTGCCTCCCTCAGCCCTGTGATCAGCAAAGAAAAACACCTTATCCAGTCGATCCTACGAGGGGGGAAAAAAGAAAAAGAAAAGCCGGCTCTTTTTCTTTATCCCCAAAGCAGGATAACAGCCTGCGTTAGGGGAATATCCACGCCTGCCAATTGCGGTAATGGCCCCTAATTCCAAATTAATTCAGTCTAAATGAACTGTCAGAGGGAGATTGATTTGTTGAAGCTGCTGTCTTGATGAGTGGTGTCGTGGGAGGGGGTGATTAGGTGCTGAGGCCTGCGTCACCCTCCCACAGCCTCGGGCCATGAGGCTTAATTTTTTTTTCTTTTTTTTTAAGCAGACCTGGACCTGAGCTGGCAACGCCAGCTGTTTCTGGGATGACAGGTAGGGGACATGTGGCCGCTTGGGGCCGACGTCCACTGAGTGGGTAGAAGTGGGGACCAGGGGATCAGGGGTAAATTTTCTATCTGAATTGGTTGGACAAGACGACGCTTAGGGGGAGGTTGATGAGGTTTCTAGATAGTCTGCAATGCACCTTGGAAATACCACAAAGTCCAGCTCATTTTTTATTATTTCCACACTTCTGTCTGGCGTATCGCTTTGTGTTTCAACCATAAATTGAATCCCAAACCAAAAAGTTCCTCCTGCATATAGTTCCAGGCTTTTTCTATGAAGACAACCTTATTAATGGGCTCTCTTCAAAGTTAATTAGCTGTGGAAACGAGGCCAGGGGCACTGGCGTTTCTACCCCAGAGGACTTTGCTATCCCTGCTGATTCCTGGGCTAGGCTAATTATTTCCCAATAACCTTACTTACTGGCCATGCTCCCTCCTCTGGGCCTGAGCCTAACAAGCGTCACCCTGTGAGTCGAGAGGCTGTTCTGCTTGGAAGTTTTTAGCCGCCTGCCTCCCTGCATGCCCGCCATCCAAGAGATGATTTTCTCCTCTTCCTCCTTCTGAGAGGAAGCGAGTTCAGACGCTCTGGAAGCCCCAAACATGTGGAGGCGAGAGGGTGGTGGCTTTCTAAAGGCGCTGCTGTTTGATGTCGAAAATTAAATTCCTTCAAATTCGCCATTAACGCTATTACTTAAAGTATTGGACACACTCCTAAGTATCCCAATGGCATTATGCTTGCTATCATTAATTTCTCCCCCTCCTGTAGCTCTCCCTGCAAATATCAATATATATATAAAATAAAAAACCCAACAGCTAACCTTATTACTCTGGCTATTTAATTTGACTGTTTATTTACTTTCTTATTTATATTTTTATTTCCTCTTCTCACAGCCAAAGCAGAGTTGTGTGCCCTCATATATCGCACGTATGAATAAATATGGGCCACATACATATTCTGAGGGCTGAAAAGCTGTTTATCATGCAAAGAGGGAACATCAGAGGCTAAGAGGGGAGGTGGCTAAAATAGGGTGAGCTATCAGAATAGATATTAGAATATATTAGAATATTGGAAACTAAGTGTGAACTTATGATCCTTTGACATACTTGAAGATGAAAGGAGAGAGAAAGTAATGTTTTTAAGAGAACCGTTCGAGGTAGCTGTTGTAACCGTGTAAAATAGCATTTTTCCAGGTGAAAGTCATGATATTTATCTACTGTATACTATAGACTCCAATAAATCCAGTCCATAACTTCTGACTTATATCGTAACTGGTCATTTATACTATATTTGTCTATTGATTAGTGCATGTTTTTGCTTCTGCAGGAAGTGTTTTTCTCATCTGATAGCGCTGCATTAATCCCCCCCACCCCAAAGCTGTCACATCCCAATCCTCACTAAGCACACGGCCTCATGGCACTGCTCTGCATGTACATGCTAATGGTCAGAGAAACATGTTTTTCTCCTTCAGTGATACTGATCATAACAGATTAGAGCTGAGGTTTCTTCATAATAACTGAAGGATGCATGATACGTATCTTTGGTAAGTTGCTTGTTGTCAGACATAGAGCTTTAAGTGCTGCTAATTCCTGTTAGGATCCAGAACAACACTAGCTAAGAGATGTTTTGTGTGTGATGTTTGATATGAAAAATATCTAATATGCTTTGGTGCTCCTGTAATCTTTGACTATCACAAATATGTTTGTCAGATCAAGCACATAGTTCTCAAATATATACCAGATACTAGAACATACAGCAGATATTCAGAGAAAAACATATTGAAATGATGGAGTTATGAGTATGAGCACATGTAATCCTTTGAAGACCTGAAACGATCCTGCTCTTTGAAGGAAGTCGGCCTTTTCCAGTGCTCATTTAAAAACATAAATAAACATACAAAGCATTTTGTTTTAGAGAAATTAATATCGCCTTAGAACACAATCAGAGCAACAATAGTGTGTTGGCAGATAACCAGTGTTTTTGTTTAGCCTCTACAATCTGTTTTCATCAAATTTGGACAATTATTTTAATATTTAATTATTTTTAAATCCATGTTAAACATACCTGTGTGACCCTGGTGATTAAAGACTAATTAAATAATATGAACTGTGACCTTTGTATTAGATCGATCTTTTTGGTTCTCTTCAGTGTTATGGTTCACTATCACAACATTTACTTTTTGGATTTTTAACATTTTTTGGAAGCCTTTTTCTTGCCTGTGTTATAAGACAGTAGGAAGTGGACAGGAAAGCAGGGAGAACCTTTGTCTCTGCAACAGTTTTTCAGCATATGGATCACCTGCCACCCTATTTGTTTGACTTTGTGGATTTTGAGTTGCAGTTTGATGTCAAACCTGCTGTTAGCACACAGAATTTTACATTCGCTTGTCTTTATTGTTCAGAAACACTTGGCTTAAACTTTGCTTATTGTTGCACAAAAATATTTTTTAATATCATCTGATTGTTTGTGGATGTATTTAAATAAATGTGTTTTTTCCTTTGCTAGAATTAGAACAAATCTGTATATCACAAAAGGAAAAAAAAAGTTTATGGCATTAACATAGAACTTATCAGAGGAGTTTTTTCTGAGCATGTATAAAAGTCTGATTAATGGAGGAGATGTAGCAGCAGGAAACACCATCAGCTGCATTTAACTACCAATAAATTAGATACATTTTCAAAACACTTAAGCTTTCTTTTTAAAATATCTGTTTCTTTTATCAGGCTGAAGCAAATAAAACTCTTGAGCAGATACAGCAGGAGCATCAGCACTGCCTCAAATCCACTTTCAAATCAGAATCCACTTAAAAATCCAGTTATTAGTATCCTTAGCTGTACATGGACAGGCCCCTGCTTATATATCAGAGCTACTGAGACCCTATCAATGCTGCTAACTTCTCAGATCATCTGATCAAGGTCTCCTAATTGGTCGATGCTCTTACTTTAAAGCCAGAGGCGATCATAGTTCTGAGGTTATGACACCCAAAATCGGCCTATCAGGTCAGCTGAATTTGTGATTTGTGTTAAACGACTGAAGAAAAAATTCTTATGAGCTAAATTTCCATTAATCTTAGTGTACATCTTTTTACCTGTATGGAAATGTGTATGTTGGAATGAATGTGTGATCCTGTAGTTGACTGTGTGTGTGTGTATGTTGGAATATGTATGCTTATCTTTAATGTGTGGCATTTATTTAAACTGCGAAGCACGTTACTATGCAAATAAATGTATTAATATTATTATTAATATTAGTGTTAAATGATTACAATTACAGCTACAACTGTTTATCCATAGAAAGACAGATAAGGCAAAAAAAATCTCGTCTTTCACGGATTGAAAATAAAACCCACACGTGAGTTCCCCTCTGCTCCTTTTCATTGTCTGTAATCTATTTCCACCAAAGTTTTCTTTTGTCCTCCCATAATGCACCTGGGGCCATAATAGAACCCAGTCTTCTCATTTCCCCTGATGGACCGCCGCTCTGCCTGACACCGCTGTCCACACACTCGTTAACAACTTTACTCCTCCTGCTGCCCCCGGCCATGCAGCGGACGGATAGACGGCCCCAGACGTCTCCTTGTCTAACTCTCACTCCATCTCTCTGCTCATCATCCCTCTTCCCGTACTTCCCGCACCACAAAAATCACCTTCTTTCCTCTCTGACTTATCACTCCACCCTGCCATTCTTCTGCTTCCTTGGGGTTTTTTTGTTTGTTTTTTCTTGTTGTTGTTTTTTTTTCCTCCACCCTCCTGACTTGTTCACAAAGTCTGAGCTGTTCAGCTTTAAGCCCATTTTTCGCCCACTCAATATAGAGTGGGAGCTCGTTGACTGCATACATCCTGCACCGTGGCAGCTTAGCCTATCAATACTATTTAAATTCTCCTTGTGGCCCCAAACAAGCTGCTGCATTATTTATCAGGCGTGCGGTCAATCGCGCATTATCAACACAACATTAGCAGGTAAATGGCGTTCGTGCAGCTGTTGAGCGATGTGGAGAGCGGCACGTTTGTCACACCGGACAGTCACTACAGAAGGTTTAGTCTCTGAATCCATTAAGCAGATCTCCTTACCTGTCTATAAGATATGTTTAAATTTTCTTAATTCAGTGCAAGACAAAGAGATAGCGGCGTATATAACAAACAAGAGTCCAGCTATTAGGGAGATAAACACCATCTACAACACACCCTGACACACTGCAGAGACAGGGTAACACTTTTTTTATTTTTGCCTCAGTTTCTTTTGTTGCTCCTGACAAAATGGAACAAGCTTGTTCAATCCAAAGCAGCAGCAACACGACCATAAGTGTAATGTACTTCTAGATGTAGGAAAGAATGGGCTGCAATAATAGCCAGGTCCTCATTTAGTGTGGAAATGTTTTCCCATCTCCTGAGTTGAAAGGGGAAATATTCATTAAGGAATAAATCAAATGAGCCATGACTGCTACAAGGTTGCAGTGAAAATTCAATTTGTATTCATAAACAGCCACGAGCAAGGAGGTGATAATTCAGAAGAGTTGGGGTTACTGAAGCTGTTTTTTCGACTTGTTATTTAAAAAGGCCCGTGTTGTGTGCGAGTGTGTGCGTGTACGTGCAGCACGTACATATGTGTTTCATGCACTCAATCCCCTCATAAACTAATGAAGTCTTTTGGATCTATTAGCGACAACCTTTTTTTTTTGTTCCCGAGCGTTGTTTAAAATCTAAACTCAATCACGCTAAACAAGCAGAGGAGCTAACGCCGGTTCATTAACGTAACGAGACACAGCGACTCTTCATTGATGACACAAACTGAACAGTGACTTCATCATTAAAACTATTGTTAAACTGGTTTAAGTGAAAGCTCATCACACACTGCTTATCATTCAAAAAAATTAATACCAGAAAATACTGGTGGGAGTTTTGGTGTGGACTGAGTTGTCCAAGCAAGACCCTCCTGACTGTGAAGACCCCCCGTCCTCTCTGGACTCAATTGGTGTCCCCAAAGTGACCATCTTTTTCTTTTTTTGTAGAATCAACTTTAGTGTATTTAATGCATAATTTTAAATTCATAATCTCATTAATTGCCGAGTTACAGACACCCAAGAGTATGTGGGTGGGCACAGTTTTATTCTGCCTTACTTTCCCAGCATTTTAAGCCCACATAAATACAATAAGTACAGTGGTGTGAGTAGTATTTGCCCCCTTCCTGATTTCGTAGTGTTTTGCATATTTGTCACACCTACATGTTTCAGATCATCAAACTAAATTTAATATCAGCCAAAGATAACTCAAGCAAATGCAAAATGCTGTTTTTAAATGATGATTTCATTCATTAAGGGAAAAAAGTTAACCGAACATACCTGGTCCTGTGTGGAAAACTAATTGCCCCTCCCGTTAAATCATGAATTAACTGTTATTAATCACATTTTTTAGAAAGCTGCTTCATTAAACACATTCATGCCTGATTATTGGCAGATTTGCTTAATCAAGAAATCACCTAAATAGAAGGAGCCTGACAAAGTGAAGCAGGCTAAAAGATCTCAAAAAGCAACACATCATGTCATGGTTTAAAGAAACCATGACATGATGTGTTGTGCTGAAAAACAAAGTCACTGACATCTATCAGTCTGGAAAGTGTTACAAACTCATTTCTAAGGCTTTGGGCCTCTAGTGAACCACACTGAGAGCCATTATACACAAACAGAGAAAAATTGGAACAGTGGTGAAGCTTCCCAGGAGTGGACGGCCAACTAAAATTCTTCCAAGAGCTAATCAACGACTCCACGAGGTCACAAACAACCCCAGAACAACATTAAAGAACTGCAGGCCTCACATGTCTCAGCTAAGATCAGAGTTCATGATTAATAAGAAAGAGATCCATCCATGGGAGAGTTCAAGGAGAAAACCACCGCTGACCAAAAAAACATCAAGGATCTTCTCACATTTCCCAAAAAGGGGCCCAAAAGTTCAGACAAAAGCTGAACTTTCTGGGAGGTGTGGGTCCCATTACATCTGGTGTAAAAGTAACACAGCATTTCAGAAAAGGAGCATCATACTAACAGTAAAATATGGTGGTGTGATGATCTGGGGCTGTTTAGCTGCCCAGGACCTGAAAGACTTGCTGTGATAAATGGAACCATGACTTCTGTCTACCAAAACATCCTGAAGCAAACTCAAGTTCTACGGCAGGACAATGGTCCGAAACATACCTGTAAGTCTCCCTTTGAATAGCGTAAAAAACCAAACAAAATGAAGACTTTGGAGTGACCTAGTCAAAGTCCTGACCTGAATCCGATTGAGATGCTGTGGCATGACCTTAAAAAGGTGGTTCATGCTCAAAAACCCTCCAATGTGGCTGAATTACAACAATTCTGCAAAGATGAGTGGGTCAAAATTCCCCCACAGCAATGTGAAACACTCATTGCAAATTATCAAAAATGCTTAATTGCAGTTGTTGCTGCTAAGGCTGACCCAACCAGTTAATATCACTTTTTCAGACCGGGTTATGCACGTTTTGGATTTTTTTTCCCCCTTCCTTAATAATAAACATTTAGAAACTGCATTTTGTGTTTACTTTTGTTGTCTTTGTCTAAGTTTTAATGGTTAGAGAATGTAGTAGTAGTTTTGTTATTATTAATCTATGCAGCAGAGCGTGGTAAATAAACACCCTGCAGTGCTGCTCTTTTCGATTCATTTTTCCATATAAGATACAATGGTGATCCAGAAAACATATATATGTTTAAACCTAAAAGGAAAACCAACATAAACTATTTTAGTAAGCCACAATGTGCTGTCACAATAGCCTCAGTGCACCTTTTTTCTCTGGAGCTCTGCTGGAGGCCTGAACAAATTCTTCTAAAAGAGATTTACTTATTTGTTTTGATGATGGTGGTGAAGTCTACAGATCTCCTTTAAAATATCCCACTATCAGTCCTCTGCACATGTCCAAACCATCTCAGCCGTACCTCCAACTTTGTCTCTTAAATGCTCAACCTGAGCTGTCCCTCTGTCCCCCCTTTCTAATCTCATCTATCCTGGCCACTCCCAATCTTAACATCTTCACCTCTGCCACCTCCAGCTCGGCTAATGACTTTTAATGACTAGCACAGTAAATTATATCAATACCATCTTCTAAAACTTCTTTTCACTCTTGCTCTTGCTCTCCTGTGCACTGTCCATTGCTTTGGATTTTTAATTGATTTTCTTCATTTGGGGAGAAAGCCTGTGTTCTATGGAGCAGTTGCACATAAGTTTGATAATATATGCATAGGACAAGCAAAGCATTTAATTAAATAAATTAAAAAAATCTAACTGCTCAGTATTTTGTAAAAGAAGCATCACAGTCATAAAAGAAGAGTTGGGCTTAGTATCATCTTCTAAGTATTTTTAACGTTGTCATTTTATTTTATTGTGTTTTTTCAACACCTATGAAACCCAATTTACAGTTGGGAAAGATCAAAGGGGAACATCTGGTTAGTGCACAACTCTTTTTTTAACTTTTCATCTGCCACTGGCAAGTAAATCCTTCCAGCTTCACAAAAATCTGAAGTCCTTTTATCTTCTCAGGAAAAAAACAAAACAAAACAAAAAACGACAAACATATTTAGAGCAAAGAGAAAGGAGGAGAGATAAGAGATGGAAAGAGGATGACTACTCCGCTGTGCTGGAGAGGCCGCCAAAATCCATTACCTAAGTGTTCTTTATCTTTTCCATGTGCTTTTGTTGTCTAATCTATCTCTGCAAATCCTGGATTCAGAAAACAAGCTAATGGATCAGTTCCAAGCTCGAGCACACTACTTCAAACGTGCATAGAGAGAAACTGCTGCAGTGCCGCCCAGTGGTCGGAGGGCAGAAGTGCAGGTGTGGTTGCACGGACCAATAGATAACAAATAACGGAATTAAAGGCAGACAGACAGAGTTGCTAACTCTACTGTCTGCTCTGTCAGAGCCACTGCTTTGGCCGTCACATCCTTGATCCTCTCAGCTTTCTGTCCCCGCCACCGCCCCTTCCCCCAGATCTCTTCTTTTAAGGAGGATTGGAGTTTATTCCAGACAATCCACTCCAGTTCAAGAAGTGGAACGAGGAGGACTCAGGGAAATGCGGGATCATGGACGGGCTTCCAAAGGGGAAAATCGTATCACAATAGCGCTGTGGCTCTTATCAGATTTAGAGGAACGGGTGTGGGGTTTATGAAACCAAGAGCTCGGGCTCAGTGGTAAACTTTTAAGTTGTTGGAGGTGGTGTACTGAATATTGAAATTGGTTTGTGAGACCCTTACAGGCTTCTGAATTTCTCAAAAGGACAGGAAACGTAGAGGCAAATTATGCATCCCTGCGGCCTGATCGGTTCTTAGTTAACAGAGGAACAAGATGCACTCAGCTAGATTCAGACTCCACATAAACATCACAGGAGGACACTTTATTATGAATGTTTCTACAGATTGAGGTGAAAGTCACGCTCAGAACCATCTGCTAACTTTATCTGAAAAGCAGGAATTTTTTTAGAGGGTTGATGCTTTTGTTTTTCTGCAGTAACATAGGCAGGACACAGGCAGTTCATGTAACCATGAGGAAACAGGGGGAAACAGTTCATCTGGATCTGTAAGTTAGCCAAACCTACCTAATAGCACCCCCGCTCAGCTCTGATTAACTTGTTTAAACCTTACAATGACAGCATAAACATAACATTTTTAACCTCAGCCTTCTAGGTTAGCACTGATGGGATTTATGATTTTTCAATGCATAAATGTCTCAGGTGTAAGGTGTCAAAAGAACCTAAAGATGCTCTTCTTCCTGTGTTTAATATCGGTTAACTGCAGATAAATGACTCGCTGGAACACAGCCACACTGCTGTACACTTCTTTCATGCTGCAGCCCTCCACCACACCGTCGTCACGCCGTAGGCTAAACTAGCTGGTGATCAGTCCCAGTCATTAAGCCCAGCAGCAGCAGCATGCTGTGTGAACAAACATCCCTAATCACAGCCTCTTAAAGACTCCTAATGAGCCTCTGCTAATTAGGCCTCTCTCTCCAAGTCAATCTTTTCTCTCTCTGCCCCAGTCTGTTAGCCCAGCCTCATTTGTCTGCTATAGATTAGTGGACACAGGGGCCTATGTGCATGTGTGTGTGTGTGTGTGTGTGTGTGTGTGTGTGTGTGTGTGTGTGTGTGTGTGTGTGTGTCACATTGGCCCACATCAAGCTATTGAAAATCATCAGTAGTTAAGGTAAGGGTTTTGGATGGAAAATCATCAATGATTAAAGAAGAGCTTTAATCTTTTTCAAGATCTATTGTCCTGAGTTCATCTGAAAGAAAATAATAGAATAGATTACCAAATATCTAACTTTTAGGTTGTTGTTTTATGACATTGTTGTTACTTTACTTCAATCATTAGCTACATTTTTGTGCAAGGTGATTAGCTTTTATTACATGGAGAAAGGTTTAATAAACCAGGTTAAATTAAAAACAACGTTGAAACATCCAACTTCTGTCTCTGTCTTCATGTCTCTTATTTCTTTTGGATGAGGGACAGATTGTTGTAAATCACTCTGTCTCCTCAACATTGCTCAATTATTCTCCATATCACAATAAAGTGTATTTTTTAGCATCTAAAATGTGTGGGAAATTGTGCACTGGTTTAAAAAAAATGCCTTTAAGGGAGTGAACGGTACCCAGTGCATCTAACAATCCTACATGATATACAGGTACTTATGTCAGTCTGTGTTTCATTTGGACATTTTTCAGAAAGCTTAACTGGGTCATCAGCAGCTCTTCCTCCACAGAGTGAGCACTCACTGCAAAATCCCTGAATTCACATTCAGACTAAACGATACAAATCCTGGCCAGAAGACACTGGAAAGAAACCTCATTTTCTAACCTGTGTACCCCATGTGTTCGTGTGTGTGTGTGTGTGTGTGTGTGTGTGTGTGTACAAAAGAACAGATCTCAGAGGATAAGTCAGAAGATGAAAATTTGCCTTGGGATGGCACTGACCTCACACACCAGTTTCTTTTTTTTCTTTTCTGTATTTTTTTTTCTGTTTCAAATCTGTGCTCTTCTGTGCTCTGCAGCAGCTTACCTGGGGCTCAATGACACCAAAGAATTGTGCGAACCACATACTTGGTAACAAGGCTGTAAAACCTCTTTCAGAAGAGCAGAAAAACTTTCAAGTTTTGTGAATGAAGATGCTAGGTAATGCAATGAACTATCTTCCATGGACTGCGTTGCTGCCGTTCAGTTACACTCTGAAATTCCCTGACAGACTGTAGCTCCAAGCACGTAACCCACATCAGGTTGTTTTATTTCACTATGTCTAACATATCGTTGGTATTAGAACTGATCTTCATGTGCCACTTCAAGTTGATCTAAAAGAAGTCTGAGGTGAAATCAAACAAAGTGGTGTTAACTCTGGATGATGAGCATTAAGCCATAGGTCCAGGGCAGCAGGCCGTGACAGAGCACAGATCAGCTGCTAGACCAACAGCAGAATTTGTCACCTTCTGCAGCAGCAGATCAATGATAATTACCCAGCTGACATGAGTACAGCTATACCTTTACAGGATCAGGAACAGGGGGAGTGGGAGATGAAGAAGGAAGGGCGAAGAGATGAAGGGCTCTGGGCCACACTTAGCTCTGATCTGATCGATACCGTGTGAGATATGGCTGTGACCGGCCCCGAGGCCCGGCCTTATAGAAGCTCAACAAGCCATTACTGTCGTCTCTCACAGGGCCTGGTAGCACCACGCCAGGGGTTGTGTGCACTAATGCATTATAGCAGCCAAAAACAACTTGGCAGGCAACACGTCACCATCAAAAATGCCATTTCGGCCATTCACCTCCAACAGAAGCACTTTTACATTATGATTGCTACAACCAGGTCATTTTCCCTTGTGTACTAAATCTGTGACACAGGGTGTGCCGGTCACCCAGTTAGTGAAAAAACTGTTTTTGTGATGCGCTTCCTTCAGCACCACGGACAGCACTGACTGCCCTCTGCCTCTATTGTTAATGAGAGGTCACAGATTAGAGTGTTTTATGCATCAGACTGAAAAACAAAGGAGAGAAAGTGGTTCCTGTTATTTAAAAGTGATAATGAATATCAGATAAAAAGGATCAAAGCACATTAAATGGTCCAAAATAAATTTGGGACGACTGAAGCTTCTGTCATGATTGAGTGTTAAGGTTAGGGAGACAAGGACAGAGAGACAAAAGGTATTCAGGCAATTTAAGCATGGATTTTGGGGCAGCTGTGGTTCAGGAGGTACAGTTAGTCTTTAGTTAATCAGAAGGTCAGTCGTTCAATCCCAGCTCCTTTAGTCTGCATGTCAAAGTTTTTTTGGGCAGGAAACTGAACCCCAGGTTGTACCCAGTGAGTGTGAGTGTGTGCACGAACGCCAAAGGTGCTTATCCATAGAATAACATGCTGCATGGATGTGTGTGATTGAGTGTTTCAGTGGGTCTTGTAGCACTTTGAGCGCTCCATTAGAGTACTATATACAGTAAATACCATTTAAAGTTCACGTAAATATCTAACCCTGTCCAACCAAGAAATTTAAAAATTACACTTTAAGTAAACTGACATTTTAGATAAATAGTCAATTAGATTTTCAAAGTGAGTTAATATTCATCAGAAATGCTAAAAGCTGTATTTGTGAACCTATCAAATTTATGCTAAGCTAAGCTAATAACTTTCAACTCAACAAAAAGACACTGAAGAAACAGCTACCAGCAAACTTTTAGAAATCACTCTCATTTGGTGAAATGATTTTTTTTTAAGTGCATTAGTTACATTTAAATTATTACGGGGGTATCTGAACCTTTGCTGAATTCCATCACTCAGGAAAATGTAAGCGATTCACTGGTATCCCGACGTTTTCATCCCACTTACCTGCTGGTACACGCGAGCAGCAAGTTCATCATCATAGGAAAGACGCTGTCACATCGTAACAAATTAGGCGGACAGGGCAACAGGGCAGCAGATTGGTACATTCATCACGGGAGAAATAGATCATGTCACGGCCGTCTGTTCTGCAGAGGCCTATCTGCTGCTCCTGTGGGCCTACAGACGTGCACTACATCAAACCCAACTGTAGGAAATGAGGCCTTCATGACAAGTAATAGGTTTTACTGAGTGGATGATGAGTATGTCTAAAGTATATCAGGACAGTCTCAGTCCTGATGGCATACTTTTTCACTTTCTTGCAGAAAAACACAAAGTTCCTCGTGCTCGTGAGCAGTTATCAAAGTTGTCGGGAAAGCTCAACTACACTCAACGAGTTATCTGTGGCTTTGAAGGAAGGCTGAAAAGTTTGTCGGTGTGCATGTTGGAGCATTCTAAGTAATTCCCATTTTAATCTGACTTTTCTGTCTTTTGAAATGTATTCTCTCGGTTTTCATTTAAGCAAAACAAAACCTATCAGCGTTCTCTAATCAAAGTCCATTATACGGAGGGGAATGGCACTGCGCTCGTCTCAGTGTTCCTACATCCTTTTGTAAAGCGCAACTGATAAATTCTCTTTTTGTAACCTCTGCAGGGTTCAGTGGCCACATTCAATGACTGTGAGAGAGAAAGAGACAGGGACAGGAAGAGCGACAGGCAATCATTTCTCTGTGCGAGCGGCAGAGCGGGTAGGCGAGCAGATGAAAGCCCATTTTCCTCTGATTAAGTCCTCTGAAAATATTCCATTTGTCAGTGCCACAGCAGCTGAGACAGGCCCTGGCCTGCACAGCCAGCCGACTGTATCTGTTGACTATGTAGCTGCCGTGATTTACATCGCTCACTGACAACATCATCATTTCCTCCTTTAATGTCCTCCTTCACTTCTGTCTATACCTCCATCGCATCCCTCTATCCCTCCCCTTGTCCCGCCACCTTGGCCACCGTTTCCCCTCCTTCGTTCGCCCCCCCCCTCCCATCCCATCGGCAGTGCTTAGCGCCTGCCGCCCCCTCTGCCCCCTTAACAGCCTATTTTTGTTTGATCTGCCCCCATTGCAAGGTTGACTGCTACCAAAGAGGGGAGAGCAAAGAGGGACCTGCCTCTGTCTCTGTCATAGTCATTTTCAATGTCATAAATTTCAATTTCCAATCTTTCTGCTCCCCCCGCCCTCCTCCTTCCCCCTCTCATGGCATACCCATCATGGGAATTTGTCAATTCTGTTTCTCTCTGTCTTTTCTCTCTCATTCATTCTGACTCCCTCTCTCCAAACACCTATTGGCTATTATCCTGTCTCATGTCTTCCCCAGACTTCTGCCACACAGAATGCAATTTTCTCCCAGCCGCATCTGTGATGAGATCCAAATGAAAGATCATTAATATTTTGTTCAAAAAGAAATGGAGTTGTGTCTCCTATTTTAAATATTGCCATTTTCCCTCCCTGTGCTCGCCTGCCGTTGAGATGCTCTTCTTCACCTCCAACACATAAGGGCGATGCAGATGATCACTTTTTCTTTTTTTTCTATTCTGCACCCTCTTTCCCAGCTGATGATTGCATATCTGAGCATGTGTGTGAGTGTGAGCATGTGTGTGTGTGTATCCCTCTGTAAAAGCTGCAGGAAACCCGACAGGCATAACAAAGGTATTTGCTCTTTGTCTCTCAGAAGGTCTTTAACTTGGAGACACTGACAGGAGCAAATGAAGCAGCTGTGATTGCTGTTGTGTGAGAAAAGATGGAGTGGCACCATTAGCAGAGACTGGGGTTCATCTTCTTGACAGACTGTAGTGTAAAAAGGAAGAAGGGGCGGAATAAACACTTTAAGATTTTTGGAAGGTGCTCGTGAACAGCAGAGACTTTTTTTAGTTACTTAACTGAAACTAAAAATGATTAACTTACACAGAGAGCTTCAGATTAGATCGTGATTACTTTTTGTTGTGAAACGATTGTAAGCTTTTCTTAAGAGTTCACTTCTGTGCTGACAAAGTATCGCACTGCTTTTGCCCAAGGACTCCAAAATCTGTTCAGCAGGTGTAATATTTCTCATTTCCTGTTTAGTATATATTTTCCCACATATGAAATTTGGATTGCAGCAAGGCAAGAACGGCCGATTCTTTAGAATCAAATGTTACAGATTTATAGTGAATATCTGTCTTAGAGTTTTCCTCATAAAAACAAATTAATAAACAGCAATTCTATTTAGCTCAATTTTTGTTAAAAGCACCAGCTCTCGTCTAGGTAGTCATGTCAAGGTGTTTTCTGTTGTCTATAACCCAACACTGTTATAGACAAAAAGTCAACAATACAGGGATCACCTTTGAGCTGTTAGAGGGGAAAAATCGCTTCTAATGGGAAGAAACAGAGAGCAGAAAGAGAGAGAATAGAAAAGCATGGAGCAACAACAAACAAGGCAAAGGCCAAACTATCAGTAACATGACAGGACTACAAGAAAGGAAAGGGATTTTTGACTACATTAGTAAATATAATATTGCAAATAAACTAAATATTGGAAACGCTCATTTGTTAACACTTGAATGTACAGACGAGGCTCATGAGAATTTTGCTCCTAAAGTTGAAGAAGTTATTTTGTGATAAAGTTAAGTTGTTAATTGTTTTACTAAATTTTGAATTACAGGATTTAACTAAATTAAGTTTGGAGGTTTTACTCATTTTGCACACTATTTAGATCATTTCATTACAGACTGTTAAGGTAAAATATATTTTATATATTTTAGAAATTTTAATCTATTGTCCACATCTGCCTATTGCCTCACCTCTCGTCCATCACTCACAGTGCTGCACCTTGCAGGTAATTTATGCTTTAGCAGCAAAATGGCATAGTTACATCATAATTGCAAACCCATCTGAAACCTTACCTGGTAACCTGCATGTACTGCCCTCAAAACGTAACTCCACGTGGCATCTTTTACCATTTGCCTGTTCATTCCTCCTGTGCATGTCCAGCTGTTTTTTTGTTGTTTTTTTGCCAAAGTCTTTGAATTTATTAGTGATTGCATAACAACCAGTGTCTATGAGGAATAATAATTATAGCATCAATACACACAAATTTCAGTAAATTTCTAGAAGGAGCCACTTACCTAGGTTACGTCCTAGGCCTACAAAGACTCCCTGCAGAAGTCTAAATCAGTCTGCAGCTCTTCATATCCTCAGCTCTGCTCTTCAGGCCTGAAACCCGTGTGATTTGGCTGCATTGTTTCAGTTTTCAAGCTACTCCAAGCAGCCACAAACCCGCCCAGTTCTTCATGTGTCTGTAATCCACTTTCCCATGGCTTAATTTTCCATCCATGACCCAGTCAACCTGCAATAATTATTCACCTTTTATCTAACTACAGTCCACTAGCCGTTATATTAACCATAACAGGTGGCTAACGTGGCTATTGTGTATTTGTGAATAGTAAACTGCTAATGTTAATCACAACATATTATGCTAGCATGGCTAAAGATGCTAACTTCAGGGGATTTTTGAAACGTCCTACTACTCTTTGGGTGAAGATCTTTTTCTTATATTCCCAAAACTCCATAAAGCTTCATTAATCTTCATTTCCACTTGTAATTATTTAATATTTAAGGTTAGGGCTGCATGATTATGAACAAAATGATGATTATGATTATTTTAGCCAGTACTGAGATCACCATTATTTGTCCTGATTGTTCATTGAATTTACTGGCAACAATGTTTTTTCATTGCATTTTCATGTAAACTAAACACTGTTTTCACATCCGTATGAATTGATGCATCAAAATAAAATTGGTTCTCATTATTCACCTAAATTCAGTGAATCACTTTTTAAAGCAGAACTAGAAGCTAAAACAAAATTAAATCAACAGGGCTCTGATTTCATCTTTATATTGTTGCTACATTCATATAATGTTCTAATTAATATTTGCTGACAAATAACGTAAAGTCTCTCTGATTTATAGCCACCTGCATGGTGCTATAAATAAAATTTGAAGCAAAGTATTCGACAGCCGTGAACTCCTTTCCCCCAGGAATATTTTGTGTACTGCACAGTTTTGACCACTTTGCACCAGGGGATAACACATACTTTGGTCCAGTATTTGACGGTTTTCCAGAAATTTTTGTTACTCCCCATGACAAAGATACAACTGCCTTGGTGACCTCAGCATATCTTTGTGAGCTGTATGAATACACTCCCTATGCAGCCACCAGAAGAGGGATACACTGTGGTCACTGCATGGTCACCAACAATACGGTAGGCTGCTGTGTTAGTTATGCTCAGTTGTTACTAAGGAGCTCAAAGTTTGGCAGCCTGAACCACTGACAGAACACAGGGTGGATACATGCTCTTATGTTGTTTACTCCAAATTATGATCCTACCATCTGAACTTCGCAACTAAACTTAAGACCCATTAGACCAGGCAACATTTTTCCAATCTGCTAGTGTCCAATATTGGTGAGTCAGTGTCAATTGCAGCCTCAGTTTTCTGTTCTTAGCTGACAGAAGTAGAACCCAGTGTGGTCTTCTGCTGCCATAGCCCATCTGCTTCAAGGTTTAAAGTACTGTGAATTCGGAGATGCTCTTCTGCATACCTCAGTTGTAACAAATGGTCATATGAGTTGCAACAGCAGAGCTGCAGAACATTCCACGGACTGGATATTTTGTCTTTTTCAGACCATTTTCTGTGAACTCTAGAGATGGTTGTGTGGAAAAATCCCAGCAGTTTCCGAAATACTCAGACAAGTAACTAACACCCATGCCACATTCACAGTCTCTTAAATCCCCATTCTTCCCCCTTCTGCTCAGTTTGAACTTCAGCAGGTCATCTCGACCATTTCTACATGCCTAAATGCACCGAGTTGCTGCCGTGTGATTGACTGATTTGACACAAGTAGACTTAAATGAACAGTTGCACCTCAAAAAATATCAGGTTAGTAAAGCTGTTTATAAGTTCCGTTAGAGTCTAACGTAACACTAAAGTTCAGTTAGCTAACACAGTGAAAATATCTGTACACAGATCAGTAGATACGCAACTTGAAAAGAGTTACTATCTATAATAAAATGCATTGCACAGCATTCAGCATCAAAGTCCTTGAGTAAAAAAAAAAACATAGAAGGACCTCAAGCTTTCTGTGCACAGAAGACTGCAAAGACAAACAGATTTCCTTTTCTGAATAACTGTCTCTGCAGTGCGACTGCATGACTTCAGCTTCAGATGGCTTTAAAGACAAGTTTAATGGGGCTTTCAAAGACAAGAGACTACAAATTAATAAGCAAAGAATACACATGATTTCAAAGACAGAGAGGTGGTTTTAATGGGGAATGTGCACCAGAGGAAAAAAAGGGAACCAATAAAGTTGTGAAATGTAATTTGGAAATTAATCAGCATTCATTAGCCCACGGGGCCTTTTCTCCAAGTCTCTTTCTCTCCCCATCTCTCCGTCTTTCGGTCGCTTAATGGTCCTTCTCTTATCGAGGCATCATGGGTAGCCCGCTCACTGCTCACCCAAGCGATGCCCATTTGCCTGCTGTCTCGCCAGCTCGCTCTCTAACCAAACTTTACCTCCTACCTGACACCTCCCTCCCTCCCCTCGCTCATTAGCATTCCATTAGCATTTCATTTGCATGACTTCAATCAGGATTCAATTCACTCCGCTCTTTTTCTGACACTCTTGTTTTCCTTCTCATTCCTTAGCGCTCATGACAAGTTCTCGATTTGTGCTGTGAGTTGTCCTCCTGAACTTTTACTTTTCGTGATTTTGTCTCATTGTCACTTTTTCTTTCAAAGAACAGCTGAGTGTGTTGTCTGGGTCTGTACGTTTGAACCAAGTTTAAAGATTCATTAGGTTCAGTTTTTAGATTTAAAATTATATAACCATGAGATTACTTTTATTATCAGCGTTTTTTTGCAAGACAGTGATGAAACTCTCAGGGAGTAAAATAGATCACTAGAAGGACAAATCTTCTCCACTGTACTGTATTATGACAATGTCAGTAGTCTCACTTTGAATGGAGTTGAATTCATTTCGATCTCTTGGCTGGAAAGACACAGTAATTAGCCAGTTGAACAGAGCGGGGCGAGGTCAGGCTCAGGCAATTAAGAAAGTGACAGCCCATCCAGCGCGGTGACAGGCCGAAGCCTCACACGCAGGCGCATTCACAGAAATACAAATGTATGCACAATACAGCGTCAGTATCCATGTGATGGCCTGCTTTTAAGAAAGCCTCCCACAAGCAGCCTAATTAATACAAAGTCACTGGCTCTTCTGTCCGTCTCCAAAAGAAGAGTGAAACAAATGTGAAAGCAGGCAATTCACACTGACCACTAATGAGGATCAGTTTTATTATTTTTAGTTATTGCTCAGAACTTCTAAAACAATAGCTCTTTCTCACATTTAAATCTGGAAAGAGCAGCGTGGATGTCCAGATGATGGTTCACTGCTTTGGCTCACTGACTTAATGGCTAATGTTATTAATTATGGTTGCATGTACCTGTATTTTCCATGAAAATGCCTCTGAGTCTTTATCTGTATCCATACAATATCATTTTTAAAACTGGAAAAAAAGAAATACAGCAAAATATTTTATTGTGCGTATGTTAAAACTCGGTTGGTTTGCTGGCCCATAATGCAATGCATAGAAGAATCAAAAATGTGAAAGAGACCATAAAATGATTAGATGACTCTTTTCCTTCTAGAGCTATGGTGTCACTTTGCAGTAAGCTGTTCAAAGGATTAAATCCAGGCTGGAGCCTTTCTATGTGGAGTTTGCATGTTGTATGGCTTCCTCCCACAGTCAAAATGTGTTCATAAATGGTTGTTTGTCTCTATGTGTTTGCCCTGTAATGGCCTTCTTTTTGTTGGAATTACAGGAGTTGCCCCCTACTGGCCATTAGAAAAAATGCCAGGTTAAGAAGCTCCATAATAGCATTACTTTTCAGAACTGGAAGTTATGTCCGTCTTCTACACATGTATCCCAAAATCATGCAAGAGATCTGCTGTTTGGATGTGACATGACAGATTTGCAGAGCTCATCTGTGCAGTTAAATGTGTGTGTGTGTGTGTGTGTGTGTGTGTGTGTGTGTGTGTGTGTGTGTGAGACATTATCCAGTACTCTCTTTGTCTCCTATCTCTGTTGCAACCCCATTGCTAAACTCTCAATACTAGGATGTGTGTGTGCGCGCGTGTGCATAAGACATTGTGAGGTGTTCTGATACAGCGTGAGGCAGTTATAAATGGCCGTCATTTCCCAAACCACTCTGTTCTCCATTGTGGAGCGCATGTCGCCGCGGGGTGGGAGGGAGATGATGTGTGCGTGAGAGTGTGTGTAGGAGGATGTAAGGGTGTGTGAGGGGGTAATAGAGGAAGTGACGGGGCTGATAGTCCCAGAGGAAAACTGTGAGTGCGGAGAATAGCAGAGATGTACCACCGTGCAGCGTGGAAAGCCATACTGAAATCAGTGTGAGCAGAGGAAGAGACATTCGTCTACAGCATCATGAGGCAGAATACACATTCAGATGCAGGACTTTTGTATTGATGTTAGAAATACTAGAGACCCAATTTATTACAGGCCCTTTTAAGAAACTGCATTTTTATTGCATGAATTAACCCTAAATTTCTGTTGTCCTTCAGTTTTATCCACCTCCACAAAAGTATAAAAACGAGATTTAATTCTGGTGATGTTATGATTTATATTATAATTGTCGGACAGTATTTAGTATGCCTCTTTTGGTTACTTGCTGTTTTACTGTTAGAGCAGGTCATCTGCTGGCAGAAAGGTCAGTGGATTGATCCCAGTATCTTTTGCCCCTGATGTTTCCAACATACTGTGTGTGTGTGTGTGTGTGTGTGTGTGTGTGTGTGTGTGTGTGTGTGTGTGTGTGTGTGTGTGTGTGAATGTTAGAAAGCACTTAGGTATTGATTTTGACTTGCAGTACAAAACACTTTGACTGCTCAAATGAGTAAAAAGGCACTATATAAATACCAGACCATTTACTTAGAAAATTAGTTTTCAGTTGTGTCTCATGCAAGTTTTACATTCTATTTAACTCTTTGGTTATTGCCCGCCTCACCCAAATATAATCTCTTGTGTTAATTACATGTAATATTATTTACAACGTGCACAGTCCTGTATTCCCTTTGTCCTTTGCCAAAGTCCCAGTTATGCTTCCTGTGCTTTTACATTTTGGACTTTAATCTAAGTTTTCCGCATCCAGCCTTTGGGTCCTCTTTCCTACACTCATATTTATGACAGTAAAAACTGAAGGCATTACAAGTTTTATACTGCCAAGAATAAAACAGGTCATCTCGACTATTTCTACATGCCTAAATGCACCGAGTCACTGCCGTAACAAAAAAGTCTGAAAAATGACTTGAGACTCATTGAACTTTGTGGATGCAGTTAAAGCCATGTTAAAGTGACTCAGCACGTTAATTGTATCTGCTGTAACAGTCACCATCATCAGCTTAACTTAAGATTCATTACTGCTACACTTGATGTAACGTAACTCTGAGCATCAATTCACAGCCACTGCGCACCAGTCACACACTGCTCTTTACTTTAAACCCACCACAGTACAGCAAACTAACCTGCAGAGGATTTTCATGCAACCTTTAAATAACACAGTCTACCTTGATTTGCAGCAGGTTTCACAATATGAAAAAACATAATGTCATATGTAGAGACTCGATATGTGATTTAAAAACGGGATTTACATGTTAATTTTAAATTTCCAGTTTATTAAACACCACTGAGCAGTCCTTAACTTTAAATATAACCTCTCTTCTTCCTCTCCTGTCTTTCTTGTCTTTCTCCATCTCTGAGTGAAGTTAGCTCTCTTTCTTTTCTCTCCCTGTGAAAACCTGGACCTTAGCTAGCAACACTGTGCTACAAACTGCACACAGACAGTTTGTGTGTTTGCTGATGTTTATTGAGTTTCCCTTTATGCTCGCTCTTTGTCTTCGGTGGGGCTAGCTAGACGCAGCCACAACTTATGGGCACTTGCAGTTGTTCCGGTGTTGTGCTAAAAAACAGTACTTTGTAACGAAGTATCTGTACTTCGTTACTTCCCACCTCTGCAAATAACAAGCTGTAAGCTAAAAATGTTTTGTGAGAGTAAGCTTTCAGCAACTAATAAACTGTCTCCTGAGTATATCATTTAAATGCAAAGCACTGTATTCTTGGTGTATTCTTAGTGTTTTTGTGAAGGTTGTGTTGCAGTGTTTAGATTTTTCTGGACTTGGTGTTAATGGTTCATATCAAGCGTTACTCTCATAACAGTCTTTGCAGAAGCCAATCGTTCGGTGCTAAACCTTAGGGTATAACTTTCTTTTGTTTTATTCTTATATCCCTCTTTTCCATTTCACTGGGAACTCTCTCCAGCTTTAACACACACTCTCCATCTTAACTCGTTCTTGTAACTCAAGAATCTTTTGTTAACGGTAATTTGTTTTGGCAGTCAGAAAGTTTAGGATTTAAAACCGTTAATGACATTTGGCTCTGCTTGCCCGTTTTGAGTTTATATCATCCTCTTTTCTTTTCTGGTCTTAAAGCAATTTCCTTACACAATGAGTCCAACTATTGTGATTAAATTGGTCTGTCGAAAGCAACTTCAGGAAAGATAATAGTTGCACACAGTGAGTCTGAGGATATAATTATTTTATAGTGAATGTCTTCAGCTACATAAAGTGAGACAGTTCAGTGAAATCTCCTCGTCTTTCCTCAGCGCTGCACTTTACTTTTTTCCGTTTCTTACATGCAATGGTAACAGCTGCATGCCTAATCTTTCCTCACTGGTGCTGTATGTAAAATGCAAATGAGCAGAAGCCATAGTGATTCCTGCTAAGGTTACTGCTTAAGTGCTCTCTGCTGGATTTACCAGCATGCAAACCATCCCTTTACACTGTGGCTACTGTAATCTGCAATAAAAGTTTCTTCCTGTAAAATAAAAAAATAGAAATAGAAGCTTTAAATTTTAGTGTCTGAGTCTTACTCATAGTATATACAATCATTATATCAATGCAAAAAATGTTTTAAATTACTATAAATCTGTATCTTTGAAAACACAATTGTTCATGCTGACAGCGTTTTTGTGATTCTGTTTAATCTCACAGTTATAGTTGTGCATTTTTATTTAAAAGTTTATTCAAACCAGCCTTAAAATCAAAGCTGTCTGTACTTGAGTATTTGCTTTAGCGGTTTTGATCACTGTGGCACACGGATATAGCTAAAACTTAACAACAATCACTGAGAACCACATAGCACATTCACAAAAATCAAATGATCCCAGCAGAAGACAAATGTCTGAATGACATTTGGCTTTGCTTGCCCATTTTGAGCTTATATCATCCTCTTTTCATCCTCTTTTCTTTTCTGGCCTCAAAGCAACAAACTAAACACTTTTTTTTTAATTAAGCACATCACTACTAAATTAAATTTAAAAATATATATGTAGTGTATGATTGTACACTATTCAATTGTAAAGGTTGAATACTGTAATTTCCTGTATTCTTACAGCAATTTGTTACAGTGTGTGATCAGCACACCTTTCCTCTTGTTCTCAAAAATATTAGATCCCAGCAGCACTCGATCTTTCCCTCTCCCCTCTAAAAAAGGTTAGCAATTAAATGGCAAAAACAGCAGGGGACACTGTGCGTGTACACCTATTTCAGTACATTACAAATGTCTTCCACTTATTTCAACCGGGGGCCTGATATGGTTCTGATACAAGAGACAAGTGAGGAAAAGAGAGGGTCACTTATGGAGGGGAAATAGCTGGTGTTTGACAGGAGGCCTTTCTAAATCCCACACTCATCCATCATAAGTGGCATTTGTGTACTCTGAAGGCCTGATAATAGCCTTTTGCATTTTCACACTGCGCTTTGCCTTTTGGATTTGATCGGGGAGAGAGGGAATGGATGGAAATAGGTGAGGAGGGTGGAATGGGACACACACACACACACACACACACACACACACATATAGCAGTTTCATTCGTTCTCTTTATTTTCCAGCCCTCATCATCCCGCTCTCACTCCTTCAAGGCTGCTTCTCCTCTCTTCCCTTCTACATTTTAGGAAAATCACTCTGAATTGGAAAAGGGACCCCGGGGCCACAGGCACAGGGTCCATGTTTCTTTTCTTTCTTTCTTTCTTTCTTTGGATAATTGACTCCCGTTGCCTGGTAATTCATCGCTTGCATATGCCAGCTAATTCATCAGGAGAAGAGAAGCTGCCGACCTCACAACCTTGCAAGCCCCACCAGCCCACACACCCCGATAGCGCACACACACACACACTTCATATCTTAAGAGTTTTCATATCTCACCCCACCACCACCAACACCACCCAATTTTTGCTAAATCGCATATATGCACACAGACAAACACATCACCACCAGGGTGTGAGTTTAGCCCCGTCCGCCTCCTCCACCCGCCCCACAAGAGCCAGCAGCCTGGAATGAGAGGAGGGAGCAAGCGGCAAGTTAGTGGATGGAAAACCTGAGATGATAGATGGGGTGCATTGTGGCATTATGAATGAATTATACCTCCCAAATACCTTGAGCAGCGCAGACTGTCAGCGTGTATCTATACTAATCTGGGAGAAAATATAGCTGTTTCCACATTAAAGGGGGCCGGCAAAGAGCGAGCCACAGAATTAATTGAGCAATCAGGCCATTAGAGGGAAACATCATACTGAGCCGCGTTTCCTGATGTAGCAACATTTATCACTGCTGACCAGAAATCTGCTTTCCAGGCTGTGTTTCTTTCTTTCCTTTTTTTTCCTCCTCTCTTCCTTTCTCTCTCGTTCCCTCTAATGTGGCCCATCTTCAAACAGATTAGGATTATTGTGACAAGACAAAGGTATCTTTTGTCTATTTCCATAGCCGTGTCAGTGGGTGCTGCATTTATCACGGTTGTCACGCAGTCTTAAGGCTTTCAGTTTGCACACCTTGTCCCATTTTTCTCCCAGTGGTGGGTCCATGTTAAATCTGCAAAAAGAAAGTGCACGACTTGGAAATGTCCCCTGATGAATGGTAGGGTGGACTGTCAGGTACAGAGGAGGATTTGTTTGCGTTTTCCTCCCTGTTGAGTTTAGTTTTATGTTTATCAGGTGGATCTTAACAAAATATCGTCCTGTTTTTCTTTCTTTTCTTTTTTCTTTTTTTTTTGCTCCTGAAACGTGCTTGAATATCTCAACTCTGAACATGAGATGTTATGTTATCGGTTGTGAGTGCTCAACAATATTTAAAATACCAGACTAATAATGTACTTTCACTGTTGGAAATTTAATACAGCAGATTTCCAAAATGTTTTTTTCCCATCAAACTAGATTAGATACATATCATTATATTTAACTGTTATATTTAACAATAAATCTCCTATTCTCATATACCATCATCAAATACTTTACGTATCAATGCCGATATTAGAAAACTGTACTAGTGGTTGAAAGTACTTTTTTTACTCTTTTTCCCAGCATTATTTATCTAAAGTTGTGGTTACCGCTGTATATATTTATACACTATGATATCATGTTTATGAGATAGAGCCAAGCACATGAACTAAATTAAATTATAACCTAATTCCAAGGATACTGAACTATTTTCAGTCAGCAGATTTTACTCACGGGTTCAAAGTAGCATAGTGTGAGTTGACCCACTGTCATTTTTACATTTCTGTGCATTTATCTGAAAGGTCTGCATATAATTCACACATAAAACACAGCAGAACATCCAATTTGGAGGACCATTCAATCAAAATACTCAGCTAGTACAGTAATATGAAAAGATACTGTGTTCATCTGTGATAAGGATGATGTAGTCCTGGAAACTTTGAGGTGCTGCCTTGGTGATCCAACATCTGATATCTATCCCCCTCTGCTGGACAAATCTGAGAACTGCACCAAGCCCAGTTCAAGCTGTAGAGTTTTCACTGCTTATGTTGGTGAAATACATATGTAGAATAATTTATACATGTTTTTACCATGACGCACTGTACAGGACACTGACATTTGTTTTGTTTTGTTTTGTTTTTTAAATATGGAAGTCATTTGAGTACATTGAACTTCTTGTCATGTTCCAGATACCAGTTTGATTTTATCAGAGTTTTATGATATGGTGTGCTATTTTTTCAGTCTTCTGTTGTCCAATTTTGGTGACCTTGTGCAAAATGTAGTCTCAGTCTTCTGTTTTAAGCTAACAGTAGTTGTCTTCCGCTCCTGTAGCCCATCAAGGTTCAACAGAGGTTCAGAGACGCTCTTCTGCATACCTTTGCTGTAACAAGTTTCTGAGTTCCTGTTGCCATTCTCATTTGCCCAAGAGAACTGCTGCTTACAGTTTCTATTTCTCACACTATTCTCTGTAAACTCTTGAGATGGTTTTTGATCTGCTGGGAAAATCCCAGCAGATCAACAGTTTCTGAGATACTCAGAGCAGCCTGTCCGACACCTACAGACATGTCACATTCAAAGTCACTTAAATAACGTTTCATCCTCATTCTGATGCTCAGGTTGAACTTCAGTATGTTGTCTGGACCATGTCTACAGGACTAAATGCATTGAGTTGTTGCAATATGATTGGCTGATTAGATAGTTATATTAACAAGCAGTTAAACAGGTACACCAAGGCCATTCAACTGCTGTGTATGATATCTGTTGCTTTTGTAGTTGATGATATCACAGGAACACTAACAGAAAATACTTATTTGCCATATTATTGCACCTATTATGAATTTTATCTCGTGCTTTTAAGCATACTGCTACAAAACCATTAAAATATTTAACAATTATCAGTATGACTAAATTACAATTGCTGTGGTCTAAAGATCTGCGGTGATGATGTTGATCTGTGGTTTGACCTCTGACGTACCTTAGCACCAAAAAAGGCTGAAACCAGTATCCAAGTTAGGAGGCAGATATCAGTCATAGATATCAGATATCGTGCTTCGTTCTTGCAGATGGTCTGTATGTGTGGCAGACAGTGATGGAAGAATGACAGATTTCTTCAGTATGAATTATTTATACTTTCTGACCTTCATGGCTTTGAGCCTTTACACTGTAGGTCAGGAAAGTCGATTATTTTGTACGTTTCTGCAAATAAAACATGTTTCTAGTGGAGCTATGAGATATTTCAAATTTTGGTATTGATCCAAACCAAGTAAATACAGGGTTAGCATTGCCGATACTTTTATTCTATAAAGGCAGCTTATGGGATGAGCAGTGTGCCATGACCTGATGAGATAAATCATTATTTATTGACATATTGTGGACATATTTTAATGACTGCTAAATCACAGTGATTTTTACTTTCTTACATAATGAGCTAATTCAACAAAACACACCTTTCAGCTTTTCATGTATTGTGAAACTGTTCCTGTCTCTGAAGTACTTTGTGTCAGCTTCTGTTGTTTAAATGTACTATAGGCTATAAATAAAATAGACATGACAATCAACACAAAAAGGTTCAGATATTTTTCAACATGCATGTGTGAAAAAATATCTCTATATATTTATATATGAACTTAGAGAATAGAAACAAAGAACTGATCCTGTCCCTATCACTAGGATCGATCTGATATCAATACAAGCACTGGTATTGATTCTATTGATATTTGAATCGACCCGTCAACTCTAGTTTCTAGTTAAGACTTGTTCATTGGATACACCTGATGTCTTTGTTAAGCAGTAAAGTAGCTTTACCATTTTCTTAATGTGATAAAAAAAAATCCATTGCATCGTTAAATAAAAATAATAGGACAAGAATACATTTTTAAGCTTGATACTCCAAGCAAAACACATTTAACCATAAAGTAATCGTGGACTATGGTATGTTGAGAAATGTGCAGCCTATCCGAGCTGTCACAGAGCCAAGATATTTCCACAGTAATTTTTGTCTGCAGCCACCAAGGGGCAGCATAACACCCCCGACCATCTGCAGAATGGTTTCCTTTAACTTTTTTTTTATATTTTCCATGTGTTGTCCAGGAGTAACTTGCCACTTATCACAATGCGACCACTGTTGTTTAAGCTGCCCTGAAGATATAACTGTCCAGGTATCAGTAAGTAAGCTATGTACACACTGGTAGACTGTACCAGTGTTGTGTGTATCCTGTATCCAAGTGTCAGAAAACTGCATAAGCTCTTTATCCTGCTCTTGAGAAACCTGGAAATGCTCAGTGGAGGGAGAGAAACTGGGAAACTGTGGCATGAAGAAGCCATCTGATCATCCGCTGTTTGCACAGAGGTGAGTTACTGAGATGTTGAACAATCAAAACACAAGTGCATACAGGATATAGGATATGAATAGCAGCTTTCTTTTATTAATGTAAAGTCTGTATTCAGGATAACAGGAAAGCCAAGATAAGGCTCAAAAACGAAGAGTGTCCAAGTAGATGCTGGTCAGGAACATTTAAATGAAACTAGGAATAAAAATGCATTCAGGTAAAATAGTTTTATTTATTTAGGAAATAGATTTAAACTACACTAACCAACAACAGACTACAAAATCACACCAAATGACCCTACTTTAAGCAGCTAACACTGCTAATTCTATCCACAAGATACTTTAACTTTAGATACAGACAGGAATGATCTATTGTGTCGTTTAGTGGTGCATTTGGGTAATCTCAGTCTCTCACTGAATGTGCTCCTGTGACTGCCCAGCATATCATGGAGGGTGTTATTATGTTATGTCTTTACATTATATTCAGCTTTATTCAAGGACTAATGGTTTTACTGGGGCAGAAAAGAGAAGACTTCCAAATATACTAACTTTTAGAATTAGAAGTATTTATACAGCACTGTTCACAGACATAAAACTCACAAAGCGCTGTTAATGACAATTAAAACACAAATATTAGAACCATGTTAAAACAGAATAAAAATTAAAATTAAAAAACATAAATAACAAAGGAAAATTACAACAGAAGGCCCGATTAAACAGAAAGGTTTAGCCTACACTGTAAAGTCTAATTAGTTCCCAGAACTTTAAAAAAAAATTACACAAACTCATTTCCTGAAAAAAACTAAGTAAAGCATACTTAAGACTAAGTTAAGACAAGTTATTTATTGTGAGTATACAGTACTAAGAATAACTTGATTTTTCTGAGTGAGCAATACTTAATGTTTATCCACTGACATAAACATTTCTTAATGGGTTAACTTAATCACCTTACGTTTTATCATCCTTGAGCTTAAGCAATTTCTAGTGCAACACTTAATCAATATAAACACAGTATGTAAGTATGATTACAAAATAATTAAAAACATTTCTTTTGATGCAATTAAAAATCACCTCAACTTTTATTTTCAGATGCAATAAAGTATATCAGCCAATATGCTGGACACTGTTCTAGTGAACAGAAGCCTCCCATAAATTTGTACTGCAAGTTACATCATTGATATAATCAGTATAAAATGTATTTATTGTTCAGCAACAAGTGTAGTCTCAAGGAGGCTCAAACAGTGTATCTGTTTTGTATTCAAATCCAGAAGCTTGGTATGTTGTAATATTTTTAAGGTTGTTTTAGGCATTACTGCCTGAATGACTATCATGGATTTAGGTGATCCAAATGTAAGTGCAGCAGAAAGTATTTAACATTGCCGCAACTTCCCTTAATTTTAGTAGCAGTGGATGTGGTTTGGAGAGGCAATAACCTTCAATCTGCAGGTGACCATCCTCACTGACCGCACCATGTATGAAGGAGAGCTCATCTCTCCTGCTGCAAGGAAACAATTATATTCTTTAGAACACCAACTTATATTTGCTCTTCTTAAAACATTTTTATACATTTGCTATAAAACAGACCTCAAGATAGACAATCAAGCTACATTATTACAAAAACTGTACATGTGATATAAACAATTATGTCATCCACCCATCCATTTTCTTCCACTTATCGGCAGCCGGGTCACAGGGGCAGCAGGGCCTCCTGCTGGTAGTACATGCCGGGAACATCTCACCTGGGAGACGCCTAAGAGGCATCCTACTCAGAAGCCTGAACCACCTCAACTGGCTCATTTTGATGAGCAGCAGCTCTAGTCTGAGCCCCTCTTGAATGATTGAACTTGTCACCCTCTCGCTACGGGAGAGGCCAGCCACCCTTTGGAGAAAGCTCATTTATGCTGCTTGTATCCACGATCTTGTTCTTTCAGTCACTACCCAAAGCTTGTGACCATAGGTGTCGGTAGGGACATGGATCAACCAGTAAATTCTTTCATCACCACGACGGACTGGTACAGCATCCACATGACTGCAGCTGTGGCCACAATCCATCTGTCAATCTCTTGCTCAGGTGGAGCAACGATGCTCCACCTGAGCATCATTGCTGCTCCTAAATTTCAACATGATTAATATAAATGACACTCAATATTACAAATATATTGAAAAACCAATGGAAATGCTAAATTATTTTATTTTCAACTATAATACCAACCCAGAATTTAAACATTTAACAGGATATTAATTTGGTTTATAGATGTCTTAAATTTGGCTTTGACTTTCACAACAAAACTTGTATCTGAATACAATTTTTAATAATATAAATACTACTGTTGTTGGTTTGGAAAAGCGATGTAAAGGTGAGCTTAGCTACTACTAGCTTACTACATTTAACTACATTTAACCAATCAAAGTTTCTCTGTAATGGCATTTTAAATAATAGTGGTCATAGTAAAGTTACACTGACAATCATCTCTTTCCCATTTACAATTAGTGCAAAATGCTGCAGCCAGATTACTGACTGGAACGAAAAAGAGAGATCTGTGTTAGGAGCCATATTTGTGTGTAAAGCCTTTAAAAAGTCTTGCAACTGTATATGTGGTATGCTGTGGCCATATATTCCCTCAAGACCATTAAGGTCTGCTTCTCAGTCACTTCTGATCATCCCGTGGTCATAGCTTATTTCAAAACTCTGAAATTACATCACTTCTCTGTCAAGCTTTAGGAAAAACTGATGTCTGGAACTGTGATTGGAGGATTGGTTGCTTTTAGGTTATTTCAAGTAAACATTGTGAAAGTCTCTGGCATAAACCCGTTTATACTATTTTGCTTTACTGTAAAGCACTTTAGTTTTAAATTTGCTTTAGAAAAATGAATTACCTACTTAGTTTTAAACTGCTGTAATATCTCAAATATTGGGAAAATTGTAGGTTTCCAAATCTTATTTATTCTATTATTTTATTTTATTTTTCATATTCTTACTTTAGAATCAAAGCTTAAATCTAAATGAAACAGAAAGGGATGGGCAGTGTTGTTTTGTGAAGGAACCGTTGCTTTAGTAGCTCAGGTGATGTAAGTGGGTCACGAGAGTCAGCTTGCCTCCACTTGCTGGTCTTTCTCGCGCCAGTCCTTTTTAGATCTCGCGCGCGGTTTCGGTGTGTTTTCGCACGCTCTACTGTCGACCAATCAGAGGGCAGCTTTCCTAAGCAGCGTCCCGTTGCCATGCAGTTGTCCTGAGGTCCGCTGTGTCCTGTGCGGGAGTGAGGGTGAGTTCTGCAGCTCATTTTTCACACTTTATTTCATTAAACACTCGCTTTCAGTGATGAAGTTTCAAACTTGGCGTGCTGTTTCGTCTTAGGCTGCTCTAACGTTGCTTTACGTCATTGTATCATCATAAAATCATACCTGTGTTGGACAAGGTTTGGCTTCAGTAGTGGGTCACCGGCAACATTAAGGCTAAAGCTTTGTGCATACATACATACATACATAGCTGCAGCCAGGTTAGTGAGTGAATGTGAGTGAATAGTAGTTTTGTGTAACTGTTGGAGGTCAGCAGACAGCTGTAGTTGCGGTAGTAACCCGACAGGAGACAGACACGCCTGCTGTCCTGTGTGTCCAATCCCACAGCAGGAGAATTAGCATACCACCAATGGTAAGAGTCGGGCTTTCTCTCGGACTCTTATAATGTGAAGTTGCCAGATTTATCTCTCAGTTGCAGCACAGTGGAGTAAAGATAAAAAAGTGTGTCAAGTCGAGAAGACACTAGGATACCTCACCAGCATTGTACTGTTTGCGCTAAAGGTGGATTTGGATTTTATGTACAACATGACATTTGAGGAACTAAGTGGGGATTACTCTCAGGAAAGGTAAATAATTTTGATTATTCGTATTTTAAAACTTCCTGTGGTTTATGTGCAGCTAATCGCATGCATTAATTAGATAAGTGCACGATAAAGATAAATCCAGGTTTGTGGGGGATTTTGCCTGTAGCTGCTGTGTGGACGGTGTGTTTCTCAGCGAGCTGTCGGTGCTACAGTCCGGTGTTTTTTCAGTTAACCGCTCCGGTCGCGAGCCCCGGTCTCTACTTAGCTAACGTAGCTGCTGCTGTCTGCTTTTAGGTGACCGAAAAACACCAGACTTCTCACAGGAGAGCTAATTAAAGCTAGTCAAAGGGACTCAAACCGCAAAACTGACAAGAGTTAGCTTGTTTTGTTTTGTTTTGTTTTGTTCTTTGTTTTTAGTGTGGTTAAACAAACTTTGCACGGCTGTCAGTTGTGCTCGAAGTCAGGGAATACCGGCTGGTTAGCTAGGAGTCCGGTTAGCTAACCAGACGGAGTACGGTGGGAAGTTTTTCGTGTGTTTGCGTGTGTGTTAAAACTGCTGTTGCAACGTTTATTAAAGTCAAATTGTGTTGCAGAATGGACACGGTGGCCAAGGCTTTGGAGGAAGTCCTCACCTCTGCGCTGCCACAGGGAGGCATTACAGTCGGCGTCTACGAGGCTGCCAAGTCGCTCAATGTGTAAGTGCAACGTAGCTGTCCTGAAGTTTGCAACAAGTTGCCCCTGTGTGGAAGCAACCCATGCAACATGAACATGCATGAGCTCATAGACTAACAGCGCCTCTCTCTCTCTTTCCCACAGAGACCCTGATAATGTCGTTCTGTGCGTCCTGGCTGCAGATGAAGAGGACGTTAAAGACGTGGCCCTGCAGATCCACTTTACTCTCATTCAGGCTTTTTGCTGCGAGAATGACATCAACATCCTGAAAGTCAACAACACCAGGCGCCTGGCACAAATATTGGGTGGTGGGGGAGGTGGAAAGCAGAACGGGGGCGAACCTTTGGACCTACACTGTGTCCTTGTCACTGTAAGTGTCTCTTCCTCTATCTATGTGGTTTTATAGCTAAAAGCATAAGATTTTGTGCACATACCTGAAACTCTTACTCACATGGGGAACTTGTCAGTACTTGTTCTTGTGAATTTAGTAAACATGAATATGACTCCTCCCTCATGACTTCTGAGGAATCACGGTGGAGGAAAATACCTTGAATCTACCAGCACATACAGGAACTATCTGTATCTTGAAGTAAACAGATGAACAGGCATTTACATACTTTCGTTTATATATATTTTTAGAGCCCACATTCTACATCATGGAAGGACCCAGCTCTGAGCAAACTGAGCAGATTCTGCAGAGAGAGCCGCTGCATGGACCAGTGGGTACCCATCATCAACTTGCCTGAACGATGAACTTTAACCAGCGACAAAAATGTGTCCAGAGACGAATTTTATCTGCACACAAAGAGAGGCGTGAACCCTGATGGACACAGATTACCATCCATAGATCAAATTCCAAAGCACTGCTGATTTGGGGGGGAAGAAAATTCCTGGAAGAAAAGAGGGGAAAAAAAAAACCTTTCTGTCTGTATGAGATGATGTATTTAAAGGATGAGGAGGGAAAAAAAGCAGGGGGTTGGATTTTCACAGGACTGTTTGGAGTTGCATCTGTCAGCCTTGGCAGTCGAGATGAGATGGCGAGGCTCTTGTATCATCACAAGGTGGAAATGGCGTGCTTTTTTTCTTTTCTTTTCTTTCCTTTAAATGTGACACTGGCTGGACACAGTACAGACGGATACTATCATGTGTTTGTTTGGTAAAGGCCTCTGTGACGGAGAAGTCGGAAAAGTGTGGGGAAACCAGAACGTGGAGCCGTTGAGTGGACCAAGGCCTCGGCCTCTCTCTGCAGAAACAAAGCACTCGTTGAAACACTGGACCTACTGCAGTTTCACTTGTTTGATTAAAAACTGTTAATGTTCACTTTGCTGTTGTGATAATTTATATTTTAAAAAAGAGAGAAAAAAAGGGAAGGGCTACACATCCAGTGAAGACATTCTGTGTATCTAGTGTTTCTAATACCAGCTGGCTTCTTGCCACAAGTGAAATAGTTCCTTTGTTACAATTTAAATTATTTCTAATTATATTTAAGTGTATTTATGTTTCTTTTTTCTTTTTTATATATATCTATATAAAATATTTGTAATATCTGAATACGAGACACTTATCTGTATTTGTGTCAATAAAAGTATTTTGTTTTTGGAACAAGAACGGCGTTTGTTGATCTCTCCTTTGCATTTCTGGAAATTTTAGCAAAGCCCAGCTGAAATGGGACCTTTAGCAAGTGGATCACATGTGGATCACAGGGGTCATGTTGGCCTCAGTGCCATCTCTGAGCTAAAGAGAACAATAATCCTCGCAGCTCTCTCTGCTCCAGCTTCTGCCTCTGTCAGCAGGACCTTGCTCATTCATCCAAACAGGTTCCCGTTTCACCAATACTCTGATTTGTTGTTGGCAGTTTGCATTTTCACTAGCTGACTTCCTAATCAGGTGGGGCGGGGCAGCGGGGGGGGGGATCACATGCCACACCATTTTTAAAAATTAAATAAAATATTGAGAACTACTGCAGGTCTCTTGAGGGTTTGCTCAAAATATGCTGGCTTCTCCCCTCAGGACCAATATTGTGCAGAGTCCTTACTGGAATACAGGAGTGGAAAAAAACTTGGAGCGTATTCTAAACAAGGTTTGGCACGCAACCTTGTGCAAGATGATCTGGAGCGCTCCCGCCACCCCCTCACCCTCCACCCTTTCCCTTCCCAGCTATGTCACATGCAGGTGATCTCTCTGGAGTTGAGTTTCGATGATGTCACAGGGCTGGAGTGAGGCAGGCAATCCCCTTCTGAAAGTGCACAGTCATGATCACGAGAAGGGCAGTAGCCTGTCCTTCCGTTGCACAATCCAACTGGCTCTGTGTGAATTATTTACTGCTGCTCAACTGGACTGGCTTGCTTCTCTGCCGTCAGAGTGAATTTACTAGTTTTTTGCCAGTTTGGTGGGTTTTGTGCTCTGCTTAAATCTCACAGTTTGAGCTGCATATTGCAGAGGGCTGGACTTCAAAACAAAACCCAGTGCCTCAGTAATGTTTCAGCTGGTCTCTGTTTTTACTACATCACCCAGAAGCCTCCACTGCACTCAGAAATGCTTAAACACTTAAAGCCACTCCTAAGTGGTACCTAAATCACAATGTTCCCGTGCCCTAGAAAATTTCCCACAGGCCCTGTGGTTTTACAGTTTCAGCTAGCACCGTGTGAAAGGTCGCCCGGCTTGTGACTGCAGGGAGTGACGCTGGCTGATGTAACGTGGCATCTCTGTGATGGAAAGGGAAAGGTTATTTTAAGATGTGAGCAGCGGAGGGCTGATGTAAGCTCTGTAATACCACTTTTGACTTCCTTTGAAGTTTATGCTGGATGTTTTTCCCTTTTCGTGATCGGCACCTGGTGGTCATGTGCTACTGCAGGGAAAAGTTCACTGTTGTTTAAACAGAGAGCAAAGTTCAGTTAGCTGCTGAGTCACTCTGAACCTCGAATATTTGGCTTGTGCTGATGTAACCTAACATCCTGAGGCAGTAATATAATGAATTGAGATCTGAACATGCTGTGCCCTGCCAAGATCAATTATCATTTTAATAGGTGCATCTAGCCAAAAATCAGTGCAGTTTAACCCAGACTTAGAGGGGGGTTGGTTCTACTTTATGGCCATGTAAGGCTGTTTGATTAGGCTGTGTTATACTGAGATGCTCTCCTAATGGCAAACAAATTATATCAACAACAGGAATGTAATTAATGGACACACCTGTCACAACAATACATATCAGCTGCACAACCGTATGAATATGACCCGTGACACACTTATCAGCACTGTTTAAACATTGCAGGGATGTTGCACAAGACTTGATTTACTCCAGCCAGGAAAGTGCTGTCCTGCTCTAAGGATTTTGCTTCACAGGGGGACGGCCATCTCCTCGAGATGAAGTGTCAGAATATAGATAGGCATGGACGATTACACCCTAAGGTATTTAGGAGTTGGTTCACTAACTGTGTGGGCTGGTGGAGTTTTTAAGCTGGTGGGTGCATGACAGCCAGAGCAAGAAGTGAATCGGAAAAATGAGGTCACGTCTATGGAAATGATAAATATTGATAAGGTACATTTCACCAGTCGCACCTGTCCATGCTAGTTTGGAGTTTCCCTTATGTTTCATGAGCTCAGCTATAGGCAGTGGTGGAAACTTACATGACAGTCCCAGTTACGTCAGCATTTTTAAATGTGGTTTTCAAATTAAAAGCCTCAGAGAGCGAGAAATTTAACAGATGCTTTGAAGGCTGATTTATTTTCAAAATAAAAGCCTTCTATTTCAGTTTTCCAATGTTTTGTTATATAACTTTAAACGCCATCTCAATCCAGCTTTTTTTAGCTACAAAACTGTGCAGCTGTTATAGTAGGAACAACCCCACCATGATATTTCCAGAAATTGCATACTCTAAATCACTAAAACTAATAGATCACATCACGAGTTTCAGCATCATCATTTTTATTGTCACATGGGGCCCTCATGAAAGTTCCTGCAGAGTTTTACACAGCTTTGGTGTCAGTGTGCCGAATCATATTGACTGAGAATGCCTATTAGCTTATGAGGGCATGCAGGGCCTTTAATCATGTTTGTATATTCTAATCTTATCATTGTTAAAGAAACTGAAGCTGTTACTTAAATGAAGATTAGAAGTTTCTGAAATGTTCCAAAGTAGGAGTGTGATAACACGAATAATAAATTGACTGAAATTTGACATACAGGCAGCACTAGCATGAAAGTACTCTATTATTTGCAGCACTGTTTATGGGTGAGTTGTGCATTACATATTGTAACTCAAACAGGAAAAGTACAGGTTAGCTGGCAATGGAGAGATAAACATGCAGCTGGGACTACCAGAGGAACTGAGGTGCAACTGCACTCCACACCCTCCATCATCCATCCTCACCCTGCCCTTCCTCTCCCACACATCAGCACATTCCTACACACTGACACTGTAACTGCCAGGACAGACTTTCATAGTGGGGCACATGGTCAGTGAGCTACCCTGCCAGCCACTGCCCCCCCACTCCCGATTCTCACATTGCTGCACAATGACAAACTGGGACTGCTGCAGTGGCCTTCAGGGGCATTCATGCCTACAGATGTCTGTAAAACATCTTTAATGGATGCTTTTACATGCCACCCCACCAAGTTTTTAATCTTATCAGGGCCTGTTTTTATTTGTCATATGTGTAATGTTACAATGGCAGATGCTAGTTGTAATAAGGTCAGGCTTCAGAGTCCATTGGTCACCTCAAGCACACAACCCTGGCTGTAAGTACATAAGCCTCTGCCACCTTCTGTTTGTTTTGTTTGTAAGGGCCAGCCAATCAGAGGAAAGCCCACTAAATTTTTTTTTTGTAAAAAAAAAAAGCACTATTTTCAGCTGCAAATCTGCAAAGGTACTCTAGTAGAGTCCGTTAATAAAAACATGGAGCTAGAAATGAGAACAGGTCCCCTCTAAAGTTTCCATTACAAGTCTCTATTTTTAATAGTCTGTACTATACTAACGATGCTCATGTTTCCTGCAGTGACATTTGATCTCTGAGGGACGAGCGCCGTGAGAAAACAAGAGTTTCGCCTGTGTAGCTTTTGAACAATAAATAATAGGTGACATTGATTTTTTTTTTTTTTTCCATCACTACGTGGCTGTATGTGTGAGAACTGTCACATCCAGCACTGTATTTCTGCAGTTGTTACAATAGCTGACAATATGCCGTTCCTGTATGATCTTCCCATTGTGTGGAGCAGAAAACGTAAAAAGCTCTGTACCCACCAGCTGCCATGAAACAAGGTCAGAGAGACCCAAGAGGCCACCAGCAGAGAAGGAAAACAGACTCTCAGGCTAAGCAGGCTGTGTCCCAAAATAGTTACTATCCAAGAGTGGTGGAAATCAGAGTGTTGCACTTTCTATATTTAGCTTTGCACACGGTTTTTAAACTGCCCTGGTGAGAGGCCCGAGGTCTCTTCTCTCCCAAGTAAGAAATACATACATGTCTAATGAGAGGAAGTAGCCCCAGATAACACTATGGACATGAGAGGCCAGCATCGGGTTCCTATTCTGCATAAATCTCAGCATGGATAGTAGCAAGGCTATGCAGCACAGCACGTTTTTATTGAGATATTAGTACAGTATTGGACTGTAGGAATGCTTCACTTTATTAATTTCAGTTAAGTCTTCATACAAATGTTGGAATATTAATAAAGACAGTTATCAAAATGCAGATTTTGACAATTAAATTAATCTATAAATGGTACAATAAGGCTGTTACAGAGTCACTGTGAATGGACAGAAATTAGGACATGGCAGTGGTCATCTGAATTTTTTCCTTAGGAGGCATACAGGACTCGTTTATTGCAAGTAAGAAGAACTGACAGCTTAGACAAAAATCATAAAAAATAACAATACCATTGATAGTAACACTAGATCTTGCTGATTTGAAGACCTGAAAGTACCCTTTGGAGAAGGCAACAATACCAAAACTGCTGAAAAGCGGAGCACCTGGTAAGTGAAACACGATTTTAACAAGTTCTGCTCGTGACATGTAGACAAAACCCGATGGCACAATATTGTTACAAATCACTTTCATCCCACAGATAAAAATTGATAGAAACATCTTTAAAGAAAGTACTCCCAAGTTAGAATGTTCTTCATCATACAAGGCAAACATAAGTAAGGCTTTAGAGTGAAGAAGATTTGAATTAATACTATCTATTCTGTCTTTTTTTTTTTTTTTTTTTTGTAAAATTCACCATAGCAGATATTTTTCTCCCAGCAAATCACAACATACAGCACATGCCAGACCGACACCCTCATCCCCACAAACACAAAAGTGAAAAACTAGAGCAGTTTTAAGAGAGTGGTTTAAAAAAATAAAATAAAATAAAATAAATCAATGCACACACATTACGCCCACATGGTGCCAAAATGCTTAAAGATAATGATGTGCACGTTCACATGACTAAGACACTTGTGATGAGCGAGCAGGCAGGGCTGACACTGAGTAAAGATCACTAGCACGTTTTGTTGTGAGAATCCTAAAAATAATGTACCGCAGAAAGTTTTCACAAAGGACGGTTAAAACAGTCGAATTCAGACACCATTAAAAATATTTTTAAAATGCAGTGTCATTGGTTTTCTTGGTCCCGAGGTTTTATTACACAGTGTTGCTTCATGTAAATCTGAATCTGAGCACTGATCGTCTTCGACCAAAGGTGTTTATATGGAATGAATATCAACATGACGGTTCATTGAATCAGCTAAAGGAAACACTATACAAGGTAATTATACTGCAAGGAGATTTTACACTATCAGATTACAGCTGTAGTACCAGAGAGGAACAGAGTGAACTGAGCTGGATGCAGATTATGCAGAAGCAGCTGGGGGCTGCTGCAGCTGGGATGGGTTGTAAAATACTTTGCGTTACTGGAATTTAACACTAAGTGTTACTGCTCCAATCCAAAATACATCACGGTAACATCTGAGCAGAACCCGCCCCTGAATTTAGTGATCCAAACCGTACAATACTCGTGGCACATCTTTCTGAAGCTTTCACTGTTCTCCTTGGATGACACACTTTAAAGGGCAGGAGGGACACTTTGGCTGCATGAACCCATTTAAGGCAAACCAGGGAGATGAATAACAGTCACTGCCCACCAGGTATGACGCTGTTCACATATCAGGAAAGACCAAAATCCATCACTGAGGATTGCAAGTGCTGTTGGGACATTTCGACAAGGATATCTGCTTTGATATTACGTACTTGGAGGCAAAGTTTTGTTAGTGGTTAGAGCTCAAACTGAAGAATGGGTCAATATTTTCAGTGAATAATACAGGGCTGCTGGAACAGGCTTCTGGTTTCTGAACACATGGTAATGATGCGATCCCAGTCCACTCCTCCAATTTCTCCCAACACAAAACAAATACAGGAACATTAATAAGCCAAAACAAACAAACAAACAAAAGAAAAAAAACAAAACAGATAAAGGCTAGGTGACATCCACTACAATATAGTGCAGGGTTTTTTTTCCTTGAAGGGGTTGTCTGAAGCAGGGATGCCCGTAAGGAGAGGGTCATTTCTGGCGTTTTCGGTGCAGTAGTTCATAAGGTCTGCAGAGGCCTTGGATACCTGTGGAAACAATAAAAAATAAATAAATAAATAAATAAACCAACACATATGAATGGAGAAAGCTTTTAATGGATGTCTTTGTTGCAATGCGTAAGCACACAAAGTCAATCCATTTGTAAACACAACACATATTTATGTACTGCTCAACAATTATATGTTCAAAAGCTTTGAATCTTTAGCCTGGTTTTAGAGTGCTGCATCACATCTATTTGAGATGAACATGTGAAATAAGGATATCCTTAAAAACTCTAAGCACCACTGTATCTAAACATGTGACCATCGTGTCTGTCTCTGCCAGGTTTGATGGAGTAAAGACTCTGAAAAAAGAATACAAATTACTAAACAAATTATGGTCACGACAGGCCACAAAGTGCCTCAAATTCATGAGTTATCTTCCAATGCTACTGCTTGTGTAGAAGCAAGAACTTTTAAGAGAAGCAGTCATGTGATTGGCTGGATAATCCCATGTACACCCCTCACATTTGACCAAAAACAAGAATTTTTCCCCACACTCCATTGATATGTTATTCTGCAGAACTTAAACGTTTTTGTAATGTGTATTTTATTTGTTAAGGTATCGCATAACATTGAACATGAGCAATTCACTACACTTTGAGCCATTAATTCAATTTTATTTTATTTATATAGTGACAAATCATATGTAAAGAGAACATTACACCCCCCCAGAGCAAGCACCCCTGAAGCATACGTTGTGGAGACGTGGCTTGAAGGAGGCACTGTACCTTTATCCTCTCAATGCTCGCCTCTATTCTCAGCTGGTTCACTGTCCGTCGAGCATGGGTGATGTTATTGGAAGGGTGAAGCTTTGAAGACATCCTGGGCGATGCAACACTGCAAGGAAGAATGGAAGAGGACTGGATGAGGAGGAAGAAATAGAAAAAGAATGCAAATATGTTTGTGGCAAGATCGCACTGATGTAAGAGGCCAATAAAATCTAGTTTTGTTTTCAGTTCCTGCACTTCTATCGAAATGATGATTCCAGTCACTTGGCACTGAACGTGTCTCAGGTGTTCATCACAAGCTATTAAATGATTTGACCTTATGTAATGCAGGTAATGTGTTGCATACCAACAGCTCTATAGTACACAGACAGGCCAAACATCCACATTTCCTTTGAAATATGCAAATTCTTTTTGTTTTGCCAGTGCATACTTGCAGCAAAAGTGTGTGAGCTGCACACACTCTGCTAACTAAGACAGTTAATGAAGATCAGAAAATGCATGCTGTGTGTGTTTGCACCAAAGGCTACAAGGAGTTCACAGAGTTTTTCTGATAATCATTAACACACAGAGCGAACAAGCCCGGACATCATTCGCAATCCAGCTCCGATGTCGCTCTTGTGCTCTCTTGCTTCCTTTTATTGCCACGTGTCTGTGTTTCCCACAAAAACAGACTTATTTCCTGTAACATCTTTGCATAACACACAAATGCCTTCTTGTGACACACCTTGCTTTGACCAAAACCTTTCTCAGCAGAGAACAGGAAGCCTAAAGTACAGCTTCTCAGAAGTTTGTGTCGAAACTTTGTGCAAACTGTGACATTTAATTTAAATCAACAAACAGTGTGCCTGAAATATATAAATCAGTCCACCTGTATGCAGTTACAAAAAGGCAATGCTTTTTCATTCAGGCCTTTTAAAAGTTGCCTTAGAGCGTATTTTTGGTTTTTATACTCTAGTTTTAGCTAAATACCTACAGGGCTCTATTTTCTGCTTTGCAGAGATACCCTGGTGTTAAAGCACAATCTTTACTGATTTAGAAACATGCAACCAGAAAAATACAAACAAGTATATTATTATTACTATTACTACTTTGTTTATGTTTTAGTGCACAAATGCTCCAATTACTGCATCCACTCTGAATGGGCACAGGATTGTGTAATGAGGCCTCGGTCACAGTAACTGGAAATGATACAGGAAGGTGCTGTAAACGAGACACACATGAACTTGCAACAGCCACAGACAGTCCTAAAGCCAGTTTTAGTCCAATGCAAACATATTGTAGAAAATGTTTATTTTGTTAGACCCTGTCTGCAGGATGTAGTCAGTCCAGACAGCGTCTGATGCTGTAGCCAAATCACACTGCTTTTCATTTCAAGAACAAAGAGCGAGGGAGGAATAAAGACAAAAAACGGAAACGTGAAGGGACGGAAGAGTTCTCCTGGGAAGTGCCTGATTGGAGTTTTATTTCCATCCAATGACAAGTAAAGACTTCAAAAAGAGTGAGTTCGAGTGATGACTCAAAGTGCTGAAATGTTATTGATATCTTGTGAGACATCAAAGAGTCTTGCATCACAGTCTGAGAGGGTAGAGACATCCTCATCTTTCTCATAAAGGCGAGCCACCAAAAGGTGAAGAGGACAAAAAAATCCTTTTATCTAAACATGCTGAGTCAAAGTCTTTTTTTTCTTCTTTTCAATGTGTGGAGGAATTTTGTGCAAGGGACATGCCCAGGCTTAGATTTTTTTTTCTTTTATTATTATACTGAAAGAAGCAAAGATTTTTCTTCAGGGATTTTGAACCTCACTTCTTGACCCTAAAAATCTCCGCAGGTATAAAGTTTCAGGCTGCACTTTTACTTCACCTGCTCCAGATGGGCTAGCATTTTCCTGCTTCCAGATAAAATATTCTGGTATCTTGGCACTATCAAGCAAAACCGATTGTATAGTGCAATATGCAAACACAGTCCAACAACTGCTGATCAAGTACTACAAAGGAATACTGCGATAGCATGAGAAATGCAAACAAGCTTCACACGGCAGGTCTGAAGTCAAAAAAAAAAAAACTTGGGCTGGTCCCTTCTCTCAAAATCTCTTCCTGCAGAGAGGCTAATCATCCATGTCTTGAGTTAAAGACTGCTATTTCAGGTTCAGCAGCAATTACACATTCTGCAAAAGAGAATAAAAGGGCTCTTAATCACAGATCAGAGGTGCAAGTCAAACCAAAACAGATTTAAAAAGGTACCACGTTTTATTTTGCTGCCAGCGTGATTCAGACAAATTAATTTAAAGGGTTTAAAGGGAGATTTATTCTGAAATTTTACCAAGTTTTTCTCTTTTCTGTATAAATTATGCTGTGCTATGTTAAGTGATCGTAACTTCTCACTTTTCTATGTGCACACTGTGTCTTAAATAAGAAAACTTCCATCGTTCTGCTCACAAGTATGCAGTCATTCAGGTGTGTTTATTGGACGTTCTAGCTAATTCACCCCAAGATCAGAAGAACTGCAAACAACCCAAGAGCTAAATCTCAAATTCCATAGTCTATGTCTGAACACACGATAAGACTTCTAAATGATGTCCTTTCGACATACAGAGTAGAGATCCTTGGCCATAATGTTTGGCCATAATGCATGCTGTGTTTGGTGAAAACCATCAGGACAAACAACTCCTCCCAGCTGTCAAGCACGGTGGTGGAGGCATAATGATTTGTGCTTGTTTTGCAGCCACAGATCCTGGGCACCTTGAGGTCGACCATGAACTCCTCTGTCCATCAAAGTATTTTACAGAAAACTATGCATTTCGACACAAAAGGATATCTGTGTAGCTTTTCAGTCATCCAGGTCATGGTAATCTAAGGAGCTTGGAAAGAAAAGAACAGTTCCTTAGAGCTTCTTCAGAACTGAAGAAGCTTCTCAGATGAAAGGTGGAATGTCTTCAAGAAACTTAAAGAAGTCCAGTTGCTTTTCTTTTCAAGCTTCAAGATTACACAAAAGGATACAAAAAGAACAATTATACAATTTTTCTGTAATGTTATATCTGTCTCATAGAAAAGATAGCACCTAGATTTGTTGGCCTAATGAAAGATGTCGACTATAAAAATGTGTTGACGCAGAATTTTATTGTTGACACATCATATCATGTAAATGTGTTTTTGTAACTGCAATACACTGCAGGAAACTAAGCGGGCAACTATGCGCCTATATTGTCTGCCGAGGGTGCACTCAATGCTAACGAAGAAGAACGTGGCGCAAACAGCAAAACAGGAGGACTGAAGAAAATGGAAATGGAGATTTAAAAAATTTGGAAGCATTGAGAAAGTAACAAAGTAACATACAAAAAGTAAAGTTAAATGCAGACTGTGCAAAGTGTAGCTTTGCTTCCACAACAGCACTGCTGCAGCGCATGAGCATTTAAAACGGCAGCACCCTGGAGCTGTGATGTCAACTCTGAATGGGTCAGTTTTAGGGAATTACACCATCTGAGAAACTATGATATACAACCAAATTTGTGATTAGTAACAGTCTTTTCTAATTCTGTTTTGTTCTGTTTCACTAGTACTAAGCACAGGCGTGAAAATGAGTTTGTCCTTTAATGAGGCTCATGCACCTCTCAAATGGCTGAAGTCATGACAGAGAGCGACTTTTGCATTGTTATCAGCAGCTGGGAACATCATCTCAAAAATAAGAGAAAGCCCCACTGCAGAGCTTGTCCACTGCAACTGTGAACTCTTGAACTGAATCATCTGTAAACTTGGGTAACTTGTTATTTTGGACTGGAAACTAAATCTTTTGGATTTAATGTGAAAATTTATTTGAACTTATGGACACAAGCCATTTTAGTTTCCTATTTTTATCTGGGGTTTTTTTGTTTTTGTTTAAATACTACTAGCACTTTAACTTGTATTACTTAATACACTGATTATTTTAAAATTAATTTCCTGAGTCGTTATCTTAATTTGCTGTAGAACAAGACAACACGGTGATTCACAGATGGAAGGAATAAGGTGGGGAGAGGTACTAGAGCCTGGAAGGAGAGGTCTGCTCACAGGAAGTGGAGATAAGAGTTATTGCAATAATCGTTGCGTAATCAAATAATCAAAGAAAAACTTGCAGATTAGTCGACTACCAAAGTAATCTTTGCTTGCAGGCATAATAGCAATCCATTATTTAAATATTAGTTGCTGTCAGTAACCCTCGAGTGTATTAAGTATTTAGACTGAGACACTTTTTACAGCTTTGGCTCTCCACATCTAAAGCCTGACATGTGAAGGGAACTAAAGAGACCTCCACGAATGTTATTTAAGATCAAATTAAGACAGAATTGAAAGTTTACTACTTTGTGGTGATCATTTTAATCAGCATGTGTGGTAGAAGGAAGAGGCAGGACTCCCATTGGGACTCAGAAGTGATCTCTGTAGGTAAAATGAGTCAAACAGTGCAGCCCCTGTGATGTGATGCCAGATACCACCAGCAGCAGCCTGGCTGAAACTCTATGGGAGAGCACTGTGAGCATGAGTGTGTGGCATTAACCACCACCATGTACATACAGAAGCTGGGCAAAAAAAAAAATTACCTTCAAGGATCAGAAAAAGACCACCTCCTTTACAGCACAATACACACACACACATGCATACAAGCAGGCAGGACCACCTACTGCACAGAGCAGCATGGGCCCGCCACTCTGCTGTATCTTACACACACAAACCCACCCGCACACATGCCATTCATTAGCACGGTGTTCAAAGTGCCAAGAACAGGGAACCATTATGAGTCAATGCTATTAACAGCAACACTCAGAGATGAAAAACCGTGTGTGTGTCACACTAGTACTACACTGCAGCTTAAACCCAAAAAAACCCTCTTAAAATTGGCTGACGAATACAAATAACATACATTAAAGGCTAAAAGAAGAGTCAGTCTGTGTGGTCTCTTCAGCGAGTATCTCGGGCTTTTTAGATTGGAGCAGCTTTTGTAATAAAGTAACACTGCTTTAGGGCTTAAGTATTGCCGGCTGTACTTCACACTTTAACTGACATGAGGTGATGAGAGGCAGGCAAGGATCAGCCCTTTGTGCATGGAAAGCTCTACATTTAGTTGACCCAAAAATGACAGATTGGTAATTGCGGACTGCGTTCTTCTGCAGATACACCAACTGGTACTGTCTTCAGTAAATCATCGCTAGGACCTTCTCAGAATGGGGTGTTATTATTTGGGTTGTGGAGGAGCTGGAGGAAAAAATGTCACAGTAACCTAAATGTTCAAAAAGCTTGGATTATCTAAACTCCTGCACGCACGCAAATTTGATGCAAAAAACGAGTGCTCACAAAAAGAAACTCTAAATAAAATTCAGACATAAAATACAGAGCAAAGCAAACCCATGCAGGCCAGGCCATCTGAGCATGGAGTTTATAACATGGCGGTGAGAATATAGTAAAAGACTTGGAGGCAACTATGTCTTTGATGATTGAGAATGGATGTTTGTAGTGAAGGCTTTTGAGGTCCTTTTAAAGTCAGAATCCTTCAAATTTTTATCAAAGCAAGCTCAGCTTTCTGACGCCACTCCTGCAGCCACAGTGATCCATTGACTTTACATTCAGTAACTGCAATTGCTCAGTGTAGTTGTTTTACCATGGGCAGATTCAACCTTCACAATACCTCCTGTATTTTTAGTCTCTGCTGATGCTAATAGAACATTTCATTCTGACACAGGGAAACACATTTTATAAATGATCCTTTTTCCTGCAAGTACAGAACATGAAGGACATTACTGAACTGTCAGATGACGAGCTGCAACCTAATCTCAAGTAAGGAAACAAACTGTACTGTCTTGCTGCCGTGTGGGAGCTACTTGTTTGTTAAATCAGATCAATCCTGCAATTACTTCTTCACTCAAGCAACAATTTTTACTAAAGAAAAAAGAAAAGCATAGACCATGCGCTCTGAAGTCGTGTTTCTGACAAATTGGCTGCATGACGAGTGCTTTCTGCAGTATCAAACTACATCTGCTGACATTATGCATGTGCAAGCTGCACATACATGATTATGCACAAGAGCCTCTTTTTTATCTGCAAAAATATAAATCACATTTGATAGGTGATTATTTCAAAAATACTTGAAAATCTACTGTCCAGACTGTAAGTGTTAGTGCTTTTCCAAATAAAGCAGTGAATTGTGAAAATGCAACATGCAGACAGATGTCTGCAGCTTTGAAAAGAGTTTAAAGACCAGGACTCCAGCCACAAGTCATTATACTAGCTGTTCCCCTTTCCATACACACACACACACACACACACACACACACACTTAATTGTGCTATCTTTCTCGACTACAACCTTCCCCCTGCCAGTAGGAGTTTCCTAGTCTGCAGGCAAAGCTAAAAGTAGCTCTCTCATACTTTGTGCTGCAACTCAGCACTTTTCCAGCTGAGTGAAAAACCGTCTCCTGCTGTACCTAAAACATGTCCCTCAGAGCTACTCTGCAGCCTGCTTTACTATAAACACTGCCCTGTTCTCATAAGGTAACGGTGCTTATCAACCTTACTAATACTCAGTCATCAGTCCTGATGCTGAGCAAAGCGTGATTGTGTTTATAAACTAGAAGGGAGACTCTGGCTGCAGAGTTTCTCAGTCTGTGAAAAAGAAGGGGCGAGGCACAACACAGACGTGGCGAGCTTATACTTGTTTTATACTGTGAGAACCACAAGCCTGACATCACTACTTTCCCACCAGAAAAAAGAAAGAGGTACTTATTAGGCTCTGGTTTGTCTGTCAGCTGCTGTTTGGCAGTTACAACAGCAATGATTTTGTCTGCCAAAGAGACAATAGAGACTTGGGACCTTTAACACAATTTATGCAAATTAACTGCACAACAAACTTCTTCTTCAGAAATGCTCATTAGTATTACTGTGTTACTGTAACATTTTGCAGGCCCTGAGAACACACAATTTTGCCATTCTTGATAAGACTTGTTATCATAAGCAACAGCTGGTACACGAGCACCAGGGCATCTGCCATCCTTAATTATCAGCTTTGTTGAAACAACTCATTAAGTCAGCAAGTCGCTTAGCAGAAATGTTCATTAATAATTTAGCATCGCAGGCTTAGGGTTAGGTAACTTTTTAGCCACATGCTGATGTAAAACATTTTATTAAAGAAAAGAAAAAGCTTCCTTTCTCATTGAGTTTCATACATTCAATTGTGCCCAACATATTAATTTTTATAAGCTCTCCATTTGTGTATGCCAAATGGTTGAAAACTACACTTCGTATAATGCCATATTCAGTTTGCCTCTCAAAGACACCCATGTTAAAATGCCCAACTTTACAGCAGAATTAAACATGTTTACAGCTTGGTATTAAGAAAGGTTTCTTTTCTTTCCCTCCTTTATTACAACTGCATGAGACTGAATTTAACTATAATTCACCTGTTGAAATTATATAAAAGGCATAAACTTATTATGGGATGTATTAATAGAGACTTTGCATGACAAGGAGTTGATATATAGGCCATAAGGTATCAGCTAGGGGTTGTCTCAACTTAAGCTTCAGTTGTAGGACCAAAGACTGGTCAGTGATCATCTGGAATCCACTGGTCAACCAACAATCTGCAGTGATTGCTTGCCAATCAGCGGGGAAATACATGCTTTTTTCCTTAGCAACTAGAGGTTGCTAGGGGGCCACCACCACTTTCTACGTCTGTGCGATTGAGGCCTAATTTGATTCACTGTAATGAACCCTTCAAGCATCTTTGCCCTTGGGTTTCTTAGATAATTGAATTGGTAAAAGAATTGGTAATTCTTGGACTAATAAAATGCAGGTAATCGGATTAAACAACCTGACCAGTAAGTCTTTGTTTCAGTCTTGATGGGTGAAATATTTACATTTTTCTCAGTTTAGAAAAATCTTAGTTCAGCATAATAGCCGTCTTCCATTATACTAAAATTATCAAAGAGAAACTCAAACCAATGGATGACAGCACATTGGTAATATCCATCTTTTATACAAAGTATGCAATGGATCCATAAAAAGAGAAGGATGTTAATCTAAACCTAAGCTTAACTCTAAATGTTGGTGATGCTGGTGACTTAATCGATGTTAAGAAATTAAGCATATAAAGCACTTTGGATGTAGAAGGTCTGAACAAAAAAATAATTGAAAAAAACAGAAGATATGCCCAAATTGCTAAATTTGGGAGGGAGACTGCTGCTTAGTCACTAGTGATAAATGTATATAAGGGTTCCAGGTTTAGCATTTGCACATACATTGACAAGATACAGAGCTGCAGCACCACCCCCAGAGCTGCAGGTTTGGCTGCTAAGATAAGTGAAGCTGACTGACCCCACCCAGCATACTGGCTGCACACTCTGTCCACAGGGAATACTCGGAAGTTCAGCGTTCCTTATGATTACCAAGACTGTTTGATTGAGATCAGCTAACAGTCATTCCTATCCCTGCGCAATCAGATAGTTTCCAGGAAAAGCAGCAGGACCGTTCAAAGATTAATGGAAAGTTGTTCACATAAGACATGTAGTGCTAAAAATAACACAGTATATTTCATGATACAGTCAAGTTCAAACCCACATACCATGGCTTCTCAGAATTAACTGCACAATCCTGTAACTTCTGCTGCAGACTGACTGGATCAACTAGTCTAATCACCTTGCAGTGTCTCCACCAACAATTCAAGCTGCTCCTTACATCCATCCATCCATCCATCCATCCATCCATGTCTGCATAATAAATGTAATGAGGGCTTTTAATTAACTTAAAAGAAAAAAAAAAAGGGTATCAAGTATATTTATCTTTGGCCAGTAAAGTTGATTTTGATTAATAATTTCAGCCATGACAGTAGACACTGTGTTATATATACACATACATCTGAATCCTAGCAATGCAGAAAATCCACATAATCATCACTACTTCACATTTCAGGTGTCCTGAGACATCAGCATTTACGTGACTGCCACGAAAAGATGTAAACCTTCAAAGAAAAAGACGAACAACCTGAAAATATGATGCCTCCAGCCACAGCTGTTGCCAGTAAGGAGGCATAAATAACAATCCAGCACACCGGAGCAAACTGCAACACAGTCCCACAGTGTCTAGACAGAAGACTAGACTGGACTCATTTCTCCAGGGTTTCTAAATCCTGAATTCATGCACAATTACTCGAGGCTCATTCTTGTCCAAATAAAGTATGAATGATTCCTTGTTTCAAGCACAGACTGAATGGCTGAGAAGTTTTGCTGCAGAAATTGCAACTCAGCCCAGTTTTTCTACAAAGTCAATTCAAAAGCACTAGAAGCTACAAAAGGTACAAGGAAAAGCTGCACATGAAGTCAGATAAGTTGGGTACATCCATGAAACGGCAAGTAAGAGAATCATGTCCTTAAACATGATGTTATTTGGGTGAGGACTGTGTGAACATAACTGCTGTACAGAGAGTGGCTGATACAGCGCACAAGAGGAGCAGCATTTGTGTCAGCGTCTCTGACTGCCTGACATAATGACAGATAACAATGATAATTGAGAGGACAAGCAGGACCGGTATGTAAAAACTAAGCAGGGCCAAGAACTCACATGACGAAAGAAGGCAATCTCAACCTAATTAGATTCCACTCCAGACACAGCTCACAGCCCAGAGACAGGTCACACACTCACTACTTGATGTGAGTGTGTGAAAAAAATCTTTTTTTTAAACATTACTTTTGTTCTTGTTTCCTTTTCTGTGAACTACGATTTTTCATCACGATTAAAACAATGGCCCAAATTCTGTCTTTGAGTTATTTGTCTTTCTCACACACACATCACTGAGTCATGTGGTAAAATCTGGCTCCCAAACTGCTGAATGGGCTATTTTCAGCAGGCAGGGTCAGCCATGTGGTGGCCCGTGGCTATTGTTGACATCGCAAATTATCAGTTGTGCAATCCTAAATGTGGGTGTACTGTGGTTTAAAGATTAGGGCTGAATGTCGAATAAGTGTAGCATAGGCAAGTGAAGGTCTAATAGGTACCTGCAGCAGGTGTGGTGGGAGTTCTGTTTGTGAATCCCAGGATACAGAAAAAAAATCTGTGACCTCCTTAACTGCAGCAACAAACATGGGTAACATAAAACAGTATAGTACATTGTAGCATCTCAATTTAGATCAAACAGTTCTTGGGGAACAGCTGAAGGCAAGTATCCAATGGGAATGTTTCCTGGGAGTCTTCCAAGGATTTCTTTCTGTTTGCATTTGCACTGCTAATAGGAAATAAGATGCAATAGTCTAGCTAGCAGCTGATAATGTAACACCCTTTATTTTCTTGTGATACCCTTTCAACCAAGTCATTTTTTCTCTTTGCACTGCTTTCTTTTTGCAGTAGAATTAGCAAGTTCAAGTAAAATGAAGCCCAATACAGCCTGGAGCTCACTAACAGTAATTTCTTCTGGGTATTGTTCAACTACTTTAATATTTTACTGATGTTTACACTTTTTCCATAATAAAAGATACCTGTGCTGCATTCATGTGTTCACCCTAACACCCTACACTTAATCTGGGCTTATGTATGTCACTCAAAGTTCCTGTTATCCTCAGAAAGAATAAAAACCTACATTTTTTATGCAAACACTCAAAATTTAGGGTACTATGCCTGAAGGTTCCTGGAACTAATAAAAGTATAGACAATAAGTAGAGACAGCCTTGGGCTGTAACTTCAAGCAACCTTTCATATCAAAAGTGCAGTAGATAGTGATGTGCAGCAGGGGTTGAAACAGATAAAATGATTAAAGGGAAGATCCAAAAAGATCACAAGTGGTTAGCACGAGGGCCTCGAGAAAGAGAGAGAGGAGGGAGAAAGAGTCTGCAATCTGCAATACACTGAACGTAAGAGTAAAGAATGAGAGATATTTGGTCTTTCCATTGATGTAACTGACAGATGACTCCTTGCATTCCTTCCACAGGAGAGGCCAGAAATAACGAAACAACTATGTAAACGACTTTGTTGATGCTCAACAGCCTTTCAGACATGACTCCTGGCTTTGCATGCATGATGTCAAAAGTCTAAGAACAGGACCTAAACTGACGCAGAAAGTTGCCCCAGTGATATTGTTAGCAGCTAGAGTGTATTCTAAAAATAGCCAGCAGCTCTTTGTTGCTACTGGCTGGTTGCAATTGGTTCAAGTTAAAAATGACACCCAACTGTAGCTGAATATGACCAATTTGGGCACCATCCAGATTAGCAAGGACTCAACAGTTTCCATGTAGTTGCCCGTGAGCCTCTGGTTCCCCAGTAATGGGTCATTATCGAGCCTGGAGCAGCCCAAAACAAACAGAGGCCTGTGGCAGATAATGCCCTTCGGACGTCATTGCAGACGCACAGAGAGTGACATGCAGGAGACATGGGCGACCTAGGCAAAGAGGCTGCCAGGCAGCGTCTCTCTCTGCGCTGCCCTCGGAAAACAAACAGCATTGTTCTCCAAAAACTGAACAAAAGAAAGCTTAGTGCAAGCCGAGTAGAGTTTGCTGGAAATGGATGCAGGGAAGGAATGAATGGCAGGGCAGAGAGTTGTGTGCTTGCGACCGAGACTCAGGGAGAGATAAGAGTTTGTATGTGTGCAGTGGAGAGAGAGTTCGGCTGGAGAAAGCAAGCTGTGCAGCTGTGTGTATGTTGCATTTGGTCCTGTGCCAAATATCTGCTGCTAAAGACGGCTATAAAACTTAAAGCTATTGTGAGTGCTTTGCCTCTCGCCTCAGTCCCCCTTGCCTCTGAAAGCTACTATTCATGACGAAGGCAGAGAGATACTACACAATGGTGCTCCATTTCTGCCCCAACACTGCCCTGCCTATATGGAACAATAAACAGACGTATTCGGCCTTTCCAGGCTCCACCCCTGAGCTCAACAGACAACATTTATGTTGCTACTGCACCGATGGTGAAAAAGAAAAGGGCAAAGGTGTGTAGTTAGTTATGCCGCAGATTCTGCCTGATCCCAGCTGGAGCTGATGCAGGAAGCGTTAAGCAACAGCATGCATGCATGGAATAATTGATAATGGCATGGACGTCACAAAGCTTATTAGAATACAACATAAAGGTCGTAAAGGGGTTTGTTTTTTTGAGCAAAGAGGAAATGGGATTAGTCAGCTGGTGACATAAATGGAGATGAGTGTGTGTGTAACAAAGATTAGGTGTGTCAGGAGGGGCAAAGTACATTTATACAAGTGTATATATGTAATGCCCCCTGTATGGCATTCAGGTATACACGTATATTATTCTAAAGCAAATTACTACAGAATCTGTTCTGAGGAAAGTTAAGCAAAATACAATATTCAAGTACTAAATCTTTTGTTGTTGATCAACAGCAGCCAACAGCCATGTAGATCAGGACAAAGGGATCAGTGGTGGAAAATGTGTGAGTTTCTTTTTCAGGATGCTCAGGTCAGAGAGAGAAAGAGAGAGGAAAAGGGAGGAAGAGGTTGAGAGAGAGGAGGGGAGCAAGGGAGGGGGAGCGCAAAAGAAAAGGGGACAAAGACAGAGAGATAGGAAAAGAGAGAGAGATAAAAGGACAGACGCCTATAATAAAGAAAAGAAGTAAGAAGAGAGGAAAAAGAAAAGATACATGGTAAATGACTTGGTTCTTCTTTCTACTCAAAGTGCTTTATGTCTCATCCCATTCACATACACATTGTACAGGCATTTTTTTTTCTGTGTACAAGTGCTTTCTATCTAATATTTACACACTCCTACGAGTTGCTCTCGATGTATTCGATACTGAATGCATCGAGAGCAACTCAGAGTTCAGTATGCTTGGCATGCAGACTGGAGCAGCCAGTGATCGAATCACCAACCTTCCTTGATGACCTGCTCTACTTCCTGAGCCACAGCTGCCCCTGCGACACCTAGGCCTACTCAATAAACTGTAAAAAAAAAAAAAAAAAAAAAAAAAATATTATATATATACTGTACATGCATGTGAGCAGGCTGGTGCATGGATAGTCATAGGTGTTCCCTTTGCTTCTACTGTGCATGCTACTTTACCTTTATCATTTCTGCTGAATCACTGTATACACTGGCATGCTTTAGCCTTTATTACTGTGTTTGCTTTTCTAACAAATGTTATGAGCCATAAATGCAACTGGAGCACAGCTCCAGAGGAACAGGGGAACAGTGAGCACCTGCATCTACATTTAAGAACACTTGTATTCCCCATTAAAAGTGACATGAGCCACTGTTGTGCCAGTGCCTCATTAATTCAGCAGATACCCAAGAAGCCATGCTCACATGGTGAAATTTATTTGTGTGCAAACTTCTCACCTTTGTCATTACAGCTCAGAGGTCATGAGGCCACATGGCTGTGGACTGTGGATGTTTTTTTCTACTCTGAGTATGAACTGCTTCCCTTACGTAAAACCTACATAAGCGAAAAATAATCCAGAGGGCTATAGAAATCGCAGAGAGGAGGTGAAACCTTAAACACTTTAGAAGTGAGAGGAATCAGGCTCTTATAAAAATTAATAAACTATACCCAGGACACCAGTTTTTGCACAGTTTAAAAAAAAAACCCTGAGCAACACCACCTGAGCATCAGGCTTCTTCCAGCCTACAGAAAGTTTGGGATGACTTTACGAGTCATGAACATGTCATGTGGCCTCATGTTTTATCTATTAGCAGTGACTGTACATAATTCAGAACCCAATGATCCCCATTATCTGCTGGTAAGAAGGGACATTACTGCACACACAGGGACAGGAATGACAGGCATGTGGATAGCAGACGGATATCTCCACATGACCACTCAAGTTGAGTTGCACGAGAAGGCGACACACACCCACGCACACACACAGAAAAGAAAACAGAAACAAGCTCATAGAAAGTGTCAGCACAGACAAGAGAAGTGCTGATCCCTGAGTTATTGGAAAATGCAGCAGTCACTCTGACAAATGCATACTCATTATTGTGCTGACATTAAAAACCTTATTAGACTTGATGCATATTTCCTATTCCAAAGTGATTAGGACTATGGGGGCTTAAGTACTTATTACAGTAAGCTCTGCAGACATTTACTGTGCCACTGTTTCAAAGTCCAGGTAAATGATTTTGTTATCACTTTATGACAGCAGTGAATGCCTCAGATAGGGTTGAACGGGAAGAGGGGCAAGGTCAGGAGGACAAATGTTTTTGATCAGGAATAATACATACGTCAGCACACAGCTACGTAAAGTCCAAGACCAAAATTGGACATAAAACTTGCAAGTTAAATTTCCTTTCAGCTTTCTCTTCTGATTTTCATGCTATTGTTAAAACATACAAAAACTCATATTAGCATATATAGAAAACTTGCAGCGATATAAAGGACACAACTGCTGCATCTGAAAAATAAAGCATTGCGGTAAACCTGTATTCTTTTCAAAGGCCATTACACTTCTGGTCCTATAGAAATTATGAGGCTATCGAACTTGACCTATACACTATGTTGTGATGAGTTTATGGTCTCATTTCATGTCACACTGAATAAAACATTTATTCAGCTTGGTCAGTTTATTTTTACAGGACCATTATCTCTGTTAGGCTCAATGTCTAACGTCTTTGGATTGACAAGTTGCTAGCTAATAGGAGTGCAGTTTTACAGTAAGCTCCACCCTTCACTTGTCTCATCATGTTTGAAAATGGCAATGGTGACTTTTACAGCATATTTTAGATCGCGCTAAGAAACACTAGAGCCAGCATTTGCCCTAAATGTACTAGACACAACCATGGTGCATCTTGTTATGAGTCTACAAACCCACACACACACAAAAAGGAACGAGTAACCATTTGAGATTCAGAAACTTGCAAGTGTGAAAAAAATTTCATAACTGCATAAAATCCCACAAAAAACACCCAAAAGATAATGAAACACTAATGACACTGAGGCTGTTGCACTTGGGGAATTTAAAGTGACAACATGCCTACTGAAATTCCAGTAACGCCACAGAAAAAAAAAATGGTGGTTTTGTTTTTGAAATGTCTTCCTTGTTCCTCTAATTACTTTTCAGACACTCAGATATAGATTCAACATGATTACAAGACATTTAGGCAGCAGGAACAAAAGTTTAAATTATGACGGTTAAAATCCAGAAAAAGAGGCAGACAGGATCTCAGACAGCCCGTTGACTTATAGTCAGATTGACTTACAATCACCCCCCTACTACACATACACACAAAGGAACCCGAGTTACTATTAATCAGGGGCCACATGAATGGCTGCTCCTCCCTCCAACCACCGTGACTCTGTTCATCTAACAGTTTCAAAGACATGTCGGGTGCAGGAAGAGGCTTACACTGTGGGTCACAGTGAGGCCACTTCCTCTGCAGCCCACCCCAAATCCCCTCAAAAATTATGTTTGCCTCCTCCTCATCCTCCCTTCGTCTCCCTTTACTTCCTCTCTCTTCATGCTCCATCCATTTCTCAGCACTACAAGGTCACTAAGTTCACCCGGCTCATTCATGCAAGTAGTTTTGTTTATTTTTAAAATGGACTATAGTCATTTAAAGAGACTCCAGTGGTGGACAAAAAAAAGAATTAGTCAAGACAATACACAGAAAAGTGTGTGCCATAAGGTCATCGTAGAGCAACACACAAGAAATCAACAGAGCGAGAAGTTCTTCTGCAAATAGAGCTATACACAGAAATGTGTGTGTGTGTGTGTGTGTGTGTGTTAATCAGATAGACTAACTGCACTAACAGTTGATGAATGTTTAAATTGCTTATCCTGCAAATGATTCCTCCACTGAGAAAAAATAAAATCTCCACACGATCAGATAACGGTGTGGTTTTTTGCAACAAGTGCAGCGAGAGTGAACAGTGCCTATTGGGAACAGTTCAAAAAGGTAGCTGCACAAGGAGTCACTGTACAAGAAGCATTCCTGGACAAAATGTGAAGCCTTGCTGCACCGTGAAGGAGCGAGTAACTCTATAAATCACAGCCAAACAAAGCCTTGATGTTGGTTTAAAAGAGAGTGAGTTTGACAAGAGTGTGAATGAGACACCTGATCTGAGCGAATGAGAAGACACTGAGAATCTGGACAAGAAGACAGACAGCGACTGTGCATCTCACAGACACCTGCTTCTGCTCCAAACAAACACTGAGCATAACAGACAAAAACTGTGGGGCCCGAGGAGTTTTTAAAAGTGAATAAAGGGGCGTGGGTTTCTTCTCTCAAACACAGCGTGGACGCTTGTGGATGCAGAGCCCTCTGCTACAGGTGTCGAGGAGGGGTCCCAGCCAGGCCTCTGTGAGGAAGGACACACACTGGCCTTTGTTTGGGATGCCAGCAAACTTCCCCATAGATTCAGAAAGGCCCCCAAAGCAATGAAAGAATCCATCAAAGTGACACTGTTTCTCCAGCCCACTTGCACACACCCAGACAGCTGAATTTACATGCTGATTGGACTGTGAGGATTATGAATGATTCATTTGTCATTGGAGCCTTTAAGCTGGGCTGCATGCTTCTGCTGCATCTTGAACTTTCCTTCAGTTAGTTAAAAATGGCATGCTGCTGACAGAGCACTGAACCCTACCCATATGTGCATATTTAGGAGTTGCTATTACACCATTAATGCAATAAAGGTAGTCTTAGCCAGCATTCCTTACTGCTGGCAGGCTGGCCTACCCACACGATCCTACAACAGGATATGCCCATATTTGGGCCTGTCTTAAGAAATCCTGTGCATGTCAGAGGAAATAATTTGAGGAGTGTTTGTAACCTAAAAAAAAAGGTATACCTTCCTGTGAGTGGGAGAACTTCAAAGCATTTTTTATCCAGTCCAACCAGACAGAAGTTTACATGTTTCTACAGGAAACTACATTTTTTTATGTACTTGCCAATCACATGTGGAACAGCCCAAATCGTCATTATGCTTCCTATCAATGCGACCTTAATCCATGGTCATGGGGTTGCATATAAAACTATGCATGAAGAAATCACAAGTCAAAAATATCTAACTCTGAAATAAGGTATTGCTCCTCTGACCTTTGTTATAAGATTAGAAATCCTTTACTGAGCCATGATCTTAACTGTATTACCAACAAACGGTAGATTACAAAGAGACTGAGGCTTGTCTGTCGGCCTTTGCGTTAATGGCGCTCTGCTTGTGCTGGTTACTATAGAGTCCTTCCAGTAAACAGTGCTGATACATAATCACAGTGCACACATGCACGCACCCATGCTATCTGAGCCCTTAACAAGACAAATAAACGATCCCTGATTCACGTCAGAGGTGCAACATATGCAAAACAGACAATGCATGCTCACCTTGCAGGAAAAATTCCCTTACATACTCTTATGAGGAAAAAAAAGAAAGGAGGAAAGTAATGTAAAGGACAATAGGCAAGCATACACAGTGACATGAGGAGTGTGTGCAAGAAAGCAATCAAGATAAATGGTCTAGTTGTCACACAGAGCTGGAACCATAAAGGTAAAGAGACTAATATAAAATAATTTTTTTAAATGTAAAAAGCATAGCTGATGGAAAAATGATGCTTTGAATTAAAACATATTTTGGCAAATGTTTGCTTATGCTGGGGTGGCACCAGCAGAAGGAGCACCAAGGAAAATGACGGGCCTCTCAAGGGAGGCAGAAAAGCAGTCAGAGTGCACCACCTTGTGGCAGGAAGAATGAACTGTCAGCTGAACAACAGACCTCTTTAAGATCCAAAAAGTCTGAAGAGTTGTTTCAGGCCTGTTTCCAATGACTATGACAGCATTTACTTTTGTTTTGGTCTACTTTAAAGTGGTAAAAGCAGTCCACAGAGAACCCGTGTTCCCTGTTATTTATCCTCACCATTACAGAAGGAACTGGCTTCAAATTATGTGAAGTATTCAAAACACACACACAGGGCTCTCAAAGCAAAACCCACATAATGCGCTTTAAGGCCAACTCTTCTGCGGGAGAGACACTATTTATTTGTTCTTAGAGAGGCCTGCTGATTGTTACGATGCTGCCAAACATCATCTGCTCCTGTGACATTACCACTGGGGAGGAAAGCAGAGCATCACACATTAAAGCAAGAGAGGAACCCACATGCTGATAGTTTTGTTTCTTAAATACGTATATTTTTGTTTATGACACACACAGCCATCCTGGGAATCAAGCCAATAAATATTTCTGTGTCCTCCCTCATTTACACATTGTTCCCCTACCCTTACAAGAATAATCTGTCTTCTCTCCATCCTCTTCTTCTTCTTCACTGACAATAACATACAGACATGTTGTTTTAAAGAAGAAAAAGCGAGGCAAACAAAGTATTTACTGAATTTATTAAATAAGTATTTATTAAATGAGTATTTGTCACACAAGTTATTGTGAGAGTAGACCGAGGAGAATCCACCTTTGGTAACAGTATAACACGCAGATTAGTTTTCTGAAAACATCATTAATAAATGTGGGCAAAACAGAAGCTACCTTGTTTTTATAACTATGTTATAAATACTATGTTGTTTACAGTAAGTCAGGGTTTCTAAATTAGCTAACACTCTCTAATCTATCCTACATTAGTTGACGTTTTAGAGAAAAAATTAAAATAAGAAGACACTTTTTAAGACACAGCAGTGACCTTGCATTATCAGAACAGTTTGCACTTTTGCTTGTTAATGTTTGAGGTAAACTGTGTTTTAAATCTGCACCACTGAGCTGTGTCTCTTCATCTTCTTAACGTCATGAGCAGCACAAATCTTTTTATCGATCACAAGCCTCGCAGCTGACGCATCCAGTGTCCGTGTGTGCACTGTAACATCAGGACATGAGAAACACTGCACATTTACACGTTTTTCCTGGAACCTGTACCGTTTCCAATAGACAGTTTGGCAGAATATAACATTAGAAGATGATGTCAGATAATAGTAAAATATATTACTATTACTAGTATTACTATAGTTGTTTTTTTAGAGCTGCTAAGATGAAATTTAGGGGTCATTAAGCATCCATAAAAAGACTCTAAGCTCGACCGTGATGTCTGCAAATCAAGCGAGACCCAAACTATAAACTTTTTAATATTAATTTTCATATTGTAAATGAGTTATAGATAGAGTTAAAAATGAATAACTTATTGATTGAATAAATCCACTAGAATAATCGACAGATCCATGAAGTGTTGCAATTGTTTGACTCACTAATATCCAAGAACACAACTGGACTGGACTTCAGGCAGAACACTGACTGTATTGTAGATACACTCACTGGACACTTCATTAGGTACAGCTTGCTAAGGGTTAGAAGGGTTGGACTCCTAATTTCAGAACTGCCTTAATTCTTTGTGGCACAGATTCAACAAGGTACTGGAAACATTCCTTAGTTTGGTCCATGATGGGTTAGGGTGATGACATGATGACGGCCTCACACAGTTGGTGCAGATTTGTCGACTACACACCCATGATGTGAATTACCACCACATCCCAAAAGTGCTCTAAAAGATTGAGATCTGGTGAGTGTGGAGGTCATTTGAGTACAGTGAACTCAATATCATGTTCAAGAAACCAGTTTGAGAGAATTTGAACTTTGTGATATGGCACAATGTCTATACTGTGGGCATAAAATGTTGGACATAGTCAGCAATACTCAGGTAGGCTGTGGCAGGGGTTAAAGGGTCCAACGTGTGCCAAGAAAATATCCCCAACACCATTAAACCTCCACCAAACCAAACTATTGATACAAGGCAGGATGGACTCATGCTTTCATGTTTCTTACATCTAACTGTGATCCTACTATCTGAATGTTGCAGCAGAAATTAAGTCATCACATATGAAAACATGTACAGTTTTGATAAGCTTGTTTAAATTGTAGCCTTAGTTTCTTAGTTGACAGGAGTGGTAGCTGGTGTGGTGTTCTGCTGTTGTAGCCCATCAGCTTCAAGGTTCCATGTGATTTGTGCTTAGAGTCAGTTGTGCTTTCCTATCAACTCAAAGCAGTCTGCCCATTCTCCTGTGGCATCAACAAGGCATTTTCACCCAGAAAACTGCTGCTCACTGGATATTTTAGGACAGTTCTCTGTAAACCCTAGAGATGGTTATGTGGGAAAATCCCATCAGCTCAGCAGTTTCTGAAATACTCAGGCCAGCCTGTCTGACACCAACAACCACATTACATTCAAAGTCACTTAAGTCACCTTTTGTCCCTCATTCTGATGCTCAGTTGAACTTCAGCAGGCTGTGTTTACCGCGTCTACATGCCTAAATGTATTATATTGCTGCCACGTGATTGACTAATAACATATGTGTGTTAACGACTAGTTGCAAAGGTATACCCAGTGAAGTGTCTGGTGAATGTACATATGTGTGCATTTAATCTGCACACAGAATCAAAAAAAATAGTAAAAAAAAAAAAAAATGTCCATTGCATTTATACAAATTTGAAATAGCAAAAATAAATGAAAAAATAAGATTAAAATACACAAAACATTGTTTACAAGGTCACATAGGAAATTGCTCATTAATAATGGCCCAAATGCATTTAATTGCTTCAGTTTCAATGTCTTGGTTTTAGTATTGAGACACTGTAGCAGTGTAGTACAAAACCACCATTAATGCCATCACCTGTGCTTTTCCCACTGTATGAAAAAGGCCTACTGAGAAAGCAATCCTCAAATCTAGGACGCTAGAAGCTTTTAACCCTTATAATTATGCAATTATTGGTTTTGGCAACTCTCTTTTGTAGGATGAACAACTATTTAAACAATTAACTAACCATTTGAACTCTACATGACCAGTGTTAAAACTCAAACATTGTCCAATAACTGAGTTATTTTTCTCAGTAATAACCCCCACCCCCACCCCACCCCACCCCCACCCCACCCCTCCCCGGTTCCTCCCAAATACTGCAGAGCAATGAGCTCCCCAGCCCATCAACTAACCTTTACACTTTGTGGGACAGCTACAAATCTAACCTCACATTAAAGTGAGGTTACAAGGAACTTCAACCTTGGACATAGTTTACACTCCAAACACACCTATCTTATCTGCTTCCCCTCTCCTGTCCAATCACAGATCGGGATGAACAGCTATGTACTGGCAACAAACTGAGGCCTGCTCACCAACCTCAACACAAAAAGGACTCATATGTCAATGTGTGCACTTACAGCATCAGTTTTAAGGTATTGCTCAACAGTTAAAGAAAACAAAACTTTAACCTGAAGCTATAAGGAAAAGAAACAGACTCAAGATGGCATTGTTGAGTTGGCTTGTTAAATCACTCTCACCATAGGCTGGTTTTGTGCAGACTTTCATACACCAACAAAAATATTCGTTCAAAATCTAGTTTTGGCTTACAGAGGCATGTTATTACAAGCCCAAAGTGCTTTGCAGGTACCATCAGTCACGGCATACCAAGGACTCTCATAAGTAACTGCCTAAAATCTTCTTTATTAGAACAAAAGTCAGTAAAAAACAACCTAAAGTGGTTTTCACTGTTTTTACCGGAACAAATGCAAAAATTGAGTCAAGCAAAATCTAAATTGTGCAACTCAGTCTGCATGTAAATGATAAAGTAATCTGGTGATTTCAGTTTCTGAGGATAGAAGTGTTGGACAATTAATCAAAGAGTCCGAAGCCAGAGGCATAAATCAATAATAACCATTTAGGCAATTTATCAAAAAAACAAAAAAACAAAACAAAACAAAACACATGCTAATTCAAGTTTCTTGTTTTAATTTAGATGAGGTTTTTATTTTTAAGTTTATTTTGAAGAGTTTTCATCTTTATTTTGGACAGGGCAGTACAGAATGACATCCAGCAAATGGCCCAGGACAGACTTGAACCTGAGGATCTGCAGTAGCGTGAGTTATATCACTGCTCCTTCTACAATTTTATATGACTGCTGACTGAATGTTTTGCTGCTGAGCTTCTGTGTATTTCTTACACTTGAAAAAAACATACCAAGAAAACCTAAAAGATATTTAAAATGACTTCTGTATATAAAACATTGGCAATAAGTCTGGGCAAGGGATGTGAATCATTATCCTTCCTCAGGCTTTAAACATTAGATCCATGAACAGTTGAAAATTTACATAAATTCTGATACTTCTATACACTGGAACAGAGAAATATTTAAATATGTCGCTGAATAGAAACAGATCGACTTCATTCAGTATTATTTATGTTGAAGTAAGCATTGTGTACATTGAAAAAAAACTTCTATGTATCTTAAAGTTTCTGCTCCATGTCTGATTGCACACCCTGTTTTTTGTTCGAGTCAGTATTGTCTACACTGCTAATTAAGGCTTATTTTAAAGAAAATATGAGCTGTGTCACTGTGAGGAGAAAGCTGCGGTAAAGAGGTAAAGAAATCCGTGGCTTCTCCTCTCACATGGATGTTAGATGCTCCGTATTTGGCACTAGTTTTACCTTTGTGCCTGTCACCTGTGTCCTCCACTCAGACTGACAAACACAATAATAGGATCTCTACAGCTTGAACACAGCTTCAGGGACCAGTGTGTCCTTGACACAACAAGCAGACAGAGTCAGCAAAGGCTGAGACACGGCGGTGAATCAGAGTCAGAAAGCCTTGACACATTTACTGAAACGAGGGGAAATTAGGTCTGCGCGCTACCTTTCTTACCTATCTGAGATGGTTGCTATGACAACACTTCCTGCTTAGCAAATGTGTACATGTCAGGCTGATGTCAACCTGATTAGTACATGAGCACAGAGAGCGCCTCACTTCCTGAAGGCAGCAGTGAATAAACGACTTTCATCTACAACCACCTTTGAAACACACAAAATAAAAAATTAATTAATTAATAAAACAGCATCTTGGAAAACGCTTCAGCTATAAAGCACATGTTTCACCAAGTTAGCCCATTTTTAGCCAATAAGAAAGGACTGAGTTATGCCTGGGATTTCATAAAAGCAAGTGAGTGTGCTGCCAAACCAACAGATGGGTGTGACTGTATATCCGCAGTGTCACCACCACTCCTCTGAGTACATCTGCTGCTGGGTAGGGTGAATTTCAAGCAAACCAGACACTGTAGGCTCAGCCTTGTGACTACCAACTTATACAATGCAGTGCATACACAGGCACACACCACAAACATCAAGCTGGAGGAGCCTTTGAGTGTATCTTTGCATACTGTATAGCTGAAGTGGAAGAAAATCATCACTGAAAAGACAACGTTGTGGAGTTCTTAGTGAAACAAAAGAGAGAAAAACGGCATAAAACTCTAACATGAGGGACATTTTTCAGTCTTGTAAAAATAGAATAAATATATTTCTTCACATACATGGCGCATGACAACCCAGAAAACTGTTTTATTTTTATATATATACAAATATATATACACACTATGATAACCTTTGTCATCCTCATAACAAATCTTGGCAGCCATCTTGGCCTTTTACCAAAGGAAAATCACCTGGACTGTGATAAAAACCATCAACCATTATGTTTTTAAGTACAGCTTAAATTACTTAAACACAGGCTCTTTGTCTTCACTATATGCTGGCCAGTCATGCTTACACGTACATGTATAGGGACCCCGTAAATAGATATGACACCAGGCTCATAAAAAAACAAAATAACAATAAATAATAGTCTTCATGTACACAAAAAAGGCAGAGAGAGAAGATTCATGTCCAGGAATGTGAATCAAAAGAGTTGTATAGACTCCTGTGAGACTGTTTAGACTTTTTTTAAGTTCTGGATTTTGACCTTCAGCGTAAGAGCAGAGATAAGAGACTGCCAAATCAGAGTGGACAACACACATAAAACTGTCTGTACATTTTATAGAAGATCCATCAGGAATGTGTCAATGAAATCTGCCATTTCACAATAATGACAGCACACAGAGTCTCTCTGTTGAAGCTGATATCAAACACCTCATCACCTTGTTTATTTGATTTCTTCAGTATAAATGTTGCCAGTTTTACACCATTTTACCAAGACATTTAATAAAGTTTTCCTTTAATCTAAGGACTGTTTTGAGTTATTTATTAATAAAATGCGGCGGCTTTGCAGAGTAAACTATGCAACATTTTCAGTGTCTGATGATAATCTCAGGACCAGATAATGTTTGGTTTTTTTCAACACTTTCAACACTCAACAATGGTTACTTCCAGGAAGACACAAAAGCAACTATCTGGCTATTGCTGACTAATCACTTAAAAGTTTGTTATAGATTGTGAATAATCAGTAATCAGATGATGATTACTAATTGTCAATGATCAGAGAAAGAAAATTAGAACTTAAGTAGGAGTGAATTACTCATTTATACCACTGATGAAGGTTGCTTACATCTTTAAAATGTCACATGGCGAGAAATGCATTTTTAGTTCTCAGAAATTATGGTTTGAATAACTCTTAATATTCATTTTAGCCAACAAAAAAAGAATCAGAAACAGCAAATTCTGCATACAGTACTGATCCAAAGTCTTTATCCACCCCTCATTTCTTAATATTTTGGTAGGAAAATTAGAAATAATTGTGTGATGTTTTTGAAGCAGCTGCAAACATCTATAAAAATACAGTATACAAGGCAAAAACAGAGTTTCTACAATTCTAACAAGCTTGAAAGTCAGTATTTGGTATGACCACCTTTATTCTCTAACACAGGCTAAACTCTCTGAGGCAGCTTTCTTTTCATTTTAATTCAAATCAGTTTTATTTATATAGTGACAAATCAAAACAACTGTTTCCTCAAGCTCCTTTATACTGTAACGAAAAGACCGTACAAAACACCAACAATCAGACGACGAGCAAGCACTTGGCAACAGGGGGAAGGAAAACCTCCTTTTTAACAGGAAGAAACCTCTGGCAAAACCAGGCTCAGTGGGGCAGCCATCTGCAGCGACCAGTTGGTATTGAGAGGAATAGTTTTCCAGGCTTCTTCAGGGACATCCTCGTCTTCAATTTAAACACTTTACAGCTGGTATGGCATGGTTGATCAAAAATCTGACCAGCTACTTTCACTACTGGCTGAAATGCAGCCCCAAATGATGACAATCCTGCCGCCCAGCTATAGATACTCTCCTGACCTCCTCTGTACTCACTGAAAATTATTTGAACCAAATATTTAAAATTTAGATTCATCAATCCATAAGACCTGTTGCCAACGATTTTCAGTCCATTTCTTGTGTAATTTTGCATATGTTGGCTTTTTGTTTCTGTTTACCTTCATTAAGAATAGCCTCTTAACAGCTACCCTTCCAATGAAACCATTTCTGGTGAGGCTTCAGGGAACAGTAGATAGATCAACTGAATAACCACATGTATATCTCAGGTCCTGTATGAGGTCTTTCCTGAAATTTTCCCCCTATTTCTTAAGGACGTGACTTTCAGATAATGTTTATCTGCTAAAGATTGTTTTCTTTATTTTCAGATTCTTTTTTGTCTCTGACTTATCCAGATGCCTCACATTTTTTAAGGCACATGCTGCACAATATGTTGATAAATCCCATGTTTTTCAATAATATTTCTTTGGGAATGATTATATTGGTGGAAAAGTATTTTATACCTGTCAAACTGTGTTATACACGGCATTTTTCAAGGATTCAGCTAAAGTCAGAGAAGAAGAAATGGGAGCATGTGTTTTTGTAACAGGCTGCTAGTAACAAAGTACTTAGAAATACTTTTTAAAATTGGTTCTTTGCTATCACTGGTTTATCTCTTGAGTTAGATACATTTTTTATTGAATGACTCATAGGTCTGTGTTAAGTGAATCATTCAAAGATCACTTTGTGTTGACTATACTATCAAACAAATAAGATTCCTCTGAAAATGGTCATATAAGGGGACTGGACTGGAAATGAGTGCAATAGCAGTTAATGACCAAACAACAACTTTGAAGGGCTTTCACAGAGCCTGGAGAAATATTGCTCAAGTCCATTTTAAAAATTTACCAGAACGTCTGGCTCCCAGGAAGCAAAATATAAAGAAATGAGGGGTGACTCAAGACTTTTTCTGAGCGTTGAATCTGTGCCTGCTAAAGTGATTAATGGGGCGGCTGATTAACTTTCTCTGACTAATTATTCCAGCGCTGAAAGAAATATCAGTGTTTCCATGAGGTTGTTGTCACGTTACTTAAAGGACTCAGGAATTGAGAGGAGAAAGGGTGTGAATGTAATAACATGTACTTTAGCACAAATACTTTTAGAAACATATAATTTACTCAGTAGCCTGTAAGTCATGTCGGTTTCTGCGTGTGAGTAACATGTTGAGAAAAATATGTGAATCTCAGCCCAGTAAGGAAGTAGTGAGATCACTGAAAAGACACGAAAGCAAGCACACACAGGCACGTACACACATACCGCCTCCTACTTCAACAAAACTCTCCACTGCGGGGAATCACAGAGAGCTCTATGAGGAAACAGATCCTGGTCTCAGACGGTGGCCATCGCTGCATTTTCCTCCTGCTTGTCAAAAACTCGCTGCCAATCGAGTTGAGCAGCATTCTGTGTCAGAGGAGGAGATGCACGCCATTCACAGATAAAGGATTACAGCATTGGTGACAGCTGCATGTGCGGCCACATCCCACAACTTAGCTCAGATGGGGAAGGAGGAAGGAAACAAAACAAAAGTGATCCTCCACTCAGTCTTGCAGCTTACAAGGAGTTCCCCTCCCCGTTCCTCTCTCATCCAACCGCTGCGTTAAGCAGGACATGGTTCCCATCTAGATCACATAGCCCCCTTCCTCTGTTACTAATCAATTTACATGCATCACACGTCACACTAAATCCTGCCAGCTATCCAGCTAACCTACTCACACAACTACAAATGCAGCCGGTGCTGCTAAAAAGAAGCAATGATCTTTTTTTTAGGTGATAACACATTGAAAACATCCCAAATCTCATCTGAGGAGCTGTTCTGTCTTTTTTGGTTTTTTTAAAGAGCTGAAAATAAGTTTAAAAAAAAAAAAAAAAAGAGTCTGTTCCATGTAATAGCATAATAGCAGCCTTATATCTGGACCCAGCACTGTAGGGCTGTCAATTCCTTCATTAATGAAACAGTAAAGTTAAAAGCTTCTATAATGGGAATAAAGCAGTGGCACAGATTCGGTCACTTCATCTCTTCTGACTTCTGAGGCAGTTCACTCTTTCAAAATAAAACTTCATGGCATGTCAGGAACGCGAAGACAGGAAATGTATGCTCCTGGGCTTCCACTGTGTGCGGTGTGATCCACTCATGTCGAGAGGAAGCTTTGATGGCAGTGAATGGGGTACTAATGAGTTGGGCTTATCAATGGCTGGTCTGTATTCTGTCCTCCTAATGGCCTGAACTGTTGATGCCCCATGTAAACATCTCAGCCACTTCCCAGGCTCAGAACTGGTTCATGGTGGGCTTACACTAGTAATGCCCCTACCCATTATACATCTGATTGGCCATGAAGGAAGTGGCTTGGTTTTATTTTCTCTTCTGGAATAATCTATCTGCTTTTCAAAATAAGTCACTATGTGGCAAACACAGTAGGTGGGGCCTTTGGGGAATAATCAGGGCAGAAGGCCTGGGCAGCAGTGTGCTGAACAAACCTTCAGTTAAAAGCTTTTCACCTGTTGAATACCAAACGAATCACACATTTCCTTGTAGACACACAACTGCAGAAATAACATTTGTGTGTCTAAACTGTCTGTGGTGCCACCTAAGTGTTGCACAGGCGGAGGGAGGCTGTGAAAGCTGGCAGCTGACAGTAAATATGTCTCATAGTAGAACAGATTGAGACCAACTGTTGCTTCAGCGTAAAGCTCGTTATATCGGCTACTAATGTGACATTTTATCAACACGTTTTACAGTCTTACCTGGCCGGTGTAATGTGCAGTCAGGTATAGCCGTGTCTCCTTTCACTGAAGCCAAACTGTCTCCGTCAACAGACTGGGAGGAGACCTTTCCCTCTGCTCTGTCTCTCACGGCGCAATGTCAGAACTACACTAACGTGTTTACACCACAGACTGTGCAAAACCAGCTCAGCGGAGACCTCGCCGTCGACTTCAAAGCTCAGCTTTCACTTTCTGCGGACGTTAAAAGCTAATTTCTTTTAATTGTGGTTTACTTTTTCTTCTTCGCCAGCTTCCCCCTTTTCTTTCCTTTTCCTCCACTTGGACGCTTTGCGTCGAGAACAGCCGAATTTTGTCGGGAGAGAGGCGGACCAACCGAAACGCAGGACGGCCGCCAGCTTCAAGCTACCCACCACTCAGACGCGACTTCCTTAAAATTTCACAATAAAATAAAAGTCGAGCAGTCTAATGTTCTTGGAATGAAGGAAAGCATTTGAAAGCTACTGCGTTATTACATAGAATTTAATCTAAAAAGCTAAGTGTAAAGTTGGCCTTTTAAATGTAAATTTGCTGTTATTTCTGCATCAGTTGCCACGGATAATGAGAAACTCACTTCTAATAAACACTGTCTTAATTAGAAAAAATAAATAAAATAAAAGCACACGGGAAATGTTTTTTATTTTAGTCAGTGAGGTCCTGGTGCAAATATTCATTGAGACTTGGAAGTCTAAATACACGGGCCACTTTATTAGGTACATTCCCTTTTCCTGTGTGAATTGCAGCCTTAGTTTTCTGTCTTTAGCTGACAAGAATAATATCTGGTGGTAGTCTACTGCTGCAGCCTATTTGCTTTAAAAATCAGTGCGTGGTGCCTTTAGAGATATTCTTCTACTACCAGCCAGGCCATTGTCCTCTGACATTAACCAGACATTTTTAATCCAGATTTCTGGATATTTTCGAACCTTTCTCTGTAAACCCCTAGACATGGTTGTGTGGAAAAATCCTAGTAGATCAGCAGTTTCCAAACTACTTACCAGCCTGACACCCAACAACCACAAAGTCACTTAAATCTTTTTTTCTTCCCTATTCTGTTGTCCGGTTTGTATTTCAGAAAGTTGCCTCGACTATGTTTACCTGCCTAATGCATTCGGTGTGATGACATATGAATGGCTGGTTAGATATAAGCAACACAATAACGCAGCTGGTGAGTATATACGAGAGAATCAACTCAAAAGTTCTGTCTGTATTGCAATACCTATTCTGAACGTGTTTAATCATGCTACCAAAAGAAACGAAACAAAACAAAAACAAAAAAATACTCAGCATATTATTTAAAAATAACTAAATTAAACATCAACAGTAATAAAGACTAAAGTAAAAATAAGGATTAAAAAGAAAAGCGAAAAAACAAAACCAAAGCATTGGTAACAAACTACACAGAAAAAAAACAAAACTACTGAAAAACACTATTCACCACATTTTGAGCAGCATTTTTTAAATTAAATATTCTGTTGCCCCTTAAACAGTTATACTTGGTTTCATATCAACTATAATCCGGAAAGCAAATTTCTAATCAAGATATACTCAGTAGTAGCAACACAGAAAGCTGCATTCATAGCACCAACGTCCCCTCTGGGACCAACATGCAGGTATGCAAGATCATTCTCAATGAAACACAGTAAAGATTTTCCCTTATTCTTAATGTTTAGAATAAACACTGAATCTGTTTCCTGTTACACCAAAAGTCTCCAGCTAACTTGATAAAAGTGAAAGCAGCACTGTCATTCTGCTGTTAGCCTTGCTGAGGCGCACTCTTTCCTTTCTGTGTGCAGCAGAGGTACCAACGCTTTATGCATCAAAACCCTTAACAAAAAACACATTTTTTATGTCTTTGGTTGATCTGAATTAAAAGAAAAAGTCTTAACAATACACACATTAAGTAAAAGTTTTTATTTAAATCAGCATAAAAGGCAAATAAAAGAAACAAAAAAAAGAAAAGAAAAGAAAGTGTAATAGGCGAAGTTAGCCTATTACACTGGGCTGGATGCATATATTTTGTGAAGTTGAAAATAAGCACTTTATAAAAAATAGATATCTACATTGTAACCAAATAAACATACAGTATGCATTTCCCAATGTGGCTATGGTCTGTACATTTCCCCAGTGAGATAGATATATAGATATATCTATATATATATTTTTCTATATTTTTTTTTTTTTTTAAAGGACTTAAATGACTAATTGTGACAGCAGTACTCCATATGATCTACTTTCTATGACACATACGTTTGTGACAGGTTCTGAACGCCTTGAATGAGAAAACGCCCCCTAATAAAGCAGAAAATCAAACCACGTGTCTAAAACATCTTGCAGTCGGTCTTTGTCAGCTCAGGTATTTAAAACAAATGGCACAGGAGTGCGACAGCGGCTCACGCCACAAAGAACTGCTTTTGTCTCCCTGTAAAGCAGCTTTTTCAGTACCAGACTTTGTGTGAAAGGTATTGCGCAACATTAACAAACACCACATAGTTTACAATAAAGTATGAAATGTGAGAAGAAATTCCACCATGAAATGAACAGGACTGATAGGAGTGCTGATATTCAGCCTTTACAAAGACAAAAAGACACTTTGGGAACATACTGGCTTTTAAACAACCTCGTGGTTTGGTGCCAGAGAGCAATTTCAGGGTGATGGTAATTGCATGGAAGGTGGATTGCAGATCCCATTTTAGAGCCATTTCAGACATAAAGAGGAAGCCTGTTTGATTACATATACATCAGTGGTGGAGCAGAGAGTAGATGGGAGTCTGCGTAACAGTGTTAAATCTATTCCTGGGCTTCTTGGCCAATCATCTTGTAGATCTCAGTGGGACCATCGACATGTGTGATAGTTGTGGTAGGCTGGATGTCTTCGCAGCTGTTCACTCCGGCATCACCTGCACATAAAACATCATCATCACATTTTTAAGGACATCTTTAGTCCTTTTTGTGTTTTTTCCAACTTTACATTACTGCAGGCAGGAGTCTGTTGCATATCAAGTTGCTTTAACTGAATTTCATTTGCATAAACACTCTCAGCTTGCGCAAAGCAGAAGTGAAACTGGAGAGCTGAAAAAGTAAATCAAAACAGTGAAGCTTGGAGAGAGCTGCCCCTCCCATGAGACCCCTTGACGCACTTCAGGGAAAGCTTCCAAACTTCAAACCCTCTTTTTCTCTCTCTCATGCCACTGACGTCAGGAGATGGATGGATGGTTTTCATTACTTCCTTGCTCTTCGCCCCACCCCCTCTCTTCACTGTTCCCTTCTTTTCCGCCTGGAAGGAAGCCTGGTGTCCATTAGAATCTCACTCTCAGGCCAAAGAGACCCTTCTTTCCCCTGGGAATCAGGCCTTTCTCACTCACTCCAAAAAACAAACTTTGGATGAATAGGCAGCTTTACAGGAGGAGACAGATACTTGCTCTCTACGAGACTGAAGTAAGAGCTACGGGGGGCATTAATAAAATTCAGCTTTAATACAGTGAAGAGAAAGGAGCAAGCAATAAAAGCTAGCCTTATTAATAAATTATTGCCATGATTTTTTAATTTTTAGAGACAAAAAAGAAAAAGAAAAAAAAAGCCAGGTTAATTATAAGGCAAGTAGAAAGGTGTACTTACCAGTGATGCACTGAATACTTGACTGCTCATCTCCATAGTGTTTGTGAGACGGTGCATAGAGAAACATGATGGCGAACACGTACAGATTCCACATGCCATAGATCCCAGTGAAAAAGGCGCTGTTCACCTGCACCATGTGTTCTCCCCGGTGCCAATGACCTTCATTCACCTGGACCAAAACCAAGAGACACCATTTTTAATGATATTGTCCTTTCAATGTCGTAACTGGCCCTTACTCTGAGACACAACAGATTTCATAACTTTATGAATGAGACTCACCTGACTTATGATGAAGAAGATCACTGTCAGTGCCGCACAGGCCAGAGTGACCAGCATGAGGAATTTAAACCTAAAAATCAGACCCTAAAATGATGACAGTGGGATTACTTAGTAAGAAAACATTAAGCGTCATAACACTGTTAGGAGTGCATTAATGTGTGTGTAAGATAATAAAGAACCTAGATGTAAACACACTGGCATGACAGACTAAACCGCAGACACACACCTCATAGTGAAGCTGTCTGGCCTTAGACATGGCAGGGAGGGACATCCTCTTGCCACTAATGTTGCGGAAGACTTGAAAAACCATGAAACAGAGGAAGAGAAAGTAGAGACACGCACAGATCCCTGCCACAATTATGAAAGCCATCTAAGGAAACTCTTGTCAAGGAAGTAAGTAGTAGTAGTAGTAGCACAGGGTGGGCCATTTATATGGATACACCGTAATAAAATGGGAATGGTTGGTGATATTAAAGTCCTGTTTGTGGCACATTAGTATATGTGAGGGGGCAAACTCCTCAAGACGGGTGGTGACCATGATGGCCATTTAGAAGTCGGCCATCTTGGATACAACTTTTGTTTTTTCAATAGGAAGAGGGCCATGTGACACATCAAACTTATTGGTAATGTCACAAGAAAAACAATGGTGTGCTTGGTTTCAATGTAACTTTATTCTTTCATGAGTTATTTACAAGTTTCTGACCACTTATAAAATGTGTTCAATGTGCTGCCCATTGTGTTGGATTGTCAATGCAACCCTCTTCTCCCACTCTTCACACACTGATAGCAACACCGCAGGAGAAATGCCAGCACAGGCATCCAGTATCCGTAGTTTCAGGTGCTGCACATCTCGTATCTTCACACCATAGACAATTGCCTTCAGATGACCCCAAAGATAAAAGTCTAAGGGGGTCAGATCGGGAGACCTTGGGGGCCATTCAACTGGCCCACGACAACCAATCCACTTTCCAGGAAACTGTTCATCTAGGAATGCTCGGACCCGGCACCCATAATGTGGTGATGCACCATCTTGCTGGAAAAACTCAGGGAACGTGCCAGCTTCAGTGCATAAAGAGGGAAACACATCATCATGTAGCAATTTCAAATATCCAGTGGCCTTGAGGTTTCCATTGATGAAGAATGGAGCCACTATCGTTGTACCCCATATACCACACCAAACCATCACTTTTGTTGTTCCAACAGTCTTGGAGGGATCCATCCAATGTGGGTTAGTGTCAGACCAATAGCGGTGGTTTTGTTTGTTAACTTCACCATTCACATAAAAGTTTGCCTCATCACTGAACAAAATCTTCTGCGTGAACTGAGGGTCCTGTTCCAATTTTTGTTTTGCCCATTCTGCAAATTCTGTGCGCCGATCTGGGTCATCGTTGAGATGCTGCAGTAGCTGGAGTTTGTAAGGGTGCCATTTGTGAGTAGCGAATATCCACCAAAGGGATGTTCGACTAATGCCACTCTCCAGTGACATGCGGCGAGTGCTACGCTGTGGGCTCTTGCTGAATGAAGCTAGGACAGCCACTGATATTTCTTCATTAGTGACAGTTTTCTTGCATCCACATTTTGACAAATCCAACACTGAACCAGTTTCACAAAACTTAGCAAGCACTTTGCTAACTGTAGCATGGGAGATGGGTGGTCTCGTAGGGCGTCTTGCATTGAAATCTGCTGCAATGACCCGGTTACTGCGTTCACCAGATATCAACATGATTTCGATCCGCTCCTCACGTGTTAACCTCTTCGACATGTCAATGGCTGTGAACAAAGAGAAACTTGCAAATAACTCATGAAAGAATAAAGTTACGTTGAAACCAAGCACACCATTGTTTTTCTTGTGACATTACCAATAAGTTTGATGTGTCACATGGCCCTCTTCCTATTGAAAAAACAAAAGTTGTATCCAAGATGGCCGACTTCTAAATGGCCACCATGGTCACCACCCATCTTGAGGAGTTTGCCCCCTCACATATACTAATGTGCCACAAACAGGACTTTAATATCACCAACCATTCCCATTTTATTACGGTGTATCCATATAAATGGCCCACCCTGTAGTACTACTACTACTACTAGTACTACTACTACTACTAATAGTGAAAATAGATGAAAAGGTTCCACAAATTGAAACTTACAAAACACATTTTCACAATAATGTCTGAGCTGAAAAACCTACTTATAAACTTATACTCATAAACCCACAACTCTATTCATGCAGTTATGGATCATTGTATAATATTTTAAAGCAGCCAAGGTGACCAAAAAAGTTGTGCTGATGAATTTTACATGAATCAGATCGCCAAGCAAACAAAACTGGATATGCACACGTAAACACAAGAATCCTCAGCAATGCACATATGGCATAACTGAATGTTTCATCATATTAGTCAAGAGAATACAGTTGCCAGTTTGTGCAGAAGCCAAGTGCAGTTTGGAAGCTGGCATAGTATTAATGAAGAAATTAATCTGTTCCAACGAATGATACAAAGGGTCTCCACTGTCATCATTTCTGCCTAATGAATGTTCAACATTTGGTCATAAAAAGGATACAGCCAGCTCAGTTCCTATGTCCGAAGCCCAGATGCTGTAGAAGGGATTTTTCAGCTGGACACCTCTAAGGAGGAGAAAAATAAATAAATAAAAAAAATAAACATCAAGTATGACAGAAATCTTTTTTATATACAGACACACTTCAAAGGAGTAATATGATAACACACAACACATGGAAAAGAAAAATATTGGTACAATGCAGTACATTTAACTAATTTTCAACAATTAGCCATAGCAGTTGCAAATAAGGAGTGATTATTGTGGTTTGAAAAAAGAAATTATGTAGTCTCCTGATGAGCATCTGGACTCAATTAATAGTGTCATGTAAATAAATCACAAAACTTGCATAGAATATGCTCAGAGTTAAAACAGGGCATTATCTAGGGCAGCGGTCCCCAACCTTTTTTGCGCCACGGACCAGTTTATGTCCGACAATATTTTCACGGACCGACCTTTAAGGTGTCGCGGATAAATACAACAACAACAACAAAAAACAGCACCGGTACTAAAAAAATGATTTATTCATAACACACAGAAAAAGACCCAGGGAAACCAAGTTAACGATAAAAACAATAAAAAAAAAAAATAAATAAGATTAAAAACTGATATAAAACCCGAAAACCAGAAATTTCCCACCCACACCTCAACTCTCGCAGCCTGGTACCAAACGACTCACGCGGGGGTTGGGGACCGCTGATCTAGGGTATATCGATTGGCTAACAGCTTGTGAGTAATAAATCAGAGGCCAATGAGCATGCATTGTCTACAGTTGTAATCAAATCAATCCATTCCCTGTATGTCTGGTTTCCAAACAGAGACAGCAAAAAAACGCCCAGTTCAAAGGTTCATAAACAAGACTTTGCGAACCAATCAGTGAGGTCACGGTGGCTACGTCCATCTTTATACCATCTGTGGTTTGCTGTAAACGCACCTCTATAATGCAATGGACATACTCAAGTTTTAATACGGTTATTTAAAACTATGTTTAATGAAACTTAGTCTCACCTCTCACACATGTCAAAGATAAAGAGGCAGAAGGAACCAAACACGATAGGTCCGACCTGCTTCCAGTAAATTGAGAAACGGTTCCTCTCCGTCTGGTCCTGAAAGAGAAGCACAAAACAGACAGATGTTTTTCACATTTCATCACTTACTGCATGCTACCTTCTCGAGGAATGGCCATGCTATAGATGAAACTGATGTCCTTTTATAAACACACCATCTTCATCAGATTTTTTGACTTGCGACTGACTGATTGATTGATTGGACTGCGATCTTAAAAATCAACACAGACACAGACATGTTAGCAGCAGCAAACGTAGATCTCACAGTCAGTGGAGGGTAATTTAGAAACTATGATAACTTCTGATGCTACGAAGACAAATCAAGCTTCAGTAGTTGCAAAATTCTCTGACCTGTGACATCTCACATTTGATGATGCCTGTTCACAGGAGAAACAGGCTCCATCCATTGATTTCCAAGAAATAGGAAAAATACCAAATATTTCATCCGAACAACATCAAACACTACACTGTAGTTACTCAGATCATTAGCAGTACATCCAGTGAGTGTGAGGTAGATTTGCGACAGACAGGTGAAGGACAAACAGAAATACAGATTCTTTGATTTGTTAGCAAAACAATTTTAGATGTAATTACTGAAATAGCAAAAGCTGAGAAAATAACTTCGCACTATGATAAATTACTCAGATTAAAGATTAATTCTACAAGATATGTGGACCTGTGCAGTTATCCAGCAGAGTTTTGTGACTTGGGTGACACAGACCTCAGCACTCCATGACCTCACACTGTAACCACTCTAGCACCATAAAGGTGCTAGAGTGCCTCTTTACATGAAGAGATCTTGCTGTATCACGCCACAAGAAGAGCTTTAAGGAGACGACGTGAATGTCTTCAAGTAGTTACGGTAGTAAGCTACTTGAATCCAGAAAGAAAGCATTGTGAAAGGACTGAAGTTTAATGTTCAGCACAAGTTGACCAAGCTGAAAGAGTTCAGAGTTAATACACACCAGAGGTTATAAATGCCAAAAGGTGTGTCTGTTAGATGTTGACAGGGAGAAATCTAATAAACTTTTGTGCAGCAGATACTTGGATGAATAATAGCAAGAAAAGGACAAGTCAAATTAATAAAGTCTGTGATATCTGCAGAGACCAACACCAAGGATTTGGAAGTTGTTTGGCAACATAATAAGCACACCTGTCTAATGTATGGAATTTTTTAAGACAGCAGAGTCATCAATTATGTAATAGTCACCTGACCATCTTTTCCTGTTTTGATTATTCTAAATGCCCGGTGCGAAAAATCTTCATGTACATAAAACAGTCTGAATCTTTCTGTCGCTCACTATTGTCATTCAAATTTGTAACAACATGATCAAACACTTTAGCATTGTATAGTGATTTGCTGGCATCTCTACATGTTACAGTGCAATTAATAAACACTGAATCTCACACACACACACACACACACACACACACACACACTTGAGGCGGGGCAAAGAGACGATGAACCTGTCTGAGGCAGACATTGAGCTCATCAAGACAATGGTCACTGTGTTCAGGTGACCAAAAACAAGCTGATGTCTGATCATCTCCGTGACTGCCTCAATCCAGGCCAGATTACAGACGTCAGATAAAAATCACCTGCGATTTTTTTGTGGAATGACGGCCAAGTTTAGGGAGGATTTTGATGGCTGGTACACAGAGATCACACATCTTCAGTTCTCCTCTGCCCAGAACCAATGTTTCAAAGAACTCTGTTTCCTGGACAAAAATGACAAGATAAAATGGGCAAAACCACTTTTCCAAACTTTATATTGTGACGTGTAGGTTTTTAACATGAACCCATGACAAGACTCAAGTTTTATTGTCCTTATTCAAAGAACAAAGCTTTTAGTCATGAGAACCAAATGTGTTTTTTTTTTTTGACATTACTGAAAACAAACCCAAACATCCTTTCATTTAAACACCATAATTCAGGATACTTAAATAAAAGTGAGATTAAGAAACTGTAAGTAAGATCAAAAGCGAGTCAGAAAAAACATGCACAAGACCAAAGTAAATGGAGCTTTGCACAGTACCATAAGGTGCTCCCCGCAGAAGATGATCCAGAAGGAGAGCAGCATGGAGTAGAAGATGCCCTGCCTGATGTCTCCAAAAAGCAGCATCCATGTCCAGTTGAAGCTGACAGAAAACCACTCCACTGGGATGTTGATGAATGTCATGGAGATTCCTAGAGCCAAGATTACCCTAGGAAAGAAAAAAAAAATAGAATAAAATAAATTCAACATTACCTACTTTGATGACTTATGTAATGACATGTGACTCAGCATAGGAAAAGCCACCCAAAGATGTAAACCGGGAATTTCAGCTAAGAGCTAAGCAATGATGCAATCAAGAACAACTGGACTTTCCGATATTTCCAGTGTTTATTATCTTAACTCCGCGGTCTGTAGATTTCTCTCAAAACTAAGTGTTGTGTACTTAACACTTTCTAATGTATAAAAATTAAATAAACATCATTTTGACCAAAGTTCTTGTCCCGCAAACCTCTGGGCTATGAGGGGAACCCCCCCCGCAACCTTCCCAGTCAGCAATCAACTGCTGCACCTCCCACCCCTCTCCACCGCAGTCATGCTGGAGTTGTTTCCATCTTTAGCCTGTTGTGTTGATTTTTTTTGAATGGACACAGTTTGACATCTTCATGTTAAAATTAATAGAAGATTTAATTAAATCTGTTTTTTGCATGTTTATTGAAAAGCTTTGAATTTTTTAGGAAACAAGGGGAAAAAACAGTTTGAACTAGCCTGGTTTTCATTTGACACATCGAATATGGTGGCATATAAATGAAGTTTCATTGAACATTTCATTGAATTTGAATTAAAGACTGGGGAAGTAGGACTCCCAGTGGGATTTATGGCATGCTTTTGGTCCCACTTGACCCCTCAGAAGGCAGGGTCACCACAAATTAATAAGGCTGTTCCAAGTGATCTGGATCATCTTTATCATAGTGAGACATTCTCATCCTGAAGTGTGTTTTTATTTTTATAAACTTATATCCCAACAAGTATTATTTGTTACTTCAAAAAACAAACAAACAAAAAAAAACCAGTGCCTAATTGTGTTGGCAGCTTTAAGGCAATTTTAAAGGATAAACCTCTGTATCTGGACTAAAACTGTTACACATACATTTTTTGTTTTAGGCTGAGCATTTACTTAACCAGGCTTAGTAGACTTCAGGACATTGATTAGCTTACCCATTCAGCTACAACCACAGCATGTTCCCATAGAAGCTTGACTTGTGCGTTTCTAAATCATGTATTTTACCTAAACAGCCTCATTACTGCTAGACCTTGAATATCTGTTTCATGAAATCTAGAGTCCACTGAACTGAGAACAATCACCACAGAGAAAGAGAAAATTAGGCTTGTCTTCTTAGCAACTTGCAACAGGTCCCTGCATGTGACCAGCTGATATAACAAATACTGTAAATAGACAGATAAGAGGGCAAAACAGAGCTACAGAAGATAGATGACCTAAAATATGTGGGTACAAACACTTTATGATAACACTGTGGGCAAGAGAAGTAATCTGATACACGTTCTAAGCAATTTGACGCCAGACAGTTCTGCAAAGTGAACAAAGTGAAACCACATTAGATCGGTATGTATGGAATGTGTCCAGGGCACCATCGACACAGGCAGGAGAACTGGGACCTGCATACGCCTGCATGTGTGAAAAAAGTCAAAGGGTTTGGTTTGTAAAACTGAAGTGGCAGACATTTTTTTCCCTACTTAACACAGGACAGCATGAAAAGTACAGGTGTAACTAATAACATGAATTATGTCTTAAGTGCATTTGAGTGAGTCAGGCAATAGATGTGAGCAACCATCAACATTATCATTTGTTTTCTGCTGTAGCAACTCAAAATGTCTGTTGCGTTCCTGAGGAGTTGACATTTTCAGCACATGTTTCCAATGACAAAATAAAGATGTTTCATATTATCCTGAGGTCCCCCTCACATCCATCCTCCTCACAACTTTAGAGAAAGTCTGAGGTTTACCATTCTGACACCTATGTGGGCTAGCATGGCAGGAGACTCTAGTAAAGCTTTTAAAGCATGAAAAAAATCATCCACTGTCCACAAATAGGGTACAATTCGCACTTCCTGAGAGCCTGCTGGTCATCTGGGAGACTTGAGCTGGAAAACAGAGGGAAGGAGAGATACACTGACTGTGTGTGTGTGTCCCGGTAGCGGGTGTGTTCCTGTCCTAAATGCGTGTGTGCAGCATGTGTCAGCTGAGTGCTAGCTTGCAGATTTTGTAACGCGTTTCTCGCTTCGCCAGGCTTTTCCTGTGGCGCAGAACGCTGCCTCTTACTGATCTGTCTTCTCTCCACGGCAGGGGGTTAGACAAACACTGGGCTCGGAGCACGACTTCAACTTGTTCACAGGACAGCACATCTGCCTCCATGTGTTGCTTGAACCTTCATCGACTTGGCTTGGTTATAGAATTCTTACAAATATTTGAGATTTTTTTGGAATTCACAAAAACAGCCATGCAGATTTCTCATGTTTCCCACATTGCTTTGCTTACACCACCTCAATGAATTTTCAGTATGGTACTTAAAAAGCCAAGTGCGAAATACCAACATTCCTAGATACCATTCCTCCTCAGACGCTTGATGAATAACACCCTCTGATGTCAGTGACCTATACTGTACACAGCTAGGATGACCTACTTGTTCTTTTCATCCATAGTTAACATGTACTTTCATCTAGTACATGCGCTGAAGCTGAGCCACGGTGTTATCATCTAACAATTACTGCAGGTCCTCAACATATCATTGTAACTGAGCCACAGCTAATTCAATTACTTGAATCTTCATCACTGGGCACCTGAGGGTAGATGGATGGAGTGAAGAGAAAGGTGGATGGCAGCAGCAAAATTTAGTGTTATTTGGAAATGTAAAAAGAAAAGTTGCACTTTATACAGATCATCACTATGATGCTGATAATGAGGGGGCCTTACTTCTCTAGCAGGACAGGAGGTCTGCTCATGAGGGTGATGCGTCTCCAGTACCAGATCATGATGATGAGGATGCTGGGTGTGAGGACGGTCTTCATGGCAAACCAAACTTTGGTGAAGCCACCGTTCTGATGAATTCCCTGATGAGCAAAAAGAAACGTTATCAGTGTCAGTGCACGATAACACTAATAGCCATTTTCCACTAATACCTACTCGGCTCAATGTGATTCGACTTCACTCAGTTTCAGTTTTTTTCCCATTACAATTAACTACAACATGTGTGTGTGGGTCGAAACATACAGCACAATAATGAAGGATGTCAAGGCGTTGGTATACCTGCTGCTCACTGTATTGATTTTTGTGCAGTTATTTCCTTTGTTGTTGGGTTTCAAAAATTGCATTTTTGATTTTGTGTAGGAGACACTCTCATGACTCATCAAGTGATGCTGCTGATTAGCCAGTTGGTGGGATGTAGTCTGTTGACGTACATTTTTGGATAGCCTCAGCCCCTGCCGTGCAGGTGCTTAAAAAAGGCCTGATAATAGGTATAACCATCTAATGGAAAACCCTAAAAACTTAGGCGCATTGACCAGAGCAGAGCAGAGTAAGTACTAGTGGAAAAGGGCTATAACAGAACATCCCTTAACCCTTTAAAGCCCAGCATATTGTAATTGATGCATGTGTTTTTGTGTGAGTAATGGGGTAATGACATGTCATTGTGAAATCTTACAACAAGTCGGATGTCTCTGATCTCTGCAATTCCCACATTGATCTTCTTCCTCTCGTTGACAGGCAGGCGAATGTTGAGGAGGTAGTACTTATGGGCCACGCTCCCCACTTCCATGAAAGGTAGCAAGTCGCACTCGTAGTGACGGCCCTCATTCTCGTGAGTCTGGAGAAAACATTGAAGCATTTGAAAACACGTTTACCTAAAGAGGAAAGCTACTTGAATTTATTTTAGGTAAGCATCAGCATCAACAGTTCTGAAACTGTGACTAAATCCACAAGATTAGCTGAATGTAGCTTTGAGGCAGCAGCGTAAGTAAATGCAGAGCATTTTCCATCCTTCTTTCCCACAAAAATGTAAGCACAAAAATAGCCTAGGCAGTGTTTTCATTGGAAATTTTGACTATAAAATATCTCCTTAATACTTCAGTTTAACTAACTTACCCATGTAACTTGTCAGAAGCCTTTACAATATAAAATATATTAAAATAATATAAAATATAAAATAATATAAACATTTCTACCTGGGATGCTGTACCTTGGGCCAATTTCTTTTTTAACCAAGGGTTCAATAGCCTGCTTTTTCACTAGGCCATAAATTTGGGTATTCTCACTAAGGCTAATGATACAGACCTTTTTCATAATATGAAGAGACATTGGAGCCAGAAACCATGCGATTCATTATATAAACTAATATATATAATAAACTAACCTAACTTTACACGTCATTCTTGTATAAGCTGATAAAAAGGTTACATTATTAGTAAAGCAATTTATCCATCTAGTCTTGCAATTAATACCTAAACAGAGTATCTATTCCATAAAAGCTTTGTACCATATTGCTTCATATTTCTATTTAACAGCAGTTGGAAAAATACTATAATACCTCTCCTTATTCAAGAGTTATGCTCTCACCTTTTAACAAACCCCATTTCCCCTCATTGCTAAACAATAACCGACTAAATATGATTCAGAGAGGAGAACCGAGTTCTTAGGTAAGTTAAGGGTGTTGCATCTAGTTCAGACATGTCTGTAAAAACAGCAGGGTAGACAGAGCTGTACTTTAAACCCCTAAAATACTTTATACTTATACTACTAATTTTTTTTTTTTTTTTTAAGTACAGCAGAGAAATTAAGTTTGCACTGAGTTATTGAAGCTACAGGACAGAGGCAAGCCCAGACATGACACAACTTTGGCTCTGTGTGCCAAGTCAATAAAATGAGCAAGCTTTTGTAATTTAAAAGTCCAGCTACAGTCTTAACTACTTTGGTAGCGGTGAAGTTGCAGCTGAGTTTCCTCTGCTCGAGGGAATGAGCCATCTCAGTCCATTCACTGTTCATATCATCTCTGTAGGCCAGGCCAACGTCAATGTGCACCAATGCTCCATCCGCTGGGGAAAAATAATGATAATATTAATAATAATAATAATAATAATCACCACCACCACAACAACAAGTTGCATTTGCATTAATATAACACTTGATATACATACTCTAAAGACAATACTGACAATAATAAAGAAGGCAGAGAGAAACATTCTGTTTGAGAGAAACAAACAGAAAGAACAAAAGACGCTCTGAATAATACATATACACACACGTCTGCGTTTTGACGTGTGTTGTGCCTCGTCACTGCACAAACCTGCTGCCTCTTATCATCCTCGCAATGAGATAAAATTAAAATGTGGTGACAGACAGCCATGGCCTTTTCAGTATACAGCCACCAAATGCTCTTAGCAGTGGACGCCTAGCTTTCTTCCTTGTATGTGTCAAAATCCGTAGAACGTTTAAGAAGCAGTTTAATCACTGGCAATCGGCATTTGCATCAAAAAGTTATTAAAGGGTACAGTTCAAACTGGCATACATTCATGTAACACTGGCGTGTTAAACAGTGGTCCTGCAAATCTGGAATAGTTCTGAAACACTCGTATTAATAAGATTATTTCTCAATATCTACGTGTTCGATATGGTTACTTCCAAAGTAACCATAGCAAGGTTACTTCCTAATACACCCAAACTTCAACAAGACCTTAAACAACCCAGCCCAGTGAATCCAACAAAAAGATCCAAAGCCAAGCTATTAAAGCTGCATCTTTAGATCACATTACAAAGCCAAGTGTTCTCTCCTCCAGCCCTCCAGAGAGCCTCTTGTGCCGTTATGAAACAAGCTGGAATGAAGAGAAAGAAACCCGGTGGCCTCTGCTGTAAGACAGGGGAAAAAAAGGAAAGAAAAAAAAAAGAGGGCGAGAGAGAAGGAGAGGGAACCAGATGAAAACTGGCAGCCGACTGTCTCTGTAATGCCCTCCCCTCTGCCATTGGTTGAGCCAGACGCCCTCAAATGTCAGCTCGCTTCATGCAAACATTCCAGTCCACTTCAGCAGCCATTGCCACGGAAACTAAGCCTCCTCAACAGCTGTGTTATTCCTGGACCCGGGCCAGAAAGGGGGTGCTTGGTGCTGGGTGGAGTGGGGCAGGTGGGTGGTGGTTAATAAGGGTGACGCTCTTCTCTGGGATGAACATTGTTACACAGATAAGGTAGTCAAGGAAGAGATGGCCTTGTGTTCCTTCGTCATACACCAGAGGAACAGAATCCACCCACCTTTGTGAGCGTGCTCTACTCGGGATTTAACCCTCACAGTATTTTGTTAGCGGCAGATTAACAAAGTGGCTCCAGCGTTTCAATTGGGAGCTCACTGGCATTTTTATGAAATCAGAATCAATAATTATTTTATGCAGTAAGTTTTATTGAATAAAAATGTAGACATGGCTTAATATTAGAAGTTGCGCCAGACAACATAAAACGGTGATTTGACTACCTGATTGTTGCCCTTTTATATGATTAAAGAGCATTGCGTAATGTGAGACACAAAAATGCCTCACATTACGCAATGCTTATGCCAATTTAGGCAGGCTGTTCGTTACCAGCCTCTTATTTTTTTCAGTTTGAAGCTTACCTCCTCAGGATAAAACTGAACAATCAATAATGTTGTACACTAGAAAAGGGATGTAAATTATAGGGTTTAAAATTGTCAACTATTTTACGTTTCAAGGTGAGATTCCTGCTTTTTCCAGCACTACCCGATTTCTACTAAATGTGGCACTCTGCTCCTTCTGCATCCATTTGTTCTCACAGCACCTCGCATAGCTCAGAAAGATCAAAATGAGTCTATGACATCTGGCAAAAAGGCTTGTCTGTGGTCCAGGCTGAATCACTGACTCATCTGTCAGACAGCCAGGCAGTAAACAACCCACAGCCCCCTGACACAACCGAGGCCAAGAATGTGAGCAAGTAAGGGATGCTGATGAGTAGGACGCCACTGTACCATGGCTGTTTAGACAAGCCAGACCAGAAAGGCAAAGATTTTGAGGTATTTTGCCCTTTTTGTTGCTACAAATACTTCTCATCACCTTTGAGTGTGCTGGCCTACAATGGATTGTATTAAGGCTGACAAGCATGTGTCAGTCTAGATAAGCCTCCCATTCCCATCGTACTCAACGTGACTTTCAAATACTTTGCTATGCATTGCAATCCATTTGAAGACAATTTTTCATTGAGATTCAAATCGACTTCCCCAGACTCTGCTGGTGATCCAGACTCTCATTAGACTTTCTCATCATCCTCTCTAATCCCTTCTTTGAGGATTGTAAGCACCCTGCCATGACACCAAACCCTGTCTTCTCGGAGGTGCTACTTATTTCCCTCCTCCCCCTCTTCTGAAGTACTTTGACACATTATTAGAATGCTGCAGATCGAGCTGTGAACTGGTACACTTCACAACAATGTTGTTTTAAATTAGGTGAAGATACAAAAAAGTTCCCAGTGGGAGACTGAAGACATCAAAAGGCAGCCTGGATCAGCAGCATAAACAAAACCAATGACAAATTTCAACCTTTTTTTCCTCCCTAACCCATTACAATTACATCTCAAACAGCTTACCCATGGAGGTGTATGGGTAATATCCTTATCAATCTAAGCTTATGTTAAAAAAAGGGGGGGAGCTTGAATTGGGATAATGACATATCCAAGATATATGGAAAACAAGGGAATGTAATTGGCCTAAAGCAACCAACATAAAATGGGTTCTGTTTACATCTCTTTATACCTGCCTCAACAGTGACTGACAAAGACCCTGAGATCTGCGAGGCTATAGAGACGAAACAGCAAGACATTCATCTTTGTTTGCTGCCTTTCTGTGCCATAAATTTAAGGAGAGACGTTTTGAGGAATTCTGAGTGTTTGGGGAAGGTGAAAGAGGGAGGAAAAAAAAGAAGAATTGTACTGAAAAAGATTAGCTGTAGCTGACTTTTACGACGCTGGTGACTGGAGATTACAATTAGGGATGGGTATCGTTTAGGTTTTATCCGACACCGGTGCCAAATCGGTACTTTTGAAACGGTGCCGGTGCTTAAACGGTGCTCGAACCGGTGCTTAAAGACTGGAGAACACAAACTTTGTCCAAAAACCTCTTATGTTTTTATTTTTAGCAGTCTCTTTTTTTCTGCAAAATGATAAGAACCGTACCAACATATAAACATCATCTGTGCAAAGATTTATGTTTTTAAAGTGAAACAGTGAAAAATTACAGCACTGTCAATACATGAATATCCAGACGTTGTACAAAAATGTCCAATTTTGGCACACAATTGGACACCATGCCAGTTGAATTTTTTAGGTATTTAAGAGCAGAAATTAATAAATTTTATTAACAGGCCTAAAAATGCTTTTTTTTAAAATACATTTTTGAAGAATTAACCACACATTTACATGGTAATGGGCCTTTTCTGCGCTTGGAGCACTTAATTGGCCTCTGGCCCTTTAAACTCCGAGGGGCTGTAACTTTGGTTTCTTTTGGTCAATTTGCATGATTGACACCTCTTTTTAATTGTTTGAGCCAATGGAGTCACAGTAACGATGCCACGTTCACGTTACTTCAACCAATCAGACGTTCCAAGGCCAAAACCCACGTGGGCCCAAATTTACTGCATGTGACGTCTGTCCAGTCATGTGTCTATAGGTGGGTCTAAAATGGAGGTTGTTGACGGAAAACGGCTCTGATGCGGCTAGGTAGGCGTGGTAACTGCTGATAATCACGTGGCTACCGGCGAAAATAACGGAGGAAATGTGGACGGTAAGCCAATTTCTGTCTTAGCGCATTTGCGCCGCTGTGTGTTTTTGTGGTCTTCTTTTGCAGCTCATTCAGTGAATTTTGGTCAGAGTGTGGTGAAACTTGGTATTTGGAATTGGTGATAGCTCTGGAAGATAACCAGCTTTTCTTTAGACGGTTACATGAAGTCTGGAGAATTTCTGGTTCACCTTGTTTGTTTAACGGACTTGTGCGCATTCACATAACTGCTCGTTTAATCATGGCTTGTTTTCGGTGAGTTTGGTGGTTGTAGAAATGGTTTATATGACATTTTAGCTGAGATTCAGAGGTTTCTGTGGATACCACACATGTCTGGACTTATATTTCTCACCCAGTGTTATAACGATTAAACGTGATCTCCTCCTTTTTGCTCGCGGTACCGGGGGCATGGGGCTTAAAGCACTTGTTGCAGGTTGCTGAGTTTGCATCTTTTGCTGTGAAGTACAGCCAGACTTTTGACCGCTTCGCCTTGGGCATTTTTAATCTGTAGCTCTGCTCTAAAAGAACGTACGTACCTGGGCCCGCCTACTATCCTTGTAAAGGTAAAATGATCGGCTAGAATCCAAAGTGTATAGAATAGAATAGAATAGAAAAGAATAGAATAATCCTTTAATTGTCCCACAAGGGGAAATTTGGTTGTAACAGCAGCCAAAAAGACACATATACAAACAAACAGTACACAGGACACAGAACAGAAACATACACAATTTTTTAAATATTTACATTAAGGACAATGGTTACTATATACAGAGTATTGTACAGTTATTAAATAAAATAAAAATATCTACAAATAAGAGGCAAACCAGGTTGTAGTGCGAATCGGTTGGTTAACTTATTGCAGTTACAGCGCAGATGTAAACATCTATGTTTGTTGGGAGCAGTTCTGATTGTACAGTCTTGACAGCTGAAGGGAGGAAGGACCTGCGGAAACGCTCCTTCATGCATCTAGGATGCATGCAGTCTGTCACTGAAGGAGCTCTGCAGTTCAGCAACATTTACATGCATGGGGTGGGAGACTTTGTCCATCAGAGATGTTATTTTGGCCAGAGTCCTTCTGTCTCCCACCACCTGCACTGGGTCCAGGGTGCATCCCAGAACAGAGCTGGCCTTCCTGATGAGTTTATCCAACCTCTTCCTCTCAGCTGCCGATGAACTGCTGCTCCAACATACCACACTGTAAAAAATGACAGATGCCACCACAGAGTCATAGAAGGTTTTTAAAAGTGCTCCCTGTACTCCAAATGACCTCAGCCGCCTCAGCAGGTAGAGTCTGCTCTGACCCTTCCTGTAAAGAGCATCAGTGTTGTGGCTCCAGTCCAGTTTATTATTCAGGTGAACACCCAGGTACCTATAAGAGTCCACTATCTCAATGCCCACTGTGATGAGGCCGACTATGGCAGAGTCGTCAGAGAACTTCTGTAGGTGGCAACGTGGGGAGTTGATGGAGAAGTCTGCAGTGTAGAGGGTGAAGAGGAACGGTGCCAGCACAGTTCCCTGTGGTGCCCCCGTACTGCAGACCAGTGTATCAGAGACACAGCCCTGTGACCTCACATAGTGTGGAGGTTCTGTGAGGTAGTCCAGTATCCACTGGGACATGTGGTGGTCCACTCCTGATAGCTCCAGCTTGTCTCTCGGAAGTCGTGGCTGGATGGTGTTGAAAGCACTGGAGAAATCAAAGAACATGATCCTCACAGTGCTTCCAGGCTTCTCCAGGTGAGTCAGAGCTCGGTGCAGGAGGTAGATGATGGCGTCCTCCACCCCGATGCCAGGCTGGTAAGCAAACTGTAGTGGATCCAATGAAGACCTCACCAGGGGGCGCAGATGGTTTAGAACCAACCTCTCGAGGGTCTTCATCAGATGCGATGTCAGGGCTACCGGCCTGTAGCTGCTGAGGTCCTTGGGATGGGAGGTCTTTGGTACCGGTATGACCGGTATGACATCTCATGAGAGAAAAAAAAAAAAAAAAGCACCGAAATAAAGCACCGAAATGTGCGCTGCTTTTCGGTCTGGTTACTACCGTTTATGTCAGAACCGGTGCCATTACCCATCCCTAATTACAATAGATGTGAATAGATGTGAATTAGCTTTGTCCAGAGCCTCTGTAAATATTTTCTTTTCAGATTGTGAAAGCAAGAAATACCACAGAGACAAAATATTGACAAAGTTCATGGGATGCAGGAAAAAAAGGCATGTCCTTGAGACGAAACATGATCCATGTTGTCCCATCCCTCATTTTCCTTTAAAACCCATAAGATACCTTTAGTTCTCACCTATCTGGTTGTACATCTTAAAAGCGATGTCAAACTGCAGAATGAACAGCATGAACTGGAACCACGGGCTCATCTCCTTGTTGGGAAGAGGAATGTGGACAGCAAACACAATGTTGTTAGCCTCGATCCCCTTGGCCATGGCTTCATCAAAGGACTGGATGTTATCACACTGGTTTGGACCCCAAGGCATGAACCATTTTGTTTGCTGCGGTTTTTTCACTGTATCCACGCATTTTGTGGCCAAGTAGTGCACTGCTGTGGCGGGGCTGGGAGCTGGAAAGACAAAGTGGTAGAGATGTTAGACTAAGTGTCACCTCTCCTTCACTGAACACAACTCCCCCTCCTCCCCCATCGCTTCACCTGCAGGCAGAGACAAGATGGACACGGCAAATCTCCGTTAATGAGTTACTGCGCATCGCCCCGTGCGTAGGACTGGACGGCGTCAACGTGTTAATGAGCTAACCACGCTAACGAGCTAGCCACGCTAATGCCATGCACGGCCTGAAATCCTTTCATTTTCTCAAAAGTTGACTGTGCGCCTTTTGTATGAATTCTGGTTGTGCTTGATGACCGCGAACCGATTTTATGTGATACACAGCGCTCAGCAATCTGTCAAAAAATGTTTTAGTTCGACTTTGGTAAGCTACGGAGCTGCACCGCTTGATGGATTCTCGGAGCATTACGGCTACCGAGGAGCCTCGCGGAGTAATCAATAGCTGTGTCCCAAAAAGTCGGCTGCATCCTCCGGAGGCCGCATTTGAAGGCCGATTACGTCACAGCCAGGCGACGAAGGCTGTCCCAATTCGTCGACTCCTTCAAATGCGGCCGACAAATGGGTCCTTCATTTCCCCGAATTTGAAGGATGGGTCGGGTGTGTCCTTCACGGCCCACCATATCCCAGAGTTCATAGCGAGGCCAAGCCAAATTTCAGCTGCCAACAATGGCAGCCGCTACTAAGTTTTAAAATTAGTCTTATTAATCTTTCTGGGTGACAAAAAAAAACTTTTAACATATTTTCAGGCGAGAAAGTAGCTGTGTAAATTACAAATATCTGCTTGGTTTATCAAGACATCCTATATTTGCAAAAGTGTGCCGACGTTTTCGGAGACGTCTGTTACCCACCTGCTCGATAGCAAGCCGGGGGGTTCAATGGTCACTCCAGCCGGCGAGAGCAGCGGACTCCGGGCTTCATCGTTTTCAGACCCCCGCTCTTTCGCTACTCAGGTTAAACATGATATACAAGTCACTCGGATAACTTAAAAATTTAATTGTTTGGCTTTTTTCGGTGTTTTATTTGTTCCGGAGTAAATCGGTTTGGCTGAGATCAAAGTTATTAGATTATTAGATTAAATAAAACTTTATTAATCCATCGGGTGGGTTCCTCTGGGATTTTCACACAGTTGAATAAACGTCAAACAGAAAACAGATTAAACAGAAGTGTGAGACGGTCGAGAATTTACGCCAGTGTCCTGTTATATTTTAGATAGCAAGGAGCAAACAGCCGAGTTTATTAAACTCCACCGACACAGCGGTGACGCAAATCTGAAGGCTAGACCGTCCCATTTCACAGCCTCGCACATCCGGCCTTCTCGGTCTTCGAAGGACCCGGCCCACGTAGACCGCGAAGGCCGGGTCCTCCGAAGGATGCAGCCGACATTTTGGGACACAGCTATTGACTGTAGAAAACATGGACGACGCGACAGCTCCCCAAAAATGAAGCCAAAACGTCTCTATCGCCCCCTGGTGTCTGGCTGCAGTATAGGTCATAAACCCCGCCTCCTCCATGTTAGCAGATGGGACTGGGGTCAGACTAAAATAAATTAATTCTCCTCAGATAATTTTTTTCCAAAGATTCTTTCTTTTGTTATCAATAGTTCTCATCATCCTGATTGATGTCCAAGGGGTCTCCTTTCCCATAAGTTTGATTCTAATTCCTACCGCGGTGATGTTAAATTGGGGTGAAACGTCATCATAGCAGCTTTGACTGGCAGCTGCAGTCACGGAGAAACTTGCATATCTGTGTTCGGGAATAGCAGATAGAGCGTAGGCTCTGAGAGGAGGGCCAGCGTTTACGTTACGAAAACACGACCGCCTGTTTTAACCTCACAGCCTGAGGTGCTCTTCAGTAAACTGGACTACCCGACAGAAGGACCCGAGGCCCGGCTGCACTTTTTCGGTAAGTTAAACGTGTTTGTAAGCTAATCCGTAACTACCGTCCTTAGGTCCTGAGACCTAGCTAGCTAAAATGAGCACTCGGCTGTCGGGGTTCGTTTAGCTAATCTGTGCAGGTGAATGAATTTACTAAAGAAATCAAGAGAAACGCCCCGGGCTACTCAGTCACTAATTACTGTTACTGTACTTTTATTACAAGTATTATACTGTAAAAGCAACAGGCTGCGCCCTGCTGCAGCTCCTGTGCAGAGCTGAATATTAAATATGTGCAAACAACAGCATGTTTTCAGTCTCTTGCCACATCTGTAAAGACAGTAACATCTTTTTTTAAAAAGCTTCTACTTCAGTAACTCCTCATTAATGAGGAACTATGGATTAAAGTACTGTAGTGTACTGTAATACTGAAAAAAATGTAAGAGACAAACTTCAGATCCTGGGTGTGTGAGGACAGAAGAATCAGCTTTATTTCAAATTTGAGGGGTAAAATTTATATCTGAGTTTGATGGTTCTGTTCTCTTTGTGATTACAGGAGCTGCCCTCAGATTCAGACCTCAGCCCCACCCAGTGACAGCAGACAGATCATCCAACATGTTCACATGTTAACTGCAAAATGAACTGATGAAAACAGTGCAAAGGTTAAAGTACCACACGTGCTGTAGTGAAAGCTGCAGCTTTATTGATAAAGTTAAAGACAAAAAAACAAAAGGATTAATCACTCATGTAACTGTGTCACTATATATCAGCATTAACAGGACCTCAGTTTGGTGTTTCACAAAGCTGCTGATCTCAGACCTGCACAGCTTCTGTTTTAAACACTTGATGTACTCAGCTGCAGGAAGAGCATATGAGATTTTCTCACAATTAAATAAAACCTGATGAAGGTCAAAGGTCGTCACTTGTATGTTGAACTACAAACTTGTCATCTGGAATTCTTTCACAGTTTTTTTGCACATAGTGTGTTATTTACCATAAAGTGATTCAGAGTTGTTCATACCAGAGTAACTAGAGAGGATCATATATTTTTAAATATATAACTTTCTACAGGACTGAATACAATATCTTTATGTAAAAGTCCGGAGCCTCTGGGGAGTATCCGAGTATTTATAACATTACACAAACCAAAGGTCCATCACAGTGTTCATGAAATGCTGGGTTTATCCATCTCCTGGGGTGGGCCTACAGAGGAGTGCTGAAGATTTCCCTGTGAGGGAGCTGCTGGTGAAGATCATGAGTCCTGCTTGATCAATGTGATGGGCTTCAGTCTTCCTGGTGTTTCTTAAATGAAGCCTCTTTCAGTGGGTCAACAGAACTTCTGGCACAGGACAGCTGTGATGAAGAAAGGGAAGAAGTTTCTCCAAACCTCTGGACCCAGGAAACCCAGCTTGGTCCTGATGGTCTCCCTCACTAGTTTCTCCCCAGGGTGAATGTAGCTGTTGATATAATATGGAGTCTATTATTAAATGAAAAGAACAAATTAGACTACACTACTGAAACGTTCTGCTGATGTTTTTAAAGTTTCCATGTTACCAGGCTGTAGAGGGCTCTGAAGATTTAAACAGTTTTAGATCCATTACACTCACAGTCTTATGTTAAAATCTCAAAGGACAGCATTACATTTTTGATATTAACAGTAACTCTGGGCCTCTGTAGAGTGTGCAGCTTATCTCATCGTTGTCTAAAAATGGATAACAAACATAAGAAGTGCTGAATCCTTCAATAACACAGACTATTAAGAGTATTAGGTGTGTAGCATCGCTAACTAGCTAGCAACAAGCCTCCAACACAGTGCGTATGCTAGCGGCTAATCTAACTAACGAATTAACAACAGAGTGATTTTAGAACTAAGATGATAAGCTGTGTGTCTTTTTTTAATAACAGTGACATGGTTGTATTTACCTTAATTAAAGGAGTTGTCAGCCACGGTAAACCAGCAAAAAAACTCGAGCAGTCGGGCTACGTAAAAAGTGTAGGGGGGCGTGTTTGCGGTCATGTCCAGCGGGTGTGTGGGCGGGAGCGTTACACAGTCGCTCCACCTCAAGTCACTACTGCGCAGACTCTGGCTCCAAATTTGCAAGATGGCAGCCTCCACAAGCGGGATATTTTGGCTTCATTTTTGCACAATGGTAGGAGGCGGAGTCGCGTCGTCCATGTTTTCTACAGTCAATGGGAGTAATACGTACTGTGCTTCAACGTAATATTACCGTATTGTGTGTATAAGGACCATAAATGGCACCTGTTCAGAGACATGGTTACGAAGCGGATTTCAAACTCCAGGCTGTCAGTCACACAGTAGAAGTTGGGAACAGAGCAGCTGTGAAATCTGTCTATGTTATTATGCTCAGCGTCTTTTAGTTTACATTTTGACTGCACAATTGTGAGCTCTTTGTTATGCACAAAACAACAGTTTTCTTTTATTTATAGAGCATCATTATTTAATAAATGCTCATAATTTATTTTTGAGTAGTTTTTTTCATGTACATCTATGCTGTATGTTAATAAAAGTGCCTGTGTGACATCTGGGACACAGCTTTGACTAAGAACTCTGTTTTTGTTCTTACTTTATGGCTTTAAAAAAAATATCGAGATATATATATCTTATATCGCCATCCAGCTAAAAAATATCGAGATATGAATTTTGGGTCATATCGCCCAGCTCTAGGTCCTACCATGCCAAATTTCCCCTCAAACTAATAAATCACATGAAATTATTTTAGCCCAAATATAATACATAAATCTTCAGTGCCGCAGATTAAACTGTTCAAGGACAATGTTAATATCTTAGGAACAGTCACCAGTTTGTACTGATTTGGCTGAAAGTCAAACACTTTGGTAATTACTTTTTACACTGTTTAGGAAATGCCTACAAGCAAGGCTCTGTCTGTGAAGTGAGAGGGAGGGAAAATTCCCGAAAGCTCTCAGGCACCAATTACAGTGTTTACGCATTGAGATTCATGAGCTCGACAAGACTGCTGTTTGCAGTCTCTACTCACAGGAACCATTGTAATAGAACAAGAACGGCCATTATCATGACAACAAAGAAACTGGCATCCTGTTGTGGAACCTATACGCCTGATGTGAACAACACCTGAAAGGTCTGGGCGAAGGTGTAGACACACACATACACACACATACACACACACACACACACACACAAAAAAAAAGCCCCCCAAAACCCCAACATTAATTCAGGAAATGATGCGGGACAATGAGCAAATAAGTGAATCTGTTAGATTCACTGTGGTTTAGCATTTACCTGCAAGCCCTTATACATTACCAGCTCAGACAAAGGTCACTTTTGTATTTATATTCCTCATAGCTGTACTCAGACATACACACAACAGCAGCATAATGAGCCAATGTAAATACACAGTACTTGCCACAGCAGTAGTGACACGTGAGGTCAAACTTTTCTGATGATTATAATTTGGCAGCATTTTAATAAATCATTCATACACTCTTTAGTAAATTGATTTTAAAAAAATGCATCCAATCAGCTGTAAATGTAGGAAATCATTCACCTGCAGCGTATAAACTGACAGAAGAGTACTGGAAGTCATTTGCTGTTGGAATCTAATCAGCCCATCTCTGTGTCAGGGATATGTGAAGTCAAGTAGTTACAGAAGTTACCACTCTGCATTAAGCGTTTACAACTGTTAACTCTCTCCCTTTATATGGAGACACTAACAAATGCATCTTGATGCTTGATCATGGAGCACGCATTTCACATACTAGAATCAACTGAATGCATCAAACTACACAACTTCCTGTTAACGATTTGTTAGAAGCAGTCCCATTAAGACCAGCACAGTCTCACGATAGGGTCACATACACACTTAAGCTAGTGATTTTAGTTTCTGGACAGAAATGTTCCGGTTTTGTTCATGCTCCCCCAACGTCGTCGTCGTCGTTTCACGTGTACTGACTTAGGTTGATATGAAAAAGGGTATTAAAAGTACCGTATTTTTACGACCATAAGGCGCACTTAAAAGTCTTAGATTTTCTTCAAAAAGTACGGCGCGCCCTATAGTGCAGTGCGCCCTATGTGTTGTAATGAGGACGTAGTAGAGAACACCATGAGAACGCTAAAGGGTGAAGTGTGGGCGTTGACTGTACCGGTATATACGATCGCACATACCTGTATAAAAGAACAGGTATGTGCGTTATGCAGAACATCGTTGTTTTAACAACCCTGAAAATGGCAGAGACACACGCTTACGAAGCACAGTTTAAACTGAAGGCCATCAGCTACGCGGAGGAACATGGAAATCGAGCAGCCGCGAGAGAATTTAAGATTAACGAATCGATGGTTCGCAAGTGGAGGAAGCTAGAAAACAAGCTCCGGCAGGTCAAGAAAACGCAGCTGAGTTTCCGCGGACATAAGGCGAGGTGGCCCGAGTTGGAGGAAAGACTCGAGCGGTGGATCATCGAGCAAAGAACGAGTGGGAGAAGCATTTCGACGGTCACCATTCGGCTAAAAGCAGTTTCACTAGCAGAAGAAATGAAAATTGAACATTTCCAAGGAGGCCCGTCTTGGTGCTTTCGTTTTATGAAACGGTGCCATTTTTCCATCCGGACCAGGACTACGGTAGCGCAGCAACTTCCAGCAGATTATAATGAAAAGCTGGCCATCTTCCGCTCCTACTGCAGCAAACACATCGGCGACAAAAACATCCAGCCCAGCCACATCACAAACATGGACGGGGTGCCGCTCACTTTTGACATCCCGGTGAGTCACACTGTGGAGAAGAAGGGGACCAGCACAGTAGCGATACGCACAACAGGGCACGAAAAGTCTTCTTTTACTGTTGTGCTTGGCTGCCATGCTAATGGACAGAAACTGCCGCCTATGGTGATCTTTAAGAGAAAGACTTTACCTAAAGAGAAGTTTCCAGCAGGAATCATCATTAAGGCAAATGAAAAGGGCTGGATGGATGAGGAAATGATGAAAGAGTGGCTGAGGGAGGTGTATGTAAGGAGACCAGGTGGTTTTTTCCACGCATCACCATCGCTCTTAATCTGTGACTCTATGCGTGCCCATCTCACAGCCGATGTGAAAAACCAAGTGAAACAAATGAAGTCTGAGCTTGCTGTCATTCCGGGAGGCCTGACAAAGGAACTCCAACCGCTGGACATCGGTGTGAACCGCCCGTTCAAAGTAAGGCTGCGAGCGGCGTGGGACCGATGGATGACCGATGGAGACCAGTTTCACCAAGAGTGGAAGGCAGCGCCGGGCGAGTTACGCCACAATTTGCGAATGGATTGTAGATGCTTGGGCTAACATGTCTGCTGGCACTGTTGTTCGAGCTTTTGCAAAAGCCGGCATCATTTCTGAGGAGCCGCACGGCACAGAAAGTGACTCTGACAGTGAAGAAAGTGAACCTGGCATGTTTGATGGCGATTTAGCACAGCTGTTCAATTCAGACAGAGGATGAGGACTTCGATGGGTTTGATTGATGAAGATTACCGGTAATAAAAATGTGAGTACCAAACTCCGTTTTGCTCCTGTTTTTATTTTTAAATACGCACACTTGTATGCTTGTGTGTTGTTGCTGATGAAGATTACCGGTAATAAAAATGTGAGTACCAAACTCCGTTTTGCTCCTGTTTTTATTTTTAAATACGCATACTTGTATGCGCCCTATAATCAGGTGCGCCTTATGTGTGTGTTAAATACAGTAACCGCACACATAACTGAGACTGCGCCTTTTAGTACGGTGCGTCTTATGGTCGTGAAAATACGGTAACGTGAATTAGTAAAAACTCAACATACATGAGCTTTGTCTTTGGGGAATTCTCTAAAACTGACTTTTTTCTAAGGAACTCACAGAGATGCATCAGAAAAGCGGACATAAAACAAGGATAAACACCTTTGTGTTGTTGTTTGCTGTGAACATCGAACTGTCTCATTTTCCCGTTCAGCTCCATGGTTTACCTCTGACCTGCGTCACCTTAAAGCTAAAGGACGCCAACTCGAACGTCTATTCAAGAAAACCGGACTTACTGTACATAAAGAAATGCACAATGATCATGTTTTGTTCTATAAGGATTGCATTGCCTCAGCCAAATCTGCTTACTACTCTGGTTTAATTAGTTCTAGTGAAGGTAACTCCAGGTCCCTCTATTCATTGTCCAGTAAAATTACAAAACCTCCAGACACATTCCCCTCCCAGATGTATTCTGTTGATTTTTGCAACTCTCTTATCTCTTTTTTTCACTTGTAAAATCTCAGACATTCACCGTCAACTTAACTCTTTAGGAGCTCCTGACTCTGAAGTAGACTTCCTGGTTCCCCCACTGTCTTCCTGTCAGTTATTTTCAAGATTTACTCTTCCCTCCATAACTGACGTATCTAATCTCATTAAAAAATCTAAGTCATCTACCTGTCAACTTGACCCTCTCCCCACTGTGTTAGTTAAAGCCTGTCTTCCCTCGTTAGCACCTCTCATAACCAGCATTATCCATTCCTCCCTGAACACTGGAATTGTTCCTGAAGCACTGAAAAAGGCTTCTGTTATCCCAATTCTCAAAAAGCCTGGTGCAGACCCCTATAACTTTGATAATCTTCGCCCTATATCAAATCTCCCCTTTATTTCAAAAATTCTTGAAAAAGTTGTCGCCGCCCAGCTTCATTTACATCTCAATGACCATAATCTCTATGAACAATTTCAATCTGGTTTCCGCCCTAATCATAGCACAGAAACTGCTCTGTTAAGAATTACCAATGACCTTCTGATGGCAGCAGATTCTGGTCTCCTATCCATTCTCATCCTTTCTCACAATATTCTCCTGAACCGGTTAGCTTCCATTGGTATTAGTCATACCCCCCTTGCCTGGTTTACCTCCTATCTCTCCGACCGCACTCAGTTTATCCAACTTAAATCCCATTCTTCAACTCTCTTTCCTGTTTCTGCTGGTGTGCCCCAGGGTTCAGTATTGGGGCCTCTTTTATTCATTATTTATATGCTTCCTCTTGGTTATATATTCTGAAAATATAATATAAATTTCCACTGTTATGCCGATGACACCCAGCTCTACCTTTCTTCTAAACCCAATTCATCCCTCCCACCTACCTCCCTCTCAGACTGTCTTATTGAGATTAGATCCTGGTTCTCCTCCAATTTCCTCAAACTTAACAGTAATAAAACTGAAGTTTTACTTGTCGGTACACCATCTATCTTAACCAAATCCCACAGCTTTTCCATTTACATTGAAAATTCTCCCACCTTTCCCTCCCCCCAGGTTAAGAGTTTGGGTGTCATACTTGATAATACTCTTTCATTCCAGTCTCACATTAATTACATAACCCGGTCTGCTTACTTCCATTTACGTAATATTAACCGACTCCGTCCCTTCCTTACCCCTCATGCTGCTGCCATCCTTGTCCATAGTCTTATTACATCCCGTATTGATTACTGTAATTCCCTCCTATTTGGTCTCCCTAAAAGGTCCCTTCATAAACTCCAACTTCTTCAAAATTCTGCAGCTCGGATCATAACCCGTACTCCGTTAAGTGCTCATATTACCCCAGTTCTTCAGCAGCTTCACTGGTTGCCCATAGAAGCCAGGATAAATTTTAAAATCTTACTTCTTACATACAAGTGTATCCATAAATCTGCTCCTTCATATTTGTGTGACCTGCTCCATATCACCACTGTTTCCCGCCCTCTCAGATCATCATCTGCTATTCATCTTACTGTTCCGTCCTCACACCTTATTACTATGGGGAACAGAGCTTTCAGTCGCTCTGCTCCCCGGCTCTGGAACTCTCTTCCCCCTGCACTAAGAAATATTGACTCCCTCTCCGTATTTAAGACACAGCTCAAAACACATCTGTTTAAACTGGCTTATTCGCTTTAATGCTGATTTTATCTGTTGTCACGCTCTGTTTTGTAATTTTAACTTATTTTATGTATATTATGACTACTGTTCCTTTTATTAATTGTTTTTTGTAAGGTGACCTTGGGTTTCTCAAAGGTGCCCTCAAATAAAATGTATTATCATTATTATTATTATTATTATTATTATTATTATCATCATTATAAGTAAATGTTATGCAGTCTGACCCAGTAAGATTACCAGTGTGCCTTTCACAAACCATATTAAGATGCCATCAGAACAGAAAGTAGTTCTGAAAGTGGATGTTTTTCTTCATTAGTACAATATGGCCTCAACTTTTCAATAATTTCATTCATACAATAAAAATTCTGAAAAACTAAGCCAGGAGGTCTGCACTACATTGCAGTGATGCAAACTTAAAATCAGAGCCATAAGTCAGACACTAAATTTGAACTGAAACAAGCAGTGAAGTAAGCAGATTTAACTTTTTTTTTTTTTTTTTTTCCCCCCCTCTTAGATTCTTTAAACACTTCCCACCAACAGACTGAATAAAAGAAGAAATGGGTACCTGGGAGTTATGAAAGTCAAAACTAGGACAAAGGACATAAAAACATATTTATGCCTCAAAAATGTTTTTGATTTGAATACTGGCTTATAACAAGCAGGATGTGGATTCAAATCATGCAGATAAAACTTTGAAATGGCTTCAATCAAAAGGTACGCACACAAAACCTCACACTCTAAGATAAATATGCAAAATGCTGAGCAAATCTGAAAGAACTACTGGGAAGTTATTAAGCTCTTAGTAAAATTCCTAGTATGGTGCCATAAGCTGTAATCACCATCTATGGTACTTGTAGGAAGTACTGACTCGCCAGGATGAGCATTCAGAGCTTTGAGTTTTCACATCCAGGTTGTAAAACAGATTAGTGGTGTTTCAAAGAGGATGCAAAGCTCTTTTCTCCATCTCTACTGTTAGAAAGCACCAACTCACGAGTGGTAACACTGTTAGACCGATGTATTTTTCAACCTTTTATCATGTCCAAAGGTGCAGTAGCCACAGAGGGAAGAAAACCGTGTGCACCTGTCCAGAAAGATCCTGTTACTTATCTGAACATCTAATCATATCTGCTCACTCCAAACCAAAAGCTAAAGGGCGGATGCCACGGTTTACACACCTATAGGCTCTTGCACAGTCATAAAACTCCACCACCAGGATCTTTATCTGTGCTAAAGGCTGTTCGAAATTAAACATTAAAATGCACACAGAGCAACAAGGACGACCCACTGGAGTGAATTAAACCCAGTTATCTGGATCCCCTCGGAGTTCAATTATCAAGTGACCCCGTGAGTCCAGAGGCACACCAGCTCCTCCAGTCTCTATCCCAGTGTGTCCAGAATAATGGCCATCCCCTCAGCCTGCTGACCCCATGCCGTGTTCCCGGGTTTGTCGGGAAACAAGGGGAGAAAACCCCCTTTCTACTCAATTACCCTCGCCGCCCCCGGCCACCGAGCAAACACAAAGGAATCTAGCTTCATTAAAACCATCTCAGCCAGGAATGAACCAAACAGGCTAATTTATCAGCCATGTAGAGAGAGGGAGAGGGGGGACTGGCTGGTGGGTGGTTTCCAGACTCTAAAAGCAACACAGGCATCTTTCACATGGACCCAACTTCTATCGACCGTGCTGGTGCACTGCTGGTGGGGCTTGTGCGCGCGTATTTGAGTGGGTGGATTTGAAGAAACTTGACAGCAACTCCAATACAGACCTGAAGGCAAAAAATGCAACGTTGACAGCTCTGCGTGTATGTGTGTTTCTGTGCAGGTCTGTGCATGTCTGCCTCGATGCAAATGAAACTCGTGGAAGAAGGGAGAAACATGAATGCTCTGCCTGCGAGGCCGTGGGGATTTGGGGAGGAAAAAAGGGGGAGACAAACGCAGGGGGAAGGAAGGAATGAAAGGAAGGTAGAGATGCTGCCTGGGGGCCCCCACACAGCAGATATTATACATGTTGAAACAGCCCATTAAAAGTGTGATGTTCTGCGTTATTTTTAAGCTCAGAAACGAAGCCAACTGGTTGTGGGCACGCAGGCAGCAAACACCTTGATACAAAAGCAGTGATTTAGAGCGGAGGTGCCATTTCGTCTCGAAAGGTAAAAAATACGGCTAAAAGTTAGCGCCCTTCGTCTTTTGTTTCACCGGGAGCGTTTATTACCGCTCCTATCAAGGTAAATAGCGATGAACTCAACTTAAAAGTTTTCCGTTTTAGCCTTTTATACACGTTAACCTTTAAATACCCGCAAGCACGCGCGTACAAACACAGACGTTATCTTAAAAAAGCACGTAATAAAAGTACAGATAAAATTGAGGCGAGGAAAACGGGAAAAAAAAAACCAACTTACCAATTAAACCGCCGACCATGAAGGCAAACGCCTGGAACAAAAGCAGAATAACTCCCACTATCACCAACTTTTTGGTGCTCATATTCTCAATAATAGCCCCCGCCATGGCGAAGGAAATGTTGGGTTGACAATATCACCACCGAGCGAGAAACAGTAATGTTGGAAGGACAAGAGGGGAAAAAGGAAGAGGGAGAGAAGAAAGTAGTAATGGGTCCAGCAGCACTGATGCACCGACGCATGTATCAAGCAAACAGAGCAAAACCTAGATCGGTGCGTGCGTCGCTTTAAGAAAAAGTCACGTGATCGATACAGCTGCTGCTCATTGCCAACGCGCCAAACTGTGTTTAAAAGGTACCGCATCTGCCAACGGAACGAGTCGCCACCAAAAAAACACAAAATTACTCTCGCAAAGATAAAAAAAAAAAAAAAAAAAAAGTAATAATAATTACACATCTCTCCATAACAAAATGGAGCCCAAAAGAAAAAGAAATGTTTCTGCTGTGTGGGATCATTTTGATCTTTTAACTGCAAATAAGGTAATAGTTTGTCTGTCTTTGTTTCAGTGTAATCTATCAGAATAGGAAGAACAGCAATGTGACTTGCAGTGTAAATTATTTATTTCATTTGCAGGTTAAATGTCAAATCTGTTCTGCGGCGCTTTCTTACACAAACAAAAGCACCTCCTCAGTGTTTAGACATTACAGAGCCAAACATGAAAATGAGGAGACAAACACACCGAGAATGAACACAGGTCGGTCTATATTGACACTGAACAGCTTTATCATCATTTTTTTTATTAATATGTGTTTTATTATTTTGAAATCAAGCATCTAGGAAGACTGTTCTGGACCAGGCTGTCCTGAGTTTTATTATAAAGGACTGCCAACCCCTTAGTATTGTGGAGAGTGTCGGAGAGGAACATTCCAAGATCAGAGGATCCTTTAACGTACCGGGGGAATAGGAAGACATCTTATCAGAACCTTTTCCACCTGGCTTTACAGTTTTTGTGTACCCCAGCTTCATCTGTGCCTGTGAGTTTTCCAACGCTGGGGGAAATGGTGTCAAAAAAAACGCAATGGACTGAATGCAAAAACATTGGATAAACTTATTTTTCTGAATAGAAATTTATAATAAACTCTGAGTCAATTACATTTAAATGGATAATATTACATTCACAATACTTTCATTTTAATTTTCACTTAATGTCATTCACAATATATTTTAAAGATGTCTACAATATTTGCAATGTAAAAGATATAAAATGATTCCATGGAAAGTACAATACCTTGCAGTGTATACAAGTATGACTAGGTCATCGAATCAGTGACAGTTGTGAGTCTCAAGTAAGTTGCCTGCAATGATATTTAAGGTCCAGCAGGTGTCAGTATGGAGCAAAACAGCAACACTGTGTCGACACAGTATCGATACAGTTTGGGGAATGTGCTGAAACGCTTCACGAGGCCTCATCTACCCATCACTAGAAGAAAGCGATGCATCCACTGCAAGTAGGAAGGCAAGCTGGGCCCCCACCGCTCTGCTCCTGCCTTTCAACTTAGGAGGAGGAGGGGAAAAAACACAGGAATCACATGACCGAATAGCGCTCAGCTTTATCCCTCAACAGCCAGCTAAGATCAGGGGGAAGATCTGTGGAGCGCCACCGCATTGCATTAGAGGCTAGTAATGCAGGTTACTGTGTCATTGAATGCAGTGGCGGTCCTAGCCTGTTTGGCGCCCTGGGCGAACACTCCCTCTGGATGAACACCCATCCCTCAACCCGAGGATCACCACAACATAACCTAACAGACCTACACCTTAGTTCACAGATTCGCTTTGTCTAAGGTGTATTTCTGGGATTTGCACAACCCAGGATTCAAATCATGAATACTTAATGGGCTTGGATTTACAACATTATGAATGAAATGTGCTTGGAAGTAGTACGCCCCCCTCCCCTTTCGACAGGTTGTGTTCGAGACTTTAAATCATCAAACTGTAAAATATAAATTTTAAATTGTTATTGATCCCTTTACCCCTAGTCCTAAAGTGTATATTTATTTTCTTACTCTTCTTATATTTATTGTTTGTTTACTTGCACTGCTAGAGCCTAGAGCCTTGTCGTCTCGTCTCTCTATATACTGGACTGTTGGTAGCGGAGATGATAATAAAGTTTACTTTGACTTCAGCAGCAAGCAGGCGCACCGAGGGCTCTCGCGCTCACTTTTCGCGTACAGAATTTCGAAAAAAACATCGGTGCAAATTATAAATCTGTATCATGATGTCTGGTGTTTTCGTGTTTGTTATTTTGTTTTTATTTTCTTTTATTTTGCGAGTTGGTTATTAGATGCTGCTCCAGCCAACCAGAGAATCCCCCGCCGCCCCGCCCTCTCCTCCCTGTGCGGCAAACAGCAGGCGCACCTCGCAAACGGAGGGCGCCCTTACTCCCGCAAATGGGTGATAGAAAACCGATTGGTGCCTATGACATTCCCAATATGCGCTGGCTGACGTCGGGGCAGCATGAGTACGGGCAAAAAATTATTTTATTTTTTTTTGCTGATGTCCGTGATGCCGCCCCCACCACGATGCCGCCCCGGGCAACCGCCTGTGTCGCCCATATCAAAAACCGCTACTGATTGAATGCCTGTAATAGCGTCCCTGTTGTGTGGGTACAGGGCTATTTAAAGGAAGGTTTGTGAGGTCCCATCTCACGTTTGGAGCCGTCGACACATTGCCCCCACTAACCTATTCTTAGTCCAAGGTAGGAACAGATATAAATAGGCGGCTGCACAATACTTAACTGTGTTCTGTAAGTTCAGATATTTCTGGGCACGTGACATACTCAAAGGTTTAAGCTAACTAATGTTCGGCAGTTAAAAAATAAAACAAAACTGTCACAAAATGTTCCTGGTTCCTAGAGCCAGTAGATCAGACTTTCGCTGCCCCTCCAAAAAAAGAGCCAAATTAATTGCTTATAATTTGTAATTAAGTCTTCACATTACATGTAGAGCAGGGGTGTCAAACGTAAGGGCCAGTGGCCAGATTCGGCCGCCAAAGTAGTGATGGGATTTCCGGCTCTTTTTAGAGAACCGGCTCTTTCGGCTCCCAACCAGCTCTTCAGGTTTTTTTGTTGCTTTAATTAATTTATTATTAACAACAATATAAAATTATGCACAAAAGGAATTACTAATGTAAAAACAACAACAACATGGTTTTATTTATATATGTTTATTCTATATATTGTACCCTCTGTAATTCTACTCACTTTTAATATAAAAAGAATGCACCCTCAGCCACGCACACAAACTGAACAGCTTCATATAGTTATATACTCAGCACTTGACACTTGCAGCAATACACAATAAACAGACAACCCAGGTACATACAGACACAAACACCATGATCCCTACGGGGGTTTTCTGGCGTCCAACGCCCGGTCCAACCCTTATGCCCCCGTCGTTAATTTAAGAGGGGTTTACTTTAACCAGAAATACACCTACGAGCCTCACTGGGGACTAGAACCACCAGTTTCAATCAATGCCCATTTAACCACAAATACCTTTAAGAGCATCACTGGGGACTGAAACCACCAGCTTTAACCAATGCCCTCTTAACCACAGATAAATTTAAAAGCATCACTGGGGACTTGAACCGCCAGTTTTATCAACGCCCGGGACCAACCCTGTCGTCCAAACTGTCCCCCCGAAGTCTAACTTCTGCTGTCCAATCAGCGCGAACCTTCTGTCCCTGACAAAAAAAGTGGTCGCTGACCACTGGTAATTAACGGGGGCCAAATCCCAAGGCTACCTACCTGGCTGCCGGTCCAACCGGGCCCACTCCCTCGTCCAGGAATGGGTGGCTTGCCAAAGCTGACCTTCGCGCTCTTAAGAGCCCAACTCTCGTACAGAATCAAATTGGTAACTTTAAGACCATCCAACGGCCGATGTCCAACGCCTGCTGGCCTATTGTAAAATTTATTATACTTCCACAACAACATGTGAAGACAACTTTGCACAGACACTTAAAATAACTTTGCAGCAGACTTAAACATCAACCTGCAGTTCTTAGCAAAAGTCTCTTGTTCTAATGTTTCAACACTACTGAGCCAATTTAACAGTGAAGATCATCAACTCAGCGAACAGACAATTTAGAATTCATCCAATATACACACTTTGATCTAACAGGCTGTGCTTACCTTTGTATTGTCGAGCCGGCTCTCCGTTCGCTTTTACAATTTCACCTTAAGCCGAATTTGTCCTCTCAGCCGTAAAAGAATCCTGGGTTTTGGCACCAAGTATTAAATCTAGTTCTTTATTATTCTTTTACTGAATAGAGAGAACACGACTCAGTTTTCAAAGTGTTTATAATTATTTATTCAATCATCTTCCGGAAGAGAGAGAGACATGCGCAGCCCAAAGCCATTTTGCAGATCTCTGGCATTAGAAGCCAAAAATGTGTATCATATAGGTGTTATTTTGGTCCTTTACACGTCACACATAGTTTCAATAAAAACAACTCCTTCTGTGTTACTTAGTTCCACTTTTTCTGTCTGGTTTCCTGTATTTTATTAATATGCCTCTGTTGCTAAGGCGACCTGTCACCCTCTGACCTAGTTCTCTCTCACAGCTGGCCTTGCTTTATACATGCCTTTATTATTAAAATACATAAAACAATATAATCAGAAAATAAGCACTAAGAATATATATTTATTCCGTAACAATACACATACCATTGTGCGACTCTTAAATTAATGTGCACAGATTCCTCCCCCCCCAAAACAGCTCCATGCAACTCATAGCAAGTGTACAACTTTCCATTATCAATGATAAAACACCATGCATTTATGTGTAGTAAAGAAGTAAGCTGTTTTGATACAGAAACTGTAAAGAAAGCATGAGAGAATGGCTCCTTCTGAACACACATGTAGAACAGTAAAAAAACAGAAACAGAGGATTTGTCCAGCTGCCTAAATGGCTTTCGTATTTTATTTTTCTATTAGAGACCTCAGTGGGTATTTGCTAAACATGTAAAGGTGACAGGCTTTTGGACATGATCAATCAACCATTTTGACCAATTAAACATAACTGCTAGCAGAAGCCATCGTTTGCATGCAGATGTGATTTATTCCTGTTTATGAAGCCCAGTGCGCTGCACTGTTGCCGAGGCAGCTATTAGGGTGATAACGGCGATACCATTGGTTTTTGGCACTTGGGGATTGAAATAAAAATGAACAAAAACAGCATTAGGGACTGCAGGATAGGTAAGGAGTCAGACATAGACGGAGAGCCTGGAGTTCTGTGTTCAGAAGCGGGCACGGATTCGGTCCAATGGATCTGTGTCCCACATCTTGGGATCCCAAGCCTGGAACCAGCCAGTGAAAGTTGGAGGCTCTGCTCCCTGTTTGATGGTGGTGATGGCAATTCCTTTGCGACCGGAGGGATCCGAGTCCACATATTCTTTTGCTGCACAACAAGAAGGAAGAGAGGGGAAAGGACAGGTGGAGAGATGGAGGATGAGAATATGAAGAGAGGTGGTGTTTACCTCTGATCTTAAGGTTTTTGGTTTTTGATTTGAAACTTAAAATACTTAAGCACAATAAGTTTACTGATTCTGTTTCACATGCAAGATGCTGTCAAACAGTATCTTGCGTGTGCTTTGGAAATTATCTTTAACTTTTTTTCAGTTGTAATGTAACAAACCTATTTTGGGAGCTCCTTCCTTTTCCACGTCATTGGCATCTTTGCCAATCCAAATGAAGACCTAGAGACAGGAGAGATTTCAAAAGTCAGAATTTTAAAAGTATGTCCTACAAAAGTTCTGAAAGTGACATTTCACACATGCCAGAAAGGTCATCTCACCTGATCCCAGGTGTCCAGGAGCATTACATCATCAGTGGCCAGATCTGACTGAGTGAAGTCTCCAGGAACTTCTTCCACCTGAGAGATGGGACAAAAGGAAGCTCAGACTGACTGCGTGCAGGTTTAGGTGCATTCAAATGTCACAGTCCTTACCAAATTAACACTATACACTGATCAGGCATAACATTAAGAGTACTGACAGGTGAAGTGAATATCACTGATTATCTCTTCATTGTGGCAGCTGTTAGTGGGTGGGAGATATTAGGGAGCAAGTGAACATTTTGTCTTCAAAGCTGATGTGTTCGAAGCTGGAAAAATGGGCAGGTGTGAGGATTTGAGTGAGTTTGATGAGGGCCATATTAGGATGGCCAGACAGATTCAGAGCATCTCCAACACTGCAGCTCTTGTGGGGCGTTCTCGGTCTGCAGTCGTCAGTATCTATCAAAAGTGATCCAAGAAAGGACCAGTGGTGAACCAGCGACAGGGACTTATGGTCCAATCCAACAGATAAGCTACTGTAGCTCAAATTGCCCAAAAAAGTTCATGCTGGTTCTGATAGAACCGTGTCAGAATACAAGGAGCATCACAGTTTGTTGTGTACAGGGCTGCATAACTGCACACCAGTCAGGGTGTCCATGCTGAATACTGTCCACTGCCTAAAGCACCAACAATGGACTCGTGAGCATCAGAACTGGACCACAGAGCAATGCGAGAAGGTGATCTGGTCTGGTGAATCATGTTTTCTTTTACCTCATGTGGATGGCCACGTGCGTGTGCATCACTTACCTGGGAACACCTGGCAGCATGATGCACTATGGGAAGAAGGCAAGCTGTTGGAGAAAGTGTGATATTTGGGCAATGCTCTGCTGGGAAACCTTGGGTCCTGCCATCCATGTGGATGTTACTTTGACACGTACTACCTTCTTAAGTATTGTTGCAGACCATGTGCATCCTTTCATGGAAACGGTACTCCCTGATGGCAGTGGCCTCTTTCAGCAGGATAATGCACCCTGCCACAAAGCAAGAATGGTTCAGGAATGGTTTGAGGAGCATAACAGCAAGTTTGAGATGCTGACTCCAAATTATCCAGATATTAATCCTGTAGGATATGCTGGACAAACAAGTCTGATTCATGGAGGCCCCACCTCCCAACTTAGACAACTTAAAGTATCTGTTGCTAACATCTTGATGCCAGATACCACAGCACACCTTCAGGGGTCTATTTGCGTCCAAGCCTAAACCAATCAGGGCTTTTTTGGGGAGCAAAAGGGAGACCAACACAATATTAGGAGATGGTCATAATGTTATGCCTGATCTTTAGCCAGATGTGACATGTACACTCTAATAAAAAAAAGTTTGAGCTGCATTCTTCTCCCTGACTTACACTGAGGTTTCCTGTTTTGTTGGAGCAGCCAAAGAGACGTGGGGGTCTGATCCCGCTCGGCAGACTCTTTGATGTCTGCCTCCCAGAGCAGACCAGAAGTCAGCTGTGAGAGAAGAATACACAACAGACTTTAGCTACACGTAACATTTAATTCATGCTTCATTTGTTTGGACAGGAAGTGAAACACGGCCTCTTTGGGCCACTGATTAATGAGATGCATCAGCTCTTTAAGTGTAATCGTAATCAGACCTGAAGATGCTCATCAGGTGGGGAGGCTCCTGACCCTGTGTCACTCTCACCTGTGGGTGGGTGGAGCTTGGGTATTAACAAAATTCACCAGCAAAGGCAATGACTAATCTAGCTATTCCAGATTAGCTACAGATTTTGCTTTTAGGTTTACCAAAACCAAGCATCCATTGGACGTAAAACGTCCAGCTTATTGCACCAGCATGCATCTGCTCTTATATAACTATCATTAGCTTACAGCTTTAAGTGTTTAAAGTATGTGCTAACTAAAAATAAAGACAAGACGATATTTTATTAAATTTTAATGAAATCTGTAGATTGTTTAGGTGAAGTTTAATAAACTCAGCCGTCTGCTCCTTGCTATCTAAAATATAACAGGGCACCGGAATATATTCTTGAGCATGTCACACTTCTGATAATCAGTTGTCTGTTTGACGTTTATTCAGCTGTGTAAAAACTATAACTTTAATCTCAGCCAAACCGATTTACTCAGGAACAAATAAAATACTAAAAAAAAGCCAAACAATAACATTTTTAAGTTATCTAAGTGACTTACATATCACGTTTAACCTGAGTAGCGAAAGAGAGCGGTGGGTTTGAAAACGATTTGCCGGGAGTCCGGTGTTCTCAACGGCTCTAGTGAGCCATAAACCCCAGCTAGCTATCGAGCCGGTGGGTAACAGACGTCTCCGAAAACGTCGGAGCACTTTTGAGAACATGTGGTGTCTTGATAAACTGAGCAGATATTTGAGGTTTACACAGCTACATTCTCGCCTGAAAATATGTTAAACGTTTATTTTGTGACCCAGAAAGAATAATAAGAGTAATATTAAAACTAACTAGCTGCCGCCATTGTTGGAAACTGAGCAGGGCCTCCTTCTTCTTCTGGGTTTAACGGCAGCAGGCATCCTTGTACATGCAGTGCTGCCATCTTCTGTTTCAGTCCGTTATTACACTCTTACTACTAAATTCCTGCGTCTTTTGAGTTATTACAAAGCTTCAAACGACGCGTCGACTATTAAATTAGTCGTTGACGATTTTGATAGTCGACTAATCGTGGCAGCCCTACTTGATATTTACTATAATTGAGTTTAAGGTAAGTGATTTTTATACCACAGATAAATGCAACACAACTTAAATAAAATGTGAAATATTTTAACTAAATAGCAATATTGCATGATGATTATTATCTAATATTTCAAATAAATTTGTTTTTTTTAGAAAATACCCAAAAATATCAGTTGTGTTGGCATGGTCGTGTGAGAAAATCAGCTTAAAACATCTCAGAAATGTCTTAATGTCTCCAGTATTGCTGAGAGTTTGATGTATAACTAGCACTAACTGAGGGTCAAGGTTTACCCACGTTTTAATGCAATTCCTGAAACGTGCTGCAGTTTGGATGCGATCAAAATAAAAAATATAGAAACACTGCCCTCTGCTGGTTATCCTGGGAGATGTTTTTTTTCTTTCTTATGGGATCTTTATGAGGCAATTAGTTTTCATCAGCCACACTAAATCCTCTCTAATAGTTAATACATTTGAAGGAGACAGGCAGACAATATTTGTTTTAGTCTTTGTTACACAGCCCATGAGTTAAAAATGATGCGTACTAGTTATGTGGGAAGTGTGATGAGCAGATTCAAAGAAAGATAAACGTTATATGTACCCATTAAGGCTAGTTTGAGACCTTAGCCATAAGCTCTTACTCAATGAAGGATCTCATATCACCTTTATCTGTTCATGTCAGTCATTTAGGAAGAAAAAAATGACGCTAATACAATAACTGTTGTTTCTTTAACATTTCTAAGTCAAAGGTCTAATGTTTCCATTACAGGGTCTTTCTGTGATTACACAGACTTGTTTCGTGCATGTGATGTTGAGGTGTCTAGTGGGTCAGGTTCTAACCTGAACTGGGGCTCCTCCCATTGAGTCATCCAGCTTCACTGTGAGGAACGTTGAAGCGGCCAGTTCGTCTTGCGTGCACTTCAGCCCCTGCCTGACACAGTAGCACCAACACAGTCTGAAACATGTTATTAACTCATGCGTTTGTGTGTGAGTGTGTGAGATAGAGAGAGAGAGAGAGATCTTAGACAGGGTGTGGCACACTCTGCCACAGATTTTACTTCATACTAATTTAAAGAGATTATATGCTTTATACATGTTTTGCTGTTTTACCCACCATGTGTATATGATGTGCTGCTCCCGTGATCCCTGTCTGTAGCTGTAGAGGATGAGGTAACAGTCTCCCCCATAGAAGTGACCATAGGAGGAGGGATCCACGGGCACATTTGCACCATCCTCAACACGCCAGATCTAGAACACCAGACCCCAATCTTTTTAAAAAAATAAAACCTCACAATTGTGTTTATCTGTGTGATTGTTTCACTTTTTAACACCCTCCTACCTGGACTTTGCCCTTGCCATCGTCCACCATGCCGTGCTGCGCCGCCATGGCTTTGTTTGTGTGTAGGGTGGAGGCATCAAAGGGAACCTGCTTCACTTTGGCTATGCGGCCAATAGTGTAGGCCTTACCGGGACCTGTGGTCTCATCCTTATCCCTCCAGTCGGAAAAGAACTGCTTAAAGAGAGACGTTTCGCCACCTGCAGGAAGTACCTGGATCTGCAAGTCATACAGAGATTTGTCTTTATGGTTAGCTGCACTGTGGGATTTACAAATTTATTTTCTTTTGTCTGAGTTACTAAGTATATGCCGGCTTTACCGTTGTATTTTTGCTGTATCCCTTTGTTAGAATTTGTGCAAAAAGAAGAAGAAAAAAGGAAATGTTTTGCTGCACCTTTCCATACAAAGATGGTCTTGTCCACCCCGTTGTCCAGGATGTAGCACTCCTCTGGAGACAGCATGGCCTGTTTGAAGGGACTGGATGGAGCCACAGATGTCACCTTCATAGAGCCAGATGCATCTGAGATCTAAAAAAAAAAGGGAAATAGGCCCCATCAGATACTGATTCAGTTTTTTGTTTTTTTTATAATTATAAGATGAAATTTCTTTTTCGCTATGAAGTCTTTCCACCCTTGTATCAAAGCCAGGGTGTTTACATTTCTTTGACTGTCACTTGTGTTTCTCACCATGTAGAGGGCAGCCTTCTTCCTGTTGGAAGTCTCCACCTTGTCGTCATCCGGAGTACTGGGGGCGATGGAGGTTTTTGGTCCTAGAACCTAAACAACAAGCAAAGGCAGTAATCACTAAAGGTTTATCATCATTAGCACTGATTAAATGCTTTTTAGTGCAAATATAAACACAGCTTTATTCAGATGAAAAAAAATCTCTATAAATTGAAAGTATGCTCGTTAAACCAGCCCTCCCCTAACTCTCTCTATCTCATTAGGCATCTCTAGAGTTTAGCCATCTTGTTGTAAAGGAAGTGTTTACAAAGCTGCCCTGGCACAGAGCTGGCGTATGAGCAGCACTTACAAAGGCCAGCATTGTGCCCCGTCATTCCCACACTGACTAACTCCGTGGCAGTCGAATGCATTAATTGCACTTAAAGCTCCTGCTCTCGAGTGATCACCTCTGAGGTTAAAGTGTGGTGACATTTGCTAGAAGAGGGAGACAAGTGAGGAATGTGCGTGTCTGACCTCTATGATGGGATCCGGCTCATCCCCTTCCTCCACCATATGCACTTTGGCTCTGCCGTTCCTCTCATTATCTCTGATGTCGATGGTGACCTCGGAGGCCTTCAGCCGCTCGAAACGGTTACACTCACTGCCGCACCACTGATAGATGTCCTGCAGGAGGGATGGACTCATGCTTTCATGTTTCTTACATCTAACTGTGATCCTACTATCTGAATGTTGCAGCAGAAATTAAGTCATCACATATGAAAACATGTACAGTTTTGATAAGCTTGTTTAAATTGTAGCCTTAGTTTCTTAGTTGACAGGAGTGGTAGCTGGTGTGGTGTTCTGCTGTTGTAGCTCATCAGCTTCAAGGTTCCATGTGATTTGTGCTTAGAGTCAGTTGTGCTTTCCTATCAACTCAAAGCAGTCTGCCCATTCTCCTGTGGCATCAACAAGGCATTTTCACCCAGAAAACTGCTGCTCACTGGATATTTTAGGACCCTGTAAACTCTAGAGATGGTTATGTGGGAAAATCCCATCAGCTCAGCAGTTTCTGAAATACTCAGGCCAGCCTGTCTGACACCAACAACCACATTATATTCAAAGTCACTTAAGTCACCTTTTTTCCCTCATTCTGATGCTCAGTTGAACTTCAGCAGGCTGTGTTTACCGCGTCTACATGCCTAAATTTATTATATTGCTCCCATGTGATTGACTAATAACATATGTGGAAATTGCTCATTAATAATGGCCCAAATGCATTTAATTGCTTCAGTTTCAATGTCTTGGTTTTAGTATTGAGACACTGTAGCAGTGTAGTACAAAGCCACCATTAATGCCATCACCTGTGCTTTTCCCACTGTATGAAAAAGGCCTACTGAGAAAGCAATCCTCAAATCTAGGACGCTAGAAGCATTTAACCCTTATAATTATGCAATTATTGGTTTTGGCAACTCGCTTTTGTAGGATGAACAACTATTTAAATAATTAACCAACCATTTGAACTCTACATGACCAGTGTTAAAACTCAAACATTGTCATGTGATGACTTAATTTCTGCTTCGATTAATTGCCTAAAGAGTCCCCCCCCCAGTTCCTCCCAAATACTGCAGAGCAATGAGCTCCCCAGCCCATCAACTAACCTTTACACTTTGTGGGACAGCTACAAATCTAACCTCACATTAAAGTGAGGTTACAAGGAACTTCAACCTTGGACATAGTTTACACTCCAAACACACCTATCTTATCTGCTTCCCCTCTCCTGTCCAATCACAGATCGGGATGAACAGCTATGTACTGGCAACAAACTGAGGCCTGCTCACCAACCTCAACACAAAAAGGACTCATATGTCAATGTGTGCACTTACAGCATCAGTTTTAAGGTATTGCTCAACAGTTAAAGAAAACAAAACTTTAACCTGAAGCTATAAGGAAAAGAAACAGACTCAAGATGGCATTGTTGAGTTGGCTTGTTAAATCACTCTCACCATAGGCTGGTTTTGTGCAGACTTTCATACACCAACAAAAATATTCGTTCAAAATCTAGTTTTGGCTTACAGAGGCATGTTATTACAAGCCCAAAGTGCTTTGCAGGTACCATCAGTCACGGCATACCAAGGACTCTCATAAGTAACTGCCTAAAATCTCCTTTATTAGAACAAAAGTCAGTAAAAAACAACCTAAAGTGGTTTTCACTGTTTTTACCGGAACAAATGCAAAAATTGAGTCAAGCAAAGTCTAAATTGTGCAACTCAGTCTGCATGTAAATGATAAAGTAATCTGGTGATTTCAGTTTCTGAGGATGGAAGTTTTAGGTAATTAATCAAAGAGTCCGAAGCCAGAGGCATAAATCAATAATAACCATTTAGGCAATTTATCAAAAAAACAAAAAAACAAAACACATGCTAATTCAAGTTTCTTGTTTTAATTTAGATGAGGTTTTTATTTTTAAGTTTATTTATAAGAGTTTTCATCTTTATTTTGGACAGGGCAGTACAGAATGACATCCAGCAAATGGCCCAGGACAGACTTGAACCTGAGGATCTGCAGTAGCGTGAGTTATATCACTGCTCCTTCTACAATTTTATATGACTGCTGACTGAATGTTTTGCTGCTGAGCTTCTGTGTATTTCTTACACTTGAAAAAAAACATACCAAGAAAACCTAAAAGATATTTAAAATGACTTCTGTATATAAAACATTGGCAATAAGTCTGGGCAAGGGATGTGAATCATTATCCTTCCTCAGGCTTTAAACATTAGATCCATGAACAGTTGAAAATTTACATAAATTCTGATACTTCTATACACTGGAACAGAGAAATATTTAAATATGTCGCTGAATAGAAACAGATCGACTTCATTCAGTATTATTTATGTTGAAGTAAGCATTGTGTACATTGAAAAAAAACTTCTATGTATCTTAAAGTTTCTGCTCCATGTCTGATTGCACACCCTGTTTTTTGTTCGAGTCAATATTGTCTACACTGCTAATTAAGGCTTATTTTAAAGAAAATATGAGCTGTGTCACTGTGAGGAGAAAGCTGCGGTAAAGAGGTAAAGAAATCCGTGGCTTCTCCTCTCACATGGATGTTAGATGCTCCGTATTTGGCACTAGTTTTACCTTTGTGCCTGTCACCTGTGTCCTCCACTCAGACTGACAAACACAATAATAGGATCTCTACAGCTTGAACACAGCTTCAGGGACCAGTGTGTCCTTGACACAACAAGCAGACAGAGTCAGCAAAGGCTGAGACACAGCGGTGAATCAGAGTCAGAAAGCCTTGACACATTTACTGAAACGAGGGGAAATTAGGTCTGCGCGCTACCTTTCTTACCTATCTGAGATGGTTGCTATGACAACACTTCCTGCTTAGCAAATGTGTACATGTCAGGCTGATGTCAACCTGATTAGTACATGAGCACAGAGAGCGCCTCACTTCCTGAAGGCAGCAGTGAATAAACGACTTTCATCTACAACCACCTTTGAAACACACAAAATAAAAAATTAATTAATTAATAAAACAGCATCTTGGAAAACGCTTCAGCTATAAAGCACATGTTTCACCAAGTTAGCCCATTTTTAGCCAATAAGAAAGGACTGAGTTATGCCTGGGATTTCATAAAAGCAAGTGAGTGTGCTGCCAAACCAACAGATGGGTGTGACTGTATATCCGCAGTGTCACCACCACTCCTCTGAGTACATCTGCTGCTGGGTAGGGTGAATTTCAAGCAAACCAGACACTGTAGGCTCAGCCTTGTGACTACCAACTTATACAATGCAGTGCATACACAGGCACACACCGCAAACATCAAGCTGGAGGAGCCTTTGAGTGTATCTTTGCATACTGTATAGCTGAAGTGGAAGAAAATCATCACTGAAAAGACAACGTTGTGGAGTTCTTAGTGAAACAAAAGAGAGAAAAACGGCATAAAACTCTAACATGAGGGACATTTTTCAGTCTTGTAAAAATAGAATAAATATATTTCTTCACATACATGGCACATGACAACCCAGAAAACTGTTTTATTTTTATATATATACAAATATATATACACACTATGATAACCTTTGTCATCCTCATAACAAATCTTGGCAGCCATCTTGGCCTTTTACCAAAGGAAAATCACCTGGACTGTGATAAAAACCATCAACCATTATGTTTTTAAGTACAGCTTAAATTACTTAAACACAGGCTCTTTGTCTTCACTGCTGGCCAGTCATGCTTACACGTACATGTATAGGGACCCCGTAAATAGATACGACACCAGGCTCATAAAAAAAACAAAATAACAATAAATAATAGTCTTCATCAGTGTTGGGTGTAATGCGTTACTAAGTAACGCGTTACTGTAATTAAATTACTTTTCCACTGAAAAAGTAGAGTAACTAATTACTGTTCATTTTTAGGTATTTTAATTACAGTTACTTACAATGTACTTGCGTTACATTGTAAACTAATTAAACTCGCTGAATATCATTATTTAATTTCAATAATTTATCTTCTAAACGTAGAAGTAAACTCTGCCACTTTAACATCGCTGTAGTGCAGCTGCACGTCATTTCGTGCCAGTTTGCTGCATAGTCGTATTCTAAAGTGGAAGATGTCGGACTCGGCTGAAGCGAGTGGCTGTTTTATGAAATGGACATACTCCTCCCTTTTCTGAAACAAGCAGACAAGAATATTACAGTAATCTGTAAGCTATGTCCTGGGGAGAAAAAACTATCGGCTGCTGTTCATAGCATGAGTAATCTACTGAAGCGCCTGACACGAGAGCATAGACGAACACTTCTGAGTGATTCTTGTTCATCATCCATGGATAACACCGCGGCAACTCCTGCTAAGCAGACAAAACTTGATTTTACTTCAGCAGCACAGAAAGCATCTGAAGGTGAGCTTAAAAAATGATTGCAGGCTACATTGTGGAAGACATGCTACCGCTGCGCAGTGTAGAGTCTCCGTCTTTAAAAAAGATTTATTTATTATTTAAAGAGTTTAATTTCTATTGTTTGTCCACTCAAGGTTTATAGGGATTTTAAGAAGTATTTAGTTAAATTACTTATTTAGTAATTAAGTTACTTTTCTGACACAGTAATTAGATAAGTATTTTAAATACAATATTGACTAAGTAATTAGCAATTAATTACTTTTTTAAAGTAACTTACCCAACACTGGTCTTCATGTACACAAAAAAGGCAGAGAGAGAAGATTCATGTCCAGGAATGTGAATCAAAAGAGTTGTATAGACTCCTGTGAGACTGTTTAGACTTTTTTTTTTAAGTTCTGGATTTTGACCTTCAGCGTAAGAGCAGAGATAAGAGACTGCCAAATCAGAGTGGACAACACACATAAAACTGTCTGTACATTTTATAGAAGATCCATCAGGAATGTGTCAATGAAATCTGCCATTTCACAATAATGACAGCACACAGAGTCTCTCTGTTGAAGCTGATATCAAACACCTCATCACCTTGTTTATTTGATTTCTTCAGTATAAATGTTGCCAGTTTTACACCATTTTACCAAGACATTTAATAAAGTTTTCCTTTAATCTAAGGACTGTTTTGAGTTATTTATTAATAAAATGCGGCGGCTTTGCAGAGTAAACTATGCAACATTTTCAGTGTCTGATGATAATCTCAGGACCACATAATGTTTGGTTTTTTTCAACACTTCCAACACTCAACAATGGTTACTTCCAGGAAGACACAAAAGCAACTATCTGGCAATTGCTGACTAATTATTTCAAAATTTGTTATAGATTGTGAATAATCAGTAATCAGATGATGATTACTAATTGTCAATGATCAGAGAAAGAAAATTAGGACTTAAGTAGGAGTGAATTACTCATTTATACCACTGATGAAGGTTGCTTACTTCTTTAAAATGTCACATGGCGAGAAATGCATTTTTAGTTCTCAGAAATTATGGTTTGAATAACTCTTAATATTCATTTTAGTAACAAAAAAAAAAAACCCTTAAAAAAGTGTGAAGAATCAGAAACAGCAAATTCCGCATACAGTACTGATCCAAAGTCTTTATCCACCCCTCATTTCTTTATATTTTGGTAGGAAAATTAGAAATAATTGTGTGATGTTTTTGAAGCAGCTGCAAACATCTATAAAAATACAGTATACAAGGCAAAAACAGAGTTTCTACAATTCTAACAAGCTTGAAAGTCAGTATTTGGTATGACCACCTTTATTCTCTAACACAGGCTAAACTCTCTGAGGCAGCTTTCTTTTCATTTTAATTCAAATCAATTTTATTTATATAGTGACAAATCAAAACAACTGTTTCCTCAAGCTCCTTTATACTGTAACGAAAAGACCGTACAAAACACCAACAATCAGACGACCCCCTACGAGCAAGCACTTGGCAACAGGGGGAAGGAAAACCTCCTTTTTAACAGGAAGAAACCTCTGGCAAAACCAGGCTCAGTGGGGCAGCCATCTGCAGCGACCAGTTGGTATTGAGAGGAATAGTTGTCCAGGCTTCTTCAGGGACATCCTCGTCTTCAATTTAAACACTTTACAGCTGGTATGGCATGGTTGATCAAAAATCTGACCAGCTACTTTCACTACTGGCTGAAATGCAGCCCCAAATGATGACAATCCTGCCGCCCAGCTATAGATACTCTCCTGACCTCCTCTGTACTCACTGAAAATTATTTGAACCAAATATTTAAAATTTAGATTCATCAATCCATAAGACCTGTTGCCAACGATTTTCAGTCCATTTCTTGTGTAATTTTGCATATGTTGGCTTTTTGTTTCTGTTTACCTTCATTAAGAATAGCCTCTTAACAGCTACCCTTCCAATGAAACCATTTCTGGTGAGGCTTCAGGGAACAGTAGATAGATCAACTGAATAACCACATGTATATCTCAGGTCCTGTATGAGGTCTTTCCTGAAATTTTCCCCCTATTTCTTAAGGACGTGACTTTCAGATAATGTTTATCTGCTAAAGATTGTTTTCTTTATTTTCAGATTCTTTTTTGTCTCCGACTTGTCCAGATGCCTCACATTTTTTAAGGCACATGCTGCACAATATGTTGATAAATCCCATGTTTTTCAATAATATTTCTTTGGGAATGATTATATTGGTGGAAAAAATATTTTATACCTGTCAAACTGTGTTATACACAGCATTTTTCAGGGATTCAACTAAAGTCGGAGAAGAAGAAATGGGAGCATGTGTTTTTGTAACAGGCTGCTAGTAACAAAGTACTTAGAAATACTTTTTAAAATTGGTTCTTTGCTATCACTGGTTTATCTCTTGAGTTAGATACATTTTTTATTGAATGACTCATAGGTCTGTGTTAAGTGAATCATTCAAAGATCACTTTGTGTTGACTATACTATCAAACAAATAAGATTCCTCTGAAAATGGTCATATAAGGGGACTGGACTGGAAATGAGTGCAATAGCAGTTAATGACCAAACAACAACTTTGAAGGGCTTTCACAGAGCCTGGAGAAATATTGCTCAAGTCCATTTTAAAAATTTACCAGAACGTCTGGCTCCCAGGAAGCAAAATATAAAGAAATGAGGGGTGACTCAAGACTTTTTCTGAGCGTTGAATCTGTGCCTGCTAAAGTGATTAATGGGGCGGCTGATTAACTTTCTCTGACTAATTATTCCAGCGCTGAAAGAAATATCAGTGTTTCCATGAGGTTGTTGTCACGTTACTTAAAGGACTCAGGAATTGAGAGGAGAAAGGGTGTGAATGTAATAACATGTACTTTAGCACAAATACTTTTAGAAACATATAATTTACTCAGTAGCCTGTAAGTCATGTCGGTTTCTGCGTGTGAGTAACATGTTGAGAAAAATATGTGAATCTCAGCCCAGTAAGGAAGTAGTGAGATCACTGAAAAGACACGAAAGCAAGCACACACAGGCACGTACACACATACCGCCTCCTACTTCAACAAAACTCTCCACTGCGGGGAATCACAGAGAGCTCTATGAGGAAACAGATCCTGGTCTCAGATGGTGGCCACCACTGCATGTGCGGCCACATCCCACAACTTAGCTCAGATGGGGAAGGAGGAAGGAAACAAAACAAAAGTGATCCTCCACTCAGTCTTGCAGCTTACAAGGAGTTCCCCTCCCCGTTCCTCTCTCATCCAACCACTGCGTTAAGCAGGACATAGCCCCCTTCCTCTGTTACTAATCAATTTACATGCATCACACGTCACACTAAATCCTGCCAGCTATCCAGCTAACCTACTCACACAACTACAAATGCAGCCGGTGCTGGTAAAAAGAAGCAATGATTTTTTTTTAGGTGATAACACATTGAAAGCATCCCAAATCTCATCTGAGGAGCTGTTCTGTCATTTTTTTTTAAAAGAGCTGAAAAGAAGTTAAAAAAAAAAAAAAAAGAGTCTGTTCCATGTAATAGCATAATAGCAGCCTTATATCTGGACCCAGCACTGTAGGGCTGTCAATTCCTTCATTAATGAAACAGTAAAGTTAAAAGCTTCTATAATGGGAATAAAGCAGTGGCACAGATTCGGTCACTTCATCTCTTCTGACTTCTGAGGCAGTTCACTCCTTCAAAATAAAACTTCATGGCATGTCAGGAACGCGAAGACAGGAAATGTATGCTCCTGGGCTTCCACTGTGTGCGGTGTGATCCACTCATGTCGAGAGGAAGCTTTGATGGCAGTGAATGGGGTACTAATGAGTTGGGCTTATCAATGGCTGGTCTGTATTCTGTCCTCCTAATGGCCTGAACTGTTGATGCCCCATGTAAACATCTCAGCCACTTCCCAGGCTCAGAACTGGTTCATGGTGGGCTTACACTAGTAATGCCCCTACCCATTATACATCTGATTGGCCATGAAGGAAGTGGCTTGATTTTATTTTCTCTTCTGGAATAATCTATCTGCTTTTCAAAATAAGTCACTATGTGGCAAACACAGTAGGTGGGGCCTTTGGGGAATAATCAGGGCAGAAGGCCTGGGCAGCAGTGTGCTGAACAAACCTTCAGTTAAAAGCATTTCACCTGTTGAATACCAAACAAATCACACATTTCCTTGTAGACACACAACTGCAGAAATAACATTTGTGTGTCTAAACTGTCTGTGGTGCCACCTAAGTGTTGCACAGGCGGAGGGAGGCTGTGAAAGCTGGCAGCTGACAGTAAATATGTCTCATAGTAGAACAGATTGAGACCAACTGTTGCTTCAGCGTAAAGCTCGTTATATCGGCTACTAATCAGGGGCGGATCTAGAAGGGTGGCATGGGGTGGCAAGTGCCACCCTAAAATGATCGCTTGCCACCCCAAGTGCCACCCCAGTTTTGCATATGACAGTGTTGTTTATTAAAATAAGATAGCATTAACAGTTTGAGCGTAGTTACAGTCAACAGTGAATATAAATGCTAAAACTGAATATATTGCATAGTGCTCCACCGTTAACAAATGGTTCAGCCCATAGCAGGACCGGCTTTTTTCTTGTTTTCAGTAGCAAGCAATGGTTATGATTGTGCCAGAGCACATTTTGAACAACACCATGGGAATTTCGGATTTTACACATTTGGTTGGATGTTACACTCTGGAAATGGAAGGAAGGTGAGTGTTATTAACCCTGTGGGGTCCACAGACATGCTGCACCTCCAAATCACATGACTGTTTTAAGCTGACATAGCAACAAGCTGCAGCCACGCTGAGTCTCTATTTCAGCCCACATTGAAAGTTCTGACTTCAAAGTTTTTAAATTTTAATTACAGGCCAGTAAATCCAGAGCTATGATAATATATGTAAGCCACGCTTTTTTCTAAATACTGTCGTCACATTTGTGTGTGTGTGTGTGTGTGTGTGTGTGTGTGTGTGTGTGTTTTAAGCGTTTTCTAAGGACAGCGCGAAAACAGTAAAGAAAGAAAAAAAGCCACCTCTTTTCCTATCAGTGGAAAAATGCACCATGTCGACCAATTAAAAAAAAAAAGTCAACACGTGGGATTTGGTTGTTTAGGAAGAGGGAAAGTTTTGGGAGTGACGGTAACGGCAGCGAGACAGAGCGAGCGAGTGTGTGTGAGAGAGAGAGAGAGAGTTTAGATGTGGGAGATTTGTGACGTTTAGTGTGTTGTGTTGTCTTGTGTAGTTGTTCTGTTGTGTAGTCATTTTGTTTTGTGTGTCAGTGAGGGCACTAATGAATGTCACTAAGGCACATTTGCAACGTAAACACTGTCACTAAGTAGAAAACCAGCGGAGTGATACACCTCCTGTTGTCAGGCCTGCAGGTTTATCCCTGTGCTGTTCTCCTCTGTCTTTTGGTGGACAAACTTTTTTTTTTACTGGCACACATCATTTGTGGGGCATCTTATTGCGAAACCTGATTGTTCTCTCATTTTAGTTTTAGTAATATTTTTAAATGGTTGTACAAAATGAAAAAAAACCGGCAAGTGTATTTGCTGCATTTTTAGATAAATAGTTGTATATGTTTACAAAAGTACAATTTATATTTGCATTTCAAGTTATAAAAATTTACTCAACATGTCTGTGGGGGGGTTTTTTACAGTAAAAAAATACTACTAGGATTTTAAGTTCTTTGTGTGATTTCAGATCAGTAATACTAATGCAGTATGTCAGTGAAAAAAAACAACTAAATTCAGTTGAGCTGAAAATAATGATTCCATACAAGGCAAGGGGGAAAAATATCAAATGAAACAATTTGAGGGTGAACTACAAACGTAAACTCAAAAGGAGTCAAAAATGGCCGGTTGTATTTCAGACCTCAGTGAAATACAACAAATCATGAAAAATTAGGTTTAAATTTTTGTTCATGACAGTGCAGATTTCTGACATTTTGTGCAATTTAAGCATCTAACAATGTGATTGTTTTCTAACAAAAAACAGTGTGAAACTTAAGTTAGACTTGTGTTTGTAAATGAATCGCCCCGTGTTGTGTAGCTTTCTGGATTTTATACTTATTGGGGTACATATTTATTTATTATACAGGCTATACAGTACATAAAATCAAAACTCACATGTTTTATGTAACTAAAGTGTGTAATTATGTGGGCTACAGACAATAATTAAATTATAGACTATATTTATATGAAAAACGTGTATACTTACTGCATTTGAATCATTTTAACCATATGTAACCACCTGCATATGTGTTTGGGGGGGGAAAAGGCTTTGATTTTGCCACCCCATTTGATTTCTTTGCCACCCTCATGCCACCCTAAGAAAATTTCTCTAGATCCGCCCCTGCTAATAATGTGACATTTTATCAACACGTTTTACAGTCTTACCTGGCCGGTGTAATGTGCAGTCAGGTATAGCCGTGTCTCCTTTCACTGAAGCCAAACTGTCTCCGTCAACAGACTGGGAGGAGACCTTTCCCTCTGCTCTGTCTCTCACGGCGCAATGTCAGAACTACACTAACGTGTTTACACCACAGACTGTGCAAAACCAGCTCAGCGGAGACCTCGCCGTCGACTTCAAAGCTCAGCTTTCACTTTCTGCGGACGTTAAAAGCTAATTTCTTTTAATTGTGGTTTACTTTTTCTTCTTCGCCAGCTTCCCCCTTTTCTTTCCTTTTCCTCCACTTGGACGCTTTGCGTCGAGAACAGCCGAATTTTGTCGGGAGAGAGGCGGACCAACCGAAACGCAGGACGGCCGCCAGCTTCAAGCTACCCACCACTCAGACGCGACTTCCTTAAAATTTCACAATAAAATAAAAGTCGAGCAGTCTAATGTTCTTGGAATGAAGGAAAGCATTTGAAAGCTACTGCGTTATTACATAGAATTTAATCTAAAAAGCTAAGTGTAAAGTTGGCCTTTTAAATGTAAATTTGCTGTTATTTCTGCATCAGTTGCCACGGATAATGAGAAATTCACTTCTAATAAACACTGTCTTAATTAGAAAAAATAAATAAAATAAAATAAAAGCACACGGGAAATGTTTTTTATTTTAGTCAGTGAGGTCCTGGTGCAAATATATGGAACGCCAGGACTGCCATAATGAATTACTTAAATACACCATTAAATAATTAATTAAATGTGGCAATAATTAATTAAAATGGGAATTAATTAATTAAATACATAGTTATGACACATGTAATTAATTAATTATTGACACATTTAATTAATTATTTATGTATTTCACATTTTAATTAATTATTGACACATTTAATTAATTAATTATTGACACATTTAATTAATTATTTATGTATTTCACATTTTAATTAATTATTGACACATTTAATTAATTATTTCATGATATATTTATTTATTTCATTTTGGCAGTCCTGGCGCCTGGCTCTCATCATGAATTAATTTTATCTGTCAGCCTCACCCATCAAACTCAGGGGGCGGGGTTAACGCTGATCGACTCAAAACCATTGCTTTGGCCTGGTGGCCATTGTTTTTAGCCCACAACAACCGGCAGAACTGAACTTTGAAAAACCCTGTTTGTGTGTCACCAAATACCGTTTTAATATTTTTTTAGCCGAGAATGTAGTGGTTTAATCTTCATATGTCTGATCGGTTTGTCAAGATACAGCCTCTTTGCAAAAGTGCTTCGATGATTTCGGAGATGTCTGCCCAGTCTCACGGCAAAGCGTGGGATAGACCCGCTCGACTCGCAAGCAATCGAGCTGTTGTTACCGCCGACAAAGCGCAGGCCCCGGTACACAGCTGTAATAACCCCCGCTGACACTGACTTATTTTACTGAGGTTATATTTATCGGGGTGTTATTTCCTGATGTTCGTATGTGTCCTACGTGTTTCAGTCGCCAATTCTGAATTATAACTAACATTAAAAACATGTTTAAGGAGGAGAGAGAGCAAATAAATTCGATTAACAGCTGATCTTTGGGTTTCTGTTCAGTAATCAGCGTGACCTGCGTATAAACGCATAAAAGAGAAAACGTTGGTGTTTCCGTCATGTAGTAACTGCTGGCTTTAACTGTACAAAGGTTGTTCTACACTATGAAACACATACAGACTTCATGATGTTCGGCTAATATTTTTATTGTGAATATTAATCATGAGGGTGACCTGTACACCACGGAGCGAGGTCAGCATCTCTCCACGATATCTTCAGATCTCTGAGTTAACACAGAGTTTCCCAGCTGACTATCTAACTGTCATCTACGAATATGTCACGGGTCATATCAATATGATTTTACAGAAAAGCATCCTTAATACTGCCAACTATTCCATAGACGTGAAAATCTACAGCATAAAGAACACAAAATTATAGCAGTCTAACGCAACACTGTAACAGAGATGAACCGTCAGTTTGTCGCAGATCAAAGTGGAATGAAAGTGATTGGTTGAACAGATGTTCGTGATCTGTGTTATCTGCATTTTCATCAGTGTAAGAGACTCAGCAGCAGATTAGAATAACAGTTATACATTTAATAAATCACCAAATGAATCCACGATCGAACCTGTTCCGACAATTTGAGTTTGTATTCCCTCAGCTGCAGACTCGCTGTTGTTTAAATGTTTGAGAGGAAGATTAGATATAAAGCAAACATCAAACATAGACTCAGTCTGCGGTCACATTTGATATGAGGCCAGCACGGATATTGGCTGTGTCCTGTTTTAAGATCATACATGTAAAATTGTTGTCTGACCTCCGTCGATCCAGCCGCTCAGAGTCCGTGGTTACCATGGTTACTGCATAAGCAGCTATAATGTAAACATTACGCAGCATGGGTGTTTATGTTTTTCATTGCAAAAGAACTGTCTGAATGGTTAACTGACGTTAACTTGGATAAATTATAGTTAAGGAGTATCACAGATAACGCCCATGTGAGCTGCTGAAATCAGTAGGCTATTACTGAAATACACGTGCTATATCATAAACTACGATATAAATAGGGAGGTCCTATTAACATGTTTAGTTTTAAAGGACACCTTCCTGCCTTTAGTCTCATTCATGAGCAGTATTAGTTTTCTTCTAACATCCAGAAGTCTGCACGATGTGTTTCATAGTTTGTAACAAACCTTTTACAGTTAAACATAACATGACCGAAAAGCAAAAAAAAAAAAAAAAGAGAGAGAGAGAGAGAGAGAGAGAGAAATCACACAAATTATATGTTAAGCTCATTTATTTTTAGTTAAGTAAACTCTAAAAATTCTAACATAGCTGGTGCTTAGAATATAGTTAAATAACTATTAAAAACAGATGATATAATATTTCTGTCCAGGTTGCAGTCTTCATCTTGAACATGCTGTTGCAAACTCTGCTCCTCTCGGTGGAAATGCACCTTCTCTTTCCTCTTTGTATAAAAACATTTTAAAAGTCAGTTTAATCTCAAAATTCACTGTTAAATCCGAAACACACCAGATAAAGAAAAGCGAATAGTTCAGTCTAACACATGTGCCAGTGAACATTAAACGTCTGTAAAACTCTGCAGTTATGAAACATAACTTTAATTTGAGCCAAACCGATTTGCTCAGTTGTAAATAAAACAGCGAAGTAAACGTGACCAGACAGACAAAACCTGAGTGAATTAAGTCCAGCGTTTAACCACTGAGAGCTAAAACTCAGGTGAGGTTTCAAAGCTGTGTGCAGGTAATTGGACATCAGCTGCCGATAAAGTGGCTTCGCCTATAAAGTCCTCTGTAAGGAAACAAGCTCCAGCAGCTCTGCGCTCGGGAAAAATACTATATTTACTTATGTTGTGCAGAAAAATGCGCTGACATTGCGTTATATCAAGCACCGGCTGCCCAGTTAAACTGTGACTATCACCAGGTAACGTGGGCGTGTTTCTTGAATTAGCAGCAGGTGTTAAACAGCTGACAGGTGAGGAGGACGCATGCAGGTAAACTGAGGGCCTGCTGAGCTGATCGCTGGTGTCCTGAGAAACATGTCAGCTCGTTCTTTATGTTACAGAAGCACAGAGACACAAGACCAGGCGGAAAGAGACGATCGTTCGGTGAAAATGCCAATCTGCGAATGCAACATGTGGAACACGGAGAGTGGAATATGTAAACAAACCGGTTGACGTAACCCCCTCGGTGCACTCTGCATGCTGACTGTTAGCAGAGCTACTGAAATCTCTGAAAACATCTGAGCACTTTTGCAAACATGTTCTATGTTGACAACCTGACCAGACATGTGAAGATTACAGCGCGACATTCGCGTGTAGTTGGTGACAGAAAAACGGGGTATTTTAAAACTACACCACCACCATTGCTGCCTGTGATTTGAAACGCATTCTGGGATACCTGGCTGCCTCAAGTCTACAGAAGCAATCGATTATCTACGATCGACCTGTTTTGACTTACATTGCACGGCAACCAATCAAATGTTAGAGAAGCTGCATGGGCAGCGTTAACCCCGCCCGTGAGTTTGATGGGTGAGTCTGACAGATAAAATTAATTCATGATGAGAGCCAGGCGCCAGGACTGCCAAAATGAAATAAATAAATATATCATGAAATAATTAATTAAATGTGTCAATAATTAATTAAAATGTGAAATACATAAATAATTAATTAAATGTGTCAATAATTAATTAATTAAATGTGTCAATAATTAATTAAAATATGAAATACATAATTAATTAAATGTGTCAATAATTAATTAATTACATGTGTCATAACTATTTATTTAATTAATTAATTCCCATTTTAATTAATTATTGCCACATTTAATTAATTATTTAATGGTGTATTTAAGTAATTCATTATGGCAGTCCTGGCGTTCCATACAAATATTCATTGAGACTTGGAAGTCTAAATACACGGGCCACTTTATTAGGTACATGCTAGTGCTTTGGTGGATTCCCTTTTCCTGTGTGAATTGCAGCCTTAGTTTTCTGTCTTTAGCTGACAAGAATAATATCTGGTGGTAGTCTACTGCTGCAGCCTATTTGCTTTAAAAATCAGTGCGCGGTGCCTTTAGAGATATTCTTCTACTACCAGCCAGGCCATTGTCCTCTGACATTAACCAGACATTTTTAATCCAGATTTCTGGATATTTTCGAACCTTTCTCTGTAAACCCCTAGACATGGTTGTGTGGAAAAATCCTAGTAGATCAGCAGTTTCCAAACTACTTACCAGCCTGACACCCAACAACCACAAAGTCACTTAAATCTTTTTTCTTCCCTATTCTGTTGTCCGGTTTGTATTTCAGAAAGTTGCCTTGACTATGTTTACCTGCCTAATGCATTCGGTGTGATGACATATGAATGGCTGGTTAGATATAAGCAACACAATAACGCAGCTGGTGAGTATATATGAGAGAATCAACTCAAAAGTTCTGTCTGTATTGCAATACCTACTCTGAACGTGTTTAATCATGCTACCAAGAGAAATGAAACAAAACAAAAAAAAGAACTCAGCATATTATTTAAAAAATAACTAAATTAAACATCAACAGTAATAAAGACTAAAGTAAAAATAAGGATTAAAAAGAAAAATGAAAAAAAAAAAAAAAAAACCCAAAGCATTGGTAACAAACTACACAGAAAAAAAACAAAACTACTGAAAAACACTATTCACCACATTTTGAGCAGCATTTTTTAAATTAAATATTCTGTTGCCCCTTAAACAGTTATACTTGGTTTCATATCAACTATAATCCGGAAAGCAAATTTCTAATCAAGATATACTCAGTAGTAGCAACACAGAAAGCTGCATTCATAGCACCAACGTCCCCTCTGGGACCAACATGAAACACAGTAAAGATTTTCCCTTATTCTTAATGTTTAGAATAAACACTGAATCTGTTTCCTGTTACACCAAAAGTCTCCAGCTAACTTGATAAAAGTGAAAGCAGCACTGTCATTCTGCTGTTAGCCTTGCTGAGGCGCACTCTTTCCTTTCTGTGTGCAGCAGAGGTACCAACGCTTTATGCATCAAAACCCTTAACAAAAAACACATTTTTATGTCTTTGGTTATTTCATTTCATGTGAAATGGTTAATAAGACTGAAAATGGGGGGGGGGATCTTAATTAAATGAAAAAGTCTTAACAATACACACATTAAGTAAACGTTTTTATTCAAATTAGCATAAAAAGCAAATAAAAGAGCCCAAACTAAAAAAAAAAAAAAAGAAAAAAAGCGTAATAGGCTACAATCAACTTCAAAAATATTGATAGAGCTGGATGCATATATTTTGTGAAGTTGAAAATAAGCACTTTATAAAAAATAGATATCTACACTGTAACCCAATAAACATACAGTATGCATTTCCCAATGTGGCTATGTGGTCTGTAGATTTCCCCAGTGAGAGAGAGATAGATATATATATATATATTAAAAAAGGACTTGAATGACTAATTGTGACAGCAGTACTCCATATGATCTACTTTCTATGACACATACATTTGTGACAGGTTCTGAACGCCTTGAATGAGAAAACGCCCCCTAATAAAGCAGAAAATCAAACCACGTGTCTAAAACATCTTGCAGTCGGTCTTTGTCAGCTCAGGTATTTAAAACAAATGGCACAGGAGTGCGACAGCGGCTCACACCACAAAGAACTGCTTTTGTCTCCCTGTAAAGCAGCTTTTTCAGTACCAGACTTTGTGTGAAAGGTATTGCGCAACATTAACAAACACCACATAGTTTACAATAAAGTATGAAATGTGAGAAGAAATTCCACCGTGAAATGAACAGGACTGATAGGAGTGCTGATATTCAGCCTTTACAAAGACAAAAAGACACTTTGGGAACATACTGGCTTTTAAACAACCTCGTGGTTTGGTGCCAGAGAGCAATTTCGGGGTGATGGTAATTGCATGCATGGTGGATTGCAGATCCCATTTTAGAGCCATTTCAGACATAAAGAGGAAGCCTGTTTGATTACATATACATCAGTGGTGGAGCAGAGTAGATGGGAGTCTGCGTAACAGTGTTAAATCTATTCCTGGGCTTCTTTGCCAATCATCTTGTAGATCTCAGTGGGACCATCGACATGTGTGATAGTTGTGGTCAGCTGCATGTCTTCACCGATGTTCACTCCGGCATCACCTGCACATAAAACATCATCATCACATTTTTAAGGACATCTTTAGTCCTTTTTGTGTTTTTTTAAACTTTACATTACTGCAGGCAGGAGTCTGTTGCATATCAAGTTGCTTTAACTGAATTTCATTTGCATAAACACTCTCAGCTTGCGCAAAGCAGAAGTGAAACTGGAGAGCTGAAAAAGTAAATCAAAACAGTGAAGCTTGGAGAGAGCTGCCCCTCCCATGAGACCCCTTGACGCACTTCAGGGAAAGCTTCCAAACTTCAAACCCTCTTTTTCTCTCTCTCATGCCACTGACGTCAGGAGATGGATGGATGGTTTTCATTACTTCCTTGCTCTTCGCCCCACCCCGTCTCTTCACTGTTCCCTTCTTTTCCGCCTGGAAGGAAGCCTGGTGTCCATTAGAATCTCACTCTCAGGCCAAAGAGACCCTTCTTTCCCCTGGGAATCAGGCCTTTCTCACTCACTCCAAAAAACAAACTTTGGATGAATAGGCAGCTTTACAGGAGGAGACAGATACTTGCTCTCTATTAGACTGAAGTAAGAGCTACGGGGGGCATTAATAAAATTCAGCTTTAATACAATGAAGAGAAAGGGCTTACGTCTAGGAGCAAGCAATAAAAGCTAGCCTTATTAATAAATTATTGCCATGATTTTTTAATTTTTAGAGACAAAAAAGAAGGGTCGGGTTAATTATAAGGCAAGTAGAAAGGTGTACTTACCAGTGATGCACTGACCACTTGACTGCTCATCTCCATAGTGTTTGTGAGACGGTGCATAGAGAAACATGATGGCGAACACGTACAGATTCCACATGCCGTAGATCCCAGTGAAAAAGGCGCTGTTCACCTGCACCGTGTGTTCTCCCCAGTGCCAGTGACCTTCATTCACCTGGACCAAAACCAAGAGACCATTTTTAATGATATTGTCCTTTCAATGTCGTAACTGGCCCTTACTCTGAGACACAACAGATTTCATAACTTTATGAATGAGACTCACCTGACTTATGATGAAGAAGATCACTGTCAGTGCAGCACAGGCCAGAGTGACCAGCATGAGGAATTTAAACCTAAAAATCAGACCCTAAAATGATGACAGTGGGATTACTTAGTAAGAAAACATTAAGCGTCATAACACTGTTAGGAGTGCATTAATGTGTGTGTAAGATAATAAAGAACCTAGATCTAAACACACTGGCATGACAGACTAAACCGCAGACACACACCTCATAGTGAAGCTGTCTGGCCTTAGTCATGGCAGGGAGGGACATCCTCTTGCCACTAATGTTGCGGAAGACTTGAAAAACCATGAAGCAGAGGAAGAGAAAGTAGAGACACGCACAGATCCCTGCCACAATTATGAAAGCCATCTAAGGAAACTCTTGTCAAGGAAGTAAGTAGTAGTAGTAGTACTAATAGTGAAAATAGATGAAAAGGTTCCACAAATTTAAACTTATAAAACACATTTTCACAATAATGTCTGAGCTGAAAAACTTAAAGTTATACTCATAAACCCACAACTCTATTCATGCAGTTATGGATCATTGTATAATATATTTTAAAGCAGCCAAGGTGATCCAAAAAAAAAAAAAAAGTTTGCACACGTAAACACAAGAACCCTCAGCAATGCACGTATGGCATAACTGAATGTTTCATCATATTAGTCAAGAGAATACAGTTGCCAGTTTGTGCAGAAGCCAAGTGCAGTTTGGAAGCTGGCATAGTATTAATGAAGAAATTAATCTGTTCCAACAAATGAAGCAGAAGATCAACCATAAAAATGTTTATTCATGCTAAACTCAGAAGTCATGCTTTGGTAATTTACTCTGCCAAAGGGTCTCCACTGTCATCATTTCTGCCTAATGAATGTTCAGCATTTGGTCATAAAAAGGATACAGCCAGCTCAGTTCCTATGTCCGAAGCCCAGATGCTGTAGAAGGGATTTTTCAGCTGGACACCTCTAAGGAGGAGAAAAAAAATAAAGAAAAAAAATAAACATCAAGTATAACAGAAATCTTTTTTATATACAGACACACTTCAAAAGAGTGATATGACAACACATGGAAAAGAAAAATATTGGTACAATGCATGCAAAGCCTATGAAAAGACAAAGTGATGCAAATTTGAGGCGGATGACTAATGAATTTTTTTTTTTTTTTTTTTTTGGGTTAAACGAAAGTACATTTAACTAATTTTCAACAATTAGCCATAGCAGTTGCAAATAAGGAGTGATTATTGTGGTTTGAAAAAAGAAATTATATAGTCTCCTGATGAGTATCTGGACTCAATTAATAGTGTCATGTAAATAAAATCACAAAACTTGCATTGAATATGCTCATTAGAGTTAAAATGGGGCATTATCTAGGGCAGCGGTCCCCAACCTTTTTTGCGCCATGGACCGGTTTATGTCCGACAATATTTTCACGGACCGACCTTTAAGGTGTCGCGGATAAATACAACAACAACAAAAACAGTACCAGTACTAAAAAAAAGAAAATTTATTCATAACACACAGGAAAAGACCCAGGGAAACCAAGTTAACGATAAAAAACTGATATAAACCCCGAAAACCAGAAATTTCCCACCCGGGCCTCAACTCTCGCAGCCTGGTACCAAACGACTGGGGTTGGGGACCGCTGATCTAGGGTATATCGATTGGGTAACAGCTTGTGAGTAATAAATCATTAGCCAATGAGCATGCATTGTCTTCGGTTGTAATCAATCTCAGCCTGGCTGGGGGGCTTCTTTGCCTCCCTCTTGCTGTGTGCCCAGCCTGGAGGCTGCGGTCTGTGACCAGCTCCCGGTGCAGACGGCTCCCTGTGATAGCGTTTCCTCACCTGGCTAATGCGTACCCAGCCCAATTTTAAGAGTGTGTGTGTGTGTGTGTGTGTGTTGGGGGGGGGGGGGGGGGGGGTATTCATGATAGTTTATGTTAATGAGAGTGTGGGGAGTGAGTGGGAGTGTGGGGAGTGAGTGGGAGGGTGGGGTGGGCTGCTTTTAACCATGTAAAGCACTTTGTGCTACATTTTTTTGGTGTGTGTGTGAAAAGTGCTTTATAAATAAAGATTGATTGATTGATTAATCGAATCAATCCATTCCCTGCATGTCTGGTTTCCAAACAGAGACAGCAAAAAAACGCCCAGTTGAAAGGTTCATAAACAAGACTTTGCGAACCAATCAGTGAGGTCACGGTGGCTACGTCCATCTTTATACCATCTGTGGTTTGCTGTAAACGCACCTCTATAATGCAATAGACACACTCTGTTTTAATACGGTTATTTAAAACTGTGTTTAATGAAACTTAGTCTCACCTCTCACACATGTCAAAGATAAAGAGGCAAAAGGAACCAAACACGATAGGTCCGACCTGCTTCCAGTAAATTGAGAAACGGTTCCTCTCCGTCTGGTCCTGAAAGAGAAGCACAAAACAGACAGATGTTTTTCACATTTCATCACTTACTGCATGCTACCTTCTCGAGGAAAGGCCATGCTGTAGATGAAACTGATGTCCTTTCATAAACACACCATCTTCATCAGATTTTTTGACTTGCGATTGACTGATTGATTGATTGATTGATTGGACTGCGATCTTAAAATCAACTACTGGCTGTGCTCACTGTCACAGACATGTTAGCAGCAGCAAATGTAGATCTCACAGTCAGTGGAGGGTAATTTAGAAACTATGATATCTTCTGATACTATGAAGACACAAATCAAGCTTCAGTAGTTGCAAAATTCTCTGACCTGTGACATCTCGCATTTGATGATGCCTGTTCACAGGAGAAACAGGCTCCATCCATTGATTTCCAAGAAATAGGAAAAATACCAAATATTTCATCCGAACAACATCAAACACTACACTGTAGTTACTCAGATCATTAGCAGTACATCCAGTGAGTGTGAGGTAGATTTGCGACAGACAGGTGAAGGACAAACAGAAATACAGATTCTTCGATTTGTTAGAAAAACAATTTTAGATGTAATTACTGAAATAGCAAAAGCTGAGAAAACAACTTAGCACTATGAGATTAAAGATTAATTCTAGAGGATGTTTGGACCTGTGCAGTTATTCAGCAGAGTTTTGTGACTTGGTGACACACCTTGTGCCTCAGCACTCCCTGACCTCACACTGTAACCACTCTGGCACCTTTGTGGTTCCTAAACACTTAAACTGCAATAATACCACTGACAGTTGATCAAGGAGGGGAAAAAATAAAATAAAAATTGAGTTACAACACTGGCATCCTATTACATAACCACACCCAAATTCATTGAGCACTTTACAATGACCCATTTTTTGACAAATGTTTGTTAAGGCAGACTGACTGGCTAGGTGCTTAATTTTATACAACCATGGCAACTGAGCTGAGAACACCTGAATTCAAAGATTAAGATTTGTTCCTCAATACTTTTGTCCAGACACTGTACCCAGGATTAAGACGAAGATGAAGACGAAAATATCAACAGGCACCATCAAAATATTGAGACTTTTCTGCAGAAGGACCCAAATGACTCGTCATGCCGCTTTACATAAAGAGATCCTGCTGTATCACGCCACAAGAAGCGCTTTAATGAGACGACGTGAATGTCAGACTGAACTTTAATGTTCAGCACAAGTTGACCAAGCTGAAAGAGTTCAGAGTTAATACACACCAGAGGTTATAAATGCCAAAAGGTGTGTCTATTAGATGTTGACAGGGAGAAATCTAATAAACTTTTGTGCAGCAGATACTTGGATGAGTAATAGCAAGAAAAGGACAAGTCAAATTAATAAAGTCTGTGATATCTGCAGAGACCAACACCAAGGATTTGGAAGTTGTTTGGCAACATAATAAGCACACCTGTCTAATGTATGGAATTTTTTAAGACAGCAGAGTCATCAATTATGTAATAGTCACCTGACCATCTTTTCCTGTTTTGATTATTCTAAATGCCCGGTGCGAAAAATCTTCATGTACACAAAACAGTCTGAATCTTTCTGTCGCTCACTATTGTCGTTCAAATTTGTAATCCAACAACATGATCAACACACACACACCTAAATTTGAAACCAAACTGAGACCAGTAAGAGGAGCAACCAGAGAGCAGGAATGTCACTGTTCATTTTGTGCATTATTGCTACGATTTGCTGAATTTTGTTTATGCAAAGTGGGTGGGTACTGGGATAAAACTTCTCTAGTAGTCTCACCAAAGTCATCTGTCAATGGGTGGAAAAATACTGTTGTATGACAAGGTGGGAAATACATCAGAGCCCTGCACAAACACAGCCTCGAATGTATGAAATGCCATAAATGCCAGCTTTTGATCTCACAAGAGCAAATGAACATCTGCATCACACACGTAAAATGTACCAGTTTCAGATCCAACAGGGGACTTTTAAAATATGATGTTCCCTTCTATTAATATCTAATAAAACCCATTTGAAAAATACAGTGATTGTACATACATTGTTAAACATATCAGCTCAAGCACCGATCACGGCTGTCATGCAAAACTGTCTTGAACTTTTACACATTAACATACAGCAAAATTAGATAATGAACAGAATGAACAGGTTGTACAGAGCGAAACCTTGAGAACAAGCAACCGGGTTTAAGAACAAGCCATGGAACCACACCACGTACAAGCTCAGGTGTTTCAGGTAGAGATGCAACATTGCTGCAGAGGCTTTAGCATGCTGAAGCCAACGAAAACAAGTGGAGCAGAGGCAGCCAGCCAACAAGAGAAAAGCCTGCTGTGCTACAGTCCAGAGAGTTGAGGCGGGGCAAAGAGACGATGAACCCGTCTGAGGCAGACACGGAGCTCATCAAGACAATGGTCACTGTGTTCAGGTGACAAAAAAACAAGCTGATGTCTGATCATCTCCGTGACTGCCTCAATCCAGGCCAGATTACAGACGTCAGATAAAAATAACCTGCGATTTTTTTGTGGGATGACGGCCAAGATTTTGATGGCTGGTACACAGAGATCACACATCTTCAGTTCTCCTCTGCCCAGAACCAATGTTTCAAAGAACTCTGTTTCCTGGACAAAAATGACAAGATAAAATGGGCAAAACCACTTTTCCAAACTTTATAGTGTGAGGTGTAGGTTTTTAACATGAACCCATGACAAGACTCATGACTAAAGCTTTTAGTCATGAGAACCAAATGTGTTTTTTTTTCACATTACTGAAAACAAACCCAAACAAATATGCATGTAATGAAACATTGAACTGAACTCTTCACAGCTGTCATATTTGCTTGTTCTCTAGCTTTCAGTTAACAGTTTTGTTTAGCTGTTAAGGGTCTTCTTTGAGGCTACCTCCACACGTACTAGAGCTGGGCGATATAAGATTTTTTCATATCACGATATGTTTTTTTCATTTCAGGCGATAACGATATATATCACGATATAAGCCAAATAACTATATTTGTAAGATTTAAATGTGCCGTTGCTCACAAGTAAAATGTGAAATAATCAGCAGCTTGTTTTAATTTAAATATTTATTTCCCATAATAAGTTCAACAGGGTAGATGTACTTAAGGAACATGAGACTTCAGTTTCAGATAAAGGCAAATATTGTAAACTACACAAAAGGCAGCCGCTAAAGCGTTTAAGTTTCAAAATAGAACAAACAAAACAGACTACTAAATTGTCAATTCCACTTAGAAACAAAATTTTAATTCTAAAAATAAATCTTAGGTCGTTTTACAGAAGAACAGACAAAATTGACTAACTTTTGTCAATATCAAATAAACTGAGAACTAAAAGGAAATTCTCAGGCTACGTCCACACGTACACGGGTATTTTTGAAAACGGAGATTTTCCGTTTTCGTTTTAAAAAATAATCCCGTCCATACGTAAACGCAGAAATGAAGGAAAACGCTGCTAGGAACATGCCAAAGCAACAGGTGGCGATATATTCCTAACCGTGTAGAAATGTTGGCCAATCAGAAGTCTAGAAGCCTCGGTAGGAAATAGTAAACAAAGATGGGGCACAGAAGCAGAACCGAGTCGTATGTGTGGAGGGACAGTAACTGTGTGTGTGTATATGTAAGCATTTAAACACTGCAGAGAGTACAATTAACAGTAACAGTATTGTAGAAATTCATTTCACCGAAACAATAACGTGGCGCACAGTGTGACGTCAAAAAAGGCGCACACCTTTGACGCTGCGTTTTCTCCGTTTTTCTTGTCCACACGTAAATGCAAAAACAGAGTTTTCGAAAATATCCACCCTGGCAGGCGTTTTTAGAAATCTCCGTTTTCAGTGACTGAAAACGCCGTTTACGTGTGGACGAAAGGTGCAAACGCATAGAAGAATCTGCGTTTTCAAAAATACCCTGGTACGTGTGGACGTAGCATCAATCTCTCCTTGTTGTATAGCTTAGCTTTTCAAACAGTTTTAACAGTTACTTTAGTCTGACAAAAGCCGAATGACGAATTAGCGCTTTCAGTCAGAGATTGAGCATGCACCGCTTTATTGTATATCCAGACTTGCTTTCGGCACAATTTACAGTGCGCGCTACTCTGTTTTTTGTCAGACTTGAAATAGCCGAAATACCTTCACACTACGGAACTTCTGTGGCCCTTCCGTTTGACAATCTCTCCAGCATTGGAACCATCATCTGTTTTTTCTTCGGTAACCTTCGCTCACGCTCTCGGTTGATTTTTCTGTAGTCGGCAAACTCATTTCCTTCATTACCTGGGCGGCCCAGCTGCAAAAACAAATACACATGTGCGCCTTGGCGCTTGTGCTGTACGTAACAAGTCATGTGACGTGACGCTGCGGCTGTGATTGGTTCGGCTCTGCGCTACTTAATTTGGATTGGCTGTTCTTTTTTTTCTTTTTTCTTTTTTTTTAAGAGGACAAGCGAGATGAGGTCTATCGCAATAGTTTAATTTTTCTATCGAGAAAAAGTTATTTCGCAATACATATCGTTATCGTTTTATCGCCCAGCTCTAACACGTACCCAGGTATTTTTGAAAACGCAGATTTTTCTATGTGTTTGCACCTTTCGTCCACATGTAAACGGCGTTTTCAGTCACTGAAAATGGAGATTTCTAAAAACGCCTGCCAGGGTGGATATTTTCGAAAACTCCGTTTTTGCATTTACGTGTGGACGAGAAAAACAAAGAAAGCGCAGCGTCAAAGGTGTGCGCCTTTTTTGACGTCACACTGTGCGCCACGTTATTGTTTTGGTGAAATGAATTTCTACAATACTGTTACTGTTAATTGTACTCTCTGCAGTGTTTAAATGCTTACATATACACACACAGTTACTGTCCCTCCACACATAGGACTCGGTTCTGCTTCTGTGCCCCATCTTTGTTTACCATTTCCCACCAAGGCTTCTAGACTTCTGATTGGCCAACATTTCTACACGGTTAGGAATATATCGCCACCTGTTGCTTTGGCATGTTCCTGGCAGCGTTTTCCTTCATTTCTGCGTTTACGTGTGGACGGGATTGTTTTTTAAAACGAAAACGGAAAATCTCCGTTTTCAAAAATACCCGTGTACGTGTGGACGTAGCCTAAGATGAACACTCACTCAAAAAAATTATTATTATTTAATTAAACTGACAAATAAGGAAATTATATAAATTAAGAGTCAAGTCTTGCGAGCGATGAATATGGGGATGCAAGATGTACTTCAAAATAAATACACCTTTACACTCAGAAAGCATAGAATAGGATCAAGAAACAATCTGCACAGATCCTCTGTGATTACACATGCAAAGTGCATGGTGCTCTGCATTTTCCTACATCAATATGAGCTGGAATGGGGAAGAGAAGACGGTGCGCAGTAGCTGAGGCATTCTCCTGAGCATGCATGCAGTCCTTGCTTTTATCCGAGCCCGATCATCCTTTCATATAAACACCATAATTCAGGATACTTAAATAAAAGTGAGATTAAGAAACTGTAAGTAAGATCAAAAGCGAGTCAGAAAAAACATGCACAAGACCAAAGTAAATGGAGCTTTGCACAGTACCATAAGGTGCTCCCCGCAGAAGATGATCCAGAAGGAGAGCAGCATGGAGTAGAAGATGCCCTGCCTGATGTCTCCAAAAAGCAGCATCCATGTCCAGTTGAAGCCGACAGAAAACCACTCCACTGGGATGTTGATGAATGTCATGGAGATTCCTAGAGCCAAGATTACCCTAGGAAAGAAAAAAGAAAAAAAGAGAAAAAAGAGACAACCATGAATTCAACATTACCTACTTTGATGACTTATGTAATGACATGTGACTCAGCATAGGAAAAGCCACCCAAAGATGTAAACCGGGAATTTCAGCTAAGAGCTAAGCAATGATGCAATCAAGAACAACTGGACTTTCCGATATTTCCAGTGTTTATTATCTTAACTCCGCGGTCTGTAGATTTCTCTCAAAACTAAGTGTTGTGTACTTAACACTTTCTAATGTATAAAAATTAAATAAACATCATTTTGACCAAAGTTCTTGTCCCGCAAACCTCTGGGCTATGAGGGGAACCCCCCCCCCGCAACCTTCCCAGTCAGCAATCAACTGCTGCACCTCCCACCCCTCTCCACCGCAGTCATGCTGGAGTCGTTTCCATCTTTAGCCTGTTGTGTTGATTTTTTTTTAATGGACACAGTTTGACATCTTCATGTTAAAATTAATAGAAGATTAATTAAATCTGTTTTTCCATGTTTATTGAAAAGTTTTGAATTTTTTAGGAAACAAGGGGAAAAAAACAGTTTGAACTAGCCTGGTTTTCATTTGACACATCGAATATGGTGGCATATAAATGAAGTTTCATTGAACATTTCATTGAATTTGAATTAAAGACTGGGGAAGTAGGACTCCCAGTGGGATTTATGGCATGCTTTTGGTCCCACTTGAACCTCAGAAGGCAGGGTCACCACAAATTAATAAGGCTGTTCCAAGTGATCTGGATCATCTTTATCATAGTGAGACATTCTCATCCTGAAGTGTGTTTTTATTTTTATAAAACATATATACCAACAAGTATTATTTGTTACTTCAAAAAAAAAAAAAAAAAAAAAAAAAAAAAAAAAAAAAAACCAGTGCCTAATTGTGTTGGCAGCTTTAAGGCAATTTTAAAGGATAAACCTCTGTATCTGGACTAAAACTGTTACACATACATTTTTTGTTTTAGGCTGAGCATTTACTTAACCAGGCTTAGTAGACTTCAGGACATTGATTAGCTTACCCATTCAGCTACAACCACAGCATGTTCCCATAGAAGCTTGACTTGTGCGTTTCTAAATCATGTATTTTACCTAAACAGCCTCATTACTGCTAGACCTTGAATATCTGTTTCATGAAATCTAGAGTCCACTGAACTGAGAACAATCACCACAGAGAAAGAGAAAATTAGGCTTGTCTTCTTAGCAACTTGCAACAGGTCCCTGCATGTGACCAGCTGATATAACAAATACTGTAAATAGACAGATAAGAGGGCAAAACAGAGCTACAGAAGATAGATGACCTAAAATATGTGGGTACAAACACTTTATGATAACACTGTGGGCAAGAGGAGTAATCTGATACACGTTCTAAGCAATTTGACGCCAGACAGTTCTGCAAAGTGAACAAAGTGAAACCACATTAGATCGGTATGTATGGAATGTGTCCAGGGCACCATCGACACAGGCAGGAGAACTGGGACCTGCATACGCCTGCATGTGTGAAAAAAGTCAAAGGGTTTGGTTTGTAAAACTGAAGTGGCAGACATTTTTTTCCCTACTTAACACAGGACAGCATGAAAAGTACAGGTGTAACTAATAACATGAATTATGTCTTAAGTGCATTTGAGTGAGTCAGGCAATAGATGTGAGCAACCATCAACATTATCATTTGTTTTCTGCTGTAGCAACTCAAAATGTCTGTTGCGTTCCTGAGGAGTTGACATTTTCAGCACATGTTTCCAATGACAAAATAAAGATGTTTCATATTATCCTGAGGTCCCCCTCACATCCATCCTCCTCACAACTTTAGAGAAAGTCTGAGGTTTACCATTCTGACACCTATGTGGGCTAGCATGGCAGGAGACTCTAGTAAAGCTTTTAAAGCATGAAAAAATCATCCACTGTCCACAAATAGGGTACAATTTGCACTTCCTGAGAGCCTGCTGGTCATCTGGGAATAAGAGCCTTGAGCTGGAAAACACAGAGGGAAGGAGAGATACACTGACTGTGTGTGTGTGTCCCGGTAGCGGGTGTGTTCCTGTCCTAAATGCGTGTGTGCAGCATGTGTCAGCTGAGTGCTAGCTTGCAGATTTTGTAACGCGTTTCTCGCTTCGCCAGGCTTTTCCTGTGGCGCAGAACGCTGCCTCTTACTGATCTGTCTTCTCTCCACGGCAGGGGGTTAGACAAACACTGGGCTCGGAGCATGACTTCAACTTGTTCACAGGACAGCACATCTGCCTCCATGTGTTGCTTGAACCTTCATCGACTTGGCTTGGTTATAGAATTCTTACAAATATTTGAGGTTTTTTTGGAATTCACAAAAACAGCCATGCAGATTTCTCATGTTTCCCACATTGCTTTGCTTACACCACCTCACTGAATTTTCAGTATGGTACTTAAAAAGCCAAGTGCGAAATACCAACATTCCTAGATACCATTCCTCCTCAGACGCTTGATGAATAACACCCTCTGATGTCAGTGACCTATACTGTACACAGCTAGGATGACCTACTTGTTCTTTTCATCCATAGTTAATATGTACTTTCATCTAGTACATGCGCTGAAGCTGAGCCATTGTGTTATCATCTAACAATTACTGCAGGTCCTCAACATATCATTGTAACTGAGCCACAGCTAATTCAATTACTTGAATCTTCATCACTGGGCACCTGAGGGTAGATGGATGGAGTGACGAGAAAGGTGGATGGCAGCAGCAAAATTTAGTGTTATTTGGAAATGTAAAAAGAAAAGTTGCACTTTATACAGATCATCACTATGATGCTAATAATGAGGGGGCCTTACTTCTCTAGCAGGACAGGAGGTCTGCTCATGAGGGTGATGCGTCTCCAGTACCAGATCATGATGATGAGGATGCTGGGTGTGAGGAAGGTCTTCATGGCAAACCAAACTTTGGTGAAGCCACCGTTCTGATGAATTCCCTGATGAGCAAAAGAAACGCTATCAGTGTCAGTGCACGATAACACTAATAGCCATTTTCCACTAATACCTACTCGGCTCAATGTGATTTGACTTCACTCAGTTTCAGTTTTTTTCCCCATTACAATTAACTACAACATAATGTGTGTGGGTCGAAACATACAGCACAATAATGAAGGATGTCAAGGCGTTGGTATACCTGCTGCTCACTGTATTGATTTTTGTGCAGCCATTTCCTTTGTTGCCGAGTTTCAAAAATGGCATTTTTGATTTTGTGTAGGAGACACTCTCATGACTCAACAAGTGATGCTGCTGATTAGCCAGTCGGTGGGATGTAGTCTGTTGACGTACATTTTTGGATAGCCTCAGCCCCTGCCGTGCAGGTGCTTAAAAAGGGCCTGATAATAGGTATAACCATCTAATGGAAACCCCTAAAAACTTAGGCGAGTTGAGCAGAGTAGGTACTAGTGGAAAAGGGCTATAACAGAACGCACAATCTGATATCCTCGTGTTGGTGTTGTTCCCACATCATCATAATAAATGTTATATCAGGTTCAACATTGCAAGTGACCAATCACATTGTTGTGACGTAATACTTTTGCGACTTCGGAAAAAACTGCCTTAAAAAAAATCTACTTAACTTGCGAGAAACTGCCTCTGTCCACCAATCCAGCAATTGGAATTCTTAGCATTTCAGTATACTGTTCTTTAATAAACGGTAAGCATTATACATATTGTCCTTGCAACATTGGAATTTCATAAATGAACTAGAAAGTGCAATTTCTGAAGAAACTGCAGTGTGAATGCTTGAATCTGAATGTATGCACTGAAATGAATTGATTGCTGAATTTAAGTTAGAAATTTTGAATGAGATAAAAAAAAAAAAAAACCAAAAAAAAAAAAAACCCACCAGACTTTAACCTGAAAACAAAAGTGCTGAACTGCTAAAAGCTGATGGTTACACAGAAGAAGAAGTTGGGAAAAAAAAGCTGAAAATGTTTTAATTGTAAATTAGAAAAACCTAAGAAATGAGAAGAGAAAATTTAGAGTCAGAAAACATCTGAATGAATATTAAAAGTTCATATTCTTTGAATCACTGAATGACTAAAATGTGATCCCTCCACTTGGATCCACACAGTTTTAAAGGTTTACATCTCTGAGCTCTGAAAGACACGCTGTTGGAAAGAGAATAACGATGGCGACGTTTTGAGGGTAAAATGATGGCTGTAGAGCAAACACTGTGGACACAGCAGCAGTTGAAAGAGAAGTGTTTAAGATGAATCTTGGCACAGTGAGAGACAGAGCTCGTTAGGCAGGCAGGTGTGAGCCTGGTTGCTATAGTGACTGCACCCAATGGCTCCATACACACACACACAGACATGCACCTCACTTTTGCTGCTTAAAATGAACAGAAAAGTCAGCCACAAACAAATTGTTCCCAAATGAAAAGTACATGTCGTATTGACAAAATTCTTTCACCGTGAGCGCCAGCAATGTCCAGTCTACCAAATTCTCAGTTTTCATGCCTGTGGAGCTTATTATATGGACGTGGTGACAGTGGAAAGACACCATGCTCTTCTGATTTTCAACCAAACCTTCTGAGCCATTTTAACATTAGAGTCTATGGAAGAGTTGGAGGGAGGAGGCTGTGCATTGGTGACATTTATGAAAGAACCATAACACCTAGTACAATAGTAAACACATTGGATGAAAGAGGACAGCGATGGCTACGTTTTGAGGGTAAAATCATACCTGTAGAGCAAACGCTGCGGACACAGCAGCAGTTTTAAGAAAAGATTTTAAGATTAATTTTCTTGCTCCTCTCACTCTAGCAGTTGAGTTGTCTCACTCTAGCGGCAACATTCCGTCCCATACACACCCATTATAAACTCTGAAACGGGTGAAAAAACATCATGAAACTTAAACTGGAACTGAAGAAAAAGTTTAATAGATATAAAGATAAATACAAGTTGAATAGTTGAATGTCTTGTCTTCGTTTTAAAGTTTGAATGGTGGCTCTACGTCAATGTATGTGGAAGTAGATACAGTTTAAAGAGGAGTAAGTTGAAGGAGAATTTGAAGGGTCTCCCCATTGAAATACATGGGAAATTTGTGTGTGAATTTGAGTTGTCTTGGGGGTTTTTGGGTGTATTTCGTTCTTAGCATTTTTTTTTTTTTTTTTTTTTTTTTAACATACTGTAGAATTCCAGTTACCACATTTCTGGTCATATGACATCCCGAGTGCCCACTTAAAACAATCCCCACAGTTAATTCAACATTAAAACAAATTTTAAATATGTTAAATAAATAAATAAATAAATAAATAAAAGGTTTGCTCTGTGATGAAATATTAAATAAGCATACATTGGCGGAACCTTGGCGCATTCCGGAATTCCGAACATTCCGGAACCATGGCGCATTCCGGAATTCCGAACATTCCGGAATTCCGAACATTCCGGAACCATGGCGCATTCCGGAATTCCGAACATTCCGGAATTCCGAACATTCCGGAACCATGGCGCATTCCGGAATTCCGAACATTCCGGAATTCCGAAATTCCGAACATTCCGGAATTCCGAACATTCCGGAACCATGGCGCATTCCGGAATTCCGAACATTCCGGAATTCCGAACATTCCGGAATTCCGAACATTCCGGAACCATGGCGCATTCCGGAATTCCGAACATTCCGGAACCTTGGCGCATTCCGGAATTCCGAACATTCCGGAATTCCGAACATTCCGGAACCATGGCGCATTCCGGAACCTTGGCGCATTCCGGAATTCCGAACATTCCGGAACCTTGGCGCATTCCGGAATTCCGAACATTCCGGAACCTTGCAACATTCCGGAATTATTGAATTATAATTATGAGGATTTGAAGGGTCTCCCCATTGAAATACATTGGAAATTTTTGTTGAAAAAAGTTAAAATTAAAAATATAAATGTTAAAAATGAGAAAAACAGAAGCAGTCATGTCCTAAAGAAGAGGAATCTAACGGTGTTTGAATGGTTTTTCTAAGTTGAACGGTTTTGAAGGAGTAGCAGTACAAAAAACGTACGGAATATATAATAATAAAATAGAAAAATAAAGATTACAACAACAATCCTGTGAATGATTTTACAAGCAGTCACACTAATAATAAAATAGAATAAAGATTACAACAACAATACTGTGAATGCTTTTACAAGCATTCACACTAATGAATCGCTTGGCTTGCAAAAGTATTACGTCACAACAATGTAATTGGTCACTTGCAATGTTGAAACTGGAACAACATTTATTATGATGATGAGGGAACAACACCAATACGAAGATATCAGATCATCCATAACGCAACATCCCTTAACCCTTTAAAGCCCAGCATATCGTATTTGATGCATGAGTTTTTGTGTGAGTTTTTGAGACGTCCACATCATCAGCATGACTTTTTTTTTTTTTTTTTACCCTCACAAAATTATATAAATTGCATGACACATTTTTAATAACTAAATTGCTTATGTAGCAAATGTGATACAAATTAAAACTCATTTATGCAGATTAAAAATTTATATACTTTTATATATTTTGTCTAAAGGTTCAAAAAACACTCCATTATCAAAAAATTAAAGATTTCTGGCAGTTGTTTCATGGCATTGGGGGAGGGGGGGGGCACTGACATGCCATTGTGAAAACTTACAACAAGTCGGATGTCTTTGATCTCTCCAATTCCCACATTGATCTTCTTCCTCTCGTTGACAGGCAGGCGAATGTTGAGGAGGTAGTACTTATGGGCCACGCTCCCCACTTCCATGAAAGGTAGCAAGTCGCACTCGTAGTGACGGCCCTCATTCTCGTGAGTCTGGAGAAAACATTGAAGCATTTGAAAACACGTTTACCTAAAGAGGAAAGCTACTTGAATTTATTTTAGGTAAGCATCAGCATCAACAGTTCTGAAACTGTGACTAAATCCACAAGATTAGCTGAATGTAGCTTTGAGGCAGCAGCGTAAGTAAATGCAGAGCATTTTCCATCCTTCTTTCCCACAAAAATGTAAGCACAAAAATAGCCTAGGCAGTGTTTTCATTGGAAATTTTGACTATAAAATATCTCCTTAATACTTCAGTTTAACTAACTTACCCATGTAACTTGTCAGAAGCCTTTACAATATAAAATATATTAAAATAATATAAAATATAAAATAATATAAACATTTCTACCTGGGATGCTGTACCTTGGGCCAATTTCTTTTTTTACCAAGGGTTCAATAGCCTGCTTTTTCACTAGGCCATAAATTTGGGTATTCTCACTAAGGCTAATGATACAGACCTTTTTCATAATATGAAGAGACTTTGGAGCCAGAAACCATGCGATTCATTATATAAACTAATATATATAATAAACTAACCTAACTTTACACGTCATTCTTGTATAAGCTGATAAAAAGGTTACATTATTAGTAAAGCAATTTATCCATCTAGTCTTGCAATTAATACCTAAACAGAGTATCTATTCCATAAAAGCTTTGTACCATATTGCTTCATATTTCTATTTAACAGCAGTTGGAAAAATACTATAATACCTCTCCTTATTCAAGAGTTATGCTCTCACCTTTTAACAAACCCCATTTCCCCTCATTGCTAAACAATAACCGACTAAATATGATTCAGAGAGGACAACCGAGTTCTTAGGTAAGTTAAGGGTGTTGCATCTAGTTCAGACATGTCTGTAAAAACAGCAGGGTAGACAGAGCTGTACTTTAAACCCCTAAAATACTTTATACTTATACTACTAATTTTTTTTTTTTTTTTTTTTAAGTACAGCAGAGAAATTAAGTTTGCACTGAGTTATTGAAGCTACAGGACAGAGGCAAGCCCAGACATGACACAACTTTGGCTCTGTGTGCCAAGTCAATAAAATGAGCAAGCTTTTGTAATTAAAAGTCCAGCTACAGTCTTAACTACCTTGGTAGCGGTGAAGTTGCAGCTGAGTTTCCTCTGCTCGAGGGAATGAGCCATCTCAGTCCATTCACTGTTCATATCATCTCTGTAGGCCAGGCCAACATCAATGTGCACCAATGCTCCATCCGCTGGGGAAAAATAATGATAATAATAATAATAATAATAATAACAACAATAATAATAACAACAACAACAACAATAATAATAATCACCACAACAACAAGTTGCTTTTGCATTAATATAACACTTGATATACATACTCTAAAGACAATACTGACAATAATAAAGAAGGCAGAGAGAAACATTTTCCCAGATGGAAAGAACAAAAAAGGCTCTGAATAATACATATACACACACGTCTGCATTTTGACGTGTGTTGTGCCTCGTCACTGCACAAACCTGCTGCCTCTTATCATCCTCGCAATGAGATAAAATTAAAACGTGGTGACAGACAGCCATGGCCTTTTCAGTATACAGCCACCAAATGCTCTTAGCAGCGGACCCCTAGCTTTTTTCTTGCATGTGTCAAAATCTGTAGAATGTTTAAGAAGCAGTTTAATCACTGGCAATCGGCATTTGCATCAAAAAGTCATTAAAGGCTACATTTCAAACTGGCATAGCTTTAGCTGATTTATTCTAAAAAAGTAAAAACAACATTCATGTAAAGTGCAGATCACTGGCGTGTTAAACAGTGGTCCTGCAAATCTGGAATAGTTCTGAAACACTCGTATTAATAAGATTATTTCTCAATATCTACGTGTTCGATATGGTTACTTCCAAAGTAACCATAGCAAGGTTACTTCCTAATACACCCAAACTTCAACAAGACCTTAAACAACCCAGCCCAGTGAATCCAACAAAAAGATCCAAAGCCAAGCTATTAAAGCTGCATCTTTAGATCACATTACAAAGCCAAGTGTTCTCTCCTCCAGCCCTCCAGAGAGCCTCTTGTGCCGTTATGAAACAAGCTGGAATGAAGAGAAAGAAACCCGGTGGCCTCTGCTGTAAGACAGGGGAAAAAAAGGAAAGAAAAAAAAAAAAAAGAGGGCGAGAGAGAAGGAGAGGGAACCAGATGAAAACTGGCAGCCGACTGTCTCTGTAATGCCCTCCCCTCTGCCATTGGTTGAGCCAGACGCCCTCAAATGTCAGCTCGCTTCATGCAAACATTCCAGTCCACTTCAGCAGCCATTGCCACGGAAACTAAGCCTCCTCAACAGCTGTGTTATTCCTGGACCCGGGCCAGAAAGGGGGTGCTTGGTGCTGGGTGGAGTGGGGCAGGTGGGTGGTGGTTAATAAGGGTGACGCTCTTCTCTGGGATGAACATTGTTACACAGATAAGGTAGTCAAGGAAGAGATGGCCTTGTGTTCCTTCGTCATACACCAGAGGAACAGAATCCACCCACCTTTGTGAGCGTGCTCTACTCGGGATTTAACCCTCACAGTATTTTGTTAGCGGCAGATTAACAAAGTGGCTCCAGCGTTTCAATTGGGAGCTCACTGGCATTTTTATGAAATCAGAATCAATAATTGTTTTATGCAGTAAGTTTTATTGAATAAGAATGTAGACATGGCTTAATATTAGAAGTTGTGCCAGACAACATAAAACGGTGATTTGACTACCTGATTGTTGCCCTTTTATATGATTAAAGAGCTTAGAAAATTGATCAGTGCAAGAAAAATGCCTCACATTACGCAATGCTTATGCCAATTTAGGCAGGCTGTTCGTTACCAGCCTCTTATTTTTTTCGGTTTGAAGCTTACCTCCTCAGGATAAAACTGAACAATCAATAATGTTGTACACTAGAAAAGGGATGTAAATTATAGGGTTTAAAATTGTCAACTATTTTACGTTTCAAGGTGAGATTCCTGCTTTTTCCAGCACTACCTGATTTCTACTAAATGTGGCACTCTGCTCCTTCTGCATCCATTTGTTCTCACAGCACCTCGCATAGCTCAGAAAGATCAAAATGAGTCTATGACATCTGGCAAAAAGGCTTGTCTGTGGTCCAGGCTGAATCACTGACTCATCTGTCAGACAGCCAGGCAGTAAACAACCCACAGCCCCCTGACACAACCGAGGCCAAGAATGTGAGCAAGTAAGGGATGCTGATGAGTAGGACGCCACTGTACCATGGCTGTTTAGACAAGCCAGACCAGAAAGGCAAAGATTTTGAGGTATTTTGCCCTTTTTGTTGCTACAAATACTTCTCATCACCTTTGAGTGTGCTGGCCTACAATGGATTGTATTAAGGCTGACAAGCATGTGTCAGTCTAGATAAGCCTCTTTACATCAAACATTCCCATCGTACTCAACGTGACATTCAAATACTTTGCTATGCATTGCAATCCATTTGAAGTCAATTTTTCATTGAGATTCAAATCGACTTCCCCAGACTCTGCTGGTGATCCAGACTCTCATTAGACTTTCTCATCATCCTCTCTAATCCCTTCTTTGAGGATTGTAAGCACCCTGCCATGACACCAAACCCTGTCTTCTCGGAGGTGCTACTTATTTCCCTCCTCCCCCTCTTCTGAAGTACTTTGACACATTATTAGAATGCTGCAGATCGAGCTGTGAACTGGTACACTTCACAACAATGTTGTTTTAAATTAGGTGAAGATGCAAAAAAGTTCCCAGTGGGAGACTGAAGACATCAAAAGGCAGCCTGGATCAGCAGCATAAACAAAACCAATGACAAATTTCAACCTTTTTTTCCCTCCCTAACCCATTACAATTACATCTCAAACAGCTTACCCATGGAGGTGTATGGGTAATATCCTTATCAATCTAAGCTTATGTTAAAAAAAAGGGGGGGAGCTTGAATTGGGATAATGACATATCCAAGATATATGGAAAACAAAGGAATGTAATTGGCCTAAAGCAACCAACATAAAATGGGTTCTGTTTACATCTCTTTATACCTGCCTCAACAGTGACTGACAAAGACCCTGAGATCTGCGAGGCTATAGAGACGAAACAGCAAAACGTTCATCTTTGTTTGCTGCCTTTCTGTGCCATAAATTTAAGGAGAGACGTTTTGAGGAATTCTGAGTGTTCGGGGAAGGTGAAAGAGGGAGGAAAAAAAAGAAGAATTGTACTGAAAAAGATTAGCTGTAGCTGACTTTTACGACGCTGGTGACTGGAGATTACAATAGAGGTGAATATTTCAGAGGTTAGCTTTGTCCAGAGCCTCTGTAAATATTTTTCTTTTGTGAAAGCAAGAAATACCACAGAGACAAAATATTGACAAAGTTTATGGCATGCAGAAAAAAAAAGCCATGTCCTTGAGACGAAACATGATCCATGTTGTCCCATCCCTCATTTTCCTTTAAAACCCATAAGATACCTTTAGTTCTCACCTATCTGGTTGTACATCTTAAAAGCGATGTCAAACTGCAGAATGACCAGCATGAACTGGAACCACGGGCTCATCTCCTTGTTGGGAAGAGGAATGTGGACAGCAAACACAATGTTGTTAGCCTCGATCCCCTTGGCCATGGCTTCATCAAAGGACTGGATGTTAACACACTTCTTTTCACCCCAAGGCATGAACCACTTTGTTTGCTGCGGTTTTTTCACCTTATCCACGCATTTTGTGGCCAAGTAGTGCACTGCTGTGGTGGGGCTGGGAGCTGGAAAGACAAAGTGGTAGAGAGGTTAGACTAAGTGTCAAACTGAAATACTGCAGGAGTTTTGTTTTTTGTTTTTGCTTTTGTTTTTAAATGGTCCTACCATGCCAAATTTCCCCTCAAACTAATAAATCACATGAAATTATTTTAGCCCAAATATAATACATAAATCTTCAGTGCCGCAGATTAAACTGTTCAAGGACAATGTTAATATCTTAGGAACAGTTGCCAGTTTGACTTTCAGCCAAATCAGTACAAACACTTTGGTAATTACTTTTTACACTGTTTAGGAAATGCCTACAAGCAAGGCTCTGTCTGTGAAGTGAGAGGGAGGGAAAATTCCCGAAAGCTCTCAGGCACCAATTACAGTGTTTACGCATTGAGATTCATGAGCTCGACAAGACTGCTGTTTGCAGTCTCTACTCACAGGAACCATTGTAATAGAACAAGAACGGCCATTATCATGACAACAAAGAAACTGGCATCCTGTTGTGGAACCTATACGCCTGATGTGAACGACACCTGAAAGGTCTGAATCAAGGTGTAGACCCCCCCCCCCCCAAAAAAAGCCCCCAAAACCCCTCACATTAATTTAGGAAATTATGCAAGACAATCAGCAAATCAGTGAATCTGTTAGATTCACTGTGGTTTAGCATTTACCTGCAAGCCCTTATACATTACTGGCTCAGACAAAGGTCACTTTTGTATTTATACTCCTCATAGCTGTACTCAGACATACACACAACAGCAGCATAATGAGCCAATGTAAATACACAGTACTTGCCACAGCAGTAGTGACACGCATTTTAATAAATCATTCATACACTCTTTAGTAAATTGATTTAAAAAATGCATCCAAACAGCTGTAAATGACCACTTTGTAGGAAATCATTCACCTGCAGCGTATAAACCGACAGAAGAGTACTGGAAGTCGTTTGCTGTTGGAATCTAATCAGCCCATCTCTGTGTCAGGGATATGTGAAGTCAAGTAGTTACAGAAGTTACCACTCTGCGTTAAGCGTTTACAACTGTTAACTCTCTCCCTTTATATGGAGACACTAATAGATGCATCTTGATGCTTGATCATGGAGCACGGATTTCACATACTAGAATCAACTGAATGCATCAAACTACACAACTTCCTGTTAACGATTTGTTAGAAGCAGTCCCATTAAGACCAGCACAGTCTCACGATAGGGTCACATACACACTTAAGCTAGTGATTTTAGTTTCTGGACAGAAATGTTCCAGTTTTGTTCATGCTCCCCCAACCCTGTTGTTGTTGTGGGTTTTTTTTAAATCAATTTGGTCTCACGTGTACTGACTGGTTGATATGAAAAAGGGTATTAAAAGTAACACAAATTAGTAAAAACTCAACATACATGAGCTTTGTCTTTGGGGAATTCTCTAAAACTGACTTTTTTCTAAGGAACTCACAGAGATGCATCAGAAAAGCGGACATAAAACAAGGATAAACACCCTTGTGCTGTTGTTTACTGTGATAAGTAAATGTTATGCAGTCTGACCCAGTAAGATTACCAGTGTGCCTTTCACAAACCATATTAAGATGCCATCAAAGTAACAGAAAGTAGTTCTGAAAGTGGATGTTTTTCTTCATTAGTACAATATGGCCTCAACTTTTCAAATAACTTTATTCATACAATAAAAATTCTGAAAAACTAAGTCTGCACTACATTGCAGTGATGCAAACTTAAAATCAGAGCCATAAGTCAGACACTAAAGTTGAACTGAAACAAGCAGTGAAGTAAGCAGATTTAACTTTTTTTTTTTTATTATTATTCTTTAAAACACTTCCCACCGACAGACTGAATAAAAGAACAAATGGGTACCTGGGAGTTATGAAAGTCAAAACTAGGACAAAGGTCATAAAAACATATTTATGCCTCAAAAATGTTTTTGATTTGAATACTGGCTTATAACAAGCAGGATATAGATTCAAATCATGCAGATAAAACTTTGAAATGGTTTCAATCAAAAGGTATATATGCAAGTTCTTGTGCAATCAAACCAGCCTTCAACACAAACAAAAACTCACACTCTAAGATAAATATGCCAAATGCTGAGCAAATCTAAAAGAACTACTGGGAAGTTATTAAGCTCTTAGTAAAATTCCTAGTATGGTGCCATAAGCTGTAATCACCGTCTAGGGTACTTGTAGGAAGTACTGACTCGTGAGGATGAGCATTCAGAGCTTTGAGTTTTCACATCCAGGTTGTAAAACAGATTAGTGGTGTTTCAAAGAGGATGCAAAGCTCTTTTCTCCATCTCTACCGTTAGAAAGCACCAACTCACGAGTGGTAACACTGTTAGACCGATGTATTTTTCAACCTTTTATCATGTCCAAAGGTGCAGAAGCCACAAAGGGAAGAAAACTGTGTGCACCTGTCCAGAAAGATCCTGTTACTTATCTGAACATCTAATCATATCTGCTCACTCCAAACCAAAAGCTAAAGGGCGGATGCCACGGTTTACACACCTATAGGCTCTTGCACAGTCATAAAACTCCACCACCAGGATCTTTATCTGTGCTAAAGGCTGTTCGAAATTAAACATTAAAATGCACACAGAGCAACAAGGACGACCCACTGGAGTGAATTAAACCCAGTTATCTGGATCCCCTCGGAGTTCAATTATCAAGTGACCCCGTGAGTCCAGAGGCACACCAGCTCCTCCAGTCTCTATCCCAGTGTGTCCAGAATAATGGCCATCCCCTCAGCCTGCTGACCCCATGCCGTGTTCCCGGGTTTGTCGGGAAACAAGGGGAGAAAACCCCCTTTCTACTCAATTACCCTCGCCGCCCCCGGCCACCGAGCAAACACAAAGGAATCTAGCTTCATTAAAACCATCTCAGCCAGGAATGAACCAAACAGGCTAATTTATCAGCCATGTAGAGAGAGGGAGAGGGGGGACTGGCTGGTGGGTGGTTTCCAGACTCTAAAAGCAACACAGGCATCTTTCACATGGACCCAACTTCTATCGACCGTGCTGGTGCACTGCTGGTGGGGCTTGTGCGCGCGTATTTGAGTGGGTGGATTTGAAGAAACTTGACAGCAACTCCAATACAGACCTGAAGGCAAAAAATGCAGCGTTGACAGCTGTGCGTGTATGTGTGTTTCTGTGCAGCAATGTCTGCCTCGATGCAAATGAAACTCGTGGAAGAAGGGAGAAACATGAATGCTCTGCCTGCGAGGCCGTGGGGATTTGGGGAGGAAAAAAGGGGGAGACAAACGCAGGGGGAAGGAAGGAATGAAAGGAAGGTAGAGATGCTGCCTGGGGGCCCCACACAGCAGACATTATATACGGGGAGGAGGAGGGGGGAGAAGAGGGAGAGGAGAACATTCGAGTTGGGATCAAAGTAGTCGGGGGAAGGAAAAGAAAAAAAAAAAAGGTATCCCAGCGCTTTTCTGTGTTGAAACAGCCCATTAAAAGTGTGATTTTCTGCGTTATTTTTAAGCACAGAAACGAAGCCAACTGGTTGTGGGCACGCAGGCAGCAAACACCTTGATACAAAAGCAGTGATTTAGAGCGGAGGTGCCATTTCGTCTCGAAAGGTAAAAAATACGGCTAAAAGTTAGCGCCCTTCGTCTTTTGTTTCACCGGGAGCGTTTATTACCGCTCCTATCAAGGTAAATAGCGATGAACTCAACTTAAAAGTTTTCCGTTTTAGCCTTTTATACACGTTAACCTTTAAATACCCGCAAGCACGCGCGTACAAACACAGACGTTAGCTTAAAAAAGCACGTAATAAAAGTACAGATAAAATTGAGGCAAGGAAAACGGGAAAAAAACAACAACTTACCAATTAAACCGCCGACCATGAAGGCAAACGCCTGGAACAAAAGCAGAATAACTCCCACTATCACCAACTTTTTGGTGCTCATATTCTCAATAATAGCCCCCGCCATGGCGAAGGAAATGTTGGGTTGAAAATATCACCACCGAGCGAGAAACAGTAACGTTGGAAGGACAAGAGGGGGAAAAGGAAGAGGGAGAGAAGAAAGCGATGCATCCACTGCAAGTAGGAAGGCAAGCTGGGCCCCCACCGCTCTGCTCCTGCCTTTCAACTTAGGAGGAGGAGGGAAAAAAAACAGGAATCACATGACCGAATAGCGCTCAGCTTTATCCCTCAACAGCCAGCTAAGACAAGGGGGAAGATCTGTGGAGCGCCACCGCATTGCATTAGAGGCTGGTAATGCAGGTTACTGTGTCACTGAATGCCTGTAATAGCGTCCCTGTTGTGTGGGTACAGGGCTATTTAAAGGAAGGTTTGTGAGGTCCCATCTCATGTTTGGAGCCGTCGACACATTGTCCCCCTTAACCTATTCTTAGTCCAAGGTAGGAAGAGATATAAATAGGCGGCTGCACAATACTTAACTGTGTTCTGTAAGTTCTGATTTTTCTGGGCACGTGACATACTCAAAGGTTTAAGCTAACTAATGTTCGGCAGTTAAAAAATAAAATAAAAAATGTCACTAAATCTTCCTGGTTCCTAGAGCCAGTAACAAAACAAATTTCCCACCTGTGGGACTAATAAAGGTCATCTTATCTTATCTTATCTTATCTTATCAGACTTTCGCTGCCCGTCCAAAAAAGAGCCAATTTAATTGCTTATAATTTGTAATTAAGTCTTCACATTACATATAGTAGAGCAGGGGTGTCAAACATAAGGGCCGGTGGCCAGATTCGGCCCGCCAAAGATTCCCCACTGTATAGCTTTGGAAAATGTGAAGAAATTTATAAATGTTAACCTCTTAAATGTATTTCAGTTTTACTGCTTTTCCTATTGATGAAGACATTTCCAATGCCCATTTGTATTACAACAAAGTAATTAACTATCCTTTAAACAATTAAATTAAATAGCAGAAAAAAATGTTTTTTTCCATTATTTCTTTCTATAGAAATTCTTCCTGCAGTTGTAAGGAAAAAAAATGCTTCAAGCTAAACAAGCTGCTTCTCTGCATACAGACTGCTTTCACTTTGGCTTCTTAATTCAGTGGTGGTGTGAGTGTGAAACTAATTGGATGGGAGCTGCTGAAAGATCCCTTTTGTTCACATTTAAACAGGTGGTTTGAAAGACTTTTATTGTGAAAATACTGACTTTTAGAAATAAAACCTTATCAGTGAAGGTTTGTCTCAACTAGTGTGTTGCACAGCTGAATCCGCTGGTGGAAACAGCAACTGGGCAGTCAAACTGCCCAGCATACATGCCCAGGGCCAATAAGCTGTTAGGTGTGTTGAATATAGTGCTGAGGAAAAGAATAAATACTTCATATTCTGACGGCTTAGTATGAGGGCACTCTGCCTTGCTGCTTTCGCTAAGCCTGCTGTATGTTTTCCCCTTTTGTCCTCTATGTTGCCTTGTGTGTTCCTGGTAGGAGGTTTAAATTGGTGCAGCTTGGGGCACCCGTGCAGTCCCCCTGGGGCATTTAAGAGCTGTCTATCTCAGTTGTTGCACACTCTTTCCATCTATTTATTGGTCCATCCAGAACAATGCTATTTGTTTGTTTGGCCCTGTCCATAATAATTCATGTTTTACACCAAACATTCAAGCACTCAACCAACTGCTGACACATGGATACCATTGACCAACCCACCTCATGAAAGTAATTATGGTTTTTGTTTATTTTTGTTTAATAACTTTGTACATTTTGGTTAAAGCGGTGACTCTCACATTATTTGTCATGGAGCTAGAATCACTGACTTATACACATAGTTAATAAAGACCTTGGTATATTTCTATCAAATATGTCTCATATGACTCCTATAAAGTACACAGGACCTTTGGTGGCCTGTGCCCTCGGTCTTATTAGGCACATGCACACAATCTTTAATATGAAATTGTTAAAATGTTTGTGTTCTTGTAACCAGTGCTCATAATGTTATTTATTTTACCTGATATAGTTATATTGTTACTTTGTTAGAGTTATTTTGATATTATATTTGCACTATCCTACTGTACACTACGGTATCCTACAATTCTTATTGTATATTATTGTATATCTTTATTCATCTGTTCCTCTGTTACTCTTGCTGCACTGAGCATGTGTATGACGAAGGAATTTCCCTCGGGATAAATAAAGTTCTTCTTATCTTATCTTATCTTATCTTAAATTGGTTTTCCAGTTATGCAAAGATTTTAGGTTGTATTTTACTAAAGAAGGCCCTTTCACCTGCTCCCTTATTTTCCAAGAAGTCACCACAGTGGTTGGATCTGCATGTTTGATTTGGTGCAGATTTTATGCCAGATGCACTTTCTGATACAGCCCTCCCATTTATCCCAGCTTTAAAGGGCTGGCACTTGGAGTACACTAGCTTTTGATCCCCCTGACGCGGAGTTTGTGTCTTCTCCAGGGAGAAGAGAACATTGACTTTACCCAAATGTGAGTATACACAGCAGTGCAAAAAATAAAAATTGTGCTAAGGCCACTTCCTCTATTAAAGTGTATTGCCATCCTGAAGAACAGTGCAGCTGTGAGCAGAGTTTTCATTTCTTCTTCCTACTTCTACTGGTGTTGCAACAAGGTCCCATTTTGCTTTATTCCCCATCAAACAGAGGGAAAACATTTAGTGAGATGTGGCTGATAGACCTTACGATTTCTGTAGGCGAAATAATAAATACGCTGGTGGTGCGGTGCACTGGCTTTCAAGGCTCAAGAACGCTCAGTAATCACAAGTTTGAAACACTGTGAGCTTTATTTAAAAGTCATCTATGTGAAAATCTCATTTAGTAGATTTTTAACATATGACATACACATACCATTGTGCGACTCTTAAATTAATGTGCACAGATTCCTCCCCCCCCCCAAAAAAGCTCCATGCAACTCATAGCAAGTGTACAACTTTCCATTATCAATGATAAAACACCATGCATTTATGTGTAGTAAAGAAGTAAGCTGTTTTGATACAGAAACTGTAAAGAAAGCATGAGAGAATGGCTCCTTCTGAACACACATGTAGAACAGTAAAAAAAACAGAAACAGAGGATTTGTCCAGCTGCCTAAATGGCTTTCGTATTTTATTTTTCTATTAGAGACCTCAGTGGGTATTTGCTAAACATGTAAAGGTGACAGGCTTTTGGACATGATCAATCAACCATTTTGACCAATTAAACATAACTGCTAGCAGAAGCCATCGTTTGCATGCAGATGTGATTTATTCCTGTTTATGAAGCCCAGTGCGCTGCACTGTTGCCGAGGCAGCTATTAGGGTGATAACGGCAATACCATTGGTTTTTGGCACTTGGGGATTGAAATTAAAATGAACAAAAACAGCATTAGGAACTGCAGGATAGGTAAGGAGTCAGACATAGACGGAGAGCCTGGAGTTCTGTGTTCAGAAGCGGGCACGGATTCGGTCCAATGGATCTGTGTCCCACATCTTGGGATCCCAAGCCTGGAACCAGCCAGTGAAAGTTGGAGGCTCTGCTCCCTGTTTGATGGTGGTGATGGCAATTCCTTTGCGACCGGAGGGATCCGAGTCCACATATTCTTTTGCTGCACAACAAGAAGGAAGAGAGGGGAAAGGACAGGTGGAGAGATGGAGGATGAGAATATGAAGAGAGGTGGTGTTTACCTCTGATCTTAAGGTTTTTGGTTTTTGATTTGAAACTTAAAATACTTAAGCACAATAAGTTTACTGATTCTGTTTCACATGCAAGATGCTGTCAAACAGTATCTTGCGTGTGCTTTGGAAATTATCTTTAACTTTTTTTCAGTTGTAATGTAACAAACCTATTTTGGGAGCTCCTTCCTTTTCCACGTCATTGGCATCTTTGCCAATCCAAATGAAGACCTAGAGACAGGAGAGATTTCAAAAGTCAGAATTTTAAAAGTATGTCCTACAAAAGTTCTGAAAGTGACATTTCACACATGCCAGAAAGGTCATCTCACCTGATCCCAGGTGTCCAGGAGCATTACATCATCAGTGGCCAGATCTGACTGAGTGAAGTCTCCAGGAACTTCTTCCACCTGAGAGATGGGACAAAAGGAAGCTCAGACTGACTGCGTGCAGGTTTAGGTGCATTCAAATGTCACAGTCCTTACCAAATTAACACTATACACTGATCAGGCATAACATTAAGAGTACTGACAGGTGAAGTGAATAACACTGATTATCTCTTCATTGTGGCAGCTGTTAGTGGGTGGGATATATTAGGGAGCAAGTGAACATTTTTGCCGTTTCTCAATTCTCAAGTACGTGAGTACGTACTCGCGTTCTCGGCGAGTACGTACTGGCCGAGAACGCACGGGAGTACGGACTCGCCGAGAACGCGAGTACGTACTCACGTACTTGAGAATTGAGAAACGGCCTTTGTCTGAGTTTCGGACGAAATGCATTCTGGGATATTTAGCTGTACCAAGTCCACACAAGTCACCACCGATGCATGGTCGATAAAACGGGCGGAGGGAGAACACATCCGGGACTTTTTCGCGTTCTCGGTTTGATGCGTACTTCGAATTGGAACAGTACTTGGTCTCCGACTGATGACGTATCACGAGTACACGAGAACGCAAGTACGCACAAGTACGCATATTGAGAAACGGCATTTGTCTTCAAAGCTGAAGGCCGTTTATCAATGCCCAAGTACGCGAGTACGTACTCGCGTTCTCGGTGAGTACGTACCTGCCGAGAACGCGAGCACGGACTCGTCGGCCGTTTCTCAATTCTCAAGTACGCGAGCACGGACTCGTGATTTGTACAGTCGGAACACCTGCGTGCGTGATGATGTCACAGGTCCGGAGTTTTTACTGCCGTCCTCTCCTAATTTAACTGTGAGTAACATGTTATGAAGCTTAACTTTAATCACAGCCAAACCGATTTACTCAGGAACAAATAAAACACTGAAATAAACCAAACATTAACATTTAGAAGTGATCTAAGTGACTTATATATCATTTTTAACCTCAGTAGTGAAACCTCTATTAATAAAAATAGTGTACATGTACATACGTGTACATACCTTAATAAAAACAAGCAGGTGAGATGTTAGAACGCTTTTATTTCTATTCTAGTGGACACTCAATACTATAGACAGCTGCTGTTTTTTCTTTAACCTGAGTAGTGAGAAGTCCGCGAGCGGTTTGGGGGGGGGTTGGAAACGATGTGCCGGGAGTCCGCTGTTGAGTTTTGGACGAAATGCATTCTGGGATATTTAGCTGTACCAAGTCTACACCGATGCATGCTCGATAAAACGGGCGGATCGAGAACACATCCGGGACTTTTTCGCGTTCTCGGCGTGATGCGTACTTCGAATTGGAACAGTACTTGGTCTCCGACTGATGACGTATCACGAGTACACGAGAACGCAAGTACGCACAAGTACGCATATTGATAAACGCCCGAAGAGTTAGAAGCTGGAAAAATGGGCAGGTGTGAGGATTTGAGTGAGCTTGATGAGGGCCATATTAGGATTAATGAGGCCCTTGTGGGGCGTTCTCGGTCTGTAGTGGTCAGTATCTATCAAAAGTGATCCAAGGATGGACCAGTGGGGAACCAGCGACAGGGTTACTGGTGGCCAAGGCTCACTGATGCACTTGTGGTCTAATCCAACAGATAAGCTACTGTAGCTCAAATTACCCAAAAAGTTCATGCTGGTTCTGATAGAAAGGTGTCAGAATTCAAGGAGCAACACAGTTTGTTGTGTGCAGGGCTGCATAACCACAGATTAGTCAGGGTGTCCATGCTGAATACTGTCTACTGCCTAAAGCACCAACAATGGACACGTGAGCATCAGAACTGGACCACAGAGCAATGCGAGAAGGTGATCTGGTCTGGTGAATCATGTTTTCTTTTACCTCATGTGGATGGCCACGTGCGTGTGCATCACTTACCTGGGAACACCTGGCAGCATGATGCACTATGGGAAGAAGGCAAGCTGTTGGAGAAAGTGTGATATTTGGGCAATGCTCTGCTGGGAAACCTTGGGTCCTGCCATCCATGTGGATGTTACTTTGACACATACTACCTTCTTAAGTATTGTTGCAGACCATGTGCATCCTTTCATGGAAACGGTACTCCCTGATGGCAGTGGCCTCTTTCAGCAGGATAATGCACCCTGCCACAAAGCAGGAATGGTTCAGGAATGGTTTGAGGAGCACAACAGCGAGTTTGAGATGCTGACTCCAAATTATCCAGATATTAATCCTGTAGGATATGCTGGACAAACAAGTCTGATTCATGGAGGCCCCACCTCCCAACTTAGACAACTTAAAGTATCTGTTGCTAACATCTTGATGCCAGATACCACAGCACACCTTCAGGGGTCTATTTGCGTCCAAGCCTAGACCAATCAGGGCTTTTTTGGGGAGCAAAAGGGAGACCAACACAATATTAGGAGATGGTCATAATGTTATGCCTGATCTTTAGCCAGATGTGACATGTACACTCTAATAAAAAAAAGTTTGAGCTGCATTCTTCTCCCTGACTTACACTGAGGTTTCCTGTTTTGTTGGAGCAGCCAAAGAGACGTGGGGGTCTGATCCCGCTCTGCAGACTCTTTGACGTCTGGTAATCCGTTTTGCCTCCCAGAGCAGACCAGAAGTCAGCTGTGAGAGAAAAATAAACACAACAGACTTTAGCTACATGTAACATTTAATTGATGCTTCATTTGTTTGGACAGGAAGTGAATCACAGCCTCTTTGGGCCACTGATTAATGAGATGCATCAGCTCTTTAAGTGTAATCATAATCAGACGTGAAATGTTAATGTTCAGTATCCCTGACGCCATCAGGCATCAATGCGAATGGCAAATAAAGGTAGAATTTGGCTTTACATAAGTAATTTCTTAGCTTATATACACATTTTGTAAGTAACTTAAAAACAGCCAAAACAAATAAACAAACGGAAACTAGCATCTTTTATCACTCAATTGTGAATCAAAATCAAAACAAATTAAAATGTGATTTTTTTCCAGAGATTAAATATTTCCCATAAAATTCCTCCTTTTTTTATCTTCAGTTAAATAAAAGAAAAAGGCGCAGAGTTAGTTTCTTTCCTCACAGGTGAGTACTGAGCAATAAACAAGGAAAGTTCTCACTTGTTTTATGTTGGGGACTCACCTGGCTCCTTGCCCTCTGACACATTGCTGGGACTACCACCCAGGAAAGCCACCACATGCTTGGCCGCTTCCATCTCCTTATCGCTGGCACCCACGCCACGCCACACAAACAAGCCACTTGAGGTTTTCAGCACAAACACATCGTTGGTGTTCAGATTGGAGGCAGTAGCTTGGACCTGAGGAACCACACAGGTGAGAGGAGCAAATAAGAACTCTCTTGTACACACACACACTCACACATACAGTGTGTTGCGAACCAGCTTACCTCCACCGCACGGGTAGCATTGGAGGAGCTCTGCCGGATGTGGAAGAGGCGAGTGCTGGCGGCTTGTGTCTGTCCACCTTTGCGTGACGTTCCTCCACTGTGGATGATCATTGGCTTGCCCTGGAAGATGCTCATCAGGTGGGGAGGCTCCTGACCCTGTGTCACTCTCACCTGTGGGTGGGTGGAGCTTGGGTATTAACATAATTCACCAGCAAAGGCAATGACTAATCCAGTTATTCCAGTTTAGCTACAGATTTTGTTCTTAGGCTTACCAAAACCAAAGTGAAGTGGTACTCTAAGGTTCTGTATCACTATGTGCAGCAATAATAAGACTGAAATAAATCAATGCTCACTTGATATTCACTATAATTAAATGGAGTTTCAGCTAAGTGATTTTTATACCACAGACAAATGCAACACAACTGAAAAAAATGTGAAATATTTTAACTAAATAGCAATATAGTGTGATGATTATTATCTAATATTTTAAATACATGAGTTTTTTTTTAAAGAAAATACTCAAAAATATCAGTTGTGTTGGCATGGTCGTGTGAGAAAATCAGCTTAAAACATCTCAGAAATGTCTTAATGTCTCCAGTATTGCTGAGAGTTTGATGTATAACTAGCACTAACTGAGGGTCAATGTTTACCCACGTTTTAATGCAATTCCTGTAGTTATGGCACCTTATCTATTAAAACGTGCTGCAGTTTGGATGGGATCAAAATAAAAAATATAGAAACACTGCCCTCTGCTGGTTATCCTGGGGGATGTTTTTTTTTCTTTCTTATGGGATCTTTATGAGGCAATTAGTTTTCATCAGCCACACTAAATCCTCTGTAATAGTTAATACATTTGAAGGAGACAGGCAGACAATATTTGTTTTAGTCTTTGTTACACAGCCCATGAGTTAAAAATGATGCGTACTAGTTATGTGGGAAGTGTGATGAGCAGATTCAAAGAAAGATTAATGCTATATGTACGCATTAAGGTTAGTTTGAGACCTTAGCCATAAGCTCTTACTCAATGAAGGATCTCATATCACCTTTATCTGTTCATGTCAGTCATTTAGGAAGAAAAAATGACGCCAATACAATAACTGTTGTTTCTTTAACATTTCTAAGTCAAAGGTCTAATGTTTCCATTACAGGGTCTTTCTGTGATTACACAGACTTGTTTCGTGCATGTGATGTTGAGGTGTCTAGTGGGTCAGGTTCTAACCTGAACTGGGGCTCCTCCCATTGAGTCATCCAGCTTCACTGTGAGGAACGCTGAAGCGGCCAGTTCGTCTTGCGTGCACTTCAGCCCCTGCCTGACACAGTAGCACCAACACAGTCTGAAACATGTTATTAACTCGTGCGTTTGTGTGTGAGTGTGTGAGATAGAGAGAGAGAGAGATCTTAGACAGGGTGTGGCACACTCTGCCACAGCTTTTACTTCATACTAATTTAAAGAGATTATATGCTTTATACATGTTTTGCTGTTTTACCCACCATGTGTATATGATGTGCTGCTCCCGTGATCCCTGTCTGTAGCTGTAGAGGATGAGGTAACAGTCTCCCCCATAGAAGTGACCATAGGCGGAGGGATCCACGGGCACATTTGCACCATCCTCAACACGCCAGATCTAGAACACCAGACCCCAATCTTTTTAAAAAAATAAAACCTCACAATTGTGTTTATCTGTGTGATTGTTTCACTTTTTAACACCCTCCTACCTGGACTTTGCCCTTGCCATCGTCCACCATGCCGTGCTGCGCCGCCATGGCTTTGTTTGTGTGTAGGGTGGAGGCATCAAAGGGAACCTGCTTCACTTTGGCTATGCGGCCAATAGTGTAGGCCTTACCGGGACCTGTGGTCTCATCCTTATCCCTCCAGTCGGAAAAGAACTGCTTAAAGAGAGACGTTTCGCCACCTGCAGGAAGTACCTGGATCTGCAAGTCATACAGAGATTTGCCTTTATGGTTAGCTGCACTGTGGGATTTACAAATGTATTTTCTTTTGTCTGAGTTACTAAGTATATGCCGGCTTTACCGTTGTATTTTTGCTGTATCCCTTATCAGTGATGAACTGCTGACCTGCAGCCATGGCTGCTTTACGCTCCGACGCATTGGCCTTAGGGCCTGTTGGAATCAGATAAAACAAAGGAGGTGTAATTCACCTTTATGTTATTCAGAGAGAGAAATATCTGCAGATATTTACGTAAAGAGACTAATTGCAGTGCAGTCATAAAACACAAAATTACTGCTGTAGATTTCCTGTTATTGTTCAGCAGTGCCAAAAATAAAACCAACTGCATTTAAATATATGTCTTTCACATATGTAGCCTTAATCAGAGAGACCAAAAAGGTGAAAACACACACTTTCCAATCATTTCTTTGTTATAATTTGTGCGAAAAAAGGACAAGAATATTAGAAGTGTTATCACAAAAATGTTTTGCTGCACCTTTCCATACAAAGATGGTCTTGTCCACCCCGTTGTCCAGGATGTAGCACTCCTCTGGAGACAGCATGGCCTGTTTGAAGGGACTGGATGGAGCCACAGATGTCACCTTCATAGAGCCAGATGCATCTGAGATCTAAAAAAAAAAAGGGAAATAGGCCCCATCAGATACTGATTCTGTGTTTTGTTTTGTTTTCTATAATTATAAGATGAAATTTCTTTTTCGCTATGAAGTCTTTCCACCCTTGTATCAAAGCCAGGGTGTTTACATTTCTTTGACTGTCACTTGTGTTTCTCACCATGTAGAGGGCAGCCTTCTTCCTGTTGGAAGTCTCCACCTTGTCGTCATCCGGAGTACTGGGGGCGATGGAGGTTTTTGGTCCTAGAACCTAAACAACAAGCAAAGGCAGTAATCACTAAAGGTTTATCATCATTAGCACTGATTAAAAAGCTTTTTAGTGCAAATATAAACACAGCTTTATTCAGATGAACAAATATCTCTATAAATTGAAAGTATGCTCGTTAAACCAGCCCTCCCCTAACTCTCTCTATCTCATTAGGCATCTCTAGAGTTTAGCCATCTTGTTGTAAAGGAAGTGTTTACAAAGCTGCCCTGGCACAGAGCTGGCGTATGAGCAGCACTTACAAAGGCCAGAACTGTGCCCCGTCGTTCCCACACTGACTAACTCCGTGGCAGTCGAATGCATTAATTGCACTTAAAGCTCCTGCTCTCGAGTGATCACCTCTGAGGTTAAAGTGTGGTGACATTTCCTAGAAGAGGGAGACAAGTGAGGAATGTGCGTGTCTGACCTGTATGATGGGATCCGGCTCGTCCCCCTCCTCCACCATATGCACTTTGGCTCTGCCGTTCCTCTCATTATCTCTGATGTCGATGGTGACCTCGGAGGCCTTCAGCCGCTCGAAACGGTTACACTCACTGCCGCACCACTGATAGATGTCCTGCAGGAGGGGAAAACCCGGGAAATGAGGTTTAAAGATGTGAAAGCCGTAACTATTTCACAGAAACTGTATCGGTTAAACTACACTCTGTATATACAGTAGCAAACACACACACAAATAAAAAACAGCTCACCTTTCCCAGGTCAATGATGAAGCAGTCTCCTTTGTTGAAGCTGTCCCAGGACATATTCACCTCTGTTGCTCTGATGACCCTGCGACCCTTAACGTGCAGCAGACGTTTTACATCCACGCCGTTGGTCACTACATGTTTGAAACCTGAGGCCACACCCCCTTTCTGTGAAATCCAATGATGATTTGCATTAAGTTTTATTCTGTGAATATTCCTTCAAATCTAAGCAATGCGGGGGATGAGCTGATTTAAGAGAAGATGAGCTACCTTTACACCTGCGCTGCAGTTTTAGTTACAACTACTACACACAGGCCAAACGACAAGGTAAGTCATAAATGTTCAAGGGGAGGACGTCAGGAGTCAGCTGACGGTGAAATGAGTTTAACTCGGGACTGTAAAATCTTAAAGAAACAAATGGTTCCTTAAGACATGCTGTCAATTAATGGCATAACCACATGCCATCACTCTGAGGTAACAAAGACAATGGGCGGAAAAGAAACTAACATGATGACTGAGGATAAAATGAAGATTGTTGTGTGCAACACCGTTGTACCTGGGGGATGGGATTATCACGTAATGTGCCGTCCTTGGTAAAGCCAATAAACAAAGCAAGTATTTAGAAAACATGCAAATGAACCGTAGAAAATGAGTAACAGAAATACTCTCTGCTGGAGAAGAACAACATGATGATCCTTGTCAGTTTATAACCACACAAAAAATAAACTGAAATAGAAGTTGAATTAAATGTTTGTGTTTTGTAGACTTTTAAAAGTCTCATAATGTGATTTCCCTCAACATGATCCTTCTGCAAGCTACTTTGCAACCCTCCTCACCCCAGTTTCTCATCTGTATGCTCTTTCTAACCTAACTCAGTGTAATGCCTGCCACCACTGATCCGTCCTCTGCTGTGTTTGCTGTGTATCCAGAGCTTTACCGCAGATGGAACAGTGATCCTCGTTTGACTAAAGTGGTTTTCACTGAAATATGGGTGAAAACAACAACAAAGGAAACTTGCTTAAATTAGACTTTGAAAAAAAAAAAAAAACACCCAGAAGAGTCAGTGACTCATCCTCTGGTGAGGTCTGAAGACAGAGTGTTGTTAGACTCTTGGGGGGAAGGGGGGGCGTGGCTACTTTGACCACCAAATGAAAACCACATTCATGCTGTTTTTGGTCAAATGGTAGCAATTTTTTCCGTGGCAACAACGCATGCTCTGTTTATTGTCAGAATAGTTTCCTGACAGTAGAGTTAGCAAAGCTCTACTGTCGGGAAGGTGAGGTTTGGTTCTGTTTCGGCTTCGATGTGTCCAAACACTGCCAGTTTGGTTGGACTCTGCAACATATGCAGAGCAAAACCCTCCAACAAAAGTAGTAAGCAAGCATTCGGTCTAATTACATTTAACTAAAGCCACAAAGGGGGTGGGGTTATGAGAAACAGATGGCTGTTAAAAGTGGTTCAGCTTGTGTTTCTCAGTATCCTTATTTGCAGAGGCGGGTTGCCTAGGTTATAATCAATCAGTCTATCAGACACACCCTCAGACAGATATAGAAAAAAGGGGGGAATGCTATGATTTCTTTGAACTTCAGAATCATCAGCTCATCTCAACAACAAAGTTCACAGGACGCTGGTAATCATTAACACTGCAGATATGTTTCAGTCAAACAGAGTTCTGCAGCAGAACGCTGTTCTATGTTTAAAATATTAGTCATCACACCTCTCACTGTTTACAGGACTTATATATTTTAATGGTTCTGTTATTTAATTGCAGAAATTACAGAAATGTTCCTTATTTAGTTACTAATTTAAACCAGTGGTTCCTCTCCTCCTATCAATAGCCCTTTAATAGCTGACTGGACCCTGTCATTTACTTGCTCATTGCCAGCTTCACTTTTTGGACTCTACTGGTGTAGCTTTGCATGATTTTCAGGACAAAATAATGCTTGTTTTTCTTATCAAGGTTTCTTCAGAGCCGTGTCAAAACGTAACCTGGTGTGATGTTAACTTGTCTGCCATTTTGCACGTGTGACAGTGATGGAATCAATACAGGGGGCAAGCAAATAAGGCTCACAGTCACCCTTAAAACCACCGGTTTTGGGGGGAAAATGTGTATTCCCCACCAAGCTGATGAGTGGTTTCACAATTTTTATGGCGGTGGCTGGGAAATTGATTGCTAAAGCACCATTCAAGCATACCTAGAGACCAGTCAGTGACCCCCTTGGCAAGCCACCTCACCCCTGTTTTCGTCATTTGTCAGTTGTTAGAGAAAAATGTCTATCTTGTGACTGGTTGGCAAAAACCCTTTGACTGCTTTGTTCTGTCGCAGATTGCCAGAGCCACCTGTAGTTTGCATGGAAGATCCCAACTTCCATGCTTCATCGTAAAGCTCACCTGGTACTTGATGCCTGACTTGAAGTAACCCAGGAAAGTGTTGGACTCGTAGTTCTGCACCTCCCTGTACTGCACCGGGCCACCACCCAGGAAGTCATCCAGCTGTGAGGCAAAGATGGCTGCTGCTCCACTCTCATCCTGTGAACACTCATCCCCTGCAGAAAAAAGATGTTTGTAGGCTAATTCTAGAAACAATCCTCCAACTGCTTTGCGTTCACGCTCAAAAATCAAGTTTCGCACAGAGAAATCTGCAGCACTTTAGAGCAAGCAGTAACCTTATGCGCCCTCTGAGACAGGACTGGAGTCATGGTTATAATCGCATAAACCACATGAGCAGCAGAGCCTCTCTGTATCCTGCTATTACTGTCAGATGGCACACAACATGGATAAAACTTTTCCACAAGTTTTATATGACTAACATTGATCCCAGACGGAAGGATTAATTGTGTTCCAGTGATATAAAGACTGTAATGTCTTGCAGATGGTTGGATGGCATTGGATGCAGACTGGCAGGGAACTGTGCAAACCTGCAAAAAAACTAGTACCCCTCTCTAATGAGCTGCAGGGGCATTCCAGATATGAGTCATCCAGCCATTTGTTTTATGTGTCTGTTATGCAACCAAAAGGAAAGAAAAAATGTCTGGGGTTGAAAATAGGCTTTTCCTTCGGTGCATTGTTCAGGGTGGTTAAAGTTGCACATCACTGAGTGTTTTGTTCACACATAAATTAACTGTAAGGCAAAAAAAGGGAACTGTGCAGGCAAGAGGAATTTCACAAACTGCTGTTACTTTAAGGTACTCACACAAGCGAGGATGTTTCAGGTCTAAGATCTGAAAACCTAAAGCAGTTTCAAAACTTGTGGCAGTTGTGGCGCAAGCTCACAATGAAGCACGGGCATTTGGTTTCATCAAACCCAATGTTACACTTGTCTGTGAGTTTAAGTGCTAAAAATAGCAAGGAAACACAGCAGCTCTGGAGGAAGTGACTTTTTAAAACTGTGAAATTATCACTTAAGCTCGTAACAGAGGAAAATACCAAACATCATACTTTATCATTAAATGTGAATGAAAACAAGTAGATCTGCTTTGGTGCAATCAAACAAAACTAAGCAGAAGCCTCAGTAAAGTGCAAGGCTACAGTTCGCAGCATCCATGTCTTACCCAACCACATGTGAATGTTGTATGAAGGGGCTGAGGTGGTGAAGAGCAGCAGGTAGGCATCTCCAGTGTAAAAGGAGCCGTACAGGGCTTTGGGAACCGGCTTGAGGTCCATGTTCTCGATACGCCACACCTCCAGCCCTGGCTTCTTCCCTGCAGTTTCAAACTCCTTATGGCTAACCATGATGGCTCTGAGATGCAATTAAGATTAAAAAACAAAAAAAAAGAGGAAGTAAATAGTCTTGAAGTTAAAGGAAGCCAGGTAGAGACACAGAAAATAATTTTAATGTTTTTGCCATGCAAAACGTGGCTGCAAGTGAAGTCCTGGAAAGCCACAGAAAGCATTCTGAGAATGACAGAAACACAGCAGATGCTGCTGAGAGCGCTCACAAACACAATGCAAATGTTATTTTGCGTGACCAAATTTATGATGTGCTTCCTGAACAACAAAAGCTAGATTGTGTTTTAACACCAGTGGGGGAAGGGGGGGTTAACCACAGCAGTTTATAAATATACATTCTATTTCTCCTCTAAGCTTCTTCCATATTTGAACACTCACTTTATACACTGAACTAGAAAGACAGGTTCTTTAACCATACCACGCACTGCTGCTCGACGTCTGTCAACCAACTTTCAATAATCATATTAGCCATGAACCGTACATCAATGACTGACTGCTTATTATCTTATTTATTTATTTATTTTGCACAAACTCATGAAAAAAAGAAACCCTTTGATGTTCTAGAAAGTCATAATATATGCTGTATATTGTGACACCAGAGTCTGAAATAAAGTATGTTTATCAGAAATGACGGATGCAGGAACTTTGTACCACTATCAGCACACATTTAATCAGAAAATCATATCTCCACTAAAATAAACAATACTGCATTCCAGGCTGACAGTGCCGCGTGACCTGTATTGCTTGCTTCATAAACTCCTATCATATTTTTATGGTTGATAATGGAGTGACTGTATAACATCAAGTTATACTACATGTCCGGACTGCTACAAAACACAGTGAGAAAGCTGAAGCACTCAGTGCAGGAACACACAGGAAGTTCTTCTTAAATACATAAATATTGTGATAGGAGTGAACATTTGCTCCAAAGAAATTGAGAGATTATACAGTACAGATTGCTAGTTTGTCCAGATTACACAAGAGCCTGATTACAAGTGTGGCAGCAGGATTATTGCTGTACTTAGACTGAGACTTCTCCAATGACGCAGCTCTGACCACGTCCACTTCTACTGCTGTAAAACCATAAACCTACATTTCATTCATATACCCTCCATCTGATAAGCACCGTGCTCAGTCCGCAGGCTGAAATATTTAATGTTGCTGAGAGTTTAAATTACACCAAACAAACACAATCCAAGCAATCACGCATCACCACTTGGATGATTATTGTTACTGCGATGTTTGCTGGGCTGTGTCTTAAACGAGCGGCCTGCAGCTCAGCTTTCAGTGAAGGAGGTAAAAAATTGAGTGGACTTCCTGTAAGAGGCTGATCAATAAGTGCTGCATCATGGACAAAACCTCCAGACCCCATAAAGTACATGAACTGGAAACAGACGCAATGATATTAACACTAATGTAACACAGTAATGAGCACAATGTTGCATCTCTGTGGGTGGGTGGGGTGGAGTGGGGGTCATATGCTGGGAAGAGCATCTTCCACCAGCTGTGCTTGTCTGCTGCAGACCTCCGATATATTTACATTTTAAAAAGTGCATTTGTGTTAAGAATAAAGAATGGTCTGTGCTGCTTCTTCCTCTTTTATGAGTATTGCATAACTTCCCAGCAACCACTGTCTATGTTCCAATCTAAGCTTCTGTTTCAGTCATATTTCAATCAAACGATAACGATCAGCAGCAACACGAAAGAATATCGACGGCAATAGTTCCCATCACGAACTAACTCTATCGCTTTCTCTCCTTCCTTTTAGCCCCTTTCTCTGGCTGCTGTGACTCAGGAAGAAGAAGAAAAAGAAGAGGGGGAAAAAAACAACTGGAAACTTTCCACATCTGGAATTTCACTCGCCTGGCTACATGAGAGCGAAAAGTCAGCGATTATCAGCTAAGATCGCGAGCTGTGCACCTTTGATCTAAAGAAATTATGCAAGAATTTAAAGTGCAGAAATGCCACAGCGTGTGCACACACGTAAACTGGCGATGGGTGGAGGGAGGGAGATGGGAAAAAAGGGGGAAACTCACAGTTTGTTTGCAGGATGAATCACACGGGAGAGAAAGAGAGAGGAGCGGATGAGTCGATGGAGGTCGTAGATGCGGGAGTGAGGCGATTATGGACACTCTATGGGTTTTGATGTGCTGTAGATGTAGAGACGGAGGAGGAGGAAGGGGAGGAGGAGTAGTGCTGGGGGAGTGTCCAGCATGAATACTTATTGGGCAGAGAGAAGCTTTCTGAGAAGAGAGGATTGTGCTGTGATGATTCAGGAAGAAAGTTTGCTTTTTCAGTGCTGAGCCAACACGACTGTGAAATGCTTGTTGCACAGCGCAGATTGTAAAGCTTTCAGGTAGGGAGGGACAAAGTTCAGCATGCAATGGCTTCTTAGAAGCACCTGAATGCGTGACTTTGGGTTTGGCTTGAGATCGGTCTTACTGGAAAAAGCAAGAGCAGGGAAATGTGTCTGCCGTTGACATCCTAGAATGCAGAGGTATCATAGGAAATCAGATGCTGGGAAACAGCGTCAGGTGCTATAGTCAAAAGACAACTGTGTGTTGATCTGAAATACAGATGTTAGTGACACTTCAACTTCCCCCTTGGTTGAATAAACCAACCAGCCCCTGCACATACAGGACACCACACATACCTCTAAACGAGAGCATTCAGAACATTCATTCTGTCTCATTAGCTTCAGGATAAACACATTATGTAAAACACCTTTTGGCTTTGTTACCATAGTGCACAAATCCCACGGGGCATCTCACCATTTGCACACATGAAAACACCACTCACATTTGAAGGCATGCTTGCACAAGTCACACCCAGCCTCTACCTGCTGTACTTCTTTTGCAACAGGTACAGCGAAACAGAAAGTACACCCTCTTTCAGTTCTAATGACACCAATAAAAACTCACCCGGTCCATACCTTCTGAAATTCTTTAAATATAATGTCACATGAACAGCAATGTGTTGCATATTTGTTGTTATTAGTTCAAAAAAAGCAGTGTGTGAACAACTCAGTACACCCATGATTTAATAGCTTGTATAGCCACCTTTAGCAGCAATAACCTGAAGTAATTACTTTCACTATGACTTTATCAGTCTGTCTTATTGGCGTGTATTCATGCACAGCCCTATTAAGGTCCCGCCACAGCGTTTCAATCAGGTTGATGTCTGGACTTTGACTGGACCATTGCAACACTTTCATTCTTTTCTTTTTCAGCCATTCTGTTGTAGATTTGCTGCTGTGCTTGGGATCATTGCGCTCTTTCATGACCCGATTTGGGGCAAGCTATAGCCGTCAGACAGATGGCCTCACATTTGACTCTAGAATACTTTGGTATACGGAGTTCATCATCAACTCAATAACTGCTGGGTGCCCAGGTCCTGTTGCTGGAAAACAAGCCAAAATCATTACTCCTCCACCACCGTGCTTGACAGTTGGTATCAGGTGTTTGTGCTGATATGCTGTGATTGGTTTTCTCCAAACATGGTGCATGGTCTTTTCCATCCAGTGGACATTGTTGCAAAGTTTTGTGGTTTGTTCAGATGCAGCTTTGCAAACCTGAGCTGTGCTGGCATGTTCTTTTAAAGAGAGCAGGCCTTCTCCTGCCAACCCTTCCAAACAAGCCATACTTGTTCTGTTTTTTTTCTAACTGAACTGTCATGAACTTTAAAATTTTAAATGCTAATTGAGGCCTGTAGAGTCTCGGGTTTGTCCCAGTTTCTCTGAACATTTTACAGTCTGACCTTTGGGTGAATTTGCTTCGAGATTCTGTTCTGGGGAGAATGTTATACACACATGAAAATAAAAAATAAAAAGTGCATCTTGCAAACGTGTAGAAATTAGAAAGTTTCATACAAAATCATGCAGAATATTTCAGTGTAATCATCTTTTGTTTTTTGTTTTTTGTTTTTTACACATGACTCACAAGCTGAGAATGCAGTGTGAACTCAAAGGCTTCTTGAGAGCTGGACAGATGAAAGATCATGCTTCCTCTCTGTATGAAACCCACAGCAGCTGACGAATGCTTAATTAAATTGTTGCAGCAGACTAAATGAGAAAACAACCTGGTAACAGCTGATTAAAGCTTCGGTTTGTTTTACAAGCCGAAGAGAGAAGGAAGTCGGTTGTGGTGGTAAACATGGTCAACCGGATATTTGATCAAGTATGCGAAACTGTCTAAAATTGTGTGCACAGTTCGTGGTGCAGTTGTTCCTCAGCTAATGTTTCTCTAAATATCTGTGCACACCTACAGTAACTCAATTTAAGTGAAGCAGCTGAATGCAGAGGTGAAAAGAGGAAACATCTGTGCCACTGAATCTGTGACTTTGTTTCCTGTGGGCTTAGCTGTTTCCTTTGTCATTTTTTAGATTAATTCGTTTATAAGTGAGAAATCCACTTCACCACTTTAAACTCATGTTTATCTGCATCAGACGGGGGACCTCACTGTTGCCAGACTCGGTGGTCTTATCATTAAGCAGGGTGTGACGTGTCAGCTGAAATGCTGCCTGTGGCTCATTGTGCCACACACTGACAGCTGGCTGAAGCACATCCTCAGTGACAATGCAACTAACGCAAAATGGATTAGACTCTCATCATCGGAGGCTTATTCGTCTGTTACAGTCTAGTGCCTGAAAAGACTACATGTACAAAAAACAACATTTAACCCAAAGAATGGTTCTATTTTAAGAGATACACATTCATTTTTGAGATGAGATGGGATGAAACAACACCCTAACATTTATTGAGTCAACATATGAAAAGAGTAGCCTACTTAAGCAATATGGATTGATTCTTACAGCACTGTCAGACTCGTAATGGGCACTTTAATAGAGTCAGAACTGATGCACAAGAACTAGTAACAACAGTTCTAGGACATAGCAGTTGCTGATGTCCTAGTTTAAGATTTGTATTTGTCTTCAGACCCAACCAATGGTGACTCACATGAGATCACTATCAGACTGAGCACATCTTTCATGTGTGCAGTGGTACTTGCAAACATTTGGCAGCCATCACTTTGCAGCTGCAGAGCTGCTAAGTAACCCAGGCTTAGTGTAAACACTGTAAGCAGATTGGAAGAACCAATTGGTTTAGTCAGTGCATCCAGTCAAGAAATACAGTCACACAGCTGTAAAATCATTTATGGACTTGTACATATTAATCAAATAAAAGATAACATGGTAGTAGATGGATTTTATTTGACCCAAATGCAAGACAGAGAGGCAGACCAAAATACCAAAAACTGAGTTTTACTTCAAAATGATGCAAAAACTTCACAATGCAAAAGGTGACACAAATCTGGAAATACAGTTGAAATACACTTAGCTCCATGACTTGTTTGACAAAAGCACTGTTTGTTGGTTTGTTTGTTTTTTGTTTGTTTGTTTTGCAATTTCATCTCTGAACAGAGGCACATCAGACAATCGAGATGTGACTGAAGTGTGGACTTTGAACACAACAGCTAACATCTAAGTTTACAATCAATTTGATCTCCTGCTGAATTTGTAAGTTTGCTCACCAACAAGGGTTTCTCCATCAAGTGCTAAGTTGTCTTTTGCTTGGAGGTCAAATATGTATTTTACTCAGTGACAAATTCACTTGTTTGTATTTTTCCAGAGGCAATCTTTGGACAGATGAAACCAAGGTAAACGTGTACCAGAATGATGGGAAGAGAAAGGTATGAAGAAGGACAAACAGCTTATAATCTGAAGTCTGTCGCATTATCTGTCAGACATGGTGGCAGCAGAGTTGTGGCACATGCATGTATGGCCGCCAGTGAAATACGATCATCAGTGACTATTGATAATGCGACTGCTGGTACAAGTAGCAGGATGGCGTGTGAAGTGTACAGGGCTATACTTTCTGCTCAGATTTAGACAAAATGCTGCAAAACTGATCAGATATCACTTCAAAGTGCAAATGGATAAGGACCCAAATCATGCTGCAAAGTAACCCAAGTCTCTCTCAGTGCAAAGAATCAGGCTATTCTTGAACACAACAGAGCCTGCAGCAGCTAAAGATGGCTGAAGTAAAGGCCTAACAGAACATCTCAAGAAGAGGAAACACAGCATTTGGTGATGTCCATGGCTAGACTTCAGGCAGTCACTGACTATAAAGGATTTTTCATTAAGTACTAAAAAACAATCCTTATATTTAAGACTTTTTTACTTTGTCCAATGCATTTCTGTAGTTCTGTAATTTCTTAACAGCTAATGGGAAATTTCTGTAAAAACTCTTGAACAAAGTGTGAAAGACAGAGGGAAACTAGAAACACAACAAGTAATAAAAATAAAATCAAAAAAGAACCAAAAGTAATGAAATTATAAAAACCTAATACTCTACAAAAACCCAGAACCATGACTGATTGTTATCCTGACACTCGTTGGACACAGGAAGGTTCATGTGTAAACAGCCTCAGAGACTGTGCAAAACCTGGAAAATCATGCCTAATGTTTTTCAAAACCAGTTTCCACACTGTATTTATTTATAACTTCCAATGCCCCACCTTGTTCTTACTGGTTCTTAGTTTTCCCTCTGCCACCACATTTGAGTTGCTCCTGACATAACAGGAACCGAATAGTCAACAGTGTGTGTCAGCCAAACCAAAGCTGCTACAGGCACAGAGCCAAATGTCTTAAAACCTGAATTGTCATAAATAAGTAACTAGGAACCCTCTCTAGTCCCACTCCTTCTGTGTAAAGGTTTAGCTGAATGAGGGAAAAGCCAGTAAATTGCAGCTTGGTGACTGTGGAGGGCTGTCGAAGGAGATAACAATAACCTTTCAGCAGCGTCAACCACTAATAGTTGTTTTTTCATCATATGTAGTCACATGACAATCCCCCACCTGGTGACAAAGCACTGCTACACGTGAAGTCCATGAGAACACAGCTGAAATGTGGTCTGAGCAGATAGAACAGAAACAGGAACTCAAACCTTATTTTCTTATTAATCTTGTTAGCCTGCAGCTCTGCTTCAACTGCAGTGCCTGATAAAAGCAGAACAACCCACAGAACCAACATCCTGATGTGACAACGAGCAAACAAGGATCTCGTATTTCTAAACAACAGGATTATTACTTTATTGTAGTCTGCAGTACACAGTTCAGTGTGTTCTACCTGATAAACGCTTAACCAGTGTCTTGCCTTCTGTGGTTAAACTCGTGTGCCAAACAGACAGCCTGTGTTCGTGCAAATCTCTGTGGTTAACCCTGGCATACAGGTCTCTAGCTTTGCAAAGGTTCTCTTATGACTGTTTGTGCAAACTCAGTCAGGCACTATACTGTGCAAATGTATAGTTGTTGTTTTTTTTATATTTTCCTAGAAAAATAGGTGCAGAAATTTATTAAAACATGAGAAAACATTCATGAAAACACAGTTTATAAAAGAAAAAGAGTTTGTACAATTCTAACAAGCTTGAAAGACCATCTTTATTCTTCAGCACAGCCTGAACTGTTTTAGTCAGCTTTCATGTAATTTCTTTAAGTAGTCTTCAGGAAGAGTTCTCCAGGCTTCTTGAAGGACATTCAAAGCTGTTCTTTGGATGTTGGCTGCCTTTTGTTCTGTTCTCTGTCAAGATGATCCCACACTGCTTCAATAATGTTGAGGTCTGGCCTCTAGGGAGGTCAATCCATGACTGATAGTGTTCCAATATGTGTTATTTATCCAGATTTGCTTTTACATGATTGGAAGAGTGTTCTATGTTTTCCAGATGGTATTTCATGGTGGGTCAAAATCGGCACATTTCTGTGTTCAGAATTGCATCATTCCAACACCACAGTTTGAAATGCAGCACCAATCCATTGAACAGCCTCCGCCATGTTTTACAGATGGCTGCAGACACTCAAAGATGTAGTTCTCTCCTACATGCATTGACAACAATTTGAACCAAAAATGTCTAATTTGGATTCATCACGCCATAAAATCCGATGCCACAGATTTAGTCCAGTTCTTAGGGCAGGGATAGCTCAGTAGGTAGAGTGTCTGCCCCATGATCGGAAGGTCGGGGGTTCGACCCCACTGAACGGCTACCCTGAGGTACCCCTGAGCAAGGTACCGTCCCTACACACTGCTCCCCGGGTGCTGCACTGGTGGCTGCCCACTGCTTCACTGGGTGAATGGGTTAAATGCAGAGGAGTAATTTCCCTTCGGGGACTAACACAACACACACACACACACACACACTGTGTTATGTGTCAAACCTCATCCTTTTCCCCATTTTTCTTCCTTAAGAATGGCTTCTTGATAGCCACCCTTCCACTGACACCATTTCTGACGAGGCTTCAGTGAACAGTAGACGGATTAATTGAAGCGCCAGATGCATTTCTCAGGTCCTGTGTCAATACTTTGGTAGAGTTTTTTAATGCTCCATCTTCTTCTTGGTCTTCCACTTGTCAAGAAATGCACAACACTGTTAGTACACTAGTAATATTAATGTAAAAAAATTCAATTACTAACAAGAAACTACTTTATAACTTTGAAGATGGAGGCATCAGCAATCTCCCTCCCCATATCTGCTCATACTTACTGAGTACCTTATCATGTAAATGCATTATACATGAAGCCAGGAGGTAAAACACTGAAAATATTACTGTTGTAAGTGTAGGGCAGCCTTCACTGATGGAACACAGTATAGACAGGAGAGAAAATGGTAAGCCTGTGTACACCTGTGGGAAATCTGTTTGCATTGTCATCGGATGGTTGCCTTCGTGGAAATCTGCAGTAACAAGTTTGGTTTGCAGAGGTCGAGCTTTGATTCTTAGAAATTGGGCTGTCAGTTATTTTGTGGGAGTGTTTGTAGCTGTGGGCACTGGGTGTGTACCAACAACAGCAAACTAATTTGAGTTCTGTATTCATGCTCATTATATTCTCGATCTCCTCTCTCAGCCCTTGGTATTTTTCCAGCTTCTTGTGTTCCTTAATCATAGAGATCAGGTCAGCAAGAATGTGCTTTAAGTAGTTGTCATTCATTTGAAATCTCACCAGCTATTTCCATACAAAAGTGTAATTTTTTTCTTATTAAACATACATATTCATCTATGTAATGAGAGCAAGACATGTACTTCTACTTAGCAGTTTTAGAAAAAGTTCCACAAGGGAACTAGTGCTCGACTTTATGGCACGCAATAGACCGAAGACTGAACCACATCCTCTAGACTAACAGAGTTCTTAAGAAGAACTCAAAAGAAAAGAGAACAGAAAGGCTGGAGCTTCAGAAATACATACAGCTGAGAAAGTCTAAGCTTCAAATTATCCACCAGCTTATATTCAGAATCTCTGAGCCCTGCTGTTACATGAGAATGCAGAACAGGCAGCTTGGTTTACTGAGATGGTTGTAGCCTTTGTCTCTAATAGAAACACACACACACACACACACACACACACGCACACACACACACACACAACACCCTCACAAAGAGAAAGCCTCTGATAAACAGCTAGGCCAATGGTGAGGAAGTGTAAACATACACAGCGCCCATCGACGCCTCATATGTAGGGCGGAAATCATCCATGGTCATTAAACCAGACTGTCCTCCTGCCACAAAGCAAACAGTTTTTTATGACCTGAAACAAGTGAGCGCACCTCATCTTGACTGGACTGAAATATATGACTATTAGTTTTGCTTTCCCGGTATCTGTCTAAGAATTGTCGTGTTTAACACAAAGAGATTGTTTGACATGCTGGAAATATTTGTTTTCCCATCAACACAAAAGTAGTTAGTAAAGAAATCACTAGGCTTGCTCTGCTACCAGCATCTCTTACGTTCATAAATAAACATTAATTTATACAAAGAAAATGTGGGACATGATCGTAAGAGAGGCTGTATATGGAACTAATTCTTTGTCGAGTGCAGTGAATTACTAGATAAGTGCAAAAAAAAAAAAAGTACACCTTTATTCGGTTTCACTTTTTTATGTATTGGGACATAGCAAAATTGTTTTCTTAATACAAATTGAGCCGAAATGAGGAAAGAGTGTGTGCAAAGCTAAGAAACGAAGTAATCGTTTTCTGTATGACTTCATTTGTCTCTCACATCGTGCAGGAACTTCAGACCACACTTATTCAGAGCGTTGCTTCAGCTCATTGAGGTTTGTGGCCATCTATTTATGCAAAGTTTTTTAAGGTACTCCAACAAACCTTCTGTTGCATGACCCACTTTTAGTCAAGCTTTAGCTGTCAGATAAGATAAGAGAGAGATAAGATAAGATAAAACTTTATTAATCCCTCGGGTGGGTTCCTCTGGGAAATTCGGTTTCCAAAAGCACAGCACCGACAGAAGTTACAGAACGTGAGCAGAATATTATATATATACACATATATAAATAAAATATACGAAAGGGATAAATAGAATAAATAGGAATAAGAATACAAGGGAATTGCACATTTCAAGTATTGAAGTCTATTGCACCGTTGACTATTAACAAAAAGTATTGCACAAAAAGTATTGCACAGTGAAGTGAAGAGGCACTACAGCTTAGTTGTTCCCCCCTCCTTTGTCCTCCTGTTTCCCCTCCCTCTCCCCTCCAGAGAGGAGTTAAACAGTCTGATGGCGTGTGGGACAAAGGAGTTTTTAAGTCTGCTGGTTCTTGTCTTGGGGAGAAGCAACCTGTCACTGAACAGACTCCTCTGGTTGTTTACGGCCGTGTGCAGAGGATGCCCAGCATTGTCCTTAATGTCCAGCAATTTTTTTAGTGTCCTTTTCTCTGCCACTGACACCAGAGTGTCCAGTTTCATGCTGACCACAGAGCTAGCCTTCCTGATCAGATAGTTAGTATACTTTGATATATAGAGGAGTTCATAGTCAACTCAATAACTGCACGTTGCTCAGGGCCCCCGGCGGCAAAACAAAGCCTGAATCATCACCCCTCCACCACCGTGCATCGGAGCTGGTATGGGGTGTTTGTGCTGATATGCTGTGTTTGGTTTTCTCCAAACATGGAGCTATGAAATATGGATGTCTCCAGTTTGGTCTCACCTCTCCAGAGGACATTGTTCCACAAGTCTTGTAGTTTGCTCAGATGCAAGTTCAGTCTTTTTCTAAACGCACTTTAACATATAACCTTGCTGATGCTCATTGAATCAAGTGCATTGGATTAGCAGCACCAAACTGCTACTTATCCTCGTAATTCCTGTAGAAGTAAGTGCATGCCTACTTTTTCCCACACTGTTTCTGCATTACACTTTAATTTTCTGCCTACACTGTTGCATTGTTTGATGGTTGCATTCATGGAAATCTGCATTCACAAGTGATTCTTAGAAACTGGGTTGTCAATTATTTATTTTCTGGGAGTGTTTCTTGCTGTGTGGTATGTTTAATGGACACTGGGAGTGTGCTCCACTGATTTAGATTCTGTATTTCTCATGTTTATTGTTATTTATCATACTAATTATTCTTCATGCTTTCTGATGCACCCCTGGTCTTTATTTATGTTTTAAATGTAAATCACATTTTGCTTCCAAACATCAGCTTTTATATTGGTCCTGACAGTTGATGATAATCAGTAGATCAAGTGCATTAATGAGCAGCATCTGGCCCCCACGTACCCTTTTAATTCCTGTAGAAACAGGAAAAGTGTGTTTAATTTATCACACAGTGTTTCTGCATCGTGGCCTAATTTTTTGTTAACTAATTAGGACTCCATGATTATGGTCAAAGTGATTATCATGATTATTTGTCACATGTCACCTCCATGAATCACCACCTTACTATGGTGGGGGAGTTTGTGTGTCCCTGTAATCCCAGGGGCTACGTTGTAAGGGGCTTTTGCTCCTTGTAGGGTCTCCCAAGGCAAATTGCTCCTGGATGGTGGGTCAGATGAGGAGCTATTTACAGAACCTCAATGATTACCAGGGCCTCACCCTGGAGTCAAACCTGAGGAAGGTCCTTTGGGTCCCCAAAGACATAGCTCAAAGAGGCAACATGGGCCCGCCCTTTTCTGGTATCACCACCAGGAGGAGGCGCCACTGCGGTTGAGTGCAATGTGTGCTGGGTTGTAGTCAAGGGCAGACCCCCTGGCAGTTTGATTCCCGGCTGAGACATGGAGCATCACGTCTGTGATCGGGAAGGAGCCTGAGCTAGTGTGCAGTGTTGGGAAGGTTACTTTTAAAATGTATTCCACTACAGAATACCGAATACATGCCCCAAAATGTATTCTGTAACGTATTCCGTTACGTTACTCAATGAGAGTAACGTATTCTGAATACTTTGGATTACTTAATATATTATCATGCTGTTTACAACTACCTGAATGTACTATTGCTGTGATTTATTACTGTTACTGAAGGTCCGCGGCTCCGAACCGTAGTAAAGGGACCTCTGGCTAATACGGTGGGTTCCCGGGCTGGTAGCCGAAAACTAGCTTTACTTTGTTGTCTGGGTCAACTTTGCTTGCCAGAGACAGAGAGAGGCGTTGAAAGACTGCTCCAACGGAACTTATTTTTTTCCGGAGGAAAACACGAACACAGCGTACAGTCGAGTCTTAATAGCTTACTTACAAATGGGCTCGTCAGGCACTCTTCTTGGCTGCAGTGGTTATTATTATATTTACATGCTTCCAGCTCCCGTTTTTGCTCCGTGACAACTCGGACTTTTCCTTTCTCTCCCTCCCTCGCTCACAGACACATAACGGATACGGTACTCCATTCTCCCTGCAGCACGGACTACACCGCCCATGAGGCTACATTCTTTAGGGCCATGCCTGTAGCATTCTGCCTATTAGCTTAGCACAACAACAACAACAAAAAAGCGCTCTCTCACCCAGGAAACACGCAGAGAGAGAGCGTCACCCTGTAACCATGGCAACCGTAACGCTGCCGCCTGGAACAACAGAACATAGCTGTCAAACAAACCCAAACAGTCCTGACCCGCGATAATATGAAACAGGAAAGTACCGCCGTGTAATCCATTTATTTTAACAAAGTAACTGTATTCTGAATACCACCTTTTAAAACGGTAACTGTAACGGATTACAGTTACTCATATTTTGTATTCTAAATACGTAACGGCGGTACATGTATTCCGTTACTCCCCAACACTGCTAGTGTGTGAGGCCGGATACAGTCATATATATCTATAGTTTCCCCCGGTGGTTGGGAGGCTTTAGCCGATCGCAACTGACGTTTCCCAGCCTTCTTGGAGTCATAGCATGGGGTGCTGGAGGGTGCTCCACCTGGCAGACTTCAACACTGGACCTGGAGGGGCGTGGTTGGGAGGAACGGCATGCCTGATCTGAACGTTGTCTCCTGCTACTTACTTTTCCAGTCTTTTGTTGAGCTGTACCAACTTTTTTTAAAGATGTGTTGCTACAACCACATTCAAAATGAGCTAGTATTTTTCATGAAACAGTAACATGTCTCAGCTATATTGTACTGATATAGTTTTATTATGAATAAAATATCGGTTCATGAGATTTGTAAATCATTACATTCGGGTTTGTTTTGTTTTTTTAAACACAATTATCTTTGGAGTTGTATTGCGTGGATGCAAAATTGCTCAAAATATGCAGTTGGCCCCAAGAAAGTGTTCTTCATACAGCGTGCGGTTCTTTAAAGCTTTCAAACTTTTAAACAAAACAGATTTACTTTCTCACATTTTTACACATTTGCTAACGAATGTTCAAAATATCATACAATATATTACCAATAATATTCACTTGTCTATTTTCACAGGTGTATGAATTTGACATCCCATTCTTAATCCATAGGCTTTAATATGATGTCAGTTCAATCTTTGCAACTATAATAGTTTGAACTCCCCTGGGAAGCGTTGGGAACATGAAATTGTCCAAAATATCTTGGTATGCTGAACCATTAAGAGTTCCTTCCACTGGAACTAAGGGGCCGAGCCCAACTCCTGAAAAACAACCCTACACGGCCCGGTTCGTGACAACCACCCCTCCACCAAACTTTACACTTGGCACAACGCAGTCAGACAAGCTCCATGTCCCAGGTAACCGCCAAACCCAGACTCATCCATCAGATGAGTTAATTCATCACTTCACAGAGCACGTCACTTTATTATAATGCCATTAACAACTGACTGTGGAATATTTAGTAATGGGGAAATTTCATGTCTGCACTTGTTGCACAGGTGTCATCCTATCATGGTACCACCCTGTAATTAACTGAGCTCCTGAGAGCGTCCCACTTTTTCACAAATGTTTGTAGGAGTCTGCATGCATGGGTGCAGGATTTTATACACCTGTGGCCATGAAAGTGAATGGAACACCTGAATTCAGTGATTTTGATTGGAAATTGGTAAAAACGAATCCCAAAACTCACTGAAGGCTGATCATTGCTCCAGTTTGTGTTACGTAACCACAGAAGTGCAAAATGCAGTTTAACCAGCTTGAGCCCCACCCCCACTTAAATCAGCCTGAGCCAGAAATTGTCCTCTTCTGGACACAAAACAAGCATTTGCTCTGGTAACATGACCCCACAGTCACCAACTACATGGGAATAAGCAAACAAAACCAACTCTCAGGAGAATAACTGAGAATCACAAAGTGTTTCTATAAAACTCTTTAATCAAATGAGCTTTTTTAAGAACACATAAATATTGGTTACAATAAAAAACACATGAAACAAGAATGCTACAATTTGGAATAAAACATCACAGTGGATTATTTACAGACTGTTAAAGTAGTGGTGAATACAAAAATCTATTTAACCTACAGAAATGCAAAACGACTCTCCTCCTCTCTGACGTCCCTCTAAAAACAAAAAGAAACATCCATCATTAGCACCTTCTCTCTGTAAAGTCTGAACTTGTAATTTCCTGTAACAGAGCAGATAATTCAGGTACACAGGTTTCATTTCAACACCGCTTTTCAGTGGTCTTTGCTCACTTGGCACTAAGTGTGATGCGAACCAATCAGGGCTCAGTGACATTTAAATTCAAATGTGACGACAGTTGGGAGGCCGTTTGTTTTTTCTGCCCGCACCACCCCTTGAACCCATCAACAAAACTGAGCAAATGATGCAAAAAAAGAAGTGAAATTTTGCAGGAACTGTGCATTTTGGTGAGTGTAAATGACCTTTTCAACATGGTTTATTTTCTTATTGATTAATTTTGTCAATAAACATCAGTAAAATACACAAATACAGTTAAAAAAAAATATTCTTCAAAAGGTCTCTCCTGACCAACTAACTCCCCGTTAAATGAGTGTTTTAACCTGAGGCTGTGTCATGTCTGTGGTAGGTTTATGGATCTCCATAAAGAAGGATCTTCCTGCATGGCCAGTGTCTGATTGACAAACTTCAGCATGCCTGTCAGTGAACTCATGTCAGTCTGTTCCTCCTGACCCACCAGAGTGCTCACAGACTCCCTCCTCGAATCACTGAGCAGCTCGCCTTCATCCCTCTCCATCACGGTGCCTTCCACATCTGGATTTCTGTCACTTTCTCTGTCCACCATGTAAGTAAGCGGGTTGAAGGAGTTATCAGAGATTACTGTGGTATCTGAGGCACTGAGGCCCTGCCAGCTGTGGTCCACTGTGTCTGGTAAAGAGGAAATTGAGTGTGACAAGGACTCCCATGGTTGCTTATTCAAAGCCTCTCTCAGTGTGGCTTTTACGCTCTCAGGGAGGTCCAAGGAGGAGTCAATACTGCTGCTCTGCAGCCAGTCACACGTTTGTCGGCTCTCAGAGAGATGAAGAGCCGAGGTGGGTTTAAGGTATGAGCGAGCAGAGGGTGATAAACACGTCTGCGCATGTGTTGGGGAGCTTAGGTGTGTCGAATGGGCATGAGGAGGAGAGCTGATAGTCGTCTGAAGTTTTTTGGGGGAGGATGCAGGGGAAGGAGCAGAGAGGCAGAGCTGGGGAGAGTCTGTGACTTTGTGCAGAGAAGAGAGAGACGGGCTGTGACTGTACAGATGTTGTCGGTCTGCAGCTCGTCCCAAACTGGAGATCCTGGCCTGGAGACGAGTCACCTCAGACTCCTACCAGAACAGGGGAACATTAGCTTGAAAAAAAAAAACTATCATAACGAACTTACAACATGCAACTTTCATTATGCTGACTAAAAAAGCTCTACCTTGATGAGGAGGGAATCACTGGAGGTCTCCACAGACTTCTTGGAGGCATGGAGCTGACTCTGGAGCTGGGCGGCCTCGACTCTGGTTTGATTTAGCACAGCAGTGAGCTCCTCCAGCTGTGCCTGCAGACGACTGTTCTGGGCTCTGGTTTGCTCGTACAGACTCCTGCTCTGTTCCAGCTGAGTCTGGCTCTGAAGGAGCTGTGTCTGGCTCTGGTCTAACTGTGACTGGAGGTGAGTAGCTCGCTTCCAGGCGTGCTCAAGCTCCGTCTTAGTTTGGTCCAGCTGGGCTTTGGTCTGATCAAAGCGGAGCCTGGCTTCTTCGAGCTGGGTCTGGCTCTGCTGAAGTTTAACAGTGAGCTGTTCCTGGGAGGAGCGCATTGTGGAGGAGATCTGCTCCGAGACTTTGAGGAGCTGGCCTCGAGTCTCCTGAAGAGACTCCAGCTGGCAACAGAGGGAAAACAGACGCGTGAGGAAAGTGCTTTTCTGCTTTTGTTTTTTTTTTCCAATGACAGAAAGTTTAAAATAAAGTTAAATGGAACCTGATATATGAAATATAAATATTAGCATTATTGTTTGATTGCTTCATGATGTGGTTTTGATGTAGTGTGAGTTTATTAGAACACAAGTTGCAAAAGGACAAAGAAGGGAAACCAACAGGGAAACCTCAGCTGTGTGTAACAGAGATGGAGTAACGTGAGAAACTCAAGATGCTATAAAATAAGGAAATCATATGACGTCACTGACGTGTAAAAGTCAAATACAAATAAAAAAAAAGAGGAAAAGAAATCAGACTGAAACAGGAACAATACTTAGGACTACAGAACCTGAAAAACCACAAAAGCTTAAATACATATTGGCTCACGGACAGGAAGCTGATAGAAATAGTGCTGACCAAGAAGTTTTGCCTCTATCAGGATAAATCCACAATAAGTGTCTGAAATTTACTTCTCGACTCTCTGAAAAACTGAAGAGGTAGATAAAATCCAAATGTCACACAGATTATTTTAGAGGCCAAAATAGTAGATTGGGCTTTTGTGTCACGTAAATTAAATTAAGTACATTTCATGGAATTCAAGATTTATTATTTAAGTTATTAGTTATTTATCTTTGGTGCAAACACATCAGGTGCACCATCAAGTGTTGTGGACCCTGAGTCCAGAGTTACATTAAAATCAGCAGATCTAAGGCAAACTCTACACGGCACACACTGTTGAGGTTTCCCACTAAAACAGTCTACAGTTAGTTTACTGTTAACAGAGCAGTCTGTCACCAGTCTTGAGACAACAGTACCTCTTTGCTGTGCTGCTTCCTCTCCAGCTCCAGCTCTTGCTCGAAGCCGGTGACCATGCCCTGAAGCCTGGCCTCCGACTGCAGCCAGCGTGCCTCCTTCAGAGTCAGCTCCCCCTCTACGGCACACAGCTGGGCCTCCTGCACACACCCCACAGCCAAACAGATGTACAACATGAAGAAGAGGGCTGTTCCTGCATAAATATAATTTGATCTGCCACCAAAGGAAAATCAGTGGCCTTTAATTCAGTCACTCATGAACTCCAGCATACTTTATAAATAGCAAGAAAGAACAGGAAAACAAGCGGACCTCTGTTAAGTATGGTATATTGTTTTTAACAGAAGTTAAGGCAGGAGGCCTTAAGACCCCTGTTGTTTAATGCAAACCAATCATGCTTCACTCCCTAAAGGCCGATTCTGAACCAGGAGAAACCCTGAAATGTCATTAATTGTTTAATGAATGTCAATGATACTTCCTGCTGATAGCAGTGAACACACTGAGTATGAGCCTCAGGATTGCTCAGTGGCAGACTAGCGAGCTGTTCTCAGGTCTCACTAAGTAACAGTTTGAACACCCCCACCCAGCATTAGCTTATACGGGACATGCAGGCAAAGCTAATGGATCTAAAATGATCAAGAAACAAACAGTGTTTTGACGATACCGTCTCTTTGGTCTGCAGCTTGGCAGCATCCAGCTCTCTGGTCAGACCCTCACAGCGACCCTGAGTTTCTTCAAGCTCTTTGAGAACTTTCTGAAGTTTCTGCTGACATGCAAACAGCTCCTGGGACTCCTGACAACACAAACACACACATATACGAAAAGACAAAGTTGTGGTCAAAAGTTTACATCCACTCATCATTGGCATGAATGTCGAATGACTACAGCATACATTCTTTAATAACTTTAAAAACAAAGAGTGGGCACACAAGTTTGAATTTATTGTGGATTTTCTCTGATCCAAACTAGGTCAAAAGTATACATACAGGCTCAAATATATACTTACATCCCCACTAATATTTGGTTAAATGCCCCCAAGTTGCACTTTGACCAGACACTCTTGGCAGTAACCAGCAAGCTTCTGGCATAATACTGGGTGAATATTTGACAACGCTTTTGGGCAAAATTGGTAGAGTTCATTGAAATTGAGGTTGGTTTCTTGGCACTGATCCAGCCTTTAAATATCATCCACAAATTTTTTAACAGGTTTTAATTAGGGGGTTGGGGAAGGCAAGCTCAATGCTAGCCCACTTTATCCATTTCAAAACCAGTTTTGATCTGAGTTTGGAGTAATTTCATCTGTCTAGATGTTGATTTGAGGTTAAGTTGAAGAACTTAGAGATAGTCCTCCTTCTTCATTATTTCATTCACTTTGAGCAATGAACCAGTACCACAGGTGGAAAACAGCTCCACAGCATGATGCTACCACCACCATGCTTGAGAGATGGTATAGTGTTCTTAGGTATGAAAGCTCCAAGTTTACTCCTCCAAACATACTTCTTATCATTGTGGTCTCAATCTGTTTCTTCTGACTAGAAGGTATTTAGCTCATCTATGTGGGCAGCTGCAAATTTCAGTCGGGCTTGAAGGTGTGATGCTGAAGTTCCAGCAGTTTCCAGTTCATAGTAGGCTTCAGCCTTGGTGGTTCCTGAACATCCAAACCAATTTCCTCTCACCTGAGAGTGACGGTTTCGGTCTTCTTCCAGACCTTGACAAGTTTGAATAACTTATATTTACCTACAATTGTTTGAACTGAATTTGCAGTTGTGTAGACCTTCTTAACTTGTGCAAATCTACAATACTCCTTCTTAGATCTTCTCTGATTTACAATCCAATGAGTCCTGTCACACAAATCCATTTAATGGTGGACAAGAGAAACTAGCAGAGGTCAATCATGATCACTAATGAGAAGTTGATAGTTGATAGAAGTTGTTAAGTTCAAAGACAGGAACCAGTTATTAAATATTTTGGTGAGTCTGTATTTATTTGAGCCCGTGTGTATACTTTTGACCTTGTGTGAATTAGAGAAAATGAAAAGTAAATTGAAACCTGTGCACCCAATTTTTGTTCTTTCAAGTCATTAAAAGTGTATGCTGTATGATCACTCCGTCCTGGAACCAGAGCAGTTCAAAAAAAATCATTAAAAACCCCAAATTACTATGACTAGTGTATGTAAACTGTACATCAGCACAGTGCGTTATCTAAATCATACCAATCCCCACAACCAACACCAAATTCAGCAGTGAGTTCATTTTCTAACTCTATAACTGACTCTAAACTAGATCTGTACATCTCTTCAGAGCAGCTGCTTCTGTTTACCCAAAGTACGGCATGAAAATTAGATTTATGAAGTAACAACACAAAATAAATGCAAACATAAGGTACGCAAACATTTGTGGAACTGACTGTGTTTGATTAACATCTCATATTTAAGCTGCTCCATATCCAAATATCCTACAGTTTAATCTAGCAGCAAACAAGTTGATGAAACATGTAGCACAAAAAGACTTTCTATGAACGATGCAAAAAGGGACGTAAACATCATTCTGTGTTTTGTTTTCTTAGTGAGAAGAAGCACAGAAAACACTGTCAGTCCATTCATTCTATTTTCCCATTCTTTTAATGCCGGTCCAACTGAAAAATATCTTTCAAGGCAAACCCAGTGACACACTTGCTCTGAGCTCTGACCTTCATGTTTCTGTCAGTGAGCTCCCTCTGTGCGTCCCTCAGCTCTCTCTCTCTGGCTTCCAGGCTCTGCTGCAGAGACTCCACCTTCCTCTCCAGCTCCTGCTTGTGCTCTTTGATGGCCACGTCCAGTTGGCCAAGCTGAACATAACAGGATGTCAAGAAAGAGGAAAATGATGAGTCATGGCAAAATATGGTGCGGATTAAATGAACTGTACATCAGCTATGTTTTCGTGCGTCTGGGATGTACCAGCTTTGCTCTCTGTTGGAGCTCCCCCTGTCTTTCCCTCAGGGCGTTGTCCATGTCTAAAACCTCGTGAGTTCTCTCCTCCAGCTCCCTTTGGGTCTCCCTGTAAAGTCATACACACAAATACTTAGAGCATAAAAATCATTATTAAATGTTAAACAGCAAATTATTTTCTCTGGATAAATACACAAAAAAAGATCTCATCTGAGCACATAACACCATGCTCTCACCTCAGCTGGACAGTCAGTTTTTCCACTGAGGCTTGCCGCTCATCTGAAACCTTTTGGGTTCTCTGTAAAATATCCTTGAGTTCCTGTAGTTGCTTCAGAGTGTCAGCCAACTCGTTCTGCACCATCTGCAGCTGCCCCTCTAAGATTTCGACTTTCTGAGAACAGCTGCGCCGATCTGCCTCACTACGATTAAGCTCCTTCTCCAGATCCATAACTAGGAGGGTGAGAGGTTTGTTAAGTTGTGTTTGTGTTAATGCTCCTAGTATTTAAACAAGATAAAAGAATTCCCCCAAAGCTATGAAGAAAAACAAACACGTCTTACCAATGTCATTCTTGCTGATGAGTTGGCTCTTTATGTGCTGCAGGCTCTCCTCCATACAGCTGATCTGAGAAGTCTTAACACCGACATCCTTCCTCAGACGCTCCAGCTCTGATTCCTTGGACACTAGCTCCTCCCTGCACTTTTTCACCTCTAATGTGAGATGTCTGCAGACAAAAACAAAAACAAAAAAAAACAAATTAAAAAAAACCCAACCATTATCTTGCAGGAAATTAGGCACACTTGCACAGTTTTATAAGATTTAATTCAGCACAGCTGGAAAGATGTCCATGTCTTGGGAGTGGGAGACCCTCCAGAATTTTTAGAAACTAAACCTGCTCAGCTCTGCTCATTTTCTTGGTCCTTTTAAAATGAGAACTGTAATGAAACTTTAACAAACCTCCATACAAACTGCATTAAACAGCTACAAAAGTGAATGGCTGTTACGCCCATAATACCAAGCTTTGCATTTTAAAAAGCAAACATGGTTCTTATACCTAAAACAAGAGCTATAGTTTCTCTCATTTTAGCTTTGCTCACCTCACAGACTCGGAGAGCTGTTCATTCTGCTGGTTTATCTCCCGCAGCTTCTTCTCCTTCACCTGATTATCTTCCTGTCTCTTGCTTAATTCTTCCTGCAGAGACACTCGGGCTCGTTCCAGCTGCTGCTCCAGACCCGACACCTACAGGCAGAGAGTACCAACAACGAAATACACTTTGATTTGAATTATTGTTATTCCCCATCAGTAAAAATCAACAGCAAACTGTTACAATTTTAAAGGCACTAAAGGAGGCCAGTTTAAGCCTTAAGGAACACTTCCAGGTTTTTTTTCTCTTTCATTTTTTTTGTCCGTTACTCAGATCAGGTGTTTATCTACAGAGGCTCCACACAGCTCTTCCTGTTTGTTGTGAACCCAGTGAAAGAAGCAGCAAAAAAGTGCCAAACCATAAACAGAATCACAGTCTTAAACTGCCCTCTCCTCTCTTTACCACGGCATGGAGCAGAATTAGAAAGTTATCGATGAAACGTGTCTAAGAAAAGGTCTGAATATTAGGGTGCAGTCACTTTTATGTGTGTTCTGAAGCTGTGTAATCTTTAGCATTTTCCATACATTCAACTAAAAATATGACAATAACTCTGTTTTTCTAAACAGTCCCCAAGCAGCAAAAAGGCTAAAGATACAATGAACTTTACATGCAATTTTCCAAACCTGCACTATGGGATACTGTATTGAAGTCACATTAATGATTAAGATTAAAAAAAAAGAAGTACCACTTATAAATACAAAGCATAAATTACAATAAAACAAGTATGCAAAATGCATTTTTCCCCAAGTTTACCTTCCAAGTGAGAAGGTTTTCGCTCCGTCTTAACTCACCTGCCTGTGCAGGTGGCTTTGGCTTTCCTCCAGCTCAGAAACACGAGCGCTGCTCTCTGTGAGCATGGTCTGCTGCTGCTGGAGAGAAAGCTGCAGCTGCAGGTTCTCCTCGCTGGAGCTCTGACAAACCAGAGTGGTGCTGTGAAGCTTCTCCTGCAGAGAGGACACCTGAAAAGTAGAGAAGGAGTGGAGAACATGTGCCTTAGAAGTAGGTTTTGGATGAATTTGCATGAGTTTTCCTGCATTGTGTCCAACACTGTACCTTCTCCTTGTTCTTCTGCAGCTCGGTCTCATAGTTCTTCTTCATCTCTTCTATCTGCTGCAGGTATGAGTTCATCTCTTTTCTGCATGCTGACAGAGACGACTGCAGCTCACACACCTGGTGTAGAAACACATTGGTAACTGCAGTTGTTGATGTGGTGTGATTCCTGGCTTGTTCTAGAAGTTTATGTCCAGTAAACCAAAACTTTTATCAGTGTTATCTGTACAAACCTTGGCTGAGGAGTGAGCTGCCTGCTCTTTGAAACTCTGGAGAAACTCCTCATTCTGTCTGACTTCCACCTGCTTCTCCTGAAAATAATATAATTTCAGGTTTTTCATTCATAAACAGCATATGTACTGTGATACATGTCTATTAAATGGTTCTCCGACTTCTACTGTCTACATGTCTTCTTCTGAAACAGAGGATGCATTTGTGGTCTTATGCTACAAGTGTTCTGACCTGTGTTAGCTGATCTAGAGAGTTCTGCAGCAACAGAGCTGCTCTCTGAGCTTCATCTCGCTCCCTCTGGAGGGAAGTCAACTCCTGCTCCATCTCTGCCACCCGAGGCTGAACCTCTTCCAGAGACAACTGCAGCTGCAGGAGATAGAAAATAATCTTACTACAAGGAATATTCCTGTGCAGATTATCTCCATCTTTCCTGCTCTTTACCCTTTGGTTGCAGCACATTTAATATTACGCAGTATGAATAAATTCATAATACAGAGGTAAAAGACAAAGCTGAAGATCACCATTTGTATTCTTTGTTGCTGCTCTGTGAATTGGTGAGAATGAGACTGTTGACACTTTTCCAGAGACTGCTGATACTCTCGTTGCTTTTTGGTCAGCAATGTCTGGTAATGCTGGGCGCTGCTGGTCTTCTCCTTTGATCAAAATGAAAAAAGAACCAAAGTTTGATTTGCTGTTGACTTTCTGCAGGTAGAAAAACTACATTTGAATCATAACCGTGTACCTGTAATTGAGTCTCCAGCTCAGTGTTTTTCAGTGCAGCCAGACTGTAGGCTGAAGTCTTCTCCTGTAACTGCTTTTCCAGTGCGGCAACTCGTGCCTTTTTCTTCTTTAACTGAGTTCAAACAGACAGTTAATCTGTAAGTAACAGTCATGACTTTTGAAACTTGGAACAAAAGCTTACTGAGCTATAAAACTCGCTGTACACTACAACCTAGTGATTTATTACCTAAAATACTATACTATACTACACAGCTGCATGCAAAGGGTACATTTGGGTTGAATTGTTTCAATAAAACAATCAGTAAGTAGAAATAATACTGTATGTGCTACACTGTTGTTAGCACTGGTGTGTGTGGAAAAAATAAGAAAAAGTGTGTTACCTCTTTCTCTGTGTCTGTGGCTTGTTTGAGTTTGTCCAGCAGCTCTGTGTGGAGGCTCTGGTAGTGGGAGGCTCTCTGGGCCATGGAGCTCTGCAGGGAGGAGATTTCCTCCTGGGCCCTGCTCAGACGATCCTGAAGCCGCTCGATCAGGTTGCTCTGTTTCAGCCGCTCAGCTTCCTTTGACTGCAGCACTCGCATGAGCTGTTGGTAGCCCTCGCCTGCCGGGATTAACAGAGAGGACTGGAGTCGATACATTTTTCTTTCTTTCTGTTTTTTTGGGCATTTTTATGGATGATGGATGATAAATAGTGGAATTTATTTTTAGCTTTACATTCCTTTTAAAACATCAAATCATTAACTAGTTCATAATTTATTCATTAAACTTTGTTTTTAGTCACTCCCTTTAAGGGTTCACCACAGTGGATCATCTGGCTCCATCTCATCCTAAACCTTAGCATCCTCTCCTCTCTGCATGTCCTCCTTCACTACACCCACAAGCTTTAGCCTTTTTATTTTTTAGATTAAATAATTTTAGAGGCTGGTTTTAAACTCGTGCATCGTTAAACTACATACATGAAGTGCAAAGAAGAATGCAGAACAAATCTTTCTCTCAAATAAACTGTTAGTAATCAAAAAATAATTTTGCTCTCGGTTTGAAAAAAAGAAGATGAAGAGTATGTTGCAAGTATGAAATGATTAATCTGATTGAGCCTACCTGGCTTTAGCTTCATCAGGTGTGCGGCTCCCGTATAGTCCACTGGGGGCAACATGCAAGGGCTGGCACAGATTTGCCCCAAAGTACCCTTTAAAGAAAAAAAATTTAAAAATGTGTGACAACAGTAACCATGTCATTGTTTTGCACGATCAGCAATAGGGCGACTTGTTTTGAAGAAGCAAATAAAATAATCACGTAGCACAACCTTGATTCAAAAACTGGGTAAGAACACAAACGACACACACAGACGTCTCCCCACCTCTCGCAGATGCAGCAGGGCCAGTACAGCCTCCAAGCTGGCCAGCTCTGTCTGGCTCTGCTGAGCCTCTTTCTGGCTTTGGGCGACCCTCTGCTCCTGGCTGTGGGTCACAGTCCGCAGGTCTTCTAGTTCCCTGCGCAAAGAGGCCACATCCCTGCACTCTGCACCTCGCTCCATAAGCTGCCGCTCCAGGTGCGACGCTTTACGTCCAGCCTCTTCGATTTGGGCTTGGAGGCTAGCGGCCGCAGCCTTAAACTGTTTCACCTCCTCCATCAGCTGACTGCGAGATAGACGAGGAGAACCGGTGCAGATTAAACATGCTATGCAAGCACACAGAAGTTTTCTTATAAAAGACAAAATCACAACTTTTATGATTATTAGAAATCCTGCAAGCACTCAAAGAACTACATAACAATGCAGTTGAATTAAAAGTACCCAATTGTCTGTCTCTGTTCTGCCTTCTCCCTCTCCAGCTCAGTGCACTTCATCTCCAGCTCCTCTTTCTCTCTGTCACACTCTATGAGACTTTCTTTTAGTTTGTTTTCACTCTCCATCACCTGAAAACCACAAACCAAAACACATTTCTGTTGTTAACATGCAAGTAAAACTGTGTTTTTTTTTTTAGTTTAAATCAATCAATATTTCAATAAACACACCCTTTTAAGCTTAATGGAAATTGTAGCCTTATAATCTTTGAAGGCTTCTTTGAGCTTCTCTGCATTTTCAAGCGCTTGATTCCTCTGTTGCTCTGCCCTGCAAGGCATGGTGTTGCACATGCATTAGTAAAATACAGTAAATAATTCAACTAAACATAAGAAAATGTGATGCCCAATACAGACAGTCATACAGACAAAAGACACAGTACCAGATTGTTTTCTTTTATTTTCACTCATATTTTAAACTGTACTGATAGAAATCATGAGCAGAGCTGAGCCTGGATATAAGCCCACCGTTTTCCTAACGCTGTCTTGTTTTCCAGCTCCTCCCTGAGTGTGCTCAGCTCTTCAGTAAGAGTCACTACCACAATGTCACTGTGAGCTGCAGCTTCCTGACAACACTCTGCCCTCAGCTCTGCTGCCCTGGGAAAAACAGACAATACAGGTTATGCTGTTAATGCTAAAATTAAAGACACAGTTTCAAGAAACAAAAGGCAAACGTAGTAAGTAAATCTTGAAAAGCTAGAATAAAGAGCCACATTTCCATCCAGAGTGAACTTGTTCTTTTGGGGACCTTTTTCTGAAAGGTTCCAGCTTGACTGTCTTTGCCTTTCTTTTGAGTTCTGTCTCTCACACTCACACTCACACACACACACACACAAAAACAGGATAAAGGATAGCTGTGGCTTAGAACAGAGCCACAAATAAAAATATTTTATTTCTCTGATTTACTACTTTGTTTTCTAAGATGTCGCTTCCTCCCTTTATTCACTTTCCTCTCTCTCATTGAGCACAGACAGCAGGGCCCAAGTTGGAATGATGTGTTTAGAAACACTAACAGACAAGTTCTGCGGTAAACCTTAAAGTAAGTTAACAGATTTTTTTTCAAACTACTGCAGAATCAGATAAGACACACTGGCTGAAATGCTACAAGTAGACTTTAAACTGTTCAGCACTCCCAAGTTTCTGAAGTTTTACAACCCACTAAACTTCATTTAGAATGTGGTCCACATGACAGAAACAGCAGAGAGGCCATTGTCCCTGGAAAGGTGCCTGCAGTGGAAATAAGCTTGGCCCAGGAGGAGTACGGCCAAGAGAAATTATATCAAAGGTCCATCGGCAATTCTAGTTTTATAGTCGCAACTTCAAAAAAAATGGAATATTATGTAAAAAGTAAATAGAAACAGAATGCAATGATTTGCATACTTATAAATCCATATTCTATTTTATTAACAATAAAAACGCATTAAGTGTTTAAACACTGAAAATCGACCTATTTGAGAAAAATATTAACTCATTTTGAATTTGATGCCAACAGTATGTCTAAAAAAAGTTGGTAACTGTGCAGCAACCCCCTTCTTTAACAACAGTCTGGAAACATCTGGAAACTGAGGACACCAGCTGCTGGACTTTTGGGAGAGGAATGTTGTCCTGTTTGTTCTCATCTTTGCCTGTTCCAATTTGTTCTAGTTTTCATTTCATGATGCTCCAAATGTCTCCTGAAATATGCACGGCCTTCCCTTCTAAATGGGAGCATATGTTGCTCTACAACCTGTATATACACCTTTCAGCACTGACGGTGCCTTTCCAGATGTGGAAGCTGTTCATTTCACAGCCACTGATCCACCTCCATGCATTCAAAGATGGCTTTTGATGGCTTCACCTGACCACAAACAGTTTTCCATTTTTCGTTAGTCCATTTGATGAAATATTCACAGTCTCACAACTTTACATTAAGGAACATTATTCTGAAATTCTTCCACAATTTGTAGATGATGTTTTTGTTTTGTTTTTTTCAGACTGGTGAACCTCAGCCTCTCTTTTTATGCCCAATCATGTTACACACCTGCTCCCAACTAAACTGACTGTAAAATGTTCCTCCAGCTGTTTCTTTTCAGTACCACTTACTTTTCCACCCATTTGTTGCACGCATTACAAATTTTTTCAGATGTGCTGCTGCCATCAAATTCAAAATGAGCTAATATCTTTCATAAAAATCACTTTAAATGCTTGAGCTATGTTTTTTTATGTTCTGTTAAGAATAAAAACCTTGTGGATATTTCAGTCAATGACATACTTAAGTTCTTTGGCCTGAGCCTCCAGCTCCACTTCAAGCTGACGAATCTGTTCACTCATGACCACCACATTGTTGTGAACCCCAGCCCTAGGGCCCCTGAGGTAGACCTGCAAAAGAACACAGATAACCCATGTATACACTTTCTGCTAGTTATTACGGGAGACTTGTCATATCATATTTGACATTTCAAGGGAAAAAAACCCTGAAATCTAACACTAATTTAACACTGCATTCATCTGCAGCAGACTAACCCACAGTCTTTAAAGATTTAACAAGCTCCACTTAAAAAAAATTAAATTAAAAATCACATGTGTAATATCATACCTGAGACTTGGGGGTAGCCATTTCATACTGCATTGCATCCAGGTCACTGATGAGCTGCTCATCCTGCAGAGTCAGACGAGCGTTTTCCTGCCGCACACAGCCGATCTTCTTCCACGAAGCAGAAACGGACTCCATCTCTACAGAACAAGTGTTGAATGATGCATGCTACAAACAAAGGCATAACACAGGATTGGACGAGAAACGTTTATTTCTTTACCCTAGAGCTGCTATGTAACACTAGATCTGCTCATTTTTGAACAACTTACTCAGTTTTACGTGTACAGAAAATATAGACCACTAACCAGCCCACACCTGGGTAGTCACCCTTTATGCAAGCAAAACTAGCCCACCAAAATAGTTTCTCTCCATTTATACCTGAGGGAACAGTTACCTAATTCATGGACGTGCATACCTTTATACAGCATGTAACATAGTCCGATGTGACAGGTAATGTGTAAATGATATTCAAACACCTTTTTCTTAGTGTTTCATTCACAAATAACTCCTTTGCCCTTTACCTTCGATTTGGAGGAGGTTGGACCTACGAGCAACAATCTCAGCCGTCCCACAAGATATTATAACATCAGGCAGCCAGGACTGAACCTGTTCATCACCACGGCCATCTGACTGACTGTAGACCATCGAGGAGCGAGAGGAAACCAAGAGAATGGGGTGGACAGCTCGAAAACAGAATCATACTACCTATTTGCAGAAGGTTTCTGTTGCAAAAAACACCAGCTACAGGTTGGGTCTCTGTGATTACTCACCTCAGCTTCTGTGTAGGCTGAGCTCCCTCAAACCGATTAGCTCTTTGCCGATTTAGCTTTCCGGCGCCGAAGCAACATTTACAGCTTGTGTGAACGGTTGAAAAGCTCCAGAAGACCTTTAACTTCATCAGCATGTGGCTATGTTTTAAGTATCCGAGGCTACACCAGCACAACTACGCTCGCTAAATGTAAACAGGGTTGCTCGATGGATCAACAGGTGGCTAGCTCCTTAACCTTATCACTGTTTTCACAGCAAATAACCACCAAACGACCCACAGCGTCAACTTTTTAACTGAAATATTACTTTTTATTGCTCTAACGCTATAAAAGCATAAAATACGCATTTATCGTTTCTACTGTGACAAATCTTTACATGTTACCCAATGCAGATGCAATGAAGGAGAAGGTATCCAAAACAGTTTGTAATTCCTAGTCTCCGCCTACAACTAACAACCAACCTCGCTATTGGGTAATACTGAGTTGTCTGTGAATTGATTGGTGAAGAGGGGTAGCCGCGAACAACGGCGCGTGTGATTGCCGTTAAAGCGTCGATCAGTGTGTGGAGGATAAAAAGTGTCACAGTAATGGCAACAAATAATTTAATTAATCATTAATATTTGTTAAATAAAAATAATATTTGTACCATATCAACTGTATTCAAATGTTCGGTTAAAATTAAATAATCAGTAAATATATTGATTAAAGTTGGAGCAGGAGGTGGCAGAGCTGAAGATGATAAGAATATAATTGGGAGTAAACAGGATGGAAAAGATTAGAAACAGAACAGACAGCTCAGGTCGAGTAATTTCATGAGATTCTTTACACGTGCAGAGGAGCAATAGTGGATATATTTGACCAAAGATGATGAATATGGAGCTGACAGGCAGGGGGAAAAGAGGAAGACATCAGAGAAGGTTGATGGATGTTGTGAATGAGGACATACAGAGGATTAGTGTGACAGAAGAACATGATGGGGATAGGATGGGATGGCAGCAGCTGATCCATAAATATATATATATAAAGATTAAGTTTGGGGGCTTTTTTACAATGTCAGAAGGAGAGAGGTACTGTGGGACCGCCTCCCACCTCCCGCCGCTTGGCAGCCCCACTGTGGCCTCTCCTTCTGAAACAAAAAACAACAGGTTGTTGAGGGAGACTTTAATAGAGGAATACTAACTCTTACTATCATATCCAGTATGGAAAAAATCTGTATAAATTTAGCATAATGTATTAGTTATTCATTTGAATAATCCAAGTATGCAAACTAAATATCACAGGAGATCATATGAGATCACAAAACCCTGACAAGGTCCAGTTCAGAGAGACAGGTTTAGCAGAGGTAAAGCCTAGAGGACAGCTAGCAGCTGCACCCATGAATGTCAGTACCCACCTGTCACAAAGATCAGCCTTTCCATGCCTGACTCTGCATAACTGTAAGCACTGAAGAATTTTAAATGATGAGTCATCTAAAGAAATCATCTTGTGCACAGTTGTTATAAAGGGAAAAATAAACATTTGCTGATCTGCCCCCGCCCCCCATAATTTCAACGTTATGAGTAAATTAATGCAGGTATGAGAATCAGACCTCGGCTGTTGTTGTCTCATACTGTTATGTCCCTGTCTGTGGATCGTTTTCCTCTTGCTTTTTGCCTGTATTTTGTACTTTTGACTTTGTATTTTTTTATTGAATTTGTTTGTCAGGTGTTTTCAAATATGCCTATTAAAAAACTATATTAAAAGGGGTGGGTTTAAAAAAAAATGTGATTCAAATCTGTTTTAGCTTGAATAAAACGATAATGATTCATTAAATCCTGAATCGACTTTTAAATATGTTTTTTCCAGAAGCGCCAGAATCTCAGGTTAAAGCTCACAAAACTATTTCAACAACCACCAAACTGCTAAAACAGTCCTTCATGTTTTTGTTTTATCCTCAGTTACTTTGACACAAATGCATCTGCTGTGACGCTTACACCTCTGATGAAGTCTCACAAGTGTCAGTACTGTTAAATGATCAGAATCAAAATATTTCTGTGAATCAAATTTGAATCGATTATAGAAATCAGTGGCGATGCCTAGCCCTAGTTACCACAGGTGAACCTCAAAGTGGGGCTAGCTCCCAGAAATAAAGCAGATAAGAGGACACCGCAGATGATCTTTCTCTCTTGCTGTATATTTTATAAATACCTTTTTAAACACTCGTGGTCCTACCGTGAGTGCATGTGGCAGTTAGACATGAGAAACAGGACAGTTGAAAATATCTGACTTTATTAATCCTTTAACAAAACAGGTTTTCAAAAATCACATCAACCTATATAATGATGTATAAAAATGTAATAAGAAAAATCTCAAAAGACAAAGCTGACATTACATGTATGTTCTTTGGCTACAGAAGCCTGCTGGAAGCCAGTGGTAGCAACATGTCGGCTGAGACACTGACTGAGTAGAGAGTAGCTTGAAATACACTGACTATACCCCTACAAAGAAGACATGTCAGTGTCTGTCTGTTTTAACAAAAGCAGAAACATCTCCAAAAAGAGATACCAACTGAATACTCACCTATTGCAATGATATACAGCATTTTATATTCCAGTGATTGTGTTATGACCCAGTTTAAAACAAGTAGGTTCTGCAACAGACCACAAATGAGACTTATCAAAAACTTACATATGGAAATATGGTCAAAAGTAATGACACATGGAGGGTTGTCTTAAAAAATATATATATATATATATATATAATAAAATACGGACGAGCAACACTATGAGAACAACTTACACTAAATCCTCCTGCCACACAGCGAAGAGATCTATGCATTGCAGTGACATTTTTGGGGCATATCCTGAGTGTGTAGACCACAAGGTGAACTTGACATGAAAGGAAAAAAACAAACAAAAAAAACCCAAAAAAACAAGTGCAATGTTTTTTGTTGCACACGCGCGCGCACACACACACACACACCAAAAAACTGAGAGCCTGAGTAAATGATCATAACGATGAACTTTCCTTCTGTTGAGTCATGCGGTCCAGTTAAATACTCCTGGTGGGTATATAACATTCATTTTATGCAGGATTTTATTTAACTATCAGACAAAATTTAAAAACAAAAAACAAAAAACAAGTTAGGTTCTTTAATTCAAAACACTTTAAAAAGGAGATTTATGTAGACAAAAACAAAGTGACACAATTTACCAAGAATGCCCTTATACATGGGCTCGTCAATTTTAGAGATTAATTATAAGAATCCCATGTTTGAATTTAAACTATTAGGAGTAGACAAATCAATTTTTAAAAATAGAGAACGTTACCATACATGACAAATACTGCCTTGTACAAGCTGAAATGCTCCAACTGTTACTGAAAATGAGCTGGCGACCTAACGGATATTCCATCAACTTCATGTGTGAAGCCCCGCTGAACAGAAAAGTCAAGAGACAGAACAAGTAGAAAGGGTAATAATCAATGTAGTATACTTCTATATAAAACAATAAACATTTGCAGCAGCACATCTCTTTTGCTTCGAGTTTCTCCTTAACCGCTCACGAACGAGCACACTTTCCAACACAGAGCTGAACGATATGCCTGCCAAAGGCACTGAGAGGTACTCGTAGCTGGGACTAGAGAGAGACGGGGCACAACTGTGGGTGCAGATTATTATTTACCTCATTTGGTAGGGGGAGAGGGAAAAAAAAAAAAAAAAAAAAAAAAAAAAAAAAGGATTAGTTAATAAAACTTCCCCCTCTTTCTCTTATCCTCCAAGATAACACTTAAAGATATTATTTGAAAAAACAAAAACAACTTTACAGTTATTTTTAACGTGTCTTGAAATGAAAGCATATCACTGGATTAAGCACAATAACAGATCACTGAAAGCCTACAGGTGCAGTATACAGGTCAATGAATTGCCCCTGAATAAAGGGGGCGTTCTCTGTAAACACTCAAACCTGTTAGTTAAAGTTGGAACCACAGCAGCACAAAAATGCTGTTGTGAGACAACTTTGTGCTGTCCATGAAACTGTTTAAACACATATATGGTGTGTATAACTGTAAAAGTCATCCTGGACTGGACTGAACCAGTAGGCTTTACAGTAAGCAGAACTTGCTCCTGTCCAAACTAAATAAAGGCATATAATCAGTTAATGCTCTGAATACACACGTCCTCAGCACAGACATAAACGTCCCACGGGTGCTGGTGAAAAGTTAGGAGTGACGAGCGACACGTGACAAACCTATGAGGCAGTGACTCCTTCCCACTCCACCAAGTACTGCACCTTGCCATCAAGGGTGACCCGTCGGGCCAGGACTTTGTACTTCTCCCCGCAGGCCAGACGCCCCGCTGCTCCAAAATAGTTGCTGATGGAGCTCTTTAGGTGGGTGAGCTGGCTGTTGGGGTCCATGCCGTGAATTATGTCTGCAGAGTGAAGCCCTGGGAGGGAGTTCAACAACTCTGTGGCTGAGGGGTGTGGGTCTGCGTAGCTGGGAGGGGGGATGTCTGGGGTGGGGGCTGGGGGACCCTTCGTGGCCGTCCACGTTTCCGTTTTAAAGGTGGGGGGAAACAGGCATGACAGGGGCTGCTGTACGTGTCTTGTTGGAGCTGCAGAGGCTGGAGGGTGTTTGATAGGAAAAAGAGGAAGTTAAAAAAAAATGCTGTTAATTCAAAGAGCAACAATAAAAAACAGACTACAGAATAATTAGGAAAACAAGACTTAAAAGGTCTACAGCCATGCAAGTGTCTGAGTACCCAGCACAATTCTACTTTCAGTGCAGTGCAAACATCAGGCAGGCATACCTGGACTGTCTTGAAATGCTAGTTGAGGTAGTTTCTGAAGTGCTCAGGGTACCAATGGATTCCACATCTGAAGTTTTTAAAGACAGCAGAGACCCGTCACTCCTGGTGGTTTGGGGGAAAGTAAAAGATTAAAACATTATGCTTCTTTTTATGTTACAGTGAATCAAGCAAATCAAAGAATAAACACATTGTGTTTGTGATTGATAATTCAATTTGCTTTTGCCTGAATCTTCACCCTAACAAAGCTGAACAGTTCTGATTGCTTTAGAACTACAGTTTAAAATTGCCCACTTACTTGACAGATGTAAAGTGATCCAATGCATGGGGCTCTAACGGTGGAGGTCTCCTGATTTCCTGTCAAAGCAAAGGAAAAAACCCCAAAAAGATGGTTTCTTCTCATATAACACCAACAGTAAATGTCTAACACCTATACAAAATAACCGCAAAAATACCCATCCCTCCATGCACACACCCCAGCTCACGCCCACTAAGACACACACACACACACACACACACACACCTGGGACAAGGGCTCACTGGAGCGTTGTGGTTTAGCCAGAGTCTCCAGAGAGCGTGCTCCTTGCTTCCTCTTTCTCTTCTTCTTTTTCTTCTTCTTCTCTGTGCCATTGGTGAGAGCACTGGGACTTCTAGAGCAACAACAAACATTCAGAACAGTTTTACATATAAAAGGCAGTTGTGCCTGAAATAACAGTGAAACTGTTAGGCAGTTCATGTGTTATGTGAACTGTTAGGACACCCTTGAAAATCATCTCAAAAAAGGGAAATTAATCTATAGATGAGGAGAAAATTCTTAGCCACCCTATGAAATTTGGAAAACTTTGTCTTTATTTATTTATTTTTAAACAGAGCAAGAACTTTTCAAACATCTTTCTAAACATATTCTTTAGAAATTAATAACAGAATGATTTCAGGAAAAAAAAGACCAAAAAACCCACTGCTGTGCAGTGATCAACTCTGTAATGCTCAGTTTTGTAAAACCAAGTTAAAACTGTGGGTTATCTTCCAATTTACACACAGAATAAAACCTTTGGTGAGGATTTGAGCTTCACTTGAGAACAAATCATGCCAAAAGCAAAAGAAATCAGTTTAAACTTGAGAAAAAGAATTCATCCTCAGAAAGAAGGAAACAGATATTCAAAATTATCACAGCGTTTCCAAGTATCAAGAACTGGAGTGAGAAGTACCATCAAGAAATTCAAAGAGCCAAACAGTAGAACAGCCTGGCAGAGGTAGGAAATGAAAGATTTCAACAACTTTGGAAAGAAAACTAGTGAGAGATGTGTCTGAAGGCTCCAGAATAACTGCCAAGACACGAGTGCATGACTTGGCCAAATCAGGAATTGTAGTCTCAACGAAGACGATCACTGGAACCCTGCAAGGTTTCAGACCAAGAAGAACTCCATTTTTGCAGAACAGACACTTTCAAGACAAACTGAATTATGCCAAGGACAAGCTGGAGAAAGTTGCATCCTTTGGTCAGGTTAGATTAAACTAGATCTCCTTGACCACAGAGATGCCGGTTATTTTTGGAGAGAAGGGAGAAGCACAAAACCCTAAGAACACTGTCCCCACAGTGAAACATGGAGGTGGAAGTTTTATGCCGTGGGGATTTTTCAGTGTCTCTGGATCTGGGATTAACATCAAGGTCGAAGGGATAATTAAGGAAGGAAGATGTGAAGATTTTGAAAGAAATCCTCAAGCAGTCAGCAGCAAAACTGAGTCTTTGCTTCGTCTTCCAACATGACAACGACCCACAACACACGTTGCTCTTGGTAAAGAACCACCTCCACAAGACCAAAATGAGCTTTACTGACTGGCCTGCACAAAGATCTGACTTGAATCCCACTGAAAATCTGTGGGGCGAACTAAAGACCAACATCCATTTGAGAAGATGATCAAATCTGGAGGAGCTTAAGAGATTTACCGAAGAAGAATGGAGTGGGATTGCTCAGGAGTCGTGTGCGAGACTTGCTGTTATCAAGCAAAAGAAGGATAACTGAATATTAGCAACAGGGGGGCTAATATCAATCCTGCTAGTTTTGGTGAAATAGTCTTGTATCATGTGCAAAGAAGAATAATTTCATAATTTGGAAAAACTAAGTTATAAATTCCTCACTCTGTTTAACAGTAGTTGGAAAATAGTTCACAAAAATGGCATTTTTATAGGGGGCTAAAATTCTGTCCTCATCTGTACATCACAAGGGGCGTTGTTTTTGTTTTAGACTAAAACAAACAAACAAAATGCTCTTATAAATACATAAAAAAAATCCCACTGTTAAATTAAATTAACAAGGTAAGGGGGCACAGCTAAAAAAAGTTTTTTTGGTCCTTTACTTCACCAGTCTAACGCCAGCACTTTCTAAATTGTGCATGTAATGATGAACTATAGAAAAATAAATAACAGGAGTTTTGTTAGCAAATAATGATCTCTCTTCTACTATAGGTTGTATATAAAAGATGGAGAGGCTTCAAGGTAAAGTGGTGAAAAGTGAAGCCAATGTGAACCTGGCCATTCTTTCTAATGGCCAGCAGGGGGAGACTCCTGTCACTGCAAAAGATGTCACACTATATGAAGTCTATGACCTTGTGGCTCTACATCTCATTTTATTTATGACTTGACTAACGATTTCCCGACAGGTTTATGTTTCAGTCACTAGTTTCAAGTCTACTAGCTTCAAGACTACAACATGAGATATGACATAAACAATGATCCCATTTTGAGTCAGATCAAACATAAAGCAGCGCACAGTGACCAAATAGATTAAAAGTATGACGGTTCACTGTCCTCAACTTTTCACTCAGCTCCTCTGAGTCTTGTTTCAAAAAACACAACATAGCAAGGAGCACCAAACACAAGGGTTCAAAATGCTATTTCAGAAACCAAGGGGGGGGGATGTCACAACGGCTAGGTCCATCTTTTATAGACAGTCTACGGGCTTAATGGTGACATGGTGGTAAAGTAGGGCTTTAAGAAACAGGTACTGTGTAGATCCTGTTACAAGGTTAAGTTACTTTATTTACTGTTAAATAAACATTTTCATTGAGAAAAAAAGAAAAAAAAAAAAATCTACCTAGGTAACTTTAGTGCCTGCATTTCAGTTATGTGTCACTTCTATTGCACTATAGTACCACTGCGGCTGCTACCACCTTAGAGCAACAGATTCACACTTCAAAATTAGCTTAGCATGTCATCAATGGCAGCACTTCACTGGAAAAAGATAGAAAATGTGTTTCATTTGTATTCATCGAAACTGATCCCGGCAAGGTGCAATCACCAACATAATGTTCAGTATTTTTTTGGCCCCATAGCATCATAAATATCTTTATCTCAAACTTCCTTGAAAAGTGGCGATACAACTTTCAGGCTCAATCCCCCACCACTACTCTACATTACGTGCTCTAAGCTCCTCCCACCAGACAAGCATAATCATTATAAGTACTGACAATAAGCAGATGCCAACTTTTTGCTTTTATTCTCGATCTCTCTTTAGATCTCCCTACATGGACCTGGCATTAATGAGTTCTATACAGGATCAGGTTAACACAGTATCCAGTGGGCACCTTTAACTTTAGGGAATCGACACGTTTCATGTCTAACCTGATGGCGGACAGTGCTTTAGTGGACTTGCATCCCTTGATGGTTATCTCATGTGAAGCCTTCTCCATCGCTCTGCTGGTTGGCTCGTCACAGTTGGGGGGAACAGGAGGAAAACGGATCCTCAGGCCAAACAAGTGCTTCTTTTTCTTCACCTCCTTTCCTGACATGAACCTGGAAGATGGTGAAAGGGTGCCCATGTAAAAAACATGGAGTCTGTGCAAATACTGGGAGATATTTGAGGCACTTTGATGTTGTCATCAGCATAACGATTTCAAGAGCATCAGATAAACTTACATGCAGCTATTATTGTTAAGCGCCTCCAGAACATTTTCATATCGCTCTGATCGTGGAGTGTTGGCGAGCTGTAGACACAGGAAAGACATTGTACAAGAAAAAAGTTAAATATTTAAAAATATAAATGGGGGCCAGGTTATTTCTATTATGGAAATAACCCTCTACTAGGATTACCTAACAGTGTGGCTTTCAGACCACCAATCAACCCGATGCAGTAAGCAGCTAAAAACAAAAAAAAACAAAAAAACAAAACAAAAACACTGACTTGTGTGGCTGCCAATTCCTGACATCCTGTGCCAAATCTAACAAGTAAACATGGATGGGACATGAAATCAAATATGAATAACAGAAGAAGAAAAAAAAAAAAATCTGTTGGTTTACAATTGGTCCCTGGTGCATTACATAACTTATCCTTACCTCCCCCAGCTGCAGCAGCTCCCAGTTATCATTGATGTACACCATCAGGTCCATTTCTGAGTCAAAGTACTTCTTCTTGTGGATCACACTCAGGTTGTAGAGGCTCAGGTGTGCGACATCCTTCCTGAAATATTTCAGTAAATACTGTTTCTTTCAGTCTGTCTTAAAAAAATAAATAAATACTAATATAAAGACACCAAATATGTTTGCTGGAGTCACAAGATTTAATTACAGAGGTGGAGTAAAAGTTTATTACAGCTCTCTAGCCCTGGGCATCAAAGGTGGCAGAGCTTTTAAGAAGAAGAGTAAATGCATGCTTGTGTAATTTAATATGATAAAAAAGCCAGCTGTGTGTGTCAAAGTACAAGTTCCTCTTACCAGCTGAGAGGCAGACGGCTGAGGTACTCCGGTCCACCGTTGCAAACGGAACAAACAAACACATAAAACCTGAAGGCAAAAATAAAAAAGACCTCAGGCTACAAGAACACAATATAAAGTTTAACATAAAAACCTAGCTATGCTCTAGCTGACTGTCCACTGAGACACGTTTCTTTTTACCATTCTGTTTGTGTGCACGCACTTTTTCCAAAACTTTACTTAAAAACTGAACATTACCCAGCAGTATATTCACCATCATTTCAAGACCCATTTTAATAGGCTGCCCTTGTTCTCCAAAGCCACACTTTTGCAGGCCATTGGGGAGCAGACTTGAATACGTACAACAATACAGTCAGGATCCACTGTCGAGTGTAAAACATTTACATTAGAAGCAGTAAATATGGTCACCTATCTCCGTAGAGCATTGGCATCTGTAAGCAATGAAGACAGGCTTCATGGAACCATTGCTGACACATGTTGCACTGCAGCATCTTCAGGTACCAGCTGCAAGCAAACAAAATATGAACATTATAACTTTCGTGGACATGGGAACATTTCCATCCAAGCTCTTCACTCTTTCCAGAAGATGCCATGTCACTCACTCTCCTGGACCGCCACAGTAGCAGTAGCACTGCTGGATGTTGGTTTTGTGGCCGTGGTCCCACACCAGCTCCTCCAGCACATATGGGAAGGACAGGTGTAGCTCCATGTGCTGCGGCTCCTGCTGTTCCTGCTGCAAAAAGCCTTTAGCAGACGCTCCTCTTCTGTGCGGACCACCCGTCTGCGAACCAAACAAACAAAAAGCATATTTTTCCCACCAAAATAAATACATAAAAATTAAAAAAAAAGAAAATTTTGTAAACACATATAAAGAGGTGCTTTTTAAAGCTGGTAAGCTCTTTAGAAAATTTGAAATTTCTCCATAAATATTTTGGGATTTTCCGATAAATAAATGACCTCAGAATAGTTTAGCCTCATTCACTTAATTGGGTTTTCTTAATCTTGGGACATTTTATTTTGGGATCATAAAAACTTTAAAGCCTCAATCACTTTTATTCACTCCATAGCAATCTATGAAGTCTCTTATATCCACTTTGATTTACAAACAAAGCAAGTAATGCACTCTCCAATACAGACATATGTCATGTTAACAAACTCGTCTAAACCACTTGTTCAAGGTAAATGTTTGACGCATTTCTTCTTAAAGAAAAATCTGTACCTTAGATAGAGAAGTGAGCTCGCACTCTGAGCAAAGCCACTTGTCATCAGAGTCGATGACAGCAGCATCGATGACAGGGGAGTGACACCGCTGGTGGTAGCCTAAAACACAAATGAACACATCCGTAATGGCCAGAGATTAGAGCCCAACAGACGAATAAATAAACTACTGAGACTGGCTGTTTAAATGGGTTATAAATATAATATAAAATAACTGTTTCTGGCTTATGTTGGAACATCAGAGACAATAAATGATACCTTGTCCACATTTGTCACAAATGACAATCTCATTGGGTTCCTCTGAAGTTTCGTCCTGGCATATGGAGCAGACAATGTCATCGTCGTCGTCATCCTCATCATCTTCTTCCCCTAAACAGCACCAAAGTCATGAAGGTAAGCAACTAAAGTTTCAGATCAATGGTGGTATGACTAAGGGTATCATTTAAAGCAGCTTTCAGTTAAACGAGGTCAGAGGAGTACACCGAGTCATCACATGAACAAAAGATGACTCAAATTCACCCAGCTGAAACTAGAGAAAGGTGGCAGGGAAAATATTTTACAACCTGGATAAATAAAATCCAAACTGTCTGGTTATCGGGGGGGGGGGGGGGGGGGGGTAATCACGCTTCCGTGTCACTGAAGGTCTACACCAGGATACTAGAGAGAAGATTCCATCTACTGGCTTAACTTTTGATTCAGCAGGAATAAAGCCGTTTTCATCCTGATTGCGGACAGTTTGCTGCCTTCTTCCTCCTGAGCATATTCGAGGGTGTGGGATGTTTGTAATAACTATGTGTCTTTTCTAGACCCGAAAGGGGGATTTCTATTCAAATCATTTTTTTTATTTTTTTTTTAATGTAGCGCCAAATAACAGCAACAGTTGCCTCATAGCGCTTTATCACACTTGCACAGGAATAGAATTTATAACAAGATTTTGACTGCATCTCATGTGGTGATTCTTTGTCATACTTTTTTAATATATCACAATTCAACTATTGAGATGAGGTTTGAGGTTAAAATAAATAAATAAAAATTATCCCACAAATCGTTTACAGTCAAATGTGACGAATGTGTCTGATCATAGCTTTCATTAATGCTTTATTCATGACCCATCCCATTTAAGAATAAAAATGAAGAATAAGTTTTTCTTAACACCATAATAGCTAAAGGGGCTTAAGTGGAGCGATAGCAGCCCGTCTGCATATTAGCAATGCACTGCGACTGTACTGATACACTCTACAGTTAACTGTCAGTGACAAGAGCAAGAGATAAGTAAGTCCTGGAAGAGGCAGAAAGGTTTGCACAGCACAAATTGTGGATAATTGACTCCCCACCCTCTTTGCACTGGCTTACAGTATCTTTACTGCATATTATCTAGCAATTAAACTAAAATATATTGCACATTTTAAATTTCCCTTTGGGATCAATGAAGCCATTCTTATCCACCTCGAAGCCAACATTCACCTGTTTGAATATCCTTCCAAAGAACCCAAGACTTTGACCGATCCTCAAAAACCACAAAACATCGGTGCTTGTCCCGATCTATCTGAAAAACAAAACAAAGAAAGATTTACTTGTTTCCAGATGCGACAGGAGCAGATTTTGCTGCAAATGACCTATACTGATTTCAGGAGTTTTTCTGCCAACGCTCTCCACACAGTCCGTTTACCTTCATGCATCATCCTCACACTAACCTTTGCGATTGTCCCCAAGTAGAAAAGGCCATCTGACCACCGGGCCAGGACATCCTGTCCCTCTGAAAACCTATCAGACATGCTGTCTTCTCCATACTCTCCCCTGGCAGAAAGGCTTGTGGGGGACAAGGACACAGCCTGCTGCTGCCGCTGCGGGGGATGAGCTCTGTGATGCACAGACAGGTGATCCACAACCCCTGAGTCTCTGAAAAACAGTGCAATACAAGAGAACAGAGGCAGATGTGAATTTAGACTATGGAGCAAGCGGATATGGAATAAGTTCAAAGTTAATTTAGGAGAATTTTTTTTTCTGCTTACTGTAAACAGATTGTAATTATTTATATGTGGTGTATTCTGTTTCCTCAAAAGAATACTAGTACAACTTAATGCATGTTATTGGTATTTTTTTTTTAAACTGATAACAGCTAGCAGAGTAACAGTCCTGTATGTGTAGCCCTCAAACACAAGGATGCATTGTGTGCTTGCAGAAGGGCTTACAAAAGAGAGTGAAACATGGCATTTCCTCTCCACTGGCTTTGAACAACAGGTGATTATACCCATAATTAGTGCTAATTGGTAATTAACCACATAGTCAGTAACATGGCTTCAATGCAATGAAAGACAAAAAACAAAAACCTAACCACCCTTTTAGAAATAAAGACCAATGTACCAATGTACTTACTACTGAACACTTCCATTCCACCACAAGTCTCAGTGACAGCAGATAGTTTGTACATACTAATACAAAATGTCATATTTCTAGCTTCTATTACAAATGTTATTAATTTCAGATATTAAGAAACTATTGGGGTTTTTTCCTTCGCCTTTAAACGCTGTCCTCCAATGCAGGCTTTCCTTTGTTCGGATAATGAGTGGACATATTCAATGCCAGCCACTTAGCAAAGATAAAAAGACAGCTTGGGATGCCGCTGCACGCTGATATAATGTCTTGTATATTAAATAGCTGGCAGCTGGGCGAGCTCAGCAGCGGGAATAATCCACATGCAAAGCCGTAACCCCAGCCAGGTCGCTGACCGTCGGACCCACACCCCCCCTAACGGGAGGAAAACATGACAACAATACCTCATTCGGTCACCTCCGCTTCTACAAACGACTCGTACGACAAAAATAACCGGACAGAAGAGCCGCTCTTATCCCGCTCCTCGAGCAACTGAATTCACTTCCAAAGCGTGTCTGGAAAACATGCGGGGTTTGTGGCTTCCTCAGAAAATAACAAACGGTTCATTTTCCCCGAGCAAGTTCGCCATTTTGGTTTCCCGCTGGTGATCGGGGAGTGCATTATGGGAAGAGCTTAAACGACTGCTGCTGGCTGTCTCTGCCGCGACGCTCACCATTTTTTCAAACATTTGAAATTGTAGGCAGGGCATTTAGTAAGCAAAACATATCCGCCCCTTAAAGAAGCATATTTTTTTAAATTTTTTTTATTATTTTAGTCGACGTTTTACTGGAGGTGTTATGCGTAAGTGTCTGCCTAAGAGAGACATTCTAAATATAAAATATGTTTACTCAAAAACATCAGAAGTTTAACGATGAGATGTTTGATAAACTTGTGCAAAGTACGGCCACTTCATGGCGCTACAACATAACATGACGCTAACAGGTAATTTTTAATTAGACCTCCTGGCCGGAAGTTGTGTGTAGCGTCTCCGCAATAAAACCTTTATTTTGAAGGAGAAAGCGGATGTTTGTGTTCCCTCTCCTTGCTGGCTTGGGCTTGACCTGCTTGTACCTCCAGAGTTTCGCAAACACGCAATATTGACTCACCGTTATCTGCGGAGGGGATCTGGCATCGGTGAGTGGGCTTGGACAGCAGTTTTGGTCAAATTAGTTGATCACATGTAAACTTAAAAACAGACATCTTATTGGTAGAGTTTGCGCCTGCGCTCTGAACCTGCGTTTTTTTTCCCCAGCTTCAACTATGTTGCTTTGGTTGGAATTCAGCAGCTGCTGCAAACAGAGCCCAGGCGCAGGCAAAGTGTGCCGTCAGAGCGACTCACGCCGTCAACACAAATCGACAATCTGAGCTTAAAATCGGATAACCTGCAATAATTTCCCTGTGCCCGTCGTTTGATGCTGAACAGGCTTTCTCCCATGGGTTTTTGGATGATCCCCCACAGCCAGGTCCACGTCTTGAGATGATCTATTTTTGTGATGGCGAAGGGTCTGTTTCCACGGGCCTGGGTGAAAAAGTCTTTCTACTTTCAGGTAAGATTGCTACCCAGGATGTGTTGTGTGAAGTGGATTGCAGTTTAAAATGAGGGGATGCTGTGGGGTTGTTTGAGCTTGCTGTGGTGCCACATCACACTGACAGCTGGCAGTAAACGGGTACCTCCTCTTGCTGCTCGGTGTGGGCGACATCAAAATACCTGATGAATGCAAAATGCAAAATACCTGATGAATGCGAGCCTGCTCTAGAAACAATATCATCGTTTCCCTGGCTCTGCTTTGTTTTTGACTGTAAAGACGCCAGGGCTTCCACTCAGTCTTTTCCTTGCCTTCAGCAGTGCCAGGGCAGCAGTAATTCCTTTGGGCTGGGTAATAAGGGTTGAACCTTCTGATTTGAGGAGCAGCTGCCAGCAACTTCTCCCAATACAGTAAGGAGCTTATGAAAGAGGAGGAGAGTACAGGGCTGCATTTGCTCTTAAAAAGGGTAGAATGCTGCTGTATTACAACATACACAACAGTCAGTTTAATGCAGTCTACTGAAAGCTGAAACATGTTGAGCTCAAAGTGTGAAACATGTTGGCAAGCTCACCTCATTTCATCTGGCTATAACCAGTAACCAATTACAGTAAACCAATGTCTCCTGTAGGCCCGTGGTTTAATTCAATGAGATCAGTTGCTACTAAGCAACATGTCATCCTGTACCGGGCGTTGTTTTTTTTTTTAAGGCCTGAGAGGACTTTGATCCTAGAAGAAAAAAATGATTTTGCATGTGTTTTCACTGCATATTGTGCATGCAGTCTGCACATTTTTCACAGTAATTAGGCAAATAGTTCTGCTTGTGGTCTACTCAAATCAGTTTCTCCCCATGTTCTCAAACAAAAGGTCAGTGCAAAATGCAAACGGGCTCACCAATTTTGAGAAAAAGCCTCTCTAAGAACTTTCTAGGAAACCTGTTTGCTCATAAATTCACAACGGCAAAATGTGTTCCTTATTTTCTTCCAGGTAGCAAGCTTACAAGGCAGGTTTCAGCAAAGTCATCACAGTTTACTGCAGAGCTGACATATATATGGCTCCTGGACCGAACTGTGCTGTCAGAAATCAAGTAGCTCAGATGTCAAAGCGTGCTACATTTAAAAACCAGTTTAGTAAGGCTTCATTGAGCCTGTAAAGACACGTTTTCAATCAGAGATTATTAGCCACCCTCAGTGCGTCATGCGGGATTAGAGGCAAAAACTGACAAGGAGAGCCAGCTCCGTCCTGAGACGCTCTGTGGATTTCAGGTGGGATGAAATGACAGTGGCCATCACCGCAAATCCCTCTACATGATATGGGTCTTTTGTCTGGGTAACTGAGACCATCTGTTGACAGACAGTGACCCTAAAGCTTGCACTATGGATTTTGTGCTTTGTCACTTAGCTCAGTCGTGCATAGGTCATTCAGCTCTCAGCACTTAGTCATTTTATTTGACTTATCTTGTTTTGTTTATTTTATTGATTTATACCTTGAGGCTGCTATACAACTGCAAAACATGTGGAGTCTCTGTCCCTGTCTTTGTGGTTAGTAATATAGTAATAAACATCTTTTTGACTCTTTTTAACCCTCATACGTGGCATCAGTTAGGTTTATCCATTGTTTTCCTAGTTAAGACGTTTAGTACATATCAGGTTTCATTGCAGAGGAGACACTGTAAGGGACCACAGGGTTTAATGAAGGATTAAGCTCTGTCCTGCTCAGCTTTCACATACCCCACAGACAGTTCACAGACACACATGACTCAAAGTCACTTGCTTGTCATGACTATGGAGGGCTGGGCTGCATCCAACCTTTAATTTCCATGTGTGCACATAGGCAATGTTAATTCCGTTTACACATGCCAAGGCATTCAGATGTGATAGCAATGTTCACTCTCTATCCTTATCTCCATCTCTTTCGTGGAGGCCAACTGTCTATTTAGTCATCTCTTCAGGGCACACAGTGTTTAAAATCAAAGTGGTCATGCAGAGGAGACATCTGTCCTGCTCTATTAAAAAGCAGCTGCTAAAGCTCAAATAAATTCCTGCTGTTGTCAGTAACAGATTGATGAAATGCACCAAATAGAGAGACAATTAATTTGTTATTTTCCCGTACCCTAACCTTTTTGTAAAAGTATTTGGTGAGATGCCTTAAATCTCTAAAGAATACAAATTAAGAGTAATTTGACCCTCTGTCTGTGTGTCAGTGCGGATCAGACGCTTTAATGTCTCCCACAGAGTGTATAAACCCATAACAGAGAGTTCTGCTCTGTTTACAAACTACAGTAATCACAGCACATGAAAGATAAAAAGGCTTTTGACTTGGTGCCTGCCACACCGCCAGGGTATTTTGCTGGGATTTGGAAACACTGCTGAAGCTGAATGAGAGGCACGCCAAGCTGCCAAAACACACACGGCATAACCAGTTCCTGTCATGCAATCAAAGAGAGAAGCAAAATTACTTTATCCTCCCAAGTGCAGTTACAGTCCTCGGAGGAAAAACTAACTGCAGTTTTGTTTGGGTAAAAGTCGAGAAGTGTGGCCGACGGAGGCAGTCTGACCTAAATTCTTTTCACTGCTCCACTCTGCCTTCCAACAGTCCTCTTTGCTTTATCTTTTTGCTTGCTTTTATTTAATTATTCTCTTAGTCTGTGTGCTGCCGAGAGGATCATTTCATTAACTGACTTCAGCTGTTGCTCCAGAGCAACATCAAGACCTCACAGAAGTGTCCTGTAACTTCTTATTGTAAAGTTTTCGCAATTCTAGTTCGACACTCTTTGATAAGGCCGCAGACTTTTCTGCCATAGAAGAGATGGTGAAATGTGTAACTGTGTTGTGTGGATTGCCATGATAGTTGGCTTAGCAACCTTTGGCCCCACTGACCAAAGAACAAATTAACGAATTATTGACACAAAATGTTAACGTTCCCCCTCCCAGAGACTTTTGCAATCCTCTGACTTCAGCACCACCAAATCAGTATTTACCTGCTGTAAGGAGTCCATAAGCCTCAGCTGTATTTTGTGTTTTTTTCTTAGCAAATGTTTGCATGTTGGCATACTAAACTAGGATTTCAAACAAGGTAAAAGTTATAGCTGCTAATCATTGCCATGTTATCGTTTTTATTGTTGCATGCTAAAGTTACACTTTAACTCAAAGCACCACTCTTTATAAGTGCAGCCTCGCAGAGATGCAAAAATAACACTGCTATAGGTTGGTAATAAAGGAAATAGTTACTTTCTGTATGCACAGCTGAACTTTGACTATTTTGGCATTAAACGTGATCTTTCTTCCTGTTTTCAACAACTGCAGCTGTTTTTGTTTCTGATTTGGTTCATTTCACTTCAGTTTTTTATTCCATTAGTGGTGAGAGTCACCAGATACCAGATGATACAATATCATTACCGGGCTTCACACTATACAATATTATTTATCTAGTTTTGCAAATTATGCCCTCAAAGTTGAACTTTGTCAGTGCCTGTTTTATCACAATAACATTGGCAAGCATACCAGTACTCACTAAAACCAGCCATAATTATTGTGAGATAGTCTATGATTGAAAGGGACCAAGTTGGCAATTAAGTGCAATCTATTGTTAATAATACATCAATTAACTGTGATAAATCCTTTAAAATCACATATCTGTTGAAGTTTACATAGGCTCAAATTCATTTTTAAAAGAAATTCACATTACATTTGCGTTCAGCAACCTTCCTGTTCTATAGAAATATAACCAGCTCACAAGCATCCAGCTGACTCAAGTCCTCTCGAGTTGTGTTTACTGACAAAGACTCATTCAGACTGATGGCAACATGTTGTCAATCTGTCTGCATTTATAAATCAGACAGCAATATTTTGCAGTCAGTCCAGGTCAGGTTGCAGCTGTTTGCAGAAAAGTTGCTTCCTATCTGGCAACCTGTGCAATCGCCCTGCAATTAAAAGTGGTTGTGAGTGTGCAACACCCACAAGCTCTGAGCAACCATATCATCACCACAAGTTCCATATTTTTTTATGGATCTAAGGAAGTTGTTATATTTTTAGTCCTTGACCGAGCCATTAGCTAGCTCTGAATTAGGATGTAGCTTTGTGAAGCTAAGTGTGTCCAGTGTTGGACTTTCACTTGAGCTGATTTAATGTAAGTTTGTTTGGCTAATCTCAGGATGGTCGTGCATGAGATGAGCCTTCTTCTTTGGAGTACTCCCTGAGCATTTTAATTTATTTAGTAAAATATTGATTTCTGGTGTCCATGTATCGGTACAATACTGGCACCATTTTTCCCTCCCACCCTTAGTAACCATCTATGAGTCCTTGGCCTCTTATCTAGATCCAGGTCACGGAAGCAACAGTCTAAGCAAAGATACCCGGACTTCCTTCTCCCCAGCCACATCCTCTAGCTCTTCTGATTATTTGTGATGAAAATGTATTTGTCCCTGTAAATGTTCATTAACAGGTGAAGGAAAATGACACAAATAGTCAGTTACTGAGTTTTCTAATATCAGGTTGTTTTAAAATACGCTGTTTGTAGATTTTTTTGTAGTGTAGTTTTCTTCAGAAGTTTCAGTCTGCCTGATTTTTATCACGATGGCAAATAACTGCATTAACTTTCACCATGTCACAGAAATAACAGGACGTCTGCTCAAAGGGGCATTGTAAGACATGTGATGTGTGCATCCTGTGACTCAAGCAGTAAGCTGTTACCAGCCACAACTAAAATGGTATGTCGCGCTGGAAGAATGGGACTTCCAACTCTAAAAAACATTTTCTGGCTTAATGAGCTATTGTTGCACCTAGCAATAAACCACACAACCAGTACCTTGTTACTGGACACCCCCAACTCTCACTAGAATAACCTTTTATGTGATCAAACCTGTTTGATTAGATCAAAACCATGGTTGTCTAACATGTTAATCCAGGTAATCCCAATACGAAGAAATGCAGGTTCATAACGAAATGAACTGCCGAGACCTAGGTACTGTAGAGTTTCCAGATCTGGATCCATCAGCGCAGTTTTGTTTCAACTCTCCACTCACAGGCTCGGATCTCCTTTGTGCGGGTGAACTACCTGTTCCTGACATGGCTGACTGTGCTGGTGGGGAGCTGGGTGTTCTATGTGCAATACTCCGCCTACACAGAGCTGTGCAGAGGACACGAGTGCAAGAATGCTATTGTGAGTGACTGCAGTAGTTTAAAAGAGGCCATGGTTTGAAAATTGCAAGAACTCGTCTCAGAAATCGTTGTGGCTATTAAGAAAATATCACCCGCGTTAGAATAATAATTGTTTTCCTCTTTTTTTGTTACAGTGTGATAAATACAGGAGGGGGATCATCGATGGGTCTGCTTGCAGCAGTCTGTGCGACAAGGAAACACTGTACATGGGCAGGTGTCTGTCAACACTGCCAAACAACCAGGTAGGAGACCACTGTACTTTCCATTTAGATTGCTGTGTGTAAAATCTCACTGGTAGATGTCAATAGATGACTTCTGTTTTCTTACCACACCTAGTTCAAATGAATAAACGTAGCTGATTGCTGTAGGACAAACAGGTTTTAGTGAGCCAAGACAAACAAATACGTCAAATTTAGAATTTACTTCATAACTGCCGCCATGGGCCGGCATGTTTCTTCCACTGTTTCTGTATATAAACATTTTTCTAAACACTGTTAGAAAACCAACACATAGCAATGAATCATTAATAAAAGACTGATACGTGACAATTAAATATTTGTAGTATTTTTACGTTTTTACCCTCCATGTCACCTCAAAAACTCAGGACGTTCATCTGTAGTGAGTGTAGGCTGTCGGCCCCTGTTTACCGCAGCAAGCAGTCAATAGGCTAGCGGTCCACCTGTATTTACTTTGGAGGAGGCTACAAAACGTTGTGACAAGAGTCCAATACAGTCGATACAGTGGAGTTCACTTTTGACCGATGACAGTGATACCGAGTCAACTTGTTGAGGATATCCTGGACTTTTTGTCAGTAAGCACAGATTACCACTGTTAGCCTCTGTCAGCTTTTATTAGCCTCTGTTAGCTCACCTAGTAACTATTTTTCTTGCAGGGTATTATTTACATTTTTTTTTCTTTTGTGGAACTTTTCTCTACAGCCATTTTTATACATAGAAACATTTAAAGAATTTGCAATTGTAGCTATTTTTTAGATTTATTAGCTCTGTAGAATCTTCTTGATGCATGCTCAATCATCCAGGTAAGTAAATCTCCAAAAGTTGATTCTGTTCATCTGGACGTAACGTTTCCAGTGGGAGAAACGTTTCGTCACTCATCCAAGTGACTTCTTCAGTCTCAGCTGACTGCAGGTTTCCCCAATCTTATAAACAGTGCATTTGCATAATGACTGAAACTAGCACCACTGAAGGAACAATGGGCTGGGAGGTCAGTTCCTTCATCATAATTATGCAAATTCTCATGACCACTGATCAACAACCACTGATCAAAACCCACTGATCAAAGGCCACTGATCAATGGCCATGAGTACCATTCACAGAGAGTTGGGGAATGGCTGCAATCACAGTATTGTAAGATGGCGAAGGCTGAACCCTTACCCTTACGTGAAAAGGGAAAGACCATCTCTGAATCGAGGAGGGGCCTAAGGGTACATCTTTCGCCATCTTACAATGCTAAGATTGGGGAAACCTGCAGTCAGCTGAGACTGAAGAAGTCAGTTGGATGAGTGACGAAACGTTTCTCCCACTGAAAACGCTACGTCCAGATGAACAGAATCAACTTTTGGAGAGCTCTGTAGAATATTAAAGAATTTCTTTTTTCTGAGAGTTACATGAAAAGTTTATTCTTTTATGAGTTCTAATTAGCAAAGGATAAAGGTGAGTGATCGGTCAATTATCCCATTCTGCTTTTCATTAGGTATACACAGGAAGCTGGGGAGACCACGATGGCATCATCCACTGTAAGCTGGGGGAGGTTGTGCACTATGAGCTGGGTGAGGAACCAGAGCCACGGAGGGAAACCCCAGTGTTTGACAAGCCTACGAGAGGCACCTCAGTGGAGAAGTTTAAAGAGATGGTCTTTAATCACCTCAAGGTAAAACAGGACAAGTCATAAAAGTTCAGATGAAACTAAATCTGTGATGGACTAAAGCCTGAAACAGCTTCTCTCATTCTCTATCCACCAGTCCAAGCTTGGAGAGCAGGCGAACCTTGCTAGCCTCGTCAGCCAAATCCTCTCTGTCGCCGATGGCAACAGGGATGGACGGGTGTCGCTGCCAGAAGCCCGCTCTACATGGGCCCTCCTGCAAATGGATGAGGTATCATGAGTTCATAATAATATAATTAACAGTGGAGAACAGTTTTCTGAGGCTTGATGTTAAGGCAGTTTTGTGCTCTGTCCTTTGAGGTGCTGCTGGGTCTGCTGCTCCAGGACAGAGGACATACTCCTCGTCTCATCGGCTACTGCGGGGATCTCTACATGACAGAGCGTGTTCCCTATGGACCCCTGTACGGTTTATCTCTGCCCTGGCCTCTTGTTTCATGGGTTCCTAGTGGTTTGCAGCACTCCATGGACCAGTGGTTCACCCCCTCCTGGCCTCGCAAAGCTAAGATCTCCATGGGCCTGCTGGAGCTCGTGGAGGACATCTTTCACGGCACCTACGGGAGCTTTCTGATCTGCGACCTCGCTGCGGCACACTTCGGTTACACTGACCGGCATGAGCTCCGTCTGACTAACACCCAAGCAGTGGTTCCCGAGGAGGAGTTCAGGCGCACCATGCGAGCACTGAAGTGCGAGACGGATGCCGACTGCATTTACGGGGCAGACTGCGAGACATCCTGCGATTTGTCAGAGAGGCGATGCAGGGAGGAGCCATTCAGGCCAAACTTGGCAAAGGCTTGCGAAGCGCTGAAGGACTACCTTCTGCGGGGGGCACCGTCAGGAATGAGAGAGGAGCTCGAGAGGCAGCTGTACGCCTGCATGGCTCTCAAAGGTAGTGCTGGACAGATGAACATGGAGCACTCGCTTATCCTCAACAACCTGAAAGCCCTGCTGTGGAAACAGATCTCACACACCAAGGACTCGTGACAAGGAGGGGAAGTCACTCTGAAGGAGGAAATGGTTATAAAATAGGCTGTGATGTAAGAGTAGCAAACTTACTAAAATAATTTTTAACTAACACTTAGGAACGGTCACACGTATGGATGAAGCTGGAGGCCGGAAAAACTTATTTTAAATAATTAAATGACTGCATGCTACCGTCAGTCACGCTCATAGAAACACACATTGTGTATTGTATTGTTCACTACAGTGGAATGTCATGATAGCACTGCTGGAAAAAACATACTTGTAGTTTTTACTGAAAGTCTCAAAAGCTGAGAGACTGAATTGCTGTTTTTGCCACAAAAATCATGCTGATGAGTACGCACTATGCTGGTAAAATTATGATTGTAAAATCAATGAACATCAATACCACAATTTCATATTAAAACCTAGAACTTGAGGGAGTTTAGGATAAGGGTGGACTTTTAACAAAGCCAGATAAAAGGACTTAAACTGCCCTAAAAACCCAAACTGTGCTGTAGTATCTAAACAAGAGTTTTCACATATTACTACTCATTCGGTGCACGATCAGTACTTCCAGAAACATAACAGAATCCACACAGAAGCAAAAAGAAATCATAATTCTTATGTGCGTTATCATGAAGGAATGTGTCACCAAGTGCAACAGTGCATGCGTTTCATACAATTGTCAGAAAGTCGGGACTATACACCGGATGTCCTTCCTGACGCAATCCTACAGGGATTTGTGTCTCTGCAGGGGATCTTTCACTCGTTAGGCAAATGTGCAAAGCATTATACTGTGGAGTTACTCATTGCAATAGAACTATAAGTGTTTGGAAACTGAGGAGACCAGCGCAGATGCTGTAATTTTATATACCAGATGTTTTAAATGGGTGACAGGTCTTGAATCCATGCAGGTTAGTACTATGTAGCCAGCTGTTCAAATGCACGTAGAATGGAGTTGGGTGTCATCTCAGCTAAGCAAGGCCTTTGTAGGGAAAATCTGGGAATAATGTTCAGCATTAATGGTGCCTTCACAGATGTGCAGGTTACCCATGCCATTTGGAGTTATACCCACATACTATCATAAATGCTGATTTTACCTTTTTTTTTTTTTAATAGTATACTGATAAGTAGTACGGTACGATTCAGTACTACCTCAGTAAACTGTTGAACACAGAGATTTCTCTAGATTCCCTCCAACCTTTAATGTTTGTCCTAAAGAAGCTACTTTTGGATTTTCCCTTATTTACCGCCCCGCACCACTGTGGGGCAGCACAATTGATTCAACAGGTTTGTTTGTTTTTTTTAAATGCAGGTTGTTGATTTTGGTCCTTTTCAGGAGTTGGGTTTACAAGAAAACTAGATCACCTCCAAACACAATCTAAAGGTTTAGCAATACATTCCAAGTCTTTACTTAGTGCTGGATTTTTAAAAATGTCACTCATCTGCATGATAGACTGAGACAGTATCCTGTGTGGCCGATGTGAAGTTATTCACAGAAGTCTGGCTGTCTTATTGATGTGCATCTCCCAAATGTTACCCTTGTGAAGTCACTGCTGCATCACTGACTCACCCAAAAAACTATTAATGTATTTAATTTGTGAATGTTTGCCGTTTGTATTTTCCATTGAAAAGAGCATTTGTGGTAACGTATGGCATTATTTATGGATTTTCACATCACAGTGCCATAGAGTTCATGCTGGTCCTTTTTATGAATGTTTACAGTTTGTGCAGAATATAAAATCTTGTGCTCACGTGTCATGCTGTTGAAAAGGTTCTCCATGACCCGTCACATGTTACTGAAATGAACTTACTACACCTGGATGTGTTAAGCCACTACAACGCAGATCAGACTGCTGCTGAGTTTGGAAACTGTTTAAAAAAATGTTTACTTAGAAATGAAAAAAACAACAACCCAGCATGATTTTGCACAATTAAAATGCATACCACTGCACTGCTTCCTGTTGAGTTAATAGACACCAGTGGGGTTCAAACATGATCACAGATGATTAGTTACGAGTGTAACTTGAGGGAAAGGAGCAACTCATAATACTCGTGACACAGGACAGAGACGGCGGGAGTTTGAAATAAATTTATTTGTCTGCAATGTGAGCTGTATTTTCTCTGCAGAGGCCCTAACCGTCCCCTGCTTCTTGCTCTTGCGCTCGTAAGAAGCTGGCCTTTTTCTGGGCGACGCGGTCCTTCCTCTGTGCCAGAGATAACTTGGCGCGATTCCACCTGCCCGGAAAGAGACGACGACAAAAAACAACTCCATTAACATTCACCACACGAGAGAAAAAGCCCAGTAACTACTTCAGCCTTGACTTGGCATGAAATAAGTGCAGTTATTGTTCCAGGATGGTGACTGTGAACTCACCTCTTCTTCTTGACGTCTTTTTTGGGTTTCTTTTCGTGTACAGGGTTCGCTCTGATGGCGGCGTGTGCTTTTTTGTACATTTCTTCAACCTGAAAACAAAACAGGAATTTAATTAATGACAAAGCTGTTCATTGTGTACCTAATAGCTTATGTCGTTTCTCTTGAAAAATAACAGGAAATAGAAGCACATAACAACAATAATAATAATAATAAAAATAAAAATAGACTAATCCAATACGGTCTACATGTAGAGAAGCCCATACTGGATCTTTGTGAGATCATCACTGTTATGATTTCAAGTTTCCCGTTTGCATTTGATCCATTCGATTAGATACATGTTTGGAAATTTGACATGCAAGCAATATTTAAATTACGTTTATGTAAACATCACCAAATGATCAAATCGCAGAGGAAATATTCATCTACATGATTCATAACAGGTCAGACTTTTACTTATTTTTATATAGTGCCCAAAAAAAACCAATTGCGGTCAAGCTTTTTCTGCATCGTTGAGTTGAACACCACTTCGAGTACTGGAAACAGGAAACCAAATCTTAAATGCATCTGAGAGTGTCACCTCAGCGTTACCATGATTTAAGCAGACACGAAACTAGCCGACAGAATCTGTTCAGGCCGTGTTTGTAAAAAAAAATAAAAAATAAAAAAATAAATCACGCAGCAAGCGTCATGTTACCGTGTCTGGAGTGACTCCGTTCTTGATGAAGCGCGAGAACTGTTTCTTGTAGGCCTCCTCGTCCTCCTCCATCAGGTAGGACATGTAGTCGGCCACGTTCATGCCCATGATGTGTTTCCGATGCACCTCTGCGTTGAACTCTTTACTCTCTGTGTCGTAGCCGGGGAAACGTTTCAGACTAAAGAACAAAGTGTGAAGAAACTGAGTTAGGCTATTAAAAGACGCCTCTGAAGAATCAAGTTTAAAAATCTTAACAAAAACCAGACAAAACAAAAACACAAGGTTCAAGGTAGTTTTGTTCTTTGTTGTGGAACAATGTGTTACAGCTGCTTTTTGTAATTAACCTCTGCAAAGTTGAACTGTCGCCATCAGGAGGCACCATTTTACCAGTGAGTGCTGAGATGGTTACTGCTGCTCCAACTTTGCCTTCTCACAGGCAGCGACCGTAAGGCCTGATGTAGACTTCTGCGAGGGATCTTTTAGCCATTTCCCACTATTACCTACTGGGCTTGACTCAGCTTTGCTCTTTTCCCATTACAACAGAGTACCACCTCAAGTTTGATTTTGAGTTCTGTGGGAAATTTACATCCCAACTTACCTAGTAACCAGAAATCCCCTTTCTCCTTCCTTGGGAACTTTCCATGCCATGCGTCGACCCGACGTGTAGTTACATTTCTCAGGTGGTGCATGTCGTGTTACCCCCCCATTAAGGTTATAAATGGGGTTCTGGCTATGGTGCAAGTTACAACGTAGATGTGACGCAGAAGTATAAATCATGTGTATTGTGTGTTGGGTTGTTAGAGCAGCACGTCCAAAAGTCTGTGACCTCATTTGTATGCGACACATCAACAATGGGGGATGTTGTGGTGATGGTACGTACACCTGCTGCTCGGTATATGGCGTTTTGTCAGTCTCAGGGACTACAGTGGGGGGTTTTTGTGCAGCCATTTTCCTCGTTGCCGGGTTTGAACAATGGTAGCTTTGATTTTCATGAGGGAGTCACTATCATGACTCATGGTGTGACACTACTGACTAGCCAATCAGTGGCATGCAATCTGTTTATGTCACATTTTCGGATTGCCTCAGATCACTTGGAACCCGCCCGAGCAGGTATTAAAAAGTACCCAGTACCAGGAACTACCACCTAATGGGAAATCCTAAAAACGGTCCCATCCTGCTTCTCTCAGCCCCGTCTTGAAAAGGACAGTAAACATCAGCTAATGCAAATGAAGGACCAACTACATTTTGCTCAGCGTGCTTTTTATCATCATCGAGAAGCAGAGATGCACCAGCAAACTAAACTGAGAAACTTTAGCTGGATGGAGACCAGCGAATAACCCGCCACGTAAACTCTAACTGGAAATAGGCGATTGTAAAAATGTCTCAAAGAAAAACATGCACACATTTCTGTTCCTGCGCATGTTTACTGCAGGGGTGAAGCTGCAAAAAAATGGGCCCACCCGAGTGCCACTCTGACATCATACTGACCTGTGAGGAATGGCAAGTCCGCCATCAACCGCCCCCTTTAGTGCTCCAAACACTTTGTTCCCTGTAGTGGTTCTGGCCAGACCTGCGTCCAGGTAACACGTGAAGGCACCAGGCTGCCCATCCACGCTCTCTACGTTGAACTCATCTCCCGTCACCTCCACCTGGCCCTCGTACACCTGGTCCATGCCGAACTTTTGCAGTAGCTAGGGAGGAGGATGAAGGCGTGTGAGAGGTGCAAAAACATAAATCTGCTCCAATGTATGGCAACCCTGGTGTTAATTACATCACAAACATGTGTGTGTGTGTGTGTGCGCGTGCACGCGCATGTTTACCCTGCGAGCCAGCAGCAGCCCGGTGCAGTAAGCAGCAGCATAGTTTGTGAGGCCCACTGTGATACCATACTTGGCCAGCTCATGAGAGTAAGCAGCACAAACGATATGGTCTCCCTCAATCTTCGCATAGGCAATCTGGACAGCATAGACAGAGCAAGATGAGACAGATGCTTAAAAAACACGTGACCACTCAAGTTTGAGTCTTTCTCGCACTGACCTGACAGCAGATGTCCCTGTTGGAGAACCTGACAATCATCCGGTACTTGGGGGTGTTGTACTTGTTCTTGTCCTGCACAACCAAGCGTTTGCGGGCAAAATAGTCGGTTTTCCCCTCTGTCAAATAATAAGTAACAGCATGTGGTTTAATGGCGCATGCTCCACAGAAAGGGGATCTGAGCCTGTGTGCAATTCATGTTGACTTACCTCTCCTCCTCCTGAATTTGACTTCGTAGCGCTTGAAGTAGGCCTTGTTCTTCACCACTTTGACGAAACCCTGAGAAGAGATGAAGGAGCAACATGTCAGCAAAAGAGGAAAATACCATCAGTATCAAGGCCCCAGCTGTCCCAAGTCGCACAAAAGCTGTTTAACCCCTCGCAGTAAGTCTCCAGGAAGAGGTCAGCTGAGGTTTCAGCAGCCATGAATCGCCACGCTGGAGCCGAGCGGTTCACCGCGCCGGAACAGCCCGACAAGCCGCAAATATCCAGCTCCATCTGACCCTCAAACCGCTTTAGACACTCATCTAACAACAAACACACCTCCATAAACTCAAACCGTCTCCACCCGCTGTATATGAACATTATCCACTCACCATTTTGGGATATTTTTTTCTTCTTTCCCCTCCTGCACTAACTTGCGGACTCCGGAACACGGAAGTCTGATGTCGGTATCGTTGGGGTTTTTTTTCTTTTCTAAGAGTGTCGCGGGTTGGCAGCGCCCCCTGCTGCACCGGAGACAAACAGCACAGGCCAACAGAGGGCAGCAGCTACACGGAGAGCACAGGTCTGTGGGGGGGCCACAAATACGTCACATAGATCATTAAATAACTGTTTCGTTGTGTCATTAATGAATTAAATGGCAAATATATTATTTATTAAATGTTTTAAATTAAATAAATTAATATTTAATTAATCATTTTTATAATTAATAATCCACTTAGAATAAGGAGGGTGAGGACCTTGGTCATTCCAGAGGGATCAGAGAGAGTAGAAGTGCTTTTCCCCCACATCAAAATGAGTCAGTTAAGTTGAGTCAGGCATCTGACCAGGATGCCTCCTGCACGCCTCTTAGGTGAGGCATTCCGGACATGTCCTACTATGGGCAGACTTAGGACTTGTCTGGCTTGGGAAGGTCTCAGCATCCTTCTTGGATGAGCTGGAAGGAGGTGGCTGGGGTGAGAGAAGTCTAGTCTTCTCTGTTGATGTGCTGTCCCCACAAACTGAACCCAGATAGGTGGCAGAAAATGGATGGATAATAATAATAACTTCATTTTGATTGCATTTTTAAAAAGCATAGTTACAAAGTGCTTCCCAATTTGAATAAAAGCCACGCATTTAAGTTAAATATACCTGAGAAAAATCTTTCATTAGATCTATTTTAAACCAACACCGTAGAAAGCAGGATGACATTTGCATTGTGTCAGTATTTTAAGTTTACACAGAGAAAAGAAGAGAATAGGAAAAGCTTTGAAGTGCGCAGGGCCTCGGCAGCCCTGCGCATGTGCTGTCCACAGACACTCTGTGACACCAAGCGTCTGATGTGATAGCACTTTTTTGGTGACGCATCCTCCATGATGGTGAAATCAAGACACGCAATACAATGTTGATGCATCGAGCTGGAAACCAGTCTGCTGGGAGGGTGGACTCAGGTCACAATGTCTGAAAGCTGAATCAGAATCTAGTGTAGATGAGCTGGCAGCCCAGTGTGCACATGCAATTTGTGTGACCTCATTTAACCTTTCTGGCATTAGTGTTCAGGCCTCACAGTCTGTTTTTTGGGCTCCTCTGACTTCAGTTGTCACTGCTGTGGGCGTTGAGTCCTTCACTTGTAGTATATTGTAATAGAAATCTTTCACTTTTCCTTGCCAGTCGTGGAGCTATTGTCCAAAAGAAAGGAAATAAGCACTTCTGTACCTGGAAGGTCTGTGGGCTGTTACTGGAACTTGTAAATTTTCCTTGTAAAAATTACAGAAGTAAAGAGATGCCAGAATAATGTTGCTACTCTACTTTTTTCCTTTCTTGTATTATCACCATTCCAGATGCTGGTTTGACCCTCACTCCCCTAACTTTACATTTCCTTTCCCAAAACAAGTACAGTACATTCAAAAGCTACTCCTGACTATATGGACCCACTAGTGGGATTTTCTTCACCTCAACAGCTGTTTCCAGGGTCGGCATTGAACTCTCAGTCTCAGTGGAGGCAAACATGGCTGATAAATGCTCAAAGAGCTCAGAAAAATGGAAATTTGAACATTGTTATCTATCACAACGAGGGCAAAGTTCAGTCCAGCGGAAAACTCGAAATGGAATTTGTGACGAAAATGTTTTTTCTCTTTTTTATCTGCGTATTTCCATCTTTGTTTCCTGTGACTAAAAAGCTCTTTCTTTCTTTATGAGAACGAATGTGGCTAATGAAGTCAACTTAACGTCATGCTGTAAAACAAATGTCAAGTAAAAGTGATCAAGAGCTTAAAGAATTTGTGAATGATTACTACAATGCTGAGAAAATCCCACTTGCTGTGAGGCAAGTTAGGTAATTATAATAGTGTCATTACTGATGTGTAAATGTAAAACAGAAGCTATTATTTCATATTCAATCGAAGATCTCTATTTATAATACAGTCACATTGTAAATGTGAGGTGGCGTGTCAGTGACGCCATATGATGAGTGAGCGGACAGTCATCAGCTGTTACTGAGGGGGACGTGAGCAGCCAGAGCAGCAAAAGCTTCCATCCCACCCTGTGGAACCACCTATTTCCAAAGAGCAAAGCAGTGCCCCACCCATGGTGTCACTCTGCTGTGATTAATCTGATGTCATCCACAGAGTTCATGGACGTGGAACGCATTCGGACACGGCAAGAAACGCAGATAAGAGTCAGAATATCAGGAGCAACGCGGAGAAAATCAGCACCTGACACCAGTTGCAAAACTCAGTGCGCATCAAAGCAAAGCAAAGCAGCCTCCCTTCTTTGTGTGTGTGGAAAGAAATTGATTTTAGGCTGGAGCAGGAAATTTATCAACGTCAGCTGAGACCATTTGATTAATCAGAGCATTTTTCCTACAAGCTTTAAAATATTAACTTTATGGTTCCTTCTTCTTGTGGCCACAGTATGAGTATGTTTTAAATACCCAAATTATTTTACTTATTTATTAATTTGGTTTGTTGTCAGTTCATTTCACATTAAGGTATGTTCAAAATGTTCTTCTGTTTATTTGTGTTTTTTAACATCAATTAATTAACATTATTATTATTATTATTATTATTATTATTATTATTATTATTATCCATCCATTCTCTTCCTGTTATCCTTATCAGGGTCAGCAATTAACCTAACCCCACTAAGTGCATGTCTTTGGACTGTACTCGGGGAGAAACCACTCAGAAATCCCAGATGGTGGAGTCGAAATCATGACCTTCTTGCTGTGAGGCAACAATGCAAACTAAGACACCACTGTGCTTTTTATTATTATTATTATATTTATTTGACATTAAGGACCTCTTCAGAGGGTGTGCTGGGTGCAGAAGGCAGCATTGATGGGGAGACAGAGAAGGGTTTGCCTTTGAATCCAGGACCTTTGCTCTGAAATAGCAGAGCCAAGGCTGTGCTTTTCCGTCGTCCGTGTACCTGATGGCTGCAGGTGCAGTGAAACTAGAAAAGCTCTGAAGATCTTCTTCTTCTTCTTGCGCCTCCTCCTATCAAGGGTCGCCACAGCAGAGCGTCTGTCTCCATCTCACCCCATCTCTAGCATTCTCCTCTGTCACACCAACATCCATGTATCTTTTCTATGGTCTCCACCTGCCTGGCAGGTCCATATTCAACAACCTTTGTCCAGTGCATCCAGTATCCCTCTGCACATGTCTAACTGTGTTGTTATTCATAATATCTTTTTTTTTTTTTTTTTTTGCCTGATAAACTGCCACACCCCAAAGATCTTGAGTTTACTACAAAACACACACACATGCACGTTTGAGAAGTTGCATTAAGTGAATTTTTGCTTTAAAATGACTTAAACATGCCTTTTATTTAAGCTCCAAAGTAATTAATTGGTTTCCAGGTATTATAGGGGCCGAACAAAATTTCTGCCACCCCATCCTCCAACAAGGGCAGGAAGACAATCCTGCTCTTGCACATCTATGAATTTCAGTTCATCACTGATGCAATAGGAGTTGATCTCTTGTGTTTGGTTTATTGTTTCAGTATCTTGGCAGAGTACGTTGTAAATTTGTGTAAAAAAAGCTTTTTTTCCCCCCAATCTCAAAGATACATCAGGGCTGGTGTGGGCAGCAAAGCAATCAGAGATAACTTTCACAGACTGCACAGTTTGTCAAAACGGGCGTATGCTCTAAGCCTTTCACACCTCTACAACTCACTGAGTCATGATGAACAATTAGATATTCACTAACACTCATGCAGAAAAACAATCACATAGAAAAAATGCCTTCATAGGGTCGCATGCTTCACCTTCTTGTGGCAGTGACCGATCAGACTTTTCCTTTTCCTTGGAAGCACAGAGCACTTGTTTCTTGGTGTCGCTGCTCAGCTGACCTCTCTCTATAGTCATCGAGTTTATCCATCAAAACGTTGCAATTCTCAGTGTACACAGATGCCGGTGGACTTGCAAACCGTTGCAGTTGTGATTAGATTTTCTAAGAGTTAAGTAAACTGTAATGTGCTCGAATTTTGTCACCTGTGCCACAAGACGTGCTAAAAGTCCCCCACAAAGGCACCCACAAACTGACTGTTTGCTTAATCTTCCTTTATATTCAGCTTAGACATGCAAGAAACACATTTGGGCAGGGAAAAAAAAGAACAAGCAAAGAAGTGAAGTGCAAGTGTAGAGAAAATAATCCACTTTACATGCCAGCGCTGATTCAATGTGGGTATAATCTTCATTTTATGTGGGTAGTTGTTAGTTATACGTGGCTTTTCTTTTATCAGCGCAGTATTAGACTGCAGTGTCTTCTGTGGTACCAAACATATAGTGAAGAGACTGCTTTTGTGTCGAGGGGGGAGAAAAAAATCCTGTTAACTCTTTAGCTCTATGAACAGCTACTTTGAAAAGGGGAAGCAGTGATCTTCTGCTTTTCTGCTCGAGTGAAATAGATAATATCCCTCACTGTCACTCTCGGTGCAGATGTCTCAGTGTTAGATAAGAAAAGTCACAGTCACTCTTGTGGAGAGCTTGCTCATGGCCGTTCAAGCTCTGTTTCTGCAGAACTGATTTCGCAATTAAGAGAAGCACTTGTCCAGTCATGCCTCAGCAGTAGTAGTGGTCAGCAGTTACTGTTCACACTTGAGCTGAGGGTGTGGTGGGCGGAACAAAGGGTAACGCTTGCAGTGCGTTTATCCTCTCTTAGAAGATGCTCCATGAACTTGTTTTCCAAGTGTGGAATGTTTAGGATTTCACTTTTTATTTTTTGAGGGCTTCTGCACTTCTGTAATATCAACAGGAAACCATTCATTACATGTAAATCATGCGTTCATCCCTAAAAGCCAGGACATAGATTTAAGAGAAGACTTTTGTGGTTGCAGTGGACTAGAAATGACTTGCAGAAAGTCACACATCAACAAATGTGTTCGCAGGCACACCACAGATAAGAAGACTGCACTTTGTTGAAACACACCACACTCTTTCCTGCTCATTTTCTCACTGCTGATTGCATGTATTTTCATTTGCATATAGACACACTTTAATGTCTCCCTTCCCCTCTAAAGCCCATGAAGAAGTACAGATGGAGTGAAATCTGCAGCGTGCATATACATCATTAACCCTGTGACGTTCTTGCCAGCGCATTTCGAGATTTTTCGGGGTGAGAGTGAGAGATTTTACATTGGAAGGAAAGCTCTTTGCCCAGGATGACATGCTGAAGCAAACAGGCAAATAATGCAAGGACGCACAAATGCTAAGCAAAGCCAAATCAGTTCTGCCGAAATTAAATTGAGCCTGCTAGCTTTAACACAATGCAGAATATATCAGGAAGAGCAGAGATGGTGCAGAGATGAAGTTTTTGTGTGAAAAATGCCACCTTTGGTCTCCTCCACCTCCTCCCGGCTGTGACCAGTGTTTAACAACCTGTGAAAAAAGAAGAAAAGAAAAAAAACAGTCATACTGGTGTTTTCTCTGTGAAAATGCATCAGTGTGATAAACCATAAGTTCAAACAACTTAGTACGTGCAGCATAGAAAACGCCTCCTACAACACTTTTTACAGTCTTTACCCTTGAGTTAAAAAAACATGAGGTTTCTGTAGAAATTCTGTATAAAATTACTTCTTTGGTTTGAATCCTGCTGTTTGGAAGATGTGACTTGAACTGAAGGGTCATTAAGGCTCGACCGTGCCTGTTGAACTCTGACCTTTCGAATGGTTGCCTCACCTCCACAGACATGCAAACAGATACAATGACCAGGAAACACCAGCGGCTTTCTTCACATCCAGACACCAATGTCCTCACTGAGTTTCTCTGTATCTTGGGGTTGGGGTGAGGTGGGTGGAGGGGGAGAGAAATTTACAACCAGAAACAGTTAAAACAAGGGGAGCTGCTGAATCCAAAGTGATGAATGAGGGAGGTGATTTGTGGAGTGTTTACAGCACAACTCCGAGGATTTGCTGAGCAGTTTCTTTTCACTGTTTTCGCAGGCTGCCGAGGCTTTTGTCTCCTTGGGATTTGGCACCACTGCAGATCCCGGGGTGCCCTCCGTGATCCTCTAGTGTCAGATCAGAATATTAACCCAATAAGTAAAACTTTGACAGAGACGAATCAGTTAGAGCACCTCGAAGGCACGCTCACAGCTGCAGACTTGATTGAGAGTGTGCAAGTAAAGGCAACACATTTCTTGATCGCCTGTGTAAAAGAAGAACTGTCTCGTGTTCAGCTGCATCCAGTAAATCATACATTGTTTTAGTACTCTGTCCCTATCTGGTAGCAGCAGGTGGACCCAGCTGAGAGCTTGATGAGATTTGGCTGGTAATTCCCAGTGGGGTGGGATGTGGTGGTGGTTAGGGGGGGTGCATACAGTTGAACCCAAAACAAGGACTAAAATCTTATTGTCTAACTGAAGGAAAAAGAATGAAGAGAGTTTAAAAGAAAGCCGGTGGGGGTTGGGGTGGGGTGGGGAGGTTAAATGGTGGTTAGAGCTATGGAGCCAAAGGAACCTGTGAGGGGATGAGATAGCGTGATGTGGTTTTCATTGAGATGCCACAAGAGTCCGGAGGTGCAGAGGTGAACGCTCCGTGCTGAACACATGGAACTGAAGAGGGACATAAACCAAGGAAAGTCAGTTTAACCGCAACAGGTTATTATGCCATGAATCCACTGCAGAGTGGGACAGTTAGTAAAATCAGCCTCATGTGGTTATGTTCTGCAAAAGGAGAGAGCACTGCTTGAAAAGATTCTGTTTTCTGGTCCGACAACAAAACCAAAGAAAAGAGGAGTGAATGACTTTTCTAAGAACAAAACTTTTTTTCCCCCTTCAGTTTCACTTTGACTTAATGTGAGACTGCAGCTTTTTGATGAATCTCCAGGAAACAAACACGCAATCAATGGGAAAGTAAACAGTCTGGTATACCCACAAAGTCCATAAAAAAAGGAGGGGGGCTACTGGTACTGTGCATTAGTTTGTAGCATGGACTGTATACCAAAGATGGACTTAGCCACCCCCCTGGTTACCAAAATCCCATTTGCTGTCACCATCCTAATGTTCCAAGCCAAGGGTGGATCTAATTGTAAAAATGTGATAGTCGTGTGGTAATGCATACCCTGTTCAGTCCTCCTTTTGACACCAATGAGGTCAAACATTATGAAACTCAACATCATGTTGCAAACTTTAAATTAGTGACTGAAACCATCAGCTCATCATGAAAGTGTTCACTGAGGTCACAGAGCGAGGGCACCAAAGAGCCACTTTCCAGAAGACTCATATTGAACTACAGGTTTTTTTGCAAACTCACACTTGTCATTATAGGGGGAAAAAGCAGGTGTAAGGCACTGCTGAATTTGTTTCATTTCACTAGCTACAAAGATTTTGGTCTATATATAGAATCTGTGTATTGTGGACTCATACTTCCAAGCCCAGATTCTAGCATTCTGGGGATCGCCACTTTGATTTTCTGGAGCTAGAAGTCACCATATTTAGACAAGAGAGTGGAATGTTAGCTAATGCTAGCTAGCTCAGTTATAACTATGCATCCTGCAGATATCTGCTAATTAGTGCTAAGCAACATACAAATAACATACTAGAAATTCACTCAGAAACACTTGACCACAGACTTCTTGGATAGGCTGCAAGCACATTAAGCAGAGATCAAACCATATTATTTGGCACATACTTGCAGTGAAAATGCTCCAAATGGCATCGGCACCACAAATATGGCCAAGGTCCACTTCAGACAATCAAAAGCAGACAGCTGAAGGCTCCTTTAGATTTGTTTCTGAATATGATAGAGCAACATTTTCTTATTTTGCCCCTTGGTCAGGGAAAGACTTTTAGAATACACTAAAGATGAATATTTTTGTCCATCAGGGAAAGTTCAGAGCTCCTATCACAAATTCTGTACCTGAAGACTGCAGCATCCAGGCCTAAGCTGGACTGATGTTGCTCATTTGCTCACTATTTTTCTGTTCGTGTCATCTTTACAGCGTACTTTTTTGTAATCTTGTAATGGTTTCCCTTCTTGGCCAGGTTTCCCTTGAAAAAGGAATGTTTTTTTTTATCTTAAGGGCCTTTAAAAAAGAGGATATCTTCACAGCGAACTTCTAGACCTGATTCATTTTTTGAGCCTCAAGCGGCATTCAGGAACTGCCGTTTTTGGTACTTCTTGGTGGTTTCAGTTGTCAGCCCTGCATGCTGATGGCTGGGTAATGATGAAAAATGTTAGCTTCAGCTACCAAGTAAGGCCAACAGTTAAGAGAGTTAGACCAAAACACTTGATGGCTTTCTTTAAAATCTTTGAAGAACCCATGGTTGTTATCGATAGTGGCCAGGTTTGACTGGAGTTATACAGGCCTGACTTCACCTGACGTGCAAGAGGCAAAATCAAGACATGTGACAAGTCACAGTGCATGCTGCACCTCTTCTTGTCGACATTCACATGCATGTGGTGCGAAAGCTGTAGCCTCAAGTATATTTAAAACCATGAGGAGTCCCCCCACAGCCTCTGTCTTTCCTCGCTATAGAGCCAAAAAGGGGGTTCGAGGTTCAGCTTGAGAAAATAACCTCATGGCTCAGCAGCACAAGTCTTTATTTAACCCCGTGGGACTGTGACTCGCAGGTAGACAAGGCTGATGAGTGGCGACTGAAGCAAAGAAGCAAAGCAAAAAAAAAAAAAGAGACCCTCCTCCTCCACCCCCTCTCTGTGATCGCTGCGATTGAGCTTCTATTTCAATCACATACTTGCTGTAAGAGTTAAAAGAGCAAGAATCAAGGCCTGTCTGTGTTGGGGGGAGGGAGGGGGAGACACACGAGAGGAGCCTGTGGCAGCCCTGATAGCGTCTTCTCACTCTGCATGGTTTCCTGTTCTGAGTCAGTGTGTAACCCTGAGTTTGACTGTTGTCACTTGTCGGCTCTGTCCCTCTGCGTGCGTCTCTCTCTCTCTCACTTCTCACAGCTTTAAGAATAATCAGAGCGGCTGATATTCAAACAGGGCAATTTAAATGTGCGTTTGAATTTTTCTTTTTCTTTGCTAGGTGTAATTAAGCAACCATGAAGCAGAAACAAATGGTGAGTTTGAGGCTAGGACTTTTGTTGATTTTATAGCTGAACTATATTTCTTTTCTTTTTCTTTGTCTTTTCTTTCTTTCTTTTTTCAGTGAGTGCAATAATGAAAGTAAACGTTGGTATCTTATCAGGAAAAAATAACGGCAATCACAGAAATGAAACGCGGCGTAAATTTGTTTTTAATATCACAGAGAAATGGACAGAAATCTGGCTCGGAGTGCGGGCTGCGAGTGACACTCATGAGAAGGAAATCGCCTCTAAAAAGGCAGCGGGATTTATTTTTGTGCGATGCAAATGCAGAACGATTTTGGTACTGGGGGACTCTTTTATCAAAAGATGAATCAGTGTTTTTGTTTGACCGTCATGCTTGATTGACATTAAAATTAATTTCTGAGGGAGGGGACGAGATCGGGAGGGACAAGGAGCTCGCGCACGCCTGTGTGTGTGTGTGTGTGTGAGTGTGTGTGTGTGCACGCGTGAATGCGTTGAGACAGTATGAAAAGCGGCTCTCTGACAGTCAGACCCAGTGCGGACAGAGATCTGGAGTGTGTGCTCTCGAAGCCGGGATATTAGTGCCTGCATGCAGGGTCAGTGCCGTGTGAGTATGGGACATGTGCGCTCGGCTTCGTGCCTCGGCTATCTGAGTTTTGCTTGCAGGTCTCTAACTTGCTGCAGCTGCATCAAACAAAGTCTGTTCCCACAAACGGATAAAATCGATACCGCTTTGCTTTCGTATGACCTTGAACCCAAATCTTCGCAATGATTTGCATTTTGAGCCTGACAGATTTCTGCTTAAAGGGGGGAAAAATTCGCTTTTGTGGTTTTATTATTATCATCAGTATTTACACATTTTTATCCTCTCCAGCTGGCACTTGCACGTGACTCTTCTTGTACTTTTGTTCAGTGGACTGCTTAATTGGGCCTGTCTATTAACCTGGAGGAGGTTTTAATGATGTAAAACAATAAGGCTGAAGTCAGTGCGGGTAAGCTGAAGCAGAGCGACTGTAAAGGGATACTTCGACTCCCCACCAACAGGCTGTTGCGCATAGCGGCCGTGCGCCGTCTCATTAACGAGATCACTTTACAACCAGTCAAACAAATAGGTCATTATCCATCACTGCCTGCTCTGCCTGTGTTCACCAGCCTCAAACCCGCAACTCTCATGTCTCATTTTATCCAAATTATATAATCAACTTATTTTTATTTATTTCCTTATCTATTTGTTGTCAGGATAATTTCAGTTAGTTTATGCTTTGATTATACAAATCTCAACTACTCAGCACACAAATACAATTTCGGCTCCAAATGTATTTTAATGCCTTTAGAATATTGCAAATGGAAGAAAATAAAAGATGTCATTATACTTAAAATCTTCAAAATTACTTTAAACTGGTTTACTTAAAAATATCACTGAATATTATTACACTACTTATGCCGCCTATATGCTTTTAATTTAGGTCGTATGTAGTTTAAGCCGACGTTACTCTACGAGCTACGTAAACATACATACAGACTTCCTCTTCTGTGATTCAGCTGACGTCCGTTACAGTAAACTGGATTGAAGCGCAGTATCTGGTCTTCAGACGCATATCTACCCTTTGAGGGGAAGGTGGCTCCACTTTTGGTCACCTGCCCGGCGTCACCTGGTAAACGATACGGCTTCTCTGCGCATGCGTAATAGCCTGCCAAAAATCCTAACACCGTATAGCCTGACAACCAATAGTGTTCCAATCTGTCCAGAGATAAAGTCAGAGCAGCGCTGAGGGGACAGAAGTGAAGGATTTCGGACCCGAGCAGCGCCGAGCTTTAAGGCTGAAAAGAGTTCAACAACATGCCGAGATCTTTCCTGGTGAAAAGCAAAAGGGCCCACAGCTACCACCAGCACCGCTACTTCGACGATGACTACAGTAGACTGGACACTATTTTGGCTGATGTGTGCGCAGGTGGGTGCATTTGTGCGTAAATACGCACGAAACTTGGTGAAGAAAAAGGAGTCGTCTTAGTGGGAATTCTGAAATTTCAAGTGCACAAATTCATAACTTCTTTCATTGATTATCCTCTTGTGCCAATATAGAAACAAAATCTCAAGCCGAGTTCGACTCCAACCTGGAGCAGGAAGACGTGAAGATCGGCGCTGACAGACTGTCCCCCGGGTCGCGGCTGAGGTCCCCGAGGTCGCTGTCCTCCAGCTCCCCGCTGAGCTGCGGAGGCAGCGCCTGTGACCGGTCCTCCGACTGTGATTTCTGGCGTCCCCCGTCCCCCTCGTCCTCACCAGGTCTGTTCTTATCAAGACAAAAATATCACCAGTTTGTGTCTGGAATTTAAAGAGTTTTTCTCTTTCTCTTTTTAATCTTTCGTTTCATTTGGTGTTGGGTTCGTGAGATGTTAAAACCTTTACACATTTTCAACCCGAAAGCCAGTCCAACTACTTGTCCAACGATATTTGTGTATGATTAACTATTATTAATTATTAATATTATTATTATTATTATTATTATTATTATTGTTGTTGTTGTTGTTGTTATTGTTGTTGTTATTGTTATTGTTGTTATTGTTGTTGTTTATGAAAGCAGAAATCATTTGGGCTATAAATTAAACATAAAAACTTAAAGGTTTTTGATGAAGTGATAAAAATACAAATAATTATATTTCATATCTTCTTTTTTATTTTTTCCACTTCTTTTTCACATATAAAATATTTGGTGAAAGAATCAAAAGGACACTTGTGATTAGTGACCGGACACACGACCCAATAACGACTTAAAACTTTTCTGTTTTGTTCTGCTTTGGCTTTTACGCACGGTATGGAATCATGTCCAATAAAGTGTAGTGCATTTTCCACGTGTCCATTTTTTAATGCAGGACATTCTTTGAAATTTTTAAAGAAATCCAAATTAACTTTCAGATTCAGAGAAATGCTCCACTCCTGCAGCGGAGGACGGTCACTCGAACATGCCAATCTTTCCGTACTCCTGGTCGGCATACTCAGGAACCGAGCTGAGACATCTGGTTCAGGGGTCTTATCACCACCACCTCCAGAGCCACAGGGAGTCCCAGTCACCCATTAGCATCTACAGGGGAGAGGACAGCGGCAGTGAGTCGCTTTATGCACAGCGGGGCCTCGCGGCCGGATGTTACCAGGGTTATTCTTCAACGGCCCAAATCTGCAGGATGCGGGACAGAGACGAGCTGTATCTGGATGCGAAGCAACAGGCCCGCGTGGCGGAAATCAAGTCTGAGAACGATTTCATCCGCGCAAACCTCGAGTCGAGTGGATCATACAAGTGCATTAAATGTTGCAAGGTAGGCGTTTTCCTAATTTCACTTAAAGTCATCTTTTAAAAAAAAAAAAAAAAAAAAAAATTTTGCTCAGTTTTCTTTTTTTTCTCTTTAACATTTTCTCTAAAAGTGACGACCAACCCTCATATTTCAGCACATCGTGGTATCACATTGTTTTACCTTCATTCTGGGTTTGATTTGGAATCATCCATGTGTTTTCCAAAGGTGTTCTCCACGCCTCACGGGCTGGAAGTTCACGTGCGGCGGTCGCACAGCGGCACGCGGCCGTTTGAGTGTGGGATATGCGGAAAAACCTTCGGACACGCAGTGAGCTTGGATCAGCACAGAGCGGTTCACTCGCAGGTATGGGCCTCCAAACCGGAAATAAACCAGTGCACACGTCCCCGAAACCCGCTTTAGATCCACATCCTTGACGTAAAGGCCACAGATGACATTTTCTTTCCCCACTACAAACCTCTCTGACTTGGCTTTAGCTGCATTTCTACATTTAAATCTGATACTTCCAGGTTTCTTGAGACTGACAAAATGCTGTCTTTTACAGGAGAGGAGCTTCAGCTGTAAGATCTGCGGCAAAAGCTTCAAGCGCTCCTCAACCCTCTCTACGCACCTGCTCATCCATTCCGACACGCGGCCTTATCCGTGCCAGTACTGCGGGAAAAGGTTCCATCAAAAGTCAGACATGAAAAAACACACTTTCATTCACACAGGTGAGACGCTTTAGCAAGTCAAAGTAATGAAGACGTGCAAAAAAGAAAAAAGAAGACCTAACATTTTCCATTTTTTTTGTTCCTGCTTGCAGGTGAGAAGCCGCACAAGTGCCAGGTGTGCGGGAAGGCCTTCAGTCAGAGCTCCAACCTCATCACACACAGCAGGAAACACACGGGCTTCAAGCCCTTCGGCTGTGACCTTTGCGGGAAAGGTTTCCAGAGGAAAGTGGACCTGAGGAGGCACAAAGAGACGCAGCACGGACTGAAATAAGCAGGAGTTCACCGAAACCTGTGGCGCTTTACGTTTGCTGTAATTGGTTTATTTTCCCCTACTTAGCCTAAGATATGCTGATTGTTTATTTATCTGTTGTGTTTTTATTATTATGAAAAAACTAAATAATTTCACAAGCTTTTATAAGCTTACCGTGCTGTTTTAGTCAGACTTCTTAACGGATTAAATATTAACTTAAGAAGAGCAGTTGTCATTTTTTCCCATATTTCTACATTTAATTACCGGTTAGACACATGTAGTTTTTATCCACAAACATCTACTTCACCAGGTAAACCCACCGTTCACCGGTCCACTCATTCGACTCGTGAAAAAACGAGAAGCTGTGAGCGCAGCCGTGCAGACCCATCAATCACGTCTCGGAGTTATATCTCAGACATTAAATAGCAGAAACGTTTCGCTGCATGCGCCACCTGGTCAAAACCAAATATTTTCAGACAAGCGCATTGCTGGCATACCCGTATAATAAATGATATTATGGCGCCATAAAACCTCCATGTAAAGGAAGTCGGGCGAAATAGCGCTGGTTTTATTGCAGGAGGAGCTCCTCCAGCAGCAGCAATAAGCAGCGTGCCCACATGGCGTTTTCACTGAGGGGAAAGAGAAGAAAAAAAAAAAGAAGCTGGGTGTGATTTATTTGGCCCCGCCTAGGTTAAACAGCCACAGCTTTAAAACTTCAAGGATCTGATTTGGGCATATCTCACCACAGATTGTGTGCGCAACACCAACAGTCTCCAACAACATACAGGATAAAACACACAACTTCCTGCTACTATTATTATTATTATGGATACATTTATTTTGTGGGAACAGACAATCCAGAAAACAATAAAACAAACAAAACAAAACAAAAAAACATTTGTCACACAGTTACAGAGTGCAGTTTTATTGTTTTATCCAAATCTGCGTCAACGTGCTGGGGATTTAAACAGCTGGACCAAGTTCAGAAGGTCCTGATCCTGCAGACCCAGCTCCACCATCAGCGTGTTCAAATACTCCGCTGATGCCGAAGTCTCCAGGGCTTCTCGCACCAATGGAGACACTTCTGACAACCTGAAATGTGAAAAACCAACAAATTAAAACCAACTCAACACTAAACGGGCGACTTATCTTCCAGCACAAACGCAATCCAGTTTTTAGGAGAAAGGGATCTGTAAGCATTATTAAGACTACCCTAAAAGTCAAAGACGACATGTTCAGCCTTCAATAGCGTGCTGTGTAAAGTTAGCAGTCAGTTCTTTTTTAAGCCATGTTCTCACACAAGCCTCTCTTCGCCAAGGTACCGAGAACTATGAGAAAGCAGCGGTTGCTGACTCATACAGATAAAATTTGTTGAATAAAACGAACTCGAAAGTTTTAATTATAGAGATTTTCCTTAGCAAAGTGATCAAGTCAAATAGAATTATTGCAGACTTGAGGCAGAAAAATATCCTGCTTTTTTTTAAATTCATGAAAGTGTTCACACACACACACACACACACACTATTAAAAATCTGGCCATCGACTACATTTTTAGAGCTGTAAAGACGAGCTCTGAACGTCGTGCAGAAAGAGACTGACATGAGAGAATAGATTTTAAATACTTCACAGCGTACGTCTACAAAAAGAAAAATCACACAGCGCCTTAGGCCAACACTGTCGTGTATATTCATATGACACAAGCTGATACTGCCGTGTGGTCAGTCCTACTCTCATGAACATAATAATGCTCAGTCTCTGCTGAGTCACTGTAAAAGGAGTGTATGTTCAGCTTTGCTGTAGTGTGGGGGTTGCTGAGAGGCATACTGATAATTGGTGTCTGTGCATATTATTATTAATCACACGGAAAAAAATACAGCAAAAAACAAAACTAGATATAAGCTAAAGAGGAGTGGAACCTTCCAGGCTGCTCAAAAGTACACACATGCAGGGGGAACGTGTACATCTTTGAAGGCCCATTAATGCTGAGAGATATAAACAGGTATGCTGCCATCAAGGTGCTGTTTTTCCCAGGGAAGGCCTCGCTTGTGTCAGCAAATGATGGATTGATAATGGATTGGATTTATATAGCGCTTTTCAAGGCACCCAAAGCGCTTAACAATGCCATTATTCATTCACTCTCACATTCACACACTGGTGGAGGCAAGCTACAGTTGTAGCCACAGCTGCCCTGGGGCAGACTGACAGAGGCGAGGCTGGCCCCTCTGGCCAACACCAGTAGGCGGGAGGGTAAAGTGTCTTGCCCAAGGACACAACGACCAGGACAGAGAGCCCAGGGATCGAACCGGCGACCTTCCGGTTACAGATGCGCTTCCCAACCCCCTGAGCCACGGGCGACCCAGGGGGTTGGGAAGCCCCCCCAAGTACGGTCGCCCGTGGCTCAGGGGGTTATGCACGCACTATAACAGCATCGGTAACAAAAGAGCCTAAACTGGCCTGCCTGCAGTCCGTTAGAAACATTTGGCCCATTATGAAACCAAATACGGACAAAAGAGGCTCTGAATTGTTGAGTAGCTGAACGCCTAACAAATCTGACTTTCAGTGTTGCATCATCAAAATGAGCATATATTTGTTTAAAAACAAACAAAAAACAACCGCTGTGCCTCACAGCAAGAAAGTCATGGGTTCAAATCCGCCGATCGCACGGGTTCTCCCTGTGGTCGTGTGGGTTCTTTCCACAAGTGCTCCGGGTTTCCTCCCAAAATGCAACAAAATCCATGATAGGTTAACTGGTGATTCAACATTTTACTGCAGGTGTTAATGTGAGCGTGAATGCTTGTTGCCTCTGTGATGGACAGGCAACCTGTCCATCGTGTGTCTCTCACCCTACGACAGCTGGACAGGCTCCAGTGTTTTACTCAGTGTCCACTGTTTTGAAATAAATCAAAGTAAATAATTATTGAATTTAAAAAAAAAAAAACGGTAAATGAAAGCGTGTTTCTATTTGGGAAACGCCTTCAGTCACATGGAAAATTACACTGTGAGATTCATCTTTTATCAGGATAGACGGTCAAAGTTTCCGCCAATTTAAATGAGATGGCCTTTATCTGTTCACCCACTTGCTCTATCTAAAGATCGCAGCTCAAACAAGTCATGGGTGACATGAAGCCAAACTCACAGTATCAGTACAAAAAACAGAGTATTTGTCAAGTTAGTGCAAGAATATTTCCCTCCAACACTAAACTCACTGTCTGTAGCCCCCAAGTACTCTCTGTCATCTCTCTCCAACCTCCATCAGTCTCCATCATCCTCCCCCACCCACGCCTCTCTACCTGCCCTTACCAGAGAGGAGGTACACTCCTGGCCGATCTCCGGTTCAGCCCAGGGTCTAGTGTTGCAGGGGGGGCATCCATTATTCAGCTGGGCTGAACAATAGCGGCCAGACTAGCTCCACAGCTGCCATGCAGCAGACAGATAAGACAGCACACCAAATTATTCATGATGGAGGAATGGAAGGATGGAGTGGATGTTAAATGGAAACCGATGAAATCATAGAGCACCAGTGTCAGATCTGACCAATGAAATGGTTAATATTGACAAATGAATGTTGACTGTTGAGAAGTGGAGTCAGTACGTTCTTAAAATCAAATCTGAAAATGTATCACAACAACTGTCAGAATTACAGATGCACGCCGTTCCCAAAAACCCTTCTGTGAACCCTTTGGAATTACCAGGATTTCTGCAGCGATTACTCATAAAAGGCGGTCTGAGCTTCATATAAGTCACAATGTGACAGACACACTTTGTGAGTAATCAGTGCTGAAATCCTGGTAATTCCAAAGCATTCACTAACCTTTTTACCCTTTTATCTTTCTTTTTTTTGCAACAGCAAAATCACTTCAGGCCACAGATGAGAAATCTTGCTTCTGTTTTACAAGTTGAATTTTATTCCTTTTATTTCCCTGAAAATTTTCTGTCAGGCAGGTTTCAGAGGCCTCTTGGCTCTTCAACGGTGGCAGATGACCTACAGTACCTAAAGCTGCGCAACACTTCTTTTAAAGTTCAAGACGACACACAGTGTGCCTTGATATTAAAGCAAACTGACCAGGAACCATTGAGGGAGTAATAAATCAGAATCAGCCGTCGGCGTCAGGTGAAAGGTTTCCCAGCCTAGGGCAATATAAAGGACACGCAGGAACTGTGTGCCTTCTGTCCTCCATCACGGATCTGGACAAAAGTAATCAGGTGGAGATAAGGCCATGAGGCGTCTCTGTGTACTTAGACGGGAGCAGCACGGAACTGTCCGTGAACTGCCAGCAACACAGACACACATACACACGAACACACACAGACCATATGGTAGGTGCCAAACAATGCCAAAGCACACAGCAGTCTGTCAAATGCACCATGACGACTTCTTATTCTTTTCTTTCAATTTGAAAGTGTTAAAAATGCAGATTGCTGTCGCATCTCTGATTTAAGCACCTCTTCATGCACCAGACTGGAAATAACATAATGTTAAATCCAGTATCTGTCTATATGGGTCATCTTCACCCAGTCATACGTTATTATGCTCATTTATTGCTTAGAAATCTGGTTCCTGCTCGTTTTACAAAAAAAAAAAAAAATCTTATCATACACCAGCACAGTAAACATTAAATACACACTTTTCTCATGCAAACATTTGCACACACCGGTAAAGATGGCTGACGTGGTCTATTTCCCGAGAAACCATGGTTCTTCATTTCCTTGTAATGTTTTTTCTCTCCAATGTTCAACTGGACTTGCTGAGGAGCAGCTCGCCAGCTGACATTAAACTTAAACAAACACGTGCGCGCACACACACACACACACACACACACACACACACACAAAACTTACAGATGCAGAAGCACCACAGCTATGAGGGTCCACTCTGGAGTTTTATGGATGATGTTTTTGTTGGTGAACCTGTGAACATAAAGCACCACTGTTAAGTACAGAGTGTGTGTGTGTGTGTGTGTCTGTCTCTTAAACAGCACATTTGTATGGAGGATGCACAGCAGTTCCAGTATCTCGCCCATCGACATTTCAGAATTCAGACTGGAGCAGCTGGACATCAAATCATAACCCGCTGTATGTTCTGGGTCACATTCACCATACATCTGTGTCCCTCTGCAGATAGTCTACAGAAATGCTTCATTCTAGGTATAAATAAACTAGAAATATAAATTGTGCACAGACCGAGAGCAACAACCAAGAACACTACATGCAGCAATGATTTATGTCTTTCTGCCAGCGCTGTGTATATTCTTTGGTTTGAGCCTCTTGTTAGCGGGGCCTCTTGACAGCACAAAGACAATTCCCGGAAGCAGGACTGTGGCGGTGTTGCTCCATAGCCTGATGTGCGTTTAAATCACAGACACAGTGATTTAACAGCAGGCCTGTTGAAAACATCCTAAGCAGCCAATGGGAATCCAGGGTGTGTCTAAGGCAGGAAATGCTCAATTCTGGCACAAGTTTAAAAAATTTTTCGCCCTTTTTTTTCTTAAAACCGAGCTCTGTCATTCTTATAGAGAAACAGAAGCCATACTGATATGCTGAATGCGTAAAAACAGCAAGCATATATAATAATTCATTCTACTCCTGGTGTCATGCATGCTGGCTCAGTGTCACTTCATGTAGCTACACTTGGAGAAGGACTGTTGTTGTTATCAGTAACCCCCGTTTTCCTCTCAAATACCTGTGTGGATGTACAGCATGTGTGGCACACTGTGAGATATATGACATTTGTGATACTTATTTTGATGTGGAGAAGATTAGAAAACAGCCATAATTCTCTTTGAAGCAGACATTTAGCCCCATCACATGAAAAAGATACAAGTTTTAAAGAGTCAATAAAACTACTGCTCATCATACTTCATGTCTGCCTGTAGGGGGAAGCAGAGCTAAACAACTGTGTGTTGTGGAATTTAGATGAAATCAACTCATTAAATACATGTTAGACTCATTTCTTTGAGTTCTTCCGAAGAATAAGAGCGATCCCAAGAACATTCATGTCATGTTTTTCTCATGCAAGGAGATAAAAGAGGAGATCTGAATCACAACAGATAAGCAATCAGTTGGTTTCCTGTTCTATGCAGCTTGGTTTTTCAGTGTTTCTCAGTAGATCCAATGTGGTGTGATAACAGTTAATTATGAATAGAGTCCAAATACCGAGTCGTGTTTACTGCTGTGTAGCATCTTTTTAGAAGAGGTACGTGTCTCATTCTTGTCTGATATGATATTCTAGCAGCTCAGTCTTGATCCTAATATTTTTCACATAATCGTGAAATGTCTCAGTTTACACATCTGATATGTTTTCTATTGTTTATAAAATCAGTGTTTGTGAGATTTGGAAATGGTTGCATTCTGTTTTTATTGACATTTTACACAGCATCCCAACTTTTTTTTTTTCCAACTGGGGTTGTATGGCATGGCTATAACAAATGCTCATAGTTTTGCAAATTAGTGAGCTTTTGCACAAGTGAAAGATTTAGGTTTACAACAAAGAGGGTAACGGGACATGTCTATATCCTGCAGCTGTTCAGAAGTAAACTGCCATTCAGTTACATACAAACAATCAAGTTTCACTATTATGTTTCTGAGCTTAATATGAACCCACAGAACAAGGCAGTTTCAACACTAGATTTCCTTCCCTTAAGATAATTAAATTTAACAGCCTTTTTTGACACATTTCTAGAGCTCATCCGCTATAAACTCACACCCGCCTCCCCTCTCCTGTTTGTGTGTGTGTGTGTGTGTGTGTGTCCGTCCTTTCTGGTGGCAGACTAGCAGACACCACATATAAGTTGAGTGTGTAGAGTACTGACCTGAACGTCCGCACCAGGTTGTTGAGGTCGGTAGTGATGTCACTCATGGTGAGATGCAGCGGACCTACAATGTTTCTGAGGCTGCACAGCACAACCACAAAACAAGACAAGAGAGCAAAGAATTAAGATTAACTGATCGCGAAAATCATGATTATGTGCAGCCCTTTCAAACTGTGCAGCAGTGAGGTTCATGGGACCTTCAAAGCTACTGAGCAGAAAAACCAGGAAAAGAAATTAATAAGGCTCTGTGTCCCACATCCAAGAGATAAAGGACAAACAGCCACGCACCAGCTGGAGAGCTTCTCCACTGTGATTCGTTTCTGGATGAGGTTCTGAGCATGAGAGTCAACGAGCGGCAGGACCGGATCCTTGATGCTTTCCTGGACTGCCACCTGGTGTGGGGAGGGTTCAAGAACAAAACTTACTCCGTGAGCTCACCTAATTTAAAATCAAACTCTTAAAGCAAGTCTTTTAATATGTACTTACCTGCTTTCTATTTGGCTCCTCTTTCTCGTCAGGCAGAATCCACGTGCCCTTATAAAATTCCCTGACCCGGAGCTCCAGATCCTGGGTTTCCCTCCGCAGCGTGTCATAGTTTGGAGCTGCAGCCGACGGCCTCTTCTTGTCCTCGGTGTTGTCGGCTGTCACCTCATCCTCAAGGTCATCTTCATCCAACTCCTCTTTGCCTTCTTCTTCTCTTACCTCGGCATAGGGAGAACCCAGGGAGTGATCGGAGCCGTATAGGAACGTTAACGTCTCATCCGTACACCACTCCTTCAATGTGTTTTTCAGGCACTCGAGCAGATTCATCCGTACAGAGTCAGGTTTGGCTTCGGCGTGGTTCTTCAGTAGATCTCGCAGCCCCGCCGCCCCCCTTTTGCTCATACCCACCTGCGTGATGTTGAGTTCTTGCTGGCCGTGACTGTTTTGATTAGTGGCGGGAATTTCTTTGCTTTCTGCTGGAGGGTTCGAGCGAGGAACGCTGTGAGTTACCGTCTCCGATAAACTGCACACGCTCATCTTAGCTGTAGTCTCTTCCACACTAGAAAGCTCAGACAACTCTCTCTCTCGTGGAGCCGCCTGGTCCGTATGTGTCGTCTGCAGCTCTTTGGGTTTTTCAGCATCAGTAACTTCAGTTTTACGCACGTCTGCCTCTTTTCTTTCCTCGTCTTCTATCATACTTCTCTGTTCCTCTGTATTCTGACTCTGAGGAGGTTCGATCTTTTCTTCATTCCCCTCTTTGGTGTTTATCTTTCTTGTTTCAGACTTCCTTTGTTTCCCTTTATCATCCTTATCTGAGAGTTTGGGCAGGTCACCCCAGTGTACCCGGGGTTTCTGCTGCTGGGAGACCACGCTGGAGACAAAGTCCTGCTCATGTTCGCCGTCACTGACATCACTGTGGCTGCCTCCAGCAGGATGATCACGAGAGCTGTGAAGATCCTCGTCCTGAGCAGCCACAGGGTTCTCGATGTCCTCTTCTTTTAGATACCTCTCGGACAGCATCACCTCCTCACCAGAGCTCCCACTGAATGCACACATGTAACCCTGGATCAGTCTTTCTATTAATAAGGCTAAACATGGAAAACTAAACACTGAAACTTATTACGTACCGTTCTCCTTGCTTCAACAACTTAATTTCAGGAGGACTGGGAGAGAGAAAGGGAGCAAAGACATTATACAGAACATCACTGCATTCAACAATTAGATCAATCAGGTGATTTAGGACAGAGGTGAGAAGCAGCACACACACCTCTCATGTTGCCGAACCCAAAGAGGCGTCTTTGGTATTTGTAGCTCAAATGCTTTGGAGGCTTTGTAGCAGAAATTACTGCAAAAACACTAAAGACAAAAGAAGCAAAGACCAAAATGTGTCTTTAAGCACACTCTGGTAAGTGTAAAAAAAACCAAAAAGCAATTTCATGTAGAAACACTCACCTTGCGCTCTGTGATGTCATACACTTTATTGGTCTTCGTAGAAATTTTGTATTGTTGAGTTGGGATCTAGAAAGTGAACAGCAGCGCAGACTCAGTCATCACATATGAGACATGAAGATGTTTATTATTTGCAGCGAAATGCAGTATCAGTGGCCTTACCTTGCCCAGTTTATTAGGACAGATGGGATAACCGCACAGCTTAGCAATAGACCTCTCCTCTACAGTATCTCTGTAATTAGCTGGGGTGATCATTTTGGCCTGTGAAGTAAAGAGAACTCAGTTACTTTGCAGCTTTTCTGTGGTTTAAATTTGTGTAAAATTAATATTGTGTGACATTTTAAATTAACTGATTACTGACTGAAAACCTGCTTGTAATCTAAAGTCTGTGATCAGAAATGGAAAAAAAAGTGTGTGTTCACACAGCGTATCTCAGCTGCCATAGGGTGAGAGGCGGAGTCCTCGATTGGTTGCCAGTCCATCTCTCTTTTCACCTGGCTAAAACCTCATGGTAACTAATGCTGAATGCATTAGATTGTTTATTTTATCCCTCTATGCACTAAATCCCAAGATTGACATTTTTCCACAGCATTAATATCTCGTGTTGTCTGTAACAGTTTTGCATTTTATTGTAATATTTTTCCTCTTCTTTATAGACTTTTGACAGCATTTTATCATTATCACCTTATAACATCTGATTAGGCAGCATTCACAGGGATCATTCTGTGTGGAAAAAGAGTAGAACATGACATACCTTAACAACAAGCCTAGTTAAACAAAGAAAGGTGATAACCATCATAATGATGTCCATTATCTCTGACTGGGGTTTTAAGCTTTGTCAACAGCTAACGCAAACAAAGCCTGGCTGTGGTGAACTTCCTTCATAGCATACTCCTCAGGTCCTTCTTGCTGTGAGGCAATGGCACTGCTACCAGTGAAGTGGTGTATTCAAATTCATAACAGGTCTAAATAACATACTACAGCCAGGCTGTGTAATGCTGGCCCAATGGAAAAACCTCAATCATGGGATCTCATGGTGATTATAAACCCTGGAAACTGCAGATTGGGCCATGTTCTAAGACTGTGAGAGTCTAATTAATTGTGGCAGACATGTTGTGTGAATAAAAGAGACAGGTTTAGTATGGCAGAGGCTTGGCAGTGATGTAAGGGTAACAGGACCTGGGTGTGAGAGAAGTAAGGGAAGACTTTGTCTCCTGGTTTGCCTAAAGCTTGTGCCATGTCTAAAGTCACCGGTGACACATACACAGTCCACTAGGAAGTCCTCAGCCACACTGTCGTCCAGGAGCCGCTCCACCACCTTCAAAGCTCTCCTCTCCAGCTCCAACTTCTCCCTCAGCTTCTCCTTCAGCTCCTCTCTCCTGACATAAAGCACACATGTGAAGAAGTGTTTGTGTTTACTCCACAACCAACAAATGTTTGGTAATGATTACTGGTGCAGCTGAAGCGTCCAGTAGAGATGTCCTGGTGGAGTAGGGGTTTCTCACCTTCTCGCTTCTTCCTCCGCGGTGAGTGCTTTGACACGTTTCCCACCTGCCCCACAAACAACAAAACATGTTGAATATACGAGTTAACTGAATCTCTGAGGGCAGAGATCTTGTTACTCTACCAAACAAACCAACGAACCGCTACGCAAACCAGCTGTGAGCGCTCTGAGACCCGTGTAACCCTCCGCAGCGCCGTAAACACCTCTCTAAAACCCGAGAAATAAAAAAAAAAACAGGCTTTTAACGAACCCTTTTTGGCAGGTTTTTTGGAGCTCCCGCTCCTTCTTCTCTCCTCCGTCTCCATGCTGTTTCTGTTGTCTACGCTTTCAACTTTGACCTGTGACGTGTCTCCCTCTACGGCAAGCCAGGGGGGACAATTTTGCGTTCGCGAGGTGAGTCCATAGCGTGCAGTGTGTGTGTATGTGTGTGCGTGTGCTTTTTTTTTTTCACCGGGCTGTTTGTGGAAATTAAGCTGAGGTAGGTGTCCCCTTCACCTCGGTCCCGTTTGTGTCCACATCAGCGGCTCTTTTAGTGGTGGTGAATTTGTTTGGCTAGCCACTGTTCGGCTAATTCAGAGCAGGGTTAGCATCCCTGCTGCTCTGCTGTGTTTACAGTCACACAGGCTCAGAGCTTAACCTCTGACACCTTTGGACCTGTTTTTTATATACTTGAAGTTTCCCCTTTGTTTTTGAGGACTTCTGCATGAGGACAACACCCGTATGAAGACAGCAGGGATGGCTCTGGAGCAGCTCAGTGAGGTGGTCCAAAGATGTGTAAGTATTCAGTGGGACTTGTAACCCACATCCCCTCCTTCACTCTGATATCCATTCCCTAAACAGCATGTCGGCACAGTCACTGGCACCAACCTGCATGCTGGTACCCACTCACAGTGATAGAATGAGTCCCTCACCAGAGCATATTCTAGATCAGGGGTATTCAATTAAAATTTAAGGAGGTCCAGTTTGAGAACATTTCCAAGCCCAAAATATAATCAAGTTCCACATGATTATAATTATAATAAGTGCAGTCTGTTTTGAAGTAGCCTAACAGTTATACAGTGTAAGTATATGGGCAATAACTGCTTGTAAAGTAAAGCAAAGAGAGTGTAATTCATCAGTATTTTAACAATATTTTTTATTCATTTCTCTGATGTAAATGTTCTTTTTTGGTTTCAAGTAAAATAAGGTTTGCAATCAAATAATAGCTTTTGAAAAAGTTGTCTTCAAATAATTTAAAATAATGAAAAGTTGTATTTTGAATTTCCCCTCTTTGGCTTTTTTCTAAATTACATTTCACATGTAAACCATCTCACTTTAAACCCTCCTTTTCTCCCTGTCTGTTTCCCTGACTTAATTCCTTGGGCTTCTGCTTCTCGTCTCTGAGTTTTCTACTTTTACACGTGCTCTGAGTAAAGGATTGCCTGAGTAGAGTTACGTTGAGTGAGTTAAGCACGCCATTGGTCTATGTATTTCGATTCAATGGCTTTGCTGTGTATATATGACCATAAAGACAAAGGAAAAGGTGGCACATAGTAAAAAGAAAGGGTTCGTGAAAATCTAGTAGGTCTGAGTCCGTAAAGAATGGCGTAGGGGTGGTCCACCTGTTGGTGACCTAGATTCTAGATGTTTTCTATTGTTTTATAAACAATTTGCTCATTGTGCTTCTGTTTGTTGCTGTTTTGTGGTCATTTTTTTGTCTCTTCATTTTTCTTTTCTTCATTTTCCTTTTCTTCATTTCCATTTCCTTTTGGTTGTTCTGTGTGTCTCTCTGTGGGATGCACGCAAGTTTACAACATTTATACACTGCTGCCATACAGCAGCAGTGTATAAATGCTTAGTTAGTGAAGACGGGAATAGAGGAGAAATTTTCAGTGGATCATGGGATGTCCCCCAGCATCCTGAGGAAGGAGCAAAACTAAGGGATTGTTCAGGGTCACCTGATCCAGCGCTAACTGTAAACTTTATCAAAAAGCCTAATCTTAAAAGTAGAGGGGGTGACTGTGTCCTGAACCCAAACCAGAGGGTAATAAGATTTTGTCTTTGAGATATTTGATGAAATATAATATTTAATAAGAAACTGTTTAAAATGTTGTTTTCTCTATTTCTACCCACGTGTTTGTTTCTTTTGCATACAGCAGGCTCTTCCAGACGACAGCTACACCACTGAGGATCACAACATCTTCACGGTTGCTGGGCGGACATGTATCGAGGAGGGAAACAGCGCGCAGGTCCTCAGTATTGTGCTGGATGAAAAGAATCAGGTAACGTTTCTCAAAGTTGACACCAATCACTGCTTCTCAGGTTTGTCACACACTCATCTGTGTAACTGTTTTCATCTGTGCAGGAGATCGTGAGATGCATGGGTTGGAACCTGCTGCCTCCGCTGATCCAGGTCCTGCTGAAGAAAGAAGACAAGAATCTTCCTCAGTGTCTGGCCATTTTTAACCACCTGCTGGAGGTCAGTGGTCAGGAGTGGACTTAAGATAAAACATCACCAATGAAAACTGGATGAATGTGGCATTTTAAGGGTGATCTTTGTGGGGGGTTTTGCAGACATGCAGACCCAAAGAGCTGCTGATCGGCCTGTTGGAGCAGCTGGAGCAGGATGATCCTGATACGATAGTGGAGAGTCTCCATCTGCTCTTGAAGCCTTTACAGAAAGGTAAAGAATCTTTTTAGTCATCTTTAATGCCACTCTTTTTATTGGTTTTCTTCTTGTCTTACATATATATTGCATATTGCTGTTTGGATACTTTTTCTTGCTGTTATTATTGTGATGTATTCTCTGATTCCTGCCTCTAACAGTGCTGCTGTGCCTGGGCGGCCGTAAGGCGTCATCCTTGGGCATGGCGCTGTCCTCCGTGCTGGACCAGGTGGCCAAATTGCCTCTCCCTCACACCAAGGAGCAAGAGGAGGATGACGTCTTTTCATTTTGCCGTTGCTGCACTGACATGATAGATTTCGTCAGACCTTTTGTTCAAGAAGTCAGGCATAACCTGCTGAATAATGAAATGCAGAGCGAGACCACAAACAGGACTGTGGGCAGACAGGGGAAGGATAAAGAGGATGAGCTGCGGACAGAACTTCTGAAGTTGTGAGTGAAAAAAAATGCGTTTTCCAGCTCAGACTCACGTTTGATAGTCCGACATCATGTCATAGAAAAGCACTGCAGGGCTCTTGAAAACTGATGATGTTGAGGCTTCCCTTTTGTTTGTCTCCTCTTGAGCTGTATGAAGAGTCTGAGTCATCCTCTGTTGGAAGTACACCTCAAGGATCCTGACACGCTGGCTCTGTCCCCCCTCAGGACTTTTGCCACCGAGATTTTGGTAAAAGCATTTTTCAAACGCGTAAACGGTTTCATTGCTGGTTTCTAATATGTCATCAGTTTGTCACGTACTTGCATATCATGGTAACTGTGGCTTTCTCTGTCCTGCAGAACATCCTCGGTTCTATTGGGGAGTCCATCGCTGGGCTTGTGCACCAGCCTCTTTTGAAGAGAAAGCAGGTTCCCGGCTTTCTCGAGGAGGAGGTGCGCTATCCTAAAGAGTCTTTGGCCAGCTTGGCTCATCTGGTGTTTGTCCATCACCTGGCTGCAGACACCTTCCCCACTGTTTTCAGGTATTTTGAAAACATATTTTTGTCCTTGGATGCACAATGTGCGATTATTCACACTTGGTTTGAAATGGATCTGTGCTTGGGTGTTGCATTCATTCTAAATTAACAAATATTGAAACATTTAAATAGATTCTTAATGCTCCCAACACTCCGTATTCTCTCTGCAGTCCTGTGTTCAGTCTTCGATGTAACATCGAGCACGTCTCTCTCCTCCTGTCCAGGTAACATGACATAATAATGTGTGGTGTTATAATCTTTGTTAGTGTTTTACAAAAGCTGTAAAATATAAATGTGCACATTATACACACATTTATAACACACCACTTTAATGATCAACCTGTAATGAGTAATATCTATCTTTTATAGAACTGAGGAGTCCAAGCTTCAGAAAGGACTGGTAGGTGATGTTTTCACTGATCATTTAGTTGTTTATTACATAAATTATAATGGCCTTAGTCATAAATGCCGTACATGACTCCTGGATTTAATCCTATATTTTTCCATGGTGATATTTTAATAATACTTAACATTTTTAAAAGTTTGTTTTCTTATGGTTTGATATGTACGGTCATCATCTTGGATGCTCATATTCAACATGGCCAACGTTTCAAATAATGTGGTTAGCGTTTGGAGAGGTTTTAGACTCTAAAACTTGAGGTTCCCCACATTTCTTCCTATAATAGCCAGTTGTAAGAAGCCAAAGAGGAGAAAGGATGAGGCTGTAAGGGTCATTACCTGCCAGTAAAATGGTCACTGTGTTACTTAAATCTTCCTCTGCACATTAAAAGCAGTCATCAGCGTATGATGGATGTGCATCACACAGGAGCTGTATGAGAAAAGTCTGGTGCGGGTGGAGGACGGCAGTCTGCGTGCAGACCTGCTGGAGATTAAAACCTTCCTCACAGTCCCTCAGGTGAACGCAGTTGCTTCATTATAGACCTGTTGGGTCTACCGTTGTGTTTTGTGTGCATCATATAATGTTATTAATGTCAGCGTTTGATTTCAGAACTTAATAAAGGTCATGACGATATGTCCAAAGCATGAACTGGTAAGTTTTTGAATGAATTTTTATGTGTTTAAAATGTAATGTCAGATCATTTGATTTGAAATCGACTTTTATTTGTGTCACCTTCATCACATTTTTGTTATCTAGAATGAAACTTTTATGTTGGAACTTCTTTTTGTCTTCAGAGAACTAAAGGACTGAAGGTTTTCCAGCTGAGCGTTGATAAGTTCAACACTGAAGCCAAGTACAGATTCTTCCAGTGAGCTCCACCTTTCTTCCCTGAAAATTAATCAGAAATATGTGTCTTTGCCACTTCCCACTCTAGTGACCTGTGTTCTTGTTTCAGGTACATGTTGAAGACAAGTAACCACTCAGGAGTTGAAGGCTACATCATTAAAAACATCAAGAATCAGATAGACATTGCCCTGCAGGTGAAGATGTGCATTAAAGGAAAAAATGACAGTGTAGGCAGTGTTTAAAATTTCTTGGGGGACCTAAAAGAATCTCTTTACCGCTCCGTCTCCAGCCAGGTAACAGTAACGTCTGGTTTGAAGGCGTTCAGCTCATGCCTCTGCTGCGTAAGGTTCTTATTCTTCCAGATGGCCCAGAGACAGACCTCCTGCAGTACCTGGACAGGTCTGTGCACACACACTAAGCCAGTCCCAACACACACTGTTAAAAAGGGTCATACACACTGTTTAAAAGAAAGTGTCACATTGTTTAATTTTGTTTCTTCCTGAGAAAATATGAGATGTTTAAATTTAATTGGACACTTCTGTGTAATCAAGAGGACCTTTTATAAATCTTTTTCTCGATAGGATTTTAAAAAACAAACATCTTTTGGTGCTTTTTATATTAAATTGTGCAATAAGTATAAACAAAGTAGTATTGCTGTTGATTTTTGAGTTTTTAAAAAAGGCCAGTAAAATATACTCACTGGTCACTTCATTAAATGCACTTGAGTTGCTGCCATGTGACTGACTGATTAGATATTTGAATTAATGAGCAGTTGAATCGGTGTGGCTGGTTGAGTGTACGTGTCGCCCTGATCAGAAGTCATTATTTAACAACAAAATCTTGGACTTTATGGATGAGAGTAGTTGAAAGTTTTGGAAATGTCTGGAAGGTAGATCAAGAAATAGCGCATGTGTTGATCTCTACAGAATCATGGAGTCTCTAAATCTGCTGCGTTACCTGGTCATCAGAGACAAAGTGACAGAGAACCAGGTGAGTGCACTGTTGAGCTGAAAAGTTTGGGGTTTTTTCGGTGCTGCTGAAAACCCCAAAAATGACATTTTAAAACAAGCTGTTCACCTTTATGATGGCCTATAAGGGTATATAAGCTTTCTCTATCTGTGCTTTCTGATGCTGCTGAAGACCGGCATCTGGACAGAACTGTATAAAATAGAAGATACATTCATGAAACCCCTGCGTGTTGGTGTGAACATGTCCAGGGCCCACTATGAAAGAGAGCTGCAGAACACAATGGAGGCCAAGAAGAGCAAGGCTAAAGGTCAGATCAGCGACTCTTACTTTAGTTCCCTGTTTCTTAGTACAACATGGAGACTCTATGCATGCACAGGAGTGCTGAGAATAACCAGGTTTCATTTTTCTCAGGCTTCTTGTGATTTTGTACTCATCCTAACTCAAACTACTTCTTAATGGCAGTTTTTCAACATGTAGCATCGTCAAAAGTGTTCAGATGAGGCTTTCTGACAGCATTTGTTTCTTCACAGAAGAGTCTGTACTTTCTGTGTCTGTTGGTGGTGAAGAGCTGCCCAGCATGACCCCAGAGTCTCAGATTCAGGTGAGTAACGCAATCAGATGGCATCATATCACGTATTTACATGTGTGGGGATTAAGAAAGAGCACTGTGATGTTCCTGACTGCATTTTCAATGGTCCTGCCAGGCTCTGCACTCTGCCCTGCACACGTTTGACATGATTGAGAGCGTGTTGGCACGGATAGAGGAACTCATCGAGGTGAAGGACAACCTGTAACCACACTTCAGCTACCAGAGAGCCTCATCATCTCAAACAGAAAACTGTTACATGTTTCAAAACAAAGTGCTAGTGCCCTGCTGGTCTCTCTGTTTTTGTGTAATTATAAAATGTTGCATACATTGACAATTAGAGGTAAAAAAAAAAAAAAAAATATGCAAGTTTGTATCAGCTCAGTAATAAACTTTCAAACTTTTGTACTCGCAGGTTAAATCACGCGTTTTCATTTCCGGTGAAAGTGTAAAAAAGTTGTGGTTTGGTAAAAATAATTTGTAACCTTTGAAAGCTCCAGTTTCTCCTGCCATTACAAAAATATCTCAAGTTCATGCAGCCTGTGTTGCCCAGAACACTCTATTTCCAAACATCTCTTTCTGCTAAAGGTTATAACAGTGTAAAAAAAAAAAAAAAGACTCAGCAATGTAGCTCACAAAACGATACATAAGTTTACTATGTGCAAAAGGGTAAACAAAGTTAAAGTAATAAAAGGTATCCCATGTAACAGAATTATTTAAAAGCAAGTCTATAGAAATGAGATTTAAGCAGTGATTCAAAGGAAGTCTGGCTCTGTGTGTGAGGGGCCCTAGAAAAGCAAAATCACCTGCAGATTTAAATTCTTGCCTTTAGCACAGCCTGAAGGGTCCAACCCGAGGCTGTGAGCAGGCACACATGGGGTTAGCGGTTCTGCTACAGTGGCCACAGGCGAGTTTTGGCGAGAGAAACTTTTCTTAATGCCAGAGGAGAGAGCAGCAATAGTCCAATCTTGAGAAAATAATTCCTTTCATTCATTCAACCATTTTTAAATAACTTTGCAAAATTGGTCATATTAGCAATTCATAAACACGTTATATCACTACAACCCATATTTTTACCCCAGGTTACTACAGAAAAAAATAAATGCTGAGCTGTTTTCTTGGCTCCAGATAACAAAAAGTGGGGGGAAAAAAAATCCTTCCAAATGAATATAGCCACATAAACTAAATGAGAGACATCATTTTTTTTGCCTTTATTATTAACCTGAACTGGGACAAACTGTTAACTCTTCAGTTTTTTATATAAATAAACCAGATTCAGACATGCACACACTAATGTAGCAGAAATTCACAGGATACAGATATGCACCTTCAAAGTAAAAGCCTTTATGGCAGTGAGAACTGTAAACAAAATATGGATTATTCCCTCTTTAAAAGGTCAAGAGTTATAGCAATATCTGCAATGTTTCCACCATTAAAATGCCCTTCTTCACAGTTCTTTAGACTACATCATAGCTGCTGTGAATATAAGAAATTTTTATTTTGAAGTGCACCGTGTCAACCACGAAGCCAAACCTATTTTACATAAACATTTAATAAACGCTCGTACTTAAATGTAAAGGGGGCTGATGGGAGGGGGGAAAAACTGCAGGACTGCAAGGAGTGAACGTTCTCTCTTATGCTCACGTGCCTTTTCTGCACCTGAAGCACAGCCTAGGACATTATAGTTTTACTGACATAGACAGGCTCCTTGTGCTCTCACAGCACAGTCTCACAGGTCTTTGAACAGCGGGTGTTGAAGAGCCTGAGCAGCTGTGATCCTGGTGGAAGGGTTCAGATCCAGCAGCTTATCCAGCAGGTCGTAAGCCTCATCGGGAACTCTGTCCCAGCCACGCTCGTCCTCCTCCTCTTCCACCTTTTTCTGTTTTGGAAGGCGAGTTGCGGTGTCATTACCACCTGAATGTTTGTTCTTGTTCGTGTGACTACACAAGAGTTCTGCAGGAGTTCCATCTGCTTCCTCTTTGTGTGGTTTGAGTGTTCTTTCAGTGGGACGGTGTGTGGGCGTATCATCTTGGATCTTGTGATGATGAGTGTCAGTGGAATCTGCCGTAGCCTCAGGAAGTGGTGTGACTTTGTTATCTGGCGATGGCCTCAATCCTCTGAGCGTCTCACACAGGGTCCTGAGGTCCTGTCGAGGGAGCTCCCGACTGCACACCACCGCTTTACCTGAATGAGATTCAAGCCCCCAAAAAATAAGATTACTCTGTATAGAGGTTTTTCACACATACCCAAGGTACAACCCTGTTTCTGAAAATGTGACACTAAAATGTAAATGAAAACAGAACACAGTGATTTGTGAATCTTTTTCTTCCCATCTCAGGACCTAATAAAAAAAATAATTCTATACTGTGTGAAATATATTTTTAAAAAATAGTCAAGCTAAAAAGGTCATCCTAGATTCTCAGTCTTTCTGAGGTATGGAGATTATCCAGATCATCTCTGAAATGTTTCGGAACATCTGCATACGTCTTTTTCAGGGAAGGTCCTGCTGAATCTCATTTCGTATTCATTTCAGCAGCACGGCTCCAGGTGTTAAACTAAGATGTTTGCAGGCCAGAGCTGTCACCCCCTGAATGCATTTGGAGCATCATCAAAATCAAAAATACAACAAAGGAAGCCATTAATTCTGAAATCCTAAATCACACGAGAGAAGGAAAGCATTTCACTGCACCCCTGGTCTGATCAGGTTACAGAGTTTGCCACAAGACCTTTGCAGAAACATGGAGCTGGCATCAAATTTAAAACAACACAAAAAGTTTCATATGTTGTTCTGCACCATTTTCATTTCACTATACTTGATTTTTTTGTTTAATATTTATATTTATGCAGTGCATCAACTCTGAAAACTGTGCTGCAGAATATTGTTCCACTGCAGAATTATAGTGACTCTGTTGGTGATGAACTACCTGCAGGATTAGTCGCTGCAGTCTTGCAGGTGCAGTAAGGATCTGCGTTCTGCAGAAGCAGAAGACGGTTTGTGGTGGAAAAACCCCCAAAACAAGACATTTATACGCACCGAACGACTTGCCAGCCTTGATGGTCTCTCTGGAGCCTCGTAGGGTCATGATCTGAACGAGCGCAATCATGTCATCGCTGGCCTTAAAGAACGGGTAACGGCCACTGAGCAGTGAGAGCAGGATCACACCAGCTGACCACATGTCTATGGCTGCAGTGCAGGATGACAGGACAGGGTAGGGTGCAAGAGTGCAGATTAGTAAGAATAAAAAAGAGAAATTTGCTATTTTTAAGCAATTTTTGGAAAACCTGCCTGGCTCATATGAGAGGAAATGTTACCAAGCATGAGAAAACAGATTTTTTTTTTTAATTCTAGAGACCATCTCTGAACATACAGCACCTTAAATCACATTCAACATAACCACATCAAAGCAGATGGGCTAAAATGTGGTAGATACATATATTTATTTTCTTTGTTTTTAAACATGTATTATAAATAACGACTTGAGACACCCACCCGTGCCTTGGTTGGGACACTTTGTGAGGACTTCTGGTGCTCTAAACCCTGGAGTTCCTGCCCTGGGCGCCACCTGCGACTTTCTGCAGTCAAAAACAAGGACAGGAACGAGGTATTAGAAGTGACACAAAACAGAAACTAACAATTCTTCGTTTAGTGTAACGAGAATTTAGTTTTAATAATAAATAAATAAATAATTTTTGTTCTTGTACAGCTGACACAAGCACCATTAAATCATATTTCATATAAATGAAATAAATCATATAAATGTTTCACTGTCTAGAATACTGCCCAAAACATGTGCAATGTAAACAGGAGGTGCAGGAGGACGTTTTGTTAGTTACCTGGACAAGCAGACGTTGCAGACTCGATCAGTTAGGTAGCAGTTACAGGTTAGGCCTCGCTGTACGGGTCTCTGACTGCTGCTCTGGGTCCTGACAGGCAGGGGAGCCCGGGTGGCTGAAGAGTACTTACGGCTGGCTGCGTCCTCTGTTTTACTAGGTTTTACCAGCTAAAGAGTAATAATAATTAAATTTTTAATGTCACCTCCAAAACACTCAAGGTCACCTTATATCACTTAATAATATATAATAAGACCCAGCAGGAAAAGTTGCAGCAGGGAACACAGTGTAGCTCAGTATGGGGTTAAAATTGTAAAATAAAACAAATAGGAGCGATCGTGGCTCAAGAGTTGGGAGTTCGCCTTGTAATCGGATGGTTGCGGTTCGAGCCCCGGCTTGGACAGTCTCGGTCGTTGTGTCCTTGGGCAAGACACTTCACCCGTTGCATACTGGTGGTGGTCAGAGGGCCCGGTGGTGCCAGTGTCCGGCAGCCTCGCCTCTGTCAGTGCGCCCCAGGGTGGCTGTGGCTACAATGTAGCTTGCCATCACCAGTGTGTGAATGTGTGTGTGAATTGGTGGATGACTGGGTATGTAAAGCGCTTTGGAGTCCTTAGGGACTAGTAAGGCGCTATATAAATACAGGCCATTTACCATTTACCAAATAAAAATGCACCTAATGCTATCAAACTGAATACGTCTATTTAAAAAAGTAATTTTAATTCTGTTAAGCAGTCCTACATGTGAATGTGTGAGGAAAGAGTTGCAGAGTTTTGTCACAGCATAAGAGAAGCCTCTAATAACCCATCGTGTTCATGCTGATGAAAGCTAATGACAGTAAACCTGTTGATGAGCCACAGGGAGTGGGAGGGAATAAAGTCAGGAGGTCAGTGACATATGCAGTGCAAAGACTACAAAAAGCTTTCAGTGTTAATATTTTAAAGGTAATTAGTTGCAGTACAGGGAGGAAATATAGCAAGGGCTAGGGTTAGGATGGCTGTGACATGTTCAGTGTGAACTTTCAATGGACAATAATCCATGCTGCAGAATTGTAGATGAGCTGAGTATGTTTGTTGGTGTTGCACACCATGCTGAGCTATGGAAAGCTTTCAGCCAATAGCTCTTTGGGAATCACCCTGATGGTGCAAATATACTATTTATGTCTCTCAAAATGCGCTATTGTTGTTATTGTTTTTTTCATCACTTCATAGTAAAACATGTATTTTGTAACAGGTTATTAGAAAAAAAATACAATTTAAATGTTTTTCTTTGCTAATTTGTCTTTTATGTGTAGACAAACACTGGTTCATCCCTTTAGTTAGGTGCCTTTTCTATGCTTGGATCAAAGGTCAGTGTTAAGTGGATTAACAAACAAAATATTTTCCTCTTAAAATGCTCGGGTCCAGCCAACGTCCAAAGAAAAACTTGCAAGAAAATCTAAAGATATGAGCAGCAGCTCAAGACTTTTACTGTAGTTTTCCCCATTGCTTACCTCTGTCCTAATGGCAGCTTGTTTGGTGTTGGAGAGAGCTGGTGTGCAGCTGTTCAGGTTCCTCTCTCCAAACACAGTCCGTGGCGCTTTGTGTAATCCCATCAAATCCTAAAGAAAACCAACATGGACGATGACATAAGCAAAACATAAACAATGTCCAGAAAATGGAAACACAGATGCTATAACCATCCAAGTACAGCTTAACCCTACTTCTGTCTTGCGCAACACAGTGAAGTGTAATTAGAGAAACACCCAATGAAGATAAAAATGATGATAAATAAAATAAGTGCAGACACCTTTGTGTGCTTTGTGCGAGAGGTGGTCACAGTGGTGGTAGCAGAATGTGCTTTTTTAATCAGTGCTTTTCGAGAGGTTGAAGAAGATGTGGTGGTGGAGGAAGATGAGGAGGAATGTGGTGGGGGTATTTGCTGCCGTGCAGGCAGTGGAAGAGAGGTGGAGACTGTTGTGGTTTTTGAAGAGAGTTTAGGCGGTGCTTTGCTCCGCTGTGCAGCCACTTGTTTCCCTGTGGACCCTCCACCTTTCTGTGATGGTCTCTGTCTCACCACCTTCAATAGCTCAATCTGGGTGTCAGCTGTACCCTGTGCCAGGCCGAAATCCACCAGTGCGTACCTGTGTATACAGTTACACAAAAAAACAAAAGCCAAAATGTAATAAAGTGTATGTGGAATTTATTATAGTGTAATTTATTTTTTAACATACATTCTAATCTTATAGCTGAGTGATGCTCCAGCACTGTTGCAATGTAGACAACACATAGCATCAGTTCATGAGCACTACATCAGAATATTAGCATATTAGCATTAGAATTGACAACAGATAAAACATTACAAATGTTCTGCAGCTTCTTACATTTTGCTCTTTCTGTTGTAGAGGAAATTGTTTGGCTTGATGTCTCGATGAATTATGCCAAACTGGTGGATGTGTTTCAGAGCCTTTAACAGGTGGTAGATGTACAGGCGGACCTCTTCAAAACTTAGCGACCCAATGATATCCTGGTGAATATGTTTAGTTTAAATCAGAGGTTTTAAAAGACATTTTTAAGCAACGTCAACATAATCAGGAGAAGAGACTGATTTAGAAGCTCAGATTGTGTCCATTAAAAATAAATAAATCACTTCAGTATAAACACTGCGGTAACATATGACAAAGTACATACCACAATGGCTTGATGCTCCATGTAGGGCATTACAATCACCACGTGATCCTCCTTCCTGAAGCAGTATGTCACTCCCATTACATTCTCTCTGCCTCTGCAAAGTGGATTAAGGGCACAGCTCAGAAGACAGGCGTCATTTCATTATAATGTGTTATGTCTGCAAGAAATGTCAATCTCGGACGTTCACTTCCAAGAATCATTACAGAAGCACTCAACCACAAATGCACACTCATTTATATAAATTGGTGTGCTTTATGCTGCACGTCCTGTCAACCCCAGCCAGCAGTGTACCAAACTGCGTAGGTTAAACTGAATCATAAGATGTCACACAAATGAGAAACCCACGCACCGATTTACCACAGCATAAAAATAAACTTAAAAGCAAGGAATCGAATAAAATTTGGTCTTTTCTGATTTTACATTTTTGGGATACTCAGCTCTTTCACAAACAGTAATACTAAAAGAAAAGTGAATATTGAGGTGTGCTCCCAACACCACGTGGAATTATAGGAAAATTAAATAATAATCAAATTGAATCCCTGGATTATCTGTCAAATAATAAAAACATACACTCACCAGCCACTTTATTAGGCACACCTATTTACCTGCTCATTATTGAAAATATCTAATCAGCCAATATCATTTCAGCAACTCAATGCATTAGGCATGTAAGAAATGCCAAATATCAAGGTGCAACTCAAAGGAACTCTATAATTTAACCAGCTTCAGTTCTTTAAGAAGGATTAGTGACAGTGTACAGGGTTACAGTAACACAAACTAAATAAAGGAATAGATGTTGATAGAAAAAACATCTGTGTAACATCAATAAAATTATAAGTTCCTGCATTGGACTCACCCTGCAACAGTGAGACACTGAAGCTCAGCAGCAATGCGTGTGGGATGGCTTGTTGGGATGAGATGCTTCAGTGCAAACATCTCTCTCCTCCCATCTCGCATCTGCACCTCACCCAAGTATACTGAGCTGAACGTACCTAATGAAGACACACAAATGTCATCAGCACTTCTCCTTATGAGGTTAGTGAACAGCTAACAATCCTTCTCCCAGCTGTATAAAAACTCCAAAACTGACAACGTACCTTCTCCAATTTTGTCTATAATGCGGAAAACCTTGGCTAGCTGAGGAACAGCTTTGTAAAGAAACTCAATGTCCATCTCCACTTCCGCTGGAAACAAACAAGAAAAAAAAAATCCACTGTCAGAACACCATTACTAGTGTGGTGTATATAGTCAACACATAGAAAGCAATAGGAACAGGAGGGGAGAGAGATAAACAGAGTATCGATATAGCTGTATAAGCCCGGCTTAATCTCAGGGTGGTGGGTTCGAGGCCCATGTTGGGCGTTTGCATTGAGGGCAGGGCAGGGATAGCTCAGGTAGAGTGGTGGCCCCATAATCGGAAGGTTGAGGGTTCAAATCCACTGAACGGCTACCCTGAGGTACCCCTACACTGCTCCCCGGGCCCATTGCTTCACTGAGTGAATGTGTTAAATGCAGAGAGACTTTCCCGACGGGGATCAATAACTGTGACATAATTTGGAGTTAAAGAAAAATACTGGCGGCCACACTGCTACACCTCAACTTATGGTATTGTTTTAAAAAAATCCGACAACCCTAAAGTAAGTTTTAAAAGAACAAAGAAAGCAAACTAAATATAAAATAAATATGATATGATTGTCTTAAAAATTAATTCTGCCCAGAGTGAGGTTACTAATACTGTGTGCAAACTCTAAGCTACAGTGTGTCTGTGAAGGTTCTCAGTCATCCAGGTCATTGTAGTCTAAGGAGCTTGGAAAGGAAAGCGTCTGGACTTCTTTAAGTTGCTTGAAGACGTTTCACCTCTCATCCGAGAAGCTTCTTCAGTTCTAAGGGTCAAATGGTGGAGAGTCCCAGATTTAAACCCAGTGGGAGTTTCCCCCCAAAGAGGGACAAAGGACCCCCTGATGATCCTCTACCTAATCACATGAGCCAAGGTGTGAAAGCGGGTGTGGGTCCCAATCAGCCAGGGTTTCGGGTGAGCTCATTGTTAAACCTGGCCCCACCCTATCATGTGATTTCCTGAGGTCAGATGGCCCAGGATGTGAGTGGGCGTTAAGGGGTCTGGGAAGGGATCTCAAAACTGGATTATAGATGGCAGACAGTTGGTGTCGTAAACCACCGCCTCTGTTCAAAGATGGTCGCTCACAGTGGACGTAAATGGCTTCTTTCACTCCTCTTTCAAACCATCTGTCCTCTCTGTCCAAAATGTGAACGTTGGCATCCTCGAAAGAGTGACCTTTGTCCTTTAGATGCAGATGAACTGCTGAGTCTTGTCCCGTGGAGGTGGCTCTTCTATGTTGTGCCATGCGCTTGTGAAGTGGCTGTTTGGTCTCTCCGATGTAGAGGTCTGGGCATTCCTTGCTGCACTGTACAGCATACACCACATTGTTCAGTTTATGTTTAGGAGTTTTGCCTTTCGGGTGAACCAGTTTCTGTCTGAGTGTGTTGCTGGGTCTGAAGCTACAGTGACAAACTATAGCTGAGCACAAAGATTTTAAGTGTATATCAGCCATAATATAATAATGTAGTTCCAATATAAGGATGCATTTCTACTGAAATATTTCTGTCATATCACAGTTGTCCAACTCACGGGAGATTTTCCGTTTCTTGTGACCTCTGTCAGCTTTCATAAGGCATCCGTCTGTGCTGGGCTCAGCGCAGGCAGGAGAAAACTCCATCTGAAAACCAGAAAACAGGAACATCGATAGAGACACTTACAGACGGAGCAAACACTCGTGATTTAAGTTTGGTAAACACTTTATTTAAGATATTCTGTAGCTGTACAAGTCCTCGTTACTGTAAATGTCTGCAGTTATAGTTTTTTGAAGAGCGCGGTCTGACTTCCTAGACACCACTAGCATATTGTTAGCTCGCTAACTGCAGCTCGTAGAGCAAAAACACAAAGAAACTTACCGCTTCAGTTGGTTGTAAAGTCCAAAAGTGTCTCAAATTAATGCCTCATAAAGTCACCACACAGCCCTGACCAACATCTATACCGGTAAAACATCAATTATAGGTTTATATTCCGCTCTGGCGGTGCCTGAACAACTTTGTACAGACTTTCGGATTGAAGCGTCTCCGCCAACAACAAACTCCGCGCTAAAAGTGACGTCAAAGAAATCTCGCGTTACAGCAGCAGAAATCACGTGACATCCCAAGCACACGGACGAGAATTTAATTATACCTGTGACGTATCGCTGCATGACTTAGATAAAACAAAAACTGCTGCCTGTGAATTACACGTTACACTGCCAAATAACAGTTTAGTGTTTTCTGATTACTTCCCTTGTTACTCCGTTATGAGTCGTTGCCTCATAAGAATGGCTGTTGACAATTTTGAGCAAATTTAAAAAGACTAAAACTAATAACATTTCATGTATATTTTAGGAGCTCATTCAACACGGATGTTTTATTAAAAAATATAATATTCAATTGAAATAGTCCAATATTCTTTTTTCCCTTTCAAACACAAAAAACAGATGAAGTTTCAGAGCGCCCTCTGGTGGACAAATTGTGCCTCATCAAAACTCTTAACATGGTTGAGTGGTGTTTCTCCCATCACTTTACTTTTTCCCATTTATCAGCAGTTATAAATGCATAAATCAACAGATTGTGAAATAGTTCATATTTTACAATAATATTGTCCCACCGATAAATTGGCTTTAATATTATCTACTGCATAATTTCTGTTCTTGTTTTTCTTGTTCATGTCTGGCTATTTTCATTTCGGTTAGCAAACGTGTTTTTAACACCTCCTATAGGTTTATCATTTAGCTGTGGTTATATTTTTAATAACCTTGGATATACAGTACTGTGCAAAAGTCTTGAGTCCTCATTTCTTGGTTTTACTTTGTTTTCAAGGAGACAGAATTTCTTATACTTTTTCTCTCCGGGTTTTCAAAAGCTCATTGGAAGTTTTTCTTTGGATACTGGCTGCTTTTTAAAAATCATTTTCAGTCTTTTCAATGACCATGTTCAGAGAAATTAATTCTTTTGTTTCTTAAGCCACCTAAAACTGACCTATAACTAAGCATAAAAAAGTCATCATCTAACACAAGGGATAAACAGTCAACTTAGTGAAGAACCAGTTTTAAATTGTATCTTTAGGTACTTTGTCACTAGTAGGCTCATTACTTTCACAACAGCTAGTTGAATCTACAAAAAAAATCTAAAAATAACAGTAAAATACTATTTTTGCATCACCATGCAACAAGATTTAGATGTAGAGACATGTATACTTATTCCTTTGCATTAAGTTGAAATTAATACTTTCACTGGAGTACGCAACAACTTGAATGGCAGTCTTTGAATACACACCTATGATACTAGACAGTTGTCACAAAGCTACTTCTAATTAGTCTACAAGTGAGTTCAGACATTGAGAAATTACCCAAAGACTCCACTGAATCCTCCAGTGAACGCAGGCTTTATTAAGTAAACAGCGCACATAAATACAATCACATCAAAAAACCCTTTTGAACTTTGTTTCTTTTACAATACAAAATAAGAATGAATTTGCAACACTCTACAACTCCAGGTGTAAATCTCACAGGAAACAGAAAGCACCTTACATTAGTGACATGTTTATATCAGAGTGTGTCCACCAGTACTTCTAAAATATTCCATCAAAAATGCCAACAAAAGCATCTTCCTCTTTGCTGCTGGTGTTGAATATATGCAAAAAAAAAAGGAAAAAGGGTATTTATTAATCCTGTAAGGAAGTATGCTTATCCCATATCCCCTGCATATAGGATCACTTTTATTATTTGGTGAGAAAACATGCAATAGGTGTGAATCAAGGCCACTTTTTTTTTTACCTTCTATTGAGAGATGAGCTGGCGTTGGGTGGGGCACTCAATGCTGAAAAGAAATCCAATCTCCTAGTCACTTTTGCCTCCTCAGGCTGTTTTAGAAGTTCTAATGATGTTTTTACAGTGGTTTCCTCACTGAAAATATTTGGCCTCTGCACAACAAAAAGAAATAGAGCCATGATTCATGTCTGCACATTAGCTTGACTGCTGGCTGTTACATTTGAGAAAGGTGAGGTTAGAAGCATTAACTGAAGTCAGAAGAAAAATAGCACAAGTATGAGCTTTACTGTACTTACTGAATAAATAGACAGCTAAATAGATAATAGATAACTAAAAGATGTCAACAGACAGAAAATGGCGTTCTCAGTATTTTTACATATAGCCACTAACTCTGCACAAATACACATGTACACATTCCTGCGTGTGCACATACATGGACTTTCGGATTCCACTTGGGTGTGATTCTCTTCTGTGGAGTGAATGTCCGGCTGACTGTTGAGGGTCCCGCTTTTTTGATTTCAGGACTGACATTTGTTAAAGTCAACCTGAAATAATCATGAAAAATATTCTATTCAATTTAAATTTATTACACATGTATTGTTATTAAACAGTCCAACCACCTTCCACGTTCCCTGTTTCTCATGAAAATGCAACAAAAGAGAAGAATAGACACATTTTGCATGTGATATCAAATTGTCATTGTAAATCGTGTAAAAACTACAAACTCTGACACTTGTGTTTTACTTTAGATTTAATCTACACTATTACGATTTTTAATCGACTAAAACTAAAAGAATAGAAAAGAGAGGGCGGCTGTCTCCTGATTCCAAACTGGGAGCTGTTTCCACAGAAGGGGAGCCTGAAAGCTTTCACTTTTAGAAACTCCAGGATAAACAACTGGAGTCTGCAAATATGACAAATTTTCTAATGGTTAATGATACTGTCTCACTGCACATACAGTATGTCACACAGTTTCTGATTCCTGGCTTCCTGGTTATACCTCACTTGGTGGTTAATGGTGCATAAGGCTGTGGTCTTACCTCAGTGGTGTAGTCACAGTGGTTATAGAGGGTTTGATGTGTGAGTGGCTGAGTAATACTGGTGCTGTAACATAGCCTACATAAAGACATATGTATATGTTAATTAAACCATAAGAACATCTGATGTATAATCCCACATGGGCATGTGTGCTTAAGGGTATCCAGTGATATTAAAACATCACTGTGTTCATGTCACAATGAAGTCCTGATGACTGAAATGTATGAGAAGTTGATTTCCGACTTGTTCACCCTACCTGGTGTGCGGTTTTCACCACACTGCTGAATTTGAGGTTGTGCAGTTGTGTATGAAGTCAGTGCTGGCTCGCTTGCATGCATCAGATTATCATCATCAAAATCGCCCCAGTCATCCCACTCGTTTCCAAGGTCAAAGTTGACAGTCGGTATCTGGAGGGATGAAGTATTTTTGCAGAGAGCAGCCTGTTCTGGCACTGCTGTGGAGCTCTTTGAGTAAACCGTGCTGGTTGTATTGACCTGGTTTAGATCCTGTTGAGAGTCCTGACTCCCAACACTCATATCTGTGGTCATCCACACCGAGGAACCTCAACACAAAGGAAAATAAAAGCATGGTCACATCATCAAATCTTCCTCAACTGTGTGCATTTAAAAATTCAACCTGAACAATAACATCTATCTAATATCTTTTTAGATATATTCTTCCATCTCGCAGCTGTTGATTTCAAAGCTGACCGTGGTTAAGTCTACCACTTAATCTTGTGTATGCTGAATAAACCTGGTCCTGAGTATGTCTGACTTAATTAATATGTTTTCTTTTGTTACCACAGTCCATATAACAAGTGGCTGTACTTGGACCTCCTCTGAGCAGAACTTAAAGCTGAGCAGAACAAAAACATGCGAACAAACAGGATAGTTAGTCTGGAACTGAGTTTGAAGTTATTTAACAATACTTTGATGGTGAGGGCCTTCCCAAAACGCCCTCCCATCGTTGTGTACATGTCTTCCATATAATAGTCATCATAATCTCAAAAAATAAAAAGAAAGAAAACAGCTGATGATATAACATATTATGATATATGATATAACACGTGACACAAAGAAGATATGATAGAAGTGACATTCAAATGTTAAGGAATATGTGGAGCTTAGTCATGTCACTTGTTTACCTCCGTCGAGGTCATTCAGGCTTTCTACATCAGGTATTTGAGCTTCACTTGCCAAGTCAGTCCCAGACTGAGGTCTCACTGAAGCTTTACAGAGATTTTCTTTATTCCTTCAGATGGAATAAAACAGAGCTTGAAAGTAATGTGAGCCAAGTGTGTCTTTGCTCACGATTCTTGAGAATCTAATGTTCAGCTGTTTTTTTAAGGAAACTATTAACATGTTTGCACATAAGAATCAAGATAAATCTGTAATTTCAGTGGCTGTGTGTACCAGGAAGGGGGTGGAAGCATCTCTTTGGGTTTGTAAGCAAACTTTTGCATGCTGAGCGACACAGACTCCTCAGCCATTTTCATCTAAAGAAATAAAACAGAACATCACACATATTATTAATTAGTTTAGGAATACAGACAACGTGCTCGCCGTGTGCAGAAGATGGTTTCTTTACAAAATATATTACAGAAACCCAAAACAATATATATGCCCTAATACTTATACACAGAGTATATCTGCCTAGGGAACTTTGGACAGAACGAGCTATGAAAAATTTTATATTTTATACTTAATAAAACCAACATAAAGGGTAATTAGCAGCTGCTAATCCAATACAGTTAATTAACTGATCATCATCAAGTGTGAGCACCTCTATAAAGCAAACTTTTTGGCAGTTTTCTGGCTTGGAGCATTTATGTTTGAGTTAACACAATGGCACAATATTCTCAAATTCACCACAAGGTTAGATCATGCAATGTTCAACAAAAACAGGCCTCAGTTAGCATGTTAAACATTGAAGATCATGGGAGTACAATTAGAAAAAAAGACTGAAAAAGTACAGCTTGCTTGGAAGGATTTCCAGGAGGAAGCCTCTTCTCTATAAAAAGAACATGGAAGCACATTGTCCCTGAACAAACCACAAGACTTCTGGAACAATGTCCTCTGGACAGACAAGATCAAAGTTGTCCATAATGCACAGCACCACAATCATCAAGCATATCAGCACAAACACTGTAAACCAACTGTCAAGCATGTTGGTGGAGAAGTGACTATTTGAGTCGACCATGAACTCCTCTGTATACCAAACTTGTTCTAAACTCATATGTGAAGTCATTTGTCTCACAGCTGAAGCTTGGCTGAAATTGGGTCATGGGCGATCAACACAAAACAGAAGCACAGCAGCAAATCTACAACATAATGTCTGAAAAAAAAAAACGAACCAAGGAGTAGTAATGACCCAGTCAAAGTCCAGGCCTCAAGCTGATCAAAAGACTGTGGCAGGAGAAATGACGAGAAATTAAGCAATGCTGTAAAGTAGAATGAGCCAAGTTTTAGAGCTCGACTTGATTTTTAAGATCGATACTGATATTTGGTAATTTAAAAATCCAACATTCTGATTTTTTTAACACACTACTAACACCCAAAACAGTGACTGTTATGTAGCACTGTATACACTCCATGTCATGTATGCATTCTGGAGTTTCACGACTGAGTGATCAGTATTAGATCCCAAAAAACTAAACTAAGTGCCATAACATTTGTTAGGTGTAGTTATTTAGTCCCGTGAAGACTTTCTTTTTTATATAATTGTATTTTCTGTATGCCAAGTACAACTTTAATGCACATACTATACTATATGTTTCAACGTTCCTTATTGCTACTATAAAATATCCACTTATAAATCCACAATAAGGATTGTTTATATTACATATATGTCCTAATTATATAATAGGACATATATGTAAGTCTGCCGTGTGGATGGCACAAATGTTTTTTTATTTGCAACATCCCTACTTGACTCAGTGAAATTTTTTTTAAATTGTTTTATTGTAACTACTGAAGTAAGAACATGTTTCAATGTTATTCTGCTGTACTGTTTATGACCTATTAAGATTGGTTGGATATAGCACACCCTCAGACACACAACACATTTAAAAGTCTAGATAAAGCTACTGAAAGTATGAGATCTAGACTCAGATACGGTATTTTGCTCACCTTGAGTCGCTTAACAGGGGTAGGTGCAAATGTGTCACATCGGCTCCTCGGGTCTTTCAAATATGAAGTGAAACTGGTTTCTTGGTTTGCTGACCTCTTTCTTGTCACAGTAACACCTACTTTACCTTGGGAGGACATGCATGAACACTCTCGTTGGCACGCTGTGGCAGGAAGGACCTCTGCACAGGCAGATTCATAAAATACATCATACTCACAACAGTCATGGGCACAGAAAGCCTTGTTCTTGCAGAAGTGGTTGCAGTGTCTTTTATTGCCTAAATCTGCAAAAGAACATTTAAAAAGAGAAAAAATATAAAATTTGAAGTCTGAAAAAATGTACCAACAAACAAAATATACAATTGCCTCATAAGAAATACCATATTTATAAACCGTATCATAATAAAGCATGAAAAAGTAATCTGTACCAAAGCTACGACTGCCCTCTTCTCCCACAGATGTGCCGTTCTCCTCAAGAGTTGCAGCCTGATTTGTTGATAGTGGTTTCAGCACCGATTGCGGTCTCCTGGTGCCCTGCGTTGTGTTGTGTGGATTTTCAGTACCAAATCTTCGAGCTGGAGAGTAGTACACTGTGAACTTCTGCTCAATGTCTAGACCCACTACAGCAGAAGAAACGCATGGTAAATCTTCTCCTTACATATATTCAGTCCAGTATAAGAATCTATAGACCAAAATCGCTGAAATTAGACTTTAAGTTTTAATTTTCCAATAAATGATAGCTTCCTAAAAATACAATTACAACAGCACTGTTTGCATACAAGATGAAGAAAGGACACAGTGAGCTGTTACCTTCATTTAAAAAAAATACAGAAAATTGGAACCAAATGAACAACATGTTGCTGTTTTCCTCTTTTTGGTTACAAATAAATGTGCTTCCATGGTTTACCATATTCTGAACTGATAAGATGCACACTGATCCCATCTCCTTTCATAGCCTTTGGCACATCAATCTTCTTTGACCAGCTCCCACCCTTCAGCAGCAATACATCCCTGGAAAACAAATAGTATATGTTGGCATTCCATATTTTGACTTCTTTTACAAAAGGTGAAAGTCAAGACAAGGTGTTTTTTCCTCACGTGAGTTTCTGCAGAAAGACGACATTGTTATCAGCGTCTCCGATGACAACAGAGACATAATGGTGGTCTTGAGCTGCTCTCCTGGTTAGCAGCTGTGATTGGTTTTTGAGGCTCACTTTAAGCACAACCTCTGCTGTGGCACTGCTGTACCTTGGAAGCTATAAATCACAACAGCTTTAGAGGAACATGATACAGAACAGACGTGGAAATAAACACTTAAATGTGTTGATATGGGTGAAAAAAGCTAAAATTTTGAAAAAGCTTTCAAATAAAAGCCAAGAAAATATCAATAATTTAAATGCTGGACCTTCAGCAAGCAAACAGTATACTGTGCCATTTTACATATTAACAAGTAAGAGATTATGTTGGCTAAAACGCATTAAAGAGGGAACCGTGGCTAACTGAAAGCTCAAAATAATCTCCTTTGATTCTTTGTAGCCGTGCCCAGAAGAAATCACACTCACATTAACTGCACTCTTGGAGCTCTCATGTGAGCAGAGGCACAAATTGTCAAGAATGAAATATGTGAACGTGGTTTAAACATCCAGCACAAAAAAAAATCACATTTTAGTGTATTTTTCTATTTTTCACTACATTTATGATCAAATATTTGTGATTTATGATATTTTATATTTAAATATTTTATATATTATATATTTTTATATTATTATTATTTTTTTATAAATCAACAAATATGAAGTGCTCACGCCTTGTGCTGTGATAACAATAGTTTGCAATGCCATTTACCTGCTCCACCGTTACCTCATACTTTGGGAGGTGTATGACAGACTCTCTGATTTGGTTTCCAAATGGCGGATGCCTATTGAGAATCTGCATAAGAACATAAAGTTTGCAAAAGTTACACCCAAAGACTTTCAGCAGACATTAAGTGCTTGAGGAGATGCTTAACATTAACTGATTGATTTTGAATAAACAGAATTACACTTTCACCTTTAGTTGTTGGCATTTAACATCAACCTGATATCACAACAAGTGTGTAACAGACACGCCGGTTCACTGTGTCCATTTCACATTTTGCCGCTCCAAAATGTGACATGTACGAGCATGCAGAAGTCGCAGTAATCTGCAGTAACAGCAGAGGGAAACTTTTTTTTTTTTTAAAGCCAACATGAAAATAATCATGGGAAAGCGTTTAAACAGACACATTTAAGTGTACGTACATATTAGTTTAATAGATTCAGACGATTAAGGACACTGGAATGCACTTACGTTTTCAGCTCAATACCGACTTTCTGGCTTTAAATATATTACCTCCTCCTGCTGGTAACGCAATTTCGGCATGCAGTAATGCAACTTCTTCATGTGTGTCCATTTCACGGTTTGCCTCTCCAAACATGAAATGGACAGGCATGAAGAAGTGTCCATTTCAGGAATGGAGAGGCAAACGTGAAATGGACACAGTAGACCGGCGTGTCTATGACACGTTTTGCCAGGATACTTGGTTAAGAAACTAGGTATTGTTGTCTATGCTTGTTTTTTAGGTGTTGTTTTTTTTTTTCACATTAACCATAGTGTGAAAGAAATAGTGGCATCATGTGAAGGTAAAAGTAGGTGGGTGTAGGGTGGTGCAACTTCCTCATGAACTGGCCAAAGTTTGTAGTCACACACATGTGAACCAAAATGTACCACGTCAACCATCACACCCACTGAACAACAAACTGAGCACACCAGTTAAAAGCTTTAGATTATTTATATTAGATTAATTATTAGATTATCTTCAGATTATAAAGCATTTTGCTTTTAAGTATTACACAGACTTACCAGCTCAAGCTCTCTGGCGTTGGTTTGCTCTATTTTGCTGAATGTGGTGAGTCCAGCATGCACCATGGCAGTTGACAGAGTCTGGCCTGAAACACAACCCATGTTATTAATTAATTACTATAAACTGTAACGACAATATACACTTACCTATTGTGTCACTTTATTAGGTACACCTGTTCAACTGCCTGTTAAAGTTCAAAGTGAACATCAGAATGGAGAAAAAATGATTTAACATGATGACTTTGAACATGCTGTGGTTGCTGATTGCAGATGGGCTGGTCTGAGTATTTTAGAAACTGCTGATGTACTGTGATCTACTGTGATTTTCCCACATAACCATCTCTAGGATTTACAAAGAATGACCTGAAAAGACAGAGTACCCAGTGAGTGAGTGCCAGTTCTCTGGGAGAAAATGGTCCACGCTGCAAGTAGGAGAATAAGCAGACTGCTTTGAGCTGATAAGAAGGCAACAGTAACTCAAATAACTACTTTTTACAAACAAGGAATGCAGATGAGTATCTCTGGAACCTTGAAGAACCACACTGGGTGTCATTCCTGTCAGTGAATAACAGGAAACTGGAGGGACTCACAAAAATGCAGAGCACTGGAAACATTTTAACTGATCAAATGAGTCTCAATTTCTGCTGCGACATTCAAAAAAGCAGGGTTTAGAATATGCCATTAGCAACATGACATCAACAGTAGGGTGGGGGGTGGTGTAATGGGGTGGCATTTTATTGGCACACTTTGGGCCCCTCAGTACCGGCTGAAGTTCTTTAAAACACGACAGCCTCCCTGAGTATTGTTGCTGTCGATCCCTTTATGACCACAGTGTACCCATCTTCTGATGGCTGCTTCCAGCTGGATAACACACCATGTCACAAAGCTCAGATCAACTGTTTTTTTGAACATGACATGAGTTCATTAGACTCAAATGGCCCCGGGGGTCACCAGATCTCAATCCAATAGAGCACCTTAGAGATGTGATGCAAAAGAAGAGTCACATCATGGATGTGCAGCTGACAAATCTTCAGCAACTGTGTGATGTGATTATGTCAATATGGACCAAAATCTCTGAGAAAAGTTTAGAGCACCTTCTTGAATCTGTGACATAAAGAACTGAAGACAGAAATGAAATGTAGTTTAACCCAGTACTAGCAAAGTGTACCTAATGAAGTGTCCAGTGAGTGTACGCCTAACAGAAAGAATATTTGGTTTATTAATATTTCCATTATGCAGCAGTTGTGGCATTATAATATTTCTTCTGAAATATGCAATAATGAGTCTAAAACCCAACACTCCTGTTAGTATTACTGCATGAGCAGTTGACCTACAATGCAGTTTGCAATATAAATTTATAATGTAAAAAGATAGAACATAAAGAGGCATCCACCTATCTTTTCCAGCTGTTTGGAAACAAAGGGTGAGTTTTCCCAAAGCTTTGCTCTGAAGCACTTAGCCAGGATCAGGGAGTTGAGCACAGCAGAAAAACCAGCCTTGACCCTCTGACTCAGAAACTCAGACAGACCTGAATGGGATCGAAATAAAATCAAAGCTTAAAAACATGAATACAGACAACTTGTCTTTTGTACGCTGCTTATTCCCTGAACGTACATCTGCTGATGCGCATGCCGATCCTGAAGATCTTTGCTGTGTCCTGTGTAAGTCCAAAATCTTGAACTGGGATGGAGCTTAACTGAGCCTGAATCAAACTACAAAACACAATATTTGTACATGGACAGTCAGAAAGACAATTCTTTAACACTGAAATTTTGAAAAACATAAAATTACATAAAACTACACTTTTTTTTAAACCTACCAGTTTACTTTCATCTCACTGGTTTTGATCTTTCCATCAATGGGATACCTGGAAAAACGCATAAAGATCTAGTTTTCACTGGCTTGTTTCTATCTCACCCCCCCCCCCTATTATGTATTTCCTGTATAAAACATAGTTTTTGATGCCCTGCATACATTTGTGGATCATGTATATGTGTCTGACCTGATGGTGACTCTGTTCTTGTCCCTGTTCAAAGCATTCAAAGACCTTTTCTCATTCACTCTCAGCTGGATGTCACTGAACTCTCTGCTCTTTGACAGCAGCTCAATCTGTACACACAGTACAAGGACAGTGAATACTCATAATGGTTATTTTTTCTCAAGCTGAATTTAGTTTAGTTGTGAGAGGCAGCAAGAGAAAGAACGGACCGCAAGGTCAGGCATGCTGTTAATGAGAAATGTCAAGGATAACACTGTACGCTGTAATACTGAGTCAGTCTTGAATAAATGCATTTGCATCAAATAGTATAGAAAACCTACCAGATCAGACAGGTTTTCAGTGCCAGACACTTTACTGAACTGTTTCATGGTGTCAAAGGCAATGCAGTACCTAGCCATCAACCTGCCAGCCTCTGTGAGAGACAGAAATAAATTGCTTAACAGTTTCAGGTTTTCAGTATTAGGCTTTGGCTGAAAAAAAAGACATGAAAATAGCCTGAACCTGTCGGTTTGATGGTGATATCCTCATCCATAGAGATCAGACCAACAGAGGACAGAGAGTTGAGATTCTTCAGACACAGTTCTAATGAAGATGACAGAAACGGTACATAGCTTAAATTTCAATAAGGGAACAGATCCGACGTTTACATTTGAGCAAAAAAACAAGCAAACTCAAAACCTCTTTAAGCAGCCGAGTTACTGTGGCTTGAATTTTTTTGTATTTTTCTTAAAGTAGCCTAACAGTTTCAGAAAAGGACAGCTATGGCCCACCTTGCAATTTCGCTTCAATTCCACATCTGTCTAGGTCGGCAGAGAATCCTGAAATGAAAATGAAGACAAACTGACACTCGCTGGTTTTCACAAAAATTAACGGATCTCACAGCTAATTAATGACAAGCAGAAGATAGGAGAAGGCTCTAACCATAGTGTGTGGGGTTCTTGAGGGCTCTGATGTAAAGGAAGGTCGAGCGAATCCAGTCCAGAGCCATTTTGACATCACTGATAGTCTGGAGAACAATCTCAGCATTCAAGTGCTCCACCAGGTGGCTGTGTAAGCTGAGGAAACAGAGTCTAGTGTTACCCCATGATCGTTTCACCTGTGTGCACTTGTGAGAGAGCGATATGAAGAAAAAGAAGAAAAAGACAGAAGGGATTTTAAAGAGAGCATTACTACTGGTCATACCTGCTCTCAATGACTTCTATCCCATTCATAAGCTTCAGGTACTTCTCTCTGGTTTGAATCTTGGTCATGATCACAGCAGTAGCAGATGTGTCAAACTGGAGGCAGAAAGGATGAAAGTGAAAATACATCATAAAACCTAAATATAATAATGCATTCATTGCTGTTATATTCTGTCATAAACATGTCATTGCCTGTGGTCTTCCAGCACGGCCTATCATCTGGAGCAGATCTGCCTCGCTGTATTCCTGACAGGAGCCTGCAACATACTGCATGGTGGATTTGATCACCACCAGGTGAGCTGGTAGGTTTACCCCCATGGATAAAGTCCTGGTGGTAACTAGGATAGTAGAAATGAGAGAGCAAACACAAATTGAGACACCATAACATAAAACAGAAGACTGGTTAAGTTATTCTACTAGGACTCAGTTTGTTATGATCTGAGGATTTGCCTGACATTAGAGTTTTTGGTTTTTCACTGTTATTCCAGAGTTATCATTATTAGCATCATTGGGTTGAGTTTTCCATATTTTTTATTAATGTTTGTATTTGTCTAGTTTAGTATTCATTCATGGAGTTTTAGTTATCTTCGTTTTTTCGTTTATTTCCTGTATTTCTGGTTTATTCTGCTAGTCTCGCTTTCGTCTCTCGTTCAGTGAGTTTCCTGCTCTTCGAGTTTAGTCTTCTTGATATGTCCTGTGCGTACTTAATATTTGGTGTGTCATGTGCTTGACTTTGAATTTTACTTCCTCCACCTTGACTTTCTTATTGTCTTCACCTATGCTTTATTTGTAGCAGCCGTGTCCACTCCCAAGGTATTCGTATAAATAGCGCTGCCTGCCTTTGTCTCGTGTCCTCTCCATAGTTCTTTGAATTTTTGGATTTAAACTTGTTTCCCTTTTATGGACTTTTGTACCTTTTGGACTTCAGAAACTGTATTTGCGTCTTAATTAAACAAGACTGGCATTTATTCTAGTGTTGCACATAATTTTACTGAAGTACCTGCTATCTGTTATGAGTTTAAATTTTTGAACTGCCACAACAAACGAATTTGCGAAATCTGGGATATATAATAAAATATATTTTATCGTTTACTTAAATGTTTATATGTTTATTCACTGAGCTCTCACTGTTGCTTCTGTTTGCAGTTTTTTTTAATTATTTAATTTTTGTTTTGTCGCATTTTGTTCAAATTAATTAGCTGCTATTCCTCATTTAGGGTATTTTTTGTACAGGATGTGTTTCATATTTTGGGTGTTGTCACAGAATTTCACCACTTTTAGGACAAATGAAGTATATCTTCTTAAATAGATATACTATTACCATCAAAATAACAATATTTGTTATTGTTATTATTATTAATACATATTACGGTACAGAAACCTAAGTTATTTTTCACACAACCCTGTGATTGGTTCAAGGAGCTGATGTGTAAAAACAATTACTGCTATAACCTGTGGTACTTGTCCTTCCTGTTTATGTCAGCAGTGTGACAGAGGAAAAAAAGCATCATGCTGCACACTTGTTTGGTAACATATTACTTTACAGCGCAGGATAAAACTGTGCCTCACAGAGGACAGGCAGGTCTCCCAGAGTGAAGGCTTCTTCTATCAACTTCCGATCAGACAAGTCAACTCCTGCGTGATGGTAGCCGACTCCTAACGCCACCAAATCTGGGCCGCAAACACAGTTACCACAAAGTTATGTTAGACATTTGACAAACTATTGTGTTTTCTCAGCTGCATATTCAAAACACAAAGTTTTCAATAAACAGGGTTACACACAAGCTAAGCACGAGTTGTCCGTGTGCAGTGAAAGTGAGTGTGTTGTGTCACCTTATTTAACTGAAACTGTGTTTTCTTGGTGGGGGTGGGGGTGGTTGGATTTACCAAAACCCAATCAACAAAAGTGGTTAAAATATCTGAGTAAAGCATTTGTCTCAAACGACACATTAACGCTGAAAAACATTTACATGATTTTAAAACTTGGCTGAAGTGATTTGCTCCTTTTCAGCCACTAGATTTCAAATTCTATAAACAAAATTTGGTTGAGGCATTACATTAGCTGTAATCTCTTACAACTATTAACATTTCAAACTATGTCACACTAACATAAAAACTTAAGAAGGGACATTGTCTCAGTAACAGTATATTACCTCAACTTTAAAATAAATTCATAGATACATTGGTAGAATACACTGTATATACATTATGTCTGCACTACAAGTGTCTTTGTCATCTTGTTACTTTTCGACCATACACCAATGTGTCAGATAATCATCAGTTGATAATGCCAAAACTCACATAATTATGACCAAATGCAACATCTGCATTATTGAATGTTTTTTCTCCAATTCATCGTACATAAGTACAAATGAGATCTGTGAGTTCTGTGCAGGCCATTCAAGCTCTTCAAACTAATTTCTTTAGACCTTACTTTGTGCCAAGAGGATGTTGAAACTGAAACTACAAAGCATCACTGAGCAAACTGCAAACCACTAAAGGCAGCCCCAAGGTCATTTTTCTTTTAAAAAGTACCACTAATGTTTCAGATACCTTACCTCTCAGTTTAGAATCGAGAATGGAGTTTGCATATTTCATCAACCTGCAGAGTCAAACAAATCACACAAGTTCAATCAGAACAGCCTGCACTGTAAACTTGCACGTGCGTGGATGTGTCACTACGGATGATTGAGCATCAAACCTTTGCTTGTGCTCGATGCTCATGATGAATCGAGCATCCTTAGCCAGAACTGCAGCTGACTGCTGAGTTCCTTTCCTCGTAGAGCAAAACTACGAGACACAATTTTCAGATAATGAGGCAAAAAAAAACAAAAACCTGCATCTTCCATCATGTTCAGAAAGAAAGCATAAACAACATGCAGTTTGGCTAAATTTTACAACCCACCACAAGTGCAGGCTTCTGTTCAGAGTACGTCTGTATGATGTTGGCCATCTTGTAGTTAAGTGACAAATCAAACTTGAACTCAGTTTGATTTGAACCACAGGGGAATCCCAGCACCACCTTCCTTAGCTTCACTGGACGGTAGCTCTCATCCATATCCAGATATGTGGCCGGGCCATTCTCATTTGACAGCCAGTCTGCTATCTAAAAACAGGCAGGAAGTTTGAGAACCCACAAGTTACTGATCTACAGATGAGAGACAATGCAAGCAGGTAGAGGGGGTGCTTACATCAGATACATTGGGTATGGTAGCAGACACAGCCACAACTCTCATAGAGAGGCTGGCCTCTGGATACTGTGAAGTCCTGAAGGTGTGTACTGCCTTCATCCTGCTCACCACCACTTCCAGCGTGGCACCGCGGGTTGCATCCTTCACGACATGCACCTGGTACAATCATATTTTTTGTATGCACGTTAAATACAAAATCAATCTTTGTGTTTTATTATTAAATAAATAAGTGCAAGTCTAAAAGAACTAGGCCAGTGTCTGTGTATTCCCATAAAACAGACTCCAGGAACAAGATGTTCCATCATTTTTAATGGATAACCTCAAGTAAAATAAAGTGCTGAGTGCAGAGGCTAATTATTTGCTATCATGCAATGTTCCATCATAAGACACAAAGTAGCCAGTGCATCCCCCATTGTGCAGGAAAATAAAGAGGCAAGAAGTAACATCCAAAAATGGTTCTGTGAGCACAATATGTGACAAACACACTGACCTCATCGATAAGGAAGAGCCTAACCAGCTGCAGCAAACAGTTATCCTTCCACTTTCTGGTCATGCTGTCCCACTTTTCCTTAAAAATATAAATGATCATGTATGAATCTATGATGCATATAAATATAACAATATTTAAATAAGACATAACATCTTATTTTACATTTCCCCTCCCTTTCTACCCTTTATTTTGCATTTGCCTAATTACACTGCTTCATATTGTCACACACAGGCGTGGTCAGGATGATGTGGGAGTCCTGAATCTCAAAGAAGTCATCGATCTCTGTGTCACCAGTCAGCTCCTTGCAGGTCAGCCCTAGAGGACCAAACTTCTTTTTCCAGCTCTCAAAGCACTGACTGCAGAGAGCTTTGATAGGGGCCACTGGTGAAAATAAACAATTAGTCTTTATACGAGAGCTTCATAATTCAAAAATCCTCCCCCCAAAAATTATTGGAGTAAAAAAATCAGAACATGGTGAAAGTAACACACATATAAGTACATATTCAAAGCCCCAGTGTGTGATTATAGCTAGGTGTGCCATTTCAAAGCACTGAATAGATACAACAGCCCAAGCTGTGAATGAGCAGTGGGATTTAACAGCTTATAGCCAATAATACTGCATGCTCACTATATACAGCTTTGACATCTCTCCAGGGCTCTGGTGTCTCCATTAGCAGGCGAATGATTGCCAGCTCAAACAGCACTGTTTTACCAGATCCAGTAGGAGCACAGGCCACAAAGTTTTTATTTGTGTAAAGAACCTGCAGACAGACCAAACACACATACACTGGAGGACACAGTGCCAGGGGTAATTTACATTTACACAGGTGTAAATTTACATTTAACCAGATGTGTTTTTCATGATTTCTGTGCATGCAGATTTACAAACAAATGCTTACATCATCCAGAGCTTTGGACTGAACGTAATTGAAAAAGGGAAACTCACTGAAGACAGATCTGAACTTAAATGCTGTGTAACAGGTTTTAGGAAACATCACTTTGATTCAGACACTACCTAACAGCTTCAAATTGTGTCAATTTGAACAAGAAAAAGGATACGTATTTCTGAAACTGGGCGCAAAACTCCAGATCCAGAAGATCCTAAAATGACAATGTTATTTAAGACAATTTTCATTAATGCAAGATTTTCACTGAAACAGTTACACCTTGAATTGAATATGCAGCATTTGGTAGTGTTGTACATTTGTGACAAAAGAGAATCTGCTGATTCTTTGCAGACTACAATGGGTTAAAATGCCCTCTATTGTTCCTGTCCACTGCGTCTACTATTCACCACCTAGTGACCAGTATGTTTCATTACACTGGAGCAATCAATGGGCAGAGCTCACCTCATTTCACCTCATCACACCCAAATACACCATGGCAGCTGCTGCCATGGCCAGACATTGGCATGTCGATGAGCTGCAACACTTTACAGAAGCTATATGAGCTGTATTTAAAGAGCTCCTACACAGTGAGCACAGCGTCTGCCTGCCAGTATATCAGCGCAGTGTAACACCTTGGATTAGGAGCGGCCGAGGCGTCATGGGCGGAACGAAACCTTTCTTTGTGCCCTTGTCCTGCGTCTCGGAGTGTGGCGCCTGCTGCGGGGGTCGGCCACTCGCTGCAGATGAACCCATGGGAGGGGGTGAGGGGGGGGCTTGGAGGGGAAAGGAGGAGCTGCGCGGCCAACTGTCGCCTGTGGCGGCTGAAGAGGAAGAGGAGGAGGAGGCGCTGTCGCCATGGTAACCTGACTGAGAAAAGTTTGAGGTCCGGATGTTGTCTGATTGCTGCCGCCACTGCTACTGAGGTCACCTGTGTTTAAAGAGTCACCTCCACTGGTATACACCTGAATATTGAACAAGCTGTTGTGGGAAGGAGGAGGAAATAAAGAAATGGAAGAGAAGAGAGGTGGAAGCAGATTAGACTGTTAGGGGGCTGCACAATCAGGTAACAAGGGTAACATGGAGGATGGCTTAGCATCTTCTTGTGTTCTTATGAGTCCAGAGATTAAAGAGTAAATCAGCACTACAATACACATGTATAAAAAATAGAAATGTGTGTTTTATAGAGTGAATGATAGTAATCCTGTTAGTTTAAACATCCCACGGGCCATAAAAAGCAGATCAACAAAGAGTTGACTTGCTTTTTATGGCGTTACATGGGTCACATATTACAAATCTGCAGTTAAAATGCATTGAAATCAAGGAACTGTTACGGACACAAAGTGCATATTTCTACTCATCATTAAACACATGCAACACAGTAAATGCCTGAAAACAATGTGCACATAACTAAGACTTTCCTTGTACATAGAGGCGGGCTTTTGCTGCAGTCCTGAGACAACCATCTGCTGAGGCCCACATGACCAGAGTCCTGCAGGGTTTCATCGCCACCTCTGCCACTCTGACAGCCACCCTGAGAGCAATCCCTGAACCCTTCACCTCCCTGGAGGCCATCGCATTGGCTGGTGCTGCTGCTGCTACCTCCCTTAGTTTTCTCAGTCTCTTTCTTATCACTGTTAAAACTGCAGGAACTGCTGATTGTTGAAGGTAGCACCTTAAGGCCAGCAGATCCTTTAAAAGGAGGCTGAAACTTATGGGTTGCCTCTGAGAAACCTGCAAGTCACATTGAAGAGTGAGAAAGAGTTGAATCCAAGTTGCTGGTAGCTGTGATGCGTTTTCCTCTATAAAAAATAATAAAGCCACCTTCAGTGCTTTGACGAGATTAAACAAAGTTAACATCGGGGAATTTACCTTTCCATCTATACCTGAATATACATAAGACCCAGATTCAGATTTGTTTATGCAAAGTCAAAGAAAACTGGGAATGCTTTCAAGCCTATTCAAGCCACTGAGTCAGTGAGTCACAGAGTTAAATTTAGTAGGGCTTCAATTGGCCTGATACTGAGCAGTTTACTCAAGTCAAGTGAAAAGGAATTCAACCTAATCCAGAGCACAACATACTGTATCGTGTAGAGAGCGATTTGGCCTCCTCTTGTATATCCTGAGTGGCTGGAATATGAGTAAGAGATGGAGGCTCTTCCAGCTGCCATCGACTGACCTCCCGGTGCAGTGGTTTTCTGTCAAACAGAATAATTCAGATTACAGGGGTAAAGACAAAAGGGAATATGTGGGGCACCTCTTTGTACTTACACTTCATGGACAGCAGGTTTGTCAAAAAAAAGACCATCCAAGGCCAAGGTGCAGTCATCAGAGTCCAACATCTCATCAGATAATACAGCTATGTACTCACTGAATTTGAATACAAACCGGTTTAGCGAAAAATGATTAAGAGGAATGAAAATAGAGATTCAACAAATGCATATGCTAAACTGACCTGTTCACTATAAAATCTAGATTAGAGAATGTGGGGAAACTGCCATTGTTGCTGCAAACCAAGGGACTTTGGTCTGTGGTAAAGATTAACACAGAGCTAACAGGTTTATCTTCATTTTTCTTTCATGACCTCAGAGGCTCAATCAAGCCTCTTAATGATGTAGTTATACCATTTTTATCCCCTTATGGCCTTAAAGTTTTCGATCCCTACAGTATCATAGCATTGGGCAGATAACATGGAGATGATTTACCTTTAGTATACAGTTCTGTGCTAAAATCTTGAGCCATCCCTCATTTTTTAAAATATTTTGATTTCAGATTTTCTCGGTATTAAAAAGAAATCATCTGCAGGTGTTTCAAAGTTTTCCTTTGGACATCGGCTGCTTTTTCAGTCCAGTCCTTGTACCTGACCATTTTACGAATTTTTTGTTGTTGTTGTTTGTTAAGCCACTTAAAACTAACCTATGACTCACTGAAGCATTAAAGGGTACCAGTGTTGTGTCTACAAATAACAGGCAATTTACAAAAGAACCTATTTTAAATTCTATCTTTATGCACTTTGTTACTAGCAGCTGGTCAGCAAATAATTTTTTTTACATTTCTTTAGTACAAAAAATACCAAAGATTACAAAGTTTGACGGGCATTAAAATAACATTCTTGCTTCAACAAGGTCCTTCCCAAAGAGCTGTTAGCTGAAAATAGATCAGATCTCAGTATTGTGTGCAGTTTCCTAAGGAAAAGAGTAAACTGGGCAAGTAGAGGACAAAAGAAAAAGTAGAAGGCCTACAAAACTATCTATAGCAGATGAACAGTATCTGAAAGTCATGACCTAATTTCGATCCCCAAGCAATATCATCTGGAAAGCGTCTGATTGACAACACCTTTGTTTTTGAACATGACACTGATCCCAAACACACTGCAGATAAAATAAAAGCATGCCTGTATATAAACACACACACACAATGGAACACTATCACACTATGGATTGTCCTCCCCAGAGCTTGGACCTCAACATTATTGAAGCAGTGTGGGATCATCTTGACAGAGGACAGAACAAAAGGCAGCCAACATCCAAAGACGACCTTTGAATGTCCTTCGAGAAGCTTGGAGCACTAGCAAGACTACTTAGAGAAATTACAGGAAAGGTGCCTAATTCTACCTGCCTAATGCTACGTAATTTCCCTACGGATTAATAAAGTATTCTGATTCTGATTAAGTGAGTTCAGGCTGTGATGAAGAATAAAGGTGGTCAAATATCGACTTTCAAGCACGTTAGAATTATATGAACTCTGTTTTTGTTGTTGTTGTTGTTGTTTTTTGCCTTATATACTGCATTTTCATGGACGTTTGAACATGTTTCAATAAATCACTGCACCTACCGCCCACTTTCCTAGCAAAGGCCTTTTGCACACCCCTCCTGTTAGTCATAATCCAGTTGATATGGCTTTAGCATTTAAGCTAATACAAGTTATTAACAGATTTCTTGAAAATGTTTACAGCATGACAGCTCACCTCCTGAACAAAGCCACATACAATCTGTTTGCATTTCATTTGCATTTAAATAAAGGTGTTTAAGAACAAAATGCTTACATTACTACTTTTCTAGGTTGTTAAGGTAAGGACACCTGAGTGTCGGTAGCTTTAGCTTAGCTAACATGTAAGAACCAGCTAATAACAGTAAATTATGCAGACATTTTGACGGTTCACCGCTTAGGTAAGTTAAAAACAATGTCTTTCTTAAAATGATGACTGTGTACCCACCTGTGATAACAGACATTACTCTGCAGATACGAAGACATTGTTTAGTCAGGCCCGAGTTTAACCTCCTGACCTCACGCCACAGTGACTGACAATGGTTTTATTAGTACGTTTTCCTTTCGACAGTGCTGAACCCAGCTATAGAAAAATGCCCTTATAAACAATCAGGGGCAGGTATAAGAGTGGTTACAGGATTTATTTTTATATTTTGTCGCGTGTGTTTTAAAAAAATGTGTCTCAAGTCTTTAAACTACGAGGCAGAGAGTAACTGAACCGGCTAATAACCGGCTACAAACGCAACAAAGACCCAAGAGAAGACAACCATATGGGGGGGGGGGGGTCTAACATTTCTCCTGTGTTGGCATACAATTCCTGTCTGTGCGTCAGTAGCAACTTTAAAAAGCAAAACCAAATGTGTGCTTTAAAAAATCCAAACCAAACCTTTATCAATTAAAACAGTGATTAAACGACATTAAGCCCCCCCAAAAATCTGCTACCCAAAAGAGATGGTCATTAACTCTGCTTTTATGCCTCCTATCTGGACTGAACCATTACAAATCTCTCGGGGGAGCGTGAGGCCGACTCGAAACAATACGCGACGAAATAATACTTGACGAAAACATGAGCTATTGCTATAGCTGTTATATAAAACAGCCACAGGATTAAACGTTATTATTTGAATAAAAGTTTGTTCTCTTACACTAGAGTAAATTACATGTACGATTACCCGTACGAAAGAAATGATCTGTCCCACACCAGACCACCACAGGAAAATGGCGACTGTGAAATAGATGGAAGACGAAAGTAAGAAATTATTCAATGCAGCGTATAAATTGCGCCCTGTTTTCATCCACACCGCTCAGAGGTAACGTTTGTTTGTTTTTCATCATTTGGAATGGTGTTTGTATTATGAGTAGCGAGTAACGATTGTCATTAGCTGGATTTTAGCCTGAGGAATAGGTTTTGGTTGTGGAACAGCCTTAATGGAATGGTCTGCAGCTCCTGCAAGCAGCATCCAGCAACACATCGTGATATAAACGTCAAAGAAATGTAATGATCCCTGAACGGAACATTTATCTAGATGATCGTATTTGCTCTGAACAAAGGCATATTTTGAAACAGACCCCAACTATCGTCGGCTGGCATGTACCTGAACAACTGTGCTGAAAGTTTTAGCTCTATACAAAATCCAACACCGCTCACCAAAAGCCATTTATAAGGTCCATTCCTGTGCAGATTTGGTGCTGCTACGTACATGTTAGGAACACCTTTGTGTGCCACAGAAGCATTCACTTGGTATGACACTTTTATTGCCCTTCAAAAACAACACCTCTCGCTCTTTCGACCTTGTGGTGTTAACAATGACCAGAATGAATCATCTAAGCTCAGGATCGAGTGTATTTTGTATTTAGCTTTATTTATTTTGTAGACAGTAAATGCTGATTGAGCCAGGAAGTCAACTCTGGTAGCATAGCCAAACTCTTTACTTTATACATCTAAATAACCAAGAACTACAAATTGCAGATTTAAAAATATAAATATTCAATGTTATTTTGAACAGTTTCCTGTTTTGTCAAGTTTATACTATCTGCTAAAGCATGCTACAAGCTGCATGTACAGAAAATGCTAACTACCACTAATCTATATTTGCATTTCTGGGCTCCTGGTTAATGATTTTTACCATTAAATGTTTGTTCTCTTGGTTGCTACAGTGTCAAAAAAAAACAAAAAACAAGTTTTTTGTAAATTTAAGATGAATTTTGGCTTTAAGAATAGTCCAAAACCAAACCCATTCTTTCACCTAATGCATAAGATAAAGAAGTACTATTTAGAAGAAGGAATTGTGTTTTACTTCGAAAAATGACACGAATAGTCAAAATACTCAGTAAAACAACAATTAGTGGCTCAGCAGTGTAGTGGTTAACACATTTGCCTAACATGCAAAAAAATGGGTGGAGATACAGGGTTGTGTCAGGAATGGTTTCCAACATGAAAACGTGTACAAAATCTGTGTGGATCCATCTGCTGTGGTGACCCCTTGGGAATATGGGAGCATCTGAAAGAAGCTTATCAATTAAATGAATAATGTTCTTCCGGTTGACTGATGACTCTCTTTGCTGTTTGGCAGCAGCTTCTTGGCGCTTCTATGCTTATTGCACCATTTTTCCTACCTACGCCCTTGAGGTTCAAAATAAACATTTATTCCTGTGCAGCAAGGTATGAAAAAGTTCAAAAATATTAGCTAACGGTAATGTGCAATTTAAGTGTTACTTCAAGATTGCAAAAATTGTTTGTTTGGTGAGTTAAAAAATCGATGTTCCAATATGTTGGCCAGATTGTTTTTTCCTTAAACAGTTACCCTAACAGTTGTTGTGTGTGGTTATTTACTTAATTGTTTATGCCCTGCCCTCCTTTGTGTGTAGAGAGGTTGGAGAGGCAGAAAAATTATGTGATGTCAATATTCATAGCAGGAAGGGTGTTTCTCCCATCTCTCGAGTTTTTAAATTATCGACCATCATAAATACTGATAGGTTTCCAAATGGCAAATTTTGGCCAATAATATTGGCATGCTGATAAAAACATCCGGTTTTAATCGGTATATACATTTTATACTTGACTATTAGTATAATAAGTTACTTGATGAATATCTAAGTTATAGCTAGCTAGTAACCATCCCTCAAGGCTCAAGAGTTGGCAGTTCGTCTTGTAATCGGAAGGTTGCCGGTTCGAGCCCCGGCTCCGACAGTCTTGGTCGTTGTGTCCTTGGGCAATACACTTCACCCGTTGCATACTGGTGGTGGTCAGAGGGCCAGTGTCCGGCAGCCTCGCCTCTGTCAGTGCGCCCCAGGGCAGCTGTGGCTACAATGTAGCTTGCCATCACCAGTGTGTGAATGTGTGTGTGAATGGGTGGATGACTGAATGTAGTGTGAAGCTCTTTGGGGTCCTTAGGGACTAAGTAAAGCACTATACAAATACAGGCCATTTACTATTTACCATGTTCATGACTAGTACTGTAGTAAGCAACTGTTAATAGATTTATGCTTAATATGGTTTCATAGTTGTGTACATTTGCTGAGGTATTTGCCTATGGAAAGGGGTTTTCAACCACTACAAAGATGCTCCCATGCTGTCATCCAAAATTCCAATTGCTCGGTGCTCAATGTGGATGACGCTGCGCATCAGAGGACTGTTGACTGGTTGACAAGTGGGCTGGAACTGGGAAGGGAGCAATAACTGAGTTCAACAGGAATGGGAGAAGTGTGACAAAAACATCAATGATTAAAAAAAACAACAACAACCACAACAGCTCCATGAACAGTACGGCCTTCATGTTGTTGTTTTTCAAGTTTTACTATAGCTAGGAGAGTAAATGGCGAGTGTTTTGCACAGTAGAGGTCTGTTTGTGACCAAGGAGATCATAAGATGGAGCACCAAATGTTTTTTTGGGTTTTTTTACCTTTGTTCCATAGGTATATTATCTTAAAACCTTTGTCTGTGCATATGTCAAAAAGGTTTGGTAAGCCTCATCCATTAGGTACCTGAGTACCTAATGGATATTACCTGAGTTTATGGGTACTATGCATGGCCGACATTTACGCTGGCTGAGCCAGCAGACCTCATGTTTGCTACCTTCACCCATGAATGTGATGGAAAAACATAGTCATTTTTTTCCTTGTTATCGTACCAAAAGGAAAAACAAAATGCTTGGTTTGCATTGCTGGGAATAAGCCAGACTTGTTTTCAGTGAGTGTTGGATTTTACCAGGTCTTATCACAGTTTCTATTCTAATTTTTACGGACAGAATCTTCAGGTGGAAACAACAGGTGCCGGAAGGCTTTCACCTTGGTGGCTTCTGCTTTTCGTAAACACTGGTTCTATTGGCTTCATCAAGTCAGCAGTTTGCAGCCCAGTGTTAATTGGCAGAAATGAGAATTAACACTTAATACAAGTCTGAGGCCATGGTTGTCAGTCAGAAAAGGATAGAATACCCACTCCAGGTCAGGGACAAGCTGGGTCATTCACCGACTCAGAGTAGAACCACTAAGGAGCTTGTTTGGGCATCTGATTATGGTGTCTCCTGGGTGTTCCAGGCGTGTCCTGGAAGAAGAACATGACATGGAAGAAGGATATGTCCTGGAAAAAGGACATGTCCTGGAAGAACGGCATGTCCTTGGAGAGGTTATATGTCTTGACTGTCATAGGAACACTTTAAGGAAGTGGCTGAGGAGAGGGAGATCTAGGTTTCTTTGTTGGCTGGATAAGTCGTAGCAAATGGATCGATGGATGAATGGTTAGAAAATAGTTGGTTAGAAAATATCTGCATGAGAGCATTAACTTATAGTTTGCTATCCTAACGTGATCCCTGATTTAATCCCTCACGCACACCTTGCCTCATGTGACCTCAATAGCTCACGTGTGATGATGTGAAAAAATTACCATACAATTTTTTAACACAGAAGTTTTCTTTTATTTACAAATATATGTAACTACTATGAGGAGGAAGTCAAAAAAGCTACATAATTTCCAGACCAATGGTCTATTTTCAGGCCAGAGGTTTGAACTGAATAATACTATTTAGTTGTTTGTGAGTGAGTATATTTAAGAATGTCTTTTCTTTTTTAGGTCATGGCAGCAGAAATGTCATGTCTGACAGGTGTTGATGAAGATGACAAAGATGCAGATCCTGAGATCAATGCCCTCACACTCCTGCAGGAACCAGTGAGAATGGCGCAAGAATCCGCTGCTTGCACTGATTCCTTTGGCAAGCCTTCCCCAAAACAAAACAATGTCCTTGATGTTCTGTCGAATGAAGATATGTTGTCTCCGGTTGGCTTGGGAAATGGACCTTCTTCCCATCAGGCCACACAAGCCCATGAACTCAATAGCATTTCCTCTGAAAAAGAGGAGGAAAAGAGTATCACGCCTCTAAAAACTGTACATGAAATCGACACTGCAGGAATTTGGGGGTTTGATGAGTCACCTGAGAACTCATTGGATAATTTTAGTAGCACCAGTGACCTAAATTGGGACCCACACAAAGAATTTATGCAGTTTCTTTGGGAAAACCATAGTGATTCCCCTGGTGAGGAGACTAAAGAGGAAGTCTCTACTCCTAATAGCCAAAGGAGAAGGAAACGGAAAATGGACATGGTTGTGATGGTAGATCCTTCAGAAGACCTTTACCCTGAATTGAGCCCCAAGTCATCTGAGGAACTGTCTGAGGCTGAAGGCCAAGAAGATTCCATTCCTGTCAGAAAAGTGAGAAAGTCAAGGAAATTCTCCAAGTCACAGTCATCACCAACAGGAAAAGTTTCAAACTATCCAAATGGAACAGTAAAGGCCATCAAGGAAATTCTTTACAATGGACCTTCAAGGAATTCCCATGAGAACAACATGAAACACGGACTTTCTCCATTGAAGGGAAGACTCACAATAAATTCTCATTCAGAGGGGAAGCCGTCCTGTTACCCATGCTCAAAATGTAAACTTATATTCAAGAAAGAACATCATTTGCATCGTCATATGAAGTCTCATGTTGAACCTCCCAATATTTCACCAAAGCCCTTCATATGCCGAGAGTGTGGCCAGTCTTTCAGACAAAGTGGTTTGCTTATTGACCACATGTCCATCCATAAGGACAAGAGAACAAGATTTACTGAGGAGATCAAAGGTGTGAATGATCGGAAAAAAGATGATAAAAACGCTAAGTTTTTCTGCCCTCAGTGTCCATTTGGAACAAATTGCCCAAACACATTTGTTCAACATGCAAAGACACATGAGAAGGACAAGAGAAAGTTTAGATGTGACAAATGTAGCTTCAGGACTCTTAGTGAAAATGATCTTAGGAGACATGACATTATGCAGCACACTGTTATTACGGTTAGAAAGCAAGTGCAGGAGGATGATCATGGAATCTTCTCGTGTGATATTTGTTCTTATAGAGCTTTTAGCAAAAATGTTTTTAAGAATCACCTTCTCAGACGCCATCAACAAAGTTTTGAAGAATATGAAGCCGCACAGCATAGAGAGAAAAACGCACAACTAGGTAAGGAGCAGCAAGTGCCTACTTGTAAAACTCCTGTCGAAGATGCAGAGTTTACATCTAAAATCTCTATCAAAAATCAGATTGCCTCTAAAAGAGCTTGTTCACCTAATGGGTCCAGTGACATTTCAGACTTATTCAAAAATAGCAAGCTTAAGAGAGGCCCCAGGTCTCAAGTAACAGAGTCAAAACTGGACAAATCTATTAATGTTCTCCTGTCTCGACAAAGACATGGAAAAAAGAGTTTAGAGCAGAAGAAGGAACGCAATAATTGTAGTACACCTGTTCAGGACAGTGACAGAGATGGTTGTGATGAGTTGCTTGAAACATTGACAGTCAAGGATGAAGAATCAACTTTATCCCCAAATGGCTCCAGTGTGACTCTAGATCACTCGACAGTCAAAAAGACACCATCTAAAAGAAAGATGTCCACCCCATATCGCAACACCTCCGACCAAGACTCATGCTTTATCTTACCAAAACCATTGCCAAGTCCGAAAAAAGTCAATCAAGAAGTGGCCAACTATGATGAAAGGGATATTTTCCAGTTTAAAGATACAGATGCAAACAGTAACCTTTCTGACAATGGCATCAAAAAAGAAAAACAAAACATCATTTACACATATAGCAGAAGAATGTCTATGAGGGGTGCCCTGCAAGCATCTAAAAGGCTTTTTGAGAAGATAAAGACTGAAGAGCACGAACAGAATGACCCTGAAATCAAAGAAGAATGCATAGAAACAGAAGTGTTTCAAGAAACCTTTGAAGCCCACCAAATACCATTGGGGGAATCCTTCGGAGATGATTTGTCAGAGTTGGAATCGGACCGCAAGAACTGTCCTTATTGTCCTGCAGTATTTGAGTCAGGTGTTGGATTGTCAAATCACGTCCGAGGGCATCTTCATAGGGTAGGGCTCAGCTACAATGCGCGCCACGTTGTGCCTCCTGAGCAGGTGGCTTGTCAAGACAGGAGGCCGCGAATTCGACGGAAGATGTCAGCATTACGCCGATTGAAAAAAGGTACTTGAGTGCTTATTGCATGTTCTTCTTTAAAAGAAAAACTCTTGTGCATTACAGCTTTCCTTATTACTACTGTTAAAACGTGCTCTTGCCGTAACAGATACTGCAGGAGATCTCAAAATGTGGTTCCAAAAACTAAACCATCAACAGATTAATTAAATTAATTTGAAGGTACCACTCGCCAACCACTCGCCAATTGGTTGGGTTCTCTCTAGTGACTGGTTGTTGCTGACCAGTTATTAACTGCAATAATTAGTTATGAACACTATCTACAGGGAGTGCAGAATTATTAGGCAAGTTGTATTTTTGAGGAATAATTTTATTATTGAACAACAACCATGTTCTCAATGAACCCAAAAAACTCATTAATATCAAAGCTGAATGTTTTTGGAAGTAGTTTTTAGTTTGTTTTTAGTTTGAGCTATTTTAGGGGGATATCTGTGTGTGCAGGTGACTATTACTGTGCATAATTATTAGGCAACTTAACAAAAAACAAATATATACCCATTTCAATTATTTATTTTTACCAGTGAAACCAATATAACATCTCCACATTCACAAATATACATTTCTGACATTCAAAAACAAAACAAAAACAAATCAGCGACCAATATAGCCACCTTTCTTTGCAAGGACACTCAAAAGCCTGCCATCCATGGATTCTGTCAGTGTTTTGATCTGTTCACCATCAACATTGCGTGCAGCAGCAACCACAGCCTCCCAGACACTGTTCAGAGAGGTGTACTGTTTTCCCTCCTTGTAAATCTCACATTTGATGATGGACCACAGGTTCTCAATGGGGTTCAGATCAGGTGAACAAGGAGGCCATGTCATTAGTTTTTCTTCTTTTATACCCTTTCTTGCCAGCCACGCTGTGGAGTACTTGGACGCGTGTGATGGAGCATTGTCCTGCATGAAAATCATGTTTTTCTTGAAGGATGCAGACTTCTTCCTGTACCACTGCTTGAAGAAGGTGTCTTCCAGAAACTGGCAGTAGGACTGGGAGTTGAGCTTGACTCCATCCTCAACCCAAAAAGGCCCCACAAGCTCATCTTTGATGATACCAGTACTCCACCTCCACCTTGCTGGCGTCTGAGTCGGACTGGAGCTCTCTGCCCTTTACCAGTCCAGCCACGGGCCCATCCATCTGGCCCATCAAGACTCACTCTCATTTCATCAGTCCATAAAACCTTTAGAAAAATCAGTCTTGAGATATTTCTTGGCCCAGTCTTGACGTTTCAGCTTGTGTGTCTTGTTCAGTGGTGGTCGTCTTTCAGCCTTTCTTACCTTGGCCATGTCTCTGAGTATTGCACACCTTGTGCTTTTGGGCACTCCAGTGATGTTGCAGCTCTGAAATATGGCCAAACTGGTGGCAAGTGGCATCTTGGCAGCTGCACGCTTGACTTTTCTCAGTTCATGGGCAGTTATTTTGCGCCTTGGTTTTTCCACACGCTTCTTGCGACCCTGTTGACTATTTTGAATGAAACGCTCGATTGTTCGATGATCACGCTTCAGAAGTTTTGCAATTTTAAGACTGCTGCATCCCTCTGCAAGATATCTCACTATTTCTGACTTTTCTGAGCCTGTCAAGTCCTTCTTTTGACCCATTTTGCCAAAGGAAAGGAAGTTGCCTAATAATTATGCACACCTGATATAGGGTGTTGATGTCATTAGACCACACCCCTTCTCATTACAGAGATGCACATCACCTAATATGCTTAATTGGTAGTGGGCTTTCGAGCCTATACAGCTTGGAGTAAGACAACATGCATGAAGAGGATGATGTGGACAAAATACTCATTTACCTAATAATTCTGCACTCCCTGTATAAATAGGGTTTTCTGCAAGATGGTTAGATCAAATGAAATGTTCGCTCCATAATCTACTCTAGGCTTCCATTGTTTGTGATCTGTCACTGCAATCCAGTGTCATCTTCTGTCCACATCAGCAGCAACGAGAGAAAATTAAAGATTCTCTTTCTGGTCTTGGTGATTTCTGCAGCCAACAGAACTACTTTGTGAAAATCAGTGGGGCTGCCTTCTTCCAAATTCTCCATGTTGTTTTGGTGCGGGTGGGGGTTTAGCCGCCTAGCTGCGTCTGTCTCCATAGTGTAGTGGTTAACACATCTGCTTGGAAGATTGTGTGGAAGATTGCTGCTTTGATTCCAGCCAGAGACACAAATCCCCTTTGGTTATCTGACCTTTCCTGATGGGAATAGTTGGAAGGCCTTCTGGAGTAAAAACTCTGCCAAATAAAGCATGCAGAGCTACCCGCTGTGTAACTCCATGTGACAAAGCGCTAGCCAACAGTAGCTAGCTGCATCCGAGATCTTGGCAGTCATTCTTTTGAGATACCTGTATAAAACCAATGTAACTAACTGTGAGCATAAAACATAAAACCCAACTTGCAAACTGGATTTAATTTATAGATTACAAGTCTTTCAGTGTTACAAAGTTCAAATGTCTGATATTATACGGTGCAGTGTTTTTGTGCCTAATTTTATTTTATTTCTCTCAGCATTACAGCTAGAGTCAAACTCTGAGCCTGTGAAGAGCATTCATTCTTGTCCGTTATGTGGGGACTCGTTTGACAACAGGACTGGGCAGTCAAACCACATACGAGGCCACCTCAAAAAGCTTGGTAAAAGCTTTGCGTCAAAAAACAAATCCCCATTACTTTTACTACGAGAGCTGATGAGGGACAAGAAGGAGTTCCAGAGGGCCCTTCAGATTGTGGGAAAGAGACGGAACCATTTCCACTATGGTGCTTCTTCAAAGCTGTCCAGTGCTGATCGTTTCACATCGCCCCATACTGGAATCACAAAAAGTCATTCTGATTCAAGCGCTTGCACTGAAGCCAAACCACTGATACCCACCTTTTCTTTAGCAGAAATTGAATCTGAACAAAGGCAACAGGAGACGAATTTGGATGTTAAAAATTCGTTCTCAGGCACAACTGCCTTGATAGGAATTCTAAAGAAAAGGAAGTGTCAGGAAGATGCCAGACTAAAGGGATCCTCTCAGATATCCAGAAACATGATAACAGTTTCTTCAAACAGTGAACACAATTCAGGAGCAAAAGTTGCATCTTCACTGCCAAACCAAATATCTGGTAAGTAACAATGCATTGGACTACTATTAAATTTAATTGTCTAAGCTTGTGCATGTTCTAAAACTCAGATTTGCAGCAGCTGTTTTTGTCAAGATTTTTTTTGTGTGTTTGTGAGTGTGCATGTGTGTTGAAATTAAGACGTCATCAGCATAAAGGTAGAGAATAAGAGTTAACCTTGTATTGTGGATGAAACGGGAGCGCCTGTTACACATAATACAGATTAGCTTTATTCTTGTTTTATCGCCTTGGACTTAATAGTGTAATATTAAATAAAGTATTGACATTTAGGCATTTCCAAGTACATTTCTTTCTTGTCACAGACGGCTTATTTGCTGAAATGTGATGGAACCGTTGAAAGCTTGATTTTAGACATGATAAACTTACCAGTGTCTGTTTCTACAATTCATCAACACCTCAGACGAATAAGTAAACCTCACTAAACCTCTGTATTTATTTTCTTCTTATTGATTTTGTCTTTTCGCAGAGAAGGGTGAATTCAACAGGAAGGTGTGCATCCATTGCAACGCAACGTTCCACAGTGGTGTTGCATTGTCAAATCACCTCCGGGCATATGCAAAAAGAAAAAGGATTGCCTTACTCGAGGGAACCAGTAAGTGCCACTAGTAAAATCTTTAGTCAGACTACGACCTGTATGCTTTCTTCTTAAAACTTTTATAATTACACTTACCATTCACGCTACTATGTCCCCATAAAGTGCTAATCCAGTGTCACTCCAGAATTTTGTCTTAGCTTTCTTCCTGACTAGGTCTTATCAGTAACAAAAACATCAAAACTCAAAACAGCTGGGCTCACAAAACAAGTGATTTTATTATTCCTCTGTGCATACTCTTTGGCTTCTCCTGGTACTGAATAATCTCCTTTTACCATTTTTGGAAGATTGGCTTTTGCAACTATTCCCAATCAGTTTTCTGCAGTGTTGACCACAGTTTTAGTAGCAGTTCCACTTCAAATTAAAAAAAAAAAAAAAAATCTTTGGTCTTGAAGCATTTACCACAAAGAAGTCCCCTTCTGCTTTCTTTTTACACTAGCATCACGTCAGATCACATTACCTTCAAAATATTTGTTTTCAAGTATACCCAATGCAAACAAAGTGAGCATCTACTTATAAAAATTGCTCTACTGTTGGTTAAAACCTCCAGAGAAAAGTAGTGCCTTTTAGAATTTAATAGATTTCTGCATAAATGTGACCAAAAACAACTTCAGATTTTCAAGTCCTAAGATGTATTATTTTAGTATTAAGTATGTGAACCTCGTAGATTATCAGTTAATCCAAAATTGGAGTCAGATGTTTTCAGTCAGCCAGATTACAATCAGGTGTGAGTGCACATCCTGTTCTGTTTTTTTTTTTTTTGTTTTTTTTAAAAGATGTCTGTCAGAATCTTTGTTTGTGGAACGGCATCATGCCAAGAACAAAGGAGGGTTCTGAGGAACCCTTTCCAGCTTCACTGGAAAGGGTTATAAAATCATCTCGAAAGAGTTTGGACTCCACCGTTCCACAGTTAGACAGATTGTGTACAAATGGAGGATATTCAAGACCACTGTTACACTCCCCAGGAGTGGTCAACCCACAAAGATCACCCAAGAGCAAGGTGTGTAGTTCATATGATCATAAAGGACCCCAGGGTAATACCACTCCCATGCTGGCAAATGTTCAGGTTCATTAAATTGTTAAAAGGAGAACACCAAACAGCAAAGCTGTGCGTGTCAGGGAGAGGAGCAGATGGTTGTATCATGGTTTGGGCCTTACTTGCTGCATCTAGGCCAAGATGCCTCTTCATCACAGATGGAACAATGACTTCTGAATTATTCCAGCAAATTCTAAAGGAAAACCAGGACATCTGTCTGCGACGTAAATCTCGAGAGAGAAAGTGGGTCGTGCAGCAATACAATGACCTTCATCACTAATATTTGTACTTTAAGGTTAAAGAAGAATAAAGACTATGCGGCCAAGTCAGAATCCTTACCCCTAACCTAGCAAGAATGTTAGAGCAGACCGCAAAAGCAAAAAGCACATAGTTTTACCTTTCTTATGTAACGTTGGATTATTGAATAAAAGGAATGATGTAATATTTTTTATCTTGTTTAACTGGGCTCTCTTATTCTGACAGCAGGTCATATTTATGCAAAGGGTTCACAAACTTTCAGGCACCAGCGGCAGCAGAAATCTCACCCTGATAAAACTGTGTAGCTGGAAACCAAAAGGAGCTGCGATGTCCAAATCTTAGTTATATTTAGTCCACCAGTGGTTATTTGTGTTCTCCCCAAGGTAAGAATGTAGGAGGGCATCAGCTTTTCAGAGCTTTTGCAGAGATTTTAATTGCAGAGCGACCTCTTGGTGGCTTCAAGTTGTCAGGACCCACTTTTCCTGCAGGCGCACATCATCACGCTTTGATCTTGGGCCCTTTCTTAGCCACATTCGACCATGCATAATACAGCAAAAGTCAAAAATGTCCACACATTCAAAGCCCATTCAAAGAACTCTTGCTGAAATGTCATTAGACAATTTTCCAGTGTTCATCAGATATTTTCATCCATTATAATGTTAAATATACTGTAGTGTTAATGTTGGGCTGTAAATGAAATTCTGTCTTTCAGCGATTGACTGTAAAGCAGTTAGGACACGCTCAAGGCCTGGCTCAAAAAAGAAGACACTGCCCTTAACTCAAACGCCAGAGGAAATGTACAGGCTCACCTGCAGGTAATGTGCTTGCTTTCTGTTTTTTAAAATCCCCAATTCAGTTTTTTCCCCAGTCTCGAGCTGCCAGATAACCTGGTTGCCTGGTGTATTTCTTTTTGTGTTTCCAGGTTCTGTGACCTGGTCTTCCAAGGTCCCTTGTCAGTTCAGGAGGACTGGATAAAACATTTACAAAGACATATAATGAACACTAGCGTCCCTCACACTGGGCTAGGCATGGTAGAGGTCACCTCGTTGCCCACAGACACCCCAACCTTCAAGACTGACCAAGATGGCTCCTTGACAGTCACACATGCTGCCTCATGAGGCCAGTGGGGACCTTTTTAGATTTCACTAGACTGTATGTGTATGTATATTCGATGTTCACTTTTTTTTTTTTTTTTAGTCAACAAATTACCGGCCAAAAGTACAATATTGTCTGAGATATTGTACACATTTGGACAGATGGACAAAGTCAATTATTTTGGATATTGTTACCCTGTCTGTTTTTACATGGTCCATTTTTTTGGAATACAATTCCAAGTGGACAGACTGTTTTGTTTTATGCAGTAATGTAGTGTGGAATCCATTTCTAATGAAGACAACTTTTACCTCAGATTTCTCATGGTTTGAGTCAGTTTCTGGGAGCACTTCTCTTCTGTATCAATATTCACATCAAGTCATGTTTCCTTTGTATTGCAACACGGTCAAATCAAAACCCACAGTCTCTTTTCAGGCCAGAGTTACTGAGAGAAATATTTTGAATTAAAGTGCAAAACAAAACAAAAAAAAAGGAAAAATGAAAAAGAAAAAAAATGTCTGAAAACGTGTCATGCATAGAAAGAGTGTTTTATAGTATTTCAGTAACTGCATTGTTTCTAACATAAGATTTAAACTGAAGGTGGTTGAGGAAGAAAAGAGGTAAAAAAGAGAGAGAGACCTAACACGCACAACCCGTGCTGACCAAGCCCTTCATACACGTCACCTATATTTAATGTTTAAATATACTGTTTTGAAATAATTTAATTTTAAATGTACTATATCACAAAGATACAATGCTTAAAACATTTGTGTTGTTCTAAATAAAAGACAAAGAAACAATCTGACGTTTTTCAAATTATTTATGCATTCAAGTTTCGTTTTGGTTTTTTTAATGTAGCATATTTTGATGTGGAAGGTACAAAGAATTAGTGTTAACAAAACTGCAAGTTTAAACTTCTACAGGCACCCAGATGGAGATCGTCTGGGAGCAGCTGTAGTCAGCGCAACGCGAGGCAGATGAGAAATGGGAATCCGTATATAAACAAAGAAAAGCTGCATTGTGTTCACAGGCCCACAACAGCATGTCTGTCAGCATTAGACACGAGTACTGGGACAGCAGTTTTGTGTGGTAATGAAGAGTAAAGTCGACTGCTCTTCATCCGACGCGCGCAGCATCTCAGTGTAAACAGTCTCATGACAACATCCAGTAAGTTCTGTCATTCAAATGGGCTGCCACCCTGAAAGAAAAGAAATAGTTACATCTGTAGAGCTCCAGACATGCTGAGTGCACACACTTTAATTACTAGTAATTACTCCTAGCTCTGCAGGCTATCATTTGCTTCTACTAATCAAGCATAGTGTACGGCGAGTGAAAACAAATGCCTTAATAAGATTTATGGCTTCAGTAACTTTTCACTTGATACATAAAGATATAGTTTGCTGCTGACTTTTATGTACAACGTTGCGTTTCAATTTGGCTTTGACGTCTCACTTCACACAGTAGTTCATTAAAGTTAACATTGCAAGTCGGAAGATTACATCCCCTGCACTTACCCACACACTAACAAAATATTGTACTTATTTGAACTAATATGAATCATGAATATATTCTGCATATGAACTGTCCCCCATTAAGAACAGATTTTTATTAGTATTTAAAAAATAGCCAGTTCATTTTGCATCTACCCAATAGTCTCATATTACTTAAAAATATCAAAATACATCATGCAGGAGATGACATCTGTATAACTGATTAAGATCCAAGTAGCCCAGAGATCCTGGATAAATGTATAGAAACATGAGGAAAGTAATAATACCAGGCCCAAATATAAAGTGAAGACTTTCAGCTTGGATTTAACAAAAAACATGCGTCAACTGTTTAGGAAATAAAACCAATTTTATACACAAACCTCCATCTTCAGAGCCTCAAAGGTAACTGGACAAACTTTAAATATAAGGATTGTTTTTAATACATGGATAAAAGGCCTTTACTGCAGCTCCCTTCAGATCCTGCTTAATTGTGGGTCTTTACATTCAGTTTTACCTGAAAAACATGCTCTGTTGTTTTGAGATCGGGTGACTGACTTGCCCATTGAAGAATATCCCACTTCTCTGCTTTGAGATACTCTTGGGTTGCTTTTGTCTAATGCTGTCTAAGCAGTTTGGCAGCATTTTCTAAATTAGAGCAGCCGTGTGCACTTCACAGTTCGTCCTTCTATCAACAGTTACTTCATCAATATAAACTACAGACAGCCATACATCCCCATACCATAAAACTACCACAACCATATTTGCTTTGGATGAGCTGTTTCTCTCCTTGGCCATATATTTCTCTTCCCATTATTGTTCTTTAAGTACATTTTGGTTTAATCTGTCAAAAGATTTCTTTCCAGTTGTACTAAATAAAAGACAAAGAAGCAAGCTAATGTTTTTCAAATTACTTCTGTATTCAAGACGGGTTTTTTTTAATGTATCACATTTTGATGTGGAAGCTACAATTAAGTATTAACAAAACTGCAAATTTAACCTTCTACAGTACTGTGCAGACTCCTTCTGGCAACGTTTATTCTAACCTGTCTGTTCTTGACCGTAACCGGTGGTGTGCACCTTGTTGCAAATCCTCTGTATTTACAAGATGAATTTTGATATCAGACTTTCTTCACTTCATTGCTTGACTAGCTTTGACTACATGAAGAGGGTTTTTTTAAACCAAGAATTCTGCAGCAGACTGTTAATTTAGCCACTCTCTCTTCTTTCCTTTTGTTTTGTTATCTCTCTGAAAGCTTTATTTCTGTTTTGCACCCTAATCGATGCCCTCAGTCTCCAACACTTATAACTCTTTGGACCTCATATTTAAAATTCCAGTAAACGCCTACAAAAGGCAACAATTGGAACCAACTCCAGATCTTTTACCTGGTTAATTTGTCATGGAGTAAACAGGGATCAGGCCTCAAAACTGGCCATGAAACTCATTGTCAATCAATTTTCGAGTTACTTTTGAGCCTCTTGAAAATGTGCAATTCCTAAAAAGCGGACACAATACTTTCATTAAAACCTTTGAAACCTCAGATCTTTAGAAGATTTAATTTTGAGTACGCTTAGTCCACAATTGGACAACTTAAGAAAATATTTTTAATTTCAACAGGTCAAAATAACCACTTTGTAAAAACGACTGTTTAAATATTAAAAGTCTAAGCCCCAGCTGCTTTTTTGGCTTGGTAGATTAATGTTAAGCAGCTCTGCCAGCACACTGTGTACACTCTAGATAGTTTGGAAATCTCTTGCAAAATACCTTCAGGAAGTGTTCAAACTGTGGTTTTAGCTCCTTCATCATGGCTTCTGCTTTGCTGAGGCAAACATGTCTCCTATGCACTTCAAACTCCTTCAGGAAAGTCAAACAATCACAGTAAACAAAAAGGTTATTTAATGAAAACACATCTGTGTTATTGCACTTGTAGGACAGCAGCGTTACCTTCGTGTGAGCGAGGTGTTCCTCAGAGGTGATGTGAGCCTGCACTTCAGCAACAGATGTGGATATGTAAACTTTGCAAGCAGCACAATGAAACATTTCCACCTTTGTCATGTGGTTATTTTCCTGTAGAGCTGACAACACGATAGGGGTGAGTAAGATGAAAGTATTTCTTTTTTTAGTCTGTCATGAACATCATGACTTTTCATTTCAAAACATGTATTTACTTTGAAGAGCATTGTCCTCTACTGCTTGGCTACAATAATGGCTCTTATACAGCATCACTTCCTGCAAAAAAAAAAAAAAGAAAAGAAAAGAAAAGATTTGTTGGGCATCCATCTATGCATGCAGAGTGCAAACTTGGGATACAGAAGCCAGAATGCATGACTGGGAAATTCACTTCACCATTTCTGTCAGTGATCATACCTGAAGGAACGCTATCATTACGTCATCGTATTTATTATTCTGCTGAATGTGCTCCAGGGTGTCCCAGTGACATTTGCTGTCCAAATGATCCTGCAGCTCCTGCCCATTGGCAAGCTCAACCTCACAAAGGTCACAAGTGATGGGCGTTCTAGAAGAAAAATGATTTGGGCAATTTAAAAATATTTGGGCATCAACTAATCCAGACTGCCCCAGTAGGAGGTAAAAGGTCAAACCTGGAAAATATTATGTTACAAAGCAGCGTTTAAAACAACCATATCAGCGTAGTGCTTCAGTCCCACTCTTCAACTGATTTGCTATATACTCTTATTTTAAATATGTGTCTTTACCATTCATGCACTGCCTGAGGTAACTCAGATTCTCTTGCCTCCTGACTGCATACAAAAGAGGCAACATTAAAACTGCTGTGATGGAAATGTACATAACAAAATAGGAACAGGTCTGTGTAATAAGGAAAGGTAATTTTTTTTAAGTTACATTCATCAGGACTCAGCGGGGCTTTAGTCAGTCAGTCCAACACTGCCTACAACACATCATAAGCAATGCTGGCAGGCTCTGCAGATGCTGTGTTTAACCATTGTGGTACCAAAACACAGCACCAGCACAGCTGTTTTGGTTTGCACAAAACTAACCGTGTGTGCTTTTATCAGGAACGGTTGATATACACATCCCCACATTTTGACTGACATTTTATTTAGTTAAACCCAACTGTTTAAGCAGGTTTATGCAAGAGCTGTAGAGTTTAGTCAATCAGGTTTAGCGTATTAACATCTTGTGGTAACTTTCAGGGGTGAAAGAGGAAGCCAAGGTGGAAGTGCCAAACTGTAGTTCCAGCTTTAGCAAGAAAATGAACATGTTTACAGCACGGTACTGAAACCAGAATTTCAATGACGCAGCTCATCGAGCTTACTGCAAAAACCCGTGAGTCACAAGTCACAGGTTATTGTGATGTGTGTAAAGTACAGAAAAAGAGAGAAAGGTCTTTGTGTTATTGGTTGGCTATATTACACAAGATAATGTGAATTAAAAGGTCAACGCCGAATGTGGTTAGACCTTGAGCACATTTTGGGTGAGGACCTATTTGATTAGCTTTATATGAAAATTTGAATAAATTCTGAATACTGAGGGAGTAGAGAGGCTTTTGTTTGTGAAGGGATGGATCCCTCACGATGACGTGACATGAGCTTATTGCTCCTTCAGCTGGATGAGTTACAAAGTATAATTAGCGTTTTCAGTGGGAGAAACGTTCCGTCAGCTTCCTAACTGAACTTGCTTCTGTTCACTTGTACAAATATGGTTACTTCTGGTTCCATAAAACCAACATGGGAGCGGCCAAAACGCTGACATCACTATGAATACTTCCAGCATTACAAACTTCAGCTGCAGCAAAAACTAATTCTGCAAACTCAGCTGGACTCCGTGCATCTGACAGATTATTAACACTGGCAAACAAGCAGCAAGGTTTACAGACTGACCTGCAACACTTTAACTAAACTGTATTAGAGTACATGATGAGAGAAAATGTGATTTCACTTTGTCAACTTGACATCAGAAGGAACAATGCTTACTTTTCCAAAGTTACAGTTTGGCGCGTGTTCCTTGTCACCTTTGTAGAAGGTACGTCTTGGTCCCGTCCTGTAGAACAATATAATACAGTGAATTACTCAGAAAACGTGACGTGATTAAAGCATCTAGTCCATTCAGCCATTTCTTGCTGTTAATTTGAAATAGTGAGACAAACAAGGTAACCCAGCTACCATTACCTTTTTTCATATAGCCCACCTGATGCTGATAGTCCTGTGACCTTGGTGGGGATAATCTAATAGTCTAAAGAGGACAGAAAGGATCGGTTATCACACTGGATTCAGAACCACAGTTGCCAAACTGCATAAAAATGATTCTGTATTCTCAAAATCTATACCTCCATCTTATATCCTGGTACTGTTATCGTCTCCTCCCCATTGGTTCTCTGTCCATAAGGCACAGGAAACTGCTGGGTGGAGGAGCTGTGAATACGCCTGTCAGGTGTGCCACCTCTCTGGCCCAATACTTCACTCAAGGAGCCAAAGCTTGAACAATTAAGTGATTCAGCTTCTGGGCTATAAATCTGTTGTTCATGCTTTCTAATTCCTGGACTGAGACCTGGAATTTCTATAGGTCTGGTTCCAGTGCCAAATTCTCCTCTGTCTGGGGGTCCGCTTCCTGGTTTGGAGTAGGTTGAGCCCCAGTGTCGGCCGTCAGGACAGTCTCTCGCTGAAGTTAAACACTGACGCTCCACACTATTATCCTCAGTGGGTGGGGAGAGTTTGTGGCCTTGGTCTGGTGGCATCTCGGGCTCAGAGTCTGACGACAAAGGGTTGTAAGGGTCATAAAGGCCAGTCCTAAGATGAGGGTAAGAGGGATTAATTAATGTTTTTATTGTTTTGGAACAATCACTGAACATTTAGACATTAAACAAAATATTCTGGCTTTCATTGGGCAGACAGCCACTATTTCTACATTTTAATTCACCACATAAAAAATATAAAGCCTCAAATGTGGGCCAGCCTTGACCGAGGCTACAGGAGACACAACTCACTTTTCTGTGCTGCTTTTGTCCTGAGAGTCTTCATCTTCATCACCAATTGGTGTGAATGAAGACTTCCATTTTTCAACTGAGGATGAAGCTGCAGTATAAAAAAGGCAAATGAAAAATGAAGGCAACGTATATGTTCAGAGAATACACGCCTCCAGATATGTAATCTAGTTAGTCTGATTACTGATGAAGTCAATGAGTTCGCTGTACTCAAATAGCCTCCGGAGTCACCAGATCTCAATCCAACAGAGCAGCCTTGGAACGTGGCAGAACGGGAGATTCACATCATGGATGTGCAGCCGAAAATTCCGAAACAACTGCGTGACACTATCTTGTCAAAATCTTTGAGAAATGTTTCCAACTCCTTTTGAAACTGTGCAATGAAGTATTGACGCAGCTCTGAAGGCAAAAGTGCTTTTAAGGTGTACCTGATAAAATGTCCAGTGAGCGGTAGCTTTCGGAGACTCTGCGTTCTCATATGGGGACATTACATTTTGGGTTTTCTAGGTGGAATTGATTACTAATGAACTTGTGATTCTGCTGAGTGTAACTTATTAAAAAAGACAAGAGGTGACGTCTGCACTGCCCTACTTCCTGAAATCTTTTTCATTATAATTCAAAGTCACGTATTAGACTCAGAAATTAATCAAGTCAGGCAAAAGGTAAACAAAAACAGCAGTTGTATTTGCAGAGTGGTTATCGCAAAGACAAAGGAAGCTTAAGCGTTGAGCTAAAGAGTGATAAACCACCTCTGTGAGGACGCGTGTTTGTGGACGTTCTTGCATGCATACAGAGGTTACCTGTACCTTTCTGTGCTGCTTGAGTGTTAGCAGCCATGTCTGGTTGTCCTCCAGATAAGCGTTTCATAGCATCTATAAAGTCTTGGGGTACTCTGTCCATCGAATGAAACAAAAATAAGCATAAAACGTCAACGCACGTAAACGCAACATTTAACACTGAATGTACCACCGGCTAGCCATTTCTGCTATTAGCTTTAGCTGCAGAGCTAGACTCACAACAATTTGTTGACAACAAAGCTTTATGCACCTTTAGCTGGTAGGATTAAATGCTTGCACCGTCAACATCCACTCGACAAAAGAAAAACTGAGTCAGCAATTGAATTAACGGGCACCTTAATGTAGGTTGTAAATCAGAAACTTTCCCAAATAACAATTTTAGCCCCTTTAAAGAGTGCACAGAGTACAGACGCTACATACCGTGTAGTCGGCATTTTATTAAATCCTGAAGTAGCCCCTTTGCTTCTTGCCTGGGCCTGAAACGTGCCCACATTGTGACGGTTCATTATTTTAAAAAATAGCGGATATGCTTTGTGGGTAAAGCTAAAGCTGGTTCGCCTGTTAAAAGGTTATTTAGATGATACTTAGAGCAGCCGACAGATGGTAGCAAAGTGCAGCAGAGAATGGATCGATTCATGGATCACATTCAATCTGATCCGACCTTAGGTGGGTTCGAGAGGTAAAAACCATTTCATAATAACGTACACTCACCTGATAGCTGAATAAGCACTCCTAATCATCTGCTCATGGGAAAAAATATGTAATCAGTCAATCACATACCAGAAAGTCAATGTATTTAGCTATGTAGCCATGATCAAGACAACCCGCTGATGTTCAAACAGAGCACCAGAATGTTGTCCTCTAGTCGACGGTTTATAGAGAACAGTCCAAAATATAGGACATATCCAGTGAGCAGTAGTTCTCTTGACGAAAATGCCTTGTTGATGACTGAGGAGGATGGCTAGGCTGCTTTGAACTGATAGAAAGGTGGCAGCAACTCAAATGACCTCTGGTTACAACCAAGGTATGCAGAAGAGCATCTCTGAACGCACAACATGAAACATCCTGAAGCAGCTGGACTACAGCAGAAGAAAACCACAACAAGTTCCTCTCCTACCAGCTAAGAATGGGAAACTGAGGCTTCAATTTCGCACAAGCCCATAAAAATTTCACAATAGAAGATTGGAAAAATGTCATCTGGTCTGATTAGACTTGATTTCTGGTGATTATAGAGTCAGAATTTGGTGTAAACAATAGGAAAGTATGGATCCATCCTACCTTGCATCAAGGGTTCAAGCTGCTGGTGGTGGTGGTGAATTTTGGGGAGGAAATGTGGGGAAATCGTCTTGGCACACTTTGGACCCCTTATTACCAACTAAGGATTATTTAAATGCTACAATCCACATGGGTATTGTTGCTAATTCATCTCAGTCCCTTTATGAACACAGTGTACCCATTGTCTGACAACTGCTTCCACCGAGACAATGAGTTCACTGTACTGAAATTGTCTTTACAGTCACCAGAAATTCAAAATGCTCCCCAAAGAAGATCAATTTGAATTCAATTTTATTTTTAACTCTATAAGAAGTACAACTACATTCAGATGTTTCAGTGTCACACTTCTTATACATGTGTACTGAACATGTAGCCTACTGAATATAACACGTTCTCTCTGTGCATATTAATTTTTTGTCATTTTTAACAAACACAGCTTTAAAAAAAAAAAAATCAGTCTCCTTTTTTGATTAGTTTAAAAATGTTCCCATATTAACTGTGTTTAAGTCTATTAAACCAAGCAGGGGCTCAGTAGGGACTTGTAGATTGCTTGCTCATCTAATTATATATAGATGAATGTACAGTGTTGAATTCTTTGAGTGTTTATAAGTTAAAAAAACATCCAGATAAGAATAGGGGGTTAAGCAGACAGGAGTGTGAAATCTGAAAGAAATTCTTGTTTAAGAATGAATGTGTGTCAGCACAGGCAGACAGAAACATGACACTACATGCTGGCACGTTTAGTTCCAGAGGAGGATATCTCAAGGACAGGTGTGTTCTCATAATTCTCAGAAAAATCTGGTCAAGACCTACCTGGAAACAGTGCTCTTATTGTTCTTCCTTTGGAGGAATCACACACATTGTTACTTGTCTGCAGTACAGCACCAAATCTGGCCCCTGCTCCTAAACGGTCTGATAGGATTTACATTTCAGAAAATATCTCGTGCATGACGATATGGAGGAACTCAAGACATTTACCGTATCAGTCATTAACTTTTAGACATCGTATGACTAAAAACACATTATGTGAACTCAGTTGACTTCACTGGAGAGTACACTGTGATCATACCATTACTTGGGAACTGCTGAGGTCAATGTAACATTGTCAGTTGTCTCTTGGCAACATTAACAAAAGAGCTGTGACTCTGGGGCCTTTGTACTCAGGCCCTTAAGGGACGTGTTAAATCTTTTTCTTGAGTTTCTGCTGCAGACAGGAAGCAGAAAAGGGTGGAGGGAAAAAAAACTGTTTTTCCAGGAGGAAAAATGTAGAGTTAAACAAACAAGGGTATAATAAAATGCTGGAATGAAGTAATTACTGAGAACGAGCCATCCTTAATATTTTTGGTTCTTCCTGTATATTTTCTGCTGTCCCTGTGCCCATTTTCTTAACTGCTTTCAGGGCTGTGGGGACTGTCACAGGGTGAGAGATGGGTAAACAGTGAGCAGAGTGTCCATCTTCACAAGGCTAAGACAGAGAGGCAGACAACCACTGACACCTACGCGTACCATTTTAGAATCACTAATTAACCTGAAATAACTGTGAGAGGAAACTGATGTACTTCATACAGAACAACTCCATTAGAATCAGGAGGTTCGCAGCCATGATTCTTTTTTTTGCTGTGAGGCTGTGAATCCAACGAGAAACAGAAACAACTGAAAATCCAAATTAACTGCGAATAAATCATAGACTGTTCTTAAAAGATTTATCTCCCTACTGGTTTGTTGGATTAAACACAAACACTTGAGTTTGCCATTAGCTTGTATTTTTTGGGAAGTTGTTTTGGAGCTTTGTTAGTGTGAAAAACTTATGCCAGGGGGTTACAAAAAAAGGGGATGCTCAAACAACACCATATTCAATAAGAAGCATGTTTAGTGTCAATATGACACTTAAGCTAGTGACAAACTTGAAGTGTATTAAAATTCTATTTAATTTGAAAATTATAAGTATATACAGTCTTTTTTTTTTTTTTAGACACACCTGTGGTATATTCATGTAGACATGGTTAAGCAAACCGAATGATGAAGGAAGGGGACTTTGAACGTGGCACGGTTATTGGTGCCTGAGGATGGAGGAGAATGAGCTGACATGAAGTCAACAGTAACTCAACCAGTTGTTACAACCAAGGTATGCAGTAAAGCAACCTTCAAGGCACATCTGTGAAAGAGATGGGTTACACCAGGAGAACTTAACACCAAGTGCCACTCCTTTTACCTCAGAACAGAAAACAGAGTCTACATCCAATTTACACACAAAAGAAAATTAGAAAAACATTTCCTGTTGTGATGAGCCTTGATTTCTGCTACAAAATTCATGGTCGGGTAGGAAAACACTCCCAGACTGACTGCTGACTAAAGCTTCTATTTAAAACCAGTTAGAACAAAGTTTGATGATGGTTTTATAGGCTGAAGTCAGGGGGGGTTGTAACAAGGCCCAGTGTAAGGATCATTTTGAACTGTGACTCAAGTCCAAGAATAGAACAATGAAAGTGGAAACAAGGGAAAAAAGTCCATTTTGAAAGCAAATCTGTTGATTTTCCAGTGATACAGTTTTGAAATGTTGTTAATCCACCTTACATATTCAAAAGAATAATCTCCAAAATGACAGATTTCACTGCAGGACAGCAGCAAGTGTCATGTACCTGAAGGAGGTCGATAATGATTAGACGTTAATCTGGACTGTTGTTTTATTGTACAATAAAAATGTGAACTTTGAGCAGAGGCTCATCAAGGTGGTACAGCAGCTCTGAAGAACACTTATATATCAGGCCTACACAGATGTACATTGACAAGAATGAAGGCAGATGTCATCATCTTTACATGATTGTGACATGTGGGACCAGTAGCTCAACACAACAGATTCAAATCAGACTTGAAAACATGGTTTCAAAAGCTAGTCAACCGATTTCCCTTTTATTAGCTCTCTGAACAGGACATTCACCAATCTTTACATCATTAGGGTTTCAATGTGCAAATGAATTACTAGAGGCTTTCATATACAATCTTTACTACAGTGGGGTAAAAGTTCGTTTCTGGTCTCCACCTGAGTTTACAACTCGAATTCTTTCGGCTACATAGGTATGAAGAAAAAAAAATACACTGGTTACATGATTTCAACAAGTTAAAAAGTACCTTGATCGTTTCAACACAAAAAGAAAGAAATCTGACAAGAAATCATAAATTATTAATTTTTGGCCTGTTGTTTGTGAAAGCCCTCACTGTAACAAAAAAACCCCCAAAAACTAAAACAAATAGCAGCAGTTAAGGCAAAAAGATTGTTCCCAATGGTTACATTTATACCTGAGTACCTAAAATAATAACGACATATGTATATAATGTGTCACTGAAATGGTTTTGGTCTATAGAATAATATACAAAGAAGCTGGATTTTTAATTACTCAAAGCTATCAAAAAAGCATAATAACAATATTGCATTAGATACATACTTCGCGATAACAAAAGCTCTTTTTTTATGCTGTATTCAAACAGAAGCAACTAAGACAGCCTAAAAATATTAATCAATCAAGAAATACATGGATAATACAATACAAAAATAATGGTTACAGCCATCCGTCTTTTTCAGTGGCTTTTGTGCTAAAAGGTTTCTCGGCTGATACTTTCTTTAGCGTCCACGGGCAGTGTGTCAAAAAGATGGTCCTCCACGATGAGGCAGTTTCTGCGCAGCAGGCGGCAATTTCCTAACTGGGCGGGCAGTCTGTCCAGACAGTTTCCTTTGAGCTCCAGCTGAGTGAGCTGGACTAGCTGACCCACAGCCTCTGGCAGCGTCGTGAGCGCGTTGTGCGCCAGACACAGCACTTTAAGCTTGGTGCATCTGAACAGAGGCTTGGGCAGCACCTCCAGCTTGTTGGAGTTGATGGCCAAGTGCTGGAGGTTGTGGAGGAGACCCACATCTGGAGGAAGCACCGAGATGGAGTTATGGGCCACCTCCAAGTGTCGCAGTTTGGGCAGGGTGAACAGGGCAGCAGGGAGGGTCTCCAGTTTATTGTGAGAGAGGTAGAGAGCCTCCAGAGACTTGATGTGGCCGATGGTGGCTGGAATGGTGATTATTTTGTTGTGCCACAGTTTAAGGCACGTCAGCCTCTTGAGGTGCTGGAAGCTGATGATCTCCTCTATGGTACGAATGTTGTTCGATTTCAGGTCAAGTTCTTGTAAGTTGGTTAAGCTGAAAATGGCATGGGGAATCCTTTCAAGTTCACAGTTGTGCAGCTCCACTTCAATCAGATTTGTCATCTTTTTCAAACTGTTTAGGACCAGCAATTTTGTACCATCATTGTGAACCATTAACCGAATCAGATGTGGAGAAAGCTCTGTTATGTTTGTGGGGATTTTTGTGAGGTTGCTCTTCAGGCATAGCGTCTTTAAATGCCTCAAATCTCGCATGGACTCTAGGCAAATCATTTTGTTGTTTTCTGAGCTCAGGTTGCCAATTAGGTTAAGCTCCCTCAAGTTCCTAAGCAAATAGACCCAAGCCGGGATCTCGGCAACGTCGGTGAACTTGACATGAAGGCAGCGGAGATGGTCACGGAGGAAAGCAAATCCCGTCTGCTCGACTTTGGCCGGAGAGTTGCAAAGATGCAGCTCTTGAAGGCTGGTCATCTGGGAGACCTTTGCTGTGAACCTCACATCAGGAATCAGCTCCAGTTTTAGCACTTCCAAATCTGTGAGGTCAAACACCGCATTCGGGAGTCCAGAGAGCATGAAGAGGTGCAGCTCCTGCTTGTCCTGTGCATTACGCGTGACAAGCTGCTTTAATTTTTCAAAAGTCCACTCGTGGTTGAGGCTGATCTCCCTCAGCTTATTTTCACTGACCTCAGACAGAAAAACGCCAAAGCGCTTGGAGTAAAGTTGGTCATACTGGTCAATCATGTGTAAAAGGAATGCAAAGTCATTTTTGACATCAGGAATGTCACTAAAGCTGCTCTCTTCCCTGACCTTCTCAAACGAGTACTCTTTCAGAGGTCGCCGGAACACCCAGAAGAGAGAGTACAAGCATGTCATCCCATAGATCAGTATCAATGCCACATAGGTGACGAGCAGTTTGCTCAGCATGAAAGCCATGTTGTGCGTACAATAGAACTTTGTATATCCTGTTAAATGTTTTATATCAGGCTTACATTCATGTGTGAATTTTATTTCGGCTAAAAAGGTCGAAGTGTAGCACAATATCAAAATAAACTTCACAGATTTGACGATGGTCTGTGCTACATAAAGCTTGTAGATGAAATCGCTGTCCTCCACATGGGCTCTGAATTTCCTCACCTTCTCAAAAAGAGCTTTGGCCTGCTCCCCATCTTTTTTATCCAAGATTGTCATGCTACTTGGGACCTCTGCAATAGGCTTATCTGCAGAAAATTTCACCCCAAGCATGGGTGTGGATGGGCTCACATTTGTGCTGTCATCGTTCCCCTCTATAGACACCTGCTTTGGTGCTGAAGAGGTGGCGGTCAGCCTCTGTTTGTTTTCCTCCGAGTCCTCGCAAGCAGTTTCAGACAAAGCCTTTGTTGTCCAAGGAGATTCAAAACACCGTCCCAGAATAGAAACGAAATGCTCAATCTTCGAACTTGTTTTGGGGTACTTGAACCAGAAGTTGCTACTGACCATGAGAATGAGGGTGTGGATGAGGGTGAGGTATGGAAAGTATTTGGAATACCAGGGCAAGGCATCATGGTAACACTTTTGGTTGATAAAGACATACTGTTGAAAGTCCAGGTTTGTTTTGACCCCTGTTGGAGGAGCTCGTAATGCATAAATCTTACTGACCGCTTCATCCGTTAGGTCCTTAGTGATTGGTGGGATGATTGTTCCTACAGGGGCTCTGGTGGATGAGGTTACATCCTCAGGTCTCTGCTGGGGCAACGAGCTTGTTCCTGAGGCTTCCTCTGCATCATCTATATATGGAAGGCAAGCTACTTGGTCCTTGGTGATCTGCATGGTCATTGCAAATACGGCCAGCATGAGCATGATCAGACCCAGGTAGTCCATGAAGACATCCCACCATGGCTTTAAGATGCGGTATGTTGGCTGGATGTCGTTCAGGGATGCAATCTCAGTGAGAGTGAACATCGCTGGAACAAAGAGACAAAACTCAATTAATTTTACTTATACTATTTATTTTATGGGGGGGGGTTTTGGCACTAAACTTGAATAAAACAATTAACTGATTAATTCTGATTATTTATAAATTGTTCAGTTACTTTTCTAGTTCATCCTCATCATGATCGTTAATGAAAGCTGATTGTGTTTGGGGTGTGCACCATGCCTGTCGCATAAAACATGATATTTGAATATATATAAAACCTACAGACCTGTAACCCTATTTAAACCAGACGTGTCTCAGGACTTTTTAGTCCTGAGAGACTTTTAGCTTAAACCACCACAAAGACACATTGCGATATGATCACTGAGGTGCAGAAGTGCTATGAGATGCATTTAACTACAGCCTTTGTAAACACGGTGGTCCAACAAAAGCACCTTTTCCATTAGAACCTACTCAGATCGGCTCGCCGCAACTCGACTGGTTTTCCATTACAATCGAGTACCACATAATGTGCGTGGTCATTGTTATAGCAACCCATCCGTGCATCCCTTGACGTAATTAGTATGTGACATGAACGCTACAACAAAGATGAGCGTCTTGGCGATGATATACCTACTGCTCAGTTTGTGGCTTTTCGTGCGGCAGTTTTGATTTTCGTGAGCAAGGAACTCTCATGACTCATTGAGTGATGCCACTGACCAGCCAATCGCTAACATGCAGTCTGACGACGTCACATTTTAGTACCTACTTGGATCGCTTGGAAGAGTAGAGTAGGTACTATTTTAGCACCTGGTACCAGGTACTATGGCCAACTAGAAAACCCTGGCGAACCATGGCGAGCAGATACTAATAGAAAAAGGGCTAAAGATGCAAAAGGAAATTATGACACGAGTGCAGGATATTGCGGTACTTGTGCCCTGTGTCCTTCTGCAAGCACAGATGACTCTGTCCAACTACTTTAATATTGGTATTTCAAACGTTTTCTATGATATCCCATGCTTGTAAAATCTGACATTTTGCTGGGAACTCATGGACATAATGACTGCACAGGGCCCACTGACAGTAAAGACATTTGAACCCAGTATGTCAGCTGGTCATCTTGGAGATATTTTAAGTCCTCTTTCAGTTCTTGTCATGAGCAGCCCGCGGAAGGAAACAAAAAAAGCCTTCCAAAATAACTTGACACATTCTGTTTAGAGGACAAAGTTGATGTGGATTTATGCTTCAACAGGAAATCTAAAACCTACTCCGTAACTATTGCGATTGGCCTGTTCAATACTGTTGATTCCTCCTATACATGCTCAGCTACTTTTTCACTCCAGTTTTTGAATTTATCAGTGAGATGATAACAATCACTGTCTCAATATAAGGAATAATAATAGTAGCATAAATATAAGGATTCTCAAATGTCAGAAAATTCCTGAGGGAATGTACAAAGTTGTGGAAAAGCTTGAGCGACATATGTTTGCCCCCATAAGGAGAAAAACAAACATAAAACAACAACAACAACAACAACAGGTATAAACATAGAGTGGGGACCCAGGAGGGGAAAACGTCCCAGCATTTCATTTGTTTCCATCATGGCCTCAACTGCATAGAAAACAAATCTAAATCCATAGCAGGTTACCAAAAGGGAGACTAATTTCATGCACTCAGCTAAGTCTGCTGGAGTAACACATTTATCCTCCAGCTACACGAGCCATGAATCAGTGACTACGAGTATTAAAGTGCCCTATGATTTTATCATGGTGTGCTACATTGAACCCTCACTTCTTTTTCATAGTGTTTAAGCACCAGGCCAAGACGGTGCTAAATCCAGACATATTACAACATGCTGTTTTTGGAACAGAGTCCTTTGATGAAGCCCCAAATCCACCAGTGTTCTGACTCACAAAGACCTTTGGCAGATGAGCATTTCATTTAGTGATTGAAAATTGTTCTCTTACTTTGTGAATGTTTCACATAGTTTGGAAAACACATTAAAACATCATAATATGATCTGCATTCAAATCAGCAGTTAATCTGCCTTGAATGTTTCAACATCCGACAGATATATACAAGTCTTTGCTTAGAGGTACGAATAGTAATTTGCAATTTAAAAATTCACTTAGCGTGACAGCCGTACATGTTACAGCAAGTTTTAACTAAGGCTAACAGCTTGTCTGTGTATCGGCCACGAGGTAATCCCTTGACCATTTCTTGCAGCTTTTTAGTTCTATTCAGCATATACAGCATTTGTTACAGTCACATACATGAATGACCATCTCAGACGCCATTACTGTTAACGTGTTTTTCCCTCAGTTTCCACAGTAAGAACACAAAATTGACAGTCAAATTTTTGTACAAAGGACTGTGCATGTAGTTTTGGTGTGGCCTAATACTTCCATTGATCACATCGGATTGCTGGTTCTACTTTTTACTGTGTGCCCATTAAAAAAATTAAACAGCATTTTCTTTAACTACGATATCCATTTGTTTTAACATATGGCATGCATATAACATAGAAATGAATGAACATAGAAAGAAATACTGAATGAGAGGTTGCATTTTGTTACAGCTACCACTATGACTTAACGCTATTTGATGCGGTCACATTAATAACTTGGCTGTTAATGTATAATCATTATTAGAATGGTGTTGTGTCATAGTGCCACAACATTAACCATATATTTTACCTAAGACATATGTATGGGAAATCTGCGGCTGTAAATAAAACAGCAGTGTACCATAAAAGAAGTTCAACACAGCCAGGCTTTCTTTGTGTTAGTTTGCTCGACAAATTTAAAATGCAAATCCCAGTCAGAAAGAAAGGATATCATGATGATGGTTATCTCCTTTTTTTCTGTAAGCCGGGCTTTCTGCTTCAGGCTCTCTGCACACTCACAAAAAGTGGGCATTTTTTATCATATGACTCTTATTCTGCAAAAAATGATCCCTGTGAGTGCAGCCTACTCCAATCAGAGACATTAACGTGTAATGAGCAAAAATGGTGATTAAAAATCTGCAAAGAGTATAAAACAGCAGTAAAATGCAAAGCTGTTGCAAATAAAGAAATTTACACTGCAGAAAAATGGAAATCTTGCGTTTTGGTGTCACAGAGCCGTAATAAAACTTTTAATTGAAGCTTAATATTTTAACTGAGTGCACCCTTAGGGCTGATGTTTAATTCCAACATGGCGGATGCACGTTAGAGCTTTCAAACTTTAACTGGGCCATTACAGGTGACTTACATCAGCCTAAAAAAGTACATGTGGAAATCGTGAAATTACTTTTATTGATTGAACAGGTATTCAGAAATCTCTGACTTTAAGCTCAGCATATGACCCGAAATGTTGCTTCGTAGTACACCACTGTGAAGTCATCAGGAATCACCATTAATGTTGTTAGTGGCAACTGTGATAGCCTATACAAAATATATAGTTATATTTATTTCTATTATATGTCTCTCTTGTTTTGTATACATTCCTCTTGATTGTATCCATTTCTTCTGTTTGTCATTTGTTCCTGCTGTTTTACTCCTGTACAGTTGGCATGGAGCACCCATAATTTCGTTGTACATGTACAGTGACAATAAAGGGCTATTCTATTCTATATTCTGGCAAAGCGGAGTGAGCAATCTTTATCAAACTGTGGCAAAGCTGCAAGGAGCTTGCATTAGCAGCCCTCCCCCAGTCTTTTGCATATGGGCGAAGTAACAGAACTAAACAGATTAGAGAAGGGGGAGGCGTTGCGTGAGAGAGTGTGGGGCCCCCAGGAAAGGGTGGGGCCCTCGGTCATTACAGGCGGTCCTGGCATCAAGGACGGGCTAGTGGTGGCGATAGTTCCCTCTGATTAAACTCGTAGAGGAATAACGCTACTCGTTTCAGGGTGAATTACGACTTTCACCACGTGACAGCAGCCGCTGTGCTCCAAGTTCATTGAGGACTGAGCAGAAGTTTAAAGATGGCCAGACTGAACTTTAGGTCATACCTGAGGTTACAACACCAGCTCCAGGCACCACGATGTATTTAACGCGGGGAGACCTGCGCACCTACATGGGACACCAGTCATCTCTCCCACAGTCTGACGAAACTGCTGATCTTTTGGCGCACGCGATGGTTCTTTCTATTTCTTTCTTTTTTTGCGCACTAAGTAGTTTGCCGCCGTGTGGGATCAGGTGATTCACCCAGACGCGTGAGAAAAGAGAAGCGGCATGTGTCCCCGCGTTAAACATTCACATCAGCCTCTTATCTCCGTTAGTCAATAAACAACAGGTTGCGGGTTATTAAAGCGATTTATTTTTTATCCCTTTAGTAATGTGTTGAAAAGATAACGAGAAGAAAATATACTTACTGCCAGCGAGGCGTTATCTCAATCCAATTACTTCTTCTTCACCCCGCATGCCACTTTTCGCTCCCCTCTCCAGGTGCGTCTTTAACCTAATTTCTCGGCCCCGTTTCAAAGCAAAGGGATGACGCTGCTCGCTCACGCAAACCTCCAGAAAACATTCGTTTGCAGCCCTACGGTCTGTCGGCGGGTAGCCCTCATACCTGGACCCGCCTGACTGCCCGGGGCCGTCCGTTTGTTACTAGACAGTAAGCGCAGCCTCACCTCCGGGTCACAACATTTCTAAGAAAAAGCGACTGATCCAACATGGAGCTGAGCGGACCGCTGTTGCGTGTGCGATGGGCGCTTCTGATTGGAGGATAGCGGCAACTTCCCGAAGGCACCACCCACTGGTGCTGCGTTCAATGTGGCGGTGGGGAAAACCGGAAAAGTCACAGACGGTCAACGGCCGGCCGGCCGCAGCACTGCCCGTACGAGTCCGCGTTACGGCCGTGCAAGTAGTACCACGTCAGGGGTCGTGTGGAGTATTTTTATACCTGGTCTAAAATTAAATGTCAACCCGGTAGGAGAAACATAAAAGTGGTATTTTCTACAAATAGTGTACAGTTTCACATAAGTTACAATAAAAAGATAATTTAAAAACACACACACTCACACACACAAGGCAGGGGTACACTTTGTTACTGTGACTATCAGATTCATTCCTGATTTCCAGCTCTTTCTGGATCTGGTTGGTGATGTATTGGGTGGAGGAAGTGTCTTTTCAGTAGCAATGCATACAGGTTTCAACCGGTCGAAGGCTGCTGGCAGCTGTGCTCACGCTACTTCTGTACTCTGAGAGGGGGAGGAGGAGGAGGCAGAAGAAGAAAGACATGAAAGAAAGACGACTCGGAGTACATGATGTGTGGAAAAGAAAAAAAAAAGAAGAAGCGCAAAAGAGGAAGTGGTTCCTGACTTAAACACGTGTAGAGGAATTACAGTGATGCATATTTTTGTCTCTGTAGAAAGCAGGTAGAATCCATACAGTGGAGTATATTAAATGTATTATTTCTACAGTGGAGCCAAATGTTTACTCAGAGTAAGTAACACCATCTTGTGATGGCTGTGTTTGCACAAAGAGAAGTGAATGAAAAAAGACAGCGGACTCACTTAACCTTCTGATCTCACAAAGTGCTGTTACACAACTCCCAGTCACTCCATGACCACCTTTATAACCATTCATATGGTTTAAATTTGGCCACTGCCCTCATGCCAAACCTGCTTTGGTTTATGTGACTGTGGCGAGGATTATGGCCGGTGTGGTGAGGCTTACAAGTGGCATAAATTATTCAGCATGGATCTCCGTCTCAGATTTCTAAAGAATGCGCTGCACAACATCACACTCTTGCGTCAGCCTTTGCATTAATCAGTGAAATAACTGCACATGTATACATTTGAGGTCCCTATGTAGAAGTAGGAAAAATAAACAGTCATTCAGCTTCTTTCAAAGCCACAAAGCACCAACAAAGACAAACAAACAGACCTGTTTCTATGGCAGTTAATTTCCCCCATATGCACATACAGCTCTCACCCACACACAAACACACGCGCACACAGAGTGGAGAGGGAAATTCAGCCTTTGGTTAGTTAGACTAACTAATCTAATGCTAGCTATGTGCTGGGGGAGGGCTTGGGATTGGTGGATGAATGCAATCAATAAAGATTTGTTGGATATACTTAGAGAAGAAAATGTAGTAATATGACAGTCATAAAGAATGATAATGTGGTGATGCAGCAGGAAAATGATGGATAACAACCTCTGAGGCCCTGAGGTAGTTGTTACTCTTTGTGCATCTGCATGTGTTTGAGACAAAGAAGCAGACTGAGCACATTACCATTTTTATGTCATTATGCTGTGACTTGTAACAATATCTCCAAGTGGAATCTGCACAGAAACAGCTGGCCCATTCAAGGGTTTTCGCTATCAGTGATATTAAAAAGCACGAGTCAGGCAAACATTTCACTAGAAAGACAAAGATTATACTGAAAGACAAACAAAAATATTTGAAAAGGCTTGGGGGGCATTTTTGGTCCATTGTAAAAGATTTGAATATAACAGAAGATCAGTCATTCCAGTAATTTGGTGAAACGGTATTTAATCTTGACACTGAACATTTCTTTACAATTTGCTTCCAAGGAGCCAGACGTTTCTTGTTTTTTTTTTCTTGAGCAATGGCTCGCCAGACTAAACACGGACTTATGAATCATTAAAGCATATAAAACGCACTCTGAATGACTCAAGAGATGAAATGAGTTGTGTCCACACATAACAGACAGCTTAGCAAAGTGTCAATTTTAAGTTAAATTTCTAGGCACTTTATTACTAGCAGCACATCACAAAAATCATACAATCTGTTCTCATTTCTTTAGCTGAATCTTCAAAACGCACAGGACATGAGAGCTGCATCTGACTTTTCAGTTGATCCATCTAATGTTCTCTGAAGCCTCATCAGAAATGGTCTCAGTGGAAGTGTGGCTGTCAAGAAGCCATTCTTATGGAAGTGAAACAGAGAGAAAAGGCTGAAGGAGCACTTAAAGCCACGTATGAAGCCTGATAATTTGGGCTGTTTTGAAGGTGTAAAGTGAAAGATATTTTCAAAGGTTAAAGGGATCTTGAGTAAGAAAAGCATTTTGTAACCCCATGCCATAGCCTGCTTAAGTGTAACCATTTTCCGCTTGCAGCAGTGCGTCTCTAATGGAGTAACCAGCACAGTCATAAACCTCACAGGCCGCTGAATTCTGCACATGTATGTATGTATGTTATATTTGTCATTGTTAGTAAATTACCATTAAGAGGGACATTTTCCTGTTGGTCTTCTTTTATGTTTCTGCTTTGCCTCTGTTTTGATCATTGCTAATAACATTTTTCAAATATTCATAAAGCTATTGCATATTAAAAGATTTATAAACGCATCACATGAGGCCATGTTTCAGGCAAATATCATTTGTGCAGCAAAAAATGAGATTATCTCGCTGTGCACAGCTGTCCTCTGTATCATTTCCTGAACAACCGAAACACATTGGAGTGTTCTTTTGTTTTTTTTGGTTCTTTTGGTAGGATAACCATACAAAAGCTTTTTTTCAACGAGCCAGAATCAGCCATGCTTTGCAGATATAAGATGTATACACTCATCAAAGAGTTACAGTCTCAGAGTCGTGGTACTGTTCAAGCAAACCTGAACCAAATCATGCTGAATGATAACCAATAACTGTAAACATGGTAAGTATTGCAGAGCTCTCGTAGCATGTGCATATTCCACACCTCAGTCACTGCTTTTATTTTTTAGCTCCATCTGGTGTTGTCCTGATGCACACTGACTGTCCTGGCTTATGTGCTGATGTAATGATAATGCAGTAGGTGCAGACTGCAGCTGAAAGCATTTTCTTTAAGCAACAGACATTAATATAAGTTGCAAACACAATTGTATTTGTGTTTATCTCACTCAGGTTTAGTTGCCTCAGATCCTTGCCTTTGTTATTTTGCTACCACAAAACCTGACCAAATCATATGAGTCTTTGCGACTGTGGTTTCCTGCATATGCCAAAGAATTATTACACAGACTGGTACTGAGTCACACAGACAAACTGACAGCAATCTGGCAGACCTTTGTTGCCTCTTATGAAAAGAAAAAAAAACTGTGCAGTTTAAAGATTTGTTTTAAATAAAGAAGTTTGAAAGATTCAGTTAACTTTTCTCAACTATTGAGCCACTGATGGGTTTGTGTTACAACACAGGCTAACCACAATCACAATTTGTGTCACAGTCTGGTGCAATGTGAGGTTTGTATTTGTTAGGTTATGCAGTACCATGTGTCTGTTGCATAGGCTGTTTTGGCCGGTAGTTAAAGGTTTGCTTTAGTGGTCTATCTGACAGTGTGAGGGGTATAGTCTACAATGAATGAAGTTCAACATAGCCAGGATTTCTTTGTGTTAGCTGGCTCGACACAAAACCAGAGATAACGGGATAGGAGGAGACAGCCGATATTGCTGGGCTTTTCTGCCTTGCGGATCCATTAGCCCTAAGGTTCGAGTAGGCCTACTCTCTGTGGTATCCTCTTACAGGAAAAAATTCGAAGATCACCACATAGTCACCAACACTTCCAAGTACGAAAAGGGACAGTGCCAATTATCACCACTTTTGGTAAAGAACAGTGGGCCCATGACCCTTCTTTCTCACAAAATGATCCCTATGAGTGCCTCCAATCAGAGATAAAAAAACAAACAAACATTAAAAATATGACAGTGAAACTTTAACCTGCATACAATTAGACATTAAAGGCTTATGATTCATGGCAAACTACCAGACTCAATGTTATGTATTTTATTTGTAGCAGTTAAAAAGGACAAAGCTGTAAAATTGAGTTGCACTAGCCAGTATTTTATCTAAGGTGCTAGAAAAAATCTTGTTTGATAGAGTTAGTGTGTTCATCTCTTCCCTGGATAATCAGTTTGGCTTCAAACCAAAGCATGGCACGGACATGTGCATATATGCACTCAAGGGAACAGTCAGTTTGTATAGGTCCTAAAATTCATCTGCCCTTATGTGTTTCATTGATGCCTCTAAAGCTTTTGATCGAGTGAACCCTGGAAAACGTTTTGATAAATTGAAGCGACGGAGAGTTCCTGGATAGATTGTGAGGATTCTGTCTTACTGGTACGCTCATCAGAAGATGCAGGTTAATGGGGAAGTGGCATTTCTGCCCCCTTTGGTGTTAGCAATAGTGTCAGACAGGGTGGGATTTTGTCTCCAATTTTATTTAATTTATATGTTGATGATGATTGTCCATACAGCTGAGAACCTGTAACACTGGATGTATATTAGGTGAAACATTGATGAATCATCATATGTATGCAGATGAACTGGTTGTTTTTAGTCCAAGTAGTGCTGGATTACAGTAGCTTCTTAATATTTGTACTGAATATGGTGTGCTATATGATATAAAGTACTACGCTGTTAAAAGTGCTATCTTGACATGTAGAACAAAGCAAGATAAACAGCTAAATTTCCTTGTGTTTAAACTGTCCGACGATACTCTTGAGGTTCATAAAAGGTGAAATACCTTGGTCACTTTATTACTGATTAAATGAATGATGATGATGATGACATATATGGACAACGTGGAAACTCTTTGTGCAGGCAAATACTATTACAGTATAATTTTAGCAATCACAGAGCTGACAGTGAGTGGTTCCCGTTACTCATTCACTCTGAGGAAGCACGGGTTGAAGTGTTTGTGTATTTATTGATTTCTAAGTAAATGTGTATTTTATGTATATTATGGTTTTATATCTTTCAAATATTTTATTTTTTTAATTAAGGTTTATATGTTGTGTTGTGTTTTGTTGTTTCTTTTGTTTAACTATGGACATAAAGTCTGTCGATAAAGATTGATTGATTGTTACCGTCCCACGGTGTAATGAAGGAGACATGACAGTCACTATACTTTGTCAGTAGTTCAAACTGAAATGAATTTTATTGACGAAATTCGTGGTGTTCTGTGTTTTTGCAGCTGCAGTCAGAAGCAGATTAGAATCAAGCATAACAACATTTATTTATGTTTTTATAGGTGTTTATAATGCATCCACGTTCCTGTGAAAGTCACTTCACACATCATTTAGTGGTTTTAGTACGGTTTGGCGATTAGCCAGATAAACAGACACGTTCATGTCACAGAAAACTCTAACGTTAGGCTGGCTTAGCTCGCGTAACCATTAATGTATTGTCATTGTACATCGTTCTTGACAATAAATGAAAATGTCCAAAAACAAAACAAATATTGCGTATTCATGTGACGCATTTTTACAGCCCAACGTAAAAGAAACTGAAGGCTACCTCTATTTAATTTGGTCTTTTTCTTTTCCCGTACTCATGTGGACACGTGATCAGAAGAGGTTATAAATAGAGGTGCCACACTCATTTGTTTCTTTGATTCTGAGGCAGAGTAAGAAGTGACATGGCCTCTACAAGCCGGTAAGTGATAGAGCCAAGTAAATGTAATACCTATACTTTCTTTGCATGTGGTTCTAAGATGTTAATTCATAAGAACAAATACTGGTGTGCGCCGTGGTTCCTAAAGCTAAAACACTATACGTCCCTGTGCTTACCGATCGGTGTTCGTTCCATTGTGCTATTTGTTAGCACAGCTAGTTAGCTGGCTAGCAGTTAGCCATTAGATGTTACCAGAAGTCGGTGTTTTTGTTGGACAGCGATGTGGTGCTGATGCTCCTGCTTTTTGCCACGTTATCGTCTTTGCATTGTAGACTTGTTTGTCCACATTTCAACTTTTTTCGTGTATTACAATGGTGTGAAGCTGAAACTGAAGCTAATGTGTTGTTGACGTTACCACTCAGTGAGCAGTTGTGAATCATTTGTAAACACACGCAGTTTCCCGTGCAGTCTGTCTACCTTTACACAACAGTGGTCTGACGTACCCTCCTTTAAGCACGTATAATAAATTACTGTAGTTTAGCAAATAATTTCTGCATTCAAAGTTACTAACATTATTGATTTTGCTATCAGTGGCACGGTAAGGATGTGCGTATGAAGGAGTAAAGTGCAGTTGATTGAGCTAATTTGACTGAGAGTTTCACATCCACTCTTTTAATGATTGCTATTGTGAAGTATTTCCCGTTTTCCTTGCAAAATGTAAAGAAGCGATGGATGTTTGGTTTTTTTTCAAATTCAATATTGTACGTATGTAATATAGGGCTGGGTGTCGTCACAGATTTCTAGAATCGATTCGATTCCGATTCACAAGGTCTCGAATGGATTCAATTTGAATCAGGGAAATTTTGCCTCAGACAGTCAGAAATATTATAAATCTTATCATTTATCAGTACATATCCATATTTTTATATCTATAAAAAGAAAGCTGACACTTGTGAGACTTTATCAAAGGTGTAAGCATCACAGCAGATGCCTTTGTGTCAAAGTAACTTAGGATAAAACACAGAAAATCGATAATCAAAACCCACCCCTAATGTAATATAAATCAGAAATCCACCAACAGTGAAGAGATTACCATCCATGATCTAAAAAAAAAGTGGGTTACAGTTTAATTTGCCAGTGACAGAAATGTACATTTGTGTATAACACCTTGTGTGGTTACAGACCCGGAAGGTCATGTATTGACAAGCATCTGTCAAAGAGATGTGGATTTCTCTTGATTAAACAGATAAAAAAAGATACCTTATTTGTTTCATCCACCCTTAATCAGAAACCTCCCACTCTTTGACTGTTCTGTTACTTTTCGTCATTGCGGCAAAGAACAACACCCACTACTCTCACAGATTACCTAAACTAAGTAAGAATGTATATCTCTATATATAACTCAAGAAAATCTCCTTTCAACTAACCGTGAAATGAACATAAATTCTCAGGTTTCTCACACAGGACGTTATTCCTGTATTTACTTTTGTTGCTTCCACCCCAGACACATCTGGCCAGTGAGCGGACTGAACATTCTCATATGATTTGTTATGACCAGAGATGGGCAGTAACGCGTTACTGTAATCTGATTACTTTTTTCAAGTAACGAGTAATGTAAGGGATTACTATTGCAAAAACGGTAATTAGATTACCGTTACTTTCACGTAGGAACGCTGCGTTACTGCGTTACTAAAACCGTGATTTTTTTGAGAGAACGTCTCATGACAGTGACGTAAGCGAGTGCGACGTTCCTGACAACAGCTGTGTGCAGATCATAATATATCGAGTGCGGGACAGAGTGTAGCATGCAGCGTTTAAAGCGTGGAAGTACTGACCTTATTTTGAGTTTGATTCCATAAAAAGTGACAAAAACATTAGTGTCCGTTGTGCGTGGGAAGAAAACTTTTTACAGCGAAAAAAACCCCCTAAACTTCCAAGCAAGCACAGAGTGTACTGCGACGTAATGTGAAATTCACAGAGAAACTCGCGGATTCTTCCACTGACCGCTGCGGCACACCTGCACCAGGGTAAACCTCCGCCTACCCCAGTCCTGCTTTACAGGTGAAAATAGAGCAACAGGACCGCTAGTCTTTGATTTTATTTATTTTCTGCTGTGTTTTACTTGCATCTATTTGAAAGAGTGAGTGTAAACACAAAAACATATTTTATTTTATGAGCTGGAATGTGCAGAAAATAGGTTTAAATGTTAAACAAATTTCTTCCAGTCAGAGAATGTTGCATATAATTAAGTTTTTGCTTAATGCATAAAGTTAAAAGATTAACACTAATAAAACAAGCTTTAAAAAGAGACATTTCCATTTGATTACATTTTGTATGATGGATTATGCAGAAAAATCTATCGCTTTATCACCTATTCAGGTTGTAAATCGTGTTTTTAAAAAGTAACTAAGTAAGTAATTACTTTTGAAAATAAGTAATCAGTAAAGTAACGGGATTACTTTTGGGGGGAAGTAATCAGTAATTAGTAACTGATTACTTTTTTCAAGTAACTTGACCAACACTGGTTATGACACATTTTTTTTATTCGCTTGACATTCACTTGAATTTTTCTGTGTGAAAACAAACCAAAACACGGGGAAAAGCAGCAAGTTTGCAAACTGATCAGCTGAGTCAGACCAGAGTAAAATAATTTTGTGAAAATGCCCTAAAATTTTTTAAGCTTTTTTTTTTTAACGAGATCAGAGTTCAACAATCTCAGGCTCAGTGGGAGAGAGAGTTCCAGAGTCTGAATTGTTTCTCATTTAGTTCTCAGCCTTGTATGATGCACAGCCGACAGGCCCTGATCACATGACTTCAGGGAACCTGCCAGGGATGTAAAAGTTCACTGATGTACAATTGTGCCTGTCCATGCATAACCCTAAAAGTCAAACCCAGGATCTTAACGTGGACGTTAATGGGGAGTCGGTGCAACCGAATTAACAACAGTGTGAAATGTGAATAACTGGAAGACTCAGTCAGAACAGGCGCTCTAAACAACCTGCAGATGAAGAGTGACACAGTGGAACTCAGTCACTAATTTCTTGATGTAGGAAGTTGGGGATTTTAGTGTGGGTGGCTTTTTACCTTCAGTTTATTTTAACTCTGTCCCATTGTGTGGTTGTTGTTGACCAGCATTTCTGCTGCATCAGCTAAGTGGCTCAACTTTTGGTCAAGTATATTTTGAATCTTGTTAGATCTTTTTTCCTGTTCTTCATTACAACGCATTTCTGCTAATGTCCAGCAGATGAATGCTTGTTGTGAGCCATTCTTTTTTTTTTCTTTTATAGTCCTTTATCACCAGTTCAAGCTTTTTTGGGGGAGCACACAGAGTCCTGGTTGAAGTTATTTTGTGTACAAGTCAGTTTGATCGTGCCAGACCTCTACGCTGCCATCTCCGGCCCCCTATTTCTTATGTTTGTAAATCTCAGCTTTTAGACCGAGTAGAGCTGTAAACATCCATGCGGCACACACACTCTCATATTAATGTTTATACCAGTATATTTGTGTGTGTATTGTTCCCATGTCTTGTCCTGTTCCATGCCCGGTGTTTTGTTACACAGTTAAAAAACAAAACAAAAAAAACACTAGGTTTATGACTGAATTCAAACCTTTGAACACTAGTGTGTCTTAAAGATTATCAGAACAGTGAGATGAACCTGTCACCAAAACAGCCTTGTGTTTAAATAGAGCTGGGCGATATAAGATTTTTTCATAGCACGATATGTTTTTTTCATTTCAGGCGATAACGATATATATCACGATATAAGCCAAATAACTATATTTGTAAGATTTAAATCTGCCGTTGCTCACAAGTAAAATGTTATTCAGATAAATAAAGGCAAATATTGCAAACTACACAAAAGGCAGCCGCTAAAGCGTTTAAGTTTCAAAATAGAACAAACAAAACAGACTACTAAATTGTCAATTCCACTTAGAAACAAAATATTAATTCTAAAAATAAATCTTAGTTTGTTTTACAGAAGAACAGACAAAATTGACTAACTTTTGTCAATATCAAATAAACTGAGAACTAAAAGGAAATTCTCAATCTCCCCTTGTTGTATAGCTTAGCTATTACCTCAATTAGCTGCTTGAATCCTTCATTTTCGACCGTGTTTATTGGTAGCATCTCTTTAGCAAGACGGTAGGCTATGGCATTCGTTATGTCGCTATGTCTCTTAGCTTTTTTGTCATATGGTAAGACGCTGGAGAAAGCCGACTCAATTGACTGTTGTTGCTTCGCAGGGATTATCCTGGTTGTTTTCGATGACGAATTAGCGCTTTTAGTCTACGGAACTTCTCTGGCCCTTCCTTTCGACAATCTCTCCGGCATTGGAAACGTCATCTGTGTTCTCTTCGGTAACCTGGTCACCCAAGCTCTCAGTTGATTTTTCTCTAGCGGGCAAACTCATTTTCTCCATTAACTTGTGCTGTACGTAACAAGTCACGTGATGTGACGCTGCGGCTGTGATTGGTTCGGCTATGCGCTACTTAATTTGGATTGGCTGTTCTTTTTTTTTTAAGACAGGAAGAGAGAGAGATGAGGTCTATCGCAATGGTTTCATTTTTCTATCGAGAAAAAGTTATTTCGCTATACATATCGTTATCGTTCTGTCGCCCAGCTCTATGTTTAAAGCACTGTTGCTAGCTACTATCTTTGTGTTTTTGATGGTGTTACTTGCTTTGTGAGATGTGTTGTTGGTGAACATTCAGTTAGGCACTTCTTCTCAAACACAAAAAGGGAAAGGAAACTGAAAAGGTGAACTATATTTAGAGTGTCACGTAGTCTGTATGTATGTAAATTTGCCCTCTCAGAACAGTTGGTGTTATTTTCCCATTGTTTTACTCTGAGTAGTCTTTTATGAATTGGCCGTTTGAATCTTTATTTTTCATTTAGATTTGACTTTGTGGGTAAAAATTATGTTTAGTGTCATGAATTGAGCACAAATTCTCTCTCTACCCCTCCCCATCTTTGCCTTTCTTTTTAAACGTTTCTTGCTTTTGACCTCTTTTCTGTTTGTTTCTGCAGCCCAGATGTTCTGGCCCTTCCCAGAGTTCAGTGTCCCAACCACCCTGATGCCTGTCTGGTGGAGGACTACAGAGCAGGGGACATGATCTGCCCTGAATGTGGCCTAGTAGTAGGCAAGTATACATGCGCTTATGGTTTTAGATCAAGCTTCCCCTGAACACATCCTGCATTTGGTTTCCTGTACTTGTTATCTCAACTAAACTGAACTGTTTTCTTTTCAGCACACATCTTCCTGAACTCATTTGCTTTGTCGTCATTGTTCAATTCCAAGCTATGCAAGGCCACATTTTCCAAAAGTGTATAAGTAAATTAAATATTTTGTTTACAATTATCCATAGATGTCAGGTGACATGACAGGTTTTTGTCTTGTGGATAGAGTTAAAGTAGGGAATGTGTTTTGTGTAAAGGTTCAGATATAGTATGAGAGGCAAAAAGCTTGATGTTTGCTATTAGACAAAGCTTTAGGGAGCAACGAGCTCTCCTCTAATGAGCCCCTTCAGGACAGAGCAGGTTAGCCGGGAGACTAGAGGCGCCCACCGCCCTTTAATGCAAGCTTAAGTGCCCTCTGTTCCCGTTTCCATAGCTTTGGTTAGCCTCTAAGGAGATGAATGTCACTTTGCCTCGAGATATTAGGAGTACTGATGGATGGCAAGAAAAACAGCATTAAAATATCAAATTTAATCCTGAACCCCAGTATACAGTTCCTGGAAGAGACAGTCATAATACCTTGAAGAATGCAATGGCCTTGTTCAGAGAGTTTGCCACATTGCTGATGTCACAACCCTATCATTTCCTTTTTGGTGTAAAATAATTGAGCCATATTCAAAACCGCAGTAGTAGTAATGGAGTGTAGTAGGAGAACATGTAGTGGAAGAGCCACAGAGAGACAATAGAGGAGGTATGACATAGTAGCAGCAGTGTTTGAAATTTAAATTCTGAGGATGTCTTTGAGTGAATTTGCTTATATTATTGCACCATCTTCTGGTAACTTATTTCAGAGGGATGAAATATTACCAGGCACAAGGAGTGAATCACTGAAAACCTTCTGTAGTGTCAGTTATATCTATCAGAGAGTAACCCTTTTCAGAGCAGTGGATGTGACTTCAAAACAGATAAACAAGCAGCTGAAGATGAAGTTGCGAGTGTTAGGTAGTCGAGTTGAAAGTAAACTTTAAATCTTAAGCATTTTAATTCCTGGCATCAGTTTGCAGAAAATTATATAATCGGCAACAATTTAAAAGCTGGAGCTTCATCAGAAACGCCTCATTCAGTCCAAGCTGTAATACAGGGAAATGTTGCAACTTGATCTTGATCTGTTGATAGTCTGAATAGTAAATTTCGTATTAAATGAATCTTTATTCAGTTATCCAAATCATATGTTATCAGGTGACCGTGTAATCGATGTGGGCTCAGAGTGGAGAACGTTTTCTAATGAGAAAGCCCTCAAGGACCCATCCAGAGTGGGAGACGCCCAGAACCCATTACTCAATGGAGGAGACTTAACCACCATGATTAGCAAGGTGAGACACCGTTTGAAATAAAAAGCCAACCTTTTGTTTTCACTAGGGCTGGGCCATATCATACCGTTGAATATGAAATATCGCGATAGAATATGGGTAAAACGCGCATGCGCAGTGCCTATGTTTACATACGCACATGGCGGCGACGCAGAATGAGAAGAGCGAAAGGGGATCGTTAAATGAAACGGATGAACCAGAAATGGTTTGTAAAAATGCTGCAACTTCAGTGGTGTGTAACTGGTTTAGCTTTCGTCCGTCAGACACCCAACAAAGCACTATTTTTGGTAGCGCATGCTAGCGGGCCGTCGTTATTACCGTGTTGTTTGGAAAATACGGCACACTTAAAATCAATCCTTTGATTTGTCTGAAAATCGACAGTGTCCCTTATAATCCCGTGTGCCTTATGTATGAATTCTGGTTGTGTTTACTGACCTCGAAACGATTTTATGTGGTACACGGCGCTCAAAAATCTGTCAAATGTTTTAGTACGACTTTGCTAAGCTACGAACCCGCACCGCTTGATGGATTGTCGAGCATTACGGCTATCGTAGGCAGGAGCCTCGCGGAGTGATACGTGCTGTGCTTCAACATAATATTACCGTATTGTGTGTGTATAACCTCTTTAAGTTTTGTGGATATTATACATGGTTATTCTGAGGATATGTCGGCCAATTTCCACTGGAAATGACTTTTGGTTAAACTGTCAGCAAGGAATTTGCACTGTTACATTTTTATATAACTTTAATGCACATAAAAAACAGCTGCTTGTTTAAGTGAAAATACATTGATGGGTTTTTTTGCACTAATAAAGTTGTGGAGTTGTAAAGTATTTTGTCTAGTGTCAATTATATCGTCAGTTATATCGTTATCGCAAATTTTCAAATGTATATTGTGATAAATATTTTTGGTCGTATCGCCCTGCTCTAGTTTTCACCCTGTTAAAGATGGCTGATAGAGTAGCTTTTCCATTAGTATGTGCTTGGGTTGCCTTGGCACGGCTAGACACGGTTTTTAAGGTTTTCCTGGGACCAAATGATTGTACCTGGTAGCAGGTACTTTTTTTAGTTCCTATTTGACTGGGACAATCCAAGGCGATCCAAAAATGTGATGTCAGCAGACTGTATGCCGACGAATAGCTAGTCAATGGCATTACTCGATGAGTCATGAAAGCATCTCCTTCAGGAAAATCAAAACCACTATTTTTTTAAAACCCCTGCTAAACCTGGAACACAGAAACTATACCGTGGTCCCCGAGTTTGAGGAAAAGCCAGACCGAGCAGCAGGTATACCATCACCTCGACATCCACCTGTGTTGTAAGCGTTTGTGTCGCATACAAATAATGTCACGGGACGTCATTAGCTCTTCCCCTTTACACAAAATTTCTTCTGATTAGCTGTCCTGTGAGCCTGAATGACCATATTAGGGGATGACCCCTAACTTTGACATCATAAATTGCATTTAGAGCAGTGTGGGTTCTGAGCTTTTGGCTCAGGGATCACTTTCACATAGGCAGCCTTCATCATTTAAATATTTACAATGTTTAATTATGTTTAAAATGAGCATCCACTGTAACAGAATGTACAGTACTTAACAAATGCAGAAAAAATAGCAAAGCACATTATTGTTAGGTGGCAAATTACTTATTTACTAACATTGCTGAACAGAAAAATTCCTTTTAGTGGCTGAATGAAGAAGTCAAGTGTACTGGCTCAATTTGGGTATAAAAATATTGATTGAATTGAATTTTTAGCTGTAATTAAACAATTCTTTACAGAGTTCTAAAATATGTGTTCTTGTTTTTATGACCGTCTAATAAATTTGTTAAGCTTAAAGATTATCTTTAAGCAGCTCACCCTTTCAGTGCTAGTAAAATTTTAACTGTGGTCACACGTTCATTTACAGGCATTGAAATACTTGTTTATCTGTGTTTGTCTGTAACATTACTGTGGTTTCACATGAAATAATTTCACTGATAAACGTGCACCGTTTACCTCCACAGGGAACAGGAGCTGCCAGCTTTGATGAATTTGGAAACTCAAAGTACCAGAACAGGAGAACCATGAGCAGCTCTGACCGGGCCATGCTGAACGCCTTCAAAGAGATCAGCACCATGGCGGATCGCATCAACCTGCCGAGGAACATCGTAGTAAGTAACAATAAATAATATGTAAAAATATTTTCTGCTGTGGCCTAACAGTCGCACTGAGAGCAGAGAAAGTTGCTCAGCACAGATAACCCCATCTGCTTTTAGTCATCATTGTGAACAGGTGACAGACTGTGAAATAGAAAGTGAATCTAATGAGTGAATCTAATGTTAAAAGTTAACAGACTGCTAATGGAGAGCAGCAAAAAACAAAACCCCCGCTTGTGTGCAAAAAACTGGTTTTGTTTTTGTTTCCTTTGTTCTTTTTATCAAAGTTCTTGTTGTTGTTTTTCACACTGAAGTCTCAGATGAAGCTGTCACGCAGTTTTCCTTGTGAGGATATTCTCTGGTCGTGGGCTATGGTCGTGTTCCTAAGCATTAATTCAGACATTAATTCAGATATGATCATATCATTTTCATTCAAAATTAAGCAAAATGGTGTCATAAAAGAGTCAAAAATATAGGCTCAGAGCAACTTTGTTACACTGAAATGAAATGACTTCCCTGTTTTAAGGTCATGTAAAGACAAACATCACACTGTTAACATGCAGTTAAATTCTAACAGAAGCATAAAATCCATGACACTGAATTTAAAGTGTAAATAACGTTTTTTTCCCCTCAGGACAGAACAAACAACTTATTTAAGCAGGTTTATGAACAGAAGAGCCTGAAGGGCCGAGCCAATGATGCCATCGCGTCAGCCTGTCTCTACATCGCCTGCAGACAAGAGGGTGTGCCGCGAACCTTTAAAGGTCAGAATAAATTTGTCTTGTGTGGTTTTGAGTAATTTACTATCTTTGTTTAAATGATTATATATAACTATGTGCTGTGTTTAGGACAAAATGTATTCACATAAAGAACTCATGTGTTTTCTTTTTGCTCTCTCACTCACATTTTCATGGAATAAGCCAACACAAGACTGCAAGTGTTTGTTATTCATGTTAAACATGTGGTGCCATTAGTAAATGTTATTTACAGGAATAGTCAGGAGGCAGAAGTGTAGGATGGGCTTAAGGATAAAACCTTCAAAAAAAATGTAATTTCAGTCCATCCAGCCACCCCTAAAAATCTCCTTTCCTCTGCAGAGATCTGCGCTGTGTCCCGGATCTCAAAGAAAGAGATCGGTAGGTGCTTCAAGCTGATCCTGAAGGCACTGGAGACCAGCGTAGACCTCATCACCACGGGAGACTTCATGTCCCGCTTCTGCTCCAACCTTGGCTTACCCAAACAGGTGCAAATGGCAGCCACCTTCATCGCCAGGAAGGCTGTGGAGCTCGACTTGGTGCCTGGCAGGAGCCCCATCTCTGTAGCTGCAGCTGCCATCTACATGGCTTCCCAAGCTTCTGCAGAGAAGAAGACCCAGAAAGGTAAGTGATGATGGACTGGAGTTAGACAACAGGTAGACTTTTCACGCCATTTTTAAGTCTTGATCCACGCCTCGTTTCCTTATATTTTGCTTCCAAGGAGAAAGACTTTCTTGTGTGGTCTTGAGCAATAGGTCTCCAGACTTTCTGAAGGCCTTTCAATGTTCTTTTTTGGGCATTGGCTGCTTTTTAACTCTTCGGTCCAGACCTTGTATCATTTTTGGAGAAAGAAACAGTTTTAAGTTGCTTTTTTCTGCACACTGTTAGTAGCAGCTTGTCACAAAAGCCCCTCTTTTTTCATATGTACAATGCTCGTTTCTGTTCAAAGTCAGAACTTTTAACTGCTTTAAAAACGCTGATCACAGGTTTTAGTCCACGTGCGAAACGACCAGTCAACCTAATTCCAGGCCGCTCGGCCATAAACCATTGTTATGAAGCTCCTGGTGCAGTTTTTGTACTGATGTTAATGTCAGCAGTGTTAAATCTCTGTATTTACTGTCAAGAAAGCTGTTAAGATAAATGCACTGGCGTCATTCCTCATATACTTATAGTAATGGCTGAATTGTCTCTCATGCTCTTCCACAGAAATCGGAGACATCGCCGGTGTTGCAGATGTAACGATCAGACAGTCATATCGACTCATCTACCCACGGGCTGCAGAGCTTTTCCCCCCAGACTTCAAATTTGACACACCTGTTGATAAACTGCCCCAACTGTGAAGAATACTTCTCTCGTACAGCACAAAAAATTTCTGCTGTACCTACAAGATCATCATTATTATTGCTGTTTTTTTTTTTTTTTAATGATGCGTGTTGGATTTGGATTTCTTGTCCTGCCTTAGATGACACCAAAGTCTGACAGGTGCAGCAGACATACATTCCAGTGCTTAAATAAACAGCTTGCAGACTGCACTTGCAGTATTTCATTTGAGTGTATATACTGTATAATGTATATATGTCCAAGTGGGAAGTGTAACCGATACTTGCAATTTTAGGCTGATTTCATACTGTACACAAAAAAAACTTGTTTTTTTGTAGAAAATTGCCAGTTTCTATTTTGTTAGTGTGTTTGAATTGTTCTGGGTAATTTAAATAAAAATAAAAGTTCTCTTTAAACCAGGTCAGCGCTTGGATAAAACTAAACTTTCTGTGTATGTGGAGATGACCTCAAACTTCCAGAGGTGATGGGTCAGAAAGTACGAAAACCCAGAAACAAAGTCACTGTTACAAATGTTTAATTTGTGCATTCATGATGGGCAACAAACAATGACTGCAACAATGCCTTTGATTTTCTTTGTTTTTTTTTTTTTACACCGGAGGATGAAGAGCAACTGCTGTGAGTACTTTGTGTACCATCCATAAAGTTCATCTGTTCTGGCAACAACATGCACAAGCAAAAGAATAATAATAAAAAAACAAAACACTTTGTACAATCTATTTTCATTAAGAAACGTTGATAATTAAAAACTATTGATAAAATTAGTGCTTTCAGCTTAATTGTGTACATACAGTATGTATATATATTTATATAAAATATACCCTGCCCTCCCCCTGTAGTGATTCATAAACAGGTCTGCAACATTTGAGTCAGTTTATACAGAACAGCCACACTGACAGAGTGCTGTGCCCCCTATGTCAGCTACAACATGTAACCTGAACAACAGGAAGCTTTCAAATGGCTTCTGGATGGAGACCTGAAGTTACTATGAGCTTTGTAGCCTCTCATTTCCAAAGCAACAGCTGAGGACACCGACTTCTGCACAAAACCACCTCATTAAATCTGCCTTTATGTAAACTTTCAGTCTGTCAGATTGTTTAAACTACAGAGAGCCGTTCCTCTGCTACTCCCGAGGAGGACAGGATGAGTTTGGTTTCGGTAGCTGTAACTGGGCGAGACGCTTTAGTGTCTTTACTGAGGTAAGAGAGAAAAAAAAAAAAAGTCCAACACACAAGGTTGTTCTGTAAGGACATAAAGGAATCAAAACAAAAACAGAGGTCATATAAAGTTATGGTTTGATCGGGATGCTCGACTGGATACTGTATCAACTCCACAGCTGGTCACTAAAAGCAGCAGAGCCACTAGAGGGCACCAGACAGAAGATAATTTTAGTGTTTTTCATCATTTTTTTCCCCCAGCCAAAGGGCATTTTAATGAACTCGGCTCAAAATAAACAGTAATTCATTTACCAGTTTGGGTGGTGTGTAAGACATGGAAGCTTCAGGTGGACACGCTGGGAGGAAAAGGAGGTAAACTGGACTGTAGACAAAGACTGGACCGCTAGACCCAAAAGAATATGTAGTGAATCCTCTTACTTGGTTTTCAAGTCAAGAAGCAGTAGTAGTAGTAGTCGTCAAGATGTTTTGTTGTTGTTGACTATTCAGTGACGATGCTTTAAGCACTTCAAATTCAATGAGCGCCACTTTCAGATGCGATTGCTGCAGGACTTTACAGTGAGATAAGCTACGGCGAGGGCTTCGAGACTAACGAAAATAAACCAAAACAAAACAATAAAATATACGACTGAATATAATCTGTACAGATCAAAAAAATTGAAAACAGTGACTCTAAATAGCACGATTGTGATGTTGCCGTTTTCTCAGAGTTCATGTGGAAAACATTCTCAGTGGTCAGACAACGGACACGATGGCAGTCTGTACAGGAGGACATCCCTCCTCCTTCACTCTCCAACTACAAAATTCATTCTTTTTTTTCCTCTCCTTTAAAAAAAAAAAAAAAAAAAAAGTTCTTCATGTAGATGTAAAAAAGAAAAAAAAGAAAGAAAAAGAAGTAGTTAAGTGTGGGTCCTCAGGAGGCATCTGGACTTTCTTCTCAATGGCACACAGTTCTGCCTGAAAGCTCCTCCCCAAACATGAGGGGCAGGGAAGAGTTTGTCTGTTCTTGTTTAAGGATTTAAAAAACAAACAAACAAAAAAAACGGGATCTACAGTCATTGCTGTGCTTGCTGGTTCACAGTGTGTGTGTGTGAGTGTGAGTGTGTTTGGAAGGGATTCAGGCGAAGCTAACACCAGTCAGCGATGTAGTCAAAGTCAGAGAACAGGTTCTGCTCCTCGGAGTTCAGCACTCGGGGTTCCCTGGGCGGGGTTAAGATTGGAGCCTCTGAGGTAAATTCATCGTCGAAGTTGCTGACGTCGTTGTTGCCCTGGATGGTCGGGACGAACGGCGGCTTCACCTTCTTGGCCAAAAGTGCGGCCCAATCGATGGTCTATCAATAAAGACAGAAAGAGTGAGTGGGTAACAGCAGCGTTCTTTTCTTTGATTACCACAGTGATAACTTTCTCTTTGCCTCTTACCCTGAAGAAGAGATGTTTCTTAACCTCCTCTGCATCCTTTTCTCCTGCTCCCAGCCGTCTTTCTGGGCTCCTCCTCAAAAGCTGAGCACAAAGACAGAAGATATAATGTTAAAGTTTACTCCCAGGAGCACGAAGAGACCATTTCTTGTCTGTCTACACACCCTCCTCATGATGGAGATGGCCTCAGTTGAGAGGAAGCGTGGATAGCGGACTTCATCGTTGACAATACTGTCAAATACCTCCTCTTCATCGTCGCCGGGGAAGGGTGACTGAAAGAGAGACGTGCCAAGGAAAGAAAAAGAAAAACAACTTATGTAAGGAACATATTCAAGAAATAAATGATTGATCCTTGACGAAACACGGGCTCACCTCTCCAACCAGCATCTCAAAGATGAGGACGCCCAGGCCCCACCAGTCCACTGCACGGGTGTACGACGTTTCAGTTAAAACCTCCGGAGCTAAAAACTCCGGTGTGCCACAAAACGTGCTGGTGCGATCCCTGAAACCCATTCCTGAAGGCAGCACAGTGCACGTCCATCACTCCAAAACAAATCTATACATGTACCTCCAACAACTGATGGAGCAAGTTCATAACTCTTGTCTGAAGATCTTACAGCACAGGAGTGAACAATCTACCGCAGGGTTATGCTTTCAATAACTCTCAAAGTTTCAATTTGACATCATCATCCATTTACCTTCTTTGCAAAGCCCAAAGTCAGCAATCTTTACATAGCCCTCTGTATCCAGGAGCAGGTTATCTAGCTTCAAATCTCTGAAAATTGCAACGAGAGCAAAAATAACTTTTGGGACCCTGACGCTTTGAATTGAAATATTACTTTAAATTTCTCAGACCTTACCTGTACACAATCTTATGGTCATGTAAAAACTGTAATCCCAAAACAACGCAGGCTGCATAAAACCTGCAAAAAGGCACAAAAAAAAAAAACACAGGAGATTTAGACGACGTGCCGCTGTGAGAGTTTGTGCTCCTGCCCGCACGTTAACAAGACACTCACACAGCCCTGGGCTCAGAGAAAACATCAGCGTGGATGTGCATCATCAGGTCGCCTCCCGCCGCGTACTCCATCACAAAGCAAACGTGCTCCTGCGTCTGGAAACACGCAAACAGGTTGACCAGGAACGGGTGACGGACGCTGTTCACCGTTTCAAAGATCCTCTTCTCGCACATCAGACTGGCAAAGAGAGGAGGAAGCTCTGAGTCACCACATCACACCGAAGTGACCTGACAGTGGGGTTTTTTTGTGAGAGAGCTTTAAGTGAGTACCTGTCGACCTCATCGCGAGCCACAATGTCTCCTTTCTTTAGAGCTTTGATAGCAAACATCTCTCCAGTGCTTTTGTATTCTGCTAAAAGCACCTGTGGAGGAGATGAACACTTCAGTTTTTTGCCTGCTTGATTTGGCTACTAAAAGTTATTCAGTCCACAGAAAATTTATTGCAAACATTTTTTTTAATTGACTAAACATACTCTTAATATAGTAGCCAAAGAAATGTCAGGAATAATAAGCCAGTAACGAAGACAATGATCAGCAGCATTTTTATTCAAAGTACCTTTCCAAAGTGACCACGTCCAAGGACAGCCACGCATTTAAAGTCTTGGAGACTGAAGTGGAACGGCTCTTCTTCCCTAGAAGGAGACCAGTGCATACATCAGTGTACTCACTCCATTTCAGTGTAAAATCAACCTGCATGAAACTTTAAAGTTACAGGAAAACAAAACAAAACAAGGAAAGAGACACCAGCATGAAAATTCAGTGACATGGAGCCAAAGCCAGGGGGCAGTGTTTAACCCAGTGTAATTTGTTTTGAGTATTAAGGGCCAGTTTGATTTATTTATTTATTTTTATATTTAAGAAAAAAAATAATATTTCAGAAAATAATCTGAAATGAAGAAACCTGACTGGTTTCCTTCAAATAAAAAACAAAAACATTCATCAATTCAAAGCTTTAAAAGTAGCGTATACATGGTAAGCAGTGACCCTCCTTACCTTATCTCTGTGTCTTTCTGAATGGCTGTAAGCTCCAGGTCCGGATGCTGGAACTCATGGTGCACCACTCCATCCATATCTGGCTTCATCACTGTGCTGATTCTCTTGTTGAGGAAGTCAAATGAGGAGAGTGCATCCTGCGGAGAGGAAACAGGAGAACAGAAGGACAGAAAGAGACAGGGTAAAATATGAAAACAGTGCTGGTCACCAATTTGTTGTGTCTTTATATTTACGAGTTCAGTCTTTAGTTTTTATCTACAGGGAAACAATGTTGGAGAAACAAAGGTTTTCTATTAGAGAATCTAACTAACAGAGCATTTGCAAAACATAATTCAAAAATAATTTCTCTCAGTGCGTAACATAATCTAATAATTCCTTCCTTTTTCTTTTTTTTTTAAATTTCACTTGCTTGGCAACAACACACTTCCTTCCAGCTGACAGGAATGAGGCCCAGCATGGTGGATTTTTACCCACAGGAGATTCTCAGAGAGCTCAGCATGACTGCATCTGTGATTGTATCAGCTCGCATGCGTCTTATCACCACTTCTTGTAATTCCTTAAACAAAACCATACCTGTACTTCCTCCTTGTCAGAAACCCTGTGATGCACTTGTGGTTCTCGGATGTCATCGGGTATGGAGTAACGTTTGGGCCCAGGAGTGGGCTCTTTGTCGAAGTCCAGCTTGGTCACCAGCGGGTCGCTGTGTAAGGGACAGAAGTACAGCAGTGGTGAAAGTTTTTCTTACTGAGCAGCTGTGCCCATAGACGCCCATGTAAAAATGGCAAACGTTACAGCATTAAAAAGCATGTTTACATGTTTTGGAAACATGTTTTAATGTAATCATCCGACTGATCACATGACCTGTTGGTGTGGTACAGCCTGTCCGAGAAGTTCTGGTGAGTAAAAATCTTTGCAATGCAGCCATACACTAGCATTAGTTAATTACTTAGCACCCCACAAGAAGGCAGAGATCAAAATAAAATTGCTGATGTCACAGTGGCTATACACATCTTTTATATACAGTCTGTGGTTGCTGTATGGCTGCGTACCTGCTGGGTGTGGGTGAACCAGGCAGGCTGCTGGATCCAGTCTCAGCCGCCTGTGGGCTGAAGGAGTTTGTGCTGACAGTTGGTATGGCTCTTCTTACCAGACGGCCCCAGGTGGCGATGTTGATGTTCATCTGAGGGGCTCGCAGGAAAGTTTTACCTGACAAAGAGTAAAAGATAGGAAAAAGACTATAAGGAAAAAATGAATAATGGAAGAAGAGAATCAGGAATATGCACCAAATAAGTAAGGGACCCAAGGAAAATTACATACAGTACTTAGTAAATGTATGAACACTGGAGGATAACTGAATATATTTAAACATGCAAGCCAACCAAGAATCCATCACTGCTGCCTCAGAAATAAGAGCATGTGATGGGTTCACAGCAACGACTCACCTTGCTGTTTGGAGAAAATCTTCTTTTGTCTTTGCAACTTTGGTCGTCTCTCTATGACAGGGTTGAAAAATGTTACCTGAAAACAGAGAAATAAAAAAGTAATTTCACAAAAAAACAACCCATCTGTTTCCTGTGCATTCTTTACTCCTGTGCAAATACACATGTCTGTAGTTATGCACAAGGATAGGACACGCTGTCGCAAGACTAGAAACTAACACTAAAGTGTGCCAAATCACGAACACCCGTAACACTTTACAGATTTCTGTCAGGATTAGATCACACTGAAAAAGCTCCACATCTAATCTTGCAATCTTACAGTAAAACTTTATGATTTTTTTTTTTTAAGTTTAACGTTATGCATGAGTAATTTTACACACAACATCTTTTAAACTACACTTCTGATGCAGACACTGTTTGAGGCAAGTGACTGTCATTAGATTGTTTTTATCTGTGAGAGATTATTTAAACCCCGTCTTGCAACAAAAGCTTAACAATCACACTTAGGCTACGTCCACACGTACACGGGTATTTTTGAAAATGGAGATTTTCCGTTTTCATTTTAAAAAATAATCCCGTCCACACGTAAACGCAGAAATGAAGGAAAACGCTGCTAGGAACATGCCAAAGCAACAGGTGGCGATATATTCCTAACCGTGTAGAAATGTTGGCCAATCAGAAGTGTAGAAGCCTCGGCGGGAAATAGTAAACAAAGATGGGGCATAGAAGCAGAACCGAGTCGTATGTGTGGAGGGACAGTAACTGTGTGTGTATATGTAAGCATTTAAACACTGCAGAGAGTACAATTAACAGTATTGTAGAAATTCATTTCACCGAAACAATAACGTGGCGCACAGTGTGACGTCAAAAAAGGCGCACACCTTTGACGCTGCGTTTTCTCCGTTTTCCTCGTCCACACGTAAATGCAAAAACGGAGTTTTCGAAAATATCCACCCTGGCAGGCGTTTTTAAAAATCTCCGTTTTCAGTGACCGAAAACGCCGTTTACGTGTGGACGAAAGGTGCAAACGCACAGAAAAATCTGCATTTTCAAAAATACCCAGGTACATGTGGACGTAGCCTTAGTTTACGTCAAGTTATTTCAGAATTCAACCTTCAGGCTGCTCCAGATATCATTTTATTGGCAGTTTTTTTCTACTCCTGGATCTGTTTGATATCGAGGAGATGGGATACCCTCAATAACAGCTGACTAAGTGCAGAAGCCCCACCCACCTGCTGCTTAAACCTTCTCTTTACAAGGGGCAGGCAATCAGAAGAAAGCTGGCTTAAAGGCAGAGGAGCTAAAAACAGCTTGTTTCAGACAGTGGATGAACCCTGTAATGAAACTGCTCTATTAAAGGTGATGAAAAAACCAGAAAACAAAAAACATGGAGTTGGAAATCTCCATAATACGTTTGAAATATTCTTCTGTGGACAGACTTTACCAAGATTCCAGTCTAGGTCTTCTCAGAGTATTTATTTCTTATAATTTACAATTTTTTTCCAAGTTTAAAAGTGAGCTTTTACAAGCAAAAAGATCACCAACTGACACACTTCACCATGTTTCCAATTTTATTTACTATATTATAAGTATGTCTATCCATACATGCCCTACCAGATACTGTTTAATTGTGACCAGTCAAAGCTAATTTACTACTTAAATTACTTTTTTCAATTTTTAGATTACTAAAATATGCCAACAGTTACAACTACTTATCCCCCTTTTATGAAATTAAATGAACTGAAATGGTGTTTGTATACCTCAGCAAACAGCATTCCCTGTGGCTCCAGGTACAAACACATTCCATGACGCTGGTTGTCCAGGAAGTCCTCCAGCCGCAGAAACTTGACAGCACAGAGTGAACGCCAGTCCCGCCAGTACACAGCAATCTCCAGCTCCCGGGACTGCAGGAAAGCGCCACAGAGACGCACAGAGAGCAACGCAAAGATGTGAAACTCACCGACCGTGCTGTATAAACACAGAGTCAACAGCACAGGTGTAGTTCAAGGGTGGAAATGTGTGTGTTACCCGGTCCAGCTCCAATGTAAACTTCTGGTCCCAGGCCTGATTGCTGACTGGTTTCCAGCTTGTCTGTCCTACCACTGTGTTGTCCAGCTTCAACACTGCACTGATCTCATCTGAGGAAAAAGCACTGAGCTTTTAACAAAACCCCAATTCTATCCCAGTTGGTATTGAACAGACAGTTGCTTCACTTCACCTATATTACAGTTTCAGGTGTAATTTGCTCTGGGTCATGCCCACACTTTATGTAAACCAATCATTTGTTTGTGAATCAGCACGATATCACAGTTCATCTTTTGGTAAATATTTTGTGACCGAGCTCAGATGTACTTACTGGAGAGTTCCTCGCTCTTTGTTAAGTTCCTTGAGCTCACGCCGCGGTTTCGGTTTGCTCGGCTGATGAAGGATGAGCGGGTCTCGCTGGGGCTCCAGCCAGGCAGCGGGACAGATGCAGCTTTGGAACGACCTGGGACATTTTCCAGTAGATCCTGACAACCCATTAGCCTGACGTCTAATGTGCCTGGAGGTAAGCGAGGACAGCACACATACGTTATACAATTGCTGCACAAATTTGTTCCCACTTCAGGTTACTTCAAGTGACACCGTGTACTGGTATAATGAGCTAGCCCAGTTTACTGTCTGCTCCTAAACTGGACTATAATTTGTGCACCTCCAAATAACTGGGGGGGGGGGGGGGGGGGGGGGGGGGGGGACAAAACAAACAAAACAAACAAACAACCAGATCTGATTGGCTAATAATCCATCTTCTTTTTTTGATTCAACAGCAAAAAGTACACACTGTATTACAACCAAAAATAAAAACCAGCCCACACAGATCAGCTCAGTATACTTAAAAGTGGATAAAACTTTAAATTAAAGGGTAAAGAAACAAAAACAAAACAAAACAACAACAATAGGCCACCTTAAGAAACAGTTATATTTGCACTGTTAGCGATTAGGAACAGCTCAATAGTCCAGTTACCTGTGAGTGCTGCAGGCTTGGTCACGGTGCTGTACTGTGGGAAGATGATACTGGATCTGGGACTGAGGGCTGGTGACGACAGCAGGGACAGCTCTTCTATGATGCTGTTGCTGCGAGGATGGTTTTTAGGCAACTCAGCGAGGCGTTGCTCCAAGGAATATCGCAAAAGGTCGAGCTTTTGACTGGACTCATTGAAACGAGCCTGGGCCTGAAGGAAAGGAAGAGGAGGAGGCAGCGAATTAAGACAGATTGAAAGGAAATTATTTTACTACAGCAGTCCAGAGATCCATTTCAACTCAAGTCTAAGATTACGTGATCTCAAAAGTGATAGATTTTGACTTGTTCAGTTTTACACAGCCTACCTCTGAATGTGCCCTCTTTTCTGTGACTTTTCCAGAGCCCAGAAGTTTCATGACATTCTTGGCTCCCTCGGCTACCGCAGCCTCTATCTTGGCGTGGTGACACAGCTCCTCCACCCGCAGGTCTAAAGGGCTGATGATGGGCTTTTCTGGAGTACAAGGTCACACTTAAATCATTCACTCTGATGACATCTGATTTATAACCACTGTTTCTGTCTTACTGTTTTAATCTCCTCAGAAAAAACAAAACAAAATAAAAAAAAAAAAAAAAACAACTCTGAAGGAAGGGAAGGCTCACCCATCACATCATTGTTCTCAAAGCTCAGCTCGCTGGCCTGGCTGGCCTTGAGGATCTGCATCCTGATGAACTCAATCTTCGTCTTGCTGTCCTGAAGCATCTGCTGAGCGGCCGCTAGCAACTTACGATCCTGTGAGTAAAATTGGAAACTAAAGCATCACTGCTCATTAGGGAGGTACTTTATCTCTACATACCACTGATGACCAAATCAGAGGATTCAATAACATTTTGTCTAAATGCACCTAATCCCTCTGCACGTGTTCTGTTTTGTTGCATGTAACACAAAAAGACGCCCGTTCGTGCCATTAATTGGACTTGAAGTCCAAATGACAACATGGAAAATCTTATTCACTAAAGAAAAAAAAAAAAGAAAAAAAAAAAGTGTGCACTGCTGTGTTTGTTGAACCTTTCCTACGTGCAAACACACACTGGAGTAAGCAAACTCCACCCCAAATTCCTGTTAAGTTTAAATCCTGGTTGTTGATATCTGCGCTTGCAGGAAAGGCCTCCGTTCAGCAGGCACTTCCTCTCTGACATCAGGAGAGGACTAGTTCCAACTGGAAGGTGCCTCCGTCGGTCTGACAGGGAAAGGTCGCTTACACCCGCCTCAGCCAGACAGACAGACAATGCAAATCAATTTACAGCTCCCTTTATTGCATTACAGTTTTCAAACTACACTCACCAGAATTTCAAGTGTCCTCCACCGAAACAGTTTTATTAACAATATCCTGCAATAAAAAGCTAAATTATATCATTTCAAAGCAGAAGAGTTTTCGGTTTTTGGTGGGTGGTGATTACATGAGTAAGTCTTGTCTATGTACAGTAAAGGCAAGGGGCCTCATTCACAAACAGTTGGTACTCACAAACTCAAAGTTAAACCACATGATTCACACACAAATCTGGGATTCCTCAAAATATCCTTAACCTCAGTTGGCTTCATTACAAATGTAGAACTGCCTCAAGCAGAGTATATGAACAAAGACGCAGCTCTCTTCAATGAAAAAACAAACAAACAAAAAATGTTTTAAGTAGTCACACAGTTTACCTAAATGACATTAATATAACCACACACACTGGTTAAAAAGGTAATAACCTATCATCACACTAGATTTCAGCATTTTTGCAGTTATTCCCAGTGGGCCACTCATCTTGGATGGACAGATCAGGTGGTCCTTGGTCTCCACCTGCTACAGGACACTACCACCTTTATATTTCTAACACAGTCGCTCCTGAGAACTCTGCTCTTTCAAGCTTCAAACTCAACACACTTTTGTTTCAGTTTCTTCAGCTGTAAATTATTTTCTTCTTTAGAGTCCAAGCGTCACTCTTACAGCAGTTCCACCACTCTTTGCATGGTACACCTCTAGGCAAACGCGTCTCCTTAGAGAAACCAGGGAGTGGCAGTACGCTAGCGCAAACTCACTTACATACACATGGTGACAAAATGGGTCGGTGTGCATGTTTCATGAAACCAAAGGCACCATGTCTGTTTTTGTTAAGGAAATAAAACCCAAATTAACAAAAAAAAAAAAAAAATGTTAGAAATAATGTTGTTACAGTGCCGCTAATCTTCCTTCGACTCTGCTTAAAACCTCTTTGGGGTTTGCCAATGATTCCAATTCAGCGCAGCAGAAACCCTGAGTGGAGATGACACCCCAGAAACCCCAGACTACACCAAACCATCTACTACACACCGGCTTGAATTACTACTGACGGATACAAGGGCCGAGCTGAACATGAGAGGCTCTCGGCTGTTATTACCGGTCTTCGTGACTTAACGCACACCTCCCAACTAAATTATAGTCCTCCCTGACACTGTGGATTCGAGGACACACAAGGACCACAAGAGCTTTGTGAACAAACAGCGGTGCATATGACACACAGTATGTGTCAGCGCCTTCTCCAGTTTCCTCCTCCCCTACAGTGAAGCTATAAAAGCAAACCTGCCATGCAGCCTGGTATTCATAATGGCAACAGGCCAGCCAGCTCCAGTTAACATGCGATTATGCTCACAGCACCTTTCGGCAAAGACTTTACCTTAAGTAGTCTAAGCACTTGTGATTATGAGTCTGGAAACTCTGACAACCTGTGGTACAAAAATTACACTAAGTAGTGTTTTGGAAAAAGGTCAAATCAGATACTCAGATTAACCAGCAAGCCTCATTATTTGTTCATAATGACTTTTAATTAAGCAAGATTTGTACTTGCAGGATCAAGGATTTTTTTAATAGTAGTGAGCCCCTTAAGTAAATTCATTCATCACTGTGATGAAGCATGCTAAAGTCCTGGTAAGGCAGACACACTTTGTGCTGTCATTTTCTGAGTAAATACACAATTACATGTAGATATGTGAAAACTTAACAGATCAGTGATGCTCACAAATTTCACAGGAAAATTGGTCCTACTGTTATCATGGCAGTGAGCCACTTGGTGGTGGTGGGAAAGCAATCTACGGAAATGCTGACAGTTCATAAGAAGACGGCTATAATGCTGAATCTGTACTGTTGCATTTTATTCATTTTCCAAAGTAGTAAAGATATGTCACCTTTTTTAAACTGTAAAAAAAAAAAAAAAAAAAAAAAAAAAAAATCACAATCATTTGCCATCCAAATCACCTGGACTGAGATGACAAAAAAAAACACTCATACTGTGGTTACAGGTGGTGTTTTTGCTTACTTGCTTTCTTTAAGCTTCCAGGAGCAGAACATTTGGTTTTTAGTTGTTGAATTTAAATGAGGTTCAGGCTAAACCCACACAGCTCAAAACGGCACTATACCGACTGGTTTGAAGTGTGCCCGTTGACTGTATAAACACACAATATGTTTACTTTAAGGTAATAATGTTACAACCCAGCAACATCATCGTTTGTACACAACTGTGGCTAATATTTTGTGTCTAGATCTCAGCATTGTTATTTTTACTGAACAAAGACTAAAACAGAAGAAGCAGTCAGCTATGTAGAAGTGAATCTATTCATTAAATAAAGTATCATCAGAATGTGTCTGACGTGAAGCAAAGCAAGCCTGAATCTCTGGGTAACCCTTTGCCTACCTTGGAGGACCCGTTGGAGTACATCTGAATCATGTTCTCAGCGCCCTGTTTGACTTTTAGCTCAATGTCAACCTGCCGTTTTAAGGCTGCCAGTCGGTTGCTGCTGGTGCACATTCTTGCTTCGCTGTTAGGGGTACCTGGTGTTAAAGGGCATTCTGGGTAAAGGAAGAGAAAAGAAGAAAAAAAAAAAGTTAGCATCTTATGGCCATCTGGAAACAATTGTAGACGTGACATCAAGCATGTTACGTTTGGCACAAATATACACAGGCTACAAAAATTAACTGAGCATGTGTGCGCCATTTTTTACTAAGCTAAACAATCCTGCAGCGCTGCAAAATGATTGATAAACTTTACTTATAAAGCGTGTCCGGTTGCAACTTCAGTGGACACTTTACATGCTCAGAAGGGTGTGCTGTTTATGACTTGATGAGGTTTGTTAGCACAATTCTCCATTTGACTCAGCACAAAAACTACTACAGAAGTCAACAACATTAGGATTAAGAAATCTATTGTCAACTAAGCTTTGTTTTTGCTCAGAACGGAAATCCTTCAAATGTGAAGCCACAACTATTCAGTCTGAGTTTGGCTTTAATGCTTTGGTATTCAGGAGTTGTAATATGAAAGGCTGTCATTTCTGATCTCAGCTCATTGACTCTCTCCTGAAGTCTGCGCTGTTCCAATAGTACAGGGAAACCCCTGCGGCCATCTCTATTCTACGCAATTTAAAAAACAACAACAACAACAACAACAAAACAACACACAAGTGTGAACATGCAGATGATTGCCAGTACTAGTGCCTATACTGTTTATGCAAAGACAAAGTAAACCCAAAAAAGGTACATGCAACAGAATACCAACTCTTAAAAATGATCTATGTCCAGATCCCACAGGCTACAAAGACTAAACACTAATCTGTCCATACATCTGTAGGTATTTAATTGTTTTCCTTTTACACATAAATGCACACAGACCAACACACACAGATACTTAAACCCACTATTGTCTACTCTCAGAGATGGACCACAGTTCTGGTGGATAGGTTCACCGTTTTGTTGTGTTTTTTTGGTCAAGTCTGAACTTGAAAGGTGCAGGAAAAAAAAAAAAAGAAAAGAAAAAAGAAAGAAAGAAAAAAACCCTCCCCAAGCTGATCATTGCAGCTGAAAGCAGAGCAGAACATTCACTCTCTCTCACACACACACACACACACACACACACACACACACACACACACACACACACACACACACACACACGGGTGAGGTGGGCAAAAAAACCTGCCCGACTTCTCCTGACTTGACTTGCAAGTTGAGTTTCAGAGGCTATGTTGTCATAAAGCTAGCTGTCTTAGAAAAGAGTCAGAGCATTCTTTAAGTGAGCCCACATCTGAAGCATTAACCCTTCCAATCTGTGCCAAGGTCCTTTAACATAGTACTCTTCATTATGTATTTAACTTCTAGCCTTTAAGCTCAGCTCTGTTTTTTAGTGAGTTTTCCAAATCCAAAGACACATGACATAACCAAAGACCAACAGTTCACTGAAGGTGTCAAGACCCAAAATAACACTGGCAAAGAAACGGCGCTGTACTCTGAGACACAGCCAGATGCAGATAACAATAACCAGCAGGCAGGTCTGTGATTCATTCTGTCCGAATGCTTCATCAAAACACCCTCTAACGATTCCTTTGAGCACCTGCGGGATACGGGCAAAAAGGAAGTACCTTATTCTTTGAACTAAAAGTCTAAATGATTCATCTAATGAAACTTAATAAGCTGAGAGAGCGCTTCACTGCTGAGTTTTCTGTTAATGTGGAGGAGGGGAGGATGCTAGTCCTTCCAGGGTAACGCTTTGATATGGTGACACACTTGAAGAGGTAGGGCTAGACAAGAAAAACAGAGTATTTGCAGAAAAGCCTGTGGAGCAAGGTGAGAATTTTAGAGGTGCTCGGGGCAAAACTGTCACAGGACATCTATTTAAAAAGACACATGCAGAAGTGCTGCTTGTGTCATCTAGTACATGCCTGGGGCTTTCCTCTTTGCTTGGGGGTGCGGTTTGGCTGAGGTCGCATCGAGCCAAGAATTTAAGGACTACACCCCCCGCCTCTTCCAAGAGTGATCCAGTCCCTGCTGGGCCGTAGGACAAGATAGCTGCAGGGCTGATGTCACTGCTGGACAATTGACAAGGGGAACCCTCCCTCAGATTAACCCCATCTGCATCTGATGAGAAGGCAATGAGACATGCTTACACAGTCTAAACTAGTACATCGTGAGTGGGAACCCTAAACCTGTGTGTGATTAGCGGTAGGCAAACAGATTGGGACTTAACAACAGACGATCTTGGGGTTATTTTTCTTTATGAATGAGATCATATGTGACAGAGAGACCTGACTGGTGTCCCTTCATCAGAGCTGCTGCTCACACAGAGCGCCTGAGTGCGAGTCAGTCCATTTCTGGCCTCTTCAGCTGAGTGGCGGAGAATAACCAGAGCCCCCTCAACTTTCTCCTGGAACAGAAACACATTCTGGGCTGTTCGCAGAGACAGAGCAACTCCTTCCTGCTAATTCAGGAAACAAGAGCTGAACATATTTCAAGAAGCTGTCTCATGTCTAAGGAGCTGAACTGCGCTCAGTCCCTCTTGGCCATTTTTGCGATGGCCAGCGACATTCCACTGGCCTCACGTCACTTAAAAAGAAAGCCCTTGTTCACCAGATAGGTCGCAGAGTCAGGCTAAATTTGTTTTCACTTAAGATAACCATTTACCAAGACAACTTCCCTTCCCTCCTCCAGCAAACAAACGCACACACACACACATCCCTCCTCATCAACTTCCTATTGTCAAATGAGCCGGGACAATGTGACGGCGACAGGCAGACAAATACCATTCCTACTCTTCCTGAATTCGCGCAGACATTTGCCACCAACAGCTACCCTAAAAGGCAGCTACTGTAACAATAAGCGCACTGAATGCACAGATGCTGCTGCGGTCCACTCTCTCCAAATTCCACTGTTGTCAACAAATGCAAAGGAGCAGGCTTTCAACAGCCTCGGAGAGGAACAATCGACAGCTCATTGTAACTGCCACGGGAATGTGGAATGCAACAATGTCAGCCTCTGGAGAGTGAGTCACCTCCAAACACTGAATGTGCTCTGTGTGTGTGTTTACATAGGTGCTCGTCTAACACAACAGAGACAAATTTATTTGATGCTGTGCATTTACAGCTAAACCACAAGACTGCTACACAGACATTAACTGGAAGAGTGGTCAGTTGCCTTATGTGACCTGGATAAACTTATAGCTGAGAATGAATTTGTCTTTAAAAAACACTGGCTGCACACAAGAATGCCAGCGTATGATCATGACTGCAAACAAGACGACAATAAATGTGAACACATTAAGATATAAAGAAACAGCTTCATAATAAGACTTTAATATAGAAAAATATGTGTCCAAGACCATGACTCCTGGACTGTGCTGTCATTTGCAACAAGCCAATTAGGACTGGAGCTATAGTTTAATTTCATCAGTTCTTCATCTGTTAATTATTCAGCGAGTTTTCTGTCATATAAGACAATTAAACAAACACTGTGTGTATATGAAAAACTGTGTATGTGAAGCTTAAAGTAAACTAAACGTCAGGTATTTGGTTCTAAATAGAGGCTGTCCATCTGATGGTGGAGACACATGGGTGGGGTGTATTGATTTGGTTACAGTTTTTACCAAAGCTTAAATTAGAGTTTCAGCCCTGTAAACCTGATGTAGGCAGCTTTTGTAATTATGAAGTTATGACAGACTTCCAAGACTTTTAACATGGAAAATATTCATCGTATGAAGGCTAACCTTTGCATGGCATTATTACATTTACTTAAGTGGCTGTACAAAAACTTAAGAGGGAACATTATTTTTCTGATGGTTAATTATTTGACTACTTATATTAAACCCTTCCTACTTTGGTACCATCTATTGAATCTGACCCTGCTCTCCTTTAGTGCTTGTGTAATTACCTAGCACTTCTTCGGGGTCTTTTACCACAATGTGGGCGTTAAGTTCTTGTAGCTCCTGATGAAGCTCCTCGACCTTCTTGTTAGATTTTTTCAGCATGTTGTCAACGTAAGCCAGGCTCTTCTTATCTGTGGTGACCTGAGAGGCGGAAAAATGAGAGGAGACCACTTAAAGCCTTGAAAAGCATCTCCATTAACTTAATCATAAATGTGATGTTATTAGACATGGGAGAGATAGAGAAAACTGCACAATATATTTAGATTTAGATATTTTGAGGGAAACAGAGGATACTTTAAAATTATATCTCTGACATTACCTTTCGCAGGTTCTCTGCACCCTCTTTGATCTTTAGTTCTTTACGGATCTCACGGCGGATCTGCTCCTTGATCTCATCCAGCTTTTGTTGGACCATGGTGTCCGACAGGTCCAGGTTGTGTCCCAGACCGAGGCGCTCTGCCACCTGTTGGCCCCGGGCATCCCCCTGGAGGAGGAGGAGGAACAAAAAAGAGCAGATAAGGCAAAGATGTGGAATGTAATTAAGAGTAGTTCAGCAAGGGAGGAGAAGAAGAAGAGAAAAGGGATGGTAGGGGGGAAAAAAAGAGGAGGAAAGGACAAGCAGAGGTCAGTCACGTACTGTGCACACTGGCATTTTAAACTAGCATTTAATCAACAGGTTTTATCAATGTTAAACTATGAAGGAGAGAACAAAACTGCACCGCATTAAAGTGCAGAATTGCAAAACGGCTGAAGCTGTTGCTTCATAACATGCGTGCATTTCCATCTCGTCAAACAGAAAGGAGGAGCTAAAAACAGTTTCGTCCCAGCAGTTAGAGTTTCTCACAATCACAAACAAAGTTCAGGTGAAATCTGAGGCCCTGAACGCAAATATTCACCAAATCCGATAGTCACAGAATTATTCCTGGCTCAGAATGGTTCTTTGTGTGGTGACTACACATGTAAAAATGACTGATGAGCAGACAGAAGGGATTTGTATTTTATTTTAAATACAAATAGCCAATAAACACCTGGTAGATTTAATGCATCGGAAGGTGGTAATGCACCTTAATGTTGGTCAGCAAACAGCATTTAACAGCAAAAGCAGAAGAACTGTCCCCCAACAGAGACCTCAGAGTGATGAAAGGCTTGAGACATGCTGAGATTAGATGGTACTGTACAAACAAGAGAAACATGCACAGCCAGAGAGGATGGCTTTCAGAAGCTCTTGGAATTCTTTTTAATAATAAACGAAAATCAGGTCCAGTAGGAAATGCACCAGGTAAAGCCAGCAGGTCACATGACACAACTATGTACAGTCAGCGGTCTGCTTTGTTTTCCTGTTATTTTTGGCTCTTTGATAAAAGATAATACATCTTATGCTTGACATCCCACTTCAAATGTTTTCTTCTTCTAATTTTAGGATTTTTCTTTTTTTTGTCAACTTTATGATTTTATAGCGAGATATAGCAATCATTCATAGCTTTTAATGCACACATCAACAAATAAAGATCCTTAAAAAGAACTGGAAGAAGTCCACTTGCAGAGTGAAGCATATTTCACCCTTCACCTCTGTTCAGCGAGAAAGCACACGAGCCAGTTTCTTTTTCTTTAACTGACTATTTCAGTCAGACATCACAGCACAGGCGTTAACTTTTAAGATTAAGGCGATTTGAATCGGACAACATTACAATTAAGCAATCCACCTGCTTGCTGAAGCTTTTAATATTTATTGATTACCAACAAAGCTCTGGAGCCCAAAGAGGTGTTTTACCGGACACATAAATTTATATGATCTGATCACCAAGAGATTGCCAGTCTTTTTTATATTAAAGCTACTCTCAACTGCTCTCTTATTCACAAGAGGTCACCGCAGCGAGTAGCCCCGCATGTTTGATTTGACAAGTTTTTATACCAGATGCCTTTCCTGAAGCAACCCCATAGGGATGTGTGTGTTTTCCCAGGATGAAGCTGGGGATCTTTTGCTTGTGTAATACAGAAAACCACAATACTGACCCCCCCAAACACTAAAGAGTCCCCCCCCCCCCCTCTATATTATAAAATTACTATTTGAAATGAACGTGTCACATCAACTACACTGAAAATATCCATTAACAAAACACAGAGTTCAGAAATTCGGCGCAGGCAGCCCATTCATGGTGTTCTGGCATCACTCCAGCATAGTGGTGTGTTTTGAACTTGAGCTAGCCGCTGTGCGTGTTGTTTTCCCTGCTGCTGTCAGTCACCAATGACCTGCATCCTTAAAACCATCACCTTAACTAAAGAGGGATTAGAAGTCGCTTCCTGAACACTTCAGCTCTGGAAGGTCATAGTACAGCATGATGATCCACTAGTATGTGAGCATCTAAGGTCTGATTATCAATATATTACATTTTATTATAAAGTCATTCAAGCAAAAGTTATTTGGCTTGAAAAATATCTCCTGATTTTAAATATGAAGTTGTCAGCATGACCTTTTAATTGTGCTCCATGGCAACAATGAATGACCGGCATTTCATTTTAACAATTAATCAAAGCAGCCAAATTGCAATAAACAAAATATTAGCCAGGCCTTTGCTTTATTATTCCAAGAATGATTTTTTGGGGAAAAATAATAAAATAATAATAAACAACAGATTCAACATGAGATAAACTCACTGCCTCGTCTTGAAAGCCCCTGGGCTGTAAGCAGAAGGACATTAACTTACTCTATTCAAGAAAACAAAGAATGATTTGTCATAATCTCTGTTGCCTTCAACCCATCAGTACGAAATTTGCACACTCATAACTGTAGTTTTAATCAGAAATCTTCAGTTTCAAGGTTTACTACTCTTTAAACTTGCTAATGAGAGGATGCTGAAAGGATCATTCTGTCTTACCACAACTTCATCGTTTTCAGCCAATTCCATCTCTAGATCCATTGAACAAACCAGTCCACGCATGTTCTGCTGACCAGCCACGATCATCTCATCAACTCCAGTGGATTTCTGTTGTCTAATAAAGCTAATAGTATCCTCTCCCATGGAGGTGAGACGAGCGTAACCAACCGAGGCTCTGCCCAAAGCCACAATCATTCACTCCACTACGATCCGATTTTCTCCAGCTTTTTTCCTTCCCTTCTTCACACTTTCTTTCTCCTACAGACTATTGACATCAGCAGAGAAGATAAACCGTCTGAGCAGCGATGGCCAAATCCCTCTTAGCTTCTCACTCTGTGAGGTCAGAGCAGCCCAGAATGGGACCTAATCTGACTCCATGCAGAGGGCTGTGGCTAAAATTAACCCATGTTAAAAAAACAACACTGGCTGTCTACGGCAGAACAGAAAGCAGTGTGTCTGCCATAGACAGCCAGTGTGTGTGTGTGTGTGTGTGTGTGTGTGTGTGTGTGTGTGTGTCGCTGATGGTGGAGAAAGAAATTCTCAAACAAGACTATGGTATATTGTCCTTTATCCAAGCTGCATTTCTGGTTTTCCACCTCTCTTCACAGTTACTTCCTTTCCAAGGATTGAACCCCTGTTTCACATTAAAAGCTATTTCTAGGCCCATCACCATGTACCTTAATTGATCGTTACACAAGGTACATCAGGAGCTAACCACATGCTGTTACCTGGACCAAACCCTGAATCGAGTCCCCGGCATATGACTGACAGATTAATATTAAGGAAAAGGCATCACACTTGGTAAGATGACGGCTTTCCATCAGCTTATTCCTTCCCTTCCCCCATCCCGGCCTTTCTTCTATAAGTACTGTCTTTAGAGGAAACTATACTTTGCACGTATCCTGGTTGACTCATAGGTAAAACGGAGGTCACAGCTGGGAGGGGGGTGGGGGAGTCCTCTTCTTAAGCTGGCTGCTCTGCAAAACTTGTTTGCACTGTAGCTGCATCTGCCCAATGTGGAATGACGATAGCAGGAGGACACCAGAAGAGGCCTATTTTACTGTACAACAATGCAAGGAAATCCATGAAAGGCCAATCAGATAAGGCAGAAATTAATCAGCTAGAAGACCCCGCGGGGCCTGTGTTTTAATTTTGAGATCAAATAAAAGAAAAAGACCAAACTCTCCTCTCACTGCAATACCTCACTGACTTGCTCCTTTACCTGTAACTGCTCTTATCATCTCTTGACGCTAGAACGTATCACCCCGTCAGGGGGAGTGACGTCACACCGGGAACTCAAGACTTATTAGCTTCAAAGACAAGCGGAGCAGGAATTGTAAGCAAATGTCTCCACTCACGCTACAATACATACAGTTTATGATAAATGGAGGGAACTTGCCAGTGTGGCTCTGCTGGCTGCACTGTGAAACATCCAAAGCTTCACAACAAATGTAAACAGTACCGAAAACCTTGTGGATACATATTTTGGTTGATGTTACAAAAACAGTCCTGCTGGGAACCACTTAATGCGTGTCTAAGGAAAAGCACACAAAAAAGGTGCCATATTCTTAAATGGGTAGGGCAAGGGTTACCTACAAATGTTGACCTTTGTTAATGAGCTGCTTTAGAGCTCCGGGACATGAGAGGCAACTGAGGTAAAAGCAAACATTTGGTCTGAACCTCAGGTAGAAGTAGAAGTCTAACAACAAGAGCTCCACTCACACAAAAGGACAATGCAAAGGCTGAGCCCACTATCGAAGTCTGTGCTAAAAAAGTCAAGCCCTTGCCATTTCTGTGCAAGGGCTAATCGCGGCCTACAACCCGACACCCGGTCTATCTTACCCCCACAGCTGGCTGCAGAGCACTGGCCACAGCCCTGTACTCTGAGCTGTGGCCAAAAATAGCAACACAAGCTAATAAAGATAGCTCTTACAAGTGCAACCTTCACGCAAGCCGTCTACATATCCCACGGCAAGTCAAACGGCAGGGAACGCCTCACATGTCACGTCACAGCAGCTAAAGGTCACTTCTGAGCTCCTCAGGCAGTAGGTGTCCAAAAAACCTGAATGAGAGGTAAACCACTTTCCTGCACCTGTCACCCTGCTGCGTGCATGTGGTTTGACTCCAAATTCCCAGAAGCAGGTGTTTAAATTTAGCAGAATGCCAAAGATAAAATTAAAAACTACATGTAGCTTTTAACAGGATAAAGACCCCAGCACCAGAGACACCAACACGTCCTACTGTTATTTATTCATACACACAAATTTGACACTGCCTGCCTGTTACATTATGCTGACTGTTGTTTTTATCATTCACCATCACCCACACACGACCATAAATGCGCAGTGTCAGATTTCACTCCAGATTATATTGCTAACCTTTGAGAAAGTAAAAGTGGTAAATCTTTTTATAATTTAACCGGTGTAACGGTTCTGAAACAGAGACCGAAATTATGATCCAAATGTCCACGATTCTCTTACCGTGATGGAGTTGTTAAAAGTCTGGTTGAAGTATTAATACATCATCTAGTTTTAGTCATTACGATTAAGGTTTTGCTTTTTGTTATTCATTAGTTCTAAAGAAAAACAAAAGGTATAAACCAAATTATGGTTACACTCTTTTAACTATACAATTCAACCAGTCCTCAAAGTAAGATTAGTCTTATGTGAGCTTAATCTAACTTGCATACATGTCTGTCCTTACACAACATGTACAGCATTCAAACACTAAAGATGGCTGCTCCCAGGCAATCCTGTTTAAATATAATAAGTATAAACAAGTATAGATTCTGTGTTGTATAATCTACCTAGATCATGTGTCATGTATAATTTAAGATGCACAAATTAAACACCTCATCAATCTGAGTCATCCATACATGACAAATACAGCATTAGGTCCCCGCACCTGTGGAGGTGAGGCACCTTTCAAGTTGAACACGAGTTTTGGGGGTCACGCATAAAGCAGTGCCATCGGATAACGAGCTGTATGGATGAGCTGTTGCACAACTCAACAGTGTTTCTGATATAAAGATGCACTTGGAGGAGGAGGAGGGGGTGGGGTGACGTCACTCGAGTGAAACTGTATTAATCAGTGAGTCATAACTGTTCACACCGAACAAAAAAAAAGGAGAGCGTAACACTGACTTCCAGCCTCTCTTTTAAAAACAGAAACTAGCATTGCTGTTGCAGTTGGCACTAAGCTGGCTGCTGTGGTGTCGCTGCTTATACGTTCAACCAGTTTATAACGAGCTTGGAAAAGAAAACTCCAAGCAAACCACTTAAATAAAGCATTTTCTTTACAAAGACGACATTTTTTCTTTTGGTTTGTCTAGTTTTACCACATTTTCTGCACACTGCCAGTATCTAAACACACGGCGGCAACGTTTATTTTCCAAAAAAAGTAACGCAGGTTAACTTTAACGTTAGACCTGTACGTTTACGTTAAACAGCCACTATTTAACAGCTTTTACGGTTACGCAAACGCTAAACCTCGTTTACTACAACAGGGGTCGTTACGTTAATTAACACGGCGGCTTTCGCACAAAATTCCCGGTTTTAAAGTTAGTTTGGATAATTGTGTGCCAGGCCTCAATCCATGGATAATTCCCAGTCAGCCTTCTGGGACCTAGCAGAGGCCCTGCAGTCCTCTACCATACTACTAACTCACAGCAAGCCTCGTTTTAAAGCGTTTTAATTGTTAGCCAACTTCTAACTGCACCTCTGGAGCAAGTTTGGGCACTTTTCGCAACAGTTGTCAACTTTTCCTACCTGCACGGAGTCGGCGGCCATCTTGGTTTTCGCCTTTGAATCAAATCCTACAGGGAGAGCGGAGGGAGGGGTGGTGGGACTCCAAAAACAAGCCTTGTTTTAAGTTTCCCTCTCTGACGACAAAAAAACTTCACTATTTTGACCAAACCATCGGTCATCTCGGGTACACGGAGTTTCCCATGCCGTCTTCACACTTCTCTGACGCGCTCGCACAGTCCTAGCGGAGTCCAGGAGGGTGGACTGGCGCTCATAAATAAAAAGCTGAAGCATAAATCTGTCCCAGTGCAGCTGGAGAAAGAGGCGGTGGTTATAATAGAAGAGTCCGCCCAGAGGAGCTGCAGCACTGCCGGGACAGCTACTACACACATGTGATCACAAACTTCACAAAGGCTGGCCTCACTTCAGGCTAACATCCCCAAATCTTCCCCAAACACAAATAAAGAAATTAAATCAAGGCTTACATATGTGAAGCAGCTGTATTGGACATTAAAGGTGGAGGAGTAACATCAGTTAATTTAAATAAAATGCTGTTACAAGTAAAAGTCCTGCAACTATTTATATTTATTCAAAGTTGAGAAGTTAAGTGAAAGTAAAAATTTAAAAAAAGATAACATTTAAAATTTAACCCTAACCTCACTGGCCACTCTAATAGGTACAACTGTTCAAATGCTTTTAATCTAATCAGATAATCACGTTTAGGCATGTAGATGAAGTCATCACAGCCTGCTGAAGTTTAAACCCAGTGACATGCAAATCTGCTGATCTGCTGGGATTTTCCCACACAACCATATACAAAATGGTCTTAATAATAGAAAATATGCAGTGACCGCCAGTTCTTTGGCTGAAAATTCCTTTTGGAGGACAAATAATCACTCATTACAACCAAGGTATGCAGAAGAGCATCTCTGAATGCACAACACATCCAACAGAAGATCACACCAGGTGGCACGCCTGTCAGCTAAGTTCATAACACTGAGGCTACAGGTCACGCAGGCTCATCAAAATTGGTCAGTAGAAGACTTGAAAAACATTCCCTGATCTGATGAGTCTTGATTTGTGCTGCGATATTCAGATGATAGTGTCACAATATGATGTAAACTGCATGAAAGCATGGATCCATCGTGCCTTATACCACTGGCTTAGGCTGCTTGTGGTGATGTAACAATGTGATGGATATCTTTTTGCATAGCAGCTGATCCACAGTCTACCTGAGTATTGTTGCTAACCATGTCCAAGGATAAAAATAACACAAAAAAATATGTCAAATGTTAAAAATCAAATTTTATTAAAAAAAATGATATTCTCATTTGAATTTGATGCCAACATGTTTTTCAAAAAGTTGGTACAGGGGCTCCTTTCCCACTGTGTTTCCACTTCTTTTAAACAGTACTCTGTTGCTGTGGTTTTGAAGTGAGATCAGTGGCTGATATGTCACACCTCAGTGAGAAGACTTACTGCAGCATTACATAACCCACAGGGGCACGCTCTTCATCACCAGCCATATGTCCCAGAGACCGGACTTACTTTTTTCTCTGTACTTACAACCACACTGTCTCATATATTTATTAGTTGTTTTGTTGGTCATAAACTGAGCACTGCCAGCATAGTAAACATGAAAAAAGAGACTAAAGACTTTTAAATGTGATGTTCCTGTTTAAATTCCTGGAAAGGTCATTCTCCAAAAGCCCACTGAGGACAGGAGGGGGCGGAATAGATGTTGCTGTGTTGCCTTTCATATACATCAGTGATACATCATCAGTATTCACAATCTGTGAACTGCTCAGGCGTAGTGCATGGTGTGGGAGGGCAAAAATGGAGGCGATTTAATGTGCTGGCAGGTTTGTTTATATTTACTGATATATCTGCCATTATCAGACACGTGTATGTCTGCGTTGCACCTCTGTTATCTCACTCAAATAATACAGATGTAGGTGTGTTACAACACATGATAAACGATTATTATCCAGATTACTGAGGTGACGGTGATGTTTTAGTGAGATGGCTATGGTTCAGACAGGATTTTAAAAAGAAAAAGGAAAAACAGAGGAATCCTATAGTTGTTCAAGCTTTTAGGTAAAAAGCTTTTGTGGCCAAAGGTTGTATGAACATGATCAAAAAGCCATTGTGCCTGTAGTTTGAGTACACCCTTTCATTCACTCTATATATTTCAAGATAGCTTGTTTTTTCCTTTTTTTAGAAGCCACCCCATATATATGAGTTTATGGTGGTGTGGTGTTTAGCACTCTTTCCTAAAGGTAGTGGGTTAAAATCCACCAACCAGTCCACCAGAATTTAAATGTTCTCCATTGCACGGGAAAGGCTAATTGGTGATTTTCAAAGTGAGTGTAGGTGTGAATGGTTGTCTCTCTGTGTTAGCTCTGCAATAGACTGCCAACCTGTGGAGGATGTACTCCATCTCTCACCCTGTGACAGCTGCAGCCACCCCCACAACCCTGAGCTGGATAGGTGCGAGCAACATGAATGGATGGCGTTATTACCAATAGTGGCAAAGCATAAAAATACACTTCACAGACATAAAGGGAATGATTCAGGCCAGCTTGTTTATTTTCCTTTTCCATGTTTCTCAGGTCGATATCCACAGCCTGAGTGTGAAACTCTGCTCATGCATTATTCTAACTCAAACCTCCAGTGATGCAACACTAAGCAAAACGTATTGAATGGCGTTAGATAGCATGGGTTTTACAGTGGGGAAATGTAAATCCAGTAAAATGGCTCCTGGTTTAAAAAAAACAACTAAATAAATAAAAAGCAAATGAACTCTACTGACAAACAAAGCACGAAATGTAGCAAATTCTAAAACTACAGGTAATGATATTAAAAATCAGGCACTGACACAGAATATTGGAAAGCTAAGGCACCGAGCTCAAAGACAGTGTGACTGATCAGTGGTGGGGAGCTGGGTGAACACCTACTGTGGTATCGGTTGGCTGAATAGGAGCAGGTGAGTGGAGAGAGGCAGATCAGGTGACACTACTGACAAGAAAAGACAGGCATGTGGGAGTGGTAGTGACTGACATGACAACAGAGTTAGTGTATGGAAAAATTACCCTAGTGACTGAATGAAAAACCCCAGGATGTGACAGCTTGGCTCATTTTTAACTCTTGACCAGCTTTGCTAAACTGAAAGAATCCCCTGGCTCACTTGATTACCGGTAAACAATAAAATAAAGAAAAAAGAATCAGTAGAAAATCTGGTATCTGTAGTGGTTTTATACATTTGTTATGTCATCCAATCAACAGGGAACCTCACATTTGACACTGAAAAACACAACGCTACACGACTTACAGCCTATATGATAAATGTTGTGTATGTATGGGTGTGTATTAAAGGTTTACTTTAGGTTGTTTACATGGAGCTTTCAGTAGCAGACTGTCGTAAAAACAGTCAGTCCCTGGTCTAATATTAAAAGGCAGTGTGTAACTGAGACTTCAGAGTAAGAGGGGGGGCATTGTCCATGTTTATCTAGGTCAGAGGGCCAAGACCAGGAAGCTGTAACTGGAGAATGATCTGAGATTACTGGGGATGAGTCCAGTAGCTGATGCCTGTCCAGGGATTATCTGAGAGCATGGATGAATAACGCTGAGTGGCAGCACTGGCTCACATAAACTTTCCCTGGCCTCTGGTGGCTCCTGTCACATAACCACGGTCCTGTTTCAGTGCCCTCCGTTTATGAAGCTCAGCTGCAGGAACTACGAGAAGAGGAGGTGCCGAACACGCGCTGGAAATATAAAGAGGTTGGCACACAACCACATGTCACTGCAATCATCAAACACTGTTTGGAAGTCATGTGAAAATGCTAAACACACACACAGAGGCAGGAGTAGACCTGGAGGCTCTTTATCGCCCCCTGCAGGACACCTGAAGTAAGCCAGCTCGACTTTTCGGTTTATCTGTATCACCTCGCAAAATCCTTGCTCTGCTGTACACAGTGATGATGATGATGATGAAACATTTGAAAAAGAACCCCCCCCCAAAAAAAACCAGTCATGAACGTCAGGTAGTTTTTTTAAAGTCTTCTTTATATTGTTTGTCAATCAAAAGATGAAAACAGACATGGCAGCCGTGTCGTCTTTATGTTCAATCAGAAAAATCTGCAAAACAAGGCGAACTCTAGAGAAGGCACACAAGACCGAGTGGTTAACTACAGTATGTCCTCAGATGGTAAGGGAGCATCCACTCACCTGTATATACAAATACAGACAGTGACAGCACATCCAGGAAGAAGCTGGGGCTTTTTCCCGTCATAACAAAGTATGCCTTTTTTTTTAAATACTTGTCATCTTCATCATTTCCCTTACACGATTAAAAAAAATAAACCCCATCAGAGCCCAAATAAAGCCAATTTATCAATTAAATGAATGAAGACTGATCTCTTATCAGCCTTTTAAATGTACTGTAATGCTGCAGCTGGTTATGTTAGCTTGGCATAAAAATCAATGAGAAACAGTCTGGTTTTGACTGGGAATGCTCTTCTGAAGCTCCCGAATTATTTTTTTTTTTTTTATAATTTTTTATTTTTCCATTGACATTCAGAAACAGACATTCACAACATTTACATCACATGAGAATACTTCTTGCATCTGTTGTCTGCCCTTATTGCCAAAATAGTATTTTAGTTTATATCCAGGTTATAAGAAGAGAGAAAAACTTACAGCCATAGCAACAGTTGAAACAAAACAGGCAAAAAAGAAAAGAAAACAAAAGAACAAAAAACAAAAAACAAAAAAAAAAAAACAAACAAAAACAAACAAAAAAAAAAAACTGTGCTGATAGGGAGTGATCTTACTCTTGCATACTCTCATACATCATAACTACTAGTTTGTGAAAATAAAATCTGGCCTATGAGGCGTGACATATTTGACCCAGTTTTCCCAATATGATGTAAATTTATCCAGTTTGTGATTAACAAAGGCTGTTATCTTTTCCATTTTATAGATGTCCATTGTGATGTCCATCCATATATTTATAGTTGGGCTCTCCGGTGATAACCATTTTCTGGTAATACCCTTTTTACAGGCCATCAGCAAAATATTTACTAAATGTTTATCACTTTTCGGCCATTCCTGAGGTACATGTCCAAAAAACATAGTCTTACTCTCAAAGGGTATTTCACATTTGAAGATATATTGTAGAGCGTTGTGTATTTCTCTCCAATAGTCCCTCAAAACAGAGCAATCCCAAAAAATATGGTAGTGGTTTGCACTTTGGTTTCCACAGTTTCTCCAGCAAACAGGGGAGTTATTATCATAGTGACACTTCTGGGAGGGTGTTATAAAGTACCTAATTAGGCTCTTCCAGCCGAATTCCCTCCATTTTTGGGAGCTTGTACACATCCATTGATACCTCCATATTGCCGTCCATTCTTCCTCAGATATACTTATCCCTCCTTCCTTCTCCCATTTTATTTTAATATATGAAGTTGAATGTGATATCAAGTCCAAAAGACCCTTATACAGACATGAAACAATTCTATCAATAGTTTCTGAATTATAGCTTTTTATAAACAAATCGATCAAACGTGTGCCTGTCTTTGTTGCATTTTTCATCTTCGTATCAACATAATGTCGTAGCTGCAAATATCGGTAGAAATCTTGTTTTTCTAATAAATATGTCCTTTTAAGCGTTTCAAAACTAAGCAATTTTCCATCTTTCATTATACTACATAGGTCTGTTATACCCTTAGCTATCCAATCCTTGAATCTAGAGTCCAATTTATTAGGCATAAACTCTGAGTCATAAGCACACCATTTAAGAGCTATAATGTTGGCCTCTAGTTTATGTTCCTTTATAACAGTTTTCCATGTTTTAAGGGTCCGTTTCACCCATGGGTTATCCATGTTATTTATGTAAGTTTGTAAATTATTATCAGCTAGAATTGCCTGGATGGGAATGGGCAACATTTTTTCCTCAAGGTTTTTCCATTGGGCAGTGTATGACGGGTTACACCAGCATATCACTGCTCTCATCTGCACTGCAAAATAGTAATATCTGAGATAAGGCAAGCCCCATCCTCCCTTTTGCTTAGCCAGCTGTAAAGTTTTGAGGCGAACCCTTGGTCTTTTACCTTGCCATATATACCTAGATAACATTTTGTCCCACTCGTTAAACTGATTTTGGTTAATCTCTATTGGTAGGGTTTGAAATAAATATAAGAATCTTGGCATTATATTCATTTTAATAGAGTCAATTCTTGAGCTAAGGTTAAAGAAAGGAATTAAATTCCACCTTGCTATGTCGTCCTTTATTTTTTTATATATCGGTAAATAATTCTGTTCAAATAATTTTGTAAGATCTTTTGATAGGTTGATGCCTAGGTATTTAAACGACTCTGTTTGCCATGCCAAGGGGTAACTACTTCTCATTTCGTCTGATGGGCTATAATTATATGAGAGTAGCTGGGTTTTACCTATATTGATTTTGTACCCAGATAATTGGCCATATTGTTCAAATGAGTGCATCAATTTAGGTAAAGAGTACGTTGGGTGTCCAAGATAGACCAGAATATCATCCGCGTAACAGGCCAATTTATATTCCGTCCCTTTAATAATGATTCCCTTGATGTCTTCGTTTTGTCTAATGAATTGAGCTAGTGGTTCCAAATATAATGCGAAAAGTAGTGGTGACCATGCACAACCCTGTCTGGTGCCTCTTTCTAGGGTAAAGCTGTTAGATAAATATCCATTGATTTTAATCCTAGCGGTAGGGTTGTCATATAGTGCCTGTATAGTTTTTATAGTTGTATCATGGAAGCCAAATTTATATAACACCCTGTAGAGAAAATTCCAATTAACGGAATCAAAGGCTTTTTCAGCGTCTACGCTTATCACAATTGCTTTAATTTTGTTTTTTTGTATATGGTCCATAATATGTAGTGTCTTTCGTATATTGTCTTGTGTTTGGCGTTGATGTATGAAACCTGTCTGGTCGTTATGTATCAATGTTGGTAGAAACTCTTCTAATCGTTTGGCCATAATAGACGTATAGAGTTTATAGTCCACGTTAAGAACAGAAATTGGCCTATAAGATCCACATTCCATTTTATCCTTGCCTTCTTTTGGTATGGCTGAAATTATTGCCTCCTTCCAACTGGGTGGCGTTTGTGCCTTTTTCAAAGCCCAGTTCAATGTGGGAAGTAGAACAGGTATTAATTCTTTTTTAAATTCTTTATACCACTCTGCGGTGTAACCATCAGATCCTGGTGACTTGCTTAATTTAAGCCTACTAATTGCAGCTTTTAATTCTTCTTCAGTTATGTCCGCTGTCATTGTTTGATTTTGTTCTTCATCAAGAGTGGGTAGATCTAGAGAATTCAGGAAGCTGTCAATCTGAGTTACCGTCCCACCGGGGACTTCAGAATATAGGGTTGTATAGAATATTTCAAAAGCTTCCTGAATTTCATTTAATTTATTTTTTATCACTTTTGTTCTTGGGTCCCTAATTTTATGAATTGTATTTTCCGCTATCTTTTTTTTCAGTTTCCACGCCAGTATTTTCATAGATTTAGAGCCGCTTTCATAGTGTCTCTGTTTCAGAAACATTAAATTTTTCTTAATTTCTTGTGTGGCTAGATTATTAATTTCATTCCTAATATTTTTAATTTCTCTTAATGTATACTGTGTGGAATCTATTTTATGTTTTCTTTCTAGTTCCTTTAGTTTGTTTTTTAGGTCCTCTAATTTCCTATTCCTATTTTTTTTCTTGAATGAGGATATTGCTATAATTTTCCCTCTTAGTACGGCCTTCAAAGTATCCCATAATATGGGAGGTGAGACCTCTCCAGTATCATTGAGCTCTAAGAAGAAACTGATTTCTGATTTAATTTGTGCCTTAAAGGATAGGTCATTTAACAGGCATGAGTTCAGTTTCCATGTATTATTTTTAAACTGTAGGTCAAAATCAATAGATAGATATATTGGTGCATGGTCACTTAAATCTATTGTCCCAATTCCACAAGTATGTATTTTATGCTTATCTTTGGCAAATGTTATAAAATAATCTATCCTTGTATAGAGAGAATGAGAGGCAGAGTAGTAAGTGTAATCCCTTTTGTTAGGGAAAAGGTCTCGCCATATGTCAATTAATCCTACCTCCTCCAGAAGTGTATTTACCTTCTTATATAGGGATTTCATATCATGAGTTTTCCTACTAGACGAGTCTAACTTTGGCTGTAAATGTATATTTAAATCCCCTCCACAGATCAAAAGGCCTTCTGTTTCTGTTACCATAATATTAATGATTTTTTGGAAAAAACTAATATCACTCCCTGGGGGGGCATAAACGTTGAAAAGGGTGATTGGATTCCCATCTATCTTTCCTTTTACTAAAATAAATCTGCCTTCTTTATCACCCATTTCGGATACTTTTTCAAAATTTAATTTGCTTGAAATAAGGATTGCAACTCCTCTCCTATGTCCTGATTTGTATGAAGAAAAGAACAAGTTAGTGAAGCCCATTCTCTTTAACTTTACATGCTCCTTATCTGACAAGTGGGTCTCCTGTAAGTAGGCTATATGGGCTTGTTCTGCCCTTACTTTAGATAGGATTTTGCTACGTTTAATTGGGTTTAACAGCCCATTAACATTAAAAGAAATAAATTTTACTTTGTCACTAGCCATGCATATTGACTGTGTATCCACAAAATAAACAAAATAAAACTTAGTAGATCTACTCCCTGAACAAACAAAAACATCGAACATAGGCAACAGATAAAGAAATAAAACTGTGATTCCAAGGCTGGGGTCTCTAACAAATGACCCTGGGCTGAGCTAGAGGTAACATCTAGCTGTGAGGGGAAGCCTCTCCCATCTGTGGGCTGAGGGCCCCCACCATGGCACTTGAAGAAAAGGGGAGAAAAATCTCTGTTCATTAAGCAGAAAGTGTGTCCTTATGCGTCCCTCGCTTATACATATATATATATGTTCTCACCCAAGTGGGGTAGCGGTATGTGCAAATATTTTGAAATGAGCGTAACACCGCATATTTTGAGTTCGGTTTAATTTTACCTCACTTTAGAAGTCAGTCAGTGCTTATAACTCCTCTGAAGAGGGTGCGACCTATCTTCTGAAGGCACGCAGTCTCTCCCTGATGTTTTTCTCTCGCTCCTCATCTGTCCCTCGCCGGTTCGGCCCTCCCGCTGTTTCCCAGGCGGTACGGGACAGCTGCTCAGCCAGACTCTCCTTCGGTATAATGACGCTGACTGGTAGTCCTCTGTCCTTCATGTCTGTGGTCGCCTCCTCCGCTGTCTGATACAGACGTGTTCCATCCTCATAAAACACTCGTAGTTTAGCCGGGAACGGAGTGTGGAAGCGGATATTTTTCTGCTTTAACACCCGCTTCGCCTCCGCATATTCCTTCCTCTTCTGCAGTACTGCTGGAGGGTAATCCTGGTCAAAATATATTAGCCTCCCGTTCAGAAAAACCTTCTTCTTTTCCCAAGCTCTGCGTAGTATCTCTTCTTTAACCTTATAGCGGAGGAATTTGACTATTATTGACCGCGGTTTATCTTGCCTGTCTCCGGCGGGTCTTGGTGCCAGCGCCCGGTGCGCCCTCTCAATGTCGAGCTCCGCGGTAGGGTTTATCTCCAGCGTGTCCCGCAGTAGTTTTTCCACAAAGTCCATCATAGACGACCCCTCGGCTCCTTCAGGAACATTATATATCCTTAAATTCTCCCGTCGGGATCTTCCTTCATGGTCGAGTAGCTTATTTTCTTGTTGGTGCATGACTTTTATCACCTTATTCAGCACCTGCTCCAGATTTTGAACGCGGTCTTCCACTTTTTCTATTCGTACCTCTGCCTCCGCTATTTTTTGGTTAACGCTGATAATCTCTGATTTAATATCGTTCAGTTGTTCTTTTGTGTCTTTTCGGAAATCCCGAATCTCCTCCAAAACTTTTGCCAGACTTGCGGCGGCACATGAAGGAGCTGGGTTAGCATTAGCTTCGCCATGTTGTCCCTTCGTAGGGGAGCTGTTCTCCGAGTTTTCTGCATTTGAAGTTTCTGCGGCGGTGGTTTCTTTGTTTGCACGCGACTTCCCCATTCTTGCCCCTCTTGTCTGTTCGAGTAATATCTGAAGATCTGGTATTTGACGGTCTAAAGGGGCGAAATAACTATTTTCGCAAGGGAGCTGTTACTTTAGGCTGCCATTCAGGATGGTGACGTCACCGGAACCCGCGAAGCTCCCGAATTAATACATAATTTTCCCACTTGTAAAAAAAAAAAAAAAAAAAAAAAAATGGAAACGTTTGGGCTCACAGTGGAGTTAGGTGACACCCAAATACAGCAGGGGAACTTCCTCATTTCCACTCTTCATGCTTTAGTTGCTAAAAGTCTTAAATTTACTGGTACAAAAGTCGCATTGAAAACGGAAAAGCACATTTCTCCAAACGTATTTTAGCAGCCGCCCGTGTTTAAATGCTTCTACGTGACAAAAATAAAACCGACAACACGTCCAGACTGCTGTAACCTGCCAGGAAATGCAATGGATTTAAAAAGTTGTAAATATTTACAGAAGCAGCAAGTTCACCTCACTTCAATAAAATAAGGTGTAAACGTTTCCTCCGTTACCCTCTATAGGAAAAGCTGCACATTTACAAGAGTCACACACTTAGTATAGTATAAAACATACACGCCTGCCCCGGGAAACAGTCCGCGTTCACAGGACTTTTACTCATAAAAACCTCAAAAGGCTTCATTTAAGTCCAGCAACGTTTCTTACAGTACAGTCTCTTTAAGTTAGTAGTGGTGATGAGGCGTGAGGCATGTCGTTTCACCGTCAAACGTCTTTACATACAAACCAAAAACGTAATAAAGAGATAAAATACAGCCAAACACAACCAAACAGTACAGAGCCAATGAGAATCTTCTGGATAGAAGAACAGTGAAGCCAATCAGGAGTGGAGGGATGATCAGCTGTTGGCCGGTCGTCTTCAGGACGCAAGCTGGGAGAGGCCCTCGGCCTGGACGACCTTTGGCGTTGAAGTGAAAGGGAGTGGAGGAGCTGCCGGTAGCGATGGCAACCTGCCGATTGAAACATGAGCTCCTCGTTCAGCTGGCCGGAACAGCCGCGAGTAGCAACTGCTGCCAGTCCGGTCGCTGCGTCACAGCCGGATTGCTTCTCCAGCTCCGCATCATGCTCTCAAACGAGGCACACAGTCAGCGGTAGTCCTCAAGTCTCACCTCACTCTCACTTCTGTTTGTCTCAAGAGCGCACAACTGAGCATGGACAAAGTGTTCCGTCCTCCTCCAAAACACTCGGCTCTCTTCTCTAGTTTTTGGGGTAGATTTTTTCATAGAAGAAATTTTGGGCCAGCAGGTAGAGTTCCCCGTCCTTTTCTCGGACAGCATGCGCCCTGACGAACTGGAACTGCTCCAGGGCAAATTCATAGAAGTCATTCTCCATCTTCCAGATGGTGGACTGCTGCAGCTTGGCAATCGACTCCTTTGTGGGCGGCTTCTTCTCGCTGGTCTTCCTTAGGTGGGATTTCTTGCCTGTGATGCGAGGGGGGGAAAAAAACAACATGGAATTAAAGGACATGAACTCAATCATTCAGTGCATAAGCGGCCTGTTATATTTACTGGTAATGCATTTAAGTGTTACTTTTGTTAGTTTTGCAGAAGCGATTGTTGCAGTTCTTTTGTTAATCCACTGGCATTAACAACAAGCAGCTTCAATCAGAATGAAACCTTTTCTTTTTTTCAAGATCCTTGAACAGTTGCCATTTTCACATGAAACAGCAGCAGCTTCTTTTCTGTTTAGGCGCGTGGCCTTCATTAAAGTGACTTCCTGCTGCTTCGTGTCATAATGGCTGCCGTGAAAAAACAGCAACATTAAAGCATACTTAGTGTGAGCTTTTCCTAATATAAACTACACAACCGACAACAACAAAATCCTACATAACACTGTTATCTGTATGTCCAATACACAGCTAACAATAAATGTGTGTGTGTGTCTGTGTGTGTGTGTGGGGGGGGCTGTCTTAAAGGGCCAGTTCACCTAAAAATAGGACTTTTATTCATTTAGATTGTGCTGGTGTGTGGTGCACAGTTATTCAAGCCTTTTCTTTCAGAAATTTAAAAATAAAATACATAAATGTGGGGTGTGTGTGTCAGACTCAGCAGATTTTATAGCCAGTATCTCCAAAACAAGGCAACTCGCAGCAAAATGACACTATATTGCCAAAAAGTATATGCTCGTCTGCCGTCACGAGCACTCGCGTGAGATCCCATTATTAATCCATTGGGTTTAATAAGATAAACCCATTCCACGAAGCTCTCTACATACAGTTCTTGAGCTAATCTGAAGCCCACATGAAGCTTGAAGATCTGTAGCGTTGACTCTACAGAAAGTTGGCAACCTCTGTGCACTATGCATCACAGCATCTGATAACCATGCTCTGTGATTTTATGTGACCTACCACTTCATGGTTGAGTTGCTGTCGTTCCCAATCCTTTCCACTTTATTACAATACCACTAACAGCTGACTGTGGAATATTTAGTAATGAGGGAATGTCACAACTGGACTTGTTGCACAGGTGGCATCCTATCATGGTAGAGCGACCTAGTCTTTCACAAATGTAGAAGCAGTTTGCGTCTCTGGGTGTTTGATTTTATACGGCTGTGGCCATGAAAGTGATTGGAACACCTGAATTAGATGATTTCGATGGGTGAATGAATACTTCTGGCAATATAGTGTATCTAAGAGGAATAAATAGCCCTAAAATAAAGATAAATATGACTTTGCAGTTAACTGTCCATTTAACTCTGGAAACAGGTCACTAAATAGTGTCAAGTTTATTTGCTCTGTATTCAAAAAACAAACAAACCCCCCCAAAACACCACGTAGTGTAAAATAAGTAGTTTTTTAATTAACTGTTAATTGCCTGACACTTGACTAGGCACAGTGACTATGCATCATCACTGTGCAGTTGTCAATAAAAAACAAACAAACAGAAAGAAGCACCACAAACTATCATGCGTTATCAGCAGTCCTCTGGTTTGACCCGATTGAAAGTCACAGATAACTTACTAATGCCAGAAACCTGGCAACCAGGTGCTAGCTGAGTAATTTAGTAAACATTAGCTGTACCCGTGCATAAAAACATGAGTCAGTGTGCAAAGCTGCTTTTCTTTTTTCTCCAGATCGAGACGAGATGACATTTGAATGTGAGACTCAGTCTTCAGATTAATTGATTAATGCGCTCGGGTATATTGAGTCATTGTGCATCGGCGTGATTGTCACACCGGACCCTTTTGTGCTCTCCATTATTCATTCTGGCTGCACTCATTCTAACTAATCTGTAACTACATCAGCGAAGCAGCACGACTGCATTTTGATCACAGCCGAATTCTCGGGAGAGCAATTCAAAGCGCTAATGAGCAACCGCAGCAAATATATATATTGTTTAAACTGTGTGGCAGGAGCAGCACCTGTTTTGTACAGCTCAGTGGCTCCTTTGAAGAAGCGTGGCAGCGCGGCCTCCAGCATCATGACAAAATCTTCCAGCTCTTCTGTTACACCGACCAGCATGTACTCATTCACCAGGTTGTACTTCGCCTGCTCCAGAGCCCACTGACTGCCCACGTTCCTACACACACAAAAAAAGAAAAAAAAAAAGTCATGTTTTTCTTTTCGATGTGGATATTTTCTCTTTATTCTCAGGGAGTCGCTGCTCTACTGGATGGGAAAAAAATCCCACACAGCTTGGAAAAACTGAGCAGAAATGGAGGGGAAGAATGATGTAAGGCCTGACATGGAGGAAGAGGAGGTGATGGAGAGAAGAGCAGCAGAGAGGAGCTGAAAGGCAGACAGGATGAACGATTAGGTGAGACAACAGGAGAGCGGAGCAAAAGAAAAAAAGCTTGGTAGTGAAAATAAAATAAGGATTGTTTAAACCTATAAAGTAAATTGTTGGCAAGGCCTTCTTAAACACATCAATCTATGACTGGCTGCACTGACCTCACCTTTTTGTCTTCACTATTTATTTAATGTTTCCAAGGGCCTTTCCATTACTTTAATATACTGCTCTCTAAATCCCAGACACTCAGACCTTCAGTCAGCAAGAGGGTAGATGGGTAAAAGATGGAAAGCAGAGTTGGCAAAGGATTAGGGAGGGTGAGAGGGATGAGTAGGGTCAGCGAGAGACTGATAAAAAAGGAAGAAAACACAATGTAGAGAGAACGGCACAAGGCTGTGAGAGGGCTACGGGAGACCTTGAGAAGAGAGTGTAGCAAAGCAGAGAAAGACTGAATGTGGTGCTCTGTTGAACAAAACTGATACACCACGTCTTTTTTAACAACTTCATCTGCATGCACCGAGGAAAAGACAAGGTCAGTGACTTTGCTTGTTTGTGTTATTGACAACAAACCCAGAGAAAAATATCTCACCGCTGCATTTATTCGTACCCTAACAGTGGTGTTAAATCTGAACCCAATCATGCATATTTAACATTTGATACTGTGCAAATGTCTCGAGCCAGTCCTGATTTATTCCTATTTTGCTCCCAAGGAGCCAGACTTGTAATGCAGTTTTTTTGAGCAATGGTTCTCTGGGCTTTCAGAAGTTTTTCTTCAGACATTGGCTGCTTTTTCGTTCATTTTCAGTCCAGTTCTTGTACCTGACTGTTTTAGGAGGAACCGGTTTTCTTTCGGAGGCCAAGGAGCAGACCCAGGACACGCTGGAGGAATTATGTCTGTCAGCTGCCCTGGGAACGCTCTGGTGTTCCACCGGACAAGCTAAAGGAGGTGGCCACGGAGAGGGAGATTTGGGCTTTTCTGCTAAGACTGCTGCCCCGCGACCCAGCCCCAGAAAGGCGCAAGAAGATGGATGGATGGTTTAATAGTCTGTCTTTAACCACTCTGTCATGAAAACACTAAATCTGCCCTGTCAACCAATTTCTGCAGTTGAATCCATAGAAAATGCTAAAGATAACACAGTTAAACTGGCATAAAACAGTTCTTTTGCACCAACAAGGTGATTCCCAAAAGAACTATTAGCCAAAAACTCAGCATGGTGTGCAGCGTGTCCTTAAACACCCCCAAAACTGGACATTGGAGGTTAAAAGAAATGGCAAGTTAAAAAAAACAACCTCCCTGTGACTGATGAACAGTATCTGAAAAGCCATGTGTTTAAGAAACAGTTAAACACCCAGCAAAGGCCTAACACAGGACCTGCACCATTAGTTGATCCATCCACTGATTACATGAAAGCCTGACATGACTTTGGGATACTTTACTCTCTGCTGTAGTTTTTTCAGGTCTGCTACTTCTTCTTTTGTTCTCATCTTGTCTGCTTTGCTCATTTTTAAATTTTTTTTTTTAAACACACACTGCACACCACGAAGAAAACAAAACAGTAGTGTATTGATTTATAGCTACACTATTTTATAAGGTTCATAAGCTGTCTCATTAAGCCTGTTCATTCCTGTTTTTGGTTGCAATATAACCAGATCTCTTCTGTCAACATGCAAATGTCTAAAAAAAGGACACACGTTTGATAATGTCACACTCAGTGTGGTCTGAATGCGACACAGCAGGAGCAGCAGGTGTTTGAATTCTCACCAGCATTCGGAGTAGTGACCACAGAAAAAGGGAATCTGGAGCCAGAGCTTCTCGGGAGCGCAGTCCGAGCCACCAGCTGATACACATTCATCGAACGTCTGAAACACAGAACATGAAAAACACGAAGAAAGTAGATGAAAAGATAAGCGTTCCTTCATATTGGACCTTCATATCCCTTAATGCACTTAGAAACAAAAGAAAGACGACAACATTCCAAAGTAGCTTTATGCACAAATACAATCACCGAGCCTTTAAAAGTTACTTTAAGTGGTTATTTTCCAAAGTTTAGTCAGAAATTGAATTCCCCAGTAATTATTCTTCTAATTCAAAAGAAAAAACAAAACACACATTTGAGAGAAATGAAACAGAGGGAATTTTGTTTTAACTGGAATTACCACCTCACAGCGGTATGCTAGTTAAGTAGCTGGTAACAACCCAGTCTGGTCACATTTTATGTCACCACTTCATCGGATTTTCCCGTTAGAGACATTTGTGTGAAATTTAGCGATAATTAAACTGTGAATTCTCGACTTTGGTGAGGTCACGCTGATCTTGACTACTAACTTTTAATGAGCTCATCCTTGAGTCCAAATGAACATTTGTGCCAGATGTAATTAGATTTTTTTTGCTAGCATTCCTGATGTTTTTCGGGATTTAACCACGGACACCCCAAAAACACTCAATGCCTCGATGACTGTCGGCAGCACAGAGGGCTCAAAATGCTGAGCTCTGGAAGATAAATGCTCGGTTTGATCACTCAAGCCAAATATTAAGTGAGATTTCATCCACAGATCCCTGTTATTTAAATGAAAATGAATCCATCCTTTAAATAAAAGAATAAAGCTGTTTTACCTTCTTGTCTCCTTGTTTTCTGCGTCTCAAACCGGGCCTGTAGTCGTCCCCGAAACGTAAAAAGTAATAATAGGACACCAGCCTTTCGATTGGGTCCCTAATCACATTTATGTAGATGGGCTTCTTCTTCACCCCGAACCTGAGGAGAATTATTCATTTCAGAAAACTCACCAGGAATTAAGTCAAAATACATGAAACAGAATGCAATTTTGTTTTCTTAAACATTCAAATAGCTACAATTTGCTTTTCACTCTGAGAGTGAACAGCTTTAAGTGACCACAAGGTGGAGTCAGCTGATCAAAGCCACAGCAGGGTGGATTAACTGGTTACAGGGCTGTGGAGAAAAAAAAAAACACTATGTGAAATGAACGCTTCTTTACTTGGTGAAATCCAGGAAGGAGACGTGTCCGTGGTAGAAAGCCGGCTTCATTTCCCTCCATTCAGTCACATTCTTTACAAACCGCACCTGAACAAACCAAAATCAACACATCACAATAATGACCTCTGCAGCAGACAAAGATTATCAGGTGTAGGAAGATGGAGGAAACGCAGGTCCCCTGACCTGGTCCTGGAGGGACATGACCGGGTTGTTCTTGGTGGTGTTGATGTGCAGGACGTGGTAGTGGTTCTTCCCGCACAGGTCGTAGGCGATGTTGGTGAAGGAAGTGCTGGCAGTCTTGGGCACCCGGTTGTAGATGATGACCACGTCATCCTCATTGTCAGACAGCGCTGCGGCTGAGTCCCGCTCCCGCAGGCTGTCCTGTGTGTGCCTCTGCTCGATCTCTCGTACCTCGTGTCTAGCGATGGCTCGTTCTGTGGAGACGAACGGAAATTAGAAACAGACGAGTTCAAGATGCAGAAGTCAGATTTTTTTTTAATGAGAGTTGGCTGAAAGGAAAGATTTGAAAGAAAAAAAAAAAAAGTCCTTCAGTGAGTTACTGATTACTCAAACTCCAGGTGAAGCTGTTCTCAAGCTGAACTTGACCTTTGACCTCCCTGTGAAGCGGAATAACAGCAGGAACTTTTTCGTGAAAAAGGTCCAGCTCATTTGTTAAACTAGTGATCGATTTAAGAGAAAAATAAAAAGACTACATGCTCCAAATCTATTTCAGAGCATCCCAAATCCTCAAAGCTTTGTGTTTTCTTACTTACAACTATGATCCAAGACTCACTGTACTTGACAAATATAGTCTTTGATTCAAATCTGATCCACTTACACCTTAAAATATCGTGTGTCCTTGTCAGAAGCGTCAGCGCTGTGGGAGAGACTAAACTGTAACTTCATTAAAAATGGATTTTCATTTCACAATCTGTCGGGAGAGCTTCAAGATCTTTCTCTGCTTCACGCCGAGGATCAAGAGTAATGTCAAAAAGGAATATTAGGTAATCATTTTGTGAGCAGCCCATTTCACACAGTGGTACCGCTTCTCTTGTTCGCTAATCAGATTCATCTTTAATATCAGTCCTCTACCTTTACTTTCACTCTCCTCATTTAACTGCAGAGTGGACTGTGTGTTTGCTCATATTTTAGATCAAATAAATGTACCTTCATTTGGACTAGCATGTAGAACAGGCTCAGGGTAATGGGAAATGATTCTTCTGAGAAAGGTATCACATAAAGGGGAGTGGGAAAGGGAACAGTAAGAGGTGGTTCAGGGTTAGAGGTTGGCAGTTATTTGGTGGCTAACTGGACATTTGCAGGACATCAATGTGGCTTAAATGAGAAGGGTGGAGGGTTTTTTGTGAGGCGTGGGGGGGCTGTTTCCACCTAAACACTGCACGAAGCTGCAGAAAAGCCAGACCCCAGTAGCTCAGTGTGAATAGATTGAACACAAAGAAGCCCTGGCCTTTGTCGTCCTTGGGCTTTTCTTTATCTGAATTCGCCTCAGATTGACGGGTGTTGACAAAGCCTCAGAGTGCTCTGCAGGAAGCATGGAGAGAGAAGAAGGGTGTTTGTACGAGGAGGGGAGGCAGCACAACACTGGAGAACCTAATACCCGTGGGAGCTCCCAGCAGAGCCACTAGGCTCCTAAAAACCTTTCCTAATGCCGTGCCTGGCAACTGAGACACAGTTACAGCTTGGACCTGGCCTGGACGTCTTTCCAGGCTGGCATCTGGCACCAAAAGGCCAATTAAGATGTCATCTGCGATTCCGGCACCCTGTCCTTCATCTGTGTGAATGTGAACATGCATACTCTCAGCCCCTGCTCTTACACCTTCCCGAGCAGCTGTTAATGTTCCACTCATGAAAGCGAGATCTGGTTTCTGAAGGGGCCTCGCCGTTTCCGCATGCTCACAACTGGACTGACGGCGTGGAGACGTGCCAGGTGGCTGTAATGGCTGAAGGCTGTCAGCGTGCAGAACAGCTGTAATGGAGATACTCATTCGCATGTGCGTCCAAAGTGCGCCTTGGCCAACAACAACAGAAATAACAGTTGCTATGTTGAAACTTTACCACTTGGGATCAAGTGTCGTTTTGGATTATTTTTATAATGGAGTACCGTGACGGCAGAGAGAGAATGGCAAAGACAAAAGAAGAGCTTTACAGGTGTGCAGTGCCAGGTGTCTGAAGGACACACAGTCTTCTTTATTCTCAAAGGTTTTGACAGGAAGTTGACTCATATGAACGATGGGAACCTGAATAATGACACACTTTTTGTTATTTAAGGGCTGGCAACCACCGACCACAAGGGAAAAAGAAATAATCCCTGACTGGTTGCAAGTGGATGAAAGAGGCAGTCACCGTGAAATTGATGACCCACTGGCAACCACCTGCTTCTAGGGAAAATGTGCATTCTGCAGCAGGTTGGCAAGTGGTTGCTGGAGGTTGCTAGCAGTTGGTAAACTCGTCACAAAGAAGTATTTGGTGCTGCGACTATTTGGATCACTAGCAGGTTGCCGAGGTCGTCAGGAGTTTTTATGGAAGATGTCGACTTGTCTCCAAACATGTAATTCACATGTAATTCCTCAATGGTTAATCTAATATTTTTATTAAACCTGAAAGTTTGCACTTTAGCTCGTGCTCATTATATTTCTGTATCTTCAGTACTGTTTGGCAAATAGCTAAAATAATAAAATAACCTGTTTTGATAGATTGGGTCACATGACTGTTGGGGTTTTCTCTGTAATATTGTAGGGTCTTTGCTTTACAATATAAAGTTCCATAAGACTGGCATTTCATGAATTAAAATAATTAACCTGTAAATTTGTGTTTGCTTTGTGCTATTCTTACTGGTTATTCAGAAAACGTTCATTATCCGAACTTAAAAGCTGCTTTAATCCATATATCTACCTCACTTCTCACATGCCAAATGTATTATGAATGAAAATGTGCTTCCAGTGCTTCCAGCTTAAAGAAAGAAAAAGATACATCTGAAATATTCAACAGCAACTTTTTCCAGTGCTCCAGTTACTCTAAATAATCCACAGGCCTCACTGTCAGGAGTGTTTTACTGGGACTACTCCCATTAAATAAAATACTCCCAGTGAGAACTGTTGACAGCGAGGTCTGTGGATTATCCAGTGCAAGGAGTAAGTAAGTGCTTCGACTGCAGCTGTATATATTTAAAACAACACGGTTTGAAACTGTGTGCACATGGCAAACAAAACCCCGTTCAAAGTAGAACCAAATTAGCTCACATGGTTAAAATACAAACACAAATAAATAGAGGTAACTGTTAAAATGTGTTCCCACAGGCTTCAGCTCTGTCCGTCTCGAACCGCAGACATCAGAGAGAAGAGATAGAAAGAGAAGAGCGTGCAATCACGCAAGCTTCCCTTTTTGCTTTGCCGTGGAATAAACACACTAATGGAAGAGTATGTGCAGCTTCAGCTTGCAGGGAAATCTTTCAGTGTCTTGCTTTTAAAACTGAAGGATAGAATAGTGAGAAAACACCGGGGGCTACTGTGTCCCTAACTACAGTGTCTTGAACTATGTGAAGGGGCTGTGAGCCACTTGTTAAAGACATGGTGTTTTGTGCCAAATTTCCAACAGTTAACAAGGAGGCGAAGGGGGCACGGAGAGGGCTTCTTAGTCTTTGTAGTTGACGCCCTATTCATTGCAAGATTGAACACACTTGGCACAAACCTCCATATCAGAGGGCGCCCCACACACCCACACACAAACTTAAGCTTAGCGCTCCCTTCTGAGGTCATTTAATTAGAGAACAAAAGCCTGAATTACTATGGCCACACAGCAGGCCTCTTTTCATTCCACATTTCCGTCGATTTCCTCCCCTCAAGCCGACTATGTGCATTAAAAGCTAATTATGAACCGTGAAGCCAACACGGGTCTTAAACATTGTGACAACTACAAGCCTATTACTCTGAGCTTCATTCAAAGTCAGAGACAGGAGGAAGACAGAGTGCTGGTAGCTGAACATATTTACTAAAGCAATTTAACGCCGATTAGACCCAGGCATTTGAAATCATCATTCATATTCGCCGCCAGATCTGCAGAATGTGACAGGCCGTCATGTATTATTGCTATCACGTCAGATCTGATGGGATAATAAAAGTGGGGGAGAGAAGATGATCCGTTCTCCAAGCAGCTCATAAATCTATCATCGCTCCGATCCGCCAGTTGGAGCTCTCTGCCTCTTCCCCTGAGAAGTTTAGCCCCTCGAACCGAAGCCTTGAGCTAGGTGGGTAATAGAGATCGGCTATCAGCGGCAGACTGAGGTCTATGGGCTTGTATGGTTCTGCTTGGATGCTGCTGGATTGCAAAATCAATGAAGGATGACAGGCAGGAGATCTAGGTTGCTGCTGTATAAAAAAAAAAAAAAAAAAAAAAAATCGAGTTAGTCTGCTGCCGCCGTTTCTCCCCGTCCCCCTCTATATAGACTTGGATGCATGCTACTGTTTTGCAGTGCCAGGTTTCCAGGGGGACAGTTATGTCACCACTGCAGCACTCACGAACATTTGGATAAATTGTGCACTTCTGAATTTCTAATATAATTCAGCCTTTGGACACATTTAGCAGAAGGTGGATTATCAGAGGAAAAAGGAGTAAAGTCAGACCGACAGGGAGAGATTCAGGGCTGACCAAACAGAGCAGAACCTGCATTGCCATTGTTATTTAAGCGATGACAAGGAAAATGAAACATGCTGTGAGAGGAATCTGTTGGTGCAGCTTTTCAGTGCTGCTGGCAGCCGCAGAGAACCGAACACAGAGACAGATAAACAAGGCCGCTTGCATTAAGTGGCTGTGAAGGTGTTGGGTGCATTCGAATGAGATCAGAATGACAGACAGGCACAGAGACGTGCAAAACCCACGCACACTGGAGCGCATTAAAAAAAAAAACTTCCTTTAAACTTTAAAACCACACATGAAAACTTTTATTTAATTGCATATTACTTCAGTGGGAAAGAAACCAAAAACAAAACAGAGCAGTCTCCAGCAGACTGAAGTGCTAAGGAAATGGGGGTAATTGCTAATGCCGTGGAATTTCCCCCCCCCGCTAGATTTGACACACAAGTGCAACATTGACGCTCAAAGAAAGGTTTCATTCACTCGTCGGTTCTCCGCAGTAGCGTACAGCTGGGGGAGACAGAAGGAGGCGGGGGCTTTGTGGAGAAGGAGGGAGGCCAGGATGAGCCAGGTCTGAGATGGAGACAGACAAAAATGTGGCCAGAGAATCTGGACACTGGTTATTATGAGGCAGAGCTGGAGTAGCAGGGATGCCGCCAGCCTTTGGTCTCCTCAGCATTATTAGATAAAAGAACCGATATTACTCCCATGAGCTGGTGGAGCCCAAACTAGAGGTAAAAGAAAAACGACTTGAATTTCCATTTTCCATGGGGCCAGATACATGATTTTATTTCTGATTGCTAAGATGTATCTGCTGGCTGACAACCTGTCAGTGGTGTGTGAACAGAATAATACAGGCACTATAATAAATTAACAAGTAGCTTTTATGAGACAGAGCACTGAGATTAGCTAATTATGATTGCAAACTGGCAAAAACTGCAGTTCCTCGACTGGCCACATGAGGCTGTCTCTTGAAACGAGTCAGTCCCTGCAGAAACTACAATGTTTACATCCTTGAGCAAATAACAGGTTTGCTCTTCAATTCTTACTTTTCCATTACAATTTTTATAAGAGGAGTGCTCTAAGTGACAGCTAGGTGTAACTTATGTGTTAGCACTAATTAGCAGGTACAGCAATGTGAAAAACTAAGCACACCTTTACAACTTCCATTGAAAATTAAGAGGATAAGTAGCACCTCTGTGCTTTTAATCCAGTGCACTTGATTAAGTGTGAGCATCTCTATAAAAGCAGGCGTGGAGCATTCAGGAGCGTTAAGAAAACACCATAATCTTCCTAGGTGTGAACATCCCAGCAAATTCAGACCATGCAATGTTCAGAGAAACTAAAAATAAATGAAGACCTAGATTTCAGACTCTACAGGCCTGTTACATGTTAAAATTCACGACTGTACAACTAGAGAAAAAAAAAAAAAAGACTGAACAAGTTTGAAGTTTGTTTGGAAAGATTTCCAGGAATAGCCTTTTCTCCGTTACAAACTCGCATCTGAACAAACCTCAAGACTTCTGGAACGATCTCCTCTGTAGAGAGACGAGACCTAAGTCTCTGATTTTGGAGAAAACAAAAACATAGCACATCAGCACAAACACCTAATACCAACTGTAAACTACGGTGGTGCTCTGGGCTTGTTTGGCAGCTACTGAATCGACTCTGAACTTCATCTGTGTGACAACTAAAGCTTGGCCCAAACTGGCTCAGCAACAGGACAATGAATTCATGCACAGCAACAGAAAATCAAGCTGCTGCAAAGGTCCGGTGAAAGTCTAGACCTTAACTGAAATGCTGTGGTGCAAACCTCAATGAACTGAAGCAACGTTATAAAGACAAGCAGGGCAAAGCAAGAGTCGCACAGAAAACGATTACTTTAAACTTTTGCTGCAGAAGCTGTATTTAGTCCAAGCTTAAAACTTGCTAAAGCTGCGGCTTGCTAATGGCAGAACATTAACCACAGGATAGCTGCATGGTGGCTAATCTATATATCTACAGTCCCAGTATGAGCGATGATTTACTGGTATGTGTTTAGCCAGGATAATTCAAGTTAACATTTGACGGGATGTCAGTGACAGCAGCAGCACAGAAACACACAAAAATTTATTGTCTACAAGAAGATGTAATGAGCCTCCGTTTGGTCTGTTGTCTAGATTGATCGTAAAAGGAGGGGAAGTTTGATTAAGAATGCTGTAAATGATGGCGAACAATGCATCAAAGTCAGATTTTAATATAAGTAACAGGAAGGCTCCACTATTTCAAACCAGCCAGTGAGGTGATGTGTGAAAATAAAACGTCTGGCTACACTGCAGATCCTAATAAATAACAAGTTTCACAGTGACGTGATATTTCCCGCCCAGGACCTGGCACTTCTGCTTTGTGAGGCTCTATAAATGCTCACAAAAGAGAGTTTCTCTGTTTAATTGTTCATTGTGCTTTTACTAGAAGGTGCAGAGACGCACTGTTAAGGTCATAAGTCAGATTTCCACCTGTAACGACCGGAGGGCGATGGAAGCGCCCTCTCCTTCAGAGAGATGCAGCTGCTGCTTCTGCGTCTGCCCTGGAATTGAATTCATCAAAAACAGTCCACGTAAAGGTCACGCATCCTCCTGTAAAGCTTCAAATGACATTTTTCCCCCCGCTTCCCGACAAAAGTAGCTGAAAACAAGGGCATCTCTGTCATGAAAATACCCACAAAGCATCCCTCAGACGGGGAGACGACAACAAAACGCACCCTTGTCAGCGCAGACAGTGGTTAGGTGGTATGGGTCTCGACTCCACAATTACTCCATTGAATGTCATTTAGGAGGAAGACGTTCAGACTACAAACTACAAAAGTGCCCCTTTTTTGGGCAGAAAACGCTTGGAAAGTGTCGGCTTTAACTGGGGAGTTGAAATACAGATGATGATGAAGCAGGACCAAACTCGAATGGTACACCGAGTCAGCCCCAAACACATGCGGGCCATTTTTATCTCCTAGTCTAAATGCGAAACATGTCTCCACACTAATGATAACAATCCAGGATAGATGGAGATGATAATCATCATGGTTCAACCTGCCATTTCCCACCCTAATATGTCTTTGGCGCGATCGAAGCCAGTAGTGCTGTCTGACAGGTGAGCCAATAATGTCTGGGAAAAACCGAAAGAGTAAAGGCGGCCACGTTCTGTCTGCTTCATCAGAAAACAGCCAGTCAGATGAGATTATGGAGCAATTTACACAGATGGCAGATCCCATCATTCCCCTGCCTTGTTAAGTAAAGGCGGGTCTGACAGGTTGCAAAAGGGGTGGGGTGGGGGGTGGAGGTTGGGGGGGCGAGGGCGATTGATTGGAACAGATCTCATCTTGGCACAGATTGTCAGTGACTAAGCAGTGGGAATTAGCCAACATTTTCAGAGGCAGCTGCGCTTCAAAGGGAAGGAGAAAATATGTGGGTAACTCGTGTGTTGTCGAGAGGATGAGCCAGTAAATGCATTTGCTAAAAGGAGAAGAAACCACGGCAGGAAGGTCTCTGTCACTGCTAAATGCTTCACACGCAGGCTCACAAACACTGCAGTCAAATCTGTGCAGAAACCTGAAGCGGCTGAATGCATATAGATTTGCAGTCTTCCTCAGAGCCTTCGTATCTTGATATAACAACGATGTTTGCATAACAGTGCTTATCTGGTTGCAAGCACAACTCAGATATCCTGTTCGCCCCGTAACACGTAATTAATAATGTATATATGGGAGTCTGGGGAAAACTCCACACTCTATTAGATGGAGCTGACAACAGCTATTCATAGGTTTAATAATGATAAGTGGGTGGGACACAGGAAGGTGCCTGAACATTTATGTTTGTCTCTCTTCTTTCATCTCTTCACGTAAAGCATCTGCAGGCCAAAGATGAAGTACCGAGTTCACCATCAGGAGATCAGGTCCCACTCCGCTCTTCAGCTGCAGGTCTAAACTCAGGATTTTCAGTCAGCGTTGAGTCTCTGTTTTCTATTTCCAGTTTGAAGTCTATAAACCTCACCGTGTTGGATCGATATGAAACTTTCCGCTGTGCGTAAGGTCGTCCGAGGATATAAATACACATGGCTTCTCAAGATGCTGATAAAATAATCCTGCCCATTTTTTCGGGTCTGTCAGAGTTTGGATTGCTCAATAAAATCTTTTGCTCGACAAAACCGTAAGCCAGATGGCAGAAACTCGAAGTGGACATAAAAAAATAAAAAGTCATTGATCCTTTTGATCAACGTTACCAATTCTTACACAATGTGCACATCTGAAAACATGTCTTTCCCCAGGTGTAAAAGCATAAAAATGGATTTTCAGGTTAGCAGATGTGCAAACGTTCTGATTTTAATGATGTTTTTGTGTAAAGACTGCAAATGAAGCAAACTGAAAGAAGCCAAGCTTTCTTTGCGTTAACTGGCTTGACAAAACCTAAAAACCTAGACGGAGATAATGAGGATCACGACGATGGTTATCAGCTTTCTCTGTTAACTCAGGCTTTCTGCTTCAGTCTCCGTGCTTCAGGCTGCATAAGAAGGAGCCATTTGAAGGTCTTCTTCTTCACAAAACAGATCAATTGAGTGCTGACTACTCCAATCAGAGACATTACCAGGGGAATGGGTGATAGAGATCTATGCAGAATATTACAGTGTAACAGTAAAATGCAACACTGGTGCTGCAAAAAAGGTGAAAGAGAGTAATGCTGCAGATTAGTCGTGAATTCATGATCATTGCAAGCTCAACCAGTTAAATAAATATAAATTCTTGAGTTCATTCATTCATTTATTTTACTGCTAGGCTCTGCAGTTTATTTCTAGCTCTGAAACCTTTATCTGTATGCATGTAAACATTAAATGTCACTCAGTGTGTTCGATATAACTCTGCCTAACAAAGAAGATGTAAAAAAACAATAAAAACTGTTGCTTTAGTTTGTCACCAGATCCAAGTAAAATTAAGTTTACTGATTGATAATTAATAAACAGCCTACAAACATAACTTATAAATTTGGAAATCAGAGCTGTAGATCAGGTCAAAACATAAAAACAAAAATCATTAAGTATTTTCTGCATCACCAGCTGAATGACTGCGAATCCTCTGATAAAGCAAACCACAGTTTGCACTGCTGTAACTTCAGTCAGCGGTACCAATAACATCAACGAGTGGTATATATAAGCTGGAATTCCATCAGCAGAGAACGTATATCGCACTTGGTGCACACTGAAAAATGGCACTGAGAGTCAATTTTAAACTCAGACTCTGAACATAGCCTGAACCTATATGCTACCATGACGATCTAACACCTTTAGCGACTCAGACTTTAAGCTCACCAGAGCTCGCTAACGCGCTAATACCCCCCCCCATAACCCGCTACCCATTTCTGCTAGTTACAGCTAGTGTAACACCTGTGTCCTAGGTTAAACCGTCTATGGCCGAGATGCATTGTGGGTAAACTAGATGAAAATCAACAGTGTGGAAATTAGAGTATCTGAGATGGCCACATGAGACCAGCTCCAAAAGAAAGTCAATCCCCACAGACTACCAAAATTACCCAACATCACAGCAGGAATAAACATGTTTACAGTCAGGTACAATAATGGTTTTGGTTTCTCTTAGTCATTTTCTCATTTGTGCAAATCTGTGGGTTCTGTGGGTGGGACTGGGATATTTAACTCCCCAGTCTGAATTGGACAAAGGCTTAAAATTTACATCACCATGGACACAGCAAAGCGTAGTCGGTGAACTGGACCTTCAGCAGTGTTTGCGATGTTGGCGTCTTCTGGACCGTTTTTACTTAAATCAGATACCAAATAAAATAAGAAGGTTAATTATGCTGACAGGTCGGCCAAGAAGTCTGTGCTCAGTTTTCAGCGAGCGTAAGCTGCTGAGTCAGCACTTCACCCTGTCACTCATGCAAAAGTCAAAAATGAAACTCTAGACTGTAAAATGGGAGCTTCCCAACCAACGAGACCAGCTTCTATATAAAGTCTACGATGCAGAATTCATATAAAAGAAGTAAACAGCTTTAGGTGTGCTAGGTTACTCTTGGTACAGCCTCTCAGGGCACTTGGATGCATTTATAGTCTGATTTACTGATTAAAAAAAGGAACACTACACTAGTGTTAAAATCCCTTTAATGCTGTTTCCAGTGAGGGTTTCACAGGGCTGCATTCCTATTTTATTTAGGCCGCATTAGAATACCAGTTTAATTATGGTATTTGAGAGCAAAATGCAAAAATATGTAAATGGAGCCTGAATGAATTAACAAGCGACTGTAGGTGGCATCCGTAATAAGTGTAAACGTTAATATAGCAACAGGCTTTTGAAGCTCGTGCACATTTTAACCATGTTGTTCACGATTTGAGGCAGCTGTGGCGGCTGTTGGTGTAAAAAGCACTGTGAGTGCTCATTGAGAGTAGACGAGTGCTGTATAAATAGTAATCCATTTAATTTACATTTTTAAAAACAGTGCAAAGGGAAGGGATTGTCACGTGGAAGCCCCGTGACCTCTGAAGAGGCAACAGGCTGTTGGTTGCTTGGTCACAACAGTCACTTTCCCACACCGTGCCCGTAATCAGCACAGATTAAAGGTTAAACCCTTTTTATTTAGTTGCTTACGTGTTGCTGTCAAGGTTACGTGCAGTTCTGAAGAGAGAGAGAAATATTGAAGTTTTAACTTTTGCCCCTTGAAAGCCTTGAAGTAACTCTTGAAGGTATTTTTCTGAACTGAGCAATTTCTGCTTCGAGAACAAAATGACTGGGTCAGTGAGGTGGCCTCTGTCTGTGCAGCTATCATCAACCCACATCTTTATTGATATACACTGAGGTGTCAAAACTCGTCATGGAGGCTACAAATGAGGTCGTAAAATGACATCTTTATGGAGGGAAAGAGTTAACATTTGGCAGCACGGTGGCTCAGTGGTGCGGGCCCTTCACGTCCTTCATGTTCTCACCTCTCCTCAAGACTGTACTCTAACCTTTAAACAACCCTTTGAACTACTCCATACCCAGCTGGACTCCTTTTACCCAAGCAAGTCAGCTAAGATGCTGCAAGTGTGGCATGAAGGGAGTTGTTTGGGGAAGGTGTTGGAATGCCTAGTAATGTCTACACTCTAAAGAAGCTGCACTGATCTGCTCCTGTGAATAAAAAAAAAAAGGGGGAATGAAAGGACACTTGACCTGCACAACAGCACACAGGCCCTTATTACTCCCTCCAGGCAACGCTCACATGTAGCACTGAATCAATCGCGTCAAGCCGGCATCCAGTCTGTTTGATAAGGTCACAATTAGAAGGAATCTAATCCAGTGCACTGCTTTAGCACATTAGTATTGGTCAGGAGGAGCAGGGCACACAGAGACACTACGCCAAAGAGAAAAAACCCCCAAAACTGCTCGATCAATCAATCTGGTGCGTAGCGTTCACTCCCTGAGCAGAGGTCAATGAAAAACAGAAAGGGACGCAGACACACAAACCTACTTATCCTCCTGCAACAGGGGACACGGCCAAGTGTCGGACCTGTGCATCCAGCAGCCCAGATCAGGGGCGCAATTTCCAGGGGGGTTAGGGGGGTTATGACCCACCCCCAATAATCAGACCCAACCAATATAACCCCGCCCCCCCCAATAAAATTATGAATTATCTTGCATAAATAGGCAGTTGATTTTCTTTACTCATTTCAGGTATTACAAGGAAAATAGTTGCATGTTTAATCATCTAGGAATTTACCCAGATTTATTTATTTATTTAGACAGAGATCTTGATCCCCCAGATACTTCATTAGTAAGTGCCGCACACTCACAAACACACATCTTAACTCAGGTGTTTGTACTTATTTGTATTTTGCCTAAAAAAAACAAAACTTTCTAGCTGAATGTCAGGCGCCCTATCACTGACAGGAAGAAGGGAAAAAGTGCAAAAAAAAAGGGATATAAAGAAATGGATGAGAAGAAGCCTGATTGGAAACAGCGTGGTGGCATGAAATTAACAGCTCTTCCCCGAGGACACGCGGTGCTGGACATGTTACAGGTGAAGGCGCTGAACGCCTTTAAGCCCACTCTGCGACAATTAGAAGCAAAGTTGAACCGGAGGCTGAGGAAGAACAAGGGCAGCGCTGCTCAGTCTTCCTTCCTCCTACATCCCTCTGTGCTCTGATGAAATGGGTTGTAAAAATGCTGCAGGCTTGCTTTCTTCATTTTTCTTTTTTTTTCCTCTCTCCGTAGAGGCTTACGATTTCCACCAGCCACGGCTTTAAATATTTTTGTGTGACAATGAAAATTAAATCATCTCTTGCATTTCACCCCCCCCTCCACCTCACTTCCTCTTCCTTTGATGGCGCCTTATTTTCCAAATCCGGCAGCAGATATTCTCATTTCGTGCGCTCGTCCAGTGGGGTTAGTAAAACACAAGAGGGATTTGAATATCACAAAAGGGGCTCAGCGAGCAAATGAAGAAGTTGTTTACAAGTATTGATCCAGAAAGAGCTGGATGAGAGCAGTGCCATTATAAGTCATTATCACGGCAGGGTTTTATTAGCCCCTTGCTGTTTCTCCTGTCAGGAGGAGGAGAAAAATGAAGCCCCGCTAACTCTGCAGAGGAGAAGCAAGGAAACTGACACCTGCTGTCACGTGTTTACAACCACAGGCTCAGTCGTCTGTCAGAAGCCCACAGGATTAACCAAGTATGCCCCGGTTTTTACACCTCCGGTCTAAATTTGTTAGTGTACCATTTAATATCATTTAAAAAAAGGAGTGTGATGAGTAAAGGACAGATTATTTCTGAAGATCGGCATGAGGAAAAGTCACATCAGTACATGTTAGCATGTTAGGGATGTTAGCGTAATTACAGGTGAACAGAAAAAGTTAATGGAAATGGAGGCAAAGTTCAAAGAAAAACCTCAATATATCCATGTTGTAAATGTAGTGGGACAAACCTATTCTTTGAGATTAAAGTGACAAAGTTAAGGGGAAAATTGTATATAAACAGATTTTAAAAGGTACCAGCAATGTAGACATATTTTATTTTATTAAGGAGCTGCAACAGAGTGAAGCCAGGCTGCTTCTGATGAACAAGAATCTGTGTTTATATTTCGGAAAAGTCCCAAAACATGACGTCTTTTCAATCAGCATATCCATTAGAGCCCGACTGATTTATTAGTGAGCCAATATTATCGACTGATATTAGCTATGTTTAGCAAAGAAGAAATGAAAGAAACACCCTTCATGTTATGAGTGTTGATGTTGCAAAGTTTGGCCACCAGAGGGCACCTTTCCGCTCCAAGCCCGAGTTAATTAATAAATCATGCTATAATGATCTAAGGTGTGGGTGTACGACTCCTCCTAGACATGTTAATCAATCTGGATGAAACTTGCTATAATAACTGCCTAGGTTACCAGGATTAACAATATCTATATCTATATCTATAACTCAGATCCTTACTAATTATATCTATTTGGTAGCCGATCTGTAAACAAACTACGACATTACGTCTATAAATTGTGCTGTGCAATTTTTAGCACAGTGGGACTTCTGGGGTAAGTGGAATGTGTTGCCATGCATATTTGTCTCATGCAATGAATATGTAGCTCGCAAAGAAGAAGAAAAAAAATGTAGTTATTATTCATTTGTTTGATGTTTATGAAGAGCCGTTTCTCTCCATCTTTCCACATACAGTGATATAATGAGGATTAAAAGAATAACATGTCTGTGTTTTAATACATGAGCCATTTTTGCTAGTACACATACCAAATGTTAAAATCTGCTCATGTGTTGAGCGGCTGATATATCAGAACAACCGATTTTTAAACCAGCAAATATCATTATTGGTCTTAAAAAAAACTATTCATTAGTAGTGATTATGAGCTAAAGTCCCAACTATTTTCTTGCCACTGTGTCTGATTTACTTACTTAATAAAATAAATACTGCTTATTTCAAGCTTTTTTTTTTGTCAAATCATGATTTTTCCTTCTACTAAATTTACACATTTCACCTTAAATGACCTTAAACATGTCGTTAAACATCATCTCTCAGGGTCAGTGTTCACTTCCATTTTAATTAAATAATATCTCAGCAGCTGTCAGTCACACCTCCCCTCGTCAAAATGAGCTCGGTCGATATAACATGACCGGCAGGCTTTCCGCGTCGCGTGATGTTCAAAGCCAATTTTGTCACGTTGAGTGAGCTGACACCTTTCCCCGGGAGTGACGCCGGAAAATATGAAGACGGTCAGGAGGGAAGAGCCTGAGAGGAGGTGGGGAGGGAGTACTGGGGACGGGCCAGCCGAGCGGAGTGACGGGGCGGTAGTAGAGTGGGTTGCTCTTCTAGAACAGCCTCCAATTACATCCAGGGTGTGAAACCGTCCATAACACCCCGATTAGCCTGTCTGTCATCCTGCTCCGGCAGCAAAGGCAGAGCCGGCTCCGGTTGCTGCTGCGTGCTCCACTTTGCAGGAACACATTTCCTGTCGCACAAAGTGCACGCCAGGGGCCATAAATCCTCAGCCTCAATCAGAGCCTGCTTCTAACAATACAGCAAAAAGCCCAGTATGACCATTAGTACACTCTGCCTCCCTGTCTCCCATAACAAATCCATCCCTGACACCTATGCCCATCCCTTCAGCGGGCTCCTCTCCATTAGCTGCTCAAATGGCACGTATCAGAGAGTGACTGAGCAGGCAGGTCCGGGCGATAGGCGCTACTGGCTGCTTGTGGTAGCAGATGCCAAGGTGCAGAGTGAAAGCAAATGACTTATGCACCCTCCCCCCTTTAGGGAAGCTAAAAACAGAGATGCATGGTGTCAGGGAGAGTTCAAAGGGAATCGCAGTGGCATAGCCAAAGAAAGGACGAGAAGAGATGAAGAGAAGCTGGAACTGACACGTTCAGGAGGTTCAGGTTTGCACCTGGAGCCGTGGCAAGAAACGGGTCTAGTTCAGCGCTGCCAACGCGTCACCAATTAACTTTAGAAAGGAAGCCACCGTTTGGTGTCGAGTGATTCACAGACACCGGCTGACACCCTCTTGACAAACACGTAGGAGTAAAGGGAGACATAAAAAGAGTGACGATTCAAACCCAACTGCGGCTCGATCTCCAACATAAGCAGCAGGATGAGGAGACAGAGGCAGGCCGGCTCAGAAAGCTATCAGGCTGTCTAATTAAAGTCTGCGAGGGCGTGCGTGAGGACAGGGTAGCGGTGCCTGACCGATGTCCTTCCAAGAGCAAATTCCTGACCACGTCCCCCTGTTCCCTGAGCGCTGGAGTGTAAGGGTGGGCTGTGAGTGCCCGGCATAACAATCAAAGTCAAATTCAAAGGCGGGCCCCGCAGCGATGGGCTACGGCAACAAATGAATGCTTAAACGTCTCGCGTCAGCTCTGCAAACACGCCGACAATGAGCGCGAGGCTTCCTTCTTCTGCATTCAACAGCATCTCTCTTCTCTCTTCAGAGCTCATCACAGAGCCGCTTGTGTCTGGAACTGAATATCACCACGCAACAGATGGAAATTGAATTCCTTTAATCAGGGTGAGTAACGGCCAGCAAAAAAAAAGAAGAAAAAAGCGATGATGCCGATGGGGGAAAGAAAAAAGACAAAAAGAAAGTCTTTGAGCATGTGCCCTGCTGGGAGACACGCAACCCTCACATGGCCTGCAGGGCAGAGAGCTGAAGAGGTCTTTTTGTTTTGTCTCCAGTTACAAGGGCCATGAGGTGACACCCTAATAAGAAATGTGTCTGTTTCCACAGCCCTCACTATCTAACCCTAGAATGAAACTGCCACATATAGCTGCGCGGCCACGGCTCGGTTCTGATTGATCTAAAAACCTTTAAAACGAGCATAGAAGCTGTTGAAAAGCCGAAACTCTCCACGATGAAAACTCCATGTTTATGAATATTCTCCCCGAGGAAAATACGTTTAGCGTGGCTTCAATTTATAAAGCAAGGTAGCAAGGACAGGCACAAATAATGATGCACTCAGCTATGTAATGAACATGCTTTCAGCCAGAAAAGATGGGAGAAGAAGAAAGTGCTCCTGAAAGTGAAAGGCACCGCTATCCATTCATCAAGACATTTCCAACAAAATAAGGAGGCACTCACAGTTTTGACAAATAAAAATTATTCTACTGTGTTGTGAACCCAGCAACGATTTACACTTACATCTTTGTCACCATCAGTCATTTTTAGCCCGAGATTCTCTCTGGTTCAAGGCGATTTAAAAAAACCTCCAAAAAAACATGTCGTTTGGCTTTCGCTTTTAACCACCTCATTGCATTTTCTCAACTTCTGGAGAGGATCCAGTCCCTGCTGAATTAAATCTGGGCGCTTGTCTCCTGTTAGGGAAACATTACTCCTGATTTTCAGTCTCAAACCTGAGAACAAAGCAGAGTGATATTCTTCAAGGTCAGGCGTGAACTGAGAGGAAATTAATGACAACTCTGACGGGGAGAGTGAAGCCTTGGATGCTTCTCTGTGTGGCTCTTTATTACAGAAACTTTATTTTCATCCATCCATCCCTGTACGTCCCGTCTGCGTTACCGCTGACCCGCTCGGCAGCCGAGCCGGTGAGAAGCCGGAGCGAGGAATCCTGTCAGAATAATGGATCGGGGCCCACAGCGGGACACACAGCTGCACAACAGCATGTTTGTGATTCAGGAAGCTCCTCTAAGTGAAACCTTGGGATGAAGATTAGCTTGGAAACAAATCACAGCTTGTCCGCCCTGCGGGTGGTGTCTAATGGGAGAAATGATTCAACCTGGATGCCGCGTAATTCGATCCCACGCTGTGAGGAGCATGTTTCCGTTACTCAATCCCACAAAAATTTCACAGTGAACAAGTAATAGCGTGACACGGCACGGTCACATAGATCTTCATCTTTTCAAACATCCCCCCCTGCACCCTCCATCTGCATCTAAAACTCATTTGTGATATTCAGTTAGATTTAGACCCCACCTTCTTTTTTCATTGTCGCACAGATGCATCTGTAACAGGCGTACCTGGTAATGTGACCGGCCCCCTGGCTGTCTGTCAGCACATGAAAGCATCAGTCACAACTATTTGGCTATGCAGCACATAATTCAGAGCTCCGTTATACAGACGTCCACCGAGTCCAGTCATCCATCAGACCGCTTTTTGCCAAGTCAACAGATTCTCGTGGTGGTGGGCGGTCAGGGAAAAGGCCTCTCAGGTTGTGTTTCAGCTTTGACTGTGTGTGTGTGTGCGTGCGCGCGTGTTTGGGTTTTCCCGGGGTGTAAAGTATAGCTCTTTACAGCAGCAGTAAACTATGTCACAGACCAATATAGCCATCTATCCCTGCAGGACTCCTGATTGTTCCAACATGGGAAATCTCAGCTTTGTTCAATTAAGATTAAGCCTCCGCTAAGGAGGTCATGGTTTTTGGTTTGCATACATGCGTGTCATTCTGCCTGTATACACGATAGCTCGAAAACTTTTGAACAATTGCATTAAATCTTTGTAGGAGTGTAGAGTGAGCTTATGTTCACAGTCCATTAAAAGTTAGCTTACATTCACCAAGGTCTTCAAGGTCAACTTAATGATTTATTGGTTAAAAATTGGCAACAAGCCTTATAGCTTAGAAACTATGATTGAAGAAGTGTGGTGTGTGCTGTCCACATATGGAAAGTACCATATATCATGCTGCATTTGACCTCTGACCTCCCTTTAAGGTCAACAGATACATTTGAAGGTCAAAGTGATTAAACAGTCCTATAGGACTATTTAAAAAGACGTTTCTTACTGTCACTGAATTGGAATGATTCTAATTATCATTTTATTTTATTATGACTTTGTTAATTACATTACAGTAACAGGTAATAACTGTTTAAATACACAACAATTTGAATATGTCTACAGTGTTACTGAATGAGTTTTCTTTTGGAAAACAAAATAAAGTAGTGATCAAAAACTGTTTTCACTTGATATTTATGACTAAACACTAATAATAAGTGCTGCATGTCTATAATGTCCACACATATGAAAAATAATTGCCCCCAAAATTATGTCAAGTGTATTAAAATGGGTAAAAAAAAAAAGAGCAAATAACAAAAGCCTGCACATTGCTTGAGTTTTTAGTACACTACAAACATCTTAGAGCTCAAAGAAAAATAAAGAATATATAAAATAGAACACTATTACCTTAAAAGTAAATAGCACAGGGAGAGTGAGCTGCCTTGGCAGATGTTAGCATCCTCTGAGTGCTTCTTGTTTATAACCTGGCCAGGATGCCTTCCAACATCAACTCATCTGATAATATCTAACAATTAATCATTTGCCCTAAAGGTGGACCTATTACGCCTTTCTTTTTTTTCCAGACACATAAATACTGCTGCGGTGCTAAACACGTTTAAACACAGAGGTCAGTATATGTGAAAGTAATCCCAGTAAGCCAAAAGCTCAGGCTTCAGACAGTTTTTATCCTACTCTTTGATCTATGTGATGTCAGCGAGAAGAGATATCCCTCTTATGGGTATCACAGCTCTGGCTGTGAGCACAGAAGCTCCACCCACCAACAAACCTGTTTATGAAGGGCAGCCAATCAGAGAAACGTTTTCTCAAAGAGGAGCTAGAACAGTCTGTTTCAGACACCAGAAGAGTCTCTTCCACTTACTCGAGCACCTACTCGACTTGGTTTCGTTCTTTTTCCATTACAATTGAGTACCATCAAATGTGCGTGACGCCACATTTTCTACTCAGCTCGCTTGGAACCCCGGCCGAGCAGGTAGTAAAAAAGAACCTGATACCAGGTACTATCACCAAATGGAAAACCCTAAACACTGAGTCGAGTTGAGCTGACTATGTACTAATGGAATCATGCAAATCTACTGTAGTAGAGTCCAAAGTATAAACACAAAATGAAGTGAGTATAATAGGTCCACTTTCATATCCAGGATTTGAGGCTGTCAACATCTAATTAGTAGATTTTTTTTTTTTTTTTTAAATCCAAGCAGATTGTTGTGGTCTGCAGCAGATGTCATATAATCTCATTAATAAAGTGAATTCCAAAAAAGTCCCCTAACACACACACACACACACATACATATGTTTCCAAAGACAAGCGATATAAATATGAAACTACAATATTTTTTATTTTACACCTTCAGCCTGCCAAGCTAAGGTAGTGCTGATAAAGCTACTTTCAGCTGCTGTTAGTCACCAGGAGTCACCTCCGAGAGATTTGTGCCTCTCCTGGGACTGAACCAGGAATCTCACTCATTGGACAAATGCGTAAACCTCTACACTACAGAACCACTTAGCCAGTGCTGGTTATGACCACAAAAAACAACAAAGAAAAATACTGACAGCTTTGACTATCAACAAGGCTGAAATAACATCCTTCCCAGGGTAACAGCTGCATGACGTTCTCTCTCAGAGGACTGTGTTTAAATTCTGAGGTCAGCCTGGGCTGACAAATGGTAAACGGCCTGCTTCTTACAAAGCACGTTTCTACTCTGTGTGAGCACTTCTTAAACAACATGACTCATTTACCCACTCACACACTGGAAGAGCCAGAGATTGAACCACCGGCATTCTGATAGATAGACCACCTCCTCTAGTCAGTAACACAAAGGAGACGTGACCACAGAGCATGTGCCATAAAACACGTGACCGGCATACACACATAATGATCAGTATATTACTCAGTTTCCCAAAGCAAAGGCGACGCACTCAAATGATTCTTCTCTGCCCAGAAATCAAAGCAGAAAATATTCAGGTGGCTTCATGAGTCGATCCACTCATTGGTAAACCTGCTGCTCACTAGTGGAATTGGAGCTGATTTCGAAAAACCCACAGATGTTCGAACTGCTGTTACACAAGTGTTAAAGAAAGAAAAAAAAAAGAAAAAAAAAACACCTCTCATTTGAGAAGGTGAAATGGAATTCTTGCCTGAAAATACATCTTAATTTACTACATATAAGTGAGGATTTGCTGGTAACCCACAGCTCTGGGATGTTACATGGGCCATATTTTACCTTCTGAACAACTGACTGATGAAGGTTGCAGTTGTGTATTTACTGTTAAATGCTGTCATTGCCATCCTGACATGGCTGTTTTTGACCCGGAAACCATCTCTTGAATATATAGAGGATACATCTGAATATTTAGCTTGCACACATTTCCCAGGACAGCTCCAGCTGACTTAATTCTAAACTGCTGAACTATAAACACATCTGGGAGAGCAGGGATGCAATGATAAATCTGATGAGTGATGCTGGCGTATCACCAAAGAAGACCGAGATCAATTTTGCCCAATAAAAAAAAAGAAAAAAGAAAAAAAATGTGATGAAGATCTGAAACCTGGATTTCCCCTGTTCCCTAGCAGAGGAGGGAACAAAAAACAGAAAAAAATATCTGTATTGTCTTAAACTGTTATTTTGCAGATCTCTATGGGCCCTGAGTTGAAGAATATGCGCGCCCCTTCCAAGAATTTCAAAGTCTAAGAGACATTTTTTCAAACTTTTAGTAATAACATTAGTGATTTCTCCACTCCATCAAAGCAGAAAGAGGTAGGAATTTAGAAAAGCCGCTCTCACCCGAGGGGAGAAGTGAACATGCTTTATGGAGTAAAAAAAGGTCACAGCTCACGCCTCTACTTAACCCAGTCTGCCACTTCACCTCGCTTACTACCCAGACCTTTTTCCCTCTTTATAGAACTCTCTAATACTCCTATGATGTGGTCTGAACAGACCTGTAATGGGACAGGGTCCCTTGTCGTGGGCTAGACTTTCTAAAATCAGCTCAGAGGAGGTGTGGGAGTCTTGCTCCCTCTCAGACCACTTAAACTTCAAAATAGTGAAATGTTATTACAGATTTCTTTGTATAAGGATGCCAAAGAGATTTTTTCTTCACCAGTTTTAACTGTAAGCTGCGTGACTGAGCCAGCCCATGCGCCATCAGGACCCCAAACCGCCTCGCCTGGATTGAATTCATTCCTGCCATCACCTCTGCCACAGAATTACACCTGTGCTTTTCCCCGCTGTCACATGTCAAAAGGTCCCCCGGCTGTCTTCCCTTCAAATAGATGTGGTGTGAACCCCTGAGGTACGCTGGCTGCACTCTCACAGTGTCTGCATGGCTTTAAAAAAAAAAAATCCCCAAAGTGGAAGCACCAGAGAGATAATCCTCCAATGTCCCAGATCTTTACTGGGACTGAGCCCCTGGTGGGAGCCAGCGAGGGGAATTGAAGGCAGCGGCGGCCACGTTTCAATCAGAGGAAAGAGTTTGGTGATGGGGGCATGAGAGGATTTGCAGCAGTGCGGTGTCCCCCATGAATACAAAATATTACTAGGAAGTACTTTAAGCGAAGAGCTGCTTTCTGCCCTGTGAACACTGGGATATATTCCTCACTCACCGCCCTGGCCTTACAGCCTGGCTCGAGCACCATCACGACCCAGGCGCAGTTTACGGCCACATCTTTCTAAATTAGCTGATGATTCCTCTGACAGAGAGCTGGGGGATTTACACATTTAAGTCATTTCCCAGGGAGAAGAAATCTCTGCTGATTATCTGTGTTTGATTAAAAAAAAAGTAAAGTCGGGAATCTTGGATCTCTAGCTGGACTTCTGGAAACTCTGAAGGTCAATTTTCATCACTTGCATCAACTCCAACAATGGAAAGGCCAAATCATAAGGGCAGAGAATACCTGTCAGGTTAACCTCCAATGAAAACAATACTGTGTAAACACCATTATGCATCAAGTCAGGGACAAAAAGCGCCCCAGTCTTCTGTCTCACGCTGCACTGCATAAAATGAGATGAGAGGTTGACTCAATTTGCATGCACTGCTTTTACTGCACATACTCGGAGTCGTTCAATATTTTTGCCTCACAGTCATGCAAAGTTCAGCAGGACAGCTCCCAGATACGAAAACACGTCCTGACTGTGAACCTTTGTCTGGACCATGTGAAGCATATGTGCTGGAAGCTCTGATTGACCCAAATGCAAAACAAAGGTGATGCCCACATCTATACAGGGACCTCACTCTCACACACAGGCCTGCAGTGGTCCCTGACAGGACGGGATCAGAGGATCGGAGGGCCCCGTAAACTTACCGAGCTTTCCCCGGGACTCCTCCAGCTTCTGGATCTGGTTCTCCAGGAAGAACATGGCCACTGCGAACGCCAGCAGCGCCAGAAGCTGCAACTTGGGCGGCATCATGACTCTGAGCAGCCCCATCAAATCATCCAGAGATAGATGATGGTCAGTCCATGCTCAGAGGAAGAGGAGGAGACACCGAAAACACACACACAGCAGCGACGATGGTGGTTACAAAGCGGCTGAGAGTGTGTGCATGGCCCTCTCTCTCTCTCTCGCTCTCCGTGTGTGTGGATATCTCCCAGCGTTCAGATCCTGTGGTTACCTCAAACGCGACGTGTTCAAACTCGGTTTGGTTATTTCATTCTGTTAAATCTCGACAGAGCGGGAGGAGGGGTCGTGAAGCCCTAGAGATTTCTCCAGAGTGCGTTTTTGTCCCTCCGGGATGTGTTCGCGATGGCACCAGCCGCTGTCGCCTGCGTCCCCCACACAGAGCTGTCCCGTCCCATCCAGTGTGTTCACAGCCGCACCACGGACACACTGTTACTACCACTCAGGCCATTGGGTGTATTAACAGTCCACCACACAGCAGAGACCTCCCATTCGTCGACTCTCTCTGCCTTTTCCTCTCGGATTGGACCGTTTTCCGTTGTGGGACCCGGAATTGGACACCAGGGGTCGCACTTCCATTAGCAACCATGAAATGACCGGGGCGAGGAAGAATTTTTTTTAGGTTGGCTTGGTTTATGCCAAAATACAAAAAAACATAAAATTAAAAAGAAATATTATTTTTACTTCAAATATTTACACAATATGCTTACTAAGCTTTTTGTAGGTATTTTATCATTAAAGGTTAAAATTTTTAAGTCAGAAATGATTATCACTAACGTTTATCAGACAGGCGCAACCACGGACCGACCTTCAGTGGAATAAAGAGGTCCTAATAGTAGTTTTCGCTAACAAAGCAGGCTCCAAAATGTCGGGAGAGGTGTATCTCCTGTGGCTCCTGTCGCTGTTACAGACGGTGAGTTTATTAACTGTGAGAAATGGCAGCTCTGGCCGCTGTCACAGCTGCTTACAGTGAGTGTGAGCGGCTGCGGGGCTGATTGCTGGCGATCGTTAGGTTCAGCTTTTAATGAGCCACATCCTGCTGCACCCGGAGCTTCAAACTGACGTGGCTTATCCTGAAAACAGCACCGAGCCCCGGGGGAAGTGATACCTTTATAATGTGCTTGTTAGATTTTTGCTACTCATTATGTAGTTACTTTTTCGAGTCTTGTGTATTTTAAGGAGAAAGTCGATGACAAAGAGAAGACTTCCTGTGTACTAAATTTACTGTACCTGAGCGCTTCTCAGTGCCGGTGTCGTGCTGAAAAGTGATTGGTAGTATTTAAACTGTTGTAAATGATTTATTTTCTATCAAACATACATCTTATAAATGATATGCAGTCGTTTTGAGCTACAAAGAATATTTCTGTCACAAGGTAGAATCTGCAAGTTTTTACGTGCTCTTTATTTAGGTAAAAAAAAAAAAAAAAAAAAAAAAGCATCATTGACATTAACAGTGTCTTTTTCTTTGTAGAGAGTGAGATGTAGCCAAGATGGCAGCACAAATAGCAAGAAATATAACATCATATTTCTATAACGATATTAAAAATGACTGGATTGGTTATAATGTCGATCATAGAGTGGGTACAATAAAGCCGGGTCATAAAGATGCTTGTGGAACAGGTCATTTTATATATAACTTCCTTCATAAACCCTGTTGACTACAGTCTATTGAATAATATAAGCAAAAGCCTTTGACATAAAAACACACAGAATCATTGGAAATTACAATTGTTTGCACTACAACAGTTTAAAATCTTGTAGTTTATTTAGAAGATAACCTTTCGTGCTAAAGTTAGAGGGAGACAATCATCAGAATGAGATCTTCCTCGACGCAAATATGAAAGTGTTTGTGGGGTGATCAAATGTAAGAGGACACTGATGCGAAAGCGAATCACGTTTTCCTGCCGGTGGTGTCTTCAAGGATAGCTGACAAAGTTGATTAACAAACAGCAGCCCGGTGGTCTGTTATTCACAGGCTGACTCAGGCAATCTAACCCTGAAATCCTCCTCCGCAACAGACTTTTGCTACTTCAGATTATTGTTATGTGTTTTAAACTGGTGTGTTAGGATCTTTTGGGAATCTTGCATACAGAATCAAAGGCATCTGGCTTATGAAATGCGTGATTTTATGTTTGTTTCTGTTAGAGTAAATATACATCATTTACAGTTTAAAATTATTCTTATTTTATCTTATACTGGGGGCTTGGTGGAGAACCCAGTTCATCCTTTGATGATAAAAGCCCGTCCTTTAAGCTAGCTTTCTTCTGATTGGCTGCCCCTCATAGACAAAATGTTTAATCAGCTGGTAGGTGAGCTGCTGTGCTCATAGCCAGAGCTGCTTGCCTGAGACGACCATGTTAGGGCATCCTTGCTTTATGACAGCATACCGAGCCAATAATGGAGAAAAAAACCAAACAAACAGAGTGTTTGGAGCAGTGTGAAGCCTGAGCTTGAAAGTACCACACACACTGTCAGGTTAGGTGGTACTCTCTGTCACGTTAAGGAGACATACAGAAATATAGCATGGTGCAAAATCATGTGACATAATTTTGCACTATGTAGGAGCTGACAGTGGGTATAAGAGTTTCTGGCAGAGTTTCCCGTCCATTTCAGGATTCAGTTTAATATTTTATTAGTCGTTTTTAGGAGTCTCAATGGTCTGACGCCCACTTAACTGAACTTTTGAGACCCTACACTTCTGTCAGAGCACTGAAGTCTACAAACCATCTGCTCTTGGATATTTCTAGATCCAGGATTAAAAGCAGAGGCGATAGAACCTTTTCACTGTTGGTTCCTAATCTTTCCAACAACTTACCTTTTCACAAAAGAGCTGCCTGCTCTCCCTATCATTTTCAAACGCTTTTAAAAACCCATTTGTTCTTGCTTGTACCCTGGCTTTTATTCTGCAAACAGTCTTATGTACTTGTTTTATTAGATTTTTGGTGTGTACACATTGTTGGTTTAGTGACTGTTAAGTATAGTGTATATTTTGTGTAACCTGTACAGCACTATAGCACATTTTAAATAACTGAGGTTATTTCACTATACAAATATTACACAGATAACTCAATGTTCCCTGAGTGACAGTAGTATTAATACCCAAGGTACTCATTTAGAGTGTACTTTGGATAAAAGCTACAAATTATAATTGGTGAAGTATATACTTGGGTTTTACTCAATAATATAATTCAGCGTTGCCTAGAATAATAATTAATAATATTTTTTCCAGTTGCACTGATATCTAAATTTGTTTTGAGATTGCATAATTGTCTTAGTACTCTAAAATCTTACACGACAACCTACTTATTAGTTGCTAATTTGAACTTTTTAGTTGTAGTTGTGCTGTTGGAACCTAACACCTCTGCCCTTTATGAAAACGTTTGTTTCTTTGTCCTTTTACCTCCCTTCAGCTGTCGGCATACGGTGCCGATCTTTCGTCTGAGGCTTGCAGGGAGCTGGGTTTCTCCAGCAACCTGCTGTGCAGTTCCTGTGACCTGCTCGGGGAGTTCAGCCTCGCCAAGCTCCAGCCTAATTGTCGGCAGTGCTGCCAGCAGGAGGCCCAGATGGACGGGCGCAAGGTAAAGAGAAAAACGGAGTGCTCACGGATCGGGTCGACAGAAAGCGTGGAGTGTGATACAAGGACATTCAATCAGAGTAGATGAAGTGTAACCAGAACCAAGGTTAAATAAAGAGCATACAGTGAAATTATAAATTCAGGTTTTCTTAACTGTGGGGTCTTGAGCTATGAATGAATGCTTAGTTTTAAAGAAGACATTTTGTTCTGTTCCTCAGCTGTTAGCAGAAGGGTTTACAGGACCTCTGTCGAAATGTGTCACGTTTACTGACAGGGTCATGTCCCTCAACGCTCGAACTGCTACTAAAAACAGCCGAGCTTTATCCAGCCTTCCGGTTGACACTGTTTGCAGCTGTGCCACACACAACCTGTTAATAGCTGTCCGTCTCAATCTTTCTCAGATGTTCAAAGTCGAGGCTCCTTAACCTCAGCTCGGGGTCGGCGTGTCAGGTGTTACCCTGTCTGTAAGCAGTGAGGGCAAGTTACTGTATGCTCGCTGCCCCGGATATTACAGCTCGCTTGGGAGGACTCTCTGCTGTGCACTGACTTAAGTGATGGTGGAAAAACAATGTAATTTTTCCTTGATTAAGCAGGGCCCCCAGTGCGTGTGTGTGTGTGTGTGCTTGTGTGTGGTATCCTAGCAACAGCACCTTGGAAATGTGCAGCACACACCTCATTACACCTCTTGATGATAACTGTGTTTCAGACAGACACTTAGAGCAGAGATTACTCCTCTTCGGCGTTGGAGTGAAAATGTCACTTAGAAGAGCAGTTGCCCATCTCTCGCTGCACTCAGAGGTCTCCGATGGAAACGACAGCGTCACTAAGCACATTTTTATCCTCAGACGGTGACAATTATCTGCCTTAAGAATTCCTTTCAGCGTCTCAATTGCCATCAGCGCCGTATTGTTAAAGCCTTCGGACAAATGGCTTACTGCACAGCCCGGTCGATTAGTAAGATTCACTGAGCACGGAAGGGCATTTCGCTTACTCATCTTCGAATGTGCTCTTCTTTGCAGACCACCTGGATGCAGCAGCACTTCAGCTCCTCTGGGTGTGAATGATGTATTACATCTCTGTAGAACAGCTAAACCTTTATGAGAGCCTCTCAGACCTCTGTGGTGCACAATTGATGATGGTAACACTGGAGGCCTTATTTTCTTAACTTTAAAGTGGACTTGTGCTCGTTTCCAGCTCGATTTATTATTAAACTACACTAGAGTACCTTTACGAAATTCTCACTTCCAAATAATCCTCATTTATATACTGCTCAAAAAAGTAAAGGAACTTTTTTTTTTTTTAATCCGAGTATAGCATCAAGTCAGTTAAACTTCTGGGATATTGATCTGCTGTTAAGTTGCTGAAGGGGTTGTTAATCAGCTTCAGCTGCTTTGGTGTTAATGAAATTAAGAGACAGGCAGTTACTCTAGGAGGGCTGGACAGGGCGGTTGATGTCCTTAACCCAGCAGCAGGACAGCTGTCTGCTTCTTTGGGCAAGGAGGAACAGGATAAGCACTGCCAAAGCTCCAAAATGACCTCTAGAGTCAAACAACCAGAGACAGACTTCATGAGGCTGTGTAGTCAAATTGGAACTTTGTGGGTTAAAACATGGATTATACATCATCTGTATATTTCCTGTAAACTTCTAATCTCTTCAGATGAGTTTGTTTATTGGCATTCATAATGATCTATCAAAGCTGACCTCTAAGTCAGCTTATTTGACAGGATAACCATTAGATTAAGACATGCCAGAGGTAAAGTTAAGCTTTTAAACTATGATTCTTTATTTATTTATTCATTTTTGAAATCACTGATTGGGGGGGGGGGGGGGGGGGGGCGGTAGTTAATTAACAACACTTTGAAATGTTAAAATGCTGCAGTAGGTCTGGATAAAGCAATCCATCATTGCTTTCCGCTCCCAACCGAGTCGTGACTTTCCACCGATCTTCTGATCTGCCATGTGTGGTAAAATGAAAAGCTTGGAAATGTAATTTAAGCTGTGCCCGATGGTTTACAGACACACAGAGGAGGACGGGGAGAGAACAGGAGAGGATCTTAGCCTTGCATGCGTAATTTAATTTGCTGCGCGAACCGGCCAACCAGGCCATTTACCACTCTCCTCCTTGAAAACAACACGGAGAGCGTGGCCTTGAAATACTGCTGTGACACTCCAATTTCCTCTAACTTATTGTGTGTTGGTGCTGGAGGTTTGATTACAAGTGAGCCCTGCACAAACCGCCATCCATCAGCCCCACTCCATATGCACAGGCTCACAGCTTAATGACCCCCAAGGAGTCGCCCGGACACATTTATGAATCAGTCTGCCTGAATCAAATTACTCCTTCGGGCAGACAGTCCACCCCCAGCGGAGCTTCGGTCCTCTCAGACTGTGTGCAGGCATTAATGTGTTGGGAGGAAATCTCTCAGACTGCCTCACGTTGTGTTTCTCTCTGTGCAGCTCTACGCTGGAGCCATCCTCGAGGTGTGTGGATGAAAACTGGGGAGGTTCCCTCAAGTCCAAGGTGAGTCCTCAGTTGAGGCATCATTACTTGTTTTGGAACAACAGCTTTAACTGAAACTGATCTTGCTCCTTTGTGTGAGTCTGTCTCTTAATCAGTGGGAGGGACAACAGCACTAAAATGCCAGCAGGACTGTTTTCAAACAGCCTTTTGAAGCATTTGTTTATCCTTTGTCTCTCCCACATGGAGACGTGTGGTTAAACCCAGTATCAGGTTGCAGCGGTGTAGTCGCTTCAGCTCGTGCGCAGACGTCTGGAGCCCCACTTGTGCCATATGTCTGTCGTTTGCTTGCTTCAGCTGTGTCCCTCCTGTGTTTACAACAGTCTCTTCTGCTGTTAAAACTCTATTTCTGGGATGTTTTGCAGTAGTCACTCATTCCAAACCTCTGAGCTAAAATATAAAGAGTTAACTGACTCATTTGTCTCTTTTTCCATTTCCCATCAGCTTTTGTTAGGAGTGAGAAGCCGAAGATGTTCAAGGGTCTTCAGATCAAGGTAGCCACGATGAATCGTGTTGCTAATGTACCAGCATTGTTCGCCACAGTAATTATTCTCAGGAGATGTAAACCAGATTATGCTGATCAAATGAGCCTCTCTTTCTTCTCCCCGCAGTACGTCAGAGGCTCGGATCCTGTACTAAAGCTTTTGGACGACAACGGGAACATTGCTGAAGAACTCAGCATCCTCAAGTGGAACACAGACAGCGTGGAGGAGTTCCTGAGCGAAAAGTTGGACCGAATATAGACAGGAGGCTTTTTTTGTTTTTGTTTTTCATAATTTGGAAGACTTAGTTTCCCCAAATTACAAATAATGATTTATTCACTGCTTGTAATCGAATCTAGCTGTGCAGATAGTTTCCCTGTGAGGTCTGTGCCTCCACCTTCAGGTGAGAGGGATTTTGTTTGTGGTGCTCTGACACATTCGTACAAATAGTCATTCATAACTCGTCTGCGATCAGGCTGCTGCGGTAACAGGTGAACTCTTGCAGCTGTAAATCTGATTTCCCACGTTTTAGTAACCACAAATGAAATTGGTTCATCTCCGTTTTATTAGCTCGTGGCAGAAAAACTCAGGAGACGTGAAAAAATTCATCAAAATCTCTCGCCACGGTTGGGGAATACTAGAAGCAAGTGAGCAGATATGATTTGTATTTTGTGTGAACTGAGATGTCTTAGTTATTTACCAATTTGTACACAACTTGGCCTTGATAGATGGTTTCTGAATCTCTGATCTGTATGACTGTTGGTTTTTTTTGTTTTGTTTTTTTGTATCTGAAAATCACGAGTCATCTGGATTTTACCAAACTGTTCACGTGAGAGTGTTAAACAGGATAATGTGAGAGCTTCAGTTCAGTTTTACTCATTAAGTACCGATCACACATTTAGGTTTGAAACGACCTTGCACATAATGAACTGTATTGTCTGTATGTGGGAATTCCTGTTCCCCTATCTGTCTGTTTGATATTCTTGTACAATTTTTTTTTTAAATAATGCTCAACATTGCGACTGATCGCATTTGTAGTCGGAGTGAACAAATTCTAGATCCTCTCCAAGTGCAGATATCTTTGCAGAGGCACACATTAGTGAAGAGCTCACAGGAAACCAGTTTTGGGATGTGAGATCTGATGTAAATTTGTGTTTTGTTTTTTCTGTATCATCTGCTTTAAAGAGGAACTGGATTTGTTTTTGGGAAGCTTGTTATGTCCAGGTGATGGTCTAAATATGCAACAATAAACAGTCACTGATGATTTTTCTCTCGGTGCTGTGTCCTTTCCATTAGACACTTCCACGCTAAGTCATTTGTAGTCACCAAACATGTGACTGTACTGTGGGTACAGGTTTTAGATTCATAGGTATGACTTTACTGACATCTAGTGGTCATTTATGACATCACATCAGTCATGTGATGCATTGCTGTTTTTAAAAAATGTATTTTATCTTTACAAATTTTGTTCTTATTGAATAGCCTTTTTTGTTATTATAAAACTGTAAAAACTTTTTTTTTTCAGCTGCTATTTTGGGTTTCAGTAGAGATGTGTCCATGTCAACACCAAAAATAAAGATACAGTTACAGATCCATTGATACTGGACTGGATCCAGCTGTCTGATGGTGCTGATGGTTTTGACAGCAGAACCAGTTGAAGATGGGGCACCAGCACAATGTAGGTGGATTTCAGTCAGCCTAGTGGGCAGCCTGAGTCCAGGTGCAGTAAGTTTCTAAGCGCTTAGATATCTGCCTGGTTGCTTGTGTCAGCTTTAAACTTGCCTGGCCTTATTGCAGATCTCCATTTACAACAATACATTTGTTTAGGAAACAGTGATACAGTGGCCTGAATTTACCAGGTCGACCTGTTCTTTGGACTTCTCTGCAAAATATACAGCATTAGTAAAGGTTTCTATACATGCATCATACTTTAAATACCTGTATGTATAGTCAGTAAGTTAATAAATAGATGGTTGGAGCGACCACAACCACTTGGTGCACATATTTCGGAATCACTGTTTTATTTTCAGACAGATAATGATTACACAAAACTCAAGTAAAAAAAAGAAGCTTCAGTTACATGCAGCATCTGAGCATCACATAACCACTGTTATATCCATGTAAAAAAATTAAAAAAATTATATAGCCAAAAACTCTTTCCTTACACCTGCAGCTGGACAGACGTGAGACACTACGAACTTCTATTATCAGAAAATAAAAATGTACAATTGAATGCGTATATGAAGCAAATGAAAATAAATCCCCTTATAAGGCAAACTGAACGTGTAAAGCTGGAAACACATTTCTATAGTAAAGTCAGACTACACGTGTTAACGCTGTGACTGAAGTTACACATACTGTTGCTCTTTCTTGCCTCCCTCTGACCGATGATCCATCACTTCAGTTTTATTGTTGGACTGAGGTTTGTACACAACCCCTGGGTAACTGCAAAGGAAACAAATGGCAGAAAAAAATCTGTTATGAAAACGTTTCTCTTGTAAACGTAAATGAAAAATTGAAGGGAGACGGGTGGTGCATTTGTAGGGAACTGCTCCAGATAAAACTGCAGCAGGAAGTAATTTAAAAACAATCTTTGCATTTTTAAAAGGTTTGCAGTCTCATTAGTTTCTGGCATCGTACATCTATGAGGGGACTTACCGTGGTTTCTCATCCTTTATCATCTCTCTGAAAGCGAGAGACTTCAGGATGCCACCAATGAGCAGAACGCCCCCTCCGATCCAGCCAACGAACAGTGCTGGGCCAAATGTGTAACTGGTAAAAAAAACAAAAAACATGGCATTGCACACACACTATGGAAATTATATGGAGAATAATTACATGCAAGCAAAACAGCATCATACGTGGTTATTCCTACTCCACCCATTCCCATGTTCATCCCCTCTCCCATCATTTCTTGCGTGTAGCTGGTGTAGGTGGACGTCCTGAAACTTTCCACAATTTGATTGGCATACACAGAAGCTCCTGCAATGCCACACACACCTGAGAGAAGGAGAAAGACAGGAGCTCAGTGATTTATTTACCTCTTAGAGGAAGTGTCACACTCTCAGCTTTGTCAAATGCTGCTATAATGACTGTAGTGGATGCTCATATTAAACATGAGGAGTTTTAAATAATACAGGTACAAATAATCCCTTTGGGCCCAGGCCTCAGACTGATCCAAACTGCATTCTGGGAGCCCATATCAGTTTATTTGACCATTAGATCAAATATAGAGTCTGTGCTGTAAATTCCAGATGTCAGATGCAGTTAACTAGAACTTTAAGAATACTTCCTGCAGTTAAAGTTATCTCCTGGATATGATGAATGTCAATACTTCTTTGCAAATACTGCAGTTTCATGAAAGAAATTACTATAGAAATTGTACAAATTAAAGTAAATACAACAAAAGCACGAGATTGTAGGCTGTATAGATTACAGTAGTGTAAAAAAACATCAGTAAAATTATAGCATTTTTGCAGCATTGTCCTGTAAAAATGTAAAATAAATTACAGCATGGTTGCTTTAAATGTTACAGCAACTTGCTGGCAACACTGCTGCAAGTATTTTACTCCAAATTACAGTGTAGCTCAGTATGGTGTCAGTGGATGGGTTTATATAAAATCAGCCAGGTCTGAGGAAAGTTTATAACCGACCCATTCAGAATCTGCTACATTCGGTGGTACTGTAACTTTAACATAATCTAATAAAAGTGTACAAAATTTTAACTTGAGTTCACATTATGCATATTGTTCCAGTTACAGGCCCTCAAAGTACATAAGGGTGGGTGGAACTTGGCTCTTTTTAGGTAGCGTAAAATTTTTCAGTATATTTGAGCCCTCATAACTTCATAAATACACCTCATGAATATTTAATGGTTGAAAAAAATCAATAACAAAAACCATTTAAACTCTATTGAAAACTAAAACCGAATAAAAAAAATGTAATTTGGGTAAACTTCAAGGGTGGTTCATACAAGTTATCTCATATGAAAGAGCTCCGTTTTACTTGTTTACCTGTTCAGGCCAGGCTCATCTTCAAGTTGCAATTACTTCTATGTCAAAATTGTTTTCTGTAACAATCATTTTAAGCCATTTATTAACCCCCCCCACCCCCAAAAAAACAAAAAAACAAAAACCCTTCATCTTTTCACACTTCAACAATTCAGTTTAGTTTGTACTAGAAAGTAGAAAAAAAGCTTAATTTGAATGTCACAGAGGTAAATAATGGCCTTGAACTTTACTTTGATTGTTACACCACATCATCATTTGCATATTCATGAGTGTTTAGGTCTGGTCATTGCTGATACCTGCGATGACGAACATGATGCCAGCAGTGAGGCTCATCTTAGCCTTTGCGCTGTCTGCCATCTTATTCATTGTGAGGCAGCTCAGGGAAAAAACTGATATCAGCGCCCCGAGCACGCTCAGCACCACACCCACTACCATCAGAGCTCGCACCGCCTGGAAGGTACCTGGTGGACAGAAAACACAGAGACCTTAACTCGTTACATTGATTCTAGTCAACCTAAGACCACTGATGAGTTCAGTTCAAGTCTTATTATATCAAAAACTGTAGATGGCTTCACAAAAACACACAAGGCTTCTATCTGAGAGGTAGGCTTTTATATTTAAATGACTAATTCTTCAAATACAATGTGTCTAAAAATTTGAAGTGTGTTCTCTTACAGTAGATGTGCTGTTGGGAGGTGCCTTTGCTTGCTGTTTGTTCTGCTTTCTGATAACCGAGTCTCGGCCTGGCCTTTATGATAGAAGTGCTAATGCAAATACTAATAGGTGTGGGCCCAACCCTCACAAAACCAAGGGTTTGATCTCTTTCTGTGACACTTTTTTTGTTTTGTCTTAACTTCCTCTTTACTTAATTTGAAACGTATCTACATCCTACATGGCAGTCCAAAACTTCTAAAGACACTTTTAAAAAGTCAGGTTCATGGGTGATGAATCGGGTGAGGTTTTCACCCTATTATTACAAGGGTCTGTTGCTTTTACATGTTTCATCATGGCTGAAATGTTGATGTGAAACAACCTCCTCCTGGGACATTTGAGAGGAAGCATCTGTTGGATCTCGACATACGGCCTTGTCCTGAACGTCTACTGAGCACTCGCGCTTCAAGAAACGTTAAAATAACCAAATTACAGAATTGCTCCTATGATCAGTGAAAATGTAACATCTCCTTTTAGAGCAGAGACGGAACAGTGTTCATTTCCTTGTTCAGAAAAACTCCTGCGGCTGTGGCCTTGTCAGTGAGGGAAAAATAATTCCCAGCCTGAATATGTTCAGTGTTTAAGACAACAATGATTTAGACTAATTTGAAAGCAAACAGTCAGTCACTGGATAGGATGTGAAAATTAAGGCTTGAGAGAGCCTCGCCATACCTGAGTAACCCAGAAGGCCGTAGAGCGGGCGGCACTCTGTGAGTCCGGCGGAGGTCGTCTCACAGTCTTGCCACAGACCCTTGTAGGTATAAACGGAGGTCACGACCTGCTCCTGCCTGTCCTTCACGCTCCAGTTGTTCATGGCTGTGGCTGCAATGAGGGCAGTTGCACCGATGAGACCCAAGATGAATCCACCATTTTGCAGAACTGAAGGCGCCATCGTTGTTTAGTGGTTCAGAAGCTGGAAAATATACACCTCGGAGATGGAGTGTGTGTGTGTAGATTAATAGATACTACTTAAAGTATAGCTGGACATATAACTGAGTGTAGATTAAGGTGTCACAGGTGTGCCGTGTGATGCAGAGAATCAAAATGGGCAAAGAGGTGCTTTGTAGTGATGGTGGTAGTGTGGTGGGTGGAGGAGACTGGGTGTTACCCCTGGGTGATACGGCAGCATGGGTTGGGCTACCAAGTGGTGTGACCACAGTGGCGATAGGAACACCTGACACCTCTATGAGTGTTTTAATGTAAATATGAGAAAGAACGTTACTATTCCGGCTAATTACCAACTGTTTGTCAGTGTAGAGTCATTAGTAACTCCCCCACACTAGAAAAAAGGCAGGAAAAAAAAGGTGCAGATACACATGGGTGAGCGGAAACCGATCAGGGTGGCCAAACATCACCATCAGCTACACAGGAGGACTTAAGAAGTTTAAGAAGATTGCAGGCTCTCCTCTCTCTTGAGCTGCAGTGTCCCTGCTAAAAGTCCAGTGAGGAATATTTGATGCATTTCTGCTGTGTAATGCTGAACAAATGCACATTTAGACAATAAAGGACACCTTGTTTTTTTTTTTCCCATTTACACTTCCAAATACAAGAGATTTGCTTGCTGAGCTTTTGAACATCAAGACCAAAGCTCACTGTGAGTTCTCTTTCTTGTATATTGTAGACGTGAAACAAACTGGTACCTCATACAGTTTCCATGATTCTGCTTATCACTTGGTCAACAAACGGGAGAGGAGATAAGTTTCTATTATTCGCTTATCATCACCCTGGCTCACTTTTGCTTAAACACACACACACATACACACACAGAGTCATGCGGTAGTCAAACATGACTGGACTGGAAAATGTAATTTTGTAATGTTTGCAATGTTTGTCAGTTGCTGTGAAGTGTCTGTGATTTTTTAGTATCTGTTTGTCTTTAGTGCAAGTCTGTAAAACAGCTTATCAGAAGATAGGTGGTTAGAGCGCTCAGTCATGCAAACACATCGCGAATTTCCCCCAGCTTAACACAATCGCAGTGAAGTAATTATTACAGCTCATGTGTGATGTAAAATATGATTAACAGGGTTGTGGATCACCCCCAGTGACTACAACTACAAGATTCTGCTTAATATTATTCATCAAACAGCAACTGACCCACTGCTTGACCCGGTTTAACACAGACTTAATGCAGTTCTAAACATACAAATATAGACAGTCCCTCTGAAAACATTTATTATTCCCAATTCAGAGTACAAATAAATCAATCAAACAAAAACAGTCCCACTTAATGAAGCAGATATTCTGTGGAATAACTGTCCAAGTGTGAGAACTAATGAAAAATACAAAACCTGACTTTTTTGGAAAGGTGGGAGGGGACAAGTCTATAACTTGAGCTTTCGACATGTTGGTCCTATGTTATGCATGTCCACTGTATTTAAACTGAAACGATTTTTCTTACAAAAGAGTAACAAATTAGCATCATCACCACCCTTCCCCTTCTCTGAATACTTTTTTTACTCTATTTACATGGAATAAGGAGTAATACAGGGACTTTTATAGCTTTGTTTTTTTGTTTTTTTGTTTGTTTGTTTGTTTGTTTTTTATCAATCCATGACTGAAATATCTGCGCTGACACTTTAATATTTAAATGTGGTCATCTTGCTGAGTAATTTTAAGATGTAAGCCTGAGTCTCTAAACGACCCTTTCTTCTTTCTGTGCGCAAACATTCCCCCTCCTGCCCATGCGTCTTTATGTGTATCCAGTCTGTCACACACTGGACCTGGGTGAAGCGTACGAGTCCATGCCGCTCTTTGTCATCCCTCCAGGAAAGAGGATATATGCCACCTGGGGCTGTAAACTAGCTGCAGACCAGGCGCCACAGTTACACGGCATCACGTATCCCGGGCCGGAAGGCGATGGGTGAGTGTGGGTGTGCTGTGCGGGGCAGGGCAGACCCCCAAACCCTCCAGTCTGGTATCCAAAGGTGTGCGCGCTGTAGGGCACGGCGCCTGCGGTCAGAGCGTGCGGTATCTCCGCCATCCGCTGGACAGCTCCGGTGCTGAAATGTGCCACCGGCTCCAGGAGAGAGAATGAGGAAGCGGAGGAGGCGGGAGCCAGGAGAGCTCTGGCTTTATCTCCGGGGACGAGAAAAGAGTCAATGGAAAATCCTTTCAAGTGTTCCGCTGCGTCCCCGAGTAAAGACGGCAGCGGGAAAACGAACCGGTCCCTCTTCAGGAGACTCTTAGGTTTGCGCCGGGGTCTGTACTTGTAATCCGGGTGCTCCTTCATGTGCTGAGCCCGCAGTCTCTTGGCCTCGTCGATGTAGGGACGCTTCTCAGAGTCGGAGAGCATTTTCCACTCCGCTCCGAGTCTCTTGCTGATTTCAGAGTTGTGCATCTTCGGGTTTTCCCGGGCCATCTTCCTCCTCTGACCTCTGGACCAAACCATGAAGGCGTTCATAGGTCTCTTGATGTGATCTAAAGGTTTTGCCATCGCAGGGACAGACGCATTAATTAAAACACCTACTGACTGCACTTTAAATTTACCTACTACTTCAAAAAGCTCATGTTTCTCTAGTGAGTAAAATGGAAAAGTGCGAAGAACTCTCGGGAATAGCCAGAGAAATATTTTAAGCTAACACTAAGTCCAAATTGACTGAAGCGTTTACACAAAGTGGAGCTGAAAACTACATAAAGCCAAAAGCCTGGGCGTATGAATGGAACCAAGAGGAAGCTTGTTATGGAAGATGCTGGGCATGTCATCCTCCTCCTCATCACACCACTGTCACGGCGGGCCAAGCCAATGGGAATGAGAGAGCGCACTGTAATCCCCTCACAAAAAACTGACTGTAAAGGCCTACAACATTTGAGGGGCACCCCCTCTTCTCCCTCTCCAACAGTTTTTAGTCTCTTCAAATCTCAACTGAGAGAAGCAGGGATGAAAACCAGGGAAGAAGCTGGACTGCAGAAAACTAGAAACTAAAAGGATTTGTATGAGGGGGTTGAAAGGTACGGCTGCCTGTGGCCCCGAATGCCTCATTTGCACAATAATAATCTTCAAAGTGTTTTTCATTTCAAAGGAAGTCAGCTACTCTTATCCTATTTTTTATTTTATTTTATTTTATTTTATTTTATTTTATTTTATTTTATTTTATTTTATTTTGACAGGTTTTCTGAAACTATGCCACAGTTAGCATCACAGTTGTTCTTGCCTGAGCATCCGTAGATTCTGTGAAATGGTTATAGTGTTTTCTTTTTCTACTCTTAGTTCTGTTTTGAATTTTTTGCTGTCCATTCAAAGTATTCTTGCATACCTCTATCGTTAATCCACGTTGAACCAGCTCCTATTGTTTTTAAATGCATGGTGGAAAAAACACAGTGTCTAAAACCAATGTAATCAGCCCAAAAAATCCAACTGCAACTTGTTACTCCCCTCAAATTGCTAAAACCTCTAGATTCCCCTCCAACACGGATGACACGGCTCTTGAAATATGGCCCTGCGTTAAACTAAATTAAATGGGAATGCCTGCAGGTCTTGGCTGGTGGGCCAAACCCCAACAAGCCCTTGCATAATAAGCTGACTCCTTCAAAATGCTTCTACTGGCTTTAGTGAGGAAGGACCTATAGCTACATTTCCAAACAGGTAACGATCAGCCTGAGATGACTCGAGAAAAATAAGTGCTATTTCATTAGTATGTCTTTAAGATTTACCCATATTCAGCTTGGCTGACTGTCTTTAGAAAGAAACTTGTTGGCAAGGGTCTTTGCCTCTTTGCCTCAACATCTTACTTTTGCATGCCATGGCTGTAAAACTGACAATGACTCAGACCTCGGTCCGGTCTTAACAAAACGCTCCCAAACTCTAGCCCTCCCTTTTTCCTGCAGTTTCGCCACTTTGCAACATCACCCACCGGGGCCCGATCTCTGATCTCTCCAAACTCACTTCCACATTTGCTGCAAAAACAGTTTTTAGTCTTACTTTTTACATCGCTCATTTGAATTCTGTGCAATGACACAATGCAGGTTTATTATATATCAATATGTGCGTGAGTGGCTCACCCCTCCCTCCTCCGTACTCTGCGGGATCAATATTAATCAGAGCTGTAATTCACAGGTCCTGGGTGACTCCATTGATTGTTACAGGTTTTATAATTACTATACCTTATCTGATCAAATGTATGCTTCAGCTTTCTCATCTGTTATTGAAATGACATTGTTACAAACTGAGCAGCAACTTTACTATGAATTATATGTAGTTTGTGTGCATATAATTTATTATTGCCTAATATAAAAGGTAACACTAATGGTTTAAGATATAGAATACATGTACTGTAGAGGCTCATTTCCACAACATATAACAGGGTTTCCAGGCCCAAAAATGACTTCTGCAAAACGGATTATACCCACGACAGAAGCAGGATGTGTTTGTCTGCGAGCAGACCTGCGGTGGTCAGCTGAAGCTCAAGGTTTAGGTTTCGGTTGCAGCGATGAATTCAGATATCAGGGTACCAGCGAGAAGGGGGGCCTTTATTTCATTTACCTCCCACAATCAAAGGCACCACAGGCCTCTTCAAAGGCAAAATAAATGGACATAAAAGATCCGGTAGGGCACAATGCATCAGTGGTGGAGATGATAAGACGTTTTCAGGGAGTGTTTTTTTCCCTGTGGGTTCCCTCGCAGCAGACGGGCTGGAGGGATAAAGTGATTGGCAGCAGGGGTCAGACAGCTGATCTGTCTCCTCATAGCTGTGCTGTTATCTCCCGTGCGGTAGGTTCAGACGGCCTCGCACGCAGGAGGCACCCACTGCCACACAGAGACAATTATTGCTTCTGCAGAGGGACCATGTTTTAGAGAGTTTTCCACTGTCTGAGAACAACAACATGCAAGGTAGACTGCACAAAGGGCAGCGTGGGGAAACTATCTTTGTCACTGGTATTTGTCTTTTTTTCTTTATCCTGCAGAAAGCTCTCTCTGTTGTTTTAGTTGGGGGGGGGGAATAAAAAAGAAAAACGTGTATTGTGTCTGTGTTTGGAGTGACTTCTAAGAAAGGGCAGTGTTTCAACTCTGGAGAGATGATGGGGGGGAAATGGGTAATAAGAAAAACTGCCAGCAGCACAAAATGGCTGTCGTAATCCGGTTATCCCCAAGGCTCTAAAGATACTGGTCCTCTCCTTAGGAGTCTATCTTTTCTTCTTATGTCAAAACTGTCCTCTATGCACTCAGGTGGATTAAGGAGTCACACTGTAGAAAGAAATTGACAGGTACAAAAAGACCTGGGGGTGAAAAGGAAATGAAAGACGACACGGAGAGGCAGGCCAGGCACTCGAGCCGGGGAGTGTGCTGGCGTCTGACAAGAAAAGAATCCATCAAGTCAATTTAATGTTGAGGGAAGAACAGTTTCCTGCTTATTTACCACATTAATTGGCTGCATATTTATTGGCAGAGCTGATTAGTAATCACATAACTCTTTAATCTTATGAAATAGCTTTTTAAAAAGATGACACACTGATGGGTTTGACAGGTATATTGTTCACTGATGTTCCAGCATAGTTTGTGTTGGGCTTAATAGAAGCTCCTCCAGGCTGTCCCTAAGAGAAGACTACATCCTGGATAGCTCTTGTCACGGTGCATTGTTAAAATAAAGCCCCCACTTCGAATTCACTGTTTTAACTGGGAGTCAGTTGGCTAAAATGAACCTGTTTTAATCATTTAATCATAGTTCAGAGGAACCTTACCTTCTTACAGTCATTGTTGGGAGGTTCTGGGAATTTTTTTCTTTGTGAAAAAGGGTTTATTGGGAAATTGCATGAATGGCTTTAAAATCCTTACTACAATCTGCCCAACCTTGTCTGCTGGGAGGTGGATTTCAGCTGCTGTAAAGGCTTATTAATAGGAGAGTTTGGGGTGCTCTGACAAGGCTTGGAGCTACAACACGGCCTGATTTTACTGACTGGGTAAAGCTTATGGCGTGTAAACAATGGCTCCTTTTGAGCTCATGAGAACAAATGAAAAGTTGAGCTGGGGCAGGATCATTTTCTTAATGATATGAAAGGTAGTTACAGGAGCCTATAAAATAAGAAGGGAGAAACATTGTTACTTGAATTTATCCATCATCCTCTCCAATCAGCCAATCACACGGCAGCCCCTCGATGCATTTAGGAATGTAGACATTGTCAAGCTGATCTCCTTAAGTTCAAACTGAGCATCAGAATCTGGAAGAAAGGTGATTTAAGTCTCAATCTCTGTCATGACATTCAGGTGGTAGTGTCATAATTTGGTGTAAACAATATGGATGCATGGAGTATCAACAGCTCAGGCTGGAGGTGGTGTAATGGTGCGGGGAATGTTTTTTTGGCACATTTTGGGTTCCTGTAGTACAAACTGAGCATTGTTAAAACGCCATAGCCTACCTAAGAATTGCTGTTGACCATGTCCATTCTTTTATGACCACTGTGTACCCCTTTTCTGATGGCTCCTTTTAGCAGTGCACCATGTCACAAAGTTCAAATCATCTCAGTCTGGTTTCTTGAACAAGACAGCGAGTTCACTGCACTTAAATGGCCTCCACAGTCACCACATCTCCTTTGGGGTTTGGTAGAAAAGGAGATTAATATCATGGATGTGCAGTCCAGCCTAGTACTAGTGTAGCCAGTAAAGTGACTAGTACATGCATTTGGGCAGATGTATGTTTTTCAGTACTCTCAGCCCAAATCTACAAATGAATTAAATAGATTAAGCAGTGTGAACTCCCCACCCCCGAGCTAATTACTTAAATAGTCTGAGTTTCAGTGACATTTCTACCCTTTCTCTCTCTTTCTCTCTCTCTCTTTTTTTTGTTTACTGATGAAAATTTTTATTCAATTTTTTGTCATTTAATATTGTAGCTTTCCAAGTGGATGCACCAGGGAAGTACCAATGTTCTCTGTTTGTTGAATTGATTTACAGGTCAGTTCCTCAGCCTGTGATTTTTCTTTAATACATTGATATAATGAAAGCTGTGACACCATAAGTGCAGTGGGTTGCTGGGTTAATGACTATCATTGTGTCAGTAAAGGTGGGTCTGTCTAATCTGATGTTTTGTTCACTGTAAACAGATAAGAAGACAACTTAAAGTGGTTTACTAATGCTTTTAATACTAATGCTGGTAGTCATGCAGCCTAAAGAGTTTATGCATGAGAAGTAATGAGCAATGGTGTCATTTCAGTAGTTGAAATAGTTATTTCTGCCTAACATGGTGGAATTACAGCACTCCACTGCCTGCATGTAAGAAAAGATCATTTTTTAATTATCACTTAATAATAACTAATAGTAACGTACTCATGATTAAGTGACAGTATCTCAAGTGACTTAACAAGCACTCGAATTTAACCAATGTTACATAAACCACACTGTACAATCAACAATATTTTAAATATCTGACTTTTAAATTAATAAACTTAAGTTTGTAAGTTCAGTGAATTTGATGTAATAACTAATCCAAAACCAAAATAAATCTTGAATCAGTATCTTAATGTTTAAGAACAGCTGCCACAGATATTCTACTTTATGGCCAAGATACAGTAATCGTGGCATCAAATGGATCCAGACTGCAAAACAAATCAAATGAACCTGTCATGAACTTTTCTCTTTTCTATAGACCAAACAATGAATAAACTCAAAAATACATTAGCAGTTTAATTGATGGTCAAAATGAAATTCTTGGTTGTACGCCAGTATAAAAGTAAGTAGGGTCACTTTTCTTACAAACCTTTTAAAAAGGTTGCATGGGGAAAGTTTGCGTAATAAATCAAAATGATGAGCTTGTAATCTCAGTCATCACTTCTATCAACGAACAAACTCAGCAGAGAAGAGTGGGGGAAATTACTGATTTATTGACAAAAAAGTCCCCTGTTTATTTATTTATTTCTAAGATCTCAGTGAAGGGTCGAAGAAGCAGATAAAGATCATCATATGGAGAAATAGCTCAGGTGCTTTACCACATTAATCCGCCGTGCTTTGCTGCTCATCAGTGTGCGTGATCTGAGGGTGCACTGATGGTGTTTGAGAAAAGGTAAGCTGAGTTTATCTAAGGTTCTGTTTTTTTCTGCTGGTGAATTTGTTTCCATCTGATGATGTGGAAAGCTCTGGCACGCTGAGACTTAAAATTTTGTCATTTCAGCTGCAAATAAATACACTGAAATCCCGAAACATTCAAGTCTAACAAGAGTTTCTGACACTTCTGAGCGGCCCATTAGGAAACGTTTCAGCGGAAAAATCCCCAAGATTTTCAGTGCTCCAGGGAGGATTTCACTAAATCTTGTGCTTATTCTCATGATACTTAGGAAAAGTAAAGCGGTTTTAATAGCTTTCCCCTGACACATTGATGGTAGAATATGCTTTGGCTCTGTGGCAGATAGCTTCAATCCGAGGTCGACGGAGAGAGGGGGGGGGGGTTGGCTCGTGTCTGCCTGCCAGTCTGCTCTCATAAGGCCCCATCTAAACCAAATTAATACACTTCCTCCAACATCTGAGGATAAACCTGAGGGCCACTTTACTGTGGCAGCCCCTATCAGCCAGCTTGTAATACAACTGAGTCAGCAGTCAATGAGATACATTTGCAACCAGGCATTTGTCAGCGACTCAGTGCCATGGAGGCAAGAGATTTAAAATGTCCTGCAGTAAATTAAGTGCTGCTTGAAAAGTGAAAGGTGCCGGCTAAGCAGGCAGCTGCTTACTTTAAATGACACTCTGGTTAAAGGGCTGTGGTGACGGTGGAGAGAGGAGAGGAGTGCTTGCCTGGGTTAATATTGTTGACAGAAAATGTTAAACATCTGTAAAATATCTACATATCTGCTACTGTAAATGTGACCAAAAAACAGAGAAGAATTTGTTTCCCTGTTTGTCTTTGATTCTGCTATGAAGTTTGTTTTCCACTGAAAAAAAAATGATGCCGAGAAAAGAGAAGCTGTGGCTCTTTACATGGATCTTTCTTGTTTGCGCTCTCTCACAGGAACTTTTATTCTTATCCAAAGCAGAACTTTAGCTTTTTGCCATGTTGTTGAGTTGAGGAAACAAGCACATGAAATATATTTTTAAAAAACTTCATAAGACGCCTCATTTTATGAAGCCAATACATATGACAGACTGAGCTGCCACTAAGAAGCTTATGGAAATAATGGAAATAGTGTAGTTTCTGTAACGATGATGTGCATGCTGTTACAGAAAGGGAAACAGGCTGGTATTTCCCAAGATGTCTTCTGGACTCAGCCTAAGCAGAGGAGTGGCTTTCCTGGGTTACATTAAAAATGGGAGAGCAGAGGTGCTGGCACAGTATAAGGTTTGATAAGCTACTACTGGCTGAAGACAGAAAGACAGCCTTCAATCCACATGAATGCTTTCTAAACTACCTTTATTTATTTATTTATTTTAACCAGGAAAGCATTTAAAAAATGATTTATCTAAATTTGGTTAAAATGATTGTGAAATATTTTCAAAAACAATATTCGGCACACCTACCTGCAGTACTCGCAGTAATCCACAAGAGATCAGTATATCGCTGAGTGTTAGGAGACTCGGGAATGTACACACACACAGCCCAAGTCTTTTGAGAAAAAGCCTTATTACTAATATCAGTTACTCTAGAACATTATTAAAAACCAAAACTTTAACGTAATACACGTCTGTAAGAAACTGTGGAATGGTGCGTCAAAAATAATTGTGATTTAAAAAGAGTGGGCTCGTCCGGGATTTGAACCCGGGACCTCTCGCACCCAAAGCGAGAATCATACCCCTAGACCAACGAGCCGCATGCAAAGGATGGAAGAAGTATACTTTATAAAATTTAACAATCACAGCTGTCAAACTTGGTTTTTACCAAACGTTCAATAAATTCACTATCTAGCATGTAACCTGTTAGGTAACGTTACTTTAGCTCGGTGCCCCACAAGCATTTGATGTCCAGCTACCAAAGTCATAATTAATTGGATTTAACACATCATTGGTTAGGTATGACTTAATTGAACTTTATTATGGAGGCCATCGGTGCATTTTTATTCTACATTTAACATGAACTGGTGTAGCTGTAGCTGTGTGCCGGAATGGGCAATATGACTTTGACATGACCCTGGACATGTGCAGAAATGTGCACATAATTAGAGCTATCACATCATTTTCATCAAACCATGATCTCTCTTTTTTTCTTTTTCTCAAAGGTTCCATAAATGAGATGTAATATGGAGTCATCCATTAAAGATATCAGTGCGTAACTGCATCAGGCTGTAAAATTCTGTCAAAAAAAATTTAAGTAATTCCTTTTTTTTATTTACACAGCGCCCCATTTGTAAGCAGGAAATACAGGATATGATTCTCGCATATTTCATGATAGCCTTACATGTGCTGCAAAGACATTATGTTGTGACTAGTGAGAAGCCTCCTTTTAAAGCAAACTGACACAATATAATCAGCGATGCTTTCCTCTTGAACCTATGATCAGTGTGCTTCACTGTTTATAGGAACAGTTTAGGCATCATTGGTATAGAAATGTGACCCTTCCCCCTGAGAGGACAAGTGCACCCATGCTTTACCCGAACACCCAAAGTGCTATCAGATCCTCTCAGCTTATAACCGTAGATAGAGAAGTTAAACAACTCAGACAGATAAATCAGACCACAGCTAGTCATGTGAAGGCCATTTTGTTTAGAAGAAAAAGATCCGGATTGTCCCAGCCTGACTCTGTGATTGTTTACATTTTTAAGCTACATTCCACTGTTATTCAGACAGCTCTGCAAGCGGGGACTGGTATTAATGAGTAATTGATTCTAGTGCCATATCAAGTCTGCTTATAACTTACATTATTTACTGATTCCCTTACAAGGACAATCAGCATTGTTTAACACGATCTCTCTCAACACTATCTAATAACAGGAGTTTCTGACTCAGTTGTGCAACAGCTGCATTGCATTAGTTTGGCATCATTGAGGAAAACATACCAGCAATGATAAGTATTTGAAACAGGCTGACACATGGAAGTGTTTCTCAGTTTACACCCCTATCTTCAATATAACCTACATTATAGGTTATAACAGCAGACCCTCAGTCTAGAGGGTCTGCTGTTAGGAAACATAACTGAGATAAGAAGATGGGCAGACAATAGTGGCATATTAATTCCATTATTAACATCGGTGAGAATAACTAGAAGTTATGCTGATTCCTTGAAGCTGCTCCCCATTGAGGGAGAACTAGAGTGTAAAAGAATAAATATCTGAAAACATCACAAAAATATATCCATAAAAATGCTATAAAGCCTGTCTCTCACAAGATCTTCCAGCTTCATGAAACTTCGGTTAATGAAATTGTAGATGTTTCACAAAATGTAAAATATTTTATCATTTATGTTGGATTTATTAACTTTGGATGGTGTGGACAAGTGGGGAGGAGGAATAGTAGATATAGTGGACAAAAGACCTCAGTTCATGGGTGTAGTGAAGGAGGACATGCATACTATGGTGTGACATAAGTGAACTCTAGAGATAGGGTGAGCTGGAGGCAGATGATCAGCTGTGGTGACACCCAATACCAGCAGGTGGAAGAAGAAGAAGACTTCCCCATGTTGAACTTACCATAGAGGCTAAACGTGAGCTACATCACAGACAGGACTATATTAATAATTCAGGGTAGCTGCTACTTATTATATCCCCTTTGGGAGTCTAGCCTGTTAATAACCCCCATGCTCTGTCTGATGGGCTTTTATCGTTTATAATGCACTTCTAATGGCCGATCTTGTACATGACACAGGCTGTTGCTGACTCACAGGGTCCAGGGCAAAGTCTTTTTTTGTGTGTCAGTTTCAGACTTCAGTGTTTTCGGTTCAATTAGGTTTTCGGTCGAATCTGTTTGTTTTTTCCAGTTTAGTTTCTATGAGTCTTAACATGTTCAGCATTCACCTTAGTTTTCATTGATACGAATGTTAGCTTAATCCTGTTATTATATCATAGAGGACATTTTTCAAGGGCAAAATTTAAAAATTTTAGATCAGGTATTACAGCCAAGTCTTTTACTAACCTATTCTTACTAAACATCTGCAGCAATGACTTAACTATATTGACTAACACAAAATAATCTTCCTCTCTGTTTTTAGTAATTTTATTTATCTATATTTTCTAAAGTCTAGTTTTTATTTGATTTACCCTTTTGGCACCTAGTTTTAGTTAGTTAGCAGTTTCAGTGGCTCGGCTGAGGGCTGAGCCTGCTGCGCTCCTCTCGCCCAGTGCATTGTGGTCTGTGTGCTAAAGGAAGCTGCTGCAGCGGAATCTGAAGAATTTGAGGTGTCCGCCAAGTCTGCTGCTCATCGCTCTCTGTACTTCCATCTACTCTGCAAGGTAACCGTGCACTTTTCAGCATTTCACAAGTTATTTATCACCGAGTGTGTCGGCGCCGTCGCTGTTAAAACGACGAAGCTAACATTAGCTTATTTGATTTCCTGCCCGGCTAGTTAATAGTAATTAAAGCTTAGCTTAACAGTGTACTGAGCTGCTAGCTTGGGCTGCTAGCTTGTTAAACAGCGTTCAGTTGACTGTTGATAACCCGGAGGTTTGTTACCGCTATAGCAAAATTTTAAAATACCCGAAGCTGGTTTATTAAGCAGTATCAGTCACATTTAGAAAATCGGAAAATCAGCTGACTTGTAATGCTAACTCAACTAAACTATCTCGGAAACATATTTAGTTAATTAACCGGAAAAGAAATGCTCGGTTATATGCAGAGAAAACGTCTTCTCCCTCGTACGGTGGGTGTGTTTCTCACAGTTTCAGTTCATTCTGAATAAGGCTGTTCGAATAAGATACAACAGCCTACAACACAACTAGCAAAAGAGACAGATATGATGGTAATTACAGAAAGGTTGGGTTTGAAGGCTCGAGCTTCATCTCTTCCCTCAGATCATAGAGCTGTAGTGGGATGCAGCTGTAATGCAGACACCTAGAGCAGGAAAGCAGTTTTTTTTGTGGTGAGACACATCACTCTCACAAGCCACTCCGAGCACAAAACAGACTTCCTGTCTCTCATACTCTGAAGCCTCTGAGTATGTGACTGCATGAGTCCAACCCCCATTTTAGAAGAAGGGTGAGAAAAGATTTTTTTGTGTTGCTTGGTTTATATCTCTCTGTTTTTGTCTTCTCTTTCAGCCTAAACAAGGAGGAAAAAATGTCTCAACCTGACAAAATGAAGGTAAATCATATCAAACAAACCAACCAACCAGTTTTTCTATCTGAACCAATAGGCATGCTGTAATACTAGATTCCTGCCTGTACTTCAGTGACTGCCTACTCCATTGCTGTAGCTTTAATGGTAGTGAAAAGGAAACCCAATATGCCCTCTGAGTCGAAACTTCTTGTTTTTTAGGCATAGATATTACCGTCCTGTTAATGGGTACATTGTCTGCGTGCTGCTCATTATCCTCATGACTCACTCATGCAGTTTTCTTTGTACTGAAAGGGCTAAGGGCAGTGTAAAAACACACTGCTTATCAAGCTCACTCATCTTGACCTTCTTCCTGAAAGGACAAGGAATGGAGGCTTTGTCCACCTTATAAACTGAATAAAGAAGGTGCTGCTTTGTATTATATTTGAATTTTCTGGTATACAGCCTGGCTAGCTACAGGGATTGGTAAATGGCTTCCTTTGATGAGCTGCGTGTAGAAAATGCTGGATGAATGGGGTGGTGCGAGGTCTTTTGGAAATAGCCTCTTAAATAACCCCGTCACACTCAAGCCTGCTCAGTGATTTAAGCTCGCTCGCATATAATTAGCTGTCGCCTCACATTTATCCTGCTCAGTTTAATCGGAAGTAATAATCATTTTACACTTCTTTCTTTTTACTTTTCCTCCCTTTTCTCTACAGCAGGGGCAGTTCTCCAACCCCGAGACCCCGGGGTATGTTGGATTCGCCAACCTGCCTAATCAGGTTCATCGAAAATCTGTAAAAAAGGGCTTTGAGTTCACCCTTATGGTTGTAGGTGAGTGCGCTAATGCTTTTCCCACCACATTTTTCATGTTGCTGTGACGTGACGCCGTTTTTTATTTAGTCTGGAAAATGATAATGTATCTCAGTGATAAGAATGTTAAAGCTAGAGTAAACACGGCCACTTTGTGGAATGTATTTTGTCTTTTTTCGCCCATGTTATTGGGTTAAATTCATGTTGGGATCTTGGCTGGTCGCCTGAACAATATGCAGTTTTTGCAGTCTGAGCTCATTTTGGCTACCGTAGCTTTTTTCGTTTGTGTGTCGTGAGCACGCTGGTTGTTTTGTGTTCTATAATTCATAGGCGTGCACTTGACTGTCTTACTGTGCATGAAGTTTTTTTTTTTCTGGGCAGACGTAGTCATCGGTAAAGCTGCTCAGCTGATGTTGGCAGCAGTGTAAACTCTTGCTCTGGTTCCTGTGACTGTGTGAACCCCTGTGCTTGCTGGGAATGGGGGAGGGTCGAAGCTCCCCTCAACACTGCTCATCCTTCTGCTTTAAAATAAACCAGAGAGGAATGTAGCCTGTGTGCCTCGAGGGACCCATTCAAACAGTGGACAGCGAGGCCTGCTGGTTCTTGTAATGCAGTAATATACCCTCTGTGTAACCCCCGTTATTAAATCAAATCAGTGTTTTCCTGGGTGAGCGGCTAGCTGCTGCTCTGCTCCACATATAGAAATAATAACGTTGCAATGAAAATTAAAAGCATTGATCTCTGCTTTAAAACGCTGTGCAGTCCTCTGTAGCCTCTTCCTTTCCCACACGCACTTGAACTTGCAGTGTGCATAATAAATATGTCAGTTTGCTCCCTTACCTGGCAAATTGCCACTAAAGAAGACCTCAGTAAATCTTTTGTCACAGCCTGGCGGGAGCAGCAGTAGCAGCTGTTTAAGACTCTGTCTGCGCTCGACTTCTGCTTTTAGCTGGATGTAACTAAGAAACTAAACAGTAGTTTCTTGTCTTTACGGTTGCTTTGAATCTTTTTTTCAAGACAGCAGGCAGAGTGTTAGACTGAAGCGATGCAGCAGATCAGATCAGACGTTTGTGTGGTGTGCAGGGGGTTTTTTCTTTGCCTGATTATCAGACTGAGTTACGATTGTCTTTCACTTGAGTAACACCTACTACTGGTATTCCGATCCATGGTTTAAATTTTGTCCTGTGAAGACATTGATACTGATGTGTAGTTCATTCATAAATTACATCGACTGAGGCATTCAAATAACGTCATTCTCGTTGTCATTAAATACAGTTTGTTTACCCTTTGTTTATTTTGTTAAAGAGCTGGAGGTAATATAGTTTTAGAATCACATCAGTCCTTTCCCCTGTGATAGACTGGATACCTGTCCAGGGTGTACCTTGCCTGTTCCCCATAACAGCTGGGATAGGCTCCAGCTTCCACCCGACCCTGAATTTGAAAAGTCATAAAGAAAATGGAAAAATGGAAATTTCACCACAAGCTTTATTTTTACTACACAACATTATGATTTTATTAGCGATTCAAACCAAGTCCCCTGGGGATTACCATCCATGAGCAACTGACCTGCTAACTCAAGTTCATTAGGTAAAAAGGTACACGCCTACATTTTCAGCATGTTAGCAGGAAGATATGGTTGCTATACGTCAACACAGCAACACAATTGGTGTTATGTTTCCTGTTTAACCTGCTGATTTTGGAATTCTGTAGATTTCTATTTGGCTTTTGAATGTCAGGTCTCTTTTGTGTAACCTCTCTGGTCAATTTAAGGTTCTTACCCTTAACTCATGAACAAACTCATATCCTTCCCAGCTTCTGACAAGGTTTCAGTCACCTGACGGCTGGGGAAAGATTAATGCTGAAGTCAGATTTAGAGTTTGGTTGATGTGTATTTCCATCTTGTGTGAGATGCAGTGTGTGTTACAGGCAGATGCCTCATTTCCTGCGGTGCACTGAGGACGTCTTTGTTCTTTTGGTTGAAACTGAGCTCTGCATTGGAAGAGCCTTGCACTAACTGGAACCTGACTGTGCATTTGTAATTATTAGCAGTGTGTTTATACAGCGCTCATTTACTTCTTGTGACAGCTTTACCTTCCTGTTATCTAAAGGTGAATCTGGACTTGGAAAATCCACCTTGATCAACAGCCTCTTCCTCACTGACCTGTACCCTGAGAGAGTCATTCCCGGAGCAGCAGGTAAAACACACACGCACATTTACACGCTGAAAACACATATGATTCATTTTTTGTGAAGCAGTTTGAGAAACCTGTGTTTGATCTTTCTTCCTCATAGAAAAAATAGAAAGGACAGTTCAGATCGAGGCATCCACTGTAGAAATCGAGGAGCGAGGAGTGAAGCTCCGCCTCACTGTGGTTGACACACCAGGATACGGAGACGCCATCAACAGCCAAGACTGGTGAGAAATCATTGTAGGGTGGAGGCTGATGAGTAGATGAGGTATTTTTGGATTTGAATTGCTATCTTATTCCTGTGATCTGTGAGTGGTGATGACCCACTAACGTTAGATGGCTCAAAATAACACTGTGTTGAAATCTTAAGGATAGGGGAGAATCTATTATTAGCCAGGCTTTGTGGTTGCTTTTGTTCAGTATAATTTCTAACTTTTTTTTTTTTTTTGATCCATCCAGTTTCAGCACCATTATCAGCTACATTGATGACCAGTTTGAGCGCTACCTCCACGACGAGAGCGGCCTAAATCGTAGACACATTGTTGACAATAGAGTTCACTGCTGCTTCTATTTCATCTCCCCACTCGGCCACGGGTGCGTCCTGCTATGCCCACTTGCACAAATACTGTATAGGCCTAAGTCATTACAGTGAAGGTCCTTTGTTCACGCAGATTCTTTGTCTCTCGTTGACCCTCTGTTTCCTTTCCCTCCCAGCCTGAAACCACTTGACGTCCAGTTCATGAAGGCCATTCACAACAAGGTCAATGTGGTTCCTGTCATCGCTAAGGCCGACACACTCACCCTCAGAGAGAGGGAGAGGCTCAAGCGCAGGGTGAGGACACCAGAGTCACCATTGTTCGGGGACTTTTCCATTTCCTGACTTGAAGAGTCGTTACAGTATCATGTTATCATACTCACTGCTTTATCCATCGGGTGCATCAGAATATTGCAGGTACTACTGTATCAGCAGGTCCTGAGAAATGATTCTGAGGATCATTATCTCGTGTCTGGAGACAAAAGAAAGCAGAGGATCATCATCACTTTAACATAACGGCCAATAACTGTTGTTTTACACTCTCGTGTTATTAAGATTCTCGACGAGATCGACGAGCATGGCATCAAAATCTACCATCTTCCCGATGCTGAGTCAGATGAAGATGAAGATTTCAAAGAGCAGACGAGGATCCTCAAGGTACTGACTTCATTATCTGTGCAGGATTTCAACCTTGGAAAAAAAAAGTTTCTTTCTGTCTTCTTCCTACGCAAATAGCGATGGGAGATTTGAACAAAACATTACATCGCTGTAATTCTTGAGCTGAGTAGCAAAACATGGTTTCTATCTCAGTGTTTTCTGTGAATGAACTTGTGAGATGGCACGTGTGCTTAAAACAAATGCATCAAAATAAACACTGGGTAAGGGTTCAGTGTGTTACCCACTGCAAAGAGGAAAGCTATCAGACAGCCCTTTCCAACAAATATTACATTTTTGTAAAAACAGTAAGTTTATATGTCGTAAATGCAGGATTTGCTGGTTTAGCTGGCTGGTTAGTTAGGGTGAGGTGGTAGACAGCCCAATCCTACCCTCCTGGTCATCTTGTGAAGCTTTGATTATTCACTGTAGAAGCTTTGGTAGTCGTCTGGGACAGCTCTGCTTCTGTTAAACTTCCAACTATCAATTTAGGGATTGGTTTTGAGTATCATAATTATCCGTGGTGTGTGGTTGAAACATGACAGCAGAAATATGAGCTACTGCTCCTCTTCTCCAGGCTAGCATCCCATTTGCAGTGGTAGGGTCCAACCAGCAGATTGAGGCCAAAGGGAAAAAGGTCAGAGGTCGTCTGTACCCTTGGGGAGTGGTGGAGGTGGAGAACCCAGAGCACAATGATTTCCTCAAACTGCGGATCATGCTGATGTGAGTGCTGAAGTTTGTGAGTTGACTAAACTGTGTACATAAAGTAGTCTCATTTTCCAACCGCTGTAACTAGACGGCCTCCGCCTGCCTTTGGAGGGAGTATGGCGGTGCCTGAGCTCTCTGCAAATCTGTTTATTGTTTGACTTTTCCTCAATCCCACAGAACCCACATGCAGGATCTCCAGGAAGTAACCCAGGACCTGCACTATGAGAACTTCCGTTCGGAGCGCCTCAAACGGGGTGGCAGGTTGTCCTCCCATGGTTACATTCTGCCTCTGTCTCCTGCGTACGTACTTCCCTGTCTGCTTGCTTTTCTGCACCTCCCCCTCCTCAAACAGCAAATCTCTGAGCTGGGTGTACATTTACATCCAGTATTCTGTATTGTGGAAAAACACACACACACTAGGTGAAACTTAACAAAACCCAGCTAAACCAACCAGAAAAGGAAAAATAAAGAGTTATTCCTGTTCATTGGGTAGTCCGGTCATTCATTTCCTTTTTTCCAGTATCAGTTCTGTAGTACAGTAGCTCTAACCCGTGATTTTTGCATGTGAACTGTAATAGACTGTAGCAGAGGTAGTTGGAGGTGAATTTAGTACTGTTAGCTGTAGTTGGTTTTTTTATCTTGTATGTAGTTTACAAATCTGCGCAGGTTAGAAACAAGATTACTGTGTGTAGCATTTAACATAGCGTGGGTACCTCATTATTTAACCCCTAACGTAGACCCAAAGGACTGTTTTTAGACTTTTCTTCTAAAGGCAACACAGGATAAGGGAGTGGTTTTACTGTCTTCATATTTGCCGTGCCATCTGTCCAAAGATGGTGTCTGGTGTTGAATTGCCTTATTCCCCAGTGAGTGGACTGATGGAGGTACTGTTTTATTTTTGATTTTTTTAGTTTGGGGGAGGTCCTGCTCTTCCCCTGACTTTTGCACTCACTGCTTCTCTCTTGAATCTTCATGCTTTCACCTCTGTGTAGTTATTTGTTGTAGCTGCCAACTCTTCTCTGAGAAGCCTTGTTCCTGCAAACAAAACTAACCCACTGACCCGCTTTTCTACTTCCTCAGTGTGGCTTTTGTTGTGTTTGCTTAACGCTGCTTAAAATGGCAACACTCTGATGCAGAGAAAACACAATTTCTCTGCTGACTAAATAATCGTGCTTCAAAAATCACTACAAGAGCATTTATAACCTCTCCAGTTGTGTGTTTGCTTTAATGATTATCTTTTTAATTATGTCCTGCATAATTAAGTCATTGATCTTTCAGTCCAGAGCATTGCAGTAACTATAGTTGTGTCTGTAAAGCAGAAAGGGACCCGAGCCGGAGGAAATGGACAAGGATATGATCCTGCAGGAGAAGGAGGCTGAGGTGAGATATTTTAGACACTACACTACAAGCGTTGTTTTCAAAGAAATGTGTTGTTTAGGTTTCCTCAAGAAAGTTTTTGGGTCAAGATAAAGATAAGGCACATTTATTGCTTGTGTTTGCAACAGGCAGCTAATCAGAAGATTTGTTGCTTGTTGCAAGCAAGGAGGCGAATTTAAAGGGAGAGGAGATGAAATGGCATCTTTCAGACAGGGGATGGAGTGAGGGTGTGCACCAAGGCCCAGTATAAGACAAATAAGTAGACAACCTTGCAGAAACAACAATAAACAATATTATATGATAGAGTCTATAGAAAAACTTCAAAGTCACAGCCGTGAGAGTGTCCTGACTCACACCTTTTGATGTTCTGTGTCATTCAGCTGAGGCGAATGCAGGAGATGATTGCCAAGATGCAAGCCCAGATGCAGAAACAAGGAGACGGAGAGGGAGAAGGCCAACATGTGTGAAAGTGATGGTGAGACCTGTGGAAACACTCAAGGCCGATTCTGCTGCAGACACATCATCAGTTATTTTACAGCATGCTAGATTTCTGAACTTGGTTATCTTCAGATGTCCAAATATTAATATTCTTACTTTTCTTTTTTTCTGGATTAGGTATTTGAGCCACTGCTCGAGTTTGACCAGAGAGATGGAAAAGCTGTAAAGCTGCCTGGTCATTGACTCCTCTTGCTTGCCACTATTTTATTATTATTATTTTTGTAATTTCAGCTCCACATGGGATCTGGAGTCTTTTTTTTTTTTTAATGCATACAGTAAAGTATATTCAACAGTGTTACATTTATATATTTACACACGGTTCTATTTTTTTCTTTTCTTTTTTTTAAATTGTACCACTTTAGAAGAAATCGTTTACTGAAATGAAGTCATATGACCAATATTTTAAAATGCTTGCATATTTTATATTGGGAGATAGTTAATTTTTTTTCCCTTTTGTTTGCTGTTCAGAAAACCAAAGTATTGCTGCTTCTATGCGAAGACTTTAGTGCTGAAGCGTCTGTCGGAGCACATGCTAACACATGCTCTGTGAAGGAGTGTCATTGAGAGAGATAACTGTAGTAGCAGACGTAGCTGAAAAACCTCTTTTATTCCATTGTTACATGACTGTGTCAATGTTATTCCTGTCAGGAGAAAACATTATTTAACAGTTTATGAGTTCACCATACATGCTTGCCATTAAATGGGGCCTGTCCTGCTCAGTATTGATGTTAACCCGCTCATGCGCATGCGATTCTCAACCCATTAAAGAATTACGATAAATTTTAGGGCAGTGTTTCATCCATTTGTGCTTTTATCAGATCGGTGTCAGTATGTACAACTGCCTTCGAGTGTGGTTAAGCTCCTTTTGATATGAATTAAACTGTGATCCATAACCTTTTATAGTCTTCCCCATACGCCAGACAAATGAGGCGCGAGGCCTCTTTGGTGCTTTCACTTAACTAAATGCATTTAGTCCTTCAATTGTGTCGTCCTCGGTGTAAAGTGAAGTCATGTGACAGGAGCAGTGAGCGAGTTTATTGGTACAGTGAGATTTAAGAAGTTGAAACTTCTACCTGTCCCTACTGCTGAACGCTTTGTGGTTTTAGTGACCGCAGAGTTTAAAGGCGACCTGATGAGGTCAGTGTAGCCAACGATCCCCTCACCAGCCGAGATGTGAGTTCTGACATTCCTTTGTGCTGTTTGTACCTGACAGATTTTGTTCTTGATACATATATTGTAATAAAAGTTTTATTAAGTATCAAACTGTTTTTTTGAGTCTGCTTTTTTTTTTTTTTTTTTTTTTTTTTTTTCCCCCTACTTTTTTGTTTTTTGTTTTATTTCTAAGGGAGAACTGTTCAAATAATAAGATTTAAATAACAGAAAGAAATGTAGGTGTGTGTAATCACTGTGTTTGTGTGTGTATACGGAAAGACAATGAACACAGTTTTAATCATTTTTGTTTAAGATTTAACGTTCGTGAGAATATGAACCAGGTAAGTTTGTAGCGTTAGGGAAGATCAGGTGACTGTGCCTGTGATTACCGTTGGCTGAATTTAAGCTGCTCATTTTAAAGCATTTGCCAGATCCCATTTACAGAATATGACTAGACGAAAGCAGCCATGAGCCACACTGCGATTGGTCATGCAACACTTTGTAAAATTAATTTGTCTAAATTCATAAAGAAAGGTATGCCTCAGAAGTAACACAACTTGGCTGATTACTGATTCAGGGTGTATGATACACTGGATCTTAGACAGGCAACACTTCCCACTGTAACCTAATCAGTGCCTGCTGGTGTTCAGTTAGACCATAAACTTTATAAAATTAGAGGAGCCTGAAGCTGCTCGTCATGCACATCAGGTGATGCTCTGCTATGTGTTTTATTTCAGTGAGATTAATTACCTCTGGAAGAACCACCATGATTCTGCCCTCACAGTAACAGGGTGTCACTAATTACTGAGATACTGTGAGATATAGAAGTTAATTACCAAACCTCCAAGCTTATATTCCCATGTGCAGCAAGAGGAGTGGAAACCGAAGCAAATGATAGTGTAACAACATTTCTTTTTTTAAATAGAAGATTACCTTTTAAAACATTAATGAAGCACCAGCATCTGCAGCATTGGACTAATGTGAGCTTATAGTCTAGGTTAAAGCTGATACTGATACTTGGCAGAAGTCTTGAGCCACCCCTCATTTCTTCATGGTTATCTAGGAAAGCTAGAAAAAGGTGCAACACATTTTTATTAACACAATAAGGCAGAAAACAGTTCTAGCAAGTCTGAAAGATGAAATTGAATATGTGCTTTTATTCTTCTATATGGTTTTTAGATAGGATTACATGTTGGAACAAAATCTGACTGTACTTTTCCTAGTTTATAATTCCATAATTTTTGACACAGTCCCCATCACTGCTGGTTGAAATGCAGCCCTTGAATGGTTCATTGGTGCTGGTCTTTAAAAAAAAAGAAAACGTTCCACTGGAAATGAACAGGTGCAAGGACTGGACTGAAAAAGCAGCCAAGGTCCAAAATATGTCTTTTAAAGATGTCCTTGAGAACTACTGCTCAATAGCACTTTAAAAATAAAAGTCTGGCTCCTTGGAAGCAAAATATAAAGAAAAGAGGGGTGACTCAAGACTTTTGCACTGTATTTAAAATTAACCTATTATGTTTCTAGGTCCATACTTTCATCTTAGACCATTATTCCAATGTCTTTGCCAATCATTGTTACAAATAATCCTCTACCACCTTGTACTTGTACCCTTTTAGTTAATTGTTCTCTTTGAAACAAGCTTAGCTTCCTTCACCCTCCCCTAAAACCAGCTTTCTTCTCAATATCTTTCTCATACACAGGCTTGTATGGCACATGGGTGGGGCTTCTGTGCTCACAACTAAATGTATGTACCTGAGAAGACCATAGTAAGGATATCGCATCGCACCATGCAGAACCAAGAGTAGAAAAAAAACTTCTGAAACTAATAGCAGTCTTAAGTCTGGGCTCTTTTCAACCCACTGACGTAATTAGTGCTCAAAACAATGAAGGTAACCTTTAATGATCCCAGTATAACACAGAACAGTACAGGGATGAAATCCCCAGAGCAACTGTTGGACTTTATGCTGTTAAAGCAGCCAAATACTCAAATACTGTCCAGGAGCTCAGCATCATGCTATCATTTTCATTTCTAAAAGCACGCAAAATGAATTCACAGTGGTTTGAGGTTCCAGCCTGGCCTGGTTGATATCCCTGAAGTGATTTGGTGTTATACTGTGAGGACGAAGTGTTCCTTTTTGAGCAGTAAACTTAAACTTTGGCCAAGTGTAATCTGAGCATCAAGCATGTAACAGCACATAAATGACAGAAAATAAAGGAAAGTATTATAGGTCCTCTATAAAAAAGAAACACGAGCCAGTAGTTAAATTAATGACATGACAGCAAAGATAATGGAACATTTTCCATAGACTTTATTATAGTTGTTTTTTTTCCACTAACAGGTATACACAACGCTCTAACTGTCATGGCTTTTTTGTCTTAAATACTCTCCGCTCATAAAGAAAAACTGTAAAAATATTTAATTATAACTAATTAAAAGATCTCTTCAGGGGCTGGACTTGGAAGGGTGTACAGGTATGAGGGGATGGAGGTGGGTGGGGATTCGTCTGTGGTCCTTATCTGAGAAGCTGCGTGGATTTGGGGGGGGGGGATCTGAAAAAGGGTCGAAGGGTCACGTTACATCCAACAGGGCTTTCACCGCGAAGACGGGGTGGTGTTACCATTTAAAGAAAACCTAAAAGAACGACATGAAGCAGCAGGTCAGAATAAGATAAATGTGTATTTGCTGTTCAATATTAAACAGCCTAGCTGAGACGGCGGTACATCACCTGCACACTCTCTCCATCACATGTGTAACGAGACGGTCAGAGATGCCCGGACAGGACTCCTCTGCCAGGTTGAAGGCATTCTCCAGTTCCTCAATGGCTCCTACTCCGCCGCCACTTGCCCGCCGCTTCTCCTTCAACTGGTGGTAAAGGAAAATTCAAACAGGAACGATTTAGTATGCTGTGCAGTGAGAAAAAAGAAAGAAAAAAACCCAACTTCCTGCTGTTTAGAGTAAATATAATGAAACGGGTTCTGTGGGTGCAAGCTTTTTATTAGTATCATAACAAGGCCCACTTCACTCTTACCTGTTAATGGTAAAAAACAAGGCAGAGATTCACGGTGTCATGATGTTGGCCCTCTGTCTAAATCAGAGGTCAGCAACCTGTGGCTCACGTTAGCCACAGGTTACAATTAGGGTTGACCGTAGCCCTATTGATACAAATACTATATATATTGATTTATCCTCTCCCAATTACATCTGTCATCCGCCTGTTTGTCCCCCGTTACCCGTGTGTGCTTCTTTTTTTTTTATCCAACTGTTTGCTAGCAGGAGCTAAAATGCCTCTTGATGCTGAAGGTTGCCGACGCCCAGTCTAAATGAATCTAAAGGCCGCTGTCGGCCGCTTCCTTGCCACAAGGGGTCGCCACACTAGGTAATGCTGCATGTTTGATTTGGCAGTCTTAAATTGGACGCCCTTCTTTTTGGACCCTAGTGACCTTTCAATTGTCAAGCAAATACGCTGACTACTACATTTTGTCTAAATTAATCTGAGATTGTATAAAAAGCAACAGTATGGCCTACCTCTCTGAAGGTGGGTGTTACCAAAGCAGACAAGCACTGTGACTTTGGTTGCCTTTTCACAGAATCTCCTGACTGTAAAGAGAAAACAGAGCGTAAGAAAGGAAAAAAAGATTTGACCTGGTGTTGCCGTCTCTCTGTCTGCCTTACCTCTGAATCTGTGTGCGTGTAGCCCTTCTGTAACTTGTTCATAGAGGTGGGCCTGACTGTGGGGAAGGTCCACATGGGACACTGATCTACGTCACCATCAGCATCCCTGAAAGAACAGGACAGAAAGAGGAAAAAGATTGAAAGGAAGAGTCAAACATACCCCTGAAACCCTGACAGAAACACCCTGATTGTTAATGCAAATAAGTGTGATGTTGTTGAGACTAACATGTCCGAGTCGTCAGAGCTGGACTCCTCCCCGTGTCCCTCTGATTTCCAGCGGCGGTAGCGGTCAATCAGCTCTGTCAAATAAGCTGTCTTCTTGGTGTAACGTGTGATAAACTTGTGTTTCAGAAGCTCTTTGGCTGTTGGCCTCTGTGCAGATAAGAAATTCAGTTCGATTCAATTCCATTTATACAGCGTCAAATCACAACAACTGTTGCCTCAAGGTGCTTTATATTGTAGTGAATAAAAACATGAGGAGCATAAAATCGTACAACCAAGGGTAATATCACACAGCCCATAGTTTTTTGAAGCTGGAGTGCTGTTGTCTACAAACACAGGCTAAAGCAAGCTTCAGTGTCAAATTACTCAGAAAGGTTTTGGCGCCTTTCAAGAGCACACGTTGGATCATGTTGGAATATTTGAGAAACAACCAGAACAATCTCTAATTCCTATTAAGGACCGGACATGCTAATCCAAAATACTTGGTAGGATAAAGAATTCATGTTCAATTTGTCTCAGTGCAGCAGTTATTACCAGATGTATGATGCTGATGTATGTTGGTGTTTTACTCACAAAACGGGGGTCTTTATTTAGACAAGCCTCTACAAATTCTTTAAAGGGTTTGCTGTAAGGGCCTTCCAATGTGGGTGGAGTGTTTTTGGGGATTAGGAAGAGGACTCTCATGGGGTGTAGATCAGAGTTGGGGGGTTCCCCTTTGGCCAACTCAATGGCGGTGATGCCCAGAGACCAGATATCAGCCTGGGAGGGTAAAGACATAAAGAGTTGTTTGAGGCATCAAAATTCAGTTCCTGTTGGTTAACATCAAAATGATCTCTCTTCATGCTCTCAGTGTAGACACAGCTTGTTCACAAACGTTTGCTCACCTTAAAGTCGTAGGCTGACTGCTTAATGACCTCTGGGGCCATCCAGAAAGGCGTGCCGACAAATGTGTTCCTCTTGATCTGAGTGTCTGTCAGCTGTCCCGCCACCCCAAAATCTGCTAGCTTCACATCACCCTGCTCTGACAAGAGCACATTGGCAGCTGGGAGAAAGGCAGAAAAGACAGACAGTTAAAATACAACCTAAAGTATCTGGGTCTGCTTTTTGTATCTGTTACAGCAGTCTGGTTAATATAACGTGCTAAAAATAAGATGAGGCCAGAACATCTGAGATAATGAGTAACAATGTTGTTACAGCTTATTCAGGCCAACTCTCAATTTTGAAATCTAAAATGAATTAATAATTAATTTTAGATTTTGGAGACTGGAGTGCTGCATTCAATTTCACAAGGAACTGTAGATAAAAGGAGAAAATCAGCACAAGAACACAAATAATACGGAGAATAAATCCACCCCACCAAGTAATACACCCAAGTTTTAAACTCCTTATTTGTGCGATTACTTAATTACAAAGTGTTACATTCTTTCATAACAAGGAAAGAAGAGAGCAGAAAAAGCTCCACACACAGGAATATGTAAAAGTGTATACAATTCGCACACGCAGCATGTTGTGAGATTTCGAGCTCACAGATGGTGTTAAAAATGTACACAGCTTGTTGGCATATTTCAGTGTGTGCACTTCTTCTCTGCAGCATCTGGTTAAGGCTGGCTGTGCAGCAGCTCTCTTATCACAGCGTTCAGTTGTTGACATAAAACGTTGGATCACAGCATTGAGTCTTGTACTCACAAGAGCGTACGCTATAAACCAGCTTTGAATTATACCCGAGTTTGTACCAGCGTAGAGCTTGACAACTGTGTTAGCTGACAGCTATGAGACTCTTTGGGTTTGTTCACACCTATAGTTTGTTTTCTCTGGTATAGTTGGTGAGTTTGTAAACTTGGAGTTCTTCCCTATGATTTGGTATCTTTTCACAAAGAGAAAAAAAAACAAAACACATCAGGATGTTCAGTCCGCTCACTGGACAGATGTGTAAATATAGAAAGAAGGTGCTGTGTTCTAGACTATTGGAGAATACGTAAAATTTACTTTCATTTCACGGATAGCTGCTAGCCCATACAGACCTTTGCACAACTCTAGTACTTTGCTGCATCCCTGACTACACAGCATACGTACCTACAGGAAGTTTTTTTTTAAAATCTCAAACTTGTAACCTGGTAGTTTGTTTGGGTCGACTACCAGGAACATATTCACATCATAAATAAACTATTCTTGAGTTCATTTAGAACTGCACCAAGACAACCTCTTCCAAAGGGTCTATGTGCGGCTGTTTTGGTCTGTGCCCGAGTGCAATAACTCGGTTCACATCTGCACAAACAAACTTCACCAAGGGATAAAATGAACCAGTTTGATTTAAAAGGACCGAACACCGTAAAGATTGAAGTGAGTGCTCATTACCTTTGATATCTCTGTGAATCTTCCTTTCAGAGTGCAGATACTCCAGCCCCTTTAGTATTTCCCTCAGTATAGTAGCAATGTAAGTTTCTTCAAGAGGCCCTGGACGCAGCTAGGATGGTGACAGTGCGACAAAAGGATGAGTTTTCCTTCTCGAGTATGAAAAGTGCACTATTGGAGGAGTTGTCTAAAACTTTGTAAGCTGCATAAAAATAGAAATCTACTTACTAGATCCAGAGCAGATCCTCCACCTAAATACTCCATGATAATCCACAGCTTTGTTCCCTATGGCAGGAGGAAACAATTGAAGGAACAAACCACTGCATGTGTTTGCATCTTTAATCATCTCTGCAAGTGTCACTTCAGTATTTACATTATCTCACCTTCAGATATGAGCCATAATACTTTGTAACGTAAGGACTGTCGCACTGGCTCAGCACCGTGATCTCCTGCTGAATGTCTTCTATCTCATCCTCTGCCTCCTCCAGGTCTATAATTTTAATGGCCACCACCTCCTTTGTGCGGTTGTTGATGCCTTTGTAGACCTCTCCAAACGAACCCTTGCCGATCCGCTCCTGCTTGGTGAAGTACTCCTCAGGGTCCAACCGAGTATTCTGGCCCAGTGAGAGCAAAAGGATTTAAGTACAGAGTATATACCACGGTGATAGCCCCCCGTAGTTTAATGTGTGTGTTTATGAGTGGGCGAGTCTCAACACAGAAGAGATGTTCACAGTTGTCCCTTATCTCCATATTATAGTGTTTGCATGCACTGCCCAAATATAAAATATGATTTATAATTAACCTTCTTATCTATGCCAGTGCCCATCTATTCAGTCACATCCCTTTATAATTACCTAGACTCTAGATCGAGCTTTGTGCCAGGATGTAATTTAAGAAGTGTGACTCCTGAAAGTTCAGTGGTTTTGTCTTTCCATAACAGCAGGAAATGAGCAATGATTTGCGAACAAAGACGCCTTCAAAGAAGTCACTAAGTTTAAAAAATATTGAGTATCTTAGTAATTAAGACTCAACTCTAAAAGCCCAACTCTGAAAAAATAAAATGTTATTACACACTCATACAAGATCAGAGATTATTATTACATATTTGTCATTTGTTGATGGCTTTGTCAGTTGTACACCTGACTGCGCCACCGGCAAGAACATTATATATACATAAATTCACATCTGTGGATACTAACACTTGCTTTTATGGCCTAGCCCACCACCCAGGTTATTCATGGAAAGCCTGAGAAGCATCGGGGGTTCGGCTTGTCTTGGATAAGAAGCAGGGAGGTGACAGTTGGAGAAAAGATCATTTCTCTACCTGGTTCTGCATGTCTCGAAGGTGTGCCATCCCCTCGGCTGGTTGGACGGGAGAGGGACGGCCACAGTCCTGTCTTCCAATAGTCAATAAATTGTCCTTTCGGGTTTTTCCTCCCCTCGTAGCTGTCTAGGAAGCTAGCTAGGCTGGCTAGCCAACTAGATAAACACCCAGTCTCCTGGCTTTAACGGGGCTGTCACTCCGCGCACTGTTTTCGGCCTCCGGGTAAAACGGAGGACTGAGCAGCCGAGCTACTGACCGAGAGACTCCATGAGTATCGGTGGTCCGAAACAGAGGGGAAAAATAGCTCTTTCCGTGAATTAATAATTAATTCATTTCAAGAAGCGCTTAGCCCGTTGTTCAATTGAAGCTTGAGGAGGACAAAATAATGGCCCAGATCGAGAACGCATGCGCGAAGTTTTTTTTTTAATTCGTTGAATTGTGGGAGTTGTATTTCTACATGCTTTAGAGACATGTTTCTTCAAACCTTTCAAGTTTTTCCTGTACTGAAAATGGTACACGGAAAAAATAAAATAAAATAAAACTACATTCACAATTTTAAATGACAAAAACACGTGATCTCGTTGAAAACAGTTCTAACAGATCTAACTATATATACATCACTACCATCACATAATACCATACATGCTGCCAGACAGCATTAGAACACCACTGAGGATTCATTACATACAAAAATAGAAAATGAACAAGTTCAATTCAATTTAAAGCTGAAATAAGTTTAAATTACATTTTGTGGAAATGATTGTGTGTGTTTTCTCCGTATGATTGATAGAAGAGGAACTGGGAATTCAAATTAAGGCAAATCAAATTAAGCAGATGCAGACAACTGGTGGTTGGATTTACCCAAAGTGTTATGTGGGAGTAAATCTTAGTGTTTGTCTCTGTGATGAAGCTATAATAGTATAAATTTGAGCACAGTGGATAGTGTGGACAAAGAGGATGTCAACACACATATTAACAAGACATTCAAACATCTTTTGAGTGTTTACATTTTATTTTGCTTTTATTTATTAATCAAAACTTTGTGCACAAGCTGTCATACATAGACATTATACCTAAAGACGTCATCCACAAACTGCTGATATCTACAATACAAAAGGTCCAGCTTCATTAAAATGCAATTTTCCTTTCCATCAGACTTTAAACCTGCACACGAAGTAAACCATCTAGCTACCAAAACACCCCAGCAACGACTGGCCGGTTGGTGCATTTTAACCCAGACACTGAAGCAATGTCCCGCATCTTAATCGGCCCTAGTGTGCCCCACACAAACAGATTTTTTTACCCCCCCACACTTTGTTGGGATGTGGTCAGCCTTCTTTTTTCCCGTGACGTTGGCTACTTTCATTTGAAAAACATCTTATTTTTGCAGTTCAGACAAATTAACTTCTGTCACTATAAAAATAAAATACACTACAACCAACTTACGTAAATAAAGCTCGTTAATCTGCTAATTTAAAGTGTCCATTGCGTTTCACCAACTCTTGCGGCTGGCGGTGCACTTCATAGTAACCGCCCCGGCGGTCACGCGGGGTAGTATTAACAGCTACACCCACACTAGCTAGAAGCGTAGAGAGCTTTCGCTGAGTCCGTCTCGGTGGGTGGTTTGTGGAGTCCCTGATGTTGTTTGTATGACAGCACGAACAGCGTGTTGGCGCATGTCAGTTTAAACCCTGGTGGTAAAACCATAACGGTGAGTATTGACAGGACAGACCTCTGGTTTACCAGCATGTTAGTGCAGACAGTCAGCGGCTTACAGCGCACTGTTTAATTAGCTAAAAGGGATAGCATCGTCTGTTAAACGATTGTCAAGCATAGCGACAAGCTAGATAGCTAACATACAAGCTAGACATGGCGTCTTGCGTGGATTTTCACTCAGTGACATTGAAGCGGCTTGCCAGCAACAGCTTCACCTCATGTCGCTGTTATGTAACATGAAATGCTATTTCTTGTACTGTACTCATTAGCTTGAACCTAAACTCACTACCTTACACTGGAGCAGATGCCTTTTGCACGGGCTAATGATCGTGTTTAAAGTTTAGGTAGCACCATTTGCTACTGAGCTAATTGGCTAAATTCAGGGTTAACTGCAGCATGTGTTTTACTGTAAATTGGCATGTCATAAAAAATCAGCCAAGATATGAAAAATGTCTTATTTAAAACGGGGCATTAAGTTGAGCTTATATTTCTGAACTCTTAGAGACAGTCACACTCACACCCTCACTTTGTTTGGTTAATATCTGTATGTGAGTTTCATTTGTTTCCCATTTTGTGGGTTATCAGCTGGATGAGTGGGGCAACTTTCACTACCCCCTCTGTAGAGGTGGCTGAGATGAATCGCATCCATTTTGAGCTGGAGTATACAGAGGGCATCAGCCAGCGCATGCGAATCCCAGAGACCCTCAAAGTGGCCCCAGAGAGCCAAACAGGGTCCATGCCACTTCAGCAGCCCTTGCCCACTCATACAGCTCTGATGCAGGTTCCTGAGAGGATCGTCGTTGCAGGTGAGGATGACAGTTGGCAGTCATGTTTCAGGTATTATGTTTAAATCATGTATATCAAGTATTTGGTGAGGAAAAAAAAAGTAGTACATTAAGGGAAACAACTGTTAACAGCTGAAAGTGGAAACCATGACATATGGGCCCATATGCTGTATAAAAATTTCATGACCCCTTTTTTTCTGTAGGTGATGACGAGGATCCTCGATTTGCATGTCCAAGAGACTTGGATCTGATTCAGTCCATCCCTCCTGCGGACCTCCTGAACATGAAGGCCCCTCCACGTGTCCTCACCCTTACCGAGCAGCCTCTGGACTCTCTTGAAACCGACCAAACTGTCAACTCACAGCGCAATCCCAGCCAAGCGGTATGGTTTCTTTCAGAGTAATTTCAACTTCCTTCTCAGAATATTGAATTTTCTTCTTTCATTATATTCAAAACTTTAAGTGGATCCATAGTGTGGTGGTATACTACATTTGCCTTATCCTGAAATTATGGTTCAGCAGTGTTAGTGCATTGGGAGTATGCTGGCACTCCGTTGGCCTGTCTACTTGCAGAGAGTGTCTGTTGTCGATAGAGGCACTGTACAAAGTATGTGGTACAACCGGTCTGTGGGGTACTTTTGCTTGTGCTGTTACTGGTATGTCAGCCAGCTGCAGAGTAGAGTGAAGTTATAATCTACAAAGAGCTGAAGTGAGTGTTAAACAATGTAACATATTCACTGCACCCACTGTCTGTACTTCTCATGAGCTATCTTTTGATCTGTGATTTTTTTTTTTTTTTTTTTTTTTTTCCCCTCTTACTATCCTCCCATTCCTGGTGAACTCCATTGCCACTCCCTTGCCTGTTCTGGCCCACTTGTCAGTCAATCAGCATTTGAGTAATGCAGTGGGGATTTTGGAAGATTGCACACATGTTTGTACATTGTTTCTAGGGTAGGGATGTTCCTGGCAACTAATTTCTCAGTTGAATAAACAAGGGAAAAAAATTAGACTAACTGACTCATATAAAACTAAGAAACACTCAGATATCAAGTTATATTTTAGAACTGTTTAAGGTCTATAACTCTCTAAACAAAAGAATTTTAAATCATAAATCATATTCTTGATTTATGAATAACGGTGCTGAATTGTACGGGCATTGTGCATTGTCAACATTGCATGTTACACACCAGACAATGAAGAAGGAAAAACACTTAAACTGATGTTAAATATAGTATATAAATGTGTTACTACAAAAGCAAGTTCACATATTATTAAATGTGACAAGTTAACAACAGAAAAACCAAGGAGTTGAACTGAAAAATGTGGTGCATTTTGTCGAGCATTATGAATGATGCACGCTGTTCAAAAATTCATGACAACCACTTCAGTAAAAGTTAAAATCTAAAATAACAAAACAACAAATAATCCAGCCATTTTCTTTTCCCCCGCTTATCTGAAGTAGGGTTGCGAGGCCAGCAGCCGAAGCAGGGAAGCCTAAACCTCCCTCTCTCCTCCAGTTTATCCAGGGAAACGTCCAGTTGTTCTCAGGTCAGGTGATTAAATATAGTCTGTACAGCAGGTCCTGGTTCTGCCCAGTGGCCTCCTCCCAGTAGGACATGACCAACAGAGCACCTTACCCAGGAGGCATCATCCTCAGCTGGATCCTTTTGATGTGAAGGAGCAGTGGCTCTACTCTGAGCCCCTCCCAAATGACTGAACTCCTCACTCTATTGCTAAGGAAGTGCCCACTGACCTTTTGGAGAGGGCACATTTCCACCGCTTGTATCTTTTGCCTTTAAAAGAACAGTAACAGTGTAAACAAAGAGATCAGGCCATGATGAACAGATTTACGGCTTTTCTCAACAATGATGCTCCCTCTGGTGGCAGGTGGCTGCATAGCAATTTACCGGCATTTGGCTTCAATCAAAATTTAAAACAATTTAGATTATACTACTAGTACGTCTGATAATGATTTGTGATAATAGTGAGGATTAGTTGTTTAGTCAAAGAGTCCCGCAAATCCCAACTTTAGAGAAATGCTAAATGCAAAAAGGACACGATTGCAGTACCATAAATTACCCCGTTTGAACCTGTGAGTAGACAACAGAGTCTCAAGGGTTTAGGCACCAGGATAAATCAGATACGCAGACCTACCTGCTGTGGCAACTCCTTATGAATAAGTGAGCAGCAACTAGTATACACAGCATTATTTTTACTTTATTAGGATTACCATTTCAGATATTCCTTGATGGTGGTCTTAAAGGTGTTGCTTTTTTTATCCCAACATATTGATCCTTTCTTACAAAAGCTGCCTGGAGTTGTGGGATTTATGAGACGCAATGAAAACTGAACATGATTATTTATGTTTTTAATTTTAAGAAGTCTCTTTGTGCAATGCTGCACATCTTCCCATTCTGATCTCTCTGTGGAGTATGGTTTGTGGTTCTTAACACACAATTGAAAAATAATCAATTTGTAAATGGTGAAAAGTAATTAATAATCGCACATTCTTCTGTAGGAAAAACTTCAATCAAGTGGCCAAAATCACTGATTTCTTTTTCCAGTCAGTTTGACTGAACTAAGTGGGATTCATCAATATAGAAAACACGTGTTGCTGCAAACCGAGCTTGATGTTATTTCAATTTTGTGTTTAACAACAGGCCAACTTTCATGGTCGGCCTCGAAGGGAGCGCAGCGCGAGTGAGAACGTATCCGGCCGTCACAGCAGTCAGATCAGCAGAGGCGATGTAAGGTATGAGCATAGCCACGTTTGAAACGCTGCTTCTTCACCGCTGCCTTTCCGATGCAATGCTTTCTTTCACTCTTGGTTGATTTATAAAACATGTCTTCTTTGTTTTAACGTTTCTCCCCACTTATCTCCCTGCCAGTGTAACCCCTTCCCCTTCTGCCCCCCCAGTCCGTTTGTGTCCTCCCCTCTGTTCCCCCGAGGATGTAAACATCAACCTGTTTACAGCTGCTGGGCTCCTGTCGTACATCCAGTCAACGACACGCCGTGCTTACCAGCAGGTCCTTGAAGTCCTTGATGACAGCCATCGCAGGTATGTGTTTTTTCTTTATTAATTTCTTTTTTGGCTGAATTAGTTACAAATCTTTGCATAAAGAAAGATGTGTTAATGTTTCTTATTAAAAGAAGTGACATTTAAAACTTGCATATGTCACAGTCCTGACTTGTGTACGTCCCCCTTTGTTTGATGTGTAACCTACATGTTTGGTGACTTTAGTTCACATGAAAGAAATCATGGATTATAAACAAATAAATAAATAAATAAATAGAATGCAATGACTTGAAAATCTCAAACATGTGTGTTTAAATGTTGAAACTTAGAATATGTACCATTATAGAAAAAACATTAGTGTGAATAATTCAGACCCCACACAGCGTTCTGATAGCTCTTTATAATTTTTATTTGTGCTACACGCAGAAGCAATCAGCTTTGGCGCCAACGTCCCAGCACGTTCAGCTTTTCACCTGACCTCTCACACGCGTCTCTCTCATTCTGGTCTCTGACGTCACTATAAAGAAGAGAAGACCTCATTAAATTAATAATCTTCACCTGTCCCTCCAGCCTCTCTTGCGCTCCCCCTTGAGCTCACTGCACCATCCCTTCCCTGCAGCTGAGCCAGGGGGACCACACCTCTGCCACAATTAGTTCATTTTGAATTTGATGGCAGCAACACATTTAAAAAAAACAGTTGAGACAGGGTCATGTTTATCACTGTGTAGCATCCCCTCTTCTCTTAACAACAGCATGTAAATTTCTGGTGATTGAGGATAGCAGTTACTGCACTTTTGGGAGAGGAAAGTTGTCCCACTCTTGTCTGATAGATGATTCTAGTTGCTCAGCAATCCCAGGTCTCCTGTGTCATATTTTTCATTTCATGATGCTCCAAATGTTTCCAGTCAGTTCAACCCTGGTTTAGCATCATCTTGCTGAAGTACACAAGGCCTTCTCTGAAAAAGACATTATCTGGATGGGAGCACATGTTGCCCAAATACCTGTATATACCTTTTAGCTGTAATGGTGTCTTTCCACATGTGCAAGCTGCCAGTTCCATAGGCACTAGGGATGCAACGATACCAATTTTTTCAAACCGATCCGATACCGATACTTGGATCTGAGTACTTGCCGATACCGAGTACAAAAACCGATACTTCTGCCACACACAAGTTAAACTTAACCGGTAGTAAAGAAACGACCCCACACAACTCTTTAACACAAACGAAACGTTTACTGAACGTAAGGGCAGAGACAAATACTGTACAACACATCCCTTTTTTAAACTCAAATGATATTCCAATTCCTTAACCAAATGAAATGCACTGTATAAATGAAATAATTCCCTTTCAAATTATATTAAACAACCCAACTTATGTTATCACCTTTTGGTAAGTGACTCACTAATATACACTCCAAAACACGTTATATAAATCCACTAAACATACAATATTCACACATGGGCCCCACACACACTCACATTCACACTTGTTGCAGGCCTGTTTGCTGCTCACGCCGGACGATGGAGAAAAATCCTCTTCTTCCCAGTAAGAGCACAAAAGTCCGACTTACAGTTCCGTTGCTCGGTAGGTCACCATTCACCAGTCCCACACTAAATCCACTCCCTGCGGACCCGATGCTGTCTCTGCTACAGCGCGTTAGCCAGTCACTGTCCAGCTCTCCGACAGTCCATAGCAGCTGCCTCCGTGGCGCAGCCAAGCAGTCCGGGCTAGCCTTTAGCCTCGGCGGTCATGGCTGGAAACACAGTTTCCCACGGACGGTGGTGCGACCGTTGAAACAAAAAGTCACTTCACCCACACTCTGTTGCGAAGCTCTCACACGGTTAGCTTTCTAGTCACACACTCTTTTGTGCTAGTTAACCTCAGTAAAACTAGCCGAGTCTCTCACTTTGGTTCAGCTAACCTCGTGCATCTCTCCATGCCGTTCTCTTCTGTGAACTGTGAACACCTTATGTGGCGTTCAAGTCCATGAGAATTATGAGTATCTACTACCAAATTCCCATCCGGGCTACATTAGTATCGGTTCATGGTATCGGTTGACTTTTACGAGTACGAGTACGCACACATTTTACAGTATCGGCACCGATACCCGATACCAGTATCGGGATCGGTGCATCCCTAATAGGCACTGATGCAACGCCATACTATCAGAGATGCAGGCTTGTGAACTGAAAGTTGATAATAAGCCAGTTGGTCGCTCTCGTCTTTAGTCCAGTGGAGGTGGCATCCTTGTTTTCCAAATGGAATTTCAAGTTTTTCACCTGATCACAGGTTTCCACTTCTGCCTTAAGTTACTATTGTGGATGTAATGATGAATTGTGTTCCCACACAGTGATTTCTAAGTGTTCCTGAGCCCAAGCTGTGATTCCCACAACATGTCTGTTTTTAATGCAGTGCTGCCTGAAATATTGATTTTCAGCTGTTTAAGTGGAGATTTTTGTAGAATATCAGATTTTTAAAATGATAATATGTATTGGAGATAATGAGTGGTTCCTCCAACTGTTTCTGTTTAGTACCACTTTCATTTCCAGCCTTTTGTTGACGCTGTCTCAACTTTATTAGGATGTGTTGCTGCCATCGAACACAAACTGCCAGTATTTTTAATGAGTTTGTTGGAACATTTGACGTGTTTTCTATGTTCTGTTGTGAATAAAAGATGGTTTTCTGGGATTTGCAAATCATTGCATTTTGCTTTATATTTTACACAGCATCCCAGCCTTTTGGAATTGGGGTTAAAGTTTTAATACATGAACATCTTTGTAACTTGTTCACAGTTTCTGAGCTGAGAAAGAAGTCAAATATAAATGTTATTACCAGGGATGCACCAACTTTTAAAAGAACAGTTTTGATTATAGCTGTTTGTTGTTGCTGTTTGTCATTGTTTCATAGTCTGTGAGCCCTTTACCACACTGTTTTAAGCACAAATTCAATCATATGAACGTATGAAGCTGAGCACATTCACCTATGCCTGAGGCCGGCAGTCATAGATGAATGTGATCTGCATGTATATAGTGAGTAGGCATCAAGTTCAATACTGGTCACAAAATCATCAAATCCCTCATTAAGGGCCTGAATGAAGATGTGTTCATCTCCACAGGACACACCTGGATCTGGCCCTGGATTTAAACCCTGATGAGTCTGGCTTAGTGGATGCCTCCTCACTGCGACGACAGGTAATGTCTCATATGCTTGCTTTCTGCGTGAATGAAAAGGGGCAGGCGATGCATAATTTATGCATTGTCCCAATGTATTTGTCTTACTTTCAGGTTTACGGTAAACTATGATGTAATGTATAGATATGGCTCCTTTGGAAGGATGCAGACAGAGCTGCACGCAGCAAGTGTTCAGTTACAGTTATTAGACACTCGACTCTAAACAAACAAAAATAAGGAACACAAATACTAACTGAAGAAGTAAGAAGGTATACAGAGATTTTATTTGAGAGTGGGAGTATTGTTTAACTGTTAGTGGCTATATTTCTCTGTGCACTGCAATGAAACACAGCCAGATGTGGAGATTTCTCTGCGCATGTTTCAGTAAATCTTAGTTAGGCCCAGCACAGGAGGAAGTGTTTCGCCTTTTTTAAAATGTTAAAAAAAATCTGTTTTTTCAGATTGTGAAGTTGAATCGGCGTTTGCAGCTGTTGGAGGAAGAAAACAAAGAACGCTCAAAGCGAGAGGTGATCCTGTATTCTGCCACTGTGGCTTTCTGGCTCATTAACACTTGGATCTGGTTCCGTCGCTAGACGGATTCTCCCAAAACACTGGAAACCAAAGCAGTTCCCTGTTAAAGATGTGATCACTGATTTATAGCAAATTCTATATGGAAGTTTATCCTAAACACGTCAGTCTCGGCACTCATGAGGTAATACATGAGGCAGAAAAACATTTTCTGTTTGTCAAGTCGTTGTGACAGAATTTCACAGTAATTGTGGGCTTAGTGTCTCGCAGCACAAAAATTTGAAGTAAATAATTTTTTATAAATTGGCGAATGACTGGCAAGCCAAAGCACAATGACAATGCAACTGAATAATTTAGCAGCACCAACAACCACTTCAGTTAAGGTAACACTATCTCCAAAATGTGTCATATTTGAGAAGCTTACTCCACTGTCAAATTCTGTACCTATATTTTTGGTTTGGATCAGCCGTAAATGAAATACGGTACCAATTACACAAACAACTGTCAGCTGTTACTGATATAAATAGTTTATGCAAATATTACTGTGTGCACCTCTAAACTTGACAAATCCATTGCACATAATGAACTGGTGTTACAGTTGTGTAAATGAAATCTTTTAACGTGAACAAATTATTAGATGTTAAGTGACGAATGTTCTGGGAACTGTAGTTGCAGGACTGAACCTGACTTTTCTTTTGAAAGCAGGTCATAAACTACCATTCTTCCAGAAGTGTCAAACTGAACTGATTGACGCTAAAGATGCCATAACACTGACCCTTCGTTACTGGAAAAACTTCTTGTGTACATTACAGCATTTGAAAAGCCTGTCTAATCTGTCTTTAATGTTATTTATTTTAACGTTTCTCTCTAGGGATTGTCATATTGATTATTTGGTAACCAAAGTAACAAGGGTAGGGTACTGTGAAGTGCTGTTTTTCCATGCTGTCTGCTCATCTTTGTTCCCACCAAGTCACCTGCAAGATTAAACCATGGAATATGACATTTTATACATCATTTAGTGTGATACAAAGAGCCAGTGTGTGTATGATCGTCCATAATAGATGTCAATCTTATTGAAATGATAAAAAAACCCCATCATTTTATTTTGATGATGATAATATAAATATGTATTTAATGCAGGTCTATTTATCACATATAATACTGAGGTGTCAGCAAAGAGTTGCTATGAGTTTTTCTTTGATGTCTGTGCCTACATGTCACATTTAAAGCTGGAGGTTGGAGTTAAACATTTAAATTGTTTTGTAATATAAGAATACACTTGATGTTTGTAAATATGTTTGCTGTAATAAAAGATGGATGTCAGTTTCAGCCATATGTGTGTATGTGTTCAGCGCTGACTCCGACACTCTCCATTAGGTGGCAGGCATGCAGCACCAGGAAGAAGATGATGATAATGTGTTTTTAACTTGAAAGGCATAACTTGAGAGACGTCTTCAATTAAAACTTTTGCGAGAATCTACTATCCAAGGGATCCTGCTCTAATTATCTGGGAAACTCGACTTAACTCACTTTAAATCACTTTTTCGCCTTTTTTCCGGGAACAGTAATTCGAAGAGGAAACTGTCGGTGGTGACGGCACAATGGGGATCACTAAACTGGCTGATTTAATACGCTCAGATGCTCCTGATGCCATATCATATAAGGATATCACTGACTACACAGGTACAGACAAGATCGGTGATGGTTTCAGCAGCAGGTCTGACTCTAGGTCAGGTTTGCTAGCCGCTAATGTTAGCCGCTAATGTTAGCACTCTCCCCCTAGCTACTAGCATCGCTATATTCGAGCTGTGATTATAGCACCTGACATTAAAGAAACAGTATTACCAGTCCACGTACCACGAATTAAAAGCTACTGCTATATTAATCTGGCATTCCGAGGTAGTTATTACCTGTCTCCGGACTAGTTATGTTTTGTTTTGTTAATTAGCTAACACGACACAGTCCATTCAAAACATCTATCTTATTTGTTTTAATTCGTTGTATCTTTATTAGTGCCGAACACACACACGCATAGCATTACGTGATAACTGTGTTATTAATACTATTCGCCACACACTTTGACCACCAGGACATTGTAAAGGAATCAAATGTTATCTGAACAGTTTATGAAGTGGTCCATAGTCCAGCCCTGTTTACTGCTGAGAATACCAGCAATTTATACAGTACAAATCAACGCTGCATGTTATTATTATCAATACTGCTATGGCTGGAAATATTTTTCCATCATAAACCTGACAAGTAAATGGAGTACAGTATTTGACTTGGCTACTGTAGATCATTTCAAGTGCGTTTAAGTGAATTTAATCAGTGTAATTTGAGTGGATGTTATTGACAAATAATTCATGTCCAAGGGCAAATGTAAACTGTTGTGTATTCATGCTGCTGCTGCTGTATTACTATACTCCTCAGGAAAAGTAATCGCACTCGATACCTCTATTGTTGTAAATCAGTTCCGTGCAGCAACGCCTTTACTGAGGTAAGCATGTTGTGATTTTTGACTGTTCTGTCCTGTTAAACTGAAGCAAATGTTATTTTTTCTGTCTCGTAACTGTTTATCATGGTGTATTCATTCCTTATATCAAACCTAGTACACTGGGTGCCTAGAAAAATACAAACACACTGAATTAAAATAATCGTGCAATAATATTTCTAAAGATTGTAATTTTTTTCTTTCATTCATTTCACTTAATTTGTACTTTTAAAGGTTTCACTGTGTTATCAATGCATAAGATTAAAAATATTAGAACAGGCAAAAATCACCAAATCCTACAATTATACAGCCATTTAGTGTAAACAAGACCTCACTGACACCAATAAAATACACTCACTGGTCACATTGTTAGGTACACCCTGCCAGTACAGGGTTGAACCCATGTTTAGCTTCAGAAAAGCCTTAAATCTTTGTTGCATAGATTCAAGAAGGTGCTGGAAACATTCCTCAGATGCTTGCTGACTGGAGTGGCACCTTGTGTGGTCTTCTGCCCATCTGCTTTAAGGTTCAGCGTGTCATTGCTCAGAGATGCTTTTCTGCATACCTTGGTTTTAACGAGTAATTATTTGAGTTAATGTTGCTTTCCTATCGGCTTGAAGCAGTCTGGCCATCCTCCTCTGACCTCTGGCATAAAGCTCACCCAGAGAGCTACTGCTTTTTGGATATTTTCTCTCTTTCAGACCATTCTCTATAAACCCTTGAGGTAGCTGTGCAGAAAAAAGTCTTTCTATTCTTTTTTGTCTGTGTATATTTGTGAAATGCTCTTGATTTCTCCTCTCCAGCCCCCTCACAGGTCTCTTCTTTCGCACACTCACTTTCCTGGAACATGGCATAAAACCGGTCTTTGTGTTTGATGGAAAGCCTCCTGGGGAAAAGAAGGCTGTTGTAAGAGACAACCTGCATGTGTATTTTTTGACTTAACATGATACTAAACATTTCCTCATGGCATGTCTAAGAACACTTTAGATCAGAGAGACTAGTCTAAAGTAAATATTTTCAATGTGTAGGTAAATTTGATCAGTGCCAGATGACAGAGACAGCAGGTTCCTGCAGTATGATAAAGACGACTGTGACTGATTGAAACCTGTTGTTTCTGCAGCTTGAGAAGCGAGCCCAGACAGCAGGGAGGAATTACTCAAACTGGACGGGCACAGGTACGTCTGTGCAGAAAATGCACAAAGACTTGAGTTTTCAGTGGTTTTAGAACAGGGTGATTTACTGGGAATATTAATTTGATGTGTTTTTCCTCTGTGCTCACTGCAGCGTCATCACAGACTAAAGAATGTCTTCAGCTTCTGAAGTGTCTGGGTGTACCTGTTATCCAGGTACGACCTGCTAAATAATGAATATGTTTGTGCAATATTTCATCTCTTCTTCCTCCTCTGCAGATTTCCCTTCATGCACGTCACTTTTGTCTCTCAGGCTCCAGGGGACGCTGAGGCACTGTGCGCTCAGCTGGTGAGAGAGGGAACTGTGCACGCCGTAGCGTCAGAGGACATGGACACGCTGCCGTTTGGAGCCAATATTCTTATTCGTCAGCTGAATGCAAAGAAGGACAGGTAGAAACTGTGCAGCTCACTTTACTAAATTTGTTTAAATTTAAAAAGAAGAAATATTTCAAAGGTTTGCAATGGTTGTTGCAATAATTTAGTGTTCATAATCAGGTGAGGATTTACAGACCTGAAGCTTTATGAGGCTCTCATACGTGTTTATGCGTAAATTATTATGTCAAATGATTAGAATCTCAAGTTATTGTAATAACCTGCTCTCTTACAGCAGTTTTCTGTATTTATAGTAGATGAGACGGAGCTCCATAATGACTGTACTCTCTGGCAGCAGGTGGTGAACTATTTTAAACCACAGCCACAAGTCTCATAAGAAAAGAAAAGGAAATCTGCTCCTTACTTTTTCTTGCAGACAGCAGTGGACTGTCAGACAGAAAAGGGCTGCTTGCAGCTCATTAGCAGGTAGTTTACACTCAGTTTCTAAACCAAGTTGAGATGTGGTGTAAAATGTAAATAAAAATAAAACCTTTGCAATTCTTGCAATTCTAAGTATGATATTAATTTCAAAAATGGATAAAGGCAAAATATATAATGTTGAAACTTCATGCTAGCAAAATCTAGAAAAATTAGCACTGCTGCAGCAAAAGACTGGTTAAGAACAGCTGGTGTAGATAAATAAAACATTATGTAGGAGTAGCCAGTGGATAATGGATTGTTGAAATGACTCCACTCTACACCTCTACAAAGTTTTATTCATTCAAAACCTTCGAGCTATCGTGTTTTATAGACAGAATATCGCGCACGCAAATGCTACCAAAAACATGACCTTGGTGGAGATAAGAAACATTAATCCACCGAATTTGCTACACAAGAAGGCTGAAAGCTTTATAAATGGATCAGATTATTATTAAACAGCCAGTGAACTACTACACGTCTTAAGATTTTCTGATATGGTTGATCACTGTACTTAGAGAGATACAGTATCAACTGAGAACAAATGGTATGTTTGATAAAAGCAAATATTATTCTTTTTTTTCATCTATATGTGTCACATGTGTGGAATAGTTGTGTTAGGGTTGTGTATTTCGCTAAAATGTTTAAAAATAAAGGGGTAAACAAATATAAGAGACGTTTGATTATCATGAAACATTCATTTGTATGTCTTTTGTTTGGTTATTTATTCTTAATGTATTATTTCTGCTTGTCTCTGTTTTGGTTTTAGATTTTGAAATCTAGTTGTGCAAGTGAACTAGTTGATCTAGTTGAGCTTAATGTTTTATTTATGCTCTTTTTCACAGTGAAGTCATTGAATACTCCTTACCTAAACTGTTAGAAAAACTCCAAATTGGTCATAAGGAGGTAAGATTGAAACAATTCGATTTCTCTGAAAGTATGTAATTTATTATAATATATCTGTATCGGACATACTGCTCTATAGAAATGCACTTGAGGTGTCTTATTCTCTTTTGTTGCATTTGTCTGCCAGTTTGTTGACTTGTGCATTTTGCTCGGCTGCGATTACTGTGAAAAGATACCCGGTTTGGGTCCTAAGAGAGCTCTGACCCTGATCCAGAAGCACCGTACCATAGAGGATGTGGTTTTGCATATCAACAGAAAGGTATCAGATGGTCTTTGTAGCTTTGGCTTTTCCTCTGTTACAAAAGAAAATGTGACATCTAACAAGCCAGTGATATCTGGCCTTCAGACCCATCCTGTACCAAATATCTGGAAATACAGAGAAGCAAGGAAGATTTTCTTGGATGGACCACAAAGCTCAGCTCCCGAGCTCATCTGGACGGAGCCAAACGAGGAGGCCTTGGTTGAGTTCCTCTGTCACACCAAACGAGTTAAGTACGTTTTTTATTGACTTTTTCTATTGTGCTGTACATATATATATATATATATATATATACATATTTAAATAGAACAACTTGAAAGTCATCTTTGTTTGATTTTAGGGAGGAGAGGATCCGTAATCGAATGGTGAAGTTCCGTACGATGCGGGAAAATAAACGGGAGGAGAGGGAAAAGGAAAAGGCAGAGGGTGGTGGGAAGCAGACTTGCATTAAGGACTTCTTTAGGGTTACCAGAAAGAGAGTGCAGGTGAGCTCAGAAAACAGTGATCTGCAACTATAAATCAGATTTTATTTTTAGGAATAAAAAGGTAAAAATAACTTGGATAAAATTTGCTTTTCTTACTTTTCCTCTAGCCTGTGGACAATGCAAGCTCCTCAACCAGCGACAGAAAGAGACCAAAGTCAAAATAAGCATGTGCCAGTTGTCTACGCCACAAAGATGGGAGTGTTCATCTCTCAGTTCATCTCTGTCTGGACATCTCAAAAAATTATGGACCATTTCAACATGGAGCTTATCTGTCATCCCAATCTTGAATATGCACCATAAGAGAAATGTTATTCTGTTCATTTGATCATGGGTTACACTCATATTTTTACAAATGTAAATATTTTTATAGGAAAAAAAATCTTCTTTTTTTACAGGATTCATCTTATCAAAGTGCCTTTTACTTTTTAAGAAGAACCCAAAATAGACATCACACAAGACAGCTCCTCTGACAGTACAGTAAAGTGATGTCATGTGAACAATACAAATCACTGGGCTGTTCTTCAGTGTGTCCAGCAGTTTCCTGCAAAGCCACCAAGAAAAGCAGAGCAGGAGGTGGATGGCTATGAAAGGGAACAGTGTGATCACTGTCAGGGAGGCCAAAACTGGAGACAGGGGATGTCTCATCTCTAGATATTCAATGAGCACCTGTTGTGTAAAGTGTGCCAAGGCAAGGACCAAAGACTTGAATATTAAAACATGTACAAGTGGTATCATGTCTAAAAGAGACGCTGAAGTGTTTAAATCAATGCAAAGAACGTGTAGAATTTACGTTCATGCTCTTTATATTTTGTATTTTTATATCCTTTTCAGTTTGCCTTTTTAAATTAAAGCAGTGTTTGACTGTGTTTTGTTGCGTGATGTGCTTATGAGCGGATGGACACTGTAAAAGTGCTGTGTTTTCATAGCACATTATTTTCTGAAGCACTTCCAAAGGCAAGTGTTAATTTTAACCCACAATACGAGGCGTCATTCCAAACCAACAGATGGCGCCGGTGGCTGAGGAGCTGCTGGGGCTCTCACTTTTTTCGCGTGTAGGAGAAGAAGTGTGCCAGTCGGTCTGTAGACCTCTCACAGCAAGGTGTCTCTCAGACCAGAGTTAACGCCGTCGTACGCGGCAAGTTTGTCCTGAAGACACCCGTCCTGCCCCGCGTCCCTTCACCAAACTCCCCCCACCCCAAACAAGCCGTTTTAGTTTTTCGGTCATGGCGACGAGTGCGAAGCGTAAGCAGGAGGAGACTCATCTGAAGATGCTCCGGGAAATGACTAGCCTGCCCGCGAATAGGAAATGCTTCGACTGCGACCAACGCGGCCCGACCTATGTCAACATGACAGTGGGCTCCTTCGTCTGTACCACCTGCTCCGGGATCTTGTGAGTGTCCTTTCGGGCCAAAGTGTCATATTTATTCTTTAGTGTCCCACGGTTGCACGGCAGAGCGGTGGGGACACCGGCGCTGACTTGGCGGCACCGTTAGCTAGTTAGCTAGTGTTAAAGTGAGGACAGGTAATGCAGACGTTACCTTCGGTTCAGCCCGGAGCTGTCGGGCTGGGATGGGCGGTGTTAGCAGATTGGATCGCTTACATCACTGCTTTAGTGTGATAACATGTGTTATTACAAAAACACACAGGGTGAGTGAGGGGTCTGTGTCAGTGGCTTGATTGTCTGTATGAGTCTGTGTGAGTGTGTGTGTGTGTCTAGGGTAGCACGCCTAACGCTGGGTTCGTAACTATGGCTGACAGTCAAATATTTGACCACCGGGTTCAAAAACAGCACGGCATTGGGGGGGGGACCTCCTCTAGTTGAACTTTAGCTGGACCTCTGAGGAGGCTTGTCGCAAGAACACACACACATCCAGATAAGCAGAAGCAGGGTGGGTCTCTGAAGTTGGGAAGTAATTGAAGAGCAGCTGGGCCAGCGGGTCGCCTGCAACTGCTATGCGACTGAACCACATCTTCCTCAAAATGTCAAATCATTGTGAAATCGTAATTCAGGCAATAAACCGGATCAGCGCAATATGCTGTCCGCCCACGCCCATTAAGTTGCTGATACTGAGGAAACATTTCTGCGTATCCTGCTATCAGTATACAGCATGGTAATTACTTAAGACAAGGTGTTGCCAGTCACTGCTTACCCTTTAAATTGGACATTATGATAGTGTTTAGCCCTGTATTCAATTCTTAAATTCTATTAGAGTAGCTCTGCACGATTGACAGTTCAGCATAAAGCTTGTCTGTCTTATGCCATTCTTCAGTTTATAACAAGTCTGTCTAAAACAAGTTGTTTTGACTCATCTCCCTTTAAAACTAATTTTCTTCTAATTGGCAGCTCCTCACAAACAGAAGGTTTGGACAGCAGGTGGGTGGGGCTTCTATACTCGCAGATGGAACATTGTCCCTGACAATATTACCATATATCCAGTCTCTCTGACATCATATGCAGCCCAAAATGGAAAAAACAAACAAACAAACAAAATGTGAATGGGATCTTATGTATGTTAAAGTAGTAGCACACCAACTAAAAAAAGTGATATCAAAAGACTGGGGACTTAAATAGGGTGTACTCCCACCTTTCACCCTACGGTAGTTGTGTTAGGCTTCAGCTCCCCCTGGCACGCTGATAAGGATAACTGGAACAGGATGAATGGATAACAGGAAAGAAAAGTTGACCATGGCTAACACTTTTTACATTTTGAATAGTTTTACACTGTTATCCTTTTATTTTGTACCAAATAATCAGTTCATAATCTTAAGAGGTTTTGATGACATAGCAGGAAGGAAGTTAAAACCAGAGCATCCCAGCAAATTTAATGAAGTGAAACAGTTTTGTAGGAGGAATGGTCCAAAATTCAACCTCATCATTGTGCAAGCAGCTACAGGAAATGTTTGATGGAAGTTGTTACTGCTAGTTATAGAGTTTGTCATGTAATTTTTTTGTACAGTCTGCACTGCAAGTGATGAATCATTGTGTTGAGTAAATATGTGTTCGTGAGTTAATAGTTTAGTTGTGAGTGTAGACGATTGTGACTCAGAAGAACACAATTTATGAGGAGTTGCTGCAAGAAATCTTGGCATTCACATTTTTTTTTTCTTTCTGGCAACTGGAAATAATTAGATGAATAATCAGTTTCTCAAAGTGAGTTTTGTTCTATGTGGACAGGTCTGTACAATGATTTGGTGTGTGCAGACCAAATACTAACTACTGTACTTTTCCCCATGTTTAGACAAAGTGTTGAAGGTCTGTCAAGTTGCAGTTTACATCAATTTTTACATCAATCCTGGTTTCCAATGACAATGTCTCTGTGTTGGCCTCAATTCAGTTTGTTTTAAATGAATTTTGTTTTTCTTCAGCAATAGTTTGGGTTTTGCCAAAGCCTCATTAGTTTGAGGACGTTCTGCTTTAGGCAGATTTGGATGTTTGTTTTTTTTAATGTAGCATTGTTTTACTCTTTTTGTGTTGATATTGTGTGTGTGTGTGTGCACATATTCTCTCTTAGCATTTGAAAGTGTGATCTTTGTCCTACACAATCAATCAATAAATCACAACCCATGTCACACCCCGCCCCCCTTTTTTTGGTCATGTTTACTCTTTACGCTAAAGTTCACAAAGCAGTTTGTGTACCTTCTACTAACACACTCACGTTTTTCTTACATTTGGATTTATATGTGTCGCAATCCCTGAATACTCACTAATGTTACTACACAGTTATTTTGTACTGATTTTTGCACTTGATTTAGATCCGCTGATCGAGATTTGTTTTAACTTTTTTTTCCCGTGTCAATGGTAAATATGCACAGGGACTTTCTTGTTTCAAAACATTAAACCAAAGATTGAAAAGTATCTCACTGTGTCAATCAAAAATCTCATCAGCTATTTTTGATTGACACTTTTATTGTTTTTTTCCTTTAAAATACCAGATCTTCGGATCTACCTGATCTTCGTAAGTTTGGGTTTACAGATTATCCATCCATCAGTTCATTTTTCATCCATCCATATTCTTTCCTTTATATAAATCAGGCTGGCAGGGTGGGCTGGAACCAGTTCCAGCTGTCATGGGGCGAAAGGTGTGGTGCAACAGAGCTAATACAGAGAGACAAGCAACCATTCACACTCACATTGACACCTATAGACGGTTTAACATTGCTGATTAACAAACTCCTGCATTACTTCTGACTGTGGGGGGAAGCTGGAGTGATTTCATAGAGGGAGAACGTGCCCACTACACACAGATTATTTGTTGATATGTGGATATTATGGCATCTGCTAGAAATCCCTAATAAATATGTCACGTGTAATTAAACTATGTCAGTAATATTTGGGATATCGGTGAATTTACAATTACAATCCTAATATTTGAACCTAAAACTGTACTAATTGCAAACAAACTTTTTTTTGTTGTTGTTCTGTATTTTAGAAACGTCTGTCCGATGTGCTTGGCAGGTCCCAAACAAAGCTGCTTTCTAAAGTTGTACCACACCGCAGGAGAAAGTCAGTTTCAGATGCGTTGGAAATGCTCTTCTTAGTACAGGCGAGGGAGCCGCCTGGGTAGAGTAGAGACAGGAGACATGATGACCACTCTGTGTCCCTGTGATTTCACCGGACATTTCCGTGCAGCTTTTCTCACTCTGGTGTAAATCAGCACTGTGAGAAATGACACAGACTTTGCACAGGGAGCTGACGGGTTAAAAAGCATTTGATGTCTGTCTCCATGGGACATGTGTGTTCTCCATCTATTAATGATATGAAAAGCTCAGGGCTGCTGTTGTGCATGTGTGAAAATGGCTATAAAGTACTCAAGGGTGCATTCACTCTGACAAGAAAATGTAATGGGGCATCTGTGGTTTGGGTTTCTGTTTGCTTTTTCTTTGTAAACGAACAGCACTGGTTGGCATCCTGCTTCTTTTGTTCTTTAGCTAACAACATATACCTCCTCCACCCACAGGCGAGGACTGAATCCCCCACACAGAGTGAAGTCCATCTCTATGACCACATTCACACAGCAGGAAATCGAGTTCCTACAGAAACACAGCAACGAGGTATCACGCACACTTTACAGCAAAGCGCTAAGCACTGTCATTTACACTGTCGAGCATTATTTTGATAATCATGTCCTAATTTAGCAGTAGCCTTCTTTATTCAAGTTATTGGCATTCCTTTCTCCTTTTTATATACTCACATTTCTCTCCACCCCTTCCCCCCTTTTCCCTTTACTCTCCCTCACCTCGTTCATGGCTGTGCCACTACCCCCACCACTATCCTCTCCTTGCCTCCCACTCCCTTCATTCCTGTGCCCCCCTGTAGGTCTGTAAACACATCTGGTTGGGCCTCTATGACGACAGAACATCGGTCGTTCCAGATTTCAGAGAACCGCAGAAAGTAAAAGAGTTCCTCCAGGAAAAATATGAAAAGAAGAGATGGTAACATAACCTTGTTGTTTTATTTGTTTTATCAGGTTTGAGCAGTGATATTTGCATACTTTATTTCACTTTTATATATATCTTTTTTAACTGTGTGCAAACATTGGGTTATGTTATAAAGGTAGTAAATACTTTAGAGTGCTAAGAATTCACAAAGTGCGTGTTCAGTCCTTGCTTGTTACTGTCAGCACAGAAAATGATTGCTGAGCTTTATCTTTGCCAAAAACCATTTTGTTGCTGTGGACTTGGTTAACCATATGTTTGAGTTTGGCAGCACGTTCTTCATTGTCTAAGGCTTTCTTTTTTCTGTATCATTTTGCTGCTTCTTCTGCAGAATTTTTGGATTTCAAGCACAACTCTCAAATACTCATGTACAAAGCGTGGGGCCAATTTTATCTTCTTTTGAAATACTGTCCTTCTGCCATTGTCTCAAACGCTTATCCAACTTGGTGTCACAATGGTCATGAACCCTATTATTTATCCAGCACTATAACTAAGTAAATTAAGGTAACAGAAACCATATATGTGAAAATCTTCAGACCATATGCGTCGTTTGAGACCTAAAATGATATGTTCCAATAGCACTTCAGTATGGCCATCATGTTATCAAAGCTCTGTGTGCTGGGACTAAATATGGCTTTTGTTTCATGCTGGTGCTCTTCCCTGGATCTTTAGGTATGTTCCTCCTGACCAGGCAAGGGTAGTAGCAAATGTTCAGGCTTCTGTGTCTGGCTCCTCAGCAAGCAGCACTGGCAGCACACCAGAAGTCCAACCCCTCAAAACCCTGCAGCTCAATAAGACCCCTCTGCGCCAGGTGAGACGAATGCACACTGTGCCTCATTCAACCCATCGACCACCCTTTTCCTTTTCTCATTCCATTTTCAGCTGAAGAAAAGTCTTGTTTTGTGTGTGTGTGTGTGTGTGTGTGTGTGTGTGTGTGTGTGTGATATATATATATTTTTTTTTTTTTTCTTGACTGCACCACCCAGTCTCCGGGGCTAGCTCGTTCCCAAGCTCAGAGTGCTGCTCAGGAGAAGAAATTTGACTTGCTCTCAGACCTGGGAGACATTTTTGCTGCTCCACCCACTCAGACTGCCACCTCTACCAACTTTGCCAACTTTGCACATTTTCCAAATCAGTCAGGTAAGATATCTTTCATGATTTTCATAACATGTAGTGTTGTTGTTGTTGTTGTTTTTTTAATTGACATCCAACTAGTATATACAAATATGTGAAGACCGTGTTTTGTCGTTGTCCCTTACATTTTTCTCCTGCCATTGTTTTTATTCCCACATTCACTGTCTGTTGTTAATTTTCCCTTGTGTATGGCAGCAGCACCTCAGGGTAATTCAAATACCAACTTTGCCAACTTTGACGCATTTGGAAACACTGCAATTCCATCCCATCAGAGCACATCATCTCCCTCACAGTCCTTTTCATCAGGTACCACCCTCCCTGCCATTTTCCCCTCCATCTTATCCACATGTATGCTCCCTTACTACAGTGTTTTGTTTTGTTTTTAAATTCATGTCTCACCTGCTTTGTCCTCTGTACTACAGCCCGCTGTATCCAGGAATGCACTCTGGATGCTCAAGGTTTTTGTTGGTCATTGTTACTGTTGTTATGGTTATCTTGGATGGGCAGTTGTATTTATTGTAGTGCTTTCTGGTGTGCTTGGAGGTCATTTAGAGGAAGCATGCACAGGTAGTGCCCTATAGTGTAATGCTCAGCCTAAACTGGAGGGTACATGACATCTGCACAGAGCTTGTACCCATCCTCTGCTGACAATACTGCACATCGTGTGGACGCTGGCAATCCATTGCCAGTGTGTAAAGTATCACGCTGGGCTCAGACTGCACAATATCTTTCTCTCTTACCATTGCCATCGTTTCAGCTTAGGTGGTTACAAACTCATAAAATTTCCTTAACCCTTTTTTGTGCCGTGCTTACTGGATTTCACCAAGTGTGTGATATAATCGGGAACCAGGCTGCAAGCTGGCGAGATTCAGAGAAAGAATGTAAACAGATGAGCGGGTATGTAAAATACCGTCTGTCTGTTCCATGTGAGCGTTCCAGTCAGAAAAACTGGCAACATCACAGCTGAGGGACAGAAAAAACTAAACAGTTTGTGGAGAACTTGTGTTGTTTAACCTCACAGAAGAGACAGAACTGTTGTTGAAGACCTAACATCTTAGTGTTCTGGTTGGTATGACACGAGGCGTTCCTCGTGTCATACCAACCAACCTCAGTTTTTGTCAAGATGAAATGTTATTCGACAAGAATGTAGCCCGTTTTTCCCCCCAGACTTAAAACGATGTCCCTTATTGTCCACTAGGACCAGAACAATATATATCACAAAATAGTGCTTTTCTGTAAATAATGGCAATAAGACTGTTTAACTCTTCCTCACTCTGTAGGTGTGACGATTACCTATGTTATTCTGTTCCCTCCCAGACCGTGCAATATTACCCAAGAGTACTTATTGAATATTTGTTTTCATCCCCCCATCATATGCTGCTACTCCCTTTATTCTATTGCACAATACTTTGTCACTTTCTAGAATCACCTGCACTGATAGTTATTTATTCACCAGGATATAGTTATGTATATTACTTCGTTAGATTTATCCGATACTGTCTTGCACTATCCTACTGTATATTACTGTACACTATTCTTATTGTATATATTGTATATCTTATATCTTATTCATCTGTTCCTCTGTCTCTCCTGCTGCTTTGAGCATGTACATGACAAAAGAATTTCCCTCGGGATAAATAAAGTTGTTCTTATTCTTATTATTCTTATTCTTAAATTCTGTGAATCTTGGGCAACTCGACTTGTGACGCGTTTCCAGATGAGCGTCGTGTACCTGGAGTCGAGTGTTTTGACCGATGCATGAAACTAGGGCTGCACGATTAATCGTTAGAAAATCGCGATCTCGATTCATACTTATGTGCGATCTCATTTCCAAATGACAACGATTAAAAAAAAAAAAAAAAAAAAAAAAGAGACGACGATTGTACCGCATTTTGATCCGGGACGTAATCTGCATGAAAACAAGCGCTCACCCTTCCTGCTCAACAAATGACATGGGCGGAGCCTTATACCACGTGATACAGAAGCTGTGCCGTGATGCTCAAATTGGCAGGGAAAAAACAACGGAGAACACGTCAGGGATGACGAGAAAGTGACAGGAGAAAATTTGTGCCGGTCAACCACCCAAACATCAATAACGGGAACCTTATACAGCGCTTCCCTATACACGTCGAACTTCCGCAGGCTCAAAGAAATTACGGAGGCTATTACTTATCACCTGACCAAAGATATATCAACACTGTGCAAAACGAGGGATTTAGGAAAATGCTCAACACCCTAGACAAACGCTACACAGTGCCGTCCCGCAACTATTTTTCTATTGTTGCACTACCTGCTCTATACATGCAGTGTCGAGCAACGGTGGAGACAGAATTTCAAGCAGTACAACATTTTGCGGCAACCACAAAATGTGAGGCATTTATTGTTTTTATTTTTATTTATTGTTTTTATGTTCAGTTTCAACTGTTACGAAGTTGATGTGCAGTTAATAAGTGCAATAAATATTTATATTGGAAAAGAAAATCGTGAGAGAATCGTGATCTCAATTCTAGGCAAAAAAATCGTGATTCTCATTTTATTCAAAATCGTGCAGCCCTACATGAAACTATATATTTTTAGATATAAGTTGTAACGGACGCTTTTTCTTTGTATTTATTACATGGTGTGCTGCGGGGAAAAGGCTGTTCTAACGTTTGAGTCTAAGGTTTACTTTGAGCACCTGACGGCTCTTTTTTTGCGTCTCTAAACTTTCTCCATGCTCTTTCACGTGATTCTTGCGTAGGTGGTAGAAGAGGTTTGTCGTGTTTGAGTCTGTGGTGGGGACCAGTTTGCAGCATAATTTGCATGGTACAGTTTTCTGGTCCGTGTCAGACTTTTCATAACCAAACCATGTCCATGCTACAGAGGTAGCCCCTCGCTTAAGAATAAGGTCCTCGATTTGTTTTGACTGGTCCTTCTGTTTGGAGCTACCTGGTTCTGCCTCATCTTCACAAATATTGCTGTCAACAGTGTATTTTGCAACACCACGAAACAAACAATAGTGTCATTTCGTCAGGCGACATATTTCGTCATATCGCACAGCCCTATTGTCCATGTAAGGCCATTTGACAAGTGTTGTGAATACGCCTGCATGTCCTTTGAATTTGTGCTCATTTGAAAAAGACATCCCTAAAGGACAGCAAAGGGAGGTTCCCAGGGAGAGTATTGCTCTTGATCCTTTTAATTATTTGGGTGTGTGTGTGTGTTTATGCATGTGGCACTTGATGTTTGACAAGTTCTTTTATTGATGTTAATATTTGTTGAAAGGGGGAGGAGTGCCAATTCCATCAGTGTCTAGTGCCGCCACTGCCCAGTGTCAGACAGGGAGCCAAAGAGAGGACCGCTATGCTGCTCTGGCTGAGTTAGACAACGAGCTCAGCTCCTCTGCCTCCACAAGCAGCAATGTGCAAGGGTGAGAAAGTGTGAGACACACACAATGAGATTTACCAGGAACAGTGAATTTCTTCATGTGGCCCCTCTGCAAAGCTGAAAAAAGTCTGAAAAGTATTAAAGGATTATACATTGATTTGATAAGTGTATTTATCAGTGTGATGAACACTTGATGCAAATGCACATGTATGTTTAAAAAGGGCTGGTAATGCCTTTCATAGCCTTTATTAAACATTTAGTGGCATCATTTTCTTTACAGGAACATATTTGGACCAGCACTGGGTTCATCGCCAGCTCAAAACCCACCTGTGTTACCCAGCATGCAACCTGGCTTCGGAGGTGGTCATGGTGCTCACTACTACAATGATGCAAACACAGATAAAAAACATTTACCTCTTGTTCATTTAGCTCAATCACTCATTTTGTGGCTGTTTTCCATCTAGCTGTTCCATCCACAAATCCCTTCGTTGCTGGAGCCATTCCACCAGAAATGGCCACCAACCCTTTCCAGACCAATGGCAGAGCTCCAGCTGCAGGTGTGTGCGCGCTTAGAGTTTAATATACTTCACTTGAAATGTTTCTGTTTTACTTAGACATTTGTGTTACTTTGATGTAACTCAGTTACATTGCCTATTAGCTTTGTGATTTGCCAAAGTATCTAGAATTTACTCCTTGTGTGTGTGTGTGTGTTGTGGGTATGTGTGTACACTGACTGTGCACACATGCTGTGTGTGTCTCGTAGCCTCGTTTGGTACTGGCTCTATGAGCATGCCTGCAGGCTTTGGGAATGCGTCTTCCTACTGCCTCCCCACCAGTTTCAGCGGAAACTTCCAGCAGCAATTCCCTGGTCAGGCCCCCATCCCTTACTCTCAGCCAGGGGCCTATCACCCTCAGTCTAATGGTTAGTGGTCTTCCACATCCCTCTGTCCTCTTACCCTAAGAGTCTGTGCAGTGGCGGCCATTAATTTAAAGGTTTTTTTTTTGCATGCTTTCCTTTTTTTGTTCTTATTTACATAACAGCTCTCTGCATTAAGAAATAAGTTGAAGCCTTGCTGCCTCAAATTAAAGTGCAACCTGACAGTGGCAGCTACTGCACAGTGATAAAAGATTGCATTTAGTGTACAAAACTTTAGGGTCTGCTGTTCATAATGATGACAATAAATAAAACTATTATAAGGCTCTGTTTACTGAATGCAATCAGGCATGCCAGGCCGCGGCTCTCTTTGCAATTTTATTTTTTTTCGACTCCCGTAGAATTTTTAAAGGTTTGACTTTTGTCATTAAATCATTGTAAAGTGATTGTCTTTATGTCTTTATGGCCTTATCTTTATGGCGTGATGATATAAATGTTGCAATAAAATAAAAGGAAAATACTGGCTCTGGAGAGTGCTGGAGAGAGCAGTCTCAAACACATTTAAACCCCTTTTCCTTTTGTCTTCCCCCAGGCCCTGGATTCCCAGTCTATGGTCAGAACAAGCCCTCGATCACACCATTTGGGCAGCCCATAGCTGTCCCTGGCATGTCCAATAACCCATTTGTGGTGAGCATCCGTTGCATTCTCAAAAAGCTGTCACACTGATTGATCTGAAAGCTTTTATAGACCCTTTTTTTTCAAATCAGTGATGTTTTTGGACTCTCTCTTATTTCAGGCAGGAGCACCAGCCGGGTCATTCCCTTCAGGGGGTTCATCCACCAACCCTTTCCTGTAGCACAGCTCCTGGTTCTCTCCACCAGAGGGCAGCATGCAGCACATATTCAAGGCACCCGTTCAGTCACAACTAGTGGCAGTACATTTCTAAAAAATGACTTACATTTTTTTTTCTTTTTTTTTTTCTTTATAAAAAAAGTTTACAACACTATGAAGGACTACAAAGGACTTTATTGAAGACTAAGGGACTGTTATGAGGGCAAATGTACTGTTTGGATTATATACATTATATGCTTTTTATTTTTTTGTTTATAACTGTACGCTCTGTGCATATCACCATTTGTAATCACAATTAAGTACATGTATGTGTATAACAAGGACTGAATTAACAAAGGTGAGTATACAGACACCTTGTGGAAAAAAACAAAAAAAAACACTACACACTATCTATGTAGGTAAGGGTATACACTCTAAGACTATTAACAGGGTTCCATTTAAGTCCATGATCTGTATTTGATGCAGGTGTTTCTTTTTCAAAAGGGATATCTCTTTATTCTAGCTTACTGCTACTATACTGGCATTAAGGTGTTTCCTTTTAACATGCAGATCCAGAGTACAGTCCGTAAGAAACAAATCTTGCCTGTATACTCAGAGCAGCAGCATCTTTTTAATTTAAAGTAACATCTCACACAGGTTAATGGGGCACAGCAGTGATCCTACACTATTAAGTCAAAAGTGTGGCCTAAATTTTAGTTTGAAACCAAGTGCAAGTCTTTAGTTAACTGAGCCAGCAGACAACTCAAGATGTTTACAGCTGAAAGGATAAAAAGAGGCATGTCTGCTAGAGCACAAGTGGAGCAAAAGGCCTTTATTTAAGTACTTCTTGTTTCTGTTACTTAATTGATAACACTATTTAGTATACTCTAGCAACATCACTACTGTTGGTTGAATATGTCAGAGGAGGAAGCTTCAGATATTATATTTTAGGAATATTGTAAAGAGAAAAGGAAAGACTGTTCATGAAAGCTTCAGGGTGTGGGTGTGACCCAGAATGGTTACCTCAAAAAAACAAAACAGAACAGAGTTGTTCACATAATGACTTGTCCTATTGACAGGGAGTGACAGGTTTACCAGAGCCTGCCTAGGCAAACATATACAACATATAAAGTAAAAAAACAAAACCTGTAACCTATTCAGCGCACTCCCTCAATATCTGTCCTCTTCTTTGCCTTCTTTTTTGAAAAGCTTTTGGAGAGAAGAACAGAATGAGGAGAATAATAAGGATATAATTGACCAGGATTGCTTTGGAATAAGGCAAAAGAAAAGAACATTAATTCAGGGACTACTACATTACTGGATCATTACTGCAACTCTTTAGGGTCTCAGTTGTGCTGCGTATGACTAACAATGAGTTTGACAATGTGTTTCTTGTCTTTACAAGAATAGGTGAGTATATGTGTACATATATAAATATATGTATAAATAAATTAAAAAGATTTTTAACTACAAATTGTGAGTGTTTATTTGATACTAAAACACGTAGGGCTGTTTTAATAAGTCACTGAAACCTTTGGTGATTTACATATTTCTTGTTTGTAGAGTGTAATAAAGTCCAGTTTTGAGGGTTTTTCATTTATTTATTCATTTTTAGCAAAATGTTTAAGCACCTGAGTTTACACTTAGGTTTCTTTGAGTCGTTTAAATTTGGTTTAACATGACGCGAAACGCTCTTTTCCTCTGGGGTACGTTGTATGTTTGGCAAAGTTCCGTTGCCATGCCAACACACAAACTGACATGGCGTCCCTTCTAACAGACCCCTTGTTTGAAATCTCTGGACGGGGACCTGCACCCATTCAGAACTTTTATCATTTTTCTGTCACCAAGTCAGATGTAAGTAATGACAGCAATGACAAGGGCTAAATTTCATTAAAATTTTGCTTAAAAATATTTTTAAAATTTCTCTAAGAAGCCGTTTGCTTTCCCATGTAGCGACTTCGTGGCTAACTTAGCTGTAGCCAATAAACTTAAATTAGCAACTCTATCTGTTTAGCATCCTCACCTATTTGCTACTTATTAACTGCAAGTTACAACCCACAAGGTAAAACATAAGGACCGGAGATCAGAATCTGAATGGAATACGTGAAGGGACGCATACATTTTGGACTTTTAACTTAATTTGCATACGTTTACAACTTTTTCTATTTCTACTGATAAAGACCTTCCACATGGCCATTCATACTAGTCCAACAGCAATGTTGCCTTTTTTTTGTTTGTTTTTAAAGTTATTTAATTAATTAAAAAAAAAAAAAATCTTATCGTAACCGAGATGTTGAAATTGCACTTATTCTTCTTATATTAGCTTATCCCAGGGATTAAATGTGCAGTTACATTTATTTACAATGACTGAAAGGGGAGATTCATAAAATCAAAGTGCACTGCATGTGGCTCACAATGTAAAATGTGACACTCCGGCATTAAAATGTACAGATGTCTGAATAGGTGTTGTTTTTACTGGATTGCGTTGCTTTTCTATTCAGAACACAATAGTATACAGTACAATAGAAAAAGGATTATCCCTCTTTACAACAGAACTGGCCCATGGGCCCCTCACCTAACTGTTTAATATGTGTTTCTTAAGCGTTTTACTCGAATTATCTTTAGAATATGTAAATACCGTAGAGTTGTATGTCTAAAAAAATGGAAAAATTGTGGTTGTAAATGTCATTATCATAAGTCGTACTTTGAACTTGTATTCCCAGGTGGTATGGAGATGGTGGAAGATATCTCCAAGAATTGTAGACAGGTACTCCAAGCCAGGGGAGCTGAAGCAATCCCATGAGGACTTCTTGGATGACACTTGGCTGCACAGTAAGGCCTGATCACATAAATCTTGGTCATGTTCATTCAAGACTTTTAACAGTGGAAAAAAAAGAACACGCACACAAGTCTAAATAAATAAATATCTAAAAAGATATTTGTTTGAGTGTCCCAAAAGAACTGGATTGTTTATAATGTGGAACACAGACTAGTTATAAAACAGGTAATTTCTCTATTTTATATGTAACCCTTTTGTAAATCCTGTTGTCTATAGCCTGTTTACCAACATAAGCAAAAAAATAGACAAAAAAAAGCACACTCTCACCTAGTAACAAACCCTTGTCACCCTACTTACTTTTTAGCCTTTTCATCATTTTGGCTCTAAGCCATTACTCCACATTCCCAGTGTGTCACATGAATATCATACACTGTATTTACTGTATGTGAAAACAACCTTAATGATGATGACATGATGACAAATAGAGGCTTCTTCCCAGGTGAGGTCCGCATGGTTTTCGGCCTTCGAATCTTAGAGTACGCCGCAGCTTTGTGCCGAGGCCATTATGATTATCTGGAGCACTTGCCTGATTCCTTACTTCTGCGGATAATAAATTATCTGGAGCTTGAGGATGTGGGTCAGCTGGGACGAACGTCACGCAGGTTCAGAAAGGTAAGTTTAATAGACATGCAAATAAACTTGCTGCCAAGAATAAACTGCATCATTGGATATTAAATGTGACATCTGTTTACCCTTGCACAATTTGTCCTCTGCCATTATAAATCATCAGGTCTTAAACTGAAGTTGCATTTTATTCCTATATTGTTCTAATTGTCTCTTAAGCTCAAAACACATCTTATCTTGTTACGTCTGGTCTTCAGCTGTGTGGATCAGAGGAGTTTTGGGAACAGGCGGTGCATCGGCACTGCAACACAGTTTCGACTGAGGTGGCATCTCTGGCAGTAGAAGTTGGGTGGCGCACTATCTTCTTCACCAACAAGCTACAGTTGCAGAAGTTGATCAGCCGCAGGAGGCTCAAGACCGAGTGGCAGGCTCCTGACTCAGACACGAAAGAAGAAGAATCTCCTGGTGAAAGCTTGGAGACAAATCAGGCGTTCTGTTATGAGGAGGAGTCTGACCTTGACATCTGCAGTCTTAAACTTGGCACTGACACTGGCAGTAGCTTGGATTCCAGCTCTCGCTGTGATGTTGACCCTGATCCTGGTTCTGAACCACAGTTTGGCTCTGATTCAAGCAACTCTGTGACTGACCAATTCTTGGAGGGCACGAGGTATCAGGTTGAAACCCTTACTCAGAGCAGAGTACTGAGCAGTGGAGTAGGAGACTACAGTACAGATCCAGACAAGATACTGAATTAATCCTCTCATCAGATGTCCCCTAGTCATGTGGTTTAGGTTTACTGTTAAATTAATGTGCTGTTTCTGCATATTAAGCTTTCATAAAATTAGTTGTGTGTAGTTTATCTAAAGATGTCTTCTTTCATTGATAAAATGTAAACTAATTTTTGCTTGTTTTATCTTCTGCACTTTGTTGTGCCATAACTTTTCTCACTTAGCAATAGTCCAAAATTGCTGTAAAATACATTGTGGAAGTATGTAGCTAATGTAAAACATTGTAGGTTGAAAATATAAATAAATTTAATCTAAAATATGCAGTTCAATTGTCTGACTAATGTCATTCAGTTACCAATTTTGAGTCTCAGAATAAACTTGCTGCTTTGTTAGGATGAGGATCAGCTTTGCTCAAAGAGACGTGTTAAGTAATGATGAGGTAATTACATGATTATTCATATCTGGTAACAACAATATGAGTCTTAACTTTAATTGAGGTAGATGCTGTCACTGAGAAAAACTAACACATTATTTTGTACCATTTTGCAGGTGATTCAAACACTTCTTTGACAATGCAGTTAAGTTAGCAATTGTCATGGGTTAGCAGTTATCCAGGAAATAAATAAATGAGCCCGATTTTATCAGCTGACATCAACTGAATTCTGTTGTACTTCAGTTTTACTGTGACCATCACATTATATATTAATGTTTATCCTGTCAGTGTTACATTCTTAACAAGGAAGAGTTGCTTCAGCCCCTGTGAGGTCACGTGGTGTTATCCAACTAGCCAGGAGATGTTTACTCGTTGCTCTCCTATTGGTTGGGGCCTACAACACTGTAAAAGGGAGGAGCTATGAAATCCTTGTCAGGTATCTGTCCAATCATGCTAGTCCTTTTTTTCCTTTTTAATTAAAGGGACACAGGCTGCTAAAGCTAATGGTCCATTCTGGGCTTGTTTTTGGGCACCTCACATGACAGAACCGGACTGTTTCTGTTTCTGTAGCTTTTGGGTCAAGTTGCAAAATGAACCAAAAGCAAGAGGACAATAATTTAGCAACTTTCCCAAATGCATCTGTGCAGATGGATGCCTGTATTTGTAACTAAAACTTGAATTGTTGTTGGGCAGGAAACCGTGGGCTCTAGATAGTTTGAGCAGGGATTAGCCAGAAGGAAGTATCAACCACCTGTGCTTCTGACCTGCAATGTGTCTTCTTAAAGGGACATTTTACTACTGTGTCTGTTCTCTTGTCTCTGCTGGTGATTCTCCAAGTCTCTGAGTCCTTTTGACTCTGACTTACAGCTTCTAGAAGTCACGTTCATTATCTTATGGAGTTCTTCCAAGTGACTCTGCTGTCTGATGGATGCGTGATTACAGAAGGGAATCTATAACTCATTTTGCTACAATCAAAGTTTCAAATCATAAAAGTTAGAACTCTTATTTAGTAATCTACCCATTGAGTCTTGAGTTCATGATGTCATTCAGACAGTTTTGTTTTAAAATTCCTCGTTTTGCAGATGAGCGCTCCTCTGATTGTTTTGCTTTCTTTAGTCTTCCTGATAAAATCATGATGAACAATCAGAGTCACAAAGTCACCCGTGTGAGACGACGCTCTGCCAGATGGTAATCTGGTGGTGAACTCATTTCCTCTCTTCACCAGCAAATTCAAACATCAAACCTTTGGTTCGCATGAAGTGAGTGTGCCTGAGTAGGCAAAATTCTTTGTTAACTGGTGACTGCCAGGGTCTTTGCAGACGTTTGCACGGCTGTCTGTTTTTTGTGACTGCACAGACTTGTGGCAGAGACACTGCAATTCAGTGCACCAAATATGGATGGTGCGCACAGACGTATAATAGGAACGACAACTCCTCTGTGGTTTCTGCAGCTGTCTATCTGTGTCTTTGTTCACAACCGATGATGCAGTTTATGCTGCATTTTTGATAGGGTAGTTATATACTACTATACTACACACATATATATCTATATATCTTTCTATTTTGATTGGATGAAAGTTGATGTTTTCAAATTTCTGTGAAATCAAAAGGCTCAAGCAATCTTCACCACCATCATCCAAAGTCAGTTCCCCCTTCTATAAGAAGTGGTCACTCTTTATAGGGGCTTTCATCTGCCATTACCTCTACATCAGGCTGCCTTCAGTCTCCATCTAAAGCAGGCCATCCTACACCTCAGCTTTTGGTTTTTGGTCTTGAAGCTTTCTAAGAAGGAACAGAGAGAGCAACAGACCATGAAGTCTTAATATTTTAGGGTTTTCTGTATACTTCATGTGTAAGCTGTCCCAGAAAACCACATGTAACCACATAATTTCTTTAGGGATTAATAAAGTATTCTGATTCTGAAAATAAATTCCCTCCCCCCTGTATAACGTCTTTGTTTTATGGTATTCCAACCTGCTGCTCTGGGAATAGTATCTATCCACTTCCTCTTTTTGTGGAGTGGTTTGAAAAGGCGGTAAGAGGATTGAGTCAGACCACGTAAAGACCACATAATGGACCATGTGGGAGACAGGATGAGAATGCTCTGCCTATCTTAACCTTTACTACCTGAGGCCAGGCTAATCATCCTAACGTTCAAGGAGCAGGCTGCTCAGAGATTAATTATGTAAACCAGAAAATTTTAAAAGTAGAGCAATGAAAATAGTAAAAATTTCTCTTATGTATGTACTTCTGCTTTATTTTTCATTTCACTTGCATACTTGGTTATGGCTGGTGCCATACTTATGTTTGTCTGAATGAGTTAATGAGCTCCGTGACAGTTGCATGGATCAGGAGAGATCGTTTGTAAAGTAAGTGGGAACCTACAGAGTGGCCGTAGATCTTTCAGCTTACCTTACTCTGCCTTCTCTGACCTAGTAAAAGATGAAACCTATGGTCTCTTTTCATCCACTCAGGAGGCTTAAAGTACTTCACTGACACTGATCCATTTACAACATGATTGACTTTTGACTTGCTGACTACTTTAAAGTTGTCTTCAGCAGGTGGATCCCTCTATGATTTTTTTAGTTAGAGTTTAGTGAATTACCAGTGAGCGAGGTCTAAGTTTAATTAAGGTTTTTTGGCACCGATTCAACTTCTGTCTTTCCTCATTTTAACTCCATACAAATTTAGATGACAAATCTACAGAAAATTTAAATTTCACTAAGGAAATTACTGTTTTTGCTGTGAGATTTCCTGCTCTGTCACACTGCTTGCTCTTTGTGGCGTTTATGAAAAACAAAAGTTTAGAGATTGGAGATTTCAAACACTAAGCAAAGCTCTTGATCTTCTGTGGGGCACTGAGAGCTTGAGGCCATTTGAGAAAGGATTAGCTAATATTATCCAAGGTTTATTGTACTGAATTAGCCTGCATTATCATAGCTGGCTGGTAGGACTCCTGCCAAGAGTAACAAAAGGAAAATACAAAACTTTTCTTTAATTTCAAGAAAAAGTTGCAACAATTAAATGAAAATGTTGACTTAATACATTTATTATACCATTTATAACATATGCATTTTATTATATGGTATAAATTATATATTTATCTGTGTTGGTATATACACATCTGTGTGTGCACTGGAATGTAGCCTAATATATCACATTTATCGCAATTAGAAAAATATCAATGGTTGGCTAATATACATATTTGGCCTTTCCTCTCTTGTCTTTCTGTTAGGTCGCTCACACAATTAAGGTCGTATTTGTCAGGCTTTTATAAATTGACCACTACCAAGCTACTGGAGCCACACTAATCCAATCCTGTATGTTTCTGTGTTGACACATGTACACTTCCAAAGATGGGACCACTACTGATGTGTGTTTTTCCCTCTGTTGACTTTTACTCATGCAGAAAGTAATTTTCATTTTACATTATATATAGCAAATAATGTATATGCTATAATTTTCAAGATTCAAAACTCAGTGTTCTAGCCTTCACATGCAACAGATTAATTTATGATGGTCTACTCCACATGTCTGTTCAACAGCTACTCAGATCAGTGAGCTATAAAATCTTATTATGGATAAATGATAACACCCTAAACACGAACTAAGTAAACATTTGGCTATTGTCTAAGAAAATAGAGTCTTGAGGTAAGCATTCTCTTGAATATCCTCAGTAGGTGTCGTTGTGACGTGCTGATCAGTGATGAATGAGGTGAATCATGAGAATGAAAGTGTGAGGGCAAAAAAAGAAGCAGACAGATTAGGAGCAAGCACTCTAATGTATCTGCTCTGTTGAGTCTGGATGAGGAGAAAGAGAAAAAAGTAGGATGCTGATGAACTACATTGCTCAATCGTGACTCACTCTTCCCAGAGTACTTTATGCTTATTTCTGATCTTTTACTACCTCACCATTAAATGCATAGTCAACAGAACTCACTGAACTACTCAAAGGCTACTGAACACCATGAATAAATATAGAGGGCTACAAAGCCTCTTACGACAGAGCCCGCTTACGATTCCCTTTCCGTGCTCAGCATCCTTGAATAGACCACACAAAGATCCTTAAGCCAAAATCCCTCCCTGGTATTTAATTCTAAATGAGTAATTACTGGGTGTGTCAGTGTGTCTTAGGTTTGCAGGTAGGCTGGGTAAGGGAGCTCATTTGCACAGTGGCTTTTGAGCAAATTGCGCCGTCACACAGACACACATTCTGAAAGTGACAGGGTATCCATCGGCACCCACTGAAGAACCCAGTTTCTTAGGGGGGACAGACAACATACAGCTGTCAAGATGTGTGACATGGGGGGACTGGATAACCTGGTGGCCAACACGGCCTACCTAAAAGCCCAGGGTGGCGATGACAAGGAGATGAAAAAGCGGCGTCGCAGCTTGTCTCTCCCCAAGCCTGAGGCGTGCACGTCAATACGAGCTACCATTGAAAAGGACTTTACATTACTTTGTGAAAGGCAGCCTATTGGCAAAAAGTTTTTCCGCGAGTTCCTTGCAAGTAACAATGAGTTTAAGCTTGCCGCAGAGTTCTTGGATGAGTTGTATGACTGGGATCTGGCTGAAGGAGCAACAAAAGACAAGGCACGCCAAAACATCATGACCAAGTATTGCAAGGCTGACTCCAAGAGCTTTCTGACATTTCTTACTGGAGAGGCTGCTGACAAATGCAAATCTGTCACCGATGCCAACTTCGAGGAGGTGATGAAAGGCAAGGTCCAGGACGGTGTAAGAGAATTTCTGAAAGGAAAACCCTTCACAGATTATCAGACCAGCCCGTTCTTTGACAAATTCCTCCAGTGGAAGGAGTATGAGAAACAGCCCATCAATGACAAATACTTCTATGAGTTCAGAACTCTAGGAAAAGGAGGCTTTGGAGAGGTAAGCATGCAAATACATCTCAATTAATTTATTTGAGTTGCAAGAGTCATCCCATTATGACCATAGAGTATGGATAAAGCTAAACTAAGCTGTAGAGGTGTGCTCGCTTTTAAGTAAATGAAGTCGCATAGCACACGGGCATTGCAGCCTAATTTTTGTCTTGCGTTTCACAAGGTATTACTTTGTTTAATTGGTTTAGGGATTGTGTCTTTTCAAAACACCTGAGGATTAAAGAATATAAGAAAGCTTTCAACCCAGTAACTGAGTACAGTTTAATTTAAAATATTCTATTTGCAAAGAAAAAACGTGTTTCATTACTGCATTTGAACTGAGCAGTAATTATATTAGTGGAGTAGAAAAGAGCAGTATGAAATTGTGTAAATGGCAAAAATAAAATGTATTGAGAGGCAACAAAAAAAATATGTGTGTAAAAATGCTTTTATCTCATCATGGTTTAGGCTGACAGTGTCTAATGCACTGATAGAGGACCCACAACTGAACCCTGAGGAACTTTTTTACTGTCAAGTCAAGCTCTGACAAACAGGCGTAAATAAACAAACATAGAACAAAATCAATACAACTTGCTCAGAAAATTAATACAATAGAAGTCCAAAGAGCAATGTAGTCACCAAAAAATTATACTATATCTGTTTAATGTAAATGTGGAGATTTTGGCGATAACCTGGTGAAAATTTGCTGTGACTGTTATTGCTTTGTGCTAAATCAGCATGAAAAGTGGTTGAAAGCTAAGCAATGAGCCCAGTTTTTTCATTTAACTAGTAAAATAGAAATCACCTTTGAATTATAAACAATGATAAGTGAAGTGACTCTTCAGATAGTAGGCCTTGACTGCAAGAGAGGTGTCAGATTTGGCAAAAAATCACTGGCAAGGGTCAAGCTAGATGATCATCTTAAACAATAAGTCCTGCACCACTCTCTGGATTTTGAGATATTTTATGATCATATTTAGTGTGAAATTCTGAAATAGGAACATTTAAGTTTCAAAAGATAAGTCACATCTATTTTCTTATATACATTTTGTTAATACCAAAGTAGAGAGTGGGAACTATCCGATCAGTCAGTAAGCTACCAGAAGACCATGCTATTTTTGTAGTAAAATGAACTAACATGATGTGATTAACATCTGGAAGCTATCATTCCTAACAAATAATGTGTTTTCCTCCAGGTATGTGCTGTTCAGGTCAAGAACACAGGCCAGATGTATGCCTGCAAGAAGTTGTGTAAAAAGCGCCTGAAGAAGAAGGGAGGTGAGAAGATGGCCCTGTTGGAGAAGAAAATCTTAGAGAAGGTTAACAGCCTGTTCCTGGTCAACTTGGCGTACGCTTATGACAACAAGACCCACCTGTGCCTTGTCATGACCCTGATGAATGGAGGAGACCTCAAATACCACATTTACAACATAGGCTACGATGGCAAGGGTGCAGACAAGGGCATTGAGATGAAACGCATCATCCACTACACAGCGCAGATCACCACTGGCATTCTGCACCTGCACGCCATGAATATAATATATCGTGACATGAAACCAGAGAACGTGTTGCTTGATAGCCAAGGCCAGTGCCGACTTTCAGATTTGGGTCTGGCCATAGAAATCACTCCAGAGAAGACTGTCACCCAGATGGTGAGTAGATGTCCCACACAACAGTGATGTTATAAATTCAGATGGCAGGGTTTTCTTTTCCACTTTTAACACAATGCAGAACAACAAGTACACTGAGTTTCACTCTTAAGCTCTTAGAAATCTGTTAGCATGAGAGCCACAGCTATATGATGCCAGGACTGATTATAGGATTTCATAGTGGCTCCATAGTGTAGTGGTTTACATATTTCCCTAACAAGCAAAAGCCCCCTGGTTTAATTCCAGGAGGAGAGCCAAATGCTTTTGGGGTTGCATCAGGAGCAGCATCCGATGTAAAAACTCAAACATGTGGAACTACCCACTGTGGTGACTCCTTGTGAATGAGTGGGCAGCCAAAGTACAGTAGAAAATATCTACCAGAAATGGGCTGTTAGTCAAAGACCCTGAAGCAGCATAAGGCATATTTTGCTGCTCGCAAAATGTCCTGTGCTGACTCATGCTCTTATAGACATATTTTTGTCAACCCATCATAAACCACACATATACATACACAAGCTTTGATTTCCACCATGTCTTTTTTAACTATCCAAAGACAGGTGGAGGTAAGGTACTGGGCAGATGTCAGTCCTGGTTTGGCGTTTACTTTAAATCCGGACAGGGATTACTGGATTCCTTAAGGATCTGTGCGATGAGAGTCTCTGAATCGATTATATAAGTCATTTGATCCTTTAGCGGTCAGATTATGGCTGGCCTATTTATAGGCCACCATTTTGTGCTGTGGTTATGTTAGAGATCTTGCAGGTTCAGTGCTTTTAAAAGTACCGCTTGCTAAGTGTAAGAAGGTCTCCCTGAAGAACCTGGTCACAGAGATTTAGTTATTTCTGGCACCTTGCCTTAGCTGTGCTGCACTGTCTTTCAACAGCACACATATAGCATATGAGTCTCTTGCTTTACTCCGAAGAAAAGGAAATAGACATACAATGCTCTCACTGAGTTCATGATGTCACACCAGTGGTTGCATAGTTAATTAAAATGATAATAATATTTGTGATTTGCTGACAAAAACATGTTTTTGACAGACAGTAGGTAATGCTAACATTAAATTATACCCCACTGTACACATCTAAGGACCAGGGTTTCTTTAGGACTTACTTGCTGCAGCAAAGAGTAAGCTCTTGGCTATATGAAAGTCCAGTAAGCTCATTATCACGTACTCTGATGCTCCGCAGCCAGCCAAAGTGACTAGGCTAACCTTTACAGGCAAGGCTGGCTTTGGACCCCTAATCCTCTTAGTGGAATTACACAAGTCTGTCCCAGATTAGATTGACAGATCCAGGTAAAACGTACGCTGAACATGTTTAGATGTGATAGTTTGCAAACACGTCTAGAACTGTTCTTTAAAAACGCTAAAAACACACTAAAATCAGATGAACTTTGATTTAAAATGTGTGACACGAGTGGTCATACATGGGTTTTTTAAATAGTTGCACAGGGAGAAAACTGGAAAATGAATGCATTTCACTAGTTTTGCATGTTTGGTGTCTTGTAGTATAAAATACATAATTAATGTTTAAACATTTACAGCACGCTGTATAACTTTATACAGTGTGCCAGTCAGTCACAGGGCAGACATGTAAGAGGCAATACTTTAGTTTCCATCCACCTAGTCTGTCTATCTTTGGACTGTAGGTGGAGCACCTGGGTATACATGGAGGACATCCTAGCTCCAAACAGAATACTTTCAGTACATAGTAAATGCATTTTAGGTGTCACTATAGCAGGACAGTGAATCCTGTAGTTCCTACTGTTTGCTTGCAGTAGCTTTTTAAGTTTTATATCAGTTTACTGTATATGTCCATTAGTAATTCATGGCTACGTGCTGTCTGTCTTTTATTTCTGCTGGCGGCTATAGTATCCAGAAATGGCTGTCCCTTATATAAGAGGCCGGACAGCTCTGTCAGTGCGTAGATATACACAACTCTTGACAGGTAGCAGGCTTAGCAATAGGATTAAGCTCCTAGTCCGAGGCTACATGTGGGGTCATATAGGGAAAGCAAGGATGAGATGGGAGCAGAAGGGCAGGAAAAAAGCAGGGAATAGAGTGACAGGTGAAAGTTAAAGAGACAAGATGTGAAGAGTTTATAAAGATTTTTAGCTCTCTTCTTCTGTTGAGGGGTATGGCCACATGCTATATAATACTATACCTACTTTTTGCTTAGTGTTAAGTGCTTCCTCCTTAAATGGTCTTACAAGTTTCAAGTTTCGTAATAAATATAAAAACACCTTCCATTAGGTCAGAATATCTAATGAAGTGTTTATTGTATTTGAATCTCATATTCGTCCTTTATCCAGGCTGGTACTGGAGCCTACATGGCCCCTGAGATCCTTACCAAAACTCCATACAGGACATCAGTGGACTGGTGGGCCCTGGGCTGCAGTATCTATGAGATGGTGGCTGGCTATACACCTTTTAAAGGCCCTGAGAGCAAAAAGGAGAAGGTTGAGAAGGAAGAGGTGCAGAGGCGCATCCAAAATGAGGAGCCAAAGTGGGAGCACAGGTGCTTTGATGCACCAACCAAGGACATCATCCAGCTGTTCCTCAAGAAAAAAATGGACGAGCGTCTGGGCATGAGGTAAGTGGCTCTTTTATCCAAGAATTTTATTGCCATTTGTGAACTTAATGCTAGTATAATGGATGTCTAAATGCTGCCCTTGAGTTGCCAAATGGATCGGACATTGCAATTCACAAACTCTGATAGAGAAGTGTATTTTTTGTCTTTTCATTAGGAACAACATGGAGGATCCCAGGAAGCACGAGTGGTTCAAGACCATCAACTTTCCCCGCCTGGAGGCAGGGCTGGTTGACCCTCCATGGGTCCCCAAGCCCAACGTTGTCTATGCCAAGGACACTGGTGACATCGCCGAGTTCTCTGAGATCAAGGGCATCGAGTTCGACGCCAACGATGAGAAATTCTTTAGGGAGTTTAGCACAGGCGCTGTACCCATCCCGTGGCAGCAGGAGATGATCGACACAGGACTATTTGACGAGCTCAATGATCCCAACAGGAAAGAAGGTGGAGGAGGTCTCGATGATGACAAGAAGTCTGGCACGTGTACGTTGCTGTGAGCAGCCACATTCGATATGAAACAACAGTGTTAACATTCAGTATTTTGTTTTCTAAACTCATGTAAAAAAGAAAAAAAGTTTTACGAGAGGCGAACACGAGTGTCTCTGTCGAGAAAGACGCACCGTCCCTCTCTTGTAAGGATGTCCATGGCATAGGGAAGCAGTAAAATATGAAGGATTTGACAATGTGTTTCGAGCACTGTCGCTCAGGTTCTTTTCTAATGTTGTAGCTTTGCAACCACTTTGACCATAAATGACTGCTAGGAGAAAGCGTTACTAAAGTTTTCATTAATGACACACGTGTTAGAGGAGTAAGAGGAGCAATTTAAAGCAATATGTTTGTGCCAGAAATACCTTATTACTTTATAAAGTTCCTGTCTAAGAGGTTCAGTGTGTGTGGTTTTACCAGCTGAAGCAGTGTTGTGTTACAAACAAACAGGAACAACCACACATGTAGACATTTAATAGAATTGGAGGAGGTTCATTTGTAGTGAACTGTAGAACTTCAGAGCACTTTCCTTCATCGATGCTGTCATCAGATCACGCTGTTTCTACGACGAAAGTGCTTTTTATCTAACACCATGTGGCGGACATAATTGTATTTTTTTAGTCAACTATTGCGATCCTAAATCTGACAATTAGGATTGCATTTACACTGAATGGTTTAGTTTTATAAGACCAATTGTTACAATTGTATGTATTGTATATATAAAAAAAAAATATATATATATCTATGCACAGAGAGGAAGGAAAATATTGTATGTAAGTAATTTAGAATTTAGAATTAAATGAAAGACAGTGAAAAATACCAAAAACCTCTTCAGTGAGTCCCTCTGCTGTTGGTGCTGTGAGCCTCTGCTTGTAGTGAGAAATGGAGACTCTAGCTCTGGGATTTTGGGGGAGAGATGAGCGCTGAAAATGCAGCTCATTGCTGCACATGAAAGATTAAAATTAAGATTGAGCAATAAATTCCTGAACGAGGAAAGCACAGGTTGCTTATCTGGCCCTGAAACGCTAACTCGGGGCTCCTTTCTTAGTTTGAGATGATGCTGTTTTGGTGATTGGGCTGAGTCTAAGGACTCAGTTTAGTGTGAGGAAAATTTATGTTATTCTTGTTTACGCATCTCAGAGTTTTTAAATTTCCAGATCTTGCACAGAGGTCAGTTTTTACAGGTAATTTTAATAAGTACACGATGCATGTAAATATAAAATGAGAGGAATTGCTACACTAGACGATGTACAGCACAGCAGACATTTCCTTGAATCGTGACTCATTGGAATAAATTAAAATGTCTTTTAAAAAGTGTCTTTCTTCACTCATGAATATTCACGTGTTTGTCATTTGTTGTCACCTTGAAGCCTAAACAACAGAGAGCGGCCCAAATCGAGTCCCGCATGTTCTCTGGGCTAAATATAACCACAGGGAAAGTGCTGCTGAGAACTCTGGAGTAAAACCTAAAAATATCAGTCGCATTAATCCCTTTAGGATACTGACTACAGTCAGGCTGTGCTCCAAATTGGCATGTTCAGCTCATAGCTGATAAGGCGACAACCAGCGTTATCCTTGCGCCTTCTTCGCTCAAATCAGCTTCAAATCCCTTCAAGTTCTGTAGCATCTCAGCTTTACTGCCAAGAATCTGAGCAAAAATCAAAAGTTAAATGTGATGCAGCTGTAAAACATTTCACAGCTTTATCACGTTTGGTCTCTCATTTTTTGTGAAATATGAATGAAATTAAAAGTCAACACTTAAACGTATCCTGGTGGCTGTGATGGCCTGAAGGGGAAAATATGAAATGATGATTGAAGACACCAACATGTGAAACACTCATTTATGTGTGAGGTCTTCATGTCAGACAGGTTTATTTTCCAGCACATGTTTGCCCACCTCCTTTGTCCATACAGCTGAAGAAGTGTACTTTCTTTTGTCTCCGGTACCAGTTGTTTACCACAGTCCAACTCAAGGACGGTAAGTGCTTAGCAGAACTTAAGGTGGATTCTTGCTGCAGCTAAACCCCGACAGATTATCTCACGTAGCAGGACTTGGGTTCAGACTGCTGTTGACAACGAAGGACTGAGCTGCTGCAGCCCAGGGGAGCTGCTGCAGCCCAGGGGCGCTGCAGGAGCCGGGCAGATGAAGGCACTGTGAAATTAGAGCAGACAGGTGTGATCTGAATGCCTCTACTGATGTATTCTGACCTCTACAGCCAATTCAGACTCTGTTACAGGTCTGGCCTTTTGCACAAATACCAGGCTAGACTAGGTTTCTGAGAAATGAGGAAAAGACTGTTGAGGTTTTAAAGATGAACAAATCTTTACAGACTAATGATTGCTTAGATTTTATTTAAGCATGCTAACTTCAAATGCCACACCAAGACCTGCTCCCTTGCAGTTCGTCATCCAACAAGCAGCACTGTGTTAGTGCCATGCTCACTCCTAAACTGTTCTTGCTTCTGGCTCCCTCGTGTGCCAGCAAATATGTGCTGCAACTGCAGTGAGAGTACTTAGAGGTTGAAGATAAACAATCCCAGGCTTCAATAAACAACTGCGGTCCCTCACTAGCTCTCTTTCCAGTCCCAGAGGTATGAAGCAGAATTGGGAATTTAAACAAGTACAATTATGTAATTTTATGATGCATCCAAAAATACAATTAAACATTCCTTTGTTCAGTCACAGGATGGGTGAAATAAAGATATGCCCTAAAAATGAATTGATACATGCATGAAAACATGTCCTTGTTAAAGATTAAATAAGTGTTTCGAGGCCTTTTTTGGGGAGTTTGTGACCCATTACAACAATAGTGCCTAGGTTTGTCTCTGGGCATCAGGTGTCTGAGTTGTTATCAGTTCCTCAAAAGACAGAATCCCCCTCCATCTTTACACATGGCTTCATTTATGTAACTGTCCCTGGACAAAAGAGGTCAAATCATTGTTATTTCACAAGAAGAAGAAAAACTGCTTTTGTTTTCATTGTTGCTATTATTTCTTTTGGTCCATTTTAACATAATAGCATCACACAGTTGCTGCAGATTTGCTAGCTGCACATCTATGACGCTAATCTCCCTTTTCACCGCATCCCAAAGGTGCTCTGTTGGACTGAGATCTGGTGAGTATGGCGGTTTGAGTACAGTGAACTCATTGTCATGTTCAAGAACCCAGTTTGACATCATGCACTATCCTGCTGGAAGCAGCCATTAGAAAATGGGTACAGTGCAGTCACAAACTGTGGTCAGCAACAATGCTCGGGTAGGCTGCGGTGTTTAAACGATACTCAGCTGGTAATTTTGACGATCAAAGTGTGCCATTAAGTGCAGCAAGAAAATGCGGCAGGTGGCTGAACTGTTGATACAAGGAAGGATGGATCCATGATTTCATCTCATTTAAATTCTGGCCCTACCATCTGAATGTGACTCAGCAGATTGGACAGTGTTTATCCAAATATTCTGTTTCTCCAGTTTTGGTGACTCTGTGCAAATATTAGCTTCAGTCTCCTGTTCTCAGGTCTTCTTCTTCAAGGTTTGAGATGTTGCACATTCAGAGATGGTCTTCTGCATACACTGGTTGTAATGAGTTAGTTGTTACCTTCTTATTACCTTTAGCAATCTGACCATTCTCTTCTGTCCTCTGGCATCAAAAAGGCATTTTCTTCCAGAGAACTGCTGTTCTCTTATATTTTCTCTTTTTCAGACTATTCTCTGTAAAGAGATGATTCAGAGTAATCAGCTCAAACGAGCACATCTGGCACCAACAACCATGCCTTTCTTCTCCATTCTGACGCTTCGTAATCAGAACTTCAGCAGGTCATCTTCCATGTCTGCACAGAGTGTCTACTATATTAGATATTGGTGCAAAAAAGCAAGTTGTTGTAAAGAATCAGAACCAGTGAAGTTTGACTTTGATGCTGACAGAATTTAAGGTAGAATTTGAATCAAGGAAAACAAAACACAACACAGGACTCCATTTTTTCTTCAAAATCACTTATCCCACAATTTATTTCATCAGGTCTTAAGGCACCCTGAAGAGATGTTACAAGTTGTTCGTTCAAATGCGGGTTCCTTTTAAGACTGTGTAAACATAGCTTTGAATAAGATATTTTCCTGTAAATCTTTGTTTAAATTATTTCTTTACAGTGCACAGACATTGTGTTTTTGTGACAAAAATACAGTGTGAATTAAGTAAATATGGTAAGATAGTTTATATATATATACATTGAAGAGTAATAGATTGGCAGACAATCAGATCAACAGGCTGAAGAAGAGAGAAAAACTAACAATCTTTGAGACCCAGATAGATATACAGATCACGTATAGATATACAGTACATAGTTACAGTGAACTTTTGAGTTTTGCAACAACGCTTTTTCCAGCGCCTCTCCGCCTTAAAAGCTAATTTTTACACCGTACCTTCTCGCGAGCGAGAGCGCGCCTGTGTCGCCTTGAACCACAGTCGACACGACAGCACCCCCCCAGCCCCGCGAGGTGGTCTCAAGTCCCGGAGGGCTCACCCACGTGTTTGCTATTGCAGTGGAGAGGTGAGTAAACAGGAAGACGGGCAGACAGACAGACGGACATGCAGACAGACGGACACACAGCACAAGACTGGGTTGTGGCTACGCGGACCACAAGACAAAGATCTATCTATAATTCCCCTAAATATGATATAGGATCACAATGTATTTATAGTAGAAAGGGACTTTGTAATTGGCATTTCATATACAGGGATACAGTGGCTATACTTGATTATCAAGGTATGTTTCCATGAAGTCTTTGTGATGTGCGATGAGTAATACTCTGGAGATGTTCTACTTTCTCAGTTATACTATACAACAAGATAAAAATGCTCTCCACACTGATGATAATACTGAATCCATACAGTTTAAGAGATGAAAGCAACACTCTCTTCCCCGGCAGCGGGAAGCTCTAAAAACAAATTTAAACAAAATTGTTTCATCAACAATTACACAACAGCTCCAAATGGCTTGGTTGCAATGGCTATAAGTTATCTAATCACGTCAATACAAATAAAGAAAAAAAAAACATAACTGAGTGGAGGATGAACAGTGCAATAGGTGAATAGGGAAGGGAGGGGAAGAGGGGAAAGGGGAGGGAGGGCGTGCGGATGGACGGACTCAGGAGTGGAGCCTGTGCTTTGTTATGAGGGTCTTTGAGGAGGTCAGCGAGGAATCATTAAGAAAAGAAAAGTCAGAAATGTCATGAAAGCAGCATGCGGTACCACTGTATCACTGGCTGTGTTGTGCCACATCCCAAAATGCCGCCTTTGTGACGTTTTGACGATTCCTTCCTTTTTTGAAAATAAAACAAAATAAAATAAAGATAAATCCTTAGTGGGCAGCTTCAATTAGATTTCCTTTCACAGGCTGTATATTTGCCTTTTACTCCACCACCTTAACCCTGAACGTTACGCGGCCCAGGAATTTATCCCGCTCGTCGTTGTTGCGCAGGTTGGTGCCCTCTACCCTGCACTCCACGGCCAGCTCCTTGTTGTAGTCCTCCTTGGTGAGCAGCAGCTTCACAGCCACCAGGGGCTGCATGTAGTTCTCCTGCATCAGGACCGAGGCGGTCATTCATTAGTAACACATCACTTATTGGGCAGGTTAGTGGACATTGTCCGGCTGTAGTTAAATACTTACATGGGCTTTCTTGCCGTAGTAGGGGAAATACATCTTATCAATGCGGCCCTCACTTGGGAAGTAGTGCATTTGGACCGGGTGGTCTTTCTGCAAGGCAGGACACGTCTCAGAGTAAAGATTTTACAATGAAGGAATTCATTTAATGTCGAATTAATGAGACATATTCCGAGAACACATGAAACGGGACGGAACAAGACAGAAAAGTGAGGACTCTCTGCTGTAAGCGAGGAGGTTTAAATGAAGTGGAAAACACGATGCGTTCCACTCAATCCAAAACAGTGACATTTCTGGCAGAAAACTTACACCGATTAGATTAAAATAGACATTAGAATGGCACTAAGACTGGTTTAGAGGCACCTGCATAATGGTATGTTACATAATGAAAATGTGTTAACACCCCTACTGGCCTTATCCTGTAAAATTTACATATTTATCTTACCCTAAAGCCATCAGTGACAGCATGCAGGAAGATATCAGACACAACACAAACAAAAAGAAGGAAGAAATGAAAGCGAGATCAACGGAAAGAAAACAGTGAAACTGTTATGTTTTTGTATGAAAGAAATAAAAAAGACAAAAAATACACATACAAGCCAGCAGGACAAGTGTAATGTAGAGAAAATGCTTTACTTTGACCGTGCAGTTGATGTAGGGATCCCCAATTGGCTTCAGGCCAATAATCTACGAAAGGAGAGAAACAGGAAGCGAGGTTGAAACTGTGCACGGCTGCTGCTTGTGTGGGTCCAGAATTAGAAATCATTTATTTTTGGGAACTCTCAGCACAGGGACAAATAAGTGGAGAATAGAGGCTGTGCGGAAAACAGGAAAAGGCCGCGCGTTTCCCTGGATCTGTGAGAAATAGCGGGTGTTACCCTGTTCATCTTCAGCAGCACACAGGGCTTTCCTTCTTGATATCCAAAGTCGGTGTCAGAAAGGCCGGAGCACAAACTCAGGGAGGTCCTCCTGAAGGGACAAACTTTCTTTGTCATCTCACCGCCGTCCTGCATGTAATACTCTCCCGGAATGCAGTCCGCGTTGTTCTCCTGCATCGAATCGTTGTATCCTGATGCAGAGACAGAGATGGATTGAGGTACAGCGTATTCAGATATTTGGCAGGAGTCAGTGGAAAAAGATCAGAGAGAGGGAGAGTGGTGTTCATTTTATTACAGCTCGCTTTCAATCTGTTTAATTTATCCATGCATTAGAGCAAAGTGCACTTACTTTGCAGGAAGGATTCCAGATGGTTGACATAGGTTCTGTAGTTTTTTGAGTCAGATTTGTTGAAAGTAATGTCCAGTGAATTTGGACGAATCACCAACCCTGTAACGAGACATAAGGTAAACGAAGGAAAGGGGTGAACACATACACACCCTGAATGCGTTTCAGGTAGGTGGTGCTGCGGGGATGGCACTGTGAGTTGGACAGGCCCTCTCAGCACTGGAGCCAAATAAAAAGCCACTTTCAGCTGCTCCCTTATTCACACGGGGTCGCCACAGCGGGTAGCTCCGCTTATTTGATTTGGCAGATTTTTTACGCTTGATGCCCTTCCTGACACAACCCCAAAGGGATTTGTGTCCCTCCCGGAATCAAGCTGGGAAGCTTTCACTCATTAGGCCAATGTGTAAACCACCATACTATGGAGCACTGAAGCCAAAACGAGAATAATATTTACTGCAAAATTGAGATCATTTATGCATGTTTTATAATCTAATACGATTGTGAGCTTTTAAATAAGGAGTAGTGTTGGTCTCTGAAAGCTCTGTTAACTCCTCCAATCCAAGATGAATCACCAGAATACAATCAATCATCTAATAAAACTTACTGGAAACACAAACCAGACACACAGCCATCAACTCAGAGGAAGACAGATTTACACATTAAACATCAAGACAAAATCGAAACTATCAACAGCAATCAGCAACGATTACTGTCAGAGAGGACACCAAAAACAACACGGCGCCTGCACCTCGATTTTTATCATTCAAACACAGTTAAACAATGTCCTGCCAAAGCATCGATGATCTCTTAACAAGTATGCCACATTTTATACAACCACACTTTCCAGCAGCAGGTCCAGATCGGCGGTTATGAAATAACCAAATCTGTTGTGATGTTCAGGCAAAGCAAATCATCAAATGGTATCTTAGCAGAACATTAAAAAAATTGGTTCTGCATACAGCTGATAATTTAAAAAGTATGGTTTCAGGATTCAGCCTAAAGCCCTTCATCATGCCATTGATATCCAGCTGGTAATAAATGTTAGCCTTCTGTTTGTCAGCTAAGAAATAGCAGGCAACATAGTTGGGCTGTCACCATGAGTACTGTAGGAGAACCTCACTGATTCTGATAATCTACTTAAAGGATTCATTTTGAAATCTGACTTCTGCATGGCCATCTTCATGCTGCACTCCTATTTACAGGTGTGGTGACTGCACTGTGTGCAGGGAGATCAACTGAACCCAAGTAACCTTAGATCCATTACATCTGCTATTAACTCTTTACCCTAAGAAAGCCTACTAGGATTAACCTTTAAAGCTCAGAGGTTAGTGAGGGTGGTCTCTTCCTGTCTACCCTCGGAAAAACCTGGAAACTATTCTAATGGTCGTCAAACCACACCTATACAGAGTTATCAAAACTCGTCATTAAAGGTGGAGGTGAATGATGTCTTAATACGCATATATAGAAATAATCATGGTGAATTTATGCTACAAGGTTGTGTCTGTTTGGGTTGGTATTCAGTGTGGAACTATGGGTTCCTGCCAAGCAGTCCTCCAAAAACCAACAACACCTAGTTCAAAGTAGATGAAGATGCTGATTGGTTGTGGGTGGGAACAGGGCAGGGAGTTCACTGGGAGCGAGAAAAGGGGGAAAAACATTGCTACTTTTGGCTATCTTTGATTGTGTGTGGGCTGTAGAACCATTTTCCCCTCTTTATACACTTGGAAAGAAAACACTCAGCCAACAGTATCCACCGGTGATATCACACAGGAAGAGTCTTCAAAATAGATCGATGCAAAAAGCAGCTGTTATGCAGCGCTTTATTGTGGCAGCACCTTATTGGTGCAGGTATTAATAATGAATGCCTGGATGAGTGATGCTGCCAGGAACAGGAAAGGAAAAGTCCAGTTACTCCTGTGTATTTTAATCTTGAGACATACTAACCTGGCTCTGGGACGCGGTCTCTGTACCTCGGCACATAGTCATCCAGAGTGAGCAGCATCACCCACATGGTCAGAGCGAACATGCCGGCCAAGAAGCAGTAGAAGACCAAGTAGAACAAGAGGATGAGTGCTGGAGGATGTCACAGGAGGAAACGAATGAGAGAAAGAGAAAGATGATGGTGATGAGATAAAGAGGGATTCACTGCGATTAACTGAAAATTTTAGCCACAGCCTTACGCTTGATTTCTTTACACCTCCCCTCGTCTTCAGGTCATTTGAATGAACTGTCCCTTTGAGGGAAACCATTTTGAATATGGGAGGAAATTTCACCGGCTGCTAACAAATGTGAGGCCACATTTCACTTTTCAGCCCAAACGTGATTCAAAGATTGCTGCAGTTTCTCGGGGCATCTGCTGTCTCGTTTATATAACTGCAGGGAGAGAAAAAGCTGCATTTATGGGAACATCTGACTCAAAATGGTTCACCATCATCCAGCCTGCACAGCACGGATGCCCTCTAAGTTGCCAAAAAAAGGGGGGGTGGGGGGTGGACCCCTCAGCTTCCTGCTGTACACCCCCCCTCCCTCATTCCACTCCAACAGTATCCCACAATGCACCTGCCTGGTGCATAAAAGAGAAAGAGGAGAGAGGGAATCCCATTTGACCTTGACAGGCATGCTAATGTGGGCGGCCATGCAACTGCAATGGAGCATCCCACTGCACAGCAGCACAGGGGCGCAGGCAGCCTGACAATCTGCGCTAGCCTATAGGAGCCGGCTGCTGGAGGGAGGGTACCCCTGTTACTACCTTACTCTGGAAATAACTGGGGGATTATTACATAAAATGTATGGCCTGATCAGATATTGACTGTGCTCAGGAATGCTGTGGCACATTCCTCAGCTATGATGAGCATCTTTCTCAGCTGGGCTCTGCTGTGTCAGTGCAGGTCCCGGATAACTCTGTTAATGCAGATGCTGATCATTCATTTAAAAAATATGTATTAAATTTTTTTTTACCAGGCTGCTGTGACTGATTATCGCTTGCTTGGCTGTTTTTCTCTATGCAGCAGAGACAGACTGCTGCACACCTCTGATAGCATCATTTATCTTGGCGAGCCTCTTGGTACAGGCTTCTCCTTTAACACCTTCACACAGGCCTGTGATGGCTTCTCAGCCATCTATGTGGCACTCATTTAAATCCATCCACACAAAGGAATTTATAGCAGGCTTTATACCGAAGAGACACGTGGCTATAAATGCTTTGAAAATGAATATAAGATTAGGTATAAGCTCCGTGAATGTCAAAGCGCGGCCACTAATTGACTGCTGTGTAACGGGGATCCTTACCCCAGCTGCTGGCAGTACGACCCAACAGCTCCCCGGTTCTCGGGTTGTAGATGGAGTCCTTCCAGCTGGACACGTTCTCCTTGTTGGCCGCTTTATCCTCGGTGCTCGCCATGGTGATGTGTTTTTTCTTTTTCTTTTTTCTTGGTCCCAAAATGTGCCGTTTCTCCTCCCTAAAAAAATGCAGAAAGCGCAGCGGGCGATGTAATGAGGCAAAAGAAGCCGGCGAGGCGGCAGTGAGTGGTCGGATCAATGATTGGGGAAGGAGTGGGCGGTGTAGAAAGAGAGGGAGAGCAGAAGGAGAGAGAGAGAGAGAGAGGGAGAGAGTGAGAGAGAGAGATGCTCTGGTGGAACAGGAAAAAAAAGGTGAGGAAAAAGGGAAAAAAAAATCTGTGACGTCCACACTGGGCCTAACGTGGCAGCTGATGCAGTGCGAGCAGATGGATGCAGATTGGCTAATGACGGGGAGACGCACGGAGACGCAGCGTTACGCGCACTAATTATAAATGGAGCACGCACTATCATGCTTAATCTCCCGATTTTATTATGCACCTTAATGGCAGTGCCAACTAAGGAAGAGGCTGGGATCTCCATTTATTAAGTGAGAGATCTTTTATTACTATTATTATTATTATTATTATTATAGCTAACACGAGAAAAGCGCAAAAATGGCGCACTGATTACGGATTGTTGGGCACAAAGTGCGTCTGTGGAAACCCTGAAATCACAGACCTGTTAAAAATAACGTGCATCTTTTGCTTTATTACGAAAGTATTCGGACCTATTATAGATGAACTACCGCTCTTCTGCACACAAGTCGTACGCGGTGAGTCACCAAGCCAATAACCAATCAGGCTGAGGTGTGTTCGAGCAGCACGGGGTGCAAAGCTAATCACTCCACAGAAAGCTCTGGACGATCACGCTCGTTCACATAAATATGTAGAAGCATGAGAGCGAGTGATCAAAAGATCAGAAGCCGATCGGGATGCGATTTGCGACCCATTCCCCCCCCACAGATATTTGCCTCATTTGCTAGCCCTTGTTGCTATGGCAAGTAGACTGCGTGTGTGCGCGTGTGTGTATGTGTGAAAAAGCGAAGTAGGAAGACAAGAAGATTCAGTGTGCGTGATTGTAAACAGATGTGCCCTATTTAACAAAGAAACGCTTTTTTCCACCGCAGACTGAGGCAAGGATGCCATCCTATCATAGCTTCAACCAGTGTCTGTGTCATTAAAAGGAAAATCCTCGCGCCCTGTAGGAGTCCGTGCTTTGCTAGAAGATGACTGAAAGGAGTTTGGATGCCTGTGCAGAAGGGGAGAAGTGGGGCTGAAACAAAAATCCGAAAGCTTAACTTCCAGCGCCCCCGACACTCTGCTGAACACTCCCAGTGTGTCACAGGGAGGGAGAGAAAGAGGGAGTTATATAATGACCCTTGATGCAGGGTTCAGTTCACGTGGGGGGAGGGGGACTGGAGTAGTGGTCGCACTGCATACAGTTCCTGCTGTCAGCTTGAATTTGTTACAAGGGAAAGGGTGCACCAGGATTCAGGCACAATATATACACACACACACACTTTACTGATTAGCGTGAGAGCCACCAGCAGCACTGATTCATGGGCTAGTCCTCTGTCACACACACACTCGACTGCAAGCAAAGCACAGTGGCAATTAAATTAAAAGAATTGAGTGAGAAAGCTGAGCTCGAGTTACAGCAGAAGAAGCATTTGTAGTGCTGTGGTGTTATGCAGACCATGGATCCGCATGATGTACACAAAAACTCACGACTGCTCTTCCTCCCGGCAAACACACACATGCACACACACACAATCCTCCCATTGTTTAGGAAATCCCCCTTGTGCTCACTCAATTAGCACCCCCTTCGCCATACCAGCACCATGAGCACACACACACACACACACACACACACTTCATTTGTTCTTTCACTCACTCCATCCCCAAGCTGCCATAGCAACCCTCACAGCGAGGTTGCCCACATCAATGGGACTCAATCCCCAGACTCATCCGGCGGCCTGCGTTTCCGATAACCCCCCCATCTCGGGCATGAGGCAGCAGCATTTCTCTGGAGTCCTTGTGGAGGTAAACACTTTCAGGCAGCATCTGCTCACTCGCTCACCGTGTGTCACAGACACCTGTGCAGCTTGAGTACGCGAGGCACCCAAATCACAACGACCACAACAGCTGATAATTCAGGTTTTTAATAGAAGCCCCTCCCCAGCAACAAAAATGCTCGGCCTTCTCATGCAAATCTTTTTACAATTACACACATTGCATTCATCTGCTAGGCCCCAGCATGTTGGAATGACACGTGCCATTCAGAAACTGAATGAAGTACAAGTGATGTCACACACGTGAACTGGGGTTAACTTTAGGGTTAGGCACAGTATTACACTTTGCAAGAAAACAGATCATCACACGGGGAGCAGAACAAGTCAGGAAAGACATTCACAGTTTAAATCTAGTTAGTCATTTGTGCTTCATCATAACGCGATCAGAATTTTAAACAATGTCATCAGAGTTCATCAAGTCGAGATCAAGACTCGAGTCAAAACATTATCATATGACATCTCCGTGGTTGTACTCCACACTAACAAAGAATAATCACGAGACATGGACTTGGTTCGAACAACAAAATAACAGATCAAAGCATCAAACAGTACAAAACATTTTTGTGTTTATTACAGTTAAATCTAATACTTTTTCCAGCTCTTGTTGCCAATCGAGAGGTATATAATCGACTAATTGGAAGCATAGAATTAACTCCAGTCAAATTCTCACATACAGAAAAACAAACACATACAATTAGGTTTTTGTTCTAGTCATATTTAAATCTCTGAATATAGCCACTGAATATAATTTGATGATCACACAGTGATGAATTGAAAAAAAAAGGCATCATGTATGACTTTACGAGGTCAACCTTCAAATTTAAAATTGAGAGGCAGCTGCTACATGGAAAAGTGAAACATTAAGCTGCACATGTCGGATCTGGGCTTCCTTTTGTGCAGTCTGAGGTGTCATGAACAGAGGCTCATGTGTGAATCTGGTATGAACGCTTTTAACTCTTTGGCTGCTGATGAACATTTGGCATGCGGTTGCTATGGCGACGTCATGATTTTTAAAAAGCTGCAAAAGGTGGTCATCAGCACCCCCATGTGGGAAAATGTAAAAATCTTATTTCCGCTGGGGGGGAAAAAAAAAAAAATACTGACTGAAATATGAAGCAGCACCAGTGACGTCCAGCCTGGAATGAATGAAATGTGCTTGTAAACAGGCTGCTGTGTGCAAGATGAGGAAATCCAGTCAAGGAACAGCAATTCAAGGCTGTGGCTGGGGAATCCTTTGGCTTTGATCTGACCTGCACTGCTGTGTGAAGTTAGTACAAGCGTGCCTTCAACTGTATCAATCAGTGCTGTAGCATCATGTCAGTGCATTTGTCCTTTAGCCTTACATTAGAGGGGCACTTGGAGAGTGTATCCTATGACAAGATCAATGCCCTGCTGTGGTCCAGGACGGGTTCTTTCCATGACTGTGCTACACCTCTTCAACAAGTTTCTAAAACCTAAGCTAGGTAGATTATGTGCAAACTTGCAGACAAACAAGTGGCAGTGAAAACAGATCTCGGGAAAAATAAAAAAAAACTGCTGTCATGTTCCCTAGGACGACTAAGTAACTGCTGGCAACGATGTTTTCCTTATGCAAGTAGCTCAGGATTTATTTTTGCCTGTTAAAATTAGACTCACAGCTAATGGTTGTTATTTTGTAAACAGTAATTTTTTTGAAAAAAACCCCAAAATATATATATATATATATATATATATATATATATATATATACATATATATGTATATATAATATCGGTCTACTTTCAAATGTCATCAGATCTGACATCTCCATCCTCCATGGTCACCCCATGGGCTCTCCCCATGTGTCTGCTTCCAGTGTCAAGGCTTGTTGTACCAATTCATGGAGCGCCGCAGAGCTCTCTCCCAGCTCTGGAGGATGGGGACGTACTCCCCGTTCGGGCTGCCGGTGCACTCCTTGTCTGCACACTGGGGCGAAAACTCATCGTCGGCACTCTGCAGCTTTTTCAGCTCCTCGCGCGTCCTCCAGAAACCTGCGTACAACACCGACAGGAATATAAATGCAATATTTTGAACCACACGAGGTACGCTGCGGTGCAAAAAGAGCAATAAGTGCTGGACAAATGATCTAATTATCTACACCACTGTGAACTGATCCACTTAAAACCCATGTTCCTCATGATTCATTTTATTTCTCAGTCGTCAGCACCACCTGCTTCTGGCCTGTTACGAAACAGCCACAACAAATCAACCATCTTTTCTGGTTGATTTGATTACATTCTGACTAATATATAACAATCTAATTACATAATGTGAATAATTAAATGGAAAACAGGTTATGTAACAAACAGCAAGGCTTCATTTTGCGTCTCCTGCCAGAGTCAGCAGGAATAAAAATAGGACTTTTGATCGAAACTTTTCAAATGGGCCTGTCAGCAGCTGTAATATTTTTAGAGAAAAACCACAGAGAAAGTGAGACCAGAGTGTCGGAGCATGACAGATCACTCCGTTTGTGCTGAACGGCATTTCTAAGACATTTTATCTTCACACGGCCGCGAATCAAATGCTCTTTCAAAACATTCGACTACAGTGCAAATATTTGTTCTGTTTAAATATTGATTTCCATACCCACTTCAAGTCCAGCGACAAAAGCAGCCCCGAGACATGACATCTCATGGTGCTGGGGTCTGGATATCTTTTTACCAAACAAGTCTGAGGTCAGCTGCATGACGAAGTCATTGGAGGAAACACCACCGTCCACCCTGAGAGAGAAAGGAGCCGGACACTCAATTAGATTTTCCTTCACTTTACTGTAACAGTATCAGGGAAACATAAAGCCATAATGCAAAGTCAATAAAGAAATGAACTGCGTGAGTGGAGGCAGAGAACACAAGAGTCTATTCTGTTACACCCAGTTTGTTGGCTAAAAGACAAACACTAAAATAAAATATCAAACTGGTGTCTGGTCTCTGTATGAGTTAAATGCCAATACACAGAGTTTTTACTGCATGCACAGTTACTACCTTCAGACTGACAAGTTAAAAGAAGTACTGTACCTTATCTTTGTGATGGGAATACGGGTTTCTCTTAACATTGTCTCATACAGCTGCTTATTTCTGGAACAGAATGTAAATGTACATGAATGAGAATAAACGGTAAAGCAATAAGGAAACTAGAGTGCTGTGCAATAGTCTTGAGCCACCCTCATTTCACTATATTGGGCTAGAAAACTAGGAAATTGGTGCAATCATACATGGAAATACAGCTTTTAAAGGCAAAAGAAGAGTTTGTACAATCCCAGCGTGCTTACAAGTCAATATTTGGTCTGACCACCTTTATTCTTCAACACAATTTTTAATCTCTTTAAACAGTCTTCGGGAACAGTTCTCCACAAGTATTAAGGATCATTGTCAGGTTAAAAAATGAAGCCACTGTCAATTAGATGCTTTCCAGATGGTCGTCCTTTTTGAAAGTACATTTTTTTTCTTATGTCTTCAGGACATGACTTTCAGATGCAGTTTATCTGCTAGATAGTTGTTAGGTCGAACACTTCTTATTCTGTCCTTCACTTATCCAGTTTCCTCAGAATTTCTAGACATGACATCTCATGGATATACTTGCACACTATGCCAAAATATGCCAAGGTTTCAGCTAATAGGTCTTTGAGAGTTACTGTGTGGTGCAAAAATATTTGATGCCAATATAAGAAGTGTGTTATATTTAACATTTTCATAGATTCGTCTACAAAAATTGGAACAGATTATGTGTTTTTGTGACCAGATGCTAGTAACAAAGAGTCTAAGAATACATTTAAAATGGTTTCCTTGCTAAGTTGTCTGTTATGTATAGACACAACACTGGTTCATCCCTTGAGTTAGGTGCCTTTTTCATACTTGAATGATTTACAGATCAGTTTTAAGCGGCTTACCAAAAATTCCAAACACTGCTGAAAATGGTTAGGTACAAGGACTGGACTGTAAAGGAGTTAAAAAACAAAGTTTTTCAATAAAAAACTTTGAAAGACCTTCAGAAAGCCTGGAGAACTACTGTTCAAGAGCACTTTAGTGGAATGACTGGAAAGTCTGGCTCTTGGAAGCAAAAATATTTACAAAATGAGTGATAGCTCAAGACTTTTGCACAGTATTTAATCTTTTGAAAATGCCTCACCTGAAGGCAACCGACTCCAGAATGGCCCGAACCAGGTGGCTTTTAGTAGTAGATGGTTTTAGGCCCATGAGGGAAGCGCATGCTTTTGGATCATTCAGAGGAGCCTTTAATAAAACATTTACACAAACAGTTAATAATCTGCAGTTGTTAAAGAAAGGATGGAAAAAAAAAGGTCTCTAAACGGTCTTTGTGTCTGAAAGTAAAGCTCAAAAATTGGTGGTCAGCAGATGTGCTGTTATGCAGCTCTGCAGGGTTACTGTCGAAAAGTGGCGTTTGCATCTCTAACTATAAGCATTTAGCATCCAGCATAAACACTTACAAGGGCGAGTTCACAATGGAAGGCAGCAAAAAAAACAAAACAAAAAAGAGACACCATGTTACAGAGAGATAAAATAAAGAAATGAATGAGTGTGCTGGTTAAAAGAAACGACACGTAATAAGAAATACACGTTTACAGCAGAAAAACAAAAAGTGTACAGACCTGCAGGCCGCTGAAGGAAGGAACAAAACACACTCCATCTGAATCACTGACACTGTAAGCCATGGCGCTGGTCTCTCTGACATCAGAGAAGAGCTCTGAAACAGCGCACACACAGGTGTCACACACAACCCCCGGATCTGTCCATCACTGCCACGCTCAGTATTCAGTGTGGAAGAATAAAACCGACTATGATTTAAAGATGGATAAATTAGTCCTGCGTGGCTTTTTCGCACCATACACCTCACTGCTCACCCAGCTTCTGTGCCCATTTGATGGCGGTGCCTGTGTCGGCTGCATTTCCTTCTGCCAGGTACACCACCTCTGAGCCGATCTTCCACCCCACAAGAGGATACAGACCTGTAAAGAGAGGTCAGAGGTTATGATCAGCCTGAATGGGTGAATGTATCCGTAATGTATGTGCGGACCCTTTTACCTGCTACAGATGTATGTGGTTTGCTCCCAGTGTTTATGTCCATGAAGGTGCCTGTTCCCATGGTGATCTTTACATCACCAACATCAAAGCAGCACTCTCCAAACATGGCTGCCTGTTGGTCTGCCATCTAAGGCACATGGACAGAGGAGATAATTGAAAGTTTTGATGAATGGCCTGTATTTTTATAGCGCTTTACACATTCAGTCATCCACCCATTCACACACACATTCACACACTGGTGATGGCAAGCTACATTGTAGCCACAGCCACCCTGGGGCGCACTAACAGAGGCGAGGCTGCCGGACACTGGCGCCACCGGGCCCTCTGACCACCACAAGTAGGCAACAGGTGAAGTGTCTTGCCCAAAGACACAACGACCAAGACTGTCCAAGCTGGGGCTCGAACCGGCAACCTTCCGATTACAAGGCGAACTCCCAACTCTTGAGCCACGATCGCCCTCAGCCTGATGACAATGAATGTTGAAAACTTGCAATTAAGGGAAGTGAAGTAAAGTGCTTTAATTAATTCCTGGGTCTCCTTGGAGGTTTCTTTATAGAGTCAGGGTGTGTCCTGTCATAGCTGAATGATGTGCAATCAGCTGCTGATTAGCTAACTTTGCAAGACATCTTTGTTGCAACATAATGGTGGCGAAATGCCAGGTTTTAGCAGTCAGAGGTTTGCAATGCAGACAGGAGATTGTGTGACGGCCACATGTTGACTCACCACTGACATGATAGGAATGGACACGCCGAAGATGGACGGGTCTGTTGAACCAAAGTCATGGCTGTGGTGTCAAGACAAGAAACCGGAGAAATCAGACAAAATGCATCACAATGCTTCCTTCTCTCACCCCAACTGGTCATGGCTGGGGCCGCTCCTCCCTGAGCCTGGCTATGCTGGAGGTTTCTTCTCGTTAGAAGGGAGTTTCTCCTTCCCACTGTCACTAAAATGCTTGGGGGTCATATGATTGCTGGGGTTTTCTCTGTATGTATTATTGTAGGGTCTACCTTACAGTATAAATCACTTGAGGTGACTGTTGTTGTGATTTGGCACTATATAAATCAAACTGAATTGAATTATCTCACAGTCTCCTTCAGAGCTTTACTCTAAAGGCAAACTGAGGGCAAAGGACATAACGAGATGCTCCGCTTTATGCTTACTGTATATTGCAATGGTTGAGTTTAATTGAATCTTTAATTATAACTCTCTAACTAACATATTGAAGTGACTGTTGACAGTGTACATTTTCAGTCAGTGCATTTGAACTTTAATGTATTAATTTTTCTTACGCACACAGAAAGCATGTGAGTCACATTAAATGTGATCATGTGGGATTGTGGCACACATTCAGTGTTTCTCAAGAAAAATCTTTTAGAGAAACAACAGAAAAAAAATTCAACACAATCTCTTTTCCCCACTTCCTAGCATATTATAACACTGTGCATGGATGAAAGTTGGGACCCATTGATCTATATATAAATAGATATAAAAAGAAGGGCTCTTGGATTCTCTGCCAAAGTCAGCGTCTCATATGGAACTGCATTAAAGATTAATGGGTTCTTCCTTTATTGATACTCACTGTCTCCACAAAGTTTCATTAAATTTAGACAGATAGACTATCAAACAAAAAGACAAACAATAACAAAAACAAGCATGTTTCTGACTCAGCAGGGGAATAAAAAAAACATAGAATACAAGGACAAATGTGATCATGTTTATTAATATGAGCGACTTCTGCTAAAACATGAACAAAGTGTCAGATGTAACTGGAAGTGAATGGTCCACTCACCCTGTATTTTCTACTTTGGGGAAAATAGAGAGCGGCAGGGACACAAGAGAGGAGAGAAACCCACTCCAGCACATCTATGAAGCAAGTCACATTACAGAGATATAAAAATACAAACTCAAACCAACCACACAATAAACAGTAAATAATTATGACTGACACCAGACCTGATAAGAGTCGAAAATCCCTGTTGAACTGGCATTAGAGTAATCGGTGGCATGCAGGTGTCCTGAAACAGATTAGGAGATGCAAATAATCAGTCTCTAAAAGAAAGGTTAATTAACAAAAAACTCGAGCTGCTTGTCACTTTTCCAAATCTCCTCCCCAGGAGTGAGCCGAAACATTCCTGAGGAATTTCAGCCAATCAGTGACTCAGTAGGATTGATAAGACAAAGGACATTCTGTCTGGGGATTATTATCCTGTTAGGAACTGTACAAAATCACAGTTCACTGCACAAATCTTATATTACTGAACTTGTTTTAGATGTCACTGAGTTCAAGAGGCTAAACGCGAATAGGTAGAGAAAAAAACTCTCCCCTGAAAGGGAAAAAAAAAAGAAAGTGTTTTTAGTCTAGGCTTACTCGATGTCTGGGAAACCAAGCTAAACAATGCAAACCCACCTTTTGTGAGTTTAAACAGGAGCCAGCTGTCTATTGTCCCAAAGCAGCAGTTACCTTCATCTATTGCTTCATGAACCTGAAAGAAGAAAGAAACATGACGAGGCTGAAAACAGAAGAATGCTGTGGGCCATTCAATACTGAGGCCTCTCCATGCTTCTCTTTTCCTTTTTTATTAATCAACTCTTTGGTTCATAAGGGCATCAACACAAGTTTATTTTTACATAAATAAAAACCTCCCTCCTGGGGCGTAGCATGTTTGTGTTTCTTAAGATTGGAAAGCTGGGAGCGAGGGTTCTGCGCAGCATCTCAAGCTTAATTTATGTTCCTGTAAATGTGGCCGTCTGCGTACACGTTTCTGTTTGGACAGCGAGAACTGAGGGCTTTTCTCCCATCACAGTCGTGCTCCCATGCAGTCCTCCAAAATCCTAACTGCATGTCGCTGGATGCTGATGACATATGCGTCTGCTGAATGCTGATTGGTTGATAAGTGGGCCAGAACAGGGAAGCAGAGTTCACCGGGAATGGGAGAAGCGTAAAAAAACCAACCAAACAAACAAACACACAAAAAAAACCCCAAAATACAGAAGCTCTGAGAGTGGCTGCAGTGGACTCTTTGTTTGACTTCAGTGGTTTGTATATTTGAACCTTGCTCTTCCCTGCAGGTGGGTGAAAGACCACAAACAGCACACAGCAATCAGCCCACAAACCAGTTATACCACATACTTTGTACTCTGCTTCCATTAACAACAGAGTTCTCTGTAGGCAGACGGGCCATCCCCTGATTGGCAGTGGACTGTGAACACACAGAAGCATAAATTTCGCTTTAGCTGAGCTGTCCTCGGACTTTACTCTTCTGGACAGAAATCTCTGATGTGTCCTCAATCTGCTGGAGCCACTCATCCAGTTTTAGGGCTATAGCTCCTGATGCTGGTGTTACCACTGGGACCATTTTGAACTTTATCTTCCACATCTGGTCCAGTTGTTCCTTTAGCCACTGGCACTTCTCTGTTTATCTCAGGATCTTAGCCCTAGTGTTCAGAGGTGTCTCCCATCAGTACTTTGGGACTTTTAGCCCACATGCGTTAGACTCCCACCTCTAAGAATCTGGTGCTTAGGGGTTGCTCTTCTGCCACCATTATCAGAGCTTCTGTGCTGTCCTTAAAGACAACCTTTTTCTGGCCCCTGGTGGGATTTCTTGATGTCAGCCACTTCCTCTTTCTGTCGATGGTACATCCCAATGCAGGCTGTTGGTCTTTTACAATAGCTCCTCCTCCTTTCCCTCACCACCAACTGCCTGAAGCATTCTTCATCTCAAGTGGAACTATCTTCCTAAAATACTCATGTATGCTCCGTCACCGTCTAATCCTTGCCTCGCCTCTTTCCGCTACTTGTACAGCCTCACGGTGTCGGATTTTGGGTGGAGACCTCCGTCCATTGTGAGCAGTTTTTTGTGGTTTGACATATCAGTGCCATCCATCTCCTCCTGTTTAATATTACAGACTTGTCTTAGATCTTGACTTTCTTAGATGTTCATTGTGGAACCCAAAGGACTGCGAGTACTTGTAGCTGTTCTGTGTGCCTGTCATCCTGCCTTCTCGAAACCCTTTTGGTGTGGATCACCTTCCCACACTCTGACACCACTGAGTCACACTTATTCAGGCTGAGGATCAATGAGTCAATGTCTCACTCATGCCGGTTATACAGCTTGATGTTATTCATGCACAGGAGATAGCCGATGATTACTCCATAAATCTACTTTGAATATATATTAAAAATACATACAGACTAGTGGTTGGAAAATCCTTTACAAATGGTAAATAGTTATTTATTCTCTTATACTGATGGTTAACAACTTTAAGCGTGTAACCCTAACCCTTAATAGTAATGATTTGTTATATTCCATCAAATATGAGGGAACTTTAACTTTTCAGTGCACTCACTGTTCCTGAATTCATCGTTTAGTTGTGCTTTTTCACACATAAAGGAATTGTTTGATTGCAATTAAACAGTGGCCCACACTGTTCCCAGTTGTTATGCATGCAAATGTGTGAAAATTTGTTACTCTATTTTTGAGCACAAGCCAGTTAGTTAACCCTTCCACGCACCTGTGTGTAATGTGTCAAGACCCAGACGAGGCGAAAAGTGACATGCTGAGTGGAGAAGACGACGAGACTCGCTGCAAGCAACCGTTTCTGCCTGGTAACAAAGTAGAGGACCTTCATTGCACCATGGATTGCCTGAGATTGTTGTAAAAACAAACAAACAAACAAACAAATAAGTTGGATAAAACAAAAAGCACATCCACCATTGGTTGAAAAGTATTTTGAGTTTACAAGGAAACATTATATTAATTTGAAGGTTTTTCCTGCCTTGCCTTTTAACGTCCAAATCTATTTACTAAAGATCATGAAAGGTAGAAATGGGGAGCAGCCTCACTTTCATGGTGCAGGATCTGTTCCAGGACTTCACCAGGTCTGCAGCTCTCTGATCCTGCCAGCTGATGAAGTTGTGGAAAGGAACCCCAGTTCTCCTGTCAAAGTGGAGGAGGAGATGAGAAACAAACTAGAGGAGAAGCCAGCATAGGGCATGAATTATTCAAACATGTGCTAAAGTAGGTATGTGAGCAAAGCTATTCACCTGTCCCATGTTGTGAAGGTACCGCGCTGAGTGGAGATCCCAAGGGCCTCTACCTGGTGCATTTGTATTCCTGCATCTGTATGATCAGGACAGCAACACGAGCACAAAACAGTTAAGCAGAGAAAAAGAAGGACAAGGATCTTTTTTTTTAAAAAGAAAATTCCAACATTAGACATTCACATTTCAGTAAATGATAAACAAATAGAACCAATTATAAAAAAATCTAAAAGCCAAGTGTGCTTAACTGAAGTATCAGCATATGATCTTTCGCATGCTATATTTTCTCTTTGATAACAAAACTAAATGAACTATGTGAAACTTCTGCAGTGTTTTACCTATTATGGTTGTATTACGACATGCCTAGAAATGGTTACAAAGCCATTTCTACGGCTTTGGGACTCACTCAACCACAGTGAGAGCCATTATCCACAAGATTTCCTATGTATCCTGACCTAGTGCAACAATGGCAAATAAAAGTGTTTATCTTTAGATTCTAGTGTGACCAATATGCAAAAAACCTAAGAAATCAGGAAGGGGACAAACACTTTTTCATGGCACTGTATAAACTAGGGATTGACATAAAAGTAGGAATTGGGGCAGATGTACCTTGCACGGCTCCTTTAACCACAGAGATAAATCCTTTCCACAGGTCATCTGGGTCCATCTCCACATGTCCTACCTCTGGATAGAGGAGCACAACCTGGGGAACGATCAAGTTTGTGTGGATGCTGCATTTAATTTATTTACCAAGTGGGTGGTTTATGTGCGGAATTAAAAAGGCAGAACAGATGAATACCTTTGTAGAGCATGATCCTCGGATCTTCGCCTCCTTGTCATAGACGTGACATCTGATTGACGTTGTGCCCACGTCCACCGACAAAATGTAGCTTTCCTTCTTGAAACCGTTCCTATGGCTCCCCATTGTGGGAAAGTGTATCCTATTTTGTCTCAGTGCCGTCCCACGCCATTTGTGGTCAACTCATTGTGGTCTTGTGTACAACCTGAATGGCTCGTTTAATCCGATAATAGCTTATCTGCACCGGGTTCCGTGTTGGGACTGTAACTCCACCTTTGGACTCTGGTTCCAGTTCAACCTGTTTGAGTCAACAGATTGCTACAGCAGGATTCTCCAGCGGAGCAAACATTCACATCACAAATTTCAGTAGCTAAAAGTGAAAGTGGGTCCAAAGTTTGGCTGGAGCCGAAATACTTTCCACAAGTTCACCAAACTCAAAAGTTAAGCTAGGGCTAACTGGCTAGAAGCATTTAAATAGTAATTAGCTTCCAAAAAGCATCCCCAAATCTATCTAACCGCTTTCTTCGAACCTTCTCTGTTCCCAGGATCCGCTCCCCTCACTATGGGGTAGCGCACACGGTAGTCTCAGCAGTATCAGCAAGGAATAACGAAAGTAGTAGTCGTAAAAACGCGTAAACTTACCCGAAAGCGTGTTTCTGTGCGGGCATCCGTAGAGTACATCGTACGCATGCGCAGTCCGGTACCTCTAGTCCGGTAGCATGTGGATGTTTTCATCCGAGCACGCGTGTATGGTTTCTGACTGACGCTACAATTGTTTCAGCCTGTGATTTTGTGCTACTTAAACGTTTAATATGGCAAAAACAGACGTAAGAGTTATACCGCATTTATGCAACTTACACAAACAGGCTTTGATGTGATATAAATGCATTATTTTAAGCGTTTATATCACGTTGTTTGTTGGGTTCAGTGCGAACTCACGAGCTAGCAGTCGGTTAACTTGTGAATTATCATAATTAAAGTTGTACAAAACATGAGTCTGATTATAGTCGGGTACTCGGATATAATACCGTTATTACATTAGAAAGGGCAGCTATTTAGGGAAGAGTTAACTTTTCTGTCTTTAATGATAAAAATGCTAAAAGTAACACGAACATCTCTGCCGTTAGCACAGTTTTTTGTCAGACACCGCAAAGGAATTTACAGACTTCAAGTTGGGTTTTTGGTAGACGTAAATTGTAAATCGTTCACTGAAAGCTGTTGTGTTTGTTTCAGGCTACGAGACGGAGAAAAAAACAGAGCAAAGTTGTACAAGAGGACACAGCTGACACTGGCAAGTTAATCCATATTAATATGTAGAAATTCACAGTAAACATGACTGTTTGAGCTGAATAACGTTAGTAACTATAAGTCATTCAATCTATATGATCTCAGCGGACACTTTATAAGGTACAACTGGAGTATACTAGGTAAGACTCAGTTTTGCCTGCACAACTAACTTACTGCTTTATGGCACAGATCCAACAAGGTGATAGAAACATTGCTCAGATTTTAGTCCATATTGATACGACAGCATCACGCAGTTGCTGCAGATTTGTTAGCTGCACATCCATGATGTGAATCTCCTGTTCCACCACATCCCAAAGATGCTCTTTTGGCTTGAGTTCTGGTGGCTATGGAGGACATTTGTGGAGTCCAATGAAATTACTGTCATGTTTAAGAAAGCAGTTTGAGATGATTTGAGGCTTGTGACATGGTTTGTTATGCTGCTGGAAGCAGCCATCAGAAGATGGATACACTGTGGTCATAAAGGGATGGACATGACCAGAAACAATATTCGGGTAGGCTGTGGTGTTTAAACAATCCTCTGGTACTGATACCAAAGTGTGCCAAGAAATTATCCCCAACAACATTACACCACCGCAGCCTGAAATTGTTGCTACATTGGAGCCATGCTTTCATGTTGTTTATGCCAAACTCTGTCCTTTCCACCTGACTGTTGCTGCAGGAATAGAGATTCATCAGACCAGGCAATGTTTTTCTTACTTCTGTTTTTCATTTTTTGTGAGCCTGTAGCCTCAGTTTCCTGTTCTTAGCTGACAGGAGTGATACCCAGTGTGGTCTTCTGCTGTTGTAGTCCATCATCTCCCAGTTTCGAGATGTTGTGCTTTCAGAGGTGCTCATCAGCATTTTCCTGGTTATAACAAGTGACTATTTGTGTTACTGTTGCCTTCTTATTATCTTAAATCAGTCTGGCTATTCTCCTCTGACCTCTGACCCCAACAAGGCATTTTGACCCAGAGAACTACGCATATTTTGTAATCATAGTGATGATTATGTGGGAAATTCCTAATTAATCAGCAGTTTTCACTCAAACCCACCCATCTGGCATGAGCAATCATGCTACATTCAAAGTCACTTAAACTTCAAGTTAAGATGACTTTACGTTTCCCCATTCTGGTGCTCGGTTGGAATTTCAGCAGGTCATCTGGATCATGTCTACCTGCTTAAATACACAGAGGTGCTGCCATGTAATATTTGATTAGATATATAGTGGCCAGTTGGACAGGTGTACCTACTGAAGTGGCCGGTGAGTTAACATCACACAGGATGTCTGCGCTTGAGCTGTGTGAGTAATTAAAATATCTTTTCAGATCCTCAGACGAACACTGTGATAAAAGTTAAAGGAAATGCCCCCACAGTAACTGTATCCTGGAAGAAGAAGAATGAGGAAGGAGAGGATGATGACGCACAAACAACACTTGATGCAAGCGATCAGATGACTGCCAGAAAGATGACTGGTTGTGGTAAGGATGTTCACTGGATGTTACTGCTGCATGACCAAAATCTTTCAATATCCTTTCTCCTCTGAAGTGTGCATGTGTAATAATATAAAATAATAAAGTAATAAGGTCTATTTGTTGCTTTTCATACAAGAGTTTTAGAGTGCCACTTCCGATATGAAACAGGCACCCCTTTCACTGATGCCACAAAAGATCAAGTCACAACAGTTAATTTACAGCATCATTAAATGATGGCAGGTCTGCTTTCACTAGATGAACAGACGCCAATCGTCTCTTGGACTCTCACTTCAGCTGGGCTCTAAATGTTTTCCATTTCCACCTTAAAGCTAGAACTACCCCAGCCTTTCTCAACATATTTTCAAAGACATAAATATTATTCAAAATTGTGATAACAGGTGTTTAAGACCAAAACCTCCAGAAACCATGAAGCCTCAGCTGGCAGAAGTAGTGGTGTTTTATTGGCTGCGGCTCAGGAGGTAAAGCGGGTCGTCTGCTAATCATAAAGTCGGTGGTTCACTCCCCGCCTCCTCTGGTTTTCATGTCAGAAGTGTCCTTGGGTTGGATACTGAACCCTAAGTTGCCCACACTGCATCCATTCACCCAGTAACCTTGTGTGTGTTACTGGGTGAATGAGGCTTTTGGTAAAAACAAGTTCTTAGAGTGCAGTTAAATGTAGAAAAGTCCATTTAACATCAGTAATACTTTCTGTCCTCTGCAGTAAATGGGAAACAAAAAGCAGTTAAGAATCGCCCATCCAAGAAATCTAAGGTCAACAACGATGGTGAGAACTCATCTTTCTCTTGTACATTACCTCATATTCCTGGAGAGTCTTTACCTTCACATATTTCATTCCTTTATTCTTCTTTAGGATTTCGTATTTGTGTTGGCAACCTGAACAAATCTAAAACATATCAAGAAGTCAACGAGTCACTAGAAAAATACTTCATGTCACAAAGCCTTCTGTTTCAAGACATCCAATTAGACCAATCCAGGTGAGTATTTCTGTTTGTTTGTTTGTTTATTTGATTTGGGTTTTTTTTTTCATGTTAAGTCCTCTAAAAGGTGTGATGAAAAACCTCTTTGTCTGTGAAAGCAAACAAATCTGTTAACTCTGATCTGTAAGTACATGGATGAAGAGAAAGGCGGTTCGTCCATCGAACATGACATATCTGTGGAGGTATGAAGATGTTGGAGAGAAAGCAGTGGACATCAGTGACATGTGACATATCACAATTCTGGAGAGTGAGAGGATACCTGAGGAATGGAGAAGTGCACTGATACAGATTTTCAAGAATAGGGTCAATGTTGCCACCTGTAGTATCTACAGAGGGATAAAACTGATGAGCCATACCATGAAGATATAAGAAAGAGTTGTTGAAGCTGTGTTAAGGAGAGAGGTGATGATGAGCGAGCAGCAATATGGCTTCATGCTGAGAAAGAGCACTGCAGATGTGGTGTTTGCTTTGAGAGTGTTGATGGAGGAGTTTGCAGTGGTAATGGACAGGCTGACAGTTGAGAGTGCATTATAACCAGTTATTACTTGCCAAGTTAACACTTCCTAAAAGCCCCCCAAAATTAGCAATGTGGGAAATGAAGGTGTGCACAAGAAAAACCTCTTACAGTTGCAAAACTATTTCTTTACACCTCTTAAAATATATCCTGTGTTTCGTAAATTTTGCTGCTAAAAAAAACTAACTGATATGAATTTGTGTTGTAGGAAACATGCTTTTGTAGATTTGGCCACAGAAATGGACTTGACAAAAGCGTTGGCATTAAATGGAGAGATGCTTCTCGATAAGCCAATGAAAATCACCAAAGTAAAGATCACAAGTGAGGACAAGGCGAAGGTGAAAGCACGCTCACTGGACAAAAAAGGTAAAATAGTACTATTAATTGATATCAGACACGAAGTGATTCAGCAAAGCTGTTAAAAATGTTATTGCTTGGTCTTAACAAGTGTATAAGATTAAAAATGCTGCACCTGTCATAGGTAACAGGTCATCATATACAGTTTTAACCCAGAGTTTTAAAGGGTTGTTTATTCTTAAATAATCTCCATTTAGTTCTTATTTAGTTTGTTGTTTACTTTTTCTTGTAATATTTCCTTAGTCATTAGTTTAATTTGCTGTTGGTATTAAGAGTTTATTAGTTTCTTTCATATTTTCCTCTTTGCCTGACTTCTGCGTCTTTCCTCTATGTCAAGTTTACTGTTGTCATTGTTTTGCTGTTTAGTTACACTTCTCACTTCCTGTTTCTTTGTGATAGTCACTTCTTTAGTTTAGCATCTAATTCCTGATAATTTGCAGCTGTGTTTAATTCCCTTCCTGTTCCCAGTTCCCTCATTACTGTCTATGTTTTTATAGTTTCTCTCTCTCCCCTTGGTTGCTTGTTGTCTCATTGTGCCATATAGCGTTAAATGAGAGGACTCAAATACACCCTCTGCAGACAGACTTAGTAAACAGAAAGCACAGCTGTATTAGTGAGGTGGGTTGTCCAAAGAAAATGACAAAGTCCTAACAAATTCCATCAAAGAAAAAAAGTAGGCTAAATCCAAAAATCAGGACTCAAATTACTAAAGGAATAGAAGATGAAAAAATTAAAAAATAAATAAACAAACAAGAATACAAAGTCCATAAGCTGAAAAAAACCTTGGCCAAAACCCAGGAGGATGGCAGTTACCACATTTTCTATGTCCTGCAGTAAATGGTAAAAGGAAGGCAGACCCCGTCATTGAGGATTCCCCATCGAAGAAAGCAAAGCTCATCAATGAAGGTATGAACTCATTACTGCTCGTCTTGTAAGATATCCAGTGATCCTGGACGCCTTTACACATCTTGCTGCTTTATTCCTCTTTAGGATTTTGTCTTTTCGTTGGTAACCTCAACAGCTCTAAAAATTCTGAAGAACTGAAAGAGTCACTAGAAAAATATCTCATGTCACAAAGTCTTCTGTTCCAAGACATCAGATTGGACCGATTCAGGTGAGTATGTTTTCTTTATTCATGCTTTTTTTTTTTTTTTTTTTTTTTTTGCTGCTACATAAAATACATAAAGTGATTTTCTGCTGTTACAGGAAACATGCATTTGTAGATTTGCTCTCAGAAATGGACCTGAATAAAGCCTTGACATTAAATGGGGAGGTGCTGCTCGATAAACCAATGAAGATCGCCAAAGCAAAGATCAAAAGTGCAGAAAAAGTGAAGGTGAAATCTCCTGAACTAAAAAAGCAAGGTAAAAATGACCAAATAGATTTGTTTAATCTGTGTTGATTAAATTCATGGACTCATTATCAAACTTTAAGCACGTGCATTTGTCACATAGTATAAGAGATGGATCCTGCTTCTGGTAGTGAAAAAGCCAGTGTGGAAGTTCCTTAAGCCTTCCAGTCCTATAGGCATGTGTGGGGCAATGGTCATTAGCAGGAACCTCTGTAAACATTTTCTTAGTGAGTTTAAAGGCTCAGTCACTTGTTTTAGGTCACATTGAATAAAATATTAAGTCTTGTAAATTTTGGAAATTCTAAATGTCAGAAAGGAGGATTATCCAGGATAAGCTCATTGGCTATCCTGGTTGGCAGCAAACCAATCGCAAACCAGTGGGTCCATCTTTTATAAGTAATGATCAACTTAATGCTGTAACATTTAAGATGTGATGATCCTGAAATATAAAACATTGTAAGGATCAAAATAGTAATATAAGCTTGATATATAAAGAAAAAGTGGAACTTTGCTGTATTTTTGCAGCCAGAGATGCCAGATGTTTGTTTGTAAAGAACTTGCCTTACAACGCAACGAAGGAAGACATTCTGAAGATCTTCCACAAGGCCATTGCCATCCGGTTTCCTGGTGGAACTGAAGGCCCAACCCAAGGGTGAGAGTTTTGAACAGGAAGTTAACCTGTCAGATGAGGAAGTCATTCATTACTTGTTTATGCTTTGAAAGGGGCACCTATTATGCTTTCATGTTAGAATGGTGGAAGTTTATATTAAAGCTGAGTTTCTACTGTTGAGGTCATTGTGTGTACAAGTAATCCCTGTGAGCTAAAAGCTGAAGCTTGAATCTGCTTTAAACTCCTAGTATGATGATGCTACTGTAGTGTGAGAGGGGATGTCCTTATATGGTCCTCTTGCAATGGCTATGGCAAAAGCCCCACCCACCTACCCACCATTTAATCCTTTTGTTTATGACGAAGAGCCAATCAGAAACAGGTTAGCGTAAAGGCTGTTAGTGAATGCACTAAGGCTTAGTATAAGATAATTAAGGGTGTTTTTAAAAGGGAATCAGGCAAAGCTATTCTACGAGAGTTCAAAGAGATAATATTAAAGATATTAAACTTAAAGTTAATATAATATGTGCATTTTTAAAGATTGTTTGAAACAAGTTCTAAGTGAAGTGTCTATATTTTTCAACAGAATTGCCTTTTTGGAGTTCAAAAACACAGGCATTGCTAAGAAGGTACAGAAGCAAAAACAAGGAGTGACGATCCAAAAGAGGGTTTTGATTTTGAACCGTGTAGGAGAAAAAAGTGTACGTAGAGTCACTAAAGCTGATGTGGAAAACAAAAGGAAAAAAGGTAAATGAATTCAGAGAAGCTGTTGGAATGTTCTTTTTTAGTAAATTTAATGTGGACTAATGTAGATATGTTCTGATCTCCTTACAGATAAAAAGGCCTTGCAATCATCCCAAAATATTGAGGCCGGCAAAAAAGAAGACACAGAAGAATCGTGTGAAAAGCCAGAGAAAACGAAGGGTATCATCTCATTATCTAGATGTTATTAGATTGGCTGCTTGATTACAGCAGTGTGGTTTTTGTGATGTCAGTTTGAGTAAAACTGCAGCGTTAAATTATTCAATGTTTCTTTTCTAGTCCTGTCAAAAACACTGATCGTCATGGGCCTCGCTGAGAAGACAAGTCCAGAGACGCTCAAAAGTGTCTTTGAAGGAGCCGTCAACGCAAGAGTCACTGTAAATAAGAAAGACGTTTCAAAGAGGTCTGTAGTGTGAAGCTGTCTCTTTACTGTGTTAACTGCTTAAACTGAGATCACGATTCTCACTTAGATGCATTTTACATTTCATTTTCATCAGGTTCGGCTTTGTGAACTTTGGCAGTGATGAAAGTTGCAAAGCTGCCAAAGAGGCCATGGAGGACTGCGAGATAGATGGCTGCAAAGTGACTATCGCTTACGCATATCCCAAGGGTAAAAAAAGTCGGCGAGCCTAAGGACGCTTGGAGGGGGATCCCGATGGAAAGTCTGCAGGTCTGTAAGCTGGCAAAGAAGGAGGAAAGTTGACAGGTGGAAGAGCGAGGACAGGAGGAAAGACTTAACCTACTGCCTTACAAAATGCTCATTACGGAGAGGTCAGCAGAGACTATAGTGTAGACTGTGTGGTCACACAGAGGGATGAAGTCCCCTTTAGCTTCACTGAAGCGCTTTACTGTCTTTTACTTCATTGTTTTGTTTTTGTTTTGCTTCTTTGCTCAAACCTTGAATTAAATCCACTGTAGTCCACAGAGATTTTCTTCTTGTTTGTTAGTGAATACAACTTGATGATGCTATCTTCACTTTGGGTTAGATTTTCTACACCGACATGAAAATTATGTAAAGAATAACAAAAAAGTTGGGTCACTGTGTAAAATGTAAGCAAAAAAATAAAATCCAATGATTTTCAAATCTCTTAAATCTATATTTTATTCAGAGTAGAACAATTCAGTTCAGTTTTATTTGTATATATTGCAGAATCACAACAACATAGAAAAAGAACATAGAAAACATGTCAAATATTTAAACTTTATCATTTTAAGAAAGAAAAATCATTTTGAGTTTGACCGCAGCAACATGACATGCTCGTGTTTACCACTGTGTAGCATCCCGTCTTCTTTAAGCATCTGGGAACTGAGGAGACCAGCTGCTAAATTTGGGAGAAGAATGTCGTCCTATTGTTGTCTCAGTGATTGTAGCTGCTCAACAGGCCAGTTCAGATCGCTACTATGGAGCTGTGCTGCTGTAATAGATGCAGCATGTGCTTTAACATCATCTTGCTTAAGTATGCAAGACTTTACCTGAAAAACACGTCTTCTGGATTGGAGCACATGTTGCTCTAATACCTGTATATAGCTCTCAGCATTGATGATGCCGTTCCTGATGTGCAATCTGGCAGTTCCATAGGCACTAATGCACCCCCATACCATCAGAGATTCAGGCTTTTGAACTAAGTTGGATGGTTCCTCTCCACTTTAGTCTGGAGTACAGCTTTCATATTTTCCAAACAGAGCTGAGGTTCAGCTCAGAGAAGACGACAGTAGTGCCGCCTGAGGTCCATCCACAGATGGTGTATTATAGTTTGCACACACAGAGATTTCTCCAGATTATTTTCAAGCTATTATGTATTGATGAGATATTTAAAGAATAGAGAATTTCAGAATGGTGAACCTCTGCCCGTCTTTACTTCTGAGAACTTCTGCCTCTCTAAGATACTCTTTTTAAATGCAGTCATGTTACTGACCTGCTGCTGATTAACACAATTCATTTTAAATTGTTCCTCCAGGTGTTTCTTTTTAGTACCGCTTAATCTTTTAGCCTCTTGTTGCCCTTATCCAACTCTTTTAAAACATGTTGCTCCCATAAAACTCAAAATGACATCATTTTGCACTTGGTGCTCACTATGAACCAACTTTGTTTCAGACAATCATTCTGTGCGTCCTTCTGATGATCTGATGACTTTTACAGGCTTTAACAAGCGCTGTGCTTGCTGCTGGGTTCAGCATTCTGAGGGAAGGACAGAGCAAAGCAGGCAAAGCTTTAGTAGATCTGCAGAGCTTTTTGGAGTAACACTAACAAATTTAAGCTGTTTACACACATTGCTGACCTGCAACAAGCTACATGACTGAGCTGTGCCCAGGTTGCACTTTGCTTGGTGCTGGGACAGACTGCTGTGGCACAGCGAAAAATGGCATTGCACAACATGTGCCAGACTACAAATCTGCAGAATCATATGTAGATATATTCAAGACAACAGACTAAAGCTCTAAAAAGTTATTCAGCTATCATTAAACTAAAACCTGTCCAGATGAGGATTTAATTTGGAGTTTACTTTTTTTTACCATTTTGTGCTTTGACCTCAATTTTAATTGGCTATTTAGCTTTGATTCAGATCAAATGAAAACTAAGTTTATGTATATGTTTGTTTCAGGAAAAGGATGCAGAGGTGGATCGCAGGATGCTGAACTTTGCATATATGACTTCTTTTCTCTTGATTTAATGTGAAGCCTATGTGTAAAATTGTCAATACTCGTGCATCTGACAGCTTTAAATTCAGTTGTCATATTTTGCACTTTAACCCGTTCGTCTTATAAATATATAAAAACTCATGAAAGAAGCCCGCCTTGTTGTCACTCTGCCATGTCACGTAAAAATGTTTATTACGATTTGATAAGATGATGAAACCAAACCAAGTTTTTTGTGTGTCTTATTTTTAACATCTGTAATAAAGACATAAAAGGTTAACTTGGTGAAACTTCAGCTTCTTCTCGTCCTCTGTCCTGAAACAACACCACCCTCACAGCTAAACGTGCCCCAATATCAAGCCACGAATAACGAGTCTGAATACCGCACTCTCACGCGAGTCAGTCTTGCACACGATTCGTTGCAACTTGCAGAAATTCGGCCCAAAAGCGGTGTCCTTTAGTGACCTCACATCCTGTTTTCCCCACTTCCTTGTAAATGGACCGGTTTGGGACGGTCCGGGTCGCCTCGCAGCGTGGATCTCCTGCTGTGTCCACCGCGCGTTTCTCCAGACACCCGCTGCATGATCCGCAGTGTTTGCGGGCTGCAGAGGGCATCCAAGCAAACTTTCATGCAGCAGCTCAACCATGCAGGGTCTGATCTGATCCAGCAGAGAGAGAGGAGGCATCGGTAAGTCGGCAGCTCGCATGAATCCACGCTTGTTTACACGATGATTGTAACGTTTTTGGACGTTTTGAGCAAAACATGCGTCAAATTTCAGTTTAGTGGCAGCTTGCGAAACTTTTTGACGACTTTGATCCATGTTGGTGAAAGTTAGTATGACTGGAAAGTGCTTTGCGTCCACTGATCAGACTGAGCTATAGGCTGTGATTAAAACCGTGGAAATCTGAGGGGGTTTTTTTCTGCTCTTACACTCAAACATCGCATTTAAAGCAGCGCGTTTATTGCTTTGGTTTTCGGATTTGTTAAATATGGTTCAAGCGGGGCTGACATGTAGTGGAGACACCTTTTTAGAGCAGTCACACACCTGGATCTGTGTGGACTGTGTGTCCAGATGGGTTTAGGCTGTCATGTTGCACATGTGTACTTGAACAGCTCGGCCAAGTCCCTGCTACACATTCTGGACTGGCTTTGATTTGATTTGGCCACTCCAATATATTCAAGTTAAAGCTGTTGGGAAGCCATTGCTTACATGGAGTGTCAGATTCTTGCAGAGTGCAGCAGTGTTTCAGTTTTATTTATTTCATATCTGCCCCTACAAGTTTTCCTGGCACAGAGAAGCACCGTGTGTTCACTTTTAGTGAATTTTTAATGGTGATAAAGTGGTTTTATATACAGATAAAGGGAAAGTAAAAGGGAAAGCCACGATAAAGCCTCTTGGTTTTTGGACAGAACTGCTTTAATGGACGTCAGTGCTGGTTGTCTGTGAACTCTACTGGAGGAATTAACAACTTAATCTAAAAGATATTGTCTCATATCAGATTCGATAACTATGAAGGGTGTAGTTTATGATTTCTATCCTTATCAAACCTGGAAGAGACCAATCTCATCCCTAATCATCTTCATTTATGCACTCAGTACTTGGTTTGGGCTCCTTTACCATGAATTAGTGCATCTGTGAGTTCAGTCTGTTGCACAGCTGAGGTGTTACTGAAGCCCAGGTTGCTTTGATAGTGGCCTCCAGCTCCCCTTGTTTTTGGTCGGAAGTTGTCTCATCTTCTTCTATAGATTCTCTGTGGTGTTTGAATCAGGTGAGTTTGCTGGCCAGTCAAGCTCAGAAAAATGCAGTAAACCATTTGGTAGGATTTTTGGGACTGTGGAGAAGGAAATCTGCTTCTCCATAGAGCTTGTCAGCAGATGGAAGCATGAAGTGCTCTAAAATCTAATGGTAGATGGCTGTGTTAACTTTGAATCTGATGGAAATAAATTGGATCAACCATCACTGACACCAGCAGATCACAGACTGCAGAAACTTTACACTGGATTACAAACACCTTGGGCTCCTTGCCTCTCCGCTCTTCATCCAGACTCTAGGTACCTTATGTCCAAATGAAATGCAAAATTTACTGTTTTAAAAGAGGACTTTGGACCACTGAGCAGTTCTCTTTCTCGTTAGCTCAGGTAAGACACTTCTGATGTCCCTGGTTCAGGAGTGGCTTACTATTAGGACTCAGTTGTCCTTCCTTTTCTGAGGACCTCTGTACCTGGTGGCTGTAGATGCAGACACCAGTCTCAGTTCACTCCTCTTGAAGCTCTCCCAAGTTCTTGAATCGACTTTCCTTCACAGTCCTCCCAAGGCAGAAGGTGCATGTGCCTTTTCCCTTCCAGTCAGCTTTCCGTTGATATGCTTCTATACCATGCTCTGAGAACAGCCAGCCCTTTGAGCTGTGACCTCCTGTGGTTTACCCTGCTCGTGGAGGATGTCGATGATGATCATCTGGGCAACTGTGAAGTCAGCCGGCTTCCCCATGATTGTGGTTGCGTGTACTGAATTAGACCAAGAGGTACACGGTATTTATTCTGTTTAAATAACAATTCACTCAAACCCCAAATGAAATCTTTGCAGTTTCTGTATAGTGAGTCTAGAATATGTAACAATTTCGCTTTCTTAAATAACTGATAGAAAACTTTGAGCTTTTCCAAAGATATTGGGACTTTTTGAGATGCACCTGATCAGATCAAAGACGTGCATGTTATTTTGATTTCTGTCATGGTAAAGCTGAGGTCTGTTTGTTTTCCATTTAACATTCCATTTAAAAGTAACATTTTTCCACGAATAAAAAAAAGAATTTTAATGTTAAACTTTTAAATCATAGTTTCAAGGAGTGCTAAATGTGCTAAATTACAGACACGGAGCTCTTGGATGGGCCGGGTCAGGTGAATGACGCACACATTACTGCAGCTGTGACTATTTTGAACTTAACAATGGTGCGAAGGTTTCTGTGTATATTGCGGCCTATCGTGCACTGATTGTTGCTCAATACTATTCTTACATTTATTATAAGTAATTAACAGATGTGTTTGAACTGGGGCCATGCAGAGTGAGTTGATTATGATGTGCAGATTATACACTAATGTCTGTTTTTAGTACATTCCTGATTGTTGATTTGATAGATAAATAAAGCAAGTGTAAAAAGTGCTTCGAGTCATGTTGAGTGCATTAACAATACTGTTCCGGCAAACTTGAAAATCGGCAACATTAAGAATGAACTATCAGGACTTAATGAAAGTAGATGCTTGCAGAAGAATCACAAGAGGCTTGGAATACGTTGGTAGGGAGCATTTTTCAGTTCAGGCGGGTTCGATGACAAATCTTTCTTCCACACAGATACCTCATCGGTTATCTGACGGATAAGATTTTTGTCCTTGTCATGATGTTGTTTGACTTGTATCTAACTTTGTTTTCATCTCCAATGATGAAAAGCCAAATAGGAAAAAACAAATAAATAAATAAAAGCCTGACTTCATTATTAGTTTAGGTTGTTATCTCTTGAGAGACTATAAAACTAAGTCATTTTATGCCCTTGACCGCGATTGAAGGACCTTTATCGACTACACAGAGTCGAAGAGATCCTTGATAGCTGAAGAGCTTCCCCGAGTGATGACACACCTGCGGGGTATACAGTGGGGAAAAATTATAATTTTTTGCATTTCTTCGTAGTTTTGGCACTTCTGAGAAAATGAAGGTGAACGAGGTGAAGCTCATCAGCCCAGGCCTGGAGGATGAGATGGTGAGTATCGTTTCAGTTATTTCACTTTTTGGTTTTCTCATATCATCTACTTTTGGCATGAAAATGCACCAGTGTGTGTAAGTATTGTGTAAAAGAAGAGTAAGTTTCAGTCAGATGGGTACAAGTGTTTTTTTTGTTGTTGTTTTTTTTAAAGGAAACAGGTTGTGTTTACTACAGATGGACATCAGCCAATGGTTTGTGGACTTGGCGTGTTAAAGCCTCAACTGTGTTACTGTTGGCACGTTGGTTTACTAGATCCAGAAGTTACCATATTTAGACATGTGGGTGGAGTGCTAAGTTATCACCTAACACTAGGAAGCCATAAACTACATGGGGAAGACGCATGGCCATGGCTAACTGGCGTGCAGTAACAGACCAATAAATATTTGAATGTCAGTTTCCAAAACTGGATCAGAAACATCTTGGATGGTCTGAACCACTAAGCAGGCCGTATTATTTGAAGTCCATTGCTTTAATCCAATATACTGAGTTGTAACTCACTACAAAGTAACATGTTTTTTGGTAACACAGTAACGTAATGCAAGGTGATTACTGTTTTAAAGTTGCAATTATGCTGTTACTTATTACAAAGGCTCTTCAGTTATCTTCACATCGGGCAGGTAGAAAGAAAAAGGCATGTTTGTTTAATTTTTCTTTCTGCTGGGTTTACAGGCCCTATCTGGAAATTTGGGCATTACCTTTTTTTTTGCATGAGGGAACAAGAACATGATGCAAAAACAATTGCATTATACTGACATCACAGCAGGGCACAACAACAGCTCTTTGCAAACATTAGACAGCAAGCAACTTATATATGTATATATTATAATGCATATTTTATTTATTATTACATAAATATAATAATAAAATATTAGTAGCTAAGAATACGAGCTTTATTTCAGTTACATTTTTTAATTCTAATTGTAGTCAGTTCGAATCTGAACATGAATTCAACCACAACCACAATGAATTCAAAATACGCAACTTAATTCAACCAGATGTCTCATGAGTTCTCCTGGCTGATTTCCATCCTCGATACAATACACAGTTTATGCTGTCTTTATATTAGACACATGTAACCTAACTCTGACCATGAAACCTTAGCCACTGTACACCGGTCACACACTGTTCTTTACTTTAACTCATCACAGTGCAGCAAACAGACCTGTTTATCCTGCACTAACTTGCAGAGGATTTTCATGTATCCTTTAAATAACACAGTTAGTCTACTACAGTTTGTTTTTTCAGCAGGTTTCACAATATGAAAAAAAAAACAAAACCATAATGTCACATGTACAGACCCGATGTCTGATTTTATAAACAGGACTTACACGTAACCTTTGAATTTCCAGTTTATCAAACACCTCTGAGCTGTCCTTACCTTTAAATATAACCTGTCTTCTTCATCTCCTGTCTTTCTTATCTTTCTCCATCTCTGAGTGAAGTTAGCTCTCTTTCTTTTCTCTCCCTGTGAAAAACAGCAGCTGGACCTTTAGCTAGCAGATAAACTGCACACAAACAGTTTGTGTGTTTGCTGATGTATTTGAAATGACCTGCCATTTAAAAAAACATTACTGATTTTATTCTCGCTCGTCTTCCGTGGACCTAGCCAGATGCTGAAGTACCGCACCTTCTGGACACCTGCAGTCATTCTGGTGCTGTACCCCAAAAAAATAAGGAAAAAAAGAAAACACTTGAATCCCTTTAAAGGGGTGATACTGCATAGCTAAATGTCTGTGTTGTGATATTGTATCAATGTAGAGACACCAAATACTTTTTTTTTGTTAAATGAATTAAAATACGATGGAAAACCTACGAACTTGAACTCTGATAAATGAATTTCTTTTTATGTAGACGGCAACAGATCTGTGATTATTTTTTTCAGTGATTTGTCACAGTTAATTGCTGTGTTATCAAAAACAGATTGCACATAATTACCATTCATTCAGAGACTGATAGCAGACTGACTGTGGCAGGTTTTAATGACAGTGTTGGTACGCTTGACCATCTCATTTTGCAGCCAAAGAATAACTGACGTAAGATGACTTTATCATATTGTGATAAAACAGATACTGACAAAGTTTAACTTTAAGGACATAATTTGTAGTTGAACAACATACGTCACTGCAATACTCAGCAGGTTATACATCACAGTAATATTGTATTGTGGGTTGTCTGTTGACAGTGTTGGGAAGGTTACTTTTAAAATGTATTCCACTACAGAATACTGAATACATGCCCCAAAATGTATTCTGTAACGTATTCCGTTACGTTACTCAATGAGAGTAACGTATTCTGAATACTTTGGAATACTTAATATATTATCATGCTGTTTACAACTACATGAATGTCCTATTGCTGTGATTTATTACTGTTACTGAAGGTCCGCGGCTCCGAAACGTAGTAAAGGGACCTCTGGCTAATACGGTGGGTTCCGTGTCGGGCTGGTAGCCGAAAACTAGCTTTACTTTGTTGTCTGGGTCAACTTTGCTTGCGGGAGACAGAGAGAGGCGTTGAAAGGCTGCTCCAACGGAACTTATTTTTTCCGGAGGAAAACACGAACACAGTGTACAGTTGAGTCTTAATAGCTTACTTACAACTGGGCTCGTCAGGCACTCTTCTTGGCTGCAGTGGTTATTATTATATTTACATGCTTCCAGCTCCCGTTTTTGCTCCGTGACAGCTCGGACTTTTCCTTTCTCTCCCTCCCTCGCTCACAGACACATAACGGGTATGGTAGTCCATTCTCCCTGCAGCACGGACTACACTGCCCATCAGGCTACATGCTTTAGAGCTATGCCTGTAGCATTCTGCCTTTTAGCTTAGCACAACAACAACAACAAAAAAGCGCTCTCTCACCCAGGAAACACGCAGAGAGAGAGCGCGTCACCCTGTAACCATGGCAACCGGAACGCTGCCGCCTGGAACAACAGAACATAGCTGTCAAACAAACCCAAACAATCCTGACCCGCGACAATATGAAACAGGAAAGTACCGCCGTGTAATCCATTTATTTCAACAAAGTAACTGTATTCTGAATACCACCTTTTTAAACGGTAACTGTAACGGAATACAGTTACTCATATTTTGTATTCTGAATACGTAACGGCGGTACATGTATTCCGTTACTCCCCAACACTGTCTGTTGATTCCCACCTGAACATTGTGCATTAACATATAAAGTATAAATCGGTGTTAGACTCCAGATTAAGAGAAAGTCGCTAATATTTTTTTTCCAATTCTCTTAGTATTTAGTATTACACACTGAATATTTGTGATTTCAGATTCAGTTGCAGTTAGATGAAATCATGCAGGTTTTGTCTGTCCATTTTATATCCCTGGTTTGAGACTGAGGGGAGAGACCAGCTTCAGGGGGGTCACAAGCTAGTGAGCTCCTTGTGCCGGTCCCAATCACAGGTAAAAGGGTGGATCACAAGAAGGATGCTGTTTTTGATGCATTCCAGTGCACACCATCCACCTGCTTTGGCGACCTCTTGGGAAATACTTGCTAAAGAATCAATTTTCTTTTAATGTGTGGCTGAAATAAGTCCATCACTTGTGTGCTCGAATCCAGCATATTACCAGATGTTTTACAGACAAGAAACAGCTACACAGCCGTGCTAACATGTTAGCGTACCTGTGCAGGAGGTGTCGGGTTACAGGCCCTGTCTGTGGAAGATGATCCTGGTGGGCGTAGGTGCTGTTTGCTCCGGTGGTCTCCTGCTGCTGCTCCTCTACTGGTTACCTGAGTGGGGTGTGAAGAGCACCTGTACACACACCACACTGAAGGATGCCCACACAGTGCTACTCAGGACAACGGTATGTGCTGTAGCATTTTATTTCTTTGGCACACATGCTGTTCCATACTGAGTCTGATAAATTCGGTGTAGCCTCACGAACAGAAAACCTGTGCTGCTTTGTTTTGTTATCTTAGGATGAGTTCAGACAGTGGTTTCGAGCCAAAGTGCATGTGATGTTGGCTCCTGGGAAGAAGCCCTTTGACAGTTTGGCTTCCCAGCCTGAAAACCAGCTTCCAAATGGAGACGGAGACCTTGGTGTCAGCGCTGTACACGAAGACTACTACGGACAGTTTTCTCGCAGGCAGCTGGTTCAGGTACTTTAGTAGGAAGCTGTGTGTTACCATTTGATAGTTTTCTGACTAACACATTTTGAACAAATCTGTTTTACAGAATTTAAGTGTGTGGTTTCTCCCCTCTCCCCCTCTCAGGTTCACTATTTCGTCCACCACAGCACTCGATACTACTGGAATGATGTGATACAGAACTTTGAATTATACAAGTAAGCGACCCACTGAGTATGTGTCCTGTAGCCTTATGTTCAGAATATTTGATGTATTACAGCTTTATTACAAATTCAGTTAAATTATTTGAATTCGTTTACTTTTTCCCCAAATTAAGAAAAGGAAAAAAAAACGATTGAATTCCCTTGCAATGCTTTGAAAGTATAGAAGCGTGAGGAGGTGTAACAGAGTAGTAATTGTGATGGGCGTGATCAGATATCCACCAATAAGGCATAACCTTAAGACCACCTGCCTAATATTGTGTTGGTCCCCCTTTTGCTGCCAAAACAGCCCCGACAAAGCAACGGATCCTTTAGGTCATGTAAGTTAGGAGGTGGGGCCTCAGTGGATCAGACTTGTTTCTCCTGCACATCCTGCATGCATAAAGCAGTGACCCCTGCAGACCGTGCACACCCCACAAGAGCTGCAGCTTTGGAGATGCTCAGTTGTCCACCCATCACAATTTGGCCCTCATCAGACTCAAATCTTCACACTTGCCGGATTTTCCAGCTTCTAACACATCAACTTTGAGGACAAAATGTTCACTTGCTTCTTAATACATCCCACACACTAACAGCTGCCAGGATGAAGAGATAATCAGTGTTATTCACTTCACCTGTCAGTGCTCATAATGTTATGCCCAGTCGGTGTATGTGTTGCTCTGCTCAGCTGCAGTTGACATGAATTTTTATTCATTTTCTAGAGGCCTGGAGGATGTGAATGTGAGCTGTGCAAGCCTTCACTCTGAGCACAGCTCTGGGCTTTCGAAAACATTACAGGACTACAGGTACACGCTGGACGTTCTTACAGGCTGTTTTCTTAAGTTATTTGCTCATTAAATAAAATGAAAGAAGCAGCAGATGGATTTTTCATGATGGACAAATTGGTTTGATTCTTCTTTATCAGGAGGCTATTTTTTGGGGAGAATGAGATTGCAGTGAGAGTGCCCTCTCTCTTAAAGCTTCTGGTAAAGGAGGTGAGTTTCAAGCTCTTGCGTAACATATTTTCTTACAGCACATCTATCACTTCTTCTAATTCCCTCTGTTTGCATGTTTTTTTCAGGTCTTGAACCCTTTTTACATCTTCCAGCTCTTCAGCATTATTCTCTGGAGCTTTGAAGATTATTATTATTATGCCTCGGCCATCGTTTTTATGTCCATCATTTCTATCGCTACCTCACTGTACACCATTAAAAAGGTGAGTCAGACCTGAGAAAGCTCTTCTCTCGGTCACCCGTTTTCAACGTAGTTGTGTTCTGGTGCCTTTCAAGATCTTTTTCTTCTCCTTTCAGCAATATGTCATGCTGCACGACATGGTGGCAGCCCACAGCGTGGTTCGTGTTTCTGTGTGCAGAGGGAATAAAGGCATGTTTTCATCTCTGATCATGACACGAAGCTAATAGCTGCTTTGCCTTGTGACTGGCTACAGAGACAGTGTGTATCCAAAGTCTTCTTTCATGATCTTGACCACAGATATTGAACAGGCCATGTCAACGGAGCTCGTGCCCGGCGATGTCATCGTCATTCCAGCGAATGGGATGATAATGCCGTGCGACGCCGTGCTCTTCCGTGGAACCTGCATTGTGAACGAGAGCATGCTGACAGGTGAGACGGCTGACTGCTCTTCACCGCGCTCGCCGTGGAGAAAAGTCCTTGAAAAGTTACTGCAGTTCTTCCAGGAATCAGCGGTTATCTCTCGTCACTTATCTCTTTACACATTATGACTGTTCGTGAGAGGCGGCCGGTACTTCCGTCACTGCCACAATATATTAAAGATTAAGCTGGCTTTGATTTTTAGCTCGTCTAGCTGAATGACTGATTAGCTTATGCCACGGCGAGGCGTTCTTTGCCCGTCCACAGTTCAGAAGAACTTAGGTCACGTTTGTCATTTTACAGGGAATAACCTGATGAGCTATTACATCATCATTCCTTTTTTTCTTTTGCCCACATTGTCATACATGACCTTACTGTATTATCACTGGCCCTTTAAAACAAGTTCAGCAGGCTCTAACTTCTACAAAGTTCATCTGCTTGCCTTTAATGAATCCATAGATTTGGACATCATGTCCTTCTCTGACCTTTTGCTCTCAGTTAGAAAGCTGTTAAGGCACCTCACACTTAGATCCTCTCAGTTTAAGATAATTTTCCTCTGATTGGCTGGCATTCACAAACAGAAGGTTTTGAAGAGCATGTGGGCGGAGCTTTGCAGTAGTCACATTAGAATGTAGAAGCTCGTCCTGAAAACATGGACCCAGATGTACCTGGATCCAAGGCAAGCATCTTCTAACATTCGCACATTATTGTTTACCGACTAAAGGAAAACACGCTGATACACTTTGAAACTGGACTTTTTCCACCCCAACCAGTGAGTAAACTAAAAGCATCGTCCAGTCAGTCTTTAATTAGTGCTACGATTCATGGTTGCACCTTCGAATTGTTTTTTTGCACCTAGCCAAGCCATAACCAGCAGTTACATTAATATCATTCACTCTGCCCCGGCTCAGTATCCCGTCCCCGCCTCATCCAACTCTACAACAGACAAGGGAGTGAAGATGGTCGCTTTTATCTGTCTGTCTACCTGTAACCAGCCCTGCCTTATGATATGGTAGTCTGCTCATCAAAATGCATGTAAACTTTTGATTACTGAGCAAATTTCTTTGGTGGGGTAAAAAATGACCCTCGATATTTAATCCCACAGCCCCCATAATTGTCTCCATCAGGGACATCATTGCACAGGCTGCCCTGTAATTAGAAAACACAAAGTTTTTATTAATTCACTGGAAAAACTGTGAAACTCAAAGTCCCAAACTCCTTTCTTCTTCACATTTTCCAAAACTGTCCAGCGAGGTGACTTGAAGCCAGGTGGATGCTGGAGCCTGCCTATATGTGAATGGGAATGATGTGAGCTCTGAGATGATTTATTTTCTGCATCTCTAGTGTTCTCATTTTAAAAGTCATTTTCATCTGTTTGCCTATCATCTGATAATAACATTTTGTACATCTTAGAACTTTTATATTTGACATCTGTTCCTTTTATTTTTGTCTGCCTTGTTGTATTGCTAGGTGTCGGTTTTGTCTTATGACTATTTTTCACAAGTAATTATCCCATGTAATTAAGTACAGTCATGTGAAAAATGTTTTTCACATGACTGTAAACGGTCCTTTGAAAAACTAAGTATACACTATGATTCATTAGCCTGTAGAACCACTTTTGGCAGCAATAACTTATGGTAATGGCTTTCTGTATGACTTTATCAGTGTCTTACATCGTTATGGGGAGATTTTGGGCCACTTTTTTTATAGTGTTGTTTCAGGTTTTTTTTAGTTTTTGGGCAGTGACATATGCACAGTTCTCCTGTTAAAGTCCTGCTGCAGCATTTCAATCAGGTTGAGGTCTGGACTTTGACTGGGCCGTTGCAACACCCCAATTCTTTTCTTTTTAAGCCATCTTGATGCATATTTGATGCTGTGTTTGGATCATTGTCCTGTTTAATGACTAGCTGTTAGACAGATGACATCACATTTGACTTATCACTTTGTATACAGACGAGTTTATGGTCGACTCAATAACTGCAGGGTCCCAGGTCGTGTGGCTGTAAAACAAACCCAAATCATCACACCTCCACCGCCGTGCTTGACAGTTTGTTTGAGCTGTCTGTGCTGATATGCACCAGACAAGGTGGAAAGCAAACCTTGTTTTTCACATGACTCTATGTTAAAAGCTGGATGCTGTCCTCATATTGTGATGGCCTGGTAGCATTGCTTTTTGGCACCTTTTTTGTTTTTTCCCTTCCTGCAGGTCTGTGTTAGATCGTTAAAGATCCAGCTGCACCAGAGAGAGAGTGTGTGTGGGGGGGGAGTTGGCAAAAGCTGGCTTTATATACTCCTGTCACTCCCACCTCTCAGGTGCTAAAAGCAGTGCTACCAGGGCATCACAATATGTGTACCATTAATACGTCTTAACAAAGTATAGCTATATAAATAGTTGCAGTTCAGCAGAATGAATGTTGCAAAAAGAAAATATGCAAAAATGTGCAGCATTCAAAAAGCAGATGAATTGAATTGAATGAATATTTTCAGTAATTCAGTAAAGTAAATTTCAGTAAAAGACATTCTGATGTTCTGGTCTTCATTTCAGCATCTGATCTTTTTGATATTTTCTTTTGATTAAAAAAAAAAACTTCTTTAGGAGAGAGTGTGCCAGTCACCAAGACCAGTCTGCCCAGTGCTGGCGAGGAAGGAGCCAGGAGCTACAATATGGATGAGCACAAAAAACACACCCTCTACTGTGGGACCCACGTCATCCAGACCCGCTTCTACGCCGGAGAACTGGTGAAAGCTGTTGTGGTGAGAACAGGTAAACTGGAGAGAGACTGACTGGGATCAGTAACACCTTGTGCCCACTGTGGTGGTTTAGCTTCTGCTTTAGACTGGGCACCATCAAAAGAAAGAAAATATTCAGAGGGTATTACTCGTGTGTCTCCGCAGGCTTTAGCACAGAGAAAGGCCAACTTGTGCGTTCTATTCTTTACCCTAAACCCACTGACTTCAAGCTGTACCACGACGCATACCTGTTCCTGTTGTGTCTTGTTGGGGTAGCGGGGATCGGCTTCATCTATACCATCGTCCTCAGCATCATGAACAAGGTATTACTGCTCTCTAAGAGACATACGAGGGTCTTCAGTGAGCTAAATCACATTTGCTGATGGTTCTGTCCAGGTCCCAGCTAAAACCATCATTATTGAATCTCTGGACATCGTGACCATTACCGTGCCCCCGGCCTTACCGGCCGCCATGACGGCCGGCATCGTTTACGCACAGCGGCGTCTGAAGCGCATCGGCATCTTCTGCATCAGTCCGCAGAGGATCAACATGTGCGGTCAGCTTAACGTGGTTTGCTTTGACAAGGTGAGTGAGAAAATGTAGAAGCTGAGGATCTGAAGTAGCTCAGATTCCAGTCCTCAGACAAAATGCATGAAAATTGGTATGCAACACATTCAAACCCACTTCCAGTTCAAGCACAAGCTCTTTTTTGAGAGTGACTGCATGATTTAATGACCGTAAATGTCTCGAGGCAGAGCTGTGGTCGTGCAAATATGCTGTTTGTTCATAACATCGAGCTTTGTGCGCTCAAAAGAGTGATGCTGTACAAGTTTATAAGGACTTAGACGTATCTAAGCAGGCTGTGCTTGACATGAAGCTTTCCTTTTGTTATCACAAGCACCCAGTGAGCACAATGAGAAACAGGGTGTTGTTAGTTTGAGAAAAGCATTCAAAGTTGATAAATTTGATTCATTATTCAGTGAAGTCCGTTTTTCCCAGGCTTTTTCCAACATTTTCTAGATTGTATAATTAATTAAAAGAAGGAACAAATTCATCAGTTCTGAAAATAACGAAACACAGACTTTATTCATAGTTTGTTTGGTTGTAAAGGATCTAAGGTTTGTTGTTGTTGGTTTTATTTATTTATTTTTAACACTGACCTCAGTTGGTAGAAAGATTATGTACTAAACACCCAAACGCTGCCACACGGATATGCTGGGTTACATCTTTGTCCTTGTTTTGTCCTTTGAGGAAGCTGCTTAGCCTTAAATTGTTCTGTTCCACTGTCTGGAATTATGGACTGTTCAGATTGATTTCCTGCTCTTCTGATGAGATGTACGAGGCCTGAGTTGGTAGCTTCGTATTAATGTGCAGTTTTTGTTTTCCCTCAGACTGGTACTCTGACTGAGGACGGTTTGGACCTGTGGGGCATTCACAGGGCTGAGGATGGCAGGTAGGAAGTGGCAACTTTGGATTTATTGCCAGGGGTGCACATAAGTAGTCCGCAGGTGCGCATTCGCTGTCAAAATAAAAGACGCACACCAGATAAGAAGTTGCAACGCGTGTTTGCGTACGTATAAAAGGCACTGTTTTTGTCCGCTAGAGTGGGATTTTCACGGCATATTCTGCACCACATTTCTGTGCGTTCATCATTTGTTTGAAGCCAGCTCACCTCCTGCAACCTTTTGCAGCTACCTGCGGACCACTTATGTGCACCCCTGTTTATTGCCATTCATGTGCATATTAAGATCAGATCTCCAAATATAACTAGAAAGTAAAAACAAATAGGAACTGCTATAGCTTACCTCTTTGTGCAGGTAGCAAATATGCCAAAGGCAACTGCAGGTGCCTTAGTTCAACTTCCCCCTCAGCCATTTCCTGCATAGTGCTCCCCCCACTCCATCCAGCTTTCCTGTCTAGTATCTGTAAAGTTCTCTCAAAATAACAGCACATACAAAAAGGTATTGCATTACTGCATCGTAGCTTTAAAATACTTCATTGAGCGGCTTGTTGTTTTATTGAATAACAAAGAATGCATCTGTATTTTACTGCTATCTACTAACAATTTCTTTATTAATTTTTGTCCTGACAGATCTGAAGGAAAAGTAATCGTGTCTTCTTTGGTCATAGACTGTACATAGTAGATGGCAAGCAGAGGGCGTATCTGATCGTAAAAGTCTGAGAAAACGACCGTCCTACTCACTTTTGATTTTGACCTTGCTAAATCCTTTCTTGATGAGTTATGGGCAAAGTCAATTATTTTAAATCTTGTTAAATATATAAAAGGTCTGTTTTTAAAAAAATGTTTCTTTAGAGTAAAGCAGCGTATGCTTTAGGGTGTGGCTAACGTGTTGCTACAGTAAACATCCTGAGGACTGTTTCTCAGTTGAATCCACTTGATGCTAATTTCTTCTGATTTCAGAAAACCAAACAAACAACGTCCATGCTTACATTAGTAGCCTGTGAACCAATAGTTCCATCTTTTATGTACAGTCTTTAACTTTGCCTCTATGAAACAGTGGACAGAGAAATATAGACCTTTACTATCAGGAGTTGCCATCGGCTTCTATTAACAGATTTGGAAATGTCACAGAAATTATGTTTTTGTGTTGTTTTCACACAGAGTCATATAGAGTCACGATTTGCTTCTTTCGCACCTACAAAGAATCGAGTCATTGAGTCAGACCTTCTCTCTTCGTTGCAGCTTTTGTTCACCTGAGTCTGAGGCTGCTAAAGACAGTCTTGTGAACACTACATTCGTGGCCTGCATGGCAACCTGCCACTCACTGACCAAAATAGAAGGCGAGCTCTCTGGAGACCCTTTGGACCTCAAGATGTTCAGCGCTACAGGCTGGGTAAGCAGAGATTTGGAGTGTTTAGCGTGGATAGTTACTGATAGCCTGTAAGTGAACTCTCCAGCTCCAAGCTCCAGGAAAAAAATACCTTTTTTTACGGCAGCCTTGACTCTGTGATGCAAGGCAGAAAGGTGATGTTTTTGTTTTAGATCCTAGAAGAACCCACCGAGGAAGAAACCGCCCTCCACAATCCCATAATGCCCACAGTTGTACGCCCTCCAAAGCACATCGCCCCTGAATCCCATCAGAGCAATCCACTAACTCAGAGCATGGTACCGTGACCTCCGTATGTTCATTGATGACTATAAATAAATGCCAGATTTTCCACTCCTAATATGACACATTTGTTTTTTCCTTTTTCAGGAGCTTTCTGAATTATCTGTAAGTTGCCCTTTCATGAAAACATCGATGTTTTTGTATTCACTTTGTTACTGAGTGTTAAATCTTGTAAATATGACGTAGCTAGCTGAAAATTACAGCCTAGCATGAAGCCTGGAAGCAGCTGTCAAACTACTCTTTGAATCACTTGTTATGAAGAGAAAAAATCAACACATTTTTAGATACAGAACAATTTTTTTTTCAGTTCAAACATGTGACTTTTGCTCCTCAGGCCTGTGAGATCGGCATCGTGCGTCAGTTCCCCTTCTCCTCGGCGCTGCAGAGGATGAGCGTGGTGGTCAGGAGGCTGGGGGTAAAACACATGGACGCCTTCTTAAAAGGGGCACCGGAGGTCGTGGCCAGCCTCTGCAGACAGCACACAAGTCAGACATGGGATGGTTATTTCCTCCCTTTAATTTGACTTTGCTGCAAATGAATAAAATATGTCCTCCCTGTCTCACAAAATCATTTTTTATCTTGTCTGATGTTATATAATAAGGCCACACCAACAACCTTCTGTTTAGTCCCACAGACGTTCACAGAGACTCTGGAGGACTACACCAGGCAGGGCTTCAGGGTTATTGCCCTGGCACATCGTCAGCTAGAGTCCAAACTCTCCTGGCACAAAGTCCAGAGCCTCAGCAGGTACTGTACGCCCGTATCCTCAGATAATACTGTCCACAGTACATGTGGATACTCCCACCCTAAAAAGAAATGCTTGTAACGTGGTTTCTCGTCTTGCTGATGAAGCTTATAGAAGCTCAAAGCTGCTCCTAGAGTAACTTAGCTGAAAGTCTTCTTAGGCAGGGCAGTAAATGTCCTTGTTAAGTGAAACATGAGGAGGAAGGCTTGTTTGTGAACTTTTATAGTAGAAGTATTTGAAATGACTAGCAGTTTTGTCATCCTGCCACAATGTCGTGCCGCCAAAACGGTTTGAATTAAAATCCGAGGTGACTGCAATATGAGTGATTTATTAGGTGACTCTATGCTCAAAGACCTGCTCGCTGAACAGCAGCATATTAGTGTTTGTTTCCGGGTGTTCGCGGTCAATGTGATAAAAGTAGGGAATCATTAACTAAACTCAAAGACAGTTTAACAGGAAGAATGTTATATAAGTGAGCTGAGCTCTTAAACTGCTTTAATGGAGCGATAACCTCAGATTTATGATGTCTAAAAGTCAGAAGTCACTGTGTGTCCCAGATTCTTCCTGAAATCTGTTTTTCTCTAAATGTGACTTTTTGTGGATTCCTTAAAAAATGGCAGCACAATTTATAGAAGTCTATGATTTTTGTCTCATAGGGACGTAATAGAGACCAACATGGAGTTCCTCGGTCTGATCATCATGCAGAACAAAATCAAACCAGAGACTGCTGGTGTTTTATGTGAATTACAGCGAGCCAACATACGCACATTGATGGTCACGGGTAACCCAGCTCAGTGAATTTGTGTTTTATTTGTGACGCAAATTCAAACGTTTGTGCCTCTCATTTCCCTCCTCTCCTCCGTATCTTCTGATAGGCGACAATATGTTGACGGCCATATCGGTGGCTCGAGACTGTGGAATGGTCCGTCCACACGAGAAGGTCATAATAGCAGACGCTGTGCCTCCCAAAGACTTCCAGCCTGCGAGTATCACGTGGCATTACACTGAAAACCAAGCTCAGGCTGTTAAGGACAACGAGGTAAGAACCACCCAGTAATCCCCGGTTAGTGGACAGTACTGGGAAGAAGGTTTGAGCCAGCCCTTGTAGTTCTCCAGACTTCTTGAAGTATGTTCCAGAGCTCTTCTTTGGATGTTGGCTGCCTTTTGTTCCTTTCTCTGCTTCATTAAAGTTCGAATAATCTCTTCATCACAGATGTTGACGCTGATTTTCAGTCCAGTTCTCATGTAATTTTCATACCTCAGCCTTTTCTCTTTGTTTCCCTCTGTAAGAATGACTTCTTGACAGTCACCCTTCCACTGAGACCATTTCTGATGAGGCTTCAGTGAACAGTAGACGGATCAACTGAATGGCCATGTTTATCTCTCAGATTCTGTGTCAGCTCTTTGCTCAGAGATGACTTTCAGATACTGTTCATCCGCCATAGATAGTTTTTTTTTTTTTTAAATAGTCTGCTATTTCTTCTTCTCTTTCCTTAAATCTTTTAAGACAGGAATATCAAACTCATTCAATATTGTGAGCCACATTCAGCCCATCTTATGTGGTCTAGATCTGTAAAACCACTGTCAGTGTAAACACAGATATTTTAGATATTTTAATATAAGTTAAGTTTTAAGTTTTTCTTTATTCACGGATATTTTTTAAAACTTTGTATCCACTGTAGTAAAAACACATTTCTGTAACAGAGGGCCAGTATGGAGGCTTCACTGGGCTGATTCTGGCCCCCGGGCCTTATGTTGACACCCCTGTTTTAAGGACACATTGCACACCATTCTGAGACATTACAAGTTTTCAGCTATTAGCTCTTTGGGAATGATTTTTGGTTGGTGTAGAAATACAATTTTACGCCTGTCAAACTGTGTTTTCGTTGGCATTTTTCATAGATTGAACAAAGAAAATGGGAACAAATGATGTGTTTTTGTGACAGGCTGTTGGTAACAAAGTGCCTCAAGATACAAATATTACAGGAAGGTCTGGCTCCTTGGAAGCAACCATTAAAAACACTGACGTGTGTCTCGAGACACTTTCATGGTACTGTAATTCAAGGAAAACAACACATGCCTGGACAGATGATTTACCTTCTCTTGTTACGGCTGGTTTTTAAATACTGTTCCAAATCCTGTTCAACCACTCTGCTGTTTGCAGTAGGTTTACATGTTGAGGCATCTCTTTACTTTTACAGTATTTGTGCCTTTGAGTTCATATAGAATGTAAGAACTGAAACATTTGTCAGTGCAGAGCTCGTTTTGTGCATTTATACATTTTTCAGTCGTTCAGTTGCATCAATCACTTTAGATTAAAAAAAAAAAAAGGCAAAAAGGTTTGTTTGGCTTAAATCTGATATTTTATTCTCCACATAAAATAGTACCATGGTATGACTGGCTCATCTTTACTCCTTCAGATTTTAGAGATCGAGCTGGATGAAGGGACCTGGGATGGGGAGGTTTCTCAGCAGGAGCAAAGTTATCACTTTGCTGTGAGCGGCAAGGCCTTCGCTGTCATCCTCGAATACTTTCCCCAGCTGGTCCAGAAGGTACAGGCATAAACACCCACGTACTCTGTGTCTGTTATTTGGTCCACGTCAGCTTTGAACATGTGTAAAGCTGTGTAATTCTCCTTTTCCCCTCATGGTGGCACCGCAGCTTGTGCTGAGAGCCACCGTGTTCGCTCGCATGGCTCCAGACCAGAAGACTCAGCTGGTGGAAGTCCTGCAGAGCATGGAGTGAGTCGCTCCTCTGTTTTGTGGCTTTGTGTTTAACCCGCTTCATGCCACCTGTGTGTGTCTTCACGTGTTTTATTTATCTTCCAGTTACACCGTTGGGATGTGTGGTGATGGTGCTAATGACTGTGGAGTAAGTATGAGTCAGCTTTATAATAAAAAGTGATATTTTTCATCGTCTCTTATGCTTTTTTGCAAAACAAACTGAAACACTGTGGCCTCTTAAAGCTGAACAAGAGGCTACAGGTGGTATAAAGCAACCTGCATATCATATACTTGGACTAAGTGTAAGGTAAACCACATGTATACATGCTTTAAAAGCATTTATGTAGGTTTTACATTTTACGTGCTGTCATGTTTTCTTTTGACTTTGGTGTTTTTTTTCTCTGTTCCCTCGGTGCCCACAGCAGTCCTTAAATATTTTATGTACTGACACACAGGAATTTATCTATTTGATGTATTGATGTAGAAGTTCTTTTCCTCTGGGTTTGAGTAACACTGCAAAACCAAAGTGAGTTATATTAATTTAGTCCTCTCTCCCTCTCAGGCACTGAAGAGAGCTCACAGCGGGATTTCTCTGTCAGAGCTGGAGGCGTCAGTTGCGTCACCCTTCACCTCCTCTACCTCAAACATCTCCTGCGTCCCCAACCTAATCAGGTAAGGGAGTAAATGTATCTTACTGCTTTATTCACACTCTGAGAGCATCTTCAGCTGAGAACAGCTTTGATTTGAACTCTAACTCCTGTCTTTCCTTCTAAAGGGAGGGGCGGGCTGCCCTCATAACATCATTCTGCGTGTTTAAGTTCATGGCTCTCTACAGCATCATCCAGTTCATCAGTGTCATCCTGCTCTACTCGGTGAATAGATATTTGTCCTTCCAAATTTTTTCTCTTTGTCACCTGCTGGGAAAACATTGTGTCATTTGAGACACCATGAATAAAATGGGGGGAAGGGTCCCAAATAGGAATGTATGCCATATCAAACTTTGATACGGTTCCCACAAGTTGCGTCTTTAAAAAGAAGTTTAGGTGAAACAAAGGAACGTGACAGCAAAGTGACGCGCCGCTGCTGGGAAAAGGATGACAATGACACAGTGTGACACAGGAATGTAGGTTAGCTCTAAAGTCAGCGAGTGTCAGCTGAGATTATAGAGCCATTAATTTGTCGCTGTGTGATCTTTTGATATTTTAGGTTCTCAGCAACTTGGGAGACTTCCAGTTTCTCTTCATTGACCTCATCATCATTCTCACCATTGCCTTTACAAGTGAGCAGCGTGGCGATGAGCACCCAAAAATTTTTTTTTTTCCGGTCAGCGTTCAAATAACAGCTCTCTAATGACCACATCCTCTCTGTCAGTGAGTCTGAACCCAGCCTGGAAGGAGCTGGTGTGGCGTCGCCCGCCATCCAGTCTGATCTCAGGCCAGCTGCTCTGCTCAGTCCTGACCCAGATCCTCACCTGCCTGGTCTTCCAGGTCCTGGCTTTTCTCCTGGTACGACAGCAGAGCTGGTACGAGACATGGACGCCTCAGTCAGAGTGAGTAATGTAGATTTATTTATTTTTTAACATATCTGTGGTCTGTTAGGATGATTAATGTGGTGATGAGACGTGCTTAAAAAGAAAAAATCTGCCCAATTTTTCTTTCAGACACACTAAACATAAAGCGATTTGTCTAACAGTTGTTATGTGAAGCTCTTTATTTACTGCTCAAGTTGGCAGCGTGCTGTTTAATATCAGCTGGTTACAGAAAAGACCAGAGACGTTTGAAACTTTGCTTTTCACTTGCCTTTACCGTGTTTGATTCTTGCGTTCTTAGTTTGTAAAAGGAGACATTTGTCCTCATTTTCTGCATTTTTCTCTTTTCCTGCAGCGCCTGTAATGTTTCCAGGTCCATCTTCTCTCTCAGAGTTAACGTAACTGACCCTCAAAACCATAAAAACATCAGGAACTATGAGAACACGTCCCTCTTCTACATCTCTGCCTTCCAGTATTTAGCTGTGGCGATCGTTTTTTCCAAGGGAAAACCCTTCAGACAGCCAAGCTACAAGAACTGTAAGGCTAAGACTGTTTTGTCAGCGATGCGTGTGAATTCAAATTTTAATGAAACGCGAATAAACTTTTAAGCTTTAAAAAGACAGAAATGGAGTTTAAAAACAGTCACAACTTTGAAATTTCCCCGTATCCCACATATAAATTGATAAAGATTGTAACTTTTCTTCCACGAGGGCTGTTCATGCTGACCTGCATCGGTCTGTACACTTTTCTCCTCCTCATCATGCTGCATCCCTTCCCTGCTGTCGACAACTTCCTGGAGGTAAACTTTGTTGCTCTCATGTTCTCCGCGTGTTGCTCTCACACCACAGGCTTTAAGTTGCCTCGTGTTGGGACTGAAAAAGAGAAACATCTGCGCGAAAGCGTGAATATCTGAGATGCTGCAGTGGCTCAGAGGTGCCGCACTCACCGCTCTCCGTCTTCTTCTGCCTCCCCAGATCGTGTGTGTTCCCCATGACTGGCGTGTCACTCTGGTCATCATTATGATCGGGAATGCGGCTGCTTCTTTCTTGTTGGAGGTACGGCTCAGAAACACTACACCCTGCCTGCTTGCTGTGATTGAGCTCCTTTTAAAATTGCAAACTGTGATCTGCATGCATTAATTTGTTTGGGGGTTTTTTGCATGTGATTTCTTGCTTTCTTTCTTACTGAATCAGTGTCAATGGTGCATCACTGCTAAATAATGAAATCAGTGAATCATTTTTTCTCCATTTAAGATGTTTTCGACTTTCTGATTTTCATAATCAGCTGATTCTCAAGTTCCTGAAATCTTCCGTAGATTTTGATCCTTGACATCATCTTGTGGAGGCTAGTTTTCAGAGGCAATCACAGGGCATGTCGCCCCGCAGAGTCCTCCTCTGCTCACACGCCGCAGGTTGGGAAGCTTTTCACTACACTTTCTGTTCTTTCACTGTGTAGACAGTAGCATGTTATCCTTAACCTTCATTCTCCTGCTTTCTTTTCTCATTTTACAACAATAATACGGATTACATAGCCAACAAAAAGGTAACATTTACACTATTCAGCAGGTCATGAATTACCAAGTCTAGCTCATTCTATGAACCCATCAGCTTGAAGCTCTTTTTTTCAGTCACCAATGGTTATAATGTCTTATTGGGACCATTGTAGGTTTAAATAAATAAATATGGGGCTGGGAGTGTTGGTAATATTCAAATCAACAGCCAAAAACAACAATTTTAATCCATGATTAAAGCCGTAAATTCACAAAAAAGTGACAGAAAATGATACATTGGAGAAATACATCACTGTTTAGACAGCAAGAGTCTAAATCTAATCACAACACAGACTGCAGTGTACAATCTGAGTTAAGAATACTTTCTAACTTGAGCCCAGAAAGTTCATAAGCATGTAGACTTTTAAAAACATCACCATGAACTGTGTCTGTTCAGAAGAACATAAAATAGGTGAGGTGATGGATTTCAGGCTTGAGGAACTACAAGAGTAATCAAAACTGCAAAGATGTTACCACTGGCCTCATACCTCTGGGGTGCTTTTCTCTGTCTGTGCTGTGAAGAGGTCAAAATTATACATATTATACTGTCTCAGAACTGAAATTTGTCTCTCATGAATTTTGTTTTTCTTCCAAGAAATTTGTCACTTTAATCTGTGAGGAAATGTCAGTTTTTTTCTCTTAAATTTTATGGCTTTTATGTTGAAGTCTTTGTCTCGGTGTTACCATCCATTAAGACATGTGAGGGATGCGGTGGAACAAGGTATTGACTGACTGCTTTGAAGAACCGTCTGAACAGCTGTAAACTGTTACTTTCTTGCATTTCAGATTCTTATCGTATTTTCTTTTCTTCCTGGATTTAATCAAATGCGTTGCTCACTTTGCAGTGTTTGTGTGCAGAAAATCAGATCCTGAGATTTCAGTATCTGAGAAATGTGATGTAATTATAGCTAACTGAGTAGTTATTTTCCACCTTACATGTTCAGGTGGCCAATGACCGCTGGGCTTCGTCCGTCCTCTCCTGGTTGTTCTGTCGGAGACACAAAGCACCAAGGGCGCTGTATATGCAGCTGGCTCTGGAGCTGCAGGAAGGCAGCGAGTGGCCCCCCCAACCCTCTGCTGTCACCTATGCCAGTGACCTAAAATCCAGCATCTCTGACCTCAGTGTGACTGCCAACCAAAACTCAACACAGGCTAAATCTGAAGCTTCCCTAAAGCTTGTATGATGGTTTAATTCACCTCCTCAAAATGGACAAACACCCTGTACTTCTATCGTAGCCGTACTGCCGTATCTCACTGCTGAAACTTGAGCCAGAGGATCATTAAAGGAAATCTTGGCATTATTTGCTTTCTCGGTAAATGTTCAATGTGTCATTAAATTTAGCCTAGCACCAAGTCTGGAAACGAGGGGAGCAGCTTCCTTAGCAAACATGCTGCCTTGGGGCCCATGAGGGGTTACTGTGGGCAGTCACACGGGCCACAGTGTCTGAGAACCAGCATGAAATGTAGGACGCATCGGGGCCCCGAACTGTAGGGCAGAGTGTGGGCTTACTCACTGCAGGCCTGTAATGGGCCACACTGTTGGTTCCTCTCTGCACATAGTATTGGCTGCCCCACTGGGGCCTAACTGTACCTGACAGTGCAGGTATATACCATACATTTCGTGTGAGGCCCAAAGTAGGCTGCCAAACCGGGCCTTCCATGTGCTCTATCAGATCCTGAGATATGAGATAATTATAGCTCATTGAGTTGATATTTTCCACCTCACATGCAACAAACTGGAATGAAGAGTGGACCAGAATGTCACTCAAACAAAAAAACAACAAACTCTTAGGGGGTCACCACGACAGGCAGCTTCTCATATTTAATTTGGCAGATTTTTACACCACTTTCCTGAAGTCCATTCCATATCAACAATATCCAGCCATTGCAGTTTTCCTTTGGGGCTACAGGGGTTTTATGGGCTATGTGTTGCCAGAGCAGACCCTTATGGAGGCCCAAAAGTGAAAACTGCTATGGGCTGCACTTGGGCTTTCTGTAAGGAAGCTCAAAACATGTATGTATGGGTTTTTCCTGAGTTCACTCAAATCTGCCCTCTATGGACTCGCATGGTGGACTTTTTGTTGGGTAGCCTGTCTCTTTGCAAAGCTAGGCTCTCTAATTAATACAGAATCTCTTCGAGGCTAGGCATTCCCTCTTGTTGCTACACTTGGTGCTAAGCTAATATTAATTGCCGGTTGCTGTGCAGGCATGGTGCTGGTATTGTCTTGTAGTGCCAACCGTTAGTAGCTTAAAAAAAATCAAGTACTGCTCTGGACACTAGACACTGGGAATGGTCAGATTAATCTTTCCATTGTTTTGAGTTTTTTCATTATGCCCAACTCTTTGAAATATCTGAAAGTCTGACACTGAACAAAAGATCAGCTCTATCACATGGATACACTGCCCTCCTGCTGTTTCTACCATTCAGTTACATTGGCTGCTGGTAGAACTTCAAAGCTGTACAAATTCAAAGAAACTTTCAAAGAAAACATGAGAGATTTAATGCCTGTTTATGGGCGTAAATGGTACTTTCCTATTTCTGAGGCAGAAAACGTTCCACTGTTGCATTTCTATCTTTTTTAGTTGCTTTGACTGAATTTCTTCCTGTGGAAGAGAAAAGCAGAAAAAATATCAGTTGATTTTTTTTTAAAAATTGGGCGTAAATGTGGGTGTGATAGAGAAAAGTTTGCATTTCACCATTTAACATCACAAGGGTACTGTACAGTAATAATGTTTTGATTAATTAACAGATTTAATTAATCAAACCCAATCATTAAAACACTTGCTGCTATAAAAATGTTTTAACAGTTAATTTTAATGTCTAATTTTGTAAACATATATATATATATATATATGTGTGTATATATATTAAGCAGTTTTAAAATGTTAAATCATTATGTAATGAAATGTTCTTTCTTAATGCAAAACAGAACATTTTTAACAGAAACTGTAACATGTTATTTGTGCTTTCTTTCTTAAAAGTTTCCATTTCAATTTGCAATAAATCTGTATCTGAAGCCACTCTTGCGTGCTTCGTGGGGGGCTGACCTTGGTCACACTTTTTCAGCCAAGACTTACTGATCAATTATGGGCTTTCCCAGCCTCCTCGCTGCCTGGCATATGGGCGCTTAAAGGCGCCAGAGTGGAGGAGAAAGAGGGGTATCATTTCATGTGGAGATCAGGGCCTATAGGCAGTGAATGGGTGGATTTAGAGGGGACTGTGAATGAGAGAAGGGGGTCCTCGCTTGTACCAAAAAAAAAGAGAAAAGAATCTCCCACAGATCAGGGGAAGAGCCTTTTTGGGAATATTCATGATGAGGATGAGGAGGCATCATGAATTCATGTGTGTCTCTGTGACTCCCGCGGATCATCTTTTCGGTAAACACGATGTCCACAGAGCCAGGATGTCGTGCTTTCTGTCTGTGTTTGCGATGTAGTTTTGTGGATAGTGTTGCCTCTCCACAAAGCAATATGGGTTTTTGTGTACTCTCTGCTGTATTCCTTTTGTATCAGTAGAGGAACAGATGGAGAGTGGTAGAAAGACATAAAGAAGCTAAAACACACAGTCTTTCTTCCTCACAGCTAGCTACTCGCTGAAAAAGGTTTTCTCAAGCTTGCACTCAGACGTGTGCTATTTCAAGCATTTTAGACTTTTTCTCCCCCCTCCCCACACGTTTTTTTTCTTTTTCTTTTGGTGTTGTGTATTTTCAAGATGTGGGCACAGTCTGTCTGCTGATTGTAACAGTGTCTGCTCAGGATATTTTGCATAGTAACGGCCCCCGAGGCACACTTTTCTCCACCATACGTTGTTCTTTTAGGTGTTACGCATGTTTTTGCACATCACTGTGCTGCAGTTTCTTCAACGTTGTTGGACATCCTTAAGACCTTTGATTAATACTCGGGACACAAGGCCAACCTGATGCTCGCTTACTTACGCCTGGCCTCATTTTACAGATGACACAAAGGCTCCCATGTTCGGTAAAAGGTCCGTGACCCACCAGACGGTCACAAAGCCCTTCTCCTCCCTCATGTCCCCTAAGCATGGGTTCCCTCACTGGGCCTTGGTGGCGTTCCTGTCCCCCCTTCCTTTATCAGTCCTTCCAGGCCTGAATGGGCTCTGTGGTTGGTCAATAAATTCAGTGATTCAGGGGGTGGACAGTTGCAGCCGTGTTAACGTTTGTTCACAGGCTTGTCGGAGGGATGGGCCCCGCCCCGCAGCCCTTTGTCTCCTGTGGTCTCTCATCAGGTTAGAAGTCAATGGAGGGCCTTGTGCGGAGGTGGCAGGGGCATGGATGGAGCCGCCTCTCACATGGCGTTCACACAGGGGGAGGACCGGTTCGGATCACTGCGACACTTGTTAGAGTGAGGCCGCGCAACATTTGCCGGGGTTGCTCTCCCTGAGGGCGCTTTAAACAAACTAATGGTTAGAGGCTGCAGAGTTGCACTGGGGTAAGACGATCTGCACTCGGAGGCCTGCGGTGGCCAAACTGAAAAGGAGCGCACAAGTGTATCTTACAATCTCCATTTACAGATCAGACTGAGAATAAAAAGAGGTCAGGCCTTCATTTACGGTGACACTATTTAAATTTGGACTAGAATGGAACCAATGCACTTCAGTGGCCCCTGAAGGTGCCACAGTGTTGCTGAGTTATGGCCGTTTTCTCAGGCTCAGCTGGGCCGAAGCATGGGAACAGACACAAACGGGAGAAAAGGGAGACAGAGAGCCATAGATAGAGCAAGACACAAACAGTGGAGGGCTTTAGGAGACAGAAAACAGTGGACAGAAAAAGACGCACTGTGACTGAAGAGGGACTTAGAGGCATGACTGAGGCCTAACTGTCATGAGAAGATGAGAGTTGCCATGGCCACCCAGGAGCCACCCAGCAAGCATGTGAGCAGGGGAGGCTTGGGGGCCAGGGGCCTGGGCCCGGGCTGGTGGATCACATGCACTAACCAGGGATTATGTGCATAAGTGATGAGTGCTAAGCCGGCAGGTGAAGAAGGGAGGCCCTGGGACAAGGAGCGGGCCATCCCTCAGGACGGCTCCCTCTGTAAAGAGCAGGGACTTTTTTTTGCCAAGTGAGGCTGATCTGCTGTGTGAAGGGGACTCAGCCAGAGGTCCTCGAGTGCTGAAAGGGCATCCCCCAGGCTGCTTTCACAGCATAAGTGGCCAAAACGCTGGTCTTGTGAGTCATCTTGAGTGGCAAGAATGGGGCATCTTCACGTTCATAAATCCCAACACAAACACACTCATGGATATAGACTAAGCTTGGGTGAGGATAAGCGGCACATGGTGGGGCATCAGCAGGGCTCTTCTTGAGGGACGCTTTTTGATTGTTGCAAATATTAAAAGAACAGATCACTCAACACACAAACAAAACAAAAAAAGATCCAATTTAACCCCTAGCTAAGTTTACTTTACGGTATATTTATAGACAAGAAGCTCTTTTTCTAGGCAGGATCAGAAGGTTCACAGGTTGCTTTACTGCAGCGAATCAGCGCTCGTGATATCAATGGCCTTACAGGAATGTGTTTGAACCTTGATGGCACAAAGAAATCACATTCCCAAAGATTCCACGGAGAGAAAACAGTTCACCAATCTACCCCCAGTACCTTTTCAAGACGGTGGTATCCCTGAACATATTAACATGTAAATACACTTAGATACTTTGACAATGCACTGAAATGCATATAATCTACATGCTAACTAGCGCTTTAAAGAGTTTCCACTGCTGAATGTGGTTTAGGGAACACTTTCATGTCTGGGTTTTAAAAATTAAATGTGAGGCCTCTCTTAGAATTTCTCAAAGCGGTTTTCAATTTGATGAGGGATAAGGCGATGACTGGGTTTCCCTTTCAAAGGGGGAGACCCAGATTTCAATAAGACTTCAGTCTCCTTGCCTTTGGCTTCAAGTTGAAGATCTAAATGATGGCTTTTTCTTTTTATAAGAAGAAGAAGAAACCCTATGTTAGGTAACAGATGGCAGGTTGTTGTGCTGAAATACCAGTTGCTATGGTCCCCGTTTTCCTCCGCAGCTTCACTTGCCATAGCTAAGCATCCCATCAGAAGCTGCTGTACCGACTTGGAATAAGCTGACTTGAAACTGCTCAGGTTGTTGTTGACAAACATGAGCTTAGATGAGTCTGCTAATCTCCTGGTCCTTTATCCGCTCTTTATTGCCGTATAAACAGGGCTGAATACACCAAAAAAACTAAACCTCTGTTTGCAGCCTTCTCTTATCTCACGCAGGGTTTAATCTGATGCCCTCTCCCCCTTTTTACATCTCTGCCTCTGCTAAATCTGCTAAATTCAGCCATATTTTTGATTCAGCACATCACCATGACAACCGGTTATTTCCCATCCCGGACAAGCCGCCCCCCCTCACTCCCATGCTCCTCTTCTCCATTGATACTGCTACCTCCCCCTTCTTTTTTTTGTCCAAATAAAACAAAGCAAGGAGTGAATGCTCTCTGAGGTAGGTAAATGTATTCAGTGACATCAGCCAGGACTAGTCTATTCTGCTGGATTCCTGTACCACTTGTTTCCAGCCTTGTCTGGGGGCTGGACACTCTGTTGGCCCCATTGTCCCACGTGTATTCCACACAGGCCTGCAATTAATGGAAGCCTTGTCTAAGGCCTCTGGAGCAGAAACTGCTGTTGGGGAGGGGGACAATAGGCGGGCCGAGCCAGGGCTGGGAGTCGCAAAGGGTGGGAGGGCCTCCCCCTCCTTCTTCTTTAAGGGTGAATTCAAAGGCCGAAGAAGGGACGGAGAGTGAGCTGAGCACTGGATGAGATGTTTAAGCGATCCCTTCTGTCTGTGCCCTCCCCTCCTGGCTTAAGATGTTTTCATGCCAGCAGTTGAAAGGGAATCTTTGCAGTATTTGATGATGAGGATGGTCATTTCACTGCCCACACGGAGGTGGCGGCTGGGTGGAGGAGGAAGCACGGCCGCAGCCTTCAGGTGAAGATGGGAGAGGAGTTTGACTGCTGCCCGCTTTCTAACCTCTACCTACAATGACATTTTATCCATATGTGACTTTTAATCACTTTTACTGTTGTTATTTTAATGCTTTACATGTGCTGAGAAAAGAATCGCTGCTATGTTTTGTCCTGATCGGGGTATAAATCTCTGGACAGGGGACAGCTTCACATGCCAGAGCTATATCTATATAGAGAGGTTAAACTGCTGGACTTAAAGCATGTTTGAAATTATGTTGTGAATGACACAATGTGTTAAGGAAACATGGGAGGGAAAAAACTTTGTTTGTGCAGGTAAAGATAACTCTATACTTGTGTCATAGGGTGTAATTAGCTACATCCTCTATTTAAAAAGGAGGCAAATCTTCCTGAATGCAAAGGCTTTTGATCATTAGTAGTATTTCATTATATTTATTCTCCTTGTATGATATGTATTAAGTCTTATATTATCTGCTTTCCAAAGAAATCTCATAAAGGTTGAACATTTCTCAATGTTGGACACTGACCAAACTCCCCCTTGATAAACACCTGACTGTATGATAGCTGGGATAACAACAGAAAAGTCAGACATGCGGTGTGTTTGCAGATGTAAGCCAAATTTGGTCAAAGTAAATAAGAACCAAGAATAATTCATGCATTTAAGGCCCTGTTTTCCTCAACTTGTCACTATCTGTCATGCGTTACCCCCGGAGAGCTTGGACCGTCCCACCCTAGAGTTCCCACACTGATACAGATCAGGATTGTGCTGTAAACCTAATTTCTACATCCCATCTGCACAACTGGGGCCTGTTTATGTCCCCCCAGCAGAACTGGTAGGATGTAATTTAGTGTTGCACCAACTGTCTCATCTGCTGCATGCAGAACCTCTTTGTAATTTAGCAGCTTTGAAAGCATTCAGCTACAAGATTAACAGAGCATTTAATGCAAGCAGCCACTGAATCTGATGCTCTTTGTGTATGTGAGTGTTTGTGTGTGACGGATCAAAAAGTTTTGTGTTTGAGAGCATCTGAACTGTATGTTGTTTGACATTTTGTGGAACAAAAATAATTTTCAATTATGTTTCCATTAGGACAAATATGCAACAGCACTCCGCTGACAGCTTGACTTTGGCTTTCAGACCTTCAGTGACAGTGACTTGATTTATTACTGACAATGAAAGACTGGTTCTACTTCAGGTTTCTTCCTGTTAAAAGGGAGTTTTTCCTTCCCACTGTTGCCAAGTGCTTGCTCGCAGGACGTCGTCTGATTGTTGGCATTTTCTCTGTATTATTGTGGGTTCTTTCAAAACAATCAATAAATATAAAGCACATTTTATATACATTTTATATAAATAAAATTGAATTGAATTGTGAGAACTTGCTTTTAATTCTGAGGAACTGGTATAATTAGGTATATACGAGGTGATCCCGGTCTTGGCCGCAGGTTTGACAATTTCATTTGACTTCACTTGATACCAGCTCGTGTCAGGAAGCCAGTGGTGCTTGAAGTTTGTCTGGCTCACACAGACAGGAAGTCTTGGATTCAAACGATGACCTGCTTCTGGGGTCATTTCACCTCTGAGGACTTAGGAGCTTTGCAGAGACTGTTTGAAGTCTATCTGGAAGGATCGAGCTAACTCCCGATAAAAACCTGGACTAGATAGAGATGTCTCTCAACATATATATTAATGAAACGCGTTACGGATGGCATGTGCACTGACACCAGGAGAGGAGTGGTTTATCACAGAGATAGTGAGTGTGCTTGCTGGTAAACAATTGCAAATTCAGGACAACAAGTGCTTACAGAAACCAGAAAATTACAGAAGCTATTTAAATACAACAGAAAATGATAACTGATAAAAATCTGCATAAAATTCTTGTGAGTGTTAGAAATATGATTTATCACAGATATAAGCTTTGAAGGAAAAGATGAGAATATAACATATTTAAAGATGAATAACAGTCATTAATAGGTATAAATCAGGATTAAGAAAATCAGGACAGATGGGTAAAAATACCAATTCAGGTGTTGGTTTGTCATAAAACACAAAAAATTGTATTGTTTTTCATCTTCAGAAGGACTTTAAATACATCGTTACTCTCTGCTTCAAACTCTCTGATAGTAGACACGAGATGTCAGAGGTCAAGGCAGTGAAGACAGCTGAGTGCTTCAGAGATTTTCTTCACTGGACATGTGTGACCTGGAGTGTGTCAGAAACTCTTTACTTCAAATTCAGAAGCCCTCAGTGAACAACCCCGTCCCACCCCTCCCCAACGAAACTAGGAGTGTGAATGTGTGCGTGAGATATTCCTCGCAATACACAAAAACACGTGCACAGTCACGCAAATACACATCAAAGTCATTCAACTAGACCAGGAATATCAGACTGTTTTTATGTCATCGGCCACATGCAGCCCACTTTAATTTTAAATGGACCGGACCATTGAAACTCCACTTTCTGTCAGTGTCAGGAAGTTTAGCAATAGACTGAATCCCTGTGATATCTTAGTATTAGAAAACAAGTGCCATTTCAACAGCACATGTCAGGTCTTCAGCATGACAAACAATGTTGCTGTAGTGAATTAAACACAGCTGACGACTATTTGAGCTTAAACTGTAAAAAATATAAATGTGCAAATTTTCAGAATGAGTTCTGGTAGCTCATTGTCCATACTGTCCTGCAATTATGAAACAAGGTTTTTTTTTTTATGTCACAGACAATATGGTTTGTTTTATTTTACTGTTAACACACTGTAAAAAAGTTCAAAATTTATGCCATAATTACTTTCACATTTTCCTTTGCTGACTGATTCTGGTTTCTGGGCCTTATGTTTAACACCCCTGATCTAGACACATTTTAAAGTAATTAGTTTAAATACGAGACGGGAAAAAATGTAACCTCCTCTCCAATATTTGTTTTAAATTTCAGTAATAATGAACGCAATCAACGCTCACCTTCCAACGAAAATTTGGAGTGCAAAGACAGGTTAGGCTCAGGAGAAAGTGCTGACTGATCACATATGTAATCGGGATTTGTTTTCTTTATTCAAAGGATTGCTCTTTTTATAGTTAAACGCACAGAGAAACGCGAAGTAAAAGAAACATCTTTGAAACCTTTTCTTTAAAAAAAATTTCGAAGAGAATAATGAACCCGAAGAAAAGTAAGAGGCACGTGATCCAGGCGAGGTCTTAAATCAATCTTAAAATTATTTGATTAGTATAAAGCAAAATAAACAAAAAACAATTAATTCGAGGAGAAACAAAATTAAGACAAACTGAAATTTAATGACAACTTTTTTCAGCTGTTTTTCAGAGACACAAACAAAGCGAAAAAGCAGCTTTAATTTATGTTTTACAGTCTCGTTTAAAAACAGATAAAACAGCGTGATGTTTGTTTTTCACCCGAGAGCACATCAGTGGCGTCTTTAGTGGAGCGGGACGCCTCATTTGCAGCAGGAGAACTGGTGCTCAGACATTTCTCTCCTCACTCACGCTGCCTTTGTAAAACACTCTTTCAGTATCCTGACAGGTAGCCAATGAGAGCGTCCTGTCGCACGAGCCCGCCGCCTCCCCGGCGCCGTGTCCCGCGCGCTCATTGGACAGACGGCTGAAACCCAGGGAACCCGCACACGAGCCGCTCGCGTGCAGGCCCCAGCTGTATAAAAGAAACCCGAGGAGCCCGTAACAGGAGCGGTCTGGATGTCAGCTTGGCGAGCGGACAGAAGTCGCTTTTGAGCAGTGGTGTTGTCATCGACGAGGATCTCCGAGGTCTGCCAGGAGAAGGCGGGACACACTGAACTGGACCTTTTACTGCTGGGTGTTCGCAGACCGCTTCTGCTGGTTTCCTCTTACTGATACGCGCTAAATTGAAGATGCCAGCCGGTACTTTAGAGAGAGCATCTCCGTCCGCTGTGGCTGCCACCCCTGCAAGTGGCGACTCCACGCCCGAGAAACCCCGGGCTGTGACTGAGAGCAGAAAGGTAGGTTAAATGAGCTCTTTAAACTGGTGTTTAATTGTTTGATATTTCTACGAAAACGGTCTAAACTGCGTTTTTTTCCTCCTCTTTCAAGTCCTCCAAACCAATCATGGAAAAGCGAAGACGCGCGCGCATCAATGAGAGCCTGGGTCAGCTGAAGACCCTCATCCTGGACGCACTCAAGAAAGACGTAAGGAGACGCACAGGCTAATAATCCAGTTAGATGTAAACATCTGTGAATTAAATAAGCAAATTAAAAACCGAGATTTTCAATATTTTTTTCTATTTAGAGCTCCAGACACTCTAAACTGGAGAAGGCTGACATCCTTGAGATGACTGTGAAGCACCTCAGGAACCTGCAGCGACTTCAGATGACTGGTATGTAACTGCCATTTCTGGATGTTTACTGGAGAGCACTGAGTCTTGGAGGTGTAACTTTAGATGGTACACATGGCCCATCTTTCTCCAAGATTTATTGCCCAACCCGCATGTATGTTTGCCCTGTAGTATTCATTTCACATGCTCAAACGATCTCTCCATCTATCTATTTATCTGTCTGTCTTCAATTATGCATTTTTTTTTTCCAGCTGCTGCAAACACAGACCCCTTCGTTCTGGGTAAATACAGAGCCGGATTCAGTGAGTGTGTAGGAGAAGTCACCCGTTTCCTGTCCACGTGCGAAGGGGTGAACACAGAGGTGAGGACTCGCCTCCTCAGCCACCTGGCAGCCTGCGTGACCCAAATCAATGCTATGAACTTCTATGGACCTCACCTCGGTGCGGTTGGACTCGGACAGACCAGCACACAGATTCCAGTCTCTTCAGTTCCACAGATGCCCTGCAAAAGCAGTTCGCTCATGCACGCTCCCCCAGAATCGATGAAACTCTATGGAGGCTTCCAAGTGGTTCCCACGCCCGATGGACAGTTTGCGTTTCTCGTGCCCAGTGCAGCCCTCGGACCTCTGACCGCACAGAACGGTCACCACGTGTCACCTGTTGCACCGGCTGTCACCTCAGACTCCGTGTGGAGGCCGTGGTAGGAAGGAGTAGATTGTGAGGAGAAGAGGACTTTCACACTGTAAACCATATTTTTGTATATTTTGTACATTTTTTTTTTTTTTTTTTTTTTTTTTTTTTTACACTGAGGAAACTTTAGACACAGTTGTGTTTTTATATGGACTATAAAAGTTATTCTGGGCCTCTTTTATTGCTGTGGGTTTTCTATTTTTGATACTGCACAGTTTATTTTGCCTCTGGGCCGAGAAGCTCCCGAAAAGCACTGTATTTTCTGAAATAAATAAAATGGTTTTATGACGTTTACAGCAATAGTTGCAGCATTGGTGACTTTTTCTTTTTCTCCAAAAAATACTTTTAAATTACCCATGATACTTGTATGGCTTATGGTATCAGTGTTAGTGCAGTCCCCTACTTTATGGGCCAGTTCAGTCTGTGTTGCTTACAGAAAATGCTGTTAATTGCTATGCTTATAACTATAAATCATCTCAAAGCAGTCATCTAAATATAGACCCCCTCCTGTGTGTCGTGTTATCACTTGTCATCCCTTCTGCAGTTAGGAGAAATCTGTTTTCTCCTGGAACTAAATACCTCTCTAAGAAGGTGTGGAACCTGAGAGGCCGTGTTGAATCTAAAAGGCGTGCTGCCAGCTCAGAGAGGAGGGCGTGCTGGCTTCTGCAGACACGCGCAGCCCTGCTTGTGCTGCTGCCAGATGGGAAATCATGTTCAAATAAACTGGGTATCAATTAAAAACCACTGAAGACCAGTCATGATAATGACTCAAAGATTAAATGCATGTTGGTACACTTATGAAAAATTTGTGCTGTTATTTAAACTTTTTGACAAAGCAGGCTGTGAATGTGTCTGAAACAACTTGATGATGTGAGTACGATGATGTAAAACAGCCTCTCAGCAGCAGCCCTGCAGAGACGCTCCAACCGCTGTGGAGGACAGTTGAAGGCCTGACTGTCCCAGCGTGTGTCCTGAGCGTGGTGCTCACACAGCGGGCCACAAGCAGAGCGTGACCAGAGGTCACAGGTGCCCCTCATTCACACTCCCAACACAACGCAGCTCCATCAGCATGTTGCCTTAAATCTGGCAACCCATCAACTGACCTGGGAGCCTGTCACCAAAAGATGGGGCCTCTCTTTGACAGCGTCACACAGTGGCACCTCTGAAGGCAAACACTCACACCATCCATGGTCATTTGATGGCTTCTGATTTCAAATCCATGGAATTTAAAGGGATTTGATCCTAACAGAGAAGCATGTAGAGTAACTAAATTTAAGGAACTGAATTTCTTACTAAATGAACCAAATTAACACGCCTGCCACCCTGTCAAAAAATTAAACTCAACTTGTGCAAACGACTCAGTCGTGTTAGGTTCACGTCTCTGTTTTGGCAGAGCTGCAAGAAGATCGGTGCTAAGGAGGACTAAAAGACAAAAATAGAGCTGCCCCCTCCTATCAGAGCATCCTTTGAGAACACCCTCGGAAAGACAAAAACAAAGACGGGCCCCTCAGTGGCTCAATGGCTCCTCTCTTTGTGACCCTCTCCATCTTCATAAAGGGCCTTTCCCCTTGTTTATCCAGGAAGAGGTTTTATGGCTGGGAGCGGGGGAGGACCATGCTGTCACTTTCACCATGCTAAAGAAGGCTTATTGTTGGCTGCTCCCAAAGGTCCTGGTTTTAAAGGCTTTCTGACAACTCTTCAGGCAAAGCTGTGCCATTCAGATAAGACGAGCTCTGAGGTGCTGACAGGTTATCGCTGTGTATATGAGACAGACTCTGTGAAGGGGCTTTGGACAGAGCGGCTTCAATAGATCATGACTCCTGCTGGTGTCTGTGCCTTCATCTCATGTCTCGTCTTATTGTTGCTTATCTGCTGCCCCCCTCCCGAATCAAAACCCCACGTCGATGCAGTTTCTCCAAAACGTCGTAAAGCATAGACTGGTAAACATGAAGACGGGTAGACCCTGCCCCTATTACTTAGCTCCATGATTGATGGCCTCCCCTCAAAATCAGAGTGGCAAAAGTGACAGGTTCCCTGCTTCTCAAAACCGTCTCCCTCTGACACACACCGGAAACCTCTAGCGCCTCCACCTCTGTGGGTGAATCGCCTTACTATTGTTCTTAAGGTTGTTATGGTGTTGATGGGGGTCGAAGTAGTCACCAGTGGTTCACATCAAGGCTAATGAATAGATTATGCGCTCAATATCAATGGTGAATGAACAATACTCTTTGTCGCTACGCTCCAATTCATCACTTTTTGATTTAGCTGGTTGTTTTGGAAAATCTTCACAACCCAGAGGGGGGGAATTTAGGAAGAGCGTCACGCAATAACACTGCAAGGGGAAAATCGATTACTTTGAACCCAGGCAAAGTGATAACGCAGTGCTAGAGCAGAATAACTCGGGCACTGGCTCACAAATGATCATTTCTTTAAATGAGATGTTCTGTTTAATGTCTCAAGGAGTGGAAGGGTATTGTGTTCTATGCTGCTGTTGACTGTAAACCCATGGAGGATCGTGAAGAGGATCACTAGGCTACACGAGGAGTTAGTCCTTTAAAGTCAAATATCAGCTACATCAGATCAAAAGCAACACAAACCCGACAGAACAAGATTTTGAAAGCCCACCATGACTCATATGTTTGTAATTTTGTCTGTCTCTCTAATGTAACAAAAGCCTTTAATAAGAGTAACTTTCAGTTTACCCCCAAAAGTTGTGCTATTACACAGGAGTTTGCTGTTTCACCATGAGTTTGAGAAGAGCCATAAATACAAATACAACATTGAAAAACAAGGACTTTATAGCAAATGAGTATACTGTTAGATTTAGCATATAATGAGCCACACTGTTAGAGGGAACTCTCAGTAATCCAAGTGCCAAAGAGACCTGAAATAAAATACAATGAATAGCAATGAATACCACAGCCAGATATCACAGCCAGCACCAAAAAATAAAGCTCTTAAAGTGGAGGTTGTGGTGCTAGAACAGTGTCAAAAACAATTGTAAAAAGTGATTGGAAAGCGTCTAAATTTGATAGTATTCGGGAGAAAATGCAGTATGCAATAAAGGTGAAATTCTGCTCGCCCCGTAGCTACTGCGAGTCTTCAGCGAGACCTTCCTTTATGAGCATGTTGGTCATCTGAAGGCCTCAGGTTCCCCCTCTGATGTGATCCCACTTTAATTCTTTAAAGAGGCTGTATATGTTTTAGGCCCATCTGTCTTGCTGTTATTAACAGCAGCCTCTTGTTCCTAAAATTTTAAGGATGCTACAGTGCAACCACTAATAAAAAAAACCTGGTCTGGATCCAACCGTGTTATCCAACTTTTCCAAGCTTGCTTTTCTTTCAGAAATTCTGGAAAAAATTGTTCACAGTCAATTCGTGGCATTTTCAGTTAAATATGATGTCCTTGATGGTTTTCAATCTGGTTTTAAGTCTCTTCATAGCACAGGCAGCATGATGGCACAGTGGTAAGCGCTGTTGCCTCGCAGCAAGAAGGTCCACCATCAGGCCTGGGTCTTTCTGTGTGGAGTTTGCATTTCCCAGTGTTTGCGTGGGTTCTCTCTGGGTACACTGCCTTCCTCCCATAGTCCAAAGACATGCTGTTAGTGGGGCTAGGTTAACTGGTAATTCTAAATTTTGTGAACATGAGTGCGAATGGTTGTCTGTCTCTATGTGTTAGCCCTGCCACAGACTGGCGACCTGTCCAGGGTGTACCACGCCTTTCACCCTAAAACAGCTGGGATAGGCGCCAGCCTCCCTGCAACATTGACAAGGATAAGTGGAAGAGGATGGATGGATGCATGGATGGATGACGTCCTTGAGGTATTTCAGTCTGGTTCTAAGTCTCTTCATAGCATGGAACCTGCACTGGTGGTGGTTTTTACTGACATCCTCCTGGCTACAGATGCAGAGGACTATCTGATGCTAGTTCTCATAGACTTAACAGTCACTTTTGACACAGTGAATATTAATATTTTAATGTCTTGTTTAGAGCACAGTGTAGGCATTTGTGGCAGTGCTCTGGAGTGGTTCCAATCCTTCCTTTCTCAGAGAACTTTTTGTGTTAGACTACATGATTTCAGATGTTCCTCTGCTCCTTTGTCTTGTGGGGTTCCGCAAGGCTCGATACTTGGGCCTCTGCTATTTTTTTGTATCTGCTGCCTCTTGCTTCTAATTTTAGAAAGCAATTGCTCTCCATTGTTATGCAGATGATACTCAGATTTATGTACCCCTAAAACAGAAGGATGCCTACTAATCCATACTGTCATTATAACTCACTTGGATTACTGTAACTCTATATGTTGATTTTACCCAGTCCTCCCTGTCTCCTGTCCTTCTTCAACTGGTCCAAGTACTCTTGGATGTGCCGAGGACACAGCGGCTGCTCAGAGGAGAAAGGGCTTTTGTTGTAGCTGATCCCAAATTGTGGAATTTGTTGCCATTTTACATTAGACAGGCCTCCTCACTTCCAACTTTTAAATCTGCTCTTAAGACCCACCTCTTTTGCTTAGCATTTGATCCAGTTTGAGATGTTGTTTTTATTCTATTTTATTTTGTAACCTTTATTGTATTGTATTTTATTTATTTTCAACTGTTACTGTACTCATGTCTAATTGTATCTTTTATAGTGCTGAAGCTATTATTTTGTGCAGTAACCAGATGTAACAGATGCCTGTCCATCCCTGAACCTTGTTCTGCAGAAGGCTTCTTCCTGTTAAAAGGGAGTTTTTCCTTCCCACTGTCACCAAATGCTTCGTCAAAGTGGGTCCTTTGATTGTTGGGGTTTTCCCTGTATTACTATATGGTCTTTACCTTGGGGTCTTGAGGTGATGCTTTTGTGATTTGGTGCTATATAAATAAAACAGAATTAAACTGATAGGAATTGATTTGGCCAGCAACAAAAGCAGTGGCCTGCAATCTGTGAGATCCACATTACATGTACAACTACAAGTGAAAGTAGTTTTTTAATCAAAACCTGGAAACATGACTTGTCTGCATTGAGTTCATAAAATAGATCAGGGAAAATAAACTGGCAATGTTTTAACAAACCCAAATTTGTGAAACACACATTGTTTTATAGGATCTTTGCTGCTGGAGGATGGAGCATAGAAGGTATTTCAGTGTCTGACTAAAAGTATAGAATGAAGTGCTGCTTGCATGCATAATAAAACCTCTCCAGCTGGACACAAAACAAGGATAGCTATTTTTGAGAGCAGGGATCCAGAGGGCAATAGTTCCCGATTCATCCTTCATAAATGTAATGTGATGATAAGGAGCTTATAGCCTCTTGTTATCCTCCAATAGGGACTGACAAAACAAAGGGCAGTGTACCAGCATGCTAAAAGATTTCCATTCTAGTAACATCTCCCCATCCACTTAACACCCACATCAGGTCAGCTGTTCTTAATTTGGTCAGCACCACCAATTAAGCTTCCATCCAGGGGTCTGGGTGCACTGAGGGGTAAATATTGACCCTTGTTTGTAAGCAAGGTTCACAGTTTGAGTGTGCAAAATGGCCCATTTGTGTTCGCGAGATGCTTAGGTCATCGTATCACCAAATCTGTGCTTCACCCTTGTCATAGGCTGTGTGAGAGAGAGGACCGAATAGACACCTGCCCACATAATAGCAACTGGTGTTGGTTATCATTTCATGACAGACTAAATTCATTTAAATAAGGCTGAGAGACAAAAACCATAACTATGACGTTTGAAGTACAAGTAAAAGTTGCTATAATTTTTTTGTCCTTTGAGTTCAGTGTTTCAAATTAGTTATAAAATTTTATTCAGCGACTCAGAGTGAAATTAGTTAACATTTTCCCATCAAAGTCCCAAATTCTCGCCACAGGCACTGAGCCTTAGATGACCTCTGGTCTTTGTCCTGAGGACCCTGCCCTGCCCTCGCCACCTCCTTCTCACTGACCAGTCTAAACTCTGTGGGAAACCCTCCTCCCCAGTGCTTTGTGTTGTTTTGGACATTGTGTGCCTCACTGGATAATGTCTCCCTCCCCTCTGTTTCTCTTCTCTTCGATCTGAAGAGCTGCTGTGTGGAGTGTGGTGTCCGGTGCTAAATGCCCACTAAGCTGGATACAGAGATGAGATGTGACCATAGGCGGGGGAAAAGCAGCTTTTCATCCCTACTCACTGGGTTGCACTCAGACACTGCTGCTGTAACTGTGCTGAACAATTACCAGTGATGGATGCTGGCAGGTGATTTAGTGCTGATAACTCCATTAACTTCTTCATTTCTTCTGGCAAAACTTAAACTGTACCAAAACCTCCCAGTATATCAATAATCATTTTTTAGGATACCTGAATTCCAGGAATTTTAGGAGACCTGAATTCCAGGAATTCAGGAATTCAGGTCTCCTAAAAAATTCTTAAATAAAGATTTTCTTTTATAGTAGCCTTAAAATTGTCATGTGATCGCTTGTATGATAAAACTGAGGAGATCTCTAATCTCATCTCTGTGCATCTCTACAGAACTTCAGCGTATCAGTTCATTGTTTTAGTTTTTGTAAATTGCAGTTAATTTATCCTGCTCTCATTTTTAGGCTACTTTCAGCTGTTTTATTTCAAGCGTCCAGTTTTCAGTGCTGGTTTCTTTATGTTGACACAACTCTGAGCTACTAGTTCTTCATCAATCTTCATCTGTTAGTTTAGCCGCTAAACTCCAACACCTAGTGTCTACCTGTTGATTGGCAACATTTTGCTTACAGAAGATCACATCAATACCATGAAATGAAATGAATTTACTTCACAATATAATTCCTGCATAACTCTAAGTAATCTTAATTCCAAAGGAAACAGCCTCAGAAACATTCTTCAGCAACTGCACTGCTAACTGTGACACATCCTATTAGGTTCTTTTCTGTTCATATAAATGCCAGCACGCTCACTGAACAGAGATATGCATTTAACGACTTCCATATCTCTTTCTGCTCATTAGCTGTACTTTCAACATTAAATGTGCTGTTTTCAGACTTTGAGTCAAGTGAGGATTACCTCCAGCTTAAGGACATCCCTCCAAACTCTGGAAATAAGTACACCACCACTTGAATTGGGATGTCAGTCACCTCGAAACGAGGACCCAATTGACCCCTTGGCATTTGACCCTTATTAACCACGGGTGAAAGTGCTGTATTCAAGGTGTAGCCATCTGTGTGCCTTGTTGTGCTGGGACTCTCCTCCTCCCTCCATCTTTATTATCCCTCTCAGTGTGCAGCAGCAGTGAGGTTGATCAGAGGATGGCTGCTTGATACTGACATACTTTTGAAGAACTGCAATGAATAGTTCACCCACTCCACAGCCAAGTAAAAATCACAACTATATGTGTGTGCCAAAAGCAGTGGTGAGATGTAATGCACACTGCAGCTTAAACGGTTGGGATCACTTTGAAATATCCCTGTTTTGAAAAGAAAGAAAAGCAATTTTTTTGAAAAATAAATAATAATATTAAAGAAATGCTTTAAGTGAAAATGAATAATTACTCAAATCATACATCATAAATTTAGTACATAGTTTATGTACATAGACATACAGAGGCCTGTTGAGCAATAGTGTAGGTATATTCATTTAAAAAGGAACCTGCACTTTCTGTGACTTCCTTCTGCTGCTTTGCCCTTTTATTCCACTGCAGAAAATTACTGCACTACTTACTGCTGGTTGCTATGACGATATTCTGATGATGATATTAGGTGCACAAGCCACAGTTAGCGTATGACATAACATTATGAGCATGGACAGGTGAAGTGAATAACACTGATTATCTCTTCATCGTGGCACCTGTTAGTGGGTGGGATATATTAAGGAGAGAGGGAACATTTTGTCCTCAAAGTTGATGCATTAGAAGTAGAAAAATGAGCAAGTGTGAGGATTTGAGTGAGTTTGTTGAGGGCCAAATTGAGATGGCTAGACAACTTGAGTCAAAACCTGTTCTTGGTCTGCAGTGGTCAGTATTTGTCAAAAGTGGTCCAAGGAAGGAGCAGTGGTGTATCAGCGACAGGGTCATGGGTGCCCAAGGCCCACTGATACACATGGGGAGCAACGGCTGTCACGTGTGTTCAGATCTACATACAAGCTACTGTAGCTCAAATTTCCAAAAATCTCACTGTGTTAGCCCTGTGACAGCCTGCTGACCAGCCGATGGTGTAGCCTGCTGCACGATCTGATATTTCTGTGCTGGCGTTGTTCTAACATTATCATAGCAATGTCAGTCCAGGATCAGCATCACAGCTGACCATCAGTCATGTTGTCTGAGAATTCAGTTAGCATTAGCCAAAAAGTTAGCTACCGCTAAGCTATCCCTAGCAAACCAACATTGAGTAAGCTAAATTTGGCTAACAGCTAACCTAGCTTGATAATACATTTATAATATTGTATAAATTAATAAAGAACACACCTAGAATTGTTTCCATTTGTTCCAGAAGAGAGTTTTATATAAACAAAGACATTTTTCCTTTTTTTATTCCACATTTCAAGCTGACAGACAACAATGCAACTGGTTAGCAGCAATATCAGTCCTGGAGAAACTTATGATGATGATGATGATGCAGGAACAACACCAACATAGGGATATCAGATGGCCCTCACTGCACGGTAATTTGTATGGTGAGTTTTACACCACATGCCTTTCAAGACACTTAATACAATTTGTATCACTGATTTAAGGATTAACGCATTTTCCTGCCTTGAAAATTCAATCCAGTAATTTCATGAAGCAAATATTACATTTTATTAATTTTTTTATTCACAACAAACTAACCTCAAATTTGCTGAAAACAAAATTATGCACTAACATATTCATAACTACTCTGCACTGTGTCAGTGATGACTGTTCTGTCTGAGGGGACTCTAGCATTGGCAGTTTACACAGAGCAGAGAACCACTGACATCTACTGGAGTTTTAATCACAGGAAAAGCATGTGTTAGCAGATGACTGACAGATTACTCATTGTTTCTTTGAGCAGTGACAAGATCTTCGGAAACTGAGTTGAGCTTTGAACTTTAAAAAAAAAGGTTCATCCACCTTTCTTATCATTCAGTCACATTTATGTATAGTAGTTATCAGCTGGTGAGTTAGAGGTTTGTTTAGAGTATTGACTCTGGCAGTCACAGAACATAAAGTGACTCTGAATGTGAAGCAATTTGCACACAGAAAAAGTCTGAAAACTACTAAATGGGGCTCTCGATCAGTGTCTCGTTGCTACATTGTGAGGGTTCGTGCTCATTTTTCACAACATACTCCTTAATGTTGCCATCATCCTTCTGAAACTGTACCTTCACTGTCAGTGGGGAACATTTATCTACTTTACACTTTATGATCATGATGCCATTTGATGCTTGTAGGCTACAGGCGCTGAGATCTGACATCTCATCTCTGGACAAATGACAGACCAGCTGATCCTTGTCGATGGACATGACTGCCCGTTTTTTCAAAAGGTCTGGGCTTTCACATACCACCCTGTCCAGCATCTCCATGTTTTTGCTGTTTTCCAACACCCAGTCATGCAGGTACCATATGTGGCAGTCACATTTCCAAGGGTTTCCATGCAGCCTCACGGTGTACTGCAGGATAAAATGGTCGAAAAGGTCCTCTGGGAGACTCTCCAGTTGGTTGTCAGACAGGTAGAGCTGCTGAATGAATTCCTGGCTCTTGAACAGTTTGGCATCCAAAGTGCTGAGATTGTTCTTTTGCAGGTAGATTGTCCTAATATCAGACAGATCATTAAAGATTGTTTCAGGCAGTGAAGTGATCTGGTTTTCAGACAGGTCCAGGTTCATCAGGGCTGTAACATTTCTAAAAATGTCTCCAGTAAGGTTGGAGAGCTGGTTAGAGGACAGGATGAGGTTGGTAAGTAAGGTCAGACTGCTTAGAGAGGACAGCTCAGTTAGTCTGTTGCCTTTTAGGTTCAGCTCCGACAAATTTGAGCCTTCAAATCCAAACACTTTATCGCTAAAGGTTGTAAGAAGGTTCCCACGGAGATTCAGCACCTGCAATTCAGTTAACACAGCAAAGATGCCATCATGAAGTTTTGTTATCATGTTCCCTTCCAGATGAAGCTCTATCAGCTGAGAAACATTGTGAAATGTGTCAGATGTAAAATTGCTGATGAGGTTATTGTTCATTTTCAGGATCTCTAGCTTTTCCAGACCACAAAAAGTTTCTTTTTTTACTCCCTCAAGCTTATTTTGGGACAAATCCAGGACACGCAGCTTTTGAAGGTTCAGGAAAAGAAATGCAGGTAGATCTGATATGACATTGCCCTTCATTTGCAGAGTTTCTAGCTGTTTCAAGGAGTCAAACATACCAGGAAGCACCGTCTGGAACCTGTTGAAGTTGAGCAGCAGTTTAGTCAAATTTCCTTGCTTTGAAAAAGTTCCTAGAAATAAATGATCCAAGGGGTTCCCGCTGATCTCCAGTTCCTGAAGCTCAGTCAAATTTTCGAATGCCCGAGAGTGAATACTTTGCAGTGGGTTATTCAGGAAGATAAGCTTGGTGAGCTGAGGACTCCCCTCCAAAGTGTGAGAGAACAGGTACTTCACAGCCGAAGTCATTACAATAAAGTCCTTGACCTGCCTGGAAATATTCTTGGGTAAAGACATCATTTTTTCATCAGCACATAGCACTTGGACCGGAGTGAAACACTGGCATCCGTATGGACAAAACTCTCCGCTGCCTTTGTGGCAGAGAAGCAGCAGGAGCAGGATCAGACCCAAATTTCTGTCCATTTTTTCCTGAAAAAAACAAACAACAACAACAAACAAACAAAGAGGAAATTCAAAAAAGCTCAGACTCATGCACTATAAACAAATACCTCTGTGTAACAGTGATCGAGGAACACTGTGACAAGTTTCTCTGTGGGCTTGGAAGTCAGCTGACAAAAAGTGCAAACAACAACACAAGTGTGGGTTAGGCAAGAAAAACCTTTGCTCAGTGGTCAGGTCTGGCCAGCAAACCAGCAAAAGCAAATGTTTCTTCACTTGTAAGAAAACGGAACAAGTAAATCAGAGAGGAGTCGCACTGAGAAGATCATTCATGTGTGTAATAATGTAAGAAATCATACAAATCAACTATTCTTACAGATGAAATACTGAAATTTGTAGAGCTAGTGAAATTCCAAACAGCACAAATTTTGTTCAGAGCAAAAAACAACAATAAGTTGCTACTTTGTTCTTATTTAGATTTTACGGTTAACGTTCCAAAGCTGGAGTACTCGGCTTTGATGTGAAGATAATTTGATAATAATTTTTATGGCATGTAAATATTCTATTATTAGAATTAACGTTTCTATAATAAGAAAAATGAATACAAATCAACAGATAACCTATGGAGATTAGTGCTTTAATAAATGTGCACTTTGTCCCTTTTTTCATGTGTAAGCTGAATCTGAATAGGTAGAGTGACACTGGAGTGTATTTTTCTTTATTTTTTACAGTATTTATATTTTTTCAATAAATGAATTTCTGTATATTGTTTCAATTATAAAAAATAAAGTGAAAACAAACAAGCAAACAATGGGACAGAAAATCACTGCCTCTCACAGTGCTCTTACCGACTGTTGTTACTTTAGAAAAGATATTTTATTTTTAAATGGAGTTCACTGCATACGTGTGGGGGTCATTTGGTTTTATTATTTGCAGAAGACCCTCACAGCCACAAGGTGTCACCCTGCACCTCCCGACTCCAGCAGGAGTTGATGGCAGTCGGGGATCCTCCCTCTCCTCCAGGCCATTCCTTAAAGATGCACAGGTGATTAGGCGCCTTTATTTGGGAGCAGGTCGCCAACACAAAGCCACTGGGAACATCATAGAGCAAACTTTTTTCATCTGTATATCTTATTTTTTTTTAAAAAAAACAACAACAACCCCCCCCAAAAAAACCCCAAAGAATTTTTGCCACTTTTATTGTTGCCATTTTCATTTAAATTCTTATTTTATTTCAAACAATGGCAAACGCCGGAGTGCAGCTTCTCGGATTCATACTGGCCTTCATTGGCTTCGTCGGCATCATCGCAGCCACAATCATGGTGCAGTGGAAAGCTTCAGCCTACGTTGGGGACAACATCATCACGGCTCAGGCGATGTATGAAGGGCTTTGGCAGACCTGTGCGAGTCAGAGCACCGGACAAGTTCAGTGTAAAGTGTATGACTCCCTCCTCCAGCTGCCAGGTACTGCGTTACATACATCATGTTTTTACCTTTTGTGATATTTCTTCATTATTTTTAAATGCTGATGACGGTCATAGCCAGAGAATAAGGGGTTTATGAGTAACACAGTGTCCAAAATCAAATACTTTTTCTATCTTTTGGGTGTGGAAGTGGGTAGTTAGCTGGGTGGGTGGGGAACATGTCATGAGATAGTGAATGGTGCACATTATGCAAATAATACCTGAACAGTTACTTTCAAAACCAATGCTAGAAGTTTAAGTAGAACTGCGGTTGTTCTATGAACACAAAATATGTTCAACTCTGTGGTCTTTCAAAGCCTCGAGGTCACTAAAGGGAGAGAGCCCCTTTTTTCTTCTCCTTCTTAGACCTCCTGCATGCAAAGACATGTTGGTCAAATACCGGAATGTACGTCATGAAAGAGACATGAAAGACAATGTTTAAACTTCATGCTGTTAGTGTTGCAAATCAGTCAAGTGTAAACATTTTAAAATGTATTTATCATAAAAAAAACACAACTATCAGATTAAAAATAATCCCTCCGATGGACATGTTTAGTGTTTTCTTTTCCTTTTTTTTTACACCTTTACCCTTTTTTTTTCTGAAACACATTCATTCAGTGGAAGTTAAACAAGGTTTGAGACAATGTGAGGAACACTGCACTACAAGCCCCACAACAGAGAACTGTACAGCAACACACAAAAGAATAGAACAAATTAATAAAAACAAAAACATGAAAAACTAAAACTAAAGGATCAAATAGCCTGTGAGTGAGCTCTCCCATTCAGAATCATATTTATTTGTTAAAGTACAATTTTTCTGGTGTGCACTTAAATGATTTACATGTTTTTGTGGTAGGACAGTCTGTAATGTTTCTTGGGAGATGGGATTAGAAATCTGAAGGTAACACTTGATGGGGAGTCTTCATGCAGATGAGGAAGGTGCAGTTTTGATCAGTTAAATTTAGATTCTCAGTAAGTTTGTAGTGTGACGCAAAAAGACACAATCTGGCCTAAAGGGTAGGTCGGGGGTGGGGTAAGGTGTGTGTGTGGATTGGGCGGGGTCGGGAACAGAATCTATTTTTAAAATATACCACCAAATTCCTCAGAAATGAGTCTTCTGGAAATGTATTTACACTTGGAGAAGCATTGGAAATGCACTCTCTAATCCTGAATAGCCCTTCATTAGAAGAGAAAGGTAACAGAGGTGATGTGTGGTCTGCTGAGGATTGATTGATTGTTAAAGAAAGAACAGTTAAACATGGACTAATAAAATGGGACTCGTGTAAAATTTTGTGTGAGTTCTGTGCTACTGCTGTGAAGCATCTCCCTGTTTGGAGGGATTTAAACTGTCTCTAACCACTGAGTTACTTCTTGTTGTTGAAAGGACAAAAGCAAAAATGAAATGAAACGTTGGAAAGCCTTGAGTGAAACCTGCTCTAACCAACGTACCCTCTCTGTGTCTGCAGGGAACGTACAGGGCACACGAGGGCTGATGGTGTCGTCCATCGTGCTGTGCTTCATTTCCATCCTGGTGGCAGTGATGGGTATGAAGTGCACTACAGCCATGAGCGACTCTCCAGACCTGAAGGATAAGGTGGCCCTGAGTGGAGGGATTGTCTTAATTATTGCTGGTGAGAGTTAAACCAGTTAAACACACACATCCAGTAGAAACTAATTCTTTTTATAGTTTTTTAAAGGTGTAACATAGTACTTCTTTGTTTTTACCTGTGTTCACAGCTACATTGGAACAATGTTTTAGAATGTGAGGTTTTGCATTCGAGATATGTCAAAGATAACACAACTGCCCAAGTAGTTACCTCTAAAATCCAACAATATACACAATTTTCCAGGTCTGCTTGCCCTGGGGGGAACTTCCTGGTTTGGCAGCAACATAGCAAAGGAATTCTACAATCCATTCACTCCGACTAACTCCAGGTGAGCACATGAAACCCCCTGCAATGCTTATCAGGTATCACTGAAAGTTTCTTTGGTCAATCCACAGACAGACATCAGATTAAAAAAGTCTCTGTGACAGAGACCAAAATAAGTTCAAGGTTCAGCATTACAGCACACACAAAGGGAAATGAAAGAGTCTGGTCCTCAACAGAAATTCAGGCACGAGAGCCGTGCAAACACTTGGCACCAAAGAAATAGGTCTATTTCCTGAAATGTTTACCTGTTCCTTTGAGTTAGTGTGCTTGCTGGAGTGCATGTGCCACATCGGCTCATATATATATACATATATATATATGTATATATAAATATATATAACACAACATAACATATATATATAACACAGACAGACAGAAAGAAACTAACATCTTGTATTGAGCTGACCTTGCGAGTCCTCAAACACTCAAGCACAATGTGTGATGTGTTTCATCTACAGGTATGAGTTTGGAAGTGCCCTGTACGTCGGCTGGGCATCTGCCATTCTCGTCATCATCGGAGGGGCCTTCCTCAGCTGCCACTGCCCCAAGCAGGACTCTGGGCCGGCTCGACGCTACCCCCAGTCCCACTCTGCAGGAGGCAAAGACTACGTGTAGGAGTAGTCTTCCCACTTCTCCTGGCCTGGGCTCATTTGAGAGCGCTGGCTTTAAAGGGGCATATTTCAGACCAGTTTACTGTTTTCAGCATGTTTATTTGCAGGTGTTCAAGGTCAAAACGATGGGGTCAAAGTAGCATAGTGGGATGGGATGCTTCTTTTCTAATAAGCTGACAATTAATGACCTATGCAAATGTTAGAATTGAATATTAGAACTAAGGTCCAATAGCACGTATTTAGATTTAAACTGGGATTATTGTAAAGCTGAAATGATTTTTTTTTTTTTTTAGTTTAAAGAAAGTTTTCAGAATATGTTGAAGACATTCAGTCTTTGTGTCACTTTCTCTGCAACTAATTTCCATTTTGTATAAACTCCCATGGTACCGTTTGTTATGAGTCTTATGTTTTTTATTTCTTCCCATTATTATTTTACTGCATATGAAATAAAACCACTGCCACTTTTCCATGTAACAACCAGTGTTTGGTTTCAGTTAATGTTTAGGGTTAATAAGAATCCCTGCACACTCACACCAGGTGAAAGACCAAGACACCATCTCAAAGTGAAAGGATCTGAATGTTCTTTTCAGAGCTCCACCCTAACCACGCAAAATCTCTTTTGATTACTGGATAAGGTCATTTATAAGAATCTGAACTTAAAATAGAGAAGGGTCTTTGTCTTTAAAGAGGTGGCACATTTTTTCACATCATTAAAAAACTTTGATTGTGTTGTACACGGTTAAGATCCTGTACAACACAGAGCTAAACATATAGAAATTTGTGGCCTCAGGGAGGAAAAAACACATCCAAACAGAGAGAAAGGCAGAGGGTGGGGAGCGGGCATACCTCAGGTCTCCTGCTCCTGTCCCAGCACGCCTGTGAAGTCACAGTTCACATAAACAAGGTCGGTACCGCTTGAATGCTACGTGAGGAAGATGGAAAGAATTTCAAAGGTTGTCAGCCCATCATTCGTTCAGTCATGAAGGTGTAACTGATTTTATAATTAAAATAAATAACAAACAAAGAAACCAAACCCCCAATAAAACCCTCCAAAATAAACTGACGTTTGTTTCCACCCAACACCGTTCAGCAGGAGAGGGCGCCACTTTCTGGTGATCCTTGAGGATGCTGCTCAAACACCAAAGAACTGTTTCCCCGTTCTAAAATACAAGACAACAGCTGCTAATATTTGCTTTTATGCCCCTTATAAAGTTGTAAGTGTATGATCTGGATGTTTTTGGATATTTGGGCAGAATTGGTGAAGTTCATTTAAACTGGTTGGTGTTCTGGGAAGAGGCCCTAGGCCCTAGGACCGACCTAGGACACGCTGGAAAGATTATATCGCTTGGCTGGCCTGGGAATGCCTTGGGGTTCCCCCAGACAAGCTGGAGGAGGTGGCCGGGGAGAGGGAGGTCTGGGCTTCTCTGCATAAGCTGCTACCTCATGACCAGGCTGTGGATAAGTGGAAGAAGATGGATGGATGGATGGTTTTCTCTCACTGGCCTGGCTTTTAAGTGTAGTACACACTTTTTTTTTAATAGGATAGACGTCTGGGCTTTGGGAAGGTCTTTCCAGCAGCTTAAGTGTCCAAGTTTAATATCATCCAGCTGTTGATTTGAGTTGAAGTTGAAGAACTTGAAGGTAGTCCTCCATCTTCATTATTCCATCCACTTTGTGCAGTGTATCAGTAACACTGGTAGCAAAACAGCTCCAGAGCATGATGCTACTATGATTTGTTTCACAGCACTTATTGGATTGACCAGTAAGTGCTGTGGAACAAATCCTTTTTATGCTTGCAAAGGGAAACTACCAGTTGTAGTCAATCACGATTACTAACAAGACATTATTAGATCCTGGCCTCGTCAGGTTGAAAGACATTGCCTAACCACTGTGTAAAATCCTCCCATGATCAGTTTTAGCATGGGCATGTGGTAGTTAATGGAATTTATGCTGCAGACAACCATTTTCAAACTTCAGACTCCCCAGTTTGAAATGAGAGTCTTCTGTGTCGCACCCGAACCTTCAGTCGCTGAATATTTCCTTTGTGTTTTTATTCATTCATCTTGATCTTCTGATGTTTTACTTGTTAAAACTGATTCACCATCAACAGATTTCCAGACTGAGTTCTTTCAAGTTCCTGGGTACCACCATCTCCCAGGACCTGAAGTGGGAGACCAACATCAACTCCATCCTCAGAAAGACCCAGCAGAGGATGTACTTCCTGAGACAACTGGGGAAGTACAGTCTTCCACAGGAGCTGCTGATCCAGTTCTACACTGCAGTCATTGAGTCTGTCCTGTGCTCCTCATTCACAGTCTGGTATGGTGCAGCCACTAAACAGGACAGGCGCAGACTGCAGCGGACTGTACGGGCATTTCTGTCATCCTGTATTCTATGTATATAAGTTTAGATTGGTTATTTATAGTTGGTTTACACAGCTTTCTGTATGTTGTGTATGTATATGTATGCATGTGTAATGTATATATAGACACGTGTGTGTGTGTGTGTGTGTGTGATTTACATTGCTGTGCTTGAGAGTCACCATCTACCGCAGGGGTGGGCAATTCCAGGCCCCGAGGGCCGGTGTCCCTGCAGGTTTTAGATCTCACCTTGGGTCAACACACCTGAATCACATGATTAGTTCGTTACCAGGCCTCTGGAGAACATCAGGACATGTTGAGGAGGTAATTTAGCCATTTAAATCAGCTGTGTTGGTTCAAGGACACATGTAAAACCTGCAGGGACACCGGCCCTCGGTGCCCACCCCTGATCTACCGGAACCAAATTCCTTGTATGTGTCTGCACATATACATGGCCAATAAACACGATTCTGATTCTGATTCCAGCTAATTTTGAGATATAAAATGAGTTCAGGCTCATAAATAGGTCAGAAAAGTAATTTAAACCTTGTGGCTTTGTTTCATTAGTTTGTGCTCTTTTTAAACAGGCCAAATAATTTATTTAAGTTTTAAACCAAATTACAAAACTATACTCAAAATTCCTTTAAGATAAAAAAAACAAAAAAACAATTTAAGATACAGTTTTTGGAACCGAAGCACGAGTGTAATGATTGTGTAATATGTGCAAGATCCCCGCCAGGAGGATGTAAAAATCTGCGCCAAATCAAACATGTGGATCCATCCGCTGTGGCGACCTCTTGCGAATAATAAGCCAAACAAGCCCGCCTGTAAAAATGCCTCTTATTTTATAAGTTTATCCTCTCTGGTGTTAAACTTTGCAAAAGCTTTAAAGACAAAAAGTATTTATTTATAACTGTTTCGAGTTTTTAAAATCTTGTAAGAATTAAGAATCTAGTTAATCGGTTAACAAAAGAAGCTGCTTATTGTAAATGACATCTCGAAGCCCACCTGTAGTACCGTCTAGGTCCAGTGGGGGGCGGGAGCATACTGATATTTTGACTAGACGAAACTTTTATTTTTTGAGGAGGGGACTCTGTAAAAGCCCCCCAAGCAAACAGACCCCTGTTTTACTCAAAAACAGACGCTACAGCAGAGTCCAGCTCCTTAAAAACAAGGCACAAAACAGACTTTAAAGCAGTCCTGTGGTTAGTGATAGTAAGATTATATGGTTTTTTTCCACGTCATGCTGTGCTTAAAAGAAAAAAACTGAAATAGACCATGAACCACATGCTTTATAGCTCTTTACTTTTTTCTTTTGACTTTTTTCTTTCTTTTCTTTTTTTGGGGGAAAAGTTCGGGACAAACTCTTGCACGTTTGAGAGAAAACAAAAAGTACCTTTTTTTCCTACATTGCGTAAAGAAACAGCAGGCGCTCAGGTGGATGTCAGACTTTGGCCACTAGAGGGAAACAGACGCCACGTATGGGCTGACATCTCCAGCTCTTTAACTCAGTAACTGCAGAAATAGGAGTCAGAAAACAAGCAAGTATGAAGACTCGTGTGTTAGTATCAGCTGTTGGAGAGGAGTCAGACTGTGGGAGGTGACACAGGAGAGGATGAATAATGAGCTTTAGGGGTTACATGAGTTATTTGGGGAGGGTTAAGTCTAAATTGCCTCAAATGACCTGCAGAATTACATAACCAAAACACTATATATAATAGCTATTTTATGAGTATTAGAATCTGAGTAGTACTATGTGATGGTAGTATGAGATTAAAGGATACACCAAATGAAGCCATCTATTTTCTTAACTTAGGGCCACGGCAGCCTACCTGTACCTCATCAGGGTAAGAGGCAGGGTACGTTCAGGACAGGCCACCAGTCCAGCACAAACAAACACCTACAGCAGATTTAGAATCACCAATTAGCCTAAATTGCCCGTCTTTGGATGCCAGAGTCAAACCAGTGCAGTCACAGGGGGCAGCACAGGAGAATCACCACGAGATTTGAACCACAAACCTGTGAGGCAGCAGTGACGACACTGCACCGCCGTGCCGTAATACCATAATGTAATTATGGCACCTCCACTCACTCGGCGTAACACATACGCCATTAAGCTCTTTAAAGTCTTGTTTTACTCACCAGTGTTTCACTCATTCTGCACGACGTGTTGATCGATTCATGATGACGGAGCTGCACAAAGTCTCTGCTTCCTGCTTTTATATCTTTATATGCGTTTGTGCAGAAAATAAGACTTTGTTGTTGCTCGGTTACGGGCGAATGAGAAAGTCAAATCATTGTAAACATTAATGTTTGGAGTAATTTCATGAGGAAAGCTAATAGGTCAACAGGTTATAGAAGCAACAACACACAGTGATCTAAAATGTGCTCTTAGTTTTGCCCTTTGACCTTTTGTGCAGTTTATTTTCAGCTTTAAAAACCATCTCAGATGAATGCAGGCTGGACCCGAATCCTATTTTCACAAAGTTTCCATATGGACAGCTGCCGCATGCCGAAAAAGTGAAGGCACATTTGGATAATAAACCTCAACAGCAATTATTTTGTCTGCATTTCAGCAAAGAACCCATAATATATGAGGATTCTCAGTAATGAAATGCATTCAGAATGACGTTTTTTATGTTTTTCTGCATGACAACTCGACATTTAGACTGATGAAGCACACTGAAAGAGCAGCACTTAGCTCGAGGGCTTCCCCCTCTTTTTAGTCCAGTATTGGACCTGGAGGAGATCCAAACTCGGGCTCAAAGTGCTGTGATCAGCAGAGCGCAGCTGCCAGACATCACAGAAAAATAAATGAGAAAGTGCCGAATCAATACTGGAAGCTAAACTGCTGTTAAAATCATTTCTGTCCCTGTGGCTTCTTGAATATGATAAACTGTCGTCTGACTGGCTTCTCTTTATCCTCTTATAAACAGCAGAAATCAGATCCCGAATTACCAAAGATTACAATAACCCTGTACTTCTGGCAGGACACCACATGGACCAGAGCTGAACTGTGTCAGATCAAGTCTTTAATCATTAACAGAGCATATAATGATATGTTACTAGAAAGAACTCAGCACTGTGGTTGAAGGATCATAACGGTCTTTTTGCACCATTAAATGGATTAACTTACTGAAATGTTAATACTCCCGTGTTTTTCAAGGCTCCTCTGAGTGTTGTGGATTTGTGGGTGGGTCATTGATGGGACATGCACATTTTTTGGTCCTTCCTGTCTAAAATAATTTATTTAGTTCACAGCGTGTTTATTCTGTAAATTAACATGTTTTTTTTCTTTAAACAAAAGTAAATAAACAAGGCATTTATGAAGTCTAAGCCATCATCACCTGACTGCAACTATTTTGAATTTAAACAGGCTTCTCCTTAGACACCTGTGTTAACATGTGATTTTTTATAATGAAATAAAGACTTCTACAATAAGGTAACATTTTCACCTTTTTATCATTTGACGTGTCACATGAAAAGTGTACCAGCATGCACATGAGTCTAATTTAGCTATTTGTTTTTAAATCCACATTTAAGAGAGCTACAAACCTTTTAATCTGCTCTAGAGACCCCAAAGGGTCCTCTTTATGATGAAAGAGCTCTTCACTGTTATTTTACTTAATACTCAAAGTCTCGTGTTTATGGTTCTTTCAATGTTCTCAGCAGCTTTAAAACTAATATAATAATTTGTATTTATTTTAAAAATTTTAAAAAGTGAGAATGTTTTATTTGGAATTAATTAATTAATTCTGCACCACTGGATGCTTTGGGGCTTTAGATGTTTTAGATGATTATTTTAAACACAAACAAATGGACCTGGACACAAACATAAGCCAGCTATAGATGACCAATCCAGTCCAAATTTATGTATGAAGCACATATTAAAACAACAAAGCTGACCAAAGTGAATAAATAAACAGACTAAATAACTAAGCTCTCACTATGGACAAGGAATAAAAATGAGCTTTAAGGAGACTTTTAAGGCTTAAAAAGGGGGGTGGTGTCATTCATTCCACAGTTTAGAGGCTATGGCTGGGAAAGCTTGATCCCCCCTGTTTTTAAGTCTAGTCACTGGGACAGGGAGGAGTAGCACGTCAGCAGATATCAGCGACCTTGAAGGTCATGAAAATAAGATGTTAAGGGATCAGCAAGATTTGATGGAGCCAACCCATAAAGGGATTTAAAAATGTAGTATAACATCCTAAAAATCACACAGGGGAGATTTGATCCATCTCATGGGTTCTGATAAGAAGGACCTACTGAAGGTGTGAAAGGGACCCCTGATTTACACCAAAGTAAATGACATTACAATACTCAAGTCAAATTGTGATTAAAACATGGACAAGTCTCTCAAAATTATTAAAACATATGAAGGGCCTGACCTCGCAGAGAAACCTCAGTTGGCAAAACCTCCTTTCACAACAGAATTAATGTGTTTGTTCAGTCACAGTCCATTAACACTCCAAGGTTATTAACAATGGGCTCGGGTCCAGTTTCAGAGCGCTGCTGGAACAACTGGCTCTAAATATCATGACCTATGCACCTTTTAAAAAAAATAGAAAATATGAGATATGGTTTCTTGTTGTATTGGTTCATTGTAATCCTTTATCAGGCTCTATGTCTGCCTTAATTAACTGATTGATGACTAAAAAGAACAGCGAGGAGCTGCTGCCCTAAATACTTTAAACAAACCCCTTTGCATGCTCATGCAAATTCAGCCCCTACATTTAAATGAGCTCGTCCTACTCATGTTCGAATGTTTTTATTTTTAATGGAAGGAAGGAAAGTACACCAAGTGCATGTGAGCAAGGGGTGCACTGTTTAGACTTTCTGTATGTCTCACAGCTGCAGCCACAGGTACCTTTGCTGAAATAGGAAACTAAAATAGTAAATAATGTAGTTAAAATGACCTTCAGCGGTGAAATGGCACTTTCCCGACCATCCACATGTAACTGAAACAATGCAACAGTCAGAAAAATACTTCAGCTTTTTGAAACATTGAGCACATTTTCCAGTAAATGTATTTGTACTTCCTGTATTTGTTACTTTGTTCTGTTTTTTCTTTGTTTAACTTATTATTGTTATTAGTATTATTATTATTTCTGTAGCCTACCAGCAGAGGTGCGCGCTCGCTCTCTCTCTCTGGCTCAGTGTCAGTTCCACATCCTGAGCTCAGTCACCACAGATCCTCTCAGATCAAAATAACCCGCTCTGTTAATCCACTCTGCTCAGTGTGCCTGTAACCTACAGAGCTGCTGCAGGACCGTTCCGGGACAATCAGATATCATTACACATTTACTAATTGTCATTCATCCAAAGCAGACGGAAACCAGAGAAATTAAGTTTCTGTCACGTTAAGTTTCAAGCCTTTAAAAAAAAAAAAAAAAGATCAGATGCAGCGAGACGCACAGTGCAACCATTTATTAATCTTGCGTGCAGCGACATTATTAAATACACAACGTCACAGTGCTGACTTCAGTCATAACGTTCCAGTCCTTTCAGGCAATAATAAATATACCATGTGAACTGTTTTTCCTCTCTGATATAATCCACAGGGGTCCAACTCCAGGGTCCCACTGCTGGATACAGTAGAGGGAGAGAAAAACAACCTGCCTGCTCGCGCATTTGTTAGGAGCGCGAGGAATATTCTCTATTAAACACTAGTTGTCTGCAGGGGGTTCGTCGAGTACAAGGACACTAGTGGCGGCTGGTGTCATTCTCAAGGTTTTTAAATGTAGCAATTCGGATGAATAGAAGCACTGAGTGAATTATTTAGAAAATTCACATAAAGGCACGCTCACATTCACGCACACACGCACGCGCGGGGTGCATACAGGGACACCGATATAAACACATTTGGAGGCAAGATGATCCTTGAAGCTTAAGTAATGAGCTCAGCTTGACTTAGAGATTTTTCATTCAACTTGGCAGGAAGTCTAACTCTTTAATGTGTGTGCTTGTGGTTGGAGCCACGCTCTTCTGTGGAGCCGTGTGTGTGTGAGTCGCCTAATATGTGTGCGCCAGTGCGATATTGACTTAATTAACTCTCATTGCGACTCGCCGCTTGCGACCGGGAGTCCAGCTTAAGTTCACTTATTAAGGCTCTGCCGACCTCCTCCAGCACCTGGACTGTGCTCTGTGCGCAAACGATGAGCGTCTCCATGGGAACAGTGTCTCTTCTTCTCCTATATTTGTCAGGATTAAACAGAAGCACTAATTTCTCCATTCTCTCCAGCACGCAGGCAACAGGAGGGAGACAGTTTTTTATATGACGCAGGCTTGAGATGCGTGTATGCGATTCATGTAAATCTAAGCGGTGCAAAGTTCAGTAAATCTGCAAAAGTGCAGTTTGATATGATAAATCCTGGGAAAATAAATAGCATATACGAGCAAAACCTCAGATGAAAAGCAAAAATAGGATACCACATTGCAGCTGCATGGCATGCTGAGTGTCTCTGCATCTGCTTGTAAGCTGCAAATATGATGAACAACGTCCCTCAACTCAGCTCAGCTACAACAAACTCGGGGCCTTTTTTTTAATGAGGTGTGGCTCATTACTGTATTTTTTTTTTTAAACACACATTTTTACTATTTTCCACTGTCCTGTTGATTTGACTTGCAATATAAAACATTTTGCAAGCCTCCTTGTCTCTCATGTTTCCAAAACCTCTTCATGCTGGCTGACGCACACTGTGGTCATTTGGCTGGAGTGTCCAAAATATCCAGAACAGCTCAGCCTACACGTGGATGTAAGTGATTAAAACAGATAGAGGGGGAGAGAGAGAAACACCACCAAGCGTCACTGCACTGGCTCCCTGCCTCCTCCCATCTGAAGGAGAGCAGTAGACAGTCTAATTCAGGAACCTTCACCTTTGCCCTCCACTGGCGATGCCACTCCTTACCTGACGAAACATTTCTGAGGCAATGCCACGAGGGCGTGATATTTTCGGAATATGCCAGGTATGATACTTTGCACTTAAGTGAACCATTTAATTTATGAAAATAAAGGCCTTAAAAATCCCACCTAAAAGTGCCGAAATGTTCAAATCAAAACTTTCTCAAACTCTCGATATTATTATGAGTAGCAATTCTTTTGTTTTCGAGTCTGCAGTGCTGAAACTTTAGACGTGCTAATAATAAAAAAATTTTTCCACCAGCCTTCGAACAAAAGTCAGTCCTTGCCCAGTCTTATTACAAACCTGTTTATCTGGATCTGTGAATCTGACCATTTTGTTCCCTTTCTCCATCAGTTTAACTGCCATTTAACTGCAGCTTTCCACCACTGGCTTCTAACGCAAACTGTGCGGCAGCTTTAACTGGATTACAGACATGCAGATTGCATTTCACAAACACAGAAATATGCAGTGTTACGCTGCATGAGGGAGAGCTCACCTTTTTATTTTTTCCCCCTCAGAGAACCACTGACATGTTTTTTTTCTCCAGCCTTGTAACTAATACAGTGAATCCTCCACGTGGCAGACACATGCTTCTGATTATGAAACATGGAAAGTCAGAAACGTCTCTCCTCCAAACACACTCTGACTTTACTGCCCTGGTTTTTGTACTTTGCCTTCACAAAGCACGAGACCAGAATTAAATGAAAATAAGAGAGAGAGAGAATGAAGCTAGTTATTAAAAAAACATGGCAGCTCAGTATTGTATAACAGCCATATCATCTCTATTATGTGCTTTAAAAGTGGGTCTGACTTACTCAACTTCATGTGTTTATTGATAGTCTTATATTACATTGAACATTTTTAACACTTTTTAAAAAATTATTAATAATACAGCTGTTGATAGGAAGTTCATGGATGCCTTCCGGGGATTATTATCTCCCTGCAACTCCCACATCAGGGTGTCTAAACACAGGGCAGATCTCCAGTTTAAAACTGTCACACAGACCTGGTTCACTTGTTTTCAGTTGCTCTGGTTGATTAAGAAGCCTTTCAGGTTGACTTTTGGTGCTGCTCAGGTGAGGATTGTGCAATTTGTCCTGCCCTAACAGGTGCTTTCAGACACAAAGTGTGTTGCCAATGCAAGTTAAGCAAGACTGTCAGGCAGCACTATAATATGCTGACAGTCCACATGCATCAGAGGTTTTGAAATGCTTTGTCGGTGCGCCACCAAAATAATCCCAGTACAGGGACTGCATATGAACATAGTGTTTGGGGTTTTTTTGGCTGCACTTCCAGTTGTTAGGAAGACACACTGGCTTCAGGAATCGGTTTGTGTTTCGCCCAAATCAAACAGTAACATGTAATGTGACACAGGCAGCAGCGATCCTGAAGAGCTATTCAGAGTAAGCATTTAGGGCCAAATGCACTTCAAGTATCCAAAATAAGTGCTCATTCTTGATAAAGGCCCCCATTCATTGCACTAAAGCATAGACCCCTGAGAACCCCCCCCCCCCAAGGATAATTGCATAACAATAGCTTCCTTTATTATTGTTTTTGAACTGTATCTCCATTTTGCTTACCTGCTAATCAGCTGCACAGCTGACGCACCTGTAGGGTGTTGCATTTACTGGAAATGCTCATGAAAGTGCGCCTTTTATTTAGCCCTGCTGATAAACGGTGACAGTGTGGGAGCGTTATCACTCAGGTCAAACACAGCTCTGTGTTTGGGTCTGTTTGCCTGAGGCCTCTTTGTTTCGATATTACAGTCTCATGTTTATTGCGGTTTCTTTGAAACACTTTAATCTTTTGTGTGCGTTTCAGTTCCTTAAAACTGGCCCACAATTTTTTTTAAATTTATTTTTTTCTTCCAATAGTCATCTGAAATTCGTTCCTTCAATTCATTCGGCGAATTTATCTGGTCTGCTGGCATCAACAAGGAGGAAAATGAATTCAGTGTGTTATTTAATTTAAAAAAAAAAAAATCCTTTCATTGAGAATGTTCTATTGATTCCATACAAATCATTTTTCTTTTTAAACTACACACGCATGCCAAACATTTGGCAAGCTGTTGATTTGTGTTTGCTAATTAGTGGACAAATCCAAGGACATTGGCTCTGATTGAAACTGGAGGTGAGGGGGGATGGAGGAAGGTTTTAATTGATCACTTTAGCATCAGCGAATGATTGGGTCAGAGAGGTTTGGGCAAAATCGTGTTAGTTTAACTGGAAAAGTGAACATCCGCAGTCAGCTGACAGAGCGAGCATGAAAATAACTGTCCTGACTGAACTTTTGCTGCGTCTAATATAAAGGATTCCTTTGTTTCAGGAGTCTGAATGAAATCAATTTAATCCAGTTGCGGCTCTCAGTCATATCGTAAAATGTGAAGGGAGTCTTCAGTAGAAAAGGTGAGGCTAATAGTTCATCTTCCATTACCCAACTTTGCCTTGACTGACACAGTGAACATTCACTTTATAATGCGGTGCTGTCACGGCCTTATTGTTCCCTCAAACAGCTGGGATACAGATGTCTGAAGTCTGTATTTGAACAAGGAGTCACCTTAACAGTAAGTGCTAGAGGAAAACTGTTTCTATGGCAATTTCACGGTACTACTAATTATATGTACATTCAAAAAGCTATACTGGACATATAAGAAATGTAACCCTGTGATACAGTAAATCAGAGTAGTCTGTAAATAGCTTCAATCAGCTCCACCTAAAGCAGCTGCATAATCAAAATCCTATAATCCAGGATATTCTGACAGGACCAAGTTTGGTTTCATAGTTACCACAGCAAAACTGGGTTTACAGGTGAACCACAATATTATGCTCCTGTAAATCATTTAATTTGCATGTGTTTACAGTTTTGGACATTGTTTTTATGATAAATAAAAGACAAGCAACAGATTTTTCCCCGGTCTGCAGCTATTTTTAACAAATCCATTCTATTTTTTTTTAACCATTTTTGCTATCATTTTTTAAAATATAATATAAGGCTTGTAATTACTTATGATTGTCATTATTATTATTATTATTATTATTATTAATTTATGCACAGTCATGTGTGAAGTTGTTATCTGAAAAACTGTGTGACGTCTGTAACAGTGACACTACACACAGAACAGTCCTTATATTGGTAAAAAGACAGATGAGCAATAGAACATCCATACGGCTGTCATGCAGATCTAAATAGTGAATATATATATAAAAAAATAAAGATGTAAAAAGTCAAGATTAAGCCATTTCAAAAATACAGACGATTTCCGATGTAATTTAAGGAAATATATTAATATATATTCGCAGAATTAGCATCAATTTAATATAATACACCTTGTTAAGCAAAGAAAAAAGTAACATGCAGTACGTAGTGATAGCAACAGGAGATTGCTCTCCAGTGCCAACTTGCTATCCATGGTAACAGCAGGTGTAAACAAAGGCAAAACACCAAGCAACTGGGTGACATCACAGTGGCAACTTCCATCTCTTCTATACAGTATATGGTTATTTTGTTCTAAACATCTGTAATAATAACTGAATCATCGAGTCGAAAGCTTAAACCAACAAATTAAACGATCCATTTAAGGTTTCAATTTATGTTTTCTTAAACCACTGATGGATGCTTGACTCCAGGCACTCTAAGAGTCACAAATCATAGCAGCTACAAACACATCTCAACTTTTAGTAGTCCCCTAAAACAGGATTTTTTTGTGTGTGTTTTTGTTGCGTCTCCTGCTTACTCTCATTATTACTGTGTTTGTAGATTGTAATTTCTCACTTTGTAGCATTATTCCTGAATGCTGCACAGGTTTTGTTCTAAAGCAGTCCTGAGAAGCTCGCAGCACCCAGATCCAAGCTGATACAGTGTACGCGGTGTTCCCGTCTGATTCAATTTACAAGGAACATGTGAGTGTCACTCGCAGGACACAAAGAAAAGTACATGAAGATAATGGCTTGAGAGTACACATGCTGTTATTTTAGTCCGAAGCTGCTCAAAATGTATCTGAAATTTTGACACAAATCACAGTGCGCACCATAAAATCTGATCCCCAATTAAAAACTTTATGAATGCTCAAATATCAATAACAGCACAAAATGCCAGCTGCACATCTGCTTTTTCTCTTGTTTAGACAGGCTCCCCCAATTCTTTCGATATTTTTTTTTAACACTAATCAAATGAGTAATTTAACTATCTGACTCTAAAAATATGATAAATATATGTCTTAAGGGAGTTGATTCATTAAACTACTTAGATATTTCGATTTAAAATAGCTATTATGGTTGCTAACATCTGGTGGTACCCATTAAAATCTTCTGTCCAGCTTTACTTATTAAAGAAAATAAGTATATATTCCCTGCTCCCCCTAAATGTTGAGATATTCCTTTAAGAAGTTTTTATTATGTGCTTCTCTGATCCTCCACATTTTTCCTTCTCATTGCTTCATACCTCTTGTGACTTGGACTGGATGACCACGGGAGCGAGCTCAGGTAAACAGCAGGGTGTTCCACAGTAAACATCGATTATGGACCCCAGAGGGCCTCAGTTGCCAAGGCTAATCTTGGCCTTTAAGCTGTGGGTCACTAAGTGTTCATTCGAGAGTGAATCATTCTTCTGTGGAAAATCAAAGTGGTTGCTGCTGCGCCGGCAGTCTGTCGTGCTGGTTTTGCAGAGTTGGTGGAGATATCACATTATGAGACCACACACACGCAGCACGCCATGCAGCAACAGGTCAGAGATGGAACTTGTTTAAACTAATACTCCAAATATCCTTTGTGACAAACAAATCCAACGGCACACTTTGAGGTGAGATTAATGGAGACCTGTGAGCGTGTGTGGAGATGCGATGGTGCCAGCAGGACTCGGCTTCCACGTTGTAAATACAAGTAGTCATCAATCCTCAGCTCCTCTTACATCCAAGGGCTGTCTGGATTTCTTTCTGGAAACAAACACATAAAGGCTTCTTTAATAAATGCTCCGTCTGTGGGTCTTTTAAAGTTTCGTGAAGGAGTTCCACTAGAGTGAAAACACTGAAACTGCAGGTGCTTTCCAAAACAACCATTCAGAGAGCAAACGATAAGAGCATTTCATCATTTGCCCTTTACTGATAAAGCTTTACATTATTAGCATAACTTAAATTGCAGTTGTTGCTTACACAAGTTCATGACTTGCCTCAGCTCCGAGGAGCGTTTTAGCTCCTCTCTTAATTCTGTTGTTTTGCTTTTATGATTTACTCATCAGATGGAGTCTTATTTTTTACGTCAGCATCATTTCCTGTTGCAACAGACGACTGCTTTCAGCCAAAATATCTCGAAATAACTCAAACTCTCAAACACCAAATCTCAGTCAGACAGTTAAAGTCCTGCTGGCAAACACAGGGGAACATTTAACCACAAAGAGACTGATGGTTTTTTTTATATTAAGAATCAGTGCACACAAAAATATAGTTAAAAAGAAATGCTGTGAGTATCGGGCTTACATGTTATCCACAGAGGAAAGAAAGTACTTACGGTGAATCTGAAAGTGTTTCATGTGCTTGGGAAAAATATGCTTCATGGTGTATTGTATTAACATTTAGGAAATATGTCAGAGTGAGTTAAAGCAGGTTTAAGGTGTGCTGATTCAAATACTTGTTAAGATTAAAGAAAGATATTAGGATATTAGTCTAATATGTACCATTTATAACCAAAGCCGACAGCAAAAACAAAGCAGTAGATCTCATTGTGAACTTATACTGGTATCTTCTGTTGTCTCTGAGTGTGGGATGCGTAATTCTTAAATACTATTTCTGAAGGGAACAGGCTTTGAGACAGCCAAGAAAATAAATATTATTTACTGACATATGCTAAATTCAAAATGTGGATAAAATAAATCTTGGTTGGGGTCAAAGTGATGTTTAACAGAAACATACAAAACACCAGATGAAACCTAAAAATATCCAAAGTGCATGGGTGCACTAAAAAGAAGATGATTTTCAAATAAGCTGAAGTTTGAAAAACAGCTTTGAGAAAATGAAAACACTCCATCATTTAATTCTGAGGTTTTACGCATCAGGATTTGATAAAAAAAAAATCATCTGGTTCTCAGTATGTCTTCAGATTTGGTAAATATAACCTCAGATGAACAACAACACGTGGCATATTAAACTGTGTCATTATTTATTTAACAAAAAGCAAGAGAAAATTCAAAAAGCACACCCCTGAGTCAGTAGCTTGCAGAACCATCTTTAGCTGCAGTAACTGTATGATTTTTGTCATTTGTCGTACCATTGTGGAGAGATGTTGGTCCAGAAATTGTCTTCTTTGCAGTGTTGCTTCTGTTCGTTGAGGTTTGCATGAATTTCAGTATTTCAGTCATGTCTTGACTTTGACTAGGCGACAGCAATGCCTGGACTCCTTGCTGCTGTGCTCGGGATCATCATCCTGTTGCATGAACCTCATATTTGACTCTAGAATACTTTGGTACACGGAGTAGTTTCTGGTTGACTCTGTGACTGCAAGGTGCTCAGGTCCTGTGGCTGCAAAACAAGCCCAAATTATCACCCCTCTACCACCGTGCTTGACAGCTGCCGTGAGGTGTTTGTGCTGATATGCTGTGTTTGGTTTTCCTTGAACATGGTGCTGTGCATATGGACATTAGTCCACTTTAGTCTCATGCGTCTAAAGGACATTGTCCCAGACGTCTTGTAGTTCATTCAGATGCAACTCTTTCAAACAAGCTACACTTTTTCAGACTTTTTCTGATTGTACTGTCATGAACTTTAACATACTAACTGAGGCCTGCAGAGTCTGAGTGTCAGTTTCTCTGAGCATTGCACAGTGTGGCCTTTGGGTGGATTTGCTGGGACATCCACTCCTGGGGAAAATGTCCGGCTGTCCTGAATGTTTTCCACTTGTGAATAAACTTTCTCGTTGTTGAATGACGCACTTCAAATTGTTTGGAACTGGCCTTCTCAGAATGACGGCACAGTCACTTTTTAAAGATCATTGCTGAGGTCGTTCCTCCTTAGCGACGTGTTAACACACCTGAATGCTGCAAACTAACAAACTGTCGAAAATTCTGCTTTTATAAAAAACGCTTGTTGATGTTCGACTGCGTTGTATTAGGAGCATCTGGCTGCTACTTCCCTTCCTAAGCTATGCAAGCAGTATGGGTGTATTTAGCTTGCTCCTGCATTTTGTCTTAGTTTTTGGTAAATAAAAAAAGGCATTTGCGATATGTCGTGCGTTGTTACTTGTCCAATGTTGCATTGACCTCTTTTTAAGACTTGCCAAAGACCAAATGATTTTTTTAATTATGTCCTGATATGTAAACCATTAGAATTGAAAGATGATGTTCTTTCTTTTTACCGTGACTGTAAAAGTTGGTTATTGGTAGCTTTGTTTGCCTCCTCCCAGAAACAGTGTTTGTTCAGTTATAACTCAGTGAGGTTTAATGCGTTTGTGCGATTGTTTCACATGTTCTCCGGGAGCTCTGGCTAAGTGTGAGGTGAAGCTGTGGCCACTCTGAGAATAATCAAAATGGGAAATTTGATTTTCCCCTGTTAATATGAAGTCGCCTGAGGGTGTGTGAATTTAATAGAACGCTTTGACCACCGCAGAGGTTAACTACTGCAGCAAGGACTTTAATATGATCTCACAGTACCCGAAATTGCATTTTCTCTGATAGGTGTGATTTTCAAAGTAGAAGGTAGAGCCACAGGTATTTTGAAAAGTGGAGTGAACAAAGTTAATAGATAAAAGTATTTTTAGTCAAGCAGCGAATGGCGTGCTCCTAGCAACTTCTGTTCACATCACTGCGTGCGTCAGCGGTGGCTGCTGAGTATGTCATCAAAGCAAATACGCAGTTAACTGCTGGTCCTATGGTCCTCATAATGCTTCATCCATTTTAATCACCGTATCATATTTACTTTCTGCACTGTCAGCTGCACTGTGAAGCTACTGAGCCATCCTGCAAAGAATTACATGTGATCAGGGATGTTTTCTCATTTGAAAAAGGCAGCGCATGCCAGCCGCTGCTGTGAGAGAAAAATGTTTTAGCAGATATTTTCTCAAAAAAACAAATGGCACTGCATGTTTAGTACGTTTCGACTTTGGTCAGAATAGTCGTTAGGGAGGTCTTGTGAAAGTTTATTTTGCACAGATTCGACCTCCCGTGCCACTCCTGACCTCTTACCCTCTCTTTACGCCTTCAGATTGCGAAGTAATGAGCAAAACTGAAATTCTTTTAATAGCAATACAGCCCTGAGGTAATTTCGCAATATAGTGTATGTACTGTACACAGCCTGCATAAATTGCAAGAATAAAACAAATCGAGATGTGTCTTTAGCCCATGCGATTCTTTTGACCTTCTCCTCCACTGCATGGGGGAATGCGATTTCTCAATCCACCTGGATCTCCTGGGCATCAGCTCATTCCGGTTAGACCTGCAGGAATGCAAGTGAATCAAGTCTGTCATCCCCAGTTATGAGTTATGTTATGATTGTATTAATGTTCTGCTCCCAGAAGATTAAAAAGTGTGCTTCAATCTTGTCTGCTGAAAACTTCCTAAAAAAACAACAAATAATGTTTTGGATTCACCCCAGCAGGAGAGCAAAACAACATGTTTTCATCAACGTTCAGACAAAGCTCAGACAAAATCCTCTCCCTTAGAGACAGGACTAGGAGTTCGGTCATTCGAGAGGGGCTCAGAGCTACTACTCATCCACAATGGCAGGAGTAGGAGTGAGGTGTTCTGGGCACGTCCTATTGGGTGGAGGTGTGAGTGTAGACGCAGGACACACTGGAGACATTATATCTCTTGGCTGGCCTGAGAAGGCCTCGGTGTTCTCCCAGATAAACTGGAGGAGGTGACTTGGGAGAGGTAGACCGAGCCCTGCATAAAAGATGAATGGGTGTTGATGGGTGTTTTCATCAATATTAGAAATTTGGAGAATGGCTTTCATTTAATGAGTGACCACTGGATACAGTACGAACAGTGTTACAGCCAGGGGCTTAATCTTATTATGTTTCTTCCTCTTTGTCTTTTGTCCATGTTATCACACCTCGGAGAGAAAACTAATCCAGGCAGCGGACACTGAGTTGTCCTGAGAGTCTGTCACCTGCAGGTGTCAAATGTAGTGTCGAGACAGGAGGCCCAAACAACCATGATGAAATGTCTCATGTACAGAACTACCCCCTTTCACACCTCCCCGCTCTGCTGTGCAGAGGACTTGTTTACCTCTCGCTCAGGTTACACTTGTGGTGAGTCTTGTGAAACCAAAGAGATGACTTGGAATTCTATGCTTTGACCCTGGTGTGAAAGAGGCTGTTCACATGATTTGTTTCTTTCTTTTCCTTCCTTCCTCTCCCTGTTCTCAGTAGTCTCTGACAGACTTTTTCTGGTAATTAGATAAAATGTAAAAATCTGCAATAACTAACGCATTTTTTAGAGAAATCCCACTATCAATACTCCAGGGTACCTCGGCTGTATGTTGTGCATGGTATCATATTTCAGCTCGCGCTCCTCAAACTGGGTTTACCACTTAGGTGTATAACCCGACCTTGAATGGTGGGAATTTGAGCCCGAGCTGACACAAAGGAAACAGAGCACATATCATTCAGAAACACAGCGGCCTCTGAGCAAAGGCTTATTACAGCATGTTTACAACATAATAAACCATCCGCCAGTGAGCGCACAGTAGCAGACAAATGAGCAGCAGATTAAACATTTTTAAGGTTCATATGACTACACCTGTAAAAACAACAATAACAGCACCTGGCAGCTACTTCACAGACCAATGAAAACAGATGGACTGCTTTGAATATATGTCAATGTGTACACGATGTACTATATCCACGGCGGCCACATCAAAAAGTCAACGGTTTTCAGGTCAAGCAGTACTCTCCGAAAGAAAGCAGTGATGTAACAATAAGCATTACACTGTCTGATATAATTGCATTAAATATGATTTGAAACTGCAGTGGGCTCAACGCTATGAAATGGGCCATTCCTCATATTCCACACCGTTGGACAACAAACTTCATGGAGCACAAGTTGAATTTTTTTGGTCAGCTTTGGCTTCATTGAGGTTTTTGGCTGCCGGGATCCAATTCCTCAACATGCTATGATTTCCTCGGATCTTATGGACCTCATTTAGACTTCTGCGGTGATGCAAATCAAGCTGAAATGGTTATTATTCTGTCGCTTAGAAACAGGGAACTCGTAAAATCAGTGCAAGAGAAATAGAAGCCTCCAGGCTGCAACTCTAATAATTGTTTGCTAAACACAAAAGTAGACAAGTAGACTAAGGCTGAGGATGGAGACGAGAGAGTCAGATGGTGTAAAATATAAGGCTAGTGGTGAAAAAGCTGTTAGTTTAGCATACGGAATGAATTTCTGGAGAAAGAGCTTTGCATTACCAGAAGCTTATTGATCTTATTAACTGGTAACCGTATTGTATCTCATTTCAGTCCACAAAAGATTTCAGCATAATGATGGCAATTTACCTTCAGCTTTTAGTCAGAGACAGATTGAATGTTTCCTGGTCTCTGTGCTGACGGCAGTATCCCCCCTGCTGTATATTAACTGTTTCCACAGATCAAAGGCTAACGGGGAACTGAGGGACAGCCAAGTTAGGTGTCTCTCCTATTCCCATCTCCAAGCTTGCAAACTGCTATGCATATTTCATAGCATATCTCATCTGCAGATGTTTGGATCTTATAATGATAAAAGCCAGTTTCAATAGTATTTGTTACTTTTATCATCATTATAGAAGATGAAAAAGCAGCTTATTTCCGCTGCTCCCTAGTTCACAGGGGGTCGCCACAGCAGGCAGCTCCACATATTTGATTTGGCAGATTTTTCCTGACACAAGACCAAAGAGGTTTATTTCTGCTAGTGAGCATAGAACCAGGGATCTGTTGCTTGTTAGGTAAATATGTACACCACTACATTATGGACCAACTTTTGTGATCTTACTTTGCTAATGCAAATGTTCATTGATGCATACGAGCTCATGTTGTTTAGAAGCCAGTGTCGCATGAAAGCTGTTGCACAGGATGAAGACCAAAGCATGAGCTTTTCCGGTAATCTAACAAGTGTAAAGACAATTGCCGACAACAGCTGCAGCGGTGAAATTAAAGGCGAGCCAGGCTAAGTAGAAGAAGACATGGCCTTGTTATACAGTCATATCTCGATTATATATCTGATAGTGAATAAAATGTCAATGAGTGCAATAAACGAAGTGTTACGGATGTTATGACTCATATGTATATATTTATATATACGACTCAGCCAGTTATTCAAATCTACTCAATCTGTTACGTTGGGTGTGCATTGAAGTATATCCTGTTGTGACCTGTGACATATCAGAGTAGTAGAAAGATTGCCACCCCATGTGGGTCCACCTTTAAAGATGTTACCGATAATAAAGTAATAAAGTCAGAAACACTAGTCATTTTTTTCCCCTCAAAACAAGTCGACAAAGAAAACACAGTGGCATTTGGTGAGTGTGCAGTACTCAAAGTACTGAAGCATCAAACGCTTTAGTGGATGATTAAAAACAGAACATCTGCTCTGAGCGAATGACACTCCCATTTTTTTTATGTTTTGCACCAGCATTCCTGAAACTAAGCGCACATACAGTGTATTTTATAGTTGTCAGACACAAACCGAACCACGTAAATTTCCCACTGAGCCCCGCAGAGAGGCAGACACTGCAATGCTGAGCTATATGAGTTTTTTCCCGAGTGGCAGTTAAAACGTTTGGAGCAACGTTATGCAAATGTTAGGTTGTAATAACCTCCTCAAAATAATTTTGATGGTACATTGGCACGTAATAGGAAGCATGGCTCAGCTTTCTTCCCTTTCCAACTGCCCTCTTAACATCTGGTCTTACTCTGTGCATCTGTGGAGAAGGTACGATTTCCCCTGCAAAAGTGCATAACACATCACAGCACTGCATCACATACCACTTGCTATGTGTTATGCTGTTACGAGTGCAGATAAAATATGGATTCAGCCTCCAGCCTGAGTTTGAAAAGTGAAGCCAATGCTTGAAATATTCTTAACCAGGATTCTTTCTAATGGCCCTTAGGGGGCAACTTTTGTGGTTATGCAATGACTGAATGATAAATTGCAATAAGAAACACATGATTTATCCTAAAACTTGAGAAATACCTCAAGCAGACCATGAAATGCAATCTGTAACAAACTAGCCTAATTAAATGAAAATCATTGCTTTTCTGTTGACCTCAGTAAACATTTGCCCAATTAGTTTATGATTCTCTAAAATCTCTGTTTACAAAGAATTAGGTTTCTCAGGTAAATTGTGAGAACAGAGTATACTTTAGAGCTTGGCTACTTTATGACTGAAACATAAGGCCCTGAGGCCAGAATCGGCCTGCCAAAGACTCCAATCCCACCCACTGGAAAATATGAAGGAAGACATAGATCTTGTACTTCTGAAGGCCTCCCCCATGGCCATTCATACTCCACTACAGTAATTAAGTAATAGATAAACAGTTAGATACACAAAAGTTGCTGGGTTTTTTTTTTTTTTTTTTTTTTTTTACTATAAACTATTTCTATTAATAGATTTCCTTCATTTCATCTCTCTGTTGTGTAGAGAAACTGAGATGTACTGTTGAAATTGCACTTATTTTGTCTTCTATGAAGATGTCTCAGGGATCCAATGTGTAGTTAAACTTCTTTACACTGACAGAAAGGGGAGTTTCACTGCTCTGGCCCACTTAAAGTCAAAGCAGCCCGCGATGTAAAAGAGTTTGACATCTCTGATTTAGGGAGTTCAGTGTTTGGTTTTGTTAGTAATTGGGCCACATTCTGTTTTTAGCCTCTTTTCCCCTAACCAAAATTAGCATCACAGTTGCTATCAAAGCATATTGAGGCTACAGCTTGATAACCAAGTGAGCTAACCAACGCTAGCACCATTCTCTCGTACAGTGATCTTTATATCTCTTCAAAACACTAAAATGGCAAATCCCAAACTCGAAGTGTGCGCGTTTGCATGAGTCTGAGATTTGGCACAAGTTGTCAACGAAGCCATGCTAGCGCAGTTCAGATTTAAAGCAAAGCCAAAGCTAGCTTTGGAAATAATGGATATAATCTAACTTTATCAATTAATTTAAGCTATATAACACTAAGCTGTTTGTTGCTGTTCACAAAAAAGATTGCTTGTTCATAGTCAAGTCAAGTGGCTTTTATTGTTCTTTCAACCATGTACAGTGGTACAGTACAGAGTGAAATGAGACAATGTTCCTCTGAGACCCTGGTGCTACATGTGACATATAACAGACACAGGACTACATAAAGTGCAGTGTGCAAAAATTGCAAAAAAACAAGACAAGACAGTGCAACACTAGACAGAACAGGACAATACAGGCACAAGACAGTGCAATGGAAATGTGCAAAATACTGAGTGTTGTGCAAAAAGTAACTTGGTGTCTGAAGGTGTGTGTGTGTGTGTTTGTGTGTATGTGTGTGATACTGCAGATAAGTGCTTGGTAGTGACATCTATGAAGGTGTGTGTGTATGTGTCATTTCAGTCACTTAGTGTTCGGGAGTCTGACGGCTTGGGAGTAAGATACTGGTAGGATTTGTGTTTGGGCCTGACAACCTGTCCCGGTCGCAGCCCCCCCCCCCAAAATCCTGAATTGGATAAGGGGACAAGAAAATGGATTTATTTTCGATTTTCCTAAGAAATTATGTTTTTGAAGCATTGACTTCTCAGAGCCCACCAGAATTAAATGCACCACAATCCCTTAATGATCAGCGAGGCCACTTGTTGCTTCAGTAGAAAAATTTATATATATTGCTTTAATGTTGTTATCTGTCTGAAATTAACAGAGGTTGCACATTAACCACATAATACCTCCACTGCAGAAACAGCATTGTACTCTTTGTTCCCTCACCTGTTTTCATTGGATAGATGTTTTCCTTTTATTATGTGTCATAGATCATAAGCTGTTGTAGAGAGAAGGGGGGGGGAAACTCATATTCCAAACATGCTTTAACAAAAAGAGTCTCTGCAGCTGTTCTCTTATGAGTTGGCACTGCAGCCAGAGAAGGAAGAAAAAAATCTCACAGTAAAATCCTGCAGATGTGTTTTTTTATATTCTTCTTATATATATGTATTTTTTGTTGTTGTTGCTTAACCACAAGTATTCGGAAAAATAACTCTCAGATTACACATTAATCGATATTGGAAGGGGTAATAAACAACAGCTCTAACAGTGAACTTGTCCACAATGTGAATGCTCCTAGGCTGTTATCCTGGATACATTCAGTGACAAGATACTCGATAACCTGCATGTTACCAGCATGCAGAAATGTTGTATGATCATGTTCATGTTCATGTAAGGTCCGGGGCATATCTGTAGCATAATCATGCATGGAATGCTTTCCGTCTAGTTACCAGCAGGCATTAGAAGCTGAGAGTGAATTTCACTGGAAACGAGAACAAGGGTGTGGCTGTCCGCAACGTAACATACAAGTGGAAATGTCCAACATGTTTCCCGCATACTGAGAACGTTCTAGAAGTCCTGTAATGCCTACTTGAGTAGTTGAATTCTCGGCAATCAAATCACAATAAATAATTAAGAAAATAAGAAAATGATAATAATTAAAGTTCATAAATAATTGTGTGTGTGTTTACTTTCAAGACAGGACTGAGGGAAGCACAATTTCTCTTAAAAAAGCAAAAGCGCTCCCTGCCCGAGTTTGTTCTGCAGCCTGAAGACAACAGGAAATAAAATCCCTCTGTATAAATATTTCCACTAATCCTGGGATAAAGATATATGAACACTATCTTATTCACAAATTCTCTTTGTTTGGCCCTACATTTTGTAAAATATGAAAATTGTTTTGATAAGTCATCTCGGTGTCAAGGCCGCACCTATAAATGTTCTGCATGTGATCGGTTGTGACTTGCTAATTCTGTCTGACCTACACTTGACGGTCCTCGGTGAACTGCAATGTGCACTTGCATTGCAAGGTCACGTGTTTGTTCGATGTGTACTTTATATATTTAGCTCATTTCCTGCTGGTCTGCTATAGTTGCCGATTCCTGCACACCTAAACAATACAACAACAACAACAACCCAAAAAAACCAATCCAATGAAAAATCCAGTCCCTCAGTCAACTGCACGCACACTCACCTGAAAAGAAATCAGATTTATGGTATTTAAGAAATCTCTAAATACTGCACCTTGTTTTCATGTCATCAATATGATAACACAAGCATTGCAATTACTTACAGAAGAAATGTCCCTGAAGGGGCACAGATGACAATGGAAATGTTTCTATAGTACACAAAAAACATGAACCCAGCCGGAGTTCCTAACAGTTTCCAACATCACAAAAGTCACAAAACAATAGTCTGTTTGTTTCCTGGAAACATTTCCATTGTTGTCAGTGCTACTTTCAGTACCTTTGTGTATTTGTTGGTCTTGTCTTGCAGCTTGGCTGTTGTCAAACAGCTGAAGATCGTTTGTCATTTGCATGTGTTTTCTTAAGCTGCAGAGCGCTGACCTCCTCCTGGCAATGTTCTATATCACTGTGGCTCTTTCACTGAGATTTAAACCAAAAGCAGAAGGGAAAACAACAAAGAAACGCTGGAACATAGTTTTGGTGTGTTTGCTGTAAATTTGGTGACTTTGTTCCAATGTCTAATACGTTATTTAAGTTTGGCGATGCAAATGGAGCACTAGTAATATGTGAATATTTAAAACAATCTTTGCTCACTTGGAGTGAAGTATACAAAACAAATAGTGTTCTGTAAAATTTTAGGACTTGTGTAGTGTGCTGCAGTAGTTCTCCTGGTGGCCTTAACAATTTTCATGCAGTTCTTTTAAAAGAGACAAAAACCTGTTGTAATGCTGGTATGTGAGTTTCAGAATGAAGTGAAATATGAGCTGCATAACCTGTGTAAATATCTTCAAAGCTCTGCGTTCCCACTGCACGTTTTTCATTGGTATTATCAGCCAACTGCAATAACTCCCATGAAGGACGGTACTTTTTCACTGACTCCACAGCGTGGAATGCGATGAACCTCTTGTGTCTTTAGAGGTCATGAGTAATTGTATCTAATTCATACATCACATCCGTATTAACTGTTAATCAATTTGTTGTTCACATGAAAGGACCCTCAGTGTCTGCGCAGCTGGAGTTCAGACTGCAACTAACAACATCAGCTCCTAAATCTTTTTAAGTCTTTATCTCCCAGCCTCATCTATATGAAATCTATCACGAGTAATATAATAATATATAAGATTTCACATCATATTGGATAATGAGCTACGTCATTTTAACGTTACTAGGACTCGATATTAAAAAACTCTAAAGCAAAATTTTCCATGTGAAGAGGAGTAAATATTTTATATGAATGAATCACTGAAGACAAACTGCTGCACGTCTGAAAGGAGGCCACCTCTCAGCTCCACACAAATAAGGGCGTGTTCATTTACACCCGGCTACTGCTCAGGGAGCTGGTACAACAAAACCGTCTCAACAATATCATGCAGGGAATACAATCCATCCTTTGAAAAGCTTTTACCATTCACTTTTTTCCCAAAGGAAGTGAATAAACTGTGCAGGTGGTGTGTTGGGTTTGAGGTGGATTCTGGAACAAAGTGCACAATGAAAAATATTCAGGTTTACACCCGATACAGTCCATTATAACACAAGTGCAAACTACAGTATCACTGGATAAGATATAAGCAGTTACTATCAACTACTTGGTGTCATATGAAACATTTTGATTAAAGTGTTACAGGTTTTACTTGATATTAATTGTAGGAATGGAATCATCTTAGAATTTTTCTTAACAAAACTCCAAATAACACGTGAACAAGTCCATAAATGTAGAACGTAATCGCACTCACCTGCTATATGATCCTTCTTGAATATTAAAATCAAAACTGCAACAGTTTTACCAAATCCACGAGAATTTCCATTGAGTGATTTTTGTTCTGTAGCCCCTCATTAGCATTTTACAGTACTGTGCGAGTCACACACACCTTACTCAGTGGATGGACCAATGTTGTGTCTACACATAACAACAATCTTAGCAAAGACCCTATTTTACATTTCTAGGCTTTTTTGTTAGACGTAAGAACCAAAGCACCATGAACTGATTCTGAACTGGTGGTATTTAAGCATGGAGTCCTTAAAATCTTGAGCTAACTTGACAAGTTTAGGACAGAAGAAAAAGTGTCAGTCTTACAGCAAATTACAATATCAATATCTACAGCAGAGGAACAGGGTCTCGAAGTTAAGAAAAAAAACTGAAAAAGAAATCCAACAAAGACCTGAAACAGAACCTGAAAGATGCATCTGGTCCTCTGGCTGATCCATCTTCTGTTCACTGAAGCCTCTGAAATGGTCTCAGTGGAAGTGTGTCTGTCAGGAAGACATCTGTATGGAAGACAAACAGGGAGAAAAGGCTGAGGTATGCCAAATTACACAAGAACTGGACTTGAAAATCAGCAGTAACAAGTCTGATGGAGTGATGAAACCAAATTTCAAAATTGAAATCATCATCAGTACATTCAGGGAAGGTCAGGAGAGAGGTACATGGTTCGGGGCTGCATTTCAGCCAGGGATGTTGGGGAACTTGTTAAAACTGATTGAAATCATGAACACAGGAAACCGCCGTCAGATTTTTATTCACCTTGCAACGTCATCTGGAAACCATCCGATTCTCAAGAGCTTCTCTTTTTAGTTTGAGAATAATCAAAATCACACTGTCAGTGCAGGAAAAGCTTAACTGAATAGAAAAACATTTAGTGAAACACTCAGTCATAGATTGGCCTCCCCAGAGCCTGGACCTCAACATTATTGAAAGCAGTGTAGGATCATGTTGACAGAGAATGAAATAAAAGGCAGCCAACATCCAAAAAAGAGCTTTGAATGTCCATCAAGAAGCCTGGAGAACAATTCCTGAAGACTACTCAAAGAAACAAGAAGAAAACTGCTTAAGAGAGCTCAGGCTGTGTTAGAGAATAAAGGTGGTCACACCAATTATTGACTTTCAAGCTTTTTAGAATTGTATAAACTCTGATTTTGTCTTTTGTGCTGTATATCAATGTGTTTTTGTGTGTTTCAATAAATTGGTGTACTCATTTCTCTGGGGGGTTTTCACAGCACTGTACCTGCAAACCGTTAACGTAATCAAGAGCCACTATTTACATTTGCTGGTGATAACTGGTTACAATCTCATGTCATAGTATCTTAGGTTTGATTTTTTTGTGTAATGCTCGATTTAATGCTTTAGTTTTGGAATTCAAATAATTAACCATTTTGTTATCTCGTCATAATGATTGTGTTTGTCTGTTCTCTGTGTGCATTCGTTTTACATGATCAATGTACGTCACGTGTACATAACATTGACATTTGTATTTGCAACAGAACTTTTTGTTATAGTCACCAGTGAATATGGAATGAAGAATAGGAAATAAAGTCTTTAAATATCAGACATGTAGCCTGACAGACAACAGGTCATTCCAGTAAACCTGAAGACGTTTTCACGTTCCCAGGACTCAAGCAAGTACTGCCAAACTGAATCTAAAAGTGTATTTTTAATGTTAAATGTTTTGTGGGTATTGGTAATTATTTCTGTATTGTATACAGGTTAGATATATATAGATATATTTATTTAAAATGTAAATTAGTTGCTATGAAGGCAGCAGTTTCGGGTAAAATGATCAGCCTGTGGGTACATTTCAATCTACAGACTAGATGTGAATCCAGTGGGGTACAATGTGTATTACAATACATGTTCTGTCCCTTTTAAAGTTAAAGGATAAACACATTTTTTGGCAATTATCACATTCCAGCATTAAGGCCTCCCATGTAAACATCACACCCACACACCCAAAGTTTACAGGTTAGGTTTCGCTGGTCTTTAACAGGTTTGTATGTAGCACATAGACACACATATACATAAATATATATTTAATATTATTCTGTTGTTAACCAAGTTTTGTCATGACTATATACAGTGGTATACATGACGATATTCAGAATAAGATAAATTAGTTCTCCGTGTCTCTGCTATACATGAGCAAAGCAAAAGAGCACCTCAGGCCTGTGCTTTAATAAGGTGTGTATTAATTTCTGGTTATCGCCCACACTGTGTATTTTGTCCTGTCTTCCTCCCTTCATCCCCAACCGATGGCGGCAGATGGCTGCCTTTCCCTTAGCCTAGTTCTGCCAGAGGTTTCTTGCTGTTAAAAGGGAGTTTTTCCTTCCCACTGTATAAAAGTGCTTGCTCATAGGAGTTGGGGTTTTGCCTGGATTGTGGGGTCTTTGCCTGGTTTATAATTGGTGGTTTCAACAGGTTGGTGGTATATAAAAAAACTAAATTGACTTTAACCAAATTATTATTAAACAGCAGACTTTTCTGTCTCCTCTACTCCTTGGCACGTAGCTGCTATGTAATCATACCTGTTACCAATCACATTCATAAAGGCTCACCCCTAATAGAATCAAAACTTTATTGACTACACGAGTTACTAGTTACAATGGTAACTTTACTTTCCCTGCTTTTGCAAGCCAAAATGGCTGCTCTGAAAAAGATGCTAGCTTTGCTTGTAGTTAAGCTAGCAAAATGGCTGAGGGGCTAAGCTTCACGTAAACAGTTTAGTACATTATTTAAAATTTTTGGATGAAAAAGACCTGACAAACATCAAAAAGCAAAATATTACACAGGAAAGGAAAGTGTCTCTCAGCTCTTGTGGGGGAAAATAAATCCTTTACTACAGCTCAGAAAGAGCAACAGCTAGCATTTAGCTAGCCTAACGGAGTCACTCTGAGGATCATTAAAGAGCTGGTTGTTAATTATATGGTGGACGAGATGTTAAAGTACAACAATACCAGTGTTTGAGAGGAACAAGTGTTACTTTTGGTTAAAGCTAAACTACTCTGAGTATTTACTTTCTCAGCAGTTATCTTGCATTTTATTGGCAGGCAGTTATATCACCCAGCTCTATAAATAAATTTAAAAAAAAAAGTTTCATAACTGCAAATTGTTCATTGTATTTTAGAGCACCTTTGGGAGCTGCCCATTAAACAAACGTCCCCTCCTCTTGTCTCTGCAGGGAGCCTAATTGTTTAAGTGAAAGACATCGTTCCTCATTCATTTTCCTCATCCAAATTTTCCTAATCGCCCTATTGTCAAGGTTTTCAAAGCAAAACTGCCGGTGAGGCACTCAGGTTCAAAACAAACTTGCACACCCTCCCTCTCCCACACACGCACACGCAACCTTACACGCACACACGGACACTCAAAAGTGCGCACACACACAGCCACACACAGATACACACACATACACCACCTCTTGTTTCTGTGCAGCCCTTCCCCCCGCCATCCTCCCGGAGGCTTTGCTGTAAAACAACAGGGGAATCAGCCATAGTGACACCATGTACTCTGGTACTTTTCCACAGATAACAGGCACTGAGAAGCAGAGTGTTGCAATCTGTGTTTATATTGACTCGGTGCATTTATTGCCTCGCATTCCATATCGTCAAGGTAGACTAAGTTCAGCTCTGGCTTCATTGAAGTTGCTTTGTTCTTTTACTGACTATAAATTGGCTACTGATCAACAAAGTTTTCCACTCAGTGGGTCACTACAAACACCTTCATTTCGACGGCGCTTGCTCTAAACAGGGCTACAAAATAATTCAAAACAATGCAAATAAATTTAAAGATAAGGACAGAAAACGACAGTTTGATAATCCCGCTGGGCAGTGTGTGCTGTTCTCAAAGTGATAGTACTCTGCATACATCGTAGTCATGTGCAAAACAAATGCCGCCAGCCTTTTTAAACATAGTTTTTAAAAATTTGTATAAGAAAATAAATATATCCATCACACAAATACAAAAGCAATATAAGTAAATATAAGATGTTTTCATTAGGTACCAGTGATAGCGCTCCTTAGGGAGTGATATCTAAGGTGTCCTATTTAAATGTTGGACATCTAGGGTCGTCTTTGGGGTCTCTAAGGCCTTTAGTAAAACAGTTTTAGATGTTTTGAGTTGAACAAGAGGTTTAAAAAGACCTCCATATTGTTTTTAAAAAAATATTCAATTGTGAAGATAATCAACCGCAGTGTGGGAAAATTTTATGCAACTGAATATTTGACCAGGGCTGTCTGCAACAACAAGCAAGCACACTGCTTGATGAAAAAGAGAAGTCTGTAGAACTTGCAGCCATTGGTGTCAAAGTGCATTTACCTGCAATCACTAAGAGATATCAAGGATTTGACCTGCATGCCAGGCGTGCCACGAGTCACGAGAAAACCTTTGTTAACTACAAACTTTAGAGAAAAATGAACATAACAATACAAACGTGACAAGCAAACAATTAACTGTGTTTATGAAATCCAAAAATTAACAGGGACTAAGCAGGCTTTTTTTGGATTTAAGTAACATTTTTCTGGAGCGATGAGTCACGCTAACAGCCATGTTAGCCACACACCATAGGCAGTTTCACAGGAGAAGGCTCTCATATTAACTATGAAACATGGTGGTGGATATATCATGGTCTGGGCTTGGTTTGAACCTGGGGGGGGGGTTCGTCAGCTTGCATTCAACTTATCTGTTATTTCTGTAGTATACAACATAACTGCTTAGAAAAAATGTAAGTTGAACATAAGCTATTACGTAGAACTTCTTACATGATAATGATAATGAACAGTGGCAAATTCACCAAGAGAAGGGTGAGGTAAAAATGCAGTCAAAGCTGCATTCAACTGCCACTGAAATGTGGGGAGATTGTAAACAGATAGCAGATGGAAGAAAACCCTCAAACATTTCAGCGAGCCAATAACAAGGAGTGGTGGACAAGATATTTCACTGAAGGGACCAGTGCTAGTTTCTGTCTCCAAAGGAGTGCTTCACTTTTTGTTCTCAGAGATAAATCTGACATTGTTGATGTTTTTGTTGAATAAATTATCAAAAAAAGCCAGTTTCTCTGGTGTCCATTGTTGTGCCCTTTCTCTCAGGCACAGTTTCAACAATTCCCATGAGACGCCCTTATTTTTCCACATGACTGTAATGCACAGAGGGGGGAAAGGTCATCATCTTTATTTACAATCCTTTTAACCACTTACAACTGAGGATGCATTTTTGGCTTAGCTCAACAAAGCCACCATTCATGAATCCCCTCCAAGCGTTTAATTCGAGGTTGGACCACGAGGAACACGAGTCACTGTCCTCGAATGACCCGAGTCCAACGACATGTTCCAAATAACGGGATTTATATTTTTGTCGGTGTTGAAGAACATTGCGAAATTGGCCTGTTTGCAGTCGCTCTCAGGAACTCTTTGTGCAGCGTTGCCTCTAAATGGATCTCAATGTTAATGATTTGTTACAGTTAATTAACTTGGGTGATGTAACATATGTTGCCTTGTTTGTAAATTCATTACCGATCCTATGCTCAAGTGAACTGAGATGGAACAGCAATGCTCTGAATTCCTTTCAATGCTCAAATTATCTGTGCACCTGTAAACAACAACAAAAAGCTCCAGCTTTGGCCAAAATAAAACGAGGTCGGGCCCAGTTACAAAAAAACGAAACAAAAAAAACAATCAGTGTGAAATAATAGCAAAATTAAGCTGGGACTTTTTAAAAATTCTGTCACCAGCACAGAGAAACTCGACGGGCTAATAAGAGTAGAGGCATGTGTCCTTCTGTGGCTTCTCTGGGGCTGAGCCAGGCCGTGGAAACCACAGATATGAGAATCTTGAAGGGGAGGGTTAATGTCTGAGCAAACTGTACTTTCCTCTTCTTATTCTAAAGTGACACTTAAGGCACATCAGAAGATATGCAGATAAAATCTCCTCTTAAAAGCCGACAGAAACGGACAAAATATTGCCAATCTGATTCCAAGTCAGTCTCCAAAGTTTGTTTCTTCTCACTGCTGCATCAGGTGGTTTTATCATTCAAAAATTATATGCATGCCAGAGCGCTGCCTGCTCAAATCAGGCTCTTTTATTTTTATTTTTTGCTTTATTTAAATAAAAAGAAAAGGACTAAAATTATTAATCCTCCTTCTAAAGTTGGATGAATGTTTTTTAGGTGCTTCACTGACTCTTCACTGTCTTGTTTATTTTCACATGAAACTATCAGCCACTCTTTTTGAATTTATTACCAGAGAGTACAAATTTACAGGATACTCCCAGAAAAATATGACCTGTTCTGTAAACTGCTGGCTTCTCCTTATCTTTACGGGACAACACATTATTGGCAGCTTGGCCCAGTTCACTCAGTGCACCTGGGTCTCTTGAAGTTCAGTCATTTTTACGCATACCACCGGCACTTTAAATATATACTTGTCAGTAAGTCTCTGCAGAGTGCATGAAAACAGCTCAAAGGTCACTGTGCTTGGACTTTATGTGTTCAGCGTTGCATGGGTTGTTTGCAGCGTGAGCTTCGAGAGCTGCTGGAAAGTAGCATTAAGATTTGTGCTTTTCTTGTAAAAGTCAAGAATTTCTATGCCTCTTTGCTTCACCGTAGACAAATTTAACAACAAATTTGATCATTTTGAGTGTGTTTTTTTGTTTTGTTTTTTTACAAACCACAAAACCACCAATAAAAAAAAGGCTCAGTGTGTTGCAGACACTGATCTTGCAAGATTTAGTTCACTTGTGCATGCAACAGCCCAAATTCAAGTGCACATGGTTGGTTCAACAGAAGTGAATGCTTCCCTCTAGCCCCGCATGTCAGAGTCAGAGTCAGAGTCATATTTTATTGACGTGACCCTTGATCCCTGGCAGGCAACCATGTGCCTGGATCATGTTTGGGGACAGGCATGTTGATATCCTTCTGCATCTAGGCCCCGGGTCAGTGGAGTTCACGTAGATGGGCGGGGAGGGGTGCTTGTTAGCGCACAGCCTCTTTAACCCGTCAAGCAGGGGAGAAGAACAGCAACAAATTTGCTGGCTGACTGGCTAAACCTGTGAAGTTGTGTTCATGACGTGCACGACATTCTTTAGTTGGACCCTGAGGAGAAACTGAGAAAGCAGTCAGTTTGAATATTGTTTCCCACTGCATTCAACAAACTCACGTAATCAGAAACGTGTTTCTTAACCAACTGATAACGTGCTGATATCAGTTTATGTGTCATAATCATTACTACTCAGCCATTGAGAACAGTTACATATCTTCTGCGGTTCAGAGGAGACATTAATAACGTTTCAGAAAGCAAGCACACTGATACTAATACTGATGTCATCGGACACGGCTCTGAGGATACAAATTTAAAGACGAAAGCTTTTGTTACTAACTCTGAAAGATGTGGACATGGACGCTGCACCTGACATAAGCTGACTAATCGTTTCTGTGCATCCTCTTCTTGCCTGCAAGTAAACAACCGAACCAGGAAATCCGATGTCTTTTTTTTGTTTGTTTTTTTTCTCCTGCCAACGCGAGTGACTGAACAGAGTTTGGTCTGTCATTCAGAACAGAAAACGTTGCTTCATTCAAAGGATGTGAAGATGAACAACCCACAGAAACTTGCACCTAAAGATAACCACTGGGGGAAAAACATCGACAGTGAAAACAACTAGAAATAGAGCACTTTGTTGCCATAGCCACCTGATGAGCTTTAATTTAGTAACACTAAACTGCAGAGCAGAGACTGAAAAAAAAAATCAGTCTGACAATTTATTGTTTCTATTTTGCATTGTTAGTTGTGTTTTCGAAGCATTTTTCATTTAACAATATAAGATTGTTTATTTTCTTTTAATGTAACTAAATATAACCAATCAGTTACAATGTACTACATGTAAAATGTGGCTTTGATGATGTTTTCTGTACCATTTACTTTGGATTTGCTGGCAGCTAGTTTATCAAGCTGAAGTGTTTTAAATACCTATGCAAACAGAGCAGTGGTGACACTGGACATACGGTAAAAGTGACTGAAGGTGTGGATAATAAAAGTGGATTATGGCCATTCTGGGAAGCACTATTTCCTAATAGTGAGAAGGTCCTTTGTTTGAATCCACCAGCTAGCCTTCCCTCTCTGTGCAGGGTTTGCATGTATCTCCTGTTGTTGCAAGTGCAGAGAGAACCTGTGCGGGTTCTCTCTGTACTTCTGGCTTCCTCCCACATGCATGTTAGATTAATTGATGATTCTGAACTGACAGTAACTGTGAATGGCTGTCTGGCTCTCTGTTGTAACCCTGTGACAGACTTGTGACCTGTGTAGGGTTGATGGTGTTTTCATTCAAGAAGGAATGAGTACAACTCAAAGATCATGCACTATGTTATTTATATAATATCCTTCTCCCTACATCCCAGATGAAGTTTAATGCTCAGAGAGAAAGGCGATATTTGTTGGTGTGAACAGGTTAGAGAGCAGATTATTGTGTACACATAATCCCGAGCTCTCACTAATTAGTAAAATATCTCTGCACCTAAAGGAGGACAAAAATAATAACAAATATCTGGTACAAGGAAGCAGATAATGAGTTGCAGATTGCTCTGAGTTAATCAGGGGTGAGCCATTAGTGAACTGCACGTGCATCTAGGAACATGCCATAAACTTTACGGCAGTCTGTTCATAATTTTCATACCCTGACATTACTATCTTCAGACTTTCAAAACAGTTCAGGACCTATTCAGGAACTTTTTGTTGCACAATAATTATCAATTAGTTCAAGATCTGTTGACTCATCAATTAGTCCCCCGGGTGTTCTGAGTGTAAACCAGATTAAAATGCAGCTGCTGATGGTGAGACAGGAAGTGGTTGGAACACAGACGAGTGTATCTCAGCCTTGTGGCGAGTTGAGGGCTGTACACATGCACATGCATCGCTTTAGATAGCCCATGTGTGACACTAAAGTAGGCCTTTATAGTAGACAGTGTTTGTGCGATTCTTCACACAAAGTTTGTGTGTGATGTGAGATCGCGTTTTGGTTGTGATCTGTGACACATAAACAAATGATCAGTATAACTTTTCTATTAGATCAAAAGAAAATGCTTCAGTTTGAAGTGATCTTAATCGAGTTTAACCAGCGGTGGAAAGGCGTTTTTAATGCAAGCCAAGTGTGAAATGAAACCCACGTGTTAAAAACAACAGCAAAACAAACAAACAAACAAACAACAAACAAACAAGTAAGCCGCTATTAGTGTTATTTGGGTGTAAGATGACATCTAAACTCTTCTTAGGCGTATGGGAGGGTTTTAGAGCTACAGCAGGCGCTCATGTTCCCCTCGGTATTTATAACTCGGTCAGCTGACCTTGCACTTGGACCGATCCACTTCGCGGGGGATGCGAAGTCAGACGGGAAATAAAAAACACATTAAAATTGCGATTTTTGACACGGGCTTTAATAACCCCACAGCTGTGTTTTAATCCCGGCGTTTATTGATCAAATGTCGGTTACTCCCCGCAGAGCTGCCGGCACACGGCTGAAAGGCCGCCGGCGGCGGAGAGCAGCTCCTCCGCTGCTCGCAGGATGGTACGGCCCTCTGTTGAAATTCCGAGAATTGAGCAGCTCTGTTTCTTAGAACTGGATTCTCAGAACTGGATTCTCAGAACTGGTGATGCACAGAGTTTCGAGGAAACTTTTACAAGGTGACTTTTTTTCCCTTCCTATTTTCTCAGCATTACCCTCAGAAGTGTAGAGAAGTAGCAGATGCTCGCGTGGCTTCCTCGCCTCTCTGTCTTTCTTTCTCCTTTTCTTTCTGGGCCACTTATTTTCATTATTGCGAAGGTTTTATGGTTCCTTTAGCCAGGAGTGAAGTAAAAGATTTGAGCCGTAGTAGCTGTTCAGATGGGATAGATAGTACTTTTATGTGTTTATTCTCGCTCAGGAGGCCTGTTTGTCTTATTGTATTATTATTTTTTATTATTTTTAAAAAGCTGTTCAGTTGATACCACCCTTTGACATGATCGAGGTTACATATCAACCGGGAAACAGTGGCGCAACAGGACCGGTCGGACTGGTTCTGTCAACAACTAAATTTCCTCTGCGTATTTCTTTTGTCGACACTATTTTCACTTGTTTAATTGTGCCCTTCAAACTGAACCGACTACTTTTTTGATCTTTGATTCGTAAACCATCACTTCTAACTCCGCAATCGGTGTTTAAAGACTATGAAAACATATTACGAAACTTCGCGACAGCCCTTCGGACATGACAGCTGAGTAGTATTTCCATACTTGACAGGGCTTGTGCCGACCTGCTCGGCTTTAACGCACAGCAGCGAGATTACTCAGCCGCCACTCCTTGAAATCACATCCTACGAAATCTTGCCGCCTCGGTTTAGTCTAAAACTGCGAAGGTTTAGAAACAACTCTTTGGGTGGGGTGAGGGGGAGTGAATGTTAATGGGTTAAAGGAGATGAGTTGCAGTTAAATCGGGGAACAGGAAACCTCTCTGTGCGCGCTGGCAACCTAATCTGAGCAGCCGGGACGGAATGTGCTCAACGTCAAACGCGCTCACAAACTGTGGGCTGCCAGCAGATAGTTTGCTGTGTTTGTCCACACGCTGTGCCGCTGCAGCGGAAAGACGAGACATTTCGAGTTAAACACTGGTGACATGGACACACTAAGTCACCGGTTTTAAGGTTTTATGTTTGCGCTTTATTGCCCGCGGTCAAGATTTGTTGCCACTTGGCAGAGGCTTGTGTAGACATTGACCCAGTGAAGCAGTGCAGCTGTTTTCCATAATATGTTGAAATGCTGATTAGAGGTTGTACTCTGTAATATCACCGTCATATAGGCTCAATTATTGTCAGAGCAGGGCTGTAAAGGTTTAGTGAGCCTCCCTTGTTTGCGTTTCTCTCTGCAATGGCGCCCCCTGTTGTCTTAACGTTGTCACTTGTTTTGGTTTGAAGTTTGTTTTGACGCTACGTGGCTCATACTGAACAGCAGCAGCAGCATGTTTTGAATCAGTTAAAATTTTCTGTCACTCCAGGTTTTTATTCGTGCAATAATTAAAATGTTCACACAAATAAAATCGTGTAACCTTATTTTCACTTTGTTTGTTTGTTTTTTCTTCCTACATTCAGCCCACTGTGGGTCAGTTGTAGAGTTTTCCATATTGATCAAACTGTTTATAACTTTTGCACAGGTTATGACAGCATGGCCACGACTGCAGACGACTGCATTCAGTTCACACGCCATGCAGGCGACGTCCTGCTCAACTTCAACCGCCTGCGCAGCAGGAACATCCTCACCGATGTGTCCATACAGGTGGACGGACAGCTTTTCCGAGCTCACAAGGCCATCCTGGTGGCTTGCAGGTATACACTGTCAATAGATCTGACTCGAGTTCACCAACACGAGACTATATATGTAACTACTATGCAATTATTTATAGTGAATAAATCAGGATTGGGATATTTAGTTTCATACCTCATACCAAACGGTTTGTGTAAACGCTAACCTTCATGATAACCATCTCTCTTTCTGTTTTACAGCGGCTTCTTTTATTCCGTGTTCATGGATCCTGAGAATGCGAGCCTCAGTGCCATCAGCTTAGACCCCAAAGTAGACCCCAAGGCTTTCTCCATCCTTCTCGATTTCATGTACACATCCTGTCTGAACCTTAACGACACTGTGGTCGTGACCACCCTGAATACAGCCATCTACCTCCAGATGGAACACGTGGCCAACACTTGCCACAGATTCATGAAGTCCAGGTAAAAACTAAAAAAAATTAAAGAAAAGAAAATGTATTGTCTTGGGAAAAAAACTGAAGGGATCTGACTTTGAGATGAATGTGTTTTTACAGGAGCGTGCAGAGTGAAGAGGTACAGAGGAACTCATTACATCTGGCTGAAGAAATCTCTGCTTTAAGGCCAGAGTATATAAACAACTGTACACCAAACATGCCCCCTCCTCAGGAGTCCAGAGGCTACATCCCCAGTGTTTTCAGGGGGATCAACACCTCTGGCTCCTATCACGTCTATGGTGACGTCTGTATCGCTGCTGAGAAATTAGAAGGTTCTCCGAACATTAGATGCTCACTGGTACCCACCACCAACATGGCTCACAATGAGTCCAGTGCCATTATCTCCCACTCACTACCATCCCATGTCGGTTACCTCCCCAGTATCATCCGCCCGGCAGTAGCTCACAGTAGCTTTCAAGGACCTGTTCCTCCAATGGAGGAAGACAGCATTCAGCACCCACAAACCAGCTGTGTAAGAACGTCCCCAGGCTTCAGCAAAGGGGTCATTTGCAGCCCCCAAAGCCCCCTTAGATCTGACTGCCAGCCAAACTCACCCACTGAATCGAGCAGCAGCAGAAATGCAAGCATGAGCCTCAAGCGGCCATCAGACTGCCCCAAAGATATGAAGGCCCGCAACTGGAAGAAGTACAAGTTCATCGTTATGAACCAGACTTCTGATGAGAATGAAAAGGAGGCTCAAGGAAACAACGCTAATGCTACCGGTGCTGTGTCCCCTACACCAAGCCCCGGCAAGAGCAGTGAGGCAGGAGGACACAGCGATGCCCAGGCAGAAGAAGGAGCCGGTGACCATCAAGAAGAAAGTCCCAGATCTCAGAGTGTGGACAGCACAACCTGCAGCAGTGTCAGGTAAAAGTGCAACTCACAGACAGATCTAATATGAAACCAGCGCTTTAAGACGTTAAGGAGGTTAAAGTAACTTCATACTAACGGTGCTCGTCTTCCTCGTTGCAGCAACAACAGATGCTCCACATGTGGCTGCGACAGCCCTCAGTGTATGGAAGCAGGCCACCTGTCTCCTGACTCATACAGCAAAGATGACTCCACCAAGCTACACTCAGATTATTCCACCTCCAGCTGTGGTAAGAGGAACGCACAAATATTACACTGTTAGCTTATCTTTAAGCTCTAAGAAGCCATTTGATCTGATTTTGTGTCATTGTTAGTCAAATTTTCATTTATTTCTACTTCTTTTTGCAGAAAACAACACTTACATCTGCAACGGGTGCGACTCAAAGTTCTCAGACGAAGATTCTCTCAAAGAGCACATGGCCCAGGTCCACAGCGACAAGCCATACAAGTGTGACTGCTGCCAGGCTGCCTTCCGCTACAAGGGCAACCTGGCCAGCCATAAGACTGTTCACACAGGTAAGAGTCACTGGAGGCTCTGCCTCATTTTCAGAAGTCTCTAAAGTTAATCCAAGGAATGGAGTTGTTGTATTCACCTGCTTTTCTTAACCTCCAGGTGCAAAGCCGTACCACTGCAACATCTGTGGAGCTCAGTTTAACCGGCCAGCCAATCTCAAGACTCATACTCGTATCCACTCTGGAGAAAAGCCATACAAGTGCGAAACGTGTGGGTCCCGATTCGTCCAGGTGAGGAGAAGACCCCCCCCCTAAAAAACCTTCTCATCTTTAGGAAAAATTTCAAGTGTAGCCTCATTATTAACATTAGTCATTTTCTCCCGCAGGTGGCCCACCTTCGTGCACATGTGTTAATTCACACGGGGGAGAAACCGTACCCTTGTGAGATCTGTGGAACGCACTTCCGTCACCTTCAGACGCTCAAGAGCCACATGCGCATTCATACCGGAGAGAAGCCTTATCATGTAAGCTTCCTAGTCACCCTCCCCTCTTTATCCACCGTGTCTGCTGGCTAAAAAGAGAGTAATCCCATCATGCTGGTGATCCATATGCCTGTCGGTAGTTATAATTCCTGACTGGTAATCCTGGAAATAGCTAACTGATCTGAGCTGTCCATTTATAAACAGGGATTCTAAATAATGCTTTTATTTCTCCTTCACTTTAGTGTGAAAAATGTGACCTCCACTTCAGACACAAGAGTCAGCTGAGGCTTCACCTGCGACAGAAGCACGGGGCCGTCACTAACACCAAGGCTCAGTATCGCAGGTCTCCCGGCAACATCATTACAGGCCTGGTGAACGCCTGCTGAGCGTGCTGCAGACATTCATTTTTTTTCCCCCTCCCAACTTTTTTTGTTTTCACCAGCCAGCATGCTGTCAAAAGATTCTATTTTTTTCTAAACACAACCAGAAATTTGTGTTGCCCTTTACGTATTTGTACGTGATGCACATACTTTATGTAAGTTCTTTGTGAATGTTTAACGACAGAATGTACTTTTTTTTTTTCTTTTTTTTTTTTTGTAATGTGAGTTTGAAATTTTTTCTTTGGCAAATCACTCAACACAATGTCTGAATTGAAGGACAGCCCTCCTTTTCGTACGCATTGAGAATCACTGTTACACTTGTGCTTCAGCTGTAGATATGACTTCGCCCATTAATGTGGTCTTTTGCAGTCTTACGCCGTTTCCCAAGGCTTGCCTGTAAATAAGATAATATATATATTTTAAGATTGCCATCTGCTGGCAGAGTACGAATATATTTACATTTTTCTTCATGCAGTAAGCTTTACTGACTGTCAGTAACACCAGGAATTGTTGTTTTGTTGTGTCATAGGTTGTGGTACTTATTGCAATAAGCATAGATTGTCAGTCATTTAAGCAAATATTTTTATTGTATTGTACAGTTTTCCCTTCTTCAGTCATTTCTGGGTTAATGTTGTTGTTTTGCACATGCACATGATGCTGTAATTCATATATTTTCTTACTTTTATTCACGTATTTCTACTTAAAATGTTGAAAAAGCTTGTTAAAATCAGTTCTCAGCACTTGTATTCTTATTTATATATATTTTTTTATTTTTCTTGGCTGAATTCTTTTACATTTGGTGCTGCATTGATCCGTTTTTCTCAGCAGGATCATTAAACTTTGATAATCTTTTTACCTTGTGTGTCATAGTTCAATCGGACTAACCAGTTGAATCATTAGTGCCTTACAGTCACACGTTTCTGCTAGCTGCTTTCTCTGACTGCCCATTAAGGCATTTTACTGTCAACAATACGACTGCTGCAGTGAACTGCTTCTGTGATGCATTTCCCGTTTCGCATTTGGTACTTTGCCCTGTTATTATGTGAAAGCATGTCAAGGTACTGTTTTTTTGAAAGCTTCTGTTCTGTAATGTGTAGCTCTTTAAATGCAGACACCAGGCCTCAAGCTAAAACACTCAGGAATATTAGTAATATGTAAGCAAATGTCTGTAACTACAGATTTTGTGTATATATATGTATATATATATATATATATATATGTATATATTACAAATACAAAAATAAAATGTTTATTATATAGCACACAACGCAGCACTTGTTTTCATTATTTTTAAGAAACATGATTCGAGCAATGAGTCATCCCAGCATTTAAAATTCATAACTGAATATTGTAGACATATGGGAAATGTAGAGTATATATCAAACCTCATCTCTGGCTCTCAATTAGTCTTTGTTTTCAGTTTATATTTGTGTAAAAAAAAATTAGTGATAGAGGGAATCAGTTCCTATGAAGACCAACAAAGCTACGGCTAAATGAAATGCTGAAATATGTATGTACATTTGAAGGTACATATTCTTCTTACTGACAGAGACGCACACACTTTGATTACTACATCAGTTCAGTAAAAGGTAAACAATTAAAAAACAAAGCTGCAGAAATATCACAGAACAAACGCTGCCAGCACCCTTTTCTATATTTTTACCCAATTAGTGAAATTCCAAACAATCACACAAACTAGTTTCTTTTTTATTTTATTTATTTATTTTTATTTACTACATCAGCTTTTCTTTATAACATATTAAAACAGACATATTATGGAAACTGCATTTTACTTTCTTGAGGGATCTGAGGAATTAGATACGTAGTTAAACTTCCTCACACTGAATGAAAGGGGAACAATTTAGATATAGTCTTTTTATATATAGGTTGTTAGATGATAGTCTTACTGGTCAAGCCTGGCCTCAAACTGAGCTGTATGCTGCTCATTTAAAATGACTTTAACAGCGTTCAACCGAGCATATACTGTGGTGTTTGGCGCCACCTGCTGGTTTATTAGGATGGAAACGAGGAGCTGTGGCTTGTCTAGAAACTACATCCAGTCAGATACATACACTGTTGGACAATGACACAATTTTATTTTATTTTTAAGTTTTGCATCTGTTCACCGTCACAAAGGTGGCATATAATTTTAAATAAAAGTGTAGACTTGCATCTTTAATTCAAGGGGTCTAATACAATTGCATTAACAGGAATTACAGCCACATTCAAAGGCTTAAAAATAACTGGAGGTGCAGTTTCCTGGCCTGGTGAGGCCAGTTTCATGATAATTCCATGCATTTGGTATCTTTTCAGTGAAACTCACAATATGATGAATGTCGAAAAGAAATGTTGATTAAAGTGAAGGACGCTGTAATTGGGCGTATTTAACCAAGTCAAGAACACTCTTCAGGAGATGAGTGTATCATTGTTGAGGTCTACAATCACGAGGAACCTTCACGGATGTAAATACAGAGGGTTTACAGCAAGGCAGAAACTACTGGTTACACTCAAGAACAAGAAAGCCAGATTAGAGTTTTCCAGAAAACATCCGAGAATCTTTGGACAGATGAAACCAAGATGAACGTACCAGAATGATGGAAAGAGAGAAGTATGGAGAAGGGGACAAACGGCTCATCTGATCTAAAGCTCACCTCATTATATGTGGAGGCAGTATTATGACATGCGCATGAATGGCTGCCAGTGGAACCGGCTCACTAGTGTTTATGACGATGTGACTGCTGATAGAAGCAGCAGGATGAAGTACGCAGTGTTCAGGGCTATACTCTCTGCGCAGATTCAGACACATATTGTACAGACAACACTACTGTATGAGCTGCCAGGGACCGTTTTGGTTCATTCTTTCAAACTCACCAGGTAGCGTTTGAAATGGATGATGACTCAAAAGCATTCTGCCAAAGTAACTCCAAGAGTTTCTCAAGGTAAAGAAATTAGATATTCTTCAATGGTCAAGTCAGTCACCTGATTTTTAACCCAGCAGAGGATGTTTTTCACTTATTAAGGACAAACTCGCAATCAAGCAGTAACTGAAGGCGGCTGCAGTAAAGGCCTTAGAGAGTGTCTCAAGGGAAAAACATATTTATCTATTTGTTCTACATTATTTTCATCCAAGTACTAAAAACAATTCTTGTATTTAAAACTATGTGCATTACTTTTAACCCTCTGAAAATACAAGACTGTATAAAATGGTTGCAATTCCTAAACAATTAAAAAAAAAAAAAAACATCTGAAAAGCTGAAACACGGCGTTTCAGTCACATATTGATTGGTTTTAAAATCCACTGCAGTGTCGACAGAGGTAACACAAAAGAGACTGCACTTTAAAAAAAACCTTAAAAGCGGACACAGCGCATATTTAACTTCACCTAATCTTCATTTTCACTATCACTAATCCCAGCTCGCATAGGCGAGATGATGTGCGTTCTGAAATAATAATGTGGGCATTCATCGTCAAATTGAAGCTTATCGCAGGAACATGTAGCAGATACTGACACGCTGCACAAAAGCAAGTGTTCATGCTGTAGTGCTGTCCAGTAAACAGGAGATGGATGTTGGATTCATTTTATTTGGATGGCAGAGAGGCTATATGCGGTTCAGTACAGACTTAACTCCTTCCTTGTCATCAGATCAAACATTTTTATCAAAAGCGAGATGGCTTCTACCAATGACCCTGAAAACATTGGTAATACGTACAGTTTTTCTTAGACTTTCAGTGCTGCGAGTGCCTTTGACAAAAGAAGTGGGTCTCCAAGCTGAGGCCTCAGACAATGAGGAAAGACTAAACCGTGAGCTCTTCTGAATAATAACTAGTTCATCACAAGTAGCCGCTTGGCATTGCTACCTCCACATTCATACACATTTGACATACTCACAAATAAACAGTACAGCGTTTACAAAAGACACGAAGTCAAAATTAACCAAATGTAAAAAGTCATATGAATGAACATATAAACTTATTATAGTGTAAATGCAGTTGATAAAAATAAAAATAAAAGATAAATGAATGTCGTTGGCAGATGGCGAAACTCAACCCTCTTTGTCTAGGATGGCTTTCACATCAGCGAACACCTGGAAGAGACAAAAAAGCAGCGTGTTAGAAAGCCTGAACTACTGGAAGAGCTGCAGGTGAATCTTATCTCGCCGTCCGTGGCTATGTAGTACTGTTACTGTGACAGACATGCCAGGTAAACCCAGGACAAATTGGTAGTCTGTCAAAGGCCTAATGTATATGCAAATAATTATCAATTATCAATATCAATTTAGCTATTAAAAAAACTAAAAATAATCTCTGAAAATCTCTGATGAGTGTGACTCAGATTTGGGTTTGTAGCATGAGAAATAATAAATAACTTGCTCCAGCATTTTTTTTTTCCTTCTTCCACTTTTAAAAGTGGAAAACGGTCATTTTGTGCACATGGACATGAATCAGTACACATGAGACTGGAAAGCCTTAAAGTCGTGTTTGGGTACACCAAAGTACTGTTTGGAAATTTGTGTGGGTGCATGAAAAAAAGTGTAAGATTTGTGACTAAGGAAATGAATTAGTAGAGTAAAGGTCATGACTATTTCATGAACTGCTGTGAGACCGTGCTAAATGTTAACGACAGGAGAATAGAAAACGCCGGGATGAAAGATTCCTCCTCTGAAAAGTTGAGTGAGAAGTGATGAGATAAGCTCTCATCACCAGCGATGATTTACTCTGGGCAACTTTGGGCCCAATGTGAAACTGCAGAACAGGCCTTAGACTTATCTAAAAATAGGGATGCAGAGGTGCACGAGGAGACTGGTGGATTTACTGAACATCACAACCACCATATGATGTCAGCCTTGGCACGAAAACCTGTCGAAATACCTATTTGTCCAAACGACCAGTTCCCCAACAATCCCAACAGCATTCAATCTAAAATGTGAATGATGACAAATTGAAAACATCCTGGGTGCATGATGGGAGACAGAATCAGGCCTTATTTGCCTTAACTGGCCTCTATGGGAGGCATTCTTGAATGTTTTCCTGCAGTTGACGCCGTTTACTCACCTCATCCACTGAACGAGAAGCGTCTATAGTGCGCACCTTGCCTTGTTTCTCATACAGCTCAATGATTGGTCGTGTAGACTGCAGGTAGGTTTGGATTCTACAACGAAGAAAAATATGGCATGTTATCGGGGTCAGATGACACAAGGGACTCCAAGGAGACATAAATTAGGTCAAAAACATTTGTGCAGGTATCCACCAGTAAGTTAAATGGGGCAGACAAATCTATAATGATCAGACATGCTTGTTTTTCCTATAGAGGGAAAAAATGAACACAGGAAATGGAGGACTCAGTGGTATATTATTAAATTTAAACACATTACAGGTCTGACTCCAGATATTATTTCCTCGTAGAGGACTGCACCTTTTCTCCAGGCTCTCCCTGTTGTCATCTGTGCGTCCACTGCTCTTTCCTCTTTCTAGACATCTGTTGATGCAAACCTGTAGACAGAAGAATTCAAATCAGTGCAAAATAACTCACAAAACATCAGCTCAGCACAGCAGAACCACATTTCCACCAAAAGTACTTTTAAGAACTTTTAAATCTAAAAGCCTAAGATGATTTGTCAGATGTATGAAAATGCTCTTTTTACACTTTAGTTTTGTGGGTGACTACACAACAATTTGACATCACTCTACTCCAGCAGGTGGTAGCAATACAGAAGATGAGAATGAAGCAAATAAATGTTAAATGATTTCTCTGTATCCTCATTTAAACAGCAATCCCTGCTGTGAAATGGACAATAAAAGGGGTTCCATGACTTACCTCATTGCTGCAGTCAAAGAAAAGCACAAATTTAACATCAGCTTTTCCATCCATGACACGATTCCACCCCTGAAGGTTGTCCTCGTTTCGGGGGAAACCATCGATGAGAAACCGGAACTTATTCTCATTTTCCTTCATCGTCGCTTCCATGGCCTAACAAAACGGGAAAAACAAACAGGAAGTGTTTTGCATTTGAGATGTTTTTTTTCAAAGTGTGCTGAGGTTTGCACCTGTAACAGTCCGTATCATGATACTGACATATTTAAGATAAAAATTACAGTCTCTCAGTGCAGCAAACAGGCCACAGTCATCGAAAAAAGTGATGCTGAAATACTCAAACTCTAGCAGAAGGAAGCCTGTGATGTATCTAATATACAACTTAAAAGACATTTTTTTGTCTCTTTAGTTTAGAAACACAAAGCATTATAACTTGAATAATAAACAGAAAGAAATCATTCACATTACATTCAAATGAATAAAATGTCAGAATCAAATTCGGGGTTTTGGAGAAAAATGTAAAGATTAAAAGTTAAAACTCAGTTTTGTAGAATTTTTTTGTTTGAAGAAATAGTGTAAAAGTGTAATTGAAAACAGGTCTGACCTGCAACCGACACAAACACACAGGATATTCTTTCTAGGCGAACCAGATTTACAACCTGTATTCAATACGCACCTTCCTGAGTAAGTTGATGGTGATCTCCACTGGGACGATTTTGCCCTCTTTGATGTAGTTGGCAATGAGCTGTCCAAACTCTGACCCTTCTCTGGCCCGCTCTTCCCTGAGTAAATCCCCAGCTGACAAATGGGTGTAGCCATAACTCTGAGAAACACACACATTTCTAAATTGAATCAAGTAACGGTGATGAGAATGGAAAACAATTTTCCAGGTGTGTACATTTCTGTGAACACCAGGCCAGCCTTTACAGACAGGATAAATCTTTCTAACTCGCAGGCTGAGCAGAAAAAAAAAAAGGCAGTCCTGAATGAAAGCACTGAATGAAAGGAGCCTCTATGCCTCTAGCTGCCACACAGGCCCGATCGCTGCACTTGAAGCATGGCAGCCAACACCCAGTAACATCCGTGAACAAGGGTAGCTATAAAGTCTCTCTCTCAAAGAAGCTCTGTCTGCCAAACACACATCAAAGAATCCACGGCGGCCCCCAGTAGAGCTGCAGCTTCAGGAGCTTCAGACAAACATCAAAGCAGCAGCCTCATTACGAGTCCTGGCTTTGCTTTGCTGACTTTCAGGATGATCTGATGAAATAAATAAAATAACTTCTTTGTTCTGGCCCGACTGAGCAAATAAATTATGGGTTAAAGAAAACTTCCTGTAATATACAACAGCCTCTTTCCCCCCCATACTTTGATTCTTTTAAAAAAATGTTTTCTTACTACATTACTGACAACAGATATTACTGACATGCGTTGACGTGTGCCTTGCCTTATCAGCAGGATGGGGGTGATTAGTTCCTTGTCCAATACCTGTCTGTGTCTATGTCATTATTTGTTTCTGATCGTTCAAAGTCAAGGCTAGTGTGGCCAAGTGCACTCCAGACTCGCACTGACATTATATAACCCCATCTGCACAGATAAGTTCCCGATAAGGTGATAGCACTGAAGAAAAGTCAATACACTAGCTCCTGTTTGTTCTATGTGAACAGGTATTACTTAGCCCATTCATCCGGTCGTGGGACTCCACAAACACTTTATCTTTTGCTGCTCTCACTCATTTGTGAAGAATTATTGTCATCGAGACTCTTTGAAGAAATAAATCCATTAAAATATAGCTCCTGCTTCTCTTTCGGCACTTATTCTGGATATCCTGTGAGGTGAACAAGCTAGCTGCCTGGCTAACGCACAGGTTCGTTTTAGAGGACAACCGGAAGTGACTGAATATTGGGATACTATCTGATAATAAAAGATGCTACTGAAGTCGCAACAATTAAAATAGAAAGACATATCCCCCTGAGCTACATTTCCACCAAGTCATTCACAACCCTGCTCGATGAAGAGGGCCCTTTTCATTGCCCTTTCTCTCATACCTCCACGATTTTGGAGCACTGGGTTCCTTTGCCGGCGCCAGGCCCGCCCAGCACGAACACAACCTGCGGCTTCATCACCAGCGACACCCGGTACAGCAAGCTCGGGACCTTCTGCGACAAGCTACCGAACAAACGGCCGATCATAAACTAGCGCCACCGGCTGCGGGTGCGACCCGGCGACGTGTGGATATATAATAATAGTATTAAAAAGCCGAGCTGGCCGGTGTATGCGTGTCAGTGCGAGTTGATGTCAAACGACACTACTTCCGCTATTGAGCAAATCCACCAATGGCGTTCCATTCTGGCGTGACGCATGCTCGTAGACACGCCCGCGTGCACTTGTTATTTTTTTTTCAATGCAGAGGTCGGGTGACGCCCCTCCCTCCTCTACCTCCACACAGCATCAGCACCTCGAAACCGAACAACGCGACCCTCCGCGGGAAGAGGATGCTCTCCGGCCCGTGAGGCTGAGCGGCAACAACAAGATCGATAGCCTGACGGTATAGTCGCTGTTTCCCCCCTGCACGTTTATTCCGCCTCGCTGCCTCCATTCATATTGCACCATTCATGCATCCCCAAGAATGGAAACACGCTGCGAGGAAAGGGAAAAAAAGAGAAACATTAAAATAACCCTCTGCGGCCCCGGTGGCTCGCTTTCGTAAGACATCGTCCTCGCTCGTTTTTTGGTGAAGCTTCCTTTTCATGGCGGGCTTAAAGTGATGAAGACCCCCGATTTTGGCTTGTGAGGGCGCCTCGCGAATGTAGGGCTAGTACGGGAAAAGCCGAGCAAACAAAAGGCATCCAGACCCCCTCCTCCTCTGACGCACCTGGCTGCCCTGTCGCCACTTGACATGACAGCGCAGAGCCGGGAGCAGAGCAGCAGGATCAAGGGGCACCGACGTGCGGCCGGACGTGCGGACTCGACGGGAACACAGGAGCCTGCGGACGCTCGGCGGAGAGGCAGCAGCAGCAGCCCAGGGGAGGCCGGATTGCAGTTTCTGGGGACGAGCGCCAAGGGCAGTGCGGCAGTCAGCAGGCAGACCGGGGGGAGGAGGCTGCGGAGATCTGCGATACTTCCCCCCAAGTCAACACTGCTGTCTCACCTCCATATCATCCTGAAGATATTATGGTGGAAGTTTTCATTTTTCATCAATGGTGACTGTTGCTTATTCCCCTAGCCTTTTTTCTTCTTCTTCTCGCCCCTTTCTTCCTTTATCCAATCAGTGATTATGTGCAATTAAAGGATTAGATCTGCTCTTGAGGCAAGGGTGGAACCCTGAGGGGACTGATGTGCATACTGGCCAGGTATCATCGGCTCCCGTCTTCTCTGGCTTTGCTCATTCTGCTTGTCGCCTGCACTATGGGCTGTATTCAGAGCATCGCATGCAAGCCCCGCATCAGACGGGAGAACATTGTAGTGTATGAGGTGTCCGCCTCTATTGACCAGTGTCCCACCATTATTGAGGAGAACTCACCGATTGTGCTCCGCTACAAGACGCCTTACTTCAGGGCCTCAGCGGGAGTCGTAATGCCACCAGTGCCCCGCAATGAAACCTGGGTGGTGGGCTGGATCCAAGCTTGCACCCAGATGGAGTTCTACAATACCTATGGCGATATTGGCATGTAAGTGTGTAGAAGACGCCATCAAACTTCTCTTGCTTACTGTGGGCCTTTAAGGTGGGCATGTGATTCTCTCGCACACACACACACACACACACACACACACACACACACACACACACACACATCTAGACCAAAACCCTGGACCTGGCACTGCCACAAACACAAAAACAAAGTCTTTCATCCTCTGATTTCTGATTCTCTGTGTCCTCCTTCGTCCGCTGCTGCAGGTCCAGTTGGGAGTTACCAGAACTGCGAGAGGGTCGGGTCAAGGCCATCAGTGACTCGGATGGTGTCAGCTACCCCTGGTACGGCAACACCACAGAGACGGTCACCCTCACCGGCCCTACATCCAAACCGTCCCGCCTGACAGTCAGCATGAACGACAACTTCTACCCCAGTGTGACCTGGGCTGTCCCCATCAGCAACAGCAACACACCCATGCTGACCCACATCACCAGGGACCAGAGTTTCATCACCTGGTTGGTGGCCATGAACTCTGTCACGAAGGTAGGACCGAAACACAACGATCCCGCCTTTGTTCCTACATCATGATAAGAGGGGAGGGGGGGGGGAGAAAAACAGCTGTATATCTTCAGAAACCACTCTCCCATTTCACACTGCCTGGCTATGATGTAATCACTTTCTCCTGCACTTTCCCAGTCTGGTGTAAAGTTACAAAATATCTCATCATTACCTTCAACTCTCCTGATGTAGCAGCGGCATCAGAAGTCAGTGAATCAGGATGTGTTGTCTTTTGAAAGAGATATTTTATTAAAGAACATGAGGAAAGCACGGCTGTTTTAGTTTTGTGTCAGCAGCTTGGTCTTAAATGATCATTAGCAACCATATCGACCATATTAACACGATGGCTCTGTCTCCTCTTCCAGGAGCGTATAGTGTTGCAGACGGTGCGGTGGCGGATGCGGGTGGATATCGCCGTGGATCCAGACATGCCGCTGGGCTCTCGGGCCTCGTTGGTAGGCCGCCCCTATCAGGAGCAACCGCACATCCTCAACTACCAGGAACCCATCCCTCCCAACGCGCTGGGGAGGCCGAACGCCAACGATGCCCAAGTGCTAATGTGGAGGCCGCGGAGAGGGGCGCCGCTCGTCGTCATACCGCCAAAATAAGAGAGTGAAATGTTTGCACACGCAAAAATATGATTGTTCCCTTTTGGTAAAAAAGAAGTGGAGGGGGGGTGTAAATGGATAGGAAAGTAATCAAATCACGAAGCCCGATGGTTGCCCCCCCTCCACCCCTCCGTGGCTTCTTCTTCCTGAATGATTCAAATGGACTATCGCGATTAGCCGGTACGGATATTACATCTGGGATCTGACGTAGCACAAGAAGTCCACAGCAAACTATTTGTCAAGGACCTGGAGCTGCATCAAAGCTTGTTTGACCCCCCTCACGTGCTTTGGACTGGAATATAGAGTTATGCCTGCCTTTTAGCTGAGAAGGAAAAGCTGTTTTTAGATGTATCGCAGAGGTATTAGACCACAACAAGAACTGCATCCTGCATCCTTATGTAGACCCTATTGCATGAGAATGAGAGGAACACACATCCTGTCCTTGGAGAACTTTCGAATAGCATTTGTTTTGTATAACTTGTTACCTGAAGACATTTTGATTGAAAAGTCAGCCAAAAAGAAAAAAAAAAAATACAGAGGGCTGGTAAACCTCATCAGTGCCAACAAAGGCCTTCAGCAATCTCAGTATTAAAGGATGTATTCAGATCATTTAAAAGAGACAAAGTATTATACGAATCTTTTTAGGTGAAGAATAAACTCATACATCGACCAGATTGTAACAAGAGCACCCACTTGGCATAAAAGTCTGGGAGAAGAGAAAAAAAACAGCCTGCTGTAGTTTTCACTTGAGTTCTGCTAATACACCAAACTTACGCACCCAGCATAGTTTCTTGCCTCAGTTGTGCAGCCGATGCCGTTTTGTTTTTTGTTTTTTTGGATGGGTGTCAGATTTGTCAGAGAGATGAGCCAGATCTGTTGATACCTTAAATAAATAATGTCAGCTATGCGTTCAATAAGTGCAGCGTAAATGACTTGGAGCAGTGCCGGACAACAGATTTGAAACAAGAAGGCGATAGCAGTCGGCACATATATCACAGGTGGAGCGAGGCCAAACTGTCCCGAGGCTACATTTGATGTTGCACTACAATCCAGGGAATAGAAATGTACCCGTGATGGTTTTGCCGGTGTGAAAGTAAGCCAGGCACCATTTTAAAAAAGGGGTTTATTTGGATCCGTGCCAGCACTGCTTCTGTGACGTCATACTGATTATTTGTCCGGCAGATTTCTGCAGATAAACACGCAGATGAAGACCGTTACTGCGTCGTGGTCACGGCCCGTCCTGGGCCTCCGTCCAGGTCCCTGCCTGCCACTCTGCGCAAGTCACATGACTCATTTTCCATCTGTGCTTCTCTCCAGGTTCATGCCTCACCTTCCCATATGCCCGCTCTCTTTTCTCCCCCGGCTGCACACCTCGTACACGCACGCTAGGGCCATACTGAAGTCACAAATCCTTTCTGAGATCCACAACTATGCAAAAATTGTCTGTGTCTGGAATATAACTGCTGGAAACACTGCAAAATTAACAGGAAAATAGGATATATGAGTTCTCCCACCAACCCCCTCCCATCTCATTTTATGCTGCCTTTATCTGCTGGGATCAATGTTGAATAAAAATGATTGTTGCTACCAATTAAAAAGTACACAGAGGTTAAAATAGGTCATATTAATTCAGCGTATCTTCATTTGTCACAGCACCTCGGCTCATTCAGCCATCTGTTGCTATAGAGACCAGTTTGGTTTTCCTGAGTGCACTGCAACTGGAACTGAAAAAAAAAGAAAAAGAAAGAAAACGAAAAGAACTGTTCAAAATATTCATGGGTGTGCCGACATCTGTGCGTGAGGATTAGAGAGAGTGTATGTGTGGGGGTGCTCACACACACACACACGCAGGTAGACTTTGATGTAAGATGAGATCAAGGCAGCGCTGGTTGTTTCAGCACAAAAAAGAGTTTAATTTATTCATTTGTTGTTACATAAAGAGCTTTTCTTTTTGTTTTTCTGCATTTAAATAACCCTAAAATGAGTGCTTTTGATATACATGTTCAGACTGTAAGTAGCAAGGTCAAAGCAGTCATTTCAGTTTTATATGAAATCTCATCTCTTATTTTAAAAAAAGGGGGTGGGGGGTGGGGGAGGACATTCAGCATCTTTGGACAGAGGTAACCCCTCCTCTTTGCAGCAAGTTTACTCCTCCTTCCACCACTAGATGGAAGTGCTGTCAAGGATTCGCCTCCCGTTTGCTTTGTAAATGAACACACAGTATTTCTTATCTCATGACTGCACGGTTCTTTCGTTCCCAAACAATGTTTTTATTATTACTTAGAAAACCTCACCGCCCACTAATGTCAAAGAACGAAATCACACAAACAAAAACCACACAAGCTCCTCGTACTGATAATACAAAAAGCTCTTTTGCCCTTTCAGAAAAAATGTTCAAGTATAGGAAAAAAAATGTTTTTGCCCCTTCAAAACATATGACAAACTGAACACCACATGGATGCCAAGAACTGGTTATTTAAACAGACTAAATGACTGACTTATAGAAAGTTTATGAAAGGTCCCAAAGTGCCCAAATGTTTTTTCTTTGTGATTTACAATATATGCTTTTGTTTGTTTCTGAACGAAGACGTTATCTGTCTTATCCAGCATGTAACATCTGGTTTATGACTGAGGTTCTTTATTGTTTGATAATGTTTGCCATATTTATGTTGTTCTGTATAAAAAAAACAACAACAAAAAGACGAAGTCAGTCTGACCGCTTCGCGACATGTTTTAAGTTTTCTGCACACCGTGTTTGGCAGTGTCTGGAATATGTTGAATGTAGCCTATCTTAAGCGTACGCTCAGCGGCAACTTCATTAGGTACACCTGTTGGACTGCTCATTGGATATCTACGATCATCCAATCACATCACAGCAACTCAGCTCATTTAGACATATAGACATAGTCAGGATGAGCTGCCGAAAACTGAGTGTCAGAATTTGGAAGAAAAGTGATTTCATTGAATTTGAACAAGCTGGTCTGAGTAATTCAGAAACTGCTGGTCTATTTTCACACACAACTATCTCTACAGTTCATAAAGAATGATCCAAACAGGTAAAAAACAGTTCACGCTAGTGAAAATGCCCTGTTGAGGTCAGAAGAGAATAATCAGACTGCTTTGAACTGACAGGATGACTACAGCAACTCAAATATACACTTGTTACAATCAAGGTAGGCAGAAGAACATCTCTGAATGCATAACACGTCGAACCTGCTGTCAGCTAAGACACTGAGGTTACAGTTAATACATGACAGTTTTACAGGTATTTTCCTGGCACACTTTAAGCAGAACACAAGCAATTGGGTGTATGACAGCCCTGAGTATTGTTGCCAAACCTGTCTATATCTTTATGACCCATCTTTGGATGCTTCCAACAGGATAATTGACAATATCATGAAGCGAGAATCATGTCAAACTGGTTTTTTGAACATGACAGTTCACTGTCCTCAAACAGCCTCCACACTCACCGGATCTCAGTCCAATAGAGCACCTTTGCAGTGTGGTGGAACAGGAGATTCACGTCATGGATGTGCAGTTGACAAATCCACAGTAGCTGTTCCATTAACGTGTTGAATCCATGCCAAGAAGAATTAAAGTAGCTCTGAATGCAAACGGGGGTTCAACCTGGACATTAGCATGCTGTAACTCATGAACTAGCCACTGAGTGTATATTCGCAGTCACAACAGTTCCAGCACAACCTGATTTCCAGTTCTGCAGAGATTCAGTTTCCAGATCTTTGTCCATGGCCTAAGATGCGAATGCTGATGAAAAGGATCCAGACAGATTATAGACATCTGATATGATGCGCTCCTTTGTTATATTATTTTAGCAGGTACTTGTGGGGATCTAGTAAGTGCAATATGCTGTTGTGCTTAGAACCCCAAAGCTTAAATGCGGCACCTGTACCTCTTCAGGTGGAACGTCACAGTTCTAATACTGACACACATTAACTAGTTTCACATTAGTTTGCCAGCAAGGATAAGGTTTGCTTATGATGTCCTTCTGTTCACCTTACACTGTTTGCTTTTCTGTGCTGTTGAGTTAACCTGACATGCTCAAAACAATAGCTTTACTATCAGATGTATTTCACATGAGTCACTGCTATCATCCATTGTGCACTTTTTCAGAGAAGGCCCACTTCCAAAAGACTGTATTTGCCAGTAACTTGTTGTTACTTTTTCGGTAATGAAATTTTTCATATAGGAAATTCCCGGTCACAGTTCGTAGAGCCACAATTCACGCAAGTCTCTGATTACACTTTGTTGGTGCTGCTGCTGGCAGGTTTCTGCTCATAGCCGTAAAGAAATGTGGCGGCAATAACCAGTACTGCACCTAGAAAAAATACACTGAGAGACAGAGAAAAAGAAAATGCATTAGGTTGGAAGCACAACAATTGAGGCCCCTTGTGTGTATGACAGTTATCAACTGTCGATACTAGTGTGTGCTTTGCCAAGATTTTGATGACACTGCCTTTCAAAACAATTGTTGCCGATTAGAAGATAGCAAGTGCAGTGAAACAGTTGTCCCCTTCGTGACTTCTTTCTTGTTATGACATGACTTAAATCTGATTTACCTAATTGTTTTTGGAAAGCTGACAGGTTCAGTAGTCACACACAGGCGTGATTACTGCCACACCTGTGAAGTGTGAAATCCTTTAAACTGAAGGTGTCTGACAAAGTGAAGTAGGCTAAAAGATCTCAAAAAGCCCGGTGAGAAGCAAAGTCATTGACATCTATCAGTCTGGAAAGGGGTTACAAAGCTATTTCTAAGGCTTTAAGACTTCAGTGAACCACGGTGAGAGTCATTATCCACAAATGGAGAAAACTTGTAACAGTGGTGAATCTTCTCAGCAGCAGCTAACCTGCCAAAATTACTCCAAGGTGATCAATGGGCACAAATGAACCTAGAACACCATCTAAAGCAGGGGTAGACAACTCCAGGCCTCAAGTGCTGATGTCCTGCAGGTTTTAATGATTAGTTCATTACCAGGCCTCTGGAGAACTTCAAGACATGTTGAGGGATTAATTTAGCCATTTAAATCAGCTGTGTTGGATCAAGGACACATCTAAAACTTGCAGGACACCGGCCATTCCTGTTACATCCTGTTACACAGCATCTCCTTAAAGAATTTCATACCAGCAGTCAAACATGGTGGTGGTAATGTTCGGGAGCTGTTTTTCTGCTTCAGGAATTGGACAACTTGCTGTAATTGATGGAACCATGAATTCTGCTCTGTACTATAAAATCCCGAAGAAGAATATCCGGCCATCAGTTTATGCCCTGAAGCTCAAGGTTTCTCGGCTCATGCAGCGTCACCATGTCTTGCAGTTCTTGCAGATTGCTTCTGCCGAAGGCAGCACAACAGCTTATTACGTTATAATAACTAACCCAGTTATTTACTTGGCTTATCTTTTCTAATTCTAAAATTTGTTTGATGATCTGAAACATTTAAATATAACAAATATGGAAAAAACTACCAAATCAAGAAGGTGGCAAAAACTTTTCACTGCACAGTTTAACATGTTTGGAAGCAAAGACTTGCTGATTAGTATTAAAATAAAGCTGATATCGTTAGTTAAAACCACAAAGGCTAAACTGGAATTTGTGATGGAAGAACTATTTTTTAATCAACACAAAACCTGATGAAAATCCACAAATGTCAAGGTGGTCAGTGTAGTCAGGTGACTGTTAAAAGACATCTGGATTCTGTTTTAACTGGTTTCCTGTTAATCAGTGTCAGTTGCTGACACACAGTTGGGTCCATGAGTTTTTGGATAATGATAGTTTTTAATAGTACGCCTCGTTACACCACCACAGTGGATTTTAAATCATAATTGTTTTCTTTAAAATAGTCTGTGACGGTGGACAGATGCAAAACTGAAAAAAAAGTGTCTTTGTCCAAAAGTTAAGGACCTAAATGTATTTCAGCCTTTCACCCCACCCCCCACACACACACACACAGACACAAACAAGAATACCATGTTTTCCACTCATAAAGTGTTAGCAAATGAAAAAAAAAAAATTATTAAGCATAAGCGTGCTTGTGTTTACCTTGTGGGATTAAAGTCCTTCAACAGGAAATACGAAATGAGTGTAGACACTATGATTGATAGTGAGGCGGCAAATCCTTTGAGGATGTTGTCAGCATATTTAATGACTACAGCCACGATCAGCCCGCCGAGAGCCTGACGACATGCAAACAACACAAAGGCAGACATGAACAACTCCACAAATGCTGCCATAAAACTCATGGAAGTCAAATGATGCACTGTAGTGAAACACCATTGCACAACCTGTAAGACAACAACTATGCAGGTAATAATGTTGTATCCCTGGAAAATCCCCGCCTGCTTGACACTTTCGCCATCATACACCATCATGCCTATGAAGCCAAACACAAAGCTAAACAAACCTGAAAGAGACAAGAAAAAGTGATAAAGGTCAGGTCCTTGCTGGGACAAATAAGACAAAGGTGGTGTTTTAACTACTGAGCAATATAAGGCAAAAAGAACAAAAGGAAATAATCTGTAGCCATATATATATATATATATACATATATGGCTACACAACAAAGGAGGAACACATTGTCTTTCTGCTACAGATTAGCGCAGTGTTTAAACGTGACCCAGTTATTTAGACTTATTGTTATTGCTGAACATGTCCTTCTGTTAGGACATTAAGTCACCAATGGAGCCTGAGGCTTGTAAACGAAATGCTGTCCGAACTCTGTAGAAACCCCTGGTATAAAATGAAATTTTCCCTGACTGAATTTCAACAGTTAAATTATGTTAAATTAGATTCAGAGAAGTCTTGCATGTTGCGCCATTTTGCATGCATACAGCTCTTATTTAATTTTGTACTGAATTTAACAGCATTGCCAGGCCATTTCAAAAGTTCATATTATAGTCTCTCTTTAGTTTTATTTAGAGACATGTTATTGTTGGATACATCGTAGTCATGAACTCCTCTACATATCGCAGTATTCTAGAGTCAAATGCAACCCCATCTGTCTGACAGCTAAACAATCCCTAGCACAGCAGCAAATCTACAACAGAACATCTGAAAAATAAAAGAAATCCAGACCTCAACCTGCCTGAAGTGCTGCAGGAGTTGTGCACGAATGACTGTCTGCAAACTTCGATGAACTTAAGCTACACTGTAAGACAGAGTGAAAATTCCTCTACAACAATGTGAGAGACTAATAAAGTAATTAAGAAAACGAGTGCTACAAGTTCTTACTGTTAAAGGTGGTTCTGCAAGCTGTTAAATTACCTTGTGTACTTTTTCATAGGAACTGCATAACATCCTGAGGAAACTTTTGTTTGTAAGAAACCATACATTCCTCGCTCAGTCTGTCATACAAAAGGAGGTATAGCCACTCACCCAGCTGTATATTACGAAGCCACAGACCCTGGCTTGCCTCTTTGAGGATCTTCTCAAAGTAAACTCCAGCAAAACCACTGGACACACAGGCCATCAGCACGGCCATCAGGCCCACAAACTGCGAGCCTGCAGACATTACATTCTGTTCAGAGTCGCCCAGAGACTCGACGGGCCACTGTGGAGGTTGAAACACTGATGAGTGTGTGCAAAGGCATAGGCTTTTATCAAAACACATGATTAGTAAATACACTGAGACTCACTTCACAAAAACAACATTAGAAAGGTAGAAATGAAACATTAGTAATAATTGTGGTGACGGCGAGCGCTGTTACCTGCACCAGAGTGATCCCGGCCATGAGGAAGAGCAGGGAGAGCCACTGGTAGCAGCCCAACTCTTTCCCGAGCATGGAGACAGAGAACAGAGCTGTGGTGAGGATCTTCAACTGGTACGTGACCTGTTGGACACAAAAAACACAAGTGATGCTTTAAGTAAATGATGGATTACTCCCATCCTCGCTACAGCACATAAAAATTGATATAAAGCTACTGGTAGTTATATCTGAGCCACAGGCTGGCCTGGCTCCCGTCTGAATTACAGTAGAGTTGATCAATGTTGATCACATTGAGCTGCTACCTATGCTCCTCATTTTTCTTAAATAACACCCTGTTGCTTTTAATTTCTTCTCTGCCATTTTTAATTTTTCTTGTTATTTACACTCTTACTTTTTAATTTTGACTGTGGCCAAAATTATATTTTATGCTACAATCATATTTTCCTGTCTTTTATTGTGCTCTTCAAATGTTTTTCAGAGTGTTACAAAGACAAACTTTATTTATTTATTATTTAACACATATTAATGGGTAGTATAGAAATGCCACAGTTACAGGAAATGCAGTCATATCCAGAAATCTTCTTTTCAGTTACTTCTCGTTCTTTTGGAACATCTATTGTATTCTATTTCCTCATCTGTACTTTGATGCCTTTCATTCAGCAGCCCATTGTGCCGGGGTCAGGACAGATCTGTTTTAACCCTTGTATGGTGTTCGGGTCTGTGAGAACCATGCCATTTAGAGGCTGCTGCCCCTTTAGGCAGTATATACCATCAAAACCTGCAAAATATGGTATAAAGATATGTACACTTGATTATAACTGATTTTATTTTTTTTCTATAACATTTTATTAAAAAAAAGAGAAGCACATTAATTCATAAATGTGATTGAACAAAGGTAAAGGGAAAAAATTAACCATGTTTGCTGTTCACATGGCTCGTAATTGGGATGAAGTAAACATCTGTTGAGTAATTTAACATAAAATTGTTTGATAGTGTTAATTGGAAAGCCAAAAGTCTAGCGGGTCCACCAGACCTATGAACACTGGCTGAGTAACAAAAATACAAACACCACACAAGGGTTAAACATGGAAGAGAAAAGCCATTTCTAAGAATCTTATCTGTGATAGATAAGAGGACACGGTGTTTGCACTCCGAACTTGTTGTGCTTCATTCCTGTTGGGACAGCTTCATTTGCAAGATTTCGTGTCACTGAGCCGCTGTTAAAAGGATGGTCTTAAATGTTCCCAAGTGCCTCTTATTTACTTTCTTCTTCAGGTTTTTTAGCGCTTAAGGACAAATGGGTACTATCTACTATATAAGGTAATAATAGTCTCACAATTCTACTTAAGAAATGCTGATCAAATGTTATTGTGTTATTCATTTCTGTAAAGACCTGAGTATGTGTGAAAAAGGACAGAAACTGGAACTGGATGTTATGAACGTATAAATCTTGGTGTTCATTTGAAAATGGTTACTTTGTGACAAAGAGGAAAAGTGAACATGGCCTTTTTGCCGGCTAGTATTTTTTTTTTAAATTTTATATTAATTTTCCAAGTTCATAAAAACAGCTTCAGTCAGTTTGAATTGTTTTCCAAAGTATGTTTTTTTGTTTATTGTTATTTTAGATCACTATAGAGTTTGTTCTCATCCAATTATAAATGTTATTTATAAAAATATCATTTTAAAAATGAAGGATTTGAAGCTTTAATTTAAACAAAAATATTTGATATATTTTATGATTTTTTCCAGTGTTCCAAAACTTCAACTCCATGATGTTCTAGGCTCAAAAACTAGCATTTTCCCCTTTAATATTTACAGAATATAGCAGAGGGTATAGCTTTAGTACCACTTAAATTAATCAAACAAGCCTTATGAGATGAGAACAGAAGACATCTGTTGTTTTAGAGATTATTTTATGAGATAGATTTGGGTAAATATTTACCAGGATATCCACTGTACATCGTGAATTCAGAAATGTACACCAACACACACCAGCCAAGTGAAACCATAAAGAAACCAGTTCACACACACAAACTCAGTGAGCCTGAACAAGCACATCCATTCATTTGTATGTAACCTGATAGGTGGCTGCGTCCAGGTTGGACAGGGCAACATAGAGCAGATTGTTCTGCAGAGTGTAGATCCCTGCAGGAATGGCCAGCTTCACGAGCTCCACAGGCTTGTTCAGAATCTCCTCGTTCAGCAGCTCATACATTGCCCTCAAGCTGAAATCTGAGAGAAACAGAGAGAGCACTGTCAGTAATTCAACCTGAGGACCACCTGTGAAGTTTATTAACGAGCCTGGGGAGCAGGTATATAGGATTTTCTACCCAAGTAGGGTCCAAAACTGATTTTCCTCCTTACTCACTGTTCTCGCTGAAGACGAGGAGAGTGCATGTAAAAATCTTGAGCACTTCAGCTGACACCACGGCAGAGGAGGCGAGGTAGCGAGGACCGTCCTCCTTCAGGGTACGGGAGTAGCGCATGGTGAGAACCAGCAGGGTGGTTTGCAGCACCAGAACCCCCAGAGACACGTATTTTAGCCCGGAGGAAAGCGCCATTGTGGAGGAATGTTTGACTCTGCAGAGAGACAGTGAAGGAGCCTTTTAGGATGGACAGGAAGAAAATGAAAAAACGAAGAGTGAACTGAAAGGTTCATTCAGTTTGTTCACACAAACATAAGGACTCACAGAGAGCGTCCTTACACGCTGAGCAAGGCTGCTGCAGTGTCCTTGAGCTAGAAATTGACTTCTGCCTCGAACACAACATCCTTAATAAGTTGCAGAAATGCAAGAGACAACAGTGGAAGAGACTGAGGATTAACACGCTGTGACTGGTCCTTCACAGACACAGTCTAACAGTAAAAAGTAATGGGGAACATTTCGGAAACAGCTGTCACCTTTCCTTTGTCTTGTTATTGGAAATCTGTCCTCCAGCAAGACAAGTGCAGATTTAGTGCAGGAGAGGAACATGTCGGTCAACCACTGCTGAAACTGTTAAGCGACCAGCTGGAAAACCCTAGCCTGCATCTGCCCTGGTTAATGACATAGCTGTGCACTACTTATCTACACTGGCACCGGACTTCTAATAACATTTGATGGCAGCTGTCACAGATGTCATTTATAAAAACTACAAATCATTTCTCGTCTAAACTGGTCAGAGGTTTGTGGCTTAAAGATGAAAAAGCACAGCAAATTGTAAAGTCCTAAAATTTAAACAAATAATTCAGTTAAAATTAGGAAGGATTTTATACATGAGTGAATTATGCACCTGTGAACCTTAAGCTGACAGTGATGAGACAATTACTAACCCGTCTCCTGACTCTGGCATCTGGGACGTCTGAAGAGAAACAGTCTTCATTCTTTTATCTTTTATTTCCAAATTAAGGCATCGTCCACTTGCCTTCATCACATCACCCACATGGCCCCAAATTTAAAAACCTTCTTCCAAACAGAGGGCATAACTTTTAAAAGATGTAACGTATGCAGTGATGTCACTTTAAGACTCAAAGAGTCAGCCCACCTTAAGTAGTAGGAGGAACTGAGGAATCGTGCTCATTTTCTCACAAGGTGAAAGTGTGGGATCGGCTCAGGTGGACTGTTTGCACAGCATGATTATTAGTTAATCCCTGTTAACAGCGAGGTCTCTGTATCTCCACTATCTTCAGACAATTATGCACATTGAATCTGACTCACACACAGTTTACAGTTTCTTCTTGTTCTTACAGATTCATGACATCATCTCAAACAAACTTGTGACTCTTTTATGCTGTAAAGCATTTATATGTGCTGTATTTGAACAGCAATTTAGTAAAAAAAAAAAAAAAATCTATTAATTTTTTAAAAAGGGATGTACAACTAGGCAAGATGAAGACCATGAAGTGGTGACAGAAAAAGAGGTGCGGTGTTTTCAGCACAGTGTCCTCTTTATGTAGGAGCTGTGCTTAGCAGAGGGGCACGACTGCACAGTCCCTCTCTGTTTCTGTGTGCGTCATTGTGTGTGAGTGCCCTCCTTACAGACTGCAGCGTCTACACCCAGCACACTCTGCCAACTCTCTCCAAGTATATTCAAACTTCTTCTTTTTTTAGGTAGTGTCATCTGTGCCCTTGCTTATTCACGTCCATCCATCCACTTTCTTAACTGATGGTCCTCTTCACACTCCCGATGGCATCTATGGCCACTTTAGAATCACTAGTAAAGCTAACATGCATGTCCTCAGACTGTGGGTACCTGGAGAAAACCCACTGAGACACGGGATAGTGTGCAAACTCCACACAAAAGAGCACCAACTAGCTGGTGCATTCAAACCCAGGACCATGTTGCTGTGAGGTGACAATGCTAACCACCGCAGCACTGTGCCAGCCCAAATATTACACATGTTAATATGCTTAGGCTTGACCTACATATGAATGAAAAGAAAATGGACAGTATACAGTATGTGATTGTGTCACATTCAAATTAGTAACATCAGTAGTATTCCAACCTTAAAAATGTCTCACTTTTACTGCTGAAGGTTTAAAAGATGTAAAGAAAGGTTATATTTCTATATGCAAACCAATTTAAAGCCAAACTTTTACCTAGATAAAGAAAACTGTTCTCCACTAAGTCATACTAAATTTTAATTCGAATATGTGAATGACTTACACAAAACTATAGTGTAATTACCATGAACAGTTCATCTTTCCGGCATTTTGTTACATGCAAATAATATTGAACTGCTGGCTGGTGGTGCAGTGGTTAGCGCTGTTGCCTCACAGCAGCAGGAAGGTTCTGGATGTGAAACAGCTGGTTGGCTCAAGCCCCTTTGAATTAAATTTGCATGTTTTCTAGGTGCTTCATAAATATCAGCTTGAATTCTTATCTGTCTCTCTGCGCTACCCCTCATCTTTGTAATGTTGTATGTCTACATCTCATATGGATGGCAAGAAATACACAAGGAATGATAAAGAATAGGAGGCTGAGGCAAAGAGTGACTCGGACTCTACCAACCTTCAGACGTCAACTTTTATTCTGACCAAAACTACACACCTGTAAATGTTTCTGATTGCATTTTGCTTTGCAGTTTGGAGGAGTTGCAAATTCTGCCCACAGACAAACTTACAGTACTGTGCAAAAGTCTTGAGTCACACTTAATTTTTTGTGTTTTATATAGAAAATGGGAACTAGGGCCAAGGATTTATTGAAAGATGCAAACATACCAGAACATACAGCATATAAGGCAAAAAGAGAGCTTGTACACTTCTTACTAGCTTGATTCCCAACAGAGCCTTACAGTCTCTTCAGACCTTCTCCTCCTTGATGATCATTTAAACCAAATATTTAAATTTTACTGATGAGGCTTCAGTGAACAGTTGGATCAGCTGAAGGGCCAGATGCATCTTTCAGGTCCTGTTTGAGGTCTTTGCTGGATTTTCCTGTTTCTTAATGACATGAATCTCTACTGATGATCTGCGGGATAGTTTTTCAGGGCGGACACTTTTTCTTTTGTCCTCCACTTGTTTGATCTCCTCACATTTTTCTAAGAACACACTGTACACCATGTTGAGATATCCCAAGTTTTCAGCTTATAGTTCTTTGGGAATCACCTTATTGGTACAAAAATATTATTTTATTTCTGTCAAACTGTGCAATCTTTGGTATTTTTCACAGATTCAATTAAAAATGTTGACTTTTTTTTTAAAGGGGATGCCTAAAGATACAATTTAAAGTTGGTTCTTTTCTACGTTATCTGTTACGTGTAGATACAACACTGGTTCATCCTTAAACTTAGGTGCCTCTTTATGCTTGAATCATTCATAGGTTAGTGTAAAGTGACTTAACAAACCAATTTCTCTGAAAATAAAATGATGAATGTTGAAAGACCTTCAGAAAGCCTGGAGATCTGCTGTTCAAGGACCCTTTAAAAGTTAGAATAAACTCTGGTTCCTTGGAAGCAAAATATATAGAAATGGGCAGTGACTCAAGACTTTTGTACAGTACTGTAAACACATGTCAGAGTACCCGTAACTAACGATACCCTGGTGACAGCTACTGTAACAGGAAGTACACCAGGAAGTTTTAAGTGCTTTAGCACACATACAAATTGGGAATGTGAAAAGACCAACATTGCTATCACAGCTGGTAAATATACAGTAGATGAGACTATTTAGAAATACAAATTCATAAATGAAACACATTTACTACATCTCCAAAAGTTGAATCTGTTCATCTGGACGTAGCGTTTTGTGGGAGAAACGTTTCGTCACTCATCCAAGTGACTTCTTCAGTCTCAGCTGACTGCAGGTTTCCCCAAACCTTATAAACAGTACATTTGCATAATGACTGAAACCAGCCCACTGAAGGAACAATGGGCTGTGAGGTCAGTTCCATAATTATGATTAAGGAACTGACCTCACAGCCCATTGTTCCTTCAGTGGGCTGGTTTCAAATGTACTGTTTATAAGGTTTGGGGAAACCTGCAGTCAGCTGAGACTGAAGAAGTCACTTGGATGAGTGACGAAACGTTTCTCCCACAAAACGCTACGTCCAGATGAACAGATTCAACTTTTGGAGATTTACTTTCCTGGATGATTGAGAATGCATCAAGACACATTTACTACAGTTAAAAAAAAAAAGATATTTAAAGTTATCTGCAACCGAATAATGAGACATCAACGTTAATTTGTCACAGACTTATCACCAACCCACGCAGATTCACATTGGAGAACAGGAAATCTTTTGCCTTCCCCTTGAAATGAGTTTATGAACAGCTCTTCTCTGCCATAGAGAGCATCTCATTGTGTATCAATGAGTATCAAGCTGTCGCAAAACAGTCAGATTCAGCTCAGCATTGAGATCAAGTTACAAACTGAGCAGTTTACACTTTTAACTTTTTCAAGACACATTATCAGTTTATGACGTGCGTGCGCGTTTTCGTTTGGGGAGCGAATATCGCAACCGCACAGTTCTGGATGCGAATGATCTATGCGTCTGCTTGCCTGTCTGAGTGCTGATTGGTTGATGAGCGACAGCGGACTTCACCGGGGAAAGCAGGAAAGAATCAGAAAAAATAAAGCACGAAAAAGCACAGACAGTGGACACTTTTAATTCCTTTCAACACTCGCTCCCACTTCAGGGACTGTCCGCGGGAGCGACAACAGCACCAGGAAAAGAGACCCACAAACCGGTTATATTTGTTTCTGACGTTGGTAACAAACACACTCCAAAACTGCCGACGCACTACTCCCGCTCAAGGGGCCAGTGTTCAGAGACTCTGTGCCACATTTGGGGGTTTTTAGATTTTCAGAGAATTCACTACAGCAGGACAGGGTAGCACAGCACTGGCAGAACTTCCAAGTCAATGTGAAGAGATAAAGTCTAAAGTGGAGCTTTGCTCTGCTGATATCTTGAGAAACGGAGTAATGTAACACATAGTGACGTGGAGCAGAGCTGACCTCCATCACCAGGAAACTTGTAATAGTGTGGTTTGTCGGTAATTGAGCTGAGCAAATATCACACTCATAAGGATGCGGATCTGATAGAGGGCAAACCCACATGTGAAGGGAAGGTTTGAAAGTTTGAGTGAGTGAATGCCCTGTTGTTTAAAGACGTCTGTGCTGGTTATTGTTCCGAAAATGTTGCTGATAGTGAAACACGGTGTCTTTGAAGGCATCTTCACAGATTTAAAAAGGAAGCAGAGGGTGTTCACTGTTAAAGTTAGCCACAAAAGATGTCTCCGCAGACAATCGGATGTTTAACAGGCTTTTTTTAAAAAGCAAATTCTTATCTCGGGGAAACTTACCTGTGGGTCTGGAGCCCAGCTTAAGGCGTAGATGACAGGATGTGGGCGCCCGCTCACTTGATGGTCCTGTCCTCGCTTTTCTCTTTACTAAAGATTGAATCTCATGGCGTTAAACTAACAGTCAGCATAGCTGTCTCAGCTGTAATTTAAGGCACGCTTTTGGTCTTTGCGCATATAGCAGACGCGTTGCCTCCTCCTCTGGAGGCTACACTCAGTGAATGAACCCACGTGTAGCTGAGGAGGACTCAGTTTAGAAGTTTGGTGACACCTGCTGAAATATGACAAAGTAAACAAGAATACACCGAGGGGGCAGCAGTTTCACACCAAAGGCCCCTCTTTTGTCCTCAACATATGTAATAGATTTTTTTAAATATACATAATAAAATGTAATAAATATCCCTAACAAAGGCTAATCACTAAAACGATATTCACATGCACAGCTTTACACCATATTTCGCTGGAATAGTCCTTTAAAGCACTTCAAGTCTCCCTGTGATTCAAGAGCTATCTGCTGACATTTACTGGGCTGTAAAAATAATAATTCAGATATTATCAGTAATTTAAAAATTCATACATCGAAGGAACTTGCTTTAAAACAGATTTGCTACATAAGTACATTTATTCTTTAATTACTGTTATTTCTATAACTCTAATAATAACAACCTAGAGTGACTTTCCAATCACATTTGATATTTGGGAGTAAGCAAACTATTACATTAGTATTAAAAAAATTATTATTTTAAAAAACCACGAGGTGTTTCTTTTACAATAAAACACGGTAGCACCGATGATAGCTGAGGTTGCGGGGTGGGGGCGCTGTTGCCGGCCACCACCTTCAGTTCTCGATGACGAAGAAGAAAAATAACTGCACGTGCTTCCTGTTTCTCCAGAAACCAGAGGTGGTGTGAAACGCTGTGAAAATGGTTCGTAAATTAAAGTATCACGAACAGAAGTTGTTGAAGAAGGTCGACTTCATCAACTGGGAGGTGGACAACAACCTGCACGAGGTCAAGGTGTTGCGGAAGTATCACATCGAGAAAAGGGAGGACTACACCAAGTGAGTCTGTGGCTGCTAGCTTGCTTTTAGCATCGGTTACTTACACTGCATAGACTATAAAAACATTAATATACCGTATTTCAGCTGATATTTACGAATCACACAGACACTATAACATTTTTCCTCCTGTGCCTCAGGTACAACAAGCTCAGTCGGAATGTCAGAGACCTGGCCAGAAAAATCAGAGACCTGGATGAGAAAGATGGCGTCAGAGCACAGAGCACACATCGATTACTGGAGAAACTGTACGGTTTTGGATATTATACAGTTATTTAATATGTACTTCCTTTGGATAAAATCCTCTTAATGTTCATTTAAACTGAGATCTTTTAACTCTGCGCTTGTTTCCTCTTTGGTTTTGAGCAGATTTGATTTTGATTGCTTTGTTGTTTATTGTTTTCTAAACCTTTGTTGATATTACACTGAGAATCTTTTTCTTCCTTCACCTCAGATACAGCATTGGTCTCATCCCCACCAGACAGAATTTGTCCCTCACAGAGAAAGTCACAGCTTCTTCATTCTGCAGGTACATTTATGTTTTTATCTTCAACCCATTAAGTGTACAGTACTGTGCAAAAGTCTGGAGCTGCTCCTCATTTTTTTATATTTTGCTTCTGTTGAGCCAGAATTTCATGTATTTTTTGTAAAGTGGTCTTGAGCAAAGTTCTACAAGCTTTCTGAAAGTTCCTTATTGGACATTGGCTACTTTTTCACTCATTCTTAGTCCAGTCCTTGTACCTGATAATTTTTAGAGCAATGTGTTTTTGTTTGTTTGTTTGTTTGTTTTGCTAAGCCATTTAACACTGAATTATGAATCCTTCATGCATAAAGGCACTGTTGTTACTTCTGTCTTTGAGGCTGCATTTCAGCCAGTGGCGTTGGGGATCTTGTCAAAATTCATTCAATGATGAACACAAAAAACTGCCATCAGATTTTGATCCACCATGTAGTACCACCTGGAAAACAGGTGATTGGCACCGGCTTCATTTGTCAGCCAATGCTTCTATCCGTACTTGGATAGAAGAACAAACTATGCAGTCGTTGAGTGCAGAGCCTGGATCTCAGTGTGTGATCATCTTAACAGAGAACAGAACAGACGGTAGCCAACATCCAAAGAAGAGCTTTGAATGTTCTTCAAGAAGCATGGAGAAATATTCCTGAACACTACTTAAAGAAATGACAAGAAAGCTATGTTGAAGCATAAAGCAGTGTTCAAATTTTGAGTTTCAAGCTTGTTGGAATTGTATTTCCATGTATGTTTGCACGTTTCATTAAATCTCTGCATGTATTTCCCATCTTCCTAGCAAAATATTAAGAAATGAGAGATGGCTCGCGGCTTTTATACAGTGCTGTGTATAAATGCAAGCCTCTATGTATACTTTATGTCTGTGTGATTCCTGCAGGAGGCGGCTGCCCAGCATCATGGTGAATCTTCGTATGGCTCAGAACCTGAAGACGGCAATTACTTTCATCGAACAAGGACGTATCCTTGACTGCTGTGTTACTGTAAATTGTTATGGTTAACACTTCAGATTTGTCTTCATTCAAGGATAAAAATAGATTCAGTGTTGTCCTTGACTCAGTCACAGATGTGCGTGTTGGCCCGGATGTTGTTACAGACCCAGCGTTTCTAGTCACAAGGTTGGTCTCTGGGTATTTAGTCTTCTCACAATATCTTTACCAACACTTTCATACCACAGAAGACCTTTGACACAGATGCTTCATTATACTCCACATGTGAAAATGCTGACACTATTACTGTAACTTTTTTAAATGTAAGAAATATGGAAGATTTCGTCACGTGGGTGGACTCCTCGAAGATCAAGCAGCACGTGATGAATTACAATGAAGAGGTGAGTGATTTGTCAGAGTTTGTATGTACATATTTCAGTTATTAATGGTTATCTGTTACTTAAATCGACAGTTTTCAGGACTGAATCCTAATTCTGATGCCTTGAAACTCAGTACTGTGTTTCTTTTGCAGCGGGATGACTTTGATATGATGGCATAAATCTGTTTTCCCAAACCCATTCATCACACTGAACGACGGAAAGAAGATCTCTGCTCGTTTTACTTTGCTGAGGAAAAACTACAGTGTGGGTTCCTTTTATTATGGAAACTGGGGACAAAGTGAAAAGTCCTCCTGCGTCCCCAGAACCTAGAACTTACTCGAGCAGTCCTGAGAACAAAGCCGAATTTTACTGTTGTCACACTTTGACAGAAGCTCTCTTATATTTGAACGGCAGCTGTAAAATGTGTGTCAGTGAGTGTCCAAGTATAACTGATTGTAAAAGTTAGTGAGTCTGTGTTGTCACTATCATTTCACTTAAAGCTGCGGAGACGCCACTACCACAAGATTTTGTAAACTGTTTTGAAAGATGGGCATACCCTAAACCTGTATTTATTCTAATGACCAGCAGGGGGCGACTTTAGTGTTTGCCAGTCTTATGGAAGTTTATAGGAAAATGTCCCTTTTTGTAACATCAAGAGACGATTCCCTGATGTGTTCATGTTCTCAGCCTTAGTTAATATTGCGTCTTTATTTTGTAAGTTATGGTCCTTGTTGGTGTCCAACATCCCTCAGTTTTATAGTGAAAAGGCCAAATGGCAATGGCGAAAAAGTGTAGCTCAAGTTTAAAAAAATAAAAAAAGCTGTTCTAACTAGCGGATGATGTCACAGTGGCTACAGCCATCTTATATATACAGTACAGTCTTTAACATGACAGTGAGCCTTTGTTGTCTTTGTTCATTTTTCCATCAGAGCCGCTTAGTGGTTGTTGTCAGAGGGATCATAAAGAGCAGCTTAATCTCTCTGGTCTGACTCGCTCTTTTGTTTTTCTTATTTGCTCTGCGTTTGTGTAAACACGAGCTCCTTGGTTTGTCTATACAGAGATTAACAGTACTAAAAACAAGAAAGCACAAATGTTTTAGAAATTTGTCAAAAATGTGTTTAAAACAACAACAAAAAACCGTTTTATTTATAAGGCAAATGCACTCAAACATTCAACCTTCAAAACAAAATTTTCTGTTCAGGAATGCAAGTAAATAACTGTAATTTGACATCTTTATCACAAAATAAAGTACTTGTTTGTTTTTTCTTATTATTTTTTTAATTTCTAAAAGTGAAATGGAGAATTTGTTTAATTATGTTTTAGTTGTTTTTTTTGTAAGTTTGAAGCACTTATGCATACTGGTGGATAAAAAAATTACAACAAAAATTATTTAGGTAATCACCAGCACTCTTCCTGATATTCAGTGTATTTTTTTTTTTCCCATCAAACAAATGTAAATATCAGACAAAGATAACACAAGTAAACACAAAATGCAGTTCCTAAATGTTTATTGTTAGGTCTTTTGTAATCTCTTGTATGAGTTGTCGCTGCGCTCTTAGGGTAATTCCCCCTGCCCCCACCTTCATTTAAAAACTGCAGTTTGCGTTTGCGTGTTTTATCTTTGTCTAATACTTAAATTCGTTTGACGATCTGAAACATCTAAGTGTGACAAACATACAAAAAAAAAAAAAAACAGGAATGAGATGAAAGACTTTTTCACACCTCTGTATTTGTTACCCACTGTATGAACAGCGGGTAAAATAAGTGTTGAACATGTCAGCACTTGTCTAAGTAAATACATTTCTAAAGGTGCTACTGACATGAAATTCTCACCAGATGTCAGTAAAAACCCTTCCAATCCACACATGCAACAACATCAAATCACAGATGGTCATAAATTATGTGAAGTAATGGGAAATGATAGAGGGACAAAGCATTGTACATACTGAAATTAATTTAATGCTTTGTACAAAAGCCTTCATTGGTGATTGCAGCTTCAAGACGCCTCTTGTGTGGGGAAACTATAAACGACATCTGGTGAGAATTTCATATCAATAGAGCCCTTAGAAATATATTTACTTAGAAAATTAGTGAGGTGTTCAATACTTATTTTACCCTCTGTGTGTATATGGAAAGGGCCTGCATCTTTCATGATGTTCACATAAACTGTGTCATACAGTGGCTTGCAAAAGTATTTGGCCCCCTTGAACTTTTCCACATTTTGTCACATTACAGCCACAAACATGAATCAATTTTATTGGAATTCCACGTGAAAGACCAATACAAAGTGGTGTACATGTGAGAAGTGGAACGAAAATCATACATGACTCCAAACATTTTTCACAAATAAATAACTGCAAAGTGGGGTGTGCGTAATTATTCAGCCACCTGAGTCAATACTTTGTAGAACCACCTTTTGCTGCAATTCCAGCTGCCAGTCTTTTAGGGTATGTCTCTACCAGCTTTGCACATCTACAGACTGAAATCCTTGCCCATTCTTCTTTGCAGAACAGCTCCAGCTCAGTCAGATAAGATCGACAGCGTTTGTGAACAGCAGTTTTCAGATCTTGCCACAGATTCTCGATTGGATTTAGATCTGGACTTTGACTGGGCCATTCTAACACATGGATATGTTTGGTTTTAAACCATTCCATTGTTGCCCTGGCTTTATGTTTAGGGTCGTTGTCCTGCTGGAAGGTGAACCTCCGCCCTAGTCTCAAGTCTTTTGCAGACTCCAAGAGGTTTTCTTCCAAGATTGCCCTGTATTTGGCTCCATCCATCTTCCCATCAACTCTGACCAGCTTCCCTGTCCCTGCTGAAGAGAAGCACCCCCAGAGCATGATGCTGCCACCACCATATTTGACAGTGGGGATGGTGTGTTCAGAGTGATGTGCAGTGTTAGTTTTCTGCCACACAGCGTTTTGCATTTTGGCCAAAAAGTTCCATTTTGGTCTCATCTGACCAGAGCACCTTCTTCCACATGTTTGCTGTGTCCCCCACATGGTTTGTGGCAAACTGCAAACGGGACTTCTTATGGTTTTCTGTTAACAGTGGCTTTCTTCTTGCCATTCTTCCATAAAGGCCAACTTTGTGCAGTGCACGACTAATAGTTGTCCTATGGACAGATTCCCCCACCTGAGCTGTAGATCTCTGCAGCTCGTCGAGAGTCACCATGGGCCTCTTGGCTGCATTTCTGATCAGCGCTCTCCTTGTTCGGCCTGTGAGTTCAGGTGGACGGCCTTGTCTTGGTAGGTTTACAGTTGTGCCATACTCCTTCCATTTCTGAATGATGGCTTGAACAGTGCTCCGTGGGATGTTCAAGGCTTGGGAAATCTATTTGTAGCCTAAGCCTGCTTTACATTTCTCAATAACTTTATCCCTGACCTGTCTGGTGTGTTCTTTGGACTTCATGGTGTTGTTGCTCCCAATATTCTCTTAGACAACCTCTGAGGCCGTCACAGAGCACCTGTATTTGTACTGACATTAGATTACACACAGGTGCACTCTGTTTAGTCATTAGCACTCATCAGGCAATGTCTATGGGCAACTGACTGCACTCAGACCAAAGGGGGCTGAATAATTACGCACACCCCACTTTGCAGTTATTTATTTGTAAAAAATGTTTGGAATCATGTATGATTTCCGTTCCACTTCTCACGTGTACACCACTTTGTATTGGTCTTTCACGTGGAATTCCAATAAAATTGATTCATGTTTGTGGCTGTAATGTGACAAAATGTGGGAAAGTTCAAGGGGGCCGAATACTTTTGCAAGCCACTGTATATAAAACTCTCAAACAGATTGATTTCTTGGTAAATATTTAACATTTTTAATAGCACTTTCTCACACTTGTTTAAACTTTGAATACAAACATTCATTTCATCACAGTTTTAAAACTCTAACCACTTGACATGCTTACATGGACTCTCCATCAGTGCTGAAACACTGACAGAAGCTCCACCAACCTGTTTATGAGGGGCAGCCAGTGTGAAGCAAGTTGGCTAAAAAGGAAGCTGTTCTGTAACTTTATACATTTATCACTGGTCCGGCTCACTTCACATCAAAGTGGGCTGTATATGGCACACAATGTAAAATGATTTTAGGTGCCGGTCGAGGAGAAGTCCTTGTCCGAGCGTCTATCAGGGCCACCAGAAACGCATGTAGATGAGGAGAGTGATGAACACAGCCACAGCTACAGCCTTAGCATAGCCGGGGGAGGTGTTGACATCTTTGGTATTACTGCGGTACTCTTTCGTGTAGCTGCTCAGGTTGCTGACTTTTTGGTCTAAATTTGAGGGTAGAAAATCGAAACACTGGGATGAACTAAACATATTCATGAATACATGTACACTGTAATTTGTAAATTGAAATAACAAATTGTCTACTTAATTCTGAATAGAATCAGCACCTCCCATTTGATGGGATGTGTTACCAACGCCTGCTACACTTACCACAGAGAGAGTCTCTCTGCAGGACTTCATCAATATTTGCCGCCATTATTTTCTGAATATCATCCAGTTCTTTATTAATATTTGCCAAGGTCCTCCGGAGTGTGCTTGACACAGATGGCTTCTTCTCTTTTTGGATACGTGTGCCTGGAACAACATGTAGGATACAGTAAAAATGTTCATTCTTTTTGCTGAAAGTGATTAGTGCCATGTCTCTGTGTGATAAAAGATGTTCAACTTCAGTCTTACCAAACTCTGTGAAAGAGTAGGGCCTGGTTACTGTGGGTACTGCTTCTCCATACTGGTCATAAAACTTTTTGCGGAGGTCTTCGAGGTATTCAAAAGCCATCTTTTTGGGAAAAGAAGCCTCGCAGAGGGTAAGGTAACACACACCCTGGGCTATTAAAAGACTGTAACGAGGCCAAACCATTAGTTATATTTGACTCAAGTTAAACCTCACCAAAATTATCTACAAAATGTGTGATCTTACTGAAAGTTCATGTCTCCGGCCTCGAGGGTACAGCGATCTGGACTCTGAGCGTCCAGTTTACGACACAGCTGCTTGGCCTGGCTCTGGTACTGCTGGAGGTATCTTTCCGACTGACAAAGACAGATAAAAACAGACTTTAGCATCATTCTTATCTCACTTAAATTTAAGCTGATTAGTCATTTATACATTCATCACCAAGTACCCACACAGTGTAAACAGTATAAAGTTCAAGAAGCAATGCCTACAAACTCAGAAACTTTATTAGATACACCTTGCTAGTACCATGTTGGATCCTTTTACCTTTCAAACTGTTTTAATTCGTTATGGAGTCAAAAAGGTGCCGGAAACTTTCCTCAGAGATTTTGGTCCAAGTTGACATGACAGCAACTCAGTTGGTTGCACATCCATTATGTGACTCTTCTGTTGCATCACATCCCAAAGCTGCTCTATTGGATTAAGATCTGATGTCATGTTCAAGAAACCAGTGTGAGATGAATTGACCTTGGGGACATGGTTTGTTATCCTGCTGGAAGCAGCCATCAGTAAATCCGCCCATAAAAGGGTGGATGCAGTTAGTAACAATGCTCAGGTAGGCTGTGGTGTTTAAATGATGCTCAGTTGGTACTAATGTACCCAAAGTGTGCCAATATTCTCAACATTACACCACCAGCAGCAGACTAAACCACTGACACAAAGCAGGATAGATCCATGCCTGCATGTTTTTTATGCTAAATTCTGAGCCTACCATCTGAATGTTGCTGCAGAAACAAAGATTTATGAGACCAGACAATATTTTTCCAATCTTCTGTTGCCTGACTTTGGTAAAGTTTTGTGTAAATTGTAGCCTCAGTTTCCTGTTCTTAGCTGGCAGAAGCAGCACCCAATGCGGTCTTCTGCTCCTGTAGCCCGTCTGCTTCAAGATTTCATGTTTTGTGCATTCAGAGATGCTTTATTTCATACCATGAATTTGAAAAACTGTCATTTGAGTTACTGTTCCTTGTCAGCCTGAGGCAGTCTGACCATTATACTGCTCACAGGCTATTTTCTCTATCTCTGGTCATTCTCTATAATCCTCTCTTGTGTGGGGAAATCCCAACAAATAATCAGTTCCTACAATATTCAGAGCAGCCTGTCTGACAACAACAATCATTCAACATTCAAAGTCACTTAAATCACCTTCCTTCCTCATTCTGGTGCTCGGTTGTCATCTTAACCATGTCTAAATGCATAGAGTGCATTGAGTTGCTGTCTTTGGGTGAAAAGATATTTACATTAACGAGCAGTTGAACACATGTACATAATACACTATCTGATGAGAGCATGTATACATTATTCTCATCAGAGCCATCCAGTGCTCTCAAAGTGAGGAGAAAGTCATTCACACGTGTAACCTGCAAAATGAGATACATTTCTTTTTCATGCTTTTCCTTTTAAAGCTTTTTGTGTGAAATTACAAAATATTTACAAAAATATTTGCTCTCATTCACTGGAAAAACACAGTCTGGTAGTCTCTCTATTTGGATTATTAAACTTGATAATGGGGTGCTTCATAAAGAGGTAACAGTGTGATCTGAACCAGCCTTGTTAATAATGCATCTGATTATTTCTTGTAATAAAACGATCCCCACAGTTACAGGCAGAGATAAACTTTAAGTTTTGCATCATGTTATTAGCACATATTCCATCACATTTGGATCTAGACTAACATGTTTGACAGGTAAATGTAAAATGACATGATATTAGTACTTTTGGAGGATTTTCTGGGACCAGAAAATCTTATATTCAGCTCAACTTTCAGTTGCTTCTTGTTTGTAAAACATCTTACAACTAGTGCTGCTCAGTAAATTACAACTTGAGCTGAAGCTGCAATAAACTCATGGATCATCCCCTAGAGCACCAAGCGTAAGAAAAAAACATCCTTTTCTAAGAGGAGTTTGGTGTGCAGGTATCTTCATACGGGGGGCTCAGCCTCATTTCATACCTGTTCATCCTCCTGTGTGAACTCAACGAGCGGAAGTCCGTCCACCACACGAGCGATCATTGTCAGTAAAATCATGGTGTTTGAGGTCGAGGATCTGATGTCAGCTAGGGGAGTTTATTATCCAGCCAGGAGAGCGCATTGACTGTCTGCTGGCAACCCAGGGATGGTCCGTCTGCCTGCAGTGAGCTCTGCTGTCAGTGAGAGGCAGTGTGCAAAGTATGTGATACAACCGGTTTATCACCTGTACCGATGGTGGTCCGTCAGCAAGCAGCGGAGAAGAGTGAAGTTACACTGTGTGTACCAGTTATTATTGTTTGAATTCAGTGTTTAGTTTCCATTGCTTTCAGTCTTAAATATTATTACTGTGTGGAGAGCATATTTTACAGGTCTATCTATCTATCTATCTATCTATCTATCTATCTATCTATCTGTCTGTCTACAGTTTCTTCACATTTCTTAAGAACACACAGTACACCATGCTGAGGCCAAGTTTCCAACCAATTGCTTGACAATCTTGGATGTTTTTCACTGATTCATTTATTCATTATATTTTTTGCAAACATAAAAGTGCCTAAAGATATAATTTAAAGTTGGTTATTTGGCTCCTTGGAAGCAAAATAAATACAAATAAGGAGTGTCTCGAGTGTTTTGCACAGTACTGTAAACACATACCAAAGTACTCATAACTAATGACATCCTGCTACTGCAACAGGAAATATATCAGGAAGTTTTAAGTACTTTGGCACACATATAGACTCAGAAGGTGAAAGACCAATGTTGCTATGACAGCAGGTAAATAAACAGTTGATGAGACTATTTAGAAATCAAATTAATTAATGAAGCATATTAATAAAATACATTTTCTACAATAAAAAGAGGATATTTAAACTTATCTACAATCGATTAATGAGGCTTTAATATTATGTTGGCACAAACTTACAACTTAGTCACAATAAAGAACAGGAAACCAGAGGGTGATGCCACAGTGGCTCGCTATACATCTTTTATATACAGTTTAAAAATGAACAGAGTCTTTGTTGTCTTTCTTCATTTACATTCAGAGCTCAGTGGTTGACATAAAAGTGATCATAAAGAGCAGCTCAGCCTCGCTTTTTCTGTTTTTCTTGTTCGCTCTGAGTTTGTGTAAACACGAGCTGCTTGGTTTGTCTATAGAGGGATGAACAAATTTACTAGACCCTCTGTACTAAAAACAAGAAAGTACAAATATTTTAGAAATTTGACAATTTGTTTAAAACAAGTTGCAAATTTGTATGTGATCAATTGAAATGGCAGTTAAAGTTTTTACAGTGCTGAACAAATTTATTAGATCACCTGACCTAAAAAATAAGAAAGCACACAGTTTATGAATCTGTCAAAAACTTCTCTAAAACTAAACGGAGGAGAGAGAAATCAATCAAGCACAACATCCAATCACAAAAACAGAGCTGGGTTTTTATCAGACTACCTCCAGAATTTGTGAGTGAGGAAGATGGAATGACCTGCCCGAGCTGATGGTAGGATCAGCTCAGGCGTGTTGTTCGTACCAGAGTAACCAACGCAACCACACTGGCTGACACAGTTGGATTGATATCTGGGTAATTTGAAGCCCAAGTCGACACCTCAAACTCGCTGTTGTGCTCCTCAAATTCCTGCTTTGTGGCAGGGCGCATTATCCTGCTGAAAGAGGGCACCGCCATCAAGGAGTACTGTTTCCATGAAAGGATGCACATGGTCTTCTACTTAAGAAGGTAGCACGTGTCAAAGTAACATCCACATGGATGGCAGGACCCAAGGTTTCCCAGCAGAGCATTGCCCAAACATCAGACTGCCTCCACCAGCTTGCCTTCTTCCCATAGTGCATCATGCTGCCAGGTGTTCCCAGGTAAGTGATGCACACGCACGTGGCCATCCACATGAGGTAAAAGAAAACATGATTCACCAGACCAGATCACCTTCTCGCATTGCTCTGTGGTCCAGTTCTGATGCTCACGTGTCCATTGTTGGTGCTTTAGGCAGTAGACAGTATTCAGCATGGACATCCTGACTGGTGTGCAGTTATGCAGCCCTGCACACAACAAACTGTGTTGCTCCTTGAATTCTGACACCTTTCTATCAGAACCACCACTAACGTTTTGGGTAATTTGAGCTACAGTAGCTTATCTGTTGGATTGGACCACAAGTGCATCAGTGAGCCTTGGCCACCAGTAACCCTGTCGCTGGTTCACCACTGGTCCTTTCTTGGATCACTTTTGATAGATACTGACGACTGCAGACCGAGAACGCCCCACAAGAGCTGCAGTGTTGGAGATGCTCTGACTCAGTCCTCTGACCATCCTAATATGGCCCTCATCAAACTCACTCAGATCCTCACACCGGCCCATTTTTCCAGCTTCGAACACATCGGCTTTGAGGACAAAATGTTCACTCGCTCCCTAATATCTCCCACCCACTAACAGCTGCCACGATGAAGAGATAATCAGTGTTACTCACTTCACGTCAGCGCTGAAGCCTTGAAGATTTTCACATAAATTGTGTCATATAAAGAAAAGTCAAACAGATTGATTTCTTGATAAATATTTAACATTTTTAATAACACTTTCTCACACTTGTGTAAACTTTGTAAACAAACATTCACATTTGATCAGTTTTAAGACTCTAACCCCTGCACATGCTTTCATGGATTCTCATCAGTGCTAACACGCTAACAGAAGCTCCAACATCAGTGTGTAGAAATATGAACTCTTTCTGCTCTTAAAGGTGACCTATCATGCTCTTGCTTGTTTTCTCTTGTATATATATAACAGTGCAGATCTCTAATCTGGTCACCTCGGGCACACAGCTCTGCCTGTGAGCACAGACACCCCAACCACCGCTTATGAGTGTCAGCCGATGAGAAAAAGTCGGCTAAAAAAGGTGAAGCTTGCATGAAATTTAATTGAGGCCCAGTGTAAGATCAAGAAGCTTCATTTGAACTTTGACTCACGCAAAACTGCTCTGAAGCTATAAATGTGAAACCATAAATGAACCTGATGGGTCCCCTTTAATTTTTCCAGTATACACATTTACTATATATGAAAGCCTTTCTTTCACACAAAAACCCATTAAAAGTCCCATTAAAGACTTACAGCTCAGCTTCTATTGTATAAACCACGACTGAGTAAATCACAGAAAGAACATCTACATTCTTTAAGACTGTTTCAAGGCACCCTGGTATATAACAGACTGTAACATGAGTTTAAGTGCTCTTCGAGGAGAAACTCTAGCTTCGTGTTGAAATTTCTGGGCGTACATCAGAGCCACCAGAAACGCACGTAGATGATGAGTGTGATAAAGAACACAGCCACGGCTGCAAACTTAGCATAGGTGGAGCGGGTGTTGAGATATTTGGCATCCTTGTGGTACTTTTCTGCCATGTTGGAGAGATTGCTGGCTTTTGTGCTTATAGCTGAGAAAAAAAATAGGATGAAGCAAACATTAATTTTGCCCTCATCTGTAATTTTGATCAGAATCTCCCATTTGATGGCATGTGTTACCAACACTGGCTACACTTACCAGAAAGAGCTTCTCCTCTCTGCAGGACTTCCTCAATGTTTCCAACCATAATTCTCTGGATGTCCTGCAGCTCTGTGTTAACACTGCTCAAGGTCCTCCGAGCTCTGCTGTCCACATATGACTTCTTAACTTTCTGGATGTAGGTGTCTGGAACAACATGCAGGATACTATAAAAATTTTCTTTCTTTTTGTAGAAAGTGAGTAGTGTCACGTATTTGTTTGCGATGCATGCAGAAAGTATTCACAGCACTTCGCTTATTCTACATTTTGTCACATTACAGCCTTATTCCAAAATAGATTAAATTCATTTTCACCTCAAAATGGCATAATGGCAAAGTGAAAAAAGATTGAAATTCTTGAAAATTTGCTACAAATAAAAATTAAAATATAACGCACATAAATATTTGCAGGCTTTGCAATAACTCTCAAAATTTAGCTCAGGCGCATCCTGTTTCCACTGACCATCTGTCAGATGTTTGTACACCTTGATTGGAGTTTACCTGTGGTAAAAGTCAGGTGATTGGATATGATTTGGGAAAGCACACATCTTTCTATATAAGGTCCCACACTTGACAGTGCATGCAAGAACACAAACCAAGCCATGCCTAACTCCAAGGAATTGTCTGTAGACCTCCAAGACAGGATTGTGTCGAGGTACAGATCTGGTGAAGGGTGCAGAAAAATATCTGCAGGACTGAAGGTCCCAGTGAGCACAGTGGCTTCCATCATCTGTAAATGGGAGAAGTTTGAAACCACCAGGACTTTCCCTAGAGCTGAGCGTCTGGACTAGAAGGGGCTTAATCAGGGAGGTGGCAGAGAACCTGATAGTCAGTCTAGACAGACAGACAGATAGACAGAGCTCCAGCATTGCTCTTTGGGGAGAGGGGAATCTTCCAGAAGGGCAACCATTTCTGCAGCACACCAGCAATCTGGACAGATTGGTAGAGTTACCAGAGGGAAACCACTCCTCAGTAAAAGGCACATGACAGCCCACCCGGAGTTTGCCAAAATGCACCTGAAGGACTTTCAGACCTTGAGAAACATAATTCTCTGGTTTGGTGACACAAACACTGAACTCTTTGGCCTGAATGCCAAGCATCATGTCTAAGCATCACCTGGCCAATACCATCGCTACAGACGGTTTATCTTCTGACAGGGCAACGACCATAAACACGCAGCCAAGATAACACAAAAATGGCTTCAGGACGACTCTGTGTCATTCAGTTGCCTAGTCAGAGACCAGACTTAAACCTGATAGAAGATCTCTGAAGAGATCTGAAAAAGGCTATGCACGGATGCACCCCATCCAAACTAATGGAGCTAGAGAGGATCAGCAAAGAAGAATGGGAGAAATTCCCCCCAGAATAGGTGTGCCAAGCTTGCAGCATCATACTCAAAAAGGGCAGGTGAGGATGCAAAAGGTATTGAGGAAAGGCTGTGAACATGTACATGTTTTATATATATATATATTTTTAATAAATTTGCAAATTTCCGCTTTGTCATGATGGAGTATTGTGTAAAGAATTCTGGGGTGAAAAATGAAGTTAATCTTTTCTGGAATAAGGCTGTAATGTGACAAAATGTGGAACAAGTAGAGAGCTGTGAATACTTTCTAAATGCACTGTATTAAAGGATTTTCAACACCAGTCTTACCAAACTCTATGAAAGAGTAGGGCCTGGTTACTGTGGGTATTCTTTTTCCATACTGGTCATAAAACTCATTGCTGAGGTCTTCGAGGTATGCAAAAGCCATCTTTCTGGGAAAAGAAGCCTCGCAGAGGGACAGGTAGCACACACCCTGGGCTATTAAAAGGCTGAAAATGAGGCGAAACCATGATTGATTTTATGACCTTTGTGATTCAAGTTAAACCTCACCGAAATTATCTACAAAATGTTCTGTGCTGTGTTATCTTACTGAAAGTTCATGTCTCCGGCCTCGAGGGTACAGCGTTCTGGACTCTGAGCGTCCAGTTTACGACACAGCTGCTTGGCCTGGCTCTGGTACTGCTGGAGATCTCTTTCTGACTGACAAAGACAGATAAAAACAGACTTTAGATCATTCTTATTCATATTGAATTACTTTAGTCCTTTGGTTATTGCATAGTACCTGCACAGTGTAAACAATATGCTCAAAACATCATCCATTCATCTGTAGTTTCATTACAGGACCACATCCACAGAAAAGCCTGTGGCTGGATACAGAGAATTAAACCTAACAAGCAGTGATGATGCGGCCTGCTCTCTGCATAAATCAGGGAACTCAGTTCAGGAATATTCAATTACAGTTTGGACCTTTTCTCTTTCCTTACTATTACTTTTGTGGATCCTTGAGGATGTAAGTATTTAGTTATTATCCTGATCTGTCACTGTAGTCAATGTTAACAACTGCTCACGTCCCAACATTCAGCAAACACATCGCACTTGCTGAATGTTAGTTTACAGTATTGCAGTTTCACCAATGTTCATAAGTTTTGTATTGTCATAAAATGGAGATTTCGTTTTCTCCTTAAGTAAAGCATGCGTATAAAGCCATAAAGAGATTATTTTTACAGTTTTCATTTGTGCACTTTATATTGCGTAATTCATGCCATCTTATATTGTAGCTTCAGTTTCCTGTTCTTAGCTGACAGGAGTGCTACCCAGTGCGGTCTTCTGCTGCTGCAACCCATTCGCTTCAAAGTTTGACGTGCTGCACATTCGGGGATGCTCTTCTGCGTAACATGATTGTAACAAATGGATATTTCAGTTACTGTTGCCAGCTTGAACCAGTCTGGACATTCTAACAATCACTGGATATTTTAAGTTTCTCTTTTCTTCTTTTTTTTTTTTTAAACCTAGAGACGGTTGTGTGGGGAAATCTCAGTAGATCAGCAGTTTTTTTGAAATCCTCAGACCACCCCGTCTGGCACTAACTACCAAGCCACGTTAAAAGTTACTTAAATCACTTTTCTTCTGCATTTGATGCTCGGTTTTTTAAATACAGCTATTAAATAAATTATCACTTTAAAGGTCAGATCCCCACAGTTACAGACAGAATATTCCACCACATTTAAATCTAAACTAACAGCTTTCACAGTTAAATGTAAAAAGACATGACATTAGGACTTTGTAGACTTTTTTGTCGACTGGGACCAGACCAAACTATTCTTATATTCAGCTCAACTTTCAGTTGTTTGTATAAAACACGATACACTCCTGAATAATTACAACTTTAGCTAAAGCTGAAATAAAATCGCGACATTATCTTCTAGAGCACCAAGCGTGTAAAAAAAGCACACTTTTGTTGTTTAAAGAACAGTTTGGTGTGCAGGTACCTTTATACGAGGGGCTCAGCTTTCATTCATACCTGTTCATCCTCCTGTACAGACGCAGCGAGCGGAAGTCCGTCCGCCACACGAGCAACCATTGTCAGTAAAATCATGGTGTTTCAGGTCGGGGATCTGCTGTCAACTATCTGTTTAGCCGAAGAGAGTCAACTTTATAACTTGCCTGTTCGATGATGCAGGATAAACGCTAAATGCGTTGGACGGAAGCTTACGGTGCGCCTGCGAAATAGGTTCGACTGGCAACCGGCAACATTCACAAGACCGCCCCACCCCCAGTCGTCATTTTTCAGTCGCGTAGAGGTATGCTGTAGTTCCTGGGACGCTAACTGGGTTTCTTTGTGTGTATTTCCCCTGAAAAACAAGCCCGCATGAGCCGTGTTTTGAGTCGCCTGTGTAACCCCTGCCGAGCAGGCGCTGTTGGGTCACTCTGAGCGGGTATGGGGCCACGAGCTCCAGCAGCGCGTGCAGCAGACAGCTGGCAGACGGAGCGCCTGCACCTCCACTGCTGATGCCCGTGTGTGCTGGGCTCAGACATGCAGATGCGGTCTGGCTGGCCTCTCTGTCTAGACTGAAGTCTCCCTGAACTAAAAAACAGAGAAGCATGGACAGACCAGAGAGGTAATCTAGCTCTGACAGGGCAGCGCTTACAATCTCATTTTTGGCCTTATTTTGGTTTCATTTCTGTGAGGTCGTTTTCCTGTTGGCCGTGGAATTGTAGGTTTCCCCCCCTATTTGTATAAATCCCCTGGATGAGAAGATTGTGGCTATTCTGCGGCTTTAAATGCAGTTCTTCTCTATTTGCTTGCCTACAACTAAATCTGTCGCGCGGAGATGTCGCTTTTTAATTTTTTGTTATTGTATTTATTTATTTTTATCTGTGTAAATGTGCAAATTTAAGCCAGTCGTATCGTAAGAAGGCTTGTTTAGGGGTCAGGAACAGCTAAGTCCCCTACAGCTGGACCCCGCAGGATCATCCATACCATAAGGGGATGAAGCACTTTGTATTTTCCAGAGCCTAATGCAAAGCACTTAGTGTGCGATCAAGTGATTAGGTGTAACAGACTGTTATGTTAGCCATATTTCTGTGGCTCCTACAGCCCGGTGTAACGGTGAGGTTGGGAACATTTGTGCGTAGTCGCTTTAATCCTCTGAGCACCACAGAAAGCCCCCATTCGCTAATAAAAATGACCCGGCGGCTTGGCACAGTGGCATCCCAACACCCTGAAAGGCCTTATTGTTGCGGTGCAGCTGGCACCGCCGTGCGCACGCTGTGGCTGCCAGAGCGACGTGTGCGTGATTCATAACCAGGAGAAACCATCCATTATGCTGTCTCTTGGAGAATAGTTGAAGATGCCCGCGTGTTTTAATTCCAGGGTGGGGCGCTTCATGACTAATTGATTATGGAAATAGTGATTCCCATGGCTGGAGTTCGGGGACATTAAGGCTAGTTTGCATTTCTTTCCTGTGCACTGATCATGACCTCCAGAGACAAAATCTTCAGTTTCTTTCCCCCTCCTCTGTGATCCCTTCAGCTTATCTAAGCATAGGCTGTCACTTCCTCATAACTGTCCTCTGCTACCCCAGGTGTGCCTGTCATGCTCGGGGCTGAGGTAAAGAGCAGCTGAGGAGAAGAAGGAGATGGGCTGCACTTCGGCCAAGCAGGTGTCAGCCGTGCCCAACGGTGAGGAGGAGCAGAATAAAGCCTACAGCAACGGAGACCTCCTGTCTGGTGAGTCTGTTTATGCAAAAAATACCTTTACACTCATATTTCTCACATACCTGTTCAGGTACTTTCTGAAAATACTGTAATTTCTAAGATGACTTTAGGTCTGTGAGGAATAATAATAAGACTGTCAGTGAATGTGCCACAACATTTTAATAACAGATCTGTAAAATGTGAAAAATACATGCCATCAAGGGTTATTATAGTAACAAAAACAAACTAAAAAAAGTAGTCAACTGAATTTTTTTTAAAATGAAATGCTTAAAAGAAATAAAGATGAACTACCTTTAAGTTTAGCCTTTATTGACACAGCAAGCATGAGGAAGCTTTGCCACATTTACTGAGTTTCAGGATGTTTACCTGACTGGGAGTCAGCTGCCTGCTCTGAGTCTTGTGTTTGTATTGTAATGTGTTCTGAACTTTAATATGTGGCACTGACAAACAGCAGCCCATATTACTGAACAACATAAAAATTGAAACTAACACTGGCAATAATAACATCTATATTAAAATAAAGGATTTTATACAAATACAAACTAAACTGAAAGAAAGCCGGTGTAGAAACTAACTGAAACTAAAACCCTCCTCTTGTAACTCAGAGAAACACACGGGCACGAATCACTGGCTGAACTGTCTCACCTCAGTTTGGGTAAAGTCTTTCTTAGTAAGAAGGCTGTTGAACTGCCAGTGATCTAATAACATGATCTCTTTATCATCATGACTCCATCTCACCCTATGTCTAGCATTCTCCTCTATCACACCAACCCTCTGCACTACATGTCCAAACCATCTCAGCCTCGCCTCTCTAACTTAATCTCCAAACCAGTCGCTCTTGCTTCCTTCTGCCAGCATTCACCCCTGACACTCATCTCCAACTACTCCACCCTGCATGCACTCTCTTGTTCATCTCTCTTGTGCACCGTCCCTTGCTTTGGATGGTTGACTCCATGTATATAAAATTGTTCACCTTCACTACCTCTGCTGCTTGCATCTTCACTGTTACACCTGTCTCCCTCTCATTCTGTCTTATAGTGACTTTGATTCGTCTTCTCTCTGGTACAGACCTCCACCTCTCAGGCTCTCTTCCACCTGTTCCCTACTCTCACAGATCAGATCACAATGTTGTTTGGGAACGTCGCATGGGATTTTTTTTAAGCTTCCTGCTGTTAAGGTTCCAGCATGGTGCTACATTTGTAGTATGCAAAGCTTTGCATATCCCAATCTCTGTGTTGTAATCTAATGTTACCAGTATTGTATCAAAATATGTGGAAAAACCAGTTATGTGGGCTTTGTTAGTTTACTTCCTGCTAAGCGGAAGACAGAATTCATAAAGTAGTGCATGTAAAGAACGTTTATTGAACTGAACTGAAACCAAACGTAATTTTTTTTCTTTCTCTTCCTGGTGAACTCTGCTATCATTGCCTGTTCAGCCAGTTTCTCACCAAGTCAGCTTGCCACATATTAATAATAATGGTACAATAATAATGTAACAATAACTTAACAACAACAACACATTTATATAACAATGTCACAAGGTGCTTTAAATAAAAAGTTTAAAACAAAATCAGAGAACTAGTTAAAAACATACAAAACAAAAAGGCAAGGCTAATATGAACGTACTAGAGAGGGATAACAACATTCATGAAACCCTTTCAATTAAAACATTTTAAGAGGTTTTAAAGCAAATTAAGACATTTCCATTCTCATCTCAGACAGCAGACTGTTCCACACTTGGCGGCAGCCCTCTGTTCTTTATTTATTAGTTGAGGCCTTGGAATAACCAGCAGAGCCGCATTCACCGATCTAAGTAAACACTCAGGCACATAGGTGGTTAATATGTCTCTGATGTACTTTGGAGCAAGGCCATTTAAAGCTTTAAAAGTTATAAGTAAAATATTAAAGTCAGTGTGACTTTGAAAAGGCAGCCCAGCACCAGAGTGATGTGTTCCTATTTCTTGGTTCCTGTTACGATCTGAGCAGCGACGTTCTGCCTCAACTGGAGTCGGTAAAGTGAGCGCTAAATGATGGCACTGTAAAGAGCCTTGTAATAATTAATGCAAGAAAACAAATGCATGTGTGACCTTGTGGAAATGAGAATCAGACTTTTTTTGATTTGCCTGGTAATTTTGATCAATGAAACAAAATTACTGTAAGCCAAGGTAGCAGATATTTTTTCACATCAAAGCTGCCATTGTTAGCTTTAAAAAAGAACATAGACAACTAGCGTATGATATAATTAATACAGATAAATAGATTTTTAAGGCTGCTGGGTTATTGTACAGCAGGGAGACGTAGACCTGTGTGTCATTTGCATATCAGAGTTAGATGACTCTGTCACTGTGAACGATCAGGCTGAGAGGAAGTGCGTTTCTTTAAAAAATACATGGGCTAAGGACCGAGCCCTGAGGAACGCCACAGTTAAAATCAGTCACAGAGGCATCTACATCACTTGCATGTAAATGCACCTCAATAACAGTTTTTGTTGACCTGGATTCCACAGGAGGTTTCGTCTGAGATCCTCGTCCATGTAGACATGATTACATCACATTGCTCCAGCTGAATTTTTTTCCCCCCAGTTACAGCACTACACACGTGGTCAGCAACAATACCCGGATAGGCTGTGGCATCCAAACTATGGCTGAGTGGGTTTTAAGGAGCTCAAAATATGCCAAGAAAACATTCCCCACTTCATTACACCACCAGCAGCAGCAACAGCCTTTACACAATTCAGGCCTGGTCCATTGATCCATGCTGTTGACACCAAATTGTGACCCTCCAATCTGAAGACTCAGCAGAAATCAAGATTAAACAGAGCTGTCGAGTAATGGCGTCTGTGCCTGCTGCAGTTTTCTCCGCTTATCACAGTAAATATTGGTTATCTGAGATTCTGTAGCCATTCAATCACAGCCTGGCTATTGTCCTTTAATCACTCTCATCAATGGAGAGTGATTAAAGGCTGGAGCACATGGAGGATGCGCAGCGTAGGACAGCCGCTCATTGGACGGGTTTTTAATTTTCCAAAGCATGCTGGGTAAACAAAGACTTGTGTTGAAAATCCTCGAAGATCAGCCGTTTCAGAAATACAAGCCAGTCCATCTGGCACTTACAAAAATACAGCGTTTTTTGTAGCCACACGATCCGGCTGATTGGTTAATTACATCAAGAAGCAGGTGTACAACTTTTCCCTAATAAAGTGTATTCGTTATATTAAGGTATATAAGTAAAGGTACAAAACGTGTTACATCTGTTTTTGTAACAGTCTAAATTAAAAAATCTAAATAAAGAAGTTAATTAAACCTGTGTTAAAGGTAGCTGTATTAAACCTGTAACACGCAGGTCTTACATCTGAATTAATGTGATTGCTTCTATAGATGAACAGTAACAACAGTCTGATGTGTTGTAACTGTTGTTACTATGTGCCATATCTATATTTTCATTTCTTCGTTTCCAAATGTGCAGCGTGGGAGAGGGTGAGAAGAGGGGGACTGCCCATGTGTGAGGCAGAAAATGGAGAGGAGAATCAGGCTAACAGCTCGTGTGTTTGCAGCTTGCCAGCCATTGTTAAAAGAGGATTTAGTCTAGAGTGTGAGAATTCAACCACGTAATTACTTTACCAAGTACTGAACTGTGAGAACTATTAACGTCGGAGGATTGTGGTGATCGGAGCGGCCATGAGTGGGTCATCCTCTGCGTGCCTGCTGTCTGCTGCTGCTGTCACGTATTAATCGGAGATGTGCTCCTGTCTGTCTCCCACTCTGTCACAGATGAGTACAAGATGAAAGGAGTGGAGAAAGTCAAGTACATCAGCGGAGAAGAGGCGGGAGAGGACGGCCAGGAAAGCACAGTGCGTGATTTGTCTTTTATCCTCTGTGTTTTTTATTTTGTCTCTAGTGGAGTATTTAATGGTGGCTTGTAAAAACACAGCAAGTTTGTTCAGTGTAAGTCGTGACGTGAACTTCAGGATCACACAAACTCAGATGAGGCTTTAGAGCACCGTGCTGGATCGATTTGCATGTTAATGAGGAACTACTGTAACCCAATAATGCTGGAGGATAGAGGAGCTTCCATATATACTTGGCACAAAATAAATAAATGAAAATCAACGTTTAACTGAATGACTTGATATTGTAATTTAAATTTACTTCTGCCTTTGTGTTAATCTCCTTATTTATCTTTTTATTTTAACTTCCTTATTACTCCCATTCTTTTTATAGTTTTAAATGTCTTTATGTCTGAGTTATGTATCCCTTTTTATTTTGCTTCCCCAAAATACATTTATTTCTGTTTTTCTTTATGCATTTTTGCTCCATGATGTAAATGACAAGGCTACGTGTCACTTTGTTAACCTTTCACCCAGTTTTACAGTCATCCTTTGTTCCCACAACACTAACCACTCAGATGATCACAAGAACTGAGGGACTTAGCCAACAGAGAAAAACTACATATATAAATAGGTATAATATAGTGGCCCTCAGAGGTCAAACGCACCGCAACTTAAGAAAACATCGGCAAATAGAAAAATGCTTCCAAAGCACACAAAACACAATGGAAATAGCAAAACTGCAGCAGAAGCTAAAAAATAATAAAAACCCCTGGAAGTATTTCTGGGAACAGATGGACCAGCTGTGAAAATGGTGAACACTTCTGGTTTGTTTTGGGGGGTTGAAATATATTTATTTAGTTATTGGTGGTGCTTTTTTCTGTTTGCTGGTGTTTTCTTAAGTGGCATTGCGTTTGACCTTTCAGGGCTACCATAGTAGGTAAAAAAAGTAAAAAATCTGGTAGTAATAGCATAAAATTAATAAAAATGCAAACAAAAACAGAAGCAAACTTTTATTTTCAGTGTCCTTTTATTGGAAATTATGTATCGGAATTTCAGGAGCAGGACCAACCCCTCCAAACACGCTCCTTCCGGTTGTCATCTATATAGGTTCCTCCAGTTCTACAAGCTGTTCATTCTCATTTACGTGCCCCACCCTCCCTCCGTGTTTTCAAATCTTTAACTTCTTCATTTCTATTTAGTGCATGGGGATCTGCCAGGCCCGGGAGCCGTCGCCAGTCCCCTTCGAGGCCTTCCCCAAACCACAGCTCAATTCATTTCAAAGCATTCACTTTTACCTACTAAAACGCTGTCAAACCTAAATGAGGACGTGGGCCCAGCTTGTGAACTGCTTTTAAGTGCATAATAATTTCATTGTTGAGTCAATCATTTTTACATTTTAGCACACTGGGATCTCCATAATTCAAAAATGATTTAGTTGTGCATTTCTGTATTTTTCAGGCTTCTTTATAAAAGAGCAGAGGTGAGCATTTGATAGTGTTGTTCACTGTGCTCAGTCATTTATCTGTGTGTTTGATACTGCAGGAAGTAAGTGCTCTCCTTGATAAAGCTCCGCACAGAGATGAAACAGGATCAAATGGAAATGGAAAAATTCTGTAAGTGACTGACTAATGGTTTTGTTTGTGCTATCATGTTGTCAGCCTCTAACCTGGTCTCCTTCCCTCCTCGCAGGAGCATCCACTCCTCGGAAAGTCAGCAAGAATTCTTCCGGATGTTAGATGAAAAAATTGAAAAGGTAAAGAATGACAAACCTTTACTGGAGATCCATTTATGTTTTTGTGTCTTTGTAAGGAAAAAAACAGGTTAAATAACATAATGGAAGTTAATCCTATTGGTGCTGCAAATCTGTAGCAAGTGAGGACACAGCAGACGAGATAATAATACTGCGAAACAATCTCAATCTGTCACGTCCACTCTATTCTCCTAGTGTGGTTATTTAAAGGGATATTGGCTGTGCTGCCAGATCCTGAAATATTATACCACTCTGTGCCACAGAGCTCAAAAATACTTTAAAAACCTATACGAGAACATTTACGTCACTCTGTTGCAAAAGAACTGTGGTTTATTTTGAGATGATCCCACTATCCTTCTCCTGGAAAAACTCATAGAGACCAAAATAAGTGTTAATGCGTAGCTGAAAGTAGTCATCAACGCCTGCTTCAGTAAGATTTTCCAAAATGTAAAGAGGCCTCTTTAAGTGCGTGCCTGAATTTCCGCTGCTTGACTCCATTTAAGCTGAAAAAAGTCATTTCCTTTCATTCATGTTTGACTGAGACTGTGCAGCAAATACTTCAACAAAATGCTGCGTTATCTTAGCACGGTGGGGCTGCAAAATAACTTAGCATTCCTCCTTGTCAACACATACACAAATGAACGGAGTGATTGTGTGCAGTTTGCAGACTGAAAGCATAACTTTGTGGTGACTGAGTCAGACTCTAGGGAATTTGCAGTGGCATTGTTATTACTCCAAAACTGTTGCTTGTTGCTAAACAGTTAATTGGCTGAAAAAGCTGAGAGGAGACAGCAGCTCATACTCATAACACTAGAAAGCTAGAACAAAAAAACTAATTAAAAGGCACTGGCTTTGACATTTTTACACGTTAAAGCAGGGGTGTCCAACTCCAGGCTTCAAGTGCCAGTGTCCTGCAGGTTTTAGATCTCACCCTGGGTCAACACACCTGAATTAAATGATTAGTTCATTACCAGGCATCTGGAGAACTTCAAGACATGTTGAGGAGGTCATTTAGCCATTTAAATCAGCTGTGCTGGACCAAGGACACATCTAAAACCTGTAGGACACCGGCCCTTGAGGCTTGGAGTTGGACACCCCTGTTGTAAAGCAAAAGAAATGTTCATCTAATTTTCAAAATAAAATCCTTCACTTATATATAGAAAAATACCACAGTGCCTACAGCTGGTGGCTCAGAGTTGGACACCCCTGCTTTAAAGCATGGTGGTAAATACCTACAACTAACTGGGAGCTTTTATTTTGAAAACCAGAGACTCATAACATTGTAAAACTATAGGCTTTATTCTGAAAATACCATAGTATCAAAGCATCTTGACAAGTCTAAAAGTAACTGAATGTGTTTATGGTAAAAAAAAAAAAAAAAAAAAGTGAGACTTTAAAGCACCCTATTAGATTTTTCTAATTATATGTGGATTTTATTTTTTTTTTTAAATCAGAGTTCATCCTAACAGAGGTGCTTTCTGCTGCCTCTTTATATTTCAAGGGGTTACCACACTGGATGGATTTGCATGTTAATTTGGCACAGACTATACCAAGTGCCCCTGGGACCAGCCTAGGGGGGATTAGCTTGTGACCACTAAGGCTGGAGGTGTTTCTTTCCGCTCTCGATCTTTGCATTTAAGGTGAATGTGTTTACCACTACAGCTCTGAGCCACCAGCTGTCGGCACTGTGGTATTTTTCTATATATAAGTGAAGGATTTTATTTTGAAAATTAGATGAACATTTCTTTTGCTTTACAACAGGGGTGTCCAACTCCAGGCCTCAAGGGCCGGTGTCCTGCAGGTTTTAGATGTGTCCTTGATCCAGCACAGCTGATTTAAATGGCTAAATTACCTCCTCAACATGTCTTGAAGTTCTCCAGAGGCCTGGTAATGAACTAATCATTTGATTCAGGTGTGTTGACCCAGGGTGAGATCTAAAACCTGCAGGACACCAGTACTTGAGGCCTGGAGTTGGACACCCCTGCTTTGCAACAATTCCACCAGTATCTCAACATTTAGCATGTGATCATGAACACATTTGTGCCGTGACCCTGAGAATTCAAAAACACTACAACTTAAGAAAACACAAAACACAACAGCTGCGGAAGTGACAAGCTAACAGTAAAAAGCTAATAGCAAAAATGTATCTACAGTATTATGTGATCAAAAACACATTACTTGCATCTTCTTCTGCCTCACACGCCTCCATTTCTTTTAAACATGTCTCAGTGCAGTGCTTCACATGTTTTGTTTTCTGTCATTTCCACAGTCGGTCCATCATGTTATTGTCTCCCCAAAATCTCACAAATATAGTTTGTGAGATTTTTTTTTTCTACTTCCCTTGTGTTTTTGACATCTTAGGCCCACCATACATTTGCCCCACCATGATACACATCAGTTTAGGCAAAATGTTATAACTGTAAAACCAGTTGTATTTGGCTAATACTTGAATACTCTGCGTGTGTGTCCTATCCAGGGCCGCGATTACTGCTCAGAAGAGGAGGATATGACATAACCCCGTTGTCACAAACCCACGCGTCCCAGTATGAGAAACTGCCCAGCATTATGGATAGACTGTGTCCCAGAGGACTCTTTGATGTTTGTGCACGCCCGAGAAGGAAGGAGTATTGAAACTAGCACTTTTTTCTTTTTGCCCTCCTGCCACTACCCGCTCGTCCGACCAACTCCCGGAAAGATCATGACAGAAATCAGCGCCGAGGTTCTCCCAAGAGTGACACGAGATTTGAAGCCATTACAGGGTAACGGAGGATCTAACACTTTTCTTTCCTTGCTGGAATTTCTCAGTATAAATAGCTGTCACCGAGACTTACTATATACATGTGAAAGACGCAGGCTGCTGTCAGTGTGAATTTCCGGCAGCAAGAACAACCAGTGCTCTCGTGGACACTGACTCAAATAGAAAATAATGCCCTCGCATCGTTTCATCCTTGAAAGCCTCTCCGACAACTCAACGGGTTGGAAACTTCCTGCATTCCAAGACACAGTACAAACCTCTTTTCTACAGTATGTTGGCCACTCCAGTGTTTGTCTGCTCATATTTGTTTCTGTTCTGATGTAGAGTATTTATGTTGAATAAGGCTCAGGGTTGAAGTGTTGTAATCTTTGTCTCATGTAGTTAAGTCTTTCCCCTCATTAAAACACTGTTACACCATTAAAAGACACACACACATACACGCTGTCACACACGGGTTACACATGTAGCTCTCTCTAGTGTCTGTTTCATATAAGCCTAAGAGGTGAACACCACAACTTCACACAAGTCTCATTATGTATCGGATTCACCGGTGTTATGTTGTTGTGTTCGGTTTCTTTGTTTTGTTTTTTGGTTTTCTAGGAAAAATAAAAAGTGATTAAGTTATTTATTCCCATTGTTGTGTTGTTTTTAAAACAACCTGATGACGATGACCATGATGAATGCACCACATTACTGTGTAAACCGCTTGTAGTAAATACGACTGTACTATAAATGTGCACTGTAACTACTGAAAACATTTGAATTGGGAGATACGATCATTTGCAGACAGCTCTTTGAGATGGACTCAGCGTTGAGAGAATTATTGCAGTATATAGGAGCATCAGTACCTCCCCCTGATGCACCTCCATCATTAACCCTCCACCACCATGCTTGACAGTTTGTAGGTGGTGTCTGTGCTGGTATGCTGTTTGGTTTTCAGCAATGCATGGAAAGTGGAAAAATATCTCCACTTTGGCTTCATCTGTTCGGAGGACATTGTTCCCCAAGTCTTGTGTTTGTTCAGATGGAGCTGTGCTGGCATGTTCTTTCAAAGTGAGCAGGTCTTCTCCTGATAACCTTTCCAAACAGGCCATAATGGCTCCGTCTGTTTCTAACTTTGATGTCATGAAGTTTAACATTTAACATGCTGACACTGATGTAGAGTCTGAGATTGCACGGTCTTAGTTTACTGAGATGTCCACTACTGAGACGATCGCATCATTATCTTTCTCACAGGAGGAGGATGGACATCAAAGTGTTTTAAAGGGCTTTGTAACTCTTCCCAGATTGATGAGCAGCAATAATTACTTATTTAATATCACTGCTGACATCTTTCATCCTTTGTGCTGAAAAATATCATCAGTGCTCTCTGGTGGACACAAAATTTAATGGCCTCAATTTCAAAATGATTGCAAGCACAACTTCTGCTTGTTGAATTATTGGCAAACACACTATATACACCAACACAGGTATCTCTGCACTGCACTCCAAAATTAATAAAAGAACGTTTTAACGATTTTTTTGGTACTTATAAAGTCTACAAACTGAAGCGGGAAACAATTTGCAACTTTTATCGACAAGCTGAGTTAGTTGGCGTGCTAACTCAGACCTTCGTCAGCAGCCATTTTTGAAACAGGTGTTACTAATCACATTAATCAAAGCTCTGCATTTAGTAACACCTGTTTACTTACCATTTCCAGCCAAAATGCCTGCTGTGGAAAAACACCTTTAACATTCATAACATCCCTCAAATCATACTTCAGCATTGGCACCAAGTTTTTAAAAAATAAAGCAATGTTTACCTTAGGTCCTTTTTTTTAAAAAATTAAGAAAGAATACATTTTGAACTATTAGTCTTTCTCACACCTGATGTTTATTTCAAAATAAGGCACATTTGTTTTTTTACAATAAATAAAACAATCACTGACATTTATAATAGGTCTTAATAATTGTGTTTAAGGGATTCATGTCAAAAACCAATGTGTTGACATGGATTATAAACCATAGGCGTAAATTTCAGGGGGACACGTGCACACAGCCTCCCCCAAAATATTAGACTTGAGACACTATCCCCTTGTGTCTACTTTCTGCGTTGCTTTTTAGACAAACAAGAGACATTTCCCTCATGAACAAATGCAGAAAAGGTACAAAATGAAAATAATGAAATGAAGTGTCTGATCTAACCCACTGGACAGCTTCGGAAAAATCAAAGGAGTGCATAGATTATGAACTTTTAGCTGTATCTTCATTAGTGTTACAGCTTTGCCATTCACACCACAAATGACAGATAAGTTCCTGTTTTCCTACAATCTACTATAGAAATGTCTGTTTTTGTTTTACAACAAACAAAGATCATTTTCCTTAAATTAACAAAGACTTTATATTTCAGAATTGCAGGACAGTCTGGGTAATGAACTACCTTTTCAGGAACTACTTTTCCTGTAATTTTTCACATTTATCATATATATATTCACTGGCTTCGTAGCTGTAAGTTTTGTGGATGCAGACTCATCTGGCCCCATTGAAAGGTTTCTATGGAGGCATGGAAACGAGATATGGCATCCCTGATTTCATTGTGAAAGCTTCTAGTCAACTCTGTAGTGTGCATACACTGCAGCAAACAAACCACACCACTCCAGATTGTAACAGGAGTTCAACTGTCATTAAAAAAGGAATGTTACTTCTAATCTCTGCACCCTTTTCTTAAGGTTAATTTTATCTCTTTGCCTTAACCTATCAACATGCATCTGAGGTGAACTTCACGATGCCAAAGGTCTCCGCAAGGTCGTCCTAACAATCACATACTCCCGCTTAAGGGGTCCTGTGGGGCTGTTTTCCATTTTTGAGCAATACATCACATTCTCAGTCAGCTGCTCAGCGCTGCTGCCGTCTCTTCCGGTGCTGACGGCGTCCCACATCCTGAAAAGGTCCTACAGGAGGGTCCGGCGTCACCAGGCCGTCAGTCATCCTCTGGTAGACCAGCGTGGAGTCAGCGGCTACTGCACACAGCAGCATAGGAAAGCCTCTGTCCAGGACGTGTCGTATGCTGCACAGCAGAAAAGGAAGAAGCCGTAAGACTCAGAGGTTTGGGAGGGTAACCTGTGAGGGTGAAAGTGTGGGAGCTTGACCAGCGTCTTAACACCTTTTGTGAGTCACAGACTGGTGAGCAGGCAGGGGAAGGATCGTCAGAGTGGGTGCGCCTTCCTTCTCCCTCGCTTCCAGTAAAACCACCTGCAGCTCAGGACTCTTCACGCAGGACACCTCCTTCCAGCGCCGCACTGCAGAGAGCAAGCTCAGTGTGAGTATGAGCTTAAGTTATGACATCAAGTTTTTCCTTCTGTAAGAAAGGAGGAAGAGCTGGGAGATGTAAGGAGTCCAGGATACACCACACAGGGAATCTCAAACTGACTCCCGTGTTTCAGAACCCTGCCAAACTCACCCTCAGTAAGATCCATGTACACAAGAAAAGCTGCATGCACCTGAGCGCTGTCCCCAACCTGCAGGTCCTTCATCTGCTGGTACTGAGAGACACACACACACACAGATTACTCACAGTACATTCCGGGCAGACTCCCTGCCTGCACACACGGAGCTGCTCTAACACTCACCGCGGGATGCTGCAGGATCCAGTTCGGAGGAGGGCGTTTCTCTCCGCCTGACGCTCCCGACATGTTCGTTACCAAACAAAGCTGCAAGCGAAACACCGGCTCAATAACCACTACGTGACGCCATGCTGTTGAAACGGCACGCTGTCACCCAGTGCGACTGTTAAAATCGTCCGTGCGGAAACGTTTTTGTTGTCCGTGCAAAACACGTACGCAGACAGGAGACATCACCTTTCGGGGGCTTTTTTTTTTTTTTTTTTTTTTTTAAGTCAATCATTTCTTTTCATCATGCTAGTCCTAAAATTAACTTATAGGTAAATACTGGGCAAAGGTTTTGAGCCACACATCATTTCTTTGTATTTTGCTTCCGAGGAGACTGCCTCTCCTATTATTTTTAAAGTGGTCCTAACAATACTTCTCCAGACTCTGAAAAAAATAGGAGTTTTTATTTAATTTAATTTGATTTTATGTATGTTTGCAAAATATAAAAAGATGAGTGGTGACTCGGGAGTTTTGCTCAGTACTCTATGCACTAAATTAGTTCCTGCATCGTTATAATTACTTTTTACTGACATCTAATGAACTGCTTCCACCAACTGATCTTATATAAAAGAAAGAAAGAATACAAAACTGCATTTACAGCTGCCTGATGACTTTATTCATTTTAGCGAGACATTGTCTCATCAAAAAATAATAAACAGTAACATTAATGTCGATGTTTAATTTGCAGACTCGCAAAGCCTGGGATCTTTAGATATATGAGCGCCACTGCAACAAACACTATTAGAGACATTATTGTTCAGTTAAATGACCTGGAGCCTCTCATCCACACACTGACAGAGACATTACTGTAATTCTACATAATGTGATTGACTCCATAACCAGAGTCTATATTCAGTCTTTGATCACTTTTTTATTGAATCATATTTTGTCATTTTTGTTTTCGCAGTCGGAGCCCATGCATCGCTCCTGTGTCACTTGCTCTCTCTTCACCCTTTCCTCTACCCAATAAATTCTCCTGAAACCAAGAACCTGTGCTTAAAAAATAGATTTACTGTATTCCGGTGTTTAATGTCAGTTGTGTGTCCAATTCACAGGTTACAGTTCTACGAATACTTCACCTTAAAAACAAAAATCCAACAACATTTAATGACATCATTTAAGGCTGGGGAAAAGCTTTCCGGTTATGATGCACTATTTTGCTGACCAGCCATTTATTCGCCTGAAATCTGAAACCAGTCTTAGACCAAAGGGAGAGGATGTCATCCATAGCATTAATGCTACACTGACAGCTGCGAACGGCAAGTGTGACATTTGAAAATCTCATAATATTTTATCCATAATAGTAAAAATGCCCACAAGATTTCTGGACTCTGATGAAACTGGTACCAGTTGGAAGTTTTACTGACAGTTTGAAACTGGGTGCTGATGAGTTAAGTTCCAGAGGAGCACAGAGCTCAATCACTGGCTGGAAGGTGAAGCTTGAGAAGTTCTAGTGCATATTGTCATACTGCTGGAAAGTTCGGCCTTCTTGTAGGTAGTGAAGAGCCTATGAATCTGAGAAATGCAGATTCATAGTATAAGAATCTTTTGAGATAATTCTGTTATGATCATTTGTGTGCTGGAAAAGCCATTAAAATATGTTTTGAAAAATGTATTTGCTTGCTTGCATTTTTCACAGTCCTCCTCTCAGCTGTAGGCTGTGGCTATAGACATTCAGACTGTGACTATAGATGAGGTTGTCTGCTTCCTCTGACACTGCAACATCTGGAAGCATGTGCAGACTTAAACTGTGCACTGAGGACTTTCATTGTTAAAAACAACTTATCTATAGTGAACAGGAAGGACTTAAATTGATGATGGCTGTTGTCGCCCTCTAGGTGGTGCAGCAAAAACTGCAATAGGTGTGCCGTTCTTGCACCCCATCCATGCACACACACACACACACACACACACACACACACACACACACACACACACACACACACACACAGAGAGAGATATGAACTCTGAGGATGTTTACATGTGTCATGTTGAACTCGCTGCCTGGGCTGAGGCCCCATTTAACTCTACTCATTTCCTTTCCCGTGTGGTGTGTGATTTTTCTTCTGAGATGAAACGCTGTCTAGTCCCAGCTTTAGATATCAAGAAAAATAATATTTGTGTACAAACCTCCTGGAGTGTCGGTGTGAATACTTTTTAAAATGGGGACTAGAAAAGAAAAAAGAAAACGTTTAACAGCCATAATTATATAAACAGACCAGCTGATCCAGAGTCAAGTCAGAAGTTGTTTGAGGACTTCCTAGTAATCCTGGCTTCCACACCTCAAGACTGGCAAATAATAGTGTATCAGTTTTTCCAAAATAAAGTTTGTTTAGGAACAATACATTGTGTGTAGCCATGATTAAACATCCAGCCAAGTTTAAGTGATAAATGCCTGGAAGTGCTCCTCAGAGTTAACATGCAGGAACATATGGCAATGTAGAAGAGTGGCTGTCAAGAAGTCATTCTTAAGGAAGGAAAACAGGGAAAAAGGCCGAGGTATGCCAAATTGCACAATAACTGGTCTGGAAATCAGTGGGAACAGGTGTGATGGAGAGATTACTCTAAATTTACAAGTTTTGGTTGAAACCATTGTCATTATGTATCGAGGAGGCCAGGAGAGAGCTACAACAGTGGGTGTCTACAGCCGTCTGTAAAACACGGTGGAGGGTCTGTCATGGTTTAGAGCTGCGTTTCAGCCAGTACTGTTGGAGACCTTGTTAAAATTGGTGGACTTATGAATGCAGAAAACTTTTTAAGGTTGACGCTGACAGAAACTGAGAGACTATATATAACCTACATTCAACATCTGTTAGAGCTATAATGGAAAAGGAAACAATGGGACTTTTTTTTTTTTTTTAAACTATCTTTACAATCATGTACTTCACAAACTGATTTGAAACTTACTGTGAACGCACCAAACTCTGTGTGTTCAGGTGTGACGTGTCCTCTGCTGCAAAAGTGCTGAGTGCTGAGTGCATTGTACATTATGGAGTCAGTAACCTGGCCCAACCTATATTTGTGTGGGGCTCTAATTATGGGATAGTGATAATATATAGCATCATAGTTTCATTTCATGCTATGTAAATATCCACTTATAGGGAGAGAAGTATCTTTATTAAAACATGAATTCCAAGTCTATTATTTTCTGTTTTATTTAATCTGGTGTGATAACTGTAGTAATGACAGTCCGTTAGTTTTATTAGATCATGGCAAGAAACATATCTGTTATAGATGCTGTGTTATAGAAGTCTGTTATAAGGCCATTAAATATAAAATCAGTAGTTAAAGGAAGCAGATTTTTTTTTTCATGGTGGCAACACTATGAAAATGCATTATTGAAATGAACTATGCCAATTCAAGAGAAAAAGCTCTGTTAGAGACAAGAAGGAGTCCTTGATCAGATACTACAACTCCTCTGCTGACAGTAACACCACATTTAATACCACGTTCAAATGCCATGTTAGCTAAAGCACTGAGTCACGGGAGGTAACAGTGCTTTGCTTAAAGCCACCCGAACTATGACCTTTAATTGAGGTTTCTGCTCATTGAAATGGTTGACATTTCATAAAGTATGACATGCTTTGAAAACCTTCAGGGAAATACTACAGTCATATACTACTGTTATTAACTCATTGATTAGCATGCCTATTAGCATATTAAGCTATGATTTTAAGTGTAGTGGAAAGTAGTTTTAGCATCATAGTTTTTGAGAAGTTATTGCTACATTTGTGTTGTGTTGCAGTTTATTTATATCATAAAGATAAAGGTTTAACAAATCTGCTGAATAACCTGAAAAAAAACATTCTGTAATTACAAATGTGCACGAGTTTGTATACAATACATGGACTGTATGTAGGTCTGTGTATGTAGATGGAGTTATGATATATTCAAAGTGAGCATCAGAATGGGGAGGAAAGGTGACTTAGATGACTTTGAACATGGCATAGTTGCTGGTGCTGGATGGTCTGTCTGAGTATTTCACAAACCGCTAATCGGCCGGGATTTTCCCCACACAACCATCTCTATGGTTTACAGAGAAGAAGAAAATATCCAGTGAGCTGCAGTTTGCCCAGCGAAAATGCCTCATTGATGCTAGAGGTCGGAAGAGAATGGCTTTGAGCTGATAAGAAGGTAACATTAACTCAAACAAGCATTTGTTCAAGTCTGCGAGAGAGCATCTCTGAAAGCACAGCACATTGAACCTTGATGGGCAACAGCAGCAGAAGACCACAGCAGTTGTCACTCCTGTCAGCCGAGAACAAAAAATTGAGGCTGAAAATTACACAGACTCACCAAAATTGGATAAAAATTAGAAAAACATTGCGTTGTGTGTTGAGTGTCAATTTGTGCTGTGATATTTGGATAGTAGCTTTTGGCATAACCAACACAAAAGCATGGATGCATCACGTCTTGTATCAACAATTCAGGCTGGTGATATTTTCTTGGCATACTTCGGGGTACAAACTGTGCCTTGTATGAACACCACAGCCTACTTGCCAAAAATCCATCCCTTTATGGCCACGGTGTTTCCATCTTCTGCTGGAACAGAATGTCATAAATACTCTCAAACTTGTTTCTTGAACAATCTTGAGTCGAGTTCACCGCATTCAAATATCCCCGACGGTTAACAAACCTCAGTCCATTAGAGCACCTTTGGGATGTGGTGAACCAGGAGACTTTCATCACAGATATGCAGCCAACAAATCTGCAGCTCAATTCAGTTCTATTCAATTCATATAGCGCAAAATCACAACAGAGGTCATTTCAAGGTGTTTTATATTGTAAGGTAAAGATCCTACAATAATACAGAGAAAACCCAACAATCAAACGACCATCTCTGGTCAAGCACTTGGCAACAGGAAAAACACTCTTAACAGGAAGTAACCGCCAGCAGAACCAGGGTCGGGCAGGGCATCTGTCCCAAACAGTTTGGGATGAGGGGAGCAAGACAATATGGACCAAAATCTCTGGGGAATGTTTCCAGCACCTTGTTGATTCTATGCTACAAATAATTAAGGGAGAATGAAAGAAAAGGAGATTTGCAAAGTGTACCTATTAAACTGGGTAGTGAGCCTGTTTTTCCCCTAAAGTGAGGGTTGCTCATAATATCATTTTAGCGTGAAAGGCAACTTAAGAGTTAGTTGGATACTAGTTAAAATATAATATTTAAAATCTTTTTAGGCGAGTTAACACCACCTTAAATGGGCCACAGAACAAACCAAATTAGGACCATAATTCATGTAACCGTATTTACTATCAACAAGGAATAATTAGGAAGCTGATTTAGATCTTAAACAACAGCAAACATAAAGAATAAGCTAATACTAATACAGCCAATCGGCTACTAGTATGCAATAACGGTTATCACTTGTAGCATACAATACGGTATTGGAAAGTTAATTTGTATAATTTGCACTGTCTTCATCAGACAGATGGAAAAAAAAAATGCACAAATAAAAGATGAACTTAAGAATTTTTATTTCTTAAAAATAGCACAGGTCAAGCAAACATTGGAAACATTTAATATTAGTACTGTTCCATATCACAAAATGAGTTATGAAAAGAATAATTAAACCACACAAACCATATACGTTTTTCGATATGTAATAAATTAATCAGCATAACATAAGAAACAAAACCATGCTTTGTACTTCTGTGTCGCACAGGAAATATTGAAACTCCAATGCCGAAAATTTAAGACACCTGAGAATATAAATATCAAAACAGCTTGCTGCAGCAATTATTTAGTTCCACGGTTCCTCCCATTTACCCTAACTAAAGCTTTGATAAGAGGACTTTTTTAAAAATTACATTAATGTAAAAATTAGCATCGATTAAAAAAAGAACATCCATTTCTGTACAATGTGCATATCTGAGATAGTGTGGTGACAAGAAGAAAGAAAAATCGCCCTTTTGCCCCCAGCTATAGGTGAGGCGGCGCCGCAAAATTAAATCCAAAATGGACTCCAAGCCACATTCAGTGATATGAGCAAACAGATTTTGGATTGAGCATATTCAATCATCATTCTCAGTGAAATGACAGTCTGCAAATATTTTTACTTTGTATTTAAATGCCCCCTTTTTCGACTTCTGCTCCAGCGAGTAGTGAAGTTTAAAGCTCAGATCTACAAAGGGTTAATGTCTATGGAGATTAAACTACTACTGTCTATTCACAACAACAGGTCACTGAGGAGAAGAAGAAGAAGCAGCTACACAGGTAGTAAAGGTGTTGCATATAGTCAGTAAGGACGAGGGTACATAAACAGGCCATCTGGCTGATAAAAACAACTCTTTTCTTAAAAATCCAAGGCTTGATGGTTTTATAGGAATTTCTGAAAGACTGGTTGGATGGATTTTACACAGACACTGCAGAAATAAAAACAACTGTTTTGACTGTGAGGTATGTTCTTCTTGTGACAATATAGCTTGAGAGTCTATATCAGACGCGTTTGCTCCTCTGATAAACAGTCCACTCGTTCAAGGTCACTGCCAGCAGCAACCGAAAACTTTCAAAAGCTCGGCATTCACTTCAAAGAAAACAGCTGCAATTAAAATGAAATCAACGGGAACGCGGAGACGGCGTGACACGAATCAGCAAGACAATCGCGCCGATCTTAATGTGGAGGAAAGTGAAACAGATCCGGGGACAACAACAGAAGCCAATCCCATCTAGACACATTACACAACAAAGAGATGGCCTGGATGACTGAGAAAACACAAAAATAAGGAAAGGAAAAGGCAGGTTTTTTTGTTTTGTTTTTTTAAAAACCACTGGTTATCAACACAAAGTTCCACAATGCCCACTTGGAGTAATACAGTAACAGTGCAAGCCATTACACTATCCAGCAAAATATACCTGTGAGAAAAAAGTGCTTATTGCATAATGAGTTTCTGTTATGCGCCTACAAGAGGACACACATACCTATACAATGATCCAACTGTAAACATGGTGCAAAGTAGTTATGACATAGTTTAAGGCTTTCAAAGTTTCCTGAAGAAGTGTTCACTGAGTTAAAGGAATATGTCCATAAGCGGGACAAACAGTGGAAATATTTAAAAAGGAAATAACACACACACACACACACACACACTCTCTATTCAGACCTGGACACTACAAGTGGGTCATAAGTACATTAATTACAATACAGGTTTGACTGATTTGGTAAATCGTGGATCTCATCTTTTTGATGGGTTCATTCCTGAAATCGAAACTGATTATTTCATACAGATTTAGGTGCCAGCATCCCTAAATCTACTGAACAGGTTCCAATCAAATCCACATTTGTGTATCACTATTCAACTCAAACACAGGTGGAACTTTTATCATCAGGGATGCACTGATATACAAGCAAAAAATGTGACTGGCTGATGACTGATATAAGACTGAATCTACTGATAGTTATCTGTTGTGTCAAATTAACTGGGATCTACTTTGTTTCCAGGGCATAAAGGAGTTAATAAACGACAACAAAAACTAAACACGCGAGTAGAAAAAATACTGGGCTTGGATATCGGCCAAATTTTTTGTTTTTCCGACACTGGAACCGGCCTGGAATTTCACAATCAGTGCATCCCCGAGTATTATTAATGGCTGCTTTAGTGACACAACTGCACAGCCCACATCTGTACTGTGTAGATGAGGAAAAAAAAAGTTTAACTGATCTTCTCAGAATTTGTTTTTTTTTGGTTTCCACATAATCAGTTACAGTAAGATTTGTCCCCCCCTCTCCCGATGCTACTCATAAGACTCTGATTTATCTGCTGTTAAAAGAAATATCTGGCACGTGTGTATATTTTGTCGTTTTTCTCCAAACCCTCGATGACGAAGTGAATGCTTTTACTTTGAAGGCAGCAGGCTTAAAAACAAAACGAAAAAAAAAGAAAGAAAAAAAGGTAAATCTAAAAAAAAAAAACGCACACACCAACACTCACAGGCAATGCCAATCTATCAAGCATACATACTGTATGTTACCCCTAATATAAGGACTACAATTCATCACGTGTATTATTTCTCCTGCTTGTAGCATTACCATTTTTTTCTACATTAAAAGCTTAAAGCTTATATACATTTGCATCAGGTTTAGACATAATACTGCTGTGTATTATGTGTCAGCATTTCATTGATGATAACTGGTGGAGCCTTAATGATGGCGTGCAAACAACTCTTCTAAATTGAAATTTGATCCACTTTCAGGCTAAAATGAGTATTTGATCTACACTTGAATTGGATATATGTGAAGAAATATTGACTTCAATGAAGAGGGTTACTGAAGCAGTATAAAAAAAAAACATTAAGGAATGTGTCACCACTAGAACTTAATATCAGCAAAGCTACAAACAAACAAAAATATTTTTAAAAAGCGTCTATCCATCGCCTCGCTATCTAATATCACAATATTGTGCTACTCATGGTAAATAAAGGTTACTGACAAGGTAGAAATGAACCACAAGAAAACCAGAGAGGATTATTTGGCTGATGATGATGATGATGAATGTGCAGATTTGTACAGACAATATGAAAAAGAAATCCCTGCCATCTGTGAAAGTGTTTCAGTTTGAGACGATGAGGTTACCTTCAGGGTTGGGTTTAATTTTAGTCGACTGAACTCTGCTTCGTGATTCGCGTTCTTATCGAATCCTGAGATCAAAATTTTACGAAAGGCAGAAAAAAAAATTCCTGTGATAAACGTATGCTGCCATCAGGTGGTTATCCACAACGAGGTATTCTTGATTTGATTTGATTTTTTTTGGTTTAAACGAAATACAACATTTGTGCTAGCTGTGTGTGTTTCACTTCTATGGCAGTTAAAACCTACTGATTTTTATTTCAGCAGGCTATGTTGCAAAACACCGTTTAGTACTTCTCCAAGGCATGCTGGGACTTTCGCAACTCTTACGTGATTTACCTGGAATTAAATTCTTGGTATCTCATCCACAAAACTTTGTGGTCTAATATCACTGCTACTGATGCAGGACAGTAAAAACTACATTCTCAGATCATCCTGCAGTAAGTCTACCTTCTTGCCTCCAACTTTCCTTAACTGCAGTGATTACATTTCACTCTATCATTATTGGGTTTTCTGAGGCTTAGCCTAGTCTGCCATACTGTAAACATCACACACACATGCGCACATGTAACTGCCGATGCAAATGGAAGCACAGTAGGTCCAAAGTCTTGCTTTCAGGAAACGACAAGTGGAATCAAAAGCCGCATTTCTTAACGAGTCCCTGGTTCTTTTAGGTTTGTAACAATTTTCAAACCCAACCCTGGTTGTTGTTGAGTTGGTGGACAGTGTTCGTGTGACTCAACTGTGTGGACACAGAGACACAAGGCTACTCCCCACCTCGCATCCAGCTCTGCGTGTGTATGTTTGTGTATACGTGCACATTTGGTTTTAGTGCAACACAGCAATGCTAAGTCCTAACTAGTGGATCTGATTGTAGACGGTTCACTTGAAGCTAATGTTGACTGTCTTGCGCTCCCGTCAATGCCAGTGCACAGCAAACCCATGCCACCCTAATTGTGCACGTCCGGATCAGATGCCGAGGACGCACCCCTGTTGCGCCCCAACATGGATGGCTTGAAGTCGGGATGACGGCGGGCGTGCTTGATCAGGTGGTCGCTGCGCATAAAGCGCTTGTTGCACAGCGGGCACTGGAAACGTTTTTCCCCTGTGTGGGTGCGAGTGTGGCGGGCGAGCTCATCAGAGCGGGCAAACTTCTTCACACAGTTAGGCCAGACGCACGGGAAGGGCCTCTCACCTGGACACGAAGGCAACAGAGAGCAGAGAGAAATCAGCTGCCAGGTTTGCAGCGAAAGCACACAAAACGGTGTTTCATGACTAAACAGACAAACACACGGGAACAGAAATGCTACTCCCTTCTCTCTGACGTGAATCGGTTTTACAATAAACAACTGCATACATAAAAACCAAAATGCACTATTCTCACTGATCTTTGATCTATGATTGGTTAAGGTGCAAATTTCTGCAACTAACAGCCTAACTATGAAATAAAATGTCAGAAAAAGTGAACAGTTCCTGCTGCCAAAAATCCCCCACAGCCTCAGGTCATTAAACCTCCACATTATTCAATAATGTATAAAAAACAACAAATGTTTACATGTGAAAAGGTAAAACCATGAAGTATGGATTGAAAATGTCAAAGGAAAAGCTGACAAAATTTAAACTCATGGACTGTTTTGGATTAATTCACTTTCGTGTCATTTCAGTTCTCACATGTGCTTTATTCTGCCTCTAATACATCACATTAAACTGATTCTTCATATCTTTTGTGTAGTCCTCAGATATAAGTCGCTGTTGAAGCCCACATAATTCTGTGCTTTCAAATGAACTAGGAAGGGAAAAACAGGTTTTGTATGCTTACAGTTTGTGTCATTGCACAATGAAGGAATCTGTTAATCTGATTACTTAAATCAGATCAATTTCAACACAGTGACACAAATGTAACACCTGCATTACCTCTTTTTACGTATATTTAAATACTTAAAAAAAAATATATATAGGATCTAGATGGCTAAGATTAGCCTTCCTGAGCTACTACCGTACTAGGCTTAATCTCCGGCAGGCAACACGAGTCAAACCCAGGATAAGCGAGTGGGATGCTCGGTGCCATTTGCAAGATCACAAAGCCTGGCCACGTTGTTGCTGCAGAACTCTGTGGGCGTTCCCACAACACCGTCTTTGAGCCGTTTCCTGCCCTTAATCCATTTGCGCCTGCTCAGTGGCACTGGACACGCCAATTCCCCTGATTTTTGCGAGAAAAATCACACTTAAAGTCACTAGTAAAGTTACGCTATCGTTCTGACGGATGAACTATTCATAACCAATCTGCCTTTATTACATAGTTAAAACACATGGGTGAGGACTGAATGGAAGTCTGGTGACACATAATTACGTATTCAGCAGTAAACATCCAAAATGCGTTGAAAAGCAAAGGGGTTTGCTCAATAATGGGGTTTGCTCAATAATGATCAATAATTTACACATCGCGGAGGATTGATTTCAACTTGTCAGCATGCGTGAGGGTGGGAGTGATGCCCAGAGAAAAACTACACAGCGCCAAGCACTTGCTGAGGCCTTTTACGTTGTCCAACTATCATTTTCAGCGCTTTCAACTTTAAGGTTTCGTCTTACGTTCATTTCATATGCAAATCCAGCCGGGAGGAAGACTTTCGTCACAGGTTTTAACGTCCAGCCCAGTTCTTTTGTTGGTTTACTTCTTTGTCAGAGTCTCCGAGGGGAGCGTTTCCCCCTTTGTTTGGCTAGATTACTTTACCAAGTTGTAAAAAAAAAAAAAAAAAAAAAATCATAAAGAAGCAGCCAGCAAGCACGCTTACAGTAGTTAGTGAAAGGCACAGCACTCCCACCCCTCATATAGATCTGATTAAACGATAAAACCGTCTGCTTGCATGGCACCGAGGAAAGCAGAAGTTGGGGGTACAAAGTTGAGCTATGCCGAGGCTCTAGCTATGGCTGTGCAAATACATGACATGTGAACTGCTGATATGACCAATGTGTTATAGTCGTCCCCCTCCATACCTGTGTGCGTCCGGATGTGTGCCTTCAGGTGGGAAGATTTCCCATAAACTCTGTCGCATCCGTTAAAAGTGCACCGGTGTCGCTTCACCCCTCCTCCTGCTCCCCCGGCCCGCTGCTGGTGCTGCTGTCCGGGACCGGGGTGGCGGTGGGGTCATGGTAGGGGTGGTCGGGTCGGACAACGTGGTGTAACCGCTCTCCCCACCACACGAGGAGTTGCTGTTCTCCGAATAGGCCGACATGGGGCGGAACTTGCCGTGTAGGTCGGTGAGGATACCGGCCACCGCCACCACGTTAGCTCCCTCCAGCCTCAGCGTGTCCCGCACTTCCCTGTCCTCACTCGACCCTTCGGGCTCCCCGGGGAGCAGGCCCACCGAGGCAGGCTGGTTGGCGGGGGCGACCGGGGTGGGTCTGTGTAGAACAGGACCGCTAGATATCGATACCAGACACTCGGCAGCGAAATAATCAGACGACGCAATCAGCGACATCGTTATCTACGTTGCTTTGTTGTCTTTAACTAAAAAACAAACAAGTTTTAAAAAAAAATCGACCAGGAGGGGCTAACGGTAACGTTCGTCTGATCCCGACCTCGTTTTCATCAAACTGGACGAACAAACCGCTTCCAGCAGAGCCTTGTTACCGCCATACAGCGTCTCAGCAGCTTAAGAATCACTGGATAAAACAAAGAAACGGCACGTTTACGAGCAATAACACGCTAAGACCGTGCTAGTTCTCCCGGTCCAACATGCGTGCCCCTCACTGTCTGACGGTTCATTGTGTCTGAGCCTCCCAGAAGCCGGTCAAACCTACGCCCCCTGGTCCCGGACTGACGATGCGTTCAGGCTCATCGGTCAACGCTTTTTGGTGGCGTACACTGGTTCAAATGTCTACAAAGCTCTGGATAATTCTCTGATTTTGTTGTTACAGATACCCACGTGTGTGTCATTTAACAGATATGGCAAACTCACCCATGTACTGAACATAAAAACTGACATAATTTGAAGATATCATCTTTTAAGTACACATGTGAACGTGTCATTTTTTTTAAACGCTAAATCATGCTTATGGCTATAAAGGTAACAAGCTAAATAGTTGTGCAAAATCATGCCTGAAATTTGTGGCAAAAGGCGGTTAATGTCTATTTTTTACAGGAAGTTGTAAAATACGATTTTTCAGAGTCTTGAATGCCGCGCGGACCAGAATCACGCAGTGACTGACGTCGCAGCACGGGCGTGGACCGCGGGGTTGGGTGCATCGTGGAAAGTAGGTGGCACTGGAAGCCTGCCTGTTTAACGATGGGGGAAGGAGATGGGGATGAAAGGCGTGTTGTGTAATTTAGTTTGAGCTCAGTCGGAGAATAAGGAACGTGGCCGAGTGGTGGGGGTGAAAATTATTCTGTAAAAACGCCATCATAGCAGCCAAAGCCTCCACTTCCCCACCTGCTTGTTATCCATATCGCACAAACACTAGATGTCCCTATTTTCATGCGTTAACTACTCTCAGCTGTGTTTCTTTGTCTTCTGAAAAGTTTCTGGATCAGCTTTTCAGGCACTTAAACCCACAGTGGGTTGTGTGGTTTATTAATGCACTACTTCACTGACAAGTGTTTAGTGTAGTAGTGTATAAGTATAAGGAAACTATTCTTCTGAAAGTTTTTTTTGTGTCAGTCACTTTGTAATGTGCCTAGGTCAGCACTCCTGTCTGATATATATGTGTCAGAAATGTGTGGTGGGCATGGGATGGTGCCACTCCCATTTGAAGTTTGATTACTCCTCCCACTAGTAGCTACAATACTGTGCAAAAGTCTTCAGCCACCCTTCATTTCTTTATATTATGGTTCCAGTGAGCCAGACTTTCTTCTCTTGAGCAGTAGTTCTCCAGGATGTTTGAAGTTCCTTCAGAGTTATTCTTTGGACAGTGGCTGCGTTTCACTCATGTTCAGTCCAGTCCTTGTACCTTTCCATTTTTTAGAGGAATGTTTTTTGTTTGTTTTAAGCTACTTAACGCTGACCTATGAATCATCCAAGCATGGAAAAGGCAACTAACACAAGGGATGAACCCGTGTTTTGTGTACACATAACAGACAACTTAGCAAAGAACCAGTTTTAAATGTATCTTTTGACACTTTGTTAGTAGCAGCCTGTCACAAAAAACACAAATTGTTACCATTCCATTAGGTAGATCTATGAAAAATGCCAAAGATAACAGAAAATAGTATTTTCACACTAACAAGGTGATTCCCAAAGAGCTATTAGCTAAAAGCTTGCCCTGTCTCAGGATGCATAGTGTGTTCAGGCCTAAAAACCTACAGCAGATGAACAATATCAGAAAGCCATGTCCTTCAAAAATAGCAAAGTCCACCAAAGGCCTGACGCAGGAAATGAGAGATGCAACTACTCCTTCAGTTGATCCACTACTGTTCATTGAAGCTTCATCAGAAATGGTCTCACTGGAAGGGTGGCTGTCAAGAAGCCATTCTTAAGGACTGGAAACAAGGAAAAATGGCTGAGGTATGCCAGATCACAAAATAACTAGACTGAAGATCAGTGACAACATGTCTGATGGAGTGTTGAATCCAAATTTGAAAATGTCAGTTTGAATTATCATCAATATGTACAGAGGAGGTCAAGCAAGAGTTGGAACAGTGAGTGTCTACAGCCATCTGTAAAACATGGTGGAGGCTCTGTCATGGTTTTGAGCTGCATTTCAGTCAGTCATGTTGAGATATGGAGATCTTGCTAAACTTGATGGACTTATAGAATGGAATTAAAACAGGAAAGTACCGTCAGGTATACAATCTGGAAAGCGTCTGATTGAGCACGACAATGATCCCAAACACAATGCAGTAAAGCATATCTGGGTAGAAAAACACACAATGGCACACTGTCAGTCATGGATTGGCCTCCGCAGAGCCCGGACCTCAACATTATTGAAGCAATGTGGGATCACATTAACAGAGAACAAAACAAAAGGCAGCCAACATCCAAAGAAGGGGCCTGGGGGACTATTCCTGAAGACTACTTAAAGAAATTACAGGAAAGCTGTGTTGAAAAATAAAGATGCTCACACCAAATATTGACTTTCAGGCTTGTTAGAGGCTTTCAAAAAAATGCCATACAGAGCTTTGAACCACACCCTACCAATTTTAAGTGGTTTGGTATATATATTTCTTACTTAGTTACCTGTGTACCCCCCCCCCCCATTTTAAAAATCCTGCAAACACCCCAGTCTCCAACTGAGTATCCTTGCAGCTGCCAGCTTTGCAAAGAAATTCTCCCCTTACGTGGTTCATGTCTTATGTCTGTCCAAGTCAACAAGGGTGTAAGAAAACTTGATGTTTTGTGAGGCCCGGAGTTCTGTCAAGTGATTGGCTCAGTGAATGTCCGTAGCTCCAGTCCTGGAAGGTATTTCCTGATTGGTTGCTGTGAGCAGTATGGGTCACAGAGGAAGCCCATGTACAAGCCTGGTCATTCAGTGGCTGTGAACAGTGCTTGGTTTTCATCTCACTCATATGTGGAGGATCGGAGGCAGCCAGACCTGTGGTGGGTTGCTATGGCAGTATTGTTGTTACTCTTCAATGGTTTACTCATTTTTCTCCTGCTACATGGTAAGTTTTATGGTTTGCTTTGTTATATTAGTTCTTGGAGAGTAAATTCATTTTCCAGTCAAAACAGGGTTTGGCTGTAGTAGATGTTATGTATAGAAGTTTGACAAGGGCTGTAATGTTCTGTCGATATGCCTGAGTTGATTTTTTTCTCTTCAGTAGGTGATTGCCTACAGGGGAAACCAAATCTCTGTGATTTAAGTTGTTCTGGTAAGATCTTTGTTACTTAGTCTAATGGATCTCAGATTTATGGATGCATGCACACTCAACATTTCCTTTCCAAATTTGTAATTGTGTTTTATTTTCTATAATATTTTCACTAGGATTTCCTACCTCTGAATTGCTCTATCAGAAAGGGGTGAGATATACTTACAGGTATAGCACGACAATTACCAGCACCCTTCATGGCTCCACTGGTGGCAGGAATGGTCTGGCTTTGGACTGTCTGGTTGATATTGACGTGGTCTCCAAGTGTCACCTAATGATGCAGGTCAGCTTTAATAAAATAGTTTCTGCAAAAAAACAACAATAAAAACGCACTATTAAATAAAAAATCTGATATTTAATGTGCATGTTTGATCTCTACAGATGAGGAATCCACAGATAAAACGGCTTTCCCCTCAAAAGGAGCACTCTGTGCAGCATTTAAAAAGTCTGAGGTAAAGCCAATGTATAGATTTCATACAGTCCGGTGTGTTTTCACAGATGATGGCGAGTGAATTAGTGCAGAATTCCTTCTCTTCTGTTTCCTTTTGCGTGTGTGTGTATGCGAGTCTGTCCGCTCATTTTGGAATGCTGCAGATGTTTTTCCTGTGAATCTGATTCTCAGTTCAGATGCTCCACTTGTCTGTGTTCCCTGGTCTTGTGGGGGCCTCATCTGGTGTTTTTGTTTCCCAGGGAGTCACTGGAGAGAACACGCCTCAAGTTCTCCCTCCAGAGGGGGAAGGTCACGGCCCTCTGTCTGCAGGAGGGGGAGCAGGTGTGGGCTCTGAACATTAAAAGGGCTCTACTGAGCATGCTCCAGACGTCCCCCATGGCTTCCAAACTGACATTAGAAAATGAGGTGAGTTAATGGAGACTGAATTTGTTTTGATTAATTTCCTAAATATGCATGTAGATAAAGAAATTTAACTTTCTTCATCTACAAGATTTAACTTTCTTTCACTCTTTCTTTTCGTCAGACGGATGTGTACGGCACCTGCATCAGCAGGTACGAGAGGCGAGGACTCATACTGCTGAAGACCAGGGATCTAAAACAGTGCCATCAGTCCAGGCTGGCAAACTTCTGGCCTCATTCAGTTGCTCTGAGCGAAGACACAGTAAGATTAGGGATCTTTCGCAACAGTGTTTGGAAATGTTGATATGTCATTAATTAGTGACTGACAAAGTTGGGAATAAACATGGACATGGTGGTTATTTTATGGTGTAATTCCTGTAATTTGGAATGAATGCTTCTAAGGAAAAGGGAGAAAAAGGAGTGGTGGTGTTAGTCCTCTGCGCAGCTGAATTAGAACATATATTAAAGTGTGCATTTGAGTCATATTCCAAAGATAATGAGTTTGTTTCTTCTTTGTCTTTTTGTTCTTTTTTGCTAGTCAGTGCATTTGGAGCTACAGTGTGCTCAGCGCCATGGCTCCGTAATGGAAGAGGTTAACTGTACTGAGGCTGTATCCATGATGACATGGTCCAGGACTACAGGGCTCGTGAAAACCCAAACAGTGTCTAAGCTACTCTTGCTCAGAGCCCAGCCAGGAACTCCTCTAGGAGCAGGTCAGAGCACTCTGCAGTCACCTTAATCGAATCTAATCCCAGTCACCACCCTAAGTCCCAAACATGTCACCTGTGTGGGTTAATGAGGGTTTGATAATGACATCCATAGTAATGGGTCAGCACTGATTGCTGATAGCCTATATCATGCATCTCTCTGATTTCATGAAATCTTGGGGTTCGTTGCTCCACCCATGGTTGTTTGTTTACTGTTTTATAATACACTAACCCCATGTTTGCCTCAAAATCCTATGAATTGTGGGTCTTTCCCTCACGTGAAGTCTGCAGAAGCACAAAAAGTTTGGTAAACTGGGCTCAAAATGTCTGCTGAAGAACTCTCTTGCACTTGACAATTTAACAGCGTGAGCGCGTCCACGGTCTTAGCCAGAGCGCACCTCTGTGGGTTCTGTGGCATTGGCTCTTACTCTTTCAGAGACCTTGATTCGTGTTCTCCTCATTGTCCCTGCAGATTCCTTAGGCACTCGTGTGCCAGCTGACCTTCACTTTGAGGATGAAGGAGCTGCAAGGCTGGGAAAAACTAGACCAGCAACACCACAGGAAGTCGGTCAGACTGTCAGGATGTTATGCAGCCTCACCTCAGACCCACAACTGGTAGGCCATAAATGCAGCAGGTCACAATCTTTTAATTATATCAATTATACTGCAGTCCTCTTCAGCAGTGACTGTGAATAACTTACATTGGCTGCACCATGTCAGATCACTGAAGTTGTGTTTGTATATGTAAGTCATGGCTGGACATCCACTGAAGCTTTACTGTGCAATAGCTCAGAGAGTGATTACTATGAATATCCCTTCCAAAGGTTAGTCTCGCTCAGCCTGGCAACTTGTTTACATGGGAGGTTTATAAAGACTTTCCTCAGACTCATTAAAATAATAAACTTATGGTGTGAAGATCAAGTGATTGATACGATGACAAACGGTGTTCCCAGTTCTATAAGGGTTCATTTTTTCAACTTTAACACTTTTGAAAAGCTGATACTTGACATTCACTATATGTTAGCAGCAACTTTAGTCCATATTATATATATTTTGTTTTTCTGTTCCAAGGTATCGCAAGAGTTTATTCAACTGGTGTTCCAGCTGAAAGATCTGACTATCTCTCAGCTCAAGACACTTTGGCAAGAAGCTTCTTTCAAGTGCCGCAATGACTGGTCAGTATATCAGATTCCAGATTGTTTCCACCACGACTATTGCACATGTCAGTTAATAAAAGATATTTCCCTTAACTGCTAGTTGGAGTAAAGCTAAAATAACAGCCAACTTGATTAGACAATATTCTGTGACTGAAATGACCCAGCGGCCCCAAGGACAGGGTCACCTCCTTGTCTATTAAACATATCAAATCTGGCCTTATCACAGTGGATTAATGATTTATTACTCACAAGAGTAACAGAAAGCAATTAGCAAGGAATTGCCAGTAAGGTGCGGCAAGAACAGATAGTGTACAGTGTGGTTTAGTGCATGACTTCAAGCCAATATAATATTATTACAATACTTTGGTCACAATACGGTATTATTTTAATTTTTATCATTTCATGATATGCTGAGTAGTGCAATAACATATTTTGTGATTTTTTTTACCTTTTTATGCAAATTATGTCCTCAAAGGTCAACCTTGTCCATGTCCGTTTTATATATAATGAGATAAAATTCAGTTGTTTGGGGAGGGTTTGTACTGGAAAATGAAATTGTTACTAAAACCTTTCATAATTGTTGCTGTAAGACAGAGTCAGTCTGATATCAGTCTGTGTGCTTTGAAGTAAACAGCCTTCCTGTTGTACAGGAATATAACCAGAAAACAACCAGCTGGCACCCGGCTGTGCTCATCGACAGTCTCATTCAGACGCATGGCAACATGTTGACAATCTGTCTACATTTAGAAATCAGACAACAATTATTTGCAAGCCTCATACAACCACTCTGAGAGTGATTGCAACTATTTGCAGAAAGGTTGCCTCCTATCAGGTGACCTGTGCAATCGCTTTGTAATAAAAAGTGATTCTGAGTGTGCAACACCAACAAGCTCTGGGCAAAGATTTACTCACCACCTTTTGAATGGAGAACACAGTCAGTCGGCAGCCACCGATTTTAGATGCAATGAGGTTACTGCCCTATTTTAATCAGGTCACTCAGGCATTATGTTGCTCTGAATTAGGATGCATGTGTCTGCTGCTGGATGTTTTTTTTATTTATTTTTTTATTTTGGGGGCTGAACAGATTTAATGTAAACTTGCTAACTAACATTATCTCAGGATGGCATTGCATAAAATGAGCCCCCTTGTTCATAGTATTCCAAGAGTATTTCAAATTATTTGATGTCAGCATGATATTGATATTTAGTATCCCTGTAGTGATACAATATCACCACAAAAAATATCATGATACTTTGCTGTACTGATTTTTTTTTTGTGTGTGTCACACTCCTAATTTGTGAAATGTGAAATTTGGAACTTTGTGAGGAAGAATAATAAAAATGATAACCTAAAATATTTTGGTACCCAGTGAAATGCCCAGTTAGATATAGCTTGACTTAAGATAATCAGGTTATATATGAGCAGAGGTTGATACTGATGTTGATTAACTGCTTGGACAGGCAGCCGCTGTTGGATGCATTGCCGGCATGTGGATCTGAAAACTGCATCATATTACTGACTGACCTGATGAGGAACAAAGAGGTGGAGGAAGAGCAGGCTCGCTCCCTCCTTACCACCATAGCCCTCATCCCTCATCCATCGGCAAAGATCATCTCCTCCATCAATGTAGGAACCTTTTGATGACATTCACAATGACCTAAGTCTCTCATCAAAACTCACATGAAATATGTTAGTTACCCAGATGTCTGCTCTTTGTGTTAGGCTTTAACAGAGCTCCCAGAGCTGCGGTCCAAGGCTCTGTTGGCTGGATCATCTCTAGTCTATCAGTTGTGCCGGAGGTCTCTAAACTCCTGCACTGAGCTTTCTCAGGTACAGACCTTCATGCAGATCCTTGAGAAAACCCTTCAGGAGGGCTGTGAAGGAGAAGAACCCACTCAAGTTCAAGAGGTAATGCAGTGACCTAGAATTTCATCTCACTCTGGATTTAATGCACAATGAATTGTGAGAGGATTTGCATAAACAATGCCCAATTTGCATTTATTATGTTGCCCACCAGGTTCTTTATGCTTTAAAATCAGTGGGAAACACTGGTGTGTCTGCTTCTGCCTTCATTCCTCTGCTAAGCCGTTGCGTGCTGAGCTCCTCAGCAGCCCTGCAGCTTAGGCTTGCTGCAATCCATGCCTTCAGACGCTTTCCCTGCTCAGCTGATGTGAGTTAATTCAGAGTTAATATTTAATTCAGCAGTTGAATAAAACTGTGCCAAAAGAGCATAAGAAACCACCCTTGGTGTTCTTTATGGTCAGCATATTCTTAGACAAGCCTTCATGAGCTGTATGGTTAAGTGAGGCGATAATCAATTCCCTGTGAGCTGTGGTGGAGATGACAAGGTGAGGAGGTGAATAGGAGTCGAACGTCGGTACTGACAGAGATTTCCTTCCCTCAGAGGTCTGTGCTGTTGCAGCTGTACAGCTCTTCCCAGGAGGATACTGAGGTCAGAATCGCCGCATACCAGCAGCTCATGCGTTGCCCTGACCTGGATGTGTTTGAAGTGGTGAAGACGACCCTGAGGAGTGAGACTTCCAGTCAAGGTGGGGTTTGTGGAAGAGATGGCCGTAACAGCTTCTGCTATCAAAAATGTTTAATGGTGGAAACTAGGAAAATAGTGGAGTGCTGGACAAACAGCAGAATATTTTGTGGTCACTAAATCTCAGAATATTTCTCATATATTCTCTGAATATAAATATTAGATCATATTTATCAATTTCCATATATCACATTAACACTGTATTCTTGAAAATAAGGTGAGACATAATTCTGAATGGCATTCAAGCCAGCATACAAGTCTGTGGTCAGTCACAGATGTGCTTATTCCTATGTTTTTGAAAGGCACGTATATATTTGTTTGGGTTTTTTTGTTTTAATATAGCTGATTAAAATCCATGTAGGTGTACAGAGGCAATCGTTATTTCAGTTTATCACTTTTAAAGGTCTGCCTCTGTGTTTTTTATTGTAATCTCTAAATAATAATGGATTGCATTTATATAGCGCTTTTCAAGACCCTCAAAGCACTTTACAATTCCACGATTCATTCACTCACTGGTGGAGGCAAGCTACAGCTGTAGCCACAGCTGCCCTGGGGCAGACTGACATATCGCACCATCGGCCCCCCTGGCCATCAACAGCAGGTGAAGTGTCTTGCCCAAGGACACAATGACCAAGACAGACAGGTCACAACTTCTCTTTCTATTGTGCTTAGAGACAACTTTAACAGTTCTGTGAAGGAACTGTTACATATAAAAAATAATTTTTTTAATATTATGTCAAAAAAAAAAGTCATTTAAATATAACCCCAAACTCTGGAGTGGTGACACAGATTAAATTCCTTTCTGTGTATCTTAGAGGCGCTTGTTTGATTTATGTTTATTAGCTAAAATTTGTTAGGAATGTAAGGGAATGCAATAATGTTTCAGACTTTTACTATGCTTGTCTGTGACCTGGCATGTCTTGAGGTCTCCCCTTGTTCTGTTTCTCCAGTGGGCTCATTCGTGTGGAGTCACCTGACTAATGTCCTGAGGAGCGAGGACCCCGGAAAGCAAGCCCTCATTGAGTCGCTGCCCGATGACATTATCAGCAGAGATTTTGAAGCCGAGTTTTTAAAATATTCCTCCTATTCAGACTATACTGTCTCATCAGGTATTTTAGTTTTAAAAATGTAATTTGTTTTCATAAAACTGCTCGATAAACTTCAGATTTGGAAACAAAATAAAATGAGGTGCTGAGCGGTGTCACTGTACCAGGAGGGTGATAATGCATTTAAAGGTGCACAAATATATTTCTTCTTATATTACTTTATTTTCTTTTTTTGTATCTGTTTTAGCCGTCGGAATCAAGAATGTGGAAACATCTTTAATTTTCTCCCCAAAATCCTTTCTACCGAGATCTGCTTCTGCCAACTTAACCGTGTATTTTCATGGCAGAGCCCACAACCTTCTGGAGGTGAGTTTAATGCACATCTGATTTTTAAACTTTACAATCTTGAAAAGTGATATTTTGAATGAATATATTTTGTTCCCTGACTTTAGGTGGACCTTCGTGTTGAAAATGCTGAACCATTTTTGAAGAGCATCTTTGGCCAGCAGCAGACAGAGAGAGAAAACACAACTCAAAGTGGAAAGCACGAGGCCAGGAGGACAAAGAGAAAGATGGACGATGGGCGTAGAGGAGAAAAAGAGACGTGTTTATCGAGCACTGACAGCTACCTGAACCAGGCCCGAGCAATGGTGAGGTCAAACTGTTACTTTAGGGGTGTAAGTCATAAGGCATAATCTGAGCTTGCTCAGTTAGGTTTTTGTCTGAAATCCAAAGATACTCAGTTTACAAAAGCATACCAATAAACTGTCAAACTCATCCCCTGATCCTTAATCCATCGCAGGTCTACAGGACACTCTTCATACTCCCCGTACCTCTTTCCAGCTTTCAGTCTGTGTTGAAACGTTGTTGGTTGGTCCAACTATAACATAAAACTTAGCACTAAAAACAGGGAAATTTGTGTTTGGTCGATTATTCCTTTGTTGTACTGATGCTTCTTGACAGTAAATCTTATATCGTTGGAAAGCCTGTTTATCTGGCCTTAAATGGCGCCACATTCGAAGGAAAACTTACAATTATGGGTCAAGTATGTAAACAGCTTATTCTGCTACTGGCTCTTGTTTATAGGGTTGGATAATTGAAGTCTGAAGAAACAAGATATACTAGCAATTTAACAATATATTCATTTAACAAACACGTGCCTCAGCAGCCTGTGGCCACACACTGCTGTGGTATGGCATCCACCAGCATTTGTCACAGGGCAGCCAGTACATGTCACAGATACAGATACAGCACATCCAAGTGCTGTATCCCATAAGTGTTGATGTTGAGGTCAGGACTGCAGACAGGCCATTCCATCCTCTCCACTCCAAAATTCTGCAGGTAGTCTCTGATAAACCCGCTCTGTGACGGGAAGCTTTGTCATCTTGGAGGATAAAGTTCGGTCCCAGACGCGGCAGTTATTGGATTGAAAGAGAGCTGTCTGGCTCTAAACCCAGACAGCTTGAAGTTGCCCTATGGCACGGAGCTCTTTGTTCCAAATGTGGCACTAGTTAAGGGGAAATAAACAGGCTCTCCAACAGAATGAGATTTAGCATTAGTACAACAAAGAAATAATCAGCCAAACGCAGATGTCCGTACTTTTTGCGCTAAGCTTAGATATAGGGTCCTATGTAAAAGCTATCAATCATTCTGTAGTCTCCAGAAAACGTGGAAATAATGAAGTGGTAATTTTAAATGAAATAAGGTGTATTCAGTAAATAAAAAACAAAACAAAATGCTGGATGGATGGATGGATGGATGGATGGATGGATGGATGGATGGATGATGGATGGATGGATGGATGGATGGATGGATGGATGGATGGATGGATGGATAGATGGATGGATCGATGGATGGATGGATAGATAGAATAGAATTAGAATAGAATTCAACTTTATTGTCATTGCACATGCACAGGTACAGGGCAACGAAATGCAGATGGATGGATGGATGGATGGATGGATGGATGGATGGATGGATGATGGATGGATGGATGGATGGATGGATGGATGGATGGATGGATGGATGATGGATGATGGATGGATGGATGGATGGATGGATGGATAGAATAGAATTAGAATAGAATTCAACTTTATTGTCATTGCACATGCACAGGTACAGGGCAACGAAATGCAGATGGATGGATGGATGGATGGATGGATGGATGATGGATCGATGGATGGATGGATGGATGGATGGATGGATGGATGGATGATGGATGGATGGATGGATGGATGGATGGATGGATGGATGGATGGATGATGGATGGATGGATCGATGGATGGATAGATGGATGGATCGATGGATGATGGATGGATCGATGGATGGATGGATGATGGATGGATAGATGGATGGATGGACAGATGGATGATGGATCGATGGATGATGGATGGATGATGGGTGGATGGATGGATGGATGGATGATGATGGATAGATGGATGGATGGATGGATGATGGATGGATGATGGATGGATGGATTATGGATGGATAGATGGATGGATGGACAGATGGATGATGGATCGATGGATGATGGATGGATGATGGGTGGGTGGATGGATGGATGGATGATGGATGGATGGATGATGGATGGATGATGGATGATGGATGATGGATGATGATGATGATGGATGGATGGATGAATGATGGATGGATGGATGGATGGATGGATGATGGATGATGGATGGATGGATTATGGATGGATAGATGGATGGATGGACAGATGGATGATGGATGGATGGATGATGGATGGATGATGGATGGATGGATAGATGGATGATGATGGATGGATGGATGGATGGATGATGGATGATGATGATGATGGATGGATGGATGGATGGATGGATGGATGGATGATGGATGGATGGATGGATGGTTGGATGGATGGATGGATGGATGGATGGATGGATGGATAGATGGATGATGATGGATGGATAAATGGATAGATGGATGGATGATGGATGGATGGATGGTTGGATGGATGGATGGATGGATGGATGGATGGATGGATGGATGGATGGATAGATGGATGGATGGATGGATGGATGATGGATGGATGGTTGGATGGATGGATGGATGGATGGATGGATGGATGGATAGATGGATGATGATGGATGGATAAATGGATAGATGGATGGATGATGGATGGATGGATGGATGGATGGATGGATGGATGGATGGATGGATGGTTGGATGGATGGATGGATGGATGGATGGATGGATGGATGGATGGATGGATAGAATAGAATTAGAATAGAATTCAACTTTATTGTCATTGCACATGCACAGGTACAGGGCAACGAAATGCAGATGGATGGATGGATGGATGGATGGATGGATGGATGGATGGATGAATACAAAATATGAATATAAAAATTGTACTATGAGAAAGTAATCACATTCACTGCCAGTGAGTCAGTAGCTCAAATCTTTGTTACTTTATGGAGTTTGGGTTTTTTTTGCAGTTGTTTGGAAGAAAGAAAATGGATGAGAACATGCCCAACTGCTGGGTCGGTGTGAAGGTGTTTGGGAATGAGCTCAGCATGTTCACATGTGAAGATCTCTACAATCAAATCAACCAGGTGTCGCTGAGCATGGCTGGACTGGCTGTCAGACTGCTCAAGGTGTGACCCCTGTTGTCATGTGTTATTCCTGTCTCTTATCGCCGACTCTTTACCTCCCATTATAGCACTTATTGTCTCTTCCACTCTAACCTTCAGGGTCATGAGGTGCAGCTAAACCACAGATCCACTTTGATGGCGGAGGAGCTGGCTTTGCCGTCTCTGTCTGGTTTACCCGTCAAACTGGGCATCAACATGACCTCCCTTCTTTCACTGCATCTGAAAGGCAGAGTCAACTACAGGGATTATTCCCATTTCTCCCTGAATGGATACATCAAACCCAAGTACTTAAACGTTACCAAATGTCACATGGGCTCATCTTTCTTCACTGTCTGGTTTTTTTGGTTTTTTGGTGTGTCAGGTGAAACTTATCTGTTTGTTCTCAGTGCCTATGTGAGTCTCTCGGCCAGGATGGGGGTTGACGGGGCTCTGGGTCAGGCTGCGGTGGAGTGGGTGGCTGAGCTGAGGAGCTCCACGAATCTGGACGGCAGCATTCAGCTGCAGGAGGGGCAAGATTTCAGGGTCACGCTTAACACACCTGAGGACTTAATGGACATCTTCTCTCTCAGGTACACATTAAAAAAATTTCCACTAATAAATCCCCTGTTTTAATGAACGTGTGTGTTTTTGTGTGTGTATTGACTTAATCAAAATCCTTGTTAAGCATTAGGATACAGTTTAGAGAGGGTTGAAGTGTATCATGTGTATGATGCAATGTAAAATCTGTCAGAGTTACAGGATGGACTCAGGATCCCAGCTGATTAATGGCATTACCATACAAATTATTTAAAAAAAACATGAAATACGACTAAAAATTTGTTATAGTTGCTTTGTTAAAATTTAAAGACGGGATTGAGAATGAGTGATGATCTTTTTTTTGTTCTCACCAGCTCGAGAGTGTTTCAGCTCAGTGGAGACCACAGAGAGGAGATAAAGGGGCCAAAGAGTCGAGTACAGAAGACCACCTGCACACCAAAAACCTGTGAGTTCTACATTTATTATTTAAAAAATTAATCAGAAGTTGTTTGATTCAGTTCATTGACTGCCTCTCTCTGATTATTGTATGTTATAATATTTAGTAAGTAACAGTTATACTATTATAAGTACATTTCTGCTTCCCTGCAGGGTCCAAGATGGTGGGTTGGCAGCTGTGCTCCAACACCTCTTACCCATCACTTGCCACAGGTGTTGCTTTCCTGCCCTCTGGACCAGTGCACCTCTCCCTCAGGCTGCTGAAGCTGGACAGAGGCCTCCATTACTATCTGCTTGAGGCTGCTTACTCAGTACATCATCAGGTGCCAGACAGCATTAAGATATGCATGTGAAGCCCTTCTACTGAGTTTATTTTGTCTGAATAAAGCTGATTTTGTTATTTAGTCTCACAGTGGTTTGTATTTCAGAGAGGGACCTGGCTTCCCAGGGAGGCCTCCATCCACCTCCTGCTAGCCACTCCTCAGTCCTCCATCCCGAGAGACATGTCTCTGGATCTGGCCTTCAGCCCTCGCAGACTGCTGCTGAAGATCATTCATCCTCTTAAAAGCATCCATTTACATGGTCGGCCAGACAAACAAGCCATGATTACACCCGGTGTTTGGATACATTTATGAAAATGTGTTTTGTCCTGTTTTTTTTGTTTGTTTGTTGCAGGTCAACTTGAGCAAGAGAGGAACACCAAGTCAGGAAAGCTGGAGCTCATGATTGATGGTGTTCATTATTACATCATGGTAAATATTGTTCTCAAGTTTTCAAAAATACTTCGATCAGTTTTATCTTAAATAATTTCCCAGTTCTAAAAACATGTATATCATCCACCGCAGGGTGTGATGGACACCCAGACCTTCCTGTCGGAGCAGAGGACTCGCTACCATCTTGAAGCCAAGATGGCCCCCGATCGACATCCCATGATCCTATCTGCTAATATAACTCGTGGACTGGGGGGGAAAACCAGCTTTTCTGCCACTGTGAAGAACGTGTTCAGAGAGCCTGCATCGCTGTTGGGTACTTTTAAAGTTGTCTGTAAAATCTCTACTACAATAGACAGTAGACAGCAGAAAACATGCAAGTGATGTGTGCCTTTAGTGGCCCTGGAACGCAGGCGGGATGGCAGCAGCAAGCAGTACTCTGTGGAGGCGGAGCTCCTCCTACCCGGTGTAGTCGGCAGCAAGACGCTCGGGGTGATGGAGCAGAGGGGCTCACTGTGGAGCTCTGTGCTCAGGCTCAAGTATGGTTTGGGAGGTGAGGTTTAGTTTGCAGATGGTACAGGACACTTCAAACTGTTTTTACCCCAAAACACAGTCTTTTAAAAACATGAATATCTACTTTCATCAAAAGTTAACAAATATAGCAGATTCTCTTTTTAAAGTTTTGTTTTTATACCGTTTAGATTGATTTGTAATGTGTTTGGTAGCATTCACGTGCCTGACGTTCTTTCTGCAAACACAATAGCCCAAACAGTTTTGAATGAATTCTGATCAAACTTTGTAGGTGTGCAGGGTGGAGTCATATTAACAATCCATTCAAATTTGGCTAACATCCACCCAAGTCTTCGAGGTCAACTCAGTAATTTATTGGTCGAAAATTGACAAAAAGCTTCTAACTTACAAACTATGATTCTTACAAGAGTAAGAAAATACCATATAAAGATTTAAAACATCATGTCACATTTGACCTTTGACCTCTCCATCAAGGTTAATAGATTGATCTCAAGGTCAAAGTGATAATAATGCTATATTGAGCTATTTAAAACTAAGGAGCAGGAAGTAGTTCTTATCAATACCATATGTCTGATATGTCATTACTTTCCTGTTTTATTTGGGCTTCCCTGCAGCTGACGCTCGCCACCTCCATCAGGAGTGCTACACATCTCAGAGAGTGAGGAGCGAGAGGGACGCAAACCTCACATACATCATGAGAGCCGATCATGAATTCTACTGCACCAGCACCGCTCCTATTAACCATAAGGTACCCGCAGACACGTTTAATTTGAAGCTGCTCTGCTTCATTTATTACAAACAGCAAAAGCTGGCGGCACAAGTTATCTCCGGATGATTGAAAGCATTGCGGTTGTTTGTGCGTCCTTCTCAGATCCACCTCAGGCACGAGGAAAGCTTGAGCCATGTTAAATCGTCTTTGGACATTAGCTACGGCAAACACTGGGATGAGATAAACAACAAATACACGCTTCTCCTGAGCCAGTCTTTCAAAAACCAGTCCACAGAGAATCACACCCACTACACTCTGGAGGTAACCCGACCTGAATTCACAGCTTCCCGTTCTCTCTGTTAGACCGGGGAGGCTTTTTATCCCAGATGACTTCCAAAGCACCAGATTAATATTTTCTGTGGTCAGAATTAATACAGCTTCCTTCCCTCTCCTTAATGTTATTTCAGTTCAATCTCCAGGCACTGGAGAAAAACATAAACTACAGGACTCAGCTACTACACTCTCACCTGACACAGCGAGGCTCTGAGAGAAGCACTCACTTAAAAATCAATTACAACAATCTGATGCCGCTGGTGGCTGGATTACACTGGAAAAGCCCTCCTAAAGATGCCCTGCACAAGATATGGGAGGGTAAAAACAACTCACAGCCATCTTACATTACATCATGCTTAAGATCCGCTTTCTCTTTTCATATTCCTCAGCTATATTTCTTATATACTAAATTATTTTTTAAAGTTTGCATTACTTATTTTTCTTATCATCGTCTAGGATCGTTTAATATGGACACACCATGGCTGTACATTTACACTGCACTTAAGTTAAACCAGCTGCAGAGCCATACGCTGCAGCTGACCTCTGAGCTGACAGCCAGCAAGTGGCTGACCATCCGTAACCTGGTCCTGGAGGGTTTTTACAGGGACAAGGGGAGAGAGAAGGAGGCCCGATTGGAGCTCTACACACCAGCAATTACCTACCTCCAAGTAAGGAGAGAATAAAGTGCTCTGCCTGAATATCACCATTTAGTTAATCAAATAAAACTAGATTTTTGAATTTGTGGGTTTAAAAATGTGTTCAAGGCAACGCTTAAATAAAATCCCTTCCACACTGGAGTGAAGTAATTATAAAGATAAAAAAGAAATATTGTGTGTTTATGAAAACTCCACTTTTAAAAACACACGCCTCTTCCTCTGCTCTGCCTCAGGCGGGGGGCTGGGGTTTGCTGGGGAAGCGGAGTGTGAAGGCCTCATGCTCCTTGAGCTCGCTGTGGACTCCTCCCCTCCAAGGAGACATTTCTCTGGAGGCTTCTAAGTTCAGCCACACCCTGCAAATGGCCTCCACCTATGGCAAGCAAAATGTAACCCTCGCTGCTGCCCTGACCGCTGCTGATAAGGTGGGTGGAGACGCTGGGCTGCTTTTGTGGTTTGGGCGTGTTAAATGTGTGTTTAATTATAGAATGAAGCCATCATATTGTGTTGTTTGTTAAAGTCTGAGATCACAACAAGCATGAGAGATAACCCTTAACCACCAACTGTATTTAAAAGGCCAAAATCACACATTTTGATAGCATAGGGCCTGAAAAGGTTAAAGGTTGTGCTGTAGTAACAAACCTGCCCTTTGACTGGGATTTGTTGAAGAATTTGAAAAAGAGACAAGGGATTCTGAAGATGACCTACACAAAGCCAAAGAGTCCACCCACTGAACTGGAGCTCGAGGGAGTAGTAGAGGAGCTGAGGAAGGACAAGAGGATGTATAAGAAAACTGCCATGCTCCAACTCAGGTCTGCGCCGTGACTTACAGATTACAGATGTTTTGAGAAATGACCGCAAGAACATTATTGACTTTAATAGTCTCCATCTTGCACAGACAGCCCTTCCAGACCTTTCCTCCAACTCTCCTCCTCCGGGAGACTTTCACCGTCGACCTCCTCAATGGCCTCTACGTCCTGGAGTCCAAGGCTGGTTTCAGTGACAACAGAGAGGTCGTCCACACCCTGACCCTGGGCTACCGACCACCGAGCCCTTTTGTAAGTGCTGTGAAAGCCAATAATTCACCTGGGTATTTGAAAGAGTGAAGTGGGCTGTAAACAGTGATCCTCATCTTTAAATGTGATCTCATATGTAGGTTTGTTCTGCACTGATCCACCCTTTCAGCGCTGATGCTATTCCATCAGACTCGGAAATCTGTGTGACCGTAACCAGCAACCAGGTAACCTGCCAACCTTTAAAGGAAAAACACAAGACCTAAAATAGAGGCTAATCAGCTGAACCCCAAGAGAAGGTCCATTGTCTGTGACTTCAGTGGGTCCATCACTGCAAGTGCTGTACACTTTAGCATAATTGGTAAATCAAGATCTGAAATGATGAGTGAAAGATCGCGTGACATTTTAATGTTGCAGTCATGTGACTGTAACTGGCAATGTGAATGACTCATTGGCAGTTTGTGCAAACACTTGATTAAGATAACTTGAGAAAGATAATAATAGAGCATATTACTCCCATAGTAGCCTCTCTTCATTGGCTTAAAATCCTCTCCTCACATAAAAGGTCTCAAATAATCAGGCCCATCTTAAAGACCTCATAGTACCCTGTAACCTCAACAGAGCACGTTGCTCTCAGACTGTTGGCTGACTTGTGGTTCATAGGATATTCAAAAAGTAGAATGGGAGGCCGAGCCTTCAGCTTTCAGGCCCCTCTTCTATAGAGCCAGCTCTCAGTTTGGATTCGGGAGACAGACACTGTCTCTGCTTTTAAGATCAGGTTTGAAACATTCCTTTTTGATTAAGCTTATAGTTACGGCTGGATCAGCTGACTCTGAATCCTCCCTTTGCTGTGCTGCAGACCGAGACTATTGAGCATTTCTGTTTTCTCTTACTATGCTTTTAAATCCCTCTTTAAATTTAATCATGAGTTATTATTCATCTCTGGCTCTCTTCAATGGTGTATCAGTTGTTCTCTCTCTCAGCCCTCTTCTTTTCCCCCTCACCCTCAGCTGCCTCTCCCTGAGGTTTCTTCCTGTTAAAGGGGAGTTTTTCCTTCCCACTCTCCCCATATACTTGGTCGTAAGGGGTCATCTTATTGTTGGGGCTTTCTTTCTAATACTGTAGTGTTTACCTTACAATATAAAACACCTTGAGGCAACTGTTATTGTGATTTGGTGCTGTATAAATAAACTGAATTGAACTGATTGTATTTGGTATTTTTTTAATCTTTTTTTAGTATCTTTTGAAACACAAGTGTCTGAAATATGTAAGTTTGGCAATTGTGCAAAAAATATGAAATCATGATGGGGTCAAGAATTTAATTAACATGGAAATTCAATATTTTTTAGGCTGTATTTGTAAAGCAATACTGAAAAGTCCAAAAGGTTCAAAAACATTTTCTTGCTATTGTCACTTTACTTTAGTCAGACTAGTGTAGACGGATAATAGTGGAACATATTGGTGACATTCACGTATTAGATGTTGTTTCAGTATTGTGCACTCTTCTTCAGAACCTGAGAAATATACAAGGGAGGTTAAGAGTTGGAAGCAAGGAGAGACTGACTTTCTCTGGGCAGCTTCAGCTGAACCCTACGCATTCAACTCACCAGGCAATAAAAGTTAAAGGCAACTTTTTCCATCAGCTCCAGGTAAACAAGCTTCTCTCTCTATCCTCAGAAAAGTGTTTAGGTGTTAAACAATGTCTGGTTAAAGAGCTGTGTTTGTGTGCATGATGCACTGTACGGTGACCGCAGTCACCAGTGCAGTAAATGATGTACGTCTGCTGCTGACAGTGAACAGTGTGTTTTACAGTGACAAGGCCAACGTTATGACCGGTTAATCTGTTATTGCTTTTACAGCTGCAGCTCCCCTCCTCTGCTTTAATAGAGGGAGATGTACTTTGGACCCCAAAAAACAACAATAACTTTGATTACCAGGCCAAAGGGAAACTAAGAATAGAGCGGCAAGAGTGCCAGGTGAGTAAAGCAAACACCTTCTACATTTGATGAGCGGCCATTTTTTAATTAACTTCTGGTTTCTAAGGCTTTTGTGTTTGTTTTTTAAATTCCTGTCAGCTTTCTGTGCAGCTGAATGGAACATCAGGCAGAGTTGGTCTGTATTCATCTCTTCGTCACCCCTTCAAATCAAAGATTCCCAAAACATTAGAGGTGGGCTGATTTGCGTTATTTTTCCTTTAGTGTTCTAAAAATACAAATGTTAAGATCTTGCAACATATTCAGGTTATGTGAAACATTTTCATTGTGGGGTATTAGTTCAGTCGATTTACTGTTTGACCTGGCAATATGAAGGCGTCTGCAGACATGTCGATGGTGACTGGCAAAGGGAGCAGCTCGGTGCGTGTGAGGGCTGATGGGAAGGACAAGCTGAAGCTGAATGCGGACATGTCCCACTCCATGCAGAAGGGAGACAGAGGTGTAGGGCTGAGGCTGAACTTATCCCAGAGCCTGCTACCTACAGCCACGGATCTACATGTAAACATAGCAGGGAACGTGTCCTCAGACAGGTTTGTCTATTATGTTGTTTTAAAAAAGCCTTTAGTCTAGTCCTCAGTCACACTGTAACTGACTCTAACAAAACTGCTTTCTCTTATGGACCTTTGTCCTCTTTTCCATGATTGTCTTCCTCCTGTCTCCTCCAGTGTCTTTCTACGTGGCTCCTTCACGCAAGGAATGCAGGCTCTGCTGGCCCAGCTCAAGGGGTCTTTGAAACACTCACAGGGGATCCAGATGGCTGTGACAGGGGACTTGAGGCATACCGTGACCAGCCTAGATTTCCTGCCTTCAGTCCTCGGGTTGGATGGGGCATTGGGGCAGTCTGACAGTTTAATCGAAGGTAGACCATAACCTGTGTTGTTTACTTTAAACTTGCCTTTGCCTGTAAAGCGTCGCAAATGACATGTAATGCATGCGTGTTGTTGCAGGACAGCTGAGAGTTAGATTGATGGAGACAGTGTACAGCGTGGAGATGCGACACCAACGAGATCCCGGAGAAGCTTTGGAAGGAGATGATGAAGAAGGGATGATGGGAAAGGGGTCCCACAGGGCCCACGACTGGCTGTGTGTTTGGTCCGGGGAGGAGCATTTGTGTGTGAATGCGAGCCGCCAGCGGGGGAGTCGAGGGACAGGAGAGATCTACACACGACTTTCTCACTCTTTCCAAGTGCTCAGAGCCACAGGTGATCATTACAATATCCAAAGAATACATATGCAGTACTTTCTACACATGTATATATATGTCCCTGTCTCTGAATTTCCCTTGTCTTCTGAGTACAGGTGTACCTCCCAACAGTAGTGTTGAGGTTAAATGGGCTCAGAAAGGTGATGGATTGTCAGTCCTGGGAGAGCTGCAGGTTGGACTTGAACATCTTAGAGCTGAGTTTCATGGAGGCAGGACAGACCACGCCAACCCCCAGTGGGTATTCTCCTCTAGGCTGCAGCACCAAGTGGAAGCCCTGCTTAAAAGAGGCCTGACACCCTCCTTTGAGGCTAAAGCGCATTACCAGGTGCAGGACTGTCCTTTATTTTAATTCTTACCAAGAGCATAAAGTAGTCGGGAAGCAAATGCATTAGTAACTTATCTTTCTCAGGATATACAGTGTATAGGTGTAGGCTGCTTTCCTTTATTCTTACATTCATTTTTCTCTCTCTTAGTTAGAAACAGAAGGACTGGACATGGGCTTGGTCCTTTACATGCAAGATGTGAGAGCTGCTGACATCCTTTTAAAAGTTGGATCAAGAAATACAACAACTATTTTGGTAGTGTCTCTATGGCAACAGATGAAGCTGCTCCAAGGACTCGTACCCACTTACTTACAGGTATATTTAACACCGTTTACACATGTACACTCGCAGAATCCGGCTATCAAGGTAAAAGGAAAACTGTGATTACTTCTTTGTACTTACCCATGATCTTTAAATATGTGAGCATCCAAAAGGTTAATGATCTATGAATCTATATTCAGAGAAAGATTACAAATACAATCATTTAAACTAATCTCGAAATGGAAAAATGCAAAAAAGGACCCAGATATGGATCTGTGATCTTCACTTACATTGTTAGTGTCCTAAGATAAACAGAAATCCCTACAGGATCAGCTATCCATCCATTTTCCTAACAGCTTGTGCATGTTAGAGTAATGAAGGTGTTGGGGTGGGGCACATGACTGATGGGTCACCAGCCCATTACAGGTTACTATAGAGAGAGAGACAGTCACAGCTAAGCCCAGTTTAGACTCACCGATGAACCCGACATGCAAATCTCCCGCTAAACGCTGCACCTCAGCCTGCTGTGTGACAACAGCAGTTCTCCAGAAGCTTTTGAACACATTATATCTCATTTGTTCCATGAATGAAAAAACGTACAGTAAAACAAATCTTTGATGTGCCTGCAGACAGTTTTTGTTTCCACAGGAAAGAGCCAGACAGGCTGCTGAGCTACGCAGATGCTAGATGTATCTTTATGTGTGGAAGGATGAAAGATTAAAGGATTTTCTAGCCTCACTCTCAAAAACAAAGAGTGTCTTTTTTAATCAAATGTCAAATATTATTTCATACAAGGCAAAAGTTTATTCTGTTACGACTAAGAGCACTCAGTGATCATTAGTGTCTTAAAAAAACACAGAAATACTCTTCAACAGTAAACATATGTGTTCCATATAAAGGGCTCAGATTATTATGTTATGGCACCGCAATATTTTTATGTGGCTGGTCTAAAGTTCAGTGATTCCTCCTCCTCCTCCTTCAAACAAAAAACAAACTTTGCCAACGGGGGTTTTGTTTTCACAGATGAACTGCACAGGGGACGTCACCACAGACCGGCTCTCCGCTCACTGCTATGGAAATGTGGCAGACAGCCCCGTGGAGGTACGAGCCTTTCGCTCCTATAGACCACACAACAGGCTCTGCTATGGCCTGTCGCTTGCTCACTTTAGGCTTAGTGCTCACGCTAAAGCCTGTTACAGTTCCAGTGGACGAAAGGAACTTAGAGCTAACCTCACTCATTCTTCTGTGCTCTTACTTAAATATTTGGGGGTTCCCACCACATCTGGTGTTAGGTTCCTCCTCCGGCCTGGCCCTGAGAGGTGGGTCCTGGGGATGGGGATAGTGGTCAGTCCGTGGAGAGCAGATTTGAATGTGGGACTGAGGTTGGAGAGACCTGGGCAGTATCGCTGGCATGGGCTTCTTGAGTATGGAACCCACAGTGTTACTCAAAAGGCTACAGTGACAGGGCGGATGAGCCTGGAAAGGTGGTGCCACATCTTGGGAGATGTTCGTGTAGTATGGGACTCTCTGAGATCCAGTCTGGTCGTGTCCCTTCGATGCACAGGGGTGGGGCGGCTGGTCTGGAGGCAGGTTAAAAGCATAGAGGGGGGTGGATCACATAAAGCCTCTTTAACTGTGCATGCACAGGGAGGAAAAGATGGACTCAGAGGATCTCTGAGCCTTCAAAACCAGCAGGACTTCCTCCAAGGCCTCTTGTCTGTATTCCTAAAGAACCATAAAGCTGAGCTGGGATGGAGACTCCAGCACCAATGGGCCCACCTTGGAACAATCATCCCAAACAGATTTGACTGTCATGGCTCAGGTGAGCTTCTTGATACCTCCCTTGCTGGAAATGCTCGAATCTCTGTCAACACCCGCTCTGCACAGATGAGGATCACTGCTGCCTGGGAGCCCTTCAGCTCTTTCAGAGCTGTACTTCAGCAAAACCTGCTAGCTACTGCTCGTGTACCACAGGAGCTCACTGTTAGCATGTCGACCTCAGCAAGGCAAGCCCAGTTTGAGGTGGAAAGTGACGTGTGCTCCATGCTTCTCCTGACCAGTCAACACAGAGGGGGAACGAGCAGGAGCAGAGGGTGGATGCTTTTTGCCAGACAGCGATGTGTCTTACTAAAGGTTAGAGAGGAAACAAGGAGCAGTTGAAGGAAACTTGTTTCCCACCTGAAGGAAAGCAAAAGAAACATCTTCACTTTGGAGATGACTCTTTGTTTTCCACTGCAGTGTGAGCTGCATTGAAAACACCAACACTGAATAAAAAAAGCTCAGTGGCTTCAATGAATGGTAACTTTCTAAGGACTGGTCACTCACAGGGCAGCATAAACCTTTAGCTGTGAAATCAGTTAAATCTATCCCCATAACATGTGTTGCAGGTATTTATAGTCCTCTTGGGATCTATTTTGATCCACTTTGATCAATTTAACCTTTCCTCTAATGCTACCATCAACTGAAAAATAAAATGTAAAATTAGAGAAAAAGTGTATCCATGGGTACAATCTTAGAGCAGCATATCCTGTGTATCCATTTAAAAAACTGAAATTTCTATAGAATATAGTAAATTTAAAAAAGACTTTTCTGTCATTTAATTTTGTAACCATTACCTAATTACATTTGGTGTGCCATGAATGGCCACTGTGAAGGCCTTATCAGTAATGATGAGGCTGTAAAACTTGTGAAAATACAGTTAAAAGTCTGAATATCTGCCTTCCTTCACATTTTCCAAAGCTGTCCAGTGTGGTGGGATTGGAGTATTTGCCAGGCCGATTCTGGCCCCTCCGTCTTATGTTTGACACACGTGGTCTAATCCTCTAGATAAGACGTCCGCACTTCTTATTAAACTCTGAGAGGCTTGCTGTACTTACACTGGGTTAATGAAATCCAGCAGATATCTGCCTTTTAGCTGAAATATTAAACCACCTAATCAAAACTGTGATGCAGTGAAGTATTTGCTCTTCTCAATTCTTTGTCCATTTGAATATATTTAGGCTTGTTGTACTGAGATTTTAGGACTTTACATACACCTCCTTGTATAATTCACAGTTTTTTGTGATTATATATTTGAACTGAAGGATTTCTATAAATAATCTTTTATTCCCTCCTCTGTAGGCTCTCCTGCCTCCACAGACATCATTCAACGTCTCCATCACTCGGTCTGGCTGTTCCACAGATCTCAGCACTGTCCTGCAGGCTGAAGGAGCACAGAAAGGCAGTCTAAACCTGTCTCTAACTTGTGATCCTCAGCTTAGTCTCCGGGCATCTGTACAGCACTCTATTGAGCCAATAAAGAAGCTGCAGTTTCCTACCCACGGAGAGCTATTCCTAAACGTCTCAACTGCCCTTCTGCCTGGTGTGGAGGTCGGCCTGGAGGTCGGACGTTGTTTTTTTAGGGGTAACGTAGGGAAAGTCAAGGCTTCACAGACAGAGACTGAGCAGACTTCTTACACTGTTAATGTGAGCAGCTTCTGTCCTCCTCTGCAGGTGAGTAAATCTGTCAGTTGTGTTTAATACTGCTTGTTAAAACCTAAACTAATATGTTGAAGTTGTTGAATCTCGCTGTCACCTTTAACTGTGGTGATACATACATGTTTCTTTCATCGCAGTTAGAAGAACTGGAATTTCCTCTGTAACTCACTCATGTTTATGTTAACATAGTCTCCTTTGAAATACAGTTTCCAGCCCATTAGAAGATCAAACTTCACTTGTCATAGAAGCAGAGCAGAACAACTCCACTGATACAGCTACAAGCTTGTAAAGCTATAAAAACATTTTGATGGGTATTCGTCTCTCAGAAGTAATGATTATGCTGCACCTGTGTTTGTGCCTTAGGAAATGAAACTGCCTGTGTCCCTGGCTCTGCAGGGCCTACTCAAGGTTATTCCTTGCCAGCTGACTCTGTCCGCCTCTGTGAGGGCAGATAATCAGAACCTCTCTTTAGACATGAGCCAGTCCTGCAGGAGTCCAAACCTCTCTGGGGCCCTGACTCACTCCTTCCTCTGGCTGAGTGGTCAGGGTGTACCACAGATCATTTCTATAGATGGTAGTGCTCCTGAAGGCCCTGAACAGCCTGGAAGTCTATTCATCAAAGTTGGGACGTGTCACATTAGAGCCACTCGAGTTATGGAAACCAAAGGACGAAAAGAGTGGCTGCTGGCTCTGGAGTCTATGTGCCCTCTGTTACAGGTTGGATCTTTTGAATGATTAGTAAATCATTTTTGGATTTTGAAAGCTGCATGAATCCCTGTTTTCAGTTTTTCTATCAATACAGTCAAAGACATATTAGAGAAATAAGGAATTTGACTGTTGCTCACAATGATTTTTTATTCATTAAAGGCTAATATAAATGGCTCAGTGCAGCAGGATACTCGGGGTATCTGGACAGTCATGCTGGGCACTGATATGGAGGGCAGAAGGGCTTTTCTGAGGCTTAATGTAAGGGCCTGGCCAGAGCTCAGTGTGGATGGTGAACTCAGCCATGACCTTCCTGCCCTCAGAGATCTGCCTAAAAACAGCAGACTGAGGCTAAGCAGCAGGTCAGGAAAACTACGATTTGACGCCGAAGCCCTCGTTCAGATGGAGGAGTGTGCCGTCACAGCCAGTGGAGCTGTGATGTCCCAGCTGGGCCTGCAGGGGTCGCTGATGTATCACAACAACTGTACAATGATTCAGGTACATACTTAATGATGCACATAGAAAAGTATTGCTCATCAGATCTTTAATCACTTCCTGTTTGTTTTTTCTAGGAGTTGGGCAGTCCAGACAGGATGCAGGCCTCTGGGTCCCTGGTTGTGTCCTCAACCTTTGCTGAATCCCAGGTCTCAATGGCGATCGACAACGCCAGGTTGCAAACTTTAGTGTTGATCAATAAAACCAAGGTGTGGGAATATGTCAGAGAAATTCAGAAAGTCCTGTCAGAATTGCATTTCATTTTATTGTGATTCATGAGACATAAAGATGTCTGATTACTTTTTCTTGTGTTGAAGGACGAAAATGAAGCGACTCTTAATCTAAACCACTCTGTGCCCCTGTTGAAGAAGCTGGGTCTCCCGCTAAACGCTGCAGTGACAATGAATTCTGGGAGTCATAGGAATGGTTCACACTTTTACAGATTCAACAGCAGTGCAGGAAATCAAATGGTGGGTGCAGGTGAAGTCAAGGACAGCCATAGTGGCTCAAAGCTGCCAAAGACCCAACATATAGATTAATATACCTTTACTCGAAACATAAATAATATAAAACATATATGTAGACAAAAACAACAGATTAAAGAAAATCAGAGAGCTCAGATGTTTATCTGTCTGGTGGTGCTCAGGTGTTAGTGGAAGACAAACGATGAATTAAAATGTGTGGATTTTTTTTGAATTTCTATCAAAAGTGTTGCTGTTCACGTTCTGAATTCTCTGCAGGTAAGTCATGCTGCGTCTGTGGCAAAGACGTCCGACACAGTGAGAGTAAACAGTCATTTTAGACACACAGTGAATTGTCTGAAAAAGCTGGGAGTCCCTGCCAACAACAGCATCCAGGTAGGAAACTAAAAAGGATACATGACCGTATCTCACGGCACCTGATTTAACCGAGATCAGCGTGCACTAAACCCTGGATGGTGACTGTGTCCAGGTGGAGTTTGGTTCTGCTGAGGGGAAAGGCTTGAGCTTACAGTCCCAGTTTGGTGGTCAGCTGGCGGGACTGAGGCTTAAGATGAAAAATGTTCCCATGACCAAAGAAATAAGAGGAACCATGTGGCACAGCTGGTCATGGCTACACGACAGAGGCCTGCCATCTAATATAGAGGTACCTACCTAATGGCTCTACATACAGACACAATATTAACCTACTTCTATGAATAAAAAAACACATTTATTTTTATGTTTCTGATGAGCTGAGGTCTGCCTGTCTCAAAACATTCTATTAATTCATGAGATTAATGACAAAAACAAGTTGCTTTCTTCGTTTACTTTCTTCGCTACTAGGGTCTTTGCTCCATCCAAGGAACCTTCTCTCAGCATCAGTCCAGGGCTCAGCTCACTGTGGAGGGACACAAGCTGCTCACATCTGGCTTGAATTTCAGTGGCACCAATGGACATTTGTCTGTTCTCCTCTCCTACTCTCCTCCAGCTTTCAATCAAACAAGAACTCAATGCAATCTGGACGCCGTCCTCACTGCTCAGTTCAAAGGTCAGACAAAAAATTGGGTTTAACGTTGTTCTTTTACTTTAGTCATCTATTTTATTTTAGTCTTCATCCCAGTTTCATAATTTCATGCACTTCTTGTTTCGTATTTTCTCCATTTGGCTGCTGACCGCTTTTGTCTTAAATCCTATCCATGAAGTGCAATACTGCACCGTGACCAGCAGATGTCAATCTTTTACTTCATAAATTGTTTTATGGTCATACCTCTTCTCCTGCAGAAGCAAAAAGATGCTTTGGCTAAATGTTATTCTCATGAAGGTGTGATGACTCTACCCTGAGGCAGTGATGCTCTGATACCCTCCGCAGGCCCTCTGAGGAGCGCCTTATTAGACATTCGAAGCCAGGATTGGAGGGTCAGAGCGGTTGGGGATGTTGGTGGTTGGGGCTCACATGGAGGGACTAAGGAGGCCAGAATCACACTGAAACAGACAGTACAGGGACAAGCCACTCCTGCTTTTCAGGTAAGGTCAGCACGCATCTTTAATCCCAACATCTTCGTTCTTCTGTGCTCGCAGTCTACTCTCATATCGTTATCACTGAATGTTGTTGCAGGTGGAGGCCTGGGGAAGACTTACTGAGTCACAACTGAGGTGCTCCATGGCTGTAAACCCTGAACTCAGCACCTCACTTGCACTCATTGTCCAGGGACACCATGTCCCTCATAGGTACTGTTAATACACATCAGTCACTCACTAGTTAAAAAGAATATTGTAAGTTGTCTTTGTGCACATTGTTCACACACTGAAAGTGATAGATGCCCTTTTGTTTAGCAAGGACCTGATGGTGAAGGTGGTCCAGAATGTCCCCACAATGCTGGTCTACCTGCCTTCTCAACTCAATGTCCGAACTCAGGTGAGTTTTTCAGTTCTCAGAGGAGCTCCTTTTGCATTTAACTGGAGCTCAAATAGACACACACTCTGCAAAACACAATCTGTGCATCATTTTTAATTTGACAGAGGATTTGGACAGTGAACTGCTTTTATTCGGCTGTCCTTTTAATGCAGCACCTTCTTCTCTCTTTCTGCCTCCAGTTGAACCACTCTCAGTCCACTTTGGTGGGTTTGGTGGAGGTGATGTCAGGCAGGAGGAAGCTGTGGGCTGTTGGAGAGCTGGCAGCGATAGAGAGCGGATACAGGCAACTTCTAGAGGTCAAAAACTCGTACCCACAGGTATTTCTGAGCTCAAATGTCTCTTCACTATGAATACGGTGTATGCACAAGTTTACTTAAGAGTTTTATCAAGTCACAGGTCACAGACACTTTTCACTGGCAGTGATGGATGGTTGTTCTAGAGGGTTATCATATATTTGCGTCCTATTGTTTATAGATAAAAATAATAATAATAATGCAATGGCCTCTATCCACAGATGCATTTCACCTGATTTTGGGAACCATTAAAAAATAAAACTAATGAAAAAATTGACTTTCTGGGTCAAAATCTGAATGTTGTTTCAGTCCACACCCTCAACATGAACGTGTATCCACATCTTAAATGTGTTTTTATTGTGTAGTTGAAGCCACTCCCCAGGACTGCTGCAGTGAGGACAGTGTATGAGGCTCGGAAATGGAGCTACCAAGTTCAGCAAGCTGCTGTGTGGGGCAGCCAGGAGTTCAGCTTGTCTGGTCTGTACTCTGCTCCACCAGCACTGGAGATGGGAAACCAGACAATCAAGGGTAAAATTTTGTTTTTCAGCAACACTTGATATTCGTTGTTTTATCTGCAAAGGCCATGTTAGAACTTAAAGAGAAAAAAGTAAAAGATAAATCATGAAGCTAACTTAAGCTAACTGAGTCTTTCTCTCGTCCCTGATGTTAGTTCAGATCACCTGCATCCCCCGTTTGACTAGTTTGGATCTGACGCTGGAGCGTTCGCTACATGCAGGACTGGATAGTGTTTTGCTGGACTGGATGAGGCATGGACAACTGGAGCAGGTCAGACTGTACAAGCTGTGTCATGACCCTAAAAATTAAATCAAAACAGCGTTGATTTCTCTCTGCTATCATATTTCCTCCCTCTTTAAACTCTAAAACTGTAACATAACTAAAAGGAAATGTGTATGAAATGTATATGGTTATGATAGTAAAACACAGATCATTCAGGCATTAATAAACTGGATTTCTTTTCTTCATTATGGGGTTGTCTAAAGGTCAGAGTTCTTAGCTCGTGGAGTCGCTCGGAGGACATAAATACAACCAAACTGGAGCTGAAACAACCATTCACCTCTGCGCTCAGACACCTGTCGCTGCACACACTGACCCAAAGCTCGCACAGAGACCGACGCAGCAGCCGCCAGGTACAACAGGAGCTTCACACAGTTGTCTTAGAGTTCGTCTGCAAGATTGACTTCAATTCAATTTATTTTTATTTAAATAGCGCTGAATAACATTAACAGTCACCTCAGGACGCTTTATATTTTAAGGTAAAGACCCCACAATAATAGACCGAAAACCCCATCATACAACCCCGTATGAGCAAATAATTGGCAACAGTGGGAAGAAAAAACTCCTTTTTAACGGGAAAAAACCTCCAGTAGAACCAGGATGAAGGAGGGGCAGCGATCTGCTGCCACCAGTTAGGGGTAAGGGGAGAAAGACAGGACAGAAAACAAACTGTGGAAGAGAGCCAGAGGTCAATAAAATGACGTATAAACACATAGACAGAATTGCAGTTACCCCTTCAGACTACAGCTTTTTACCTAAAGTACTAATAAATGCCAATAAATGTATAAAAACTGTAACAATGATAGGGGTATAATGTTTGTGTGTTTGTGTGTGGGTTATCTGTATACAGGCCCATTTGTCATGGGATGGTGCGGTCCCTGTCAACGTTTCTCTCAGCCTGAACAAACAGTGGCAGACCAATTCCAGCAGGGGGCAGGCGTGCGCTCTGTTTACAGCCCAACAGGTTGGTAAATACTCAGCAAACCTCTCATGAGTCATCAATCATGTGTGGAGAATAGTCAGGAAGTTTGTGGAGTATCAAGTTACTTAATGTGTGTGTGTGTGTGTGTGTGTGTGTGTGTGTGTGTGTGTGTGTGCGCGCGCACAGATGGCTGTGTCTTCTGTTAAAGGATGTGTCTCAATGGCACACGAGGGGAACTCATTTTTCCAAAATGTAGAATTAAGATGGGACAACAGGAGCCTGAAGCAAGGCATAAAGTACCAGGTAGTCAGTTTTATGCACTGAAAGACGTTGACCTTATATGATAAAAGATAAATAAGAACATCTGTTTACGTTTTCTTGATGTTTCCAGAAAGCTCACCGGGGAATGCACAGCCTTCAGGTTAACGTTGGCCTGGACAGAGTCTCTCCAGCTCCCTGTCCCTCACACACACTACTGGCCAAAGTTCAAACCAACCTCAGGGACCGCTTAGAGCACACTGTGCTGCTGGGCCTCTGTCCTCTACAGCCTGTGAGTCCACACATCAGTTCTCACTGCTTTCTTTCTGTGCTCTTCATATTTGAAGACATTATGAATGGTTAAGAATAAGACTTGATGCGGTGATACTGCCCTACCTCATCACTTCTTGTGTTAAACTGGCCGTCTTTGGTCTCGTCGGGTCAAACAGTTTTGTGTTGAACACTATATATATTCTTTCTTTCCCTTGAATGACCTACAGAGTTTTTCACTTACCTCATCTCCTTTCTTGAGCTCTCGTTAATTGCCTCTTTGCCTCTCAGACTCTGTCGTGGTCAGGATCCCACAGAGTGAACTCAGGCGAGGAGCTGTTTTACACCCAGTCCCAGCTGGCTGTGACAGGGCGACCGTACCACTGCAGCTTCACCTTCGCCCTTACCAACTCCTCCACGCTTCACGGGACCAACATGTCTCTGTTCTCTGAGGTAAACAACTACAAGGACTTGTTGTGAATTTATAAGTTGTTCAAGTATTTTTAATTTCAACAAAGTTGGAAATTAAAAATACTTTTCTAAATTTGTTGCTGAATATGTGACACGATTCACCTGCAGGACCTTTACAGCCCAGTATTGATATTTAATATTGTGAGAAATGGGCTTTTGTGCATATTTCTATGAGAAGATTCATGTTACTCTCATGTGTAAATAGCAACACTGTCAGCCACTGGCAACAGGGCAAGTAGCTACACACACCCATACCGACTTCACTAAGTAAAATGTTGTATTACGACTGCTAAATTTGTACAAAAAAAGGAAAAAACTGACAGCATGTGTTTATTCTGTGGAGTTTGGAATCACTTCCTGCAGTCACTGCTGGTTCCTAATAAGGACTCCAGGATCGAAACTTAGTGAGATATCCGACTAGCCTTCTTTTTGTAAGTCGGGGTCCTACTAATTCTAAACATGCCTCTATTTGTTTCACGCTTTACAGTCTAGGATGGGTAATTGTAGTGTGGAAGTGAGGGGCAGTGCCCTGTCTCAAGTCAAAGGGTCAGGTCTCCAGGTACAGGCCACACTGGACGGCAGAGAGAAGATCTGGCTGAACGGTACAGTCGAGGGACGATGCCTGCAGACTACAGCGGGTCATATGAATGGTAAATGCAGAAGAACCTTAGCCATGCATTAATGCCAAAATATATCAAACTTAGAAATAAAATGAAATTGTCTCTTGCTGTGCAGGTCTAGGCCTCAGTGAGGATCTCACCGTAGCAGGATGTGTGGGTGTAAACCACAGTTTGACGCTGGATGTGCAGAAAAGAAGCGGCAGCGGCACATCTGAAACTCTGGGCAGAGTGTTTCTGGGAACAGCCAATCAGACACTAATGCTGAGAGCAAGTGGCTGTTTGGAGAGTCTGACTGCAGCAGAGGTGTCGCTAATGGCATGAACACATCCCAGTGTTTGCTTTCATGTGAATGGCCTTTTTTTAAAGTGGTTGTTTTCATTCATTTCACAGCAACGGGCGGACTGTTTAAGCTCTCAGATACAGATTAAACTTACGGAGAGAATCAAGGCATTGCAGCGTCTCCTCATAGACTTTAGAAGACAGGTAACCACATACACACACACTGGAATTCTTAATGTAATAACAGGAGCTTTCTTGGATTTAACTGCTGTGCTGTTTCTGTTAATCCCCCACCACTCCAGTCCAGAGACAGTCAGCTGCTGCAGGAGCTGAGCGCTCTGCCTCTCCATGTTTCACAGCAAGCAGAGGCTCTGCTGGGGAAGAAAGAAAGAGGCGTGCTGGCTCTGTGGCAGAGGAGCCCGCTGCGTCACTTCTTGACCGATAGCCTGCCACGCTTTCTGAATCTGCTGCAGCACGCCTCGCTGCTGGGACAGCAGGAACTTAGGAGTGAGTGCGGAAAGACAGAAAGCTTACCAGAGCTTCAGGAATGATGCATTCCAGTTGTGCGCACATGATTAATTTAGTTCTGGTGAATAAAGACATGGGCTTTAGTTTTTGAGCGATTGCTGTGCCGTCACCAATTGAATTTCCTTAAGGAACTCCAAACATAAACTAATCTTCTCTCCCTTAACTTATTTACCGGAAGCATGAAAAGCATCTCTTCTGTCTCTCAAGGCATTATTTAGCAAATTTCTCTTCTTGCGTCATCATCGATGATCACATCTCTTTTTGTGGTCCCTCGCGGTTTCCTGTGAGGTGTTCTGAAGTATGTATACTCATGTGAAACTGTGAAACGTGTACCTCCATCCCTCGTTCTGCCTCAGGGCCGCTTGCCACTCTGGCGGGTGTGTACCAGGATGTGAAGGGCCAGAGGCTGGAGGCGATGTGGAGGGAGGCTGTTCTGCAGTGGAATGACAAGCTGGTGGAGGTCCTTCCTGCTCTGCTGGAGAACCCTCAGCTCAGACTGCTGTCAGAGGCCGGTGTCACCGCGCTCAGCATCGCCCTGGATGTGGTGAGAAACTGCACTCTGGTGCCTTTTTAAATGTGCTCGATGAGGTTTTGACTGGGTTAGACAAACTAAAAACTTTATCAAGGTTGTTGATAAGTGTCTGCCTTCAAATTAGATCATACAGTTAGTTCCATAAGTTTTTGGACAGTGACAAATTAAGTGTCCACAATTGTAGTTTTTGCTTCTGTGCACCACGACAGTGGGTTTTAAACCAAACGACTGAAGTACAGACTTTAAGTTTTTAAGGGGTTTAACAAAAGCATTCACTGTATAGGAGTTACAGCTATTTTTATACTACAGTATTTCATTTTCAGAAGTTCCAAATTAATTGGACAAAACTAATATGATTTAAAGTATAAAGATAGTTTTTAATACTTGGATATTCATCCTTCATACTACCTGAGGTCTACAGCCCATGGACATCATCAAATGTTGTGTTTCCTCCCAAAATGCTCTGTCGGGCCTTTGCTGCAGTTGCCGCTTGTTTGTTGGTCTCTGTGCATTCAGTTTGTATTTAAGAACTGAAAAGCAAACATTAAAGCCTTGAAGTAAGTTGCCTGATTTGGCCACTGAAGAATATCTGAGCAGAGAGTGTAGCCCTGCACTATTCATCATTCACTCAGCCAGCTTCTTCCATCAGCAGTCACCTCATCAATAAACACCAGCGATCCATATCCACTGGCTGCGGCGGTGTTTTGCTATCCATATGCTTCACATCATGAACCGTTTCTCTCCTTCTCCAGACTTTTCTCTTCACATCATTCTGGTACAAATTAAGCTTGCTTTCAACTGTCAATTTTCTTTTATTTTTCCCATAAGTGTGCCGGCTCACTTAGACATTTTATGGCCGAAAACCCAAAGTCTGATCTGGCCTTCCAGTTCTTGAGTTTGTGGTGGGTGGTGTAACCCCTCTGTATGATCCATGTGTCAGGTGTCTCTTGTTTTAAGGCTTTGACAATGATACATCGGCCTCCTCCAGAGTCTTCTGAATTGCTGTGATGGTTTTCCCGAGCCAAAAAAAGAATTCTGCAATCATCCACTTTAGTTGTCGTCTGTGGTCTCTCAGGCCGTTTGGTGTCCAGTGCATTCCTTCTTTTAAAAAATGGACCAGATTTCATATTTAGCTACTCCCAAAGTCTGTTTTCTCTCTGACAGGTTGATTTTGGGTTTTCGGTCTAATGATGGCCTGAACTATATCACTTTGAGCCTAATATTGAGAGTTCCAGTAAAAAGATACCAAATGCAAGTTCAACACTTGGATTCTTCAACCATCCATCTTCTTCCACTTATCCAATTCAGAATCATGGCAGGGCTGGAGTCCCAGCTGTCACAGGGTGAGATGTGAAGTACACAGTGGACATGCTGCATGTCTGTTATAGGGCTCGTACAGAGAGACAGACAGCCATTTATGCTTACAGACAGTTTAGAATCACCGATTAACCTGGCATGTGGAGAAAAACCACACAAGCATACGGAGATCATGCAAACTCCAAAAAAAGGCCCCAGCCAGTCAGTGGATTTGAACCCAGAAGCCTCTTGCTGTGAGATAACAGTACTAACCAGTGCACCACTGTGCCACCCTCACTTGGTATCAGCTCCAGATACCTTATCTACTTTGTTTGTCATGGGATCATAAGGCCTCACCTGGCCATGAAACCGCCTGCCTGTCAAATGCCCGATTGGATTTGAGCCTTGAAATATTGGGGATAATGTATGAAACATGATGCAATTCCTAAACACTTAATGCAGCACTTTTGCCAAACGCCCGGGATTAAATGTCTGAGTGAAAGTCTGCACTTCAATGACATCTTGATTGTTCCGTTTAAAATACACTTACATACAACTCTGACTAAATACTTGTCATTGTGCAGAAACTTGGACCTAATGTCACATGGTCAAGCAAAAATATGGTGAGAAATTTGTTAAATGCAAATATATATATATACATATATAATATGTTATAAAACAGCAAAGTCATTTATATTGGCAAAGTGAGATACGAAAAACATCTGCATGCAGTAAAGCGTAGTGTCCAGTCTGCTGAGATTCTTCTTCCCTCGCTCCCGTGTGGAAAGGACAGCTTGTAGTGATGAGTTGTTTATGCATCACATTTTTATCCTGCTACATAATGTTTATTTGATTTATGCTTATTTCTTATAATGTTTTCACATCATAATAAAAGAGAAAGGGCATACTTTCGTGATTAATTATTAGTATGAAACATAGCAGCTGTATATGTAAAACATAGAGAGGGATAGATTGTTTTGATGTACGACAGTTGCTCAGATGTCACGATCTCTTACACCCACTCTTCCTCCTGTGCCTTTCACATTGTTCCCATCCATTGTTTGTTTCAACCTTTGCTAAAAGACCTATTTGAACCCGATAAATGTGTCAATGTGTCAATCAGGCAGGCCAGCATACCTACCACTGGATTGAGACCAGGCTGGCGATGGCTCTGTCTGGAGTCAGAAAACGGCTTGCGTCAGTCTACAAATTCTTCCCCAGGTACTGCACATATCAGAGTGAAGACAGCTATATCACCGTTTTGTTTTTTGTGTTTTTTGAAATGGTCAGTTTATTTGGGTTCACTGCAGGTCCAAACTACATGTTGAATTATAGTCACCGAAGTGCTCTCTAAGCTATGTGCACCTAGATGTTCGTACCTAAAGCTGGACCTGTTTTAACTTAAGCAATAACTCGATCAAGAAGTTTAAAGATCGAGTTTTGATCCAGAGTACAACTGATGGATTAAAATGATTCCAGTTAGATTTTTTTCCTTTGTTTTTCCTTTCAGCGAATGTTCAGTGATTGTGTCGGTGCCGCTGCCGCAGCTGTCCCGGTCAAGGACGGCCAAAGCCGGGCTGATGGAGATCCTCCTCGAGGAGTGGATCCTGAGACCTCTGCTGACCCTCGCCTCTGTCAGACCCACTGCCGAACTCTACCGCCTCAAGAGGAAGATCATGGACAGCCCCTTCACACGTAAGCCACCGTTTGATTTACTCAGTTTCAGCACGTTCATGACAGTGCTGTTGATCAATTTTACTGAGACCGTATTGACACAAAGTGTCGAGGTGTCATAAACGCTGATGTTTATTACGGGTGTACAAGTCGTGCTGTTCTACTTTTTTTCTTGGATCTTTTGTGATCTCCTGGATGTTTTTCTGTGCTCAGACGACTTTTGGAAGGCACACTACTTATGGAAAAGTTCACTGGGTTTTTAATCTTCTCCATTTGTACTTCATGAGTCCCAGAACCTCAAAAAGAACTTGTCACTGTTCCCAGGCTGGTGTATTTCAACTATACTCTTCTTCTGTCTTTTCTCAGATCTCGTTTTAAATGTTTTATGTGAGGATTTAACTGACAGGTCTGGCAGAGCAAGCCTCAGTATCTGCACGGAAACCAGCTGTAGCAGTACCAGCCTGGTAATTGTTGCATTTAGGTCCTCAGGAGGTGCTTTTTAGGCACGCTCAGTTGGTATTCGATAACCTCTTCACTTCAGTCCATATAAATATTATTTAAAAGTCAGTAAAGTGTCATATGCTGCAGGGTGAGAAGTAATATCCAGGACAGACTGAATGGAAAAAGTGAGCATTTATTTTGATTGATGAAGTCCAAAAGAATACAAAACTCCAGAGGCAAAAGGGAAACACAATCCAGAGCTGTCAGAGAACGCACTGGGAGACTAAACAGATGCTCAAAAACTGCAGAGAAAGGCAGAGCTGGAGTACTCATACATGAGGTAAACAAGGGGGGGTGGACAGACGAGGGTAACGAGATACAGCTGAAACCAATAAGGACACAAATGACTAACAAAATAAAACAGGAAGTAACTAACAAGTGCAGAGGTTAGACACAGTTGATACGCGCAGCATCTTTACACACAGTGGAAGACCAGGATAAACTAATAAAGAGGGAATCAAATTGTAAACAATAAAAAACAAAGAAAATTGAATAATCAACAAAAATCTAAAGATTAAAGAACTAAAACCTCTGTGTCAGCACGCAGGACCATGACTGTTAGCTTTGTTTTGGATTATCTTAGATTATTAGATTAAACATCAAAGAGGGTTTTTTTTTTTTTTGTTCATATTTAATCCATCATTCAAAACATTTTAGGTCATGGCTGGAACACATCTGCAGTAAATGAGTACTGGAGGCACTTGTCTAAAAAAATACCGACTTATATGTTGTAAACATGTAGTAATGAACATGGAGTAACTAAATACGGAGTTAGACCAGCTATGAGTGGAGGCGTAGGTAAAAAGGGCACTGCATGTCAACATGAAATATTTATTATTATTTCTGCTTCAGATTCCTTCCCTTTGGCTTATTTTCCATGACGAACGTAACAAATAACATATTTCTGATGACTTCACACGACTGGTAGTGTGTACATGTGTGCCTTCAGGTGTGTTTTGTCTTTTTGCGCTTGTTTTTCCCCACACAAAGTTCCAGCATTGTCACATTTATACAGCTGTCTGTTCCCACATTCGCCCTCAGTCTTATGGGAACCACATCTCAAATATTTCTCATCTCATTTTAGATCCAGTAGCAACCTGCGTGTTGCCACGTAAAAGTTCAACGCACTGTTAACAACACTTAAATCACGATTAATGTAAAAAGAAAATCAAAAACAGAATAAAAATATATAAACATATAAATAAGAAAAGGATGTCAGCAGAAGGCCTAATTGAAAGAAATGTTTTGAACTGTTAATCAGTTAAACTGAGCTGGAGCCTCGGTGCCGCATGAAAGGCTCTGACCCCCCGTCGTCTTCAGTCTTGTATGAGACAACTAGTATATTAGTGAAAACAGCGAGCAGCACTGTGTTTAACACCAAGCTGAGATAAGTAATCTGGAGTGTGTCCGTTTAGCTTCGTATGCAAGTGTGAGAATTGTAAAAGAAATTCTAAACTCCGCTGGCAGCCAATGAAAACAGAAAAAAGCAGGGGTGATGTGAGCTCGCTTGTTAGAGTGCGTTAGGAGTCTGGCTGCAATTCTCTCAGTTTTTCCCTTCTTATCTCACCAAAAGACCAAGCTCTGTTGGTGGCAGATCAGTTCGTAGTGACATTTGACGGTCACTTGTATGAGCTGCCAGGTTCGTGTCCACTACTCCTGGCCCGAGACGTCGGCCGCGACCCGTCGTTCACGCTGCTGCTCGGCACAGACACGCAGAGCCTCCTCCTGATACAAATGAATAACCACACCATCAACGTTCAGCGCAACGGGCAGGTATGTGTTACTCTCGACGACTAAAGAGTGTTCAGGCCATGAGGAATAAGACGGTAAATGCTTGTGTCACAGGTGAGGACCGACTGCAGCGGCGCCGTCAGCCACACGTTTCTCACTGATGATGGAGTGACAGTCAGGAAAGCATCAAACGCGGTGCAGGTGTCCAGTCAGAGCGGGATGTTTGTGTCATGTGACCTGTCGCTCGAACTGTGCAGCTTCACTCTGGATGGATGGTTACATGGTGGGAAAGAGTCAGCATGGCCCATTATAAATATCTGTCTTCATATTCTCACACATATACACCTTTCTGGCCTGCACAGGTGTGTCCACCGGTCTGTTTGGGACCAACGATAACGACGCAGGAAATGATTTTCCTATGTTTGACGGATCTCAGGCTAAAAACTTGGAGGATTTTCTCTACACCTGGCAGGTAGGATCAGTGAGATTAATCAACACATAAGATAAGATAAGATAAGATAAGATAAGATAAGATAAGATAAGATAAGATAAGATAAGATAAGATAAGATGGCCTTTATTAGTCCCACAGGTGGGAAATTTGTTTTGTTACAGCAAAAGTGCAAAGTTATGTAGCAGAAATTAGAAAACACTGGAATGCAATAAAATAAAATAAAATAAAATACTATGTACAATAGAATAAAATAGAAATACAAATACTATATACAACTGAGTAGGAAAATACAAAAACACAACTTCGTCAGAAGAAGAATTGCACATATAGCAGTCTTATTGCACATGTGTGGGTTTGTGTGTTTGATCAGCTGCAAAAGTCTTTATTGTGGAGTCTGACAGCAGTGGGGAGGAAAGACCTGCGAAATCTCTCCGTCCCACACCGTGGGTGCCGCAGTCTCCCACTGAAGGAGCTGCTCAGTGCTGTCAGAGTCTCATGCATGGGGTGGGAGATGTTGTCCATCAGGGATGACAGCTTAGCCACCATTCTCCTGTCACTCACCACCTCCACTGGGTCCAGAGGGCATCCTAGAACAGAGCTGGCCCTTCGGATCAGCCTGTTCAGTCTCTTCCTGTCCCCAGCAGAGATGCTGCCCCCCCAGCAGACCACACCATAAAAAATGGCTGAGGCCACCACAGAGTCATAGAAGGTCTTCAGGAGTGGGCCCTCCACTCCAAACAACCTGAGTCTCCGCAGCAGGTACAGTCTGCTCTGCCCTTTCCTGTAGAGGGCGTCTGAGTTATGAGTCCAGTCCAGTTTGTTGTTCAGATGAACACCAAGGTACCTGTAGCTGTCCACAGCCTTGATGTCCATACCTTGGATGTTCAGTGGTTGCAGTGGAGGATGCTTGTGCCTGCGGAAGTCTACCACCAGCTCCTTGGTTTTACTGGCATTGATCTGGAGGTAGTTCAGCTGGCACCAGTCCACAAAGTCCTGAGTCAGTCCTCTGTACTACATGACATCGGTCCAGTTCTCAAAAAGATGTGCAATATGAAATAAAGCGGATTTCAAGGATTTGTAAATCATTTAAACTCTACATTTGATCGAAAATACAACAAAAAGGCTTTAAAGTGAAAAAGGACTGGGTAAGGACTGAATAATCGAGGAATGTTCTCAGGATTAAAATAATCATGAACGGTCATGGTCTTCAGGCCCTCGAGTGAATTCATTAAAAAATATAAACCACTCCGTAGCACATGTTAAAGCTCTGACATTGAAAGAAAAAGCAGACAGAAACAAGATGCAGAAACTTCACTGGGCATAGCAATATTCTGGGCTTGGGTCCATTTATGTACTAAGATCAGTGGAAAGCTGTTTGCTGGTATGACCGATAAAAATCAAATTTTTGGCAGGGGCAAATAGAAAGGGACAAAGAAAGGCTTGTTAGCACTACACGCTTAAAACTCCAGCATCCATTATAGCATAGGTTTGCAATTGCATGAAGTGGAATGTGTTCCTCGGTCATCTGTTGATGTCATCACCCTGTTATTGATGAAAGATATAAAAATAAATAAATAAAATCTTCTTTCAGCTCTAAGGTTTTACATAAAAACGATTTGCTCCTCAGCAAGTCTTAAAATTATTAAGTGTGACTTCAGAGGAACAACAACTCTCACATCACTGTGGAGGAATTTTGGCGCTGTCGTCTTTACAACATTGCTTCAGCTCATTGGGCGTTTGCTTATGCACGGCTCTCTGAAGGGCCCGCCACATCATTTCTGTCAGATTGAGATCTGGACTTTGAGTGCGCCATGGCAACACGTCGAATGATATATTTTTCAGCCGTTCCATCAGCTGTTCCATGACCCAGTTGTGGCCAAACTTTAGATGTCAGACTCATATTTGAGTAGAAAACTTTGGTATACGGAGGAGTTCATGGTCGACTCAGTGACTAAGAGGGGCTGAGGTCCTGTGGCTGCAGTCCAAATCATCACCCCTCCCCCACCGTGCTTTACAGTTGTGAGGTGTTTGTGCTGACGTGCTGCATTTGCTTTACTCCAAATATAGCGCTGGGCATTAAGGACAAGCTTCTCCACTTTGGTTTTGTCTCCAAGTCTTGTGGTTTGTTCAGATGCAACTTTTCAAACCTGAGCTGTGCTGCCAGCTTCTTTTTGTCATGGATCCTGAGTCTTTGACCCAGCGTTTTCAGTTTTCTTATGGATTTATGACTCTTTCCTTTGTTATAAGAGATGATTTCAGTTCTAGCTTTGTACAGTTTAGTCTTGAGTTTGGTGTCTCTGAGTTTATCTGTATTTCTGGTTCATGCTTTTTTGTTCCATATTGTTAGCTTTCTTTTGTGTCTTTGTCCCGTCCCTGTGTCTCCGGTGGGAGTCAGTCTTATCCTGCATGTTTATCCTTTTCCACAGTCATGTCTCTGTTTATTTTCCCACTGTGTTCGTCAACATTGTGTGCCTTGGTCTCTGTCTCTGGGTTTGTTTTCCTTCCGTCTATCTCGCTGTCTCTGTGTGTCTCTCTCTGTCATGTGTGTGTTGCTCTCCCTGCGTCAGGTTTGTCTGTCTTAAGCCTGGGTCTCTGTGTTGGTGCTTCCTGTCTTATTTTGATAGTCCTTGTCTCCTTTGCATTATGTTTAGTTTTGCTTACCCTGTCTCGTTATGTCTAATTTGTTTCTGCTGCCTTTCGCGTGCCTTCACTTCCCTGATCACCCTCTTGTGTACATATTGTCCCGCTGTCCTGTGCCGGAACGCCCGTTCTTCTTCTATGTGTCTTGTTCATGTTCCAGGATCCTTGTTACTAGTGTTTTCCCCATTTAGTTTTCTGTTAGTGAAAGTCTTTGTCCACTTTTTGCCTTTTATTTTGTAGTTTTGCACAGTTTTGATCAGCCTTAATAAACAGCTCGCTTTTGTTAGGATTAGTCCAAGCGTCTGCATTTGAATCTTCTACAAAACGTGACCTGCCTCTGACAGATCGTGACATCTTTTTTGAGGGAAGAGGCTTTCTCCTGGAAGTCCTTCCAAATAAGCCACACTTATTCAATCATTTCATAAATGTACTGTGTCGAACTTTAATATCTAACATGCCAGGAGTCGGAGATGTAGCTCTTGGGTTTTGGCAGTGTCTCTGAGCACTCTCAAAGATTAAGCATTGTGGTAACACACAGCTGAATTCTCCAGAGCAGCAAACTGCAAAACATCTGCTTTTATAGAGATGCTCACACTCACTAATGATCAGTTAATCACATGCATTTGATCTGCTAATTAGTCTCTTAATTCCTTTGGAAGCAGTGAGGGTGTCGTTAGATTTTATACGCAGCGTTTTTTCCTGTTGGCTTATTTGCGCTGAATAAATAATGACGTGCTGTAATAAGTCATTTATTGTTGCTCATTTGAGGTCTTATTCACCTGATTGTATTTTAGGACCTGCTTGGAATTGAACCCTAAGAAGTGAAAGAGGGTTTACGTTTTACAATGACTGTATGTAACAAACGAAGAATTATGAAAACAGTTTGTGTTTCAAGCGACAGCCATTCATTTTCTCTACCAAACATTTGGAAAGTGTTAAAAAATCATATGCGATAATGGGAAACATACTCCTGCATAAACATTTTTTGGTGAACTTTTTGCTGGGATCGAATACAGAATGAACATATGTTCATAAAAATAAATCAGTTTTGACATTTGATTTGTAATTTTGGTTCTCTGTGGTTAAATCATTTTCGAATCACTGCATTCTGCTTTCATTTGCATTTCAGACAACATCCCAATATTTCCTGAAATCGAGTTTTAATGAAATTGTGAAATCTTGTATCTACAAATGTTTGCACGTTTTCCTTAGCTGAGTTTTTGTTTGTATCTTTAGATGAAACCTACATGCATCAAACCTTCTGCGACAGCAGCCGTCAGTCCAGCGAGCTGTGACTCTTTGTTCTCTTCTCCCGATTCTCCCCTCAGCTCTTGTTTCAGAGTGGTAAGTAACAACAACAGCAGGCATCTGCTGGTGGTTTCTTCACCAGAAAATCTTTATTAAAATCGCATTTATGTTTGGAAAGCTCGTCGTGACTGGAAGTGAAAACAGATAACTATGGAAACCTTTCTGTTTTCCCCATCTCCATCTTTGCTTTTTGGGGGTTGATCACATGTGGTGTTCTCACAATCCTGCGTTGTGTTGTCAGGTGGATCCCAGTCAGTTCATGTCTGTGTGTAAACTCAGCTCATCGAGAGCACCCTGCAGATTAGCATTTGCTTTCGTTCACCTCTGCCAGCAGAACTACATACCCATGGAGGTCCCCGTTCAATGCAGTGAGTTAGGCCTGATGCGTGATTATTATTGTACTAATGTGTCCGTGTATTCTTGGCAATCTTTTTGAATTCAGACATGCAAAATGTATATTTTGTATGTAGTTTTAACTTGTTTTTGTGTGTGTGTGTTTCTGTTTTAGTGAAAGTGTAAAGAAAGGACAAGCTAATGAAGAGCAAAAATGGCCAGTTTCTGACCTCTGTGAGCTGCTATAATGGACAGATTTAGTCTTTATACCACTGTTTGTGCCCCATTGCCTTCATACTTTTATATTGTATTGAACTGTATAGTCACACATTCTTATACCTCCTGTGATGTACGCTTTTGTCCTGTTTAGACGTGCGTTGATTATCCCATTAATGTGAATGTAAACACATTCACTGTAGCAAGTAGTTTATTAATAACACAATGTAATAAAAACATTTTTTTAAAAGATTTGTGTCAATGCATTGTGAGGAGGGAGCGCCTGAAAGTAGCTTTTTATTGTATATCATTCTTTTCAAACTTTGCTTTTGTGACCAGGACAATTATTAACACAAAGTTTGAATTAAAAAGAGTCATTTCTTTCAAAAAATTTGAGGCATAAGCGATCAGGACATGAAACTCAATACACATGAGCAACAGATGTGCTATAACAGTGTAACACCCAGGCTGTGGTTTGTAGTGCAAACAGTGAAGATGCTGAAGACTCACTTTGGTCCACCACATTTACTAATCCTCACTAAAACTTAGTAAAACATCCTTGTTTCTTAGTTAACTGGTCCCCTGGAAGATGGGTATATAGTTGTGTATCTTTGACTTCTGTCTTTGTGTGACACATTCGGCAATCCACACAACGTTCCGACTCTCCTGCTCCTTAAGTTTGATGTAAGAGTAAAATACTCCAAAGTGGAACTGCTGCAGGAAAGCAAGTATGTTCAGCTTCACCTGGAAAAATGATAGATGTGTAAGCTGCAAGAATCTACAGTCAGGGCAACCTAACAAGAAAAGTACATACTGTTACTAAATTTAAATTAATCACCTGTACTTTTTAAGAAAATATATATACTTTCAGCAGGTGATTAAAGCGATTTTAAACATGATAGAGTCATCTCTGGGGTTTACAGAGGTCTAAAACATGAAAATATCCAGTGAGCTGCAGTTCTCATAGAAGCTAGAAGTCATGGGACAATGGCCAGACTGCTTTAAACTGATAGGAAGGCAACAGTCTGATAACCAAGTTACAACCAAGGTGTGCAGAAGAGCATCTTCTAGGAGAGCACACCTGTGAATCTGAATCTGTGCTACTAAAAATTCATGTAGCTCTGAAGACAAAAGCAGCTCCAACTAGGTGTGGTGTACCTAATAAAGTGGCTGGTGACTATATGTCAGATTCTCTTATTTGAAAGTCTGAATGGTCAGCCTGGTTCAAAGGTTTTTTACAATATTAAAAAGTGGAAAATAAATCTGTGACAGTTCAAAACAAAGTCATTATTACCTCTTGTTCGAAGAATCGGTCCTCAAGAGTCTTAAAATCTGATCCAGGCTCAGGGTCATCAAAAACCATTTTATAGTCCTGCAGGGAAGTTTGAGTTTACACTGACCACATGTCTGACTCAAATTATGTGCAATAACAACTGTGCAGCATCTAAAAGGACATGAGGTCAAACTCACTGGGTAGCAGTCAGCCACAGCCTTGACCTGCTCGTGGTCCTCCGCCTGGGCCAGGAGTTTCAGTCCTCCAGGGTAAAGTTTGCCACAGGATGGATACAGCGCACTCCTGTCTGCATTGCTGAGATCCGTCCCAAAGGAGTTCACCGTGATGATGAAGGCCCGCCGGTCCGCCTCAAACTGCAGCATCCATAAAAGCACACGGCATTTACAGCAAAACAAATCTCAATTAGTTTGTAAGACTTCAGTTAAACAAACCCATGCATTATGAAAAGCCAGAGTACCTCCAGGACAGGGCACATTACGTCCTTTGTGGCACCGCCCACGCTCTTGCAGAAAGAGTGGAAAGACTGCAAATATGCCTGTGCGGTAGAACAAAAGGCACCGAGATCAGCACAAATTTCATGAAAAACAGATCGCGTTCAGACACCGCTGTAAAACTTAAGTGCAGCTGTTAAACATGTTTATGACAGTAGTATAAACTACAGTAAAGAATTTATAGCATATTTAGCATATTTATAGCATGTGCAAAAATACTATAAAACAGGTGTCAAAGCTGAGTTAGGTTAGTCATGCCATCTTATGCCATGCTCTGCTCACCTTATACAGTTTGTTTCTCAGGATCTCAGCCTCCATCTCGTCCAGGCTGCACTCAGATACGGCATCTTGGAAAAACTGACCTGTAGCGAGAATAAAACAACACAGTAACCCTCAATATGTTGTAAATATTAGTAGACCTTAAACATGGAAGCCCACTCCTGACATGAAGAATAATAACATATGGTCAAAGCTGTGTTTACTATATCCCTGCTCACACCTACTGCTTCATCCTTAGCTTTGGTAAACTATGACTCTGAAAATTTTAGCACTGACTAATTTTTAGCTGTGCTGAGGGACCAGAGAGCCAGAGAAGTCTAAAATAAAGAAACCAGAAGTAGCTTATAAGGCATGTTGCTAACTAAAATACACAAACTTTCTTGGAAGGTATTATGAACACATTTAGAGGGTTTAACAGCCAAGGAGGAAAAATTAAAGAAAACAGAAACTTGCATTGCCTTTTAATGACTATTGCTAATCAGTGCAAAGTGTTTAAACTAAAGTGTTTTTAGTGATGTTTTCTTCAGTTAAAAACTCATTTATATTTAAGTCAGTGATGGTCTGTCACAAGTGTATTAGAGCTAAAAGATAATTAAATATTAATATTATACATCTTTGCCATCATTAGAAATTAAAAAAATAAAAATAAAAAACAGACATTACCTAGCGGTGTGTCCACCAGGATGGCTGAGTACAGTTCAGCTGGAGTGCGGGCAATGCCCACGGCTGCCATTTGGTCAAACGCTCCCAGTGGGTGACACCGTGGGAGCAGCTCTGACACATCTTTGTTCTTCAGGGCCCCCGTGATCAGCATCACCACATTGTCGATCATGTAGCTGTAACTATGGCAACACAGAGACCGCATGAATTGAATATCCCTTTTACCCTGCATGACAGTTCATGTAAAATGCTTCCTGCTCATCCCGTTTTTATAAACCACAAAGAGTGTTGTAGAAGGAAGGTTTTCATCACATATGATAAATCGCACTGAGACCTCGCCACGTTTGCCACAAGGTCTCCACTGTCTGCGTAAACACTGTCCTCTTTAGCTGAAAATCTCAGCAGCAGCTAACCTGCAGGATGCTGTTGAAGTGCATCTGCTTATCCTGTGACACAAGCTATAAATAAAGCACATGCAGTGACTAGGCACACCTTATATAGTCAAGGAAGGTAGACAGAGGTGGCAGGGCGTTAGAGCGCAGGCAGCTGAATTCAGTCACCAGATTCTCCCTCAGCTTGCTGTCCAGCAGCGACACAGTCAAATCGCCCTCAGAAGAGGACAGCAGTTTACCGTAGTCTGTGCTCTGAAGGTGTAGCTTCATATCTGAGCAGAAGACATGACAAATCGAATGTTTTATATGCCACTGCTTGTTAGTTTGCAATTTTCAAATAAGCAGGAAAAGGTTAAACAAGGTACTGATCACCGATAGATAGACAGACAGACAGACAGACAGATAGATAGATAGATAGATAGATAGATAGATAGATAGATAGATAGATAGATAGATAGATAAACATGTTTATCCCTTGAGCGATCTCTGTCAGCTCCCCACTGCAATTGCTTCCAAAACCCCCTCATATGTGCATAATATTTTTTAGACTGCAGGTATTGTACATTTGCATATTATGACACATTACACGTGTGATGCAAAATGCTTACCCTCTAGTGTGTCACACTGGGCCAGATTATGATAATCAGTCTGAGACAGAATCCCAGCTTTCATTCCTCGAACCAAACCCTCCAGGTAGCCGTGATCCACGTTAAAACTGAGCTCCTCGCACACTGCCATAATGCCAAATGAGTTATTGAGTAGAACTGCCGCAGTCACGGCGTGATTTTAGCTTTTCTTTATATATATCAGCTTCTCCATAATACCCTCTCTGACTAACATTCATGCAGCTATTTTTCCTTCCTCTTTGACAGCAAGAAATTCCATGGCTAAAAGTGTTTGCTGCCTCAGTTCCTGCTTTTAGTACATTCACTCTGACTCGTGTGTATTCACCGACTCTGTTTGAACCACTGTGTAGCTGGAATTTCAAAAATGAAATGAAATATAGACCCTGATGGGGTTTTTTGGTTTTTTTGCTCTGTTCACACGGAGCACGGAGGAAAAAAGTAGAAAAGAAGCTAAACAAGCACCCAGTAAAAAGTCCACTTCACTGCTCTTCTGTTCTAAATAGTTCAAAATACACACTAGACTAATGACTACTAGTGATGACATCGGCATTGTCTTCATAGATCATTTGTGCTGATGTCAGCATTGCTAATATGGAAATGTAGTGTGATTGTGAAATCATATAAAAATGTTTTAAAGAGCTCAAACAAAGGGAGTGCATATGTCTCCCAAAGACTAATATAATATATCTTAATTTGTGTGACCTCGACCTTTGACCTATGATCTTGAAGCATTACATACTAAAATGGTGTATTTTAATATCTTTATCTGTGTGACTGGAGCAGGATTTCCTGAAATCTTTGGCTTCTGTACGCTGTAAAAACTCACTGCTTTTTGCACACAGAGAAATGTTGGTGTGTAGCATGCAGATATTATGCAGACGACAGGCAGTGAACATGAGCCTGTGGATTTTAAATGAGTCTTGTTCACTTACATATCCAACAAAACTGGCCTTTGTGCACGTTTCATGAATCTAACAGTGATTTTATGTGTAAACACTTATTAGTGAATGAGCCCATTGTCATGTTCAAGAACCCAATTTGAGATGATCTCAGCTTTGTGAGATGGTGCGTTATATTATTGGAAGCCATCATCAGAAGATGGGTGTAGCAATGATCACGGATTCAACATGCATCAACAATATATCGTCCACCACTAGCAGCCTGAACAACTGATTCAAGGGAGGATGGAGCCGTGTTTTCATGTTGTTTATGCCAGATTCTCACTCTATTATCTGAATGTTGCAGCAGAAAATCGAGATTCATCAGGCTAAGCAAGCATTTCTCCTCACGTGGTCTTCTGCTGCTGTAGAAGACGCTCTTCTGCATACATTGATTTAACGAAGCTTATTGCTTTTGCCTTCCTGTCAACTCAGAGAAGTCCTGTTTTTCTCGTCTGAGCTCTGGCATTTCCTCTTTAATCTTTTTTAACCTTTCTTAATCCTTTTTCTTCTGTGTAAACTAGAGATGTTTATACAGAATAATCTCAGTGGATCGTTTCTGAAACAGTTTCTGAAATACTCAGACCAGCCTGTCTGGCACCAGCAACCTTGCCACATCTTAAATGATGTTTCTTCCCCATTCTGATGCTCAGTTTAAACCTCAGCAGGTCCTTTTGACCATGTCTAGCTGAGTTTTTAATAAAAACCTGGAATTTTCTTTTCACCAGAAACCCACATAGCAATATTGGTATGGCCCGGATCTGGCCCACAGAATGTGCTTACACATGGCCCACATACCGCAAAGAATGACGGCTCTTTGGTGGCCCAGATCTGGTTTGCCAGGGGTGGCCCACACATGGGCCAGCACAAGGCCAGTTGCAGACACACTGCTGGCCCTGTGCTGGCCCAGAACAGTTTCAGCTCTGACCCCAGATGTCAGCCTAATGTGTGCCTTAATCAAGCCATGTAATAACAACATGTGCCAGAACACAATAGTGCAAAAGTAACATGACAAAACTCTGTTCAGACAGTGAATGGACTGATTCTGATACTATGCTTTTCTGCTCTCCTGGATTACTCAAGTTTCTATACAACATGCTACATTTACCCACTTTCTCTAAACTGAATGCTTCCTAACTACATTCATACACATTCACACTCTTGACATGCAGACTGGAGGAGCCAGGGATCGAACCACTAACCTTCCGATCAGTAGGTGACCCGCTCTACCGCCTGAGCTACAGCCACCCACTGGCAAAGACGAGCAAACCCTCACTAGGTTTTGGATGAAGTGTACACTCACAAACCTGTCAAACCTGCATTTGAAACGTTGGCTACCATAGCAGTGTAGTATTGCAACAATGCATTTGGGTCTTCTAACTAAAATAGGAAAATAGGAACATAAACAGTGCCATTATTGCCAGACCTGGCGCACATCTGATTGACATACACTCTGCCATGACACCAGTCAGTCAGAAGTGCCATCTTGATGCCAGATCCGGGCTAGACCTGTTTTCCATGAGCCTGGGCCACAAACCAAACCACAATCAAGCCAGATATGGCATGCCATCGCATAAACAGTGGCATCTATGCCAGGCCTGGCCCTTATCTGGATGACATACGTCTTATCATGCCAGAAGTCAGCCAGCAGTGCCGGCTTGATACCAGATCCGGGCCAGACCTGCTTGCTATGTGGGAACTTTTGGAGCTATAAAACATCTTCTTCTATCTTCTGTCGTTCGGTGAATCGGCGCCAAAACAGACAGTAGGAAGTTGTTTATTTAAGGAAGTTCATGACAGTTGTCATTTATAATCCCATGTAGACATAATTATTAACTGTTTGTCATAAGCTGTAATTGTTTTCATAAGATTTCAATAAGACAGAGTAAATGTGTGCAGTTGTTTGGACACAGGACTCAACTGTTAGGCCTTTTTCTGTAACACTTGCTCTTTCCAGTCTTAAACTCCTTCATGCTCATGGACATCATGGACATATAATGATCTCCATGAAAGGGATAATCATTCATAACATAACTACTACTGACAAATGGCATTCAGTTTGCCCATTTGCCATTTTTCAAAGCAGAAGCAGACAGTGTCCCAGACAAGATAATACATTATGTGGACCACACATTTCCTGGAGAGGATTTATAACCACTTTCCATTGGAATTTACACAGAAAGCATGTGTCTATGTGCATCTCCTCGGGATACTGAGCTGAGCCTCCAAAAGAAGGTCTAATATTTATTATCTTTCTGCTATTCACATATTGTCCTGGAAAACCTCAAATGCAGGTTAAGTCACTGTTTAACCACGAGAGAGCGGCCAACCTACAGTATCTTTGCTCTCTTGTTTTTAATCCTGTGAACCGCATTTACTCTAAAATCAGCATTTAAGTAGCAAATCATTAAAAATGTCTTTTTAGCATCTTAATAGGTTCCACATGGACAAATGCAAGGAGAATATAGGCTTACAGTGTGTTTATTCTTTAGCAAAAATATAAACTCCTTAATCCACAACAGGCAGGCAAGTCCAAACATATATATCTGATTTTCAAGGCGTGGGGTACATAAGTAAATGCCATTTGGTCCTCATTAAGTCTAAAAGCAACAACACATTTATGTTCCAAAGTAAATTTACTTGCAGATGTCCCCAGCAGCAAGATATTCAAAAGCAGCAAAAATGTGGGAAATACCCATAATGCAACACACAGTTAATATCAGATTGTCTACATACATGAAAAAGCACATCATCCATCCCTTTTTATGCATACATATGCTGTTTTAAGATATTTTAACACTGTGCAAAGATTTCTGTGAGTATTTTTTTCATACTTTTTGCCACTGAAGACAGAAGAACTCTTGAATAAATACAAACAAATATAAACAAGTGCCTCACATAATATCAGAAGCATTTTTCTAAATGCTTCGATTTTATTTTGAAGTTTAATCTCTTAAATGCATTTGTGCAGACAAACCCACAGAGCAGATGTGACTCTTTCCATGCTCTTTTGTCAACCACAGTATCTGTTCAGGCGTCGTGATGTGTTTGCGGGTGTGCGTGCATGTGCGTGCTGCATCTAGGTCCTCTTTAAGCAGAGGGGGTTCATCCTCCAGCAGTGACAGATGGTGTTGAAGAGTCGACAGCGGCAGGAGGCGCAGGGGTCGCAGCACAGCATGTGAGGGGAGCAGCTTTCCATCAAGCGTCCGCAGCGACGTGCAGGAGTTACGAGGTTCGACTTGTGCTTCTAAAACAATCCCAACAGAGACAGAATATGTGGAAAAAGCACCAGTCAGTGGAAGAAGTGGAAAAGTCATTTAAATACATGTGAACTATTTGACTCACGACTCATGGCAAACAAAGCGTTTTAGTGTTGTTCAGTGTTGTTTTGGTTTTACAGCCAGTAACTTCACTGTTATTACTAAACCATTTTTTTAATCTACAAATAATTTCTCATGCTGTAATTCATTCATAAGTGTCCTCTTTCTACAGTTTTCTTAATATCAGGTCCTTTACATACCTGATTTATAATTATGTGGCACAAAAAACTGTGAAAGTCATGTGACTCAATCCAAGTCTTATAAGACAAAAAGCAAAAAAAAAAAACTAACGCCGGTTGATACACTTTCCACAACCACTAGAGCAAAGTTGTTGAACTGTCCACCCTTTTCTCCAGCCTCTAACCCCACCCAAAAAAAAAAACAATTTTATCCATCCATAAAAACCACACATTTTTTTCCAGTTCATTTAAACCAAGTAGAAATAAGACTTCTGAGCCCTCGTTACACTACATCAACAACGTGGTATTCCTGATGGGTAGCTCCAAAAAACAATGTCTACTTCTTCCACTAAACCGCGTTTTTTGTGGTCGTCTAATTAATCTACAAAAATGTCAAAACAGACAATGAAACCAGGACTTAAACTTCAAGTGACTCATTGACAGCTGGGATAAGCTCAACACAGAAAAATTATTATCCATCCATCCATCCATCCATCCATCCATCTTCATCCGCTTTATCCGAGGCCGGGTCGCGGGGGCAGCAGTCTAAGCAGAGAAGCCCAGACCGCCCTCTCCCCAGCCACCTCCTCCAGCTTATCCGGGGGAACACCAAGGCGTTCCCAGGCCAGCCGAGAGATATAATCTCTCCAGCGTGTCCTGGGTCTGCCCCGGGGCCTCCTCCCGGTGGGACATGCCCGGAACACCTCACCCAGGAGGCGCCCAGGAGGCATCCTTGTCAGATGCCCGAACCACCTCAACTGGCTCCTTTTGATGTGGAGGAGCAGCGGCTCTACTCTGAGCCCCTCCCGGATGGCCGAACTTCTCACCCTATCTCTAAGGGAGAGGCCAGCCACCCTTCGGAGGAAGCTCATTTCTGCCGCTTGTATCCGCGATCTCGTTCTTTCGGTCACTACCCACAGCTCGTGGCCATAGCTGAGGGTAGGGACGTAGGTCGACTGGTAAATTGAGAGCTTCGCTTTTACACTCAGCTCCCTCTTCACCACGACGGACCGGTGCAGCGTCCGCATCACTGCAGCCGCAGCACCAATCCGTCTGTCGATCTCCGGCTCCCTTCTCCCATCACTCGCGAACAAGACCCCGAGATACTTGAACTCCTCCACTTGGGGCAGGAACTCATCCCCGACCCGGAGTGGGCACTCCACCCTTTTCCGGCTGAGAACCATGGCCTCAGATTTGGAGGTGCTGATCCTCATTCCCGCTGCTTCACACTCGGCTGCGAACCGTTCCAGTGCGAGCTGGAGGCCTTCACCTGATGAAGCCAACAGAACCACATCATCCGCAAAAAGCAGAGATGAGATTCTGAGGCCACCGAAGTGAAGGCCCTCCGCCACTTGGCTGCACCTAGAAATCCTGTCCATAAAAATTATGAACAGAACCGGTGACAAAGGGCAGCCCTGGCAGAGCCCATCGCCAACCGGGAACGAGTCCGACCTATTGCCAGCAATGCGAACCAAACTCTTACAACGGTTGTATAGGGATCAAATGGCCCGTAGCAATGGGCCAGACACCCCATACTCCCGCAACACCTCCCACAGGACACCCCGAGGGACACGGTCGAATGCCTTCTCCAAGTCCACAAAACACATGTAGACTGGTTAGGCAAACTCCCATGCACCCTCAAGTATCCTTGAGAGGATAAAGAGCTGGTCCAGTGTTCCGCGACCAGGACGAAAACCGCATTGTTCCTCCTGTATCCGAGGTTTGACTAGCGGACGAACTCTCCTTTCCAGCCTCCTTTCCCAGGGAGGCTGAGGAGTGTGATCCCCCTGTAGTTGGAACACACCCTCTGGTCTCCCTTCTTAAAGATGGGGACCACCACCCCGGTCTGCCAGTCCAGGGGTACTGCCCCTGATCTCCACGCAACATTGTAGAGGCGTGTCAACCAGGACAGCCCTACAACGTCCAGAGCCTTCAGGAACTCGGGGCGGACCTCATCAACACCAGGGGCTCTGCCACCAAGGAGTTGTTTAACTGCCTCAGTGACCTCGCCCCCGGAAATTGGCGGGTCATTCCCCTCATCGCCAGACTCTGCTTCCTCCTCGGAAGACGTGTCAGTGGGATTAAGGAGGTCCTCGAAGTATTCCTTCCACCGCCTGACAATTTTCTCAGTCGACGTCAGCAGCGCTCCGCCAGCACTATACACAGTGCAGGTAGAGCACCGCTTTCCCCTCCTGAGACGCATGACGGTTTGCCAGAATCTCTTCGAGGCAGTCCGAAAGTCTTTTTCCATGGCCTCTCCGAACTCCTCCCACACCCGAGTTTTTGCTTCAGCCACTGCCCGAGCCGCATTCCGCTTGGCCTGTCGATACCTGTCGGCTGCCTCCGGAGTCCCACAGGCTAACCAAGCCCGATAGGACTCCTACTTCAGCCTGGTGGCTCCCTTCACCTCTGGTGTCCACCATTTGGTTCGGGGGTTACCACCACGGCAGGCACCAACCACCTTGCGGCCGCAGCTCAATGCAGCAGCGTCGGCAATGGAGACGCTGAACATGGTCCATTCGGACTCAATGTCCCCAGTCTCCCTCGGAATGCTGTTGAAGCTCTGCCGGAGGTGTGCGTTGAAGATCTCGCGGACTGGGGCCTCTGCTAGACGTTCCCAGCACACCCTCACTACACGTTTAGGTGCACCGGGTCTGTCCAGCATCCTCCCCCGCCACCTGATCCAACTCACCACCAGGTGGTGATCAGTTGACAGCTCAGCCCCTCTCTTTACCCGAGTGTCCAGAACATATGGTCGCAGGTCTGGTGATACGATTACAAAATCGATCATCGACCTGCGGCCTAGAGCGTCCTGGTGCCACGTGCACTTATGGACACTCTTATGTTCGAACAAGGTGTTCGTTATGGCCAAACTGTGATTTGCACAGAAGTCCAATAACATAACGGATTAAGATCAGGGAGGCCGTTCCTCCCAATCACGCCCCTCCAGGTCTCGCTGTTGTTACCCACGTGAGCAGGGAACAAACCCTCTCATCCACCGGGAAAAACCCCAACGTACCGGCAGCAAGCCGAGGGGATATTAGAATACCCACCCCAGCCCGCCGCCTCTCACCAGGGGCAACTCCAGACTGAGACAGAGTCCAGCCCCTCTCCAGGAGACTGGTTCCAGAGCCCAAGCCATGCGTAGAGGTGAGCCCAACTATATCTAGCCTGTACCTCTCAACCTCACGCACTAAGTCAGGCTCCTTCCCCACCAGAGAGGTGACGTTCCATGTCCCTATTGCCAGTCTTGGCAGCCGGGGATCAGTCCGCCAGGGCCTCCGCTCCTGGCCGCCACCCGGCACACAATGCACCTGACCCCTATGGCGCCTCCTGCGGGTGGTGGGCCTGCGGGAGGATGGGCCCATGTCTCCTCTTCAGGCTGTGCCCGGCCGGGCCCCATGGACTAAGGCCCGGCCACCACACGCTCGCCCTTGGGCACCCTCCCCGGGCCTGGCTCCAGGGCGGGGCCCCGGTAACCCTATCCCGGGCAGGGTAAACTGTTCCCTCGATGTTCTCTTCATAAGGGTCTTCTGAATCGCTCTTTGTCTGGTCCCTCACCCAGGACCAATTTGCCATGGGAGACCCTACCAGGGGGCAAAAGCCCCCAGACAACATAGCCCCTGGGATCCCTGGGACACACAAACCCCTCCACCACGATAAGGTAGCGATAGAAAAATTATTATGAATGAATCAAAACTTTTGTGTTAATAAACGTAAATGTGACACATGCGAGTCATTTGGTTACCATTGATGGGAAGTTTCTCCGTTTCTTTTTCATCTGGTTTGGAACTCCACGAACACAAACGTATTTAATCAGTTGGTAAATTTCATCTGAGTTTCCTGATCTTTCTCTCATCATCCTCTTACACAGACAATTCCTCCTCTGCCTTTCTTGTCGCCATCAATTGTTGGTGTCAGTCTCTATCTCACTGTCCTGCTCGCGTACCTGTGAGCTAACTTTCATGCTAAAACACAGTCTCAAGAGCTAAAACAGTCAAAAGCTAAAAGTTAAGTTAGGCCGATGTGAAAACACTGATCTGAGCACATTTCAAACTTTGCATAGATAATTGTTTGGTTTCACTGGATGTTTTCTGCATGGAGTTTTTAAAAGATAGCTTGAAGATTGATTTGCTTGTATTGTTTTAACAAAAGGGCGTATGGTTTCAAGAAATATATATAAAAACTATAACAAATGAGTTCACGACACTGAGAATTTAGTTCAGAGGGCAGGATTTAGGTCACACTCTGAATTTTTATCATCACTGTTAAATCATTGTGATGGGTTACGTTTTCATTGGTGGGAAATTTGATCCTTGTGGAAAACTAGGTTGAGTTGCTGTCACCACATTTTGCTGCTTGTCACATGTGTTCACTGTTGTCTGGCATTTTCCTGCCAATGGAAATCAAGCAAGAAATTTTCAAATCCAATAAACAGGGTTATAAATTCACCTCACAATAAAAAATTGCCTGACAAATTGAAAAAGGCATTTTCAGGAACATCTTTACAAAGACTAAAGGCATGTCACTGAAACATGTCAGCAGCTACCTCTGAATACTTTTAAAAGGAGCAATTTTACACAGCGTTACTACTAAATCAGTGAGTTTATGACAAATAGATTCGACAGTAAAAACTTACAGGACTGACACTTTGGCGTGGCGGAGAAATCTTTTGTCTTGCAAACAGCCGTCTGTTCTTCGCTTGGCTCCAAACTGGGAATGGAAATAAAAGGATAGTCAAAAGATCAATTCAGTGTTTCAACAATGCAGCCCCTTGTGCACAATACATGATTAGAAATTGTAAATATGTACAGTAGTAAATATTTGAGGTCTATAAATACTACAAGAATCGTCCCTTAGATAATGAGGGCCAGGATCTCCTCTTGGAGTGAGCGTCTGGGCACCAGCCATGATTAACCAACAGCGAGAGCAGAGTTGAAGCCACGCAGGAGGGGGAGGGGTTAAAGCTGACAGCTGGCAAAGTCGGAGAACTTGGAGCACAGGCTTGTTTTACAGTAATTGGGGTCCAGAGCAGGAAATTTATACGATATGCATATTTTTCCTCAAAACAAGCCAAAGCAAACCCAGCTTTGCTGACTATAAAATGTGGGCATCCTTATTTGCATGGATGCAAGAAAAAAAGGTTATTTTCACTAATGTTTTTTTATATGCATCATTAAGTAAATACTAAAAAGGGTTTTCGATACTTGTTAAAAAAGGATTTAGAAGTCTGCTCATTTGTTGTCTTTGAGATCGCCATCATCTTTTCTTTCTGGATCATCATATTATCTAGTAGGAGGAAAGATTTATGACTGATCAGCTGGACATCTACAACTCCTTTTTCTCATTCTTGTTGGATAATTTTGAGATCCAGAGCAACAGCCAGCCTTTATTTTCTCAAACAGAAAAAAAAAAAATGGCTAACATTACAGGACTTGCATGGTCTGCCAACCAAAGGGTTAGATATGAATCTTCTAGCAGAGCAACTCTTGGCTCATGCATATAAGTCTGCACAACTTCATACTAATATAACAGGTGTATTTCTAGCTATACTAACAGCATGTTTAAAATGATGTATTAGAGGCTGTCAGCTCCAATTTCACAACTACATGTCATGGAAAGAAATTTAGTGATAATCAGGGAATATTCCAAAGCCTAAAGGTGGATCCTGGGGTGGTGGAGGGGGTCAAATCAGCAGGCGGCCAATCACAGAAGCTGCAGCACTGCTATGATAAAGAGATAAAGGACGAGGTGGGAAATTTTGACGCTTAAACATATCACCAAACTGGGAGGATGTGAGCCAACACACAGGTTTCACTCCATTGGAGTTTCGTGTTTCGGTCATGTGATGATGCCTGAGCTATTTCCCTGAAAGCAAGAGAAAACACCATGATCCAAGGAAAACTTGGATGGACGTCAGGTGAGACATTTTTGGAAAGTAAGTGCATGCTATTTGTCTTCTGAAATTTTAGGGTTTTTTCTTGTTTACTGGTGAGCAGGGGAGTTTCTGTCAATCATGACGGTTTTTTTCGTCTTGGCCGTGAAGCAAGAGAACATTTTTACACATTTAGAGCTAAATCATTTGTTTTGCTTTATACTTGTAAGAAGTCCAGTCAAAACAGCACAGCAGGTTTCTTTTCTTCCTCCAAATTATTTTACCATGCCTAGCCTATGGACATAAAGAGATGCTTGCTTTAAAGCGTGTTGGTATGTGATATGCATCCAAGACACTGAGGTGTTTTGTTTTGGGGGGTTTTTCACAGACAGAGATGGCAGCAAAGGTAGCCAACTTTCCACTGGAAATGAGAATTATTTGACTCTACATCTCCTCTCAGCCAGCCTGGACATTCTTTTGATCATAATCGAAACAACGTTTTCAAACCACTCACCTCGCATACTGGCACTAGCAACACGCTCACCCTCCCATACTGGATGCTGCACAAGTTCAACAAATCAAAAAGCCTCTCTTTTGGCTATGACTTCTTTCCTTCTGCCCCGTGACTGATAGCTGCTGCACCTTTTCTTACCTTCCAGCACAACAACTTGGGGCGATTTTTTTTTTTTGACCAGATGTTTAGACTATACCGGTCACATTGGTGGAAAACACCCACCTTCATACATCTCGGTAAAGTTTCTTGTGTCTCCTGCTGTTCCCGAGGTTCTCATGTGCACCCTGATCTTATCTTTATTTGACTACACTATCTGAAATTGTCTTGTCCCCCATCAATCTTCTGCAGGAAAATATGATGAAGCTCTCATCTCCCATGTCCTCTCTGTGCTTACATTTGAAATGTTTCCCTCACATGAAAATCAGATGGTCGGTTTTCCTTGTAGCTCAATCATATTTAGTTCACTTTTCCACCGTCTTTTAAATGTTAATAGTGGAGCAATTGGCTGCTAAAGCCAAGTGTTTTCCCCACTTGACTATAAGATATCCACACACTGAATGATCACATTTGTAAATGTAGTTTAGACTGTGAATATAAGGTGATATTACTTCATAAGGTGATGCTGTGTTGGTGTAGCATCTGTTGTAGCTCCGTTTAAAAGCAAGAATTCTAAATCCAGCTGTAAACACTTTCAACTGTACCACAATCATTTTGAGGTTAGGGGCCCTAAATATGCATTTTTCTATTAACAATACATGCAAACAGGAAACTTTCAGCTGCTCCCAAATGGAAATATGAATTTTTTACATTTGATTTGGCAGAAACTTCACACCAGACCTTCCTCACATAGTCATTCATCTGGGCTTGACACCAACACAAGGAGTACACAAGCTTAAAAGGCTGCATTTGCATCACCTCGCAGGATCAAAATGGGGAAATGCGTTAACCACTAGACTATGAGACCACAATGCACAATGCACACAAACACTGTGGTTGAACTCATTACATGCTACCAGCATACGCTGCCACTCCAGAGCTGTTTCGCAAAGAAAAAGGTTAGCATTAAACCATCTATTGCTGTAAATGATTACTGGAACCATTAATCATCATTTTATATATATGTATAAATATTCAGCCCATTCTCCAGTGTTCCAGCTGCAAGCTCTTATCATGCTGGGACATCAGAGGGAAGAAATACTGTCTTTAAAAAGAAATAAATAGCTATGATTTAAATGTGGCTCTGCTGTTTGGTATCTGGTTTTCCTCTGAAAATCATCAGAATTGTTTTATTCTAAGAAAAAAGGCGAAAGGTGTTCTACTCCTTTCACATCACCCGAGCAAACTGGCTCTTAAAGGCATCGTAGAGGTGTCTGAGGCTCTGACGTAACTGCCCTCTCACACACTTACAAACTGGCTTCTTCAGCTCGGTTTTCTATTCTGGACGTAGAGGCTGCACTGTTCTACACACCACTGTGTCAGAACTGTTATGGTTTCATTTAGTTCATTTTATTAATCCGCCCCGTGAAACTTCAACAGCTCTCCACCAGCATGACTGGATAATGTTCTTTCACATGATCAGCTCACCTAATAAACATAATATACTTGCAAGGAACACTACGTGGAACTCTGCAGGGATGCTTCTTGAACATCACAACTCATAATTAATGTCTCCAATAATAATTCACAGACATTTAAAACACTTGAGCTCACTTTGTTGTTGCATTACAATGAAGAAAGCAACGGCAGCTTCTTGAAGAGCAGAATACAATTATTGTTTATATTCTCAAGTTATATTGAAAATGTGCATAAAAAACTATTTTTTGAGTATATTACGGATGAGCTCGTCTCTACAGACAGACGCCAGACTTAGACAAACCTGGTGGACATCGTTTGTCATTTAATGCCCAAACCTCAGAATTAATCTCAGATCATTTCATCTTTATTTTAATTTGGTTGCAATGCTTTTTTAAATTTGAAAACACAATGATAAATGTAAACATTTTAACAAATATGTGACATACCCCCCCCCCCAGCCCCCCTAACCATTGTAAACCAATGCTGTGCATTAACAATGCTAAAATAAATCCTGCTGTTATCAAAGCTTTAACGTGTGTGCTGCCTGGACTGGGAGTTCATTAAGTTCTACTATTTTCTGGTCGTAAAGGAGATCCCTCCTCTCAGATGAATTTAGTTATGTAATTATTTGTTTAGTCATTGTTTTTTTTAATGATTTTATTAGTCTGCTTAGAATAATGCATCTGTTTATAATAAGTGCTCAGTCCTCAGACACACAGACCCACACCACTCTGTGTCAGCTACATGGATTATTTATCCAGCACTGTAAGCAGCGGCATTTTCGGTGAGGCTCCAGCCTTCAACCTCACGACACTTTTTAATAATAATAATAAGCATAAATAAATAAAAACTGCATCAAATCAGGTCTGTGCTCATCGATCCTTACCTGTTACATTCTCCCTTTTCCGCACATCCTTCTTGGTGTCCTCTGCCCAGGACAGCGGCAAGGCAACCAGGACGAAGCACAACAAGTGTTTGCCGGTGATCTTCCTCATGATGATGATGATGATGAGATCTGTTGATGACACGGCGCAAAAACAACAACAACAAAACAAAAAACCAATCAGTCTAACGTTTAGAAGATCAATATCGGACTTTAAGGGGCTAAAGGTGGAGAAATCTGTGAGTGACGTACGCCTTGGCTGGTTAGTTCCCTCAGGTTTCTCTCTGGCTGTGAGAGAGGAGGTGGGCTACACGCGACCGCGAACGAGGACTGAAACACGCACTCGCGGCGTGATGGGCTCGAGGCACGGCAGAAGCTGGTTGAAGACCAGTCAGTCCACACTGAGAAATTACGCGAGAAATTACTAAATTGAAAAAGACAGGGGCGGATTTATTGGTCTTGTGGAGCCCCAAGGCAACCCCCCGCCCCTCCCCTCCCCACCACCACCACTAAATAGGCTATGATCTTCACAGGTGTATTTTCTCACCTAGACACAGACTTTGAGCAGACATTGTTGAAATACAACAGATAACAAGAAACTACACTTGCTTTGTGGTATTGCCAACCGCTGCACAGTTCATACAAAGAATCAAACATAAAGGAATATTTAGCTTTGCATGATTATGCTGGCGCAAAACAAACCCAATTTTGCAATCTGCACTTATGTAACTCTTGTGAAACTGCACAAATGTAACAACTGACCATGAAAAATGAGAGGAAATGATTTCTTGGAGTGTTCGGGAATGTAAAAAGATCCGCGGGGAATTCCACGAGGAACAGATGTACAGTATAAGGCCAATTATCAGCCCTTTAACCTTGTCCTCACGGCTTTCCTCGCTTATGAATGCTTGTGAAAAGAAAAACAAGTTTTAAAAATACAATTTTTTTATTTTTAAGTGAATTTTATGTCTATTTTGACACATTTATGATGTTTTTATTCAGTATAACAGAAACCTTTTCTTTTTAAATGCTAATTAAAAAAATTTTATTTGTGCCTTAGAGGAGAACTTTGGACTGCAGGAGTGCAAATTCTCCAATGCAGTTGTATTATAGCCTCACTCACTCCTGCACAGCTGCTTTGTGTGCAGCTGCTGGCCTGCATTCAAACAGAAGCCTATAAGCGGTGGGTGGACTCGGGGTCCTTACATCAATGGGGTGAAATTGTTGCATTTACAATACTCTGGGTGGACGGGAATTGCTGGATTATGTGGACATATAAATATATATATGTATACATATTTTGGCTCACCATCACAGAGAGTGCTCCCTGCATCTGTGGTTTTCACTGGAAACAGTGGAATATTCTTAGTGTATGCCGTGCCACCTCAGTATGGTTTCCTCATGTGCTCTTTGTTAAAAGTGTTGATATTCCATTAGAGAAACCTGCAAATTTTAACAGGCAGCACCGCATAATATTAAAGAATGGTGTAGAATTTGTTTTTTTATTCAATGGAGCCCCTGCTTTTCTGTTGGCATTGCAGAAATATTCACTAAACATTAGCATCTGCAAGGCAAGAACAACAGCTTTTTTTAAAAAAAACCACACTAGTGATGCTGGATTTCAAACTTGGTTGAGGGGACAATTGCCCTGAGGGCCCCACATCCTGTGGTTTTCATGTGTTACTGTTAGTTTGTGGTAAGTGGAGGATTTATTTTTTTTATTATGTTTGTGTGAGTGGAATAAAAACTGAGAAGAACTTCAAAGAGGCCCTGCTTTTGCACCTAATCCCTTGGCCCAGAGGCAACCTGTGTCAAAAACAATTTTTGAAACATTTATTCTTTGAGATTAAGTCGTGCTTTCTGGGAACATATTTCTAAATAGTTTTGCTTAATCAAATTACCTGAAGCTAACACAGCAAACCAGGAGCATGGTGGGCTTCCAAAACACAAAAACTCCTGGTCTTGGGGTCTTTTGGCAAAATATGCCATGTCTAGTAACTTAAAGGCACATTAGGATTTACCCAAATAATAAAAAGAGTGTGGGAACATAAACACGGGTCAGCAGCGGCCCACCTCATTGGGATTCTCACATAAAACCTTAGAGTCCAACTCATTTCTGAACTGCTGGAAGAAAAAAATATACCCATATATCAGAAGTCAGAAAGCAGATTGAAAACCTCTCCAGTACAGCTGGTCTGTGTCTCATGTATATAATATAAAGAGCCTTTCTGTCCCATCACGTTGACAAATAGCTTTAAGATTAAGATTAAGATCGATATCGATCGAGGCCTGTTTTTAATATGATATGTCCTGGAAATCCTGCAGTAAGTCTTGAACACCAGAACGTTTTTGAGTCATTTGTGATGAAAGTGGTTCAAATGTATAGAGTCAGTCATTTACAAATAGGAGTAATCACAGGGGGAAAGTGAAATTACTCCTTTTTTTTGCATTTCTCATATATGTTTCACTTGTCTTGTTTTTCTTGTGGAGCGTGTGCCAAGTTTTTGATTCTACAAACAGATGTAGCGAGCAATAACCTGAAGTTTAACGTGATGAATGAATCTCTAACATGGTGTTCCATGTTAGAAACATGTCAAATGTGTAAGCTGAGGAAGTTCCCAGATGTCCTTAAACATCTCGGATGAAAGTGCAGATGCCCTTAAACATCTGGGAACTCAGGAGACCATCTGCTGGACTTCTGGCAGAGGAATGCTGTCTGATAGTTGTGTGATAGCTGCACAGCAACTTCTTTACTGTATTTTTCATTTCATGATGCTCCAAATGTTGTCAGTTGGTGAAATATCTGGATTGCAGGCAGCCAGTTCAGCACCTTCTACGGTGAAGTCGTGCTGTTGTAACAGATGCAGTTTAGCGTTGCCTTACTGAAATATGCAAGACCTTCCCTTCTGGATTGGAGCATATGTTGCTCTAAAACCTGCATAAACGTCTCAGCACCGACGGTGCCTTTCCAGATGCGCACACTGCCATTTTCATAGGCACTAATGCACCTCCATACCATCAGAGATAAAGGCTGAGAACATCTGAAATTTCAGATTTCAGTTTTCCAGTTTGCTTCAACCCATTTAAAGGAGCTTTGATAGCGATGTTACCGGATAGTGGTCACATTTGGCTTCTTTGCATTTTAGAGCTTTAACCTGTATTTATGGTTCCTGCTGTGATTTCCATGTCAGAATCATCCCTGTTATTACTGCAGTGCTCTCTGAGGGCCCAAACATCACAGGCATCCAATATTTCGCCCTTGTCCCTTGCACACAGAGATTTCTCCAGATTATCTGAACATTTTGACAATATTATGTGCTGTAGATGAGATTATTGCTGCCTTTACAAATTTACATTGAGGAACATCATTGTGGTAAACTTCTGCACATTTTTACTTCTGAGAAGCTCTGCCTCTCTAAGATGCTCTTTTTATACCCAGTCATGTTACTGACCTGCTGTTAGTTAACTTGCTTAGTTACATAATATTCCTCAACCCAATTCTTTTTAGCAGCACTTACTTTTCAAAATGAGCATTTTTTCATGAAATAGTGAAATATCTCAGTTTAAACATTTAACATGGTTTCTGGTTCTATTGTGAATAAAACATGAGCTTTTGAGATTTAAAAACTGTTGCATTCTGTTTTAATTTACATTTTATACAACAATGTAACTTTTTTAGAAATGGGGTTGTATATAACTCTCAGTGCAAGTGGCCATTTCTTACAAGTGTAATGAGACAGTCAATGCCAAGATTTGATTTGGCTGCTTGTAATGGGCATCTTTAAAAAGAGCGGTCAAAGTGAGCTTCAATTTAACTTTTATTTAAGTCTGGATGAGCTGTTTTCTTGTATATATGCTTTATAATAATATAATGATAATATCTTAAAAATTCAACCTAATGAACTAAATACTAAGAGGAAAAAATAGTCAGGTTCAAAACCTTAGTTTAGACATTTTCTCATTAGTATAACGGTACTTTCAGTCAATCTTTTATTTTCCAAGGAGTCGCCACAGCAAATCAATCCACATAGTGGGTTTAGCACTGGAAGCCTTCCTGAAACAGACCTCAGTGCTTGGAAGGAGCACTGGGAGTACACTAGCTGGTGACTCCCTGATGCTGGGTTCATGTCTTCTCCCAGTTTCCAACCTGTGATCTTTCATGTGCAAGTCACACATGTTAACCACTGCAATGTTAAGTATATAACATTTAACCTGCTGATGGTGGCGAAGGAAAAAGAAGGTCCTGGATACGAATCCACCAGCCGGCTGGGATCTTCCTGTGCAGTTTGAATGCTCTCCTTCTGAATGTGAGCGGGAATAATTGTCTGTGTCTCAGCTGGGATAGGTTCCAGCTCCCCTCCAGCCTTCAATTGGACAAGTGGTTAAGAAATTGATTGACTGATGGATGGATGGTTGGAAATTTTATAGTAATCCATCTCACAGGGACAACGCTCTTAAAACCTAAAACTTAATGTCAGTGCCAGAGAAAGTCTTGGGAGGCCACAAATGCCTGTACGAAACAGTGACCATTGAACCACCACCCTCACACTCCACCGCCTCCCTCCCACGGCCCTGATAACCTTAAGCAAATGGACTGATAATAAACTGTTACATCCTGTGAGGCTGTGGGAGTGTTTGGGTGGGGTGTTTTGCCTGCTCTCCCCGCCTCCTCCTCTCCTGCCACTCCTACCCCCTCTGTCTCTCTCACTCTCCTCTCTCCCCAGGACACAGCTGCCCTTGATTTGCCTCGTTTGCCACCTGAGCCGTGACAGCAATCACCACTGAGGCTACTTAAACTGGGGATGAGCTGTGAGCAGGGTGGTTTTCCCTTGGTGGCTCTACATGGTTTCTTGGTGCTAGGTTTTTGGACAGACAGCCTCCCTCTGGTTAGTGAGTAGACGGGCTTGTGGGCCCAGAGAGTGTCTCTTCTTCGTGGTGAGGAGTTAAGCAGGAAGTGTGGAAAGTGCCTTCCTTTTTTGTTTAGTAGTTTTCTCGTCTTTTGTTGCTGCGAGTGTTTCCTTTGTTTTTTTGGCATTAAAGGTAAAACGGCGTTGCCGGCTCTTTAAGTTAATGTTGTTTGTAAGAGAACTATTTCATGTGTAATAAAGCTATATTATCATAGAAACAACTGTGTGTTTTCCTTTTCGTTCTGTTTCCGGACCCATTTGTTACTGGTCCCCTCACTTGCACGCCTAGACCCCTCCGGAGGGGACGTAACAATGTGGGGGCTCGTCCGGGATATGAATGGAAGGAACGGCAATTGATTATTAGTGAGTTGTTTGCCGGTGGCTTGTTTAGTTGTATTGTATCTGCTGCGCTCTCTCTCCAGTTAGCACAGGGGAGTGTCTAGCTGAGCGTGAGCTCCTCCTTCAGGCACTCATTTTTTATTTTGCCTTTTTTATTTTCGGAGTAATCCCGGGTGGGGATTAGTTCCCTGTCGGGGGTAGGCTAGTCGGTGCTTTGTGCACTTGATGCTTTGCCTTTAAAGTTGCCTCGAGCCTGGTACACTCCCGAAGCTAACTAGGCTAAGATTTTAGTAGGTAGGTCTGGGGAGAGGGTCGGTGGTATTTTTATTTATTGGTTAACCTGTGGCCACACATATTTCCCACCTGTTTTTCATTTGTGTGTTGGAGGTGGTGCTTCTTTGTTGTTATTGTTAGCCTCAGGTAGTTTTTGTTTTGGATCTAATGGCTACCTTTGATATTGCCGTGTTTAAGGAAAACCCTTCGCTTGTCCTGCTGGACGCATGTAGGAAGAGGGATTTGCATGCGGTGGCGTCGTTTTATAGCATTTCTGTCTCCACGGCTTTGCGTAAGGCTGAGCTGAAAGCTGCTCTTGTGTCTGGCTTGGTGGAAAAAGGGATAGTGGCCTTGCCAGTGTCTGCCAGCCCACTTGAGCATGGTGTAGCATCTCAGCCTGTTCCGCAGGTGCCAGCTCAAGCTGTAGGTCCGTCGGTGTCTACACCTGTTGCTCAGGGGCTGCCTGAGGACCCACCCATGACATTGCCTCGCTTTGAACCCCTCTCCGTTGAATCAAGTGTAGGCTCGAAGCAGGATGCTAAGCTCCGTATACGCCTGGCTCGTCTCCAGTTGGAAAAGGAGGAACGTGAGAGGGAGTTCCAGTTAAGGAAGGAGTTGGAGCTTAGGCGTTTAGACGCAGAGCTTGCCAGAGCCAGGGAGGTGGAACTGAAAAAGGTGGAGGTGGAGGCGGAGACAGCTGTTAAGTTGCGGCAGCTGGAACTCCAGCAGGCTTCCCTTCCTCCGACTGCCTCCATTCGCCAGGCAGACACACCGTTTGATGTAGGAAAAAACAGTCGTCTGGTTCCGGTGTTCCGTGACACTGAGGTTGACAGCTACTTTGACTCGTTTGAGCGGATAGCCACAGCTTTGCACTGGCCACGGGATTCGTGGGCAATTTTGCTCCAATGTAAGCTGGCAGGCAAGGCTCAGGAAGTTTGTTCCTCGCTGTCAGCTGAGGACAGCCTGGACTATGATAAGCTGAAAAGTGCTATCCTGCTGGCTTACGAGCTGGTCCCAGAAGCCTATAGGCAGCGTTTCCGGGGGTTGAAAAGGGGACAGGGTCAGTCTTATCTTGATTTTGCCAGGGTAAAAGGAGTTCTTTTCGATCGGTGGTGTGCAGCCTGCAAAGCCACTGACCTGGCTTCGATCCGGGAACTAATGCTCATAGAGGAATTTAAGAACTGCATTGCTGAGCGCATTGCAGTATATATTAATGGGCAAAAGGTGTCCTCACTACAGCAGGCGGCGACATTGGCTGATGAGTTCGCGCTCGTCCACAAAACCAGTGTCAGCAGGTATGACAGACGCGATGCCCCAGTGAAGGCTAGCGAGATGCCAGTTGCACCGCACCCGAGGAGTGAGGTACTTGTGTCCCGTCCCAAGGCAGACCGGAAGTGTTTTTTCTGTTTTAAGTCTGGCCATTTGATCGCAGATTGTGAAGCTTATAAACGGAAACAATCGGTCTCACCTTCACGTAAACCAAAAGGGGTCGGGCTGATTAAAACCATGCCTCCTGGCAGTAGGCCCCCTCCCTGAGACCCCGGATGAGTGTTTTAAGCCCTTCATTTTTAAGGGGACAGTTTCGCTGTCTGGTAAGCCCGAGGACAAGCGTGAAGTGACCATCCTGCGTGATACCGGTGGCTCACAGTCCCTCATGCTAGCCAGTGTGCTTGAATTTGATGAGAAGTCTGACTGTGACGCTAGCATCATTGTGAGAGGTGTTGGGATGAGTTTTGTGCCTGCTCCCCTCCATCGTATTTGGGTACAGAGTGAGCTAGCGAGTGGTTTCTTTTCAGTGGGTGTGCGGCCGTCTTTCCCGATTAATGGGGTGGATTTTATAATGGGAAATGATATCGCGGGTGGGAAAGTTTATCCTACCCCTGAGGTGACCAACAATCCTGTTATAGAGCCGGTGCTAGATGCCCTCAGCCAGCAGCACCCGGATGTGTTCCCGGTGAGCGTTCTGACTCGTTCACGCGCCCAGCAACAAGGTGGGGGGGTTGATTTGTCAGATTCAGTGATTGGCTCAATTCTAGAGAAGGATGTGATGCCCCGTACTGATGAGGGAGATAATGGAGCCTTAGAGTCGGCTCAAAGTGTGGTTGAGCCAGCTCCTGAGTCTGGAGCTCCTTTTCTGCTTACCCGCGAAGCACTTGTGAAGGCTCAGAAAGAAGACCCTTCATTAGTTAAGTGTTTTACCACTGCAGCTCAGGATAAGGGTGGTGAGGGGAGCAAGAAGCAGACATTTTTCGTTTGGGAAGGTTTATTGATGCGCAAGTGGACCCCAAGGCCTGGAGAAGACTGGAGTACAGTGCAGCAGATAGTGGTTCCGACAAGTCTGCGGCGGCATGTACTACAGTTAGCACATGATCATGCATGGTCAGGTCATTTGGGTGTTACTAAAACGTACGACCGTATACTGCAGCATTTCTTTTGGCCGGCAATGAAAGCAGATGTAGTGCAGTTTGTAACACCTGTCACACTTGCCAGCTTGTGGGTAAACCAAACCAGACGGTGCCCCCGCCCCTCTACGTCCTATCCCTGCTGTCGGTGAACCGTTGAGCATATCCTGGTAGACTGTGTTGGCCCCTTACCAAAGACTCGGGCCGGGAATCAATTCCTGTTAACCATAATGTGTGTGTCCACTCGATTTCCCGAGGCAATTCCTCTGCGGAGAATCACAACAGCAAACATTACCAAAGCACTAGTCAAATTCTTTACCACCTTTGGCCTCCCGAAAACTGTGCAGACAGATCAGGGCACCAATTTCATGTCCAGGGATTTCAAACGGACTTTACAGTCCTTTGGGGTTTCTCATTCAGTGTCTAGTGCTTATCACCCAGAGTCACAAGGTGCACTTGAGCGGTGGCATCAAACTCTCAAGGCAATGTTGAGTAAGTATTGCCATGACACAGGAAAAAGCTGGGATGAGGGGGTCCCTTTTGTGTTGTTCGCTATACGTGATGCGAAGCAGGAGTCCTTGGGGTTCAGCCCAGCTACCCTGGTGTTTGGACATGATGTGCGGGGTCCACTAAAGGTGCTGAAGGAGAGTTTTCTCAGTGGTTGTGTGCCTAAAACTAATGTGGTCGAGTTTGTGAAAACTTGCAAGGACAGGTGGCAACGGGCTGCTTTGTTAGCTAAAGAGGCTCTCTGTGTATCCCAGGCAAACATGAAAAGACGATTTGATCAAAAAGCAGTGGAAAGACAGTTTCAGCCTGGGGACAAAGTTCTTGTGTTGTTGCCCGTGCCTAATTCTGCCCTCATGGCTCGTTTCTCAGGCCCCTATGTGATAGCGAGAAAAGTGTCTGACACCAACTATATTCTCAACACCCCAGAACGCAGGAGGAAGACTCGCCTATGCCATGTTAACATGCTGAAACCATACCATGCCAGAGACACCGGCATGACAGAACCATCAGACACCGCTGGGACGGCTGTCCTCAGTTCAGTCCCTGTTACCCTGCTAAGTGTAGAAGTTAAGGGCGATGATGATCTGGGTACCCTTTCTGAGGGACAGCAATGTGGGCGGTTGTCAAATTCTGTTTTTTTAGCTAAGGCCGAGACCCACCTGTCTCATCTTCCTCCGTCCCAGTGTAAGGATGTACTTGGCTTGTTGCGCTCCTATCCGTCTCTCTTTAGTGACGTACCCTCCCGTACCAATGTTTGTGAGCATGACATTGATGTTGGTGACGCAGCCCCAATCAAGCAGCATGCATACCGCTGCCCCATCGCCAAACGTGAGGTGATGAAAAAGGAAGTTGAGTACTTAGTAGAAAACGACTTGGCACAACCTAGCTGTAGCCCCTGGAGCTCCCCGTGTCTACTGACGCCTAAATCTGATGGCACACCCCGTTTCTGCACAGATTATCGGAAAGTAAACGCTGTAACGGTCTCTGACTCGTTTCCGCTTCCTCGTATGGAAGACTGCATCGACAGCATAGGCCCTGCCAAATTCATCACCAAACTCGATCTCCTTAAAGGCTACTGGCAGGTGCCTCTCACTTCCAGAGCTTCACATATTTCTGCATTTGTCACCCCTGACCACTTCATGCAATACACAGTAATGGCCTTTGGCATGAAAAATGCCCCAGCTACCTTTCAGCGTTTGATGCAGTTGGTGTTGGGAGATGTGCCCCAGTGCAATGTGTATCTAGATGATGTAGTGCTATACACAGACACGTGGGCAGATCATATGTCCCTCCTGAGGACAGTGTTTCAGCGGTTAGCCGAGGCCTCGTTGACCCTCAATCTCGCTAAGTGTGAGTTTGGTAAGGCAACAGTCACTTACCTAGGTAAGCAGGTGGGGTTTGGACAGGTCCGCCCGGTGGAGGCGAAAATTACGGCAATCCTGGACTACCCGATTCCAACCACCAGACGGGAACTAAGGCGGTTCCTAGGAATGACTGGATATTACCGGTGTTTCTGTAAAAACTTTTCTGTGGTCGTGACTTCACTAACCAAACTGTGTAGCCCAAAGGTGCCTTTTGAATGGTCAGCTGAGTGCCAGCATGCCTTTGAGTCGGCAAAATCCCTCCTGTGCAGCACCCCTGTCTTGGCGGCTCCTAACTTCTCTCGGCCCTTTAAGCTAGAGGTCGATGCCAGTGCCACCGGAGCCGGGGCAGTTCTACTGCAGGATGATGAGGAGGGTGTGTGCCATCCAGTCTGTTACTTCTCTGCAAAGTTCAAACACCATCAGCTGAACTACTCTACCATAGAGAAAGAAGCCTTAGCTTTGCTTCTAGCTCTGCAGCATTTCGCAGTGTATGTGGGCTCTAGCGCTTCCCCGGTGACAGTGTTCACAGATCACAATCCCCTCGTTTTTCTGAACCGGATGTACAACCACAACCAGCGACTGATGCGCTGGGCACTCCTGGCCCAAGATTACAATCTGGTGATCAAACACAAAAAAGGTACTGACAATATAGTGGCTGATGCACTCTCACGCAGCTCGCGATAAGGTGTTGTTGTAAAGCTTTGGTAGAGCTTTAATGTAAGGGGGGGGGAATGTTACATCCTGTGAGGCTGTGGGAGTGTTTGGGTGGGGTGTTTTGCCTGCTCTCCCCGCCTCCTCCTCTCCTGCCACTCCTACCCCCTCTGTCTCTCTCACTCTCCTCTCTCCCCAGGACACAGCTGCCCTTGATTTGCCTCGTTTGCCACCTGAGCCGTGACAGCAATCACCACTGAGGCTACTTAAACTGGGGATGAGCTGTGAGCAGGGTGGTTTTCCCTTGGTGGCTCTACATGGTTTCTTGGTGCTAGGTTTTTGGACAGACAGCCTCCCTCTGGTTAGTGAGTAGACGGGCTTGTGGGCCCAGAGAGTGTCTCTTCTTCGTGGTGAGGAGTTAAGCAGGAAGTGTGGAAAGTGCCTTCCTTTTTTGTTTAGTAGTTTTCTCGTCTTTTGTTGCTGCGAGTGTTTCCTTTGTTTTTTTGGCATTAAAGGTAAAACGGCGTTGCCGGCTCTTTAAGTTAATGTTGTTTGTAAGAGAACTATTTCATGTGTAATAAAGCTATATTATCATAGAAACAACTGTGTGTTTTCCTTTTCGTTCTGTTTCCGGACCCATTTGTTACTGGTCCCCTCACTTGCACGCCTAGACCCCTCCGGAGGGGACGTAACATAAACAATCAGAGAAATGATGAAAACTACAAATTAAATCATTAATTCTTTGTTTTGCCACCTGATTTGTCCGTCATAATTAAACAAAACACTGTGCCACCTGCATCTCTTCATGCAGTAACACTGTGAAATACATAATTCTTTCTGCCCACCTCAAAACAATATTTCACAACTGCTGGGTAAGCTGTGGCCAGACTCACTGGATCACTTAAAGAGTATGAATGTTTTTCTGCAGCCAAGCAAGCTTTAAGTGTCTTTTTATATCCGACTATGGACAACCTGTTTTTCAGAGTGAATGTTTTATCATTATTATTATTATTAATTTGCTTCCTGGTTGTTTTTTATACAACCCACTCACATTCAGTCGAATGTTTTCATTGTACAAATCTAATAATTATGCACCAACCTGCTCACAGCGGCAGCATAAAAGTAGCCTTCACGACCTCGGAGAAGCCACACGTAACTGGGATTTATTCAGCGACTCAAACAGAATGAGTGAAAGGAAACAACATGGCCATTCAGTGTGATAATGGGGGCGCATGAATGAGGCTTTACGTGGATGGATGTCACACACACACACATTCACACAGGCTTCTTTCATTGATTGCGAGCTGTTATTCACCACTCAAGAGGAAAACATCTCTCCCCTGCTTTTGTGCTTCTCTGCACTTAAATCTTACAGAGATGTCCCCGTGCGAGATAAGAACAGAACATCAAGTTCCCAGTCTCCTTCTCATTCAGACGTTTACTTTCTCAAACTGTTATTGTATTACAGTGCCCCCTTGTGGTCATTTTGCTTTCTCATATTTCCTATGCTTCAAAAAGAGCTTGTGTACACTAAAATTCAAGATCAGTGAAACATTGTCATTGAAATGAATTGAATACGTTACTTAGAAATAAAAAAAAATAAATAGTATTAGAATCTATTGGATTTTTTCCCTCATTAGGCAGCATAATATGTGGTATATACACATTATGGGACTTCTATGTGCTTGGTATTTTGAGGTAGTTCTCTTAGTGACATCTTGAAAAGAATCAAATAAACATATGCATGGAGGGTTAGATTAAACTGCATCCAAAGATTGTTTTGGCACTGCGGTGGTCACATTATAGACTTTCTTGTGGACTTGGGTTTAAGAGGAACCAGCAGGATGTCTGATGACCACTTGCACATGTCACTGTCACCTAGAGAAGAAAATACAGAAAACATTATTCATCATTAACATTGGTACATTAAAAAAACAGTGTTAGGTGACTGAGATTAGATTTGTTGGTTCAATATGTTATTTACAGTTTGTTTCTTTGTCCGTGTCAGTCACTGCATGTCCTCTGTGTCACTGTCTGTGGGGGTGGTGATTGTTGAAGCTTCAAAGCTCTCAGCAGAAAGTGACATGGATCTGCGTGAGACGGGGGAAATGAACAGTTTCAGCACAGCGTACAGCTCCTGCTTCACTGTGTTTCCAGCTGTGCAACAGAAACATAATTACTTGGCTTCTTTTAGCAGCAGGTTGAGACGGTTCTCTCTCTCCTCCAAAGTCTTCTTCAGCCTGTCGGCTTCTCCCTGCTTGTCCGCGAGTTCACTCTGAAGACGAAGGTGAGTTTCCTCGAGACTCTCGCAAAAGGCCTGCACGCCACACAGTAGACAGAGGGTGTTTGAGCTACACAACTTTCTTCACATTCAGCCCCTGAGACAATATCTTTGAGAGCAACGTGTCCTCACCCTGCTTTCCTCCAGGCTGTCAAACGGACTCGGTGCTTCAACCAAACACAGAAAGCATCTTGCAGCTTCACTGAGGAACCAAAGGGTTTTATGTACAGGTCAAAGTTAAACACAGTTCAGGTCACCCACTAGAGTAGTACTGAAAAAAAAGTCACAACACATGCACACACACACACCTTCTAAAGACTTCTTTGTGTAATACTAGGTTCTCCAAAAAGGTCTGCAGTCCAGCCTTCCTCCCTTCTAGAAACTCCTCGTCATAGTTGTTTTTGAGCCAGCGCTTAGGAGGCAGGGCTGGATGAAAGCTGGGGAAAAGCTCTTGAAGCTGCGTCAAGGCGACGAGCAAAAAGGGCAAAAACGGGAAAGCAGAATCACTATGGCAACAATATTACATCAATGAGAGCCGAAAGCGTCGCTGAATCACGGTGCCACAAATGGAAGAACAGTTGCAGCGAGGTCTGCATGTGTATCGGACAAATGCATGAGGTAAAATGTCACTTTATAGGTTTTTCATTAGTCTGACTAATTTATTTTATGGGGGTGAGTTTGATAGCTTCACAGTATCACTCCACCTACAGCATACACCTGTAGGGGGAGTGCTGGTTCTATCCCTGTCATTTAATAGACTGGCTGCGAGCTGAACAGTCGCTGTGTTGTTCTTAACTCAAGTTATATTCTCCCCGATTCAGGGGTGCAACATGTGTGCCCAACAAACAGAGCGTACCGAACAAATCAGGCAGCAGATTGTTGTAGCCCTCAAACTATCCTTTAACTGCATGTGGAAAAAAGTTGTTGGTTAAGATTGAACGAGCAAAGTAATAGTCACTGATACTCAAGTGCTGAAGCATTTGCCGTATATAATCTACCCCCTCAAGCCTCTCCGGGCTCCTCACGGCACGTCATTTCACCACCATGTGTGTATAGGCTGCTTCACTAATATGTAGCTGCTGAGGTGCACGATATCTTCTCACCTTGTCACTGAGCCTGCAGAAGTCTGTGTATCTTCTGAAGATCACCCAGCTGTCTCCCTGACTCCCCGTCACCAGGATTTTATAAACCTACAGAACACAGACGACTATATGACAAATAACAGACACATGTATTGGTTTGCACTGAGTGCCTTAGCAAGTTGACACTGTATGCGTGTGCATTTCAGGCGCGCATAAGAGCAAGAGCAGTAGGATAGTACAACATGTATAAGGAACTGTAAATGCATCCTTTAAAAACAGCTGTAATGTCAATAAGATGATCTGTAATAAAGCGTTTATAACACATTAAGAAAGTCTGGCTGGCATATTTCACCCCTCTTCTCACAACAAACTGTAAACTGCAATATTATTCCTGTCAGTGTTTTTCAGATCTTCTTAGAGTGAGTGGATTCGTCTTGCTGTCTGAGTGTACGTCAGCATAAAACTGAATGAGATGTCATTAAAAGCATGCTTTCAGAAAGCAAAGCTGCTCAGGCAGCTGCATGCATATTATAAAATTAATCCTGAATCATTGATGACAAGTTCTTTATTTAGAAAGCCAACAGATGCTCTCTCTTACTAGTTGTTTTATTTCTTCAGTCTCTGATGACGACTTTCATCCATGGTGCTAAGACAAAACCACGTCAGTCCAGCGTGGAATTCCCAAAGGCAGAGCGCCAACACAAAACTCTGGTAGCTGACAAATCTCGAATGAACCAATTTAGACATGGCCTTATTTGGCCATGTCTGTTAGAATGGCCAAATAAGGCCATTCATGCTAAAACAATCAGAGGATTGTTTTATTTTTTGTTCCAGCCTTTTCTTTCTCTTTTGCTAGACAAGTTTTAAAATGATATGAGTTCCTCTGGTTCCACAGTGTAACGGTTTGCACATCTGCATAAACTGACTGATCCTGAAAGAAGATGCAAATCCCATATCCGATAAAAAGAAAATGTTCCAAACATGTGGCGTGGCCTGCTTTGAATAAGGCAGCGTGTTCAACTGACACCATCAGCATCAGCAATTACAACTTTTGGAATTCACCCATTTTTTGCCCACTCAGCTAAATCCTTTCCAAAAAACAAATATTGTGTGACATTTAGCCAACAGTGATGTTATTTATAAAAGTAAAAATCCAACAAGCTTTTATTGCAGGCTTTTAAGGTCCTGCCCTTGTTAACACAGTTTGTTCCTGGCTCTCTTGACTTGAACATGTGACTTTTACTTGTTTTATTATGCAGCTAACACACTCACATATAAGATATATATGTAAAAATGTGCTAACTTAAAAATACATTGAAAATGATTGCACAATTTTGGAAACCCCTAAATATGAGATCCTTTTTTTTCTTTGGTTTTTCTTTTTCTTTCTTTTGCAGGAAAAGAAGAGCCCTCCCTTTAAATCCCTACCGTGAACTTTGCCCTCTCCTCCATGATCTCGTGGCCGAGCAGTGTCGGAGTGATGGGTCTCTCCATCCAGCTCTCCCCATAGCTCATTTCACTTCTGTGCTGTCTGGATGGCCCATCTGTCAGGCCTCCTCTTGGTCTCCCACAAGTCTCATCTACAGTAGGATCTACAGTGGGACCATCTCCTCTGCTTTCAGGAGGTGAGTGCTCACAGTTTGCAGATGAAGAGTCGATACGTATGGGAGAAGCTCTTTTGAAACAAGACCTGCTCACGCTGACCCAGTCCACTGGAAAAGGTACTGGAGTAAATGGAATAGCCATCTGTGGTGGTCTTAGTGACGTACTGCGAACAAGGACACATGGTGAATTAGAATAAACACAGGGGGAACCACATGGACATGCACAGAGAGCATGGTAGTGTACTTACAGCGGATCAGTGCAAACACTTCCAGTGAGTCAGAGCGGGTGAAGGAACTACAGCACAGGGTTTTCTAGAATCAAGCTTTGTTTCCCACCTGATCTGTGCAGGGATTGTCGCACTCCATACTCTTGCTGGCTCATCAAAAACACAAGGCAGTTTGTATGACATCCACGTAAGCAGTATCATAGTACCTGATTTGTTGAAAGCCTGTTCTTGGTTTCAGATTACAGAGGGACACAGAGTCATGTGCTTTATGGTGTGTCTCATCCAACAGCACAAAAAGGGCGCATCCTGTTTCAGTAAATCACAACAACGCACTTGTAAAAGGTGGGGCCAGGTTTCACAATGAGCTCACCCGAAACCCTGGCTGATTAGGACCCCCACCCGCTTTCACACCTTGGCTCATGTGATTAGGTAGAGGATCATCAGGGGGTCCTTTGTCCCTCTTTGGGGGGGAAACTCCCACTGGGTTTAAATCTGGGACTCCCCACCAATTGACCCTTAGAACTGAAGAAGCTTCTCGGATGAGAGGTGAAACGTCTTCAAGCAACTCAAAGAAGTCCAGACGCTTTTCTTTCCAAGCTCCTTAGACGTCAAATTTAATACAAAAAATACCTATAATTTCAATAAATTAACACTAACTGTGACTTACCAAAAGGCCCAATTATCACATGAACTCAAATTTGGAGCGATCAAAGAATAAACACCTTAAAAATCAATAAAAATAATAAAGTTTATCGATACATCTAAAAATCTGCTATCAGGATGTCTAAAATAACACTGGAAAACTAAAATCTATACTGCTACTGAAAAGAGAAAGTGCTACTTATGATCACGTGACACGAACATCGGATTTTGACATGTCTTTAGCGTCGACACATCTGTAGGAAAACCCCTGTTTTTGGGGGGGGATTCCCGCTGCTAAAAATCCCAATATTACCAATTGGGTTCATGCCGCAGGAGGCGGATCTTTGTTTCAGCGAAACTGAAACTAAAGTTGAGTTAAAGGCTCATTTATGATTTATGGTATTTTAACAGCGTGCCTCCTCAGTGTTTTTCCTAGACTTACCTCGCTGTTATCCATATTTGTACTGGGATTCTGAATGCGCTCAGAGGGCTGCTTGGAAAACGGGGTCAACTGTCTGAAGTTCTCCAAACCTACACTCGTGAACGCATCTCGTAAAAACCGGAAGCGTGTCGTCATTAGCAACAACAAACGCACCTGCTTAAATGAGCGCGGAGCTCAGCTGCGCTCTTCTTGTTGTTGTTTCGCTTTGGGTCCTGCGCGCATTTAACTGTAGTCGCTGGGTGAAGGACAGCTGTTGCCGGTCAGCGGATTCGCTGTTTATCGGCTGCTCTGTTTTTCTGCTCTCCTCTGCAACATTAATGTTAGCTTAGCATGCTAGCAGTCGGCTACGTTGTGGCATGCATGTGAATGGGAGCGCAGTTCCTCTTTACGTTTATACCAAAAGAGGTAGTTCTGCCTTTATTGGCCAAACCCGTGGGAGATAAATCCTCAGAGACTTCGCGTAAGGGATTCAGAAACTGCTATGGAGCCAACTGCGGGCTGTTTGGATATCGGCAGCCTGACCAGCACCTTGCCGGTGATCCCCCAGAATAAACTGACGGACCTGTACTACCTGAGCGGAGGGGGCTTCGGCACCGTGTTCAAGGGGAAGCACTCCGACTGGAGGACCACTGTGGCCGTCAAGTGCCTGAAGCTCGACTCTCCAGTTATAGAAAGGTACTCAGCACCGAGCAGACAACTTCACGTAACAAGGTCTAGGTCACGGAGACACATTTGAGCCATTTATAGATGAATTGCACTAGTACAGAAAAACTTTGTGCTGTTTCAGGATGATGCAATAAAGTCAGCCTGTACTTACTCCACAGTAACAGCTGCAGCACTTGACCTAATTTGAGTCAAATGTGAGGCCTTCCTGTACATTTCAATGAAATGTGTTCAGAGTGCTCGAGCAGGTTTTTCATTCCTCTGGCAGGAAAAAGGCTAAAGAGTCTGTGGCTTACGTGTCCAGTGACTTACAGCTGGAGGGCTAGTTTGCTCAGACTGGCACAAATCTGAACTGAGGGATATTTTTCTTTTTTTTAAATCCTACACTCATTCTTTATTTCTGGAGGCATGCAAATATACCACTCTGTTATAAAATTAAGTCCACCTTTTAATGTGAAATTCTTAAGCTTGTTTCACAAAACTCAGTGTATCCCAACAACAGTGAACCAGCCCAACTGGATTTCAGACAAATGTCCAGACATCATGACTCAGTTTGGTGTTTATTGGTCACCTAGTAATGGGTCATTCTACTCAGATCCACACATCTAAAACATTTCTGCCCAAATTCACAAGTGAGAATTTCTCAGATTCCTGCGTGTAACATCTTTACTCCTCTGTGTAATCAAGAGTTTCAGCAGGATTGTATTCTGCATTTTTGGTCTGCGTGTCTAAAAGGATTTTATCTGAAATATTCCTTTACCTCACTATCACAAAAGTGCTGTCAGTGTTATTTTGTTTTTGTTATTTATTCTGTGTCTGGCTGTGTTTCAGAGAGAGGAACTGCCTGCTGAAGGAGGCCGAGGTACTCCACAAAGCCAGGTTCAACTACATCATCCAGATCTTTGGGGTCTGCAATGAGCCTCGTATCTTTTGCATAGTCACGGAGTTCATGAGCAATGGATCTCTGGACCGGTTACTCCACGAGGTAACTCATCAAGTTCACTTCCTATCTCTAGGAACTCTTCTAGTCTGAGCAATACATCCTTAAACAAACCATTTAGATTGCCACTGAGTGGCACCAGTTTTCCCTGGTTTAAATAGTTACCTGTGAGAGTCGCCCAGACTACACACTGAACAAAATAAAGGTTTTATAGTTGTTGCATTTGGATTTTTGTTGCCAAAAGAGGTCAGCTGAGGGAGTTGCATTGGTCTGTTGTTTTTCTCTCTTGTGCATCACTCATCATGTGAGTGTATGACTCTGTTTCCTGTCAGTGAGACTGTAAACAAAAGCGAAAGCTCGAAGTAATTAGTATCTGATGAAACCTAAAAGAAAGTAGGGAAAGACAAGCCGAGCATTGAGGGAAGCAGACAGCTATGCACAAGGGAAATTCCCACTGGCCTGAGTGTAGTAATTTTTTCAGTCTTTATTTCAAGCTCTTGCATTGTTTTGTACTTTCACTGTAGTAAAACCCACATTTCCCACTTTTATTTATACATTTATTATGTCTTTAGCCCATCTTTGTAATCTCTGCCTTACAGAAGGACCTGTACCCCGTTCTTGCCTGGCCTTTGCGTTTGAGGATTCTGTATGAGATCGCCCTTGGGGTTAACTTCCTTCACAACATGAACCCACCCCTCGTACATCACGACCTAAAGACCCAAAACATTCTGCTGGATGGTGAATTTCATGTTAAGGTATGCGTCAAGTATGAGGTGCGCGCAGAACAGGAAAATCTATTACATCACCTTACCCATGTCAGTGTGTTTGTTGGAGCTGTAACAAAGGTTACAGCTGCTTAGGTGGTCACAGTTATAGTCACATGTATTGTGTATGTTACCAGAGTAACTGAGACATAGGGTATGTGCTGCTTATCCACTATGTACTGCTGATCTACTACTCTTTATGAAATGTACCATTTTTTTTATTAGCATAAAAAGTATATATAAAGGTTGTTACCAATTGTTACCAGGTTGTTCAAACTGATTTCTTTTTCTTTCATGGCCTAATTAAAGTGGACATATTATACTCATATCAACTCCATATTTAAGTTTTTTGACCGTAAAACAAACTCCTCTCCTTTAAACTTTCTTCTGATTGGCTGCCCCTCACAAACAGAAGGTTTAAACAACAGGTGGGTGGTGCTAGTCTGCTGACACTCAACGCTGTGTGCCTAATATGAGCACATAAAGATAATACAGTATCAGTGAGAGGGGATAGAGATAACAGTAGAAGGGGGGGGAAAAACCTCTCTGAAACTGACTATTTAGGGCAGTGTGAGTATCCACCATTGTAACAGGAATTAAGAAAGGCATAGTAACTTCCCCTTAAAGATCTGATATTATAGAAAAGGCTGTCCTCCTGCTGCAGTTATCAACCTTATTTGGCTTTTTGTCACGAATTAATTTAAGACTCACAAAATGTAGAACTGTGGCTTTGTATAACTTGGTCTGTCTGCGGTTCACGTCTTGCTAACTTTCTGCTTCTCTCCAGATTGCAGACTTTGGCCTATCGAAGTGGCGACAGCTGTCAGTGAGTAGAGGCTCAGGGTCCAAGCCTGCTGAGGGTACAGTGATCTACATGCCCCCTGAGGAGTACGAACCATCCAAGAGCCGTCGGGCCGACGTGAAGCACGATATGTACAGGTAAGGCACCAGAACCCAGTAACTATTATGTAGAAGTGAGTCTGAAAATGTACATTCTTCCCTGAAAATGTAGCAGAAAAATCTCGATGACTTAACTGTGTTACTATAAACTCTGATAACTTCCGTGTTTGTTGAGCACAATAAGCATTTAAGGGAAATGAGGCTTTCCTTCCTGTAAAGGTGAAACGGAGTTCCTGCCTCAGATTGCATTGTTTGCATACCACTGCAGGGCCCAGGGTCGGAGGCTAAATCAGTCATGCCAGACAAAAAGTCAGACATAACTGTCGAGATCCACGAGTCTGTCAGAAAAGCAATTCTGATTATTTTTCACCTTTAATAAGAGAACTCTACTTTTCTCTGATGCAGTCTTTGTAAATTTTGCGCAAGAGGTTACACTTGCTGCAACGGGTTAATCAGTCATGGCTTTGAGAGTCATCCCTGAAGCTGGCTTGTTTTAAAGTCCCTCAGCTATGAGGGGAAATGCCAATATCTGGCAACTTAGTAACTCTTCCTTTAACTGTTTTCCTCTTTGATATTTGGATTGTAGCTATGCCATCATCATGTGGGAGGTGCTGTCTAGGCAGATCCCGTTTAAAGGTAACTGCTCGTTTTTCATGTCATACTTTGTTCCTTCTTTACCCTTTTTGAGTCACTAATATGTGTGTGTTTATGTTCAGAGGTGACCAATGGCATTCAGATCATGTTCAGTGTGCTGCGCGGGCTGCGTCCTGACACCAGCCTGGAGAGCCTGTCCGCAGACATCCCCAGCAGAGAAACGCTCATCAATCTTATGACAGCCGGCTGGAACGCTAATCCAGATGAGCGGCCTTCCTTCCAAAGTATGCTCATACTAATGACTGAAGTGCGCACTGCTAATGTGACTGTAGTTCTGTGTTACATCTTTGGCAGGATTTAGCAGTGTGATGCGTTTCCTACCATTTCAGATTGTTTGATAGAGCTGGAGCCTATGGTGAGGGTGTTTGACGAAATAGAGTTCCTGGAGGCTGTGCTGCAGATCAAAAAGAAAAAGGTCAGTTTTTATATTTCTTCTTTATGTACCTGTAGGGAAATCTTTGTAGCACTTTTTTTTTCTTTTGAAAACTACTTTTGATTTATTTCAAAATTAAATTTGCATTTCCTCTGATGCACAAAGAGTGTATTATGGGATGGTATCGCATGTCTGTCTGTCAGCATGCGCTCAGGTGTGTCAGCTTACAGTAAGAGAAATCTGGTGAAACTAGTTTGAGACAGACTGTGGCTCAGAGTATGACTTTAGTTTCATGATGATGTCTCACAGCCATGCATATGAAAAATAAATGCACAGGCTTTGATGCAGCTATAGCTACAGTGACAACTGCATTTGTTTCCATTAGTGTAACAGTGACTTCATTCAGCGTGTGTGTGTGTGTGTGTGTGGCTATAAACTGTTGATGGCCAGATTTTTACAGCTAGTAATAACCACTAAATGCATCACCTAAAGTGTTATAAAATCTTTCCTTTCCTTAGTAATTGCACAGGGGTTCCCTGAATTGGCAGTTTATCACAGGTCTACTGGATCAGCTTATCACCTTTTCAAATTGATTAGAAGGAAAATCATAAAGGAAAAAAAGATAAATGTGATCTAGAAAAAACTACACTGACTATTTGGGGAGTCCATATTTGATGCTTTCTTTTGACACTTAGCTGTTAGGAAAAAACCAGCAAACCAATAAACTGCGGCGAAATGCAGCAGGGGCCTCTGACAGACTCAGTCTGGGGACATTGTGGCTCATAGTTGGGGAATTACTCATTTACTTAGTTCATTATTTTATTTTGTTTACTATGCAAACGGCAAAACAGGGAGATGTGTTGATAATTTTGTAATTTTGTGGTCTGACACTTCAGTTCTGGGTTCCTAAATACTTCCACCTTACAGTAATACCACGTATACCAGTTGATATCAGTTGTGGAATAGCTTGGAAAGGGGAAAGCACTATCAAACTGACTTGTTACAATGGTGGCATCCTATTATAGCAGCATGCTCAAATTCAATGAGCTCTTTAAAATTACCCATTCTTTCGCAAATGTTTGTAAAGGCAGACCATGTGGCTTGGTGCTTGATTTCATACACCTGTGGTAATGGGACAGAAAACATCTGAATTGAAAGATTAAGAGGTATGACCTCAAGCTGGCTGTAAGTTAGCTAACAGCTGGACACCCGCGCCTGTGATTTATAGTTTTGTCCAAAGTAGTTAAGTGTTCAAAAACCCAAAAAGATAAAGGCAGAAAAAAAGCCAGTCCACCTGAAATGTCAGACTAAAGGATTCAAAGTAAAAACCAATGGGTGATGCCATCTATTATATACAGTTTTTGTTCAGTGATCATTAAAAGAACTCAAGACTGTCACAGGTTAGTGTTTTTGCTTAGCAGACATAGACAGTTAATTATTAACATTAGGTACATTTTTTATTTATAGTTGGCTGTGTATGGACACACACATTTACACAAGTATAAATGTTGAATTGTGTGCAATTTGGGGCAGTTTAAATTGCACTGTGACTCAGCGAGAGAGATTAGAAACTGACATCATAATGTCCCTTCAGCATATCCTTCCTCTTTATAGTTTCAGTGTGTATGTGACTTTGGCTTAGAAACAGACATGTGACTGCAGACTTTCAACAAGCACAAAATTGAACTACATGCAGTTAAAGGCAGCAGGGAACTAACTGTGTTAAAGAACAGTCTATACAGTTGAATGTTATTATTGTCTGTTAGCTGCAGAGTACTGAAGGAAAAAAGTTAACAGTGTGTATTTTTAGTACTCCTTTTTTTTGTCCTCCTTCAAATATCCACACTTGCATAAGTCACAGAAGTTATGAAAGCATCAGTGACCTTTAGTTTTGTTTAGTGTATTGTTAAACACGTTGGTTATGCATTAGCTTAGCTGGTAATGTACAAACTTGATTCCAACAAAGTTGTCACTCTTTAAAATGTAAATAAAAAGTAGAATAAAGTCATTTCCAAAACTTTCTATTTAAAAGAAAATTTGTCATTTTAATAAAGTTTGACGGCAGAAACTCGTCTCTAAAAGTTAGGACAGGGTCATCTTTACTACTGTGTAGCGTCACATCAGCTACGTTAGCAAAGAGCATCATTAGAATGAATGGGTGGGTCAGCAGGTTGAAGTATACTGTATATTTGTTTTGAGGTTTGTTTTTTTTAGCAACACCAGAACCTGCTGCTTTGTTGGGCAAGTCAATATTTGACTGTGTGGTCAGATACTTCAACATTCTCCTTACACTGTCTGATATAGTTTTATGGGATTTTTTTTTTTTTGTAAATGTAATCCTCTCTTTCAGTGTTGTATGGAATTTTTTTTTCTGTGTACATTTTTTGTTTTTTGTTTTTTTAGCAGGGGATTGACAGTTAAAGTATTTTGAAGTTGACCTTTTTGTTGGCTAATATGTGGTTTTGCCATATCTCTTTCGCTCCTCACACAGCTGAGGTCACAGTGTTGTTCAGCCCCAGCAGCCTGTCAGAAGGGGAGTGAGGAGGAAACTCCAAGTATGCCAAAGGACAGGCCCAGCCAATGGACGGTCAGTATCCACTCGTCACCTACACTGAGGACAAAGATGACGTGTGTGGAGCGTGTTGTTTTTTTGTTTTGTTTTGGTTTTTTTGTTGTTGTTTTTTTTAAATTTATGCATGTTGTCAGCCGGTAACTGAAACCTGAATAATTTTCTTGGCTTATAATGAAAATGCTGATATGGAGGGATGCAGTTCAACAGTGAAGGTGTGTCTGTGTCGTTGTATGAACATAAATGAAAGCTCACTGTTTCCTCTGTCGCAGGAGGCCACCACATCAGGCTCGGGGTCTTGTTCCTCTCAGGACACGGACATATCTCTACCGGGCGCCCTCTCCAGCAGCAATGCTGCATCCGCTAAACGTAATGACACCAACACCTCGACCCAGTTTCACCACTGATAATCTTTAAAGGAAGTGGTGTGACTTGATGTCATAGAGAGTTCAAATATAATACTTTAGCCTCTGTTACAGTGTATGCTTTGTTTGGCTGCGGGGCACATCACATTTCTTGTTCTGTTTTTCAGCTGTAGATTGCCTTCCATCGTCATTCATGCCTCACAGTCTGGAGTCTCCACAGTCATTGAAGGATGTCTATGATAAACCAGTATGTGGTGATAAACTGAATGGCTGGACGAATGATTTAAACATACTCAGCAAACCTGAACCAATCGCCGAATGTGAGACAAAGCTGGTTAATGTCTCCCTCAAAGCACAGCCTCAGCCTCAAGGTACAAGAAGCTAAATTGTGTATCTGTCGGTGTGTGAATGTGTGAACCTGTGTCCCATTTTCAAGTCTTTATGATTGAGGAGTGCGGACAGACATGTGAAAAACAGAGTGCAGCTCATGATTCAGTAGGCTGTAGAACCACGTTTCCTTCTCTGTACGACTTTATCAGTCTCTCACATCATTGTGGAGGAATGTTTCCCCGCTCTTCTTTACAGCATTACTTCAGTTCACTGAAGTTTGTAGGCTTTCATTTATGCACAGCTCTTTGACTGGACCATTTCAACACTTTGATTATTTATTTTTTTCTCAGCTGCTCTGTGTTTGGGATCATTGTCCTGTTACATGACTCAGTTTCGGCCACACTTTCGCTATCAGACAGAGGAGTTCATGTTTGATTCAATGACTGCAACCTGCCTGGGTCATGTGGCTGCAAAACAAGCCTAAATCATCGCCCTTCCCCCAACGTGCTTAACATTTGGTATGAGGTGTTTGTGCTGATATGCTGTGTTTGGTTTGCACCACACGTGGTGTTGTACGTTATGGCCAAACATCTCCGCTTTGGTCTCATCTGTCCAGAGGACATTATTCCAGACGTCTGAGGTATGATCAGATGCAACTTTGCAAACTTAAGCAATGCATGTTTTTAGAGACAGAGACTTTCTCCTGATAACGTCTTCAAACTAGAACTTGTTCAATGTTTTTCTGAGTGTTTGTCATGAACTTTAACATTTAAGTTGCTAACTGAGGCCCGTAGAGTCTGAGAGTTTTGGGGGGTTTTCCAGTTTGTCAGAGTATTACTCATTCTGTCCATCAAGTAAATTTGCTGGGATGTCCAGTCCTGGGAAGGACTGTGGCATTGTGGTAACACAGCTGAATGCTCCAGACGAGAAAATTATCAAAACTTCTGCTCTTATAGAGGTGCTCACACTTGCTGTGGATCAGTTAACCAAGTGAATTAAATTGGTAACACCCAGCTGCCGCTTAGCTTCTTAATTCCTGTGAAAGCAGAAGAGATGCACTTTGTTTTTCACAGGTCCTGCCTGTTCTGGTTGCACTTTTCTTTTTGTTTTTGTGGACACATGTTGCCGATAATCTATCAACCTCATAATTGATGTTTGTGTGTTTTCCTGGCTCTGTCTAGTACAGGCCATTAAAGTACACTTCTTCCTAAAGAAGATTCAAATTGGCATCATAGTGATGCTGTTATCATTCCTTTGTTCTTAACTAGTCAGCCCTGATGGCAATTTGCACTCCTTTTCAGCTGATTGGTGTAACATAACACTGGTTTGTAACACCTTACACTTTTGGTATAAAGAGTATATTTTCACCCTTGCAGCAATGTTCAACAAATAAGGCATAACTTTTTCTTGTTGCAGGTTACTCTCCTCCACTGCGGCACTCTCCTCCTCTGCAAGGTCCCATCTCCCAGTGGATTGCAATCCGGCGTGAGGAAATTGTCTCCCAGATGACGGAGGCTTGTCTGAACCAGAGCTTGGACGCCCTGCTGTCCCACTCCATGCTGATGAAAGAGGATTACGAACTGGTGATCAACCAGCCCACACGCACCGCTAAGGTCCGCCGACTTCTGGACACCTGCGACAAACACAACGAAGACTTCTCCCGCATCGTCGTCCGCAAGCTGCACGACAACAAGCAGATGAGCCTGCAGCCGTACCCGCCTGAAATCAGCTCGCCTACGGTGGCACCCAGCGCACCATCGCTGTCCATGTCCTACAATATCCCCAGGAAGATGTAGCAGCGCACACGGCCAAGACTTGCACATAAAGACTGTGCCAACTTGACACTACAACTCTTTCTGTTTCCGTGTCATCCAGACACTCGCCACGGTTTAGACTGAAGAACAGCTGGTTGAGCAACTGAAGTTACAGGTACAAAAACGTCATGTGTTACTATGGACACGTCAACTCAAGATTTAAGGTTTTATTCTGTATGTTTAGAATCAAAAAGACTTTAACTGAAGCAGTGATTATTTTTTTAATGTTACGGATTTCATGTGAATATTTATTTATAGTCTCTAAGTGACTATATTGAGTGGTTTTCACTCTTTTTGGTATCTAATGCTTTTTGTCTGAAAACTATTAGATTAATGTTGGCCTGTTTGTGCGATCATGTATCAGTATTTGCAGAATGCAAACGTCCTCATTTATTTGATGCAACTAAAGACAGGAGGACTGTTAACTGGAAAACCTGCAGTGAAAATGGGGTTTAACTCTTTCCTAGCAATCTTTATTCAAGTATCATGTATTTATGGGTTCTGGTCATGTTTACGGCCTGAGTGAACGAGTGTATTGTTGTTCTATTTAAGCACAAGGTCTACAGAAAGTTTGAATAAGTGTTACTTTAAATAAGTGTTCCTGAACTTTAGCAGCTTTGCCAAACTAAGAGGAAGAGTTGGACTGAGTTGTGACCCAGTGGCAGAGTGCATGGAAAGGTTTTACTCCTCCTCTATTTATCGCCAAGCTAAAGAGAGTCACAGGGTCACAAAGTAAAGAGGAAGTTGAGAGGGTAATACAACACCCAGAAAGAGGGATGTGGGTGGGTGTGTGTGTGTGTGTGTGTGTGTCTGCATATAGTAGGTCATTAAAATTGGACCAAGTATGTGCTCTCATTTCTTTCGGTCGGTTCAGTAGCGACCTCACCTCACAGACTTCAGGCTTATCTGGATCTTTCCACACTTGACCTATCTTCCACAGACTCTGAGCTGAGATTGCAAATAAATGTATCCTCTTTTAGTCCAAGTGAGCTTCTCTGCAGTAGCATAAGAAAAAACATAGAATTCATGAAAATCTAGCTTTGCTTGTAGCAGATCTTTAGTTTACCTACGGGCTGCCTGTTCAGCTTATTTTTCTTGAACGTTGCAACTTTTTCTGCTGTTACTAGTCTGCTCAAAACAGCAGCAACATGTTTATGAAATCTGTCAGACACTGACCGCAAGGCAGAAAACTGTTCAGCAATCTTGCATAAGTATACAATAAACAAGTACTGGTTTATCTGTTAAACTATACCTTTGTCTGCCACAGGGCTCTTTGTTAGTTCCTTGACATAATAAGCATATATTGTATGTTCTTTCTGCCAGAATATGCTGTAGTTACACAACAGATATTTTCTGTTTTATTAGCGTGTATGTGTGTGTGCGCCTGCAATTAACGGTTATAATCAGTCAATTAGCCAACAAACGGTCTATTTCATTCCCAGTTTGGCATCTTTAATGTGCCAAACATATTTTTTTGTTGTTGTTGTTGTTGTTGTTTAACCCTTCAGCGTCTCAAACATCAAACATGCAGACCTATTCACAAACTGTCCTACACTGATTCTTAATAACTCCATTGCTTTTGCCTGTCAACACTTTCATCAGTAAGTAATTGTTTTGGTGTGTATGTTGTGTGTATGCATGTGAGGTTTTTGTTTTTTTTTAAATATACACACGGGCCTTGCCGCCCTCAACACTGCCTTCACTTCCTCAAATGGGTGCTTGCAATGACAATATTAAGCTGTGGCTCTGGATTTCAGTACCACCTACGACACATTCATCACAGGACAGTCAGTGTGATTAATTAATGTTTTTTCATGCACATGTTCTGCATCATTCAGTCCAAAGTAACCACAGTTCAATGCAGACCTGAGTCACACAGTGGGGAATGAGTCACAGCACGTCAGACTTTTTAAAACACTGTTAGAGCAAATTATAGTCAAATGACAAAATGTCATTTAGATTACGTCAGAAAGGCCGAGCAGGGTCAATATGCTTCCATATGTTGGACTCGTATTGTTTTTGAAAACTGTGCCTCATATTCTGCTTCTGGTCTCGACTCGAGTTACATGCAAACGCCTTCTACGTGCATATCAAGCAAAGCTGAGTGGAAATGCTACAGGTTTGATAGCGGTGTGTTTAACACATTTTTTACTCTAGACGATACCTTCATCTGTGGTCTGTTGTTTAAAACTAATGCATTTTTTTTCTGTGATGTGTTTATTTGATATTCATAGAAATACCATCTGAAAAATACGGAGCTAATTTAGTGCCCTTGTCATCATCAGTGTCAGCCGATTGAGCCGTTCTGTCAGAGATTTTATACCTCTCTGACCTGTCTTCCCCATGTGATGTTTTTGTGTAATGTACGTATGGTCGGAGGGTAAGATGGTGCCGCCATTGCGTGCAATAGGTCAGCAGCCTTAACATGAAATTTCCCCTTGTGGGACTAATAAAGGTATATCAAATCAAATCAAATCAAATTTAACATGATGTGTAGCTGTGGTTTCAACTAGGATTTTCTTTTCTTTTTTTTTTTCTTTTTTTTTATATTGTGTCAAACTCTTCATTAAAATGGGTACTCTGTTTTTAATTTAATCTGGTCTCATTTCTGCTTCTTGTTTTTGTAACAGTAATTTTAAAGGGACACTTTGCTCCTATAATGTTACATGTGCTGCTGATTGATGTAGCAAAACCAACAAGGGACCACACTGTATACTGTTGTAGATAACTGAATGGGCCTAACAAAAATGCAAAGGTTCAGTGAGCTTCACTTGTTAAGTGTCACTTAAGGACTGAAAAATACACTTATCTGCCACTTTATTATGTACAGGTTGCTAATACTGAGTTGGACCCATTTTTGCCCTAATTCTTGGCAAAATAAATTCAACAAGTTGCTGGAAACATTCCTCCGGTCTGGTCAGCAATAATACTCAGGTAGTCTGAGGTGATCAGCTGGTGCTAAGTGGACCAAAGTGTGCCAAGAACCACACTGATGTTTGGTTGAACTCAAGCAACTTTCTTCAACCACATTAACATGCCTAAATGCATAGAGTTGCTACTATGCGTTTGGCTACCAATAATTAGATATTTGAGTTTACAAGCAGTTCAACTGGTGTACATGACAAATTGCCTATTAAGTGCACATGAAAGATGTATGAAGCCACATTGACATCACCTACTGGTTTGTGAATTTTTGGAGCTAGAAGGTACCATATTTGGATTATTTAGCTAGCGCTAGATAGCTTGGCTAGTAAGGTGAATTAGCAGCCAAATACAAGCTAATTGATGCTTACTGCAGTAGAAAAGTGCACACTCTTTCTCAAATACTGAAGATGTCACCAACAACACAGAAATAGTCAAGACTATTCAGTGACTCGGACAAGCTGAAGTAAAGGTTAACATACAACTAGAGGCTACATTTGCCTATGTTGGCATACACCTGTTAGCTTCACAATCCATGACTTTAATGTTGAGTACAATTTAAACAGTCGAGTCTTCATCCTCATCGGCTAAATTACCAAAATAATTTTTGTAGCAGGCTATAAACATGTTTGTTGCTCCTGTACAGTTGTGCATTTTAACATGGTATCCTGTGAGGACTGACTTACTTTTGAGCCAACCTCAAGTGGGCTTTCAAGAAGTTGCACTTTTTAGCCTTTGTTGGCTGCTTGGCAAGAAATAGTTTATACAAGTTTGTACTTCACTTATAGATCGTTCAACAAACAAGCTGCTGGACATAGCTTTCTAGTCATTTTCCTGGCCTGCAGATGTCCACGAGGCACAAAACAAACTCAAGGTATCAATCATTAAAAACGCAATAAAAACAATATCAAGTAGACTTATAGTCTTCCTTCTGTATACTATAGATGAGGTGGGTTATGCCCCTGGACACACTCCCTGCAAATTAAGATAAGCTTAATAACACTGTTCATCACAGTATCAATAACTATCCTGTATATGGGCTCAATGGAAGCTTGGCTCCCTCTGTCTCAGCTGTTGAAGGCTCTGTGTGGGCAAGAACGTCTGCTTGTCTCTGAAAATAGCACAGGGGGCAACATGAGAGTGTGGCCCTAGAAAAACACGTTATGGATGTGTTGGCCTGCAGAGATTGCAACATCGACCGTCCTGTTGGTGCCTCTCAGATGTGATCTCACCCGGTGCCAGACTGGTGTTTCAGACCTGAGTGGTGGCCTGAGTCAGACTGCATGTTCAGAGGAACAGACAGACTTGAAAACAAGGTAAGTTCATCTTTTGTTACTTACATGCCTGTATTATATGTCATGAGTCACTCGTGCTGTTTACTTATATCTATAAGTATAAACAAAGGGGAATGATCTGTGTTGGGGATTTGCATGCTTGTATTCTTAAGTTTGAACATGTGTCATGGAGAATTTTTTATTAAGTTGTCTTATAGGTAAGTTTGTTAAATTTGAATAATCCCATCTAATTTTCCCTATCATCTCCACCTCAGCACTGCTGGAATAATGGGAGATCTGAGACAGACAATTGGGGTCATGTCACAGACGATATGTCCGAGCTCACGAGTTCCATCTGAGGAGGACCTAAAGGCCCCAAATGGTGTTAAAGAAGAGAAAGTGCAGTTGAAGAGGGAGATTTCTCTCCTGAATGGGATCTGCCTCATTGTGGGCAACATGATCGGCTCTGGGATTTTTGTTTCACCAAAGGGCGTACTCATGTACAGCGCTTCTTATGGACTGTCGCTGCTCATCTGGGCTCTTGGCGGGATCTTCTCAGTGTTTGGGGCTTTGTGCTACGCAGAGCTCGGCACCACCATCACCAAATCTGGAGCCAGCTACGCCTACATCCTGGAGTCTTTTGGTGGCTTCTTGGCTTTCATTCGTCTGTGGACGTCCATCCTCCTGATCGAGCCAGCCAGCCAGGCTATTATTTCGCTGACATTCGCCAACTACCTGGTGGAGGCTTTCTACCCCACCTGCCAGCCGCCGTATGCTGCTGTCCGCCTCCTTGCTGCAGCCTGTCTCTGTAAGAAACACAGCTGTGTCTGAATGAGTGTACCCACTGGGTTTTGTATTGAGCTGTATATGTGGATTTTTAAATGAAACAAAATGTGCTGTTGCAGTTTGCTGCAGAAAAAGCTTAAATTTACCAACTACTCACATCTGACTCTTGCATGCTTTTGGTATACCTACGAGTTCATGGTCGACCCAATGACAGCAAGGAGCTACGGTCCCATGGCTGCAAAACAACCCTAAACATCACATCTCCACCACCGTGCTTGATAGTCGGATGAGGTGTTTGTGCTGATATGTTGTTACTGGTTTTCTAAAAACATTTTTGCAGTTTGTTATTGACAAAAATATCGACTTTGGTCTTGTCTGTCCAGAGGACATTGTTCCTTAAGTCTTGTAGTTTGTTTAGATACAACTTTGCAAAGTTAAGCTATGCTGCCATGTCCTTTTTAGAGAGAAGAGACTTTCTCCTTCCAACCTTTCCAAACAAAGCTATAGTCATTCAGTCTTTCTTTCTAAGTGCACTCTTGTAAACTGTAACATTTAACATGTTTACTGAGGCCTGTAGAGTCTGAGAAGTAGCTCTTGGGGGTTTTTGCAGTTTCTCTTAATGTTGCAGTCTGACCTTGGGGTGATTTTGTTGGAACATCCACTCCTGGGTTGATTGCGACATTGTGTTAACACACACACTTGAAACTCTAAACCACCAAACTGCTAAAACATCAGCTTGATTTCTGTGGAAGGAGTGAGGATGCACTTGTTTTCTCAATGCCAAGTCTAAATTCGTATCAGTTAAAGCCATTTAATTTCTTTTTAACCTCTAAAAACACCTCTCAAATCTAATCCTATTTAAATTAATTAATAAAGCATCTACTTGGTAAACCTTGGTTAAACACATTCCTGCACTGGGTTTAAATTACATAATTATGGTGATACAATCAAATATTGCTACTTGTAATTTTACCTTGATATATCCACTGCTTATATTAAGTTACTACTGATAAACACCTACCCTCACCCACTCCTGCCAGTTCAAAAACACAGCCCAGGGGTTCAGTGGTTACTGCTGTTGCTTCACTGTTTTCTGTTTCAAACTTGGGCCTGGATCTTCTGTGTGGAGATCTAGTTTGTCACTGGAGCTGCTCACTGCTAATGCTTCGAATGGCTCAAATGCAGATAATTAATTTCCTTACAGATCCTTGAACATGTATATCTTGCAGAATATAGTGAGGCTTTTATTGTGAGGCAGTCAGGAGAAATGTAAAACGTTTAGTTTTGTTTCGTTTTGAATAGTTGAGTAAAACCAGATTAAATAAGCTTTAGTGCTGCCCACAGTCACATCCGATCTATTCATGCCAGTACCAAACTCAATGACCCTTTGTAGTACTGGCATAAGCTAAAGTTAGGCTGCCAGTCCCGTGTCACAGAGTTTTGCAGCGATTGGATTGCGTGCTCCGAAGACTGTAGCAAGCAGAAGTGTTATTTAGGTGAGAGAGCAGTGATGCTGTGAAACACCCATCGCTCTACCAAGAACTGCGATTCTGTTTTGGTATCCACAGGCCGATTGCAGCCCACATGACAGAAAGAAAGGAGCAGTGTGAGAGAGTCAGGTTTCCGTTAGCTACAAAGTGCTTTAGTTTCACAAACTGCTGGCTAAACTGCTGTGTCATGCAGGATTCCTTAATGTACATCGTAGAAAGCAGAAGCAGTGTTTCTGTGTTTGGTCATGTTTGTTCATTGCCTTCATCCTCTGCTTTCTCCAGGTATCCTCATCTTCATTAACTGTGCTTATGTGAAGTGGGGGACTCTAGTGCAGGGCATCTTCACTTATGCCAAACTGATGTCACTTTTCCTCATCATTATTATAGGAATCCTGAAAATATCCAGTGGTAAGTGAAGGTAAAAGTAAGAATTCATGTGGGAAAACAAAAAACACTCAAAGTAAAACTCAAGCTTGTCTTTGTGTAGGAGAAACAAAGAGCTTTGAGAACCCGATGGAGGGCTCCTCGGCAGACCCCGGCGCCATCGCTTTGGCCCTCTACTCAGCTCTCTTCTCCTACTGTGGCTGGGACACGCTCAACTATGTAACTGAGGAGATTTGTAACCCAGAGAGGTGACTGAAGCAGGAGAAATGAAAAAGAAAATGCACTCAGCTCCATGGCAACTTCTGACTTGATTGTATTTCCTGCTTTTAGCTTAGTGATGAGAAATCCGCTAAAAGTTAATTTTTGACAGTGCCGATCAATCAGAGTAGAAGGGTTAACGTGCCTTTGAGCAGATTAGCTGAGATAGTACAGACAATAAAAATGAGCCACTGGACTCCTGCACTAAAACACAGCACTGACTATATTTTTAATGTCCACTCACAGCATTATACATCTGTGTAACGAGAACAAACAAAAAACATGACAGAGGAATATCTTAATGAAAGTTTCATGCAAAGCTGCTTATTTTGGAACACGATTAGGAAATCACAAATATACGGTGGCCCTGAGAGGCCAAACGGACTGCAACTTAAGAAAACACCAGCAATAAGAAAAACGCTGCAAAAGCAAAAAAACAAAACACAACGGAAATAGGAAAAAAACACAAGGGAAGTGTTTCTGGGGAGACAATAACCCGACGGACCAGTTGCAGGAACCCAAAACATGCTAGGTGTGTTTTATCATGATTCATATAATACTGATGATGGATTTTTAGGCTAATAGTTACACACTTACCTCTCGTCTTTTCTTTCCTCACAAAACCGATAGAGCCTCCACTTCTTTTAAGTGTCTCCCAGTGCAATTCTTAGCATATTTTGGTTCCTGCAACTGGTCCGTCGAGTTATTGTCTCCCCAGAAACACTTCCCTTGTGCTTTTGGAAATCAGTTTTTTCCTATTTCTGCTTTCTTTTTTCCTATCTCCGTTGTGGTTTTTCCTATTAGTGTTTTGTTTTTTCCTATTTCCGTTGTGTTTTGTGTGCTTTTGCAGCGTTTTTCTTATTGCTGGTGTTTTCTTAAGTTGCAGTCCGTTTGGCCTCTCAGGGCCACCGTACAAATGGCTTTTTGTATGTAGATTATCAGATATCACTGACATTGAAGTCAAATAAATTCTCTCTAGATAACTCAAAGGAGAGCCCTAAAACCTCTGAAAGAGTGACTGTTTAATAGCCCTGATAAAAGTGAGTAAATTTCTCTACAGCCAGTGTTGTAGCTAAGGTAGAAAACAAATCCTATGAGTCATTTTCCGTGTTACAGCAACAACTCTCCTTACCAATAACAAACACATTTCTAAAAAGCTCTTTTGATTCTGTGAAATGTTAAAATTAGCTGGATGCAAACCTAATATAAAAGCTTAGGGTCAGAAGGTATTTGTTTGGAAATTTTGTGTTTTGCATTGAATGTTTCACACATTTTCTTTACAGCCACAATATTGTAATTATTGTGCTTTCACCTTCCAAAAGGTAGGTCATTGTTTTGTTTGCTCTTGGAAGCAGCAGGTATTTTAAGCAAAAAAGTATAATAAAAAAAAAACTACACTACAGAGTCATTACACACTACCTGCCCTTCACCAGACTGTGTGCAAACCCATTTGGACACCAGCTGGGAACGACAGTGGAGCATGCAGTAGCTACAGAGTCCTTCAGAAACTGGTGGAGACCAAAGCCAGAGCTAAAAGACAGTGAATAGTGGACATTTATAAGACAGAAAAATGCATGACTCCCAAAGAGGAGCTACTAAAGCAACCTAAATGGTGATAATCCGTCTAATTTCTGTTCCCTGCCAAGTAGCAAAAATATCCATTATCGCAGGTTTAACTGCAGATGATTTCAGTTGCTTGTTGTAGCACAGTGTCACATTACTGTCTTTTAATCGCTATCTGAACACTTTTAAATTGTGTATTGTTGGCATGAAATCACACCAGCTGCTATTCTTTGTCCCAGCTCTGTGTAGAACATATTCCTGAACAAAAGGAAATGAAGTGTAGGAGCTGGAAGTCGGATTCTTCTGTAATCACCGTGTGTGATTATGCTGTTGTTGCAGAAATCTGCCGCTGGCCATCGCCATTTCCATGCCCATAGTGACCATCATCTACCTACTGACCAACGTGGCGTACTATGTGGTTCTAGACATGCCCTCTCTGCTGGCCAGTGACGCTGTCGCTGTGGTGAGACACCTGAGAGATTCGTTCCTGCTAAATATAGGTCTGTTCAGCTTAGAGCAGGACATTTTGTTCTCTGAGATGAAAACAGGACTTGAGAAAATAAAGTAAAGTAATATCTAAGTCAGCTGCAGAAAATATAAGGGTTTAAGGCCCCGACAGACTCTTAAGAAAACTGCTCAGATCTCTTCATCGTGAATGTGTAGTGTGAAATAACCAATGCAAATGTGACCCCACAGACATTTGGAAACGCGGTCCTGGGGCCGTTCAGCTGGATCATCCCTGTTTCTGTGGCCATGTCCTGCTACGGAGGACTCAATGCTTCCGTCATTGCTGCTTCACGGTAATGAGAAAATACAGAGTGTGTCCCGACTTACTCTGTGATGACACTTGTGATGGAAGTATGACTGATGAAGTATTTTCCCACTAACCTTCCACCTCGCTGATCACACAGGCTGTTTTATGTTGGAGCCAGAGAGGGCCACCTCCCCAACACTCTGAGTCTGATCCACCTGAAGCGCTACACGCCCATACCTGCTCTGCTGTTCAACGTGAGAAACAGAACTGCCTTGTAAAACACAAATGAACATGTTTCATCATACCACAAACCCACTTGTCATTGCGCTGTGTGGCTACAGGGCTTAATGGGCCTGATTTTCCTGTGTGTGAGGGACGTGTTTCAGCTCATCAACTACTTCAGCTTCAGTTACTGGCTCTTCGTGGGTCTCTCTGTGGCTGGCCTCATCTACCTACGCATCACCCAGCCGGACAGACACAGACCTGTCAAGGTGAAGCTTCTTTTCTTTTCTTTTTTTTAAGTTTGACCTTTTTTGAAGAAAATGGCAGCAGGAAACCTAGCTTTAAATAGCTCTATATAGCATTATTATAATTCTGACATTCAGAACAATCTACTAGCCTTGATAAAGAGGTGAGAGGTCAAATATGGCATGATAGTTTATCATATACAGGACTTTCTAAATGTTACCAATACACACCACAGCTGTAAGGCTTTTTGTCAATTTTCCGCCATTAAGTTGACCTTAAAGACCACGTTTAGCCAAATTTGAATGGGTTGTTAGTATGACCCCACTCCACACCCCAGAAAGTTTTATTCATTTTAAACATGGCCTCCTTGGCGGTGGTAATATGATCAAAAAAATCCAAAACGGGGGACAAACACTGGCGGGCAGTCAGCAAAGCAGCCAGAAAGCTGGCGTTGATGAATGAGGCTCGGACACACAACTGACAGAGGAAGCAGGCAGGAGCTAAAGTCAGGTCATACGTGTGATATCTAGCACACAGTAGGTTTGAAAACAGGAAAGCTGGCATGAACGGTGCCAAAGAGAGGAACTGAAACAGACAAGGGTGCATGGCAGTCTGGGATCCCAAATTAAAACAGGAAGTCACAAACACATTAAGAAAGGTCAGATATGTATTTTGTTTGACGTGACATAATTTCTGTATGCAAGCTTGCCAACTTCTTTGACCCTCACATTTAACATAACCGAGTTTATTTACACTAGATTAACAATTCAAGGTTTAAAGATTATACCCATTCAGCTGTAGCTCTGCTGAAACACTACTATGAACGAGAAGGAGAAAATACGTGACTTGCCCCTCCTTATCTAGAAGACAAACGCAACAAATACACATTTAAGAGTGAAATAAGCTGTCGTGTGGTTGTAAGCAGATATAAAACCATTTTCAGATTCTGCTAAAGTGCTGTCCCCAAATCTGACCTCTCCCATCACAACAAACTGTTTTCACTTCCTGCTACTGCATTGCCATCTGTTGTTTGTTTATACATCAGCTTCCATGTGATGAAATAAAATCAGGAATTGTGTAAAGAAAGAAAGAAATATAAATAGGTACCATAGGTGCATGCACTCAGTGTGGTGTTGTTTTGTGCAAACTGTGTGATTATGAACGTAAAAAGATGGTGAACACGGTGTTTTGAACCATTCTTCATGTCAACATACACATTTAAACACTCAGAGATTCTCAGAAAGACTAACCAGATGTGCGTGTGTCTCTCTTCGCAGCTCACCTTGTTCTTCCCCTTCATCTACTGTTTTTGTAGCCTGTTCTTAGTCATCGTGCCTCTGTACAGTGACACCATCAACTCCCTCATAGGAATTGGTATTTCACTGTCTGGTGTGCCAGTTTATTACGTGGCCATCTACCTGCCTGAGGAGAGGAGGCCTAAATTCATCCGCAAGCTAAACAGTAAGACTTGAAATCTATATTTTATACTGTTTTCAGTTTTTCTTTAGGCCTCGTTGTCGGTTGAATATATAGTTATGTGAAAAACTAAGTACATCTTTACTGCTTCCATAGGAATGAAAGAATTGCAGTGAGAAAGTATGTGAGAGATGGCATGATGTTCTAACCTGGCAGCGCAGCTTAGGTTTGCAAAGTTGCAACTAAAAGACTTCTGGAACAACGTTCTCTGGACAAACGTAGAGATATAAATCAAACACAGCATATCAGCACAAGCACCTCATACCAACTGTAAAGCACAGTAGTGGAGGGTGATGATTTTAGCTTATTTTGCAGTCACGGGTCCTGGGCAGCTTGCTGTTATTGAGTCAACCATTAACAACTCTGTATATCAAAGTATGCTAGAGTCCGATGTGATGTATCGCAATGGTGCAAAGTCCAGACCTAAACCTGACTGAAGTGCTGCAGCAGGACCTGAAGACGGCTGTGCATAAATGAATGCCTGCAAACCTCAATGAACTGAAGCAGCGTTCTAAAGAGTTGGCCAAAATATCACCACAATGATGTGACAGACTCATAAACTAATACGGAAAGTGATCGCTTCAGTTTATTGCAGTTAAAGGTGGTTTCACAAGCTACAAACAGATTGAGTGTACTCAGTTTTTCACAGGACTGCACAGCATCCTGTTTTTTTCCTTTTTCAAAGACTTGAAAACGCCCTGATTTATGTCATTCTCCTTAGAATTACGTGCTACATGTCCTCCTTTCACCCTTTACCCAGATTGCCAAATACCACCGTCTTTAACATCACATTCAGGATTAGTCATCCTTAATTATGAATCAGCTGTAACTGACCTCTTCTCTTCCTCTCTCTCTTCCCATCCCTCCCACATCCTCCGCCGTGTCCCCACCTAGCCTTCGCCACCAGATACACCCAGATGTTGCTGTATTGCTGCCTGACTGAGTCTGACACAGAGGAAGAAGTTCATGGAGGCATTAAAACACAATGAAGCCGCAAACAGACTCGTAAAGCCTTGTTCATGGAAAACAAGGCTTTGCATGTACTGAGCAATGAGGAGCAGGCTCTCAGCGTTTGTGAGGATTACTCCGATATCTCGAATGAAAGACAAATAATTTGAGAAACTGGTGACTTTTGATTTCTTCAGTAAATGTGCTACACTTTTCTACTGAGAGCAAAGAATATCTTCTATGAGGATATACGTTTAAAAATGTAGCCGAAACTAGAATTTTATTTTTGAGAGTTTTGTGAAGATGTAAGCTGATCACCTTTTGTCTGATTAACACGTTACATACTACTGTCGTGGTCATGTGATCACAGTCTTCAGTTTTCAGAAGCATATTTATCTCTGGATTTTTTTTTACAGTTTGATTATATTCATATGTGGATGACTGTGCAAGTGTAAAACACTGTTAAAAATGTCGGTTTCAGCTAATGCAACTGATTCCTGAGCCGCTTCACTGCAAAGCTGTTTCACTTCAGGTATTTTCAAGATGTTTGCATCATCTTTTTTTTGAGAGAGAGCGAGCCAAGCTTTTTTTTCCACCAAGCAAACATTCACTGCAGGTTGGTGGGAAAGTCCGTCACACATTCGCTCACTGTCCGTTGGCAATTTGCAGCTTTGTGTGTCTTCTGTCAGCAGCTCTGAAACCTGCACGAGTGCACAAAACAATCAACGTTTAGATTTTATTTAAATGGCAAACCTTCTAATAATTTTACTATTTAAAAAACTCATCTGAACCAAAGAGCTTCAGCTCCGTATCTTTATTCTTGCACTTTTATTCTTGCTGAAATATCTAAAACAAATTAGTTTCTCTCCCTTATGTAACATCCCCAGCAGGCATTGAATTAAACTCTTTTTGCATTTACAGGTGTGTCTGTTATGAACAGATTCTTATTCAATTTCTTTTTCCCCCAGGTATTAATTTACATATAATGTGTGAATATTCTCTCAAAGTACATCTGTATTCAGAATACTTGAAAAGCTTGTGATCATGCTCTCCAGAATGTATTCTGAACTGGAAGTTATAAATGATGTAAAGTGAAATGAAATTGAAAAAAAAAGAAAAGATTAAACTAATTCCAATCTGCATGCTGCCCATTCTTTCATCAGCTTGTGAGAGTGTGTGCCATTAACATGCACTGTGTGAAGAGGTGAAAGCGCCTTTAAGTATGACTTGATTAGTATTCTGATTAGTTTGACTTCGTAGAGTAATAAAAAGGATTTAGATACGACTGAGAAACCATGTGTGCTCAGTGTCTAGTGACCTCCACGTCACACAGTAAAGCATACGTTACTCTATCCAGTCTTGTTTTGGGCCCATGAGCTCCAGACTGAACATCAGATTGGTTTCAATTAGATTTTAAATTAGCCCCAAGTTAGACCTCCTGACTTCATTAGGAAAATATTTGCTGACGTCACAGAGAAAGCAAGCCCAGACCTTTCTACATCACTTTGTATCCTTTTTTTTTTCCAATTACAGGAGTCTCCCCCTGCTGGCTGTTGCAAAGAATACAAGCTTAAGGAGCTCAATCCATCTTTTACATACTGTCTATGCTCTGCACAAGACAAGTAATAGTTTCAGTATAAAACAGGAAACAAACAAAAACCAAAACTCCCAACAAGACAAAGCAATAAATATCATGGATTCACTGTTTATTAACCAGTTAAAAGATTCATGTAGGTCCATCCTACTGAATTTATGTGTTATAAACACTATTATTATATCTTCTGCAGACATTTTGGAGAAAACAGTTCAGTTTAGTCTGTTTATGGAGAAGAACACACTGTTCAAAGCAAACATTTCTCAGAGGCAACATTTGGAGCTGGCAGGATCCGGTCGTCTCTTACAGCAGGGCACACTTGGCAGCATCAAACCCAGGGCAGATCCACTTGTTGCTGAACTTTTTGTATCCCTCGGCGTCGCTCAGCGTACTTCCTGAGCAGAGAGAAGCAAACAGGCATTGCTGATGTGATTTCATAATTCACAGTAACACCGAGCGATTATTCCACTTACCGTCCATCAGGTTCTGCATGCTGCAGTAGTTTGTGCTGTTATCAGCTGGATCTGTGGAGAACTCAGACACCGCCTCTCCCTGCTCATCAGAAACATCGGTTGGTTCGTCAAACAAGAAATTCTGGAAGTAAATCTGATGAAATGTTCAGTGTTCTGATTCTATCTTCCATGTATCGTAACATTGCACACTTTCAACTCGATCAAGCATTCCACCATACTTGTCTATAATTTATACACAGTTTATACACACTTACGGTCACTTTGCAAATGGCGGACTGCTCTACAAGGAACTGAAGGTCGTTGACTTTCTTTGTTCTGGGAGATGTGTGCGTGGCTTTGATCAGGTCAGGAGCTGATGACACAAGCTGTCAAGACATTTCAAGCTGATTGACGTCTGGCAGTAACATTTTATGTAACACAAAGTCCCAGAAGGAGTCTGACGAGTTCGCAGGCTTGGCAAAATGACAGTTGGAATCTCAACCTGAGTTTGCCACGTATCTGTACTTTAATTTTAATAACTTTTGTACAGTACTGTTTTGGTAACTATTGTCCATGATGTAAATATGTAAAAATTTCGTGTGCTTCTGTTCTATGTCCTGTGTCCTGTTCTGTTTGTATATGTGTCTTTTTGCTGCTGTTACAACCTCATTTCTCCTTGTGGAACAATTAAAGGATTATTCTATTCTGTTCTATAAACATGCAAATACGTTAAGGCACCTAAACAGTATACCTACAGGGGCTGCTTGACCTGGGGAAACCCCTGCTACGAGGTCCCTGGCGCACAGTTTTTATGCTGATGTTAATGCCAGAGGAGGTTTGAAACTCTGCAGTTATTGAACCAGCAGTTTTGGTGACATTTAGATGCTATTCATCCAGATTCGGTGTGCCTGCTCGTTAGCTTTACATGGTCTAACGCTTTCAGGGCTGAGTTCCTGTGGTTTTCTAAATACTTTCACTATGCAATAATACCACTTACAGCTGTGCTACTTTCACCAGGTAGCAGGTAGCTCTGCATGTTTGATCTGGCAGAGCTTTACTCCAGATGTTCTTTCTGACACAACCCCCACAGGGGATTATTTGTGTCTTTGGATTCAATGTGTTACTACTACACCACTGGAGACCAGGAGGGGCCAGACACCTGGATTAAAAACACCTGAATTCAAAGATTAAAAGATGTGGCCCAGTACTTTTGTCCATTTATAGCAATGTACATAAATGACTAAATAAATAAAATAATAATAATCTTCAGTGCTCGCTGTAGTCATACATGGCTGAACTCTTGTTCATCTCACTGCTTGCCTTGGTAATAAATATGTCATGTACAGAAAAATAAATGTCTTTCTGTTAACTGGTCAGTTTGTGGGTCTGTGGGTCTTTGCTTTTAGCAGTAACTCATTCATTTAAATAGATACATCAAGAAAGAGATTACTTTACCCAAATCCCATAAACAGCATCTAATGATTAGCAAATGCTTCATGTTCACTGAGGGTGAAGTTTGAGGTTTTTTAGTATGAAACAAAAAACCAAAATATTTATGCCACGCTTTAAAGAATAGGAACTGATGTGTCTGACCTGATAGGAGCACTGCTCTCCTGCATACAGACAGCTTCTGCTGATCTGCCAGGCTCTGATCTGGCTCACAAGCCTTTCAGAGACATTGCTGCATGAGATGCCAAACAGCCTGCAGAGCAGAGCAGTGAAATTATTCAATCAAAATGTCTTGACAGAAATTCAAGAAATATAATTTCACTGAAAGAGGGATGTTGCTTTAAGAAGAAAAAAGTGGAAACTGTCCTCTGCAAAGATATGACTGATGTGAGTGCATTTCAAAACACAAACACAACCATAGTACACTGAATTGAACACTGCAACAAAACTTCTGCATCTGATATTAATAATTCCATGAATTTGTTTTAAATTTTAGGAAACAGTGCACTGCAAAATGTATAATTCAAAATGTCAATTCCACACACAAATGCTCAAAAACAATCAACGTTACCATTTGATTTTGCAGTGTGCAGTGTGTTCAGCTGGAGAGATGCTGAGTGTTGCCCCCACAATCAGAAATGAAGATAAAACGAGGAATCTCAGGTCCATACTAAAGGCAGGTATGGTGAAGGTCGGTTTGTAGTGTGCAAACGTCTCCTAAGTGTCTGCTCAAACTGTCCCTGGGATTTAAAAGCACACACGGCTCATGTGGAAGACTGGAGGAGGTCAGTGTAAGGTTGATTAACATGGCCTGTGGCGTGGGAGATGGGACAGTTATATATGCAATTAGACGCAGCTGGTTATTTCTGTGTCTTTCATTCTGATATTGAATACACTGAATATTTTTGAAACTGATTTCCTGCTTTCTGCAGTCAAGCCTTTCCACGGAAGATGTGTTCAAAGGCGTGAAACTGGATTAAAACACAGCATGTAACCATGTAAAAAATCATTCCCAGCTCCACACATTCCTTTAGTCCCTTTTCTACCTAACAGGATCAAACTTTCGGTGTTTTGTGAATGTTTATTGTTCTTTTAAGCAAGCAAAGAGTCTCCTCAGTCTCCTCTGTGGTTGCTGTAACTTAACCTTTTTTGCTTTGTTACACTTGTTTTTATCATTATATGTTTGTTAATGTTTTTTCTTGTATTAAACAAATCTTGAACTGACCTGTAGTGCTGTGCAAAAGTCTTGAGCCATTCTTCCAGTCTTTAATTTTTTAGTGAACAGACTGTCCATGCAGTAAAAGTATGCCTGGATAGAAAGATGCACAATGGTTACCATCAGTCATGGATTGGCCTCCACAGAGCTCAGATGTCAACATTACTGAAGCAGTGTGGGATCATGTTGACAGAGGACAGAACAAACAGCAGAAACATCCAAAGAAGAACTTTGAGTGTTCCTCAAGAAGCCTGGAGAAATTACAGGAAAGCTGCCCAAGAGAGTTCAGAGTGTCCTGAAGAATAAAGGCACAAACTATTTTTACTGCACCCATTCCTAGCACAATACAGCTTTTTTCCCCAGTACTGCAAGATGTGTTAATCAATTTTATTCCTTTTTAAAACTGTTAAATGATCAGTCAGGTTCTAACAGTAAATCATAGGATCACTTGGATACAACTGAAGTTGTGAACAGCTGCACAGGACTCTCCCAGGTCTAAAATCGGTTTATGTTGGGTCTTCTAGTGGAACGACAGAGTTGACTGCGGCCAAACAGCCTTTGTTATGGAGCACTGCCTGCTCAAAAAAGAAAGCTTTTTAGCATAACTAGAAATCTATAAGACATGGTTTAGTTTTGGTTGATGAAAAATAATGAGGCGAACGAATTCATTTGCTGTGGGTAAAAAATGGTGAAAAGGTGGGTCAAAGTGGGACAAGGCATGAGTGTGGGTTGCCATCTAGTGGCTGAAAGTGGAAGTTTCCATTTGAAAACCTTCAGATTCACTCCGTGATTCAACTGAAATGTCCTTCCAAGACAAAACTGTGACAGTCTCCCTTTTGTCCGACTCCACCCTCAATCTAAGCTCAGATGGTTCTGCTTAACAACAAGATTTGGTGTTACTGTTCAACTTTAGTACTATGATGAATTCATTATGAAGTGAGCAAAGGTGGTTGTCCAAAGTACACAACAAAACCTTTATTATTGCTGACCATGTTCATTCCTTAATGACCCATCTCCTGATGGCTGTTTCCAGCAGTTTAATGTCAATGTGACAAAGATCAAATCATCTCAAACTGGTTTGTTTAACATGACAGTGAGTTCACTGTAGTCAGATGACCTCCATACTCATCAGATCTTAGTCCAATAGAGCAACTTTGGGATGTGGTGGAACAAGAGATTCACATCATGGTTGTGAAAAATCAGTTCAGAATGGAAAAAAATGTCTGAGGAATGTTTTCAGCACCTTGATGAATAAATGCCATGAAGAATTAAGAATGGTCTGAAGGCAAAAGGAGGTCCAATCAAGTACTAGCAAGTTGTACCTAATTAAGTGGCCAGATATCCAAACACAAGACAATGTCAAACACATTCTGCACAAAATAATGTAGGATGTCTGGACTTAACACGTATCAAAAACATTGATTTACTTTTATAAATCAAGAACAAACAAACAACGTTACAAATCATCTTACAACTTGATTTTTATTTATTACTACATTTACATGATTTGCACATCATTACATTCTGTTGTTCCAGTTTTACACAACAACTGTTTCCATATCTTTTGTAAAAACAGGGGTCTCTAATGCTCTAAGTTCAGCATGACAACAGTATCGTTCTGTAATCTGGATTCAGTTACCCTAACACTGAGCATCAGGATAAACTGTCACATAAAGCTGGTTATCGAGTCACTAAATGTAACAAATTTAACAGATGAATGCTGCAGCAAATCGTTCAGTGCTAGTGGTAGATAACAGCTCAAGCTGATTTTATTTGGGTGAAAACTGGGTCAAGATCAAAGTCAAAGGTCACACCAAATGTAAAAACCAGTCTAAACTTTACATTACCCACAATTTTAATGGATTGACTTCAAACTTCACAGCAATATACTTTGCCTCACAGGACATACCTATTATCACCAAGGTCAAAGTGGATGTTAAAAAAAGAGATCATACTGAGTATAATATAGTGCTTCATGTATAAGTGTTCTGTGTTTCCATCAGTGTAAAGGAGACTTTACAGCAGATTAGAATGAGGTATTCATATTTTCTGCATCATTAAATGAATACATGCAGATTTCTGTCACACTCACTTTGTGCTTCACTCAGTGGTTTTAGAAAATCACAGCTTAACAGCTTGCAGATATGAACCATTTACCCCCAGCAGAGAATCTGTGTTGTGCTCAAAGCATGTTGTAAATAGAAGCTCCCAGAAAATTTTCAACCAAAACTCTGAACATCCTCTCCCAACAGCTTTACTTTTTAATTTCTCAGCTGCTTTTGGTTGTGCTGTTTAAGGGTTTGAGTGTAGAGATGAAATTGTAATGAAGTTATACTACGATATACTGTAACCCAGTAAGATGTAAATCATCATCGTAGTACAAAAAACTCAGAGTTAACCCAAAAGTTATCTGGTTACGACAAAATCCTGTTTCCTCTGTTTTGGATACTTAGTAACTCAGTTTGATCACAAAGCTACAGATTTCAATTTCAAGCACTTTGATTCATCTCTAAAACAGCTGAATCCCCCCCCATCTTCAGGTTTTTGGACATTTGTCACACACAAAAGCTTATAGCTACTTTCATTCTTTACAAGCAATTCATTGCACAGAGGGAGTGGCCTGTTTGTGACATACAACAGGTTTAAAAGAATTGGATTCTTTGGTCATTTTTGTTTCGATATTCACTGTTTATCTTTCATGTTGTAGACATTGCCTTATTCAAGTATTAGAAACACATCAATTCAATTCCTCTGTTAAAGACTAATATGAAACCATCACCTGAAAATGACTATAAATATCTGCTGAAGTGAACTTTATATATCCCACTCAGATGACCGAGTCGAGCTAATATCCACACGAATCAAACGAGCAAAGACAAGCTTGTGAGGTCTCAGACTCTGGTGATGTTTCTAATTTTCAGACTTATACTGGAATGTGGTAGCTGCTCCCTGATGCCTTGGCTGAGCTGAAAGACATCATTTTTAAACCCATTATCTTGAGTCACTCATTAACACACATACAGAACTGGCTGTTAGAGTTTCTATCGACATTAAGCTTATTTTGTAAAAAGACAGGTACCTTGTCCAAGATCGGCTGAGCTGTCGTCTCATTTAGATCAAATTGGCCAGCATACTGAACATATGCCTGAAGGATTGCCACATCTGAAAGATCAACAGAGAAAAATTAATCAAAATCAGACCTTTGATTTCAGACCTCAGTGCAAATTATACACTACAATTTAAAAGGCACTTACATTCTGGCACATAAGCTGCAGATGAGGCTACTACTAAAGCGCTGGGAACTGTTGCTGAAACATGAGCACAATTAAGGTCACATTTCATATGTAGACAGTTTTAACCTATTACCATTGTTATTTTAAAGTTCCCTTTTGCATTTCCTTATGATCACTAAAGAGTGTACTCACTGGTCTGTGCTACAGATGTGGCCAAACATCCAGCAAACAGGATCAGCAGCAGCATGTTGAAGCTTTATTCCAAAGAAAAGAGTGAAATCTGTTAAGGTGCAGTATTGTTCCCGTAGTCTGTCTGGCTACTTTTAGTCTGTACGAGAAACTAATAGTGTTACAGAGAGGGAGTGGCCTGGTTGCAAAACTTCCTTGAAGATTTGGATGAGCAGGAAGAATAGGGTCAGAACAAACCATGTCATGAAACATGAGGAAGTAGCACACTTTTCAGACAATGAGGCACTCCTACTCAGCTACCAAAAAGTCAAACAGATTGTAATAGGGCAGAAAACATTTCAGCTGCTGCTAAAGCTGGGTAAGAGAAATAGGTGAATACCTTTCACACTGTGTATATGTAGTGAAGTAGGTAGTTTAGGAAAGCTTTCAAGGTACCGCAGTCATACAAATACTCCGAGAGTGGCTTGTCAATAACATTTTATTGAGAACTCTTTGCGTATGTATGTACTTGTAAGACAAAAGAAGCAAAGAAAAGGAGAATCCAAAGAAAAAAAATCAGATTACACTAGATTCACAGAGTCTGAAAATCTAACAGATTCGAGATTTACTCTGAAATGAATGCGACACACCAAAAAAGAGACAAAAAACGAAAGATCCTGAACCTACAACCTGAAAACATAAACACATCAGTGCACTGGTCATTCTCTGCAGCTTTAACTACAAAACTGAGTAGTTCTGAATGGTAAAGCAACAATCAGAGGAGAAAAACACTAAAGCTTCTTTGACTTTCTGCTGTTTGAGCTGCTCGCAGAGCTGGAACATCTGGAGGTGGTGAGAGGAGGGGAGGTCGCAGTCAGATCCAGGCTCAGTTCCACCGTCTTCAGTGTGGGGGAGTGAGGCGCAGCGGTCCGGGGGCTGGCGCTGGCTGAGGATGCCAGAGACCTGCAGAGAAAAAACCCCATAAAGATGCAGAAGAAGAACCTTCTTTGGAGGATCAGAGGTTTTATTAGGAACGGAAGAAGCCTGACCTGAAAGAGGTGGAGCAGCGGGGGGAACTTGTCTTGGAGCTCTGCTGGCTGGCAGGAGTGGGAGAAGGAGAGGGAAGAGACAGACTGGCCTGAGAGAGAGAAAACGTTCAAGTTAAAGGAGCTTCAACAGTAAAGCAAAGCGTTCAATAATTCTTGAAGGACTGTACCTGCAGGAAATAGTTCTCCATCACTGATCTGAGGTCAGGATTGCCCTCCCAGGCCTCATTCAGCATCCTGTCCACATTCTTGATGAATTCCTTCAACTCCCTCAGCTTAATGTCTTTCTCTTCGAAAGTCTCGCCTTTGGTGCCCTTTGCTGAGCGGACTTCTTTGGTCAGCTTAGAGAACTGGAAAATCAGCAGAGCAGCACACATTTATAACATGACGCTGCTTCGTTCTGCTGTTGACTGTTCACAAGTGCGGCATGTTAACAAAAGTGTTTAGAAAACATGATACAGTTGGACATCAAACCTGCTTTGAGGCTCTGTCAATTTTCTCCTGCTGGGAAGTAACTTCTTCGTTCATTTTGCTGACGAGGGCGTGTTTGTTCTCTATCTTATCTCTCTCCACCCGCTCTTCTTGTGGCAGACTTTCCAACACATTGTTCAGGTCCTGAAACCAGAGCGCGGTGTACACACACACACACACATTCACTGAGGCACACATACACAGTGATTCATGCAAGGTTAGTTACACTAGATGACTCCAATAGTTTTTACAAAAATTAACTGTTAATAATACTCTCACTGGGACTCTGCTATATAATGCTCAAGCTACTCTTTCATGCTGGAAATGAGAACAAAAACCAACAGGGATTTTTTTACTCAACAGGATTAAAAATGGCAAATAACATTTTACTGTATAACTGCTGTAAAATGAGACTGGTTATAATGTGGAAACTAAGGAGCTCTCACACAGAGCTTATTATTAATTGTTAAATAAATGGTCATTAAATGTTTGCATCCAAACAAAAAGATATAGATTCAAAACTCCAACCTGCTCGATCAGATTCTTGTTTATTTAATAGATAAACTGATAGATAAATGCATAAATCACGGACGTCAAACTCCTTTTACATCATGAGCCACGTGCAGTGGCCAGTTAAAATTCCCTTACTGACAGTGTGAAGAAGATTAACTACACATATTGAGATATCTTGATAAAAGACAAGGAAGTGCAATTTTAAAAGTACGTCTCAGTTTTTCTACATGATGATGAAGAAGAACTGCTGTAGTAAATGACAGAAATGTGTCTACCGGGCCAGACTGGAGTCTATGTTAGGCCAATTCTGGCCCCGGTGCCTTGTTTTTGACACCCCTGCAATAAAAAAACAAAGTCATCTGCAGGTTAGCACTAAGCTTCATGAATTCTTCCACCCCCTGAAACTCTTCTCTTCAGATGTTGCGTGTGATACTTGTGATATGAAAGTAGCTTCCTGACTGCATAGTTTCATCTGTTATCTGGCAGATAAATACAGGACCGGCATCCCAAGTAGTCAAAGTCATCTTTCATTTTGTCAGCAAAGAATAGCACCAGCTAGTGGTTTCTACAAACACAGGAAGAACTGAGTATACAAGACTATTTTAGACCCAATTCAAAAAGCATTAACACACTAAACTGCTTTATGTGTTTAGCCTGTAGTTCATCCTTGCGCTGAACATTATGATGACAGACTTCACAGAATTAGCTGGAGGTATTCAGCATTTAAGTACGGGTTGCTTTGTCTTAGTACTAGCAGCTACTATAAATAGCAAAAACCTGTATATCCTGCTGAAGCTCTTGGATCTGCCTTTTCTTATAGTTCAGCGTCTCTTCACCCACATTCAGCTGCCCTTCCAGTTTCACTTTTTCCTGGTACATTGGACCTAAAGACGAAAAAGTGACATAAATCATAAAACTTCCTGGTGATAAGGGGGACTTTTGAGTTGCTGGTTTGATGTCATTCCATCCACCCTCTCATACATACTGGATTCATTCACTTTGTTCAGAGATTGGCGAAATGCAGAGTTACTGTTGTTGAACAGCTGGATGGTGTTCTCCAGAGCTTTGTTTTCCAGCTCCACTTTGTGGATTGTAGCATCCAGCTCATCGCCCTTCCTCCTAAGCTCCTCTTTCTCTTGTGCAGCCTGGAGAAAAAGCACACAGCGGTCATTTAAAGTGACTGTGTGGCGCTGTGGAACCATAGTCTGCTTTAACACAGCAGTGTGCGTGCAGACCTTTGTGATGTAGTAAGCCTGCGATTTCTCCTCTTCTCCCTCAGGAGGTGCCAGGGAAAGGCTCACAATCTCAAAACATTTCTTCATCATGTCAATCTTGGACAGTTTCTCACCAAGTTCAGCACTGAGACAGAAAAAAAAATCTCTTAAACCAGATGCAAAACTCAGCTGACAGCAAAGTGGACAGTCTTGCTCGTTTTTTTCCTACCTGAGTTTCTGCCTCTCCTGCTCACTGATCTTGAGCTGCTGGCTGAGCATTTCTTTGTAGACCTTAATCTCGTCCTCCCTCTCCTTCATGGTTGTTTGTAGCTGCAGCAGTCTTTTCTCCAGCGACAGCACGTTGTCAGCCTTGCTGTACAGAAGATCCCTCACACGTTTGACTTCTATCTTTAAAATTTGGTGCTCCACTTTGTTTTCCTGATGAGAAACACATGAGGTTAACAACAACATGTGTGGACCATGGGGTATCCATCCATTTCCATGTGATCGACAGAAATTTGAATGTTTTCAGTCCTAACCAACACTGGTTAGTGAAGAAAAAACAGGCTAATTATTTACTATTTATGAAAAACCCATTGCTTCACTGATTATTACACTTTTATTGTTATTCCACAAAAAGATGAGACAGCATGCTAATGATAAACTAGCCAAGAACCCAGAGTGATGTTAAAGCTGAGTGAATGCTGACCCCATCCCATCAGTCGGACCCTGAATGTGTGTCCTCATTAGGATAGGGATTGGTGTTGGTGTGTGGGATTGTAGCCTATAGGTTTATACTGATAAGTGTTTCAGGTCATTTTTCAGAGAAATGTGAAAGTCATGTAACGAGTTAGTTTCTCCTGAGAGTAATTAAGTCATGTACTGCATGTGTTCTGTGTAGTACAGACAGTACATGACTTATTTTAAGTTACAACAACAATGATCTTAACAAAGAGTAAAAAATACCTTCAACGCGCATAAACATTTGACCACACAGGATGCAGTTAATTTGCACGAATGTAATGTCTTTGAAATGCTTCTTGTTGATGGTGTTGACTCTCACAGTGGAGCTAATGAAAACCTAATGAGAATCAATAAGGAACTGCTACGTTCTTATCAATTCCCATCCCTACTCCTAGGGGGTCATCTGATTGTTGGGTTGTCTCTGTGTTATTGTAGGGTCTTTAAAACAAAAGCTGAATTTAAATTATAATGGTGAACATAGCAAACCACAACCACATGCCTATGAGCATGATCCACTGAATTAGCCTCCATTAGTTAGTTACCTGTTTCCTCAGTCTGAGAGTCTTCAGCTCCTTCTCACTGGTGTTACGGACTAGCAGGAGCTCCTCCACCTTACTGGTCAGGTCTCTCTTCTGAGCTTCAGACTTCTCAATCTCTTTCCTCAAACTGCGAATATCATCCTGCCAGAGACAAACAAATGCAATATGTGAGATGGGATTATTTCATACAAATGCAGAATAGCACTGCGAAGCATCAGACAGACCTCAGCCTCCTTGAGAGTGTCGGTAAGCATTTTGGCTTTCTTCTTTTTCTCCTCGAGTTCTTCGGTCAGCTCAGCGAGCTTCCTGTTGAGTATTTTCTTTTCTTCTTGGTTAACGTCACCTTTCAGCTTTGCCAGTTTTGTTTTTAGGAAGATCATCTTGCAACTCTACACAAAGCAGGGAAGAAGTGAGGAAGATCTAAATGCATGCGTTGGTACTTCAGCACCAGAGTGGTGAAAGCTGGGTAGCGCACATTTTCGTGTCTGTGCGTTGAGTGTATGATTTTTGCTTAGCGTGCCTGGTCACTTATGGTCATCTGGTGTCTAATCAGGTCCTGTTCCATTTTTCTGAGCTGACTCTCCAGGCTGTTAATGGTGGATTTACTCTTTGAAACCTGCGAGATAAAATCCTTCTCCTTTGTCTTGATGGCCTGCAAACGCTCCTTATGATGCAACAGCTCCTCCCTGCAGTCACGCAGCTGGACATCCAAGTCCTGTAGCACAGCACAAGCAAAGGGTTACACAGCAGGCCTGAGGCACCGAGCTCTGAGTCTGCTCATCTGGGTTCTAGCAGGTGAATTATTTTTAAAAAAAACACTTCTTAAACCCAAGACTTTAAAAAGTGAAATTGAAATCATGCTACTTCTGATTAAACCATGTGATCATCTCGATTCTATTACATCACTGCAATTACAACAGACCTTTAATGAGCCTTGAGGTTTCTACAACCTTCCCTTGTATGGTGTTAATATATCAGTACTATCAGTACATTTAGTTCATGCTATTTAAACAACACTGTTTTATAGTTTTGTAAAAGGTTTTTCTTTTTCTTGTATGTCTTATTCATGCCATGAAAACAAAACCAACATAATAACAAGTGTAGGCAGAAATCCTTAGACAAAGTTCTTATTCTGTGCACAACAGTTCTCTTCTACCTGTATCAGATTTGGCAGCTCACCTTGATGGCCTGTTCCTCATCCTTAAGAAACTGATCCATCTGTGCAGCTCTCTCCTCCTCACTAAAGGCTGTCTGAGTCACCACCTTCAGCTTCTCGTCCAGTGCAGCGTTGTATGCCCTAGCCTGCCTGAGTCTACAACACACACACACACACACACACACACACACACACACAGGCATATATATACATATATATTTAACAAGCCCTGCAATAAGGTGCAGATTTATTAGATCATCTGTTATAAAAACAAGAAAACACAAATATTTTAGACACTGTCAAAAAGTTGTTGAAAATTGTTATTTTTTAGGCAAATAATAAACAGAATTCATGTTTTTATACCCAAATACGAGCGGGCACACTGGACTTCTCTGAGAGGTCAGAAATTAATTAACATTCAACCACTAAAACTATTTTTTCTGTTCAGTAAATAATTGTAATTTGCCATCTTCATCAAAAAAAATAATAATGTGCTTTACGGTTTTGTTTTTTTTAATTAAATTTTGATCATTTTAAAAAAAGAGCTTATGCATACGAGTGGATTAACTGTTACAGAAACAATTAAAAAATGATTTTCAGAATTACCACTACAGTTAATTTGGGGCACTGGGTGCCAATCTACCTGGCATGTGTAAAAAATTAGTTCTTCCCCTTTTTAAATTATGAATTAACTGTGATTAACCTCATTATTTGGAAAGCTGAGTTCAATTTACTTACCACAATCGTGCCTGATTACTGGCAGAGCTGTTAAATCAAGAAATTGCTTAAACAGAAGCCATTTCTAAGGCTTTGGGCCTCCAGTGAACCACAGTCAGAGCCAATAGCCACAAATGGAGACAACTTAGAACAGTGGTGAACTCATCCAGGAGGTCACAAAAGAACCAGAACAACATCTAAAGAATTGCAGGCCTCACATGTCTCAGTTAAGGTCAGAGGTCATGATGCAACAATGAGAAAGAGACTGGGCAAAAATGGCACCCATGGGAGAGTTCAAGGATAAAACCACTGCTGACCAAAAAACCAACAAAGGCTCGTCTCACATTTGCCAAAAAACATCTTGATGATCCCGGAGACTTTTGGGAAATTATTCTGTGGACTGACGAGACTTTTGGAAGCTTTCAGTCGTGTTACGTGAAAATAACACATCATTTCCTAAAAGAACATCACACCAACAGTCAAACATGGTAATCGTAGTTTTAACTTTTTACCTTAATAAATCTGCATTTTGTCTTTGCTCCGGTTATCTTTGTCAAATATTAACATTTTTTTGATGATCGGGAAATAAGTGTGTATGAAAAAAAAGAGGCCAAATACTTTGTCACAGCACTGTACAGTTTACATGTAGTACATGGGAAAGAGGTAAAACATCACAGTGCTAATTTATAGGCAGGGATGTGTCGTAAGATTCCACTGACTTGTCATTTTTATCCTGGATGTCTTTCTTCATTCTGGATATCTGGGATGTCAGGGACTCCACGTCAGAGGTTGTTCTGTCCAGTGTGTTTTTGAGGGTATTCAGCTGCAGGACACAAACATGAGCTCTTAGAACATGAAGCTACTACTCCTTTACATATAGCACAGTTTGAGGAACTGACCTCATCTTGCAGCCTGCTGCAGTTACTCTCCTGCTCCTTCAGATCCTGTCTCAGTTTTGCTGCCTGTCGGTTGGTGAGGGTTATCTTCCTCTCAGTCTCCTTGTTGTTGCTCCTCTGAGTATCCAGCAAGTTCTTCCTCTCTGTTACAGTGGCATTCCTTTCCCTAATGGTCTGATTCAACTGAGCAACTTGCTGGAATAATAAAGGAACACATCAGGTGTTACTCAAGTGTACCTGTCAGTGTGAATTCACATATTCATGGCTTTTTTTAATGTCTTTTATCAACAGAAGTGCACTTTACCAGAGCGCACTGCTGCATGTCTTCATCCCGTTGCATCATCTGCTTGATAGTGTTTTCCCACTGGTGGATGAGTTGCTGGGTCTCCAGATGTGCCTGCTGCAGATTCTCTGTAGTCTTATCCAAAGCGATCTGTTTGGACAGGAAAGGAAGCAACAGTCATCCTGAAGGAGTTTTTTGCAGCTTGGTTTGTCTGCTGAGAATCAGTCTCACATTACCTGCGCAGATAAAGTCTCAGTCGACTCTTTGACCAGTGCTTTTTGCTTTTCTCTGGCTTCCAGTGTCTTCTTCTCTATAGCCAGAGTGAGTGACTATATGAGGAGAGACCAGACAGTTGTTAGCAGAGGGTGAACACAGCTTGATGATCCATATTCCAGAATTTACTTTATTTTTACCTTGATCCTCTGCTCGTCCTGCTGAGCATACTTGATGATGGCCATTGTGTCCTCATCTTTATGCGCCGACTCCTCTAAAAAGGCATCCATGGTCTGCTTGTCCCAGTTCATCTGCTCCATAAACTCATCCAGCTTCTGTTTGCCCTTGAAGATGTGGTTCTGGCAAGATGGGCAAAAGTTCAGAAGGTCATTTTGGTACCAACAGCTAAACTAAGCCAAATCCTGTATATGATGTGTATATACAGATGTTTATATACACAGACCTCTATCATGTCTTTCCTCTCTGCTAAAGACTTGAGCTCTTTCTCCATCTTAGCAGCCTCCTGAGCCTGGCGACCTGTCTCTCTGTCTGAGAGAGCTGTCAAGTGTTTCTCGAACTCTTCCTCTCTTTCCTTTGCCTTGCACAGAGCCTGTGAGCAGAAAAAACATCAGAATAACTAAAGTAACGCACAGTAACTACAAGCCAGTTACAAGAGTCTCACACACGGCACACACTGGTACGACAAACGGTAAATTCACAATATGCTCTAATATTCTCACCTCAGTGTTATCCAGCTCTTGTTTGGCATTTTTTAAGTATTCAGTCATTATCTTCTTGTGATCTTTATTTCTCTCAAGCATGTGCTCCAGCTCCAGCAGCTCCATCTCTTTTCTGTGAATCTGTTGTTGAGCAGGTTACCAGATAATATAACACAAGAATGTTTGAACAGGGCTACCTTTTATGAGCAACACTTAGCCACCTACCAATTTTGTGAAAAACCTTAGGACTTGTGAACTCAGGCAGTGATACAAAGTGGTCTAGATCAGGGATGTCAAGCAATGAGGCCAGAAACAACCTATTGGAAGGCTCTGGTTACAGCTGTCAGGGGGTTCAAGTCTATTCCAGGTGCAATACGGTAAGAGGCTGGGCAGACCCTGGACTGGCCAACAGTATACTGCAGGGCTTGTTTGAATTATAATCACTAAAAATACAGGTAAAGAAAATCCACATTCGTCCTGTGCCTTGTAAAGTGAAGGCTAGATGTACTGACAAAAGACTGAAAACTAACATATATATTTGTAAAACTGCACTTCTTAACACATCAGCTGTCCTTCCTCTGTTTTAGATAAACATAAATTGCGCGTTCAAGGAGGAAAAATAACTGATCAAGAATAATACTCTGGTGGTGGCTTAAAAAAAATGGGACCCAAAGAGCCTTTCCACTATAAAGGGTGTTTCGGATTTAGATTTTAATCATTGCTGTTGCTCAGCAGAGAACTTACTATTTGAACTTAGAGAAATCAAAAATCCGGGGTGGGGGGTATAAAAAATACATAATAACCATAATGTATAAAGTGGTCTGACCCTTCTGGTCTAGATACTTACAGCGTCAATATAGCCCCCAACACAAGCATATTCTCTATTACATTGTGCACCGTATATACGATATACATATATATTGTGGCGTTTTTGTCGTAAAGTCAGAGCGGACGCAAACAGAGCTGACAACAAACATGAGTCCAAGCAGAATTTATTTTACGTTGTGAGCATTATAGTCATTCAGAGGCTCGTTCAGAGATCCCGGATTCCCCTGTTAGACTTGTTTGACACGTTAGATTACGTCACTTACTAAAACTATTTATTTAGCGGTGAGATAAACAGTTACTATATTCCCACACTCACCTCCTCCAGCAGAGCCTTGTTTTCAGCGTTGGGCTCGGGGATAGCAAAGTGCTCATCCCAGCCTGTGTCAGGCAGAGCTGTGTTAGTGCTAGACATCTTATTCTGATTAAGACAGTTAAGGTAATACTTATTTCCACTACGATAGTGTCAACTCCAGCTTTTAGCTGTTTCGCTGTTGCCGTCTGTTGTCAGTCGCCCGTAGCAACCACGCATCAATATAAAGGTGTCAACGGAAGTAAATAACGCGAGACTACAGTGAAACAGCGCGCGCCTACAGAATTAAACTTGAATATATGGAATGAAGTTTGGATATGCAGAATGAAACACGAATATATAAAATGAAACTTGCATGTATAGAAAATGATCTTCTGAATATACTAAATGAAAAGTGACGTCAAATTTGTTTCCATTTTTATCACTTATCTTCCTCTTTGAGATGTGCTGCAGCTTCTGCTTGAATTGCTCTCTCAGTTGACATCTCCATCAGTGATTGATATTCTACCAGAAACATTTTGCTTATAAGCGCAAAATCTTTCTGGGAGAAACAAATATATAGATTTTTAATTTTTTTTTTTTAATGTATTGAATGTAGACAGGGTTCTGGTGTTTACCCTGTTTTCTCTTCTTTTTAGACCTTCGATATTACTTTGAAATACTACTAAGAATTCAGAGGGACTTTGTTTCCTAATTTTATACTTTAAAACTGTTCATACACTGTTATATTACTATTTAAATGTGAGTTATCAATAAGGTTGGGGGTTATAGGGAGCGAAGCAACTTTTAAAAAAAAGAACACAAAATCCAATGACCCGTTTCAACTAAGCATATTGTAGCCTACCTCTCTAATTCTCTAACTGATTAATTATTATTTTAGGAAACAGCTCTATGAGACTCAGTTTGATTTACCTAAAACCACAGGTTGATTAAGCTGCAACAACTTTTTAAACTTAAAGCTTCTCATAGTTATGGGGACATTAACCTGCCGGTCATAAAACATGGCATCACATTTCAAATTTGCTCCTTAATGTAAATATCTAAAAATCAGCCAATCGCATAGTAGCAACTCAATGCATTTTATCATGTAGACATGGTCAAGACAGCCTACTGAAGTTCAAACTAAGCATCAAAATGGGGACTAAAGTGACTCTCAATGCGACATGGCTGTTGGTGCCAGACAGGCTGGTCCGAGTATTACAGAAACTGCTGATCTACTGAGAAAATATCCAGTGAGCAGCAGTTCTCTGCCTCGTTTAAGTCAGAGGTCATGGGACAATGGCCAGATTGTTTTCAGCTGATAGAAAAGCAACAATCACTCAAATAACCCATTGTTACAACAAAGGTGTACAGAAGAGCAACTCTGAACATACAATACATCTAGCTTTAAACTACATGAACTACAGCAGCATTAGATCACACCAGGTGCCTCTCGTCAGCCAATAACAGGAAAATTTGGCTACAATTCAATGAGAAAGATTCCCTGGACTCAAACTGGTTTCATGAACACCACAATGAGTTCACTCAAATGACCTCAACTCAGTCCAGTGGAATGTGGCGGAACAGGAGATTCTCATCATGAAGCCAACAAATCTTCGTCATGCCATCATGTCAATCCTGATGAAGATCTTCGAGGAATGTTTCCAGCACCTTGTTGGATTTGTGTCACAAAAAATTAAGACATTTCTAAAGGTTAATGAGGATAATTGGCAATGAAACAAACAGAGACTGACTTTCAATGACTCATTTTCACTTTCTAAGTATAAACGCACAAAGGCTTGGCAACTTTAAAGAGACCAAACTGAAACATTTATTTTATCCTTATGTATTTGTGTTTAAACAAACAGCATTATGATTTAAAAAATTACAATCAATGTTTGATACTGACTTGTAACACAAACGTATCATAAAACAAAAATCAGGAAATGCACACTAGTATTAAAATTCAGTATTTAAAGAACAACATCTTCTTTGCAAACCCTTGTGTTTACATTACAGTTCAAGTGTGTATATCTACCTGTATCGGAGTGCAACCACATCAGGGACCCACGTGGGTTCAAATGGAGACTCCTCTCTAGTTGGCTTGAGCGCACACAAAAGCCCAATACTTTAGATAAAAGTTTCAAACTATCACGTGTTAACTAACAAACGGATATGCCTTTTGTACATACACATAATATATATAAAGTCTCTGCTGTGTAAAATATTTCAGTCCTGAGGGTTGAAAAGGCAACATAGTTCCCAGCTCAGTGTGACTCCACAGTCCTCCAGTCACTGATTTTGTAGAAACCTCTCATGGCTGTTACTTCAGTGAGAGCGGACCTTAAACTGCAGTGCTTTTGGTTCCGATGTGTGGTCGCGCAAACTCCACAAAATCGTCAATAAGGACGGGCCACGCTCCTATTGAAGAAGCAACACAGATTCAGCGATTTTGACTTTGAATAACACGTTTCAAGACATGACTGCCAACGAGAAATCTACAAACCTTCCTCGTCGTAATTCGACATGTCGTCTGTGATCATCGTGCTGAAGTCTAGTAAGAGATTCCAAGTGTCCTTAGGAATCGATCTTTTGTGGTGTTCCTGCAAAGGACGAGGAGCAAAGTTTATTTACGAGAAACGATGATACCTGCGTACTTAGCATAGCCTTGTTATGATTTAGTTATTATAAACTTACAACTAAAAATTTGTTCCACAGGTCCAGGAACTTGAATCTTCCCGGGAGAACTAAATTCCAATATGCAATTGCCATTTCTAAATCTGTAAGAAAACCAGTATTCAATCAAAAGAAATTCAACCAAGAAAACAAAACAGCCGATGAGCATTAAAAGGATTCTTACCCAAACCTTTCTGGCCAGGATTCTTTGCAAAATTAAATGTAAACTGGTAGAAGTCCTTAAATTTCCTTGAGTCCTTTAATTCTTGCTCTATCTTAGGCAGCTGAGCTTTTAGCTTCTCTATGCTGTCACACCTGCAGAAGGATAAAAAACAAAACAAAACACTGTTGCTGTCCAGTGGCTAAAAATTCAGCTCATGCAAAATGTAGCAACTGGTTTATATCTGACAAAGTCCAAGCAGACCCTGAAGCCTTTACAGTTGTCAGTGATTTTATAGCATAAAAATGGAAATTATCACAGAACTTTACTTTGGTGTCACCGTTTCCAGAAAAGTTGGGGCAGTGTGTAAAATGTAAATAAAAGCCAAATATAATAATCATCAGAATCGTTTCAGCCCCACATGTAACTGATGTACGAGGGCAATCCCAAAAGTAAGGTCTCCTATTGTTTTCGAAATACATAGGAAATACAAAAAGGAGACCTTACTTTTGGGATTGGCCTCGTAATATAAGGAGGATCGGATCAGATCAGATAAAGACTGATATTTCTTATTAATTTTGAACAACATGCTAATTTATATTTATTTATTTGTTTATTTTTAGGAATACATTAAAAAAATAATAAAAAAAGAAAAATGGGTCAGACCAGAAGAACAAAGCTGGAAAATTTTTGCAACCCCCAAAACACCACCTGGTGGAACAGCTCCCCACTAACTGGGTTAATAACTAACATGATTGTGTGCAAAAGGCTCCCATGAGCCACATTAGAGGATGCGGCAGGGATAACTTGCACATCTGTGAAGGCACCGTTAATGCTTAACGCTACGTAAAGGTTTTGGAGCAACATTTGCGGCCCATTCAGATGTACGGACATTGTATAAAGACGTGGCTAAGAATTATCAAGCACAAGGGGCGATCGTGGCTCAAGAGTTGGGAGTTCGCCTTGTAATCGGAAGGTTGCAGGTTCGAGCCCCGGCTCGGACAGTCTTGGTCGTTGTGTCCTTGGGCAAGACACTTCACCCGTTGCCTACTGGTGATGGTCAGAGGGCCCGGTGGCGCCAGTGTCCGGCAGCCTCGCCTCTGTCAGTGCGCCCCAGGGTGGCTGTGGCTACAACGTAGCTTTCCATCACCAGTGTATGAATGGGTGAATGACTGGATATGTAAAGCGCTTTGGGGTCCTTAGGGAGTAGAAAAGCGCTATATAAATACAGGCCATTTACCATTTTTTACAAGTTGTTGTGTCCAATAGACACATCCTGGACAATCGTCCATTCTGACACTAAAATCGACCAAAATTAGCAAAAATGACTCAATGCTTTATTCAGTATGACCTGAAATGCTAAATGCTAAGCCCATAAGCTTAGCAGAAACCTGTTTCCAGAAGTCCAAGTGGAAAGCCGTTTTCCCACATGGGACCAGAACTTCTCTTGTAACCACCTCTATTGCCTCCTAGAGGCCATTAAAAAGAATGCAGGTTTTTCAGACCGGAAAACCACAACCATTTTTATACTATGTTCAGATGACAACTTTTACAGAAAAGGGATTTTTTTTTTTTCACTTTAAGAATGTCTTTTCTTTTTTTTTTCTTTTTTTTTTTGGCCTGTCCCGTTTGGCTCTTTTGCCATCAGAATTATTGTCTAAAGGCGAAGAAAGATGCCCAACGGATTTACTTTACCAAATGGACCATCCCAGCCTTGCCGTAATGGTCTATTTGATTCACCTTTTATTGTTTATTTTATTTTCACTTGCTAAATACAGGACAGACTTGACTGGGGGAAAGAAAGGGGAGAAAGAAAGACGGAAAGAAAAACAGCGGAGAAGAGGGACGGGGATAAAGGGCAAAAAAACAACAGAATAAGCAGACAAAAAATACATATATCAATCACCTGGATCACCTGTTGAGAAAGAAAAAAGAAAACAAGCAGAAGAAAACGAGAGCAATAGAATAAACAACATCACGATGATATATGGGAATATAACAGTAAATACTAAATATTAAACATTATTGTGCAGCACGTAAGATCGACAGCGCACAGTGTGCTTTGAGGTAGGAGCCAAAAAGGGTGTAGTTTGTGTGTGTGATCACCCGTGTGTACACCTGTGAGCATGGACGCGCTTGTTTTTAAAAGGTTCCTTCATGTAATGATCTGTTAGAGGGTGTGGAGGGCCACAGCACCGTCCTCCAGGGCATGAAGCAGGTATGGAGGAGATCAAAACTCCAGACATCCAGAGGCCCCCAGAACACAAGAGACCAAGGAAGACCAACAGAGGGGCAGCCGCGCCACTATCCCAGAAAGAGCTGAGGAGAGTCCCAGATGAGGGGTCACTCAGCAGCCGTGGAGCAGAAGCCAGGGGGGGTTGCAGTGTCGTGCCCGTGAGCTCCGCTGGCAGCCAGCTGTGCCAGAGTGACCGAGCCCCAGGCCGAGAGGCCGAGGGCACCCCACCCCTGAAGTGGCCCGAGCGAGCCCCAGGCTCCGATAAGCAGCCACCAAGGAGTGAGCCGGTGTGTACCTGGACGCCCATCCCCGGACACAAAGAACCACCAACGCACCGATGTCTGAGGGCGTCCGCCACCGGCAGGGAAAGTGGTGGGGGAGATAGGCCTCCAAACCTTGGAGGGCCTGAGATGTCCCCAGAGAGGTGGCGTCTGATACCCAACCTGACATATAGACACAGACATACAGGCGCACACACAGATACAAACATCCATTCCCACCCTCATGCTCTCATATGCAATTATTCAACACTCAACCAACGTGGAGACAGACATAAAGAGACACTGTACACACAATCACTCTGCCCAAGCGTACTCTAAGAACCGGGTCTAGGTACCCTTGCCCCTGGAGGGGGAAACTGCACCCAGACCCAGGTGGTGTTACCCTTTTCCCTGCGGTGGGGAGAAGCAGACCGCCCCGACTCCGCAGCAGCAGGGAGGCCCCACATTCCAGACCCCAGTCGGACGGCCAACTCCTCCTCCTAGCCCCCCCGCTCCAGCAGGCCGCAGAGAACGGGGGTGTGAGAAGACTCCAAACCTCCCTCCACCTGCTCATATGTAGTGTTGATGCATGTGTGTTCTAAGGTGCATTTAAAACCCAGGAGGGCATGGAGCTACCTGCCAGAGAGCAGCAGGTAAGCGCATAGCCCCTCCTGCTAGCCCTCAATGTCTACGTGTATTTAAAATTTAGAGGTGGGCAACGACGCCAGGGGTGAGGTGTACACCCTGATGGTAATTTGGAGTCCGTGTAGCGTGCCCACCCCCAAGATCCTATATGTATGTGTAATGAGAGTGTGAGTAATGTGAATGTCTAAGTTGTGAGATAAAATTGAGGCACAGGCAGCCAGAAGGGGACAGAGGGGGGGGATGCCTCCCCTGCACCCTGGTGACACACCCCTACCCCAAGGCCCTGCATGTGTGGGTGATTGTGGTGGAGCGGGAAGAGGGAGGCAGCTGGAGATGGGGAGGGAAGGAAGGGAGGGGCAAGTGACCCCTCCCTTCCCCCTGACCCCAGTAGGCACCCCATACTCTGCAACCCGCCAGGGAAAGGGGGCCCAGGCCCATCCGGACCGGGGCCCAGTGCAGCAGCGCCGCCCGGCCCCACAGAGCCCGGGACAGCCCACCCGACCCCACCACAGAAAAAACTGCACCCACCCCATCATCCACTCATCTTCCAGACTACACAAGACAATAGACGCCCAGGCTGAGATCTTCCTCCACCTCTCCTGTATCTCCCCCTCCTGCAGAGAGAGTTCCTGAAGAGAGGAAAGCTCCTGCAAGATGTGACAGCCTCCCCCACCAGTTGAAGAGCCCCCCAGGTGGCTCGATGCACTGGCGGCACCCTGCGCCAGGGCTGGGCCCCATACACCCACCCTCCCACCCACAACCCCGGCAACACACCAACCAGGACCCAAGCCCCGAGGCCCGGCCAGGGCCCCAGCCCAGAGACGGAGCGCCCCCAGAACCTCACACCCGTCCCAGATCCACCCAGGGGCAACCAGGCTACCAGGTCAGTAACCCACATCCGTCAGCACAGACCCTCCCCTAGCCCCGCTGCACGCAGCCACAAGGAAACCGTCACCTAAGAGCCCTTAATTGGCCATGACCGCTACCCCGGGTTGAGCCCCCCAAGGAAGATGCTAACCCCCCGACGCCCTAAGCCTGTCCCTACCCCCACACCAATCACAACAGTGAAGGTGGGACCAAACTATGACCCCCCCACCCCCACTAGGTGATGGAGCTGATCAAAGGAGCCCAGAGCAATTGATCTGATGTGGTGGCAGAGGCTGTATCAAGACTAATGTAATCTAATAGATAATTTCTATATTGGTTAGAATTAAGATTATTTTTATTTTTCCAGTTCATGAGGACTGTTTTCTTGGCAGTGAAAACCATATGCACCCTGCACCCTGGTGACACACCCCTACCCCAAGGCCCTGCATGTGTGGGTGATTGTGGTGGAGCGGGAAGAGGGAGGCAGCTGGAGATGGGGAGGGAAGGAAGGGAGGGGCAAGTGGAAACCATATGGGCTATATTCTTTTCTGAAGTGACATTATCTAAGCTGCCCAACAAACACACTAAAGGGGAAGTTGGAATGTTACATTTCAGACACTTCGATAAGTCTTCACATATCTCGCGCCAAAACTTCTGAACTGGTGGACAGAACCAAAGAGCGTGGATATAATTGTCCGGTGAATTGGTTTGGCAGTGTGAGCAGTTGTTGGTAGACGTAAAGCCCATCTTGAACATCCGATGACCTGTATAGTGCACTCTATGTAGTATTTTGTATTGAATTAATTGAAGACTGGGATTTCTAATTAGATGAAAGGTTTTTAAGCAAATCTGAGACCAGAAGTTTTGGTCTAAGTTAACTGATAAATCCGCTTCTCATTTTGCAATAGGAAGTGATATTGATTCATCTGTTTTAGAAAGCATTCTGTATATTTTGGATAATAATTTGGGGGTTTTAAGAGTAAGAAATTGAACCACACTTGGTGGTGTTTGTAGTTCAACTTGACCCGGTTTAAATTTCTTTTTTACTATGGATTTAATTTGTTGATATTCTAAAAATCTTTTCTTGTTGATCCCATATTGTGTAACTAGTCTGTCAAATGAAATAAATTCTGTTCCTTCTAGTATATGTTCTAAATATTTGATTCCTTTACCACTCCAATCTGAAAAGTTTATCATATTATTGTTTTGTAATATGTCAGGGTTGTTCCAGATAGGTGTACATTTGCATGGGATTAATGAAGACTCTGTCAATTTCAGAAACTCCCACCATGCTGTCAGAGAAGAGCTGATGTTGATGCTTTTGAAGCATTCATGTCGTTGGATGTTTGAGCTGATAAATGGTAGATCTGAAATCTCTAGATTATTGCAAAGTGCTTGTTCTACATCTAGCCAAGGTTCATCTAAGAGGGTATGTTTTAGCCATCCTGAGATAAACTGAAGCCTGTTGGCTAAGAAGTAGTGCTGAAAGTTAGGTAGTTCTAATCCTCCTTTATCCTTGGTCTTTTGTAGTGTTTTTAAGCTTATACGTGGGGGCTTATTTTTCCAAAGGAATTTGGACATATATGAATCTAGAGATCTGAACCAATCTTGCGGCGGTTTAGTTGGGATCATTGAGAATAAACACTTTAAGAATGTCAACCGACATTCAGCACGTACTGCATTAGCATGAGGCAAGAGCTGAAGAGCACTAACGGTGACATAAAAAGAGGCGATGCAACACAGTGGGAATTATGCCTTTGTGCCAAAATTTTTGATATGTGATGCTGATATCAAATTTGATATTTAAAAAAAAAAAAAAAAAATTAAATTTGTTACTACTCAACCTCTAGTGTGATGTCTTTTTCCTATTTTTTTAGGAAATACAGCATTTAAAAGCTTTGCCAATCTAAATTCTGTTTTTATTTACATTTACTGTGCTCAAACAATTTGGGAAATATGACTGTATCTTTACAGAAACTACATTAAATTACAAAAACCATTACTAAAGAAACCAATCCAAATAAAATCACAAAATAAGCATTTTTAAATGAATACGTGCATTTGCACAACAATCCACCCTATCAATCTGACTTAAAGTTACGCCAGTGTTTCAATGACTGTTGCCTCCTTTACAGAACACATAGGAACACAGTTTGCCCCCTCTTCTTTTACCATCTGAAAATGTTTTTCTCACCCCTGTTCTGTCATGCCTTCCATGAACTCCTGTTTCGAGAACTCGCACTGCGTTGCTGCCCTGAACTTCCAGGCGATGAGGAGGACGCTTATACTGGCAGGGTCCAAACCCAAGTCGTCACAGAATTGCTGGATCCCATCGATGCCTATTTTGTTGTCGTCATGAGGATCTAAGAACAAGAAAAATTAATTAACTGATTAACCTTTCAGAGTATTAATTTCAGTTCGTTAATATTGTAATGTGTAATATAATCCTGTGCTGTGTATACAATTTCTAACCAATGGAAACATTATAGCGGTGCTTTTTTTTATACCTCTGTATCTGTTGTACAGCTGCTCAAGCTTCTTCTTGTCTAAGGCCCCCTTTAGATTTGAAATGTAGAGCTCTGGACTTTGGAAAAACTTATCTGTGGCAACATCTAGCTTCCAGTCATTCTGTGCCAGGCAGGTCACTGCAGTCTTCTCACTGGATTGTGTAAAAATCATGAACTGGCGAACTTTATCCTTCTGCGAGGACTTCAGCTTGTTCTGCACAGACACAACACACAGGGCACATACTCAAATATCACACAATACACAAATAGCTGGAGATATGAGGCAGCAACAACAATATGGAGTAAACTTTTTGCGTATTAATTCCCTGTGCGACTTGCACAGAATGGGAGATTACAATAACACTGCAAGACGTACCATCTGAATTTTCACACAATAACCTAGGGCTGCTCAATTAATCACATTTTAATCTCAATCACAATTTTAGCCTCCCACAATTAAATGAATGTGACTGTGCAATAACTGAAATGTGTGCTCCACCAACAAGCAAGCAAATCAAATGCTCACTAAATCCGCACCTGACCGCATGTCTGTGTGTCTCAATTATAACTCTTACCTTTGAGCCTAGTGAGCCTATATAGTCTGCACATCCATGCAGCTCACAAAGACACGCTGACATCAACAGCCAATCAAGATTCTATTTGGCCAAATATGTGTGTCCACTAAACATAGTGAGTAATAAAGGGTAAACATACAGGACAAACAAAAGATTTGTTATCTCCTCGAGCAATTACTTTCCTAAAGTGGCAATGCTGCTAGAGATAAGATCTCACATCTGAGGAGTTTTATTCACATCCATCATGCAGGTACACTGAATGGAGTGAGAAACTTTATATTTTGCTTATAGGCAATGCAAATAGGCCAGGTGAATAAAGACCTGATGTCTCTGCAAAGATTAATTTATAAAGTTGAATTAACAGGGATGTAGCACAATGCAAATGTAAAAGAAGTGCACTGCTGATTTAACTTTGTGTTAAGTTTTGGTACAGCGTTTTTGTTCTTTCTCTGAGGCGCACTAAATTCAGGTGACTAAGGAGGACCTAATTTATTTTGATACAAAAGTTGTGTCCACGCGAAGATATGAAGGCGGTGTCTGTATGTGGCACTGCAATAAAAACAATTCTGTAATTGAAAAAATGATAAATAATCGTTATCTCAGTACTGAACGAAATAATCGTGCCGCTCTTCAATAACCACAAAGGGAAGGCTAGCTGTTAGCTACAGTGAACTCTGGCGAAACACATCTAAATCACAGTAAGAGGGAACTAGCAGCGACATGCTATGCTGATTGGAGTCACCGACTTCCAGAGTACTGACTGGCGGTTTCTTAGTCTTAATATCAGTACTACTGATAAAGTTACGCATTCCACACGATAACGATCTAAAAGTTGTGTCATTTTGTGTGTTTAAATGATAGCAATCGTAGTTAGCTCACTGTGCTTGTTGGTTAGCCCCACTGTGAGCTACTTAGCTAACGCTAAAGGAGAGGGGGCTGTTTGTTTTCATTATTTCAGGCGAATTTAAGGTATTAAAAGCAGTTTTAAGACTATGATATGAATCCGAAGAGATGTGTTTTTATACGTTTATGCGAATGGCTACATGTTATATTTGCCACTTCAAACAAGAATAAAAAAAAAAGAGTAATTTCGTACCATGTTTGTCACTGCCGGGCTACTCTTCCTCCCATCCAGCTGGCTTACTGCCCGTAAAGTTTTTACAAGTCGCGTAAAAAGTTTTTCCGGTGGAATCACAGCTCTTCAAAATAAGAGCATACAATTTATAGCATATAACCTATACAACTTCCCAAATTGTTAATTATCGATTTCTTTTGTTCCTTATCAAACATACAACACATATCTAAAGAAATGTAAGCAAAACAAATTTAAAGTTCGCTCTACGTTTTGAAATAGCAACAAGTGTTTTTTTTTATTTTGAAACAAGCTATCGGAAACGACTCGACGATTCATCCAAAGAACCTCGTTCTTCAATGTCCGACATACAAACAAGTCTCTGGATGTTTACAGTTGTTCTGCGAAGATTTCAGAACAAATGGAAGTCCTACCGACACAGGTTTGTGCCTTGGGTAGTCTTCAACCTGTCTAAAAATGAGAAAACACTGCGGAATGTGACTGAGCGCTCGAAAGACAAGCTAGTCCCCGATGAGGAGGTTTCGCGGAGCCTGCTGACGCTCTTCAGAGCCCTGTTCAGGAGTCATGGGTTTCATCAGAGGCAGTTCCAGACTCCGTTTATGCCGCAGCTAACAAGTGAAGCAGAGCAGGTTGGAGGAGATCCGGTGTGCGGACAGGATGCCATGTTACAGACACTGGGATTCTGCATTGAGCGGAAACCTAGCACTTTACCATTCGCAGGAAGCGGAGTCTTTGTCACCAAGGGATTTGTACCCAAAGGAGCAACAGTTGCAATGTATCCCGGCACTGTTTACCAACCCTATGAGCCCATTCTCCTTCAGTCTATCAGAAACCCCTTTGTATTCAGATGCATTGATGGCATCCTGGTTGATGGAAATGACAAAGGCATCTCTAGGATGGTGTTCAAGTCGTGCAGTGGAAGAGACAGAATAGGTCCTTTCTTGACCAGCGACACAAGCTGGCTGACAGACACTCCCCAAAACCCCCTGGCTGTGGGTCAGTATGTGAACAACTGCTCTGACGAGAGGCCTGCCAACGTGTGCTACCAGGAGTACGACGTGCCAGACAAGTTTCCCATTGAGCTCCACCAGTATCTCCCTAACGTCAACTACAGCCAGGGTACACAGAGGCGTCTGCGGTGTGTTGTGCTAGTGTCTCTCAGGGACATTTCAGCAGGGGAGGAACTCTTCTCTAACTACTACACCATTGTGCATTAATATAGTTTCCGAAAGCCTGCATTGGTGACATTCAAACATATCTCCACTTTATTTAATTAAAGGAAAAAAAAAAGGAAAAATCAAACCGCTCCCTTTGGAAAAAAGGCAAAGCTTTTTTTTGTTGTACGATGTATTGTGTTGTTGGCTGTTTTAACTGAGCAACTGTGGATGAATAAAGTATTTGTAATCTTATTTGATGTGTGTACCACAACCTTTTCATGGTTGTTAAGACAGTAATTTCATTTGATATTAAGTATATGAATTATGGTAGCCTACTTACTCATGGTTTTTGTAGTTATAGCAGAAAAGAAAGAATGAAGTGTCCCTCTTATTGGCCGAGGCAAAAATCATCACAAGGTCATGTTTAAGAGTGGTGCGCTGATACTGCTGGATGGTCCATAGAGTTGCTCAAATGTTTTAGCTGAAAGCTTTAACTGTTAACTGTCCATGGAGTTTAAATAATTAAAATATTTCCTATTGAAATGCACTGAAATAGAGCATAGAGATAACAGAACTACTTGTGCAATCCAATTTCAATTCAGTTTTATTTACATAGTGCTAAATCCCAAAAACAGTAAGGTTAAAACTCTACAGTCATAGAGAGAAAATCCCAACAATCACAGAAGAGGGGGGCTGAAAGCTGAAGGCTCTGCCTCCTATTCTACTTTTAAATATTCTAGGAACCACAAGACTGAGAGCAAAGTGCTCTGTTAGGGTGATATGAGGTCTTTAAGATAAGATTGGACCTGATTATTCAATATCTTGTATGTGAGGAGAGGGATATTAAGTGTGAGTCTACATTTAACAGGTAGCCAAAGCTAATATGGGAGAAATATGCTCTTTCTTTTTTGTATCAATACAAACACGACTACCTGAGATCAGAGAAAAGCTGCCCATTAAAACAGCTTTGCTGTAGGGGAAGGCTTAAATATACAGAATCTAGATTTGTTTTTTAAAGTAAACAGGGATATTATATCCAGTCACATGAGTGTGCTTCATAATTGATTATTATTGTGATGCTTCTCTCATACTTAGAGAATAATCTTCTGAATATGTATAATAATAATCTCATAATAATCTAGTTAACTCTGCTCTGGTCTAAACCAGAGTAGAGTCCAAAGTCTTCCAAGTAAATCAGGAACTTCTCCAAGAAGGTGAAACTGGTAAAGTAGAGAGATGACACAGGGAGAAATGCGTTGTGTTAGCTCAGCTAAACTGGGTACTTTATCAAAGTCCTGAGAAGCAAATCTCACCACTCTGACTCAGTGGATACTAACTTAAGCATTATCTAACTTAACTTTCATCTCAAAGGTCACCAGGAGATAAAAATTGCATGTATGGAATCTCCAGTCAAATCTGATTTTTTTTTAAATTAAGGTTTGTTAACTTTTACCCCCAAATAAGTACAACCATCTTTGCTGTCGCTATTCTCCAATATGCTTTTTCACAAGTCTTTAACTCTACACAAAACTGATCAGTATGGAACAGTGTGTCAAAGACACAGAAACTGCAGCATTGTCCCTTTTTGTCTCTATGCCAATTAAAAGTTGTTTAATAATCACACTGGGACAGCAAAGCCTCGGTTAGCTCTATGTGGTATTACACTTCATTTTATTTCTTGAACCCCGCCTGCATGGGCCTTACGCAAACCTTCTCTCCAAAAATGTTGCACAACCTTTTCAGAGCGAGTTTTGACCTATTAGAGACACGGTAGTGAGCCCGAGCACCCACTATTACTGCAATATCCTTCCGCCGAGGAATATAGTCTGGAACAATTTTAATGTTTTATTGTTTATCTAAAGACACATTTGAACACAACAAGTACTGTGTTAAATAAAAGGTGATTCAAACATTAAGTCAGTCAACTAATACTTTATTATCAGTCAAACTGGGTACTGAGTTTGTCGGTGAAAATAGTCCGGCTCCATAAATGCAGTTGTATTCTCGAGCAGCGATCTTTCCACTCGCATGCTGAAGTTGGGAACGGATCATGTCTAGCGATTCTGCTGATTACAACAGGTAACAGGAGACATTTGGTCGTGTTTTTTCAAAACGACACTGGATAGTTATCTGCGCTTAACCTTGCGAAAGTAGTTTGCAGTTGGTGTTATACAAACTTAGTTATTAAGTAGTTAACTAGGCCCTAACCGCTGTTGAGGTGATCTGTTGCTAACTGTTAGCTATGTGACGCTAGCCGCTCCGTTACACACCGTAGTTCCAAACTGCTGTTAAAAGCATTCTGGTTTAAATGTTTAATATTTGGCCATGTCTAACGTAAAGCACGCCGGGACTTTGTAGTGATAAGTAAAACTCATTTTTACGGTCGTAGCTGGGGATTACCCAAATTGAGAGCCGTCGGACCAGGCTGTATGTAGGCCTCAGTAGAAGGCACCGTTGGCAGTACAGGCCCAACTGGCCGACATATTGGCTAATGGTGAGCGAAGCAGAGCTCCATGTTGAGGTACATCCAGCGTGTACAGATGTAATTTTAATCTCGAGGACCACAGTGGGTGTGAGGAGCCAGCCTCAAACCTTTACAGGTTACGTAAGCGGCCATTTTATTAAGGACTTGCAGTTGAGCCCGGCTCGTGCAATTTGACACGTGCGCTCAGTGAACCTCCAGACTGTGAAACTACATCCCCGGGGCGTTACCCAGACTACGATTGACTATCTCACTACATATCTAACGTAATTTCTGTGTTTTAGTTTCTCACCGTGAGCGCGAAATAGGCGGTCTTATTGTTGGAGATGAGTGGGCAGCATACCTTCATATTAAGTGACGCCTCGAAGAAACTATCGCTGTAGCATGCGTTCAGTTTAATTTTTAAGGGCACATTTTATGTGAAAATTGAAGTGTCTCATTTTCAACAGCTCAAGAGATAGAGACCATGGGGGGCCAGATGGAATGGAGCCTGATGGTGTCATCGAGGTAAGTACTAAGGCGAAATATAAACTGGCGCTATATTTTTGGCTGTAAATTGATCAGTAAAGTACTAACTCATCCATGTGCTGTTTTCCCCAATTCAGAGCAACTGGAATGAGATTACGGACAACTTTGACGATATGAACCTGAAGGAGACTCTTCTCAGGGGCATATACGCATATGGTTTTGAAAAACCATCTGCCATTCAACAGAGGGCCATCATCCCTTGCATCAAAGGTACAGATACCTTTCTTTTTAAACTCAGAATAGGATTGTAGATGTTTGAGTGAAATGATGGTCTACCATCTTTCGGGACTTACCCAAGACATGGGGATAACTTTGTTTCATGCTGATCACTCAATACTGTGAAATGGTTACTTGATGAGTTAAATCTTGCAAAGGATGACTTTTGTTGTTTAGCCTGTCTGCATGTTTCTGTTTTGAGAAACAAATATATGGACTTAAAATAATTTTTTCCCCTTACTGTCAGGCTATGATGTCATTGCTCAAGCCCAGTCTGGAACTGGCAAGACAGCCACATTTGCCATCTCTATCTTGCAGCAGTTGGATATTGAGCAGAAGGAGACTCAGGCTCTGGTTTTGGCTCCCACTAGAGAGCTGGCTCAGCAGGTATGCTGTTCCTGAGGTCACCATAAACCTCAGCAGTACCTCAGACCTAAGCAGCGTACTGAGGACACTAATTCAGATCATAAGGTACAATCTTTTAAAGATTTGTTCAAATTCCAAAAGATTTGACGAGTATCTTCAGCTAATGTAGTCTCTGTCCGTGGCTACATTGGTCTGAAAGGTGAAATGCTTTCGAATTTTTCTGTGAAAAACTGAGTGATGTGATGGCATACCATCTTTCGGGACTGACTCTTGAAATGGAGAGTTTCTTTTACTCTACTGATCACTTTAAACAGTTTTTCTGCAGTCTGGAGTTTGCAAGTCTTGCCTGGTTCTCTGTGCCACATTATCTTAAACACGTTCTTCTTTCCCTCTGTCCCATCTCCCCCTCTTAGATCCAGAAGGTAATTCTGGCTTTGGGTGACTACATGGGGGCAACCTGCCATGCCTGCATTGGAGGGACCAATCTCCGTAGTGAAATACAGAAGCTCCAGGCCGAGGCCCCTCACATAGTGGTGGGCACACCCGGACGTGTGTACGACATGCTGAACAGGAAACACCTGTGTAAGTATTACAGGTCCTGCTTACTGGAAGCTTGGGTTGGTGATATGTTTGCTAACAAACATGACATTTCTCTGCAGCTCCAAAATGGATCAAGATGTTTGTTCTGGATGAAGCCGATGAGATGTTGAGTCGCGGGTTCAAGGATCAGATCTATGAGATCTTCCAGAAACTGAGCACAAACATTCAAGTAAGAGACTGACGCACACCAGAGAACAAATAAGATGCCCTTCCGCATCAACAGAGGTCTGCTATAATTGTGTGATCCAGATTTTCTGTTTCATGCAATGATGCTAGCAGATTTTTACGTGGAAGGAGATTATTGTGCACTTGACTGAAAATGAGATGTGGTCGAACCTCTTTCTTAATGTTCGTTGGCTGCAATCTCAAGGTGAAGTGCCACAATTGGCATTGGCCTCTAATACGCTGTACCAAATTTTACGCAGATTTTTGGGAGGTGGTGGTGTAACATGTAATGCTGCTTCTTCAGGTGGTCCTGCTCTCAGCCACCATGCCAGCAGATGTGTTGGAGGTGACTAAGAAGTTCATGCGAGATCCTGTTCGCATCTTGGTGAAGAAAGAAGAGCTTACCCTTGAGGGTATCAAGCAGTTCTACATTAATGTGGAGCGAGAGGTTGGTAACATTTCTGCACATTACGGTTTTAGGATAATCCTGTACCACTGTGAATGTTTTAATTTCCCTTCTCTCTAAAGCACCCTGCTAAAACTGCAGGAGCCAAGCCTCACAGGTTTAGCTCATGTGGCCGTGTAAGCATGGGTACACCAGAGAAGGAGATCAAAGGCATGGTATTGGAAATGAGGCTAGGAGGGACCTCTTTCTTAATGTCCAGTTTCCTTTGTCTCGAGATCCTGTGTTACACAATAGCTGCTCCTTATTTAACATGGAAGTGGAGTAGATGTTAAACTACAGGATTCTGCTGTGACTTCATGTGGATGTTTTTCAGTTGGCATTGTTTTACGTCTCATAATCTCATGTTTGTTTCCAGGAGTGGAAGCTGGACACTCTCTGTGATCTGTATGAGACTCTGACCATCACACAGGCTGTGATCTTCCTCAACACCAGGAGAAAAGTCGACTGGTTGACTGAAAAGATGCATGCTAGAGACTTCACCGTCTCTGCTCTGGTACGACATGTCCTCTCCTTGCTCGAATCTTATGTTGGTGCACGCAAATGGTTTTGCTCTTCGGTATTAATCCTTTTTTTTTTTTTTCTTTTTTCTGCAGCATGGTGACATGGACCAGAAGGAGCGTGACGTGATTATGAGGGAGTTTAGGTCTGGCTCAAGCAGAGTATTGATCACTACTGATCTTCTGGTAAGTGTGAGGTGTATGAATGGTCAAATGATCATCTGTGACGTTACAACCCAAAATGTTTTTAATCCTGCAAAAGTCCTGAAATGACCAAGCAGTCGAAACTTTTGGGAGATTAGGGCTCGTTCTCCACAATGGGTTCTTTTAATGTAGGAATCTGTTACTTATTCACGAGCAACATTAACAATATGCAGAGTCTTCATCAGTCTGTCTGTTAAGGACTTGAATTGAGAATGCTCTTTTCTCCCCTCCCCACACCAGGCTCGTGGAATTGATGTACAGCAGGTTTCCCTGGTCATTAACTATGACCTTCCCACAAACCGTGAGAACTACATTCATAGGTGAGTAAAGTTTCTTTGGAAGAATGTGCCGTTTTTTGCCTCTGAGTCTAACATGGTCCAACTTTCTTCCACAGAATTGGTCGCGGTGGCCGTTTTGGCAGAAAAGGAGTTGCTATCAACTTTGTGACTGAGGAGGACAAGAGGATTCTTCGGGACATCGAGACATTTTACAATACAACCGTGGAGGAGATGCCTATGAATGTGGCCGACCTGATTTGAGCCCTGAGATTTTTTCTTTTTGTTTAAACGCAGTGATAGCGATTGTCCACTTGCATTGTGCTTATTATTCGAGGGGGAAAAAAAAAACTTCTCAATGCTAAACCTTCGATCAGAATTTTGGTATGTGTTAAATGCGAGGTGACTTCTTTGGTGGTCCCTCTTGGACAGTTGTAGATTCTGACCTTGACAGTTGATTGGTTGGAGCTACAAAGCCATGGGGGCTGTAAGCATTAAGGTTCTTATCAGGTATTTCTTTCAATGTTCACTTAAGATGCGTGTATTCGATGTTCTCCACCATTTAGTAACTTACTTGTGGACTAAAAGGTATAAGTGCTGTATAAAGTCTGCAAATTATGTTATGCTAACATATGTGCGATGTATCGTGGGCCTGCTTAATAGAGGCTTTTGTCATGTTATACTGTTGGATTTACTTGCTTTTTGTTTATCTTTTGTGAATGTGTTTAATTTAAATGTACCATATATTTTTTATCCCACTTGCTATATATATATCTATCAGAATTCCTCACTGGTTGGCTATATTTTGCTGACGTGGTTTTACCCTTTACCCAGAGTATATTGCCAGTTCCCCTCCTTGACTACTTTTCAGATTTCCTCCTCCTGGATTGTATGAATGTCTTAATAAACTTAAAAGTTGCTCTAAGTTAACTTATTTTAGTGTGTGGGTTTATACTGTGATTGTTATAACATTTTTAGAACACAGGGTTCAGTGCTGCAACTGACATTCATAGACATGAAGAGATGCAAGCACTCACACCAATATGTATGCAGTACAGAACTTATGTAACAATTCCACTTAGTGGTATTCCTGCAGCAAGATGAGCTCAACTTTAGCAGCACAGTACTCCAGTATTTTAAACTTAAAATTAGTAAACATATTGAAAGATCTGTGAAACTCTAGATCAGGGGGGTCAAACTCCAGTCCTTGAGGTCCAGTGTCCTGAAACTTTTCCACGTATCCCTGCTGCAACACATCTGAATAACGTTAGGTTATTAGCAAAACTATAGAACTAGAGTGCATGCTGAGGTGGCAACCCCTAACCCTACTCAAGTAATTTTAAATGTAAGTGTTTGGAGAATTGTACATCGAAAAGCACCTTTATTGCACCATTCACTCGAGCTGCTGTAACATAATTCAAGCGGCTCAGAATGCAGTCGAGTTGTAGAGTCTTGCTAATGACCTAATTTTATTCAGGTGTGTTGCATCAGGGACACATGGAAAAGTTTCAGGACACTAGACTTCAAGGACTGGAGTTTGACACATGTGCTCTAGATCAGTGGTTCTCAAACTTTTCACAATAAGTACCACCTCATAAAATATATGGCTCTTAAAGTACCACCCTTATGACCAACATTAAAGTACAGTAGTATACGCCTGTTTACACAAGACAATTTGATTTCTTATATGAATTTTATTTATTTTAACTGTCAAACAGGATGTGACAAGTGATCACAACATTATAAAAATTAAAAAATGTTTGGAGCATTCCTGTGTACCACTAGAGGGAGCCCATGTACCACCAGAGGTACACGTATCACAGTTTGAGAACCTGAAAGTGTTGAAATGAACCCCAAATACAAGGAAACCATTCCATTTAAATCTTGGTCAGATTCTTTTTTAACTCCTGAGAAATGCATGACAAAGTGATCTTATTTTCCACTGTATGCGATTAGTGGATATGTAACAACTTGTATTGTTATTTAGTTTTTAAGTGTTTATATTTGCCCACACTCTAATATGTAAGATATCTCAAAGCTGCACTATTATAAATAAACACTAAGTGGCACTGTTCATAAGACCTGTGACCTGACATGGAAAAAAAGGACTGGGGTTAAAAATCCAGTTAAGGCAGCAGAGGACACAGATGTACACGAGCTGCGACAGCATCTTTGTCTTCATTACTTCATGTCGTTTGTCCAATTCCAGCCAAGCCATGGATGTGTCCGTTTTGCATATAGCATTACGCTGATAGGTTTTTTGGGAAATTACTCCATTTCTTCTCCCCATTTTGCCTTTGTACACCACCACAGTGATTTTTGGACCAAACAATCAAGACGTGGTTGAAGTGCAAACTACGCTTTAATTGAAGGGGTTTAACAAAAGTATTGCACTAACTTTTTAGGAATTACAAATATGTTTAGATACAGTGTCTTTATTAAACAAACAAACATAAGTATTAGGATTGCTTTTAGGAACTTTGTTTTTGCAGTCAATGACTGCCTGAAGTCTAGAAGCCATGGACATCACCAAATGTCGTGTTTCCTCCCTTGAGATGTTGTGTCAGGCCATCACTGCAGCCACTGGGTTTCTCTGCCTTTAGTTTAGACTTCAGGAGCTGAAATCATGCTCTGTTGGGTCTAGGGTTGATTTACCCATTTATCCATCTGCACTGTGAAACACTGTGCGATCAGTTTTGCAGCATTTGTCTGCATCTGTGCAGGCTCTTTTAGATGTTTTCTGGTGAAGTCTGTCTTTCTTGTTCACAAGTGTAACCGAAGACCTCATACTTGCAGACCTTGATAACGATATGCCTGCCTCCTCGAGAGCGTGTTCGACTTAGATGTTGTGAACTTGTTTTTCTTAACCATGTATATAATTTCCACCATCCTCTTTCATTGTGTCCTCTCCTTTTTCATGGAACAATAAGGAAACAGTCAGTTGTCCAATAACTTTTAAATTTCTGAAATTGGTTGACTGCATAAAAATGGCTGTAGTCCCTAAACAGTTGATGCAATATTATTTTTAAACCCCGTCAATTAAAACTTGTAGTTATACTTCATTTTTGTGCAATGAAAGTTTGTACTTCAGTCAGCTAATGTGCAGACAGTTTATATGAAAGCTGACATAGTCATTTGCTCTTAGAGAATTAGGTCAGCAGGAAGCATCCCGACGCTCCTGATAAAAGTCCACTTATAAAAGCGTTCACTGGGAGCTTATTTCCATACCGTTCCACTGTAGTCCTTTATATTTATAAACGTACACAAGAGGACAGGCGCAGATTGCAGCAGACTGTACGGGCAGCAGAAAGGATCATCGGCGCCCCCCTGCCCTCCATCCAGGATCTGTACCTCTCAAGAACCAGGAAACGGGCAGGGAAAATCATCACAGACCCCTCACACCCTGGACACAGACTTTTTGACCTGCTGCCCTCTGGCAGACGGTACAGAAGCCTGCAGACCAGGACCACCCGACACAGGAACAGTTTCTTTCCCCTCGCCATCTCCCTCCTAAACAGTTGACCTGTCACACTGCTCACACTGCCAGACTGCAACTGCACCTTATGTACATTCTGTAGTATTCATTCCACCTCTTTTCATTTCTGTATTTTATGTATATACGTTTAGATTAGTTATTTATAGTTGGTTTACACAGCTTTGTGTATGTATGTGTATGCATGTGTAATGTATATATAGACACGTGTGTGTGTGATTTACATTGCTGTGCTTGAGAGCCACCATCTACCGGAACCAAATTCCTTGTATGTGTCTGCACATATACGTGGCCAATAAACACGATTCTGATTCTGATTCTGAAGAATATTAGAGATGCAAATATGAGAGATTCTCCCACTTCATCTGGGAGTCTGTATGGAGGAAAACACGTCGGTAATAATCTACTCTAGCATCAAATGTGTTGGTGTCACTGGAGACAGGAGGGAGAGAACCTCAGCACACATAAAGAGTACAGAAGCAACACATAACAGCAAAAACAAGCAAAAGAGCAATTTGTCATTGTATGTTTAGGCACTAGCAGCCTGTCACAAAAACACATCATTTGTTTCCATTTCTTTATTTGAATGTAGAACAAAATGTCAAAGATAACACAGTCTGACAGACACCAAATCTTTGCACCAACAAGATGATTTCCAAAAACGTTTAGTTTAAAAGAAGGCGTGTCTCAGCATGCTGTGGAAATGGGACAAGTGAACGGTATCTGAGAGTCACGTCTTTGAGAACAAATCCAGTATGTATTCATTGTCAGTATGTATGGAGGAGACCAGGAGAGAGGTACAACAGTCGGTGTCTACAAACACACGGCTCTGTCATGGTTTGGGGCTGTCAGCGGTGTTGGGCATATTGTCAAAATTTATAGAATTCTGAACTCAGAAAACAGCAAATCTGTGAAGAATTGGTCTGACAGATACCTTGCTCAAGCAGAGAAAATCATCATTGTAAAGGGTCGAACTTTGCTGTAATGTAGAGAAAAATCCTGCTAGCAGAACTGACCACAGAAATAGCAGTTTGAAACAACAATGTTGCAAATGTGGAAGCAGAAACCGCGCAAGCAGAAACTGTGGACAAAAGTTTCAGACTGTCTCAGCAATGCAAAGCCCCAACCATCCAACATCAGCATGGAGGAGGGAAAGTCACGCACCCTTGTCTAAATCATAAAGACGATTGTGGGAAAATGTTGTCACTGCTCAGTGACAAAAATAGCCTACTTATGAGCCCCTGAAACAAGACCCAGGAACTGGTTACAGGAAGAGGGTGACAGATTGTCCTGTTCTAACTGCTTTAGCAAATGCTACTGACTGGACCTCATACCACAGGCTATAGCCAGGGGAAGCTACACCACGTGTTTGGTTTTGGAACTGTATCTTACTACTGAAAAAGTTACGTCCAGATGAACAGAATCAACTTTTGGGGATTAAAAAAGTAACATCAGATTTTAAGCCACCGTTCAGTACCAGCATTCTAAAAGAGTACAAACTCTTTTTGCCTTATATACTGTATGTTTCTATATATGTTTCCATACGGCTCCATAAATTGATGGACCTATTTCACTGTTGTAGGAAAATGTAAAGAAATTATGGTTTGTTTGAGACTTCTGCACGGTACTGTAGTCTGTGACTGTGGGTTCTTTGACAAGCTGTGGGGCCGTGTGTGTGCGTGTACTTCATTTGTTGCTTAAGTTGACAGTTAAACGTCTCTGGACTCTCTGATCATGTTAAGACGGTGGACAGTGGGAGGCTCTGTAGACGGGCTGCAGACCGCTCATCCAATCCGACATTAGAAACAGTACACGTGTTTTGTGTGCCGGTAAGTGTAAGCTAGTCAGTTAAACAGGAAGAGGCTGGAGTTGATTGTTAGTCTGCCATTTGCATGCAAACCCACAGCATATGGAGCTCATAATGCAAGAGAAATAGGTCATATGTAGACCACAAAAACAAAAAATAGTCCAACGGAGACAGCAGGAACCACAGGAGCAATCAAAGCAACATGTTAGCTGCAGACACAGGTTAGAAAAACCCAAAAAATGCAAAACAGTAAACCAGAAAGTACACTTTGTAAAGACAGTGGTCTGCCATGTGGACATTGAGGTTATACCAGTTTTAATAAATGCGCCCATTAAAGCCAATCAAATGGGACCAGATTGACAAAAACTAAAATGAAAGGAATTTTCTCTATATATTATATTTTATTTTAAATTTCTAAGTAAGTAATTTCATTACTTCTTTACTCCCGAAACACGAACAGCACATTAGACATAAAAAACCCCTAAAAAGCCTCAACTTCTGGAATAACACTCTTTGATCAACCCGTAAACTATGAATTGAAGAAAAGAGTACAGAGAAGGCTGAGATCACACTGTGGAGACCATTTTCCTGCACTACAACCTGCTGTTTTCATTTCATTTATACATATTTTATCATAACACATCATATACAGATCCAATATGTGATTAAAATGAGGACATTACATGCAAATCAAATATCAAAATATCAAATAGCACTGAGCACTCCTTACCCTTTAGTCTAACCTCTCTTTCTCCATCTCTGAGGGAACTTACCTCACATGCTTTTGTCCCCCTGTGAAATACAGCAGCTGGACCTTTAGCTAGCAACACACTGCAAACACACAAACTGCACACAGATAGTTTGTGTGTTTGCTGATGTTTGTTGAGCCCATAGTAACGCTATTTTTAAAATGACCTGACACTTAAAAAAAATAAAAATGTTACTTCCTTTGTGCTTCCTCCTCTTCAGAAGCGTTAGCTAGATTCTGATCCACGACTTAGACACCTGCGCTCGCTCCAGCCCACTTTAACCCCCGAGTATAAATGTTAGAAATTATACCTCTGAGCCTAAATTAATGAGTTTGCTTTGAAAATGTAAAGAGTAGAAAGTGAGGTCATTTATGTAAACATTTAGTGAGTAAAAGGTCAGAAAAATAAATATTCACATACAGATACCTAAAAATACAGCTTAAATATGGCACTTTGTTCCTTCACACCTCTGAATTTGGGTAAATGTTGTGCAGAAGAAGAGTTGTACGACCTGCAAAATGTCCCGTTTTACATGAGCACGCACCACGCCAAGCAGAACTCCTGACTTAACAGAGAGATTTGACGCATTGTGATACCCACATCTCTAACCAAGGTCAATCCACTGATCTCCACCTGGTTGAGCACATTTGTCATTTGCTGAAAGCAGAATGATTTATGAGCAAACTGCTGCAGGCAACTTCATTTCAAATGTGCTGTCTGGGTGCACAGAGGGAATTACAAAGACTGAAATCTGTACTCTCCAAAACATTTAGAGGCGGCGGCTGTGAGGTCGTCTACTAATGGGAAGAACTGTGGTTTGATTCCTGGCTGCTCCAGTCTGCATGCCAAAGAACCCCTACTTACTCTTTGATGTCTCCACCGGAGAGTGAATGTTAAATAAAAAGCACTTAAGTAGAAAAAGGATGGAACAAAAGCGCTTGTGCAGATGAGGTATGTGTATAAAAGTGCTTTGAGAGCTCGAGTAGAAAACTGCTGTGTAACAGCCAGTCCATTCGCCTTACATATGGAAACTTTAATGTTTCTTAGCAGCTTGTGTGACGCTGCCTTGCTGGTAAGTTCAGATAATGATAAATGCTTCTGTGCCGTTGCTGGATGCTTAAATGTTCAAAAGTTAGGTCGTCAGGTGAAAAAAGCACTACATATCGACCCGTGCATTAACTCTTTATTTCCAAGTAAACCATAATAAAAGGCAGAAAAATAAAACAGCGTTTCTGATCAAATCACGGATCAATGCCCACGTCATGCCAGCCGGTGGTTTGGTGAGAGTTTAAAGAGTGAAGCAGAAGGAAGCAAATCCCTTGTTTTTAGTTTTTAGTTTAGAAAACACCGTTTCACCCCAGACAAGTCGGGTAACCCGACGGAGTGAACAATCAAAGATCTAGACACAAGGGAACTACGCAGAATCCCCTCCACAGCTCTTGAACCTTGAAGTCATTAGCCTTTTGTCGGCTTCCTGATTGTGTTTTCATGACCTGCTTTGTGTGAGCAGTTTCTGAACAGAGGGGCCGGGTCTTATTCTAGGCTGCACATATTTATAGTATTTTTTTAATTAGCTGTATTTAACCTACTATTGTCTCCCAGGGTTGCTCAGGTGTGCTAATCAGCACAGTCAGTGCCTATTTTTAGGAACTGTCCTCTGTCAACACAATTATTTTCCAAAAGTCGCCTCTTGGGACCTGACAATAGCGTCTGATGACTAAAGTCAACAGTTAACTCCTCGCGGGACAATTCTCAGAAATGATGACTTGAGTTAAGCCGAGAGCCTGTCTGAGTGGTGTCCCAGAAACGATGTGGGCTTCATAGATAATTGGCAAACCTTCTGGAGGAAACCTGGTCTTGTTAGGAGAGACGGCATCCATCCCACTTTGGATGGAGCAGCTCTCATTTCTAGAAATATGGACCAATTTATTAAACCCCCCCAAAATATGACTATCCAGAGTTGGGACCAGGAAGCAGAGTTGCAGTCTTACACGCCTCTTTGCAGCTTCTCTCCTCCTGCTACCCCCCCCAAAAACCCGTCTCCATTGAGACTGTGTCAACTCCCAAACAGACAAAAAACAAACTAAAAACCAGCAATAAACAACTTAAACATAAAAAATCACAAAGAAAGAACAATACAGTATCCACATCTGAACCAAAGAGTAAAACAGTGAAATGTGGATTATTAAATATTAGGTCTCTCTCCTCCAAGTCTCTGTTAGTACATGACTTAATAATTGATCAACAAATCGATTTACTCTGCCTTACAGAAACCTGGTTGCAGCCGGATGATTATGTTAGTTTAAATGAATCAACACCCCCGAGTCATTCTAACTACCAGAAATCTCGAAGCACAGGCCGAGGGGGCGGTGTGGCAGCAATTTTTCACACCAGCCTATTAATCAACCAAAGACCAAGACAGACTTTTAATTCATTTGAAAGCCTGATGCTTAGCCTCGTCCACCCCAGCTGTAAAACTCAGAAACCAGTCTTACTTGTTATCATCTATCGTCCACCTGGGCCTTACACAGAGTTTCTCTCTGATTTCTCAGACTTTTTATCTGATTTAGTGCTCAGCTCAGATAAAATAATTATTGTGGGTGATATTAACATCTATGTAGATGCTAAAAATGACAGCCTCAACATGGCATTTAATCTGTTATTAGACTCAATTGGCTTCTCTCAAAATGTAAAAGAACCCACCCACCACTTTAATCACACTCTAGATCTTGTTTTAACATACGGCATAGAAACTGAACATTTAACAGTGTTTCCTGAAAACCCTCTGCTGTCTGATCATTTCCTGATAACATTTACATTTACAATAATTGATTACACAGCAGTGGAGAGTAGACTTTATCAAAGTAGATGTCTTTCTGAAAGTGCTGTAACTAAGTTTAAGAATATAATCCACCCACTGTTATCATCTTCAATGCCCTGTACCAACATAGAGCAGAGCAGCTATCTGAACGCTACTCCAACAGAGGTCGATTATCTTGTTAATAATTTTACCTCCTCACTACGTACGACTCTGGATACTGTAGCTCCTGTGAAAAGTAAGGGCTCAAATCCGAAGTACCTGACTCCGTGGTATAATTCTCAAACACGTAGCCTAAAGCAGATAACTCGTAAGCTGGAGAGGAAATGGCGTGTCACAAATTTAGAGGATCATCATTTAGCCTGGAGAAATAGTTTGCTGCTTTATAAGAAAGCCCTCTGCAAAGCCAGAACATCTTACTATTCGTCACTGATTGAAGAAAATAAGAACAACCCCAGGTTTCTCTTCAGCACTGTAGCCAGGCTGACAAAAAGTCAGAGCTCTACTGAGCCAACAATCCCTTTAACGTTAACTAGTAATGACTTCATGAACTTCTTCACAAATAAAATTCTTATCATTAGAGAAAAAATTACCAATAATCATCCCACAGATGTAATATTATGTACAGCTACTTTTAGTACCATCGATGTTAAGTTAGACTCTTTTTCTCCAATTGATCTTTCTGAGTTAACTTCAATAATTAATTCCTCCAAACCATCAGCGTGTCTTTTAGACCCCATTCCCACAAAACTGCTCAAAGAAGTCCTGCCATTAATTAATTCTTCGATCTTAAATATGATCAACCTCTCTCTAATAATCGGCTATGTACCACAGGCCTTCAAGCTGGCTGTAGTTAAACCTTTACTTAAAAAGCCATCTCTAGACCCAGCAGTCTTAGCTAATTATAGGCCAATCTCCAACCTTCCTTTCATATCAAACATCCTTGAAAGAGTAGTTGTCAAACAGCTAAGATCTTCTTATGGCCTCTGACAGTGGACTCATCTCTGTGCTTGTCCTGCTAGACCTCAGTGCAGTGTTCGATACTGTTGACCATAATATCCTATTAGAGCGATTAGAACATGCTGTAGGTATTACAGGTACTGTGCTGCAGTGGTTTGTATCATATCTATCTAATAGACTCCAATTTGTTCAAGTAAATGGAGAGTCCTCTTCACCCACTAAGGTCAATTATGGAGTTCCACAGGGTTCAGTGCTAGGACCAATTCTGTTTACATTATACATGCTTCCCTTAGGCAGCATCATTAGAAGACATAGCATAAATTTTCACTGCTATGCAGATGACACCCAGCTCTACCTATCCATGAAGCCAGGTAACACACACCAATTAGTTAAACTGCAGGAATGCCTTAAAGACATAAAGACCTGGATGGCCGCTAACTTTCTGCTACTTAATTCAGATAAAACTGAGGTTATTGTACTCGGCCCTGAAAATCTTAGAAATATGGTATCTAAGCAGATTCTTACTCTGGATGGCATTACCTTGGCCTCCAGTAACGCTGTGAGGAACCTTGGAGTCATTTTTGACCAGGACATGTCCTTCAATGCACATATTAAACAAATATGTAAGACTGCTTCCTTCCGTTTGCGCAACATCTCTAAAATTAGAAATATCCTGTCTCAGAGTGACGCTGAAAAACTAGTTCATGCATTTATTACTTCCAGGCTGGACTACTGTAATTCATTATTATCAGGATGTCCTAAAAACTCGCTGAAAAGTCTTCAGCTAATCCAAAATGCTGCAGCAAGAGTCCTGACAGGGACTAGAAAGAGAGAGCATATTTCTCCTGTTTTGGCTTCCCTTCATTGGCTTCCTGTTAAATCCAGAATTGAATTCAAAATCCTGCTCCTCACATACAAGGTCTTAAATAATCAGGCCCCATCTTATCTTAATGACCTTGTGGTACCATATCACCCTATTAGAGCACTTCGCTCTCACACTGCAGGGCTACTTGTTGTTCCTAGAGTATTTAAAAGTAGAATGGGAGGCAGAGCCTTCAGTTTTCAGGTCCCTCTTCTGTGGAACGAGCTTCCAGTTTGGATTCGGGAGACAGACACTATCTGGACTTTTAAGATTAGGCTTCAAACTTTCCTTTTTGCTAAAGCATATAGTTAGGGCTGGACCAGGTGACCCTGAATCCTCCCTTAGTTATGCTGGAATAGACGTAGGCTGCCGGAGATTCCCATGATGCATTGAGTTTTTCCTTTAGAGTCACCTTTCTCACTCACTATGTGTTAATAGACCTCTCTGCATCGAATCATATCTGTTATTAATCTCTGTCTCTCTTCCACAGCATGTCTTTATCCTGTTTTCCTTCTCTCACCCCAACCGGTCGCAGCAGATGGCCCCGCCCCTCCCTGAGCCTGGTTCTGCCGGAGGTTTCTTCCTGTTAAAAGGGAGTTTTTCCTTCCCACTGTCGCCAAAGTGCTTGCTCATAGGGGGTCATATGATTGTTGGGTTTTTCTCTGTATGTATTATTGTGCAATCTACTGTACAATAAAAAGCGCCTTGAGGCGACTTCTGTTGTGATTTGGCGCTATATAAATAAAATTGAATTGAATTGAACAAACCGACTTCTGCTTACAGTCAAAGTAAACAGCTCCACACTTTATGTGACATTTCCCACTTTACTAAATTGAATTTGAGCAGCAACTGCATATTTACAGCTTGAACTGGACACATTAGTCTTTTTTTTTCCTAAACTCAATTACTGCCAAACAGATGCAGACAGCTGGGACTGTTTTCTGGACCCATCCTAAATCCTGCTCTCCCTTTACAAGTTGCCTCGGAAACGGAACATCTGTTTCCAGAACGGTTAATCCAGGCCATGTCGCATTTCAGGAACGAGGTGCCATAAATATGTATGCAAACAGTTTGCAGTGAGGCCAAGCAAAGGAAGCAGAGGGTGACATTTTCATCACCTGTGCTGACTGCGTAATATCAAGTCAGATCCAGAAACTCACACAAGAGAGAGCCTAGCATTTTGCTTTCTAAGTTTAAACAAAATAAAACTTCAATATCGAAGGGAGGTTTTTAAAATAATTTTTTATTCAAAATCAGCTGCAGGAAAGAAGAAATGGAAACAATTTAGCAATTTTAAACAAGAGGGGAGCATGGAGCAACAGCCTTCCAGTCCGATGTGTGTAGTAGCTCCTTTGGTTTGTTTCTAGCTAAAAACTTTAAGGTTTGGCCCCACCCACCCACCCACCCACCCACACACCCACACACCCACCCACACACCCACCCACACACCCACACACACACACACACACACACACACACACACACACACACACACACACACACACACACACACACACACACACACACACACACACACACACACACACACACACACACGAGACTGCAAATAGTTGAGGCAAAGCGTATACTAACGGTGGCGTATGCATTTCAATTGGTTAAAACATAAGCCCTGCTTTCATTAAATGAAAGGTTAAAAATATTTGAGCCTCAGTCCCGTTGATCTGACTCTGTCAGACGGACGCCTGTTTGGAGAGCTTTTTTGCTTTAACACAGGAAAAACACAAGTTTCGACATCACACTTGCTGTGTGGTTCAGTCTGAATGCAACATGTTCTGCATTGTGGTTGACTGTTTCCCCACTACAACTGATGGCAGTTAAAGTAAATCACCGCCCGCAGATACTATGGCCTCTATAGGCAGCTGTAGGTTTTGATGAGAATAAACCACTTCAACTAAAAATAAAATGTTTTAAAAAAAATGTTTAAATAATAATAATAATAATAATAATAACAAAAAATTAAAATCACATATACTTTTTACATAAAGAGAGTGAGAGTTTAACAATTAATTGAAGTTTCACTTTGTGTTTCACACAAGCAGAAACCCGACAGGAGAGTAATAGTAAAATATGCTCTGGAGATGTTTATGAGCAAAGGTGATCTTTAGACAGATTCATATTACCTTTTTAGTCATATGCGGTCAAAGTGCAAAAGTCTGCTGCTGGTGAGATTTTCCATTACCTCTGAAGAGTTAGTTTAATGTTTTTAGGTAACTCGTTTCTTACATGCTGCCACATTTTTACAAATTTACAAATTTTACAAAAAAAAAAGAAAAAAAAAAAAAGAAGAGCAAATAAGTTGTTGTTTTCCCCCTATATGTCAAATTGTATCAGACAACTCTCAGTCACTGCTACAATTCTTTAAAACTTGCACAAGTTTTGGCTTGATTGGCAATCTTTGTGATGGTATGACACTGCTGTATCTGTTGAAGTGAGATACATGAATTACTACATGCCGCTATGTCTCCCACAGTCCCACAGATATGTATTGAACAGGGGGCACACAAGGGGTTTACTAACCACCTGACTTGAATATCTTTAGTATGGCGCGAAAAACCCACGCAAGCACTTTGGAGAAATGCTAAGCAGGGGAAAGAAACCTTTCAGCATTTCAAAGGCCTGGGCTGAGGTTTCCTCAGATCTTGTTTCCCTTTTACACAAACTCTCAAGTTCTTCACCAGCAACAGAGTGCAGACTTTATTCCGATTAAAAAAACGAAACAAAAAACAGAGTCAAATGTCATTTTTTTCCCCAGCACAAGAGCAAAAGTAGAGAAGTATGACTGTCACAGATCTGTTCGATTAGATATTTCAGACATCACTGTCATCACCGAAATTATTCACTTCCGTTTTCACAGATCAGTCAGTCAGTTTTAATAACATGGCTATTTTTTTAAGCTTCACGTTTCACGGTAAGGCAATGAGGATGTGTTGTCCTGCTCAGCCCCGCTGGGGTGAAGATGCCATTTGCACCACACCGAAGTTTGAATTGCGGCGATGTGTAAACGTTGAGACCTTTTGAAACACTGTGCTGTGAATGAAAATCTATTGTTAGGACATTATTAAATGCACTGATGTCACACCCACAGTGACGCAAATCGCCAGGTCTCGAACACAACGCTTCGGCGTGAATGTCTGACTGAAAGGACTGAGGTAATATTCGCAGCAGTACCGTCATGTGCTCATGATCTACAGTATGACACATTTGCACTCACAGTCTGATGACACGCACAAAGCGTTGAGTAATACTAGGAAAAGGCTGCTATGCAGGGGTAGGTGTTGAAATAGTAGGGTTTACAAAGCAGAGCCAGTTTCACAGCGGTGCAGTACAGGTCCCCTAAGAATCCAGAGACCTGCTGTTTCACCTGAGGGTGCGTTGCTGCCTTCCAAACGTCGTGAATGTCTTCTATGTGCCCGTGTGATGTCATCATCTTTGTGTAGATACATGGGTGATACGGCGCCTTGCCCTCTCCTGAGAAATAATTGTGCTCCTGTGGTGACACACCCACGGTGCTGGCGCAGATGCCCATGAACACATCGTCTATGTAAATGGATGCGTTCAGGGTCAGCGTGGCGTGGTAGATTTTCTCCGCGACGTCACCGGAGACAACATACGCAGCCCCAGCTGTGTAGTCCGGGTAGGTCACCCAGGGGTACATCTCATAGGAAACGTAGTACTTGCTCTCCTTGTCGCGGATGGGCGGCGCGCCTCTGTGCACTCGACCGACCCAGAAGTCTTTAACATCTCTGCTGCTCACGTCCTGCAGGTAGCTCACCAGGTTGGGCATGTGGACGAAGATGTCGTCATCGGCGGTCATGAGGAAGCGGGCGTGTGGGCAGCGGCTGTGCATCCAGTGGAACTGCATGATCAGCTTCAGGGTCAGGTTGTGGAAAGAGTCTAGAAAGTCTTGCTGGATCAAGTCGCCATGGAGACGATTCTCTTGGATGAGCTGATACTGAAAACCAACGCCACTACTCTTGCTCCACAAAGGCTCCGTCTCCTTGGTCTGAACTGCTCCCAGAACGAACACCACCTTGACTGTCACCCCCAGGGTATTTTGGATGTAGGTCTCGTTCCCCCAGGTGGACCTGATGGCCATTCGCCTTTCTATATTTTCTGGCGACGTTTTGACAAAGAGGAGGAGGAGAACATCTTCCCCGACGCATTTGTTGGGGTGGTCCATAAGGTAGTGGAAGTTGCTAAACATTCTGGCTTGCTTTCGGGGGATGGTGAGGCTCTCGTTGACGGAGGTGAAGCTGTTGATCAGGTAGCGATAGGAATAGGATTTGACGTGGCTGACGATGCTGTTGTCCAGCTGCTGCCAGCAGACCATCACCACAGAGAGCACCAGGCAAGTGGTCATCACCTGCACCAACTGCCATTTTCGAACCCGGCGGAAATTCAGAAACATCCTGGAATATGATCAACTAGTGGCTGCGGTCCCTGTCTGAGAGGAGGCGGCAGTGGAGCAGCTTTTGGTGCGTTCGGGGGGGGTGAGGTAATGGAGGTCGACAGCGTTGTTTGATTGCCTCAGAGCATCACTTGATTGGTATTCCATGCTAGGCTCTCCAACATTCAGCAGGAGGCAGAGGCAGTGGTCTGAGTCAGTGGGGGCTGCTGGGAAGTGTGATCCATTGGGGCGGAGTGGGGGGGGGGAGAAAGCCACTCAGTCGCTCAGCAGCAGAAGACTCATTACTCGCCCACTTAATCTTTGGTTCTGCAAAGAGAAAGAGCGCATTTATAGTTTGGAATTTAGAAAAAAAATTCCTCTGTGCAAGGTGATTATAGGCAACTAGAACCACATTAAAAAACAACAACTAGATGTGAAAAATCATTTTAGTTAACTAAAATAAAAGTCCACTCTGGAAACTAACTGAAAATAAACTGAATTCAAAACAAAAAATTTAAATGAAATAAAAACTAATCAGAAAATGCGAAACTGTAATAAGGGTGCTTCCGTGCATTTCAAAAAGGAGGAAACGGAAACATACCATCCTTCTTGGCGCCAAAGTGTGGCAGATGCATCTCTCGTGTCAAATTCAAATTTCGCAAACATGCTTTTTGCCCGCCATCACCCCATGAACCCCACATGTACAAGTCCGAGAATCGTACCATTAGCTGAAGAGCAGACCGTTTGTGGTCGATGGGAGATGGTGGTGGTGGTGGTGGGGGGGGTCATGGGGTGAGCGAAAAGAATGCAAAAGCCAACGCAGCAAATGTTGAAATACAAGCTTGTCCATAATGGAGGGGTTTACTGTGCAGACCCAGTGAAATCGCTGAGAGTCATGAAAAACACTCTGATACAATGGATGGTGTCAGAATAGCTCAGCAGCACAATACAGGATGAGAATAACTCGCTTCCGTCAAGGCCTAGGCTAAAACCAGGGGGGTGCTGGGTGGGGCTGATGTTGGGTCGTAATGAACACAGGGCATGCAACTCCCAGTGCGCCCAGAGAGCTTTTTAAACATCACTGGGTGTGCCTAATGGGGTCAGTGGCTCCGAATGGCTTTCGTTTCTCTCTGCCCGATAATGAAAAACGCTTCACCTCCTCTCGCTCTCACACACAAACGCTTAATACTTCATCTACTTTATTACTTTGCTGCCTGCGTGATGCGCTCCTTTTATTATTATTTTTTCGCAGATATTTTATAAGAGGGAATGGATTTATGTCTTCATTACAAGCCTGCCGAAGGGAGGGTGCTTAACGGTGCGTGATATGTTAGCATGAATTTACAGGGTTTGTTTACCCGAATCATAATAGAATTAAAAACATGCTTCAGCCTTAATAACTGGGATAGACATTGTCGGGTATTTATTCTAAAGGTTTAAGATATCTGTTTACGAAGCGAGTTGCGCCTTCCTAGAAAGGGCATGACGTGTAACAATGCACAGCTAACAAAGACAAAGTTGTAACACAAGCTGTGAAGGCAGTGTCACAAACAAAAATCATTTCCAGTTAGTGCTGAGGTCAGAGCTTGTAACTCTTTTTAGATGCATGTGGAAATGAGGAACTATATGCAACTTTTGCAGAAGTATAATATATCCTTCACATGCCCAGAGGAAAGAACATGTGGCATTTTAAAAAACGATGAAACCGTTAATCTGTTACACATTTATATGTGATAGATAATCTTCAGGACTCTGTGTTAGTTGAAACTGTGCACAATTAAAATTGAAATTTCTTACATCCCCCCCCCCATACATCTTAGCAGTTTATCTTAGATTACTATTCTATGTTCATAATTTAGCCAAGCCTGCAGTACATTCATAGCTTCTACTGTTCAGATTGTTGACTGAAGGACTAACAGCTCCACTTTTCTCTACACGGATGATTCTGCTACAGGATTCAGGATACAGTAAACAGACAGCAGCCTTGAGCCAGTTTCTCTACCTAATCTATTCCCTTTGTATGAATATTCTTGTAGCACAGAAGCAAAATGAGAAGGAGATGGGGAGGGGGGCCCAAACTGTGACCTGAATGAATATTCTAGCACTTACCGGCAAAAGATAGTTTCACTGTGTGAATCTAGCGACAGCCTCCTCTCCTATACTGAAGACGTTGACCTCTCCTTCAGATGACAAGAGGAAAAGACTCAACAGAGGCTGGCATCAAGTAGTCAAACCACCTGTGGGAGGAACAGTCCGAGTGAGAATGTGTGAAGGGATTTTTTTTTTCCTGTTTTTCTGTTCCCTCTCTTGGTCTGTGTGCACAGACTGACGGTTGTTTCTGAATAAACCATCTCTGCTCTTGCGCCCTCCCTTTCTTTCCACTGCAGTCAATGCTAGGTAGGTGGTGGTAAAGTGCAGGAAGGACAATAAGAGGAAGGCATGAGAGGTTAAAGTTGCTCCGACAAACATTACTTTCAAGTTCATAAGCAAACTCCCTGCACACGTCGCGCACACACACCTTTGGATTTTCTGAACCTGTAGGAACCAATCAGTACCTGAAGATAAATGCACTATAGACACACTGCATCCTGTATACTAGCCAATGGACACATCAGTGGCCCCTTTGTCTAACACCAGGAAAGGACTACCTTCAAAAGAGAGTTAATGCAAAGTGTGCAGGCAATCAGTGACAGGCAACCTAATCAACGTACTGACATGTCCAACTATGAAACGGCCACACTTTATCCATTCAGTGTTCACACAAAAGCCTCAGTATCACAACCCTTTTTATATATTTAGCTTTATAATGAAATGTAGCAGCCTCCACTCCATCAAAACAGGCAATATGAAATCCTAAAGCGGCGTGCCCTGAATTTCACCTGAGAGCTGGTGCGTTGGATGTCTAAAAATATACAAAATGACCTGATTAGACAGAAATGTTTGTCAGGAGATTACAGAAGTGAAAGACTACACTATGATCCATCAGGTTCTGCACAGGATATGACTAACTGTACTGGGAAATTGTGAAGAAAGGGTTGTGCTCAGGCTTGGCTTCCCACTCGCACACTCACAGTAATGCCCACATGCTTATTTGATCAACAGCCACAAAAGGATCTCAGATCACTGGGACGGTTTTTACTTTTGGGAAATCCCTAAAACCAGTTACAGGTGTCATTAATTTACTTTAATAACCAGGGGTGCACATAAGTGGTCCGCAGGTGCGCATTCGCTGTCAAAATAAAAGACTCGCACCAGATAAGAAGTTGCAACGCGGGTTTGCGTACATAAGATTTTCTGGAGGAGGACAGACATTTGTTTAGAACTCTTAAAGATGTCGAAGAAGCAAGCTCCTTTAAGGAATTACTCTGGTGTTCCTCCACCTCCAAAGAAATGTCAGAAGGAGTCCGAACCGCAAAAGAAGCGCGTATTCTCGGTAAAGTGGTTGCAGGAGGTGAGGTGGCTTCAAACAAATGATGAACGCACAGGGATGTGGTGCAGAATATGCTGTGAAAATCCCACTCTAGCAGACAAAAACAGTGCCTTTTATATGTACGCAAACGCACGTTGCAACTTCTTATCTGGTGCGCGTCTTTTATTTTGACAGCGAATGCGCACCTGCGGACCACTTATGTGCACCCCTGTTAATAACATTTAACACTATGTTGTTTGGCACCAAGACCAATAATTTAGTTTTTCACTCCATTCATTGTATTTGCATGATGATTTGTGGCCCCATCCTCTCATTGCTTCTTTGCATACGACTTCTTCCCGGTTAGCATCATTTTGCCTTGAATCGTGAGCATAAACTGGCCACGATCAGGTGCTTCCTTTTAAGTAATGCACGTCTCTGTCTAGAACCTTGCAGAGAGCACCTGCTCATGACCGGTTTATGGTGAAATGATGTTCTTTCCACTGCCGAATTATGGCCCCAACAGCGTTCACTGAAATCTTCAGTGGTTTAAAAATTCTTGTGTAACCAATTATATCAGTGTGTTTTGCAACAATAAAGTGTTGAGAAAGCTCATTAGTTTTACCCATCACGAGCTGTTTCTTGTGTAACACCTTGGTAATGAGCCATCTTGCACTGACAAACTGACTGATACTTAAAGCAGTAAATTCCCAAATTGGATTAGATCTTCAATTGGAACACTATTGACACAAACAGCGCCCTCTGTGATGTCTTCAGCTGACAAGTTGAAACTGCATAGCTGCAGACAGGCAGCCATTAAGCCCCTTCCCTCAGCAGCACTGAACAAACACAACACAACAAACACTGAACAAAGAAATCTCCCATTTCAACAACACTGCAGTACTGAACATGTATCAAACGTTAACCTGGAAGGCTCAGATGTTAATGTTAGCCACTGAAAGCCTGCATTTACACACGGTGCTCGTTTTTGGCACCTATGCTCCAACAAGCGGCTGTGCGCGCTGCTATTGCAGTGCCTGTGTGAAGGATATTACTCTTACCGCTCCGCAGCTGTTGGAAACCCACCACAAAGCCACAGCAACAGTTGTTCGTGTCAGTACTACTGGTTTAAACCATCGTCAGAGACCTAACTTTGTGCACCTCGTGTACAGCCTGCTGGACACCGGAAAGCAATGCATCATCTCTGGGCCCGCCCACTGTTTTGGTGACGTAAAAGTCAGTCGCCTGCGTCAGCTGCACGTTTAGCTCAAGAGCTATTGCAAAAAAAAAAAGACATTCCCTTTGTCAACATTATCACATCATTCTTCAACTGCCTTGAAACACTTGTTAACCAATCAACATTCGAAAGTCGCTTACATCATCTACTTCCAGCAATTTGCAGTCACGATCTTGCAGAACTGCACAGGAGGGCATCTCAGCTGGGTGAAAACCCCGTTCTGCCCTCTGAAAAGTTTACGTGGATGGATGCATTTGTGGGACGATAAATTGTGCTTGAGTTTATCAGGTCAGTTGATCCCATTACCAGTTTTAAATGATTGTTGAAAGCTTGTTTTCAGCCATAGTTTGCACTCCAGTTCCACGCCTACATTTACTGGGAAGCTCGCTTCAGGAAGGCCATCCGGCAGATGTTTGCCAAATCAAATATGCAGATACAACAGCTGTTGTAAGCCTTGTAGAAATAACGGACCAACTAAAAGTGCTTTTTACCTGCCGTATTATCAGCCTGTTAAGTTACCACTATTATTTAACAGAAAAGGATATTTACAGTTATAAGGTTTAAGTATTGAACTCCCTCTTTGTGCTTTTTTAAGACATAATGACGAACTTTTAAAGAGACTCAGTCGATTACAAAGATTACTAATTTAGAAATACTAATAATTACTTCAGTTATGTTAGGAAGAGCTGTATTTGTAGTGGACTATAGACAGAATCATTTAAAACAGTTTTTGAACAATGGAAAATGCGACAGAAAGCTAATTATTTGCAAATCGCACAACTCTTATTTAACTGAAAACACCACAAAAGGCAGACAAATGGATTTGCTAAATATGGGACGAATAAAATGTTTCTTGTCTCGTTTTGTTTTATGAAACGATCTCATTTCAAAATTGGATGTTATCAGCATGTTTCGAAAAAGAATGTCTGGACGTGTGTTTGACGTGGTTGCAACTTCCAACTTTTGAGAGTTGAAGGACGGCTGCCGCAGCTCTGACAGTAAAACATTTCTCCATTCTTGTTCAATGTACGATTCCAACCTCTCAGTTAATCAGGGCTTTTTGTATCACAGAAATGGCTTCATAATGAGTCAAATATGGTCAAGTTTAGCACACAATTTGACTTTATTCTCAAAACAATCAACAATATTTTTCTTTCTAAATGTGGCCCTAATACTCTGTCACACTGTACTCAGAGAGCTGGTCAAAAGGAAATCCAGATCTTAAAGTCTGGAGTCATAGTGGAGATTAAGTCCAGTGGGAAGTCTCTCCAGTTTGTGAACCCCTCCCTGTTCTATCAGAGACAAGACAGACACTGCACTTATTTCTGAACAGAAATCTATGCAAGTTTCTGCAGTTCCTCTATGTCCCACTTGAAGCTAGCATAAAAATGAGTCAGTCCCCATAGACCCCATATTAAAATAGAAAACATTACAGTATTACAAAGCATCAATACAACCTAGAACCAAGAAAAAGCAACAACTATCAATGCTGAGGCTTAAAATGCAGCCACTGTGACATCGTGCATTGAACAAAGCAATGCCATGCATTTCTGTTCCCTTGCCCAAACAGTGATGATACAAGCCCAACCAGAGACCATTCGTAAAAAGGAACACACTTCAACACTCTCCAGGAAAGCAGAGTGTTCTTGTAAAACATATAAGAAAACAATTCCCACTAACGATGCAAGCAAGAAACTTGTTTCACGGCTTGACTGAGTCACACCCATAATTAACACCCATTTAAACCGGCTACAAACTGACAGTCTAAATGGTTCAAAGCATCTGAAAACTTTGTCTTTCCTGTTTTGTCTCTAAGTGTTTTTAAGAATCGCTGGGAAACACTTTCGCTATCTCTTTATTGTGAAAAGATAGCTGACACGGAACCAAAGTTTTATCTTTTCTCGCTCGCTCGCTGACTCGCTCTGAAAAATAAAACTACTTATCTTCAAGTATCAACAGAAGACGATAAGCTAGCTTTTTGGCGATTACTTGTGGAATAACAATTAACCACTAAAATTAATTTAACCAAAGAAATTCTCAAGATCTTGAATTCGGATTAAAGCATTAAATTCGTGATATTTCCACAGCCTAATGTAAGTGGTTGTTCATACCTCACACTACGGTCAACATCACAGAGTTGCCCCAGCCGCTGCCGACCACTCCACGAACCTCAATGATCGCACGGTAGCTGGAAGGAACCAAACGCCCTCGCGGAGGGGGGGGGAGCCTAATTTGAATAGAAGCACACCGTCTGTTAAGAACCCGTCTGTTAAAAGTCTTTCTTGTTGTTTCTTGTTGGTGTTTCTTGTCTATGCCTTGTTGAAACGTCTCTTATTAAAGCATTCATTCCGAAACGGAGTTTAACAATGCCATAGATATCTAATCTTATAAACCAAAGGAGGCACATCACCCCTCAAGAAAAGTAGTGACACCTGTAGCGACCAGGCATAAAAAAAAATCACCTAGCAGTAATAACAATAATAATATTGATTCCATAGCGACAGCTGCTTTAGTTTAGTTAGCGTCAGATCCATCAGGGTTGCCAGGCCTCATGTTTCTGCCATGTGACGGCTGTAGAAAACTAACAAAGGATGTATGAGAGGCCTCAAAACAAGCCAAAATTCATTCTTTCACTCTCACACACATACATTCTTCTTTCACACACATATATTTTCACTCTCACATACATATATTTTCACTCTCACATACATACATTTTCACTCTCACATACATATATTTTCATTCTTTCACTCTCACACACATACATTCTTCTTTCACACACATATATTTTCACTCTCACATACATACATTTTCACTCTCACATACATACATTTTCACTCTCACATACATACATTCTTCTTTCACACACACATATATTTTCACTCTCACACACATATATTTTCACTCTCACACACATATATTTTCACTCTCACACACATATATTTTCACTCTCACATACATATATTTTCACTCCCACACATATACATTCTTCTTTCACACACATATATTTTCACTCTCACATACATATATTTTCACTCTCACACACATATATTTTCACTCTCACACACATACATTCTTCTTTCACACACATATATATTTTCACTCTCACATACATATATTTTCACTCCCACACATATACATTCTTCTTTCACACACATATATTTTCACTCTCACACACATATATTTTCACTCTCACACACATACATTCTTCTTTCACACACATATATATTTTCACTCTCACATACATATATTTTCACTCTCACATACATATATTTTCACTCTCACACACATATATTTTCACTCTCACACACATACATTCTTCTTTCACACACATATATATTTTCACTCTCACATACATATATTTTCACTCTCACATACATATATTTTCACTCTCACATACATACATTTTCATTTATGCATTCCTACATTTTGCTCTCATTTACATGCATTCAATATGCATTTAATCTCACAAATAATATATGTATGTAAGAAGAGAATGCATACATGTCAGAAGAAAATATATGTATGTGAATGAAAGAGTATAGTGGAAACGGAAGGAGTTTAATGGAAACGGAAGGCTGGGTGTCTGTACCGCTGTGATTGGCTGAGAAGCACGCGCGGGTCACTTTCAAGTGTCTGACAGCATGGAGGGGGGAGAAGAAACTCGAGTTCTTCAGCAAGCTATCGGGGTGTTAAGAAATATTTTATCATCTCCTGAAACGGTCACATCGTTGTCCTCGTCACTTGATCGAGATGGGATGGGCTCAACTTTTTTTTTTTACGTGCGCTCAGAATAGTGGCACAAAAATAACGCCACAGTAACCCAGAAAGAGTAATATTTCAAACTCCGCCACTCTGTGCTTCTCTGCCACTGCCTCGTTTGAGTTTTGGACGAAATGGATTCTGAGATATTGCATTTCGTCATTTCGAGCTGATTGGAGACCAAAACAGCCAATCAGATATTTTTGCATCCAAGTCTGTGATTGGCTGGTTTTGTGGCACAAAAATAACGCCATAGGTCACAAAATAAACTTTTAAGATATTTTCATGCGAGAATGGTGCTGTGTAAACTTCAAATATCTGCTTGATTCATCAAGACATCACATATTTCCATAAGTGCTCTAACATTTTCGGAGATGCCTGTTACCTATGGCCTTATTTTTGTCCCACTAGTCTGAGCGCACGTAAAAAAAAATTGAGCGCACGTAAAAAAAAAAGTTGAGCCCGTCCCATCTCGATCAAGTGACGAGGACAACGATGTGACCGTTTCAGGAGATGATAAAATATTTCTTAACACCCCGATAGCTTGCTGAAGAACTCGAGTTTCTTCTCCCCCCTCCATGCTGTCAGACACTTGAAAGTGACCCGCGCGTGCTTCTCAGCCAATCACAGCGGTACAGACACCCAGCCTTCCGTTTCCATTAAACTCCTTCCGTTTCCACTATACTCTTTCATTCACATACATATATTTTCTTCTGACATGTATGCATTCTCTTCTTACATACATATATTATTTGTGAGATTAAATGCATATTGAATGCATGTAAATGAGAGCAAAATGTAGGAATGCATAAATGAAAATGTATGTATGTGAGAGTGAAAATATATGTATGTGAGAGTGAAAATATATGTGTGTGAAAGAAGAATGTATGTGTGTGAGAGTGAAAATATATGTGTGAGAGAGTGAAAATATATGTATGTGAGAGTGAAAATATATGTGTGTGAAAGAAGAATGTATGTGTGTGAGAGTGAAAGAATGAATTTTGGCTTGTACGGCCCCTCATACAAAACACAACTTTTATAAATAATAATAGCAAGTCCACACCACTTTTTTCCACACTGAACACTACAAAGTTTGAACGTCAGGCACAGACTATTATCCATGATCTATCAAATCTGATTTTATCAGTATAAACGCTCAACTGAATACATGCAAATTCTAATGACAGCGACAAGCATAGTTAACAGTGCTGTCTTTATGGCATGACAAGATGAACCACTTTTAAGTGACATTCATGCCCCCAATGTAAACTGGATGTAGTACACTAACCATTTAATCTAGTTTGATAGCAATCTGACTAGACTCACCAGTAAATGAGATCCAAGCTTCGCAAAACGTTTAACAGGAACTTTTGTTCGTCGCTTACAGCTATTTCTAAGAGTCTTTCCTTTATTTTCAGTCTTCGTGTATATATGGGGCTTAAAGCATGCCAGCTTTCATGTCTCGTTGACTCTCTATCTAGAAAAGGTCCAGGTTACAATCATTCATCTGCTGGAACAGAATGAAGTTAACGTGAGTTTACAGTTCCTATGAAAAACCTGTTACGTTTATATTTGGAAAGCTATGAAAGTATTTTCCTTCAGACATGTATCTTTATATTCTGGCTGATTGAGCAATGTCTATTTGGTGCTAGATGTGACATTAGTGTGAATCCCAGGGCTGAAGGTATGGGCTCAAAATGTGGTCATAAATATTTTGTACTTGTAAATCAGGATTTGTATGTGTAAAAAGAATTTGTGTGTGTGTAAAAAAGATTTGTGTGTGTAAAAAAGATTTGAGTGTGTAAAAAAAAAAATTTGAGTGTGTAAAAAAAATTTGTGTGTGCGTAAAAAAGATTTGTGTGTGGACTTAGCCAAAAAAAACCCCTGCAAGTTACAAGTACGAATTTTGACCCTATTTTTCTTCCTTTCATCTGATTGGTCAATGTCATGTCAATCACAAATGTAACAACCCAATCAGAGAACAGATGGGTTTGGCTGTCGGAGGGGGACTTTTTTGAACTGCAGGTCCTTGAAGGGTTTTTTTTGGCTAAGTCCACACACAAATCTTTTTTACACACACAAATTTTTTTTACACATACAAATCTTTTTTTACACACACACACACACACACACAAATTCTTTTTACACATACACTCAAAAAATGAAATTGGGTGGTTGTTACATGCACAAGATCCAAACTTGTAATATGAACTAAATAATTCCATGTTTCTATGGTGAATGTAATTGAATCATGTAGCATCTACATGAAATTCAGCAACGTAATTTGTTCTTGTTGAGATGACATCATACAATCTAGTAAGAGTGGTTAGTTGCCTGGATCCAGCCACTCTTACTAGATTGTATGATGTCATCTCAACAAGAACAAATTAAGTTACATTCACCATAGAAACATGGAATTATTTAGTTCAAATTACAAGTTTGGATCTTGTGCATGTAACAACCACCCAATTTCACTTTTTTGAGTCAGCTCACGAAATCCACAAGATCACATTAGATGTCAAACCACAGGAAAATCAGTGGGGTTACAAGAAGCAGACAACCACACCATGTGTATGCTGTTACTTTTTCGTATGGTTTAACTTGTCAAGGACAACAACATAAAGCATCATCAAGCATAGCTTTCCTACTTTTGTTAAGTCTGTATTGACAGATTAATGCCATGGTGGTTCGTGCTGTTGCCTCAGAGCAAGAAGATCCTGGGTTCAAATCCACAATGAGGCGAAGTTTGCAGTGGGTTCTCTCTGCGTACTCTGGTTTCCTCCACAGTTAAAAGTCATGCAGTTGTAAGGGTAGCTGGTTATTCTAAATTACCCAAAGGTGTTGAAGTGCAAATGGTTGTTTGTCTCTGTATGATAGCGACCTGTCCAGTCTGTACCCTGCCCCTGTTACCATATCACTTCTGCAGCCCAGATAAAGATAAGAAGATGGGTGGATTGGAAGTTGCTGTAAATCCGTTGAATCTTATTTTTGTTGAACATTATGTAATATGAATACAACATGTACTACAGACATAAGTTACATTTCATCCATTCAACAAGATTATCATTGGTGTAACAAACAAATATTTTACTAGTTCATGTAACAAGACTGACTTTTGATGTGCCAAAGTGTTTAAACAATATAAGATGAATTTAAATAAATCTAATTAGACTAACGTGGTACAAACATGTTGGTTGAACAAAAGTCAAATTAATTGAATGTTACTGTTAATATTATGTTAAACCTACACACATATATCGTGTTGACACAACACAACCAAGATGGATTAATATAACATGATTTGTTTAGATGGAATATAAGTGGCAAGATAAAATTACGTTCATCCAATGACTTATTTTTTTGAGTGTACAAATCCTGATTTACAAGTACAAAATATTTATGACCACATTTTGAGCCCATAGTGGATTGGCCAGATGCTCGCCGATGTGTAAAAATAACTCAGTTGTTTGGTGGTGGCTATGGCGGAGCTTGCACAGAGGCCAGCAGGTGGATGAGGGGAAAGGGGAGGCAGCAGGAGGAGCAGGAGGAGGAGGAGAGACCCGAGGCGGCCGCTGGTACGAGTGTCAGGTGAACTGAACTTCAGCTAAGAAGTTATGACCTGCGGTCTATCTGGGTCAGATATAAACCAAGATTAGGTGTAGTTTATTTTCGTTGTGCTGACTTTTTACCGTCAGTTACAATAACTCGTACTGCGTACTAGCTAGCATGACGGAGTTTCTATACAGCTGGGTGGGTGCTATGTTACTGATGTTGAACTTTATTTTATTCATAAGGTTAGTTAGTAAAGTTGCCAACCGTCCCGTAAAAAACGGAATCGTCCCGTATTCAGAGAAAATATTACACGTTTCGTATTGAGCTGAAAAGGAACGCAGTTTGTCCCGGACTTCAGTTAGAATGAAAAAAGACACAAAGCTGGATTTATTCTGTGTCTTTAGCTGTCAGCTGCCTCTTCTTCTCTGCCTCTCTCCCCCTCCTTCTCCTGTTGCTACTTCAATCATGAAACTGATCAATGATCAGCTGATCGGCTTTTCTCTCTTGCTTGTTTATCGCCCACTTTGCGCCAGAAAGAGGAAACCAGCGGATGTCGCGCTAAACAACAGCAGCACGTTTAAGCTTGATCAGCTGTTGTTAGAATTTTTTTATTTTTAATTTCTAGTATCAGCTGATGTTTGCTGGAGCCACAGCTGTAAAGCTGCTGGTCATGATATCGGTTTGGTTATCTGGTGAGAGGGAAACATGAAGATGAAACCAGGAGATGTCCTTACTGAATCATCAGAGCTGAACAGGTGATGGAGAAACAGGTTTACCTGTTAGGTGACATGAATGAATCGAAGGGAAGGTATGAACTGTTTCTGAGAGACAAATAACACCAGGATCCTTTTCTAAGCAGCTGACAGCTGGTAACTGTGCAGGGGCGGGTCTAGCAAAGTTTTGCCAGGGGGCAGGTAGGGCATTAACAGGGAAAGGGGGGCACAAGGAAATACTTTTCTTTCTTATTCTCATTTAAAATGTCTGGCTGTTATTAAATAATTATCTGAATCTTACAACCAAAGTTTTTATCTGACATAAAATGAATAGAAATCATACATATACCAACAAGACAGTGTACATCACTGTCACAACAGCGTCTGTTTTCATTCAAAGGCTTTATGGCTTTCCCTATAATACCTGGTGGGCTGGTCTCTAGTCAAAATGCCGGGGCCGATTTTTTGTCCCAGTCCAGCCCTGGGTACGACACGCAGTGAATTAATCTGAGAAGGTGCATTAAAAAATAAATGGCCAGGCCAGCGGTGCACATCGCAAATTAGCTCGCGTACACACATTAGTTGTGCCGCTTCTTAATGATGGTATCTTTAGCTAACAACCCCAACTACCAGATTCAACTTGTAATTGGCTAAAAATAACTTAGCCTACCGGTGAGAGGGACGTTGCTAGCTGGCAGTTTTTTCAAGCGATGTTGAAATTTCCACATTCCGACACTTCAAATGCTTCAGGAGCTGCCCGCTCAGCGCAGCATCAGCACCGCGGAAATACATGGATACGTCCGTAGACTCGAGACAGAATTCACAATGTGTTTTCGGGACTTTTAGGTGTGTGGACCAATGTTTTCTTTTCTGATTAAACCAGAACCTTTAATGAGCAGCTGGATTTGTCTCGCATTAACTGGCTGAGTTAATGCCAGTTAATGCAACATGGAAATACAGCTGATTGAACTGAAAACCTCGACTCTGTGGGGGTCAAAGTTTGCAAAACTACGAACGCAGCTGGAATCCACAGCTGTGCATGTTCATGGAGCTTGCATTTTCACCTGCTGGACATCACTACCTGACAAGGTTAACGGTCTTCAGAACATTGCAGAGACATTATTAACAGTATTTGGCTCTACATATTTGTGTGAGCAGATTTTCTCACACGTCTGAACGTTGGACGCTCGGAGACCTGTGTCTCTGACTGAGAGACCAGAGATCACATTAACATGTGTATCCCTGTATTAACAAACATGCCATATTGGCCCAGTTTATTTTTCTTATCATTGTTGTGAGGAGACCATAAATAGCATTTGCATTTTCTGTTGTTCAGTTCATTTGCTGTTCTTGTTATGGATAAAAAGTGTCTTTGTTTCAGAATAGCTGATAACTATTTTTTGATAGCTGCCAACATCTGCGAACAAATATAACTCTAAAGTTGTTCTATATAGTGTGTAACTGTTAATATAGAGCGTTATTGCTAATGCAATCATATGGCACATTGACTTCTTGGGAAATTTTAGATGGCACTCTTCATCAGAAAGGTTGCCTACCCCTGTCATAGAACAAGATAACTGAGTTTCCAACGAAGTTGGTGAGGGTGGCAGCCTGAGGGTAGCTGCGTAGGCAGAAACCACATCTTTATAGATATATACTGAGGCGTCGAAACTCGTCATTAAGGGTACGGGGGTCGTCTTTATGTGTAAAAGTATACTTTCCAAAATAATATGCCCGTTCTAGTCAATAACGATCACGGATTACTATCAAGTGGTTAACAGGCCTTGTTAATTTAAAACACATGATATATATTAGCTTCAGTGTGCGCTGATGAACCCGTGTGAATTAGAGAAAAACAAAAAAATTCAAACTTGTGTGACCAGTTGTTGTTTTTCAAGAATGTACAGCCTGAAAAAAAGAACAGTTCGAAGAAATCATTAAAATTCACCATGACATCCACACCCAAGATAGCGATAAATAAACTCACCACAAACTGCCTCCGCCTATACCGCATACATACACACCGTTTCCTTTTCTGTAGCCTAAAACGGAATATTGTTTCACCTTCACAAGAGCTGACTTTCAATCCACCCCATAAATGCTGAAACAAAGTGAAGTGAGAGTTGCTTATGACTGTTCTACAAAGGAGTATTAGGCCCACATTAAGAAAACAAATAGAATTCATCATTTAGAGAATAAAGTGGAAATGTGGAGGTAACAGCTGCTATACTCTTAGTCAGTGAAATCATACTTCAGAATCACTTTTAGTTAAAAGGAAGGAATGATTTCTGTGGTAAGTATAAGGATTGAGTAAAAATGGTGTAGAAAGCTGCGTTTGATCAGACGGGGGGAAAAAACAAACTTGGGAGAGTGTATTTATGTAAAATGAAAGATATAAGGATATCGATGGTTGCACCCTCGTACAATACAGAGTTGTTGTATCACAAGACGGTTGATCAATTTGTTTCACCTACTCACCTAAACAAGCCATTTTGTAGATGGTATGACAAACATGGCAGTTTATCTTAAAACAACATTTGTAATCTGCACAGTTTGACTTTGTTCTCAAAATGATCAACAATATTTTTCTTTCTAAATGTGGCCCTAATTCTCTGTTGTACTGTTCTCAGAGAGCTGTGCTGAAGCATATTAACACGATGTTTACTGGAAGGGAAAACCACTGCCCTGAGAGGAATCTCAGTAACTTGAGAGCGCTTAACAAGGAGCAGACTCAGGCCAGTGTTGGTGCATAGAGAACCACCATGCACAGACGTTGTTACAACTGTCACCATCGCACACACCTGAAACAGAGGTATCAGAAGTTTCTTACCTGAAGTAAGAAAAACTAAAAGAACTGGACTGTTGCTCAGTGGTCAAAAGGAAATCCAGATCTTAAAGTCTGGAGTCATAGTGGAGATTAAGTCCAGTGGGAAGTCTCTCCAGTCTTAGGTGATTTTGGGTGCTGTGTGATCAGCTGGTGCTGGTCATGACTCTTCTTCTGTATCTTATCAAGTCCAAAGTCAACACCATTTCAGAGCACTTGTAGGAAATACACTAATAAATTTTTATGGAGATTTCCTTTTCCAGCGGACTTTGCACTGGCCCACAGTGCCAAAAATGGCTATATGGTTTACCATGTCCTTATCATCCCACTGGTCAGCCAATGCCCATGAGCTCCAGCCAAGTACTGAGAGCATAAATTAACATGTTTTGTTATGTTTGACATTTCTATGTTGTAAATTGGTTTTGATTGGTCTTAGAAAACAATATTTTGTTTTGGCCTCCTCCCATATATGCTCCAAGTTTATATACATTGGTCTGGGCAGGTGTATTGTTCTTTTTGGGGGGAGGGGGGGAGTGTTGTTTTTTTTTTTTTTCCTCCCCCTCCTTTGTATATACTCATTTAGGTATATAAATATGTATGTATAGACATAGATATGATTGTTTATATAATGGTAATTATATTTTATGTAAAAAGGAGGGGGAGAGGAAGGAAGGGGAAAAAAAAAAACTGTCACTGTAAATGAAATACATACTTTGTTGCCTAATTTGAGATATGAGTTGATCCCTTTTTATTCAAAACATTTCATTTGTTCTACAGACAGGCACAATTAAACCCAATATTTAGCTTCATCATTATTAGGATTTTTATGTGTGAAATCTGTAGACTTATATAACTGTATGTAATTATACATGTATATTATATATTGAGGTAGGATCAAATGAGTTTACCTTTAAGTCTGTTTGTACCAACTCTTTCTTTGTCTCATTATTGTTTAAAGTGTATTTTGTTGTTATTTTAGTCATGTTCAAAATAAATCAATCATTCAGTGACAAAAAAAAAAGAGAAAACAATATTTTAAGGTACTGGATATCTGATTTCCATGAGCCACAACGCTGGTCTAGAAAACAATATTTTTGTTTGCTACAGGAAACAGCAAGCTATTCAAGTGTTCTTTAGAAAAACTGACTGTAAATGAAATAATGATGCTTCTACGTGTGTACAAACACCCCCCATTCATTCCATTAGTACAAGAAAAATGACTCAGACACTGGAAATCAACAAGCAAAAGAGCAAAGACGTTGATATTATCAAAATAGATTTTATTCTAGACCTTGAGATCTGAGTGATATTACAACAGTCTGATCAGGAGGCTGCAGACTGCAGCCATGTGAGTGAGAGAGAAAGAGAGTACAAGGGAAAAGACGAAAAAAAACAAATCTTAAAATCAGTATTTACATGTTGTGTTACAATACATCAACAATTAAATCCAGATTATTTTTGTTGTCGTTTCTTTTGAGTATATAGCTACAAATAAATCAAAATTACAAAAGTTTTGATCAGTACAAAACCTTCAAGGGCTCTCCAACATAGCAAAGATAGAATTAGTACTTTTGGAAGGAACAAAAAAAAAAAAATTGCAAACACACTTGAATGCAGTGTAAAAAGCTTATTGTCTAAAAACAAACGTTTATAAAATACCATTCCACTGTCATAGACATCATTTGAAATAGTGTCCTTGTGACTCAGTCCAAGTACTGCTGACTGTATTAAAGCAAACTTCAGCAGTTTTCAGCTTCAGTATTTGAAAAAAAAGACACGTAACATGCTGAGCAAAACCTCTGAATTATCCAGCGACATGTGTGCACATATCAAGCCGAAGGTGCTGTTATGGCTACGAGATGAGAGCGGGAATGCCATGAAGTTAGTTTGTTTCAAAGTTGAAGTGCCCTACGAGTCAGACAAGACACTGCTAACCTTATTTTTCCTACTGAACGTGTTCTACATCATTTGGGCCGTCCTCAGGGACTTTTTAAATCAGATGTGCCGGAGACTGTTTCTCCATTTGAACCTAAAGTGCAGGGTTAAAAAAACTAATAATAATCAAAAAGTCTACCGTTTTTTCCTTTTCTTTTAAATTTAGCTATAACTGTTTAATGGTATTTTATAAATAAAAACCATTCCTCATGGTCACAACTATCAGTGATGCACAAGAACATCACGTACTGTATTTCAAGAGTTTTGAAAAGGTTACTTTAAAATCCACCCATAACGTAGGAGTGGCATACACACACAACAAAAATCCCCTGTAGTAGCATAGATATATATTCATAAATGTATTTATATATATTATATGCAGATACCATGTTACAACAAGTCCTATGCTGAGAGTCTGCTTTTCAGCAACACAGACTTGCCTCAAAATGCCAACTCTGAACACTGCACACAAAAGCGCCGTCTAACCGTGCATAGGCCTGAACACAGCCTGTCTCCAAAGAGCGTGTGTGTGTGTGTGTGTGTGTGTGTGTGTGTGTGTGTGTGTGTGTGTGTGTGTGTGTGTGTGTGTGTGTGTGTGTGTTAATGATGGGAACCTACTACCTGACAACAGCAGGAAACAATGCTCCAGATGATCTTGGTCTAATTGTTTCCGGCAACAAGAAGCAATTAGACCAACAAAGCCGCATTATGAAAAACAATAGATATTAACTGAGAACAAGCACAATTAGGACTATTAATTCTACAAATCCGATGAAGTAATGGGCTGGTTTTCCCGTCTCTCTCACCAAGTGATTGCTGTGCCGACAGATCAAGGACGAGGTGAGTTTCAAAGACGCAAACCTGAAGCTGACCACTCTTTAACAGCATTGATGTCATCCGTGTTAAAAGCTACACAGATCATCTTTCAGCCAGGAGATTTTGAATTCTACAGGGCACCAACATAACCTGATGAACTGTGATAACCTGAAAACCATTTCTGAGGATAAAGGTTGCAAGCAAAGGACAGTTCAACCTTTGATTAACTGCTTTATATTACGTTTTGTTTTTTTGTTTTGTTTTTTTAATGACAAAAATGGAACGAACCTACTGGATAAAAATAGAGTTGACAAAACTATACATCTGCATTTTTGAACCTCAAAGACTGCAGTAAATGAATTTATCTCCCAATGAACGTCTCTGAACATCCACTTTTTAAAAGACAAACATCTTTTTTTCTTAAAAAAAACAAACAAAAAACATCTCCCATCTCGTCTCTCTTCTCTCCCATCTCACATGTAATTTACAGAGATCAATAAAGTCCAAACTCAACACAACAATGTCCACAGGACACTAAATGCTGACATATGCAATATGCACACACCAGAGAACAAAATTCTTTACAAGTCGGATACAAAGGACAAAAAGAGGAAATCAAGAGGAATCCTGGTGTTTTGGTTTGCTTGTGGTGACACGTTTATACTGTGTGATAACAAAGAAATGTTTAAATCCCGCATGTCAAAGACTAATGTCCATACAGACCTGGCATATCTGATGCATTTGCATATAAACTGTTTGTTGCCATGATGTGGTCCTTGGGTCTACGTCTGATGGAGGGCGTGCTCCAGTTGGCTGTAACGGCAGGCCATGGCATCTGTGGGACTACAGCAGTGTGGCGGACAGGCAGGGACAGTCATTTTGGCTATGTACACATTCGTAGTCGGTCCATGGCTCCCCCCGATGAGTGTCATTTTCTGAGGTCTAGTACGCATACCTGTCAAACAGGAAGGCATATGTGGTTAGACAAAATGTCACCCCGTGTGCCAGGAGTTTCAGTTTCTGCCATAGCAGGAACCGTGCGTATGCTTCAGGGGGTACGAATATTTTCCGATCAAAACCCAAAAAGACCAGAGGGCCATACTTACCTGTGGCATGCTTAGACAACTGTGTTCAGCAAGCCAGTAAAACAATAAAATGTGATACTGTGGAAACTGAACGCACTGCAGTGTGTGAAGACTCGTGGGCATTTCAGCATAATAAACATAGTTTAAGTCACCAACAGTCCAATTTAAGACCCTTTCTCCTATGTACGGTAAGGTTATTTTAACCTGCACCTCCTCTTTCTCCTTTGTCTTTATTATAATCAATGTACACAAACAAACCAATGGCAGTAACTCATTCCATGTGACACTACTCAGTCAGTCATATCCTTAATTAATAAGTCTGAAAAAGTAGGTCAAGGAAAAGCTGAGATGGCTTATATCTGAAATCTACAGGATCATTTCCCCAAATATACATTTCCAGGACATTTTCTAAAACAGATGGAATCAACATCCCAAACAAACAAGTTCCTCAGTCTGGAAACCTCCATAGCACTTTATAGCAGTCTTCTTCACACACAACTCAAACAACTCTACAGCAAAAATGCAGTTGAAGTCTGATGCTCTTTGCAAAAAAATCCACACATGACCGCACAACCAACCAAAGTGATAAAAATCAGCAGCGCTGCAGCTTGTTTCAACAAAACAAAACAAAACATCCTTCACACTCAAGAGGCATGTATTGCTTCACTTGACCTCACTGCTTTTGTTTGTCAGACTTTAAATCAGTTTGTGGTGACAGATGAACACAAATTTCCGCACGATAAGGTGCACTTAAAATCCTTTAGTTTTCTCAAAAATCGGCAGTGCGCCTTATGTATGAATTCTGGTTGTGCTTACTGACCTTGAACCGGTTTTATGTGGTACACGGCGCTCAAAAATCTGTAAAAAAAAATTGTTTTTGCACAACTTAGGTAAGCTACAAAGCTGCACCGCTTGATGGATTGTCGGAGTTTACGGCTATCATAGTCAGGAGCTTCGCACAGTAATCTGGGTCCAAAACTCCGTCTCCTTCAGGTCCAAAACACTGTGGTATCACTGAGAGTTAAAAACTGTCTAATTCACAGGTGTTGAACTCCAGCCCTTGAGGGCCAGTGTCCTGAAACTTTTCCATGTGTCACTGCTGCAACACCCCTGAATAAAATTAGTTAGAGTCTATAGCAAGACTCTATAGAACTTGACTGCAGGTGGCAATTCAACCATTTGATTCATGTTACAGCAGCTCATAAATGAATATGATTCAATAAAAGTAGTTTTAGAAGCACCCTTTTAAAAAGAAAAAACTTTACACATTTTTTTTTTATGTACTTGAGTAGGGTTATGGGTTGCCACCTCAGCATGCAGTCAAGTCTTGCTAATGACCTACAAATTTTATTCAGGTGTGTTGCAGCAGGGACACATGGAAAGGTTTCAGGATACCAACCCTCCAGGACTGGAGCTCGACACCCCTGGTCTAATTTCTTTCATCTTTAATAAAATAATCAGTGTTGCTACTTTATCAGGTGTAACAATTGAGTTTGACATCTAAGCATCTATGAAAATAGAATGTATTAAATTTAACGGAGTTAGTAGTTAGCTCGCTAGTGTCCACCTACATAAATGAAGACAGAAAACTAAACAGCAGTGATGTTTGTAGGGTTGCTGAAGTTGGGCTAGCTGGTAAATAAGGATGTGCTACGTGATCACTAGCAACACGGCTACATAAACACAGTGAAGCTGGAGGACAAACGCTGTCTTTTTTTCCACTCGATAAAAGTTAATGTGAGGGTTCCCAATGGTTGGGGACAAATGCAATCGCATGGCAGGATGCTGTAAACTTCAGTAAGGAGCAGCTGCGAGAGAATTCAACATTAATGAATCAATGGTACAGAAGTGAAGGAAGCAAGAAGAATGAGTTGAGTAAAATTTGACTTATCTGACTGTTTTGTTTCTCTTAGTGCACCTTCTAATCCGGTGCGCCTTATGGTCAGAAAAATACGGTACTGTATGGAAAGTGTGTTTCGTAGGAAATATGACATCTTGTTTCAGCCTAAAAATAATGTTTAAAAGTCACAGGAAGAGCCGCTCAGCAGTTTGTGTCATCGTTCTACTATTTTTGGCTGAAAACTGAGAGACAAATATCTGTGCTATTGGAGATGAGGGCGGGAGTTTAAAATCAGTTTTAAAAACCGCTGTCAGATCTGCGTTTTTGGACTGGAGCTGGTCTACTATTGCCTTGAATGAGATCATTTAGTAGCTTTTTACAACTTACATTTGAACAGGTTGATCAAGTCTGAAAACAGGATGCAACCGACACAATTACACAAATATAGGAAGCTAACTTTAGCATCACCACAATGGTAACAACAACATGTTACAGACCTAATGTTAAATGTCATGAGGACAACACCTGTTGTTGTTGTTGGCTCAAGCTCACGCAAACATAAACTGAATTTAGATATGTATATATATATTGATTTTGTTAATTTAACTACAAAATAGAAAAGGAACATTTTTTGTGTCTTTCTCAGGAGTGGGCTAGGCCAAGATGGGCACATATGGAGGACACATACTCTGTATTGAAAGGTCCAGTCTGGGATGTCATGTTATAAAGATGCTATACAGTACCTTGCTAGAGCAATAGAATGCATAAGTTGAGCCTTTCAACTTGGGGGGTACTTTGAAATCATACAAAAATCCAAACAGTTCAAATTTCCTTTCCTTTTTTTGTGCCCCAAAAAACAGGAAACATATCTGCACTGTTCCTCATTCCCTTCTACTGGTTGGTACGCAGGTGCTTACTAGTTGAACGTTTCCATTCCCACTGCTGTGTCAGTTTGCAACAGACAAATACTTCATAATGCAGAGACATAATGTTTGAAAAGAACGAGACCAACGAGAACAACATTTGCGGTGAAATGCAAAGTGTGCCTGGGTAAGTAAGTAAGTAAGGTTTATTTATTAAGCGCTTTTCATAGACAGGTAGTCACAAAGCGCTGTACACAAAGATTAAAATAAACAGTACGATAAATAGCAAAATGCACAATATACACAATATAGAGGTTAAATGTAAATTAAAAATGTAAAAATGTAAAAAGCATTGGTCAACAGAAGGCTTGTTTAAACAGTAAAGTGTGCCTGGGTAACAGGTACACTACTAACAGAGCTCTGCTTCATACACAACAGCTACACAACATTAGCACATAACACAGCTTTTAGCTCATATAAAAGCCAGCACTCTAAGGTCAATTAAGAATCCTGATTATGTCATGGAAGGGATGCTATCAATATCAGCCTATAATGAAATTAGAAAATTCAACAGTAGATGTACTCCGCCTTTTCAATTGACTCAGAAGAAAATGTATTTGCAACTGTGCGCTTCCTTGTAACTGCTCGTGGGACTTCTCCAGTTTCATTCAAATGCAGATAAAAACTTTTTAGAGTCTGGTTAAGAAGCATCTGTAAATTGTAGACAGGCAGCTATTTGATGCCACAATGACCATATATCTTTCCCTGATAGAGCACTTAAAATAAACCCTTTAGATTGAAGTGCTCCGTTCATGGCTGCCAAAAGTGCTGATAAATCCAACAAATATGAAGAAAGTTCTGAATTCACCATTTACGTGAGGCTATTAGCTGACAGCTCAAAGAATAATCAGCTCAGGTCATGGCTACAGTCTAACAGTCAACTTTGCTTAGGAAAGTTTCTAAGCAAGAGAAATGATCAAATGCTTCTGCTACTATAATACTAGCAGCAGACGTACTTGTAGTAGAACCCCAGCCCATTTTATCAGGTCAACTTGGTAAGACTTTTATTAAATGGGGCTGACACATTTCCGTGGTCAGAAAGGTGGTGTGAAAGTTGCAGACACAGGCGAGAGCGCATGTGGGTGGATGCTACTGGGAGTGAAGAAGCTCTCAGGCAGAAAAACTCACCGATCCATCAGACGCGCTGGCTCCTACTTTGTCCCCTGTGGCGTTCCAGCACACTTCAAAGATCCCTCCTGTCCCTCGGTAGCTGTGGACTAAAGCACCCGTCTGGAGAGACACACACACAGATTTATCAATATCAGGCAACATCTTTAGAATATCTTGGTTCAGCATTTATTACCAGGTCAGCTTTTAATTTGAAGCTAGCATCACAGACCTGTGTGTTCCAGATATGGACACACTTGTCAAAGGAGCCGCTGGCCAGGTGCCTGCCATCTGGGCTGAAGGCCACGCTGTAGACGGGCTCCTGGTGGCGGGTCAGTGTGTGGATGCACACGCCCCGCTCCACGTCCCACAGACGCACTGTTGAGTCAAACGACGCACTGCAGAGAGAGGGGAAAGAGAGAGAGGGATGCAAAGGGTCATGTGTCAAGAGCCATGTCCCAGATATAAAATACACTGTGTCATGGCCACAACTGCTACTTAAAACTGAAACTGAAACCCAGCCCTAAAAAAATAATAATCTAAAAATCCAGTCAGAGGGGACGTAATTGATGGGAAGCAAACATGGCAGAGCTGCGTTATCTGAGACGCGGAAATTAGGATTTTTTTTATTTATTTATTTTTTTTAAGGCTGCTCATTGTTACCAATAACAAACCAATAACTTTTCAGAGAAAATACAAGGAAGTAATAATCCTGGCAAGCCAACAGTCAACTCTTATTTGCATTGTGTAGTGAACCATGTCCAGATCCTGATTAAAGAGTCACAACCAACTGAAAGCAAACATTTTTATCTGGAGTGTTCTTTCGAAGAGATACAGGAAATCTCAAAAGCTCCAAGGCATTTTCTTTAAAACATACAAACAAGCATTTAATTCTCATGTCATAGTTAGTTTAACTGAAAAACTCCCAAAAAGTTAGTATTAAAAAGACCATTTAATATAAACAATCTGTTTATATCTGTGACTGTTTTCTAAAGGTGTTCCACCAACAGAAATCTTCTTCCTGGTTCATATGCTAAAATGTGTTGTTTAAATATGATCACAACATAAGAATCAGGGTTCGTACGCTTTTTTCAGGGTCAAATTCAAGCACTTTTTAAGCACTTTCAAGGTCTCTTTTTAAGCTTTTCCAGCACACAGTTGCAGCAACTGTGACGTTCACTAGTAGAACTGACACACAAAACAAAACGACTACACTACACACTAACTACACAAGACAACACACTAACTTGAGACTACAAACATGATAAACATCACAAATCTCTCCCGTATCAAAACTCTCTCTCTCTTTTTCGCTCACTCGCTCTCTCTCTCTTCCCAACCACCAAATACCACATGTTGCCGTATCATTTTTTGATTGGTCGACATGGTACATTTTTCCACCAATAGGAAAGGAGTGTTTTTTCTTTGTTCACTCACAAGCAAAGCGTGTTTGCTAGCGCTCTCCATAAAAAAACGCAGTTTTTACCGTTTCTTCCCGGAGTAAACGCCACTGTTTTATTCAGAAACACCCCCCCCCCCCAAAAAAAACATTGGTTTTACGTGACCTATCAACACAATTTAAAAACTGGTATATAGTTTGAAGTCCGCACGTTCGACCCAAGTTGAAATGGAGACTCTGGGTCCGTCGATCACAGAGGGTTAATAAGAAAGCCTTAAGTTAGCTAGTTATGTATCGGGCAAATGTTTAAAGCTTTCACTTGAGTAAATTAACTCATATTACTGCTAAGTAATGTTGGCTAAGTTCACAGCATATTCCATAATAGCGCTGCCATACTGCATCACACTCAGTGCATTTCAAACATTTCTCCAGCGAGTTTGATAGCTAGCAAAATAATAACCATAATTTTAAAAAAAATAGCATGTGTAACGTACGCGTACTGGAAAATTATTTACTAGGACTCACCTATCATGCGACTGGAGAACGCAAACTCCGCCATTGTTGTTTTCCATCAAACACTCATTAAAACAGCAACCTACAGGTATGTTAGCGCACTCATCCCCGACTGTCCGAGGGAGGGGCGGGGTCACATATTGAAACAGACGCAAGGCAGCCCAGGCGGGGAAATTTTGCTTTTGCGTCTCATTTTATTTCTCTATCTGATAAGAAAACAATTCAATCAGATAGCTATTTACTGTGAGTGAAATACAGTTACATTTTCAAGCACTTTTAAGCACCACATCTGAAATTCAAGCACTTTTCAAACCTTGAAAAGACGACATTAGAATTCAAGCATTTTCAAGGATCTCAAGCACCCGTACGAACCCTGAAGAATAGGGGCATTTTACATGCCTTTGTTGACCAAAGTCTTTATTTTGTCATCTTGGTTCAAGATGAACTAAGCAGAGACTCTGAGAGGCAAAACCCCCCTGCTGTAAAAGAAATGGCTGCTTTTTAACAAGAGAAAGAAGAAGAGCTTTGTAGCAAAAATGAATACAAAAGCAATGTTAAAAGTTTAAATAAAATTAAAAATTAATCATGACCTCGTTCCAATATTTTCTTGACCTACTGACAGTTCTTTGTACGGATACAACAATGGGCTTGTTAAGGTGAAATAAAATTAATTAATTTTTGACCCAATTTCCCCCAGAAATGTAGACATCTGTGTCGAGCACAGGCCACATGTAAAACATATTAAAAACAGAACATCCTGAAGTCACTGATAGATGTGGGCCACTGATCAGAACAAAAGTTTACGAGTTGTGTAAAACTATAACTAGAAAAAACTAGAAGTAATTTCTTTACTTACTCAGTTATTCTTCAGAATTAAAATCAAGGGTATCTTACATACCATTAACATTCCCTTATAAATAGGAATACCCTTTGACACATGACATAGAGAGAAGAAAGATGAAAAGTTAGGAACATGTTTCATTCTATTCTTACCTGGCCAGCATGAGGCTGGCATTGGGATTGTTGGTCCCGGGGCCTGTGGGGCTCCACTTGATGGTGTAGATTTCTTTACTGTGGGCCTGGAGGTCATGGACACATGAATCCTGCTTCATACTCCAGATCTATGTGAGAGAAAATCAAGGCAACACTTAAAAGCCTTGAAAAAAAATTAAACATTTAATTTGACTGGTAATGTACACTCGGGACACTTCAAAAAATATACAGCGTTCCTATGAAGGCTCGGCTTGTTCTTTTACATTAGGCCTAATCTTGTTGAGTGAACTGACCTTTAGGGTCATGTCATCGGAGCAGGAGGCCAGCAAGCTGCCAGTAGGATCCCACTTTATGGCGTTCACTTCATTCTAGGGTGAGAAAGACGTGAGTGTAAACAAAAAGTCTGACTGGTGCACACAACCACAGATAATACAATACACTACACGAGGATAACACGCAGAGGTTCTTGCTTTTCACCAAACAAAAATCTCTTTCAAATCAAGACTTTTAACAAATCTTTTCCAAAGTTAGGGTTTCATTTACTCCAGCTTACGTTTTTAATTACAAACTGGAAAAAATGACAAGGGTTAAAACAAATTTGCCATAACAATTTGCAGAACAATCATGCTGAGCTGCATAGTCCATTTTTCTATGAAATTAATTAATTAATGAGCAGCCTATCAGGCTCCTCAGCTTATGACAGAGACAAATGATAATGGCAGTGACACATAATGGTATGATAATTGTAAAAAAATTTTACCATTGACTGAATGCACTTTATGAGCACTATAACTTTTATCAGAAACCAAAAGGAGGGAGTGCCACCCTGATATCATCTAACACAGTAATGTTCCACCTAAATATAGTCAAACCTAAAAATAGACATAAATTAAACTGAACCAAGGTAAAGTGATCTCTCTCATCTCAGACAGCTGTCACAAAGCTCCTGGCCAGTTTGCATTCATTCTTTACTTTACTGCCATCTTGTGGTCGCAGTCAGCTATTGTCAACCGATTCAGTGTGTGGACCTGGCTCTTGCCTCTTGCTAATCACTGTGGCCATCATGTGTGATGTAGAGAAGATGGAGAGTGAAAAAGTTGATAATAGCTGCTGTAGTACATTAGCAAGGAAAGTTGACAATGACGTCTGACTGAATATAAGTTTAACCAATAATCCACCTTTATTTGTCATTAACATTTTAGATATTGACAGGTAATTGTACTGGTCAACACTTTTTTTGTTGATTTTTTTGCTATTAAAACATTTTTGTACACTTCTTTTTAAAAAATAAATAAATTTCCAATCCAATTTTTTTCCAATTTTCCTATCTAAATTTTTCTGCAGAACTCATTTTTGATACTCTATGCACATTTTTGCAATTATGCAGATTATACAGTGTTTTATTGCTTCTCTACCTAAAGAAATGGTTTGAAAACTTCATCCAACATTTGTCATTTTCAGCTAACAGGAAATACTTTTGGTATAGCAGATATTAATTTGAAAATACAAATAATATTTTACAAGTCATCAGCCAGGAACGAGTGTAGACAGCATAAATGTTTTAATCTGATCCAGTTTATCTTGTTAAATAATGAAGGAACATGGTTTTGTTTGTGTTTCTGGGCAACAACCTTCCCTCTTTGTCTTTCTGTAAAAAAGTCACCGCACGTCACTGATCAAACACAGCGCATCTGAGCAGCAGAGCTATTTTCCTACTTGTGAGATGGAGTGCTAACACGGGAGTGTTCTATTCTCACCGTGTGTCCCTGGAAGGTCTTCACAGGTCTGTCCTGGCCCAGCTTACACACATGGATGCACATGTCTGTGCTACACGAGGCAAACGTGTTATTGCTTTGCCAGTCGACATCCAGAGCGGGCGCTGTGGAGAGGTAAAGATGCCGCTTAAGGCTGATGCAGCACTAAATTGACGGAGAAGATCACAAAGAACAAATCACAGTACAGATTTCTTCCTTCCACATTAGACCCGATCATTAGTAGGGATGGGTATTGATAAGATTTTCACGATTCTGATTCCATTTTCGATTCTTTATCGATTCTTTTTAAAAAAAGGAGAACACTAAGGTCGATTAGCTTAGAACTTTGTTTTATATCTTCTCTTTGAACAAGATAGAAATTTAGGAGTAACATGGCCTTACAAACTCAACAGTGAGATCTTAAGAGATCCACAGCCTACGGCTCTTCAAAGTGGTGTCACAGGGTCCCCAGGAAAAAAAATTGTAAATGTAAAATAATAAAATAAATATTCTTCTGTAGCATTAACAAAGTATAACATGAATTATTCTGTGGTAATTACACAAGAATATCCAGTAATGTCCCTGCCTACAATTAAACACATTCACTTACCGAAAATCGGGGCAAATGGGTGCAAGCCTTTGACCACAAACTTAGTCACTGCTCGGTGACATTCGTCTATCCTGGCCTGAAAGGAGACGCTACCGGTAGACTGCAGCGAGAACTGCCAGCCAAACTCTGTCTCTCTCATCATGGTCACCTAAATGCAGCGCACAGTAATGGCAGGTTTTGCAATAAGACAGATCGCGCTGTTAATTGATTATTTACCTGCCGTATTAACGGGAGAGGACGTGCAAACGTTACCGCTGCTGCTGGGTTGAGATTCACGAGTCCGGAGCGGAATTAAAAACACGACATTCGTTTAAGGTTATCACGTGTTTTGTGAGCAAATGCTTTTGCATATTCGTAGTGTTTCCTCCTTTAAATGAAATATCTACTTTGCAAGTATTGCAAGTTGCCCTGTTGTCATCCGTTCTCGTAAAGTATAACCAAACTTTTTAGCGTTTGAGCCACCTAGGCACTCTCTGCAACGTGGTGACGTCATTCGGGGCGACTGGAATCGATAAGGGAATCGTTTGCAAAAATGGCAAACAATTCCAAGGAATTGAAACAGTGGGAACCGGTTCTCAACAAGAACCGGTTTTCGATACCCATCCCTAATCTATTCATTCAAAGCAGCAGTCAGTCATACTGAAATGACACCTTGTGTGTAAAGATAAACTAGCTTGAATATCACAGGATCAAAGATCAATCACGATGTCCAGAAAAACTAGACAGAAATAAGTTAAGGTCTCACTGTGCTCTCACACTGCAGTTCAACTAAAGGTAACGTATGCCTAAAAACAGAAACACTCCAGGAAACGTCACGTGAACAATCCAGCTGACTCCTGTCACTCACCTGAGTGGAAAGGAAACTGTTGCTTCGCCTCTCCTGTGTGTGCATCCCAAATAATTGTTGTCTGTGTGAAGATAGAGATGTTATTTATGACGAACGAGTGTCATTTATAAAAAGCAATCAAAAACATTACATAGAATAAAACACTGTCTTTTTAATATCTTGCCATCTTTTCAAAATGTTTGAGATCACACTTTGTGGCTGAATAATGTGCACAAGCAGAGATAATACAAAACTACACCACTACATCACAAACATAACGCCATTTTTATATCACAATATCCCAGCCCTTGGTCAATCATAAGCATGCCAAGGAGACACGGTTTCAATATACTTCTGTACACTAGGTGGCAATGTTGAACCATGTGTTGATAATTCTGACTGGACGAACAAATAGCTTTCTGTTTTCAGATGAAACGCTGCCCTTCACATTTATGACATGCAACAACCTGATTATGTTACATACTGAGGCAAATCCAAAATATCTGCACAGACGTGCATGGAATCAATATGCTACTGCTTTCTTTTCCAAAAAAGGGGGAAATTATAGAAAATAATTGTCATTAAATTATCATTTATGAGAAATTTATTTCTAACATTCACTTTATAGCAGAATATCATTACAAATTATCTGCTTTTAAATTTTATTCTATAAAATGGACAATATTTTGAGTAATGACCGATCGAACCCAAGACATATGTTCAAATTGTTTGTTTTGGTCAAATCAGGAATCCAAACCACAAGAACCGAAAATTTCCACCCCCCAGAATATTCATAAATAATAATAAAAATTACAAACAAAAGCAATGTGTCTTACCTTATCCACACCAGCACTAAGGATAAAGTTTCCTTTCTTATTCCACTTGAGTGCAAATATAGGGCCTTTATGCTGACCCAAAGTACTGGCCAAGTTACCTGAAAAAAAATAACCAAATGCCACTTGGAAAGAGACCAGGGACAAACGCCTGAAATGCTACGATGCAAAAGATGCCAAGAGCCTTACCGTCTTTTGTCCATATCCTAGCAAAGCCATCATATGAGCCGGTTGCTAGTAATGTCCCCTCGCTCTGAAGTAAAGAAGCGCGTTGTCATTAGGTGCAGCCAAATTATTATGACTAATTTATGAGTAAATGAATGAGGCTCATTTTAAATGTTGTGCATCGACTTTGACTACAAAAAAGGGCAACACGAAAACAAATAGGAACAAAAGAGCACAAAATGTTTGCAGCTTGGTTATGGAAAAGGCCTTTTTCCTCACTCAAGTGCCTCCTTATACATGGCTATAGTTAGAAGGAATGCCTCCTGACAAAGTTGTGTTTATTATCATGCACACAGGCGCATAAACCCACACCCGAAGATTAGATGACCAACACAGAGCACTCAGTATGATCATGTTAGTATTTGTTCCACAGTTTAACTTCACACAATCCCACTTTCACTCACATTCCAGTCTAGTGAGGTGACGTCTTTGTTGCTGGGTACGTCCTGGCCCCCTTCCCGAATGCAGTGCCTCAGAACCAGCTGGGTGGATCCGCCTGTGCTGTTCTCGCTCAGGTTCCAGATCCGTGCTGTCGAGTCCCCGGACCTGAAGGAGTCAAAACAACCTTGCGTTAGGCACACCCACGTGACTTGGACTTCTAAAATCGGTACTGATAAGGTTATAAAACTGACCATCACTGCTCCTGAGTAGGGTTGGGGTTTAAAGGCATTTTATCGAACCTGAACCCAAATCATCAAATCCAAAATCTTTTAAAATCCCTATCAAAACTTTTCACATCATCTGTTGAAGAAAAAGGAGAAAGAGATTTTACAAGCACAAAACTCATTCACGTTGGTTTATGTGGATACTTGGCCCTTTACGCAGACCCTCCTATATTACAGGATTGTTCCAGATGTAATCGCTTTTTTCCTCCATTTTATTTTAAGACGCATGCACATACTGTGGAGCAAGACTGTTGAATACACAGCAAACAGCCTGCTGAATACTTACCTCTGGCTGGCTACTATTATAAACTAAGACTCGACGGTTTAATTTGGAAAAAAGGTTTAAAATGTTATTTGCTTTATTTGGCCATGTTACAGCTTTTAATTCCTGCTGAACAGAGCTTTCTTTCAGATGATCGTTATTTTTAGCCTGTTTTAGTCCACATAACGGTTGTGCATCCTGTTGGATTGCATGCATTATTCTTCTTTATCATCTTGTTCAACTGCTGAAAAATTCAGGCATTTCCCTTGAGCCATGTTGACAAACAGTGGAGCGTAGGAGTGGAGAAGTTTATGTCTGATGTAACCGCAGGAGAAAGCTGATTTATGAGTGGGTTTGTCTGACTAAGAGATTAACAAACTTTGGTCTGAGTAATTAAATAAGAGTAGAGCAAATACAGCGTTTAATGTACGGCCAATTCACCTAACAGGTGCATGGAAACAAAGCTTACTCTTGAGGTTATCTGCCTGGTTTTAAAGCCATAAAAAAGCCACCTGCTACAGATAAACTGACTGTAAAACGGCAATAAAGTGCACAGAGTTTGACACTTGAAGCAAAGAGAGAAGAATCTAACATTGTGTTTCACACCAAAAATGATTCTTGTCATTTTATCTGTCAGTGAGGGTTTAATACCTGTCAGGAAATCTGCTGCGTCCGTTTCATTTGTTTCTGTAAAATGTGTCACGTTTGCAACATGTTTTGTTCTTGAATACATACTCCACCCATCATCAAAGAGATTCCTCTATGTGATTACCAGTGTTGGTCAAGTTACCTGAAAATAGTAATTAGTTACTAATTACTGATTACTTATTTTCAAAAGTAATTAATTACTTAGTTACTTTTTAAAAACATGATACACAACCTAAAGCAACAGACCTTTCAGCCCAATTCTATTTCTTCTGCATAATCAATTATATAAAATTGAATCAAATGAAAAACTCTTTTGAAAACTTGTTTTATGAGTTTTTGGGCAGGGATAGCTCAGTAGGTAGAGTGGTGGCCCCATGATCGGAAGGTCGGGGGTTCGATTCCCCTGAACAGCTACCTTGAGGTACCCCTGAGCAAGGTACCGTCCCCACACACTGCTCCCCGGGCGCCCAATGGCTGCCCCCTGCTTCACTGAGTGAATGGATTAAATGCAGAGAGGAATTTCCCCACGGGGATCAATAAAGTACACTTTCTTTCTTTCTTTCTTTCTTTCTTTAATCTTTTAACTTTATGCACATTGCATCGAGCAAAAATTAAATTATATGCAACATTCTCTCACTTGAAGAAATTTGTTTAAAGCTATTTTTTTGCATATTCCAGCATATAAAATACATAATTTTTTGTGTTTACACTCACTCTTTCAAATAGAAGCAAGTAAAACACAGCAAAAAATAAATAAAGTCAAAGATTCAGCAGCACTAAGTCCTGTCACTCTTAAGTCTATTTTCACCTGTTTAGCAGGAGAGGAGGTTTGCCCAGTGTGGCAACGGTCATGTCAGTGGGGGGATCCGGGGCAGGGCTCGCAAAATTTCAAAATCCCTGGTAGCCCTTCGGGCAGGCACTCTTCAGTTTTTGGTAGCCCAAAATAAATTTAAGTAGCCCGAAAAAAAACATGAGAACAATTTTTTGATGGATGTTTTGTTTCCTTTACAGTAATATACATTAAGGTATAATATTGTAAAGAAAACAAAACATCAATCACAACAATTGTATAAAAATTACAATCATCAACTCAAATACTTGGTTCTAATTGAACAGAAATTTCTATGAACTTGTAAGAACTGTGTAGAACATGAATCAGTCTGTGTCAGATCCTGAATCTGAAATTTCCGCTTAAGTCCCGGGTAAGAGGTAAGTGGAACCAAGATCTAGGACATTTGCTTTTTGAAGTTTGCAAAGACGGCTACATTTTGCCAATGGTATACCTTTTGGAACATAGTACACTGTTCTAAACAGCTTTTTCAGGACTTCTTCTTGTGCTTAGTTTATTTTTAGTATGTTTTTGCAATTGGTGTTTGTTCTGGGAAAGATACTGCAGACTGAGCAATAATGCATTTCTTGCATTTCTCATGGGTTCTGATGGGGTCTTTCTTAAAATTACTGGTCCCAGTAACAAAGGCGCTTGTCGACTCAGATATCGAGGGAAACTCACAACACACCCGGCAGAACATTATGGTATTTACGTTGTCATATTCCAGCCACAGAAATTCTTTTGTCCATGAAACCATAAAGCTGAGCTTTCTTTTTGCCTCATAGTCTGATTTGTCATAACTTTTCTGTTTTGTGGTAGGCTTTTCTTTGGCTGCCCCTTCTTCACCCTGACCTGTCTTATTTGGCTCTGCAGAACTAAAATTCCTGCCTAAATCCATCTGCTTTTACACACGCACTCACATAACGGTCAGCGATTCTCTGCGCAATCAACCTCTCACATGTTTAAGTTTGCTGCGGGAAATTTCACTTGTCACGTTTGAATAGTAAGCTAATGAGTGATAAGACGATGTCAGAGGAATTGGTGTGCAATTAATCTGCGACCATCAATACTGCCGCTCTCTATACACAGTTTGCGCGATGGCAAAGTGAAAGTGAAAGCCAAAAAAAGGAAGCACAAATTTAAACTCGATTTCACATATTGGCAGTGGCTCATCGATGCCAATGACATAATTACTCAGCTACATTTGCGAAAGAATGGAAAAGCATTGACATATATTTTTCCTTCCTATGATAGCCCGACGGGCAGGGCTGAGATAGATTTTGGTAGCCCGACTGGAAAAATCGCTAGCCCCGGGACGTCGGGCTAGCGATTTTGCGAGCCCTGCGGGGGTGTCTATGTGAATTTCACATTCTCGTGGCAGCGTGCTAGGTGCTTGCTCAGACTAATGTTTTTGTCACTTTTTAAGGAATCAAACTCAGAGTAATGTCAGTACTTCCAATGGTCGTACCCTCTACTGCACTCCATATTATCCCTTACTGAGCTACACCAGGGGTCCCCAACTCCAGGCCTCGCGGGCCGGTATCCTTCAGTTTTTAGATGTGTCCATGATTCAACATAGCAGATTCAAATGGCTAAATTACCTCCTCAACATGTCTTGCACTTCTCCAGAGGCCTGGTAATGAACTAATGATTTGATTCAGGTGTGTAGACCCAGGGTGAGATCTAAAACCTGCAGGACACCGGCCCTCGAGGCCTGGAGTTGTGGACCCCTTATCTACACACATCTCTTACTGCCACGGACGTCGCACGCTCATACGTCATTGTCATGAGACACTCTCACAAACTAGATCACGGTTTAGTCATGCAAAAACACAGCGTGCTAACAGGAAAGTAACAGTAATCTAATTACTTTTTTGCAATAGTAATCCCGTACTTTGCCTATCTCTGGTGATTACACTGAAGTGGACCAGCAAATGTCCAGGAAAACACTACTCTGAGTAACATTCATTTAGCTGTGATGAAAGCACACTGACTATTCCAAACAAGTTATTCTTTTTATAAACCAAGAAAATGTAATTAATAATCCCATTTAAAAATGATCAACTATGGTTCACAGATCTAGACTCTTTATAATAAATCATCAAGAGTGAACTCTGGGTAAAAATACTTAAGTTACCACTGATATAAAAAAAGACAAGATGGGTAAACAATCATTTTGGTTATTTGAATTACAAGGTGAAAAGGTGATAGTGTGAATGGTTCAAAGAAACTAGCGCTTAGCTGGGCCAACTCTCGCCCATAACAATCCCACGTTTCCATCAGTAATACTGACCCAGAGGCGAGGAGGTCGTTGACTGGGTTCCAGGCACAGATAAAAACCTCCGATTCGTGGCCCCTCAAGACCATGGCTTTACTCTGGGGGATCTCCACATCCCTGTCTACCTCCATCATCTCCGAGTGGTGATCTACAGGAAGGAGCGTGAAACAAGAACATTAGCATTCATTAAGTACTGTGCTATTTTTCAGAAAGCAAAGCGAATGCAGTGCAGCTGGAAAAGTTGGGCGCAAAACAACATAAGACAGTGAACTTCTCTATTTGACTTCTGGGATGAAGAGATGCAAATACATGTATGATGAGAAAAGATAACGAAAAGGTATGTTTATACGAGCACATGCTAGTTTCCTATCATTCAATGCAAAGAAGTATAGTCCTGTTCTTCCGCTACAAAGGTGAATTATTTAAAAAGGAGTAACCAGTTTTCACTAAACATCATCGTTCAACAAGCAGATTAGCAAACTGCATCATGTTGTACAAAATAGTTCATGATGACAATCTGACACTAGGTAAGCTACAAACCACACCAGTCCCACAGCAGCACACATGTACATCATCGGTTCAACTTATTTCATAAAAAGTGGCTTGACCGCAGGCACGAGGTACTGAGGTTAGATGGTTAACACCACTGTTTTCACACAAAAGGAACCGGATCCTCAGTGTGGAGGCGTTTAAGCAATATAATGAATTGTAAGTCATCTGTGTTCTGGAAGTCCTAAAGCTCCAGCACACATGAACTATTGCGGGTGTAAAACACTATAAAATAAATGTAACGGTGTGTTCACACCGAACGCGATAGACACAACCAGAGCTTCAGGTTTACATGTAAAGTCAATGGAGGAGCGCGACTGGGGGTCGCGCGAAACTTCAGAAGCAGATTTGCGTCGCGAAAACGCTTTTCTGCCTGATTCGTGCAACCAAGTAGCGTGACTGACACGTTTGAAGCGCGAAGTAAAATACGCGCTGCAGTTTGTGTATTCGCGCTTATCGCGTCTACCGCTCGAGTTGGAAAAATCTCAACTCCAGCGTCAAGTCGCACTGCGACAACCAATCAGGAGCCTGGTGACGTGATGCTCTGACCTAGTTCAAAGGGGCAGGTCCAGCCAAAGCCATTCATTCTAGCAACCAGTAGTTTTCTGATGAGGCAGCAGGCTCTCCAGGGCAGAAACAATGTTTGGAGTTTAGTCTGTTACTGTTACTATTTTTACCATTTCTTCTTGGACCAACTGTAACCCACATAATTTCCTTAGGGATAAATAAAGTATTCTGATTCTGATTGTTTCAGGATACATGACCTGCCATTATCCAATGACACATCTGCTTTCCGGTATCTTTTGCTCGTTTCTCCTCCTCTTCTTTTCTCTTTTTTCTGAACTGAGGACCTGATGGCTTTGACCTTTTCTTGTCAATTTTCCATTGGTTTTAATTTTGCACTTCAGTATTAACACTCATCCCCCAACTCGAGGATCACCACAACATAACCTAACAGACCTACACCTTAGTTCACAGACTCACTTTATCTAGGGTTTACGTCTGGGATTTCGCACAACCCAGGATTCAAATCAAGAATACATAATGGGCTTGGATTTACAACATTATGAATGAAATGTGCTCCATCTGGAAGCAGCTGCCCCCCTCTTCTTTAGAGAAGTTGTGTGTGAGACTTTAAATGATGAAACTGTAAATTATAAATTTTAAATTGTTAATGATCCCTTTATCCCTGGTCCTAAAGTGTATTTTCTTACTCTTCTTATATTTATTGTTTGTTCACTTGCACTGCTGTAACTGGAGCCTCGTCGTCTCGTCTCTCTATATACTGGACTGTATATAGCAGAGATGACAATAAAGTTTACTTTGACTTCAGCACAGCAGCGCGCAGGCGCACCGAGGGCTCTCGTGCTCACTTTTCACTTATAGAATTTCAAAAAAACATTGGTGCAAATTATAAGTCTGTATCATAATGTCTGGTGTTTTCGTGTTTGTTGGTTTGTTTTTATTTTGCAAGTTGGTTATTAGATGCTGCTCCAGCCAGCCAGAGAATCCCTCGCCGCCCCGCACCTCTCCTCTCTGTGCCGCTAAGCAGCAGGCGCACCTCGCAAACGGAGGACGCCTCCCAGCAAATGGGCGATAGAAAACCGATCGGTGCCTATGCCATTCCCAATATGCGCTGGCATGACATCGGGGCAGCATGATTACGAGCAAATGTTTTTTGTTTGTTTTTTTTGCCGATGCCCGTGATGCCGCCCCGGGCAAACGCCCGTGTCGCCCGTATCAAAAACCGCTACTGCGTCTGGCACTACTTCCTCCCACATTTGCGCTTCATGCGCGTGAAAATTGCATATTTTAAAGCGCAACCAGTTCGCTTTGGACGCGCGTCGAGCTGCGAATGTGCACGCGACCAGCTAGGGGCGTCTGGCGCTTTTTGGTCGCGTCTATCACGTTCGGTGTGAACGCGCTATAAGATGGACTTTCTGGATGCAGCTAATCAGTCATCTGCAAAATACAAGCAAGTCAACCCCATGTTATAGACTCACAAGGAGTCGGCTAATGATAACTTCATTTTGAACCTCGAGAACTTGAATCGTTCCATAAGGAGCAGTTATTAAATCTGAATCAAATACTCAATGTGTTATCGTATTTAAAACACATTGGGAAAACGGAGGAAACCAAGCAGACTGGAATTTTCCTCTTATGATAAAACAACAGACAGCACAACTGTACAACACAGTCAGGACAAAACCAACCAAACCACAAACACTTTACACAAAACCCTCAAACTGTGACGCAGCCATCACGGGAAATATTAAACAGACAAAATCATGCCAAAAAAAAAAAAAAAGAGGTTAGCTTCAACTTATACAAGATGCAGTCTTTCAGAATATTATAAAGCCATTCTAGTGAAATTAGCAAAAATAAAAAATTTGACTCATAACCTGATTGTAACATTAATTCAGGTTGTACTGCTGTCTCACTGAAAGCAGATCATTTAAGTGTTTTGTGTACTAATGTTTAAAAATGTGTCAACACCACTTTGTTTTATAACTGTGTATCAGGCATTTAGCTGAAAATAACATCCTGCCTGAGACGAGAAAACACAGCTGGTAGTTCAGAAGCTGATTCAGATTGTTTACAACCATGAGCTAAACTTACTGGCTAAGGCGTGGGATCCATTTTCCTCCCCGTTGGCGGCGCCCTCTCCGTTCTTGGTGCTTCCCTGTGGCCCCGTGCTGCTGCCACTGCCCGCTGCTGCTTGCTGCTGGGCCAGCTTGTCTCTGTAGGCCTGCTGCCTGGTCTGGACCACATCTGGCATTACGGCATCAATCAAAGACAAGGACTCGATTGGCCGCCCATCAAATAAGGTGCCGTCCTACACAGAGAACGTACAGTGTTATTTCACCCCATTACCAAAAGAGTTGGAATAATTGGGGGAATTTTTTTTTTTTTTAAAGGAAGCCGGAAGATTAGCACGTTGACAGTCGCCTTCTTGGTTTTGAAAAACTGAATGTGATAAAGAGGAACAGGTCTGACTGTGGAACTACTTGCTCGGTTTAGCACCCAGGCTCTTTTAACAGAGCCAAGCAGCTGTGACACAGCCAGCATGTGTTTGGCATTGCATTGCTGAAATAAGCAAAGCATCACTATTGCTGAAGATTCTCCCCTTCCATAACAACATGAATTTTGGCTCTTTAACAGTGCGTTCATAACAAGCCAGGTGGCCTGGCATTCATGATTTCCAAAAAGAATTTGTAAGTGAAGTGGTCACACTGTTATCAGAGCAATTGACACATAAGTAAACACTACACCTATTCTTTCCAGCATGTTTCAAGTGTGAACTAATCAGTTGAAAGCAATGCAAAGACAGACCCTGACCTCATTGATGCTGACTTCAGCCTCCACATACTGCAAGCCTTTCTGAATGATGGAAATGAGGGCAGCAGGGGGCACCAAGGCTCCATTGATGTTAGACTGACTGATGTGGCTCTCTATGCCAAAGGTGAATGCAGAGTGAGAGAAGCCTGCGGGAAGAACGGATCATGCAGAAAGTAGGATGAATTCAAAGTTAATTTCCACAGACTCAAATGCTGCAAGATTAAAAGTTACTCATGACAAAATATTTAAACTACTAACAGTGCGATTACTACAACCACAAGGAGAGCTGTTTGATCAAATATTGATTTGTTGGACATACCCGACTCCTGCAGATATCTGTAAACCAGGAAATTAACCTCATCACTGCTTATGCTCATTTTTAGTCCTGGTGATTAAACCATTGGGTCAGCACAGGATAGGAGCCTGTAAAAGTAAAGCACAGAGTTCATGAAAAGCCGGTGGTATTAGACACTGCAGAAGTGAAATGCAAACGAGTTCTAGTGGTAGACATCTCGATCACTCACGTGTTAAAATCAACAACAACATAAATAGACTGCAAAAACATTAGTTGGTATTCTGGCGCACTAAATCAGTTTTAAAAGAGTCATACAGGCACTGAAAAGGAATCCTTAAATGAAATCATTAAAAAAATTAACTTGCTTGACCTACATCTTGGATATTCAAAAACAGAAGTAGGCAATCGCAAATGTCATTTGATAAATGACGACATCTTGTTCCTCTTTATTTGTGGATGCAGAAACCACTTAGCTCTAGGCAGGGCACCAGTTTCCATTCATTAACCTACAACAGGAAATAATTACCAGCCGCCTTCACGAGGCAGACGGGGTATTTTAGACTGAAACGTCTGGAATAGATGGGCTTTAAATCTCGGCAATAATCCATCGAGTACTTGTGTCTGTCCTCCATATTTGTTCATGCAGAACCTGCACTGTTTAAATGGGACTGTGGAAATAAACAAGGGGACTGGACGAGGGACAGAACGTCTACTGTTTCCACCATGCCAGCCTGCTGAAAAAGTCAACATGTCTCCTGCCACATCCCCGAGGCTCAGATCCAAGACCAACTCAACCAAAAGGGCTGGAATCTGGTACAAGCCCTTCAGCAATCCATAACAAGGTGGTCAGAAAGTCCTGCTGGATACATTTTCTCACAATGAAGCAGTATGACTAGAACTTAGCAAAAAGCCTGAAAGAAATCCCAATCTCCCATAAGCTCCACTGATGGAAACAAAAAATGACAACTAAAAACGCGTTTCAATAAAATATGAACCCCTTGCCACCAGTGTACTACTGTCACAGCACTGCCTTCACCTTAAAATCTCTGTTTGATGGTTATGGCACAAATAAATGTAAGCTGATGCGGCACTCCTGCTGTGTCTGTATGTCTGAATCTGACATCACATCTGCTAGCGACAGCCACTGTTTTGGTGTCACTTCAACCTTTTGATTATTGTAACCCAGGTTGTGCCTCCACAGCTGGGTGCAGAACCTGAGTGTACAATCGTGTCGGTTTTTACCACCAATAGAAGCTCAGTGATTCACAGATTATACAGGAGATGTGTCAACAGTTTAAAATATGAGACTTTGTGGAAATATAACTTCACCAATTTCTTTGCTTCCGTTTTTAAATCCTTCCCATCTTCCCATTTTGGAACTAATGTGGCGTACAGTCTGAGTAGCAACACCTATTGTTCATTTGAAAACTCCAGCGGCTACCCACGTCTTTAAAAGCGAACATAAATAAAGGTTGAATGCAAGTCAGGTCTAAATGGTGAGCAAAGAGTAATGAGTATCTCTTAGGTAACTTCCAAGCTTGTTATGAAATTTTAATTAGCGGCTTAATAGCTCAGAGACATAACTCCCAAAGCTTAAGCATTATAAGTCAGCTGTCTACCCAAAACCCTTTCAGACATACATTTCTTTTGATTAATCTGACAGCATCTGAACATGCTGGCTTCTCGTCTGAATATGAATCATGGTCACTCTTCTGTAAAGACTGTCACGGCAATCTTAATAGTTTAGACCTTTTAACATTTATGCATTGCTTCCAACACAACATGAAGTCACAATAACTGACCGGTGTACGTCTGCCACATGGGCTCCAACAGTAAGATTAAAGGTAGAATAAGTAATTAGAGATTATCTGATGGAAAAAAAAAAAAAAAGATTATGGCACTCATAAATATACACTGATGAGTGTGTAATTAATTTTCTAACAAACTGGGTGCATTCTCATTAACTTAGAATAAATTAATTAATTAATTAATTGATTACTACAGGAAAAATACACATTGGCATCAGTTTGTGGAAGGTGCCATGTTGCTTCACCTTCTTTTATTTTCATCATATCTCCTCCATCACTCCTCTCTCTCCCCTGCCTGATTTCCACCTCATACTCTTTCTTCTCACCTCAAGCTTCATTTCCTAAACTGAAGTCAGGGCTCGAACACAAGAAAACATGTTACAATTGTACATTCAAAGCAAATTAGACATGTGACCTTCCCATCTCTGGAAAACAACAAGAACAGCTGGTTACATGCTAACATTATACCAGCTCATGTCAGACTCAAGGTTCAACATTAAAAAATAAATCAATAAATTAAATACAATTAAATTAAAAACAAAACAAACAAAAAAACAACACACACACACACACACACACACACACACACACACACACTATCCCCCTGGGGAAACACTACTCAAAATGATCAATTGACATTGTCTGAGTCCAACAACATTAGATCCACATCAAAGAAAGTTTCACCACCAACAGCTAACAGCAGCAAAAACAGCAGAGCTTATGGAGAAAACATTAGGACAACTTCATGTTCATTGCTATTATCAAATGCGAGAAAAAAGAAGGACATTTTTGGATGCTGTGTGGATTTTCAAATTAGGGCGCAAAGTAACTACACCTGCAAAAGTGCTTATTTATCTTTGCAGGTTCAGTCACACATAACACTGGGGGGAAGGGGTCCCTCAATAAAAAAGGTGACAACCCACTCCTCCACTCTTAATTATGCAAGGGCCTGATGAGAAGTGGAGGAGACAGTAAAGCCATTTTAAACATAGAAAAACAGACCGAACAGCATGAGGTCAAAAAGGAAGAACCAACAAAGAGAAGGTACTTCCAGCTGCCCCCTTATTTAAAGGGCCTTTCCACAGCTGATTCCAAGCTTAACTCAGAGTTAGGAGTCCACTAACTTTTAACTCTTGAGGCCAAGACTGTGTCCCCTCTTTGTCTTGAACCTGGGATCTTTTGTATGGAAGGCAAACATATTAACCACTACACCAGTACAAATGAGAATAGAGCTGTGATATTAAACCTCAAATGTATTTACCACCCTCTGAAATTTCAATCAGTGATACTGCTTGCAGGTCCCTCAATATCTCACCTCTTGTTTACAAGAAGACTTAGATCCTTCACGTAAATTGCTGGATGTCATTGATATTCCACTGTCTCTGGTTACCACTTCACTGCTTGAAGCTTTGAGTCCCCTTTAGTCTGCATTTCATCTTCAGATAATTCACTCTCTTATTAGCTTCACTAACATCAAACACTATATTGCTAAAGATAAAGTGTGCAGTTAAATATGTGACTTAACATGAAACCGAGCCTGATTAACTGCAGGAATTTAGAGATTAAAAGCATAAAATAACTTCTTATAATAGTTTGGCAGAACGGGTTTACATTTAAAGGCATTAACAAATTATTCATATATTTTATGCTACATGCCACGTTGGTCTCTCTCCAGTTGCTCTGGTTTTCCTTTCAGCCCCAGTTATTCTTTTAAAACTAGACATTCAGCAGGCCAAGCTGATGAAGTTTCAATGACCACCCATCAAATGTTTAAAACAGTTGTACAGGTGTAAAAACACAACATACGAGTCAGCTGTACAAACAAAAAAAGCCTGCAAAGACACTCCCATACTGTAAACCTATCATGACACATGGTATCAATGGTGTTCTGTAAAAGCAGCGGGAGGGTTTATTGAAGTATTCTCTAAATAAATATTTCACATTATTAACAAACATCAACTTTAGTTAAAAAGCCAAATGCCACTGTTTCACCATCCCACTATACTTTCAATGAGATGTAATTACGCATTGAATAGAATGGGTAAAAAAAAAAAAGAAGAAGAAATATAAGCATTTACATCCCAGTGAAGACTTTAGCTAATGAAAAAAGCTGATATAGACATAAAAAAATGTTATGTGCAATCCAAGCATTCTAGGACATTCCTGGTGATATCTATTAAAGCTGGATTATCAACATTTTCTTTCACATTCCCATTACTAGGACCTGTACTACATAAGTACTAAGTTCAACATACCCAGGACATCTCTTCCTTATCTCGGATCACTTACCCAATATCAGAAATCAGGCTACAAGGTCGCATGACGGTGGTTAGCATCTTAATAAGTTAACTCAGGGTTTCCTAATCTAGCTACAAGGACGTTCACATGAAAGGGGCCACACTGGCAGCATGTGACCAACCGCACAGACAGATCAACTGGTAGCAGAACAACTGACTTTACAAAGCAATATTTATAAATTATTTAAATATGAACATATATATATATATAATACAGGCTGAAAGCAACATAGCTGTTGCAGACAACCCAGCTACAGGAGTGCTCTTAAGGGGCAAATTGCTGTATTGAAAGTACTGTATAAATGTGTGTGTAGTTTAAGTGCTTTGATCTAAAGAGTTGCTAAATGTAACTCTTCAAGTGCAGCTTATTTAAAGTAAGGAAGAAAATCTGGAAAAAATACTGACTGTAAAAGTTAAGGGACTTCTCAGTGTTACACCTTCAGGACATGGGATGATCAGAACGACTAAATCATGTTTAAGGTGTAAGACAATTTTTTTCTTTCAACTACACCACTGATGGTGTTTAACAGTCTGAGAGCAAGTAAAGAATAATTATAAAAACAGAATTCAAAAGTAGGCTTGGAGAAAGTGTCAGCTTCACATATTAAGGCAAATCGAACAACAAGGAGAAAAAAAAATGAAGAAGAAAAACATTTTGATTTGATTTTACTTACTAGCAAAATTTTAATTTCAATTTTGTTCTTTGTAAGGTGACCTTGAGTTTCTGAAAGGCACCCTCAAATAAAATGTATTATTATTATTATTATTATTAAAAAAAAAAAAAAAAAAAAAAACTAGCCCTACATATTATCCACAAACCAAGTTCAGAGGGATTTTCAATGAGCGGTGAAACTTTTTTTGTTTGTTTTTACAGAGAACTGATTGGTCAGCATGTAGTGATTTTGTACCTGCCGATATCTTATCTCAAATGTAAACAGGTTATATCTGCAGCATAAGTTGATCGGTGATGTAACCCTGCAAGAGGTGAACCACCTTTGTAATACTGACAAACCCTGGGTTAAACCTGAAATTACCGCAATAAGCCCAAATCCTGCTCCGTACTTTAGACCTCTGGTTAGACCACAGATAAAAGACTACTGTGCTCCTCTTTCGAAGAGTCCCAACACTAGGCATTAGCAATATAATTTTCAACACAGCCAAGAGAAAGACACCGAGCAATAGCTTTTGGGGGGGGGACAACAATAAATAGTGTTACCCATGTGATCGAGATATCCTCAGAGGCGCATCATAGCGCTTTAGTCCTTGGAAACAACTTTCAGCCCCTAGGAGAAGAAAAATACAGACAAATACCCCATTACAAAATCAGTAACTACACTACAGTTCATTAAACATACAAAGGCTGCGTGGTGTGAAATCACTCCTTAAAAGAAAAAACAGTCAACAAAACATATTTTCATATAGTTTACGTTTGATATGAAAAGTCAGACTCATGAGTGGCACTCATTTTACCCCCAGCCCAACTCTCCCCATGTAGTGGAGGTAAATAATCTGCTCCAGCTTTCAGAGAACCAGGCAGGCCCTGCCAAATATTCACGCGGGACACAGTTTCCCTATCAGTGCCATGACAAATTACCCTACTGAGAAGGAACATTTTAGCAACGGCTTGTTAGCAAGTGGATGAGAAGGCAACCTGAGTAAAATGCTCTGAAAGAAGGGGCGTGTCACAAAACAATGAGAGAATCTAGGTCAGCAATGCAAAAAGCTGAATACACCAAATGGATATGTGTGCCATGTCTGGCACCAATCCCTGCAGTACTTCTCTAAAAGAGAAGCATGCCTTTGTACTGTAAAAAGGAAACGAAATACAGAGGTTTCACTGTTGATTCATTGTAATAAAGGCGGCTGCTGCCTAGAATATTAACCAACAATACCTCATTTCTTCATGTGGTATTTTGCATATTAGTACTTTCAAGTGGGCAAATCAGATTTTATTTGGTTACCATTTTAGGCGAAAGGTCGTCTGTCTGACTGGAGCCAAGTTAAATACATTTGTCATCATGTTAAGTCTGCAGGGAGCTAGCGGTGAATGAATGAGTTGAACTTTGGTGTGTGTGACAAGTCACTACCAGCACAGTGTGTGCTCATAAATGACTCAAACTGCACCCAAGTGCCTTTAAGACAACCCTGTTTAAAATAAACTCTCTACTATCAGCACATCTATTAACAGAGTAGCAAAAAATACACTTAAATAGTTTCTGCTGTATTTGTAGGGTAGGGTAGGCTGACAATTGTCCACATGTCATGGGTCACGGGGAGATGCGAATGTGTGAAAGGGCGCTACCGGCCTTAGCATTCCAGATATAATTGTCAAATGAAGGCTAATTACTTGCGTTTCATTCCACTTAACTTCTCCACCAAAAATAATTCACAGTTGTCTAGATGTAATTTCAACGTAGTGTCTAGTGGCACTGTGCACTCATAAAAGCTAATAAACGGTAGCTTATGGCTAACGTGCGAGTTAACATTAGTTTTGCCTCGGCGGCGGCCGTACCCGTCAGTACACATGCCAGCCAGGCAAGGCGGTCTACACTTCATTTAATGCTCCATTTAATGCTCCTCACAAACACTTACCCGGATCTCCCAATCAAATATTTCAAAGTTTTATTAACCCGTGACTTTTTTTTTATTTATACAAAAAAAACCAAAAAAAACAACGCAATTTTCGACAGAGTAAAGTTAGCTTCTCTGAAACTGCATTTCAAACGAATACTGTGAGGTCGTCAGCCCGCTGCCGCTCTGAGCCTTCCAACAAGCTAACTAGCTAACCTAGCATGCTATGCTAACAAGTTAGCTACAATCTCCTACCTACTTGGACAAAAACCTCTCAATTGGCGATATCTTCCACAGCTCTCGTGTTCAAGTCAGACCGTGTCATCTCTTTAACCGACTGCAAGAATGGTGGTTTTCCCACATATATGAACTACGGTAAGGTTATAATATTAAAGCTAAAGGCAGGCGTTGAGAGGCCAGTAACGGCTTCAGACATTAGACACATTGGAGTGACCCCACATGCAAAAATGAGCTCCTGTAACAACTGTTATTTCAAAGCGCCGCGGACTAAAGCTCAATATAAAGATTAACCCGTGACGACGGGAGCCCATTATGTAAAAATATCCCACGTGTGTTCCGTTAAATAAACAAAACTAAAAGCTCATTCGTGTTAGAATAACAGGGTATTTTCTAATTCCGTCCACATGTAATTGAAACACAACCACAGAGCGGTAACTAACCTATTTCTCTCAAAAAAGCCACCAAAAATCACGCCGGGTTTTGCAAAGGCTGAAACGGTCCTCGGGGGTGATTAAAAATAATGTCTTCGCCCGTTTCATACGTTCACGCCAACATGGAGCCGCATTTCCACACTGAAACCGAGGGATAAGATGGGGGGAAATTAGAAGAAAAAAAAAACATACCAAGGCCTCAGCGAGTTTGTCCCGCAGCCAAGCACCAGTCATAACAGTGTCCTCGCCCATCCCCCACTACACCCCATTTTCTCCTGGCGAGTCACCACTAGCCCTGGATTAATGACACCCCACCCCCTATCCTTTGCTCAGTCATTCAGACTGGGAAAGTCAACAACAGCTTACATCATCATTGCAATCTGTGTTTTACACAGATTTATCAGAGGGCTTTTTTTTAGCTGCACACATAATCCATAATCATACTAATTCCGCCCATGTGTACGATGACAATGACAGTCACCCTGTACTGTAATCATTTAAGATTTATAATGACTTTAAAAAACACTGCTAAAAAATCCATCTTCATAATGCAATCTAATGTGTGCTGTATCACAAAGTGAATTGTTTGAATGTCACAAACGAATGCTCCCATTTAAGTCTTACACACCGGGGTGACGACACCAGGTGAGATGTCTATTACACAGTATTTAGTACGGCCTTTGTTACACTGCATTTCCCGGTTACCACTAACAATGGTGTTTGAGTGGAACACTTTTCATTCTCACACGCTTTACGTATTCATAACCCGACCGCCACAACACAGTAATGTGTGGGTAATTACCAGCGACTGGTCATTAGTCACAGCTAAATGGAGTTCTGCCAAAGCTGCCGCATCATCTGTAACCAAATCAGCACTGATAATACAGCAGTAGTGTAGTATTTGCATGTAATCAGAAGGAAGCCGTGTGAAACGGGCATTCATTTGTATCTTATTAGCTGTGTAGCTGAGAGATGGATTTGCCTGTAGCAGATAAAGTATGATAGTGCAGTGCTTTTTTTTTTTTTTACTCCCCAGCCTCTGAGCAGTTTGATCCTCCCACTCAATAATCTCAGAGCTCGTCTTGTCCATTAGAAAATTCCTTTCTAATATCTTATGCCATGCATTCACATGTATGTATGGGTTGATAATATGTAACAAGACTTTTAAGTGCAGAAGATATTAGATTAGAGATGCACTTATATATCAACTGAATACTGATAGCAACAGATAGTGGCCAGATTGACTGGAGCTATTTTCACCTACATTCTTCTTCACAAGAGGTCCCCAGAGCAGAAAGCGATGCACATTTGATTTGGTAGATTTTAACACTGTGTGCCCTTCCTGACACAACCCCTAAGGCAGGGGTCGGCAACCTGCGGCTCCGGAGCCGCATGCGGCTCTTTAGTCCTTATAGTGCGGCTCCGCGTGGTTTGGGCAAATAAATTAGAAGTATTTAGCTGAAGTGTATTTTATTTATGTTAGTTCTTTTTAACTCATAGTTCTAAATTGGAAGATTATTGTGATATTGAAATATAAAAATAAAATTATATTCTATTATTTTTTCATCGCTCAATATGAGCGTCACGCTGGCGGAAGCCGGTATTCCCGCCGAAACGCCGTGCATTTATCGAGACTTTCAACCCCAGGTAGGCCAATTATGGATCTTCGGATCCACATTATGTCAGCAGCTGTTCTCCACCGTGAACTATGTTAAAGACAAACACCGCTCACGCCTGACAGATGATAGCTTACAGTCCTGCGTAAACAGCCCCGATTTGCGGACTCTGTGGTTCAGGAGCAGAAGTCCCATTGTAAACAAATCACGGCAGACCCGACGATGTTTCCATGAGCATGCTTTTCAGCATCTCTTTATTGAGCACTTTTCACACACGGTTGCTGTACGCATACAGTCGGCTGTAGCTTTTCAGCTCACAGCCCGACATACACCACCAACAACACAACAGCACAGATAGCGCAGACGTAAAGGCAGCGAGGCGTGATTGCAGGTGTCGCTCAGGTGCGTCCGCCTCCCCTGCAGCGGCGCTGCAAACCACGCCCCGCCGCACGCATTAACCAGGTAAAACACATATTTAGGCAGAATTTTGCAAATATCCATTTTTCAGCAGCATAGTGCTTTTTTCCAATTATTTTTTAAGAGTCAGGTCAAGGCTCCAACAGCGCAAAGGCGATATAAGGGTGGCGGCTGACAACAGTTTTTGTTTGCTACATGCATCATTTTAGTTCAGGTTGGTGTCTTTCCTTTTGTTATATTTCTTTAAGAGTTCAAAATGTGTTGATTACATAAATATAATTTAATTTTCTCTGTAGCACTTCATGGATTTCATAAGCAGCAGACCTTAGTTGTTCACACAAAGCATAAAGATAAAAAACAATATATACAGTGTTATCTTCATTTTAGATGTCAAAAAGTATTTGCGGCTCCCAGTGTTTTCTTTTGCGTGGAAACCAGGTCCAAATGGCTCTTTGGGTGTAAAAGGTTGCAGACCCCTGCCCTAAGGGGTTTGTGTGTCCTCTCATGATCAAACCAGGGGTTGCTTGCTTGTCAGAGCAATCATACAAACCACTATGCTAAGGAGCCACTATTGGCCAAATAGACTGATATTGATATGTCGGTTGCCAATATTTATCGTTGTGTTATTTATTATTGTGTTGTGTTACTGGGTATGTGGAGGAAAAATGTTAAAAAAACCCCACAATAAATACATTTTTGTTTATCACCTCAAGCTTCTTTATCTTGCAAGGTAATGGAGAGAAAACCTCAAGAGTCAGACGACTATCTACAAGCTAGCACTTGGTGACAGTGGAAAAGAAAAACTCCCTATTAACAGGAAGAAAGCTCCAGCAGAAGGGGTAGGCATTTGTCGTGACTGATCGGTCTTGAGGGGAGGACAAGCAGGAAAACGTATTGTTTCCCTGCAATAAAAATGCAAATATCAGCATCACCCGAGGTACCGGGTGGTGGTTGGTATTGTGGTTAGCACTGCCACTTCACAATATAAGCTTCCAGGTTCAAACCCATTTTCTTCACACCTAAGCAGAATAAAACTGATGGAGGGACAGTATCAGCCCAGAGCTGATGCATCTCCAGTCAAGATGGAGCTCCGTGAGGAAAAACAAAAGGCCACAACACAAAACTTCAAAATCTCACAAAACATGGCATCAGTGCAGTTTGTCTCCATTAGTTAATTTCCGAGTGATTTCCCACGTTCTGCCTCTCGCTGCTCTCTCCTCGAGCCATGAGAAACAGAAATACATGCTCCATCACTCCCACTGTGTGCGGGTGTTTTGGCTGCCAAGTGAAGAAATGTGAAGCAAATTCCTCATCTCCAGTGCCAGCCTTTACGCAATACATGATTCACTCCAGAGGCAAATATTGTGAATCGACTCACCTTTTTCTGCGAGTGTAAATCCTGCTCACCCATTTTCACCTGACCCATGTGCAAATACTCTATACTGTATGTGAATATATAGATATATATACGGTATGTCTGAATGCATGTGTGCAGAAACCCGTGGTTTACAAAGTCTGCTTGTGTTGCGGCTGTTACCCCTTAAAACAGAGTGAGCACAGCTTCCCTCTATAATTGTGAGACTAGAAGGAGTGTGTGTGTGTGTGGGCGGGAAACTAATCTGCAGGACAATAACAAGACCAGGCTTTATCAAGTGCCTTAGCAACTGCAGTATGCCTTTTTCTTTTGTGTCTGTGTTTGTTTGTGTAAGAAAGATCATGAACAGAAGATTAGTGGGTATATTTTAGATAAGGACAATTTTTTGGTGTTTGCAAACCTGTCAGAACAAGCAACGCTTGCTTCTGACCGCTTTCTGAAGAGTTCATTTGCAGAACTTTGAGCAGCTGATGTTAATGTGTACATTGGAGGATCCCAACCTTTAGACTGGAGTCTCATGTTGTCATTTCTTTCAGCGGATGGATGCACAGGTGACACGCCAGTCAGCACATAAATATTAATACCGGGCCCTGAGTCCAAAGATGCTCTGTGTTGACAGCAATTTAAAGACAGGAGTACACAGCTTGGCCCAAAATGCTGCTCCGCGCTGGCTCTCCAAGCCACCTCCCGTGCACCATTAGGGTGATGCATTTTTGTGTGTGAGAAAGTGAGAGAAGAGGGGGAAAAAGGGAGCAAGAGAAGGGACTGCAGCTCAGCTTCACTGCCTGCTCAGCACGAGCTATTTTTAGATCCAGAGAAACAAAGACGCAGAATCGCCTTTCACCCCCCCCATACCCACCCATCCACCCCCCTGTTAGCATGTTATTTCACCTCCAAATGTGGTGCTTGAAGACAGCCTGCACTTTGTAGCTATGTTTAGATATAACCTCAAATAAATACGAACGCCTTTCCATCTGCCCTTGAGCATTTTTTCCCCCTCATCCTGCTATATTTATGCACAAATTTTTCCTGCTGTCTTACTGTACACACAGAAGGGACTATTATTTTTAAGGACCAAATCTAGGGCCAGGGTATAATTACAGCAGCAAGCATGTGAGCTGAGAGGCGGGAACGAGCTCTGTGGTTCTTCTGGGAGATTGTTTTGTGTTACACTGTATAGTGTACACTAATAATCAGCTGGACGATGCAGAGAAAGTAAAGCAGTGAGCAGTGACAGTATCAGATCTTGTGCTATAACTGAAAAGGGCAGACTTTCGCTCAATCGCTCAAAACCAAGCGGGATGAGGAGAGATTGCAGTCAAGATGGCTCATCAGCTGGGGTCAGTGAAGTAAAATCCACCATCTGGTCAGGCTGTTGAGGAAATTACTGTTTAAAGGGAAGTGGTAAAAACAGCTTAAAACCCCTCCCAAAAAACTCTCCAGATTTAATCTGCAAATTGCGTTTGATTTTCAAGGTTTAAAAAAAGCATCTGTAGATTTGTGTACAAAAGCTGTACTCATGGTTATTTGAAATAGTAAAAGCCTTATAAAATACATCACACGTGATTACATCACTCAAGATTTAGAAATTTTGCAGATTAAAATCAAGAATGTTTGCTCTCACTCTTTCTTTCTTGCCATTTTTACTCTTTCTTTATTTTTTAAGTGGATTTAGTTGTCATTTTTGCTTTTAATGAAGAGAACCAGAAGTTTGAAAACCAATAAGATTCCAATAAAATAAGAACCAATAAAAACCAGGGATATCCCAGTGATGTGGTTTGTCTGATTAGCATGATCTTTTCACAAACGTAATAATAAATATATCCCTACAAAAAATAATAAATCACACTTTAACACCTACGTTTCGACCAAAGTGGAGGCGTCACCCCTCGTAATGAATTGAGTTACATGTTCAATCAGTGGATGGAGAGCCACCCACCACCTTTATCTTTTTCCACTTTTTGAGGTTGCAGAGACACCTTGTGGCCACATCTAGACGCAACTTCTTTTTTTTGTCTTGTCACAGCATTTGACTTTGAATTTGCCTAAAGGTCCCGTAAATGGGGCAGCACTATGGTGCAGTGTTTAGCACTGTTGTCTCACAGCAAGGGTTCAAATCCACCATCTGTGTGGTTTTTGCATAACCCGTATCTGTGTGGGTTTTATCTAGGTGCTCCAGCTTCCTCCCACAGTCCAAAGACATGCAATCAGTGGGGCTAGGTTAACTGTGATTCTAATAGGTGTGAATGTGAGTGTGAGTGGTTGTCTGTCTCTGTGTGTTAGCCATGTAACAGAGTGGTGACCTCTCCAGGGTGTAGCCTGCCCCTGACCTGGATAAAGGAATGTAAATGGATGGATCCTGTACATATGTACAACATAAGGCCAGAAGCATTTGAAGTAACTGCTGCGCACAAACATAGTAACAGGCCCAGTCAGAGGTCTGATCATTGTGCTGCCCAGCTCATTTTAAGGCATTGTAAAGGGAACTCAAATTACTGACCCAGGTATGACAGGCATCCTGTTCACTTGGGGGTAAGAGTTTAAATAAGAGGTAGCCAGCTGCTGTCCCCAGGAGCCTGGGCAGCATTTGGAAGAGCTTCTGCTGACAGTTGTACACCAAAGACTGGATTATCACAACAAGCCCCCCACCACGCGTGACAAAAGGTAGGACTTTACAGAATTGACATGTTATCGCTGCGGTTTCAATTCAGCATAAGCTAATTCAAAAGCTGGGGCTTACTTCACTTCGACTGTGAAAAGAAAGAGATTATTACGGACACCGGGGGAGAAACACAGGCCATGTGTGCTTAAAAAAGAACTGGCACACAGCGGAAGGCTGACATTTAGCACAAAACGGAGGATACAAAAGAGTTTGAATCTTTTACAGATCTGGTGCATGTGCTATTTATTTCTAAGCGATCAGATTTAGATGTAGTGCATTGACCTGTTGAATGGAGCACACTGTGATTTTCCTCCTTGAGTGGCCTAATGAATCATACATTTTTTACTCAGCGCTGCAACCTGCACAACTGCTGCAATAATAAATAGCTGATTTAGTTAACATGCAGCTCACTTTCCCCTGCATATTATACAGGATTACTCTGTGGCCCTCGGTAAAGGGCTTTGTTATACTGTTCCTACGTGAGCTGCTGGGGGCAGGACCAGCACTGGGACACATGATGGGAAAGCAATAATCACTGGAAGGACAACGTGAACGTACCTTTATTGTCATTTTGTGCCATTCCACACGTCTTCACTGCCTCCGTTTTGTGCACCTTTGCAATCTTTCTAAATCTCTTTTTTCTCATTTTTTCTTTTTTTTTGTCACTTGTGTTTCTTTTTTGTGGCTCTACAATTACGTGAGCTCCCACGTGCCATCTCACTATCATTCAGTCTCGCTCACGCTCACAAGATTGAAGCGAGGCAGCTGGATGAAACATGAACTAAGGACACACCCGTGAAAACATGAGGGGACGCTGGCTGATCGTATCGGTCTCTGGCTCAGGATGTTCATTAAAATGATAACAGGAAAGTGTGAACAATACATTCCTGCTGCTGTAAGCATTTCCACACCAGCACTCGGTGCTGGAAAATCTCTTCAAGCATGCAAAAACTGTCACCCTGCAGAGCTTCGTGGGGTTGGACAGTATGCAGACTAAGTAGACTTTAAAAAAATAAGCAGAGACATGAAGAAATTCGTGTTTTTCGAAACTGACGACAGGCTCTTTGAACCTCTAACACTATTTCACTGCAGTTTGAGTTATTTCATATAAATAGCACACTTCCACACATCTCTAGAAATGTATTTGAGTTAACATCACTTTTAAATAAACCTCATCAGCTGCATTTTTGGTTAGCCTCACTTATCAGCGAGAACAGTCGAGGCCCATTCCTTATAGGCTGTTGTGCTGCCAAAGTAAATCAAACCTGCACTGAGCACAAGGCTCGGCTGCCAACACGTTTACAGCTTTCAAAGCCTTTAAAATGTTTTGCTTGACAGTTAAGTAGATACATGGAGTTAGGGGGTCTCTCTCTGAAAGTGTGTGTGCGGGTGTCCACGTTTAGCTGAAATCAATACAGTTACGCGCCCAGCTCGAGGCCCTCGAGGGGCAACGGCCGGTGCACGCTTTTACGGAGGAGGGTGGGGGGGCGGCTGGATAAAAGTAATAAGACACAGCGTAAAATTTGTGTGAGTGACTCCCTTTGTTGTGGGGATGCATGCAAATTCGTGTGGAGTGTTTGGAGAGAAGCGCATTTTGTTGATAACATTAATGGTTTCCTTCAGATGTCTTGTGTCACACTGGAGCTGTCTCTCAGCTACATTTCCCCTAAGCAGCTGGGAATGTGATACAACAAGGAAATTACTCATCTAAGAGGAACTTGCTGGCTTGTTTTCTAACTATTCTGGTCCCAGCATTCTGGCAGGGTTGTTATCCCCTCACAAACAAAAAAGAAAAAAAAAAGAAAGAAAAGAAAGAGGCCCTGTTTATTCTGCTTCCATTTTAAGCCTTGAATGAAGCTAATGTTTTCTTTGGAGGGCTGTTGGGGGTAAATAGAAGCTTTTTCTAAATAAATTCCAGCCTGTGGAGGAACTGATTTTTGATTTTCAAATAAAAGCAGCGACAATATGGGAAATTCACCCCAAGTTACAGTGTGCACATGCAGTCTTAATAGTGTTTTAAGAACTTAAAGATGACCAATTACTCCTAATGTCTCAGGTGCTTATTCAATTACATGAAAGCTAATGGTATTATAGAAGCTGTACGTACAGCGGCATTGAATGCTGTATGTTTTCTTGCAGTGGTAGGACCTGTGGAGAAGGCCCATGCAAGGTGTTGCTCTTGTGCCTCAACAGGAGCCAATGACTTTGTGTTGACAGTGTTCAGAAAACAGCCAGTTTTTTCTTTTCACGTGTGCCACGTCAGCATTAACGCCTTTCATCAGTGGCAGTCCGTCATCTTGTAGAATTCTTTGTGTTCAAAATGAGTTGTTTACCTGGCGGGGCGTGCCATATCAAGGGTTCTTACGACCCCAGTGCAACATAATGAGGAACTGTTGTTCGAGGGCTATTTGAAGTAGTCTATACTTTATCCGGAACGTAGTGCGTTTTGACAGCTAATATGCACCAGAGGTAAAGCGTGATTTGCGATTCTCACGTCTTACAAATCTCCCTTGGAACTACCGACTCGGGATTTGTGCTCTGTTTATGATCTTAAAAATAAAACCGGCTGTAATCTTTCACAGGTCTTTCCAGCAGCCTTTCCATTCTGCTTCATCAGACACAGGCGGACGTGCATCACCATCATTGTCGTCGCCAGGAAAGATGTTCTTTGTGGCAGGGGCCAGAAATACAGCAGGATCAGGAAGAGGAAATGAAAGGAGGTAACAGATTCTCATCATTTCAGGCTTGAAAAAGTATGAAATGTCAAGAGGACTTTGATTGCCAAAAGTATTTCAACTATACCTAAAAAAAACCAAAACAACTTAACTCCTTCTCATTTTCCATCATCAGGACAATTTACCAGAAATTTCGAGAGGTAGATATATTGGACAAGAAGAAGACGGTGACCGCTCTGAAGCCCGGAGAAGATCGGGCCATTCTTCTGGGACTTGGGATGATCCTCTCTTCAGTCATGATGTACTTTGTCCTGGGTATCACCATATTGCGGTCCTATGCAGACAGGTACAGGCCTGTTAGTGTTTTGAGGAGGCGGCTCTGATATTTCTTTCAGAAACATGTTTTATTCATCAGATGTGCTTGTTGGCAAACTGTTTCTTTGCTCGTTCAAGCGGGAAAAATGCAAAAATGAATACTTTATGAAAGCAGATCTCCAGGAGCAGATTACACTTTCCAAACTGAGCTCGTTTCATAGCATAAGATCCCAAATGTTGTCTTTCTTTCCTCTTCTTCTTTTTTGTTGTTGTAATAAATTGGATCTTCATTTAAATGTCAACACAGCGTGTGGACAGAGGAGGGTGTGTGTATTGTTCTCAACTCCACGGTCACAGCAGACATGAACTGTTCCTACAGCTGTGGGTCAGACTGCTGGAGGATATCCAGATACCCTTGCCTGCAGGTCTATGTGAGCGTCAATAACACAGGCCGTGTCAGCCGTTTATCTCACAATGAAGAGACCCATGATGCCAGCTCTGAAGTGAGTACGGTGCCAGAGAGAAAATACTGGGAATTACTGAACTGTTTCAAATGTTGACAATGGCTGTCAGATGTTGGCCCGGCGATAGATGCCCAATTCAGAAATGTCAGATAGCGTGTTGTGAAATAAAACAAAAGTAGCTCTGAGTGCCAAAAAACAAATAAGTATGACTGGCTGATTGCCCTCTGGATGACCTCTGTGTCCCTCACTCCTGTCCTTGCAGTGTTTCTACATGCCCAGGTGCCAGAAGGACAGCACAGCCATGCACGCCATGATTTTGAACATTTCCGAGCGACTGAAGGCGAACCAGCAGGTCCCGTGTTACTACGACCCCAGCGAGCAGCAGGAGATGACTCTCTTGATTCGCCTGTACGACCACAGCGCCATCTTCCACTCGCTGCTCTGGCCGTCCTGCATGCTCACAGGAGGGGCCCTAATCATCATGATGGTGAAGCTAACACAGTACCTCTCCAGACTGTGTGAAGAGATAGGGAAGCTCAAGAGGTGAAAAAATAAAAATAAACCAAGAAATTGGTGGTTTTGTGAGCGACGCACGACATAAAAGAATTGCTGGGAACCAAATGAATGTTTTGTGGCATCTCACAAACTGTTCTCTTCAGCTGAGACATTCAGAGCAGCTGATTTTCACCTCAGAGCAAGTTTATAAACTGTCAGCTGTGTAATGGGCTGTTATGAAGAAAGATCTGAGCGCAGTTTGGAAGATGTTAAAGCATCGTAAAAATGTCTGAGAGTACTTGTTTACAAGTGTTACATACCCGACGATAAAGAAACCATATTTGAACCGATGGAGAAAAACATTGCTGTCTGAGCAGAAGTGTCTGTGGCTGATGATGTCGAACAATGTGACAATGCTAGGAAAGCATTTTGATAAACATGTGCTGCTTATTCTTTTGTTCATCAGTTGTCCAGTTTCTTCAGATTTTTTAAGGCTACACTCCACAGCATGCCATGATATGTGAAGTTCTCAGCTAATAGTTTTTTTGTTGACTGTACTGTTTTATGCCTGTCAAACTGTGTTTGGCAAATAAAGACATGGGAGCAAATTATGTGTTTTTATGACAGACTGCTAGTACCAACATGGCAGCGCTGCCAAGTTGTCTGTTCTGTGGTGAATGATTCATAGATGTTATGTGGCCGAACAAACAAATAGAACATTGTTTTGAAAATGTTCATGTACAAGGACTGGACTGAAAACGAGTGAAAAATCAGAGACATCATGACACAGTGTACATGTGCACTGACTCAGCCTACCAGACTAAATAAATTGATTTCGTATTCCAGGATCACAATTTTTCCTGATCACATCTCTATAACAATTTTCTATTTGAAATCAGCATTACATCTTACATTGTGGTAGTTCGCTGGCAGTGTTTGGCTTGTAACTGTAACAAATGATCAATCCCTCAGCATTTTCTTATGGTAGAAAACAAATACAGATGCACCTCTGCTAAATGTTCACAGCTTTTTATAATGAAAGAGAACCTGATTTTTAAAACCTGCATCACAAACACAGGCAGCTGCCTGACTGGATATCCATATGCTTGAATATGACTTCTTCAATTATCAATTTTTCAAAGTTTTAAGCTGCTCACACTCTAATCACTCAGTAATGTTGGGTATTTAATCTATTCCTTTGCTCATTGAATATAGGCTGCTTGTTTTACAGATACTCGAGGAATGTGTGGAAATATAATGCCCTGGGTGGAAGTGTACATATAAAATTAAATAAAATAGTGCTGCAATCGTACTTTGTAGGCTTGTTCACTTCGCGTTTCTATAAAGGGTTTGGCCTCTGCATGTGCAATCTAATAGCTTTTCTTTGGAGACATTTCATCTCCCATCGAAGAAAACAGCGAGCAGGCGGTTTCCCGTGAATTCCCCAGTCTTATCTCATGACAAACTCCTCCACCAGCTCGGTCAGTGTGGGAAGGCGGTCCGAGACGATGAGCCTGCTAGCAGCCCTCGAACAGGCTAGCTGTGTGGAGCTAGCGTGTTACCAAGCAGTGCAGTATATTTTCGGGACGGCACGATGAAGAACAACAAGAAGTGTCATAGACTTACTCCACTACAGAATATTGACAACCTTGGTGGAAGCTAGGGACGTGTTTCCTTCTGAAAAGCGGCACTGTCCCGACCGCCCGGTGTCAATCTTCGGATGGACTAAAGTAGCGCGGCTGCTTGGGAGTTCTCGAGCGGATGGAATTTACTCAGCTAGCCGCGGCTAATGATTGAGCAGTCCGACTAGCTTTACGGCTAACCGGTTGCCGTTAGCTGACACAGGTAGACCTAACATGTTATTTTTGTTGTTGTTTTGTTTTTCTTGTTTTTTGCAGAGTGTTTGGTTTTACTGCTGATCGATAAAGCTATCCAGTTACTCACACAACACACTGTTCACTCGTACCCTTTAATTACATTAGGGCCAGCGTGAAAATAGCGTGTGCATGAGGAGAGGTCTTCATACTGTATATGACATTGATCTTCTTGGTGAACTTGGCTAGCGTGGCTAGCTAGCTCGTTAAAGAAACATTATCTAAAGTTAAACCACCAGACAGCAGTACACATCCAACCAGTCAATGTGTATGCATAGGCTTAGCTGTGTTAGCCGTGATAAACCAATATGTGGGGAAATTTTGCTAGCTAACAAGTTTGTTTACATGATTCTCGGAGACCTTTTGAGTCCACAGCCCTGCATCAGTTCATTTCTGTCCACTTTAACTTGAGCTAATTCAACACCAGCTGACACATGTGGTCGATTTTGCGCATCTGATGAGTTGACAATTTTTGTTATCATTGGATTAGTTTGTAACGTCAAGTTGCTGGCATATGTTGTGCTGCCGCTCATGTGCTAACCGAACCAAAGAAACATCTGTTATATAAGTAGCACACAAATACTAAAGAGTGACACTACAGGTATTCTACAATTATTTTTGTTCGCAATTCTTCTAAAATTCTTCATAATCAGTTAAAGTTTGATGTGTCCAACTCCCGTGGATATAGTTATATTTTTGTATATCCTGTCACTGAGAAGCAGCTGCCATCACTGAAGTCAAATATTTACCACAGGCGTTTTGCATTTGTGTATACTGCTCAGAGCTTCTTATATAATTCTGCTTCTTTCTGTTTCTTAGTTGGTCGAAATTGCTCATCTGGTAATTACCGGGCTCAGAATAGAGAGGATCTGCTGGCGCAGCCATGGCTCCCAGACCATCATCGGGAGAACTATGGGGGATGCACTTGATGCCCCCCAGCATCCTAGTGGACTGCCTTCTGCCAAATGGCATGATTCTCACGTTGGAGTGCCTCCGGGAGGCCACACTTACTACAGTCAAGCATGAGCTTTTCAAAGAGGCCAGGAAGTACCCTCTCTACCATCTGCTGCAGGAGGAGAGCTCCTACATCTTTGTCAGTGTCACCCAGGAAGCAGAGCGGGAGGAGTTTTATGATGAGACCAGGAGGTTGTGTGATCTTAGGCTTTTCCAGGCCTTCCTCAAGGTTATTGAGCCAGTAGGCAACAGAGAAGAGAAAATTCTCAACAGAGAGATAGGTACAGTTCCTGACTTACTGTGCAGTTAAAAACAGCCCGTATTTATTTGGTTATACTGTGTGTTATATACACTGTATTGTGTTGTCGATGGCTCTAATTTTTAATACATAATAACAAAACGCAATTGCTTTTTTTCCTTTCAGGTTTTGCTATTGGTATGCCCATATGTGAGTTTGATTTGGTGAAAGACCCTGAGGTGCAGGACTTCAGAAGGAACATTTTAAATGTTTGCAAAGAAGCTGTGGACCTCAGAGACAGCAACGGACCCCACAGCAGAGCATTGTACGTCTACCCTCCCAATGTTGAATCCTCAGCAGAGCTTCCCAGGCACATCTATAGCAAGCTAGACAAAGGTGAGGCATTTTACTCCGAAGTGAGCAGCACTGTGCTGGAACTGTTTTGCCCATGCTTTTGCCCCCTGCTTGATCTGTTACTTTATTTCCCTCAGGTCAAATCATTGTGGTCATTTGGGTCATTGTTTCACCCACCAATGACAAACAGAAGTACACCCTGAAGATCAATCATGATTATGTACCAGAGCAAGTGATTGCAGAAGCCATTCGGAAGAAGACGCGCAGCATGCTGCTCTCCCAGGAGCAGTTAAAGATGTGTGTGCAGGAGTATCAGGGAAAGTACATCCTCAAAGTCTGCGGCTGTGATGAGTACTTACTGGAGAAATACCCTCTGAGTCAGTACAAGGTAATCTAATTAAATCTTAGCTTAGCTGCAGCTGATTCTATTGTACTTAGAGGGGGAGAGACAGATCCACCTCACATCAAATTATCATCCAACACAAATGTGTTCGACACTTAGGGCATGAAATTAAATTTCTGAGGAAATGTTCGGCCAGTCAAGTGTGCACGTTCGAGAAAAGTCCCACACACATCACACAAGTACAAGTGCTGAGTGCGTCAGTTATTGCCGAGCTGCAATTATAAATTCTTGGAATTTACATTTTGATAGGCCCACATGTGTACGAATGGCTTCAAAATGTCAAAATGACACGAGCAGCGTCAAAATGTCACAATCGCATCTACTTCAAAATGTCACTTCTATCTGTCCTCAACAGTACGTGCGCAGCTGTATCATGCTGGGAAGAATGCCTAACCTGATGCTAATGTCCAAAGACAGCCTGTATTCCCAACTGCCCATGGAGTTCTTCACCATGCCATCATACGCAAGGCGAATATCCACAGCAACACCCTACATGAATGGGGAAACGGCCACCAAGAATCTGTGGACTATCAACGGAACGCTAAGGATTAAGATACTGTGCGCCACTTATGTCAATGTCAACATCAGAGACATTGACAAGGTACAACTGCAGTACATTGTTGTCATCTTGTTTTTCTTTAAAGCTCATCTGCGTTGTTTCTCATTTGAGTAAAATTCATTCTGACTGTAATATTCCATCTTAGTAGCTTGGAGATTATTAAAAGATGTTGCACAGCGTCTCGCCGTCTTTCTCAGTCAGAAATGTGCTGAAAGAAATCTTTATCGCTTAGATTACTTTATAAATCTTTTGATTTGTTGCTGATCTAGATCTACGTCAGGACCGGGATATACCATGGTGGAGAGCAGCTGTGCGACAATGTCAACACTCTACGTGTGCCGTGCTCAAACCCCAGGTTGTGCATCAAAGTGTTTGGCACTCTAAGATTTTACTGAGCTTTGTGGCAACAATGTGACTGATTCGTATCTGTGGTTATGTTCTTGTTTATTGCAGGTGGAACGAGTGGCTGACTTACGACATGTACATTCCAGAAGTCCCTCGAGCTGCCCGACTCTGCCTCTCCATTTGCTCTGTCAAAGGAAGGAAGGGAGCTAAAGAGGTTAGCACTGAAATGTCAAAATTTTATATTAAAATCTTCAAGGTATTGTTGTAAAATTTGCATATTTAAAAAAAATAAATAAAAAAAATCTCTAAATTTAATCAGTCATAGGTTGCGAAACTTTTGTCACGGCACAGTGAGTGAAGTTGGCCTGTAGCCAAAGATGGTCATTGACAGTGAGGCATTGTTAGAAATTAAAGATCTTTCATCAACTGCTTCTAGGACCTGTGTTCATCAGTCAGCCGACTGGAATGCAACTACAACTCATGCCCCGATCTACTCGACACGGGCACTTGTTAAAAAACACAAACGGAATAGATGGAAGTAAAATGTGCCAAACAAAGTGTTTGGGATGCCAACCAAGAAAAAAATGTAGCTGATCTTTTAATATGACATGCTCTTTAACTGTTATTATGTCTGTGCCAAGGAGGGTGCAGCAGAGAAAGAAATAGCGTAGATGTTGCGTTGGTGTGTCATAGCCTGTGATTCAGCAGGCATTGTCAATCACGCAACCACATGCATCGAACTCAACTGGTTTATTCTATCCGTGTCTCATCGTGTGACTTACAAGGTTTGAAAAATATCCGCAAAAATGGTCTTTGCTTCTCTTGAATCAAACCTTTAATATGGAGAGTGAATAACAGCCTAATATAAACCAATCAGTGCCACAGATGTTATCGAAACTGTTCTCAAAATTATTCTCTGCACCTCCACTGAATTTGGTGCAACAGAAATGAAGCACATTAATCTTAGCTATTGTACTTTTCTTGCACCATCTCATTAGCCACAGAGTGGTTGTTTTGTTTTTTTCCCCCCTCTGGGGTGAAAGAGGCCAAGATTTAACACCTTGTTGATTTTGGCCAACAAGTGTGTTTTAATATTACAGCAAGCACTCCTGGAGAAATTATTCTGTCAGAAATGTATCAAAAGCACAAGTGGTGTATCTGCCCTACAGCCAAACAGACTAGCATGGTTTTAATTAAGAAGTCAATCAGTAATTGGCCCTTTTCCCAGCAGACCGGCAGCAGATGCGATTAAGTTTCATGGTGCGCGTGGTTTAAATGGATTTCCATACAGGAGCAGGGCAGGAGTTGGAGCTGTGCAGTCTGCCTACTGCAGCTCTTTTTTTTCTCTTCCTGTGTTTTTTAGTTAAAAACCATGTTTCTATTAACAGTTATGATCAGCCAAACCAATGACGCACATGTACTTTGGACATTTTATTATCGTCTTACCTGTTCTTACTTTATTATCACCAACTTCCCTGTTTGTTTTTATTCCACTGCACCTGTCTGCTCCGTATCCACCAGCTGTTGCCTTGCTGATGATTTTCACATGGATCCTTTTTACTTGTTTCCTGTAGGAGCACTGTCCCCTCGCCTGGGGTAACATTAACCTGTTTGACTACACCCACACACTAGTAGCAGGGAAGATGGCTCTCAACCTGTGGCCTGTCCCACATGGCCTGGAAGACCTGCTTAACCCTATCGGTGTCACGGGCTCCAACCCTAACAAGGCAAGTGTCAAAACTTTCTTCGCTGTTTGTACTTCCAGTGTTTCTCTGCTCTGTATATACAAAAATGTTGATAATAGTAGCATTATATCTTTAATTTGCATAAACCCGAATGGATCAGGATGCAGTTTATAAACACTTGAGTTTTTGCCAGCATTTGAAGCTTTTCACATACACGCATTATGCATAATAATAACTTTTAAGCCCCGTGACCCAGTTATAGCAAAGCTGGCGACACCTTGTACAGTTTCAGTAATGCAGCAGCTGCTGCTTAAGCTGCTCGATTTAAGCAACCAAGCTCCTTATCCCAATTAATTAATTACTCATTGACACGGGCGCCTTAATTTGATTACAATAAACACCTTGAATGACCTTTTCCCCTCTTTACCGTTTTCTAAACATACAGGAAACCCCATGTCTGGAGCTGGAGTTTGACCATTACAGCTCCCCTGTCAAGTTTCCTGATATGTCTACCATTGAGGATCACGCAAACTGGAACATATCCAGAGAGCTTGGCTTTAATTACTGCCACACTGGTTTGGTAAGAGTAAAGATGTGTTTGTTGGTTTCTGTTTTGCTTTGCTGGTCAGATACATCAACACATTATCCGATGTGATTTTCGTTGAAGAGCTGCCACATCATAGTTCATGTGCACCCCACACAGAAAGTATGGGGGCCTATAAGGTTCATCTTTCTGTTAAACATGGGCGTTTCTAATAATGAGGTCATTTTCTCACCTCTTGGCTCTGTGATGTGATTGAGAGTGGATATCCCTAATAATGTCATCTCAGGGACTCAGTCAGGTGCAGCCAATCAGAAGAGAGGTTTTCCTTAAAGGGAGAGGAGCTGAAACGGCTCGTTTTAGACAGAGGATGAACCAATGGGCTGCACCAAGGCTCAGTACAAGATAAACTTAGACTATTTTGAACTGTGAATCATGCAGAGTCACTATAGCAAATGTGACTGAAAATGTGGCGCTGGAAATGAGAATAATCATCCCGCTGTTATATGACAAGTGGCTCTAGACCCGACTCTGACCTCCTTGGTTTGTTTTGCTAAACTGTGTTATTTTGGTGTCATAGAGTAACAGACTGGCACGGGACAACCCCCTGACTGACAGCGACAATGAGCAGCTACGGCAAGTGTGTAACAGAGACCCACTTTCTGAAATCACTGAGCAGGAGAAGGACTTCCTGTGGAGACACAGGTAATGATGTGTGGTGGTATGCTTTTATAAAGGGCTTTTGAGGGTGTGCGCAGGATCTATAGCTTCTTTTCCACTAGTACCCACTCGGGTCGACTCGTCTTTACTCTGCTTCAGTCTTTTTCCATTACAATTGAATAGTGCATAATGTGAGCGGGGTCGATGTGGCCGGCATCAGCGGTATGTAACACAAATGGAACACAACAATGAAAGATGTAGAGGAGATGGTACACCTGCTGCTCAGTGTATGGCTTTTTCTCAGACTCGGGGAGCACGCTTTTGTTTTTTGTGTAGCCGTCGCCGGCTCTCACAGCACCACTGTCCAGCTAATCAGTGGCATGCAGCCTGTTGATGTCACATTTTCACATTGACTCAGTTCTCATGGATCCCCAGAAGAGTAGGCACTAAAATACACCACCAGGGTAAAACCCTAAAGACTAAATCGAGCCAAGCCAAGTAGGTACTAGTGGAAAAGTGCTATATTTATGAACATAAAGACCTGGTTATCAGAGCTGCTAGATTTGTACCCAGAAATCTTTAATGCATTGGGGATGATCATGCAAAAAATTATGACTTATTTGTTTTGTTACCAATTTTATTTTAGACATGACTGCATCAATATGCCAGAGATCCTTCCCAAGATCCTCCTGGCTGTGAAGTGGAACTCCAGAGATGAGGTTGCACAGGTGAGTGCAGGGTTTCTACAGCTGACACACCTTGATATTACTTTTTACCAGTGATAGAACATGCTTACTCATGTTCTCGATCTGTTTTTGCACATGAGCCACAGCGGTGACTTTGCTAGACATTACCCAGCAGGGCTCGATGTGAGAACCCAAATGTCATACTCAGATGGACTGAACTCGAGCAGTCTTCACCCTGCCAGCTCCCTAGTACAAAGTCTGTGTGATGTCAGATTGAGCCAGTGTGAGAATAGAGCAGGCAGGCTGGAGATTTCACGGGGAGTGAGTGAGTGTAATGTGTCCTGCCTCCTTCAGCAGCTACCTAGGGAACACTACACACCTAAATCTATAGGAGAACTTTCCAGTGGTGAGAATACAAATCTGACACAGAGAGTCTGTTGTCTGCAACATGTATGAAGGGGCAACTTCTCATAGTCCTTATACTTAAGTCTTCAAAGACAAAGTCTGTGTAAACAGCTGTGTATTACAGGGTTGTTTAAAATCTGTTTTCTGTATTTAGCTGCCCTTTTCTCATTTCAGATGTATTGCCTTCTAAAGGACTGGCCCGCTATCAAACCAGAACAAGCCATGGAGTTGTTGGATTGCAACTTCCCCGATCCTATGGTCAGAGAGTTTGCTGTGAAGTGCCTTGAGAAATACCTAACTGATGACAAACTCTCCCAATATCTCATTCAGCTGGTTCAGGTGTGTTTAGATCAAAATAAGCCGCGTGAGCCATTTTCATTCTGGCATGTTTTGCTGATGAGTCACATGTTTTGCTTGATGGACTGAAGGTATTTTCTATATTTTTCTCTGTGCCCGTGTCTTAGGTTCTGAAGTACGAGCAGTACCTTGATAACCCACTCGCACGGTTCCTGCTGAAAAAGGCGTTAACCAATCAGAGGATAGGACATTTCTTCTTCTGGCATTTAAAGTGAGTTTATTTAAAAGGATTTTCTTTCAGGAAGTTGGAAATGTTTGTAAGCGAAAGGTTAAAGTCTTGTTTTAGTGTTTGGCCTCGGGTACGGATGAATTTAAAAAACATACTTTGAAGATACCTCACATTGGTTTATGTTTTAGGATTTCCAGGGAGGCAGAGCGTATTTTCTTTGGGACAGAACCTCTTAAAAATTTTTTCTTTCCTTGTTTTTATGCGTGAAGGTCAGAGATGCACAACAAGACAGTGAGCCAGCGGTTTGGTCTGCTCCTGGAGTCCTACTGCCGGGCCTGTGGCATGTATCTGAAGCACTTGAGCAGACAGGTGGAGGCCATGGAGAAGCTCATCAATCTCACTGACCTCCTCAAACAGGAGAAAAAAGATGAGGCTCAGAAGGTAATCTGACAGCTGGCAGCTGTTTTGAATGTGATCCACTGAATCGTTTGGTTTAATCTTGACAACATCTGGACCGGCCTGGCCGCAGGGACACCACATTAGAGTGCAGTGATAGAATTTGGAGCTTTGCTTTTTCTCTCTTTTTTTTCCCTCTTAATTGCTCGCAGTAAAATATGTTTCAGCCACACTGGCATAAGATATTTCTTTTTTTTTTTAAAAAAAGCTTTTCGTATTCACTCAGTGCATTATTTTTTTTTTTTTGCTTTTGGGTCTTTATGACATCAGTCAGAGTGAAAAACCTCAATCATCTCAGAAACACAGATAACAGAAGCCCCACCCACCTGCTGTTCCAATTTTCTGTTTGTGAGGAGAAGCCAATCAGAAGAAGGGATGCTGAACTTAATCAACAACCTCCTCGTTTAAGACTGAGGATGACCTGAGGGACTCCACAAAGGCTCAGCATGAAATAAACAAGGAATATTTTAAACTGTGACTCATGCAGAGCTAACCCAGAAGAGTCAAATGAAAATATTTCATTGAAATGAGAATAATCAGTCTCTTATCCTTATAGTACTAGTTCCAGGTAGATATGGAACCTAAGGTTGGTAGTTCTTAGTAGTTAGTGAACTTAATATGTAGCTACAGGCTATAAGAATGTTTTGCTGCTAGTTAGTATGCCAGTCACAGTGGTTAGCTTAGATGGCTCAGCAGATGTGTTGGTCATGTAGTAAACCAGTAAGAAATGCCCAGTGCCCATCCAGTCTAAATCTAAATCTACCTGGTGCTTCTTAGATGGTTCAGCATGGCCACCAGAGGGTGTATGTCATTGCCTGAAAGCCCTCAGTGAAGGAGCATTACCTCATTGTGAGAGATTTTGCTGAAGAGAAGCAGCAGAAAGTTGACTTTGGTTGCTCCATATGCACTTAGGCCAGCCCGTTTCTCCAGTTGCTCAGCACCTGAGGAAACTAACTGTCACATTTGTTTAATCCCCTCTAAGGTTCAAATGAAGTTTCTGGTGGAGCAGATGAAAAGACCTGACTACATGGATGCACTGCAAAGCTTCACCTCTCCGCTGAATCCGGCACATCAGCTGGGAAACCTCCGGTACTTCAGCACTCTTATCTAACGCAGTCCTCTCAAATGGTTGGCATTTAATTTTTATTCCCCCTGCAGGTGATGCTTTCGCCCTCTCCTCTCTGAGGCTTTAAGTATTACCAGATGTAATAAAAGCTGAACAGTTTGTTCATACCAAGCACATTAGGACCATTATGAACTGTAGAGCTCCATTGCTGTGATGAGCACAACCATAATTACAGAGGGCTTTCCTCCTTTCTTTTTATATACATGTATGTGTATTTTTCCTGCTAAAACATATCCATGTCTTTACTTTAGCCTGGAGGAATGCAGGATGATGTCGTCAGCAAAGAGACCTCTGTGGCTTAACTGGGAAAACCCAGATATGATGTCTGAGCTGCTCTTTCAGAACAATGAAATCATCTTCAAAAATGGAGATGGTGAGTTCTGCCTCCACCTCCGCCTGTCTGTCCTCTCCTCAGCGCTCACACTCTCAGCACACACACACAGACCTGCCAAGCATGCGCACAGTTCAGCCTGCGCTGCGTCGTTTCATGCTACATAAATACAACTATAACTGCGCTCTTAACGCAGAAGTCAGAGGAGCAGTGCTCGTATTTGACCCCCGCTTCACGGCAGCAGCTTGTCCTTTTTCGCTGCAGCGTCTGTGACCAACGTGACTTTGAAAGCTCTGCTCCATAATGCATCATGGAGTTGATCAAAGCAGCTCAGCAGCTCATATTCACCTCACCGTTATCCACCTCCTTGTCTCTCTTTGCCTCTGCAGATCTGAGGCAGGACATGCTGACGCTACAGATCATTAGGATAATGGAGAACATCTGGCAGAACCAAGGCCTTGATCTCAGGTAGGCTCCTCACTTCGTCATGACAGCAGGGATGCAGGTACCCATTAACAGGCACCGGACCTTTCATGTTCTGCGAGCCATACTTGAATGCAGATGAGCTGGCAGACCCTGCCAGCCACCTCACGTCATTTAATATAAAGTCCATCAGTGCTGTCTTGATATATATTTTTTTTCGCCTTGCATCTCATGTTTTCTACGCTTCCTCTTCCAGGATGCTGCCCTACGGCTGTTTGTCTATCGGCGACTGCGTGGGTTTGATCGAGGTGGTGAGGAACTCTCACACCATCATGCAGATCCAGTGTAAAGGAGGCCTAAAGGGGGCGCTGCAGTTCAACAGCCACACTTTACATCAGTGGCTCAAGGATAAGAACAAGGGAGAGATGTGAGTGAGCTCAGTAGAGATGTTAATTAATGTTAATTATTAATGTCAAGCCTTTTTTCTTTCCTTTTCTACTTCCTTTGTGCCGACATCTGCATAGATTTCCCGAACTGCCTCAAATGATTTTGCTTTTGTTTTGACGTGTCAGGTACGACCAGGCCATCGATCTGTTCACACGGTCGTGCGCAGGCTACTGTGTAGCTACATTTATCCTGGGCATAGGGGATAGGCACAATAGCAACATCATGGTTAAAGATGACGGGCAGGTAATGATTAAAGCTGCTTCTCTTTCTGTGTTAAACTTCATCTCTATACTTTAGATTTTATCTTTTATTTATAATTTATAATTTAATGTGTCATATTTTCTGTGTTCACAGCTGTTCCACATAGACTTTGGTCACTTCCTTGACCACAAAAAGAAGAAGTTTGGGTACAAGAGGGAGCGCGTCCCCTTTGTGCTCACGCAGGACTTTTTGATTGTTATTAGCAAAGGAACGCAAGAGTGCACCAAAACGAGGGAGTTTGAAAGGTAATGCTTCACCCACAGTGACGCTGAAAGGATGGATGAGGTGCTTTTTTGAGTCATCTCTTAAATTCTTAAATTTTCTTCTTCTTAAATTTTTTTGTTACAACAAATGACTCAGCACAGCAACTAGTCTGTGTAAAAATAAAAATCTGAGGGTGTTAGGAGAGAAACGGAAGAAGTAAATGAATATAAATCAAATGGTAGGCAGCACAGGCTTGTAGCGAAGACAAAACAAAAGATCAGACAATCAAGTCGTGACAGATGTGGCCACTAGTGATCTTATTGTAAACACACACCAAAGGTTTTCTGTCATTGATGAGATCTGAGAGCACCGAAGTGACTGAAGAGTTTGTGAAACAAAGATCTGGAGCTCAGATTCTCATAAACTGTTTCCTGGAGGAATGACGCAAGCAGGTCAAATTTTCCACGTCATTTATCCAAGACGTGGAAATATATTTCATGTCATGTAGTCTAATCAAGCTGATGTCCGCAATATTGTTGTGACTTGGATGTCCCGAAAGAGATAAAGGGTCCATGTTCGAAGACTCTCCCAGTATCTTTTGCATCTCCTGCAAAAATGTCTAGCCAATGGGATTGAATTTTCGGACACAGCCAATCACAGTGTGTATAGGTTCCAATTGAGGTCTTGGACTTCAAACGTAAGAATGTTGATGATTTTTCTGTTGTCTTTTACTACACACAGCGCTGGATTTAAAATAGCAGCAGCCTCGTTTCAGTTACCAACCAAGGTTTTATTGCAGAAGTTGACCCTGCTCGTTTTGCTTCCCTCGTCAGATTCCAGGAGATGTGCTACAAAGCGTACCTGGCAATCCGGCAGCACGCCAACCTCTTCATCAACCTCTTCTCCATGATGCTGGGCTCGGGAATGCCTGAGCTGCAGTCGTTCGACGACATCGCTTACATCAGGAAGACCCTGGCCCTGGACAAGTCGGAGCAGGAGGCCCTCGACTACTTCATGAAGCAGATGAACGACGCTCACCACGGCGGCTGGACTACCAAGATGGACTGGATCTTCCACACAATTCGCCAGCATGCCATGAACTGAGGAAAGAATGGTGGCAGCAGCAGGACACGAAGAACCACAAGAACAGTAAAAAATAAGCAAGTTGTTTCCCCTAACACACTAAGGCCTGGTGAATATTTCTGCCAGTGCTTGACTCTGAAACTTTGCCTGCCAGCGCGACTCAAAACGAGCACGCTCAGAAGAAATGCCTAAATGCTCCTTTCCTTACAGGTGTCTGAAATTTCTCTCCCTGCATTATGAACTTAAGAAGGTGGAGTTAAATTTCACCTGTTGTCTTCATAGGAGCTCAGCTAGCGTGGACCTGGACAGCATTGGCCTTTATGTGAACCAAGTATAGACAGGTTACATTTTCTCTATCTTTTTATTTTCAAAGCTTCTACAACCATCAACATTAAGAGAGGAACTTCATGAAGTGATACACGATGAGCACAGCTAGCTTTTTATAAAGAGAGATTGAAATCGAATTATTTCAACTACCTATTTTTGAACTGATGAAGGCGGGGCGGGGTGAAGATGGGGCTGTTGTTGCAGCCGGGCAGCTCACCTGCCAGGTACTCTCAGAATTTTCCAATAAGATTATATAAACACTGAACAAACCTCAAAGTTTTTTGGGAAAAACCTCAACTAAGCATTTAACACTATTTGAAGAAATTGCAATGATGACCTATTTGTAACCTACCAGTGTACAAATCATGTCCTGTCATATAAGTGACTTTTTGTACAGCAGTATATCCATATACTTGTATGCATTTGGTGCACATATTCCTTTTTGAATCTATTCTCTACTGAGCCAAAGTACTACATGCATAACTCCACTAGTCAGCAGTCTTATTGTTAAAAACAAACAAAAACCCCCAAATAATCACTACTATTCCAAGTCTTGTGTGTACTGTTAGCACTGATGTCTGCAGTATTTGTTTTTTCTTGTCTGTCAGTATTAGTTTGTGTCACATGTAGAGGCACAAATGTGTCATCTATTCAGTGCACATGGACCCGAGAAAAACTTTCGGATGACCAGCTGGTTAGGGTTTGTCTTTCTTTTTTTTGTTTTTCTTTTGGGATGCACCAAAATATGAATTTGGCCAGAAGCTTTTTCCCCCCTCTTTTAGTTTGTTTTTGTATCGCCCCAGTTTGTTCCAGGAAAACAAAAGTTTTTGCTCAATACTTTAGTTAGAAAAAACATTTTTTAAGGTCATCCTCATCACAGAGTCTCGGAACATTTAGCCAGCACCAAATTCATGTTGGACGACACATAAACGTCGATAAACGTCGGGCTCGATAACCGACCAATGTATCGGCGCATCCCTAGTTTTTCCCTGTTTGGTGGTTTTATTGTTGTTTAGCTAACATGGGCGGGAAACAAAGGATGTGTGGTGTTCATTTCGTGTGCTGTGCAGTTACTCTATGCAAGTCATGATCCTATAACATGTACTGTATACTGATGTCGGGCACAGAGGGAAGCGCATCTTCCCCCTGGCGTGCTCGCACAGAGAACCGTCGGTGGACTTTGTATAGAAAGTGCATGGAAGAAGGAAACAAAAAACTCACTAAGTTGCCGTGTAACAGTATCGTCTACTTCCCAGCAGAAAGAGCTGTGCGAACCACCTCTGGACCCTGCCTTGTACTTGTCCTTGAGAAACTTTGGAGCTTCAGTCTAAGCCATGTGTTTAAAAAAACAAACAAAAAAAACAACTTTTTTGCTCTCCTTGCTCTCAATCACAGAGAGCGAAGAAAGAAAAGTATCCGAAGTTATATTTTTGAAACCTTCCAAGTGTCTTCTTCCATATCTGTGATTGTTGCCCTGTGCGTGGAAGCGTGGCCGGCGTTATCGCCGCACAGACTCTCGTACGCAAGACGTCCATAAGTGTTGTAGCTTTACTAAAGTGATGCCTAACAGGGCGGTTTCCTGGAAACTTTAAGTCTGTTAAAGTAAGCGAAGTTTGAGCGAGGACTTAAAACTGCTCAGGAAACTGTGTCGACTGACATGCACGCGCTTCTGTACGGGATACAGAGCGGTGGGCCGGACCCGAACTGACAGAACTAACCCTCACATATACTTTATAGAAGACCTATCTAAACCACGCTCTCTCCCTTTGTACTGGTTTTGTTTCTCACACTGCATTATGCATGACTATCTACCTTTTTTTTTTTTCTTTCTTCAACCTGATGTTGTCTACTTGAATTTCATGTATAGAAATGACCTTGTTACTTGTTTGAGGTACAACAAAGTCACAGTGAAGTTAACAGATACTGATACAACATGTGCAAATGCTTTCCTTGAATAACTACAGAGGTAATATATTTTTGTATTTTTTAAATGTAAGCAATCTCATGAGTAACGGCTAACCAGGAAAAAGGCAAAAAAAAAAAAAGTAAAAAAAGGAGGAGGAGGAGTCACATGTAACATTCACCATCCTCACGCAAAGTCCAGCAAACAGCCTCTTGTCATCGAAAGGATGTGACTGAAGGACAAGGACTTGGTGCTGCAGTCGGAGTACCATTTTCACATCAAGTGGAGGGAATTTTTTCCCAGAGTGGAAGTCTCTAAGCACAACGCGTACAAAGAAACTACCCTGCATGTTTTAAAATGATCCAGACCCATGCTAGTTATCTTTCCACCTGTATATGTCATAAAAAAACACCTCAAATACTTGTTTTTAGTCATCCTCATATCACCGTGTCTGTATGCATTCATTTATTGTGCTGTTGAATAAAAGCATTTCTCCTCGTGAATAGGTCTGGCAGTTTATTTTACTTGTTTAAACATTTAGGTAATTTACAAGCCACTTTTCCATTGCCATGCTTACAAAATAAAACCCCAAAATAATATTTACACAGTGAGCCAAAGCTATGAAGAGAAGTATTATAAAGGTTTTCATAGAAAAATACAAAAAAAAACTTATTAAAAGGGTCTGTGCAATATGGCACACTTGTGACATGAGTCCCATTTACATTATCTAACGTTCATAACAGTCATTTTTTTAAGTAGTCTTCAGGAATAGTTCTCCAGGCTTCTTGAAGGACATTCAAAGCGTATCTTTGGATGTTGACTGATTTTTGTCCTCTGTTAAGATGATCCCACACTGCTTCAGTAATGCTGAGGTCTGGGATCTAGGGAGCAATAGTGTTACATTATGCATTTTTCTATGCATTGGCAGTGTGTTTGGGATCAATCATGCTGATCTGTTCTACAAATTTTGTTGATATCACCAACACCAGTGGCTGAAATGCTGCCCCAAACCATGACACAGCCTCCACCGTGTTTTACAGAAGGCTGCAGACACCCACTCTCTCCTCAACTCCTCCATACATACTGACAATGATTTTAACAAAAAATTTCCATTGCAACTGATTTTAAGTCCAGTCCTTTCATTAACAGAGGCATCTTAACACCCACCCTTCCACTTAGGTCATTTCTTATTAGGCTTCAGTGAACAGTAGTGCCACATGTATCTCTCAGGTCCTGTGTCAGATCTTTTCTGGATATTATCTCTTACAGACATGACTTTCAGATACGGTTCATCTGCTATAGATGGTTTTTTAAGGGCACACTGCACACCATGCTGAGTTAGGTCATGTTTTCTGCTACTGGCGCTTTGGGAATCACCTTGTTGGTGTAAAAATACTACTTGATGTTTATCTCTGTCATTTTATACATCTTTCATAGAATTTTTCATCTAAGCAAATGGGTACAAGTTAACAAAGTGCCTAAAGATACAATTTAAAATTGTCTTTGTCAAGTTGTCTGTTGCATGTAGACAACACTGGTTCATCCGTTGGGTTAGTTGCTTTTTTATGCTTGAATGATTCATAGCTCAGTGTTAAGTGGCTTAAAAACAAATACCAAACAAAGAAAAGAATCCTCTGGACATGTTCAGTTATTCAAGGATTGCACTGAAAATGAATGAAGAACAATAAGTGTCCAAAAAGGATACTGTGAAAAACCTTCCAAAAACCTGTAGATCTATCGCTCAAAAGCACTTTAAAAATAACAAGAGAGTCTGGATCCTTTGAAGTGAAATATAAGGACATGGGAAGTGGATTGAGAGTTTTACACAAAACTCCAAGATGAAAATTATTTTTAACCATGAATCATGCAAAGACATTCAAGCAGAGTCTGTTATTATTCTAAACATATTGTGTCCAGTACTCCCTCGCATATTATCATTGGACCAATAGAAACTCTCATCCAACTGTGACACATCACATCAATCTGTCATGAATTTCCTCACTTCTCTCAGGGTGCTAATAATCATCCCTCATAAACTGACTTATTAGCCAGCTTGCTATCTGGAAAACATTAAAAAGCATCAGTCGGCGACCCAGAGCCCAGGCTGGGTAAATCAGTGTTTGGATTACCAGGAGAGCATTGGAATGCTTCTCTCCTGTAAGTGATCCCCGTCCCGAGCAAGTTGGAGCGCTACCTGCTCGACACTTAACAAATATTGAATATATGCCTAATTAAACATGAGAGGTACTAATTGGTGCTGACTGAGTGTGAAACATCATGAATTGTGTGGCTGTTCAGGCAGACTTTGCTTCTTTCTGCCATCATTTGGACATCAGTGTCTATTTAATAACAGAGGAAGGCACTTTTTAATAAGAAGGAGGCGAAAACTGTATAGATTTTCAATTCTCACACTTCAGACCAACATTTTACTTTGACTAACCTTTTACAAATCAACACTAGATAACATTATGTACCAGTTAAAAGGCTTACAAAAATGGCATTTTTTGGCTTATTACAGCTTAAGCTCTGGACATGTCATGAGGGAGACTGTGCGCTGGACCTACGGAGCAGCCTGTACAGTTTGCCCTGAGTGTATCTTGAAGTCAGCCGGCCCCCTGCAGCTTCACTGATCACCTCTGTGGACAGATGGGCTAGACACTGAGTCAGTTTCACAAGGCCCACCAGCAGAGCTCCACCGCCCAGCAGTATACAGGGCCACAGCAGTGCAAATAGGACCATCTGCAAAGTGTACTTCCTGTGTAAGATGGCGTGGTTGGGGTACCTCGTCTGATCAGTTAAACATGCGGTGTTGTTCCCGAGCAGACTGTCCAGGCTGCTGTTCACTTTCTGGACTTGATCCTGAAGTGCTTTTCTGTCCATTTGGCATTTGGGCATGTAGAAACACTGAGAGAGAAAAAGAGAAGATTCAAGTGTAATTTTTTATCAAGTGACCTGCCCCTTACAGTTGGCAGGACTGATTGCAATCAGTGCGACAAGCTGCAAGGGTCTTTTTTTTTGGTGTCTGTTAAAAAAAAGCAAAGAAAATTTTCAAGCCTCCATTTTCTGCACCGGTGCCGAGAAATACTTCATAGCATCTCTCTGAATGGAGCAGAAGTGCGGTGTGAGAGCATCTCTTAATAATATCTACTGGCTTATTCACAAGGGCACAGGCATTAAAAGTGCTGCTGCTTTTCCATCCTGTCAGCTAGTTCAGCCTTCATCGCTTTCTCGCATGCGTTCCCAGGTCCATGCTTAGATGGATAATAAAACACCTGAGAATTAAAATTAAGAATTACTAAACAAAGTAATCTTACATGCTGTGCTATATAGATATAAAGACCTAATGTTCACATTTAATGCTCCAGAGCTGATGTCCTCCTCCCGGGCAGTTCATTTAACTAATCCTAAAACCTGGAATTTTGTGTTTTAAATCCACACCTCGGTCACGAGGAGAACAGAATCCTCGTTTAAGTGGAGCACGGCCTCCTCGGTGGAGCCATTGAAGTAAACCGTCACCGTCGCCTTGAGGCACGGCACTGTGCTCACACCTCTGCAGTCCACCCACTCCTCCAGTATCTCACTCTTCTGCAGCACGCAGCTGGCATTACCATCATCCCAGCCACTGGAAGACAACCAGCAGGGAAGGTTCAGAGAAGCCTTCAACCTTCAAACTTACAGAATTCACACGCACACCTCAATAGCACTAATTACAACAGCTGCATAAAGGATTGCCACTGCAATTTGTAGTAGCAAAATTAGTGTGGGATAGACTGACCCATCAACTTTTCCACAGGAGCAGGGTTCCTGCCCAAGTTTTTATAATTTCTTACTTCGTCTGTGTGGTTTAGTGCAATTAGCAAATATTTAGCATGTTAACAGCTAAATTAAGATTCTGAACATGGAAACTTTAGACTTGCTCAGCATCGTCTGTCATTGGTCTGTCGGTCATTGTCTACTGGAATAAAAATTCCATGCAGGAATACAGAGCATAAGCATCATCAGTGATTCCTGTTATACCGACTTTGTTATTCTGACAGGAGATTATGTGACACAACTGATGGTGAATGCCAATAAAACTTCTATTGCAGGAGAATAGGGTGCAGCAACAATCAAATGCCATGTATTTTTAAGTGCCTTTTATCAGTTTGTTGCTGAGAAATCTTTCAAAATGACTAAGAAAACTCAGCAGAAGGAAAAATATACACCAGCTGTCACAGGGCAAGAGACAGGTCACCACTCTATCTCAGGACTAACACGCAGAGAGACAGGCAACCATTCACACTCGCATTCACACCTAACACACGTCTTTGGACTGTCTGAGAAAACTGCAGCACCTGGAATCACCGACACAGACACGGGGAGAACAAGCCTTCAGTGAGGGGATGCATTTGTAACTGAGCCTGGAAACGAGACAACACTCCCGAGTGTACCTGTTAACAAAGGGTTTGATCACTGTGATGCCGACTACAAAGAACATGAGCACAGAGAAGGCCATCATGGTGCAGCCCAGCAGGATGGCGCGGTCCTCCCCGACGCTTGCACCTGGCACCTGGGTCCGAACCCCCTGCCCTCCGTGCCCGTCAGCTCCTCGGCTCCGATCGCGGTCCTGAGCCACCATAGTGTGGAAGAATTCCCCGTGTCTCACACACAGACACACACATACAGGGATTTAATTCAGAAGTGATTCAAACTTAAAATGATTTCATGTTTGGTTAATTTTATACTCTTTAAAACAATAAATGACTTGCATACAAAATGTATTTAAAGTAATGTAAGTGATAAAAATGAAATGAAATACAACAAAATGTAACCAATACTTAAAAAAAGAGCCATGCTAGCAGCCTTTGTAAGGCTGTGTTTGAAAACACGGGTGGTTTGAGCTAAACGCCACTTAGCATGGTAGCATGCCGCTTGCTAATTAGCAATGAACAGGAAGTGCAGCAGAGGCTCATGGGAAGGTCATTAGTTTAGGAACTAGCTTATTTAGCTAGACATGAACATTGTAAGAGAAAAACACTGCTGTTTCCATAAACAACAAATCAGTGATTACCCCAGAGGTCAAGCTGGAGGAATCATTTTAATTAGCCCAGTGTTGGGCCTTAGTATTGCCCTTAATCTCCATACTGGTTAGTTAGCTGCACCTGTTCACTGTTTGTTCATGCCTATCACACAGAAGCAAGCAATGCATTTAGCCATTTAGCCAGACAAAATCCACAGAGCGGCAGTTCCCAAAATGCATTGCTGATGTCAGAAGTCAGAGAAGAATAGCCAGACTGCTTTCAGATAAAAAACAACAGTAACTCAAATAACCACTTGTTACAGCAAATGTATGCAGAAGATCAGGACAGGTTGAATCTTGAAGCAGATGTGTTACAGCAACAGCAGAAGACAACACTGGGTGCTGCTCCTGTCATCTAAGAGCAGGAAACTGAGGCTACATTTCACACAGGCTCATCAAAATTGGAAAACAGAAGACTGGGAAAATGTTGCCTGGTCTGATGAGATTTTTGCAGCAACATTTAGATGGTTGGATCAGAATTTGGTATAAATAACACAAAAGCGTGGATCTAGCCTGCCTTGTATCAACAGTTCAGGTTCATGGGATATTTTGTTAACACACAGTTTTGTTACTGACCACATCCATCCCTTTATGCCCACAGTGTTCCCGTCTTCTGGTGGCTCCTTCTAGCAGGATAATGCGCCGTGTCAGAAAACTCAAATCAGCTCAAACTGGTTTTTTGAACATGACAGTGCATCTTTGGGGTGCGGTGGAATGGGAGATTCTCTGGATGTGCAGCTGACAAACTGTGTGATGAACTAAAATCTCTGAGGAATGCTTCCTGCACCTTGTTGAATCTGTGCCATGTGGAATTAAGACGAAAGAAGGCAAAAGTGGGGCTGATCTGGTACTAGCAACGTGTACCTTATGAAGTGGCTGGTGAGTGTATACAAGTTATTTCTGATATATCATTCACCTTCAAGCCATACATTTAGAAATACTCTGTGCTGTGCATGTGCTGTAATCTCACACATGCATACATGTTGAATCAGTTTTTCCAAAATTTTGACTAGTCCTTTGTTTACAACAGCGCATATCTGTTACAGACTGCTGCTTCCCTGCAGTTGTTTGTATATTAATACAATTTTTTTTTTTTTTACCACCACCATTAACAGACCAGCAATGTCATGAAACTTACTGGTTTTGTATCCTGTTGCAGGCAGGACAGGCTACAAAATATAGACTACATTACATTTTTTCTGCAGATGCATAATAAAAACAAAAATCTACTCACTGAACCTTTTAAGTACAGACCTGATGACATCATTAGGTTTTTTTTTAAAACTTTACAAACAGAAGATTTACATTTTCCAGGCTTATAGTAGTAATCATATGTACAGTCAGTGGACTGCAGTATGAACCGACTGATGTCACCACAAACTGGTTTTTATACATACCCACTGGGCACCTATAGTGTGTATAATGTGAAGCTCTGTTTAAATTCAGCCGTGCTTTTCCTTCATAATGAACTCCCAAAAGTGTTGCTGCCTGGCCCAGTCGATTGCCGGCTCTTACCGTGTCTGCCGCCTGCGAGCACCGTGCAGGTTAATGTTAATGGGGATGCTGGATGACCTCCGGGGAGAATCTGTGTTCAACCACATGCCCACTCCTATCTGAGCCACCTCCTGTACAGTATATCCACCTAACAAGCTCCTCTCTATCTGAAAGTCAAATGTCCTTCTGCCAGCAGCTGATCATTTCATATCTCCAACAGGCTCCGGGGCACTGCTGTGACTGGCTGAGTGGACTCGATATCAGTTTAGTCACCGGGGAACTTCCTGTTGTTTACCAAGGCTCAAAGGTGAGTGCAAAAACACCTTCCACCCTCATATGTGTTTCTATAGAAACCACCACAGGTAAGGCAGGTAGGATGCTAATGGCCTCTCAGCGGGCCTGTGACACTCAGCTGCAGCCGTTTGTCACGGAAAAGCCGAGCCGGATGAATCCCTTCTTGATTACCGTTTCCACAGAATGAAACACACGCAATGACGCTACACTGGTGAGTACACATGCTCTATGAAATCATTTTTCATTATAAAAAAATTAAAGAAACCTCAACACTATGGCCAACAAAACATATATGCACGCATACATATACAGTAGATTCCTACCCAAACACATGAGTCCTGCGACTTTTCATCACCGCGGTGGCCTGGTGAGCTCGAAACCTCTCAGACTGTCTGGACGTTATGTGGCACGAGCACATGATGCTGAGCGAGTTTATATCTGCTATTCAAACAATCAAATGTTTTGTATTATTCATGGGTTGCTGAAAAACATATGGCGGTATTAACTTGGTGACAGTTCTGTTTAATACAGCGAGCCCAAGGCTAGGAACACCACAGCAGCTTGAAAAAAGGGAGCTACAGCTCGACACAACAGACAGCAGTGTCATACCTAATTTATTCAGTATTGAACAGAGTGCAGCGTTAAGCTGAATAGTTTCCTCCGTTGCCCGCTCTGCTGTTAAAGCTCCATAAGATATAGTCCTTGTTTATCTGATGTATTTCATTACTTTTTGTTTTATCACTGTGTGATTTATTGTGTTTTTGAGCAGCTAAATTTAGCCCCATGCTTGTAAAAAGCACAATTCCTATTTAAAATACTGTGCAAAAGTCTCAAACCACCCCTTATTTCTTTATATTGCGCTATGGAAATAGGAAACAGGTGCTGGGATTTATTGAAGCATGTGCAAGCATGCATGGAAACACACAGTATATAAGGCGAAAACAGAGTTTGTACAATTCTAACAAAACATGAACGACAATATTTGGTGTGACTTTATTCTTCTACTTAGCCTGAACTCTCTTGGACAGAGAGTTCAGGCTAAGTAGTCTTCAGGAATAGTTCTCCAGGCTTCTTGAAGAACATTTAAAGCTCTTCTTTGGATGTTGGCTGCCTTTTTTTCTGTTCTTTGTCAACATGATGCCACAGTTGTTGAGGTCCGAGCTCTGGGGAGGCCAATTCATGACTGGTAGTGTTTCACTGTGTGTTTTTCTATTCAGGGATACGTTTACTGCATTGGCAGTGGGATCATTGTCATGCTAAAACATTATCAGAAGCTTTCCAGATTGTACTACACGATGGATCCAAATTTGATGGTACTTTTCTGTGTTCATCAATTTGGACAAGATCTCCAACACCACTGACCGACATGGAGCCCAAAACCATGACAGAGCTTCCACCATGTTTTACATATGTCTGTACACACTCTATGTTGTACTTCTTTCCTGACCTCTGTACATATTTGAACCAAGTATTTCAAATTTTAAATTCACCACTCCCTCTGTTGCTCCTCATTTTTAGTCTAGTTATTGTGTAATCTGGCATTACATGATGACCTCAGCCTTTTGTCCCTGCTTCTCTTCCTTCTTCCTTTGGCTTCTTCCTTTCACTGAGATCATTTCTCATTAGGCTTCAGTGAACAGTAGATGGATCAACTTAAGCACCAGATGCGTCTGTCAGGTCCTGTGTCAAGTCTTTGCTGGATTTCTTCAGCGGTTTCCTAAAATTCTTAAGGACAAACTGCACACCATGCCGGGATTTGCCAAGTTTTCTGCTAATAGGTCTTTGGGAATCACATTATTGTGCCAAAAAATACTATTTTATGTTATCATTGGCATTTTTCATAGATTTAACTAAAGAAATTGAACAGAAGATGTGTTTTTGCAACAGGCTTCAAGTAATAAAGTGCCTTACAGGCTTTTCTCTGTTATGTGTAGGAGCTTTTATTATGCTTGAATGATTCATGGGTCAGTGTTAAGTGGCTTAACAGAAAAAAAACAAAGCAAAGCAACAAAAAAGAAGAAGAAAAGATTCCTGTGAAAATGAGTGAAAAAGAAAAACTCTGAAACTCCTTCAGAAGGCCTGGAGAACTGTTGCTCTGGCTCTTCTTTGGATGTTCTTTAGTCTCCCTCCTTGGAAGAAAAGTATAAAGAAATGAGGAGTGGCTTAAGACTTTTGCATAGTACTGTGTAACCAAAAGGGGCAGATAGGCCTTGCGTATTTTTTTCACAAGGTTGTGAGGTGCTTTTGATGAAACTGAAGCAAACAAGTTTAAATATGTATAAACCTCAGGGTACTTTACCTCACCGGGCAACCTGAGAACTTGCCTCGATCTTGCAGCGTGGTGCTGCACCGAGAACGGGAGTCAAACAGAATTTCATCTTTAACATAAATGCCTAATGGAATTGGACTACTGCAATCATTTCATATTTGTTTGTATTGTTTCCATGTTTGCTGTGACGTGGTCCAGGCTTCACTCGTCCTGAGCTTTTTCTGTAAGAGAAGCCTCCCGTCGTCTTTGTTGTCCATCTCTAAGAAGTTTTGCTGTGACCTTGTAAAGCGGTGCAACAGATTCCTCTGATTATCTGGGCCAGCAGCTGTAATAGCACGCATGGTGTCTCTTGTTATCTGATTATGGCTCTGAAGAACGTTTCAGAGCAGCATGCGCAGATAGAGGTTGGCATATAAAAAGAAGCAAGTCAGTGAGGACAATGGATAATCACCAAAAGAGGAATCTTACTTTTCTCACCATTGGACTGATATTTATGCTGAGTGGCGTAGAGTACGGTAAGTTCATATCAAACTGGATGTAATTTAAGGTTGTTGGTTTTTTTGGCATTTTTACTGCACACGTCTCAACCCTTCTCTGTTGTTCCTTGTGGTGGCCTCAGCTGTCATTCTGCCTACAATATGGAGGTATCTGCAGATTTTGGAGGCCCCACCTTACTTCCTGGGTCTCGGTCTGTCTGCCTTCAGTTTGAGTGCACTGGTCACGGGCCCGCTATTTGGCATCTGGTCAGATCGAAGCAAAACTACAAAGTCCATTGTCCTTTTCTCAAATGTTTTTGAGATTGTTGGTGAGTAGTCAAGCCACGAGAAAAATCACATGACTAATTTAGACTCTGCGTCGAGCTGCTGTATGAAGAAACTCTTTGGGTCATCTTTTACGCATTTATTTTCACCTCATGCAACACAGAGAATTCCTTATAGACGACAGAACTTACAAAAAATCTGATATCAGGTCATTCCTTTCATCTGAATGCAATCTAAATTTCTCTTTGAACGTAGCCTTCGGGAGGAAGAAAGTCAAGTGAATAGTGAAAGAGGCGCAGAATTGATTTAAACCTGGTTTCTTTCTAATGACCAGCAGAGGGTGGCTTCTGCAGTTGCAAAAAGAAGTCTGATTGTAGAAAAGTCACAGAGGAAATCACCCTGCCGTTCCCTTCCCAAAATATTGATTCTGTTCTGAGTCTCATTTAGAGTAAAAGTCACAGTGAAGCAGGAAGTGCTTGCTAAATTGTGTTTGGCCATTTACTGCCATGTGATTGTCAGTCACACTTTGCTCATCACGTGTGGTTTCATAAAAAGAAAAAAAAAAGGCTTCAGTTATGTAGACCTATACTGGCTGGCAACCCCATGGCAACCACCCGCTGGGTTAGGTTGGTCAGTGGTTGCTGGAGGTTACTATGTGAAATCCATCACAATGAGGGTACTGTACCAACAACGTCCTTGTGATTGCTTTTGTTGATAGCAGATTGCTGCAGTTGCCCCATAGCTTGCTGTTGTAAAACTAAAATAAGGCTTGAAACAGAGAAGGTTCTCGTGTCTTCCATGCAAACTACTGGTGACAGCAGCAACTTGCTAGAGAACAAAGCAACTGCAAGGAGGTTCCTGGTAGTGCACGGTATACCTCCATACCGCTTTGTGACCAATTTCATGCTAGTGCATGCCAACAACAACTAGCAACCACTCTCCAAGCAGTCGTGGTTGGAGAGTGGTTGCTAGGGAGTGACTGACTAGTTTCTAGGCCTGTCTATCTGGGCTATTAACAGTGGACCTTTAACCTGCAGCCACTGGCTAATTGGTTAGGGGATGCACACGTTTCCTTAGTGACCACGGTTACCAGATAGCCACTCACTAATCTCTAGGCTTGTGTGACTGGAGCTAAAAGGGCACTTACCAAAATATAGGCTTCAAAATTAGAACTCTCTAGCTGCCTCTGTGACTCAATTTTTTATCTACAGGACACACACAATGGATTATGGGAATTTCTAAAAGAACTATGATTTTGTTCTTTCAGCAAAGCATTATGTGAGTCATTGTAAAGAAATTTGTGTTGTCAACCAAACAACAAAATCACCTGAAAGCTATTAGACTAACAGTATATTCTAAATACTAGCTAAATATTAGTAAATACTAGCTAAAACCTAGCTAATATCAGCTAAAATCAATTAACTAAAACATTAGCAGTACCACATGATCGTCTATTATTGTTAATGTTTACTTTACTAGATATAGTGTTTTTCTATTGTCACCGAATGTGTTGGAATCAATGACTGTAGAAACCTTTTTAGTAAAAGAAAACTTTTTCTTATACAGTCATTGGTTGGCATGTTAGCATGCTAACATTAGCCAACTACTACTAAAGTACCGAATAGTATAGAAGTTAATGGAATTGTTACAGGGTGAAGCCAGTATTTAAACATTTAAACAAAGATATTGCCTCAGATGAAGATGCATTTCACAACAATTGTTTATTTTTTATTTCTTCTCAGGTAATTTTATGTATTTCATTGGATACTCAAAGTGGCTTTTGTTATGCAGTCGGATTGTAGCAGGTGACACTTGCACACACACATGCACGCATGCATTACGTAAAACAGTTAACACTCGACGCATGTAATATACCGTAGTTTGATATGTTTGCCCTCAGGTATCGGAGCAGGAGCCGGGTCCTCCATCTTTGGCTTTTTGACTCGGAGCACTATACCAGAGGAGCGAGCTGGAATATTTGCCGCCATCATGGCCGGTCGACAAGCCGGTCTTCTTGTCGGTCAGTTTCTCCCCTTTCCACTTATCCACAGAGAAATAGGTGTTATTTCACCTCTCACCACCCCCTCTGCCTTGTGAGGAAATATCAGACAGCGGGAAGGATTTTGTGATCCGTTTTTTCTTTTTTCTTTTTTGATGTTTCATTTCAACTGTGAGCGGAAAAAGACATTCAATAAAATCACTAAGGAGCAGGCTACTGTTTCCACACATCTTCCATTTATCTCATCTTTAAAGCACTTCCTCCTGTCTCTCCAGGGCCGGCGTTCAACCTGTTCCTGCGGCTGTGTGATTTCAAACTGGGCCCCTTTGTTGTGAACAAGTATACGTCTCCTGGGGTAACAGCATCCAGATAATCAGTAATCTAAGGTTCTGTGAAAGGCTCATGAATACAGAAATAACCTTCAGAAATAGTCGCTCTACATTCTGTGCTCACATATATATTTTTCCTCCTTTGTTCTCCTCTGAGTAAGAGGAATACAAAACACCTGCAGCGGTACTCGGTCCCGTAACAACCTGTATCGATCTGTTTCTATCTAAGTGTGTCTGAATAAAACACCTGTAGCGCGGATGAAGCTTAAATGAGACTTAACAAAGCTCTTATATGCCTGTTTCCATTTTTTTTTTTCGCATAATATGACCCAGAATCCCTCTCTAGATTTCACTCTGCCAGGCAGCGCTTCCATAGCTGAACCACTTTATCTCTCCTGAAAGCTTCCAAGGATTCTGGTCCTGTGAAAATATCTTTTTTTGTGTTTAAACTGTAAGACTTTTGAAGACGTGTGTCTTTTTCCTCCATGCTGTCAGATCTTCATGTGCCTTTTGTGGGTGCTGCTCCAGTTTGTCGTCCTGGCTATGTACTGGGATGTACCACCCATTAGCTGCGAGGGGGGAGCCACGATGATGGAGATGAAACAGGAGGAGGTAGAGGAAGAGGTGCCGCTCATGGGGTCTGACGAGGAGCCGGTGCACACCTACAGAGCCCTCAACTCCGACCAACTGGAGACCTCCACGTCGTCTGACATGCAACCCGTCCACAGAGCTTCGGACCCCTTCCGAAACTTCAGCGCCAGCAGAGGTGAGCCGGCAGGTTTGACTGCCTGTCTTGAGCAATAACAGTCAGCTTTCCTCTGCCCCATTTTGCAGCGTTCAGGTAGGAAGAGGTGTCACTGCCAATGCACATGTTTCATATCTGCTCTATTGATTTTGCTTGCATTTGCTCACTCCGTCTCGCACACACTTTCCATTCTCCAGGTCTCTCTGAGGAATTTTCTGCAGCATGTCAGATCAGATTCCCAGTGTATTGATTGGACTTGTGTGTACGTGTCTGGTTTATGTCAGAGCATGTATATACATGATGTCAGGTGCACTATTGGATTAGTGTCATAGTACGTTTACATGGCGATTGCGATTGTTTGCCGCTACTCAATATCCTTTCTGTACTTTCTTTGACTGTGTGTGTGCATGTGTGTGTGTCTTGGGAGTGAGTGGGTTGAGTACTTACTCATTTGTCTTAACCATGTTGTGAGGACCTCAAGCTTTGATTGTAGATTTACGCACTCACATTCTGGGGATTTATATTTCTTTTGGGGACGTCGTTAAGTTTAAGCTGCAGACGTGTTTAAAGCTTACGGTCGAGGTGAGTGTTGGGGTCAGGCAAGTCAGAGTTGTGTTTAAGACTGAAGTAACTCTCCAGGAAATGCGAGTTGGTGTTGTGTCCTCTAAAGACACAACTGCGAGTGCGTGCGTTTGTGTGTGTGTGCTGTATTGATTCTCTCACTCTTTGAAGATGTGGCAGAGGGAAGGATGGAAGACTTCCTTTTTTATTGACTGACTTGCTGTGGTTGACTTGTGGATGAAATAGAGACAGAATTGGTAATGTGGCCAACATTCCTCTTATTGATTCCTTTTTGTACGAAGAGACGCTACAACACCAGAAACGCAGCAGGAGCGGAGGATGTCTTCTCTGGCACATGCAGTAGGAGTGTCTGTTAGCCCTTACAGCGTGTCTGGTATTCGCTCTCTTGAATTATTGATCTTTTCTGACTTTTTGTGTATCAGTGGAGAAGCTTTGAAAATCGGGGCAGATCTTTCACTTTCTTTCATCAAATCTTGATTTTTCTGCAAGGTGTCGTGGAAAGAAAAAAGTACATAACAGCACCAGTAAAATCTGTGTGAATTTTTGCTTTTGGAACAAGGGAAACTACACAACTGCCTTTTTTTATTCCATGTACTTGTGTTGTATCTGAACTGGATCAGATTTTCCACATGTGTACACGGCACTGCGGTTTTGTAGCCTGCTCTGTTTCATACTCTAGTTATTCTCCCTTGAAAAGACTGAAACATTCAAAGATGTATTAGCTCGAAGATGCTGAAGTATGATTAGTTTTAGGGTTGAATTTTGGGTTGATCTTTTCAGATTGTACCCCGCCTCTCACGAGGGATGAAATGTTTAGAAGTATCGGTAAGCTAATTTTAATGCCATGCTAGCTAGTCTCTTTCCTAAGCTAAGCTATACAATGAATAAAACAGTGGAACTTGCTTTTTTGCTTTGTCTACTTGTGGCATCACCAGAAAACCATCTTTAGGTCAAAGCATTTTCCTCATAGATCATTTTATTACTTATTTTCTGTGCAGCATCAAATGTAAAATGTATCGGCTGAGCAAGAGCATGTCTTCAGGGTCCACAGGAAAAGCATGGGATGGGATAAAAACTAGTTTCCAACTCGTTTGCCGTTTGAATTAACGCTTTGATGTTTTTGCTGTCACCATGATTGTTTGGTTTGTTGTTGTTTTTTTTAAGACAGAGTTGATGAAGAATCAGGGTTTCAGCTCACGCTAGCAGGTTTGGTTACCAGTCTGCGTCCATAAACTTCATGGGTGCAATGAACAGACACACAAATCAGCTAATTAGTGTTAACAAAGATAATAATCAAATATTAGACTTCCACTCACCAAACCAGAAGCACAAACTTCTGGGAGAGTCTGTACCAGGCAGAAACACATCATATTATCCAATTAAAATTGTCACCAACAGCACAAGCATGGAGGTAAGGTCCCTCTCAGTGACTTGAAGTAGCAGAGGTGACACCTAGAAGACCCAAACTGCTTACAGCTGCTTGTGTCTGGACACTTATCGGTCAAACTGGCCGTGCCCCCAGCTTCCAGTATCCAGAGTCCTAAAAAAAATCTGCTCAGAGATGTTGTAATAAGTGAAAAAATCAACAAACTATTTTTTGTTCAAGTCTTTAACAATGCTTTCTACTGTCTGGATATTTTAACATTAGGATTAACTTTCTTTTAGAGAAAGCCAATTTTCAGCTCCAGTGGTTGCCCTTTGCTTTAATACCAAAGACCTGGCAACCCTAGCAACCACTTTGTAACTTTTTTTGTCCATTGTTAAGCATTTTTGTGTCTAATAATCAGTCTGTAGACTCAGACTTTGGACTAAAAGCTGGGAAATCTGGGGAAAAATAAAAGTCTGTCTCACAACTTTCTGAGGTACAATAAATCATTTTAAAGCCACATCAGGTATTTAGCTGCATACATACACATCCAGTGACATAAAATAATCAGACCATGTCAATAGCAATGCAAACGCTGAACACAGAGAACTGAACTGTAGTGGATCACACAGTGTAATATCAAGCCGATTCTCCAGCCATCTGGCATCCAAATTTAGCAGCAAGCCCAGCTCGTTTTCCTCCTCTCCAAGCCCATAAGGAGGAATTTGTTCCAGGAAGAGCTGGTATCAAAATTTGGAATTTATTGAAAGCTTCCCCCCCCTTTTTTTTCTGTGTAATCATGCTTTGGATATAAGATAAATATCAGAATCCATACTTCTCTCCATCAGAAGAAATAGATGTAGAGCGTCTTGGACGACATGATCAATATGACCAGGCGGCCAGGATTTGTCACGCCCGCCTCCTTCAATCTTACAACCGCTTTGAGATCGTCCAACTTTTCTTTTCTCTTAAAACTTCTTGATCTCGACTTAACTTGCCAGTTGAAACTTTCGATTTGAAGCTAGCAGTTGAAGACTTTTTCTCCCTGACTTTCCTATTTTATTTCTTGTGGTGTCTCTCTCTCTCTGTCCTTCTCTGTGCAGAGTTCCTGAGAGAAGAGGTAGTTGTTGTCCTCACGGCTCAGTTCATCACTCTCTTCAATCAGACGGCGCTGGAGGTGAGAGCAGCGACCATCGAGATCCACCAGGCAGCGATTCCAAACATGTCACACTATGTCACACTGTTTATTATCCAGAGTGAATAACACGGAGTCTTCTAAGACCTAAACTTTTGGGAAGATAATCAGTTAAATGCTGAAGCACATAATCAGCCTCTGTGTAAACATCTATTCTCTCCTCTGGTTAAACTGACCTAACTGGATACTCTGGCAGTGGTTGCCTGATTTTTTTTTTTACCTCTGAATGGACCGCTTTGCCTAAATGACTGGTGTCTTTCTAAAAATTCACAGACCATGGTGACCCCTCTTACGCAGCGCTACTTCAACTTTGGCGAGCTGGGCAACAGCCTCATGTACAGCCTGTGCGGGGTGGAGGTCATCCTGGGCTTCTTCTTTGTACGCTGGCTGAGCAGGAAGGTGGCGGACCGCGCCGTGCTGGCAGTGGGCCTGGTCATCTGCTGCACCGCCTGTATCTGGTGCCTCATCTTCCTCTGCAAACCCCGAGGTGCTAACCTGCCTGTGAAAAACCACACCCACAGACGCACACACAAATGAAGGCACACACAGACACAAAAATGCCTCTTTTTCTGAGCCAAATCCTTTCTGTGCCACCAGTGTTGGTGTGTAGAGCACAGCAGAGCCATATTGGGTTACACACTGGCTGAACTGAGTGTGCTCTGTAAATGATATCATTCAGCAGGATACCATAGAGGCAAACCGGATCCTGTATGTTAATGTTGGCCTGCGTCTGTTGCAGCTCGTCACGTTTATCGCTCTGATTACAAGTGACAGGTGCTGGAGCTGGGTAGTGCCTGAGTACATATAAAAGGATTAGAGTAATCGAATTTAGCAAAAATGCTATTTGTTAAAGCGTGGCTGTCATTTGTTTGCCATTTGTTAACTGTTGTGGTTAAAGCAACCAAACAAAGGCATAAAACCCGAAAGAAAGACACCTAAAGAAAAACTATTTTATCCTTTGGGGCCACTGAGAGGCATGTTTGATTGGTGAAACTGTAATTTGATCGTAAAATTATAGACTTTGAGCTCATGCAAGAACTTCCAACAATTCGAGTGGGCACAAATTCATACAGGCATGTGCATGATGCAAAGCAGCAGAGAACAAAAATCGAATGGCTGCCAGCTTGGCAGTGGTTTCGTTTTTCGGATAGAGCCGTCTCTGGTGGTGCCAGCCCATTTGTGGGAGAAACTTAAAAATCGGCGGACGGACGAGCTGGGCAACCGAAGCATGATCTGCCGCACTCTCTGAATGATCATCACGCCACATGAGAAATAAGAAGCTTCAAAACTGTCATATTTATTGGCCACTAGGTCTATCAAATATAGGTATGCGAGGGTTTATGTTGGATTGCACTAAAGGTAATTGCTGAATTATGTATTCCATTTACTCTGTGATAAACTACTTTAATTTAGCGATCCTGTGATATCATCTTCCCACCCCTGCCAGGTGGTTATGGATGGGAGCTGTCGGCCTTCATCATCGGAGTGTTTCTGCAGCTGCTGGGGCTTCCCTTTGTGGCCGTGTCTCAGGTGTCTCTCTTCTCCAAAGTCACTGCTGAGAAAACACAAGGTTGGCTCATATTACCTTGGCACCGTGTGCCTGGCTCAACACATTAAAACAACAGATTGTTGCTCGGCGCATGTGATGCATAGAAAAAAAATTTCCACGTAGCGAACTTTAAAGCCATATTGTTATGTTTATAGATGAAATAAATAACCTAATATTTTGTCATCCCTCACCAAAAGGATTCAGCCAAGGTGTCAGACGCTCAGTTGGGGGCCTGGCCACAATCTTGGGTCCCTTGTGGGCTGGAGGATTGACTAATAATTTGTACATAATGTTGGGCATGATGCTGGCACTACTCCTTATGATCACAGTAAGTAGAACAAGGAACTCAGTAATAGTGTAGTGTTACACAGACTGGCTATGTGGCTGTGTCAGGTGTTTAGCTTAGCTTGGCTTAGCACATAATCTATTATGTGGTACTAACACATATCTACTATCACTGATAAACCAACGGGATAAAACATGCCATATACAGTTATTTAACCGATACAAAAGAGAAACTGGAAAGTTTTGTGTTCAAATTTTTATTCTTTATACAGGGCTAAGTTAAGCTATAGCTTGTAGCGTCATGTTTACCTCATAGATCCAGAACAGAAATTCCTCCAGAAGTAGTGATGTAGCTGCTGCAAGACAGCGATTTAACTGCAAAATGGGCGTTCAGCAATCTTGCTTAAATATAGAATTAATTTTTGTTTTGCAACCACTTGAGTCAAGTCCCCTGTTGCAAGGAGACCTATTGCAGACAGGTTGCATTCTTTGGTGCAGAATAATTGAATCATTGTATTGAGCTGGCAACCTCTACAAGGTATCTGAGAGTGACTGCAGTTATTCTAATTGGGACCATGATCATCCACCTGTGCAGCTGCCTTAGTATTAAAAGTGCGTGCCACAAACTTTTCTGTTTAGCTCAATTTTTTTTATATAGCACCAAATCACAACAACAGTTGCCTCCATGCACTTTTTATTGTAAGGTTAAGACCTATGTCTGTGAAGGTTCTCAGTCATCCAGGTCATCATAGTTTAAGGAGCTTGAAAAGGAAAGCGTCTTGACTTCTTTAGGTTTCTTGAAGACGTTTCACCTCTTATCCGAGAAGCTTCTTCAGTTCTAAGAGCAACTGGTGGAGAGTCCCAGATTTTAAGCCCTAGGTAAAGGTAAAGTCCCTAAAATAATACATAGAATACAGAAACAGCCCCAACAATCAGATGAGCAAGTGCTTTGGTCACAGTGGGAAGGAAAAACTTCCTTTTAACAGGAAGAAACCTCCGGCAGAAACAGGCTCAGTCTGCCACGACCGATTGAGGGTGAGGGGAGAAAGACAAAACACAGCAAACAACATCAGTGCACAAACCCTGCAATCACAAATTTTTCCTAGTTGCAAGAAGGTTGCTGCTCAATTTTTGCTATAGTGTGACTGAACCAAAAATGTTCCTTTTAGTTTTCCCTAGATTATATAAACTGCATAATCTGTTAAAAGCCCAAAATATGGTTTAAAACGCCTTTCTCCCCTTTAAACTTATATTTAATACAGCCATCTGTGCTTAGGATTATCCCATAGTTCATTTCATGATTGTTTGGGTAGTGTGTCTCTCTAATATAGTCTTTGTCATTAGGCAGACTGACTGTGTGTGGCTGTAAGAAAATCGCCTTCTGCTAAAGGATAGCTTACCTTAGCTTCACATAGCATTAAGACTGAAAACAGACGCTAAAAACTAGCAGGCGGGAAAGCTCACTGGAATATAACATGTTACATTCTACTGTTTGTTTGTTTTTTTAAAGGAATTTGGTAATGAAATTCCCAATTGTTCTTTTGAATTTATGTTTATTCTGCATGCTAAACTAAGTTAAGCTATGTGGTTAGCTGTAGCTTCACATTTAGCATAAACACGAGTGTGGCTTCAGACTTCTCATTTAACGCTTATAAAATCTTTAATGGTTATTTTAATTTTAATGTCAGCAGAGAGAAAGAACTCAGTTTTCTGTCCTTTATCTACCTTCCCTGTTTGAAACTAGCCGAAGCTGCTGCTTAAAAAAACATTTTTTCACCTATCCAGTGCGAAAAACAGTAGCCACAGGCTGTTCTAGCCAGTAAAATCTTTAACTCAGCATGTCTTTGATAGCCTCTACTTATTACTTGGTTCTCTCTATTCTCCAAAGCCATATCACACCGTACATTTTCGCAGGTTATGACAGCACTGTCCTACGACCGCCTGACTGAGCCGCGGGCGGTGCAGAGTGCACAGAGTTCTGACAGCGGAGGATAGAGCTGCAGTCCTTCTGAAGAGCGGGAGAGGCTAAAGACGGACAGAGGGAGCGCCCTTCACCTCTGAGAGAATCAATACAGGTTTACTGCAGAGGGAAATGTATGAATGTGGAATAAAAAATGTTCAAAACACATGCTGGACCTCAGAAGCTGCTGTAAAGGTGATCACACTCTTTCACGGTTAAATAACACTGTACGTTTCTAAGCTGTGCTATCAGATTCAATTATAATTGACCTTAGGTGCATATTTACTATCAGACTGTTAATTATATTTTACACAAGGGGGCACCATTGCTCTCATATTGAATATTCAGAGGGATAAATGAAGATGAAAGCCATTATTTTTAAACCAAACTATTTTTATTCCCCTGGTGTTTGTTGGAAAAAAATAAATAAATGAGAGAAAGAAGCAGGTTTTTCCGAGTGACCTTTGTAGCAAAGTTTTGATTCTTGTCTTTCTTCCTGTGGAAAAAAAAAAGAGAGAGATGGAGAACAGATGACACAATGAGTCCAGAAGTGGAGTTGTCAACATCTGAGAAGCTCCATGTCAGTGCTGCTGATAGGAGAAGAAGGTCAGACAGAGTGAAGATTTTCAGATGTTGTTTTTTTTCCCTTCTAATGCTGGAATAAACTAGGCACTTGAATGTAACACAAACAAAAATGCAAAGCTTTGAATGAAAGTAAACCAGCTTGTTTTGATCTGATCCTCTACGCCGGCTTGGCATTCGAGGAGCTCTGAATTAAAACCAAATTTAAAAAGGACTTACTTAATTAGTCGTCTCTATCTTCTTACTAAGGGGGGGATTTAAAGTTTAATTGCCTGTGTTCATAATTCAAAACATGACTAGGTGTGAGTAGTGTACAGTCAGCTGTTCTTGCCTATAGCCTCCTCTAGGATGTGCTGCGTGCTACGTATCTGCACTACGAGACGAGAATGCAACATCAAGGCATTGTAGATTCCCTTTGTAGCAATGAACACGGGTTTGGCCAATCTCTCTGTTTTTGCATAATTGCAGATAAGGCTCAGTAACCTTTCCAGTTTTCTTCACTCAGCATGTGATGTTTGGTTTTTCTAGAGGCTTTCCGCCTGAAATGGAAATTCTAATCTCTGGGACTCAAGGACATAATATATATAAGTACTTTCATGGCCTGATCAGCGCATTCAGGTACTTGACATTTTAAGGGAGATAAGAGGGAGCGTAGAATCAGGTCAATCCTGAATTTACTCTCCTTGAAGTAGCTTGATTTTTCCAGCATGATTCCTGCTATCCTGTGGTTTGAAAGAAATTCCTATACTGCGACATAAATATAAACAAAAGACATTTAAATCTGTTAAATATCTTGCTGATTTCAGTAGACTAAGCTAGCTTAGTCTGGTCTTTACCACCTTTGTAACAGGTAAACGTTTCCATGGTGTCATCATCGCATCACCAGGCGACGAGTTCTTTTGTCTTTCTGGGGCAACAAGCAGGAGAAACATTGACGTCTTTTTTATTTAAGTGCTTTTCTCCAGCATCTGTGCCTTTATGTGATAGCATCAGAGCCGAGCTGACCAATAACAAGCAATACAGACATGCATCCACTCAACCCAAGGACATGTGAATAATGAACAGTCCTGCTTTTAAGACCGTCTGGACCGGCGCAGTCAACTATCTTTCACCTCAGCCTCTGCGGCAGCGTATAGAGGCAGAAGCACACAAAGGACATAAATAGAAAAGTCAGAGGCCTTGGGCTTTTATGTTAAATATACCAAAGGTGGGCACAGATGCACAAGTTCTGAAAATTTTACAGCTTCCACGGAACAACTGTTTGATGCGGGAGCAAACAATTATTTTTGTGAACTATGGATGAGAGTTTGTTGCTATGGAGATGGTTTTTTTTTTTTTTGTGAGGGGGATAGAAAGAGGCCAAAAGATGAAGTAATGTTGTGTAATTGGAGAGCGGAAACCCTGGCTACTCTGGTTGTGGAACAGATGAAGGTGCCGTGGAGCTTTAGTGGATGCATCTGCATGTTGTAGTACCACATAACTATAAATGACTCAGTCTGCTTTCTGTGTACAAACTGTTTTCATGCCACGTCGAGGAACAATCAGTCTGCTGTGTGCGGTTATTTTAGCTATCGTGTAAAAATATCTTGCTGGATGTAGCCATTACTCTGGGTTTTTATGTTACCGCTGCTCTGTGGTGAACTGAGCTGTGAACAGTGAAGTAACTACAGTTTAATGTGTTACACTCAGTCTTAACCAATCGTGCCAGGCCTTTGTGGTTTTACTGTCATGACTTTTTTCTCATGAACAAAAAGCTAAAAAAAGGAACGGTTTGAATACACACCAGATCTCAATGAGGGAAAAATATATGCCGGATATCTATACTGATACGGACTGGGTAATGTGTTAGGAGTGACAGGATGCCACTTTGTTTGATGGAAATGAAAATTGTAACGCTACAGAGGGCTGAATTCAAAGATCCCTGAAAATCAAAGTGAAAAAATAATGCAGCAGGCTTGTCCATTTGACAGAAAATTAATTTGCAGCAACTTAAAATGGTACTTGGTAGTTTGTATGGTCCCCGCATGCTTGTATGCATGGCTGATAGCGTCGGGGATGCTCTTAATGAGACAACAGATGGTGTCCTCGGGGATCTCCTCCCAGATCTGGACCAGGGCATCAATGAGCTCCTGGACAGTCTGAGGAGCAACTTAGTGGTGTCGGACCAAAACACAACGTCCCTGAGGTGTTTTGGTGGATTTAGGTCAGGCGAGTGCGGGGTCCAGTTAGTGGTATCAGTTCCTTCATCTTCCAGGAACTGCCTGCATACTCTCCCCACATGAGGCCGGGAATTGTCATACACGAAGAGGAACCCAGGACCCACTGCACCGGCGTAGGTTCTGACAATGAGCACAAGGATTTCATCCAGATACCTAATGGCAGTCAGGGTGCTGTTGCCTAGTCTATAGAGGGCAGTGCAGCACTCCATGGATAAGCATCCCCAGACCATCACCAACCCACCCCCAAACCAGTCATGCTGAGCTATGTTACAGGCAGCATAATGTTCTCCAGAGATTCTCCAGATCCTTTCAGGTCTGTCATATGTGCTCAGAGTGAACCTGCTCTCATCTGTGAAAAGCACAGGGCACCAGTGATGGACCTGCCAATTCTGCAGGGAGCACAGGGTCCACCAGAGGATGTCGTGGTCTCATGCCACCGTCATGAAGCCCGTTTTTCATATTGTTTGGTCAGACATATTCACACCATTGGCCTGATGGAGGACATTCTATAGGGCTCTACTTCTGGCAGTGCTCATCCTGTCCATCCTTGGACAAAGGAGCAGATACTGGTCCTGCTGTTGGATTACGGACCTTCTACGGCCCTGTCCAGCTCTCCTAGAGTGACTGCCTGTCCCCTTGAATCGCTTCCATGATCTTGAGACTGTGCTGGGAGACTCAGCGAACCTTCTGCCAATGTCACATATTGATGTGCCACCCTGGAGGAGGTGGACTACCTATGCAACCTCTGTAGGGTCCAGGTATCGCCTCGTGCTACCAGTATTAACACTGATCTTAGCCAAATGCTAAAATAACGTAAATCCAGTCAGATAAAATGTCAGTGGCCTCCAGCTGTAAAAGCATTGCCGTTTTGTGGATTGTCTCATTGTTGCCCCTCTAGTGCAACAGTTGTTAATTTCATTAATACCAAAGTAGCTAAAACTGATTAACAATCCCCTCTGCTACTTAACTGACCCCATCAATAACCCACAGGTTAAAGTGACTTGATAATGTGTAGCATAATGACATCACCCTTTGGTTTTTGAAGGCTGATGGGGAGCAGCGGGTCTGACTGTGTAACCACACACTCATTGGATAGCGACGGTTTCATATCACTGATAAGGTTCCAGTTTGAAACATTGTGTGACCAGAATTAAAAAATATAGATTTAATTTTCAATATAATTCATATTGAGTTAGTGAGACCATAACTCAGCAGGAAAGTGTTTACAGAGGTCAGAGCAGAAAGCCTTTTCACATGTAGCTGTTTTCCAGTTGTACATAGTGCAACTCGGCGTGCTTTGACTCAACTCTACTGGGTTTCTCTCTTTTTCCAGTACAATTGGGTGCCACCTAATGTGCATCGGGTCATTATAACAACGCGTCCGAAAACCCTGTGAGGTCATATCTATGTGACACAAACACAACACTACAACGGAGGATGTCGAGGCGATGGTATATCTAAGTATGGCTTTTCGTCAGGCTCTAAGACCAGGGTGCTGATTTTTGTGTAGCCATTGTCTCGTTGCCATTTCACTCACTGAGTGACGGCAGTGACTTGCCAGTCGGTGGCATGCTGTCTGTTGGTGTCATACCCGAGACCCGGCCGAACTGGTACTAAAAAGCTTTAGTGGTGCAGGTACTACCACCTAATCAAAAACCCTAAAAGCTTAGGGTACTGAATATGTACTGGTGGAAAAGGGCTAATAGACTAACCACAGCTATCGCCATCTGGTGGCCTTGAGATAGAAAGCAGATTTAAGTCACTTCAGAATTGGCTTCATATCTTCAGCGCAGAAGCTAAATCCATCTTTTTCTATCGTCCATGCTCCAAAACAAACTTCACAGCAGAAATAAACAGGTTTAGTTTTGGTTTCTATTTTTTTTTTAAACCTACCACATTTTTAGTTTTTCTATAGCTTACTTATTTACTTGTTTGTGATGTTGGTTCTTTTTGTACTAGTTTGTAAAGATATCCTCTTAGGAATAATATTCACTGCTGTGTGGTAATGTCTTATTTTCACATTACTTCAGCAGGTATCTGATTATGATGCACACATGGAGTCTATGGAAGAAGCTTGGTAACTATCCTTATGGGAGTTTGGTGTTAGCTTAGCATACTTGGTTACTTCTGATAGCGTGGACGATCAAGCTAGAGTCTGGGGTTTAAGGATGTCTATATTTAATATACAGTCTGTGGATTTCATGGATCTAAAGTGCCAGCTTCGGGCAGTATAGTAATGTGAAACCACAGAATGAAGACAGAATATGTAAGTATATGCATTACATGAACTGTATCTCCTATCACCTTTCTAATGCACACATTTCCATATGCAAGAATGTAAATTTTGTGGTGTTTTTGTATTTTAATTTATTTGGTTTGGGCTGCTTTTTTAATTAACACATTAGTCAACATAAGATGACTTTTTTTTCTCCTCCCCATAGAAATGTAAATGCAACAGAGATTTGATCAAATGCATCCACTCCACTTTTATCAAGGGAAAAATGTACAAACGGCTGTTTTTAGCATTGACCGGCTTTGAAGCCAAACTGACACTGTCATCTGACAAAGATAAAGGTACTCGGTCCCAAAGCAAAGAAAAAACCAAACACCTGCACCCGCATTCGAATGGAGATGATCTGTAACAATTATGTTAGCAGCAACAGGAAGGCAAAGAGTGGCTCTCCTCTTCCTGATGGTATTACGGCTCTACTGAAGATGGTCATTAATAGGTCGCAGATGATAAATGAGTTATTAGCTACGGAGGTGGGGGGAGGGGGTAGAAATCAGGCCAGATATATTCATTCCACGACTCACTCACTCTCTTTCTTTCTTTCTTTTTCCTTTTCTGGTTGCCATCCATATTTTTGTGCGGAAAGATTTGTCCTCGCAAATCATTTATTAAGAGGTTTAATTTTACAGGAATGTATATATCCAGGATGTAATTCTGTTTCCTCGGAGGAGACTATCCATCAAAAAAATCTTTTAAATAGATGTCAGCGGTTGGTCTCCTGCCAGCTTGGCCGAAGATTTACAGTTTCACACACATTATTGTTACCGACTTAAAAATCTAACTTCTGGATGTCATTGCCAGGGTGTGGCTCCTGTCCAATAATGTGTGTGTGTGTCTCTGTTCCCTACACACACACACACACACACACACACCCACACACAGGACTAAAGGAGGGACATTTCTGGACCAATTATGCAAAAGTTTTCTTTATCTAATTCTCTGTATTGTGAGTGTGTGTGCAGGCATAATTAGATGAGAGCTTGAATCTACACCTTATAGCAATATCGAGATGGGCGACTAATGAGCTGACAGGGGAGTGGGAGAGGAGAGGAGAGGGGACAGCGTGTGCTTGTGGCTCAGTATCGATGAATACAAATCACAATTCCTCATGTCTCTTTTCTCATAAGCAGCTTTAGACTCCAAAACAGGACTAGCTGGCGGGAAGGCAAATGATTTGATTTATTAGAGGCTACAGTCACTCAGGTAGCCCTCCCTACTCTGACACACACACACACACACACCCCGCCGCCCACACCCTTCCTCCGTCGCTGTTTTTTGTGTATTACGTGCGGCTGGCATCGCCTCAGATACATTGAATCAATTGCCTCCACCCACACCAAGCATCCACCCCCAAACTCATATGTGAGCGTCAGTGAAATGAATGCCTTTGGGACATACGCGAGCTCTGACTTTTAAAGGCAGGCTCATTGATTGGGGACCATTGTAAGAGGAATGGAAATGTATTCCGATAATTATCAAGCTCATTTATTTATGTGGCTTGCTTATGAGCCCCGAGTTTTGTGAGGAGACAGATTCCTTTTCCTTTTTTCTCTCCTTCCTTCCTCTTTTCTTCTGAGGAGCAGCATCAGAGAGCCTCAGAGCTGACAGTAAATTTGCTCATCAACCAGTTTCGTTCCAGTGCGAGGTAAAAAATTATCCAATACTTCACGGTCTAGCCCTTTGAAGGTGGCGTTACTCAGCGGCGTGCTGTGGAGCCTAAAAATGTAATAGTGTCCAAACTAGAGATGCAAGCATGAAGAGATGATGAGAACTGGGGGGGGGTGGGGGACGGGGGCTCGCAGGGAGACTCGCCATATCAAGTAAACAAGCCGTCCTCGTGCGTCGTCCCTCTCCTTTATCCTCTCCTGTGGCCGCGCACACCCCGGTCATGCTCGAGCGATAAGGTCAAGGTTTACGAGCGCGCGGACCTGTGGGAGTTCATTGATCGCATCAGCAGCATTTGTGGAGAATATTATGAAATGATGAGAACTTCATAGGAGGTCAGCGGAGGATCAATATTAAATCCCATCTCATTTATAATCCCGCTGAGGAGAGGAGCTCCGCGGGGCTTAGCTGCTTAAAGAAGACAGCGCTGACAATTTACTTTAATGTTCGTATGAATAAATGTAATGACACACAAATGCTTGGAGACGAGATGTTTTCATTGTCTGTTTTGCAGCCACTTTAATACTGTGTCAGTGTCAACAAATGCTCTATAAATACACTGACGAGGCTGGAGAGGCTTGACCGGGAAGCGTGCGCGCATGCACACAGACACACACACGTGCATGATCAAGGAAAGTATTGACGAAAGAGGCAATATGAAATTAAAATCAAATCATCAAATGTTTGTTGCATCTCCTGGCAGATTGATGCTGCGTTCTCAGCTATTTTTAAGGAGATTTGCCTTCTCTTATCTGGCATCTCCCACCCTCTCGCACACAGCATCTTAAGATCGGGGATTAAACTTGTGATTATACGTATCACTTAGAGGATTAACCCTTATCTCCCCAAGTTAGGAACCAGGGTGCTGATGGATGTAAAACTTGATGAGGGCCCCGCTTCACGGCAGTTGATTTTGAGACAAATTTAAACGGGCAGCTGCAGAGAGACTCCAAAACTTTTTTCTTCTTCTCCCACTCTCTCAAATTTTAAGGAATGTAACCTTTGATTCTGTATCTTCCTGAGCCAATTAAGCTGTGAGATTTGTTTGAAGTTGCTGATTGAAAGGAGAACTCGCCGGTTTTTTGGGCCCAAACAGTGAAGGGAGACCACAGGGGTCCGGGTTCCCAGAGCCTGCATGTGTAATCCAGTCTAACATGCATGCAAATCTCATCTGTGCCCGCACACAATGGCCTGTCTGTGTGGAGGAGGGAGGCAGGGAAGGGGAAGCACGAAACGGAGAGGAAAAGCTGGAAGTGTGTCCTCCGTGCCGGAGCATATGCCACGACAGGTCTTAGGAGACGGAGCGCAGACAAACTAAGGTTCGCAGACTAGTAGGAGTCTTTGATCGAGGTTGATATTTAAACATCTGCATAATTAATCCAATATCTGCAGAGCTCTCCGAGGAGAGAGAAAAAACGCAGCATCGCCCGTGGAAAAAAAAAAAAGAAACAGAGAGAGAACATTGTAAATTCTTGGCACTGCTCTGAGTACAGTTCTTCTTCTTTCAGTGTAAAAACACAAGTTGGCAACCCGTATCTCAGGGGAAATTAAAAAATCTTTGTCTTATCCAGCCAATTAAATGAAATACACTTTTTTTTTTGTACGTGGCTTGAGCTGGCCCCCGAAATCTATTTTAGACCGTGTTGTGGTTACACGCCTGCTATGCTATGCAGCTCGCCGCAGATGAGGCTGGAAATCAGGGCTACGGGGTGAGAGGTATGAGGCTTTTTTCTCTTTCTTTCCCAGTGGCACAGACAGAGAGAACTTACTTTCCATCTGTCTCGATCATATAGATTTATAGGATTAGGCCAAATGCTGTTTTAGTCCTCGGCAGAGGCTCAAGCCTTTCATGTGAAACATTGGATTAGATAGTCAGGGGAGCCCTTTGTTTCTGTGTGTCGTCTCCAAGCTTCCAATGGCTCCTGTCTCTGGCATCTTATTGTCGTGGCTGGGCCTGCTTCTGTATGCGCGGCACGCCTTCGAACTTTATTACATTTCGATAACTTTATATATGTGTGTGTCTTTATCCTCCCGAGCCATAGCACCTCTGCTCTATTGAGACCTCAGCGGGCAGACCATAGCTCAGCAGGGGGCCTTCACTCCAATTTGCTATCGTTTGTCACCATTTGTTCATCCTGACAAACAAAACGTTGGCCCTCTGTCCCCTCCCGTTTGGCCCTGGCACACATGGGATCAGCTGCTCCCGTCTTCTCATGACTCCATTGTAGCGGCATCCCTTTTGTATCCCGCCGAGTAATTCCCGCTCGGCGACGCTAGCTAGCTGGGCGCGCACATGCGCTGGAAATAGTTCCCCGCGTCTAATTACCTCATTTCGTCTGGCATTAATATTGTAGCATGTTGCCGCTGCATTATTGATGGTGTGTTTGTCTCGGTGTATGAGACGTTAATTAAAAGATAAACTGGAAGCCGTGCCTGTGTGACAGTTTCTTTATCCCAGAGGCAGCAGAATTTCACCCCGTCTATTCTTCTTCTTCTTTTTTTTGATCCGTTCAGCTTCTGTCTCGCAGCCTTAACTTCATTGTATACTTACATGTCTCTATTACAGGCCATTAGACTTCAAGGTAGCGGTATAATGCACTTTAAGGCCAGTCTAATGATGAATTCCTGCTGGAAACGTGAATGCAGTTGAGATGTTCGAGGCAGATATGGGCTTCGGGCCTATCAGGCTCGGCTAATGCTGATTTCCGAGCGTCGTATCACTTTCTAGCATCTCCGCTGAGGTGAAGCAGACTAACTAAAACATGTTAAATTGCTCCCCGGCTCCATAAAAACACAGGAAGGTCAGGCAGTTAAAGAGCTTTCTGTGGCTTCCTGGGAGAGTTAAGCCTCTCTTTGGATTGCTGGCAAATGGACAAGCAATAAACTTTAGGTGACTTCACGGTGTTAACAGCGAGGACCGACTCCAGTCTCGGGGATTTGGTTTCACTTTCCCCTCCCTTTCTCAATCCCTCCCTCCCTCCTCCTCCTTTCTGCTCTCTGATGTTCTGTGCCACCAGGTTTTAGCTGCGAGCTGTGAGATGAACCGACAGATGACCGTACCATTAGGCTGGAGTGGCTGGCTGGTTCTTCGGGCAATGAGGCCACAGCGACAAATAAGTTGGCAGAGATTTAGACAAGAGGCTCCTTGGCACAGAAGCCCAGGCTGCTTCCTTTCTGGCCCCCAAACGAGGGACGAAGAACAGATGTCGGCTTTAAAGCCACCGAGTTTCTCTCGAGCTGCAAATTTTGTCTTGTTTGAAGTGAACCCCGAGGCACGTCTCATTTTCAGCCGTCGCACCAAATCATATGCATACCTTTATTCACATCTTGAAGACCCTCATTACGTGAAATGAAGAGTGTCAGATATGGAAGAAGCTATTAAGGAAGAGCAGCGAGCCCAGTGGTCTGTTGTAATTGGAGACACTCGCGCTGAGATGAGCTTTATATTACCAACGGCAGAGTAAACACACTGACCTTGCTGTTTTCATGTTTGTGGGCCCTGAGAACGTTTTTTTCTTCTTCTTCTTTTTTTTTTAGCTCTGCTTATGATTCATAGAAAAGGAATGGTGAGGCATAAATTCAGTCTCAGAAAAGAGTGCAGATATGTTGGCCTTTGCCCACAAACCCGATCAGTAAAAGGATGCATGTGCAGAAACCTCAGGAAGCTCTGAGATTATTAAAAATATGTTCTAATTGTCATTAAATCCCCTCCAAAATAGGAAAACCAACGGAGAATTGTGCCTCCTTGCAAGTACTGTATGCGTAGCAGTAGCCTGATATTACTTATTCCTCTGTGTCATAACTTAATTGTTGTTCAAAAACTATTAAAACACACCAGTGAGCCACGCTGTTGCACTGGGACGCGTTTTCCTTCATTATAACCGCCACGAACCCTTTGTTTATTTTAAGTTGGTCCCACATATGCGGCTGTAAATACTCACTAGGGCATTAAATCTAAAGGAAGGAATCTCTGAATGTGTGTGTGTGTGAGATCTGATTTACTTCAGCCTTGGCAGGTATATTGCTGGAGGCCACACTAAGTGCAGTGTCAAGTTTTAAGTCATTTGGGTGGGCTGTTCTCAAATTTAGGCTAAAAGTTGGGTTTTGAGTATACCCAAAGTATCTTTACATGATCTGGCTTCACTTTCCCTGACATCCGCCATCAGATGAAGCCGTCGCACGAAGGTGGTTATCAACTCAACAAGCTAATCCAGGGTTTATCAGTCTAGCTGCAGCACGTTCACATGAAAAGGGTTGGCACTGGCAGCATGTGACCAATCGCAAACATGGATAAGTGTGCTGGCAGCAGAGCGGCTGATTTTACTAAAGGAGATAATATGAGGAAAATATGAAGAGCTTAAACACATGATACATACTGACAAAGTGACAGGGAAAGCACTGTGCAGTGCTAGTGTTCAAAGAGCTATATGCATGTGTTTGTGCTTTGGTCAGTAACACTGGACCAGACCTACTACACTAATAAAGTTTTTTTGAAACCAGGAAGGAAAGCCAGCAAAAACGAGGACTGTGCATGTAAGTATCTGAGGATCAATGCTCTTTCATCACAACATTTGAAATGTGCATTTGACAGAGCTTTCTTGTCATTTCTTTAAGTCGTCTTCAGGAATAGTTCTCCAGGCTTCTTGAAGGACATTCGAAGCTCTTCTTTGGATGTTTCTGCCTTTTGTTCTGTTCTCTGTCAACATGATCCCACACTGCTTCAGTAAGGTTGAGCTCCGGTTCTGTGGAGGACAAGGCATGATTGATACGCACTGGCAGTGTGTTTGGGGTCATCTTCATGCTGAAAAATGAAGCCACTGTGGATCATATGCTTTCCACATGGTTCTGTATATTAGATCAGATTCAGACTGTATGTTTCTGTGTTTGTAATTAGATCAATAACAAATCCAACATCTAACACCACCATAAAAATGAGTAAAAAAGCAGCCAATTTGCAAAGAAAAACTCTGAAAGAACAATTTTTGCAAAATTAGAAGAAAGTCTGGGTCTTTGGAAATATTATATAAAGAATAGAGGAACAGCTCAAGATTTTTGCACAGTACAATATATTAAAGCTTAGAAAAAAAAACTGCAGTGAAATTATTTGTGTCAAAGAATTGATATTTCTTCTTGATAAATTGGAAATAGAAAACTCTAGATCCTGTTGCTATCCGTGCACAGACACAGGAATCTTCCAGGACTGGTGATGTTATTTTCTGGACAGCTGATTGATCTCTAATCTGGAACACAACCTGCTGCCAAGAAGGTTAAACCTGGAGCTTAAGTTACCATGGCGATGTACCCTGGTAACAGGTGAACACTGAAAACCCAGGGTTAACCCCAAAGGTACCCAGATAAGTCGTGGTTTTTTAAATAAATCTTTAAAAAAAACAATGTAACTCTTTTCTCTCTTCAGTCTCAAAGGAGGTCGACTGCTGTGGTGACGAGAGGCTGAGGTGAACGACTTCAGTCCCTCATTCCTGTCGCCTCTGCTTCTCGTGGGAGCTGCAAACCTGCAATTAGTTGTTCCACAGAGCCACTGCACTAATATAAGTTAATCCACAGGTGAAAAGTTACTCATTAAAAGCGGCCTCTTCAAGTAAAACCCTGTAAAGTTCAGCACTCAGCCGCTTTAGCAAATTTCTGACCGTCCCTTAGCTTGTATTGTAGCACAGTGGCAGCTACGTGTCTGCAGGCGCGCTAGGGGCACTGTTAGGTTGTAATTAGACGGTGCTTTGAGCTAAATGCTAAAAACAGTAAGAAGAACGCTAACATGCTGCAGGTATTATGTTTTCCAGATTCACCAGCTTAGTTTAGTGTGCTACCGTGTTAGCATTTGTTAATTAATGCTAAGCACAAACCGCTGAGGGTGAACGCTATTACATTTGCAGGTCATTAACTAAAGGACATGTTGGACTAAAGTAATGAGTATCAGCTGCCTCGTCCTTGAATCATTTCAACACAACGGTGTTAGGGCACAATACAACATTCATCAGGGGATATGTTCTAGTAATATAACTATTTGTTAAACTTAAGATCCTTTCAAGCATCTAGGCCCTCGAGATGATTATTTATCACTGCAAAATCAATTATTTCATTTAAATCTTCCACTTTGATCACTAGATTATTAGTTTAAGTGACTGCAGTGAAATCTCCCCGCAAAATTTATTTTAATTGGAAGCAACACACTGATAGTTTTGTGCCCTCTCAGCTGATTTATGCTGAGGATAATTTTATTGGTGTTCATACTCTCCCAAGGGTATTTCCCCCTCCTTCACAGGGAGGTCATGGGTCACGCTCAGTATTTTGACTCAACTTGTAAAAAGAAAAATGTTCCGTGTCTTTTCTGATCACCTTTCCTTGACTTGAGGTCAGTAAAAAATCTGAATGTTTAAGAACTTCGAGGAAGACAGCCAAGGCACTCAGAGGATCCAACTGCACTTTAACGAGGATTAATTATGCAGCAGCAGATGTAGTTAAGAGCGGTTTTCTAAAGCGCTTCACACAAGGCTTTATAACAAGCACATTTTAGTGTGTGAAAAATGGAAGCGTGGAAAAAGCAATTGAAATTTACATTAGCTGCATCCCTTGTGGGTCATGCTGATCATTTCCACTCACAGGTCACTTCACTCCTCACAGATTTCGGTCCACATTGATAGCATCACACAGTTGCTGCAGATTTGTCGGCTGGAGAAACATGAAGTGAATCTCCTGTTTCGTCACATCCCAAAGCTGCTCCATTGGACTGATATCTGGTGACTGTGAAGACCATCTGACTACAGTGAACCCATTGTCATGTTCAAGAAAGCAGTTTGAGATGATTAAAGCTGTTTGACATGCTGGAAGTACTCAGTGTACCCATAAGTGTGCCCATAAGTGGGTACACTGTGGTCACAAACACAAACTGCGGACAGCAACAATGCTCAGGTATGTCAAGAAGATATCCTTCACACTATTACACCACCAGCAGCTTGAACTGTTGATCCCATGCTTTCATGTTGTTTAGACCAAAGTTTGAACCTGCCATCCAAATCTGAAAGTGTAAGAAATCAAGTCGCATCAAACCAGGCAACATTTTTCCAATCTTTAATGACCAGTTGTGAATTATAGCCTCAGATTCCTGTTCTTAGCTAACAAGAGTAGCATCTGGTGTGGTCTTCTGCTGCTGTAGCCCATCTGCTTCAAGGTTTGTTGTGGTGGACATAGAGAGATGCTCTTCTGCATAGCTTAGTTGCAGCGACTAGTTATTTGAGTTACTGGTGCCGTCCTGTTAGCTCAAAAAAGTCTTTCCATTCTGCTCCGACATTAACATTACATTCACGGGTATCTGATCCTTTTCTGGACTATTCTCTCTAAACCCTGGAGATAGTTGTGTGTTCAAAATCAGTTAAATCCCTTTTCTTCCTCTAAAGATTTGATTTCAAGATTGAGATTTGTGAAATTTGAACTTCAGCAGGTCATCTTGACCATGTCTACATGCCTAAATGTATTGAGGTGCTGCCGTGATTAAGGATTTGTGGACTGTCAAAAGTGACTTTAACGCCAACTGTTCTGACAGTCCTGTTTATTGCATTCCCTGGTCAGGTTAGCCAATCTCTGCACATTAGAATGAACATAATCAACATGGTCAACATTTTTATTGGGTGTTATTTCCAAATATTATAGATTCGAACCCCCGATCCCTGTGGGGTTTGCTAAATTATATTTATCTAGAACTCCTCTCTGTCTCTAAATTTTGGAGAATTTTGTGTAGGATTAAAAGTGTCTAATGTGGACCGTCTATTTCAACTTTCTGGACTGCTGTTTTGCCTATGACTGGCAGTCCCAAGTGGACATCTGCCCAAGTACCTGGTCAGGTACTTGGGCAGGACATTTAACAGTTTCCAGAAACTCTGCCCTTGGTGTCAAAATTTTAGAAATTTGACCATAAGTGACATTTATGGTGTTGTCACCCCCATCGAGGGTTACCTTTCCCGCTTTTGGTGATATTCCTCCCTCGAACATTTGCAATTACCCTCCTTTGGCGTGAAAACTGGTGGTGTGGTCAAGTGGGTGCTATAAGAAACAAAAGCTCAGGACAGAACAGTTATCAGGTCTCTTTTTAATGGACCACTCTGCTGCGATAATACCCAAATGTTATTTTCCTCGTGAAATGGCACAAATTATATCAGAAACAATTCCTGGAAATCTGGCTTGGTGCTCATGTTGTTAAAACCAACATTTGCTATGTGTGGGTTTTTTTAGGTAACTTGCGAGTAATGTGAATAATAAGAGAAAATTTGTCTGTGTCTGTGTTAAAGGGTCCTTTTTTTAAGATGAGTGCAATCAGCGACTGTCAAATAAAACACTTCAAAGCTGAATTAACTGAGGTGTTTCGGCCTCCGTTTCATAACCATCCAGCATTTTCTAATCAAATCGCTTTCATCAAGAGCTCATCTAGTTGTTGCAAACTATGTTAATGTGTTAAAACGAGCAAAAGGATCCACCGATGTGGTTGCAATCAGCACAGACTTTCATTACTGTATGTTGGAGAATAATGGGAAGGCGCAGCAGAGGAAAAACAAGCCAGCAACAGAAGAAAAAAAAATCTCCCTTCTAATTAAATCAAGCGTACTCTTCACTTCACTAAACTTCTAGATCTTGTTTTGATCCCGTGGTGGCCGCTGGTAACCTGCACAGGATGTCTGAAAAATAAAGTCCCCGAATTAGATTAAACTCTGCTTCTCGCAGTTTTCATCAGCGTCCTTAAATGGAAATCACTCGAGCGAAAGCTTCAGTTTCATGCAGACAGAAGGTCCACTACTTTGAGCACTCAGACTGGCAACTGCGGCAATGAGATGCAGACTTCAAAAAAAAAAAAAACTTAGCCAGCAAATCTCATAAAGGCTGAAAAAGAAGTTAATTAATAGTGTTTTCACCTTTTTGTGCAAGGAAGGAAATGCTAGACTGATCCTCATTCTCTTCTAGAAAATATAGAGCGTCACATTATGAAAAGTCATTAAAAGGAGAACATTAAAATGTTATTTAGAGCATTTAATCAAAGTTCTGTCCTCTAATAAGCAGCACATCTGCCTATGAGGAGTGTTGCTATAATTAAGCATCTAAAGCCTGGTTTTATTTAAAACACTAACTAATTATTTATCCATCTGTTACAGGCAATTAGTGAGAAGAAGTTTCCAGGTTGTAGAAAACATCCGTCTGTGGCAGGTGTTCATCATGTATCTCTGATAACAGTCAGAAATGCTGCTAATTCTTTAACATGTGTTTCTCATGCGTTTCTATCTTCGTGTTCAGTCTGAGGATATAGAAGTCAGTCATTCATCAAGTCTCCAATCATCTAAGCTGTCAAACAGTTCTAGCGCTCAAAGTGACGAACCCGGCGTTCAAGGCTGGATTATACGTGGGAAATGTAGTTCACGTTATTTTACACCCAGACAAACGATCACAGGGAGTAAATGAACACAAATGAGATTCTGATTTACTTTATTTTGTCAAACCTTTTTATTTTTAATGTTTAGCTGTACGTCATTTGACTACCAGACTGTCTATTCTTTACACTTTTGTGTCAGTACTTCAGTCGTCTTCTTCCACATCCTGTTGTGTTTCTTTGCTGCTCTGCAGGTTGTGCTCATGTGTCTCATATTTACAGAAAAAATACCTGCATTTCAGCGTAACTCCTACAGACTGCTAATACCTTTATTAAATTAAAATGTTTTGTTCCTACTGACCTTCATCAGGCATAACGGGAATATCTGTGTATTCCCACACATCCACCGGAAAACCTTCAATCATCCAATTAGAGGATACTGCCTAATAAACCCAATAAACATCATGTGTGGATGTGATGTGATTAGTCGGGTGATGATATTAGCAGAAACATCAATGTGAGTAATTGTGAGTGACATTTATACAAGTTTAAAAATCTTCTTCATAACTACAAAAACCATCATCGCAAAAATCAACACCTGACAATGGATCAGGTCATCACATGTAGGCATGAGGCAGAAATAAAAATGTTAGTTATAACATCTTATAGATAGTATGAAATGATCAATAGAACGAACATGATGCCAGGTATTATTCACAAATTAGTACAACTGCTACGGTACAGTCGATTACATCAACTACTCAAGAATTAGTGCCGAATATCGAGACCAGTGCAAACATTTGTAGGAACAAAGTCAGGTGATACGTTGGGACAGGGCTGGACTGGTGATCTGGCATTTGCCTGTTGGACCGATGCACTTTTAGGACCATTGATCAATTGAAGGGCCACTATGTGCTGGCCTTATATGCACTGATAGTAGTGCATTTGTTCATTATCATTACTGACACTGGATTGGCCAATCAAATCTCTTAACGAGCTGGCCCCTCCCCCTTTAATGGAACAGAGTGGAAGAAGTGGTTGATAAATATAAACAAACAAAAGCAAAAAAGGTGGAGCTGAAAAGCAAAGAGAGAAAAAGAAACTAAAAATAGATGCAGCAAAATGTTTCAAATGAACCTACATGATAGCTGTTGGGGCTGCAGCTGCTGCGCCGTCAACAGTACTACCAGAAACAGGCCCTCGCAGTCACAGGAGGCTGCTGTTGTTACAGTTAGCTGCAAGGAAGAGATGGGGGTAAGATAATAGATGGAGTGATATCATAAGGAAGAGAGGGGATTTAGGTAAAATGGATGGCTACTTTGACCATGAGCCACTGCTAATAGCTAAAATGTAGCTTTAATGCTGCAGTGCAACTGTCCAGTGTCCATGGGAACATAATTTTGGCACATATTTAACCTCATACATTTGTAAACGAATAAGGAGAAGTGCAATCCTGAGTCATCTTAAACACTACAGTATGTTTTACTCTAAAATTGATGATTTAGAAAGACAGATGTAGCCACTATGATGTTACCTATTGGTTTTAAACTTCACATTTTGACCACCAACGTGATGCTTTTTAGAGCTAGAAGTTTTTAGTCATGACTCATCAGCCAACGCTCTCCTGCATGGTTAGCGATATACGTCCATGAACTGCATGGGTGCAATGCACAGACACACACATCGGCTAATTAGTGCTAAGACTGATAAAATATTAGAATTTTACTCCCCAAAACTGAAGCACAACCCAACGAGCTACAACATTAGTCACACAGTGAGGAGATCTATTTTAATGGATGTGGTGGAGCACACTAGTCGATTCCCGCTGCCTGTGTTCTGTCGGTCAATGCAGCCACGCCCACTAAATCAATAATCCAGGTGGAGGAAGAAAGAAAATCACCACACTCATAGTTGTTATAAAGGGGAAACTATCCATGGAGATCAACGCTGTAAAGATGCTTTTAATGGTTAAAAGTTGGACATTTTAACATGGGAGTCTATTGGGAGTGACTCTTTTTTAGGAACCAGCCTCAAGCATTGGGTTTATTTTTCAGCTCTTGTCTCTTGGTCTGGATAAAAGCATCAGCCCACTGAATCTAATATGAAAAGCTTAATGTCCAACCAGATGATGTAGATACAAGTGGCAGATTACAGCGTACTGTTACTTGCAGTGACCTCCAAGTCTCGAGATAACATTGTGATCAGTGGCTCCAGCTTGTTCTGTGATTAGTAAATTGACATCGTTCCCCCCACTGACCCTGTTGCAAAGACTACAAAGCTTTGTGTTGTTACTGAGAGAAATATTGCTGACTGAAAGCTGCTTCTGAGCCCTCACAGGTCCTTGAGCTCTCTGTATAGAGCGAAAGCCTGTCTGAAGTTCACTCTTGTTTTACCTTCAGTTTCTCTCACCTTTTTTGGCACGCCAACAATGGATTTCTGTTTTTTTTTTCCAGGCAGTGTTTCCACAGGTACCCCAGTTGTTATGCCGTCCACCGTTTCAGCTACCTGGGGAAAGATAAATGGCTGCTGGGCAAAACAGAAGCGCTTTCCTCTTCCTGTTCGGGTTGCGCAATAAAGCCTTCATTTTCTCAGGAGACTTCAGTGCCCGTTAGAAAGACAAGTGAATAGTTAAAAGGAGGCTTATAGATGGTGTTATTAATTTATAGCCACTACACCATCGATTGACATTTACTGCATAAAGTTGAAGTTAAAATAGAAATCTTGCCTATTTCCTACTCAGCATTTACCATTTATCAAGATGAATATAACGACGCATTTTAAAAAGAAATTTACTCACCGTGTGACTACAGAGCTCGAAATGTTGACAATTTCTCAAAGTCTTCACATATGAAAAGCATCTTTACCTCCTCCAACACATGTCTGCATCCACAGGCTGTCTGGCTTGTGTTGTCTCAGTTACTGTTTCTCCTTGTGATTGTTTATACCAAAACCAGCAGGAAAGTCTCCTCTTCTCCTGGCCTCCTAAAATCTGATTACAGAGTCTGTATTCCTGCCAATACTTTGATGACAAGAAGACAAGAAAACTCACAAGAAAACATGGTTTTATAGACTCTTATGGGAGGGAAAAATAGACAGCGTCTGCTTTTGCAGCATTGTTGAGAGAAACTTGTAAGCTATCAACAGTTAGCATCAAGATGTCCTCCAGACTGGCCATCGCTGATATATTTCATTCAGTAAACTGAAAGAATAAACAGCAGGCGCTGCTACCGGGCTGAATATCTGCCAGTGTAAAAATCAATACCATAAATATTTCATTTTAAAGATGTGAATTAGTTTAATTGGGTTCACTGAGACAGATTTAACAGGTTTCTGGGATATTACTAATTGGACTTTCCTTTTATAACAAAAAATACATCATTAACTGTGAGCATGTCTTGCATTATGCTTTTGAACTTGTTATGCCATTCCAGAGGACTGATTAGATTAGTTAGTTGACCTATACATGCACACAGCTGCACGATGATTTTTAAAGAGATGGCTCTTTTAAGAGTATGCCGTCTGTGCAAAAGTCTCGAGCCACTCCTCATTCCTCTATGTTTTGCTAAAAGAATGTGAAAGAGGTGCAATATATCTGTGCAAACATACATTAGATAAAGAAAAACAGAGTTTGTGCCATTCCAGCAAGCTTGAGAGTCAATATTTGGTATCATTACCTTTATACTTCAACACAGCCTGAACTCTCTCAGGCAGCTTTCTTGTCATTTCTTAAAGTAGTCTTCAGGAATAGTCCTCCAGGCTTCTTCAAGGACATTCAAAGCTCTTCTTTGGATGTTGGCTGCTTTTTGTTCTGTTCTCTCTCAGGATGATCTCACACTGCTTCAGTAATGTTGAGATTCGGGCTCTGGGGAAGCCAATCTATGACTATGTCTTGATGCATGCTCACTCATCCAGATGAACAGAATCAACCTTTTGGAATCTATGACTATGGTTTTCTCTCCAGGTATGCCTTTACTGCATTGGCAGTGTGTTTGAATGACGAGATGGTGGATCAAAATCTGATGGTACTTTTCTGTGTTCACAATTCCATCAGTTTCTCCAACAGCACTGGCTGAAATGCAGACCAAACCAGAAGCTCCTCAGTGTTTTACACATGGCTGTAGACCAAGGATGGGGGAACTCCAGGCCTGAAGGGCCGGTGTCCTGCAGGTTTTAGATGTGTCCTTGATCTAACACAAATCATTTAAATGGGTAAATTTTGTCCTCAACAGGTCTTGAAGTTCTCCAGAGGCCTGGTAATGAACTATTCATTTCATTCAGGTGTGCTGACCCACGATGATATCTAAAACCTGCAGGACAACGGCCCTTGAGGCCTGGAGTTCCCCTCCCCTGCTTTAGACGCTGTTGTACCTCTTTCTTGACCTTCATCATACATATTGACAATGCAGTCCACTGTTTCTGTAATTTGGCACACCTCAGCGTTTTTTCTTTGCTTTCCTTCTTAAAGAACATCTTCTTAACAGCCACTATGACTTTCAGAGACTTTTCATGAGCTCTAGATGTTTTTATTAGGACACACTGCACACCATGCAGAGGTGTATGAGTTTTCATCTCTTTAGGAATCACCTTGTTGGTGCGAAAATGCCATTTTATACCCGTCAAACTGTGTTGTCTTTGGCATTTCTCATAGATTCAACGAAACAAAAGGGAACAAATGATGTCTTTTTACAACAGGCTGCTACGAAAGCACCTAAAGATACCATTTAAAACTGGTTCTTTGCCAAGTGTGTACATAAAACTGGTTCAAACTTTTAGTTAGGTGCCTTTTTATGCTTGGATGAGTGATAGGTCAGCGTTAAATGGGTTAAAAAATATTAAAACATTCTTCTTAACATGGGCAGGTAGAAGGAGTGCACTGAAAATGAGTGAAAAAGCAGCCAATGTCCAAATAATAACATTGAAAGACCTTCAGGCATCCTGGAGAACTACTGCTCAAGACAAGAAAGTCTGGCTCCTTGGCAGGAAAATATAGAGAAATGAATGGTGGCTCAAAACGTCTTGAACAGGTCGTATTGTTGGTATTTTGTTCCTGGTCCAAAGTGTATGCTGTAATAATATATTTGCTTCTTGGTTTGTGCCTCTAAAGGGACACATAAGGCTATGTAGTGCATGATCACAACAAACAGAAGACTGAAAAATACCAAGCAGCTGTGACACAAATGCAAAGATCATCATGATTAGTCTGTGTGAACATGACGACCTCTGCCAGCCTAAAACGTATAGCCCACTGTCAAGTGAAAACAAACATGCACTACATGCTACAGCGAAGCAGGAGCTGATTTAAATAATTTCCAGGGATTTGTGTAAAAACATGAATCCTCCCCCTGTGGATTCCAAAAAAAAAGAAGGACAAATTTATTGTATTTTACTCTTTCCACTTTGCCTTCTGGCTGTATAGTTTATTTTTTTAAGGGGGGGAAATTTACATTTTCATTAGCATAGTGAAAAGCTCATTTACATGTTTTAGTGAAGTCGGCTTTTGAGTTTGTTGTGCTCGTTCATTTATCCGCAGCGCCCGAGTCAGTCTGGCTGAGATTCGGGAATCGCATTTACAGTCGGACACTCCTTCACGGAGGAAAAAAAATTGTGCAAATGATGCAGCAAAACAATCTCTGCGCGTGTTATGAAATGCTCAATGCAATACCGCGCTTTATTGCAATATAAAGGGCTAAACATTTGGGATTAAATCATCCACTAGAGTGGTAGTAAAAAATGAAGTCTTTCTTTCTTTCTTTTTTTTTTTAGTGCTTCGTCAAGACTCGCAGGACAAGGTGTTGTTTAGCAAAGAACAAATCCTGAAGTCCCTCTTCTTCATGCTTTTCTCTCGACTTTTCATTATCCTTACAAATCTCCCAGTGTGCTAACAAGCCGCTACGCTCAGTGAGTGAACAGACGGAGCTCAGGGGGGGAGAAGAGGATCAGAGAGACTTGGAGCTCTTGGGTTGGTGTGTGCTTAGAGATTCACATCTTTTTTTTTTTCCTTCCCCCCCCCTCACACATACAGCTGGGGCTCAATTAGTGTCCATTTTTGCTAATTAAGTACACTCCGTCTGAATCAGTGGTGCAAAAACGTTGTTTGTCAAATCATAGGCTGTATCCGGCTTGCTGCCCCTGAGGCAGGCTGGAGGCCCTTATACTGTACATTGCTCTTTCTCTTCTTCTTGTTTTTTCTTTTTTATCTGTCTTCATGTGTTCAGAGAAGAAGAGAGGAAATGAAGAATTCCCCGCGGTTTTCCAGAGCTGGTACATGCACACATATATATGTACCAGCCTTGTTGACACAAACTCAAACTTAGCAAAGAGTGTAAACTTAAAAGGAAAAAAAAATAGGTGAAAGGAAAAAGCGTTGATATTTAATTTGTCTCTTTACCTGATCCCGTTTAAACTAGAAGCCGAACATCCGTTTCCGCGTGACGTTCGTTACCGTGGCAGCGTGCTAAAGCCCAGCTAAAGGCATGGCAGCGGAGTTATGTGCATATTTTCCTAACAATGAGAGGCAGAGTAAGCTCTGCACAGCAGATAAATCCTAAAGGACTTGAAGAAGAGACCCACAGTCACAGGCATTTACAGTGTGAAAATACCCTCACTAGTGTCTGAAGTTAACACTTTGTAGTATGATATGTGTTAAATTGCTCTCACAGAGAGAACTGGGTCCAAGACTGTCAATCTCTACACACCATCTGCGTATGGTATTAATTTCCCAGACAAGACGACGGTCCTTCCGCGGAAGGGTCAGACTCCTCCAAAATGATCTGTCAACCCCTTCATCCCCTGTCGCACTCTTATCAATGCTGCACACTTTCCCTCTCCACTGTTGCCATGGCTACGGTTTTGGCAGGGATGAGTGGTATCAAAAGCGCGCCGGAGTTTAGTGAAGACTCCTCTCCGCACTTACCTCTGTTATGCAGCTCTAATCCCATCCTTTTGATCTCCTTTTGATGGAGACATTAAACCTGGAGGAATTCAGGATATACCTAACAAAACCTCACGCTACTGTTGTGACCGGACGAGAAGCCAATTCTCTGCGGACAGATGCTCCGGTCCGGCTGGTCTGCTCTCTTCAAGCTAACAGATACCAACCACCTCATTATCTGCAGTCCACAGATAGGGAACCTCTAGCAGTCAGAAGCCCGGCTTTCTTCTGCTCCGCTCTTTGAAGCTAGAGCAAAAAAAAAGGAAAAAACCCAAAACAATGAACTCCACAATTTCAGCCTGACGAACCCCGTGAAAAGGAAGCTCTCTTTTGTGTCAAATAATTTCTTTAAAATACTTTGCAGGCTATGAAAAGGAAAAAAATATATCCAGATGGAAAAAGGGCTTAAGAGTTTGAAGCCACGCTAGCAGCTTGACGAGGCTGTGGGGCTCTTTGAGTTAAAGGCTCGCTTGCTAATTGCTGCGCACTAACACTAAAGTTTAGTTGAGATTGACTGGAAAGTCATTTTTGCAGGTACTTTATCATCAGCCAGAGTATGATAACATTTAAAGCTTGTCTATATATTCACTGACTGAACAATGAATATCTATTAGCTACATAATACTAAGAGTCTGCACATAAAGGAACAATTACATGGACGCAGTCACAAAGGCCTGCAAAGGATTTTGTCAGGGTCCAGGCAGGCTGTGGTGGGCTGTGGGTTTTTTTCTAGTTTCTATGCTGCAGATGGATCCAACTCCACTCATCCACCCAGCCAGCCACCTCACTCTGGTAAGCACCTCTCTCTGGATTATAACCTGCCTGCTCATTCCAAGGTACCACCGGATAACAGCCTGCCCTCTGACCACCCCTCTCTCGAGTACCTTTCCCTGGACTGCAAGTAAGAGATCCACTCAATCCACACCTATCTCCCATCTCCACAGACCCTCCCCGACCACCATCCTAGATTTAATTCCTGCTCTGTTCCCTCTACCTTGATTTCTAAAGTTTCTGCTTTTGTAAATTAAACCTCCAACCTTGCTCACCACTGTCATTGTCTGCTTCTCGGGTCAATTGGCGACATCCACGCACGAGAAAGAAGAGCCGCTTTGTTTCTTGTATTTGGCCCACACAAACAAACAACAACAACAAAAAAAGCTGAAGTGAGGAAAGTGAGAAAGTGGTGTGTTCGCCCACTCCTGGTTCCCACCTGAAGATGTGACCTCGCGGAGGAGTCTGCACAGCCGCAAAAAACTGGAAGCCAAGCAACTGTCCACGCAGATCTTTGCACTCGCCATCTGATGATGAACTGCGAATATGTGTGGCTGCAGCTCAGGAGGCAAAGCGGGAAGGTTGGTAGTTCGATCCCTGGTTGCTCCAGTCTGCATGCCAAATATCCTCGGGCAAGATACTAACCACAAGTTGCTCTCTGGTGCATCCATCAGAGTATAAAGGTGTGTGAAGATGGATAAAAAGTGCTTATATATCTGGGTGAATGAGGGAAGTTGTACTATAGTAGTCGAGTAGAAAAGCGCTATAAGAATCAGTCAGTTTACTATTTAATGCTATTATTAGCATCCATGCTAACATGTGCAAAATGATTGTGTTTACATTTTGGACTCAGAGCAGGGTGGGAAATTAATTTTACCAAGGACGCCACATGAGAAACTAGAACTAGTTTGAACCAGAACTGCACCAATAAGCTGAACTCAATTCTCCTCAATATTAATTTAATCTCTTTATAAACTGCTACCGGTAACAGAAGATAGCACAGCCAGGCACTAATTGTGCCCCGTTTGGAAAATTAATGACCCATCCTTGATTTAGATGATGTGTTAATGTGCTAGTTAACTCTACAACAGAGAGCTGAGAGATAACTTCATCATGTATTTGTTCAAACACTGTTGCCTCATATTAAATAGATTAAATAGGTTTTCTGCGCAGAGCACATTCTCCCCAAGTCTGAGTCTCAAGCCAGTGACGTCTGCTTTCAGACAGCTAAGAGTAGTCATTATGCCCATCTTTTATATACAGTGTATGCTCTCATGACAATGGAGGCAGAAATGGCACGGCAAAGAAGCAGCAACTTTGAGTTCAGTGTCATTCTCCTCCATTTCAGTATGTGAAAGAGGCCGGGGATTGAACCGGGAATTAATCATAGCTCACCTTTAGGGCATTTTCACACCTATAGTCCATTTCCTCTGGTCCAAGCATCTCCACAAATGAACTGCACCAGGGGGGAAAACAAACCAGAGTTTGATTTAAACAGATTAAATGGGACTGGTGTGAAAACACCCTTAGAGGAACATGAATATCTGCATCAAACAGAGCTGAAACTCATCCATTTTCCCACTATAAGATCATTTGTTTCTCGCCCCCCCTAAAACATAGATGGACAGTTAAAGCTATTAGCAAAGAAAGCCTATTTCATAAGCACAAAAACACAAAACTTGTGCACAATAGCAGCATGTGAAGATGAGTTATTTTGAGATGAGACCAAATCCCACCTAGACTGATCTGTAGGCAGAAAGTTTCTGTGAAGCGAGAACTCCAACCAGCCTGCACTAAGGGTACAGTGGCGGATGAAGGTGGGAACAACAAAGTCTGGTGCTGTTTTTCTTACAGCGGTTTAGGTGAACTTGTATTTATAGATGGAAGCATAAACTCTGAAGTGTTTAAGGATAGCAGCCACATGCTGAAAGAATATTTTCCCCTCCGAGAGAAATTCAAGCCTTAGCTGTGGGATTTAGGCCAGAAACGAGATCTGAACCACAAGGAGCACCTATGTGCCGCCATGGATGTTTGTGGATGCTGCAGTGTGGGTGAGCTGAGGCTTTGTTGACTGAAACGGCTTGATCCCCCGTCCACATGTTTAGTGTTTATATATTTCAGTCCGAACCAAAGTGGCTGACCAAAGGCGGGCATTGCATATTTCTTAAAACCGCGCCACTTGCAATGCTAACGAGGAGTGGAATTTAACACGCGACACCTATGACGAGGGGTGGGCGGATCGATCCAAGTATCGATAGTATCGATGCATCGTTAGTATTAGTATCGGGTTCAGTACGCTGTTCCTGTTCATCAGAAAGGAGACACGTCTGCACCAACTCCTCTACTCTTATGCTAGAGGGCTGATCGATACCAACACTGGTACTAATATCGGATTGTTACTAGGGCGATAGGATCGATACTTTGTTTCTATCCTCCAAATTTCAGCATACAGCCCACTGAACCCTTAAATAAATTATTTTTTGGAAATGAAACAATATATTTCAAGCATGCATAATGAAAAATGTCTGAACCCTTTTGTGTTGACTGTCACGTCTATTTTAATTTATAGCCTACAGCACTTTCAAATCACAGAAGTTGACCCAAAATTCTTTACAGACAGGCACGTTTTTGCCCTCCAGGTCTCTAATAAGCCCCATGTTTCAAAATACATGAAAAGCTGAAAGGTGTGTTTTGTCGTATTAAGTAATTATTGTGGAAATTGCAAAGTCATCTCATAAATCATGACACACCGCTCTCCCCTACATAAGCTGCCTTTTAGTTGAAAGTATCTGCAAAACTGGACGCATATTTACTTGGTATCAGATCAATTCACCGCTGACTAAAACTGAGCGCGGTCCAGCGTCGACATAAACCCTCCAGGTCTCTACATCTGTCCCCAGGAGTGACGAGAAGATGTGTATGACTACATCCCACAAATATTTCCTCACGCTCGCTCCTTTCCTTCATCCCGCACCCCTTAGCCCTTTGTGAGAAACATCAATATCTCTGACAGATGGTAGAAGCACAGCAAGAGTGAGGGAGGGAAAAAATAACATCTTCATACAGTCTGACTATTTGTGCCGTGCGCGCATCCTCATCTTGTTTAATTTAAAGCCAAAGAATTTCCATTTCTGTTTGTATAAATGCTAAATGAAGGCCTGCTTCCTCGGTATCCCCCGCTGACTGATGTGAACCGTGGCGGCACATGAGAGCCAGCTCCATCTTAACAAATTCACTTTCCCCCTGTCACGTTAGCTCTAACGACTGACAATTAATGCTGAGGGAAGAGCATGATGCAAGGCGACACGCGTGCGCGGCAGATCGTTAGATTTTGAACGCGTCATCATGCGCTGACATGTTTTGTGTGGCTACTTGTCAGCGGCTGGTATAAAAAGTTGACTCTGACTTGTTGTTGTGAATATGCTGGAGTTTATATGGGCTGCATGATGAATAGCTGGTGTCAGGTGTTACCATGGGGATGATTACTTGAAAGCAGCCAAGGCAGTATAAGCATTTGGGATTTCTAGCCAACCCATCAACTGCTTGGCAGGCCATTTATTTCGAATATACAGGTAGTTTCAGGCGATAAGAATCAGCCTCTCTGTGTGCATGTGTGTGTGTGTTTGTGTCTCTTTGTGATATAGGCAAAAAAAAAAAAGAAGAAGAAAGAAATGGCACTGAATTTCAAACAGCCTCTTGCCATTTAATTACAAACCCGCAGTGACACCCATCACTGTCAGCATCGGCACCGCTGACCCCGGTAACGGGACGAGACAGTGTGACGTACTGGCTCGTCGCCGCTCTCTGCGCGGATTGCGAGGAAGTGTTTTTGCTCCTTGTCTCTCCTCATCTTTGTAGCGAACTGTAAAGCCGTCCACATGTAGGGGGAAGAGTCCCCGGAGCCAGTCGGCCTCTCGGCCTTCTCACTCTCGGCCTTGTTGCTAACACGCCCCACAGGCCACAACAAAAGGGGCTCTGAAAACAAGCTCTCAAAACTTTGACTGGCAGCCTGGTGATGCGATCCGCCCTGATGCTCCGCGCAGACACTTTGCAGATTCACTGAGATAGGAGTTAAGCTCGGGAACCACCGATCCCTTTTGGTCTTATTTTCTTTTCTTTGCCAATTTGGGACATCTGCTCTGAGACCACAGCACTGCACACCCCCTCTACGTTTACTCAAAAGCCTAAAGTCGGTCTCTTCCTGCTCTTCTCTATCCATAGCCCCTCTCCTCCCCTGGTGGGGGATTTGTGATTCAAACTGGGTTGAGGGACCTAAACCCCTCTATCTCATCGGCAAACATACAAATGCATAATCTGCTCTTTCTTTCCATCCATTCACATGCATGCTAATGATCTCTGCTGGCCTCTCTTTTCACACAGAGCTCACTGCTTCAGGGCTTTGAAACACACACGCCCTGGCAGTCAGATGTGGTCTTTCACATGCTGCATCAGGCTTGGTTTTGTTTGTGTTTTTGTTTTCTTTATGCTGGACAATGGAGATTTGTTACAGTGTTCCCTGTGATGTTTCATCTCATGGCAACGTGACAGCGCAGCCACGGCCTCTCAGTCAAACACACAACTGAGCTGTTAAATGTTAGATCCTTATCCATCACAGATAGCAGCTAACAATTTAGGATATACAGTTATTTGTTTTTGTGCTTAGATGGAGAAGCTTGACATCGTATGTAAGCCTGTGAGGGAGCTGGTATTCAGTTAGCCTAGCGCTGCATAAAAACCAAGCAGCAACGCCTGGAGCTAAAAAATTAAGTCCCAGAATTTTGCTGCACTTCCTCGAGTTCTTCTAAAAGTGAGTCCAATTTACAAGTTAGCAGCATTAAAAAACATGTTTACAACCCAGTACAAAAAACGGAGGGTTAAAATTGTCAACATGCTGCGTTCCTTTTGAAGTGGGAAGTCGGAAATCTTGAGTTCCAGGTCAGATTTTCTTTTAGCTAGAATGCTCTCTCAGGCTGGGACTTGGGAAGCCACACGACTTTGCTGTTCAGTTCAATTCATTTCATATAGCGCCAATTCACAACAGTCAGACAGGCTTTATATTGTAAGGTAAAGACCCTACAGTTATACAGAGAAAACCCCAGATACTACCCCTTATCAGAAAGCACTTGGCAACAGTGGGAAGGAAAAACTCCCTTTAAACAGGAAGGAACCAATCCAAGAGAGCTGCAATAATACTGGCCAGGGAGTGTTGTTAAGCGAACACAACAGTTATTGTGTTGCATTGTCAGTGGATGAATCACTTTAGCCTGCTAGTTTGTGGACTCTAAAACCAAGTGGGTTATATTACAGTGGCAATGTCCATGTTTTATATAAAGTATATCAAAAAGTCATAAAACATCTACTGATTATATTTTTATTCATGTAATGTAACAGGAACCTTTAGTTTTACGGTTAAACGCAGTTAAAGTTGGGTTATTTTTAGGTTTTAGAAACCATATGTCACCTGTAATTTAACATTTATTTTGAAAGCCTTTAAAAAATGAGAAAGCACGGTTCTGTCTTTTGCTCTCCAATTTCTAGTATGCCCGGCAGCTTCAACATCCTTTGCCCAGTATGTCCACTATCCCTCCTCTGCACGTGCACACATAATGGTAACCTTCCGGGCTTATGAAGAAATAAGTAACATAATAGGAACCTTATTTCTTTATCTTGCCAGATGGAAAAGATACTTGACTTCAACATGTATCTGCACTTAAAACAGCATGCACTCATTTTTTACTGTGCATGCAGAATATTGTGTGGCAATTGAAGTATCTAGTTTTCCTGCCAAGCTAGGGTGAATAAAGCATCACACGTAACAGACACAATCAACTTTCTGCTGGAGAGTGAATAAGCGTGAGTCTGAAAATGTTTAATACAGCGCAGCTTTAAACTGCAGCGATTTATCCCCAATCCCTCCTCATCCTTTACATTTCCTCCCCTCCTAAGTCTTCCCTCGCTCCCTTCCTCCTCCTGACCTCGTTCGCCAGCTCTGATTCCCTTCAAACTGTGGCGGCTGTGGCCCAGAGATCAGCAGCCCTGGCAGCAACAGTAGTGGAACAGGGGTGGTGATTGTGGAGGTGGCGAGAGAATGGGAGGGGGGGTTAGCAGCTCGCAGGCACTTTTCTAATGCACATGCATCCCGTCCTTCAAACCCAACAGGGTACTGACACCCGTTAATCAATGGCTGGGGCTTCAGAGGCCATTTAATGGCTCACACTGCAGAGACAGAGCCAGAGACTGGCTCAGGTGGGGAAGCCTTTCTGTGCACAAAATGCACTGTCATGCTAATCACCCGTCCCTGCAACACTGAGGGCTTTTATAGGGAAAGTGCTGGGAGGTAAAGGCGAAATTGGAAAGCATTATTTACTATCCCAGATGTGCATATGTGTGTACGTGTGAGAGTTTCTGTGTAGCTCTTTTTTAATTAAATGTGAACAAATCATTTGAGGGGAAAATTGAATATTTCTGTAATGAGATATTCTGCAGCTCCCCATATATTTTTCATTAGGTGCGAGGCTGCAGCTCAGATTACAGTTGCATTTAGCGCCAGCTGCTTTGCAGAAATGTTCAGATATAATGGGCTACTTGAAGACCAGGGTGAGGGATTATCTTTAACAAGATTACAATAATCTGGTTACAAGAAATGTTAAACGTAATCCATTAATTTGGATTAAAAGAAGACGAATGTCACATAACTTTATAGCTTTATAATGAGTTTCAGATTTCAGTGTTAAATTGTGGGCAGATTGGGAAATTCTGTTCGTTTTCTAAAGGTTCTTAATGATGAATTAGTGTCTATCAGTACGAAAAAATTTCATGCCTAGTAATACTGTTGAAATACGGAATGTGTTGCCGAGGCATTTCTTCATTTTAATCATAAAATATAACTGCAGCTATCAAACAGACCTATAAGGATTTTTCTTATTTTCTGTCATACACAGTCAAGTGAAAAAGAAAGTTCTTCACAAGACTCTATGAAGTGAAAAACTAACTACACCCCGACTGCTTTCATAGGAATTAAGATGGTAAGTAGCAGCCAGGTGCTACTGTGAACACCTCAATAAAAGCAAAAGTTGTGTGGTCTGGAGCATTCAGGTTTGTTAGCATAAGGCCACGATCTTTGCCGGAGCAGACATCCCAGCAAATTCCCAGCAAAACTCGGCGGAAATGGAAAAAACTCAGAGCTACATCTCAGACTTTACAGGCCTCAGTTAGCATGTTAAATGTTAAAGTTCGTGACAGTACAATTAGAAAAACGCTGAATTTGTACAGCTTGTTTGAAAAGGCTGCCAGGAAAAAGCCTCTTGTTTCTAAAAGAACATGGCAGCAGAGCTTAAGTTTGCAAAGTCACATCTGAACCCCCCCCCACAAGACTTCTGAAAGAATGTCTTTCAGACAGAGAAGACCAAAGTGGAGGTCTTTGTCCTGAACGTATAGCACCGTATTTAGAGAAAGCCAAACACATCATATCAGCACAATGGTCTCATACCAACTGTCATGCACAGTGGGGGAGGAGTGATGGAGTTTGTCTTGCAGCCACAGGACATGAGCACCTTGCAGCAATTGCATGCACTCCTCTGTGCTGTTGTTTTGCAGACACATGGCTGCTAACCACATGAGACTAACTCCTGTCACACAGGCCTTGTGACCAGTCCATGACTATCTGGCAAACACATGTTGCTGGGAAAAAAATATGTATTCTCCAGCTGGGTGGTAAAATCTGTCCTAGGTTTAGTTGCTAGCATACTGCTGTGGTCATAGTTTGAATGGTAGTGGCAGTCTTATCTACAAACATCCGGCTGCTCTTCGAGGTGCAGTGAAGCTGTGGAGACCATTTGCCTTCAACACATTTTTAAAACACATTAAAGGCAAACCTCCTCAATTTCTGGTCTGTGTTGGGGGTTTTTCAAGCTTTGCTACTGCTCGCCTTGTAGTTAGCAAGCATTTGCAGACAATCATGACAAATTACAGGGATATTACAGGCAGCCATGGCAAACTGCTAGCAACCAAGTCAACCAGGAGGTTTTTAGTGCAGCACCTTTTTTGCAACCAATTTCACCCACCGACAGTCAGAAACCTCAAGACATCACCGCCAGGAAGTCGGGAAATACATATTTTTCCCTAGCAACCAGTCCTTGTCCACGTCTAGTATGGGTGACGACTCTTGAGCAACGAGCGCATGACGTAACGTGAGAAACTTCAATACCAAAGTATGTGAGGCCATCTGCTCGACAGATAAAGCTTGACTGCAAGTGGGTCATGCATCAGGACAATAGTCCCAAGCACAGCAGCAAATCTGCGACAGCCCAGTCAAACTCCAGACTTTAACCTGTCTGAAATGCTGTGGTGGGAGAGAACAGTGCATGAATAAATGCAAATTCCAAAGATGTCTGACACTAAGAAAGTAATACAAAAAAAACTTCTTTTATTTGCTTGTTCTTAGGTTTTCACAGGACTGCTTAGAAAACTGCTGCTGTGAAAACTTTCCTTTACACATGGCTGCTATAATCTTAGAATAGTGGATGCTCATATTAAAAATGTCCAAATCTTGACATAATGATCTTAGCATGTGTACAAGTAATCCCTGTGAATGAAAGCTCTAATTGCACCATCCCAGACATTTTTTTCTACTTTTGGATCTGTATGATGTCAGTAAGAGCACATATCCCTTATATGGTCATATCAGAAGCCCCGCCCACCTCCAGTTCTGTTTTGTTTACTAGGAGCAGTCAATCAGAGGCAAGTCTGAAAGTCACCAATGCTCAGTGTGAGATAAGAGATATGAGATTTTGCTCTGTAAATCATGTAAAGCTCTTCATAATAGACCCCCTTGAATTTTTTATTGCAGATGGTTGCACATTAATAATATGGACATGGATTAGTCAAATCTACCACTGTGCGATATATATATATGTACATACAAACAGGATATAGCTAATCCGTTTAACTATATAATTTGAAAAAATCAAATCAAAGCCAGTTTTAGTATAATATATATATATATATATATATGTAACTTTTGGGGAGATGAAAAGTTCTTTTTTTTCTTGACTGTCATATATAATTAATGCAGCACATCCCGTGCTTCGTGTCAGTCTTACGGCAACTATCTTATCCTCTTGCACCCATTCCTTCATTTCGCTCCCTTCACACCCTTGACACTCTGCTGTACAGTATCAATTAAAATAGAGCCGTTTTACATCCAAATGGCTGCTGAAAAGACTTTGATTTCCGTTTGTGCTTGCGGTGCAGAGATGCAGAAATTCCTCCGTGCAGAGAGTGTGAAGAAACAGCCAGCAACAACTCGTTAAAAAGCCCGAGATTTGGTCTTCTTTTTTTGTCCTTTGTGTGTGTGTGTGTCTCTCCTCACAGTTTTGGCTTAGTGCTGCATGCGCTTCACCATAAAGAGGGTAGTTTTCCATTGATGAGCCGGCGCAGGCGGCTTCACCACCACCAGCAGCAGCAGCAGCAGCAGCAGCAGCAAGCAACGGCAAATCACTGCTCTGTTAAAAGGCCCTGATGCGTAGCAAACTCTCCTGCCAAGCCGCCTCGCTCCAAATCTGCCTGCTTGCAGACCCCCTGTAATTGGAGGCATTAAACTTGCTTTGGACAGGATGGCAAATGAGTGCTTTGAGCTTGGAAGAGAACTGACTGCTGCATTCAGAAGGGCTACAGCAGTAGATGCAGCTAAATCTGACAAATCGCTGCCAATCCAGCAGATCTGAGCGTGAGCGACGCGGGTGTGTTTATAGTGAGCCTGTGTGTTTGTGTGTGTGTTTTTTTTTTCATGTCTTCTGTGGGTCCTGTCTTGGCTGGTGTTCCTGTGTGATTATATACATCCAGTATAACGGCCGGGCTGGTGTTAATCTTTCAGTAATCGTTGGGATCGCTGCGTCGCCGCAGCGATTTGATGTTGAACCGCAGACGGTCGGGGTTAGTGATGAGCAGCGAGCAGCCTGCGAAATAAAAACCTGCCTGTCATCCTGCCACCGCTTCCTCGGCTCCCCCCTCCCCTCCACGGAGCACGCTCATTAAAATCTCTGTGAGGAAGCGTTTCAGCTGATGGTACAACAAATCCAGATATTTTCCTTTAGGTTTGCTGCCGTCCTGCGTCGTCTATCAGGGCCCCGCAGCAGCTCTGCTGTGATTGGAAGGGATGTGAAGGCTGGTTTATAGTGAGCAGCAGGCTGAAGCGGCCTGCAAAACTGGAAACGCTTCAAAGGTTTTAATGACAAACAGGATGCAAATTCTCACTTTTGACACCGTGTCAGATCTCAGATGTAGCGGTGAAAACCAAGACAGCGTGATTAAAAGCTAGGCCCCCTCAAATGCAGCTTCCCCCCCGACAGACTTCCTCCTCTGCAGGCCCGTGTGCAGAACACTGCTCCCCAAGGTCGGGCGTTTCTATTTCTTTGTTTTCCTTTTTTGATGTATCTATAACCCCCCCCCCCCCCCCCCACAAAGCATCTATCTACCTTATCTACCTGAGAATCTGACACACTTGATAAATGCCACGGGGCTGTGTGTTGACTGCTGTGTGCACATCCTGTGGGAGCTGCAGAGATGATTAGAGAACATGTGGAGAACACGGCAGCAGTCTTCCCTTTGGTGGCTGATCATACAGCAGCAGCCCGAGCTGTGAGTCAGAGATGGTTAAGTATGAACCCCCCGACAGTCGAGCTTCCTCTCAGTCAATAAAAACAGTAGGTGACAGCTTCACTCAACCGCGGCAGTACGCAGGGACCCGGTTTGTGTCCTGGCAGACAGATTAAAGCCAAATAACGCTGACATTTGGTGTGAAGCCAGATTAACTTTGCCTCCTTGAAGCCTCTCCAGCAGCAACAGAGACTGCAAAATCCCCAGAATAGTCCTGTGGTCTCGCTAATTGGCGAGCTGTGCGGACGGGGCTTTGATTAATCTTAAATCTTAATGAGTCCATCCAAAGCCGCTGTGATATTCCGACCGAGGAGGTAAAACACGCTCGCTTCTCGCCTAGTTTCATCCCACGGCTGGATGAGAGGAGGCCGGGAACTTCGGCCTAGTGAACCCACGGAGAAATCAAAGAGAATACCAGAGATCCATTTAATAATTTATTTGCATATGATTATCGTAAAAATACTGAAAGAGAAATGCTTATTTTTGTTCTAGTTTTTCTGGCAAATTTTTTTCTTCTTTACAATCTAATACACCTTTACTTGCACAGGAAAAAAAAAAAAAGAGTCTGCCCTAACAGACACATTTTCTTTCAGCGTGACATATAGTTTCAGATATTTAATGACCATTTAACTGTAATTTTCCTCTATTTGTCTGCTCCTCAACATTAAACAAACAAGCATATAAACGAGGGTCATAGAGAGGCCAAAGTCAGGTCAGATAGTTGTAAATGCCGAGCAGGTTGGTCTAATACAAATATAATGTTATATACAGGCAGTCGTTTTAATAGGAAACTGCGCTGAGAGTCGGCGTGCTGGAGAAAACACGTGAGGAGAGATGAACCAGCGAGCGGTCGATTTTACATCCGTGTTTGTAGGTCTGGTCGCTATTAAGGTCACCAAGCTATCATCTGGATAACGACCTTTTAGATTCACACTGACCTGCAACACCGGACCAGATTTTAATGTACAACACAGCATTACCACAGGCGCTTTTAATTTGAGGAAAAAAAACCAAAACCCAACAACAACCCAAAAAAATTAAAAGACCGTTGAACATGTCTGCTCAGAGGGTTTAAAGGTAATGTACTCTGTGTGAGCAGAACTACTGATTCCTAATTCACCCATTCATGTCTGTCTGCTTTGTTTATGTCGGAAAACAAGTGATTAAAAAAAAAAAAAAAAAAAAAAAAAAAAAAGGTAAGTCCAGGTAGGAATCACCTCTTCGCCAGATAATAAGTTAGCATTCAAAACAATGCGTCCGTGAGTCAAACAAGATTAAGAAAAAACGTGGACGTTAAAGCCCATCCAGCAAGATGCCGACAAAGCAACAGTTAAGGAGGACCGTTATTCATCCTTTTCTCGTGAAGACGTTCCCACTTTGGCATGCACATGACGTGTCCCGCACAGTGTCAGCTACGTCTCCCCTCGGACTGAGAGAGAGACGCTGTGAAGACTCGGATGCTTTGTACAGGTTTTGTAACGTCTCCCGTTACACACGGAAGACGGTTTTTAAGAGGAAGCGGATGAAAAGTGTGTCGTTTTTTTTTTTTTTCTTGTTTCCAGAAAAAAATAAGAATAATAAAATTTGCAAAATGAAAGAACATATTTGGTTGGGTTGTTTTCTTTTAAAAAGAAAAGGAATCACTGATTGGAGAGATGGTCCACAGCTGTCTTTGAGTTAGTTTTAAGCAAACGATTGCTTTATCTTGGCACTGTTGCATCATCTGCGTGAAATTGCCCGCCCTGTCCTCAGTCGGAGGGTGAAGAGAAGGAAAAGACTGATTCCCCAACCAGCAGAAAACACATGCAGACATGCAAACACAACCTGAGAGGGAGCAATAAGAAGTCTGGCTTTAGGTCAATAGTCACAAATCCACAAGTGTCAAGTAATGAACACACACACTGGAATGGAGAGTTCTCTTTAAACAGACACTGAGTCTCCAGTGGGAAAGAAATCTCCAGAATGGTCCTCTTACGCTGTGTCGCCGGAGCTTCCATCCGTTTCATACTTCTTCTTCTTTCTTTCTTTTTTTTAAATTTATTTTACATCAGCTCTTCGTCTCAAGAGTTTTTAGGTAGTTTTTAGCTAGTCCTTCCGGCTCACACCCTGATCGGGAGAGTTTGGCTCATCTGTTGCCGAATGATTTCCTGACTGTTGTCCGGACTCTTCCTGTTGTGTCCCGGCAGCGTTCCTCCCAGCCGCAGCAGGTCCCTGCCAACACAAAGCCACACAGGTCAGCGCCAAGTTCACGGCCACTTTAAACAAAAGGTGCAACTCATTATCGCGCCGCTAAGTGCTCTCGCTGAAGGTGGATAAAGGCCTAATCCATCTTGGTGTCAAGCGTAGCTAAATTCTGCAGAGTCTATACACTTAAATCTCCTGGTTATGGACAATGAAAAAATACAGCGCCAGGAGAATGAGCTCAAAATTGCTGATCCGGAGATTCATCTGCTATAAACAACATCCAACTCAAATGCCAAGCCTGAATCTATTCATCGCATTTCCAGTTTTAATAAAAGTTCAACACATTTCTCGGCTATCTTGGAAAAAGCCCCGCGAGCCTCCGAGTGTCCTTTGTTCCTCGGCCAGTGTCCTTGTTTTTAAGGCCCTCGTGGCACAAGATACTCCACAGATAGCGCCGCATCTCATATCCTCTCTCTCCCTCCGTTATCTGCCCCGACATCACTGAGCAGCCAATGGCAGGTGAGCAGCAGCGAGCGTTCCGACGCCTAGCGCGCGCACGCGCAAACACGGGAGACGCTCTCTAAATCATGCTCTGACAACATGATCCGTTCTCTCCCCTCCTCTTCCTCTTCCTCCTGCTCCTTCTCCATCTATCTCTAGCTGCTGCATACAGATGAGGCCATAAATTAATCATTGGCATGTCATCGGCACACAACAACAGCACAACATGCATACACACACACACACACACCCATTGCCTTCCTATTTGCTCATCACAGCATTGGGTGCACCCTCCCCTGATGCATTAAAAAGCTCATTAGCAACCTAATTAAACACATTCCTCTCTTTTAGCTTCTCCTCAATCTCCCTTATTACTCACACTTCATCACCTCCTGCTTTTCCACATCAGCAGCTCTGGCTGCTGTCTGTCCTATCACCTACATTCCAGCATCCAGCCAAGTATAGGGGGAATTAAACTGAGGTCAGCCATTACATTTCCACACACAATTAGCTTCGCCGAGTCCAAATCCTGGCATAAGAATCGCCCTTGGGGCTCAGTGTTAGAGTGAAACTGTGAGCCAAGGAGCTGGCATCAGACCCGGATCCTCTGCGTACAATTTCTGCCTCATGTGACTCTGAAACAGGGTGCCATCGCCGACGTCAGAGGCAGGGTCTCGAGGACGTGTGCTCGTCTCGTGACGCATCGGTTAAGATGTAGGGATCTGGTATGTCTTAAAAGAAGTACTAATCATTAAAATTCAACGGTGAAAACAAGCTCGAAATCGAGGACGGGCGCCTACGAATAAGCGAATTTTTACACGTCCACGGGAAATGTCAGGGAAAAGGAGCAGTCCGCTGTCTGCTCGCAAAGGCCTTCAGCTCAAAGAGGCATCCTCCCAAGTCCTCCAAAAGCATAAAACAAAACCGAAGCCAACAAGCATGAACCCTGTTGTGCCTTTCCTTAGGCCAGCCATAATTTTCTTTACTGTGACATCTCATTCCCACAACCCAGAGGCGAGGCGCTGCTCGTCCCTGCACCAGTCTTCATCCTGCACTTCACAGCCGTCATATGCAATACAGAGGACAATTTCGCAAAAGGTGAAAGAGAAGGAATTGCATCACTGCTTCCTTGTGTTTGCACTATTTCTGCTCTTATTGTAGAAAAACCTCAAAAGCATTTTATGCCTCGGTTATACATCAGGTGCCAAGTCTGCCACAACACAGCTGGTATTATTTCTAATTAGACTCCATGCTTCTGCATTTACTGTAAACTCTGGCTGCTGCTGCTGTGACCCGGGAATCCTCAAAACGGACACGAGCTGAATTACAAATTTGCAGACCCAAACACTCGTTTAGAACTTCCTGTGCATGGAAACCCACTGATATTTTATTTATTTTTTCTGCAGCAGCTATCAAGAAAAGTAAATTCAGCGAGTTTCTCTGAAGAGTTGCTAAATCTCGCGGCAAACTTGCCAAGGTGGTGACAGTGAAGCGCTTTGCTCTTTCCATAAAGGACTGAGACGCAACACTTTTCTAAAAGCAACACTCTCCATCCACTTTGCAACTTCTCTTCATCTACTTTAACATTAACTTCAACTTCAACATTGATCTTTAGCTAGAAAAAGAGAAAACTCCGTCTCAAAGTGCTTGCTGGGTGGTGGGAAAGTGTCTGAAACCCACAGCTTTCCAGCAAGGTAATCAAAGTCTGTGATTATAACAGATCTATGAATCTCTGGTTGGAAGAGAAAATTTAACCGAACTTACTTGTCTTCCTCTAACTGACAGAAACACCATACTGAAATCAGCCCGACTCTGACACGTCACACGGACATCTACTTTAAATTTATCCTGCATGTACAGTTAGATTTGAAGAGCAAACTTTCAGATTTAATTCAAGGGTTTTTACTAAATATTTGAATGAACGGTTCAGGAATTGCAGCCATTTTTATACATAGCCCCACATTTTTAATTGGACGTTTGACTGGCAATCAGTTTTAATAGGCGGGTGAGACCGATTCCCTCCTTGTTATTTCATGGTAAATGAAGAAAACATAATAAACAAAGTTCATTAAGTGTGTGGAGAAGAGGGAAGAGAGGGAAGCCATCAGTTCACTGAAAAACAATCTGGTACTTTCTTAAAAAGAAAAGAAGAGACTGGTCAGCTCAGCAAGACCAAAAGTGAACTAAAGTGGATGATCGCAGAGTTATTTACATGGTTAACAGAAACATCTTCAAAACATCTAAACAAATCAAAAACTAGCTATTTCAATCACTATAGAGGATTTACAAAGTGCAAACCACTGGTTACACTCAAGAAACAAGAAGGCCAGATTACACTTTGTAAGGGAAAAATCTAAAACAACCTGCACAGTTCTGAAAAAAAAAAATCAAACAAAGATGAATCGACTGTTTGCCTTACTATATTCCACTGCAACAAATCACGGACCTAACTGTAGACTCACCCTGAGTAGGTGCTGGTCACCACCTTGAGGCTTGCGGCGTTGCGAAGCAGCTTGTCCAAAGTGCTGACGATTCGGGAGAATTTGGGCCTCAGGTTTCTCTCCTTCATCCAGCACTCCAACATCAGCTGGTGCAGCACCATGGGACAGTCCATGGGTGGGGGCAGCCGGTAGTCCTGCTCTACTGCTGTCATCACCTGAAGGCAAAGGACGTCACTCTTGACAACAAGCTTGTCCACGCAGGGAGTGTTTCACTTGTTGTGCATCACTTTGAAGCTGACTGATGAATGGTAATCCTTATTTATTTACAATATCCAGTATGCTGCACTCTCATTGGTAGTCGCTTCAATCACTCAGCTCTAAGTTGAGAAAAGTTTATACTGGAATTGTGTGTTTCCTGTGTGAACGCACCACGGACTTGAATAATTTTAACCTTGCACATAACTTAATGGTCACTAAGATTTGTATCTGCAATGTAATTTTTTTTGAGTCTCCACTAAATACTGAATGAAGCTAAAAGCAATAATATAGTGTAGTTGATATCAGCACTGACAAGGGTTTTATTACAAGTGTAAGATGGTGTAAAAAACTAAGGTGTAAACATTTTTCACCCTCAGTGCTTGCCAAGCTGTCTCCACAGTAGGAGAAATGTGACCATCAACCAGTTTTCAGCCAGTGGGAGGGTACACCAACATCGCTAAAGCTAGCTAGCTAGTTAGCTAGCTAGCGTTGGTTTGTTTTTGTCAGATATTAATATTATACTTGTGGCATGATTTAATGTTTGTGGATGCTGAAGTATCTTGATGAAGTCTTTGATGTAAAAAGGGCTCGGAGGCTTGACGAGTTGTAAAGTTCTGCAAAATGAAGCAGCTAATGTTGATAATGGTCATTAGCTGCAATCGCCATTTTCAACGAGCGCATTACTACTAGCCGTCTTCGGATTTGAAACAACGCTACCCTGTTCACGTACTATGCAAAAAGTACTTTGTACTATGCAGAAGTGTACTACAAGAGATAACTGAAAGAATACACCATAATAATGTTTAAAATGTTTAGGCTGTTAGCATTTTAAGAGGAGAATGTCATTTGTTTTGCAAGTTTTTGATTATTTGCTAAAGAAATCTGAAACTTCAGCTGTTACTCTTCATCCTTTGTATATTTGCAAGAAATTTCATGGAAACCCATCTTAGAGTTTTCAAAAATGATTGCATTAGGGGATAAAGTTGAGGTGTCTCTGAAATCATTAAATTTCAGCCTTTGAAGACAAAGAACACCGATATATTTGGACACATTTTATGGCAAGCTTTCTGATAATTGTAAACCTGTCTCACTCTGAGCAGAGAAGTCCATAATCATTTCTGCTACAAACACATTCAAATGAAGATTACATTTGAAATTTGCTATGCTAAATAAATATCAACCCAGAAGACTGTGCATAAGGATTTAGGCAAATTTCATGTGGCGCCTCTACAGAGTGTTACCATTTGGCTCTGAATCATTCGTATTATGCTCATTCTGTTTGGCCTTTGTTGTTGTGGTGTGAGAATAATCGGCAGTTCCTGTATTATCTTCTGCATTAGACAGTTCCTCAGCTCGTGCTGTCACACATTCCAATCTTTCTTTCAGCGTCTTTACAAAACTATAAAAACAATATTCTCAAATTTGTCACTTCAGAACTGGCGTGATTGATGGGAGAAACAATAAACTGGAGGAAGAACACGTCGGCTCGCGGATGCGAGTTCGCCTAGCAACTGCATTTGCCTCCGTAAGCTGCGTATGGGTTTTAACTCCCTACAACAATAAAAAAATGCCATTTGGGAACAATAAAACATTTCTGCAGCGCTTCTCGTCTCCCGCCGCTTGTCCTTTGATTTTTATGTCGTGCTTCTAGTCTGCGAGTACTTCTGTTTATATCTCGTATTTGTTGACTCTGTTGCTTATTGAGCGATGACTGTGGCACAAAGGCTATTGGGAACAATAGTGGGCTTCTACTTTGATGCTTTCATTACTGCATGTGGGTTCTGTTGTGAAAGTTATACATACATTACTGCCATTTTTCATTTCTGATCCTTTTTTTTCTCCTTCGCTTTATTGGTATCAGCGTTATAAGTCGCTTTTTTGAAGCTCAGTACAGAGCAGATATTCCTCAGAGAGTGAAGTGGAGGTGTACACACTGCTTCAGTACTTTGTTCAGGGAGGAGGAACCAAGAGATTTATTTTTTCTTTCCTGCGAGCTCACTGCTGCAGTTACAATGTCTGTGCAGTGCAGATAGCCTACAGGTACCAACGCACGTAAAGAAGAAGGAGAGAAAAAGCCGATCCTGAGTATGCCTTTGTGAGTGTGAGGAGGGAGGCTTTGCGGTATGGATTTGTAGGGGGGTGGGCAGGCCAGGGCCGTAAATAAGGTGGTAAAAACTAGAACATAGGCACGCAGCTGCAACCAGCATCTGCAGTGAGGAGATAAAGACAGCAGAACAGGCCCGAGTCCAACATGTCACGCTGGAAATCAAAGCCACAGCAGCCCGGAGAAACTCTCAGCCGGCCCTAAACTTAGACATGAAACTCCTTCCATGAGCTTTCAGGCTATAGATATACGTTTACTCGTGAGACTCTTGTGCTGACTTACATCCTGGTTGCTCATGTCCCAGTATGGCCGCTCTCCATAGGAGACCACCTCCCACATGACGATGCCGTAGCTCCATACGTCACTGGCAGAGGTGAACTTCCTGAAGGCAATGGCCTCTGGTGCTGTCCACCGAATGGGAATCTTACCACCCTGCACACACAGACAGAGGGGGATGGTATCAGCACTCTGAAAGATACTCCAATCCTATAAGCAGCAGCACACAAATGAAAAAAAAAAGCAAATGCAAATTTCACAGATGGTCTCGCGCGCCAACGTAAATATTGGCACATGTGAACAGTCGCACATGCATTTATGTGTACATGTGAAACAAGTGAGGGGGATCGAATTAAGACGCCCAATTAAACAAGCACAGTGTACACAGACGCACAGCGGCACACACATTCACGCGTGTTTCACCAACCAGAGAGCTTGTGTAAGTGGGGTCAGCGGAGGTGTCGTCCAGAAAGCGCGACAGGCCAAAGTCGGAGACCTTGCAGACCAAGTTGCTGTTGACCAGGATATTTCGGGCGGCGAGGTCTCGGTGAACATAGTTCATGTCTGACAGGTACTTCATGCCTGCAGCGATGCCGCGCAGCATCCCGACCAGCTGTGTCATTGTGAAGCGCCCGTCGTTCAGCTGCAAGCAAGAAAAAAAAAAACCCACACATACACACAGTCAGAGATAGAGCGGGAGAAGCGGGGAGGGTGCAGCAGAGGAGGCGGTTAATGAACAGGGAGTGGAAAATGAGAAAGAGAAAAGATGTGTTGAAACATATGATAGGGGCGAGTACGGGAGATAAGAAGAGAACCAGAGGCAGGAGATCAGTCACCGAGGCCACGTAAACATGACATCTGTCATAGTGCTTCATGGCTCCTGCTGACAGTCACTGACAGCTGACCTTTTCATGCATCCTGTCCAATTAGCTGATTAATTAGAGTCTTTACTGTCGTACTAAAGCTGGTATGGCTCGCCATTGACTCAACAAAACAATATAATAATGGGAGCCAAAACACTGCAATCAAAACCAGACCACTGCAGGTATTTTCCCCTCATTCACTGACTGACAAACTAGTAGCAGTTAAAGGCTGAACATGGCTTTGTTTTTTCTTCTTCCTGTTGACATGAGAATAAAATCAGCCTGTCAACAAAATCACTATGTCATGTCGCTCAAAGATCATTTGTAAAAATGGCAAAGTCCTCGAGAAGCAGAAATTTGCCCTCTCGTGCAACATCTGAGAAGCATGAAAGTAATCTTAGACGAGGGCTTTCAGGGTTTAATTTACAATTCTCCGCATTTGTGACGCGTGTCACATACTCGAGATCGCAATAAATCAGCGCTCCCGACTCGCGAAGGCGCGTGTACCCTGATGTGTGGGAGCTGAACTAAAACTAATCAATTAAACAGTTAAAAAATGATCTGAAATTTCTGCAAAATTGAACGAAGCTACGGTGGAAGGTTTTCTCTCATGACCTGAATATCTAATCCGAGCGAAGGGAGGCAGAGGGGTGGGGAAAATAAGAAATTTTTTTTCCGACATAATCAATTCCTTCTTTGGCTCCGCGATGAGAAAGCAAAGAACACAGGACGTGCCATCGCAAACCCATAAACATCCTGCCTTGTAGTCTGCACACTCCAATGAAGTCTGACAGGCAAACAAGCCGGGATGGATGGATGTGTAAACAGCCGTGATTCATAGCAGGCCTTCAAAGCCACGGTGGCCATGAGTGCATGCGTGTTATTTCTGTGTTTCTATAAAGCTTTCTACATGTGCATATGTCCACATGTCCGGGGGGAGTCTGAAGCTCTACTGTGGGTGACACGCTTGGACAGTTTGTGCATGTGTGCGTGCACGTGTGTGTGTGTGCATTAACTCAATAGTTTCCTTGTTAGAGCAGGACTCTGAGTTCCTCTGAGTCACAGGCAGTGTGACACTGGCGGGAGAGCGGGGGTGAGGAGAGCACAGAGCAGGCACTTTTTCTGTTATCTGTAGGACAGCTGGCTGAGAGGAGTGGGTGAGAAGGAGGGAAAAAAAAAAAAGCTCCAGCTACACTATCAGATGTGGAGCTGCAAATAATGAGTGTTGGCGTTATCAGTTAATTATTTATAAATTGAAAATTAACTTGAAAATTGTGAAAGTGTCCAAGATGCTTAGAAAGGAGACGGCGAGTTGACTTGATGATTGGCGGACTGATTTTGACAGTTTGTGGACAAACGAATAAAAATGACGAAATACAATAAAGACATACATCCTAAAACCCCCAAATTTTATACAGAAAATCATCTGAAATCGTCCGCAGTAAAGACCTAGATGATTACTTGATAACTAAGATTAGAACCAACAAATGTTATTTTAACTGAGCAACTGAGAGAAAGAAAAGAAATCAGAGCCTTTGATTATGAAAAACAGAACGTAAAGAACAGGTTTAGAAGATATTTGCCACTATTTTCAGGTTCATGTACATAAAAAGTGGTGCTGCACAAAGTAAATGTAAAATATTTTACAGATTTGCCTAAATTATTGACTCATTAATGTGCACATCAGTTTAATGTTGCAGCTGGACAGGATTTTAATCACCGATACCTGCTGAATGCTTTATATATAATAACACAGCATCATATATTAGTAGATTTACAATCTAAAATCAGCATATTAACACGTATTACAGTACACACTGTAATATTTACATGTATAATATAGTGCAGTACAAAGAGGAACCATTGTAATACATAAAAACTTGAAAATGATAAGTACTTGGGTAAATATACTCGATTACATTGCACCACTGGTCCTATCAGTGTCATCAGTCTGATCTATGGTGTTGGGTAATGCAAGCTTAACGGCACTCTAGTCTGATAGCATTCGTGTGGTGTCACAATCATATCCGAGTGTGGTTAGCACCACCTGATGCCCCCCTCCCGATATCGAAATATAAACCAGCTAGCCGCCGCTCGCTAATTTTTGGCACTGCCGAGGTTAGCTGAGCTCAGTAATCCACACTTACAGAACCGTTAAAATGTCACCAAACATATTAAGTTCAGATGAATAAATCGGTCTCTGGTTGGGGAAAAGCGTGGAAATCAACTAGAGCCAACCGTTCACTACCAACACGACGGTAAAGTTGCCCCTCATGTCAGCGGTTTCTGTAAAGCTAATTATTCAGACAACATTTCTAAATATTATTAATTAGTTATAATATATAACACAGCGACTAAACGTAAGACAGGAACAAAAAAAAAGGCAAACAGATTTTGAGTGATTAAATTTCAGAAACTACAACTGATGAATATTTATCATTTATTCCTTCTCGACAAATAATTATCAAAACTGATTAATTCCCCGCTGATCGAGAAAAGGAAGTGAGGGCTCTCGTGTGGAGCTGCAGCTATTATTCTTATTGCTGATAAATCAGCTGGTTTTCAGGTAATTAATGAATCCTTGTAAACTCCGACAGATCTTTCACAGAGTCAGAGAGGACCACGTCAAACTGCTTCTTTTTAAAACAAATATATTAGCACTCTAAAATCCAAAAGGGTTTTAATTGAGAAAGATTAAAAAAAGAGATCAAATTGTGCTTGACAATTAACATCCTGTTGAGTGATGTGATCAAGTTGAGTATTACACCTCAGTTTCTTCTAACGCCAAACTGACAGCTGTCATAAGAGCTAAAACTGAAAAAAGTGACATTTTTGATTATTTTATTTGCTTGATATTCAAAATATTAACATGTACATAAGTATTAAAAGTACTGCATTGATAATTGATAATTGATAAGTATTGAGAAGTTTGAAATTCTTCCTAGATCTGGCCACTTGACCAGTCCGAGCGATTGGGGTAGAAAGACCATTCCTGCAGCACTCCACCAATCAGGCCTGTTTGGTAGAGTGGTGAGACTGAAGGTTACTCGAAGGGCTTTAAGACCATGAAAAACAAAATACTCTGGTCTGATGAATCAAACATCGAACCCCTGGCCTGAATGCCAAGCATCATGTCTGGAGGAAACTAAGCATCACCTGGCCAGTACCATCCCTACAGTGAAGCATGGTGGCGGCAGCGTCATGCTGGAGGGATGTTTTTCAGAAGCAGGAAGTGGCAAACTAGCAGGATCAAGTGTAAGATGAATGCAGTGATGTGCATCCTTAATGATAACCTGCTCCAAAGTGCTCTGGATCTCAGACAAAGAGATCCAGAGCAAAGGCTCATGTTCCAACACGACAACAACCCTGAGCACACAGCCCAGAGTGGCCTCGAGCGGCTTCAACAAAGCTGCTCAAGGCACAGAGCGGCTTTTTTTTCATTTTGTCATTCTGAGGCATTGTGTGACGAATTCTCTTCAAGAGAGGAACAACATTCACGAAAAAAATCACACCGGGCATCAAACCCACCGAAACCAGCTCGACAAGCTGGTCAGTGTCGCCGCTCCTCAATATCATTAACAACATCCCCCGAAAACTGCTATTAATACCAGCATCAGAGCATTTATTCATCACAAGCATTAAGAATCATCATTTAGTCAAAAAGCTGCAGTAAAGTAGTCTTCTTCACAGTACAGCCACGCAAGAAAACACATTTTATTGGATGTAAATGACATGTAATAGTCCCCACGCAGCTGGAAATGTACCTTGTGACACCTCATTTCTCATCCTGCCTTTGTTCAGCGTTTTGTGTAGGTGGTCTGAACCGAAAACTCTGATCACTAATGTATTCTGCGGTGGTACAAAGACTCTCTAATACACTGAAGCAAACCTATCCAAAGGTCTGCGTGTGTGACAGTTTTCCACCAGGAGTTTGTGCACGGGAAAAGCCTGTCAGCATCACTCAGTCACGTCAAGCAGAGACACTATGCTTGTCTCCAGGCGTTATATTGCGCATTTAATCTCTATCACTCAGCAAGTAAAGAGCCTCGGGGTGTTTTACAGAGAGTAAAACATTCTGATAACCCAGAGGTATCGTGAATGACTGTCTGTGTGTGTGTGTGTGTGTGTGTGTGTGTGTGTGTGTGTGTTCCTCTCAGCTTTGATGCAAACAGAAAGCAATCTTTCTTCTGTCAGAGGTGTTGGGCGGCGCACGCCTCCCGCCAAGCTTACCCTGAGGAAGGAATCGAGCGCGCCGTTCTCCATGAATTCGGTGATGATGAGGACGGGGCAGCTTCGCGTCAGGACGCCCTCCAGACGGATCACGTTGGGGTGGTCGAACTGACCCATGATGGAGGCCTCGGCGAGGAAGTCCCGCCTCTGGCGCTCGGTGTAGCCGGCTTTCAGCGTCTTGATCGCCACCACCATCTCCCTGCGCCCGGCCTGCTTGAGACGCCCGCGGCACACCTCGCCAAATTCACCTAGAGCGAGGAGAACGAGGTGGCGAGAGGAGGGGGTGGGGGGTGATGGAGGTGGGCAGGGGTTGAGTGAGCAGAGGAATGAAGGGGGAGGAGGGGTGGCGGGAAAGAGAGCGTCAGGGAGAGTGCGGGGAGAGGAAGCGTTACTGGTCGGACTCGGGGGTGAGTTGAGGGTCGACTTCGACTGCGGGAGAGAATTAGAAAAGAGAAGAGGAAAAGACGGGGGTCGCTAGGGGGGTCAGGGGTCGAAGATGTTGGGGAGAGAGGGAGTGACTGGTATAGATCGAGTGTGCAACCTGGGAGGGGTGCAGGGAGACAGAGGGTGGGCGAGATACTTGAGGGTTTTGCATTTGGTGCCTGAGTACGAATGTTTACAAGGGAAGGAAAGACAGAGAAGACAGGAAGGTTGAACGAGCGGGAGCAGACTGTCATCTGAGGTGAAGTTAGGACACAACATGCTGCTGGAAAGACAAGAAAGAAAGAAATAAAGGAAGGAGGGGGGGAGAGCTACAGAGAAGTCCTTCCCACCCACAGCTCTCATGTGCACTCTGAATCCTAACCTTGCTCTCCCACAGAGGACTCTCTAACAGAGCAGAGCCCGGCCTTGATGGCATACTCTTGCTCAAATAAATGTTTAATAAAGGTAAATTATTCTGTCCACTTGGACGAAAAACAGCAGGGTTCTTCACCTGCGCCGATGACTTCTTCTATTTTTACACAGGAGATGTCTATTTCTTTGGCAAACTCGTGGACTGCGTCATTGGGGTCCTCGTAGGTGAAAGGGTCGATGTACACTTTGACCCCCGGAGAAACTAAAAAATAGAGAAAAATGGAAAAAAATCAGCATCTTTAATGTCTTTCATATGAGTTCATCTATTAAAAGCAAAGCTTTGAATACGGCAACGGTTGAATAATATGAGTGAAATCAATGCTGCAGTATAAATAAGACATGTTCCTAGCTATGCTGTATTTGATCCATGGATAGCAAAGCCAGACGATTAATCCACACTGATTTATCTCAACAACTTTGTGGTGAACTGCTATGAGATTCAGCAGAGACATTTATGTAATGAAAAGGATAAATCTTAATCCTAAAGATCGGTCCGACTTTTCATCTGATGCACGAGTGGACATTTTTTACAGACATTTAATAAGTGAATCAAAATATGGCTACGGTGAAAAGATTTCTAACGTACAAAAACAGAACATAAGATATAAAACACAGAAAAATCCACTTAATTCCTACATGATGTTGGACATCTGTGAGTTAATCCCAGGATCAGGTCAAAATTTAAGGCCTAATTGTGTAATTTCCTTGTCGACACATACAAGGTTTTAATAATCACACCACATCTTATCTTCGAGACCTTATAGTGCCATCCTGAGAGCACTTCTCTCTCAGACTGAAGGTTTGCTTGTGGTTCCTACGGCATTTAAAAGAAGATTGGGAGGCAGAGCCACCACCACCGCATCGGCATTTAATAATTAGCTAATATTCATCTCTGGCTCTCTTCCACAGCGTGTTTTTTATCCTGTTTTCCTTCACTCATCCCCAACTGGTCACGGCAGATGTATGCTGGACGTTTTCTTCCTTTAAAAAGGGAGTTTTTCCTTCCCACAGTTGCCAAGTGCCGGCTCATAGGGCATCATATGATTTGGGGGGTCTTTACTTTCTAATATAAAGCACCTTGAGGGCGACTGCTGTTGTGATTTGGTAAAATTGAATCACTGAGTTTAGTTTATAATAGCTGCAAGTGACACTATTGTGCTCAGACAGAGACTCGCAGCACAGCAGTAGATTCTTAGTCCTGTTCTCCTACTGAGAGCTCTTCGATTAAGATCTGTGTAGTGAGGCTGATGTTTTGCATTAGAATCTATCAAACCTATCAAAACAAAAATATAGTTAACTAACAATTCATTTTGCTTTATTTTTGGCCTTTAATTGACAGCATCCAGTCCACAGGCAGACAGAAAAGTGGAGAGAGCTTGAATCACATTGGGGAGCTTGCAATTCATGCCATGTGTGTCTCAGGGGGAACCAAACAAATGACTTTCCGCAGACTGAAATTTCATCAAGCAAAGACCTCGGAAAAATGTTGCATTAACAAATATTTTACATTTCAGTGTGTGGGCAGCCCCTCCTCGTCCAGTGTGGAATTAATTCCCCGCTGCGCACGTATCTACTTCAACTCAGATGATCCGTGTGCTCGGACCTCCTCTGAGACAACAGGGAAATGTTTTCCTGCCTCAAACAGGTGATTGGATAATTGATTGAATCAGTGGGCTAACTGTGCTGGCATGAGCAAAAGTAGCACAGAGGAGACGGTTTCCAAGCTCAGCACATAAACTTACTGTATTGCTGCAGTTTCTCAGTGTACTCCAGCTCTGACCCGCTGCGCTGCTTCCTGTAAACAAGAAGCACATGAGAAAAGTCACATTGACATAATCAGCCCTGGCCAGCTTTCCAGGTACAGTGAATCAAGCTAACGTCTAACTCCGCTATCAGATAATCACAGGCTGAGGAGGAAACTCCTGGCAGCACATCTGCTTTTTCTTTTCTTTTCTTCCCCTCTTTCGGAGCTGATTTGTGGAGCTAAGGTAGCAGCTAACAGTTTACACCCTCTGAGAGCATGTTAAAATTTAATGAGCGTCTTTGTTCAAAGTCTAACAGACAAAGTGAAAACATGTAGCTCAGCTTGTCGGTAATGAAAATCAAACACTTACTTAAGGCAGACAACAGCGATAACCACCAAGGCAACAATGACCACCAGACCTGCGGACGCCGAGCCGATGATGAGAGGCAGCTGGTCCTGCACGGACTTCTGAGGGTCACCTGGGCCACGGAGACACACAAATGAATGCATAACAGCAGAGAGATTAAAAGGTGGCTCGCGCTGCATGCATAATGGCTACCAATTAAGGCAGCCATAAAAACTATCAAGTCTGAACCCTCATTAAGAGAACCGTTGCAGCAGATCATCAGGAACAGGCGGTAAAGTGGGAGAGAACGAGTCCGTACTGTGGAGGCTGGTGCTGAAGTCCATGGGGTTGCTGTAGCGTCCATACCCAGCAACGGTGCGTGCTCTGACCTGCACCACGTAGGGCGTGGCAGCCCGCAGCCCCTCCACCTTGGCTGAGCTGTGCTGGGAAGTTACGGTGTGTGACATTGCCTGGCCCTGAAGGAAAAATATAAATATTAAATATTAGAGCAGCAGGGTTATGTGTGTCCATCTTTCTATCCTCGCTTAGCTTCACAAACTAATATCATACTTTTAAAAATGGCATATCATAATCTTCTTCTTAAGGATTAAAGGATGAATTCATTATTCATGGATGTGCCAGTCCTTCTTTTTATTTTAACAGACTAACAAGTTTTGCTCTTGCTGCTTTCTTTAGTCTATTACAGGCGTGGCAAACATGTGGCACGGGGGCCAGAATTGGCCCGGCGAAGCCTCCGATCCGGTCCGCTGGGGAATGTGAAGGAGGACATACGAATTGTGGACTTTTGACTCATACATTTCATGGCTTGTAAAATGAGTTTGACATCCCTGGTCTGACCAGCTGGTTTTTTACTGCTAATAAATGAGCCATTGATAGCTGAAGATTGGCAATTTTCTTCTAGCTTTAGTGTCATAGACCCTTTTACAGTTTGTAAACAGTGATGACGTAGGCAGTAAAAGAGTCTGTAGTTCTTTTTAGTATATAACATTATCCTGGAAGTGTCACTTGTGACCACAGTACTTGGTGTTTAACAAAAATTGCTGTTATGTTTTAAATTCAGACGATAAGAGTTCTTTAAAACAAATGCAGCTGAAGATGAACTCATAAAGAAAGAATCAAACCTGTGCTGATATGCAGTGTAGCAGGAGTACGTCTTAAAATTTTAAAATGACTTAGCATTTTTCTCCCCTGGCTCCTTTATCTGGAAGTCAGCAGATTTTATTTTTTTTATTGGGCTTTGTCGGTGAGACGACTGAAATAAGGTCTGCAGTTAATGCAAGCTTTAGTGATAGTCTTGTAGTTTTGTACTACAGTTTTTGTACTACAACATAGAAAAATCCGAGTTAATACCCCTCTTGTGTATTCTGAAAATGTAACCAACCCAAGCCAACACAGAGGAGCCAAAAACTACAGCTTCTTTAATGGCCGTTTGAGGCTTGCTGTAAAAGTGAATCAATCCCCATAGACGCCCATGTTAAAATGTCCAACTTTACAGCATTAAAAACACATGTTTACAGCCTGGCATAAAAAAAAAACAGTTTGGGCCTCTGTGGATAGTTTCCCTCTTCGTTATAACTGTATCCACCTGAATACTGGAGTTGCACTAATACAGTTTATAGATGCAGCTGCTGACCAAGCTTGTTAGTGTTTGCACTGTTAGCACTGTTAGCACTATATCATCTAAATATTGAGGTTTTGGAGACACATGACCTCTAACAACGTAACTTTAACCTGACTGTCATTTGGACAATGCAGGGTCAAGTGAACAAGGCCCAGTCACGCAGGCCTACAGGCTGGTCAATGACAAACACTTGTGTATGACTGGGTGGAAAAAGCCTCCTTGTGATTTCTTTGGTCACTACTATGTTGCTGCAGTCGTAGTTAAAAATTAAAGCGACAGACGTGTACAAACACTGTCCAACTTCTCTCTGAGCTGTAGTGAGACTGTGAAAAGAGCAACACAACACATAACAGCAAATTGCAGGCTGCACTGATGAAGCACAACTTTTACCTAAAAAGTGAAATAAATTTTGTGATTTGCATCGTGCTTTTTCTCGTTTTACTGCTGCTGTTAATGATTAAAGCAATTGCTAGAAGATTTTTTGTGAAGAATCTCCTTTTCAATCAATTTCAACCTCCAGGACAGGGGCGCCACCAAGGGGGTTTCAGGGGGGGCACTGGTCATCCCCCCACAATTCTCCTGTCTGTCCAGAAAGGCTGCTGGCAGATTTTTCCATATATTTTTTTGGTTTTTGTATCACATCCAGGGTTTGGGTGTGACGCATTGGAAAGTAATACTTTAAGCTTGATTTAGACTTCTGTGGGAAATCTTCATCCTATCTTAAAAGACTGGAAGTCCCTCTTAACACTTACACTGCACCTTCCACGTAACTTGTGTCCCACGAAATGTAACTACATGCCAGGTGAAAGCTGCTCAGAAAGACTTGAACGGCGGAGATTTCCGGTCTTATGTTTCAGTAAGAAATCTACGTCAGTTATGGTTCAGAGAAGAGGAAACTATCGATTTACAGCTTTTGAGGAATGAACATATGGACATTACTTTTATTGTTTATTGCATGAAGTGACAACATCGTGATGGTGAAATGCAAACTGTAACCCAGACAGCAACAAACGCTAACATGACATCGACTCCTTGGAAGCGTGTGCATAGAGAGTAAGCTAACACAAAGCTAGCCAAGAACCCATAATGATGTTAAAGCTGAGTGAGTGCTGATCCCAGTCCAGCAGCCAGTCCCTGAACTTCAACAGGTAACAAAGGCGGTGATGAGCAGTCAGGTTTCCAGCACTGTAGCCTTCATTTCTCCTTATAGAGAGTTCTAAAGTAGAACAATTGTGGAGATCCCTTAAAAGTCTCTTAGGGTTAGAGTTCAACTTTGCTTTGTGTTGTTAGTTTTTGTTCATGCATAAAAACTAAAAGAAAATTAATGTCTCTTCATTAGGATGGGGATTTGTGTTGCTGTGTGGAGGTGTAGCCTCAGGTTTTTATGTGGTAATTATGTGATAATGCATTTTAGGTTATTACATGGATTAATGTGGTAGATTTAAGTAGTGTAACAAATTACTTTCTCCAATAAGTAATTAGATAGCACAAAGCATTACTTTTAAGAAATGTAATGAGTCATGAGTAATACACTACTACCCCAACAACGGAATACATGTACCGGGATAAAGTATTTAAAATACAAAATATGAGTAACTGTATTCCGTTACAGTTACCGTTTAAAAAGGTGGTATTCAGGATACAGTTACTTTGTTGAAATTAATGGATTACACTGTGGTCTTTTCTTGTTTCATATATTAGCCTATGCCCTCTCTATTTTTGGTAATTCCACACCGGTGGAAACCCAACAAAACACGCATTAAGAGGCTCTAATGCCTGTGTCTCAACCTTACTGTTACTCATTTTATAAGATTTAAACATTTTGGTATTGGTATCACGAGTAACCTTCAGTAATAGTAATAAATCACACAGGAATAGTACATTCACGTAGTTGTAAAAAGCTTGATAATATATTAAGTACTCCAAAGTATTCAGAATACATTAGTCTCATTGAGAAACGTAACGAAATACGTTACAAAATACATTTTGGGGCATGTATTCTGTAATCTGTAGTGGAATACATTTTAAAAGTAACTTTCCCAACACTGAATACTGGTCACGTTGAATATGGTGGATAATTTTGGACAAAAAGCCAGCATGACAGCAGCTAACACACTTGCTGAAGCTTCAAAATATGGAGCACAAGACAAACAAGTAACATCACGGTGCTGCGCCCATCACATGTCTGAGAGTAAACATCTACCAACAAGTGAGACTCAAGATGTTTTAACACAGGAGATTAGGGGTAGTATGTTTATAACATTAGCTAATTCAATTTTTGCTTCAAAAATAATAAAAGTTGTGTTCATTTACAGAGATGATCTTGCTGAACAAAAAATAACAGGCAGCACACATCTTTAATTCATTGTTTGAAATTTTCCAGTTTAACCAAAAAAACCTGTGGGAAATGGCTACTGTGGCTAATGGTGCTACTATTAGCAAACTAGCTATTGTTAGCAAACGCCACGGATGAAGTTCACAGCTCTAACTGAGCTTCTGTTACAATGCAGTTTAGTATTTACTCTAACTGAAGGGTGAAGGCAGTGTTCAGCATTAGCACAGAAAAAAATAAAAGCTGCACTTTAGAAATGACACTTTTAAATCACCGATTTAGTTTATTGACGCACAGCAGCTGACTAAGTAATATGCTAACTATGGCTAACACTCCTAGCACTTACTGGATCCTTTTTTCAACTAAAGATTTATTCCTATGCATATAAAAGTTCTGAAGCTCAATCATTTCTACATTCAGAGCCGTCCAGAAAAATATTGGACCTGCCTCAACTTTTCCCACAATTGAATGTGAAGTCATCCAGCAAAGCTAATCAAATACATGCAAATTACTTTGTGTACATGAATGGAGTAATTCTAACATTTGCATGACAATTGCAGAGATGGAGGTTTAAACGACAGAGAGATGATGCTGCTGTGAAATATTCATGAAATTCTCCCTGTCAGGCTTAGAAACGCTCCGTGGTGTTTTTGCCTGTAAAGCTTTAAAAATAATGGGCCTGGTACCAAAAGCTGGACTTAGCAGAGCCATTGCAGAGCTTTATTCTTTTAATATAGGGGTGGCTGTATACTCGGATGTTTAGCCATCCGAGTTTATAAAAAGGCCCTAGGGAATTTGATCAATGCAAGCGATGCAGCATCTCCACGACCAGTTGCTGAGTTTGCATAAACGCTTATAATATAAACATCCACCTCCATCGCAGTATTACACCAGTGTCCAAAATATAATCTTGGTCAGAGTAAATAAGACACCCACTATGACCTACATAAGGCAGCAGCTATAAAGGCAGAGCTTACCCTCTCGTGGTATTTAATCTCATAGTCCAGGATGACTCCATTGGGTTTCTCCGGGGGCAGCCACGACAGGCTGAGCGTGTCTGAGGTGGAGCGCATTAGATGGACAGTTGGCACTGCTGAAGGTGCTGTGGGTGGACATCAGAGAGAACAGTATATTATTACACTGGTACTGGAAAGTGTGCTCATATCCAAGTTGGCGGGTCCTCACAGTAAGTTGCCAAGATTTTTCCTCTTCTGAAGTCACAAACCATCCAAGTAAGATAATTATTATTCAAAATTCTTCAACCTGAACGGTTAAAGAACAGAGGGACGCGATTCACCTTCACCGCTCTGCAGTTTATTGATTTGTGAGGCCTGAAGAAGACTCAACTGACAGCCATTGTCCTGGGCCCATAAACTGCAGTAAGGTGGATTAAGTGCAGGTTAACTGGGAAAGTAATTACAGTGTGTGAAAAGCGCTCAGCAGTTTGGTTGATGATGACACTGCAAATATTAAGTGCAGATGCTGAAAGGTGACATTGGCAGTGATGTAACGTAAGACGCCTGGTTGACAGTGGGCTGAATGCTGACGCTGGAGATATAGTGTACATTTTACATTTCATCTGCCTTTTCCTGTAACACCCTCTGAGCTCCTGCTCAGTCTGTCCATCTGTCGCTTTCAATGAGCTTGTTCAGCAATGTTTACTCTTGGTGTTAGCACCGCTCTGTATGCTAAAAGCTCATTAAGACACTCATAGACATTGACTGAACGTGGGATTCACTAACCAGCCTGTTTCATCGTGATGCTAAGTGGTATTGATTGAAGCTACTCTATGAATGAACTTGTGGAAACATCCAGTGTCACTGACAGATGTTCTACTAACCGGCTTGGTTGGTGGTGATGTTGACTATGGAGTATCTGGGTGGGGTGGCGTTTTTCCCGGAAACCCCGTTGACAGCTTGCACCTCGAAGCTGTAGCGGGTGTGAGCCTGCAGGTTCCTCACCACCACCTTCCTCTGCCTCAGCCCCAGCCGGCGTGGAGCAATGTCCACGTTGTCGTCGCAGCGCGTGCACGGGCTCCGGTCTCGGAGGCATTTCTTGCACACGACATTATAGACGAGGTCACTCCGCCCACCCGTGTCCTCGGGCTCCTCCCACTCCAAGGACAGAGAGGTCTCATTCACGCTGGATATGACGTTGCGAGGTGCCGAGGGGATCGCTGCACAAACACAGACGTGCACGTAGGTGTTAAAACAGGTGGGCAGGCAGAGAATAAAAACACACAGTGAGGCTTTAGTCATGCTCCCTATGCAATGCTGGCATTATCCTCCCCAGTGGTGTAAAAATCCTTTAATATCTCAGGAAGAAGTTGTGCTGTTAAGTGTACTGAAACAGACAACATGTAAAGAGAACAGGATGGAGAAAAGGGTGCGATTCATAATTAAATCAACACAAGCAGAAAACCAGCAGCCCTGTAGCACATTCCTATGCATAACCACTCTCGGTGCTTATGGAACTTAGCTAATCTACTCTTGATAGAAATTCATGTTCTCGTGCCAGTATGACCCAAGGCCACCGCAATTCAATAAGCAGTGCTACGTTTTTGATTCAAGAGCCTTTGAAACCTGGATAAAGTATGATAAACGTGGAGGGAGGCAACACAGATTGGTTCAACAGACGTGCTTTTCATCCTGTTACAGGGAGAGAAGAGAAGCGCTCTGCCTCTAAGCTTCCAGCAGGCAGAAAGTCTAACCTGTCTCACAGCAGAAAGAGAGCGAAGAGGGGGGCTCTCTCTCAAGCTATCAGCTCTGAAACCGCCTGTCCATGGACTTCAGCTCCTCAGCCGGCTCGCCCTGAGCTGGGTTTCACTCACCCTGTCCTTTCTAATTAGGCAGGCACAGTTCAGAGTGGAGGCTCTTTTAATTGGACACCCATCTAAAACACACGCTGAGTCCAAGCTGCCGGCCATTGACTGGCTGAGCCTCTCTTGTGCAACTCACACAGCTTCCAACACAAAGCGCAGGCTGCCTGGCACAAGCCCTGACAGACCGCAGGGACAGAACTGTCAGGCCTGTGTGTTTGTGTGTGTTTGCATGTTTAGTCGAAGGCGGTGTTTGTGTCCCTGCCCGCCTGCCTGCACACACTGGTCAGTGTCAGAGTCCACAGTGTTCCTGTGACGAGGATCTGGGGGAGACAGCTGCGGGCCGTGTGTGTCACTTAACGTAGCGAAAGGCCCCTGGGGCCTGACTTTACACGGTCAAGGCAGCGCATGTCGCTCTCCATTAGCACGACCGGGGTTGCGGCTCCTCTCCGAGGCCCTTCCATGCAGAACGGGCACCGACACCGCGGTCAGCACCAGACCGGATTAGTTACCACCAAACTACTGTTAAATTTGAAATGCTGACAGACGCGTGTTTGCCATTTTAAAGTCAAACTGAATTTTGAGCATTGTGTATTCGGCTTCACGGCCTAGAAAGAGAAAATGTGTGACATTTGAGAGCCCTGACGATTTTACTGATGCGTTACCAAATGGAGCTTTTTATCGACCTGTACATTGTTGACACATTCTTTTTTCATAATTTCAGCACATAACATAATGTTGCTTTACTATTCTACTACATTGCTACCAAGCTAGGCCCACCTGCTGCTACTTTCCACTCAGAAAGTGAGTTGGTCCTGGTATTATTTCAATTTTATTGAGGGAGAACTGAATAAAGATCGTCCCCACTAACTTGAATACATATTGCTTGCGTGGTGCATAAAGAAGAGCCCCAAAAGTAACCCAGCTTCCAGCTCTGCTTCCATTTGTGTTTCCCCCAATGGCTCCGCCCTTGTGTTCCCACTCCAACTATGAAGACTTTGTGGTCACATGACTGCTAACCATGTGATGTTAAATCGTCTGCCATTTAAGACATATGAAAAACCCAGTCTAACATTCCTATTAAACCAGCAACCATCTTGGCGAATGGTTGCTGGAAGGCACTGTGAAACTGATAAAGTCTCAGTCACACGGGATTAGAGACCGTTCAATGACCCCCTGAACCACTGATCACTAGGAAAAATGTCTTCCTCAAGCAGCTGGCGAAAACCTCTAGGCGAATGCTTTGGTCACTAGCAGACTGCTGCAGTCACCTGTAGTTTGAATGGAGGACGCCAACTTGTCTCCTATTCCCAAAGCAGCATTTAAAACAGTGACAAATGCAACGTGAAACAGAAGCTGTTTACCTTCAAAGTAAAAGCTGCACCTTTTAAAAGGCCTCGGCTGCAACGCTGAGCACAACTTTTACTTTGATGATGATGATGAACGTTCTCCTGTTTCTGGTTAGCACTGAACTTTTCAATGCCTTTCATGTAAACTACGGATGGCCGCAGCGAGCTGCTGTCGACTGACTTAAGCAAGCATAAGGAGGTTTTTGGTGCAGCGTCAATGTTTGCAACTTGCGATTTTACTCATTGACTGCCAGCAGCATCCAGGAACCACTTCACTATCGGTCAGTAAATATAAGTTTTTCTTTTCCTGACTGGTGGTTGTAACTCCTGCGTCACGAGAAATCTGAACACACTGCAGTTCAGCAACATTAAAAATCCCCTTTCCATGCCAGTGGAAGATTTAAAAAACAAAGAATATGTTTCTCAGATTTTTAAAAATCTTGTCACAAAGCAGGGTGTTGCGCTGTAACCAGGTCTCTTGATGCAATTATGTTTGAAACCCAGCACTGGGATTTGCCTTGAAGGCAGTAGAAGCCCTAGCACTGGGTGATGGAGGCAGTTCGGTTAAGGAAAAATGCAACCCGACAGGTTGCCAAGTGTTTGCTGAAGCCTGCCGGCTGCTGCTAAGTGAAACCAGTGCTGAAGCCAGACGTGGTTTGTATGGGAGACCCCGAGTTGTCTGCAAACAACCTGCAACTTGATCAGGTTTGGCTGCAGGAAACTGGAAACAGAAACCTTCAACTTCAAAATAAAAAATAATTTTGAAATTTGCACTTTTAAGGCAAAACCTTTAACTGGCTTCACCATTTCTCTTTCTGCTGTGGTATTAACCACCAACTAAAACCAAACACAATCACGTGATTTGAGAAAAAAACATGTTAACATAGTCCAGTATTACAATCATGACAAATCGACACTGAAGTGTGCAGACAAGCTGTGCAGTTTCGTGTGCCGTTCTGCTAAAACAGAACCCAAAAATGTAATCATTTCAAGCAGCATCAATCTAAAAAGTGACAAAGTGTGCAGAAGCACACAGCAGCGAAAACGGCAGAATCCTAGCATCTGCCCCCAAGCTGGTTTTAAGCCTATTTACATACATTGCTCCAATGAAGTGACACTTTCATCAGAGTGAAAAATTTACACCCCACAGGGAGCACTAGTGTATTGGGCACAATCACTACTTCTCTTTTCTTTTTGGTATGAACAGATTAAAATGAAGCCCCTACAAACAAGTCAAAACAAACACCAAAGATATGCAGCGCGCATATTCCAAATTCAGACTATTTTTCCAGTCTGTGCAGCGGAGAGTGACTTACTGGTGCAGGCAGAGTCAGGGGGGTCGCTGTCAGCGCGGTAGAAGCCATTCTGGCACGGACAGATACTGGCTCCTCGTGCACTGGTGCGACTGTTGGCTGGGCAGGGAGCGCAAGATCCCTCTCCGAATTTGGATTTGAAGGTCCCGGGGATGCACGCTGGATGAGTGGGCGAGAAAAATGAAAAGGACAATAAGAACAAAAGCAAGTATATATATATATATATATATGTAAATAAATAAATAAAAAAAGGAACAAAAAATTAAAAAAAACATGCTGGGCTGTCACTTATCTACAAGACCAGCGGCTGTCACATCTGTCACAGAACAAAGTACCTGTGAAGCAGCAGCAAAGCTCAATATTTATGGAGGAAGCGCTGATACGTACGTGAGAAATGACGAACACTTAAGCACGAGGGCTTATCTATACATTTGCATCTGCTCTTTCATTTTCACTCTCTCGGCTAGGTGACATTAATCTCCCTAAAAAGAGAGTCGGGATGACAGCAAAGTTTCATGTTGAAGAGGAGGAAAAAGGGAGGATAAAGATGAAGACCGACTGCTGACAGGAGATTGCTGTTGTCAGACAAACAGGGATGGAGAATGCTTCTGAGAAAAGGGATACACCCTAAACCCATCAATCAGTGTCTGCTCAGTCCTCGGTTCTCCGAATCCGCGCCGCTGAATACAAACAAGGCCTCCACGCGCGTGCGGAACGGCTCCGTAATAAGCCAATAAATCAATCCGAATGATCAGAGCAGACGCGAATTAGCCGAGCGGAGTTATTAGGAAAGTATACAAAAAGTACGGTTATCTCAGACGATGTGTCCAAAGCGATTCGTTTGAATTCCAGAGCGTCACGCTGAAGGTTGCGTGATATCAAGTCTTAAGGATAAAACCAGCATAAGCCGAGACTAAAGAAGGATTCAGATAAAGGGGATTAGCAGCAAAAGGTCCGGATATATCAGCCGCCGGAGGCCCCCTTGTTTTACTGTTTGCCACATTCCTAACCGGTGCTGTAAAAGTGGCGGTCTCTGGCAAACATCTGTCGTGTCAGCATGAGGGCTCCGACAGGAGGGAGAGTCTGTGATTAACTAGTTGGGTTAAGTGGTCTCTCGTTTTGAACAAGTTCCACCCTAATTCCCCAACAATGACACTTTTAGGAAAAATCAGCGCAGCTAATGACACCGCAACGGCGCTGTGCAATAAAAAGCCAAAGACGAGACGAAAATGTGTGTTTTTTTTAAACGTTCACAATCCGAAGAGACCTTAAGGCTCTACAGTCTGTGATCTGATTTATTCTTTCTCGTGTTAAGGGCTGCATTGTCATCTTCTTGTATTTGTTTGTTTTCCCCCACTCCTTTTCGAGAGGGTGCTGAATCACCCGGCGCTCTTTTCTCCAATCCATTAACCTCTTTGGAGGGCACCATGATTTTCCAGTTTTTGATACACTTAATGTTTCCCTCTCCCTGCTCTTATTGTGCCTCATCCCCCTCTTCTTTTCTCTTCTTCCCCTCCTCCTCCTCCTCCTCCTCTCCATCTCATCCTGTGTTTGGCTGTGAGCGAGAGGCAAGACTGAGGTAAGAAATGAAATGTCTGAGTGATTAATGTTAGCGTGGCAGTGTTGGCTCACGTTGGTCTGAATGGTGTTAATGAGTGTGGCCGCCTGTAGATTAACTAACAGGAGGCCGCGGAGGAAATTACACTTCCTCATCACAACCGCTGGCTGAAGCCCTGGAGAGCTTTTTATCAGGCGCTGGCGGCAAGCTTTTAACCTTGAGCAGCCAAATGGCAACGAATGAGCTCTCAGCGAATGTTAGACACCATTTCTCACGCCCAGGTGAGAGGAAGCCTTGCTTGTCTGTCTTTGACTTCCCTGCAGCCTCCCTCCCTTTTCATTTTCCGTCCCGTTTTCCTTTTTTTGGGCACATTCAACCCTTTTTACTGTACATCGTGCTATCTCCCTTTTCTCTGTTAATATCTCTCTTCTCCGGATTCCGTCTCTCCGCCTCTATTATGCGCATTTTCCTTGCCTTTCTGTTTCTGTGCCTTCCCGCTATCTTTCTCTCCCTCCTGTCCTGCCCGCACAATATTTGTATGCGGCTCCTCTCTACAACAGCTCATTAATTCATACTCTCCTCCACCCTCCTTCACCCACCCCCTCTTTCAGGAGCCACACAATAAATGCAGGGAAGAGGGCACAGACTGAGGTGACTTGCGCCGAGCATATAAAGGAGCTTTGGTTAAATAAAAGTCGAAATGTCTGTTAAATACACGTACCCTGGCACTGAGTGCTGTCTGCGGAAGGTTCAAAGCCGGCGTTGCAGGTGCACGAGCCCACGGGAACCATCCACTCGCCATCCCCGTTGCAGTACAGCTTCAGCGGGACGGACAGCTCCATGGCGTTGTTCACGCAGGCCCCCGGGGCAATCACCAAGGACGTGGCTTCTGCCCCCGTAGCGGTCTCGGGGAAGACGGCAAAGTTGGCAATGGTGGTGGAGCACTTCTTGAAGAAAACCCTGACTGAGATTAGAGACATGCAGGCTCCCAGGTCCTGGAAGGCCAGGTAGAAGCCTGCCTTGGAGAGGGGGCCAAAGCTGCGCACTTTGGTGTTGATCCTTCCCGCTTCCAGCAGAGAGAAACTCTCATCTGGGGCAATAGTATCCACCTTCACGTAGGGGTTCTCCCTCCACAGAGGGCTGGTGTCTGTGGCCATGTCTCCATCCGACTCATAGTAAAACAGATTAAAGGTCTCTTTGCAGGAGCCTGGGATGTTGGGGATGCTTGCACAATCGCGGACGGAGAACTTGAGCTCCACGTAGACGCGAAGCACGCCCTTGCGGGGTATATAGTCCGTCCTCAGCCAGTTGTTCTGGCTGGGCTGTTTGACATTGCACACCTGGTAGGTTCTGATTGGGCTCATGGAGTCATCGTATCCGCTGACCTCCTCCCACTGTGGAGACAACACGGAGACACTGCGATGATGGGAGGTAATGACTGTAAATACTGTGCAGAAAAGAGCGGAACGGCTTTAAGAATTAAATGAGGAGAGAAAAATCCCCGTGATTATCTAATGCTTTCTCTCAACGCAAAAACAGTTCCATTTCTCGCTCGGCACCAACCGAGCTGCGGCACAAGCTCAATTTTTAATACGCTGATAATTAATATTAAATAGTGTTAAATGCAGTGCATCCTAATGCAAACTGTTCACCCATAGAGAATGTTGGAAACAGCTAAGTGATGTCTGGCATAAACATGATTGCAGGAATATCCAACACACATTCCCACAACGTGCGTGTGCGCGTACATGTGGCCTGTGCAGAATAATTTGCAGCTAAAAAGCTTCTAATTGCATGAATCATTCAGAAAATTCTAATTATTATGGACTTAAAATAGAAAACATTTTCCCATTAAAACAAATTTCACACATTATGGCTGTTTGACGAGTTCTGATACCGATCGCGTGTCGCAGCTCAGATCATCAGCAGCATATGGGGCTCTGTCAAAGCCCAACTTCAGTAGCTATTAAACAAGGTGCAGACACACCTATAGAAGGCAGCGCTCGCATCGATGTCTGGTGCGCTGCAATCGAAACAGCCCCGAAGGAAGACTTGGTTTCTGTAACAAACCCCCCCACCACCACCTCTCCTCCATATATGTATAATGCAAACAGTGAGTTATTTATTAAAATGGCCATCTAAATGCAATGCTTTCAGTGTGATTGCACTATGGCAGCACTCTGGAGCATTTCAGGTTACACGGACTCTTATATATGTTCTCTTATGCCTGCACAAACAACACAGGAGCACATATTTGCATCTGCTTCGGTTTGCGTCCCTGTGAGTCTGATGTCTTGCTGTAGAAACAGTGATTTAGGGGCCCGGTGTGACACGGGCACCATCTATGGCTTTATGTGTTGTTAACAGTTGCGTCTCTATATGGTAACTAACATTAGCAGCTATGATAAATGTATCGGTGGGTCAATAAATTTAGTCCATTAGGAAATAACCTTGTGAGAAGTCAATTGTTTTGATTCCCCCCCACCGCCGCCGCCGCCCCACCCTCTAATTCCACGTCGGACTGAATGCTTCGTTTCCATAACAAATGAGCGTTCCAGAAATTGATTATTTCAACCGGAGGAAAATAATGCATAACTCATCTCACGTCTCTGAGCTCCCCGCGTGCAATTTATCCCCAAACGATGAGCCCAAGAGTCAGCATTAGGCGTCGTAAATCACCGGCAACCCCGCTGATGCACTACCTGACAAATATGATAATTGCCGGGCCTCCTTGAACGTATGGGCTTGTCAGGCGTGAGGAGAGGGGCTGCCTCGCCAGTCGTGACATATGACTTCATGGATGCTGGGACATTTCAGAGCCGGCCCTTGTTTGGTGGGGTGTGGGGGGGTGGAAGAAGAAGAAGGGAGCCGGGGCTGCCGGAGATCGTTTCCATGGAAACCCACCATTTCCATTGACTGACTTTGCGCTCATGTAGCGAAGACAAATTACACTGGCCGAGTGTGGGGGAGGTCTGTCAGGCTGTTAGCCCTGGGGTCAAATTCATGTTGTTTTATTTTCTCACAATTCCTATAGGGGGTATCAGCTGAAAACCTTAATTTCTGTCTGTAATGCGCTCTTGGGCCCACATTATAAAAGACACAGACACATGCTTTCAGTTATCAGGCTACTCTATCCTAGAGAGACATTCAAGGTAAAGTCTAGCTAATAGTCCTTAAACGTGGCGGGGATTTGACTCCTGTTTGTGTGCGCTTGCTCATTAGTATGTTTAAAGTGAAATATGCACAAAAAGCACAAAAAAAGATATTCCTTTGCTGAGCTTTTCACGTGGTCTGAAAACTGAAAATCTTTGATATCCTCCACACAATGTCTCACAGTGTGCTTCTCATTTGCTTTATAGAATCCAAGAAAGCAAACATACACTGCAAAAACAAAGCCATAAAGCAGCAGGAGGTGTGCTGTTCAAGGCAGACTGGGCTCTATTAACAAGCAAATGGAACAAATGCTGTTAAAGAGCGAGGAGAAAAAAACAAAAAAACAACTAAGCTAAACACATGCGCAAACTCACCCCACTCTCTGGGAATGTGGTCCAAGCCAGCTCTGTGGTAGCCCACCGACTGTCCATAAGGGTTTCTGCAAATTAAGAGTAGGAGTAAGGTTCACAAACTGGGAATTCAATGGTGTGAGGAAGGATAAAAAAACAAAAAGTGTTGCAACACTTTAAAGACCACACACACACACAGTTCCCTGTTCTCCAGAAACGGATGCAGGTAAAAAAGACACACACACCCCCCCTCGCTCCATAACCTCCACCCACATGCGTTCAATCTTTTGAAAGCTCTGACAATCGTGGCATATCTGTGCTGCTGCCTAATTAAGGCTTTCTCTGCGTTTGGCACCCGCAAATGCACTTCTTTCAAATATTCACTTGTGGACTAAAAGAACAAAGCCTCTTCAGGGTTTTCTTCAGAGGGGAAATATCCCAGGGGAATTGAAGAGGGGTCACATGAGCAGGAATATATTGTTCTCTGAGGCAAAAACACAAAAAACTGTGACCTCTCTCAGGTGAGCAGATGCTTACGTCACCTGGCTGTTTACAACTTTGCGAAGAGGTGAGAGCCGAGCCGACAATCTTTTGGGGGGGGGGGAGGAGAAGTTGAGAATAAACAGCAGGATCAGTGAGCTCTGTCGTCTGGCTGTCAGTCACACGTTTACCTGAGTGGGGGTGATCTGCTGAGTTCATCTGATACCTCACTCACTTTTACAGCTGTGTGGCCGTGCAGGCTCCCATTGTTCCTCTGCTGCTAATTACTGAAACAATTACACTTTTCTTCGCGGAGACTCAATGACACGACTCCCGCTGTGCACCATTTGCTCACAAGTTGTTGATAACAGCGCCGGAGAAGGGTGTGAGAGGCTAAAACAAATAGCGTGTCCTGTGTGGAGCAACAGTAGCACTTGGTGGCTTTGTTCCGGTGGAGCCCGCTGAAGACAGTGGTTACACCACAGTGTGTCCTTGGCTTTTGAGTGTCACTAACAAAAATAAGTTGCATTTGGGTGACTAAATCGGTCGTCCATCTGTGGCTGCTGATATGAGCCGCTGATATGAGCGATGTGCGTTCTTCAGACAAAACCACAGCGGCCTTTCTTCTTCCTTTTTTTTCAGAGCATGGGAGATAATGGACATAGATCTATACATGCAGCGGGATGGATTACTTTTCAGTGGTGGTCAATAGTGTGCCAGAGGAGATGCAAGATTACACTAGTTTTTATTCTAACTGCAGAATGAAAGACAAACAGTGATTGGTGGATATAGAAAATTTTACCTTCTAAGGTATCTCTTCTAAGAAAACAAAGAGACAATAAATGAGACGCAAAAAGGTTCTCCAAAATAAATACAGAAATAAATAAATACAGAAAACAAACAGAGAAAAATAACTTAAATTACCGTACAGGACTAATAGAAGGCTCCACAGCAGGGGGACACTTGCCCCCCCTTGCCCCCCTGTAGATCTGCCCCTGCACTGATCTGTCTTTCATGTAGTTACGTTCACATCGAGGTTAAAAAGAAGCAAACAGACGTCTCGATGTGGCGTTTCTATGTTGGGTTACGTTGGATGTGTGTGTAAATGATAACAGCCGCTTGATGTGCAGCGATAAACTGAGAGTTAAATCCTGTAAGGCTTCACTAATAAAATGCTTGAGACTGCAAAAAGTCAGTGAAGATGAAGCACGCAAGCTTAACATTAAGCTTGAAACCGGGGTGGGTGTGCTGCGTCTCAGTTTGATCTAAAGCATGATTCATGATGATTCAATGCAACCATGCATCACGATTTCCTGTAGGTCACCCATGTGATCTGATCCAGCCACTAAGAGTTTATGTAATGAGTTTATGCTCCCTGATTGATCAGTCGCCATCTGTGATCCTCGGGACACGTAGCAGGACATTAGACACTTATGGGAGCAGCTTTCCCTTTCTGACTGGGATCCAGCTAATCTAGCCGTGTACATGTAAGACGTAACTGTGCATTAGCCGTCGCTAAACGATGGTTAATTAGGCATTCACTAATCACATAAACTCATAATGACTTGATAATTTTGAAATAATGGAGAGCAAGAGGAGTCGTGCGTCGTGCATTAGCTGAAGAATAACTAAAAGTGTTTTCCTTTACACCTCCTTTTTAATTTTATATTCTGTTACAGTGGTAGATGCTCACATTAAGCACGGCCAAAGTTCAGTGATGTGAGCATATGTGCAGGAAATCCCTCTGAGCTATATGAACCAATCACTTTCAGATAGCTTTTTTTGGTTCTTGGCTCTGTGTGATGTCAGCAAGAAGGAATATCCCTAATATGGTTAGCACTGAAGCCCCACCCCCTTGTTATTAAACCTTCTGTATACCAGAGGCAGCCAATCAGAGGCATGCTGGCTTAAAGGGAAAGGAGCTTAAGCTTTACGTTCAGAGAAAATGAGCTGCACCGAGACCCAGAAAGAGGAAAATGAGGATTGTTTTAGAGCTAGGAGGTACTCCAACCGAGTCCAAGAATAAAGAACACGGTGCGGGAAATTAGCATAATAGGCCACATTTAAGTGTGGGATTTGTGCTTAAGCAGAATTTCTTTAATGTAGAGTACATTCAGAAATGAAAAGTAGGCTGCTAAGTTGGAATAAGCATATGAATGGTGCTGCAATAAAGAAAAAATCATTTAATTTAAGGAGGAATAAGTGGCTGCTTCCATTTTGTGTGTGTGTGTGTTGACAATAGAAATCCCATTTACCTGGGCATGATAATTAATAGGTAACATTTGCGCAGAGGGCAAATGCATTCTCAGTTTTCTGAGCTTTACGTGCGAAAGGGCATGAGCGACAGCGGTTAATAACTTCACTTGTCGAGCCCGAATGCACGTTCATGTACAAGGTTGTTTTACTGATTAGCACGACTCGAGCCAGAGAGAGGAGGGACTAATCAGTGAAATCAGCGCCTGTTGTCTTTGCTTGGCTACACTCGGGCCCTCGGCGGCGCACAGCCAAGTGAGCACTGGACGGCTCGCTGCTGATCCGTGGATCCAGGCCCGTCTCCGGAGTGTCTGATCCACCCCCACACCTCCCCTTCCCTCTATCCCCTGTGCCCAGAGGCAACAGGAGACAGATCCGCTCAGCCTCAGCTAACCACAGGCTCGAGCTCATGCCTGTTTAAAACAGGCTTCACCTCACACGGCGCAACAAGCAGGGGCAGCAGGGTGACCAGCTCATATCTGTAAAAGCCCCCTCTGTGAAGGCAAGGACTGCACCCAGCTGATGTGAGACACAGAGGGGGGGTTAAGAGGGGAGTGGGTGGACCTTTGACCTCCATGTGGAGCAGGAGGAAGACAGCATGTCTACCGAGATCTTAAAGACGTGGACTCCTGTGCAGTCTGGGCTCACGTGCTGCTCGAAAACACTAAAACTGCAGCGTGAACACGGTTTTCGTTCCTCACCAGAGTGTGTCAACGTCCTCCTCCTCCTCATCATCATCAAGCCACTGACTCCCAGAGACCGGCTGAAAAAGATCCCATTTGTTCCACACCTCTTCCCCCTCCTCACCCCCACCCCTTCTCCTGTTAAATTTACAATGCCTCTGAGATCCCCTAACTGCTATAACTCAAATCCAGAAATCTCTTCCCCCCTCCACCGTTACCACCACCTCTCCCATAAAACTACAGCAGCAGTGGAGTCGTTCTGCCCCCAGGGGTAAGAAAAACAATGCTCTGCAGTGGGAACTTTAGAGCATCACCACCCTTTCTTTCTCCCTTTTTTTTTATTTTTTATAATCGCCAAAATGCCACACAGCTCTGCGCTCTGGGAGCTCACACACGCTGATGTTTTATTCACTTTGTATGAGCGGCCGCATCATGAAAGAGACCCCCCCTCCTCCCTCCCTCCCTTGTACTACACAAGACACCCTCTGCCGACAAGCAAACACATGAAATATTAACAGCCCAAAACATCATCATCATCATCGTCCTCGTCAGTCGTGAAGATCTGTAAATGCTGCAGGTGTTAATAATAATAACTTCACTCACAGTGCACGTCTCTCTCTCTCTCTCTCTCTCTCACTCTCTCTCTACAGGCTCACAGCTGAGTGCGACGCTCAGTTTGACGCCTGATGATGAGCACCTTTTTTTGTGCCGCTGACCTAATTCAAACACACGCAGCTGCTTTTACAGGTCAACAAATAACGATTCCTGTTGACATTCGGGTGTGTAGGAAGCAGGGAAGGAAAAACAAATGTGAATGAGGCTCTCTTTTAATATGAAAATCAGCCCCCCCCCGTCCTCGCTTCGAGCGTTTTGCACCGCAGCCTTGCAGGGCTGCGTTTGTAAAACGCTTTCTGAGCGCTCATCCATCTCGTTTACGAGCTTTTTTAAAAAGAGTACAGTAAACGCCGACTGTAAATGAGAGCATTAGAACGTAAAAACGTCACAGCTGGCCGAGGCTTTTACTGCAATCTGCTGGCGCGAACCGGAGATAAGTCATCCTGATCACTTTGGCAATTAAAGCGCACACTTTCAAGTTGCCAAGGTGGATCCAACAACAACAAGAGACCCCACTGTTCAAGGCACATGTAATGCCGCCCACATCATCACCACCACGACTTCTCATTTAAACCCGAGTGATGATCTGCCCTTCATGTTTACCCTCAGAGGACAAACATTAGTTAACCCCCGTGCTTTGAGTAACACTTAGTGGTCGGGCTGAGGGGGGAAAGCGGGGCTGATCACCTCGGCCTCAGAGCCCACTGGGACTCGGGGAGTGCTGCTGCCGCTGCATTGATTTACTTGCTGACACCAGAATTGATGAGGGATCAGGGGCTGGCCACGGTCCAGGAGAGGCAGATTGGACGGGGAGGGGAGAGAGGGAGGCGAGGCAGAACAGAGAAATGTAGCTACAGCTCAGAGAGAGGAGCCCACGGGCGAGGGAGCAAGGGAGGTGGGCGATGGTGGGCTTCTCCCCCCGGGGGATGTGGGGAGAGAGCTGGAGAGGCTCCGGGGTGGGCTCGCAGCGCACTTGTTAAGCCGCTGACCTTTAACTCACACTTGTCATCTTAAAACGTTTCACATGTGCGTCCCAGCGGCGTGGTCCGGGGGCCAGAGATTGATCCACCCCGGGACTTGTTAAAGCACCCCCGCTTAGCAGGACCCAGCCACCATGTCTACACCTCTCGCACGCATCACACGAGGAGCCCTTTCTTTTTCTCCTCCGTGGAGTCCGTCTCTAACCTCTGTGGAGTTGTGGGGGGGAAGAAAGGTGGGGCAGGTGGGCATCCTCACCGGGCTCGTGGGTGTGACAACAAGGACAATAGCAACAGGGCAGTCCTTCAGCCGCAATGGAAACACAGGGGAGTCATCACACACACACACACACACACACACACACACGGACTGGGGCGTTCTGATGCATGTGTGCATGAATTGCAGGCTGACGCTCAGCCCAGCAGCCCGCCTTATATTTACAGCCGTAATTACGGAACACACGAATGCCGTGTTGCATGTAATCTCTCCGGTGTAGACAGCGTGCATCACTGATGTGGTGTTCAAACTAACCTCAGCGTGATTCACACTGTCATGAAAAGGAGGCACAGTGTGTGTAATTGTGTATCCCTCTGCCTGACAATGACATGGTTCGCTGTCAGTTTATAGCGCCTACAAACAGCCCATTGTTCATCCGCGGGGAGCAAAAAAGTAGTGATGAAAAATATCAAACGACCTACCTTCTACAGCCAGGACCACAGGGACAACGAGGCTGCACACCCACAGCAAGTAATCCATTGTCATAAACCAGGCTTTTGCAACATGAATGTGTAGACCTGGAGTCCTCGGGTGGATGGATGGATGGAGACTCAACCACGGAGCACCGCAGCCGAGCTTTTTGTTCCCCTCCACATTCTCATGTCTTCAGTTGTGATGAGGGCTCTCGCCGCCCCATTCAACCCAAATCCTCAAAAAGAACAAGCGGTAGCCGAGCGCGTCTGTATGTTTGCATTCACCCAGCTCCCCAGATCCTCCCCGGAGTGTAGTTGTGGATGCGGTGCTTACAGGAGCGATACGCTGCGCCCTTTTCTCAGTCTCATTCTCTTTATCTTTCTCTGACTTTACCGACACGGAGCCTCGGTCCGGGGCGCATCTCTGTGCTGCTGCCCCCCGCGGGAGAAGAGGGTGGAAGCCCGGAGTGTGAAGCGCTCTCCGCCCGCAGAGGAATCTGTGAAGTCCGCTCTGACCAACTCCGTGCGGCTGTTGCTCCTCTGTGAGGGATGTGCGTCGGAATGGCAACACTGGGGCACACACACACACACACACACACACACACACACACACACACAGAGGGGGGCTGGGAGCTCGAGGCGGCGTCAAGGCAGACGCCGTGAACCCCCAGCTTCCTGTAGGCACTTTCAAAACAAAAGCATGTTATTAAAGACAACTGGATAGATAGAAACAGCGATAGATCGATCAAAAGATCGATAGGGAAAGGGAAAGGGAAATTGCTGTGTTACTGCAGCAGGATAAAGAATAAAAATAGTACACTCTACAATAAACAACAAATAAATAGCACAAAATAAATTATTATTATTATTGTTGTTGTTATTGTTATTATTATTATTTTTATTATCAAAGAAGCAGTAAAAGTGGTGATGTGGTGTGTTATTACCAATAAAAATTCATGAATTTGTAGTTTATTTTATATCATGTAGTTAGTTACCATTTTGAAGTCCACAACCTGTGTTCACAAAACTTTATTTATTTATTTATTTATTTATTTAAGCCACTTTTATTCCTCCATGGTCTAGTACTTATTACAGTTCCCTTATATATCACCGGTCACCAGTTCAATACTAAAAGGAGGAACGAACCCTACCTCAGTGGACACAGTACTCCCAGTAAAGCCTGGGTAAGTGGGAGGGGTTGTATCTAATATAAAATGTATGTTAAATTAAATATGCTGATCCGTTTTCTGTTGACATCCTTTTTGTAAATAAGGGAGCAGCTTTTTTTTTTTGTTAAAGATTATTTTTACTCCTGGTATGAACATTAATAAGTGACATCAGCTAAATTAACCACTGCACAGGCTAGATCAGCGTTAGCTCCTGCTTTACTGACGTTTTACCTATGGGGCCTTTTATTTTGAAGTCAAAACATCCACACTTCCGTTTTTCACCTGGACGTTTTCGTGTGGTTTAACGCAGCTGGCGGGTTGGAAGGAGGCAGGAGGTGGGAGGAGATGGAGGAGGAGGAGGAAGCTGCTTTGCCAGCAGCCACTGGCCCAAAGTGTTTGTCCGCGCTGGCAGCAGGTAATACCGGCCCGGACTCCCCGCTCATTGCCGTTAAGTGGCGATCAATTGTGGCATTAAGTGGACTGTGGTCGTACTGGTTGGAGGACGTCAATATGAGCTTTGATAACAATGGATAGAGAGCGCCTCTCGTGGGTTATTGAGCGGTCTTTGAGGCTGATACACTGCAATAATAACCAGAAGTGATTTGAGCTGCAAGAGACAGTTTTACTTGGTCTCATCAGCCCAGTTCATCTTTACTTAATGCATCAATTGATCAATCTCACAATAAAAGTGGGGCTGTGCAGCAGAGTTACTGAGGCCTCTTGGGAAATACTGCTGGGACGTATAATTGTTTCCCTGTGAGGCTTTCAGAAAGACGATACAGTTTACCGCTCATCAAAGTGTCATCTCCAGAGCAAAGTGGTGTCTTGACAAACTGCCTGCCCTCATTAGTTCATGCCATACTTTGACCTTTTGCAGTCTCTGTCTTGCAGTCTCTCCTTTTAGGTCCTTTCCCACCAGACCCACCCGGCCTTTTGTTTCTTGACGGGCTCCAGCAGGGAGAGTGTGTGTGTGTCTGTGTGCTGGCTCGCAGAAGCTCTCAGCTTAGGGACAAGGCTCCCCTTCACGATGCCAATTCATCCGTCTGTGCGCCTCAGCTCCCTCTGCTTCATCCCTCCGCCTCCACCCACCCACCCCTGCTGTACCCCACACAGGAACACACCCACACACACAAAGCATCCCCCCCCAATAAGTCCCTCTGTGCCACACACTTAAGACTCCCCCATCCCAAATCTTCACCCACCACTTCCAATCCGCCCTCAGCTCCCTTAAACTTTCTTTGTCCCTCAGGCTTTGTGTACTAATTAACTACAGTTCAGTTCCCAGCAGGCTCGGGTCAGCTTCCACTACAGAAACCAGTGACGGACAGCCTTTTTTAACCAGTTATATTCAAACTAAGAAAACGACAATGACGATGACAAAGGACACTGTCGCTGCCGGCAGCATCACTGGAGTCATGATGAGAGGAGGATATAAATAATGAAATGTGGCAGTGCAGAATTTAACTGCTGCTGCTTCTCTTTTTAATTTCTCTTCTTGTTCTTGACATCCTTCATCGGCTGCAGATTGCTTGTTGTTTGTTTGTGGTGTGTATGTGTGTGTGTGTTTTCTAAGAGGCTCCCAAGAGACTGAGAGAGTTTTGGACGAACATTTACAAATCTGCTTTTGAATTCAGCTTTGCTACAGTCCTTGAATTCTCCACGGTATCTTAAAGTACACAGCGCGGGGAGGAATTTCAACCCATTAACGGGCAGGAAAAATCCAATATAATCACGGCGCTCATTCTTCCTCTTATTTTGAAATATCCTGACAAGCCCGCATAAGACTGATGGCGATTGCAGAGTGTGCCAAACCCATTTTGCTTTTAATCTGCAGCGGTTCTAGTTGTATGTCTTTGACTTGCAAAAAAAGAAGGCTCGTGAAGTCATGCCAAGTTCATCCGCGTGATACCTTCAGGTGTTGTTTCAGAGCAACCTCTCGCCCTCCCTCCCCGCTCTGACATGATGAACTGGCAGGCAAAGTCTTTAGAGTCGCTGGCTGGATTTGGATTGTGCGTGCTTCACTTGTTGCCGCGACAGGTGGAGTAAAGAATTGCCGCTCTGGAGAGGATTCCTATCCCCCCGCAGATGAGAAATCAGCTCTCAGACTCAGGGGAGAAAATATATATTTTACAGAGCATGGAGTGAAGACATGAAGAGCCGAGGATGGAGGAGGAGGAGGAGGAGGAGGGGATGGAAACGAGCTCTGTGGGACAGCAGTGTTAAGTTGACAAGAAGGGATGACAGAACATCTCCACAAAGCCAGACTGTCTCCTGTGAACTACTCGTGAATTATGGAGTCTGTCCAGCTCGGCTCACTCTGTGTGTGTGTGTGTATAACAAAACAGGCATGTGCACACAGAGCTTCATGTGCACTCAGGGATTTATGTCAGACACATGTAGCTGTTTGTTTTTTTTACTTTGGCTTCCAAATAAAATTTACATGAATGCGGCAAATTCTTGAGATGTCTTGCACGCTTATCTTCCAGCTTTTTTGTGTGTTTTTTTCTTCTATCATGAGAATAAAAAAATGCAAATGATAAAAACGACTCAGATTTATATTCATACTTACGATGCATAATTAATAGCATCAAACAGTGGGGAGCAAATGGTTTATGTAAGTTAACCTCGGGGATCCTTCCAATACATTCTTTTCGATCCATAACAGAACAGATGCTCAAGGAATGCAAACGCGCGAATGCGAGGGAAAAGAAGAACATTACCCAGCAAGGAGCAATTGTTTTCTTCTTCTGCTGCTTCTGCAGGGATGGCTTCTTTTTGATCCCAAAATGAATCTGAATTTAAAGTCTGACTTCAAGACAACTGCTGGAACTTCACTGGTAACACACACACACACAGGCAGAGAAGCTGCACAGAATAAAAGAAGGAGCTCTGAAAGCTGAGTTATGTGTAAGCCACTTTCTCGAAATTTAGAAGTTTTGATGCCAGCATGCTAATGAATCTTCAGATGATGCCGCCCATCCTTCTTCTTGCCAGTCAGCTTTAAATAAATGAAGATGTGAGCTGGTGCATTAAAAAAAAAAAAATCACCAAAATGCAGGAAATGATGTGTCCGGTGCTTAAATTTGCCCCCTGGATCCAAATGCTCAAACCACAACCTACGCCCACGGTATCGCCATCATTAGGCTGTAGCTGAAGGACGCTTTAATCTAGTCTCATACTCTTGATCTGAAGAGTTTGTAGAGATGTAAAGAACTGTAATCAAACATCATTTTTTCCCTCTAGATTCTTTTTCTAATCACTTGATGGAAACTAATGATGAAGATTGTGTGTAATCTTCGGAAGGCCCAGTAAAGTGACCATGTGCAGAGACTGTTTTACAACTAGGAAAGAATAAACCTCAGCTGAGCATTAAAGTGTAGTTAAGCTTGTAGCAAATCATTAAATCTGGCCTGTGTCATAAGAGCGGGCCCAGTTATCACGAGTGGACATTTTAGCCAGTTTGTCCCTGTTGTGCTAATATTGTCATACAAATATAGCTAACAATAATATGCTCGCACTGCATCGGCAGTGTGTTTGGGATTAGCCTTTGTCAGATGGTATTGTATGGTGGAACAAAATCGGACTTTTCTCTGTTTATAATTTCAACAATTTTGACAAGATCTCCAACACCACTGGCTGAAATGGAGCCCCAACCATGAGTGCGGTTCCACCGTGCTATAGACACTCACTGTTGTACCTCTCTTCTGGCTTCCTCCGTACATACTCAAAATGATTTGAATCATATATTTTAAATTTGGATTTATCACTCCATCAAACCTGTTTCCACTGATTTTCACTCCTGTTCTTGTGTAATTTGGCATACATCAGCCTTTTCCCTCTGCTTCCCTTCCTTAAGAACGGCTTGTTGGCAGCCACCTTTCCACCGAGACAATTTCCAAACAGTAGATGGATCAAGTGGGGGAGCAGATCCATCTCTCAGGTTCTGTAACACATCTTTGCTGGAATTTTCCCTGTTTCTTAAGGACTTTCAGAGACCGTTCACCATAGATACTTTTGTAGGGCTTAAACTTCTTCTTTTGTCTTTGGCCTGTACTGTTTCCTCAAAATTTTAAGAACACTGCACATCATGCTGAGATATGCCAAGTTTTAGACTAATACCTGCCTGGAAATCACCCTGTTGGTGTAAAAATAAACGTTTTATTCCTGTCAAACTGTGTTATCTTTGGCATTTTTTGCAGTTTGCTGTTATGTGTAGGCAAAACACTGATCCATCCCTTGAGGTAGATGCCTTTTTATGCTTGAATGAGTCATAGGTCAGTTTTAAGTGGCTTACCAAGTAAGGTACAAATAAGGTAAAAGGACAAGACTTCACATTTACAAGAAAGTGTGGCCCTTATATATGAAGAAAAGCCCGGTAGCTCAAGACTGTTACATACTGTAACTATATATAACTGTAGCTTTCTGAGAGTAAAACCTAAAAGACAAGCATGGTTTTACAGCTGTTAGCATTAGCTTCATCTTAGCTTAATAGAAAGTCACAGCACCCAGCAATAAATAGACTAAAAATAATAATAATAAAATATATATATATATATTAGCATTTGTCCTAAGCTAACTAAAGGTTGTAGTTTTGCATGGTAAGTAATACTAGAAATTGTTTTTTGTTAGTTTTTTTTTTTTTAAACTTAGCTAAGCTAACAGGCTAATGGCTATAGCATCATATTTACTTTACAGGCATGAGAGTGGTCGCCATTTTTCCTCATCCCATTCTTGACAAGAGAGTCTAATGTTATGTCTTTAAACACAATTTCTATTTCATTTCTCAACTGGGCGTCTGCGCGTCCCAGCGGAAACATTAGCAGAACTGTTGCAAAGACGCTGAGTAAACACACAAATGTCACTTTTTTTTCTTCCCAGGACCGAAAAACCTGTAGATAATCTATTTTCTTCAAGGCTGCTGATGTGAGAAAAAACAGAAAATAATCTGTCAACAAACGTTGGGAGACGACACTGACAGATAATGAGGGGGAAAACAATCAGGAAAAGACGTCGCCCGAAGAGATCGCACATAATTCTGCATATATTTGAATATCTGTCATTGTCTGTCTGAGCTTGTTTGCTAACAAGACCAAAATAAAGAGCTCAGAGGCCTCAAGAGCACCGCTGAAACAAGACATGAAACAGAGCAGGAGGGGCATTTTGCTTCATTGATTGGAGAAGTAATGATACATGATTATGTTCAGACAGAGATCTGGCTGTTAGCTGGCGCTTAAGGGCACGAGCACTGCTGGGCTTTTCACAAACTGCTGTCAGCGTGTGGTTGTGTGCACCGCTGATTGATTATGAATCGGTGTTCTGTTTGGGGAGCTTGACGTGTTTGTCTCACCAAAACAGCTCCTGAATCAACTCTCGGAGCTGTCACTGCTCCGGGTTAGGGCACGGGGCTCTGCCAAACGCCCGCCGCACTCCCTCCGTCTCCCGAACTTCCCGAGATAATGAGTGGAAATCTGTCAGTTATTTTATAGGATGCTCAAAATGACTACAACTTCAGCGGGAGATTTCAGGATCGCAGGTAATCTAAGCCGCCGAAATTGTGAAATAATGAGCGCTCACGCGGCGAGTGAGGCAATACACAGCAAAAACTAATTAAGAACAATTTCATTTTAGTGGGCACAGACAGTTTTTCAGCAGAAGTCTTTTTCCTTCAGAATTATTCACAGGAGGCGTTATTGATGATTCGCCACATTCGGCAATTTTCCCACCATTCTCCTCCTCCATTATTCATCCACCTCTACTTTTTAATCTCCTGTGAGCTGACTCAGAACTCCACTTCCATTTGCAGACTGTTCCTCCTCTATGCTCATGTCTGTAGCATTGATTAAATGGACCCCAGTGGGCTGGGGGATTACATTGGGGTCTATTTGAAATGGCATTTCCACAGTGTTTTTCCATTACTGAGCATACTATTGGAATTTAGATAAACTGGGTCTTGGTAGGCTATGTTGATTTCTGAGTTTATTCGTCTGGTTCACATGGGGTCCATTTGCTGCAATTTAACAATTACTGGCTTTGGCGTGCTTGCTAATTTTCTGTGTTCACATCCCTCAGCAGCCTAGAGCGCAGCCAACCGGGCTCCCACAGGAAGGCAGAGGAGAGGACGGGGGGAATAGCGGAGGCAGAAAATGAATACAGACAATTGTTTTTCATCAGCTGAGATGGAGCAGGGACACGATCAAACAGGACTGAGACAAATTAGATAACAGAGGAAGGAGACTGAAAGACAGCCGTGCCTGCTGTTCCCATCACTGCTCTGTCTTGTGAACGTATTTGTGGTTTTAACCATGAGCTGGCTCCTAATGGTGTTTTTTTTTGTATTTTGCCCCCTCTGCCCTCCCCATAGCTTCAGCTGGAGAAGCAGGTTTCACTATTTGCAGCCACATCTGTTTAGAGTGGCGGTTCCCCGCGTGAGTTCGTGGCCTTTAAATCTCCATTTTTGTGTTTACTCACTAAATGCAAATGCGTTAAGGAGAGCCCTTTCATCGCGGAATTAACTTTCCGGTCATACTACAACCCTGAGTCGACAGAAGTTAAGAAATGTGACATTCTGAGGCTTTTTCTCCATCTATTATTAACACCGGTGTTCTGGATCTAGGAAACCTCGGGGCGTTTGGCCTCTTTGTCATATATGATTTTCCCTGACAAGTGTCCAGGTAAGCGCTGTCTGCCACACTCTCCTGCAAGCTCCTCCGCCCCCATAGGTGGAGTAATTGGTGTCAGACAGTTTTGCTTCTTACACTTCTCATTTGGAGGAAGAAAAAAAAAAGAAAACCTGCCTGATGCGCTGCTGTGTTCCAGCTTGGCTTGGCAGTCATTCCAGCTAAAGGGCCACACTTTAACAGAGCATTTCATCACCCGGCGCGGACTGCAAACTGATTTCAGTCAGGCGGCAGCATCCTCCTCTTCAGGTTCTGCTCAAGCATGAAAATCACCTACGAGCTGAGCAGCTTGCTGCTGCAGGAAACCAGTGCAAAACCTCCAGTGCTCTTTGCTATAAACTCTGGACACCTGACGAACAGGTCGACTCCCAAAATGCTCCAGAAATTTCCAGTATCATCAGTCCCATGGGTTTGTTTTGGTCACTGTGAGAGCACTGATGAATTTGTCCGGTAAAATAAATAAAATATCACAACGACTGATATTCAAAATCCTTGACAGACAATATGAAAGGTGTTGCTCATACCAATTAACGTACGGAGAAGGCTCAACTCAATCATTATTACTGTGCGTTTCTAAATCATCCATTTTTACTGCACCGTTTAGCTGTATTTAGGGAAGCTGCTCATTACCTGCTGGCCGCACATCCAGACATAGATGCTAGCTGGTGAGCAGCGGAGTATTTAGCAGGTAATGAGTCTGATATTTCCCTTAGGAGTTGGGCGAGATCAAGAACACAGCAGAAAGCTAAATATTGCACACAAACAAGATTTCAAATGAACTGGAGAAGCATCTTGTGATGGGACCACAGCACCTGCAGTGCCGGAGATTTCTCAGTCTCCAGTGTTATGTGATTGTGGGCCACATAGTAAAAGATAAATGATACCTCATATTGGAAGTTAAAAAGGAGACTATCCAAATTAAAAAGAATGCAGCAGTGGGCCCCTTAATGGGGTGCTGGGTTGAGTGAGTAACTAAACCCAGCACCCAATGGGCACCCAAGCCCATTTACTGTGGTTTCCTCTTGTTCTGCCTCAATAAAGGCTAAAAAGCTCTTAATAAGAAGTAAATAGCCTCCTTAGCTTGGTTTTTCCTGGCACCCTTACTCAGTACTAATGGATCAAGCCATGCCCATCCTCCAACCTGACCTTCACTTTGATCTTACCTAAGCACCTGCACACTTTTATTATCGGCACAGGTCTACAAACAGCAGGGAGCAGTGAACCTGAAAGTGTAACTGCCTCCTCATCTTCTGTGACTGTGTGTAAACTCACGCTGAAAACCGTCTCCTGATGAACGATCTCACAGTAACACAGCGAGAACCGTTCAACAGCAGGATGTGTTTTGTTTACTTGAGACTTTTTCCAGGACTGTGCTCAGTATTTAAATCACAGGGCAGTCAGCTCAGTCGCCTCCGTGTTACCTGAAGAAACAGCAACCGAAAGCGACTTAACAAGCATTTAGTTACACACACACACTGAAGTGCAGAATATTTCATATATATAAGAACAAAAAGTAAATAAAATAAAAGTACTGATTAGATGTAACACATTAATGAAGCATTGCTGGTTAACCTTGTAGGTGCAGTATTCTGTCTTTCTACATTTGCAAAAACTGTGTCGGTCACATTTATGTTTGAGGAATTTTCTCTTTTTTACGTTAGAACATGGAGACGTCTCACAGAGTCTGCAGCTAACTGAGCATTTTAGGTTCTTTTAGTGACTGGTTTTGGTTTTCTGGCATGTTTTCCTGCATGTTTCAGTGTCCTGATGCAAACTACTGCATGATGACGTTCCAGCTCCAAGACAGACACAGTTGGCAACTAGCTCAGGAAAAAGCCAGCTGACACCAGGAGTCGGTTGCAGAACCAAAACAGAGACAAAAGGTGACTGAATATAGCTTTACATTGCAGGGATGACTGCAGGGATTTACTGTAACTGCAGGAGTGTGAAAAGCAGCTGTTTGCTAACACGTTGCTGCTAAAAGCCTACCACTTAAAAAAATCTATTTTTTCCTGTTTTTGAAAATTAAATTGAAACATATCCCTCTGAGATTGACTAAACAGGAAGCATAGAAGACTATAATTGATGCTCAAGTAGCATTAAATTGTAGAGGATACGTCTTTACAGCACTGTTTTTATTCATTTCCTGATCTAATACCAGATGTTGTTCATGTCTTTCATCATTTCAGACCGTAAAACTAAACTTTTTGTTGACTGAATAGTCTTTTTCCGCCTTTTCCCTTAAACTTCTACATAGTTTGTTCCCACATAATACTCCAACTTCCTCTTCTAACGGTTGAAGCTGTCCATCAGACACTGCTATCCCCTGTAGACCCACATAGCATGACCTCATGAGCCTCAGCTCGGAGCAAAAAAAAGCAAAAAAAAAAGCAGAAAAGTCAATTTTGGGTCGAAGGCTCTGAGAAACCTTTTCATAATGAGGTCAGGGTGATGCTGCGTGCCCTGTGAGTGTGTGAGTGTGTGAGTCAAACCGAGCGCCCGGAGTCAAGTTTAGCTCGTGTTTGAGCCATATAGCTGAGACCCTCGGGGGGCTGCATGCTGCTCCAACTGTCAGGCAGTAACAGTGAAAAAACTCCCCCCACAAAAAACAGCCTTACTTAAAGGTAGTGGTGATGACGATGAGCACTTGTGACCGTCTCCTCCCTTCAACCCCTCCACTCCTTCTCACCCGTGCCTGGTGGTGTCACGGAGCGAGGGGGAGGGAGGAAAACCTCACTGTTACACAGACTGAGGTTTGAATACATGAAAAATATTACATCATGATGCAACCTGCTGTATGCTTCAGTAGGTATCTGCCTTATGCGTTCAGGGTGGGACCATTCACACAGAACGTGAGTGCCTCCTAGTGCCCGAGAGTTGAAGTGCAATTACAGAAAAAAACCCCCCTTTTATTCTGAGCAGGTCTTTCAGAGCTAAGCCTTTTCACAGTGGAAAAATTGCCATGAAATAACAACTTTGGATACTAAGCCCCACTTGATTTTTTTGAGTATTGTCACACTGTGACTTTCCAAGGTTCCAGTTTAGTTTGTTTTTTCATCAGCAATCACAGAGATACGATTTTACACATGCAACGAACATAAACGATCAGCAGCACAGGCCTGCAGCTATTATAAAGGATCCTGAATTTATTGGGTTTTCTGTTCTGCTTTGGAAATGGAGACATTTATACCAACAGAAAGAGGCGTGAGCTTTCTACAAGTGCACAAACACGGCACTGGGCTGGCATTTTACATGATGAAGATATGAATCGCATAAAATAAGCAGAATTTTCCACTAGAATGACGTGAAAGCAGAGGATGTATAGAGTCACGATAAAAAAATAAAAGTTGAACTTAACCTCAAGGGAAACAGTGCAGTGGGGTCGAGGTGCTGACCGGGACCTGCAGGATTGTTGTATTATGTCTTGGCCAGGGATTATAGATGTCACTCTTCACCATGTTTCCCGTCCTTTCTCTACATTTCTGCTGTCCAGCAAAGAAAGCAGTGCTGCCAGAGTACTTACTGACTAACAGCATTTTTTCTAAACATCTCCACAAAATTATTTATACAATGCAATAATGGAATTGGAGGCCACCTGTGCAGATGCTTCGATTTTGCATTTGTTCCACATTTACTGCAAAATCTTTTAATTGCAAAGGACGAGTTTCAGAGAAATGTTGGCGATAGATCAACATGCAGAAAAAGAGGCGACACTTGTATTTGTTTAATGAGGAAGAAAGCATCCTTTGTTTCAAGATCCTTCACAATAATAGCGTGTCAGTTCTGGAAAATACTTCATGAAGATATACAGATTCAGTGACTCTCAGTATTCCTTTGCATGTAATCACAAAACTTTGATATCCAGTGGCTATACGCTTGCCTTTCCCCTGCTTTTTCTTTCTTTCTGATGTTGTAAGATCTAATTAAACACCAGACCAGGTGACACCAGTTGAAAATGATCCATTTGGCTAAATCTGGCACATTTAGACTAATGTAATTATCCCTAAAAATGACACAAATCAAACACTAAATATCAGCTTAATTTGAGTGTCTGGAAAATGTGCATGAATTTATGGAGATATTAGTATTTGTTTGCCTCCTTATTTGCTTTAATGACAGCTCCACTCGAGCTGCAGGGACTCTGCAAGTTTATTCAACCCTCATTACCCACATTATCTCATTGGACAATGTTTCAAAGAGTCTGCTCGTCTCCCTCTTCCTTAAAGTGCCCCCAGAAATGTTCAGTCAGGCTGAGGTCGCGTGACTCTGGAGGAAAATCTCAGGCAGTCTCCACTCCTGGGTCCTCTTTGGTCCTCGAGTAGTTCTTGCAAATATTTACTTTACTCATTATCCTGCTCCAGTATTAATCTCTCTATAAAGACTCAAACCAGAGGGTGGAGGCTGTCTCTGAAAGATGGAGTAGCCAACCCCACCCCAGGAAACACATTTCACTGTGGTTCTGATACATACTCAAAAAGCTCCAGCGTTAAATGAAGCTTTAGAAACCTTCACTCTCGCCATGATTTGACTATGTGAAAGCCCCTCACCCCAATCCCACATATTTGAATTAGTTTGACTGTTTTTCATTGCTGTTTGTTTCTCTCTGTCTGGAAGCGCAGCCATATTTATAAGAAGTCCTAAATGGAATCTGCATGTTCTCCTCCTGCTTGCAAGGATCTTCTCCCACCTGTGGTGACACTCTTGCAAACATATTTCTCAAGAGTTTCACTTTACTTTAATAAATAAAGCTTCAAAAACAAGCCGTAAAGTTATATGATGGCTGGATTTGAAGACTGCTGAACCCTGATCTGAGAAGTTTGCGGAAGAATGACGAGCTTATTCTAAAAACAGGATTTTGACAATATGATGAAGCAAAGTGTAGATTAACCCTGTAGTTACCCGAGCTGTAGCATTTTACCATATTAGCCAGAGTTCTGTCTTATCCAATTTTCTCCTGTTGGCAACGGGAAATGCGTTTGGCCGTTCCCCACACTGTGATTATTTGTAATGATGTCAGCACGTAGTTTATCATGCTGGTGTTTATCCCGAGCTTTTATGATGCTGCTCTAGCACAGATGGGAGCGGGCAGGCCCACACCAGCAAGATAAACGGCCCGGTCGTCTCTCTCTCTCATAAGTGATCCTGGACAGACCTTTGAAGAATTCCTTTACAGTCCTTAGAGTGTTTGACAATGCTGCCAGTGATATCGCTGGCACCATTGCTATGTACTATAAACTGTATATAAACTGCAGTTGAGCCTAAAAAAAGCCTACACCCAAGTTTGGGGAGGCAATAGTGCTGCAGCTGTCCTTCCCATTAAGTCAGCAGCAATGACAGAAAGTCTAACAACCTCTGCAGAAGAGGGGATAAACATAATTATGGATTACACCGTTCTGAGCTGTTGACGCAGACAGATATCTGAACCGCACCACCAGTCTTGCCCCACCGAGTCATTTATCTCCAGCATTTATCCTGAGCGATGCCGGGGTTACGTGAGGTCAGCCTGGAATCGGCCTGTTCACTGTCACGCTGTGTTTTCTTCCTCCGACGCGTTCTTCGCTGGTTTCTCTCAGCTTAATGAGCCAGCAGCGAATTTATTTAACTGTCAGACGAGCAGCCCCATCAGCTTGAAAGCGGACGCATTATTTATAATATGCCTGTTATTGTTGTTGTTGGGCTGACGTGCAGCATTCGCGTTGTTGCTGTTTTTCAGAGCGCCGGACAACACTGTTGTTTTCTGCCTCACGATTGGCGGGCGGCCTTATTTATGAAACACTTACACAACTACAAAGTGCTTCTCGTCATGTAAGCAGATGTGAGCTGTTCTTCGAGAGAAGTGAAAAAGAAAACCAGTAAAACCAGTACCCAGAGATTCTCATGAAGAGGAAAGCTTTCCTTCCTTCCCTGGAACTTCCTTCCTAGTCTTATGTACCAGTCTATAAATAATGCTTTTGGGTCAACCGGGTAATGTTTGCTATGAAACATGTAGCGTTGAGTGATTGTGCAGAATTCCCAATCTGAGTTCATGCAAGATGTTCACTTTACCCCCTCGCAGGGAGTGTTGGCCTGTTAAAAACAGCCGAGCGATATCGTCTGTAGCTCTGGAGAAGCTTTCCAAAGTTTGAAAAAATAGAGCCATAATAATGCGCTCGTGGTGCCGTTTCACTCGAGCGTTTGACATTTTAATAGAAAGCCTGCATTTAATACTGGATGCGTTTGAAACAAGTTCAGGAGGCAAGGGACTCTAATTAAAGATGCTATCAACGTGCATTAGGGGGAAATGTATGATGTTACACCACACTAATTCTGACTAATTCTCTCTCCCGTGAATCCTCCAGCTTTATTGAATCAGCTGTAATAACTCACTGTAGGTGAGGCGCAATGAATTGTGGTTGTTGCTTATGACTCGCTGTTGCACGTTGTTGTTATTGGTTAGAAAAATCCTCTACCGCTGCCCTGAGCCCCCCACGCACTGTACGTCCAACCTCTGACTAACAGGGACTTTAGTGATCTCTGAAATCATAAACTGCTGCACATCATAATTACTCAAACCAATAAACCATTTTTCAGCTTCTTCTGATGATGCATTTACAAACCTTTATGCATCCCTCAGCTCTCAGATATTAACTTGCTTTTAATGGGCTTTTTTTTTAGCTTAACACAACAACACAGATGAGAACACAATTGTTCGGCCTCCTGATGCTTATATTCAGGCTCCAGTACTTTATCACAGTTTTCAACAAGTTTTCACACACGTCTCCTGACTTCATTCTTCTTGGAATATCTCTTCTTTGAGTCTTCTCCAAATATGTTGGACTTTAGCTTGAGCTTTGTGCAAGCCTGTCAGTATTGCTCACTTTGGTCTTGTGGAGGTGGTTCTTCACCAGGAGGGACGTATGTTTCGTGTCATTGTCGTTTTGGAAGACAAAGCAAAGACCCAGACCAAGTTTATCATTTAGTATGGCTTGAGGTTTTCTTTCACACATCTTCCCTTCTTCTTTATTCCCTCCACCTTGACGAAAATCCCACATCCAGACACACTGAAGAATCCCCACGGCATAAAACTCCCACCTCCGTGTTTCACTGTGGGTTGTACGCCTCTCCGTTCTTTACTCAAACGTAAGCAGCATCTCTGTAGCCAAAAAGCTCCGGTCTTATCTCATCTGTTCAAAGCACATGAGTATGCATACTCATTCTCCAGGTTGTGCAACTTTGAGCCAGACTGAAGCATACTTCAATCTGGCTTGAAGGTGCCTCTTCTCCAGAAGTGGGTCCTAGTAATTGTCTTTTCTTGGTTCGTCTTGGCTAAGTCATGCACTTGTGTCTTGGCAGTTGTTCTGGGGTCTTCAGACACATCTCTCACCAGTTTTCTTTACAGAGGCGTTTCAATCTTTCACTTCCTACCTCTGCCAGGCTCGTTCTGTACTGTTTGGCTCTCTGAATTTCTTGATGGTACTTCTCACTCCAGTTCTTGACACTTGGAAACGCAGTGATAACTTTGAATATCCATTTCCTGCTTTATGAACATTGACAATTCTTTTTCTCAACTTTAAACTGATTTCTTTTGCATTTGTCGTGATGTTTTCTCAACTGAAGCTCAAATCCTCACCAAAGGTTTTATCCTGTGTGTAAATTAGAAGATAAACCGCAGTTTTAAATTGACTTTGCAAGCATTACAAAGCAAAAGCACAGCACTGGTTTGTGCTATGGCTCAATAAAAAGGATGGTTTTTCAGGGGGCTAATAATACTGACCCTGGTCATTTTGAAAGTTTAAAAATCTCTTCTTCTGTTAAAAAACTCTTTTTCAAAAATGTAGACAAAAACTCTGAATTTCCTTCTCATCTTTACCTTCAACGTGTAAATGAATTGTTTAATGGTGATCGTGAATTCACATAGCAACAAAGAAAAGCATAAAATCCTAAAACTAAAAAGTAGGAACCAGACCCCTGTGCGTCTTATCGGGTCTTACAAGAAAAAAAAGACATGATTAAGCCCTTTGCTATCAGTACACTGGCATTCACAATCAGTTGTGTATGAACAACCATTTAAATCAGTGCAAAACAGCCCAAAGCCCTGAGAATAGTCACAAACCTGTTTTTTGTGTGCACACTATTCTCCGTGGTCTGCTCAGCAGCTGCGCCTCTGAGGAGCCACTTCTCTCTGTGTGAAACAGGGCACGCTCCAGCCGCCTCTCCAACCGTGTCTCCATCAGTGGACGCTGCGATGAAGGTGTGCTGCTGGGACTGTGCAAACTCACAGCTGGGATTTAAGAGACAGAGAGCATTGCCGCTGTTTTCTTTAATGCATCGGCTCATTGAACAGTCCACACACACGTACTTAAACACGCACACAGTTGCAGATGCACGGCAAAGATGCAATTAGAGAACACCCAGAGTGCTCTTAACTGTCGAATTTGTTTAAAAGGAGCTGCATTTACTGTGCTATATAGCTAAATATGGAAAAGGACATTTTTTAACAAGAAAATGAACCCTTTGACTTGATGTGCGTTTCCAAGGTAGCAATTTCAGTGCAACTGCAGCTCTGTCATAACTGCATTAAAATGAACGTGCACAAGAAGAGCTCACTTAGTTTATTTTTTTGTACAGAGTTCACAGTTGTTATGACTCCAATTCAGGTTAAACCACCATGTCAGTTGCGAGGCTCTACACTGTTTCGCTTTGTTTCTCTTTCCTCTCTCCACTGGCACAGCCTTGGAAAAGCTGCATAAGGTTGAAATAAATGCTCTTGACAAAAATCCTCTTGATATCCATTTAAATTCGGTGCTGCGAACAAAACTGCGGTGACACGGAGGAAATGTCACACTGCGCGCTGCCATCAGCCACCGTGGGCTCCTCCACGACCCTGTCACCTCACATACGAGGGTTTGCCTTGACGTTCCTCGCAGTAGCAACTGCACCGTGTACACCGTTATGTACGACACTTCACGCTGCTGTTGTACAGCAGAGGTACGCAAACGGCGGCAGAATCACAAATCGGGTTTGTTCCAGCACGTTTGCTGTTCTTCAGGTACACGGTGCAGGTTCCTGTCAGCGTGACAGCTGGGGAAACTACATGGCAGAATGTAATGAGAGCAGGAAAACCTACTACAGGCTGTGAGGGTTTTCTGTTGTTCTTGTTTTTTTGAAGCAACACTGCCTGTGATGTCGATTAGAACTTAAGGCTGGACCTGAGATGCAGAAGGTAGAGAGAGAAAATGAGAAAAGTGTCATATATCCAGTTCTCTGCCTCTCCTGAATAAACCCCCACGAGGTAATCCCTTCTGCTCAGCTTTACCAAATATAAGAAGGGTGCAGTGAGACTGAAGATACAGCCTTCTGTGAGTTCAGCTAAGGTATAAACATTGATTTATTTTACATGGCTGCTTCATTAAAATGAATACGTGGCATACACGTACTGCACAAAGGTTCAGTGAGCAGTGGGGACTGATACAAGGACACGATACAATATTATTTCATACAATGATGATGTGATACAATGCAATGGGATCTGATGGTGCTGTGGCAATGCCTCGTGATACAATATTACATTTTACAATGAGTGCGTACTCAGCTACATCATATCAATAAAAAATTGAGTTGAAGATTGCAACTTAACATTGGGCAGCATGATCCAGTATAATCCATGCATTCAGAAGCCTTCAGCTTGGCTGTATTTTTGGTTTGGATGTTTCTCATTTTGCTCTTGCTCCATAGATTCTCTGTGGAGTTCACATCAGGTGAGTTGGCTGACCAATTAAGCACAGTAATAACATGGGTCAGTAAACCATATGGTTGCCATCTTGGCACTGTGGGACCTCTAAAGTCCTGCTGGAAAAGGAAATCTGCATCTCCATGAAGCCTGTGAGCAGATGGAAGTATCAAGTGCTCTAAAATCTGGTCTGTTGCTGTGTCGACTGGACTTTTTTGCCACCAGCCTCAGTCCACTCTTTGTGAAGCTCTCCCGAGTTCTTGTTTCAACTTTTGTTGACAGTCTTCTCAAAACTGCAGTCGTCCCTGTTGCTTGTGCACCTTTCCTACACCGTTTTTCGCTTACAGTCAAATTTCCATTAATGTGCTTCGACACTTCCCATCCTTGTCAAGAGTTTTGATGATCATCATCTGGACAAACTGTCAAGTCATCAGTCTTATGATTGTGATTGCAGGTACTGAACTAGATGAAGAGATAGATTTGTATCGCTTGAAGTGTAATTTACTTAAACTCAAAATTAAATCTCCTAATGATGCATTGTAATGCATTCCTGATTTTAATGAGCTATAATCATCCAAATTAAAACAAAAAAGACTTTTAGCTGCACTAATACACGATCCATACAACAGGGTTATAATGTTTAACAAGTTGATATAAGAAGGTACAAATACATTTTTAAAAACCCTGAAGCATGATTTTAGTTTAGTCTACATTTTCTTGCAGAGGGTAAAAGTTCACACTCATAATAGGGAATATGGGATGGATCAGCCAGGATGTTCTCTGCTCCCCTGAGCCCAGACTGCTGGTATATAATGTAGATCTAAAGGATTGGTATTCCGGCTTCTCTATGACCTTGACGGTGGTCTGGACGTGATGGGCAAGACTAGATTTTAACTGCGCTGAGAGGTTATGATACCAGGCATGTTTCACATACCTGATTAGGCTCTCCCACTCTGACACATGCAAGCATTTCTGTTCAATCACATACACTGTGAGGATCCTCAAGAAAAGTTAGACCTCTACTTTAGCCCGAGGCACATACTGCCAGCATGGGCTTCCAAGGCAAACATGGCATCACTATGGGCACTAACACACTTGCTGCTCTTTTTTTCACATTCACAATGAGGTGGTTATCGTTACAACAGTTTATAATAGAAGGGGGATGTAGAACTGGCCGTGCTATCACATGAGGGATAGTAGTGTCATCAGAGAATTTAAAAATATTTATTCAGGTATCTTCACATGCTAATTTCTATAAACCACTAGAGCTGAAACTGTGATGCGCTAGGACAGTGTATATAAGATCTGCTATCAGAAGAGGTAGAGTTTAAAAATAAAAAAGACTGAAAATGATTGTGTTTAATCAAAAGCAGCAGGTAAGGCTGAACCAAAATCAACAGAAAGCAGGCCCATATAGAGTTTGTGTCTTCCACCAGCTTAAGACTCAGATGGCTAATGTTGTTAACAGCCTCATCAGTGCCTTCCTGTGTCTGCAAGCACATTGGAAATCCTCTAACAATAGAATTATAACAGCTTTAAATACAAAAAACATGTATTTTTCCAAGCATTTTCCTACAACCGTCACTTTCTGGGAACTTGTGTAATTAAATATTATTTATTTATTCGTTTACTTTTCAGAGGCCCCTGCCTGTTGGAAAATATTGTAGCACTGGAGTCAACTCATTAGCAAAGCTGAGTTGATTTGAACTTAGCCAATCTGATCTTAGCTGATGTACCAAAGATTATTCCTTAAATATACTGCTGAGCATTTAACATTGACAATGATAAGATGCACCCATAACACAGCTAGCACATTCACTTTACCCGCAAAAGGTCCAAAAGGGGACAAAAACCCAGCCTGACAGGGTCACAAGCTAACGTACTTCCATGCTAGTCCCAAGACTGGATAAATGGAAGAGTTGTGTTAGGAAAGGCATGTGGTGTAAAAACATGTGACAAAACAAATATGCAGGTCCCTCTGCTGTGGCCACCTCTTGGGAAATAAGGCAGCAGTCAAAAGTAGCTCAGCATTAACACTAAAGAGCACACAGCTAACGCCTGAAGCCTCTTAGCGATGTTAGCGAGACGGTCAATTTGTTTCATCGTCTTGTTTTTTTAACCATCTTCCCACTTCTCACCTTTGGCAGTGTAAACGATGACGTAGCCACCATGATGGCACCCATTGGCTTGTAAGGTTCCTCTGGGTATTTTTACCGTCAGCACCTTGGCAACATAAGAGGTCCACTCTCAGCAGACGGCGTTGGGCTGTTTAGCTACGCTACATTAGCACTCTGCTTCAGGCCGATAGTAAACATAAAGTGAGAGTAGTTAGACAGCTGGTGAATTTATGTGAGAGATGTAAGGGAGTTTATCTCATTTTATTCTACTCTTCCCTGCCTGTCTTTTTAAACTTTGAATCTCCATAATATAATAATAATGATTTTAAAAAACCCAGAAAGCTATAAATGTTTTTAATTTTGTGTTTACCGCAGCTGCGTCTGTCACTGCCTACACTCTGCTTAAATAGTCCTTATAATGCTTTACTTCTGTGTCTCTTCTATGCTTGTGTTTTTCTCTTGTAAGAAAGACAACAATTCACCTTTTGCACCTTTTTGCAGCTGTCTGTGGGCGGTGGTGCCGCAACACGAGCTAATTGAGCGCCGCACGCTTTTCTCAGTGCTGAAACATTTGAACTCGACCTGCTCCCTGTCTAATTTTGAGTTCTTCTTAACATTCATACCTGACAAAATGCTTGGATAAGTAAGTTTCTGTTTATGCATATACGGGATATGAAAGGTAAGCAAACTGTTTCACTTCTGCACCCTAGCAAAAGATTGGAGTGTTTACAGTTTTGTGTTTACACCTCTACTCCACTTAATTTCAAAGGCAAGTCTTGTTGGCAACTTTTTAATCCTTTATTTATATGACTGTACTAGTTTGTTCACAAGATGTATTCAGAGTTTATAGAGCTTAAGATTGCAGGTCATAGAGAATTAAAGCTGAGGTGCTTCATTGATTGATTACACATCATTTCAAAATTCTCTCTCTCTTTTTTTGTATTTATGACTTTTATCCTTAATTCCAGTTTTTGGATGTGCAATTTGGGGATTTGGGTTGCTTGTTAGACAAAGTATCACTGCAATGGTTTCACTTTGTTATCTAAGACCATTTTCTGAATTTTTACAATCCAAGCAATCAGTTAATTGAGAATAGATTAGTCTGTAATGAAAATTATCATTAGCTGCAGCGTGATCTGCAACAGATGGGCTCTATTATCATCAGTAACAAAAACAAAATGCTGGTTTTATTTTAAAGTGTGAGTTAAAAAAATGATATGAGTACTTTTAATTTTTATATTTAGACTTTTAATGTATTTTTAATGTTTTTTCAGTGCATCTTTTGTACTTTTGCCCATGTAAATATCTGAAAACGTTACCTTACAGTTATACATTTTCAAATGGCTTCAAAAAACAGCACTTCAACGTATAGAGGTGCAGTAAAGATCATTTCAGAAGTGTATCCATGCAAACCAATCTGATTATCGATCGATATAACCAACCTGTCCCTATCAGAAGGAACTTTTGATCCAAAGGAGCGTGATCGGGTCCGAATGTCCTGTTTGGCATGTTTACATGAAGCATTTTCAGTCCTGTCTGACTTTTAATCTGGTTACTTGCTCTAAAATGACACTTAGACTGATCAACATTTTCAAAATGGACAAAGTGGAGTCATATAGAATAAATGATGTCTGAGGCAGTAAACTCATTAGAAAGGGGTTGGCTGAAGGCCATTGTCCCATAAGTAATTCCTATTGGAATGAAAGTGTTTGCATCCCTGGGCCTTTAAAAAAAAATGTAAATTTAAGGCACTTCTTAGCTTTACTTTTCAGACCCAAAAGTTACATCTGCCTTTTAAACTGTCTATAGTCCTCATGAGGAACTACCCACATGTAGTCTTGAGATCAAAATAAAAGCACTATTTAGGTATTCACAGAGCAACGGAGGCTAGTAATACTGATCTCTGAATATCAAAAACAAAGAAAAATCACTCCTCCTTGGACTGTCCAGAAAAACAGGGACAAGCTGAAAGACCAAATCTGTATGCACCGACAGGGACTATATAACAGAAAAATAGGATTTTCAGTTTCGGTGGAACCATCCTTTACCACATCAGCTTTCATTATGACTTTCACTCTTGTGGTCACAGTTTAGTCCACTCTCATTTAAAACATTTTGTTGCCGGCCCCCTGTCACAGGATCCAAATTAACACTTTGCTAAAAGGAGGCACCAACAGGGACATATCAGTTCCCTGCTGTGAAAGTGTTGGACTCCAGTATCAGGATTAAAAGCAATGATTGAATTAGTCACCATCGCAGAGGGAGGCAGGGTTACAAGGAGGAGTGGAGGGGGGGGCAAGCCACAGTCATAGGATCGTGTGCAACTGGCAAAATTTTCTGCTCTCTGACAGAAGCGTCGCTGATGATTTATCACTCAGAAATCTCTGTCTCCGTCCTCGCTAGTCTGTAAATGTATTGTGTAGGATGTTTCTCAGTGAGCTGCTGCATTAGCTAGACAATCCTCACGTACGGAATAGTTTCTCTTCTCTGCACAAATGCAAAAATAGTCTTAAATCCTGGATTTCTGGCTAATGAGGCTTTTGGTTTGCAGTAATAAAAGCACTCATCTCAGCCTTTAGAACTGGAGCACTTCACTTCCCGATACACTTGATGACTCACATATCCTCAGCCTAATGCAGGAAGACAAAACACTAAAAAAAACACAAGCCACTTAAAATCAAGGACCCACGTTAAAATACATCTACCCTGTTTTTCATACTAGACTAGCAACGAGTGATGAAATAAGGTGTAACGAGACTGTGCTGATTAAGCAGTGCTCGGACTAAGCTCGAGGTCTGATGTTAAAAACGTGCCGTACTTCATGTTAATAGTACATTACAGACCACTGTACTTATCACTGGTCTAGCAGAAAGAGATGCGGGGTTGGTGATTTTATCCCTCGTTACGACTTGCTAATTGCTTAGTTCAGAGAGGACACGTTCACGCTGAAAGCAGCACGGCAAGAAAAAATTCACAGCTCTCATTTCCTGGAACAGAGCCAGTGAGAGGGGGGTACCACAAAAGTGGGTGGTTGAGGCTGCTGCAATACAATGCAATATCATCCAACAAGTTCTTTGTACTACTACTGTTTATCTTGCGATTAACTGTACATGACGAAAGAAGCGGAGTGGTTCGCCTTTAAAGGTTTTTCTTCTGTAATTGATTATGTAACTGGTTGCTTACAAGACCGCTGTGTTGCTATATAACAACAGTGTTTTTCGTCTGAATCTCTAAGGAGAAAACGTCTCACTGGCAATTTGCTTAGGGTTCCTCATTGTCGTTTCATTCCTGTCTTAATTAGGAGGTCATATATATCAGAGCTTTGTTTTTGTGTATACATTTTAAGGCAAAGCTAACAGCAGAGATAATAGAAGAAACTTCAAGGAAAAATCTCATAACAGTAAAACCTCACTTGTCATCCACGATTTTCTTACCTGCTGACAATCAAGCTTTTACTTCTTGGTTAAGATCATCGTGCACTCAGCGTGTGCATCACTCTTGGTTGGGCTGTTGTGTTGCCTTAGAAACATTCAAAGCTGCATTGGTGCAAATGGTGATAGTGGAGTCGAGCAGTGTTTGCACTTTACCATTGCATTCTTGCCTTTCTGTACAACAATCCAGGAGAAAGTAAGGTGTTATACTACTCGTTACATTACTTTTGCATTTCTCTGTAAACTGACGTGAAACACACGGTCTCATAATTACCATTCACCCTATCCTAATGAGGACACGTATGATCTTTGTCTTAGTATTTAGGTATGAACACAAAGCCGACAACACAAAGCAAAGATGAAAACCAGCACAAAGAGACTATAACGTTGCTGTCACAGTGATTCTACTTTAGAAATATGAACAGGTAGAAACAGAGGATGCAGTCTGACTGCTCATCCATTTGTTACCTGTTGAAATTCAGGTTCTGGCTGTTTGGCTGGGGTCTGCATTCAATCAGCTTTATCATCACTCTGGGCTCTTCGCCTGCTTAGCATTAGCATGCTGTCTGTGCAGATGCTTGCAAAGAGCAAGACGTTGTTGTAGTTGTAGGCGTTTCTGTCATTTCTTTCCTATCTCCTGCTTACTTGGCTGATTGTTATGCAAGCATGAAAAGATTGGATTAATTTCTTCAGTCAGCTGTTGACATTTTTTTTATTAGTAGCTTTGATTTGAAAGCAGTAATGTTTCTCAGGACTGGACAGGAGACTGATTAGAGGGTAGCAAGTTTTAATCTGGTCCTGTGTGTCTTGCTTCTTCACTTTCTATAAAAATCATTGTGTGTCACTGCATGATAAATAGTTACACCCAATATTGCTATTGACACTAGTAGGCCTATTTCAAGCTAAATGCTAACAGCTGCATAGCACTAAAGTGCTAATATTAACCAGATATGTCTTTGATTCACCCTGGCATGTGGTTAATATGTTGGATCGACACCACCACAAACAAGAGTAACCCACAGATGGGTTGTTTGTGACACTGACCCCTGGTGACAGCAAACAGTTGCAACATGTCTGTTTTAGAAGCACAAGAGAAGCATTTCGGAGTCCTAATGGGCTGAACATTGGCAGTGTGTTGGTAGACCGTGGGGTGCTGCAGACTGCTCATCTTCCTGCAGAGAGCGCCTGTTGCCAGATGGAGGCAGTGCCAAAGGTATGTGGTACAACTGGAAGGTGGGCCATTCTTGCTTGTGTTTTAGGTGGTCCACCACCCAGAGTGAAATGATAAATTACAAAAAGCTGAGACAATAAAATGTGTCCAGTGCAGCGCCTGTCTGTGATTTTCTCCTGTTTCTCATGTTCCTGGTGAACTCCACTGTTGATCCATTCCTTGTTCCAGTCCACTCATCAACCAATCATCATTTGACCAATGCACAGTCAAGCTATGTGGGTTTTTGGACGACTGCATGGGAACACATTTGCATAGACAAATACCTATGCAAATGGACACAACTGTGGGAACATGAAACAAGTGTAAGGGAACAGCTAAAAGGAGCATCTTATAGCAAAAACTAACATTCTGGACCAGTTTTAAATCTTAATACACTGATGGGAAAAAAGATTAGAGATTAGCAAAGTAGTTATGATTCATCCTGTGAGGGACATGAACATCAACAGCAAAGCGGTCATGCCAACACGCACGTCACAATTATCGATCACAGAGGTACATCCAAGACATTCACATTTGCCTTCTGCAGACTGTAGGTTCTTTAACATTTGTTTTGGGGTTTTTTTTTCAAATTGCAAAAAGTATTTGAGAAAAATCTGTTGCACAAATCAAAACAAAAGCTTTTTTGTCTTTTCTGATGGAAAAACTCTTATTTCACATTTTTACAGCCTTTTTTTCTTGTTTCCAGATGTGCACCTCGCCAGTTGCTGCCGATTCTACTAATGAAAAAGAGTGTTTGTTTTATCTTTGATTTGAAATGAGTGGAAATGGGAGCACATCCACACACACACATAAATACCACACATACCTGTACTCAGCTCGCAGGCTTTAGGGTCAAAGCAATCTCACCTTTAATTTTCTCACCGGTGCAATATCTGTGAAAGCAATATAATGCAGGATCACAAGGCAGGTAGTGTCTGTGCAGGCTAGGTTCATGAAAGTGTGTATCACGGTGTCGAGAGTAAGATGAGAAGAAAAGATGAAAACAAGTTGAATTGGAGGAGAAAGATAAAGCATGTAGTGATGGAGGACGCGAGAAGATACTCCAGGGATAAAGAGAGATGGAGAGAGAGCGAGCGAGCGAGAAGGAGACAGAGAGAGAGAGAGAGAGAGAGAGCAAGAGGTGGGCTGAACACCAGCCATCAAATACGGGAAGCCGAGCCAGTTGTGACGCACTAAGGCACCAAGGCGGTCAAGATAAAGTGTCAGAAAAAAGTCCAGGATGCAGAGAAACATGACAATCACCCATCTTCCCTCATTTCTTCAGCTCTTGCGAATCCCGTAGATAAGAAGAGTATAAAGACCACAAACTGCAGGTGAGTGTTTGTCCTTTTTGTTTGTACCTCATTTGAAGTTATCTTAACAACTCCGCTGCCTGTTACAATGATATACAAATCCCCCTGGGGGAATCCAAACACAGCCTAAACACATCTAAACAGCCTCCCTGGCGTCTGTATTCTGCTGAACATAAATTTCTAACAGGGCAATATTGTGACAGCGCTGTTAATCGTAAAATCAATTTTTGTCGAGAGGACCAGAGAGGATATTAAACATATTAAAGACAATTAGAAAGCATGTGCTGAACATTCTTATCAGGGATTCAGTGAACTGATTGGGCTGTTGCTAGTTGCTATAGATGAAAGTCAACAACAGTCTTTTCTTTATGTAGAGATACAAAACACATAGGATGCAAACATCCAATCAAAGTTATATTAATATTAAAAAGTCACTGAGCTTACTTCTTTCTTTTGTACTTGAACCTAAGCTTCTTTCTTCTTTTTAAAATCAGAGGCTTAAAATTTTATCATGTCAAGGTTGGACATTGCAGTAGCAAAGGGCAAGAATAAACGTAGGCATACGTTTATTCTCCAGCAACAGCTGCCTGGGCTGAAGCCAACCTGTAATGCCATGAGACTACTTTGGGGGGATTGTTTTTAAATTAGATGTCTTAATAATACTGAGGTCTAAAATTACATGTGATTATGCGTGCGTGAGCGACAGGCAGCTATCATCTAGCTGTCTGCTTGGTGTCACCTCAGTTAATTGAAGTCACTGACAGATAATAGTGTTCACAGTGCAGTTAAGTCTACTGTCGAAGAGATAGTCAAAGAAAGTCTGCACTCCAACTTCAGCGAGGGAATTTCTGCTATTATTCTATTTACATTTGTTACTAATGTGCCACACTACGAATGCAGCTAATATTAGCTGATGACATGTAGTTCTTGGCCAAAACTGCAGCGCACTGACTGATGCATGGTATCATGGGGGCTACGTCTTATATATAAAGCGAATTGCCAAGCTTCAAACAGCAGGATCTTATAGTTCTCAAGATACAAAAGGAGTAGCATCTTCAGTATCATCATCCCTGCCTCATAGATGAATGTATTATTTAACTTCAGCAACCGTTAATTATGAACTGTTTACATTTTTTAATTCAGATTTTTTAAAAATCACAACACTAGTTGATCCCATCAGATGTTAAATATCAAACTTCCTACTTTCTACTTTTACAGATTCCTGACTGGCTCCATAGTGTAGCGGATAATGCACTCACCTAACATATAAAAGATCCTTGGAGAACAGAAGGAGTTACAAATCTCTAGGAGGGTTGTGTCAGGAAGGGCATCTGGTGTAACAATATGTCAAATCAAATATGCAGATCCATCTGCTGTGTCGAACCACGTTGTGAATAAGGGTGCAGCTTAAAGAGCCTTCACCCTTTTCTGACGCATGAGTTGTTCTTTAGTGTTTAAGGAGTCCTTTAAAATTCACACTGTCTCCTTTTTCCTTTTCCATCAGGTTTATATTAGTTGAGGAACCTGCTGTCCAGTCACCACGATGCCGTTACCTAACTGCACCTTCAACTCACTTGCAGCCATTTTAACTGGTGACAGAGAACTTGGTGACTTAGGATGCCCCGATTCTGCTGTGGTGTGTGGAATGAATATCTCCTGGGTGTTGGCGAATGCCACTCAAGAAGATCTGGAAGAAATGCTTTGCTTGACTGAGGACAAGTACCTGTCCAAAATTCTGGGGGAATCAAAATCCCCCATGTTTCTCCCTGTCTGTGTCACTTACCTCACCATCTTCATCGTGGGTGTCCTGGGCAATTCCCTGACCTGTGCGGTCATTTTACGCTACAGAGTGATGCAAACGCCAACCAATTACTACTTGCTGAGCCTGGCTGCGTCCGACCTGCTGGTGCTGCTTCTGGGGATGCCGTTAGAGATCTACGAGATGTGGCAGAACTACCCCTTCCTGCTCGGAGAAGGGGGATGCTATTTCAAAACCTTCCTATTTGAAACTGTCTGCTTTGCTTCCATCCTCAATGTCACTGCGCTCAGCGTGGAGCGCTACGTGGCGGTGGTGCACCCCCTCAAAGTCAAGCATTTGACCACACGTGCTCACGTTAAGAGGGTCATCCTCATGTTGTGGGGGCTGTCGATGCTGTGCGCTCTGCCAAACACCAGTCTGCATGGGATCGAAGTGCTGCCGCCACACTTTGGTCGACAGTTTCCCCGATCTGCTATCTGCCGTACGTACAGAATTTATATTTTAGTTTTACTTAATACAGTCTGCAGATATGCTAGAAGCTCTCTGCGGATAAACAGATGGTAATGTAAGCGTGTTCACCTGCTGATGTAAAGCAGGTATAAGGGTTACTCTTTACCACTCAGTACAGTAAGATGTCAAAAACCAATGGTTTTCATTCATAAACCAAAGTGTTGGGCTTGGTAATGGTGCTAGATAAAAAGCTAACCTTCCTGAGCTGCACATAGATAACTACATGTCATCTGTAACAGTAATTATTTCATTTAATCACTGTTGAAACACTTTACTCAAGTCCTGAACAATATCAGTAAATCTTGTCTGGGATCACTACTGTCTAAAGTTCGTCCCAATACACTGAATACAGTACATGATACTACACTTTGGTAGCAGCAGTATTAACCTGGCTTGCCAGATTATGAGACCACAAATCCCTAGGGGGTTGCGTCAGGAAGGGTATCTGGCATATAACTGCTAAATCAAATATTGAGAGCAACCTGCTGTTATGACCCTTTATGACTAAGAGAGAAGCTGAAAGTAGCTTTAATATTGCAAGAGGAAAAATCATTGGCAATCCACGTTATAGCTCTTGTAATATTTCAGGCTGGAACAAAGTAGTGGTTTTTCTAACAGACCATTACCGGACATTTTCATGGTTATAGTTTGGGTAAAAAGCAACAACAACAAAAAAACAAAACAAAACCCAGAAACCTGACTGCATACTGGAAATAATTTATCTGAATTTAAGGAGCAGGACCACACCTCCATACATCTGACCTCCTGAGCACTACAAGCTGTTCATTCTTGTTTTCATGTCCCATCCTTCCTCCCTTTTTCAATTAATTCACTTCTCATTAAAACATGGGGATCTGCCTGACCCAGGAGCCGCCGTCAGTCCCCTCTAAGGCCCTTCCCAAAACACACCTTCAATTAATGCTTAAGCCATCTGCTATTATCTTCTAGAAACACTGTCAAACCTAAATGAGGATGTGGTCCCAGGTAGTGAATTAACAGTTAAAAGTAATGGTATACCTGGAAATGTGATCTATAAACATTTTCAATAATGAGCTCTAGATAATATTCTGGGAATCAAGCTGAAGCATTGTATGAAGTTGCCGTTTTGAATATACAACAGACAAATAAGAGAGAGTTTGCTTTAAACGTCTTCTTTCTACTTGAAATACTCGGTTTGGCCTAGAGCAAAAAGAAGGAAGGACACCCTATTCAGACATGTCCACAAGCAGACATTACGTTATGCTAATAGAGTTTTACAGACTGCTAATCATATGACATTAACTTGTTGGGCATTTTGGATGTGATAGCCATAGTGACAATTGAGTACTCCCCCCATTAGTTGCTGGAGGTTGCTGGGAAAATGACTGCTAAAACCCATCACTAGGGGAAAATACATCTTCTTCGAACAGTTGACAAAACCCTCCTTACGATTGTTTCAGTCGCTTTCATATTGCTGTGATCACCCATAGTTTCCATGGAAGTGATGCACTGGTCAGCTACTCTCTGAGGTGTAGTTAATCTGCAAAAAAGATGGCACAAACTGAAAATGAAGACCATTTGCCTTCAAAGAAAAATTATGCTTTTCAAAGCACATTGACTGCAGTGCTGAGGCACAACCTTTAATCTAAAGGTGAACCTACTCCATTTCTGGTTTGCGTCTCACTTTTTCAGGTTTTGCTACAGCTTGAGTAGCAGTTAGCAAGCATTTGCAAAGAAACATGGAAAAACTACAGGCAACAGTTACAATCTGCTAAAAATCGAAGCAATCTCTCTGAGGTTTTTGATGCAGCACCGTCTTTGTCTGGATTTCACCCAGCCAGAGCAAGCAACCTCCAGGAAACACTTCCAACTAGTCGGGAAACAAATATTTTTCCCTAGCAACCAGTACTGTGTGCATGATGTCACATGAGAAACCTCAAAGAAAGCTGGCAGGTTAAAGTCTGTGTTAGACATTTTCATTTGCACTGCTCAGATTTATTCTGTTTCTCTTGCTATCCTATCTTATACATCCTCAGATCTGGTCAAACCCATCTGGATGTACAACTTAATCATCCTGATCTCCACGCTGGTCTTCTTCCTGCTCCCCATGCTGATCATTAGCGTTCTCTACCTGCTCATTGGCTTGAGGCTGCGCAGGGAGAGGGTGATGACCACGGTGGATACTAACTGTGGCTTCGGTTCTGAAAGTATCTCCAGCTCCCACAAGCAGAGGCTGAGCAAACGAAATGTGCAAGTAACCAAAATGCTATGTAGGTCTTATTTTACTATATTTTTAATCTACATTAAATTGGCAACAACCCTAACCCTACAAAAATCAAGACCCCATAGTCAAAGTTTCTGAAATGTTTCTGTTTGACTATTTTAAGATTATTTACAATATTTTGTTTAACTAGTCATCTGCCATTAGAGACTTTACTGGTGTCCCAAAACAAAATTTATGCGCCCAATGAATCATATTCATTGTTTCATCTGCTCTAGGTGTGCTGGTGGTTGTCTTTGGCCTGTGTTGGGCTCCCTTTCACATCGATCGCTTGATGTGGAGCTACATCAACATATCATACGAGCAGCACCGCAGGATCTTCGAGCATGTCCACGTCATCTCTGGAGTCCTCTTCTACCTGAGCTCCGCCGTCAACCCCATCCTCTACAACCTCATGTCCACCAGGTTCAGAGAAATGTTTAGCCACATTACCTGCCACTCTAACAGCTGGCGAGGACACTCAAGGAGCTTCCAGATGACCCAACGCAGCACTCTACGTGAAAAAACACCCCAAAGTAGCAAAACGACTTCTGGAGCCTTTTGAGCCTTTAGGAGACAAAGGAAGTAAAGGAAAAACTGAATAAACAAATGGGAAAAAAGAGAGTTCTGCACCAAGCACCTCTAACATTATGGAAAACGATGTTCCTGCATTCATATAGATCTCGAACACAACCAGAATCTGTGTCTTAGCAGCTGATCTGACTCACAATAAACACAATTCACAGGTTATTGCCCACAAAACTACAAATATTACACTAAAATCTGACAAATACTGTAGGGGGAGCAGCAGGTCTTGTGAACTGTGGATGGACAGAAACAGACGGTCCTTCAGCCGAATGAGCTAAAAAATGGTTCCTGAGGCTCCTCACCTTAAGAGAAAACAAGCGTATTTCCATCCTGCATGCATTTACTGTGTAATCATTTTTATCAAGTCCCAGAGTGTAAAAACAACAATAACTCAAATTACATTCAGAGTGAAGACCAACAAGGCCACACACTGAGGTTACTGCACTGCCACATAGATGATGCAGCAGCATTTTTACGCACGGGCAACGCATCACATCAACTGCATCAAAAGTAAACGTTTTCTATTGGAAATGGAGGTGAATGTATTTATTACATACATACTGTGTAATGCAATGAATAATATTTCCAGGCTTGCCTATTTGCTGCTCTACAGCCTATTAACACATTCCTAGCAGCAGTAACACTGAATACATTTGTCTGTGAATGAAAGCCAACGAAGTGTACATGAAACGGTTTGATATTTATAATCATGACACACATGCCTCACAAGTCTTTAAATTACATTCTGAAAATACTAAAGAATCATTGATATTATATAGCAGTTGCCACAGAGGTTCCACACATATTGATACGTATATTATGGACTTGTATACAATGTACATTACTAGTAACTCTACATATTGCTTAAGTCTCCACTGCAGCATTTGACGTATGGTTATTGCTCAGTTTAAAATATCCCATTCATTTTCTGCTTTGCTGGTATAAGCGGTGCTATTGTTTATGTATTGCTTTAATTACTTTTTGATGCACAATGTGTACATATGACATGTTTATAATATCTTTTTATTTTTTCTTAGTGTGCACCATTAAAACAGACCTGATTTTGAATATCAGTGCTGCTTGTAAGATGTGTCAGCGGGCCCACTCAGAAAGAAAAGATCACACCGAGTCTTGTCTTCTTTGGATTCCTGCAGTGCAGCCAGCCCCGGAAGGCAAAGGTCTTCTGTGTATACATCGCAGTAAAAGTGTCGGGGCAAACAATTCAAGTAACAAGGCGTGTTGAGAGCCACGAGAACCTTCCGCCAGGATGTCTCATCTCAACTTTAGGTGACGCACAGCGCGGGGGAAAAAACTCATTTGTATACATGGAGAAGATGATTATGAGGGGTAGAAGCTAGGAGGAAAGATGATGTCACCGGGTCAATAATATGGAACAAAGAATTAATGAATGATTAGATGAAGCAGGATGTGAAAGCAGACAAAGATGAGCCATCTGTTCAATACTGACAAATCACTTTGGAATGAAACAGCGTTATCAGTGTGCCACACCAGCACAGATGAAGGGCCCTCTACCCACAGCTTCCATCAACATAACAAAATGCACTGTTTACGCACTGCCTATGCAAATTGGCCCATTAAAAAAAGGGTGCATCACAGCGTCGCCCGAATAATGACAGACACTCAAGACCGGGGTTATGATTGACTCCTGTGGGACTTTAATGTGACACTTCGAGGCAGGCAACATCATTTACCTTTGAAAGATTTTTTTAAATTAAGACATTAAAGGACAGATCAGAGAAATTAGAAATTTAATGTGTTTCATTTTCACTCACAGAAATATGGAATCGTCCTCATGATGAAAGTCACGAAGCCCAAGAATTGGAAACAATAGAAAGTTCATGCGATGCTCAGTGGGAGTTCTGGGAAGGAAGACTGGTGAGGGACACTAATCATCCGATCAAACTCAACAGACATGGAACTTTGAAAAGGTAATTTATATCCATCATCCTGACATGACAAGAGCTGACTCCCAAAATAACAAACGGTAGTGAGTTACGAGTTTGAGTTTAGAAATCTAATTGGCTCTGCAACAACAGTAAACTTAAAGGCCACTTCTATTAAAGTAGAAGATGAGGAGAGATGGAAACTTAAAAGCTACAGTGCTACTCGGTGCTCTTTTAATAGCAAAGTGATAATTGGAAATGTACTAGGACAGGAGATAATGTCAAGGCGCAGAGCAGTATCAGAGACAAGAAGGATATGGAAGTGGAGATATGATTTCCTGCCAAGAGGATGATGTGAAGTGCTTCATAATGAGATGAGGTTAAGTATATTGTGAGAATGGGGACTGACACAGATGGGCTGTCTCAAACTCAAAGGTCTCTCTTACATTAATAACAGTTGAGAAAAAGACGTTACTCCAAGTGTCATTGACCTGATGTGTTGAGGAGAGGCCAGAGCACAATGAAGCGACACCTTAGTACGCCAGCGCCTGGGTCAGCTCAAGGAGGATTTTGATTTACTAAGCAGTAGAATGAAGCAAGATAGCTGTCAGGTTTAAGGTACTTAATCCACTTGCAAAGACTTTCCAGCAGGCTTCTGTCAGTCGAACAACCGTGACTGACTGAGCCATTTGCAAACACTGCATCTGTCCAACTGACCAACAGTATTCACCCATCACTGTGTATTAATACTTGTAATCATGCTAGGATCTCTTGGGATAGCAGAATCCATGCTGAGGTGTCCATGTGGGCTGTCTGTTAATCTTGTTATCAGGCTAAAAGGGCTTTTCAGCATACCCGTTCGCCTTTTTTTGAGGCGATCATGTGAAAACGCTACTGAAGGACACTAGAGCAGCACTAGCACAAAAAATGTGTGTGGTTAAAATTTTTGATTTATGATTCTGTGATAGTCAGCAGCATATTTATATATCAAATATCAGCAGTGATAATCCTGCCAGAAGTTTAGACAAGGTCAGTCAGTCAGGAGATAATTAGATACCAATGAAATTGTTTAGATCAATCAAGCCATTTACTCTAGGAAAATAACTCCTGTCTCTACAGCTGTTAATGTGACTCACAGCCCTACTCGCTGTAATATAACCATCTTACCAAGAACTCATTTACTCTTAATAAGCACACTATCACCAGCCACTTCATTAGGTACACTTTGCTAGTATCTGATTGGACACCCTTTTACCTTCGGAACTTCCATAATTGTTTGCGCCATGGATTCAATAAGATACGGGAAACATTCCTCGAGATTTTGCTTCATGTCCACATGACAGCATCACACATTTGCTGCAGATTTGTCAGCTGTATATCCATGATGGAAACCTCCTGTTTCACCACATCCCCGGTTAAAACTGCTGACGCCAACAACTGTACCTCTTTTAAATCACCATTCTTTTCCAATCTGATGTTCAGCAGGTCATCTTAACCATGTCTACATACCTAAATGTGTTGAGTTACTGCCATGTGATTGGCTGATTAGATGTTTGCGCTACAAGCAAGCAGCAGAATAGGCATGCCTTATAAGGTTTAGCAGTGAGAGTATATCATTTATGACTTTAACTTCTAAGCGCTTAGAGAAAGAAACAATTAAATGAGTAGAAAAAAAAGTCTACTTCTCTGAGCTCATTTTAATTAAATGAGGAAAAAAAGGTGAAGTATCTCTCTCCCCTGAAATGAACCGAGCACAACAAAAGAGGCCATCGCAAGGACGAGCTTTCATATGCCAATTTGCGTCTTGGTGTTAAGCACGTCATTACCTATACGGGTGTTTTTATCCACTACTGAGGAGTGCAGTTAATTAGGCTGGATAGAATGGGTTTTGGTTCTGTTTAATTACATCTGAGCTCAATAAAAGCACATTTAGGGCCGTGATGAAACCCAGTGGCTGCAAACATGAGAATATTAATACTGTACACACTTTTCATTCAGATTCACTTTGGATCATGTGAGGTTCTCTAGTCTAGAGTATTATTTTTCCATCTGTTTGCTGACAGTTTATGCTAGATGTGTTTACAAAAAAAAAAAAAACACATATGCGCCGGTTTGATTAGATTATGGGGAAAGCCTCTCATCAAACATAGCTGTAGGCAGCAATACTTAAAACCTTGGCTAAATGGTGAAAGAGTTGAATTCAAATTAAATTATGTCTCAGTCACTGTGGGTGGGAGTATGCTTTTGAGTAAAGAGTAGTTCAGTCTGTTAAAGAAACACGCTTTATTTCAAGTTTAAAGAAATGACAGTGAGAGAGTTGGAAATGATACAAGTGGACAGGAAATGACTTCAAACTTGTAATAAAAACCGAACGACAGTAGTAATGTGATTGTTTTTATGGTGCTTCTATATTAGCAAAGCCCAAAGTGCTTTCTCTAAAAGCTCACTTTAAAATGCCACAAACAGCCTACAGTTTTATTATGCATGAACACGTCTGAATATTTAGTAAAAGTGTTGACGCCAGCAAGAATAGAGCGAATGTTTTGAACAAAACAAGCTGTGAAGAACAGAAGAAAAAAAAGAAAGGTTGTAACAAAAAAATTAATGTCCCTGAGGCCAAGTTGTAGGAGATGCACGCTGTGGAGCGCTTTTAACACATCCTTCCAAACACATCGTGCTTCAAAGGCTTTTAGGACAGTACTTTCTCTCAAACTGAGCCACGTTAAACTTCCGAAGGCAGCCTTTGTAGTTCATGTAGCGGATCTTCCCGAATACGGCTCTCTCCGCCCAGCCCTGATCGTGGATGCCGCAAATAGACCACATACAACCTACGAGACCAAAACGCAGCAGTGTGTGTGAGAGTGTGGGAGAAAACAAATGCGTATTTGATCAAATAAGTCAAAATAAATCTGTTCTTACCGACAAAGCCGTTAGGGTCTTGACCATCCAGCTCGTAGCGATCGTTTAGGTACAGAGCGATGGAGAGCGCCTCCTCTGGGGAAGAAGTCCACTCCAGGATCTTTTTGGCCCAGTACATCCTCAAGAAACCATGCATCTTCCCCTCTGTAACCATCTGGTACTAATGGGAGTGATGCAGGATAAGAAAAAGCACAACATGACCGAATGTGTTCAAACATTTCATTTTAGACTGAATGTTGTACCTGAGCTGCGTTCCACAGCTTGTCATGAGTCTTTGCTTTCTCCAGCTGCTCACGCGTGTAGAGATACGGCCTCTCGTCTTTGGCATGATCTTTTAAGGTCTTCTGAGCCCATTCATACGCACCTATGAGACGCAGACACAAATATATATAAACAAAACAACTTATGAAGCTGAATAACTTCCATTCAATCCACTAAATTAGCTTGCAATTCATCCGACTAACGTCACAGCAGTCGACAGGATGCGATTTTAATGAGATCTCCACTGACCCTCCACGCTGTCGTATTTCTTGTTGTAGAAACAGAAGTTGTCAGTCAGCTCTCGACGCACCACCAGCTCTTCGATGAAGGCCGGTATGGACTGACTTGCATTCTTCCCGTTGCGCTGGACCTGCCAAGCCACACGCTGGGCCGAAATCTGGCCTAAAAGGACCAGGAAGACAAAAAGGCAGATATGGAGAGGAGAGGCAATTAAAATGTCTTTCCTGGTTCAGAGAATGTGCGGGAATCTTTCAGAGCTAAACTGTTCTGTGATGTGGTGCCACGGTTGCTCTCTTTGAACTTGTAAAGATGTTCAGTGTCTGCGGAGCCGTAAAGGAAAGGCATTAATATTCAAAACACAGGCGTGCTAATGCCTTCTGGATGTCCGAGATAACCGGACCAATAAAAGTTGTGAGTATAACTGCTGTCTTAAGCAATGAACTCAAGGGGGAGGTCACATGGGAAGTGTGTAGGACACTTTTATCATTTAGGGACATAATTTAGGGGAATTTAAACCATCTATAAAAGCAACACTCTGAACTCACCCACATTATCAAAAGTCTCAAGGAGATCTACAAAGAAGGCAGTCAAGGTTTTCTTGAAGAGGATTACAGCGCGATGAACACAATGAACAGAACACCAAGATGCTATTAAGAATTCTTCTCCAGATGTACTGTACAAAAGTCTTAAGCCACCTCTCATGTATTCATATTTTGATTCCAAGTAGCCAGATTTTCTTGTTATTTTTAAGGTGGTCCTGTGCAAAAGTTCTCTAAGTTTCCTGAAGTTCTTTCAAAGTTTTTCTTTTCCTTTTCTTTTACTCATTTTTAGTCCTGAGTAGGGCTGGGTATCGTCACTGATTTCTAGAATCGATTGGATTCCGATTCACAAGGTCCCGAATCGATTCGATTCGATTTGTTTCGAATCGGGGAAATTTTGCCTCAGACAGTCAGAAATATTATAATTCTGATCACGCATCAGTACATTTCCATATTTTTTTTGTCTATAAAAAGAAAGCTGACAGTTGCGAGACTTTATCAAAGGTGTAAGCATCACAGCAGATGCCTTTGTGTCAAAGTGACTGAGGATAAAACACAGAAAAACATGAAGGAGATTTTCCTGGCCTGGGATTTTATAGCAGATGACCTTAAAAAGATTCTGCAGTAGATCAAAATCGAAAGAAAACCATTAATCAGCACATGAACATTAGCTGATGCTGCTGAAGTGATGCAGAGCAAAGTTACAGAGGTTTTATTAGAGACGCAGCCAAGCGTTGTGCAATTTTGCATAATTTTAAAAAGTTTACATTTGTCCAGTAGCCTATCGAACGGCAGAAATGAGGCTTTCTTGTCGGAAGTAAGTAAAAGGAAAAATACAGCGGCCGACAGCGCTGTAAACAATGGTAGACTTGTGCGTAATAAGCAAGCAAATAATGCAGAAAACAGAGATTTTTAGACGCGAAACTGTTCTTGAAGTGCACTGAGAAAGACAACGAGCTCTGCAGGAAGTGTGATTTTATCGTGGTGGAAGCAAAACAGGAAAACTAAGAGGAATTCATGACGATGTTTATGTGAAGCGAAATGCGGAGTGTAGTTCGGATCTTCTTTTGCTGCTGGTTCAGTCAATATTGTTTGGAGAGAGATAAAACCTGCAGCTTCAGAATCTAGCGCAAAACAGACGGAAACACAAAGCGCGGACCCGCCGACACATCAGAATCAGAGAGCTGTCGGCTTTCAGCCCCGACCGTGTCCGTGCCGTCGGGTGAGAAAGGCGACAGCTCACTGATTCTGATCCGTCGGCGGGTCCGCGCTTTGTGTTTACATCTTAGTGCAGAATCCGTGTACCTGCTCTCATTTACTGTTTTAGCTGTTTGGTGGTTGTTGAAATTTTGTGAGGTTTAACCTGAGATTCTGGCGTTTCGGGCAAAATAAATTTATATTTAAAAATTGATTCAGGATTTTAATGAACTGATATCACGTTATGCAGGCTAGAATCGATTTTAATTGATAAATCGATAATCAAAACCCACCCCTAGTCCTGCTTTGTTATGCCACTTAACACTGACTGTGACTCACCCAAGCATAAAAAAGCCTCCTAACTCAAGGGATGAACCAGTGTTTTGTCTGCACATAACAGACAACTTAGTAAGGAACCAACTTTAAATTGTATCTTTAGGCACTTTGCTACTAGCAGCCTGTCAGAAAACACATTTGTTCCCATTTATTTTGTTAAATCTACAAAAAAATGCCAATACTGACATTGTTTGACAGGCATAAAAAAAATAGTATCTTTGCACCAGCAACATGATTCCTAAAGAGCTTTTAGTTTCAAACTAGTCATATCTTGTGCAGTGTGTCCTTAAGACATTTTGAGGAAACTGGACAAGTGCAGGACAAAAGCAGAATTAGCAGGACTAATAAACTATCTAGAGCATATGAATAATATTAGAGAGTCATGTCCTTAAGAAAGCTTCTCACAGAATACTGACCAAAGCGGAGCCAGGGGGAAAGCTGGCTCAGGGCGGGAGCGTTCGGGTCGTTGCGTTGGCTACCAAACAGTTTAAGTCGTACATCAATGAAGGACTCCAGCATGTCCATCCCTGGTTTGGTGCCCGGCTTGGCCCATTCTGGCTCTTTTACAGTTCTGTCAACATCCAGGGAGGCGAGGGTTTTGTCCCAGTCTACTCCCTGTGAGGTAAAGAAGCAAGAAAGGAGAAAGGCTCAGTAGAGGTCACAGCTGAGAGTGATGAGTTAAAATATACACTGTGGTGCTACAGAGATCTGACAACTTCAAAAGCAAAGGAGAAAGTTTTTTTTTTTTTTTTTTTTAAATCCAGCTCAAAATATCAAGTGTGGGGGGGTCAAACCGTGTGTAGCATATCAATCTCAACCCTGGAGCAAAAGCACCCCTGCAGCTTTAATAACCAGTACAAGGGGAAAAGAGAGTTTTAACTTTTGGACAGTTAAAAAAAAAAAAATCCAGTTTATACTGAGTCATCAATAAATAATGTGTGGAAGTGAGGATAGAGTTGAAGGGTAAAAGTATGTGCTTTCTGGCAGCAGCTCGACTTCCAGGCTCCCCGTCGATGAGCCTCCCTGACAGCTTACTTGCCTCGCAATTGATTTTAGAACAACAACCCAAAAGCAATGAATAATTTCATGACCTCCAGAAGATAAATTGTAATTGTTTCTCAACTGATCCAAGAGTCTTTGAACTCACTATAAATTATAAATACGCCTCTTTTATTCTCAGTACATTCAACATTTATTCACTTCACTGTTTCTCGAGCACTTACTTTGGCGGTTCTCGTAGCAGTGTGGGGGTGTGCGTCTACCAGGGGAAAATCAGTGAGGAACTCTGATAACAGATTGGTAATTTTTCCTCTGATCGTCCGAGCGGAGTACTCGAGTTTAGGTGAAGCTACCCAGCAGGGAACAATATTGTGGGCATCAACCTATAAAAGGAGAATAGAGTGTTCAAGAAATAATGATAGGAAAAACAAAGTCAATACGCATGAAATGAGAATGAGGTCTGCGGCATCAGTTTTCATACCTATTACTTTGGAATCAGGGGAACAAATAAAGAGAGAAAACAGCCTGGGGACAGGCAATAACCAGAATACAGAGCATCCTATCAGCACACACCTCCTGCAAATTGGATCTCAGAAAGTGAGGGGTTTTTTCATACCTGTATGAAGGGAATGTCTTTGGGAAGTTTCTTTTTGACGTCCTCCAACCACTGCAGCGGCTCTCTGATAGGAGAGAAGTCAGTCACCACGGCCCCAAAGCTGCGGTTGGACACAAAGCCGGGGAGAACTTTCCCCGGAGCGCCGTGCAGCAAGTGGAACTGGATGTTTAACTGTTCACATTCCTGTTATATGGACAGAAGAGCAAGAGTGAGGCTGGGCTGTTAGTTCAGGTTCACTGATGATGTCCCACCACGTAATACCTGCAACTACAGCTAGACTCAAACAAGAGTGATTCCTCTGGTCGGGTGTAGTACTGCACAACTAATGTATGAAATATTTCTCATAGTTTCAATCACAACGTCCCTTTTATTAAGCTCTGTTTATAATGCAATGCATTTTAAATTAAACATGTAAAACAAAAAGCACTCAGAGAGCTCACCCTCTGTGCAGTATTTACTTTAAAGGAATAGTATTATATTTACTATATGTTCATTTTGAAGTTTGTACCTTTGCAACTTCTTCCAGCCCCTTCAGCATGAAGCTGTAATGTCTCAGAGTAGACAGCTCTGATTTGGGCACTACCAAACAGAAACAGACATGCAGAGGGAGGTTCTCCTTCACGGCAAGCCGCTGGGCATGGATCAGTGCCCAGTTATCTAAACACACAAAAGGAATGTGCACATACGTCATGAGAAGAGACAGTGAGAAAATGCAAACCAAACAGAGGCTGCGCCATTGCTGCACTGATGGCTCTGCTTTGATGGGTTACCTTGTACTCTCTGATCTCTTAACATCCAGTAGAGGACACCCTCTGAGCCCTGCTTTATCTTTTCATTATCAGACAGAAAACGCAGGCGCTTTTTGTTGAACTTCATGTCTTTCTTCTCTGATCTCTGCTGCTGCACAAGACTCTGCAGCCAGCCCCCAACTTTCTCCTTCTTCTCCTCCTTGACGGGAGCCAGCTTCTGCTGCTTGGCACGGTGCTCCTCGCCAGCAGCTGCAGAAGATGCCTTGCGTTTCGTGCCTGACATGGTGAGCTGGCAGCTGAAGAAACAGGTCAGGAAGAAGAGTGCGGGGCTGCTGGGCCTCTGGTGGTGGTGAGGGAGAAGCTTTAAGAAGCGCCCTGGTGCAGAGAAAGGTGATGTGCTGCAGGAAATCGTATAGAAACAGCGAAACTCAAAATTCAGAGTTTTTGCAGGCGTGAGCAAAACAGTTACAGACTGGAAAACTTCATATGAACAAAGCGACAATGCAAACAACAAGAACTGAGTCAACGGGGAAGCTCAATTAAACGTGTTTATAGCGATTCCTACTACTGACACATACCTCCTCCAAACACAGTGCAGCATACAGGGTGGGAAGCTTCAAATGATGCAGGCTCCGCTCGAGTGGACAACAAAACGTGAAATTAAACGAATAAACAACAGACTGAGTAGCCGTCGTGACAGCAGCAGCCAGGCGTCTGAAACCCGTGGCGTTTTCCCTTACACAACCACTTACATGAGCGCGCTGGTTCGGGTTTTGTAACGCTGTGTTTTCATTGAATTGAAATACACTTCCCACAGTGCATGTCTGTGACCTCTTCACGGGGCATGCGCGGCAGAGGCGGTTCGTGTCTGTTCTAGCGTATACAGGAAAGGAGCGGATAGCTAGCTCGGCTGCTAACTATATTTCTGTGTCCACTTGGGTTGTTCACTGTGGTTTGAAGTATGAACATGGGGGATTTCAAAGCAGACCGAGGGAAAAGGACACCTATTCCGGATAAAGTCGACATGTCCTTGGGTAAGGCCCTCACACAGCTATGAGCAACGTTACTAAAATAGACTACAAGCTAATAATATTAGCACCTAACTACTGGGAGGTCGCCAGTAGCTAGCTAGGCTAGATAGGCAGCACTTGTCAGAGGGCTCGCTGTTGTTGATCACTGCTCGTGTGATGATTTTAACAGATGACATTATTCGGCTGAACAAAAAAGAGCAACAATTAAGAAGGAGACAGGCCAATGTGAGCCGCCGACCAGTGAAGAAGAAAGGCCGCTTAATCCAAGGAAAGGGAGTTTCACAGAGGACTGCAGGACCAGCCCAGAGAGGTGTGTTCGCTTACGTTTTCTCAGTTATTATTAGCTTCATAGGTATGCTTCTCTTTTTCACCCCAGTTGAAACAAGTGTGTTTATCTAATGTCGCTATTCCAATACTTACCAGGAGGTGGCATTCCCCGAGGAGGAGGTCCCAAATTGAGAAACAGAAAGGTCCCACCGATAGTGGCTCGGAGACGGGGTCAGGGGGTCATCACAGGACTGGCAGCCAGGAGACCAGCGGCTCTGCTGAAGCGAGCCGGCACACTCAACAGATCAGCATTCAACCAGGTACTGGAGGACTGCACTGAAGGAGACATGAACTATAGTCCATAATACTGCCCTGCCATCTTAACTGGCAAGCACAGACCGTGTTGTGGTTTTATTAAAGTGTGGGAATCACTCCAGCTTTTGAAGCCTTATTAGGGGGCAAAACACTGAGAAACCAGACCTTAAACACAGACAGCTTTAATGGAGCCATGTTGGAAAATGACGCTACACCTTCATAAAGCAATGTTGGAATACTTCATCAACTTAGGTTCTGCTAGAATTAGTTGTAAATCATATTCAAAGTACTTCTAAACTGGACAAAAATATATAAATCTCTTAAAATTTGGTTCCATTTATTATGTTTTCCTAAAGTCAGTCTAGCTTGCTGAATGTACCAGTAGGTCCACTTTAGAGAAGTGATGTGCCTCACTTTCATCACAACCAGAGGTAGCTATTTTTCCTCATCTTGTCGCCTGGCAACAGACATCAGCATCTCTGGCGTGTTGTCCAGGAACTGCAAACTTTCTTCGTTAGCTGCGTCCCCTGTGGTTGTTTGACCTGTTTAGATGCTGTTCCAGTGTTTCTCAAGGGGGATATCGTGCTCAGGAGGTAGCACACTTTGAAAGTTCGGGAATGTTTTAGTTCATTTTAGTTATTTCACATAATCGCTGCAGCGATTGGTAGAAATCATTTTGCCTGTTTTAAGGTATACAAAAGTCAGGGAAGTTCCTGCGTTAGCATCGCTTTACAATATGCACACATGCTTGCAAGTCATCCTAAGTAGCTTTAAAGTTCTGCTAAGAACTACTACTTTCTGCCACAACATCCATGAAATCAGGATGCTGTGTGGTCCCCAGTGTGGGGCAAAAACCTAAATTTGAAGGAAACTACCTACTTTTCACAAAGTGTCCCCATGTGTGAGACCAGACACTTTGCGTTGGAGCTCTGGGAGTGCAGACATGGATCAAGGATATAATTTGGTTCCCGATAATGAAAGTATGGAAGGTTTAGGTTAACAATCTTTCTGTCAAACAGAAAGTTTACAGAGTGTGTATAGTAAGATCAAATGGACAAAGAAATTTTCTTTTTGAGTCACAATTAATCACCAAAATGCTGGTGTATTTAAAAATAAAAAATAAAAATCCAAATCTGATCTCTTTCATAGTGAAATTCAACAAATATACACCTCATTTGACATACACAGACTAAGTATTTGCACCCTTCCTGATTTCTTTTTTTGTCCCATGTTTGTTACACTTAAATTAGATAATCAAACAGATTTTAATATTAGACAGAGATAACCTGAGTGAATAGAAAATGCAGCTTGGAAATGATGATTATTTGTTATTTGTTAAAAAAAAAAAAAACTGGCTCGTTTGTGGAAAAAGTAATTGGCCCTTAAACCTAATAACTGGTTGTGCCACCACTGGGAGGAAAATCTATAATCAAATGTTTGTGATCACTAGTAATGAGTCTTTCACATCGCTGTAGATCTTTGCAGGTTTTTAAGTTTTTTTTCAATTCAACCACGTTGGAGGGTCTTTGAGCTGGAACAGCCCATTTAAGGTCGTGCCAAAACTTCTCAGTCTGATTTCAGTCCAGATTTGAGGATGCCAGTACACTGAGAACGATTTTTCGAGCCATTCAGAGGTGGAATGTTCTGGTATCTTTATGATCACTGTCCTGCTGCAGAACCTAAGTCAGGGGTAGGAAACTCCAGGCCTCGAGGGCCAGTGTCCTGCAGGTTTTAGATATGGCCTTGATCTAACACAGCTGATTTAAATGGCTAAATTACCTCCTCAACATGTCTTGAAGTTGTCCAGAGGCCTGGTAATGAACTAATCATTTGATTCGGGTATGTTGACCCAGGGTGAGATCTAAAACCTGCAGGATACCGGCATTTGAGGCCTGGAGTTGCCCACCCCTGACCTAATTGAAAGCAGAATTCATGGTTCCATCAGTTACATTAAGCCATCCATGCACTAAAGTAGCAAAGCAGTCGAGACCGTCACACTACCACCACCATGTTTGACTGTTAGTATGATGTTCTTAATGAAACAATGTGTTAGTTTTTTAGACTAAAACCTTCCACATGATATTTTGATCCCTACAAGTCCATTACTTTTTCACACAAGGGCAGGAAGGTTTGGATAGCTTTTTCCCTTAATAAAAACCTATTTTCAGGATAGTATCGTCTTCTGAAGTGAAAAAGCAGTCCCATATTTTAGCGAACTTTTTTCACCTGATGGTACACAGAATCGCTAACTAACAACTAGTGTCTTGCTGTAAATAATTCCTCCTTTGAGTAAGTCTGCTGTACTATAAAGTTCATGCCGTTCACGTCTCTTTCCAGAAAACAAGACAGAAAACAAGGCCCTTCTTTCAGCGCACTGAAGCCCAGTACAGGAAGCCAGAGGTACAGAGGCGGCTGTACAGGCAGCCAGATCAACAGAGAGGCCCAAACGCCCCATCAGTCAGGAGGCCTTTTCAACTGCGGCGAAGGTGAGAATGTTTGCTTTTTATCACTCATTATGTTAAGTTTGATTTCAGCTCTAGAGGAGGAGAGACCAACGTGATTCAGCTTTGATTCACCTACATAGTTTACACAGCTAGATTTTAAAATTTTATTTGTGCTCTGTTAATGCAGACCACTGCCGCCTGTCCAGCAGACTCAGAGGGAAGCACGACAGGCCACGTTTCTTTTTCGCAGGGGACTCAAGGTACCTGAGAGGTTACATAGTGTGTTTGTTGTCTAAATCAAACCAGCAGTGAAGCTGGTCTTCGTGGCCATGTGGACTCTTCTCATTGTGCTTGTGCTTCATGTGTTTTAACAGGTACAAGCCCAAGTGCAGAAGCCAAATCCCCGCACACCTCCAGTCAGAACACGCCAGTGAGTATACTTCTAACGACTTGCGTTGTATGTTCATATGTGAGGAAGAGGAACTCGCACTGAGGATGTGAATCATTTGGAAGGGAAAGGGCACCATTGTTGTACGTTTTTGGGGTCTGTGTCTGTTTGTGTAACATGAGGCACCTTTTCCATTTGTCCAACAGGTGGCGCACATCGACAGCCAGCAGTGGAATCCTGACTGTTTCAATAGACAACCCCACAGCCAGGACACAGCCTGAGTAAGTACTCGGCAGGATCTCTGCAGTACACACTGATTTTAGACCTCGCTGTGAATGAAATGAGGGTTTTCGCTTGCTGTGGAAGAACTTCAGACGATCCAAAACGCTGCAGCAAGAGTACTAATGGGGAATAGCTTCGCTCTAATGGCTCCCGGTTTAATCCATGGCTGAGTTTAAAATCCTTCCCTTCAGGCTTGAATAGAGAATAGGAGGCAGAGCCTTCAGCTATCACCTCTGCTCTGGAACCAGATCCCAATTTGGATTTTGGTTAGGCTTGCCTTTATGGTAAAGCCTTTAGGGCTGGATCAGGTGCCTCTGGGTGACTTTCCATGATGCACTGAGCATTTCTCCTCCGCTCCACCTCTTTTCACTTCCTACATGTGTCAATGCCATTATTAAAAGTCATTAAATGTCACCCACTCTCCTGTAGTATCTAGTTTACCCTATTTGTTTGTGTCTTTCCCCTTGCTGAAGATGTCTTCCTGTCGACAGAAAGTAGTTCTTCCTTTTGTCTGACTGTCTTTGTGTCTTGTACTTAGGCCCCCAACAGCTTGGACCCTCCATCCCCCTGCTGCCAGTGTTGCCCCCGTGAAGATGGAGACGGTGGAGAAGAAGATACCAAAAGGAGTGCCTCTGCAGTTTGACATCAACAGTGTTGGGAAACCGGTGAGAGTGTGCTTGAGTGTCATTTAATCCACAGATGTAGGACAGTTTTCATTCCAGCTGTAGAGTGTTGTAACATCGGACCTTTCTCCTGACAGCAAACGTCAATGACTCTGAACGAGCGATTCCGCATCCTAAAAGACCGACGCGCTGCCACAGCTCAGAGCAGTAAAGGCAGCAGATTCGTCACCGTTGGTTAGCTGACCAGAAGGAAGACACGGGTGATACTCGGGCACTCCTCTGTCCTGCTCAGACTCACACGGCGAACCCCGCCTCTCTGATGGAGGGGACAGTGCAGACCCCAATGCCTCACTCTGCTAATTGGAGGGAAGGCAATAAACCACAGGACAAACCAGTATGATGTGCACAACTGTGAGGACTTGAGTGTGCAAGCGTTTATGAAAGAGTTTGTTTTAAAATAAGCCCCCAATCATTGTTCATATCATTGTCCTCAGCTGTTTGTATTGTGGACGTCCTGTACTGGAAATGATTGAGGGGCCCCCCCCCACCCCACCCACCCCACCCATTTGGTCTTGGGACTGTTGACACTAATCAAAGTTGGCTTCAGAGTATTTCTTTTCAGAATGGACCTCTATGCATTTGCTAGAATGGCACGTATGTTCTCTTCACCTTTTTTGACATTTTTGAGAGTTGTTTTGTAATGTTTCTTTAAATAAATGGGTTTCTCTTTAAAGACTATTACAGCTTCTGATTGGTGGGTAGCACACGGCGCAGCACTCAATCACTCTCCTCCTTTGTCAAGTAGCCCTTACACAGCCTGGAGGTGTGTTTGGGGTCATTGTCCTGTTGAAAAATAAATGATGGTCCAACTAAATGCAAACTGGATGAGATGGCATGTCACTGCAGGAAGCTGTGGTAGGTCCTTGTGTGAGCCAGTTTCATCGTAGCGCTTGATGGTTTTTGCGACTGCACTTGGGGACACATTTAAAAGATTAGTATTTCCGTCTTTGTATGAATAAACAAACTTTGAACAAAAAGGTGAGACACGTTTGGAATCTGAATATTGCTTTTATTTAAATACATTAAAATTTTGCAATGTAACAAAACTATTGGCATATGAAATTCAAACACCATTTAAACGAACAAAACATGGCTCACTTCATTTTTCTGTGACTAGTGTCGGTAACACTAGGTTATTTTACTCCGCTCGCTGTTGCGCATCATTACCCTCCCCCCTCCCATCCCACCCTCTCCCACGTCCCCATTTACACTGTTCACAGACTATCTTACAATAAGAGTGCTGAATAAAAATGAGGTAAGAAAGTGGTTTGAAGATTACAGATCATGCAGAACATGCTGAACAGCAACAAAAATATTCTGTGAAGGAGGAAGTAACAAATGAGAACCAAAAAAAAAAAAAAAAAGGTGTGTGTGCATTTCAAAATAAATTTACACAGCTTTGCATCTTTGGTTACAAAGTACGCGATTTCACTACTGCCCCCCTGCCAACGTGCCCGTGCCCCACCCACCTACCCCACTTCAGGAAAACCAATGGAGAACTGAAATGTGAGTGAGTGAGTGAGGGGACGTGGCAATACTCATTCACCTTTGCCTATCAAATTTTCACCGGAGGCCTAAAGATTCGATATCGGTGGGTAAAAGTCCATCAGGCTATACAAAAATATACACTTAAACTGGATCTGGACTCGAGCTACGAATTGGCAGTTGCAGCCTTAAAAATCTGGGTTAGTGTTAAACATTTGTCAGAATTTCTCTGTTTGCCGGCATTTAACAAATATATAAAGCTGTTGTCTGGGACGTGTGGCCAATCTGTTCAAACACTGGGGAAAAAAGGAAAAAAAAAAGCAAGAGAGGAAACAAGTCGTTGGGCTCCTGTTAAATAGGTTTTGTTGTTTAAATTGTTCATTTATGAAAAATAGCAGCCCTGTAATAAATAAAAATACTTAACAGTAGAACTCAAAAGAGTGACGCAAGAGTTAGACTTAGTAACGGCAGCGGCGTGGCGCTCCGAGGAAGGAGGAGGAGGAGGAAAAAAAAGACAACCAAAAAAAACAAACCACTCTCCCAGTTTTTACTTTACAACATGAAACGGCAAGGCTAAAAATACCCCTCCCCTTCAATTATCTCATTTAAAAAAATAATCGCTCTCTTTTTGACAATCACTCCCCGTCTGTCCGGCAAACCCCTCGCTTTCCACAACAACAACAACTACTGGTTTCGGGTCAGGTCACAGGTTGGTTTGGCTCGGGCCCGGTCCAAGAAAAGACATCCTCTCTACAAGCCCAGCTGTTAACCAATCTGGGAATACAGCCAAAATGGGAAAAAATGAACATTAAAAAAAACCCTAAACAAAACAAAAAACCCTCAACCTTCCCCGACTCTACTCTGAACACTTTGTCTCAGTCCGTCTGTTGCGCTCTTGATGATTGCATTAACACTGGAAAGGCCCACAGTACAGATGCATACACGCACACATTCTAACACCAATTCACAGTCTTGCTTCCTCGCTCTGACACACACACACACTCACACTCGCACAGAAGCACTGTACTCTTTGTGGTCAAGCTGGTGGCTAAGAAGTTCTTTTTTTATTTCACATACACTAATTGTAATAAGTTGTAGAGAAGATGCTGTTCTGTTTTTCTTTTGTTGGTTTTTGATGCGCTTTCAAGCAGAGGTGACGTTGGGTTGCAGTTGTTGGCTGGGATCGAGCTGCGGCTGAGTCTGGAACTGCTGGGGTTGGGGGTGGTGCTGAAGCTGGGGGTGCGACTGCGACTGAGGCTGAACTTGAAGCGGCGGCTGGGCTTGCTGCTGAGGCTGGCTGAGTCCTGGCTGGGAAGCCGCGGCGCCCGAGCTGCTGGTCGACTGGGTGGACAGCTGAGACAGCTGCTCGCTGTTGGCCAGAGATTTCAGCACGGCGTTCTCCCTCTCCAACACAGAGTTCCTCTCGTACAGCTCCTTGATCTGCTCCTTTAAGACCTCCACCTCTTCGCGCACTGCATACATCAGATGGCTTTTCACCAGGTCCTGAAGGAGAGCAGAGGGAAACATGAAGTGGGAACTAACCACTGTCTTATTAAATGTATACACTCTCTACATTTAACTCATTCCTATGTTTTTAATTAAAAAAAAGAAGCATATATGATTAGTGGTAAAATGAATACTCACCATAGCCTGTTCAATTTTATTATCAATGGCAACAACATTGGTTCCAGAGGCACTGCAAAAAAAGAAAAAAGTACAGTTACGCAAACAATCGCATCATGATTACCTTCTATATTTGACTTATTCCTGCTTTCATTTGTGTTCCCAAACAGATCGGAAACACGGAAAATACTGAATTCTATTGAAATGGACAAAAATCCTAATCCAAGTTGCAACTTGAAATAAATCAGAACCCCAAATAAAAAGCGAAACCAGATGACAAATTGGTGCTCGATCAGTCAAACAAGGCGCCTCAGGTATCTAGGTCAGATCACACAAAAGCACCAGTCACCACTCTCACATCTACACCTGGCCACCAACAGGAGAAATGAGACGAGACCGGGCCCCGGCAACGCAACAGGCTCAAGTTTGTTCGAATGATGCATCTGTTTGTTTAACAGCCATGATGACTGGACCGTGCGGATCAATCTCCAAAGGCAGCTGTCAGCTAACCCCACCGCTGGAAACAAACATTCATGCACTCACATTCACTGATGTCATATCAATGTATGGCTATGATTAAGCGCTCTTTGGGCTGACTCTTGTAAATCCATCACAATACACACGGGGAGGAGCAGCGGCGCTCTTACGTGCGGCGTGTGCGGTAGGAGGGCATCGGATCGCAGCTCGCGAGCCGGGTCGGGTCCCCAGCGCAGCCCGGTGGTTTGTAGGAAAACGTGCACGGCATGGCGCTGCTGGAGCTCCACCGGTAGCGTCGCACAGAAGGTCATCGGTGCCTACCGGAGGCGGTTTAGTTGGGCAACTGTGACCGCATTTAGAATAACGAAACACGAGCCGATGGGAGGAGAAGTGCGAGGAGCTGAAGGAGGTGGGGACACATGTCTGAAATTATTTCTGGCTCTGATGGCTTCATAGCGACTGATAAGCGCAGCGACTTTACTCGGCAGGGCTACGGGGTGCAAGTCAAAGGGCCGAGGAGGAACGTGCTTCAAAATATAACTTTGATCCACTGCAAGCTACACTTGCTGATCAAACCAATTATCCCCCACTGCTACATCCAAATGTTACAGAGGCCGCTATAAGCAGGCATATGCTGTGTCTGCAGAATATGTGCAACAGCTGCACAATAACCCAGTTTTCCTCTGGGATCACCTCCCCCCATCCACGTTTGTTCCATTAACTTTTTTTAATATCTTCCATCTAGCTCATGGGAGTAAACATATATACTGGTTTAATGAGAACATTCGAAATATCGCTGAAATATTTAACTGTGGATTGATTTACAGACATTACTATCACTGAAGCTATCCCGGTGATCAGTGATAAGAATAAGTAACCAAATAAGGAATTTAAAATGTGTTGTAAAGGATGCTTTAAACATCATTAACAGAATATAAAAGAAATAAAGTTTCTAATAATGAAGAAAGCTTTGTGTCATGTCAGAGGCATAAACAGGTCTGGCTGGGAGCACAGAAACCTTTGTTTGTGGGAGGGAACCAATCAAAGTTGGCCTCATCCTTAAGAGGAGCTGAAATTGGTGAAGCTAAAAAATGCAAACCTGCTCTAGTAGAGTCAAACAATATAAATACAGAAACTGGAAATTAGCACTTTAAGAAATCAGTAAGATGGTATTACATACTTTCTCCACCAGGGGGACATAATAAGCTGCACAACTAACTCTGTACATACTTTGGTGAAAAATCTTATTATAGCAGTACTTTAATTTTTAATTATCACTTAGTCTTAATAATATTCCTGATCTCATAAAAAACAAAAGGATCAGTTCAGCTGTAATAAGACGCAGATTTACACCTGCAACAAAAAGATATGGAAAATCATTGCAACCATGCGGTACCAAGGTGCCTTCAAATACATGTAGACTCCTACTGTTGTTCTGTTCCTCTACATGTAACTAGTGTGGGTGTGAGAGGCCGGCAGAAAGACTCGGATGATCTTTATCAGCAGGCTGTACTGGGGAAGGAATGTTCCCCATACTTCTGCTGCTGGGAAACACCGTCACTCACACCTCTGTCCTCCACTCCTACCTCTGGTCACTGCCAGATATGATAATGTCAAACACGACTTCCAAGCCAGCATGTCACACAATGATGGAAAAAAAAAAAAAAAAATGCAGTTGTTATGAACAAGATGCACATGGTGCCATCATGGCTAGAGAGGCAGTCAGCACTCGCCCATTAACGTCTCTTTATGTCGTTCCCTCAGACATTATGTGACCCCCACCACGAGTGCTTATACAACCAAAACACTTTAAAAAAGGAAAAGAACATCAGCTTCACCCAGTACCAAACATGTCTTTAATTTAGACTGGGTGTCGCGCTCAGGACCTCCTATAGCTTTCCTCCCTAACAGGAGTTTTCAATAGGCCTGTGCCTAGAGGAATCTCTCAGTCTATAAAATACTGAGCCTTAATGGACTCGCTGGGTTACACCCTTGTTGCTTCACCAGTGGTTTTCAGATAGTACAGCAAACAAAAACATGCTCTGCTAATAACAGGATCACACTCTGCAGCAGCACATGTATAAATACAGGCTTGTTTGAATCTGTTCGAGCCCAAAGTTTGCTTATACCCACGCATGAAGACGCATGAAGTTCTACTTTTGAGAAAGACAAACGGCAGGATTTGAATTGGACCAGCCAAAGACAATAAAATAAGAAAAGCCGATATAATCTCTTAAAAGAAAAGCAAGGCAAGTTGATAAAACTGAGGCCTTATCATAAGGTTTCATCAAGATGTTAAAAACTGTAAATGTGACGGGGATGAGACAGGAAAACGATGACAGATGTTCACAGCTAAGGCCAGATGCTTTGTGGATTATAGAGGATACAGTAAATTTCCATATTTTCTGGATAAATCTACAGTTAAGGTGGAAAACCTGGGTCCAACCCTCATGTGACAACTCACATGGCAGAACAATTTTTAATGGAGGGAGCCATATTGTGCAAATTCTATCAAAACTGCTGCAGATTAACTTCCAGCCTGGTTTCAGCTCTACTGTCATCCAAGGTTAAATGTGATACTCCTCTGAAGTGCCTTTAAATGACCTCATTGGAATTAAAGCAGGGGGGTATGAAGCATTTTCTCCTGGGGTTTCCTCCAGCTGGTTTCAGAGAGCTGGGTTGAGACTATTGTAATCAAATCAGAGAATGAAACAGGCTGGGAAAACTAAAAAACCCCATGTGCACTGTCAGGGAAAACATGTGACAAGCCAGCAAACTGTAACTATGGAGACTGGAAAACATCAATAATACAATCAACCTTTATTAAGAGTCTGTCAGAACAAGCGGGTAAATATGATTCTATTAAGTCATGACGGTTTGGGCAGCTCCTCTCGACTATGACTGGAAATATAGACTGAAACAGGCGTGTAAAAAAAACAAAACAAAAAAAAAAAAACAAGTCAAAACCATATTAGGAGACCATCTGGTATTCCAAGTAAAACTTCCAAGAACAACTGGCACTGAGGGAGGGCGGGGAGGGGATTTTTGGTTTTTGGGAACCGCACCATCAGGAGTGTTTTGGAGCACTGGTTCGAGCTCTGCCCTGACACACATGATCTTGTCTCTAGTGCTCCTGTGAAAGCCAAGAACTAGATTGAGCGCCTGACTTTGAACCAAATCACGTTAAATGCTCGGCGGAGCCGCCTCCTCCGTTTCGACAGCGTTACAAAGCGAGCACTGTATGACCGCTGATGTATGTGGGGTGAAATCCCGGAGGCCTAAAGGCTGGGCTCAGATGTAACGGCTTGCTAACGAGGGTCTGAACCTATTCTGCTGCTGATTATACAACCGATCGCTCCTGTAAACTTCACCTTCTACACCAACAAGACTGAAGTTTATAAGCTCCAGGCAGAAGTTTGCCGTTTCCCTTACAGTGCTAGCTGTAAAATAGGAATGCCAATAAAAAGTCCATTAGAGCTAGAGAGGTTTACACTAGCACCAGGGCAAGTGGAGCGGCGGGCATGCATAAGTCATCTGCACATCAAATAGTTGTCATTCCTTCTCTCTGGAAGAACTGCTGCCATATTTAAGACTAGTAAGTTTCCTCCAGCAACACTAGCAAGAAAAAAAATAAGTTTAGAGCTTAGGAGGTGAAGGCGAGGCTGATCGTGTGCCCAAGGACAACAGGTGCACAAGCCAATCCCGTGTCACTCGTACTGCATAGATGCCCCCAATTTAAAGGGAAATCTGTGTTTTCTCTCTAAGCAGCTTGGTACTGCAACCACACAAATATTTACCAACAAGGATATACAGAGCATATCCTTCTCACACACACAGAAGTGCATATATACTACTTTCATTTTTAATCACAGACCTGTGAGCTTCCACAGTTACATTAGACAGCTGTGTCTGTAGGAAGGCAGTCCGCCACAGAGAACAAAATGAGGAAGTGCTATAATTATAACCAAACAGCAACCCTCAAAACTCAAGCATGGCTTTGGTGTAATTATGAAGCAGCAGTATATATTTATTACCCAAGAAAGCTGATGGGCTTTATTTGGGTTGGTGGTTAACAACATTTTTAAATGTGTGAATTGATATGGGCAGCATGCAAAAATAAATAAATACATACATATTGGGTCATGAATGGATAATGATACCAGGAAGTATAAATATTCTGAACCAGTTCTGATATTTAAAAAAAATTGACAGCTGACGAGATGTTTTCCTTTTCTAAATATCAGGTTTTTGTTGTTACACATTCCTCTCTTTATCTGTAAATGTCGTTCTATTTGCTGATATCTCAACTCAACAAGGCTGATATTGTCAAATGTATCAATCAGTGTGTTTACCCTAATATCTGTACAATACACCACAGGTCTGACAGGAATCAATACTTGCCGTGCCTTTATGCTCTTCCAAAACAGATTCTTCTGGAAATATAAAAATATATTAAAGAAAAAAGTAAACAAAATGAAAAACCTGGCAGCAGACAGAGGGAGGCAACCCTACATGGATTCTTCTGTCGGGAACATGTGCCAGGTGACCCGTGGAGAAGATCAAATGGGTGAATTTCCTATACATCTGATGTAGATCTACTTTGGGGCGGTTTTTCAGGTTAAACTGGCATCAACACAGGAAGCATTTTCACCATCGCCCTTACGACTGGTCAATAGCGGACATAAAAGGCTCTGGTTGGCTGGGCAACCCTCTACCACCCCCTCATATGTCAATCGCGGTCATTGGTAGTCACGTCAATCACTTGCCAAGAAGTTAAGAAGTTTACTCTGAACCCTCCTAATTCATGTTGCTGACTGTCTTTAGCCTGAGTGTTTCATATGTAAATGGCCCTTTAAAATACAAAGCAGAGTTATGGTAGGGTTACATATGTTAGGGAAGCATAGATGAGGCACAGCTCTCTGTAAACAAACATGAAACAACTGGTTTCACTTCTATACAAAAAGAAATGCAGGAATGATGCTATGATATAGCAGATATTGCAGACCATGTGGTCTTATTCCAATGGATGGGTGTCATCCGGAACATCATTTCCAACACACTGATGAAAAAAAAGACCTTCAGGATATTCATTTTTCACTCTCTCTGACTTCATCTGGTCGCCTCACACATCATCTTAAACCAACCCGTATAAAAGAGACGGATCATGTGTCAAACTGCAAAGGCCATCGCCCAAATATACCAAACAAAACTTTGGTTATCTTTGCATCCAAGGAAACAAAAGCAGTCCTTGATGGGACAATGTATCCACAACAACGGCGCTCCAAAAGACAAAAAAAAAAAGAAAAAAAAAGAATGCATGGGGCTAAACATTTGTGCCATCTTACACTGCTGCTGCCTTCAGCCAAGGGTAGAAATCACGTGCACGCCACACAGCATTAGAATCCGGATAACACCACCACAACGTTGATCTCTCTTTTCAAATTTAAATCAAAGCAGCTAAGGCGCCAAAAGGGCTGACATTACTGTATATGCACGTGCATGAAAGTGTGTGTGCGTGCGTGTGAGAGTGAACGAGTAGTTCCTCAGCGGCTGGTTGTGTGTCAGCTTTATATTTCTCTAAAACAGTTTCATTTCCTGTCACTGAGATATGGTTTCATGTGCTTCTCTTTTCATTTTTGTAAATGGCATCAGAAAAATGTTCGCCCCTCTCATTGTCTCGCTACGCCATCTACTTACCTCGCTGTCATTTAGGAAATGAATCATTTCATGATGAATTTAAAATGCAACCGTGAATAAAAACCATTTGGCAGGAAAGAGTGCAGAAAGAGCGCACTAGAAACCCGCCTTTACTCAGGTTCATATTTAAATCCAGTGTTGCAGAGAGCATGCACACACTCTTCAGCCCTGTTTTAGCCACTTTAAAGCCGAAACAACAAGTTTAAAGTATTTTTCCTGGATTGTTTTAATATTTTGAGGCACTTTCCAAGAAATAAAAAATTACCTTCGCTGAACAGGGAGTTATATGTGAGCCACCAGACCAGTTTACTGCTTTACACGGAACTGTATGCATATTTAAACCATCAACAAATCCCCAGCTTAAAAGTCCTATTGGTCTGCAGAACTGCTCTGATCGAGTGGTTTCATGTTCTTTGTTGTCACGTCACAACAATTTAAACTGAATGACATTTAGAAGTGTCAAGCGCTGTTAGAGTTATTTGATGTTTGAGAGCACAATATTGCTCTTTAGCATTACAGAAGAAGGCTACAGTGTGGACATCTCCATTCCTGTGATCAACAAGTGTTTACACCACCAGACTATCCTGGAGTTTACACTACGAAACAGTCAGCTGTTGGACTAATAGTGGCCGACTGGAAAATTTCAACGTTCCCCATGAACGTTATTGGTCAATACATTTATAATCAAACAATTCATCGGTGTAGCACTGAAAACACTGGTCAGATAGTTAAACAATTAAAAAAAAAAAAATCAAATAGTTCTTGTTTATAATCTGATTAACTGATCGCTTGCCTGCCCTCTTGGACTCTGTTCCATCATTAGTGGTGGCCAAACCTACGAAAATAACACCCAGGCAGTAAACAAAACCAAATTTTTAAGTGACACACACACAATATATGACATGTTAAAAAGAGACTGCGTTGATTTGCTAGTGAGAAGCAGTGGGGAAAAATAAATAACAGAGAGCGAAGAGATGCCGGTTGAGAAATCTACTGGCTAATCCTGCGCTTGCTGCCAGGCTTTGTTTCCAAACTCAATCCATGCACGTGGAAAAAGCAAAGCTCGCTGCTACTGAACACTGCACACACAATGTTACACTCTTGCAGGCCTGCCCGGACCAATCCAGTACTGTACCTATCAATGTGCGCCTTTGAGTCTCTTAATCTGCTGCCAGACTGGAAGGCCTGGTAGAAAGCCTTGGAGGGATTCCTGTGTCAACCGCATTCAGGGAAGAGAGAAGAGACAGAGTGAAGAGCTGCGACAGTGAAAACAGACTCAAGTTTGACTCCTACAAATGCTTTCTCACACATCTTCAAAACTCTTTAACAGTAAACATGACTAGAGTTAAAGCTCTTAGTCTTAATGTGCAGAAGATTCAAAGAGAGTAAAGCAAAGGTCTGAGGTCTTCAATTAAACACAGGAAGTTATGTTCAAAGGTGGGGACAGCTTCAAAAACATTAAGGACCTCCCTCGAGCTTTAACCCTCAATATGCTGATCACTCAGTCGTACCCTCTGGTTTCACCCTCTGGCTTGGATATTTGAACGTCACTGCAGAACTGTGCATGTGCAGACGAGGGATGATAAGAATATTTCATATATTTTAAACTCAAATGACTCGTGCAACTACTTCTGGTTCAAAAATATATATGCTTTTCCTTGATGATATATAACAAATTTTTGGAATAATTAGGAAAATTTGCATTTTTAAATAGCCTTTTTTAAATCGGGGCTTCATTTACACAAGCAGAACATCCATCCATCCATCCGCTTCCGCTTATCCTTTTCAGGGTCGCGGGGGGTGCTGGAGCCAATGCCAGCTGTCATAGGGCGAGAGGCGGGGTACACCCAGGACAGGTCGCCAGTCTGTCACAGGGCTGCAAGCAGAACAGACATCTCTATTTCTCAAAAAAACCCTAAATTAACAAAATAAAACCGATTTTTGAGTAACAAGATAACAGACCACATTAAGCAGACTATTCTTGCTTACATAATCATGTCCTGGAGACGATTCTGAGCCAATAAAAACCTGACAATGCAGTTTCTATTGCCAGAATGCACTCAAATGTTTTCTGCCAACCAACACTGACAAACAAAAACAGAAGAAACACATGACTACTTACTACGCTGCAGATCAGAAATTAAGGAAGTGCAAAATGCTAAAACGTTAATTTAAATAAATATCAGTTAGTTGCTTTTCTCACATTATCTTTGAACATTTATCCAGTGCAAAATTAACGTGACACAATCTGCAGCTGACACTGATAAATGTCCTTGCAGTTGCTAACAGGCCATTATCTTTCCAAATGGAGGATATTGACAGACACCAAACATTTGGCCAATTTATCTGTAGCAATGCAGCCATATGAGAGTAGTTGTGACGGGAATGGTGAGCATCTTCCAAGGAAGACCTTTAAAAATGTTTTTAAGAACCTTTAAAAAAATTTTTTTATAGACACAAACACACAAGCACAACTGCTTTACTGGCGGGCTGATGTTACTGGTATCTGCATTTACAATGGCCAATAAATGAACATTTAAAAAGCAAAAAAGAGATGCGAGAAACACCCTTCAAGCATGTCAGGCGTATTGATACTGCACAGACAGCCCACCAGGGGGCACTCTACAAACTTCCTCATGGCGAGACATGTTTGAAATGCCACAAAAACAACAATAACTGAGCAGAGGTAGGCAAAGTGTCAGACAACCTGTGAACGGTTCATGTGTCTTTAAATAAATAAATAAATAAATAATCGGCCCATATGACAGAATATTGATTTTTTTTTTTTTTTTTTTTTTTTTTAAAACATGATCAAATATTGGTATTGCTCTTTTTCCTAATCATTTCCTGGTTAATTTGAGTCAAATACAATCACATTACTCAATTTCACTTTACCCCCCATATTCCTGGTGACTAGCTACAAGTACACCGTGTTCTAACAACACATGCATGAGGGGAAGGCAAAGGAAATCCCCCCCAATCCCAACACACAGACACACAGATATACTTCATTTACTCTCAGTCTGTGCATTTTAAGACTGCTTCTTTCCCACATTCACACAAACACAAATGCGCACTGACATGCACGTGCACACACACACGCACAGTAAAGTGTAGATTTACAGCATGTGTGTGGATATTATAGCAGCCAAGGCTCTTTCCTAGAAATTTCTGGCACAAACTGCCTTTGTCACATTACCTCATGACTTAACACTCTCACTAGCTCTGGCTCTGCTTAATATTACTTTGTGGCCTGCAAATCTCTGTACACACACACAGAGACACACACACACACCCACACGTGTGCCAGGCACGCCTCCACAGAAAAACCTCAGTTTTTCAGGGCTAAAGCTCTGTACAAGTCCTGTATCGACTGAAATCAACAAGGTCAGATGACTTGGAATTGGGTTGCCTCTTCGTGAATGAGGTAAGAACCAGAAGAGTCATCATTCTCTGTTTTCAAGTAGCAAACACTCGACTCTCAAAGGCTGTCTTTGTAAGCCTAAAATGCAACATGTCAATATCCCTTTATGAAAGCTGCTCTTTGTAAACCAGACAGTCACCGTGTTCAGCAGTTGAGAACATGCGGCCTCCTCCACAAACCCCAAAATCTAGAGTGTGAGGGGGGGGGCAGAAGGAGGGAACACATAACCCAACAGATGTGGACACACAATGAAAATCCCCCCCTTTTTTTAAACCACTCTCTGAGATCCAATAAGCTTACCTGATGGGAAAAAAAAGAAGGTTGCACATGCTCAGGCTTTGCTCGAGACGACCCTAAAGCTAATGTATGACCAGGCAGCAGAAAATAATCTGAAAATAACTCCTGGATGCATTTTTGCTGGTTGATGTCACACATTAAGCTGGGGCATGACACGTGGATTTTTTTATGCTCCCCCCTTGTTTCTGCAAACCAGTGGTTTGCAGGTTTAGGTCACGGTGTTGAACCTCTTAATAACCTTGCAAAGTAACTGAGCATGTGAAAAACCCACAACAGCCTTAAGTGATGAAGCAAAGGGGGAGCGGGGTAGGAAGCTTGAGTTGGAGAGCGAGAGCAAGCTGAAGTGCAGGAGGAGAAAATATCAAAGAGCAAAAGTGTGAGAGGGAAACACGTAGACTACGAAAGGTGTCAAAGTAGATATTTTCCTCTCCAGTCAAGGTGTTGCAGAGGCAGCATGGTTCACTCAAGGTCCCTGTCCCCCTCACAGCAGAAGCACCGAAACTTCAGACCGGGGCCAAATGAGCTACAGATTTTTACAAAGGTGGGGAGAAGTTTGTTCTTCTGTTTGCAGTGCGAATCATCCCCTTTCTACTCTCCATCACAACATGGCTGATTGGATGGATTTAGAGTGTTTGAGTTTATAAAAAGGGGGCGGAGGATCACTACCAAACTGGTAGTGTTGGTAGTAAGTAGACAGGTAGAGTAATCTGGTGGCAAGTTGTGCACAAAGAAGAGGGAGAGGCTATAAGGGGCTGTTGAAAGCTCTCATTGTTGGTGCACATGAGGAATCAGGTTTTCAGCAAAATCCATATATCTGCCACACAGCACAAGTAGGTCAAAACTATTTAGATTTCAGTGGCCTCGTGGGAGTTTCTTTCAGCAGGTTTTAGGTTGTAGTCGAGGGAGATGGAGAGCAAGAAGGACCCAGAGCAACTGCACGATTACAGCAGAGCCACCAGAGGAGACTGGAAACCTGGATTTTAGCGTTCAAACAAATTTTTAACCTCATGTTTAGCATAGTAAAACTAGGTAGTTGCATTTTTTTGATCTTGGCCTATAGTTCCCCAAAATGTTGCTCCTTTTAGGGCACTCCCCAAAAGTAATTGAACACTTTTAAATCTGCTTTTATCAAGCTACTTTTAGAGATGCGAGGAAATGGAACAGTAAATAATAAAACAACTTTTAGTTCCAGAGTCTAGTTCCTAGTATTGCATGGAGCCTTCCGAGCATCTAAACATATCCCACATGAGTAGATCTTAAAGTGGTTTGTACAGTTCATGTATCCAGTTTCTGAAACACTCATTCAGCTTGGGTTTGAGAGGCGGGGTACACCCTGGACAGGTTGCCAATCGCAGAGAGAGACAAGCTTACACTCACTTTAGAATCACCAATTAACCCAACAAGTATGTCTCTGGACTGTGGAAGGAAACCAGAGCACCCAGAGGAAGCCTGTGCAGGCACAGGAAAACATGAAAACTATATAGTTATGTAGTGGAAAATAACTGACAGCAGCAGTAAATAGATATTGTGTGTAGATTAAAAGACTTGGGCTAAAGAAGCTGGTATTTAATTGACCAAAGAACAAAACTGCTTAAAGACTTTTTTATTTATTCTGTGACTTGTTAATGTTTTGCTTTCCAGAAGCAAGATAAAAAGAACACTGCTAAGCTTATCTATAACACAGTACAGCACATCCCCAGTTAAACACTGGACCAGCTTGGTGAAGCTGTTCTGCTTGTCATAACAGTGAAGAGCCTCAATTGGGATGAAAATTAAAAACTGATTCCAAAACATACAACCCCTCCAGTCTTATCAGTTCTTTTTAATCAGTGCATGCGTGCTTTTCTAATGGCTGCACACATAAAAGTGACATTTTGCATGCCTGAGTCACATGCTAGCCTTCTTTCTACACTGATGAGACTAACATAAGAAGACAGTTGCATTGTTTCAGATAACGCCACTGGTCTCAAAGAAAAAAAAAAAAAAAAACACAAAACAAAACCTGACAACATGGATTCTGAGCCTCTACACCTGGGGTGGAGGGGTGGATGACTGCAGCAAAGCCTACAGACATACTGACTAGTAGTGCCGGTCAAACTAGAACAATACACCCTTCTTTTTTAAAAATAACTCAAAGGCTGAGATTAGGCTGGGGTCATAGAGGGAGAACAACTTGACTAGTGCACACAGAAACACATACCTAAAGTTGAGGCAAGTATTACATTGCTGTTAAATGCAAGTACAGACAGTTGTAGATCTACTGCTTGCTGCTGTACAGCTCTAACAGTATTAAAGCCAAAAGGCAGATTAAAAACTTTCATTCCAATCAAAGCTAAAGATGTCTGATTTTTGTTTTGTTTTTTTAAGTGTTGACTTGTACCTCAGTGAGGCACTGTGGATAAAATGTACCCACCAAATGTCATATGATATGACCAGGGAGCCCCAGTGCGGAAGCAGGGAGTCAGCTAAGGAATATTAAATGAATAGAAGGTGGAGAGCAGTGTGAGCGACTGTGACTAAAAACAGGATACAGCAGTTAGAGGAGAGGTCAGCGAAGGGAGGGAAAGACCCTGTGGTACATGCCGTCTGTGTCACACTCACTCTCACACACAGAGCTACCACTTCCACTATGACTAAAAATGAATAAGCAGTTCTTATCCACGTCCTCCACCCCCAGCATGGATACTTGTGCACACATACGCAAGCGCTCATGGAGTCCAGCCATCCCCTTAAAGACACACCTCTTATCCACCCACACGAGCACAGTCTCTCAATTCACTGTGGCAGTAACTATATCGCAGACCTGGACTCCCCTCCTCTCTCCTACCTCCTAAAGAGTCTGATCTTACATAAGCTCCCGTTATGTGAGGACAATAAACCATACCTCCCCAGCATGAGGCTCAATTACATACAGACTTCAGTTGCAATACATTTATGATGAGTTTGCAAAATAGCAGCCATCCCCCCCTCTGTGAGTACGGCAAAGACATTATGGCAATCCAGAAATGTTGTTTTATGCCTTCGGTTGTTGAAGCCATCTGGGAAACATTAAGCTGAGAAAACCATATTCTAAAAATGAGAACAGCATCTTCAGTCTCTAGTATATATAGCCATTGTTTTATTTTAATTACTTGTGAGCAAAACTAAATGGGGGAAGGAAGCTATGGACAAATGTAAGAGTCTTTCCAGTTTATGCTCTAAAAAGTCTATAACCCTTTAAAAGATGCAATAAATACTATGTAATGCATGTTTTATTGGGAGGTGTTATTTAGACTTGATATTAACACTCAGCAAAAGAAAGAAAACTGCCATTACTAATAAAACCATTAAATGAACTGCATGCATAAAAATCATACATACAAAAGACCCTGAACTTTTGTATACATGTTACACGTATCTAGTACAAACAAATATATTAAGATAGCTTAGGCCCCAATCAAACCTAGCAACGATCAGTGGCAACTATTGGTCAGGAAAAATGTGTAGTCCCTGATTATAGTCACAGTGAAACTGACAGCTAAGCTTCAGTCATGCTGACCTAGAGGTCAATCAGTGCCCCCTGGTAACCACCTGTACCTAAACAAATGTGTGTATTCCATGACCAGTTGGTGAATAGTTGCTGTCAATCGCCAGTGAGACATTAGTCATAAAGAAGTATACATTACTATATCTGTGAAGGTTCTCAGTCATCCAGGTCATCGTAGTCTAAGGAGCTTGGAAAGAAAAGTGTCTGGACTTCTTTGAGTTGCTTGAAGACGTTTCACCTCTCATCCGAGAAGCTTCTTCAGTTCTAAGGGTCAATGGTGGAGAGTCCCAGATTTAAACCCAGTGACCTGGCCAGGTTTCACAACAAGCTCACCCGAAACCCTGGCTGATTGGGACCCACACCCACTTTCACACCTTGGCTCATGTGATTAGGTAGAGGATCATCAGAGGGTCCTTTGTCCCTCTTTGGGGGGGAAACTCCCACTGGGTTTAAATCTGGGACTCTCCACCATTGACCCTTAGAACTGAAGAAGCTTCTCGGATGAGAGGTGAAACGTCTTCAAGCAACTCAAAGAAGTCCAGACGCTTTTCTTTCCAAGCTCCTTAGACTATACACTACTATACTGAAAACCACCTTGTGATTGTCCTCGTCTTGGTTTACTCTGCTCTCCTCTTTCCCCTAGCCCTCAACTGGTCGGGCTGGATGGCTTCCCCTGCCTGAGCCTGGTTTCGGTGGAGGTTTCTTCCTGTTAAAAGGGAAATTTTCCTTCCCACTGTCGCCAAGTGTTAACAGGGGGTCGTCTGATTGTTGGGTTTTTGTAATATTGTAGGATCTTACAAAATAAAGCGCACTGCGGCAGCGGTTGTTGTGAGCTGGCACTGTAAAGGGACAGTTACAGCCTGCCTCTGGTTGAAATTAATGACTTATTCCATAGTGGACTTATCATTTCTGAGCTACCATTAGCTAGCGCTGCTCACTGTTAATGCTGGGAGAGGAAGAGAAAGCACTGAGGCTAGGCACTAGGGAGTGAGTTTTGTGCAAAAATCTGTCCAAAAAACCTCATACAGCAGGCACTCCACAGGGTGAGTCAACCAAGAGAGTCGGGAAAGGTCTCACTTTTTTCAAACTTATGCTGCAGTCTGTTTATTTGGCAATAAAAAGCCTAATTTGTGTCTACAGAAAACAAGAGAAAGTTTAATGAGCATGCATTTTCTCGTTGTGTGACACATGAGTACAGAGAGAAACAAACAGTGCAGCAGAAATGTAGAAATTAAGAATGGAAACTTTTTTTTTTAAGCTAGGGGAGGGAGGTGTGTCAGGCATAGCTAAAATGCCTACTAAAGAGAGGCGCAGCAGGTTTCAGTAGGCAGCTTCTTCTTCCTCCTCTTCTGTGCTTAACTCAGTTGCTGCAGTAAAGGAATGTCATTCAACACTTCATCTGTACGTGAGCAACTGTCATGCCTCTTCTGTCAGTCAATCAGAGGGGCAGACAGCATGCTGACCACACCGACAGAGAGCAGTACACTAGCCGGTGTTTTGAATGACTTACAGACGGAGTGTGAACGCTTACTACGGGACGAAATGTATGTTTGCTCCTGTCCAAAGGCTCTAAACAGAACAGAGTAATTTAGCCTAAACTTGCATTGCAAAAGAAAGGGGTCATTGGATGACAACGCACACTTGGTTGATACGCCCCTTCGTGAGGTCTCTTATCGGCAAAACAGGGGCACAGTGGAAAGACTACTGCTCAGTGTCTGATAATGCTTGGCTGTCGTAAGAGACCCCCGCTCTTATCACCCTGGGAGCTCCGTCTTCTCACAAGCAAACTATAGGTGCTCCAAAAATCCAGTGCCTGAAGAGAGTGACATTATCACAAACATTAATAATCTTTGAAATGTCACCTGATATTAAAAAAGTGTACTCAAAATAACTGGCCTGTGGTCATTACAACTAAACAGATCAAGTGAAGAGCTGAATATAAACCTGCGAAGCTCATCTCCGTCTCAGGGTGCGAAAGACTTTCAGGATGGACACATACTGCAGAGATACTGCGTGAGATTGATAAAACAAAGCTTAAGTTGTATGATTTGGCTTGTTGATTGGACGTGTTCATATGAGTCAAAAGCTGTCATGTATGTCTCATAGTGGCAGCTAAAGTGTGTGGAAGCCTTTTTGAGTCCAATTGCAATAATCTGCATTAAGAAAAAAGTTATTCTCGATGTCATGAGTGATATCTGTGCAAATGTATTTAGGTTATTGTGTGACATAGACTCATCAGTATCTAGTAAGATAATCTCCAATGTCCATTTAGAAATAACATCCATAAATCATTTTATGAGTTATGAGTGCCAGTGCCAAAATGTAAACAAATAAAGGATTTTTTTTAAAAATAAACAAATAAAAGCCAGTCACAGAAATGACAGAAGTCATCACAGCACTTTAAACTTCCTTGAAGTGCACATTACAAACTGACACTTCAACATACAGCTCGAGAGGAAGAAAGAAAGTAGTGCCAGTGCTCTGCAGGCTGTGTATCCTGTCTGGTCTACATTCTGGTACATCTCTAAGACTGTAAATGGAAACCACTGAGAGATTTCAGGCTTTGAATCATTTCCGCTCATGTGTGCCATCTACTACTGAGAAAAAGATCATTTCTGGAAGGGATGCAAACTTCACGTACTCCAATTTTTTAGTTCACAAATTAAATCATGCGCAATTGCGATATCTTTTGTAGATGTCATTTGCTTACAAAGAGACTCCTTATGTGACACCATATGAGTAGAACACAGTACATCACATATTTAACAGTGTAAATGCCCAAAACTTCTCTAAACATTTTTAGTGAGCAGTACCTGGCAGGGCTAATTGTAGCAATGCCCTCCCCCAAAAAATACATTTCATTATGTTTGTATCAGAACGTATTTTCTAAAACAGGACCTCACTTAATAAAATATGCTGCACATGTGCAGTGCAGCCACAGTTAGCCTGAGGCTAACCGAACACTGAGCTAACCTTACACATAGTAGCAACCAGCAAAACATCTTTGAGGTTTGCAGCCAAGGCCATCACCTCACACACTGTCCTAGAGGGTGATAGCTGGAGTAAAAGCTGGAGACCCACACGTACGTACACACACACACACACACACACACACACACACACAAGGAGTCACAGAGTCACTGTGATACAGGAGCCATGTGTATTTAACAAGTTTGACAAGTTGTTGCTTGTGCTGGGGAAGTGTGCTACACTCCACTGACTGCTTTAGGCCCCAATATTAAAACAACAAACATTATATTTCCTTCCTGTGCGCCACTACTCTCTTCCTCGTCACACTCCCCTTCCTCAATACCTCCCTGAAACTATGGGGAAAACCCTGTCCGTATTAATAAGCACACAGTGCTGCTGTTTGTTACGGCTTCTCATCTTTCTACAAATGGCTAAACGTGTGACAAACTTCTCCCCTGCTGTGGACTAAATTAAGCATGTTTAGACCTTGCATGGTCATTGTGATTTTTTGAGCTGTGTGCATTATGGGTAGTTTTGCAGAGGATCAGCAGTGATGATGTGAAGCTTAACAGAGATAGGGATATTAATATAAAGACTTGGAAATATATTACCTGTCCTCCTCCCCGTCGACAGGTATGTGGATTGCAAATATGCTGTTGACAGTCGGAGTGGTGAGCTGCAGGCTCTCAGGCATGAAGGGCTTCGCTGGTTCCTTCACAGAGACAATTGGAGACTGTATGTTGATGATTCCGTCTGACTTCCTCCCACCACCAACTTCCACCTGACCAAATGCAGTAACTGGGAGGCCCTGTGGCCCCAAAGCCCCTGCAATGTTGCTGTGGGCTATCTGACCTGGAGGCAAACTCGGGGTGGTCACATTTGGCTTTGCTGCACTGGAGGCACTGGGCACAGCAGTGGGCACAGTGGAGGGCACACTGGAACTCACTGCAATGGCAGGCACGTTTTGTACACCAGAGGATGGAGGGTGGCCGTGGGGTTGAGGCTGTCCAGCGGTGGCATAAAGATTCACAGTCTGCTGCTTCAGAGTGGATCCACCAACCAATACGGGGCCTCCAGCAGCTCCCATCCCTACAGTCTGCTGCTGCAAGACAGTTGGAGCTGGCTGTCCAGCAGGTAGAAGTACTCCTCCTCCTGCTGCTCCAGTAACATCTCCAACCTGACTTGGCACAGATGCCCCACCAGAGGCTGTAGGCATCACCGAAGTGGGTCCTTGTCCCTGGCTGGACACTGGGTGGGGCTGGCCTGAGGCAAGCCCAGGTGGCAGGGGTACAGAGTGGTGCTGCTGATAGTACTCTGCCTGGTTCTGCATCAGTCCAGGTGATTGGCCGGCCAGGTGCTGGCCCACAGGAAGCTGTTGTTGCTGCTGCTGCTGAGGAGGGTAAGGACTTGGTTGGGCAGAGGGAGGCATGATGGGGGACTTCTGTATGAGGACACCGGATTGAGGTGGGCCATTTTGCTCGACAGGCAGCAGGTTCTGGGGAACAAGAGGCTGCAGACCTGCCACTGCTGGAGCCGGAACAGCCGTAGGCCTGGAGAAAGAACTGTGCGTGACCGACCCACTCACACCTTGTTGGCGGGCGCTGTAGTTTTGATGGTGGATTTGCTGCTGCGGTGGCTGCGCCTCCACCGAGTGTACACGACTAGAAGAGAGAGAAGAGTCCGCTATGGAGCCCAAGCCATGACTCGAGTGCGTTGCTGAGGTTGCGGCAGATCCTCCTGTAAGCCCGAGCCCACTGTCTCTGTCTGCAGCAGGGTCCAGTGTTGTGTTGGTATGTCTCATGCTATCCACAGTCCGACCAACAACAGAGCTCTCAGAGTCCTTTTCATAAAACTCTGTGCACGTCCACCGGCCTCGCCGAAACGGTTCTCCAGTACCATGATCAAGTTTAATGACCCTGAACCGCGAGGAGCAACTCACCGTGGAGGTGGCAGGAGGTGGAGCTGAACTGGGCACTGCAGCAGGTTGGGATGTGTTCACTGACGCACTCGCTGGCCCAGCGGTGGCTGCAGAAGCAGGCTGCTGCTGCACTGGCCCAGCCTGAGTGATAAGGGGTAAACCAGCCCCAGCGCCAATCCCCGGTGCTTGCTGACCACCTTGACTCGAGCCAGACACTCCCACTTTTCTGAACTCCCCAGAGGGATTGCTTGACAGCGCTGACAGCTGACTGGCATGAGGTACGCTTGATGGTGGCATCACTCCGACCGCCTCTGGCTCCACAACATTATTCAGAGCTTCTTCGGATGAACTTATGTCACACGCAGGCTCATAATCAGCCCGTGGCATGTCGTAGATTTCCGACGACACGTCCTCAGTCCGTGACTCGTCTGGATCGTCCAGACTCTCCGTGTCGTCGGCGGCACCTACAGCCGCCACCTGGGCCTGAGTCACACTTGTGATCTGAAAGCAGCTCTTTTTCTTGGCCGGCATTTTCGACATATTGACAGCCTGAATCCAAGTCCCGTATGGCTATGTTTATCCTCAGTCAAAAAGGGGTCGCTGGCTGCAGCTTTTAAAAGCTTAGAGCATAATAAGCAGCAGACCTGGAGCTATTTTTTTTAGCCTACCTAACTGTAATCAAGATGTATCTGCGCCATCCTCTTCCTCTCTCGGACTCCTGTTGCGTTTCAAGAGCTCATAACGCAATGCCACACTTCGTGTCGTCTTGTCCAGCAGCAGGGCTTCAGACACGGTTACCAGCAGTCCGTGCGGTGACCGATCCGCGGCTTTCGGCCCGCTAATGTCCCGGTTGTCAAGTTGTCGAACGGCCGTTGTCGCAGAGTGGGCTGCCCAGCTGCAGGGGCTACTTTAAGCTGAGGAGGGCCCGTAGCCCTCCACTCACTGAGCTAGCTAACAATTCAAGCCAACTGGCTGCTGCACACTCCCCCTACGTCGGAACAAGTATGTGAGACATCCTCCCGAAAGCGGCGCTGCGTAGCCTCTCGTTTCACCAGCTCAAAGTCATTCGTTGTCGACACTCGCTTCGCCGCTGACTACGGTCGAGGGAGAAAGGGGCTCTTAAATATGACGCGTTAATAAAAAAACAAATGATATTCTAAACAGCGTCTACAGTTGCCTCCCTCACTCAGTCACTCTTGACAAGATGGCTATGTTGTGTGCGACCGCGCTGCATCGTGGGTAGGTAGTGAGCGCAAAAGACGTTTACGTACCAGGCTTTTGAGAATTCATCCTAATGGTGCCTTCACGGGCCTTCGACAAAAACAAATACGTTCACAACTGCACGCACAGAAAGAGTAAAAAGAAATGTTTTTAGACAGTTGTTTTTAGACTACTCATTAGAGTAGCACTACCCCGAAATTGTTGTCGGGTCTAATGACTATTTAACTTTTTACATTCTATTTGTCACTATTCAGACAACCAATCTATTACTTTGGACTGTGTAAAGCTGTGAAACGTAATTCAGCTCATATTTTCCTCATTATCAGTCTAGCTGATTATGCGATTAGTCAGATTTATATAAATCACAATAGATGGATGTCTTGAAAAAACATTCCCAAACACTCTTTCTTGTTTGCTACCGCCTGCCCCTCAGAGCAAAATACTCTTTTCTTATCACTGTAAAATTTTGGGGGTTTTTTTGTTACATCTTGCCTTAATTAGCTGTTACTGGGCTATTATATCAGTCAGCATGAGGTATAATATGCCTTATTTGATGATCAGCTGCAATAAAAAAATAAATCCACCCAGTATTCTGTTTAATTGTGTTATGGAGTAATACGACAAAATATGCATACTTGTAACATATATGAGCAAATTAAAAAAATATTGAAACTATCTAATTAAGAATTAACCAGAATGCTTCCTGTTTCAATTTTACAGGAACTTTACAGGATATCTCTCAATATCAGTATCAGCACCGAAAGGAAAAAGAAGTGCTCTGAAACCAGCAAAACATGTTTTTTCTCACTGACCACGAGGCTTCCCAAATCATAGAGAACACTGCCCCCGGTGGCCAAGAATGACTTTTGAATTCAAAGAGGTCCTTACCTTTCCTTTTTTGGTGATTTTGGGCGAACCTTGAACCCTTCACCGTTTCATTTAGCTTACATCAAGTAATTGGTTGTTTTACGTCCGCTATAATAATAGCAGTGGTGTAATAAAAACTGCAGTTTCAAACAGTGTACCTGTCTGTGATTAAAACTGCTTAACTGGGTCCTAAATAGAAAAGCATAAGATTAATAGGTTTATGGAACGCCAGGACTGCCATAATGAATTAATTAAATACACCATTAAATAATTAATTAAATGTGGCAATAATTAATTAAAATCGGAAATAATTATTACATAAATATTTACAACACGTGTAATTAATTAATTATTGACACATTTAATTAATTATTGACATATTTAATTAATGAATGACACATTTAATTAATTATTTATTTATTTCACATTTTAATTAATTATTGCCACATTTAATTAATTATTTAATGGTGTATTTAATTAATTCATTATGGCAGTCCTGGCGTTCCATATAGGTTTAGCTTGCACTGTAAGTTATATACCAAGTGGAACGATCACTTTTACAATGCGCTCTAGAATAATCACATTTATTTGTTCTGTTGATCTTGTTTAAAAACATACTTATTTAGACGCAGTGAAAAGGATGTAAGGTTAAATACTTTTTAGTTTGACATTCATGCTGCTGGTGGGATGACAGAGGATACATTTTGTGATCCCCTGTATTTGCATCAAGTGCCATCATCCCGTAAATGTGTTATTTAGCTAATCATGAAATAGCTGGGTCACTGTATAGAGAACATTAGACAGGAAAGATCAGATTTAAAATGGTTATTAGCATCGAGACTAAGTCAAAGGCAGTATGAGCATCATCTAATGTTTAAGTAGTCAGGAATGATGACTTTTGTTTTTAAAGAAAAAGCATATTTTAAATGCAGCAGAAATTGCCTTTTTTAGTCTGAGACAAACAAAGCTATGCTTCTAATAGTGTAAGTAAAAACAGTACTAATCTCATAATCCTGAACCTTTTTAAAGCGAGTGCAATGATTTGTCCAACTGAGACAGCATATCTGATCAAATAGATGTGGTAATGTATATATGTGAGCAAATGGCGTTCCACTGTAACTCCCAAACATAATTCTAATTTTCCATATATTTGTGTTAGCTAGAGTCTGAGCACATTTTTTTTTAATATTAATTACATAAAAGAATCTAAAATCATGTCATGAAAAGTTCCAAGCTGATAAGATAAGCAGTCTTGGGCTTCTGAGTTTGTCTCCAGGACCTCAAGCAGAACACAGATAATAAATATACGGGTTGCTTATCTCAGATAATCAGATTTCTTAGGGGAGACTGGTTTATATCTCTTAGTAGTCATCACTTGCTAGTATCAGGTTGGACTTCCTTTTTGCCTCCAGATCTGCCTTAATTCTTCATCCCTTGGATTCAATGGGGTGTTTAAAACATTCCTGAGAGATTTTGGCCCATATTGACATGATAACATCACACAGTTACTGCAGATTTGTTGGCTGCACGTTCATGAGCACATCCCAAAGGTGCTTGATTTGACTAAGATCTGGTGATGTGGAGGGTATTTGAGTACAGTGAACTTAGTATGTTCAAGAAAGCAATTTGAGATGATCTTTCTTGGAAGCAACCATCAGAAGATGAATGCACTGTAGTCAAAAAACACATTCAACAACAATCCCGAGGTAGGCTGTGGTGTTTAAACGATGCACAGTTGGTACTAAGGGACCCAAAGTGTGCCTAGAAAACATCCCCCTCACATTACACCACCACTACTAGTCTGAATGATTGATATGATGCAGGATGAAGCCATGCTTTCTTGTTTTGTTTTGTTTTTTTTAACCCTACATCAGACTGTTGGAGCAGAAACTGAGACTCATCAGACCAGGAAACATTTTCCAGTATCTTGTTGTCCAGTTTTGGGGAACCTGTGTGAACTGGAGCCTCAGTTTCCTGTTCTTAGCTGACAGAAGTGGCACCCTTTGGCTGCTGCTGTAGCCCATCTGCTTCAAGGTCAAAGTGTTGTGTGTTCAGAATATAATGAATTATGAATAATGAACATAATGAATGGCTTTTTTGGGTTATTATTCCCTTCCTATCACCTCAAATCAATCTAGCCATTATCCTCCGACCTTTGACATCATCAAGGCATTTTCACCCACAGGGCTCCCTAACCCTAACCTTTTTTTTTCTGAAATACATTGACAAACAACCATGCCAAGTCACTTAAATCACCTTTCTTCATCGTTCTGATGCTCGGTTTGAACTTCAGCATGTCGTCTGGACCATATTTACAATGCATTGAGTTGCTGCTATGTGTTTGGCTGATTAGATACTTGCAATAACTTGCAGATGAACAGGTGTACCTAACAAAGTGGCCGGTGAATGCAGATTTTAAGTAACAATATTATGAAGGATCGTTAGATGAGAAAATAATTGCGAAATCCATCAGACACGTGCATCTCAGTGCGTGTTGTTTTTGTGTGTGCACTGCGGGTAAAAGCCCACATGGTGTCTGGTCTGACGCTCTTTGTCATGTCATCCCTACAACATGAAAACACTTGAAGTTAATGAAAGAATGAGTAAATCTCCATCCCGGCATTCCCTCAGATTTGACTGTTGGCTGAGCTGATAAGTCCCTCTTTATTCCGCCGCCTGCTGCCATAAAAGCGCCAGGGAGCTCATTGTGCGGAGTGATCTGATACGGACTACACCCAGCCGCTGCCTCACTGCCCTGGCTTTCTTTGCTGCCCCAGCCTTCGCGTTGCTCAACGTCGAAGTGTGGGTTCGATTGGAGACTCTAAATTAGTCTGCGGGCTTTTTTTCATTCTGTCTTGCCTCTTATTTGGCGACAACACTAAAAAATAGGTTTAGTTTTTTAAATTAAATATATTTATATCATCAGTTTCTTGAAAATGTCTTGGCAAAGCTACGTGGAAAACCTGATGGCCGATGGCAGCTGTCAGGATAGCGCCATTGTTGGTTATATGGACGCCAAATATGTTTGGGCAGCACATGCCGGTGGTACATTCAACAATATCACGGTAAGATGTCAAAATGAGCTCGTTTGGGGGTGTGAGAGTGTGGTTTCGTTTGGCAGTAATGTTATCTGTCACGCAGACGCTCACCAGCCTGAGGAGCGCAGAAACCGTTACCTCGCAGGATCTAAGCGACTAACGAGCTAACGGTGCCGAGCTAGCTTATGGGCTAGCTAGCTAGCTCATCAGTGGCCTGTGTCGGCTTTTTCTAGCTAAGGAAACGTTGGGATTAGACCTCATGTGGCTCAGAGAAGGCTTCTCGTATAACGGCTTTCACACACAAATAGATAATTATGGCGTGCTCTCTTGTAATAATCAAAATAAAGGGGTGAGGGAACCCGGGTAAAACAACACTTAGCTAATTTCAGACCAGTGAGTAGACGGTGTCTGATTGAAGGGAGCGTGCATGCTTTTGTGTGCACGCTTGCTTTGATTAGCTAACTTTAAGCTGCTGCTTTACCAGCTCCCTGTGCTTTTAAAAGCTAATGTGTGGTGTTTGGTTCAGCCTGCGGTAAACCCGCAGTGTTATCAGTGCGAGCAAGAAACGAGTGCAATTATAAATGCTCGTCTTTTAATAGGGAATGAGCGTTTTCAATTCATTCATTGGGATTGCTTGAGCAGTAGACCGGTGCATAGACGCCGCTTTACTTCCGCTAGTCCCTGCAGGCAGAGGATCCCGATCATATTATCGCCTGGTTTGGGGACAGGGCGTGTTAGGCTCCAGAGAACGGGTTTTAACGCGGTCCTTTCCCTTGATGCTAGTCTGTAATTCCTAATGCTGCTGTTTTATCACTCGTGACCGGTGCCAGGATGCTACTATGAATAATCTACCTTTTGTTTTTCTCTGTACCTTTCTAAAATATTAGATAAGTTAGGCCTCTATCATTTTGTCTGACACCCAGAACAGAATTGGAAGATGTCTTTACAAATAAAATCACCGAATTCTCATTTAAAAAAACATTATAAAGCAGTGTTTACAAGGATGGAAATGAATTCCCAAAAGTCAAGACATGTGCAATTCATAAAAAAAAAAAGCCCTCAATTATTATTGTGCAGAATTCATGTGTGCATATAAGTCATGTATTAAAGTTGATCTACCTAATAATACTGCGTTATTTGGAATGGGATTATGCTTGCCATGTTACTGGAACCACATTTGTACATCTTGGGGACTAATTGTGACTAATATCGCCTCAATCCTGTTTGTGTGTCTCTTTCTTTCTTTGTTGTTTGCCTCTCTCTCCTCAGTCTCAGGAAATAGACGTCCTTATCGGTAAAGACAGGGAGACCTTTTATACCAGCGGTCTCACTCTGGGCTCAAAGAAGTGTTCAGTCCTCAGAGACAGCCTCCAGGATGAGGGCGACTGGACAATGGACATCAGGACAAAGAGCCAAGGAGGAGAACCTACATACAATATCTCTGTGGGAAGAGCCGGCAAAGGTAAAGGCGTATTATGGGTTAGTTTTCTGCAGCTATCAGAAAGCATACTTAGGCTAAGACACTACTGTTTCCCATAAACACATAGGTATGAGCAATGTCTTAAATTAGATTTGTCAGGCTCATTTTCTTGTGGTATGACATCACTTCCTTATCTCATAGTTATGGTTGTAATCCACACCTGAGCCAGAATAAGATCTACAGGATGCACAAAGTTATATTTTTCCCAATATTTCATTAATAGTTTATATTCTTAATTAGTCATTTGTTCTATAAAGGTCAGGACTACTGAAAAAGTTTAACATTAGTGAAGAAACAAGTTGTGGGTTGGCAGAAAATTGTGTTATTCATTAAAATGATCATTAAAATCTTTTGTAGGCCTCAAACACATCATGGTTTTAGAATCTTTGACTCAAGTTACAGTTACTCTAGTGTTTGCATTTATTACAACATTAATACAGCTATATAAGCCACAATAGCCCCGCTTCTTTCTGTTTGCCTTTCTGTTTGCCTTTGTGGTCCTTGGTTTTTGGTATTGTTCAGTGTTTCTCACCAAAGTTGTTGTCATCTGACGCCTTTGATTTTTTTTTTTTTTGTGTGTGTGTGTGTGTGTGTGTGTGTGTGTGTGTGTGTGTGTGTGTGAGAGATCTAATTGCACACATCCAAACAATTTAAATATTTTTTTAAATCAGTTCTCACTTGAAAACGATTTCATTAAAAATGACTATAACCTGCTGCTAAGGTGAGAAACACTGATTGCAATATAAACCAGATTCTGTTTTCATTTACTTTTTAGTCCTCAGCTATAAAAGGGTTTTTTCTTTTTTTTCTCCTTTCCCTAAGCACGAGCTATTTCCACCTGTTATTCTACTGCTCTGCATGTTGTTCCTCACTCGAGGAGTCAAAGAAATAATGCACACATTTGATTCAATAGCACATGCATGGAGGGACTACAGTCTTAACTGTATGGAAGGTACAGTGCACTTTGATTAGTGTCTTTCTTTTCTGGTAGTATCTTTCTTTAGCAGAAAGAGCCAGGACCCTCAAAAAAGGAACGATTCTGTCCTAAATCTCCCGGGCGATTACTGATGAGTTACATCTGGTTTGTTGGTAAAAGCAGAGGTCAGCAGAAGCTGAGAAAATGGGTCTAATCAAGTGCACTGGTCTTCCTGCAGTTTGTCAGTGCAAAACACACACCAATATTCAAAAGTGCACTGAAGACGAGGGCTGTGCAGGAAACTGCTCACGCATCCGTTAACTGGTTTGTCTTTAACAGAACTAGAACTATGGGTTAATGAATTTGGCAGATTTGAATCAATGGTTCAGTGACACAGGACATGTGTAGAGGCTGTATTGTGTCAAGTGGCAACATGAATGATGCTAATAATAAAACTTGGCGCTGTGAGCTTCACAGTTGAATATCCTTAGATGTCACATTTCTATCAGTGTTTCCCACAGACTTGTGTTCCACTTGTGGCGGGAGATAAGTGTGTGTGTAAAAGTGGGAGGAGCTGTCTTAAATAATAAATTACAAGCCTTGGGTCTGCACTTTGACCCAAGGGTGTTTTTTTTTTTTTTTTTTAAGTCTTTATTGACCCAAGTCAGCTGTATCTTTAGTTCAACTGCAGTATGAGAGACTATGACTCCATAGTTTTTAGACTGTAGCTGGTAGCCCTTATTATTCCCTGCAGCCTCAGTGAGCTCGGTGTAGCGCCGCATAAACCAGTTCTCCACCTGCTGCAGGTTCTGGCAGGTGTGAACCTCCAGCTCACAGTGGATCTTCAAAAGCACATCCACTGAGCAGCAGGTGAAAGCTGCAGTAGAGAAAACGTGTGAAGGGAAATGGTCAGTGCTTGCTGGTTATCAGCGACTGACCTTTCAAAATAAGAATGGAGAAATCTTTCTAGTATTAACTTGATCAGAGATGATGTCAGACTCAACGAAGAAAATAAAATTGAACAAAAACATTTATCAGGTACATTTAGATAGCTGTTAATATACCTGAGCGGCCCGCCCAAGTAGAACCTGTGTGTGGGAAAACACTCTTGCTGCTTTTCTCTTACCTCTTTTTCTTAACTGTCTCTTTTCTATCTCTTCTCTTTTCCAGTTTTGGTTCTTGTAATGGGCAAAGAAGGGGTCCATGGAGGCGGATTGAATAAGAAGGCTTACTCAATGGCAAAATACTTGAGGGATTCAGGGTTTTAATGATTTCAAGCTCACTTAGCTAAAATTTGAGGGACAAAAAGAAGAGAAAAGAAATATTGCTGTTAAGATTTCTCCTGAAAGCAGTCAAATGTCTTGGAAACTTTTAATAGCAATGAAGAGTGGTAAGATGCTGTGTCACCTTTGTTCCCCCCTCCCCCATCCATCCTGTAGGGGGAGGGAGACTCTTCAATTCTGTTCATTTCTCTTTTTTTCCTTGTGTGCTCCAGTATTGGTTATAGTCATGGGAAAGGAGGCGGTCCATGGTGGAAATCTTAACAAGAAAGCACATGCAATGGCTGAGTACCTGAGGAAGTCTGGATATTAAGCAACCTCTCCACCCGTTCGTCACCTTAGCAGCTCACTACCACTCACCGTATTGTGTTGACACTACTTCCAGGATTAGGTGGCATACAGTGTTACTTCCTATCCAGTCTACTTTTCTACACAACCTTTTGTTTGCTTAACCCTCCCAACACCACACTCTTTATTTTATTTTATTTTATTTTTTAATGATCCCCACTTTAACATTGTACTTCTGATGTTTCTGACACTACAGTAATGGCATGTTCATTGAAATGTTAACCACAAGTGTGCATCAAATATGATCGCAAAGTGTAATAAAAGTGTTCAACAAATTTGGACTCGCCTTGTATAACATTCACTGCATCAAGTGGCTAGTATTTGAACAGGAAGTACACATGTGATGGTGGCGAAGGTGCATAATTTTTTTTTTTTTTTTTTCCCCTTCTTTTGAGCATTACTAAAAGATGCTGGGTTATTATTTTTTTTTTTTTTTTTTTTTTTTAAATCAGCATGTTGGCATTTTAAAGTTGCATGCATACTCTCTAACACTCTGATCCCAGCCCTGCTCCCTCCTCTGTCCTAGCGCAGTATTCCAGCCAAAACCATCTTCTCATCTGCCTCCATTAAAGAAATGACAAACTTCCTCAAAAGTCCTATATGTGTGTACCGATTCGCCGCACAACTTCTTCAACCCTCCATCACATGCTTTTCTTTGCTGTTGTACCTGAATGTGGTCTTAAAAGTTAACGATGTGGTGTTGGGCTGTTGTGTAAGGTCAGCCATTACTGAGGTCGTCGTCTCACTTCACTATATTTCGGGAGTCTCGGCAGACATTCCACCTCTGTGACAGCTGAGACGTCTGTCTGTCATCTCCTGCTATCTGTAAATTTTGCTGTAAAATCACTACATGCATACACACCCCTCTCCCCCACAAGTCCCCCTCCCTTTGGACCAATTGTCAATATAAAAGGGTTATCAGAATTCCTTCAGCTTGTTCTGATGGATGATTGTTGGCATCACCTGTTGACTGTAAATCATTAAGACGACTACTTGAGATGACTGTAAAACATGTAACTGCTTCTTTAGACTTCAACACTACTTAAACTTCTCATCACTAATTGATTTGTCGCTAACTTCTTGTTCATTAACCGATGAAACTGAAATGTCATTGTACTACAGTATGAATGCATTTTGACTGTAAACTGAGGCTGCTGGGCTCCAGCGCCTTGGGATTATTTGCCTTGTGCTTTAGTCATCAAAGGTGTATTCACAAATTGTCATAGTACGGTACGTAGAAGTATATTTAAAAGAAAAAAAAAAGATGCTGTGTACACTAAACATATTGAAAATGGTGTTGGTTGGAATAAGAACATTTGTAAGTTGTCTTGTGAAATTTTTTTTTTTTCTGAGAATAACTGTGTATTCTGTGCCATAAAAAAAAAAAAAAAAAATCAATATCTGATGATCTGTTGCTACTACAAGTTGGATTTTTAAACTGCTGCCCCAGCAAGAAGTAACTTTTAATGGCACTTTTCCTAAGGGATATTTTGGCATCGGTAATCTCCAGACTTTGTGGAATATGTACAGAATTAAACGACAGGAAAAAAAAAAAGTTTGGAATATTTTGTCCCTTTTTCTTTGAGTGGGAAGTTTCCTTCTGCCACAAAATCTGCTGTTTCAAATGCCATGCATCGATGAGACGTCTTGTTTACAGACAGATCAAATAAACATTATTCCAACCAGAGGGAAAGCCAGTATGTCCAGTCTGTTGCCTCATCACTTTATTTTTTTTTTGTAATGGAGTAAATCAGGAGTTTTAGTGATTATAGCTGTAAGTGGGTCAGTTTGAATTTATTGTGCTAATGATACACTGAATTAGCAACAGTACATACTTGGATTGGGGAAACACTGACCTAGATCTTGTGATCAAACAGGAGAACTCTACTGCTACACTTAATGTGTGAATTATCACATTCCACTCTTTACTAGGAGAATGCACTCAAGTCTTGCCAAATCCCAGAAATAAACTTACTGAAGTGTTTAATGACAGAAAACTGAAGGAATTGCAACTGCATATTTAATAAACTGCAGGCTGCCATGAAAGGGAAATCGCTTTGATCTGCTCGGTCTGCTTTGGTATTTTCAGTAGTTAAAGACAAACTTTTAAGGTTAAAACAATAAAATAAAGAGAAAGAGTTGATCTAAATGGGATTCGGGTGATAATAATCTGTCTTACTTTCAGATCAGTTCTTAATCACACCAAAGGAAAAAAAACATGTTAGGAAGGATAAACTGGCCTACACAGCTCCATTAAATACTCTGAGACAAATTCAGTCATGTCTTTACTCATTTTCTCACTTGGAAAAAAAATTGTCTCACAGCGTCATGTTTGGTATGTTTGTTCTCAATCATCAGAACTAGCTGCATGTTCTTATGGCTACACTAGAGAAACACAATCGATTTTATATGTGCACCATATTGGGGGTACAGTACCTCAGAGTGGGACTCAAATTTGGAAACTTAGGACGAGCACTAGATTTCAGTAAAATTTGTGGTTCTGAACAGTGTTTGACTGCTTAGCATTGAGTTTAGAACAGCTGCTGCTTGCTAATGCCCACCAAACCAATACAGCGCCCAGAAGACGTTGTCCACACCATGTGCATTTAGCACTCTGACTAGAATAAAGTAGACATGGACAGTAACATAATCTGTATGTGATTTATTATTGCAGTGGAGTTTTTCTTCAAATGTTAGAGAATACAGGCTCAGACAAAGCTTCAAACATGTTTTAAATAAAATGAAGCAACTAAAAGTCTGAAAACTGACTGTTAAACAAGCTGTAGAAGAATGATATTACCATAAAATATAATGACACTTAAAAACCATCACTAAAGACTACTTTTCAGTCTTTTAGTATTCTGTAGTGCACAGTGGCAAAGCCAGATAATTTTAATAAGGGTGGCCAGGCTGATACCATGACTTACAGTGGGATGGTATAAAACATGCCTTTTTTTAAAGCGAATAACTCGTCTAGTACCGCTGTGAGGTTTAAGTACTCCACTGATTTTAAAAATGAAGTAAAGTTATTCTACTTATTGATAAACTTTATTTGGAAGTCAAAATCTGTATGGGATCATTCAGCCAAAGGAAAACTGACCAGCACACAGTTTCTGTTAGAAAAATGGCAGTAGGATAACTGGTTGTAAATCTTGTTTTTTTTCTGTGCTCTTGTCACAGCTGCAGACTGACCTCCCGGTCTTAACGGCACCATTGGCACCAGCTGCTGTGGTTAGGTGTTTGATTAGTCAAAATTAAGCCCAGGTTTAGCACTACATGGTAAGAGGACTGATCAGTTTTTGTGGTACAGTCCTGGGGCAGTGCTTTTCCCTCTGTTCCAATGGGGTGTAGAGAGAGCAGGGGCGTTAATGGTTCACTCTATTTTGGGCTCTTTTTGTTTTCTGCTTCACTTTGTCACTGTGCAACACTGACGAGGCTTAAGGCCCTGGATGAACTAGGTGGAAACTCAACGGTCAGTCAAAGTCGGGGTAAAGAAGGTCGTCAGGATCATGGAGCACTTTTATTTGTTCAAAAGCTGCTGCGAGGTCCTAAATCCAAAAGTACCAAGACCACAAACAACACCAGGGACATTGAAACAGATTACCAGGCAGATGTGGGTACGTAAAATTGAACCATGGCTTTTAAAAGTAATAAACTTCAACATTTGGTCTCTTATGCTTGTGAAGGATTTTGTGTTCGTAGTGTTTTAGGGCCTCTAGTAAACGACTGCATACCTTTTAAAACTTCAAACCCTATTTTTGAAAGCCTGGGGGGAAGCTAAACAACCAGATGGACAATATGGTGGTCTCGACCTGGAAGCAATGGAACGACTCCTTAAGATGGAACCAAAGGTTGAATGTACGCTGGACTCCATGACGCTTCAGGTTCATGATGCTGCTTCTACCCCTGGATCTCTGCTTTTTGTGGACAGGGGTAAGTAGTTATGTTAAGGTCTGCGTGGTAGTTCCATCTAACTATTTTTACACCCTCCTCCTGCTGAACGTCTCCCCCAGGAAGCCACTTGTCCCCTTTGCCCCTGTCCAAGTTACCTTCGAGCTGCGGTTACACCATCAGCTCAACACAACGAGATCTGGTCTTAGTCGCTCCCTATGATGGTTGCTTCGTCACTCTCCAGGTGAGTCATTTTGATCTGAAGGCACTGCACATTTTAACCATGTGCTCACGAATAATAGTTTCCTTGTTGCTTTCAGGAGGATAATTATGTTCTCCCACTGCTTTGGTGGGGCATACCAGTGAGAATGTCGTGCCCTTTCATGAGCTCGCTGTCACTGAATCCGCCGATGGTCACCTGCAATACTGCGGGCATGCTTGTAAAAATGGAGTGGACCCTGCCCGTCTCCAATATTAAAGTTAAGTGTGAGTTTTGGTCTCCATCATGTCTCTGTTTATGTTTTTAAACCAGCACTAAAGACATGACATGTTGGCTACACTGGGCTACAAGTACCTTTTCCGGACCCTGTATCACTATGACAACCACTTTGTGTTGTCATGTAATTTAGATTTCCTTAAAGTTAACTGATGGTCCAAACTCCAGTGTTTTTTGTCCAAACTTTTTTTTATAAATGTTGCAATAATTATCTGGTAGCATCAGTGCAAAGCTCAGCGTTTTGTATGGCTGTATTCAGTGTAGCAAGCTATAATATCAGCTGCTTTAAGGAGTAGAGTTGTGCAATGATGGCTTAGTTTGGCATCTAATCTTTAATTGGAGGGGACAAAAGATGACTTTCAAAGTAGGAAACCTAAGGTGAGTTTCTGCCTGCAATTTATTTTGCAGTGAACGATAACTGGGAGCCACTAACGGTGGCCTCAAACAGATGTGGCTTCAGCACAGTCGAACATCCTGAAGGTGTGGTCATCTCTGCTCATTATGCACCCTGCCTAGAGAAAAAGGTATGTTGTGCACGTTTGTTTTGATTTTTCTCCCTTTCTTAGGAAGAAAGACAACTTATATTTCTGTTCAGGATGGATTGTACACTCTGGAAGTAGCTGGAGATGGAGAGGCAACAATTTCCTGTCCATCACAGTTACCAGCTCAGTCTGAATTCACAGAAAACCTAGAAAAGGACCCTGAATGGCAAAATGAAACACCGAGCATAGGTGTGTATACACCCGCTTTTCCTCATGATCCCGATCAAGCGGTTCTTCCTCAGAACTCAAATATGCTGAATCAGCGGCCAGAGGATACGGATCGTCCTTTCCACCCGACCTTCTTTTACTCTGCAAGTCCAGTCAATACACCTGCTGCACCCACAGTGAATCCTAGACATGCTTCATCTCCAGTTGTCCAGACTGATGCAGGAAGAAGATGGCAACATTTCTCCCCTTTTTATTCTCAGCCACCTGCACCGTCACTAATAACTAAACCACCAGCAGGTTATTTTGACAAACATTTGCTTCCCAGCCCAATTAACCCACAGCCTAGTCTCCTTCAGGAACCTTATGCAAGCCAGCCTGAGAGCCAAGACAAGAAACCCCCATATTCATTTTCTTTTTACTCACAGCCTTCAGCATCTGAAGGTCATCCACCATATCACAAATTACCTGAACAACCAGAGGAAGCAGAACCTGAAACACAGAACCAACTTTCCCACCTCTATCACTTCTACCCCCAACCAAAGCCCGACGTACAGCCTGCTACAAACCCCTCCACTGTTCCTCAGCCACCACAGCCTGAAGCCCCTCAGCGCCAGGTACACCAACAAATGTTCTTTTGCCCTGAAAATCAGCTGGCCAGAAATCCAAATGCTGCTTTGGCATCAGCAGCTGAAAGACTTTTGGGACAAGTGCACAAACTTTGTCAGCCATCTGAGACACCAGCTGGAACAAACGATGAAAATCCAGTCCAAAGCACACCACCTCTTCTCAGACATCCACAGGGCCAGATGCATCACCTACTTAACCAGTTCTACTACCCACAGCAGCTCCAGCTGCTACAGCCTGTAACATTACCCTCTGCTACCTATATGCAGCAACAGGTTGCTGCTAAACCCAGTGACCAAACATATCCTGAATCTGCAATTTCACTAACTATCAATAGTGATACAGCCCCGCAAGACCCTCAGCTCAGCTCTGAATATATGGAGCCTGTGTACTTTCCTGTGTGCTCCTCCGGCTTGTCTAACTGCTGTCCACAAATTACTTTTTATCAGCATCTCCATATTACTCCAGCTAGAGTTGGCAGTAATGATGTGCCTCACTTGTTTCCAGATCTTTCATTTCCACCTACAACTGCATATTTTGAGTTTGGCGTGGGTTCTGCAAGACTTTCTCAAAAGTCGACTGAAGCAGCAGCAGCAGCAACAACACAGTCCGCCTCATCTTACACCTCTGTGCCCCTCTCACTGCACCCCTTTCCAGCTCAAAATGTGGAGCAATTATATTTACAGCCACCAGATGGCAACCCTACTACACCGCGAGGAAATCATCCAAGTTGGACTGCAAATCATGAACCACTGAACCTCCTGAACCCCACATCGACTTCACTGGATGCCCACTGGCCGTATCTACATAGCCAACCCTCAGATCACTACAATGATCCCTATAAACCTCTGCCTTCAGGTTATGACCCAGCAGGGCGATATCAGCTGAATAACATTAAGTCCCCAGTGCAGGTAAACAGTCAACTATTGACTGGGAACTTGAACCGTCCAACGTTGCCTAATTTTATGTCTAACAACCAAAATTCACAGCAGCAACACAATAAATCACCTGGAGAGGAATTTGATCATTTTATGGTTCCTTTTGATAGGCTTCAGCATGCTCCTGTATCCACTTATAACAACGCTGTGGTCCCAAACAACTCAAAACCATTCATAAGTGACTCAAACTCCAAACGTGAGCAGACTCTAAATTTCTATTCTGGGAATTATGTGCTGCTACAGCGTGAACCACCAGGCAGGGAGCCCAACAGTTTCATGGATTCCTCCGAGCTTTACAGAGATCCGACTGTTGATTTAAATTTTAGGACCCAAAGTCTTGCAAAAGAGCAGAATGGTAAACATCAGACTCCTCTGAATTTAAAGCCCCTGCAGGGAAATGAACAACTCTCCAAGTGGCTTGAGGAAGGTATTCCCACTCCCTCGCCTGGTAATGCTAACCATGATGATGGTGATGATTATGATAATGAAAATGAGGATGATGACGACGTTAACAATTCCGGTTTGCCATTCCTGTCTCCTACTACGGATGGCCCTCCGCTTATATTTCCCCTCTACAAACCGCCTTTAGGTGCAGCACAGTTAAAGCTAAAATCCCACGAATCCTTTAAAGACTTCTCGACTCCTTTAGGCTCCAACAACAGGTTTCCACCCCATAATGCTCGAAAGACGTTTCAAGGACGGGGCTGAGAAGCTGATCACTAAGCCGGTGGTACTGTGTAGCTGAGGCAGGTGTTGAACTCCTTAGCCTTGTTGTTTGGACTCGTACGAATGTCTCTTGAACTCCTTCAGATGAAGCATTGAAATTGGGAGTGTGAAAGCAGCAATTTCTAGCAATGTGAATAAATAGTGCAACTACCCAAAACGTGTGCTTTGAACTTTTTTCTGGAGTGTGTGTGTGTGGGGCAGAAGGGCATAGAATTCATATCTGCTGTGACGCGAGTTGTGAAGGACGACCTCTGTTTGGCTGCTTTTGTTATCAGTTTACCCAGTGGGGCCATAATATCCGCTTCTTGCACTTGGAAGGTACACAGCCTTTTATGAACTTGTTTGTCCAGCTTGTTTGTGCTTTAGCATGATATGCATTGATCCGTTCTTGTAAATGCAATAAATGGAATTTGCCCATTCATAAACAGTAGCTCAGGGGCGGGCGGACGAGTGCTTGCATGGTGAACTTAAAAATCAAGTGTTCCACTGCTTTCATTCATTTTAGCACAAAGTGTTTACACAATATATTTTACTGACAATGTCATATTGCCTGTGTGATGAAATCTTTAAAAAGCCTGTGTGTGTGGTTTGTTTGTTTTTGTTTTTTTCTTCTTCCATGACTGTATGAGAAGTGTCAGTGGGTTCACAGCAGGATTGTATGAAGCAGCAATGTAAGCGTCTGCTATTGTTCAGAAAGACTTTGCAGGAATGACTGAATGCATCATGGTACATATAAGTGTGCTCACTAGGCCTGTAAATATACTGACATAGTCGATTGTTTTGATTAATAAACAGATTTACTGAAGATTTAATGATCAGCATTACATTCAGTTTTACACAGATGCTTGTCTGATTTGACAGTTTCAAAGAAATTATTCCTACTGCTACTATACTGGACATGGCTGATGTGTCAAAGGTGCTCTGCTACAATTGAAACCAAGCATAGAGTCTGTGGGACTTGAACACTTAGAAGAATCTGACTCTTCCTGGGCACACTGGCACGAGAGAAACTGGTCCTGTTTGAGCAGCAGGAGCATCAACCATGATGGCAGCAGATACATCTCTCTTCCTGAAGAAAAGAGGTGGCTCCTTACTCTGTAAAGATTCTCCAGCTGTATCATAATCTGCAGCAAGAGCTGGATCTGCAGCTGGAAAAGCAGCAGCAGGGACGACAGGTACAACTTCAGCTGACTCTGCAGATAACAGGATGTTTTGATGGGGGTTGTGGAGAGCCGTCAGTTTGTGGTGGCTGTGGCCGTGCTTGTGTGACAGGCCGTGTGTGTGCACATGAACCGCTGGTGGTAGGAGGGGGTCTGCAGCTGCAGTGCTGTTGGCATCTACAATGGGAATCTAAAAAAATTACATAGAAAACATTAAGAACTGTTTTTTTTTTTAATGTAAATGTTACATGTTGAATGTTGTTTTGTTTTTATGTATCAGAATGTGTTAAAAGTTAAATGCAGTATTTTACCAGAGTGGAGAACATCTTGCAGTCCACGCTGTGTTGGGCGATTGTACCTTTGGCTGTACAAATCCCACGAGTCTGGAGAGAGAGGCACAGCTCTCAGTTTTGTTCATTTTCAACATCTGGTGACCTGACTGAACATTTCTCCATCTCAGATCAGCTCAACAGGCCTGAAAACAAACTGAGTGCTTTTACTACTGTGTACTCACAGCCATGGCATCGTTCAGGGGCACGCAGGGATCCTCGGTGCAGTTTCCCTCAACAACCACATATTCTGTTATGAAGATGGGCCCACCAGACACAATCTGAAAGTATTAAACAGCACTGATGAACTGACAGCTGCAGGTTAAAGCATGCAGCTGTGTTACATCTAGTAAAAAGTATTCTGACTGTCTCACCTGTGATGACAACCTTCCAACCTCGAGAAGAACGTGTGTTGTGTCCACTGTCATGTTGTTGAAGGATGTCAGAGAGGCTTGGACAAAGTCCAGCGCATCGGTGTGATTGAGGGGAAGGAGGGTGGGACAGCCCAAACACAAATCCTCTGTGGATACTACAAGTCGAGCAGGAAAGTCACATGCAGGTTATTGACACATGCAGTATGTATGCACACTGCTGTTGTGCGTTCTTTGTAATCATTTAGGTGAGAGCGCCATCTCTGATCTTTACCCTCTGATTTGCACTTGAATGCAATGACCTTCAGAACACCGCTGACATTCTTCAGCACCACATCGCAGTCTCCTTCTACCGCCTGGATGAGGACGAAGAATCAAAGTAGGTTGATCAGAACTAATATCGACTGAATTACAGGCGTCGAAGCATGAGAGCTTCTGTGTCTCACCGTCTGTACTTTGGGCCTGACTGTGCAGTTGGCAAGAGGCGTCGGGTCCAACACGTGACAGTCTGTCTCCAGCAGGTCAACTTCCATGTCGTATTCATCTCCGTCTGGCTGAAAAAGCAAAAATATATACAAATAAATGCACAATTGTTAGGTTACTTTTTAAAAATGTTGTGCATAAGATGGTGATTGACTAAATTCTGCTGTATATATTATTCCAGATGCAGGTGAACATATAATAACTTCTACTAGCAAAAATAGAGCACATGGCTGCTTTTGGTCTCCACCTGCTGACTTACCTTCGTGTAGACCTTGATGTCATTGATCTGGTTCAGTACATACTTGTAGCCATGATGGTGCTGGCCGTTGAGGTAATCCTGCGCCACCAGAGCAGCCTCCTCCGCCTCGGGGGAGTCACACAGAGGCCTTCGCACGATGGGTTGAGCCCATGTCCCCACCAGCAGTCCCAGCACCACAGTGAAGCTCAGGAGATTCATTTCTGTGTTTCTGCGTGAAATGTAAAAGTAGCACAGTTGAGTAGATACTGGCAAAGACGAGAGGCAGACCACTGCTTATATATCCTGTACTTTAAACATAAAAACAGAGCCAAGGTAAACACCATGCTCATCCTTCCTGACTCTTGCGTCACACGGCGCTTCTGTTTTTTTAAATCATGGCCTTTAATGATCTGAATGCTACTGAAGTCTTCAGTGGTCACGTGTAAGATTGAGGACGAACTCATAAAAGCAAAGTGGACCTCCCGTCTCCAAAATTAAAGTCAAATTTAATTTCCCTCGTCTCCCCATTTAAAAAAAAAGAAAAAAAGTCCTGTTTCATGTTTAAAACCAGCACTTAAAACATAAACATTACCTGGACTCTGCTGCAACTCCTTGTTCAAACTCTGTATGACTGTCACAAAGACTGAGTTATGTTAGGCTCTTATGTTGTGCATGTTAGCTTACATCTTACTCCCATTAAAGGACTCGTGTCCCTCCTTTTTTTATGTCACAACATGTACAGTAAAAGTCTTAAGGCCAGCCTCAGCGGTGTCGCAGGAAGACATCTGCAGGACAGAAGCAAACCTTCTGTTCATTTTCTGTTACAGGATTCATGAGGGAAGTTTTTCTCATGATCGGACACACGTTTGTTTCAGTTTTGTGTCACTTGTCTGTCTACTCCGTCCCTATTCATCATTTAAAGCTAATTAATTTACTCGTTTAATTCATGTAGACTTAAACAATGGCCTGAGCCACAATTTGTTACTAACATTTAAATGTTGCAGTGATTAAAATGAGTTGTTCTCTGTTAACAGTAGTGCTCAGTATAAACAATAAAGAAAAAGTGAATATATTCAGTTATTACAATATAATAAGAAAATACGCACTAAGGATATATTAATTACATGACACAGTCTAACGAGCTGTTATATCATTAGCTGTGGAAACTGAGGAGCAGCGCATGTGTTTTCAGTATGAAAGCTTACTTTGGCATCTAAATGATTTTTGATTAGGAAAAGGGTGACTCTAAGAATCTATTAAATCCTATTAAGTGGAAAGTTACTGTTTAATAGGTTGAAGTTTACAGTGAGCGGTAGCTGGGAGACATGAACTCTGGCCTCAAACAGATGTGTTTTCAGCACAGTCGGACATCCTGAAGGTGTGGTCATCTCTGCTCATTATTCAACCTGTCTATAAAAAAAAAATAAGGTGTGCATATCTGTTTGATTCTCTGCCTTTAAGAGGAAAAACACATATTTCTGTTCAGGATGGGTTGTACACTCTGGAAATAGAGGGCAAAGAGTAACACTGAGCAAAGGTGAGTATAAACCCACTTTTTCACTCGATCCTCATCAAGCTTCCAAACCTTTCAAGGTGGCTGCCTCACAACATCCAGGTTTTCCATATAAATTAAAGGAAACTAAATGAGGGTCCAGAGGATACTGACCAACATCACAACCTTACTGTTTGGACTCTTGTGAATGCCTCATTAAGGGCTCAGTAACCAAAGCTGTGCTTTGAATTTTTTTAAGCTGAGAATTTGAGTTCTGTGTGGGATGTTTATGGGTTCAAAACAACTGTCTAAAACATCTGGAAAGTGGGTGTAAGAGCAGCTGGGTATAAAAATCATCTTATCTCTTCCCGTGTGGGTAACCAAGGACAACTTTTTTTATTTGGCTGCTTCTCTTATCAGTTTAGCCCGTGGGGGCATCATATCCACTTTTTAGACTCAGAGGGTTCACAGCGTTTTTGAGGCTGTCTACCTAATTTGTCCTTTACCATGAACCGCAGCTTCCTGAACATTGATCCATTCTTGTAAATACACTAATAGACTTTGCCCATATTCACCAGCATTGACCTGTATGTTTGTGTGTGTGTGGGTGTGTGTGTGGGCAACTTGAAGAACTCAGGTCGATGGGATAAAATATCTTATCAACATTTTCATATTGAAATCTTTAAATAGCCTCTAATGATTCTGAAGTGTGAACTCTTTCATACTTGGATGTATGAGAATCCTGGTGTTTTCATTCATTTCTGAAATGTCGAGTTGTGTTGAGCATGGATGTGCAGAGGAAAAGCTGCTGTTGTTCATGGCTGTATCAGAAATGTCAGCCGGTTCACAGGAGGGTCGTTGGCATGAGTCAACACAACAGGCAAACAGCACTGTGGACTTTTGAAACCGTTCTAGAGGACTTTGCAAGAATGACGGCAACGACTACAGTACAAATGATCAGTGTGTCCTCATTAACCCTGTAAATTCACTTAAGATTTATTCAACATCTTTACATACAATTTGACAGAGAAGCTTGTCCGATTTGACAGTTTAAAACAATGAATTATTTCTCATTGGTTGGTGTATTGTTACATCTACTGGATATGGCTAATGTATCAAAGGTGCTCTGCTACAAGTGAAAGCAAGTATAGAGTCTGTGAGACTTGGACACTTAGAAGAATCTGACTCTTCCTGGGCACACTGGCACGAGAGAAACTGGTCCTGTTTGAGCAGCAGGAGCATTAACCATGATGGCAGCAGATACATCTCTCTTCCTGAAGTTAGGAGGTAGCTCCTTACTCTGTAAAGATTCTCCAGCTGAATCATAATCTGCAGCGAGCGCAGGATCTATAGCGAGAGCAGGATCTGCAGCGAGAGCAGGATCTGCAGCGAGAGCAGGATCTGCAGCTGGAGCAGGATCTGCAGCTGGAGCAGCAGCAGCAGGGACGACAGGTACAACTTCATCTGACTCTGCTGACTCTGCAGATAACAGGACGTTTTGATGGGGGTTGTGGAGCGCTGTCAGTTTGTGGTGGCTGTGGCCGTGCTTGTGTGACAGGCCGTGTGTGTGCACATGAACCGCTGGTGGTAGGAGGGGGTCTGCAGCTGCAGTGCTGTTGGCATCTACAATGGGAATCTAAAAAAATGACATCAGTGAGAGAAAAACAGTTCTTAATGTTTTCTATGTGAACGTTAGATCGTGAATGTTGTTTTATTTTTATGAATCAGAATATAGTAGAAGTTAAATGCAGTATTTTACCAGAGTGGAGAACATCTTGCAGTCCACGCTGTGTTGGGCGATTGTACCTTTGGCTGTACAAATCCCACGAGTCTGGAGAGAGAGGCACAGCTCTCAGTTTTGTTCATTTTCAACATCTGGTGACCTGACTGAACATTTCTCCATCTCAGATCAGCTCAACAGGCCTGAAAACAAACAGTGCTTTTACTACTGTGTACTCACAGCCATGGCATCGTTCAGGGGCACGCAGGGATCCTCGGTGCAGTTTCCCTCAACAACCACATATTCTGTTATGAAGATGGGCCCACCAGACACAATCTGAAAGTATTAAACAGCACTGATGAACTGACAGCTGCAGGTTAAAGCATGCAGCTGTGTTACATCTGTTGAAAAGTATCCTGACTGTCTCACCTGTGATGACAACCTTCCAACCTCAAGAAGAACGTGTGTTGTGTCCACTGTCATGTTGTTGAAGGATGTCAGAGAGGCTTGGACAAAGTCCAGCGCATCGGTGTGATTGAGGGGAAGGAGGGTGGGACAGCCCAAACACAAATCCTCTGTGGATACTACAAGTCGAGCAGGAAAGTCGCATGCAGGTTATTGACACATGCAGTATGTATGCACACTGCTGTGGTTTGTTCTTTGTAATCATTTATGTGAGAGCACCATCTCTGATCTTTACCCTCTGATTTGCACTTGAATGCAATGACCTTCAGAACACCGCTGACATTCTTCAGCACCACATCGCAGTCTCCTTCTACCGCCTGGATGAGGACGAAGAATCAAAGTAGGTTGATCAGAACTAATATCGACTGAATTACAGGCGTCGAAGCATGAGAGCTTCTGTGTCTCACCGTCTGTACTTTGGGCCTGACTGTGCAGTTGGCAAGAGGCGTCGGGTCCAACACGTGACAGTCTGTCTCCAGCAGGTCAACTTCCATGTCGTATTCATCTCCGTCTGGCTGAAAAAGCAAAAATATATACAAATCAATGCACAATTATTAGGTTACTTTTTAAAAATGTTGTGCATAAGATGGTGATTGACTAAAGTCTGCTGTATATATTATTCCAGATGCAGGTGAACATATAATAACTTCTACTAGCAAAAATAGAGCACATGGCTGCTTTTGATTGAGTCTGAAAATGTCCTAAAAAGTTAGAAAGAAAGGGGCACCATAAACAAAACTGTCTCTAACATGATGCAGTATTGACTGCTACACTTTATCCTTCTTCTCTTCCCAGTAAACATTACTCTTGTCTACTGTGTTCATAAATTTCTGTATGTAACTAAACAACATCTCTGCCTGCTGACTTACCTTCGTGTAGACCTTGATGTCGTCGATCTGGTTCAGTACATACTTGTAGCCATGATGGTGCTGACCGTTGAGGTAATCCTGCGCCACCAGAGCAGCCTCCTCCGCCTCGGGGGAGTCGCACAGAGGCCTTCGCACGATGGGTTGAGCCCATGTCCCCACCAGCAGTCCCAGCACCACAGTAAAGCTCAGGAGATTCATTTCTGTGTGAAATGCAACAAAAATAAGGTACCACAGATGAGCAGACACTGGTAAAGATGAGAGGCAGAGCTGGTGCAGGTCGCTGCTTATATATCCTGTACTTTAAACATGAAAGCAGAGCCAAGTTAAACACCATGTTCATCCCTCCTGACTCTTGCGTCACATGGTGCTGCTTTTTTTTTTTTTTTAAAGGATAACTGCCAAAGCAAATGGAAACTCACAAAGTCTAGCGTGGGACGAGCAGCCTTTAGCTGAAATCAGTTTTAGCGTCACACTCCTGCAACACATACTGATACCTGTCTCTATGTCTGCAGTGAATATATATCAAATATTACATGTAAGAAGTTCCTCGGGTTCACTCGTATTGTATAACCAGCTGTCTCCCTCAACAGAGGTCACGCTGGTCAACTACAGAGCTGGGCCCCACTGTCAGCAGGGATCCGGGGACTTGCTCAATGATACTTAAAAAAACCAGAAAAAAAACAGGATGTTTGCCAGATTGGGGAGGGGGGGTCACAGGGACCATCTGCTCAGTGCAGCAGTGTCACTCGAGGTCAGCAGCAGGCCACAAACAGAGATACTGATGAGAGGATTTCAAATGTTTTCTCAAATGAGCAATAAAGTGCAGACTGAGGACCGCCGCAGTGTTTTTCCATTGACCCTAGAATACTTCACAAAGCTTTGAGGTTTAATAACTTTAGTAAAAACACACGGTCACTTCCATTCAACATTAAATCACAGATACACATACACACAGATTCCATACACCACTACACACTCACTACAATTACAGGACTCTGCACACTGTCACTTCAACAAATACTACTTAAATGCTCATTGCACAACGTTTGTACAACCTGTAAATACTCTTGCACAAACTTGTAAATACTCACTTGTCTTAAATGTAAATACCAACTCGTCTTAAATTCTCTAATATTTAATACTTTTTTCTCTCCTTTTCTCCTTTTCATTGTTATTATTATTATTATTATTACCACTGCTAATTTCTGTTATTTTCTTCTCAATATGACTGCACACTCTCTATATGCTCATGTAAAGCTGAGGAGCACAAGCCAAAGAATTTCATTATGTATAAATGTGGCTACAATGTTTTTCTGTACATGGCAATAAAACTTGAAACTTGAACTTGAGATATGTTACAGTACTGTGCAAAAGTCTTGAGCCACTGCCATTTCTTTAGATTTAGCTTTGTATTTTAGGCACTTTGTTAGTAGCAACCACAAGAACAACCTCCCAAGTTTGTTTGGCTTCTCCTGAAAGTAGTTTAGATTTTTCCCAACTACTTTTGAAATTGAAATCTTGTGGCATAGATTTCATTTTTAAAAGACTAATGTTTTTGTTTGGCTTATCATTTTCATGTTTATTTTTGTGGATTCTGGAATTGTTTAATAGTCGATGACTCCAGAAGGTTGGAAGGCAAACAAGACATTTTTTATTCTGATGTTTCCGTAACTTTGTATTTATTAATGAGACATGATTTCTTTGATTAGCGCTAAGGTCAGCGTTTTAATGATATTGCAAGATCAACTTTAAAGACAAAAGGAAACAGAAATGGATGATGGATGAAAAAAAAGAGGTAAGAGTGTTGAGAGTAATGGAAACTAGAAAGAAGAACTTGTTGTAGTCTTATTTTGCAAAGTAAAGGGGTGTATAAGTTGAAGTTAAAGATACGGTATATTTAACCAGGTTATCAAGATTTGTTGTAACACTTGTTTCTATAAAATAAAATCCCTGACTCACAGAGAGGGCCTGCAGGGGGCGCTAATACACCTTAACGTAATTAAATTGACGTCGTGTTTTGATTGGTCAGGATGAGAGTGACACATGACTACATGTGACTGTTAACGGTCAACGGATTGGATAAAGCCGAAGTCTAACAACCAATCACAGCAAGACGTCGCTCACGTTGCGTCCATCTGCGTGATCCAATCTTGCATCGGCTAACCTGAATGCTAAGTAAGCTAAAGAGTTTTAGCTCTGAACGCCGTGTTCTGAATACAAAACGCTCTGATTTATGTGAACGCACACACAGACAGGATGTGTCCGCTGAGAGCTTTCTCCGCTTCGAGGTTTCATTGAGCCAAACGAGGGGGAAACTGCGAGGCTACGTGAGTGTGTGGCTAGCTGCTCGTTTGTTGCAGCCAATTGTTGGGTGTCTTTAAACATCGCCGGCTTTTTTTTTTTAGCAAGGGTCTGTGATTGGGAACACGTGTCTGGAAGAAAGCAATTCAAGGTGGGCAAAACAGCGAGCTGTACCCGCTCTGACAGCCTGGAGGTAACAAAATAATATTGCTTGTAAAAATAAAAATGTGTGTCTTTCTATGTGGGGACATGTGCTACACACGCGCACACCTGCAGGCAGGTCTGTAACTCACCCTCAGACCTCTGACAACTTCTGAAAAAGGCCTTGTTCTCAGTATAAAGAGCTGATGTAACTGCAAAAGCAACAACTGTGATGGAAGACCTATTCAGATCATTTGCCTTGGTAAAAGCAGCAGTGCGACAAAGTCCTGCATCCAGGCCCTTAGTTTAAGGATATCAACATTATCCATTTAACAGTACATACAGTATAATACATCTGTAAGTAATTAGTCCATAAGCATGATTATACCTGAGAAGTTTCATTTACCAGCGTTTACCCACTGATCGGTTCACCGTAGAATCAAATCTATTTATGAAATCCTTTCTCATCAAAGTGAGGCTCATGTGTAATCAAACTTTTGTTCTGTATTGCAGCAGATGGTCAGTCTGTGAAACCAAAGCCAGGACAGGGACCCCTAAGTAAGCTGTGAGGATCCTGTCAAATTGTGAATTTTTTAGACCTCATGATACTTCACCTTTCCATTTCAAGGTGAAATTGTCTCATCTAGCAGCAGCTGAATCATGGCCCGGAAACCATGTAGCTCCATGTATTGGTTTGTTGCTAAATGCTGCTACATTTGAGCCGTCTCACTCACACTTGGCTCTCCGGAAGGCATTCTTCACTCTCTGCCAAATGCACCGAGCACAGAGCCAGCGGAGCAAAGCGAAATACTTGAAGAGGAGGAAGGGATCCATTTCTTTAATCAATGGGGTCTCTCACATGTCCAGGCGAGCCAAGAGGCGCTTGTACTGTAAACTACAGCTTTGGATGTGGAGGAAGTGGAGAGAGAAGTGCCACTTTGGGATATTTAGAGCTAAAAAACGCTTTGGCTCTGGCTCGGGCCCCGGCCTCAGTTTAAAGACACAAAAAAATAAAAGGAAAGCGTACCACGCGCTAAATGCAACAAAAACATCAGTCCTTGTGTCAGCTCTTGGATGTGATACTGGAGGTTCAGAGGATCCCCTTAAAAGACAGGACCAGGATATGAACACAGATGCTGCTGCAGGTACTGATGGTGAAACCATAACAGGAGAAACTTTGGTACACATTAGTGAAATTAAAGAGCCTTTAAGACACTGTCACAGAATCCAATCTTCATTGAAAGCAGACAGTAACGCATATGAAGACGTCACACAGAGCAGGGTACCAGGAACAACTCCTGCACAAAGACTCGAGGTTGGCAGCCCATCAGGACAGACTGCTGGTACTCTAGGCCAGGACCAGAGTACAGTCACAGATACTGATGAGACAATCAGTTTTAAAAAGACAGTATCCCCTCACACTGATGTCAGCCTGAACGCACTGACGAAGGAAATCCACGGTATGTGCATCATTAACTTTTGGTGTGCCTTTCTTCTCTGGGCCGTTTGTGAAGACAGTGTTTCTGTGTTTCTCCAGAGTTTCTTGATGACTTCTACATGAAATATGGAAGCTTAATCCCATTACGTAAGATCGACGTCTTGAGGCATCTCAAGGGGAAGTTTTACACTGGTTTAAGTGACAGGTAAATCAGAATTCTGTCGTCGTGGAAAAGAATAAGTGGGAGATTTCTGAGCTTTGCCTGTTTGTGTCTGTTCAGGAAAAACACAGTCCTCTCTGAGGTTACCAGATACCGAGCTGCGATCCTCCAGAAGCCCGTCCCGTCTTTTCAGGTGGTCTACAAGAAACACACGTTGACTCTGGACGATTTGTTGACGCTGGCAGATCAGAACTGGCTCAACGACCAGGTTAGCATCATCTATAACACCAAACACGCCATGCTTTACTGGATTCACTGGAGTGTGAATGTTTAAGATCCATGTAACGGGTGTATGTAAGCATTTGTTGTTTCTGTTGAAGGTTATGAACATGTACGGGGAACTGATCATGGAGTCTTCCCATCACAAGGTAATTAAATGAAGCTCTAAAAATGCTGGAATTCTTCTTTTATTGGAACGCTAAGGGAGAAAAGATTTTACCTACCAGAGTTATTCATTAAAGGGACTATAAGGCTGTATGTATTTCTATATTATTTAATGAGGTCAGTTTATTTACTCCAGACTGTTTAAAATGCTTTTTGCCCCTCCGCTGTAAAAGGCTGACAGTACTGTTGTCACCCTGCCGGGCAGGCGAGGAGGAGGAGGAGAGCTGGAGAGGGCATCAAGCCAGTTTCAGGAACAGTTTCTGCTCCTCTGTACAAGGAGGAGCAGGAGCCCCACAAAATGACTTCCAGCTGCTCTCCTTGAGGGTGGCATGAGAACCTAATGTCTTTTAGTTGGAGCTCACAGATGATCTTCGTGCAGCTCGACTGGCATTTGGTGCAACAGATCACCAGAACGGGCAAGTCGACCACTGGTGCCCTTCTCTTTTCACACATGGGAGCAGATTCACTGAACATGTGTAGCAGACCTGAGTCTGAAGATACCATCCAAACGTTATACTCTCTGCAGTCGGTCAGTGATGCTCTGGTGACGAATAGCCTCTGAGCGTCAAACATGGCTCAGCTTGTTAGCCAGTGCTGCGTTGAGTGCTGTTAGATATGGAGATGACATCCACAGACCTACTGTTAGACCTTATGCTGGTGCAGTGGGCCCCAGGTTCCTTCCTAGTAGCCCATGTAGTGCTGGGGACTACCCCTAGGGAGTACTGGTACCCCAATATGAGACAATACTGTAGATATCGTTCCAATATTTATCCTATTACTTGAAAGCGATGTTTGATCCTAGAACTTTTAAATCTACGTATTTTAAATTGTTATAAACTGATGATGGCTATTTGTCTTCACTTTTAGGTCCATTTTCTTAACAGCTTCTTCCACCGGCAGCTGATGACCAAAGGATACGATGGTGTTAAGCGATGGACGAAGCAGGTGAGCTCTTAGATGGAAATCATGTGAGACCCTGTTGTTGTTAGTCATGCAGCTTTCTATTGTCATGTTTCTCCCAGAACCAAAAAGAACTAACATAACTTTTGTTTCTATGCAATGAAAAGTATGAAAAAAGTCTCTCTAAAGAACTAAAGAGTGGGTGGGATGGGTGGCTGTGATCTCGTGTGTCTCGTCCAGGTGGATTTGTTTTCTAAGAGCCTTCTTTTGGTGCCTATCCATCTGGAGGTCCACTGGTGTTTGGTGACTGCCGACATCGTCCAAAAGAAAATCTGCCTTTACGACTCTCAAGGGAACGGGCTCCAGAAAGTTGGAAGGGTAATTACAAACTTTACATACATGCAGTTACTTTGACAAAATACTTTTTTCTTTCTTTCTAAACGGTTTCCTCTCAACAGAACATCCTGAAATACTTGATGACAGAAGCAAAAGAAAAGAAGCAAACTGCTTTTGAAAGTGGTTGGACGGTGGCGTTCGATGAGGTACGTTGTCCTGGTTTAAACTGTTACCTGTTTGAACGCTCGCACTCACTGACACGTTGTGCTGTCTCCCCCTGCTGCTCCTCGCAGAAAGTCCCGCAGCAGACCAACGAGAACGACTGCGGAGTTTTTGTTCTGGAGGTATGTGCGACTTTACTCGCCTGCGTGATCGTTTCAGGTTTGTTTCCGTTGCTTGCTCACTACATGATATCGCTCTTTTACAGTATTCTAGATGCCTTGCTCTGACAAGGCCCCTCCACTTCTCACAAAAAGACATACCAAAGATACGAAAGAGGATCTACAAAGAGCTCTGCGACTGTAAGCTCCATGAACAGGACTGATGAGTCATTAAGTCGTGGGATGGATGTGTTATGGTCATTTTGGTATGAAATAACATAACAAGCAACTTAAAGAAGTCCAGACGCTTTTCTTTCCAAGCTCCTTGGACTACGATGACCTGGATGACTGAGAACCTTCACAGACAACATCGTGTAGGGTGTGATTGTGGTAGCATCTCCACAGCGGCCTTACATTATGTATATAATGTGAAAATACGATCCCTGCTGCGAAATATAATTCACTCGTCAGGTTACATTTTGATCCATTTTTGTAACTACTGCATATGATCAGTATTTAAGCAGGCATGTCTTTGAGAGGAGAAGAAGACTGGACTTACCTGGAGCCTTACGGAGTCGGATGATCTGATATCGTCGTGTTGATGTTGTTCCCAGATCATCATGAAAATGTTGTTCCAGGATCAACATTGCAAGTGACCAATCAGAATGTTGTGACGTTATTCTTTTGTGCGCCAAGCCATTCGTGCATTTATGAAATTCAAATGTTGCAAGGACAATATCAATTCTGCTTACCGTTTATTAAAGGGTTAGGGTTAGGGTCAGGGTCCGTTGATTGGCAGACAGAGGCGGTTTCTCGCAGCTTAAGTACAGTTTTTTGTTTTACAGCGGTTTTTCCCGAAGTCGCAAAACTATGACGTCACAGCATTCTGATTGGTCACTTGCAATGTTGATCCTGGAACAACATTTAGTATGATGATCTGGGAACAACCCCAACACGACGATATCAGATCGTGCTACGGAGTCTGTCCTGTGTATGTTTGGGTGCTACTACGTTTCTGTTTGAATGTCTGTGCATCTTATTGGCACCATTGTTAGCATCAGATTTGAGCTGTTATCACCATATGACTGAAGTGAAGTAGTGTTTTCTTGAATGTCCCTGTTTCAGATGAGCAGTATGTATACAAAGGATTTAAATAAAAACAGTCATTTTCCAAACATTTCACATTTATTTCATATTTGTTTCTCCTAAAAGGGACCTTTAATGCTCATTTCCATCTACATATTTTTATCCTTGGACTCTCAGAGTAGGTTTGCGTGATTCATATTTCAGTATGATCCTTTTTTAATCATATCTTGGGCCTTTTGCAGCCCCTCAGTTCAGTCCCCTGTTAACAGCTTTTGTGCCTGATGGCCATATTAGGTATATCACATCACACGGCGCCAAAAGTAGAAAAAAAATGCATAAGAGTGAGTGTTTAACTCACGTTTGCATTTGCTGACCTCAACAGTTCAGTCTCTATCCATGTTTAACATGAACATCCACAATTGTAGATGCTATGTTTGAGAAATGAAGGAAAAGCATAATGGGTTCCCTTTCAAGATCAGATACTGTATGCACTGCATGCAGGACAACTTCTTTTATATTACGTTACATAAATATTTTTAAATACATCTTAGTTATAAATATTGTAATTTCAGTTTTATCCACTTGATTATAACTATGTGAGGAAGTCCCCGAACAGTTGGAAAACCCCACTGAGAGAAAAGCTGTCGCACAGATTTAAGGCACACAAAGAGCTCTCTAAAGTGTGGTTTTCAGTATGAGAACCAGAGTCATACAGTCAGAAAACATGATGGAGTACGTATTGTTCAATATCACATAACCAAATAAATCTGTTCACAACAGACACATCTCTATTGCTGACCCTGTCAGTGCACTACATGAAGAATACATAACGTATATTAACAGCCACTGTTCCTCATTAGCAGCTCTTTGTAAAGCTGAGATTTAAAAAAACAAACAAATATTGTCTTCATAAAAAATTTAAACATTTAAAAGTCTCATGTTTACGAGTGCACACTGAAACCAACAGCTGTGTATCTGCAACACGGATCACTTAAATACTGCAAGTATTATGTAGATTAATGTATTTACACCTGGTTTATCAACCTAAATCACAAGAGGCCACAAAGGAGAGCAGTTTCCCCTTACCAATGAGACTATGTAAGTAGATATATTTGCTCATAATGTCCGTGGACATGTATGTTCCCACAGGAAGAGATAAAACTGACCCTCCACATCGAGCTAGGTCTGATTATATTCATCATAAAGAGGGTCTAATCGTTGATCTGGAACCCCCACTCAATTTCTGGCTCATCGTCGAGACGAATCACGAGGTAGGACACGAGCTGGAAGAGGTTCTGCCACAGGCCCAGGAAGAGGTACAAGTAGAAGTCGCTGACGTCTATTTGGCAGTGTATCCCCGAGTAATTCATGTCGCACACGCACTCAAAACTGTTCACGTAGTTGACACAGAAACCTCCGTTCATACACGGGTCAGAGGCACATTCATCTACGTCCTTCTCACACCTGAAAGGAAAATAATAATAATAAAAAAGAATAGGAAAGAAATGCTGTGAAACTTAAACCTGCAGTGACTGCTTTTTTTGTTTTTAGCCACTTGGGGGCAGTAGCTGCACTGACATGGACTTTTAAAATCACTGGTGGTTGGTTAGTTGTGTGCAAATGAACTATCATTATGCATGTCATACCATTGTCCCGTGAAGCCAGGCAGGCAGTAACAAGCGTCTTCAGCCTCGGCACAGTTTCCTCCATTAAAGCAGCTGTAGTTCCACCTCGTACCCGTGCATGTAGACACAGGCAACTGGGGAAGTCTGGGCAAACATCAGAAGAGAGAAAGTAAACACTGTTTAATTCAGAAATGGCTGATTTGTTGTTTACTTGGTTAAGTGAAGTGTGTTGAATTTGATGTAAAAGCACTTACGGATTGGTCTCGATGTACCATGGGATTTCAGGGAGTTTCTCGCTGTAATAGAGAAGTTTGCAAATCAGCACAACTGGTGACATTGCTATCTCTGGTGACAATGAAATCAACTCTTGAGGAACTCACTCGCAGTACTGGCCGGTCATATTTTGAGGGCATAGACAGGAATACGTCTGGAAGCCTTTGAGGCACGTGGCGCCGTGGCTGCAATTGCTTTTTTCACACATATCGACTTCTACCTCACATTGCTCGCCACTGTACCCCTGCTCACACACACACTTATAGCCTCCAGGCAGGCTGACACAGTTGCCGTAGAGACAGGGCCCGGAGATGCAAGGGTCTGTCGAGTCTTGACACAGGTGGCCCGTCCACTCGGATGAACACGTGCACTGATGCAGGTCAAACAGGTCCTCACACACACCCTCGTTCCTGCAAGGGTTAGGTGTGCAAACACTGGCTCCCCAGCAGCCATACAGCAGAGGAGCATTGCTGTTTATCCTCAAAAACTGCTCCTCCTGAGGTCTGGGCAGGTTCAGCTCTGTATCGGGGTGGAAAGGGAGAAGAAGCCCCCCAATCTCGACAGGACCCAGACAGCCAGACAGATCCACCCCAGCGTCCAGGCTTAGACCACCCAGGAAGATGTCCACTTCCTTGCTGAGAAACTCCAGGTCACCCACAGCTGTTTTGGACACGCTTATGGCCTCCTTTCCTCCATCCACGATCATGATCCAACTAGAGGTCGAAGCCTGGGTTTCCAAGCTGAGCTTCACAGTGTGCCACTTTCCATCACTGAACTGAGTCTGGCTTTGAATAGACACGTTGTCCTTGTCACCCCCAACCTGGAGATCCATGACCACATGAGAGTTCAGTAGAGAGACCGTCAGGTAGTTTGAGTCCTTGTGTGCATGCAGTAATGTGGCAGCAAGCCGTCTTGAGCGGAAACTGAGGGAGACACTGGTCAGGCTGCGCTTAATCTTTCCATTGCTCCGATACTGTGGAATGCTGCTTCCAAGCCGAAACGTTACATTAGACAAGCCTGTAGCAGAGACACGGAAGAGCAGTTTACTACTCAGGGATCTTGTTGCAGTCTCACAGCATCACACCCATACAGACTCCTGAACATTAAAGACTCTTTTCAGGTCTTGAAGAGTAACCTAACACCACATTGCTTTTAGTCCTCCCTGTGGCTGAAAGTTTGACACAACCCATAAATAAGCTCTACTTTCTGGGGCGTGGGCCATATTATAGAGCAAATTAATCTGTCCTCATTGCGTCCTTTTTTTCCTTTTCTTTCTTTCTTTCTTTCTTTCTTTCTTTTTTTTTTTTTTTTTTTTTTTTTTTACATATGTACATGATAGATGTTGTATTACTCGATTGTCCCTTTTCCTTTTCAGTTATCCAATATAAATGTGAGAAGAACTGTTCTCCCTTACAAATGCCCCAAAAAAAAAAAAAAAAAAAAAAAAAAGTCATCCAAATTTGTGAGCTTTTGATGATGTAATAAAGTCTAATTTAATTTTCTTTCTTTCAAAATCACTGTTCAAACTTCTCTCTAAAGCAGTGTCTCATACCCTGTAAAGTACCTGGAAGTTAATCAAGGCTAATCCACTCCATAATATGCCCTGAAAACTACAGTCTACTTACAGTGTGATTTATCTCCTTTCCTGTAAAATACCCAGAATTGTGGCACTATGTAAAGTTACTTACTAATTACTTAAAAATTACTTACATTACTTATATTATTATTATTATTATTCTAGTATTCCTACCTTTCTGAATGTGTAGGTTAGTATAATTACATTGTAATATCAAATAAAAAAAACTGAAATTCCATTAAATTACAGGGGAATTACATGCTAAGTTGCGCGCTGTATTATAAAGCGTTAATAACTGCATACAGCTCATGTTTAATAAAAAACAGTCTGGTCTGCTTTTACCTTTTGCAAAGTGCACACTGTGAGCTGGAAGTTTGCAGTGTAGTCACAAGGTTAGAGTTTAATTCAGCTAATCTCTTTTTTCAGGACTCTGTAAGTTCAACCACACTTGACTGACAGCAGCCTGGCAGCATAGCAATTACAAACATACCAACTCTGCCTCAGTGGAAACTGATTTGTACTGGTGTACAGAAGGAGATGATTCCACTTTATTCTGACCTAATAACTTCAATGAAAACACAATTCCAAAAACCTCCAGTGTGAAATAACCCAACTACCATTTGTTTTTATTTAAACAGCACATTAGCTCAAAAACTGTTTAAAAAGCTACTGTTGTTTCCTCTCCTCTGTTAACATGTGACTGCTCCAGGAAGACATGTCATCATAAACTGCCACAGCCATGTGGCAGCAGAGTTAATCTGACCAGGGATTACCACGCCTTAGAGGAATCCCATGCAGGATCCCTGCCTCTACTATGTTCCCTGCTGTAATCAACAGTGCTGTAATTAAAACTGTGTGTGCACCATATAGTCCCCTGAAGGGACGTGCAGTGCTGATGATGTCTTCAGTGGATGAAAATGAAGGTCAGTTATATGCTATATGAGGGGCTTGCACATTACTTGTAAAGTCTTCCAAATGCTTGTATGTTGAATTCTTAAAGAGTCTTTATTCCTCCCTGATGATGTAATTTCAGGACAGGCATTATGCATGACTGGAACCTGTTATCAGGATACTTACATTCAAAACCCTGAGAGAGGGGCTGACACGTTGCAGCAGCTGGGCAGGGAGACAGCTCGCACCATTTCACCTCCTCACAGCGCCGCCCTGCAGTGTTGGGGGGGCAGTTGCAAATGAAATCATCCCACATGGAGTAACACACTCCCCCGTTAAGACAGGGGTTCACCTAATGCAGAGAAGACAGTATCAATTAATTAAAAAGCACTCTGTCAGTGTCAGTGCAGACACCAGGGTCGCAATGTATAGCAGGTCATGCACAACAGTGTTATCGACATGGCTGCACTGCCATAACTCACAGCACATGCGTTATCGCTGCTGCATCCTTCTGCAACGCTGATGAGTTGTTCCAGGTTGTACGATTCTACCGGAGTTGATATCTGATAAAACTGCAGTCTTTTGTTGTTAATCCTCAGATCCTGGATGCATCCCTTGAAGTACCCGCCAAAAGAAGCCGAGGCCCTTGAGTCTGGTAGCCCCCCGACATAAACCATATCCCCAGGATGGACCTGGATGAGCCTGATGGGCATGGAACCCTGGCTTTGGGCTGACTGGAACAAGGTGGCTACCACTCCTTCCAGTTTCAGAGTCACCAGGTGGAAATGGCCATCATTGATCACAGCCCGACCGACCAGGGTCTCAAAGTTGTTGACCTGAACTTTGATCATACCCGCTTCCAGCCACAGGCGGAGGTACTGACTTGTGCTGTTAGTCATGATAAGGAGGAGACCACTGGACTGTCTGGTGCGGATGAACATGGATATGATCACAGTATCACCTGGGTCATCATCTAATGAGAACACAGCATAGCTCTCAAGGTCTTTGTTTCCAAACCTGGCTGTGATGTACTCTGTATAAGCACGAGAAAGAGAGAAATTCATAAAAGTTTGACAAAAATAAACCCTGGCAAAATAAATGAATAAATGAATAATGAGTACGTTGTTACACCTTCTCACAGGGAGTGAATGACATTAAAATGAAGATAGCTTTGCTTGAAGGGGAAAAAGCAAATCAAACAGCTGCTTCTCTCTAAAGTTAAAACAAAGCTGTCAATTAATAAATTATTTACTTAACAGGAGCAGTAAAGTCTTACACATACAATCCCAGTAAAAACAGTTTAAGTGCGCAGCATCTCCAGTCTTTATGTAAGTAATAAAAAGATAGATCGTCTTAACTAACATGAAATAGTCTCTAATCTAATTTTTAAGCAAAATAAAGCCATGATTATTGCACAGTTGTCAGTGTTATGGGAACTAAACGAGTTATTGTTTCAGTAAAAGGTTTTTACAATGAAGAAGGCTCACAGGTCATTTAAAGGAGGAGCTCCTCAGTTTGGCAACCAAAGAAGACGCGTCAGTGTGGCACAAGTCCATAAGACTCCCTGATCTGGCAAACTGAAGGCATTCCCGGTCAATTACTGAATACCACGTTTTTTAAATCCTCGATGCAGGTGTATGTTCTAAAAGCATGGGTGTTTGACTTGACAGTCTGCTATATCTACCAGCTCTGTAAGCTCCTTTAACGTCTGCCGACTAATTTTATCCTGCAGGGTGCTTCTCTTCACAGCTCACCATTGACACTTGAGCAGCAAGACGACTCAGCCTGAACTTGAACTTGAACCAGTGCACCTATATTTAAAGGGTATCTCCAATAATTTGTCATCGTCAGCTAAATTAAATGTTATTCATGATTCAGAAATTTTACCTAACAGAGATCAGGTTAGTGCTAATGGATGTGGGTCAATGGAAATCGCACCACATCTATTAAACCAAAAGTTGCACAAGGCCAAAAAAGGCTTTTGCTCACAAAACCTACATATTTTTAAAAGTTATAACCTCAGACTGAAACAGCCATTTGTTAAAGATGACCTCCATTGCTGTGTTTCATTGTGGGAAAGAAAATTTGTTTTTTGAGGTTCTGTACGTAAAGAAATAAAAAGACTATGTAGGGAGGAGGCTGGGATGGAGAGACGGGTCAACAAAACACTGGATGCAGAGCTTTTTAATGCCATGACTTTATGCAGTATTTAATGTTGCAGGTAAGGAAAAAAAAGTTTATTTGAGAATCTAATTTAAAAATTTACACAGCTTGCAATGATGTTAATGTATATGTAAGTCTTACCCTCTGCACAGTTGTTTCCCTCATATGGCCTGTGGCACTCACAAAGGTAGCCCCTCCAGCCTTGGCTAACACAGCGGCCTCGGTTCTGACACGGGCTGTCGTCACACTTGTCTTTGTCGCTGCACCCCACAGTGATGTTCGCCTGGATGCGTGAACCTTCTGGCGCTATAACCGGCAATAACAGCCGTGAGTCCACAAACACATCTCTGAAGCAGCCCAGAAAAGCAGGAGGGTAGTCTGCTTCATCCACTGCCCTGCCCAGCGTCCAGTTCCCACTGGTTGCTCCAATGAAGAGGCTGTGACGAACTGCTCCTGGCTCAGGGAGAGAGGAGGCCTGTTCAAGCAGCTGGACTTCAGCATTGGACTCTCTGGTGCAGCTTCCTTCAGTGCATAGCAACCTGATGAGACTGACCACGCCACCCAGGGATGCTTCCACTGTGTGCCACTTGCTGTCGGACAAATACCCTGGCAGCTCTTGAACCAACGTGCTGGAGCCTTGGCCTCTCAGGCTGAGGAGGCAGAGATGCCCATGCATCAGCTCGATGCTGAAGAGCAGATCGTCCACCCTGCGTTGTAAGAGGGTGCCAACCGGTTGATCCGTCCTGAAGCTGAAGGTGACGTTAAGAGGAGCTTCTTGGTCTAGCAGCAGCGTCTCTATGTACATATAGCCTCTGGACTCAAATGAGAAAACAGTGGGAGTCTGGCATTTAGGGCCCGTGAAGCCAGCAGGGCAGATGCATGTGTAACTGTGGTGATCGTTCACAAATAAGGGAGAACACACTCCTCCATTCTCACACTGGTTCTCATTACAGCCTGTAAGTGCAACTGTGCAATTCTGTCCACCATACAGCTGCCCGCTTTGGCTCTGAGAGGAGCAAAGGCATCTGAATCCTCCATTGTGGCTCTCACATACACCACCGTTTTGGCATGGCTGCTGTTCACATCCACTGTTAACCTCACTGGAGACGGTGTCTAGAGAGCAGATTACAGTTCATTATAAGTTTTTATACATGTATTTGTGTAAACAGAGAGGCACGTAAGGCATCTACACGAATGAATTAATTTTAAACATACAAAACAAATCAGCGGTACAAAATTATCTGTTTTACAGTACACTTCACTTCAGCCAGTATTTCCAAATATGCCAATGATGAGGTGAGAATGAGAGCAGAAAAACACACTATTGACTCTTCTACAGATAATATTGACCTGTGACAACAACACACAAGTTATATTTACCTGCACAAAGCAACCACAGCATCCACAAATACACGCTGAATCTCAACATTGTTCCTTACAATCCTACAAACTGTTCAATATATGGCAGGTTTGTTATTTTGGATCAAACACAGGTGAAAATACTGGCATGTGCACCTCCATCTTCACTGCCTGTCCTCACTGTTTGTGTGCATTCACTGAAATGCATGGATTGCTGCACGCCAGATAGGAGGGATTAAGCTAATGCACTTAGCTTATCTTACACGTTAAACGTGTTGGGGAAGGGAGGGGTGCATCCAAGAGGCTAATCTGAACAACTTCAAGCATGTTCCCTGGACAGAACTCTGATGTCCTCTTATGTAAGGGATGGCGATGCCAGAGGTGCCAGAGTTTTGGCACAACTGAAATTCAGTTGAGAATTAAGTTTATGTAGAGGTAAACACTCCTTCCATTCACTTATACGCACATTTACTGAAACATGGACACAAACGCAAATGGATGTGTGCACGTGCACACACATATGCACTGCAGGTTGAGTGCAGTTTGGCTGCAGTGGGCTGGATCAAGGCTCCAGTCTTTGAACGAGGCAAACTGAGGCCAGTGTTTCTAATCTGGGAAGCATCTTTGTCATTAAAATGCCTCTGACGTAACCACAATTCATTTAACTCTAAGAGCATTCACTTTGGTCTCTGGCACAACTAATGGGCTTGATGCTCTGTGAGTGTTGCTTATTTTACCATTGGTCTGGCTCAGGCTGATAAACCTAGGACTCCACCCTATGATGAGGGTTTTGAACCCTGAAACTCATTCATTCATGCTGACAATGTTACTAATATACACTGTATTGCCATGCATTCACTTTAGTGAATTCAGACATTCAGTGCTAACAATGTACTTCAAATTTAAATATACAGTACAACCAAATTGCCCTGCAGGAGGTGGGTGACTCTGTAAATTCTTCCATCTGGAGGGACCACAGCCTAATTGTGGATTCACATCCAGGGCCTTCTTGTTGTGGGTCAACAGTGCCGACCATCACACCACCATTCCTCCAATATTACTTTATATTATATTATTGTTGCAATTGGCTGGAAATTTTACATTTTTTTTAAAAAACAAAATACTGCATTTATATGTTGTCAACATTTTTTTTAAATAATCTTAAATATTAGCTGTCAGATAAATGTAGTTGGAAGGGGGGGTGGAAAGAACGCCAGTATGCCATTAGCGGTTGGACTACATTACCCATGATGCCGTCGTGTTATGAGCTCACGATGATAATCGACAAAAAACACCCCAGCCTTTGTTTATTTCGTGTTTGACTTTAATGTATTACATAGAAAATGAAGTAACACGGGCATTAGCTGTCGTATTTGTTGAGGTTTATTTCACTGCTGCTTGTGTTTACGCGGATAAAAATGGACCGTTAGAGAACAAAAGCTGAAGCAGCCAATGAGCAAACGGCTTGTTTCGGTGTCTGGTGGGGCGTTACGGATATCCAGGAAATTATTATTCCTTCGTTTATTTCTCACCTTTCTTATTCCAGCTGGGGGCACGCGGTACCTTGTAAACGTGTCCCGCAACTCTGAGGTAAGACGTTTGGTTAAAATACGAGTGGGTATTTAATGTTAGTTTGCAGGGTAACATCAGAGGTCGTTTGTCAACACTCTCCTCGGAGGGGGGCCCGCCCGTCACTCCGATAACACAATGTTAGGGGTCCTTGAGGTGGGGAGCGAATATGTAAATGCCCCTGCCCTGGCAGTTAACAATTTAGATTAGCAACAGAGTTACTAAGTTAGCTGAATTTCACATTTAAGACCACTGAGGCCTATATTGTGTTGAATGCATTGTTTATAACCAATGGCAGTTTTGTGTTTCGCATTAGCAGGAGAAATCCCTTAGCATCTTTTTATGTATAGTTATGCATAGGTATGATAAATGTTGACTACAGTCTCCTTTTACAGTCAGCTTTGCTGCACTGTGTTGCACTTACATACCAAACCATTTGTGCAACCTCTTGACTAACATGCTCCTGTGAAATCTGAATAAAAACCCAGTAGTCAGCAGCTATACATGTTCAGTCCCAGCTCCGATGACATTCCTCTTCTCTCCAGGAGGGATTCCTCGTAGACCTGCAGACACATTAATGACGAAAAAGCCTAGCACTATGCTCCGTCCCAGACGTGGCAGGCAGGTCAGTGCCAGTGGTGACGGTGTACCTCCATCCATCACCCCAGCAAACTCTGAAACCTTACAGGAGTCAGCCCCACAAATGAGACACCTGATCATGTCACAGCACAGTAACAACCTCCTCAATTTCTTGAATGAGGACCGGAGCCGGCAGAAGTTCTGCGATGTGTTTGTGTCTGTAGGTGGGAAGACCTACAGTGCCCACAAGGTGGTTTTGGCCCATGGGAGCAGCTATTTCCATGCTGAACTGTCCAAGAATCCTTCAGCTAAAACTCATGTGACTCTGGAGCATGTGGAGGACTCTGTTTTCCAGCACCTGCTCAGCTTTTTGTACACCGCTGAGTGTGTTGTTGCAGAGACGGCGCTCCCAGCTCTAACTGAAGCGGCCCGATTTCTGGACATGATGGATATATTAAAGCTGTTATGTAAAGACGGTGAAGTACAGCCTGTAAGTGTAATACAGAGCCAGGGTGAGACAAGAGCTTCTCGTAAAGTGGAAACTACCTCCAACAACTCATCAGGAGCTGATACAGAGATCCACAGTCCAGCTGATGTTCAAGGAAACCTGTTCAGTCATGATAACTCCAATCAGGGTCACTTGGCTGAGAGTGTACACACTGATGTACATCAGGAGGCCTCAAATGAGGAAGAAAAGACGACAGGTCAGGGAAATGCTACCACACGGAGATCAGCTCGTAGGAGGAGAACACCTACTAAGTATAAAAGAGATGATGGTGAGTACTGTAGCAGTGCTCCCAAGGAAAAACAAAGCACTGCATCATCAAGGCAGCACAACAAAAACAGACTGGAAGGAAAAGGGGAAGTGAATGTGACAGCCAAGCTGGATGTGAATAAGGCATCTAAACCAGTTCAGGGTGACGATGTAATGGATGTGGACGAGGAGGAGGAAGAGAGAGGAGATGCAAATGCCGACATTATTGCTGAGAAGGCAGCTGATGAGGTTTGTGAGGCAGAGAGGAGTGCAGATCTGCATAATTCAGATCTACAGAGGACAGAGCAGCAGGCTGCTGAAGGGGTGGAGATGCGTGTTGGAGCAGCAGCAGGAAGCTCTAACCAGAGTCCAGTGTATCCTGAAGGTCTGGCTCCAGTCATCATCCAGAACTCCAGCAAGAAGATCCTCAAGTGCCCCAAATGTGACAAGACGTTTGACCGTGCAGGTGGGAACCACGGAATAAGATCTAGATCATTCGTATTATTCTTATCTTACAGGGTTAAGAGATAATTATTTTTTGTGATGTCATTCAGTGTTTGGTCTGCACACACATAAAATAGCTATAAATGCTCATCATAAATTACCACAGCCTAAGATATTGAGGGTCATTCCATATAAGATCAATCAAAATTGATTTCGTAAAAATTTTAGTTTATTTGTCAGTGCTATGCAACCCTAAAAGTTAATAGAGTTGGGTTGTAGTTTGCACTTTTTAAATTTTATTGCAACATTTCACACCTCATAATTTCATGGGTAAAAAAATATATACACCAATAACAAAGTTAACCTGTTAGATAGTAAAACAAGTTATGTCAGGTCTTCTTTTTATCTACATTTTGATACGAGTCTCATCTCCTGGCCATGGTTCCTTCTGTTTCAAAATATTTATAATACAGTAAGTTTGTAATGTTCAGCAAATGTTTAATATGAGATTCTGTTTAACCAACGAAAGCAGGATTTGTGATAAAACAACTAGTGTGGAAGACTATTCAACTGATTTAACCCCTTACTGATTTCCTATTTTTTTTGTATGTTTGTCACACTTAAATGTTTCAGATCATTAAACAAATGTAAATATTAGACAAAGATAACACAAGTAAACACAAGAGTTTCTAAATGAAGGTGCTTATTATTAAGGGAAAAAAATCCAAACTTACATGGCTATCGTTTGCAAATGGAGTTTTTGTGGCCTCTAAACTGTCTTTAGAGAGTGCCTCTAAAAGGCATTGCTGTGTTTGTGTTGTAAGTGTAAAGGTTTTTTTTTCTTATAGAGGTATGTCTGTAGTGTGTGTTTATCTTATGACCCAGATGTGTTCCTAATACAGTATAGTATTTTATACACGTATTCTGCAATTTCCAGGGAAATATGAGAGCCACACTCGAGTGCACACAGGCGAGAAACCTTTCCAGTGTGACATCTGTCTGCAGCGTTACTCCACCAAGTCTAACCTGACCGTACACAAGAAGAAGCACGCCAGCGACGTCCCCTTCCAGAAAAAGGAGCACAAATGTCCCTTCTGCAACAAACTCCATGCCAGCAAGAAAACCCTGGCCAAGCACGTCAGGAGGTGAGAGATGGCCATTTTACTTTGGTATTGTAATAAATTCACATAATGTTCATGGGATGATTGATGCCAGAGTAAATGTGCAAGTATAGTATGTTTGGACCACTCCCAGTCACTCTGGTTGCAAATCATCACCAGCTCAAGATGTCAGCATATATGCGTGTGAGGTATTTGGGCTTCGCTTTGTACAAAAAAGAGAAGCTATAACACTGCATCCATGTACATACAGTGTATATGGTGTGCACTGCAGTGAATGATAATTCATATACAGCAATAGTTAAAAATAAAACCAGGAAGATCAGCCGCGTGGTGAAGAGTCTGTGACTAGCAGTCTATCATTTTACATGTTTAATTTCCGTGTTATTGGATTTAATATACAATTAAAATGATTGATGCAGTGTCACCAACACTGTAGTGCTGATATTTGTAAAACTCTGGCTCTACTTAAATTCTAGTTAAGATATTATAGTTAAGTCATGTGCAGCACTAACATCACACAACACCAACATCAGCTGAGCTGCTGCTGTGCTGTTGCTCTGTGTAATGAAGTATCTTCTCTTTCCTGTCAGGTTTCATCCAGACCACATCCAAGAGTTTCTTACCAAAAGGAAGAGGAAGAGTGAAGGCTGGAAATGTGCTGTGAGGACTGGTTTCAGTTTTGAAGAAATATTTATGTTATTGACAGTGATGTTAGCAAATGTATTTCTCCTGATGAGCCCACATCCATTTTTTATAATATATTTCCAAGACTCAATCAATCAATTATTATCAAATTAAATACTTTTTAAAAACTTTATCTTTTTATCTGATAGTCTGTGGAATCAACAATAATATCAATTCAATTCAATTCAATTCAATCCAATTTGTTTGATACAGCACCCAATCACAACAACAGTTGCCTCAAGGTGCTTTATATTGTATGGTAGACCTACAATAATACATACAGAAAAAAAAACAACAACAACCATATGACCCCCCTATGAGCAAGCACTTTGGCGGAGCAGAGAGGTCTGTTAACACATAGTGAGTGAGAAAGGTGGCTGTAGAAGAAATACTCAGTGCATCATGGGAATCCCCCAGCATCCTACGCCTCTTGCAGCATAACTAAGGGGAGGATTCAGGGTTACCTGGTCCAGCCCTAACTATATGCTTTAGCAAAAAGGAATGTTTTAAGCCTAATCTTGAAAGTAGAGATAGTGTCTGTCTCCTAAATCCAAATTGGAAGCTGGTTCCACAGAAGAGGGGCCTGAAAACTGAAGGCTCTCCCTCCCATTATCAAATGAGTTAATTTTTCATGCTGCAGTCTGCAGCTGATGTGGTAAGATACTGATCAGACCAGAACGCACTACCACTGTGGTCCCACTTGCAAACTCTTTGAACATGTTTTCCTTTCTCGTCTCTGTCATGCATTCATGCATGCAAATGTCAATAAAGTTACAGTACTTATTTTCAGGCCTTCTGCTAGGCCTACAGAGGAGGAGCGAGGATCAACAAAGATGATTTTTAAAAAAAATTCATACATTTCTTTTATGTGGCAGGTCATTTCAAATGCAGCTTTTCAGACAGCTCAACAGGTGTCACCAAACACAAATGTCTGTGCTGTTTGCCACACAGTCTCTCTTGTTTGCTGCTCCAACAGTTGTTGTGTTTGAAGAGAAAAAAGTTAGTGTGTGATCATTTTACTCTGAGAAATAGAGAAAGATGTAAGAAAGAGAGGACAGGGAGGTGACAGATTATTTTCAAAGACAACGACTGTTCAGCAAGTAACATTTGTTAAAATGGAAATTTACATGTTACACAACTTATTGTGAAACGTCTTTTACAACAGATTGAATGATAATAATTATTGCTCAGAGTTTTTACAGGATGGCAGCTGTAGGCTAAACTGGATAGTTTGCGGTCCTGTGTAAAGTTATAGTAATGGATTAAGCTTACGATGATCTGCAGCATTGTTTTCCTGTGTCAATATTTAAAGAAACTCTTTATACTAGTATATCTGTGGAATAACCAGTGTTTACACAATGACTTTTATATGGGCTGTAATGATGAATTAATCCTACCTGTAACCTTTGAACTTTCTGTGTCAGATCTGTTTCAAGACCTTCACTCGCAAACCTCATCTGGAGGAGCACATGATCCTGCACAGCCAAGACCGGCCTTTTAAATGCTCCTTCTGTGATGAATACTTCAAATCCAGGTTTGCCAGGCTGAAACACCAAGAGAAGTTCCACTTAGGTGAGAAATATTTTTTTTCACTTATATATTTAGACGTATTTTTGAATCTCAGGTAAGTATTTAAATAGAGAATATTCAGGAGATAAAGTCTAGTTTTTGTTTTTCATGTTTTCAGACTATATTAAATCCAAACCTTTAACGTTTTTCTCCAGGTGCTTCAGCTTCGTCTCATAGTCCAAAGACATGCAGACGGGTTAGTTTAGGTTAAGTTAGTGATTCTAAATTGACTGTATTTGTTCATGTGAGTGTGAATGGTTATCCGAATGTGCCAGGGTGTCCTTTTGTAACCGTATTGAAGTAGCAATTGATGTAATCGATTTCATCCTGCCTCGTTTTCAGGTCCTTTTCCCTGTGAGATCTGTGGTCGTCAGTTTAATGACACCGGCAACAGGAAGAGGCACATCGAGTGCACACATGGAGGCAAAAGAAAGTGGACCTGCTTGGTTTGTGGGAAATCAGTAAGAGAAAGGTACACCTGTCGGTGCCCTGTTACATTTCCCACATGGCCCATTTTTATGTGGGAGTGCACTATGTTAGACAGCAATGATTATTTATTTAAAAAAATAGTCATAGATGATCATATTTGAGTTTTCACATCACAGGACAACCCTAAAGGAGCACTTGAGGATCCACAGTGGAGAGAAACCTCACCTCTGTAGTATTTGTGGCCAAAGTTTCCGTCATGGCAGCTCCTACAGGTGGGTCCCGTGAGATTTGGAGACGCCGTTTGCTGTTGATGATCACAAAATTTTCAAACTTTCTACTATGAACATAAGTTCGTAGTAGACTTGTCTTTAATGAGAAAACTGTTTATTGGACAGGCTTCACCTCCGAGTCCACCATGATGACAAGCGGTATGAGTGTGATGTTTGTGGGAAAACCTTCATACGCCACGATCACCTGACCAAACATCAGAAAATACACTCTGGTGAGCATGGAAGGGACAGCAGTGCTATTCTCTAGTTTTACTTGTTACATGGTACAGTGTAAAACACTTAAAAACAGTATCTTAACTGTCCCCATTTCTATTACAGGTGAGAAAGCACACCAGTGTGAGGAGTGTGGCAAGTGCTTCAGACGCCATGATCACCTGACAGTCCACTACAGAAGTGTTCATCTGGGAGAGAAAGTCTGGCAGAAGTATGTTATACAAACCACGAGCTTGTTCTCTAGTGCAGTGGTGTTGTTGTTGTCACCTGCTTCTCTCTGCATCTCCTTTCCAGATTAGCCTGGAGGTTTGGTAAATGTTCCCTTTGTGTGTGTGTTAATGATGGATTTCTTTCCTCTCAGGTATAAAACTGCTGTGCATCAGTGTGAGGTCTGCAAGAAAGAATTTAAAGGAAAGTCAAGTCTAGAAATGCACTTCAGGACTCACTCAGGTAAGGAAGCAAATGAATTAGTGGAAAGTCTACATTTGCTTGAGAATACTTCCTGTATGAGAACAGAAAAGAAGTGAATCTTTAATGAGTGTTTTTAGGCTTGTTTTATTCTTTTTATAAACTCTGAATCCTTTAAACACGAGCAGCTTCAACTGGAGATTATATTCTGTTTTGGATGCAGACAGATATCTGGATGAGTAGTCATTCTTGTTATACTTCTTTGAATCTCATTTTAAGCCCTGTGGATGTGTCTGTAGGCTCCACGCTCACCGTCTCATGATGAAACTTAAGTCACTTTGACACAAACAGATCTGAGCAGACTCCTGGATGCAGAAACTATAACAAGACCACTAACTGTTGCTGACAGCTGTACAATTATTAAGTTTCATTTTATGAGCTGTGTCGAGTAGACAACATTTAGAAGAACCATGAAATAAAGACTTTGGGTTTGGAGAAGTGATAACAAAAGACACCTCTACAAACAGTCTGGGGGTCTTGAAAGCCTGACAGTCAGTGTTCTGATGCAGGGTTCATCAGGACAGAAGATGAGTTTTATTAAAATTAAAGGTGCCGTAGACGTGAATGTCTGTCTTTCTGTGTTATGCGTAACAGGTGAGAAGCCGCACAGATGTCCCGAGTGCCATCAGACATTTCGGATCAAGAAGACTTTGACGAAGCACATGGTGATTCACTCAGACGTCCGCCCTTTTAACTGTCCCCACTGCAGCGCCACTTTTAAAAGAAAAGACAAGCTCAAGTACCACGTCGACCACGTGCACAGCACGCGCTTTGCCGAGCAGCCCCTCAGCGCGATCGGTGAAGAAAAAATAGTGTCGGTTACTTTTGAGGAAAGCTCAAAGACGTACCATGCCGAGCCCAAGTCGAGCCACCAAACCAGCCCCGCTCCTACAAATGTGTGCGTTCCCGTCACTTTAGTTCCCGTCCAGATGGCCGGAGGAGCGCAGGGTGACTTGACCGTTCACAGGCCTCCACCTCACTCCTCACAGACTCACACAGTCATTAGCTTGCAGACTCAAGGACAGCAGCAAAACTCTGGCTACCAGGCTACAGATATGGCCTTCTTAGAGAAGTACACCCTCACACCTCAACCGGGCAACATCGTCCACCCCGTGAGGTCGGATCAGATGCTGGACCACCGAGAGCAGTCCTATCTGGGAACGCTGCTCGGACTCGATCCATCTTCCTCAGTGCAGAACTTGCCCACCTCTGATCACGCCCACTGACGCTCCTTGGCAAAAAAATGGAACTTAAAGGCACAGCGCAACAAACTTGGCACAGAAATCATGTAGGGAGAACCAAAGATGTAGTCACCTCTGCAGTGTGTTTGCGTTTCAACATGGAAGTGACTCGCAGACTCACGTACCATCTAAACTTAGGACAAAAAAAATAAATCCAGATTTAGATGGATTTGTGTGACATGTTTAAGAAAAAAACCTGTAAATTTAATTTAAACTTAAAAAAGACATTGTGGTAATAATGAAACATTTTTAAACATTACTTTAGCAATTCCGAGTCTAGGCAGGAATTTTTGCTGTTACTGAAGTGTTTACCGTTTCATATCAGAGTTTTATTAGCACGGTCACTGTCATTTTTAACGGACGAATAAAAATGAATGATGAGATTTTTGATAGACAAATCATGTAATTATTTTTAGTACAAACAGTTTGCTGGTTCTAACTTGTAAGAATTAACGCTGGTTTACCAAATACATAATAAACCTCTAATAAAAATAATGATTGCTGGTGGTTGGAGGAATTCTAAACTGTGACTGCAGTGTACATGTGTGCAATTTGTCAAAAACAAGCACAATGATTTTTTTTTAACTTGATGTAGTTTTATGATTTAGAGTACTGTAGGGGAAAGGGAGAGCTTTCAGCCACTTGTGAGCTTGAACAGCTGTAGGTGTGAATAACCTTTGTTGTTTAGCTTTAGTTGCACATCTGGTTTCAAGATGAGATGTTTCATGAACAAATTACGAGCTTGTCAAATAAAATAAAACAATTGTACAATAAATAACATATATTGACTCTTTATTTGAGAGCAATAATTAGGCATACACTGCATTTCTTTTACAGATGAAGCTTCACCAACAGACAAGTCTTTTTAAAGAGAAGTTTTCAGTTAACATCTCTTTGGAAATCACCTGGTTGGTGCAAATATACCCCTCCCCTGACCTCCTTCAGTTCCTCAGATGTCTGTAAACATCTGGGACCTGAGGAGACCAGCAGCTGGAACCTCTGGGAGATTTGTCTGATATAGGATTCTAGCTGTGTTGGGTCTTTGTCCTGTTTTTTGTTTTGTCTCAAATATTTCCAGTCAGTTAAACTGCAGGCAAATTCAGCACCCAGACTCCTGCACTACAAAGTCATGCTGTAAAGATGGTGCAGTAGATGGAAAGCATGATGTTGCAGTTTAGTGTTGTCCTGTTGAAATATGCAAGGCCTTCCCAGAAAAAGACTTAATCTGGGCGGGAGCATAAACCGCACTAAAAACTTGTACATATGCATGTTTTTGTGTTTTCAGTGCTGTACAGTCATGTGAAAAAAGACTCTTCACAGCACTATGTGGTTCTGTGAGAAACCAAGTACATCTATCAAAGCAGAGGTTTTGGCTATTTGCAGGTCTAAAGCATTCAGGTGTGTGTTAACATGAAGGCAACAGCGTGGTTTTTATAACATTACCGTAGGTGAATGTTGAAAAAGATTCACTATATGAGTGTAATGAAATGTGCAAAAATCTTAATAAAACACTTGTTTTGATATTTGGGAAATAATTGTGTTTTTAAACAGTAAAGAAATGAAAAGAAAAAAAGGATTACTTCTTTTAATTTCTTTACACTTTAAAAACAGGATTATTTTAATGTTGTAATGTGTTGTTTCCTATAACTTTGGTCACAATTTGAGAACTGATTGATTTTAAATCGGTGCTCTTCAGATACAAACACTAAAAACAAGAACAATAAAGAGCAGCAGGAGTTTTGATGGTAAAATCTGAGACTTTATTCAGTTCAGCTGTTTTTGTTTCATATATGAGCACACAAACCATTTTCTCTCACACTCTCAAAGATGAAAATGATGATGAGATCACATGTCAGGTGTCTCCTTTAAAAGCTCCAAGGTGGTGAGCAAATCCACAGCTACAGCTGTGCTTTGCACCTCTGGTTAGAAGAAAATATGTTTTATGAATAAATTACAAGTGTAAAAAAATCAAGTTGTGATTCTTCATTTGAAACATTGTTAAATGACAGATCAGATCTTTTTTCTTTTTTTCTTTTTTTTTTTTTTTTACTAAATACTCCCCTGTGTTTACACGAGGCACAAAGTAAACAACATATATATCAGCCTCATTAAAGGTGATCACACATTAAACTCTCTTTAAAGCCTTTCTGCATATGTTAAAACCTTAAAGATGAATTATAGATTTGATCAACTGGTCTCTAAATGCAATTCACACTCTCCTCTCAATGAGAAACCTGGGCTCGGGTGAGCCCGAGTGTCCTGGAGGGACGTTCCCAGCCGGATACATGATGGACGGGTGGAGGAACTGGAGGGTCGTGTGCCTCGCGGGACTGTCGATCGAGGACATTGAAGACATCTACCTTTTCGGAACCATGATAATGGGGTTCTTGCTGATCGGAGCTGGCTTGGCCATGGCTTATCGGAAATTGAAGAAGGCGGAAACGGCTGATCAAAACCCCACAAGGCTGCCCGCTGTGATTGAAACCGTGGCACAAGTTGTGACTTCTCAGAATGTGCTCATCAAACGCAGCACGGATAAGATCTTGGAGAAGCTCAAGGCTGTCGTGAGCACTTAGAGTATGCTCTTTGAGCACAAAATTGATAACATCTTGGAGAAGCTCACGGCTCTCCAACTTGAGATTGAGAGACCAGTGACAGACATTTAGATCGACTTTAAAATTGACATGCAGTTGTTCGCACTAAAGGAAACCACCATCATTTCATGCGTCTACCATATCGATGCCAGCTGTGGCCTCGCAGCTGGAGCTGAACATCAAAAAATACTCTCCCTGATAACAGACTCTGTTTAGACTCTTCGTCCCCATCCCACGTCCTTCATCCTGGATTCCAAAGGCCTTCAAACGCTTATCTCCAAGGCCGAGGTCAGACGGGCCCAGCGCATGCTGCAGGACCGGATGCGCTGTCTACACTGGCTTACTCTCACTCGTTACCCACCCCTGTTGCTTGTCATGTGCTTTTGTGCTGAGGTGTTTTTTTCTGTTCTCAAACTGTTCTCCCCTCAGGAGCTCAGTGTGGGTGGAGCTTTTTCCTCCTCCTCTTACCTCATGTTGAGTATTTTCGTTATTTTTCTTATCAGCCTATCTGTCTGACTTGTCTCCCCAATGGGATGTTGTGTAAGTATGTTTGGTCGGAGGGTTCCTTTGTGAGTGTGCATGCGCCAACCAGCACGCTGCCTGCTGTAACCCCTAATTTCCTTCGGGATTAATAAAGTATTTCTGATTCTGATTCTGATTAAAGAAATACATATTAATAGGGTCTATAAGATCTATTGTGATTCCACTAGAAATTGCCAAGTGGAAATGCCAAGGATAACTTCAGGTTTAAAAGCCGATGGGGAAAAATGTGTTAGTCATTTTAATAATTTCCACATCACAGGCATTAGTGCAGGGAAAGGGAAGCTGTCAGGGCTGCAGCGTATACTACAAGGTGTGACAGGTGCCTGTGCAGTACTTCTGGTGTCAACTAATGAAGGTAGAAATAACGAATCAGTATGCGTCTGATGTTTGTGGGAAAACCTTCATATGCCACGATCACCTGATCAGACATCAGAAAATGCACTCTGGTGAGCATGGAAGGGACAGCAGTGCTATTCTCTAGTTTAACTTGTTACTTTTGTGGCTTTGCCTCCACACAGAGTCACATGATACAGTGTAAAACTTAAAATCAGTATTTATTTTCCTATTACAGGTGAGAAAGCACACCAGTGTGAGGAGTGCTTTGACAGTCCACTACAGAAGTGATCATCTGGGAGAGAAAGTCTGGCAGAAGTATGTTATACAAACCACGGGCTTGTTCTCTAGTGCAGTGGTGTTGTTGTTGTCACCAGCTTCTCTCTGCATCTCTTTCCAGATCAGCTTGTAACTTTGGCAAGTGTTGTTTTCTTTTGTTGTCTGCATTAATAAAGACTGCAGAAAGTTGCTGTGCGTCAGTGTGAGGTCTGCATGAAAGAATTTAAAGTCAAGTCAAGTCTAGAAATGCACTTCAGGACTCACTCAGGTAAGGAAGCAAAGGAAATAGTGTAAAGTGTCAAACTGTCAGATATGTGTGGGCTCGTCTGGTTGTGCACGATGGGGAAGTAAACACATGGCATCGTTATGAAGCTTATGAATAAGCTGAATAAGGAAAATGTATTAATGAGTGATCTATCTGCTTCTGTGGGTGTTAGGCTGCTTTTTTGAAATTTGTTGGTTGCACATATCTGGAAAGTATTCATAGTATTTCACATGATGGCCGTAGTGATAGATGTAGCGATACCGAAAAACAGCAGCATCAGGAAGAAGGAACATGAGAAGCTGGAGAAGTACCAAGGGCTCAGAGAAGAGCTTGAGAAGATGTGGAGGGTGAAGGTAACAGTTGTCCCAGTGGTAATCGGAGCACTAGGTGTGGTGGCTCCAGCAGACCCCAGGAACAACATCCGAGATCTTTGTCAAGAAGAGCGCAGTCCTAGGAACAGTTTAGATACTGCGCAGGGCCCTTAAGCTCCCAGGTGTCTGGTAGAAGACCCGAGCTTGAAGGATAGACCGCCCGCAGGGCGAGAGGTGAATTTTTTTATTTATATGCATGTATATATATATATATGTATATATATATATATGTGTGTGTGTGTGTGTGTACAATAAAATGTGTACACTCAAAAAAATGAAATTGGGTGGTTGTTACATGTACAAGATTCAAACTCGTACTTTGAACTAAATAATTTCATGTTTCTATGGTGAATGTAATTAAATCATGTAGCATCTGCTTGAAATTCAGCAACTTAATTTGTTCTTGTTGAGATGACATGATGCAATCTAGTAAGAGTGGTTAGTTGCCTGGACTCATGAAATTCACAAGATCACATTAGATGTCAAACTGCAGCAAAATTGCTGAAGTTTTAAGAGGCAGACAACTAACCCACACCACGTGTATGCTCTCGCTATTTATTGTGGTTTAACCTGTCAAGGACAAAAACGTATAGAGAATTCTACATAAGGCCTTGTAATCATAGCTTTCCTAGTTTTGTTAAGCCTGGATTGACAGCAGTTAGTGCTGTTGCCTCACAGCAAGAAGGGCCTGCGTTCAAATCCACAATCTGGCTGGTTTGCAGTGTGTAATTAGAGTTAGGTTAATCGGTGATTCTAATTTACCCATGAATGTAAGTGCAAATGGTTGTTTGTCTCTATGAAATCATCAACCCCCATATTGGTTCATTAAGCAAGAATAGCAGTAATTGCCTTGATTAACAAAGTAGTTGTTCAAACAACAAGATTTCATTGTGTTTTCCTAAAGTTTTTAACTTGTGTAGAATGAATTAAAACAAATTTCACTTTACATACTTAAATAAATCACTTCAAGTCCTTGCAAGTATACTACGTTGATCCAACGTAATCTGATTACATTAAACCACCAAAGCCAAATGTGTTGGTTTGACATGGTCAAAAATGGGTTATTGTACTTGGTTAAATCATGCGGAAAAAGGTGCCATGATTAAATTGTGTTCATCCAACAAAAGATTTTTTTGAGTGTAAGAACCTTATTAAAGCATTCAGAAAGTGTTTTGGTAATTGGGAAATTATTCAGTTTTTAAACAGTAAAGAAATAAAAACAAAGTTATTATTTTCACGAGGCTTTTCCCATAACTTTGGTTGGAACTGTTTGACAATTCGATATTTTAAATAATGTTCACATTTGGAAAAAGTGATAAAGTTTTTCTCAAACTTTTTGCCATGATCAATAAATCAAAACTGCAAAGACAAACAAACAAACAAACAAACAAACAAACAAACAAACAAACAAACAAACAAACAAACAAAAAGAAATGTGTGAGTTTGTAGGTGTGTGACTGTCTGGAGGCTCCAGAAAAGAAACCACATGTGAGAACTTTCAGCAACTTGTCACCCTGAACAGGACAGCTAGGTTTAAATCAGTGCTCTTCAGATACTAAACAATGAAACACACAAAGCAGGAGCAGTTTTGATGGTAAAATCTGAGACTTTATTCAGTTTGGTGGTGTTTGTGTCTCAAATAAGAGCACACAAACCATTTTCTCTTAAATGTTTGAAGATGAAAATGAGAAGCTAACACAGGATGTGACGATGCGATCAAATATCAGGTGTCTCCTTTAAAAGCTCCAAAGTGGTGAGCAAATCCTCAGCTACAGGTTTAGTCACAGTCGAATAGACTTGCCTGGTTAGAAGAACAGATGCTTTATGAATAAATTACAAATATAATACATTTTTTAAAATGTAAAAACCAGAGGAAAAAAATAAAGTGTGAAAACTAAGTATAAAAATCAAGTTGTGATTCTTCATTTGAAACACCTTCAAATGACAGATGAGAGCAATAAGGATACACAGCATTTCTTTTAAAGAGGAACACTCACCACTGCATGCTCCACCCTGTTACAACCTGTAAACAGTGATGCAGAAGCTCAGTGTGAAAACTTCACTTACTTAACATTTGCAGATGAGACGTGTTCAGCTTCCTACATGTCCACAAGCTGCTGCCAGTTTTTATCAGGTTTAATATTTTGTTGAATCGACTTTACTGGGATACTGTTTAAATCACTGCATGAGTCAGAAGTTTCTATAGAAGTGGATGTTTGTTTACTGAATAATCACCTGTGTTTACACGAGTCACAAAGTAAACAACATATATATCCGCCTCATTGAAAGTGATCACACAGTAAACTCTGTTTAAAGCGTTCTGCATGTTTTAAAGAAATACATATTCATCGGGTCTATAAGATCTATTGTGATTCCACTAGAAATTGCCAAGTGGAAATGCCAAGAATAACTTCAGGTTTAAATCATCACAGGCATTAGTGCAGGGAAAGGGAAGCTGTCAGGGCTGCAGCAAACACTACAAGGTGTGACAGGTGCCTGTGCAGTACTTCTGGTGACAACTAATGAAGGTAGAAACAACGAATCAGTGAATCAGCAGAGTTGTTTTTTCTGTGTGTGTCTAAAGGAGTTTAAAGTTGTAAAAGCCTGGTTGGATTTAACGACACTGAGAGACATTAAGTGCTCAGATCTTTTAAATGTAGTTGTTATTAAAATGATTCATGTTCAGTTGTTTTATTTATTAAAACGTTTTCTTTCTTATAAGTAATATAAATGTGTTAACATGTAGGCAACACAGTGCTGAAAACCCTTTTCTGACTGACACGTTCAAACATAAAGAGTTTACAGTAATACTTACATTCAGTTGCCTCCATTCTTCCATTGATGCACCGAATGTTAGAATAATGTTTCAATGACCAGCTGTGTGGTTTCACACACTCCACTCTCTTTTCCTCACCATTTTCTATGTACACAGTTCCCACAGATATGTATTCAGGATGGTCATCGGTGTTGACAGCACAGACATTAGCTGGACAAAAGAAACAACCATAAAATTAAACATTCTCATTCATTCATGCACTGATACAAGCGTCATGTGATAATTTCTTTTTAAACTTACTGTTGATTATTGCCAATTCATGAAAGTAAATACATAAATGCAGATCTTAGTAAACTGTCAGCTTACTACATGTTGGCCCTGCTGTCCAGTTTCCTTGTATACAAACAGATTTTTTGTTGTGTGCTCCCTCTGCAGTGTATCCGTCTTCACACTCATACTGCACTTCTGAACCTGCAGCAAACACCTCCTGGTATCCATGAATGATGACTGCATGGGGGATTTTAGGAGGTGCACTGCATGCACTCATACTTCCTGTAAAAATAAAAAGTCATGAATAGAAGCAGAAAAAAAAGTGTTGAACAGCTAACTGGAGTCAAACATGTAGCAGACTTACTCTCACAGACTGGTGCAGAGGACCATTTTCCATTTCCACAGGTAGTGGTGGTGATCTGGTTTTGGTGCTCAAATCCTCCATCACATGTTATCCTTAGTCTACTTCCATCCTCATACCAGCCGTTTGAGTTTTCAGGGTACTTTCCATTGGGAATAGTTGGTGGAAGGCAGCTGCTTTCATCTGAGGAAGAACAGACCAGAGTCACCATCAGCACTTTGAGATTTTACAGAGTAACTTTTACATTCATAATTAAAACTTTCTGATTGCCAACAGCAACATGCCGCATTAAACGTTGTGAATAGTTATTTCAAGGAATTACTGGAAGAGAGTTTTTTTAATTTACTTGGGTGAGACTGAAATTCCTGATTTGTAGTTCTTTAAAACTACTATAAATAAATTTTTTTACACTTGGCACAAAAACATTAAATTAAACGTCACGATTCTGCAATTATATTTTATTGCTTTTTATATTTATTTACTGAAATAATCAGATTCCATTGTTCTTTTTCTCAGATGAGTCTATTTATTAGCGAATCTAAACTAATTACATCATTTTTTAAAAACATAATTTATACTGACGCTTTTAAAGCTAATTCACCATTCCCAGTACTGACCTACATTAAATTCCACATTATATGTTGTGAATAGTTTATTCAAGGAATTACTGGAAGAGAGTTTTTTCATTTTTCTTTTAAATCGGAGGAAAACCAGACCAAAGTCACCATCAATAGTTTAACAATATTAACTGTTAGGGTTCAGGGTTAGGGTAAGTGTTCATAAAAGTCACGATCAATGATGAATTTCCATCTTAACCATGAAGAGAAGCAACACGTATTTTCTTGGAAGAAATGTAATTTTCTTTTATTTATGGCAGAAAGATTCTTGATAAGCTAAGACCTCTGTGGTATTTAACTTTAAAACTCCATAAACAGCAATGTGTCCCTGCATGAACAGTTAATTCAAGTCCCAAACTCTGATTTGTATGTCCTGTACCTCATAATATTGTGTTTTATTTAGTTTATAACTTTTTTAGAGTTAAAATTAAAGCTTCACCATCCTGACATAAGATTGAACATTGTCTTTATTTGCTGATCAGTCTATTTTTTAGCTCATTTCTTATTTTTTGAGACAACTGATTACATAATTTTTTAATTATATATATATGTATATATATATATATATAGATAGATAGATAGATAGATAGATAGATAGATAGATATATTTAAGCTATTAAGCATATTCACCATTCCCAGTATAGACATATATATGTAACACTTACCTATACATTGTGGTTCATGAGACCATTTCCCACGTTCACAGGTACTGGTTGCCCACCAATCCTCCACTACAGGTTTATATCCATTATCACAGGAATAAGTGATCGTGGTTCTGTCAAAGTAAGTCTCTTGTTCGGGGATAAAATAACCATGAACCAGTCTGGGAGCATCACAGCGCTGTGCTGAAATACAATAAAAACAAACAAACAAACAAACCCCATAAAAATGCACATTAGATAAATAACCAACAACTTCAAATAAATACATAAATAAATGTCCTCACCGAGAAGCACTCCAGGAAAGAAAACCAGGACAAATCCAAGAGACCTGAGACACATTTTGCAGGAACAAATTCACAAAGCAGAGCAGAGTAGAACCTTGTTCTTCTGAACCAGTTAATAATTAGTCATCAAAGCTGAAAAGTTGGGAAACAGTAAACATTACACTGAGTAATTCTGGCTGTTGTTAAACACAATTCACAAATAGACACTGCGTGCACATTTTATAAATGTAAATAGTGGAAATTAGAGTCCTTAAATGTGCACACACACACATTTTGTACAGCTGTTGTTTCATTTACTGTGAACTTTAAATTTCTCTCACTTTGAAACATAGTGAACGTCAAGAAAACACCGCTCAGTTGCAACTGCTTGTATTTATTTCTTTCCTCCTGCATTTGTCAGATAATGTTTTGTACAAAAATCTATGAGGTTATTTACAGTCCAGGTTTCCAACTGACTTCCCGGACAGCCGTAATCAGAGTTCAACATTGTGAAACCTCAAACAGCAGTCACGTCAAAGCACAGACGTTCAGCAAAGACTGAATCCTAAAGCCAGAAACAAAACAAGCAAAAAGGATGTTGACTGTGTTGACTGTGTTCAATAATATTGTTATCATGATATTTGTTTTGCTGTGAAAGATTCAGTTCTTATTGAGCCTTGCATGCTCTCTATATTTTCTTTTGAGGAACATGTGTTGGGTAGATTGAGGTAAAATTAAGTGAAAGGACAGATGTTTAAAAAACAAAAATAGCAATGGATGAATTACATATGAGTTTTAGTTTCCTACTATTCTCACTCTATTAACAGCTGGCTGAGAGCTGGGAGCTTTCTCTGGATAAATCTGACATCTCAGGGGAATCACAGGACAGCAGTTTATATAAACTGTTAGATCCTGACACATCGCTATGCTGATGAATACAGGCTTTGTTACTGTACAGTGTCTTAAAACTTGTGCATCGCTTTTACTATTTGCTTGTTCTCGGCATGCTGTGCAAGGCTGCAGGTGTTTATTAAATTCAGTATTACATATTAAAAGAATCCAACATTAATCTTACACATGTGAAGTGTGTTTGAGTCTAATCCAGGGATGTCAGACTCATTTTACATTGTGTGGCACTATAGCCTAAAGTGGGCTTGACCAGTGAAACTGTCCATCAGTGAAAAGAAGTTTAGTTAAAAATCAAATCACTGAGACATCGTAAGAAAGATAAAGACAGACTATTGGAACAGTACAACTTTTTTTCCACACAATAAAAAAATGCTGCTATAATAAAAGAAATAAGTATTTCAGTGATACTCTTTGAGCACAAATTGGAATAAATAAATGTGTAAAATGACCAAAGAAAATTGGCTGATTAAATTAGCTCATTGCCCAGATTGTGCAGTAATTATAAAACAAGAATGTTTCTGTTATTCAAAGAAAATTTTCTATTTTCTTATTTTTCCTTTTTTTATTTATCACTTAATTACTTTGAGGGACTATGAATAGCCACAGATCTTTATCAGCTGGTAATGTCAGCAACCTGCTCTCCTCTGCCGCTTACAGGTCTGCTTACTTAAGATACCTGCAGCATAATCTGGAATAAACTGGAGCGAATGACCATAGTTTAAGAAGTAGTTTTTATTTAATGAAATAAATGCCTCAAGTGGAAATAGAACAACATTTTTAGACTATTGCTTCTACGTTTATGATGTTATAATCTTTAAACGTTAATTGTCTGTTTTTCTTTTTTTAATACCTTGAGCTGCAAGAAGATGGGGAGAACAGCAGGTTCCACAGAAAGCCGTACCTACCGCACACTCCAACTCACAATGAACGATGCCATGAAACACCCAACTGCTGATTCAGTCATAACTAAAGCAAGAAAACTGATACATGCTGTAAGAAAATCATCAGTGGCAAATGAAGAGATGATCAAAAGGTGTTGCAAAACTCTGTTCCGGGATTGTACCACTCATTGGAACAGTACTTTTGACATGTTGTGACGACTGCTAGAAACCAGAGCTGAACTAAACCAACTGCTTGAGCAGCTGGTGATGGACACACACACAAGTGATTGGGCCCTCGAAGGAGACTTCTGGAGAAACGTCTTTTTAACAGATGAGACCAAAGTGGAGGTTTGGCCATAATGCACAGCAGTACCTTCAGCAAAAATCAAACACAGCACAAACACCTCAAGCCAACTGTCAAGCAAGCTGGTTCAAGGGTGGTGATTTGGGCTTGTTCTGCAGCCACAAGAGAGAGGCACCTTGCAGTCGACGAACTCCTCTGTATGCCAAAGTTTTCTAGAGTCAAATGTGAGGCCGTCTGTCTGACAGCTAAAGCTTCTCCTAAGTTAGACCATGCAACAGGATAATGACCCCAAGCACAGCAGCAAATATACAGCATGGAAGTCCAGACCTCAACCTGACTGAAATGCTGTGTCTCAAGGATTGCTTTCAAATGTCAATGAATTGAAGCAGCTGAAGTTATTGCTGCTAACTGCTGGTTCTGTAAACTACTCAATCATTGAATGACTGCGACACTGAACTAAAACAAATGCCTGGATCCTAAATTGTGGATATCCTATTGTGGTGATCTAAAATGTAACACTAAATGTGATTCAGAGTTTTTTTCTTTTGTATATGTTATTTTACATCCAGTGGTTAATATATGCTAAAGATGCAAAACTAAATCAAAATGTGGGCTATTGATTCTAAAAACAGAAATCGCAACAAAGTTCAGCATTTACTACAACCACAATTAAATCACCTGAGGAGCTTTACTGATGAAATTATAACAGTTGAATCTATGTGCAGTGAGATTTACTGATCAATGATCACAGGGGAGATTCATGCCATAAAGAAGACTGTCATGAAACGTAGGTGGCATCTGATCTACAGTAACCGCTTAAGCTAAGCTGTCTATACAGCACGGCTCTCTGATTTTTCTTTATATTTTTGTTTTGTTTGTCTTCTTGTTTTATTTAATTGCTTCTGGGATTTGGATCTAACAAGTAAAGTATGCATATTATGCACACATACAAACACACATGCAGCAATCACCCATTTCTTGTATTTATACTTAAGACAATTTATTCTTGAATGAAGACATCGATCAGTCACATGTAAAATATAGCCAATTGTGTTTATTGTTCCACCCCATCTCTCTAACCTGTCTGTTCAAAAGTGAACACAGGTTAGGGAGATGATGGAGGAAATGGTGGGGGGTGTAAAGAAAAAGGTAAAAGAAAGGTAGAAGAGGAAAAAAGAGGTAAAAAAAAGTGATAGAAAGGAGGAAATAGAGAAGAGAAAACCCCAACAATCCCCTCTGAGCAAGCACTGGGCGACAGTGGATAGGAAAAACTCCCTTTAAAAGGAAGAAACCTATGACAGAACCAGGCTCTAGAGGGAGCAGTCAACTGTCGGGACTGGTTGGGGGGTGAGGGTGAAAAAAGAGAGAGAGAGGGAGATAGGGGAGGGAGATGGGGAAGGTGTCAGGAGTTAAAGGGACGGAGATGGGAGAGAACAGAGGAGAGGTGAAAATTAAGATGGAACAGAGGTGGAGGAAGACGTGGTTTTTCCTTCAGCTCCATTCATTTACATATTTGTCCTAAAATTGATGCCAGTGGGCTTATAAGCGGTTGGTGTTAAAAAAGCCCCAAATATAAGTATATAAATATGAATTTTAGGACACAATGTTGAGACCAAATTAGGTGAAAAGCCGAAGCAGCCAGTTCCGCTTCTTCTTCTTCTTCTTAATTTGCGGTATCTCTGGCAGGGTCTTAACTTCGGTTTCGAGTTCAGCCACCTTGGCAGTAAACATTTTCTGTTTGTCTCGTAGCCTTTGCAAAGATTCCTGGACGCACAATGCAGTCGAGTCCTCTTTTTCTATCTTTTCTTGTTGTTCGGTGTCTTCTTCTTTCAGAGGCTCCTGCAGAGACATTGCAGTCGATGGCAGCAAGTCCTTTTTCTCTGTCTTCTCCTGTCCTCCAGTGTCATTTTCTTTCAGAGGCTCAGATCTTTGCATTTCATTTGCATCGGCAGAATTTTGTTCATTTTGCTCCTTTGTGACTTTGAGGTAGGAAGCTCTGGCTTCTTTCAGCTCTTGGTCAAGAGACTCTACCTTCAAATCATGAAGGGCCTTGTTGGAGAGCAGCTGGGATTTCAGGTCACTGATTTCTGTCTTGAGTGACTCCTTCTCCTGGCTATGTTTAATGGCCTGCTCTTTCAGTTGATTTTGAGCTGCCATGAGCTGTTTCTGGAGCATCTCTATCTGCTCTCGTTGATTCCTACATTGGACCTCAAATTCAGCCTCCTTAGAGGACTTCAGGCCTACAGAGTCGGTGTGTGAAGCCTCTGCGGTTGGAGTGGCAGACTCCACACACTGCTCTGTGGTAGGGTGGCTGATTTGTTCCTGCAGGGATAGCATCACCTCATCCAGTCTGACAATTGCTTGATTGTCATTTGTGAGAGCCTCTCTTTCACTCTTGTTATCGGGCTTATTTCTAGAAGCCTCCTCCAGCTGCTCTATGAGGTCTTTAACTGTTTCCTCATGATTTCTTTTGTTGTTGTACATTTGTGCATAAAGTTTGGTCAGCTGAAACTGGTGATAAGAGGCCCTCTTGTTAGCAGCAACCATGTGCCAATAAAGGTCGTTCTGATGGTTTTGGGAGGCTTGAAGTTGCTGTCTGAGAGCAGCAATCTCGTGCCATGGATTAAACTGGACTGCGCCCTGATGGGGTCTAAATCTGGGATTGGACTGATGTTGCCAAGTCCCTCCATTAGGCCCAGGGTTTTGTCCACTGGGGTTATGCACATTTCCCTGTGTCTCCATAGTCATGTCCTCCTTTACTTCTGAGATAGTGAGGGATTCAGGATTTTCCCTTTCAGAAGTTGCCCGAGTGTTTTCTTGCATTTCTGCAATTCTCGGGTTTGTTCCATCAGCTGCGTTGTTTTGAGCTTCTAGAAGAGCCCGAGCATATGCCCGAGTAATCGGTCTTCTTGGCTCTTCAGCCACTCTTTGCTGTTGTTGCTTTTTTGTTTTCTTTGTTTTCATGACCGTTTCTGTTTGAGCTTGTGCCACGGGAGATTTTTCAGTATTTGGTCCTCCGGGTTTTTCAAGCTCATTTTTTGGTCTTTGCAGGATTGTTATTTTTGGAGTGATGACCGTTTCTGTTTGAGCTTGTGCCACGGGAGATTTTTCAGTATTTGGTCTTCCGGGTTTTTCAAGCTCATTTTTTGGTCTTTGCAGGATTGTTATTTTCGGTGCAATGACCATTTCTGTTTGAGCTTGTGCCACGGGAGATTTTTCAGTATTTGGTCTTCCAGGTTTTTCAAGCTCATTTTTTGGTCTTTGCAGGATTGTTATTTTCGGTGCAATGACCGTTTCTGTTTGAGCTTGTGCCACGGGAGATTTTTCAGTATTTGGTCTTCCGGGTTTTTCAAGCTCATTTTTTGGTCTTTGCAGGATTGTTATTTTTGGAGTGATGACTGTTTCTGTTTGAGCTTGTGCCACGGGAGATTTTTCAGTATTTGGTCCTCCGGGTTTTTCAAGCTCATTTTTTGGTCTTTGCAGGATTGTTATTTTTGGAGTGATGACCGTTTCTGTTTGAGCTTGTGCCACGGGAGATTTTCAGTATTTGGTCTTCCGGGTTTTTCAAGCTCATTTTTTGGTCTTTGCAGGATTGTTATTTTCGGTGCAATGACCATTTCTGTTTGAGCTTGTGCCACGGGAGATTTTTCAGTATTTGGTCTTCCAGGTTTTTCAAGCTCATTTTTTGGTCTTTGCAGGATTGTTATTTTCGGTGCAATGACCGTTTCTGTTTGAGCTTGTGCCACGGGAGATTTTTCAGTATTTGGTCTTCCGGGTTTTTCAAGCTCATTTTTGGTCTTTGCAGGATTGTTATTTTTGGAGTGATGACTGTTTCTGTTTGAGCTTGTGCCACGGGAGATTTTTCAGTATTTGGTCTTCCGGGTTTTTCAAGCTCATTTTTTGGTCTTTGCAGGATTGTTATTTTTGGAGTAATGACCGTTTCTGTTTGAGCTTGTGCCACGGGAGATTTTTCAGTATTTGGTCTTCCAGGTTTTTCAAGCCCATTTTTTGGTCTTTGCAGGATTGTTATTTTCGGTGCAATGACCGTTTCTGTTTGAGCTTGTGCCACGGGAGATTTTTCAGTATTTGGTCTTCCGGGTTTTTCAAGCTCATTTTTTGGTCTTTGCAAGATTGTTATTTTTGGAGTGATGACCATTTTCGTTTGTGCTTCTGCCATTGTCGATGGTTGAGCGTTTGCGTCTGCGTTTCTGTGCGTCTGCCTTATCTTTGTTTTAACAACCAGGTTGTTGTGTGTTTCTGCCATCCGAGATCCACTACAGTTGGTTGAATGTCTCCCCTATTTAAGGGTTTTGCCAGTAGAATGTTCTCTGACATCACAGGCTGTTCCTTTGAAGTGCTGCTCCTTTGAAGTACCATGATTGGAGCAATTCAAAATAAAATGCCTACAAACCTACTGTAAAGGAAAGGCTTTTATTTTGTAGCATATACTGATTTAACACTATAAAAGCTACTCTACAGAAATTGCAGTAAAAAATAAAACAAAAGCAAAATATAAGTTCAATAAATGGTTGTTAAAAACCCTAACCAAAGTAGAAGACGACTGTTCAGTGGAAAAGTACTCAACATTCTAGAGATTCTCATGCATAATAATTTCTTTTATAATTTAAACTAGGGCAAGTAGAAAACTTTGATATTTAGGGAAAGATGTTTATGAACGCTATCCAATGAGAGTTACTGAATGACTGTAGGCAGTGAGATCTTGGTGGTTGCCAAGGTGACAGAATGTCATCTATGTTTTGTTTTAAATTCAGTTTCAATGCTGAATCTAAGAAACAACAGGCTGTAGAGGGAGACTTTAATAGAGGTTTACTAACTTTTACTATCATATCTATTGTGGAAAAACCTGTATATATTTAGCATAATATATTCTAAGTATACAAACTAAAATTCACAGGAGAGCTTATGAGACCACAAACACTGTTGAGATCCAGTTCAGAGACACAGGTTTTGCGGAGGTGAAGCCTAGAGGACAGCTGGCAGCTACAGATTTGCTCATCTGCTTTTTTCCTCACAATTTCAACATTATGACTAAACTAATGCAGGTATGAGAATCAGGCATAGGCTGTGTTCTGAAAGGTGTCTTTGAAAAACTGTAATACATGTATATGTATTACATTTTTAAAATTAGAATAAAAAATTTATTGGCATAAACCTGAGTTGTCATATACATCTGTGAGTTTATGTGCACAACAGTATGCACATGTGGTCTGTGCATGTACACACATGAAGAATCTGACATTGCAGCATCTATGAAAGTGTTCATTGTGTAGAGCTCACAACCCAAACCTCTACTAGAAAACTGTTAAAAAAAATACTAGTTTCAATATTTAAACAGTCATTTGTAGATGTTCTAAGTATGTACAAAGAAAAAACAGATCCACTCTTTTAGCAGACAAAGCAATACAAAGACGTCTCTGATGATGAAACATTGAATTCAGACCTCAGCCAGCCATCGACACTTTATGGATTCAGTGTACACATCATGTATTGACTGCATTCAAAGTTCAAAACATTTATGGACAGTTTGGTGTTTAAAGAACAATCAGCACTAAAACTGTGCAAAGAAAAGAAACATGTTTTGTTGTTGCTCTGCAGGTTCTGGTTGAAGAGTTTCAGAAAGGTCGTGCTGTCAGTTGGGTTCTCTGAATACTCTGCACACTTCCTGATTAAAATACAAATAAAAAAAATAATTTTCAAACTGCTGTGTAAATGTTATCCACAATTTAATATACTTCTTTGAAATGTATATATTTGAAAAGTAAATCAAAGAATTACACTTACATAAAAAATGTCAGCTGTGGGACAACCTAAACATAATCAGACAAAAGCAACAAAGGGGGCATATCAGTTAGAAGCTCAGATCCAGTAAACTCTATTAGTGAGGACGGATTTACTGCATTCAAAGATAAACCTACAGAGGAAAATCCTCTCTGTTCTTAAAGAGCCAGACTGCTTTTATTCTTCATGTTTTACTTTTATTCCATATTAACATTTGCTGGCAAAACTGCTTGCAATCATAGACAATGGCTCCCACTCCCTCCATAACACACTGGACAATCTGAAGAACAGTTTCAGGAATAGATTTCTTCAACTTCACTGTCTGAGGGGAACGTTACAGGAGGTCGTTCCTTCCTGCTGCTATCAGACTCTGTAATTCATCCACTTGGGTCAGATCCACACATGCAGAACAGGATTAAACACACCTAACTGCACTCTGTTACTTTGGTACACCACGGCATATATTTGCACACATATTTTATATTTATATATATATATATTTATGGTTGTATTTATACCTATATCTCAATATTTATCTCAATATTTATCTGTTAATGTCTCTGACATGACATGAGTTTGGCTGTTGGAAGTTGGAACGAGTCTATAGGCAAACATCAGCTGCAGCCTTTAACAAACAGCAATGTTAGGTTTCTATTTCAATATGTTCCTGTGTGGGAAATGTTTATTTATTTGTTTTCTTTCACTATTCTTCTTGAAATGATGTGTTAATTAGATCCTGGAGAATGAAGTTTCATGTATGTTAGCTGTTACAGGAAAAAAGAAACTGAAAGAGAAACAAGTTAAAATATAAAGAGATCGTTTATATACTTACATGTACTCAGAAATATTCTTCTATTAGTGCACCGAACATTGATATAATAGTCTTTTGTTGTACAAGGAAAAGGCTTCGTCTCTCCTTCCCGCATGTATTCAGATGATGATTTCACAAGAACATGACGAGCATATCTAGCAGGATCCACCACACAGAACGCTTCTTTAATAAACTTTTGGAGAGAAAATAATTTTTTGATACCTTCACAGGTGGGTAGTTTGGATCAGTGAGCATCACTGTAACACCTCACAGCCTCTGGACCAGCTAGTTTGTAATACCGATTGCTCTGGTATTTCAAATACATTGGACCTTCTTCCACAATTACAGCATTTTTAATGTATGGGCGGGCTCCACACGACTGAACTAAAATAAGAGAAAGTGACTGTAACAAAATGATGATTGTGTACTCAGCTGTTTAGTTTTCCAAATCTTTGAATTCCTGTACAGCTTACCCAACCAGTCAACATCAATGATTTTTGCAGTGATCAACAACTCATTCATTCATTCATTCATTAACGCTGGCTTCTAATTCCAATCCAGCTGCCTGTTGTCATTCAAAAAACTAAATTAAATATATATAAACTGAATTTGATGTATATGCTGATTAAGTGGAAAAGGTTGTGAGCAACTTACTATTCATCAGCATGGGTCTACTGTCTCTGTTATTTGAGTCAGAGGTGCTAGAAGATGCTGCAGGATACAGAGCAGATAACGTACATATACAGACAACACATCAGTCAGCTTCACTTTATAAACTTCTTTGACTTATAAATCAGTCCTGCTGCCAGCTGTACCTCCCTGATATGTCATCGCAGCGAATCATCCTGCCCCCAGTATCCTCTTCTGTCACAACAACCCTCTGCAGCTCCTCTTGCACCACATCCATGAGCTGAGGTCTTTCTCTTTTCTTCCTGCTTGGCAGCTCCATCTTCAACATCCTCTGTCCAATATCTTCACTATCCCTCCTCTGCACATGTCCAAACCATCTCAGCCTTGCATCTTTGACTTTATGTCCTAACTGAACAACCTGAGCTGATGGACTCATTTCTAATCTTCTTCCTGGTCACTCCTGATGAAAATCCACTCTGATGCCACTTCCACTTCCTGTCTTTTTATCAGTGCCACCATCTTTAAACCATACATCAGAGCTGGTTTCACAGTTCACCTCAGACAGTCATCTCCACTCACTCCACCATGCATGCACTCTTCTTCTTGTCTTGTGCACCGTCTGTTACTTTGGTTGACCCAAGGTATCTCTACTACTACTTCTACTGCTTGCATCTTCACTTTTCCACCTGCGCTATCAGTTCCTTTCTTGGCACTGTATCGTCTGCTTTCTCTGGATCCACAAAGACACAGTGTAACTCCTTCTGACCTTTTCTATACTTTTCTATCAACACTTTCAAAGTAAACAATCTTTCTTGGCATGAAGCCGTGCTGCTGTTCACTGACAGCCACCTCTCTTTTTAACCTAGCTTCACTCTTTCCCACAGCTTCGTGGTTTGGCTCATCAGCTTTATACCTCTATACTTTCTGCACATCACCCTTGTCACTGAAAATTAGTACCAATACACTGTTTCTGATTTTACAGAGTCTCATTTCTTCCCTGAACTCTGCACATCATTCTTCATTCTGAAGCTTCCCCCATTCAGTTCTTGCGTCTTTCTTCACTCTCTTGCTCTTCTTGATTTCCAGAGTTATTTTAGATTTTCAGACTGCACCTGCAAATTCCACCTGTGTGCACCTTCATCCACTTTTATGTCACCCTGTGTTCCTCCGTCTTCCTCAAATGTGTTCACCACAGCCATTTCCATCTTTGTCTCAAAATCTACTACCATCTGTCCTTCAGTATTGTTCTCTTTAACAACATAGCTATCAGCACCTCCTCATCCCACCTTTGTTTCCTATACTCCTCCTTCCAAAGGACACTTTCTACCACTTCATTCCTCTGACATCAAATTTGTGAAAATATGCACCGATGACCCTGTCTGACACTCTCTTCACCTCCACAACACTATACACATGCGCTTGCTTTAAGGTTATCCCTATTCTGTTTCTCTCCCAGGCTACTGCATGGTTTGAGTCCACCCCCAATTTTCATTTGTATTTCTTTTGTGGCTCACTAAATGATGTTGTTCTATAACCAACGATTTGCAAGTCTTGTTTGTCAGTCAAAATAAAGAAAGATGTGTGAATGAGTGTTTTCAAAACATTGCTATAAGGTATATCTATATTTTATAAAGAGAATAAATACATGGTTTTGCTGAACGTCTGTGCTTTGACGTGACTGCTGTTTGAGGTTTCACAATGTTGAACTCTGATTACGGCTGTCCGGGAAGTCAGTTGGAAACCTGGACTGTAAATAACCTCATAGATTTTTGTACAAAACATTATCTGACAAATGCAGGAGGAAAGAAATAATTACAAGCAGTTGCAACTGAGCGGTGTTTTCTTGACGTTCACTATGTTTCAAAGTGAGAGAAATTTAAAGTTCACAGTAAATGAAACAACAGCTGTACATGTCAAGAGATTTATTCTAAAGACACTTCTTCAGCTAAGAGTCTAAGAGGAGAAACACACACAGACGCTGCAGCATTTACATGTATACAAGGGCGATCACAGAACGCTCACACCAGAGTGGGGGCCCTGCGATGCACGCTCTGCTCTTGCACTTGTCTTTATTTATACACAAGAAAAATGAATACATTTGACGTGAGCATGTGCGTATGTGATTGTGTGTGTGTGAGTGTGTGTGTGTGTGTGTGTGTGTGTGTGTGTGTGTGTTCGAGGTCAGAACTGCTTGTTTGTCTTCTTACTATCGCTGTGAGAAGACTCAGATACAAATATCAGAACATGTTTTATAAAGAACAATAAGTCCTGAACAATGAAAAGAACAACCAGCTCTAAGCAAGGAAATGATCATCATGCAGCATTCTATCACAAGCAAACTTATATCATTAAAAGCTTATACTGACTAAAAAATACAATACCCTAAAAAAATACAATTTTCTATTGACAGTACAAAATGTGTGTGTGTGCACATTTAAGGACTCTAATTTCCACTATTTACATTTATAAAATGTGCACGCAGTGTCTATTTGTGAATTGTGTTTAACAACAGCCAGAATCACTCAGTGTAAGGTTTACTGTTTCTCAACTTTTCAGCTTTGATGACTAATTATTAACTGGTTCAGAAGAACAAGGTTCTACTCGGTGAGGAGATTTATTTATGTATTTATTTGAAGTTGTTGGTTACATATCTAATGTGCATTTTTATGGGGTTTGGTTGTTTCTTTGTTTTTATTGTATTTCGGAACAGCGGTGTGATGCTCCCAGACTGGTTCATGGTTATTTTGTCCCCAAACAAGAGATTTACTTTGACAGAACCACGATCACTTATTCCTGTGATAACGGATATAAACCTGTAGTAGAGGGTTGGTGGGCAACCAGTACCTGTGAACGTGGGAAATGTTCGCAGGTACTTGAAGATGTCGCATGAACCACAATGCATAGGTAAGTGTTACATATATATGTATACAGTGGGAATGGGGAATGTGCTTAAAAGCTTAAATATATATGTGTGTGTATATATATATACATATATACACACACACACACACACACACACACACACACACACACACACACACACACAGGGAGTGCAGAATTATTAGGCAAGTTGTATTTTTGAGGAATAATTTTATTATTGAACAACAACCATGTTCTCAATGAACCCAAAAAACTCATTAATATCAAAGCTGAATGTTTTTGGAAGTAGTTTTTAGTTTGTTTTTAGTTTGAGCTATTTTAGGGGGATATCTGTGTGTGCAGGTGACTATTACTGTGCATAATTATTAGGCAACTTAACAAAAAAACAAATATATACCCATTTCAATTATTTATTTTTACCAGTGAAACCAATATAACATCTCCACATTCACAAATATACATTTCTGACATTCAAAAACAAAACAAAAACAAATCAGCGACCAATATAGCCACCTTTCTTTGCAAGGACACTCAAAAGCCTGCCATCCATGGATTCTGTCAGTGTTTTGATCTGTTCACCATCAACATTGCGTGCAGCAGCAACCACAGCCTCCCAGACACTGTTCAGAGAGGTGTACTGTTTTCCCTCCTTGTAAATCTCACATTTGATGATGGACCACAGGTTCTCAATGGGGTTCAGATCAGGTGAACAAGGAGGCCGTGTCATTAGTTTTTCTTCTTTTATACCCTTTCTTGCCAGCCACGCTGTGGAGTACTTGGACGCGTGTGATGGAGCATTGTCCTGCATGAAAATCATGTTTTTCTTGAAGGATGCAGACTTCTTCCTGTACCACTGCTTGAAGAAGGTGTCTTCCAGAAACTGGCAGTAGGACTGGGAGTTGAGCTTGACTTCATCCTCAACCCGAAAAGGCCCCACAAGCTCATCTTTGATGATACCAGCCCAAACCAGTACTCCACCTCCACCTTGCTGGCGTCTGAGTCGGACTGGAGCTCTCTGCCCTTTACCAATCCAGCCACGGGCCCATCCATCTGGCCCATCAAGACTCACTCTCATTTCATCAGTCCATAAAACCTTAGAAAAATCAGTCTTGAGATATTTCTTGGCCCAGTCTTGACGTTTCAGCTTGTGTGTCTTGTTCAGTGGTGGTCGTCTTTCAGCCTTTCTTACCTTGGCCATGTCTCTGAGTATTGCACACCTTGTGCTTTTGGGCACTCCAGTGATGTTGCAGCTCTGAAATATGGCCAAACTGGTGGCAAGTGGCATCTTGGCAGCTGCACGCTTGACTTTTCTCAGTTCATGGGCAGTTATTTTGCGCCTTGGTTTTTCCACACGCTTCTTGCGACCCTGTTGACTATTTTGAATGAAACGCTTGATTGTTCGATGATCACGCTTCAGAAGCTTTGCAATTTTAAGACTGCTGCATCCCTCTGCAAGATATCTCACTATTTTTGACTTTTCTGAGCCTGTCAAGTCCTTCTTTTGACCCATTTTGCCAAAGGAAAGGAAGTTGCCTAATAATTATGCACACCTGATATAGGGTGTTGCTGTCATTAGACCACACCCCTTCTCATTACAGAGATGCACATCACCTAATATGCTTAATTGGTAGTAGGCTTTCGAGCCTATACAGCTTGGAGTAAGACAACATGCATGAAGAGGATGATGTGGACAAAATACTCATTTGCCTAATAATTCTGCACTCCCTGTAGTTTGTTTTTTTTTAAAGTTCACAGGAGAGAACCTGTGCTAAAAGATTGAAGAAAACTATACAAATTCTCTTTGAATTTAAGCGTACGTTCTTTGTGTTTATTTATACTTTACTTCATTATACTGCATACATTTTAGTTTATTTAGTTTATTTATCATTTTAGTTACAAGATTAAATATAAAGTTGAAGAAAATGTAATTGTGGCCAGGCTATTGATCAAGTAATTGCGATTAATCGTGATTAATTACAGAAAATTGTGGGATTAATTAAGTTTTTTTTAATCTATTGACAGCAATAGTTTATTTATACAACATATGTCTAAGAAATATGGACCAGAGCCAGAGTTACTCAGCGCAATGTTTACTGTGTCCTGACTTCTTAGTTCTTTGGGGGAAATGCCCAACAATTATTAACTCGTCCAGCAGAACACGGCTCTTTACTCTGCCTTCAGATCGTGCTTTCATTCCTGCAAAATGTGTCTCAGGACTCTTGGATTTGTCCTCGTTTTGTTTCCTGGATTGTTTCAAGGTAAGAAGATTCAATTCTGTTACACATAGAAACAATTTTAGTTTGTAAATGTGAGACTAATGTGGGATTTAAAATTTTTTTTTATTGTGTTTCAGCACAGGGTTGTGATCGTCCCAGACTGGTTCATGGTAACTTTCTCCCCAGACAAGAGACTTACTCTGACAGAACCAAGATCACTTATTCCTGTGATAACGGATATAAACCTGTAGTGGAGGGTTGGTGGGCAACCAGTACCTGTGAACATGGGAAATGGTCGCATGAACCACAATGTATAGGTAGGTCAGTACTGGGAATGGTGAATGAGCTTTAAAAGCTTCAGTATAAATTATGTTTTTAAAAAATGATGTAATTAGTTTAGATTCGCTAATAAATAGACTCATCTGAGAAAAAGAACAATGGAATCTAATTATTTCCGTAAATAAATATAAAAAGCAATAAAATCTAATTGCAGAATCGTGAAGTTTAATTTAACGTTTTTGTGCCAAGTGTAAAAAAAATTGAAATAACTATTCACAACGTTTAATGCGGCATGTTGCTGTTCACAATCAGAAAGTTTTAATTATGAATGTAAAAGTTACTCTGTAAAATCTCAAAGTGCTGATGGTGACTCTGGTCTGTTCTTCCTCAGATGAAAGCAGCTGCCTTCCACCAACTATTCCCAATGGAAAGTACCCTGAAAACTCAAACGGCTGGTATGAGGATGGAAGTAGACTAAGGATAACATGTGATGGAGGATTTGAGCACCAAAACCAGATCACCACCACTACCTGTGGAAATGGAAAATGGTCCTCTGCACCAGTCTGTGAGAGTAAGTCTGCTACATGTTTGACTCCAGTTAGCTGTTCAACACTTTGTTCCTGCTTCTATTCATGACTTTTTATTTTTACAGGAAGTATGAGTGCATGCAGTGCACCTCCTAAAATCCCCCATGCAGTCATCATTCATGGATACCAGGAAGTGTTTGCTGCAGGTTCAGAAGTGCAGTATGAGTGTGAAGACGGATACACTGCACACACCGAGAAATCTGTTTGTATACAGGGAAACTGGACACCAGTGCCAACATGCAGTAAGCTGACTGTTTAATGAGATCTGCATTTATGTATTTACTTTTTATTAATTGGCAATAATCCACAGTAAGTTTAAAAACAACTGATCACATGACACTTGAAGGAATATAGAACATAATCCAGGAAGTAAATGCAGCAGTGCATGAATATGATTGGTGGGAATCATCAAGTGTTCAGAAAAATAATAAACATTTGAACTCTGTAGTCTGCAGATGCAGAATGTGTCATGTTTACATCCTGTTCTGCTGCTAGTAATCAAAGTTTTAAAAAGTAAATATATAAATATAAACCTAAAACATTAAAAAAACAATAATTTCATTGAAAACTATCATAATTTTTTGAAAGACTGAAAGAGAAAACGTTGACATATTCTGAGTTTTTTTAAAAACTTCTCACAGCCATGACCTGGTTAGGGGCTCTGGTGGCTCTTAGATGGTGTCTTCCTTGTGGCTGCGTAAAGCGGAGATGGGGGAGGGTCTGTGCTGGCTGGTTACTGGCCTGGTAGCCTGGCTGCCCCTGGGTGGGTCCGGGACCTGCGTGGAGGCTTGGGGGTCTGGAGGTGCTCCACCCCCGGGGCTGGGGCTCTGGCTGGGCCTTGGGGGCTTGGATCCTGGTTGTTGTGTCGCCAGGGTTGTGGGTGGGTGGGTGCATGGGGGCTCAGCCTCGGTGCAGGGGACCTCTGGTGCATCAGCCCAACTGGAGGGCTCTCTAACTGGTGGAGAGGCTGTTACATCTTTGTAGGAGGTCTCCTCTCTACAGGAGCTCACTCTGCAGGTGGGGGAGAGATATAGGAGAGGTGGAGAATGAACTCAACCTGGGTGTCTATTGTCTTGTGTAGTCTGGGAGATGACTGGATGATGGGGTGGGTGCAGTTTTCTCTGCGGTGGGGTCGGGTGGGCTGCCCCGGAGTCTGTGGGGCGGTGCTGCTGTTGTGGGCCCCGGTCCGGATGGGCCTGGGCCCCCTTTCCCTGGTGGGTTCCAGAGTGTGGGGGTACCTACTGGGGTCAGCGGGGGAGCTTGCCCCAGGGAGGGCCGCTTGCCCCTCCCTTTCTTCCCTCCCCATCCTCAGCTAGACATCCACATTACTCATGCTCTCATAACACATACATATAGGGCCTTGGGGGTGGGCACGTTATAATAATAATAATAATAATAATAATAAATTTTATTTAAAAATAGCGCCTTTCAGAGCACCCAAGGACACTGTACAACAAATACACAATATACACAATAATAAGAGTAACAGATAAAAGTTAAAAGGATGCAGAGGTTTAGACATAAGCAATTTTAAACAGGTGAGTTTTGAGGGTGGACTTAAAAAGAGGGAATGAAGTAATGTTTCTGAGGTCAGGGGGTAAGGAATTCCAAAGTCGAGGGGCAGAGCAACTAAAAGCCCTGCCCCCCATTGTAATCAGACGAGCGGAAGGAACAGAGAGAGAAAGAGAAGATGAAGATCTGAGGCACCGGGATGGAAAGTTCATCTGTACTAAATCAGAAAGGTATGGTGGAGAGAGAGAATGAATAGCCTTAAATGTATTATTTTAAAATGAATGCAAAATTTAACCGGGAGCCGGTGAAGCTGCTTCAGGATTGGGGAGATGTGGTGGGTAGAGGAAGTCCTAGTAATAATACGGGCAGCAGAGTTCTGGACACGTTGGAGCTTGTTAATGGATTTTTGTGTCAGGCCAAATAATAGTGAATTACAGTAATCAATTCGATAACAAGATTATGGACGAGAACGGCAGTGGCATGAGGAGTGAGGAAAAGGCGGAGGCGATTGATGTTACGGAGTTGAAAATATGCTGCACATGTGACATTATTGATATGTGAATTAAAGGATAATGTGCTGTCGAGAATGACACCCAAGCTTTTCACAGAGGGAGAGATAGGAACCAACGAATTATTGATAGTGAGAGAAAAATCGTTAATTCTGGATAGCGATAGTTTAGTGCCGACCAGGAGAAGTTCTGATTTATTGCTGTTGAGTTTAATTTGATGGTTGTTTCTTGTGTCCAGCTTACTTCTGTGCTGTCAACACCGATGACAATCCTGAATACATATCTGTGGGAACTGTGTACATAGAAAATGGTGAGGAAAAGAGAGTGGACTGTGTGAAACCGAGCAGATTCTCGTTGGAACATTATTCTAAGGTTCGGTGCATCAATGGAAGAGTGGAGGCAACTAAATGTAAGTATTACTGTAAACTCTTTATGTTTGAACGTGTCAGTCAGAAAAGAGTTTTCAGCACTATGTTGCCTACATGTTAACACGTTTATATTACTTATAAGAAAGAAAACATTTTAATAAATAAAACAACTGAACATGAATCATTTTAATAACAACTACATTTAAAAGATCTGAGCACTTAGTGTCTCTCAGTGTCATCAAATCCAACCAACCTTTTACAACTTTAAACTCCTTTAGACACACACAGAAAAAACTACAGCAACTCTGCTGATTCACTGATTCGTTGTTTCTACCTTCATTAGTTGTCACCAGAAGTACTGCACAGGCACCTGTCACACCTTGTAGTGTATGCTGCAGCCCTGACAGCTTCCCTTTCCCTGCACTAATGCCTGTGATGATTTAAACCTGAAGTTATTCTTAGCATTTCCACTTGGCAATTTCAATAGATCTTATAGACCCGATGAATATGTATTTCTTTAAAACATGCAGAACGCTTTAAACAGAGTTTACTGTGTGATCACCTTTAATGAGGCTGAGAAATATGTTGTTTACTTTGTGCCTCGTGTAAACACAGTGGACGATTTAGTAAACAAACATATCCACTTCTATAGAAACTTCTGACTCATGCAGTGATTTAAACAGTATCCCAGTAAAGTCGATTCAACAAAATATTAAACCATCATCAGGTGGGAAACAAGACACCCAGATGGACATTCGTGTCTTTACCCCTTTTTCCTGCTGTGCTCAGAGCTGTAAGAGTGAACACAGTCCCGAAAAACATTTTCATAAGCTCTGACACTGAAAGATGGACCAGATTCTAAATTCACTGAGATCCAAAAATATTCCAAAAGTAAAAAAAAATAAAAATATTAAACCTGATAAAAACTGGCAGCAGCTTGTGGACATGTAGAAAACTGAACACGTCTCATCTGCAAATGTTAAGTGACTGAAGTGTTCACACTGAGCTTCTGCATCACTGTTTACAGGTTGTAGCAGGGTGGAGCATGCAGCGGTGAGTGTTCCTCTTTAAAAGAAATGCTGTGTATCCTTATTGCTCTCATCTGTCATTTGAAGGTGTTTCAAATGAAGAATCACAACTTGATTTTTATACTTAGTTTTCACACTTTATTTTTTTCCTTTGGTTTTTACATTTTTAAAAAATGTATTATATTTGTAATTTATTCATAAAGCATCTGTTCTTCTAACCAGGCAAGTCTATTGTGTGACTAAACCTGTAGCTGAGGATTTGCTCACCACTTTGGAGCTTTTAAAGGAGACACCTGATATTTGATCACATCGTCACATCCTGTGTTAGCTTCTCATTTTCATCTTCAAACATTTAAGAGAAAATGGTTTGTGTGCTCTTATTTGAGACACAAACACCACCAAACTGAATAAAGTCTCAGATTTTACCATCAAAACTGCTCCTGCTTTGTGTGTTTCATTGTTTAGTATCTGAAGAGCACTGATTTAAAGCTAGCTGTCCTGTTCAGGGTGACAAGTTGCTGAAAGTTCTCACATGTGGTTTCTTTTCTGGAGCCTCCAGACAGTCACACACCTACAAACTCACACATTTCTTTTTGTTTGTTTGTTTGTTTGTTTGCTTTTGCAGTTTTGATTTATTGATCATGGCAAAAAGTTTGAGAAAAACTTTATCACTTTTTCCAAATGTGAACATTATTTAAAATATCGAATTGTCAAACAGTTCCAACCAAAGTTAAATAATTTAATATAAATTTAAAAAATTCACCTCTCGCCCTGCGGGCGGTCTATCCTTCAAGCTCGGGTCTTCTACCAGAGGCCTGGGAGCTTAAGGGTCCTGCGCAGTACCTAAACTGTTCCTAGGACTGCGCTCTTCTGGACAAAGATCTCGGATGTTGTTCCTGGGATCTGCTGGAGCCATCACACCTAGTGCTCCGATTACCACTGGGACCACCTTCACCTTCCACATCTTCTCAAGCTCTTCTCTGAGCCCTTGGTATTTCTCCAGCTTCTCATGTTCCTTCTTCCTGAAGTTGCTGTCACACTATCACTAAGGCCATCATGTGAAATACTATGAATACTTTCCAGATATGTGCGACCAACAAATTTCATAAAAGCAGCCTAACACCCACAGAAGCAGATAGATCACTCATTAATACATTTTCCTTATTCAGCTTATTCATAAGCTTCATAACGATGCCATGTGTTTACTTCCCCATCGTGCACAACCAGACGAGCCCACACATATCTGACAGTTTGACACTTTACACTATTTCCTTTGCTTCCTTACCTGAGTGAGTCCTGAAGTGCATTTCTAGACTTGACTTGACTTTAAATTCTTTCATGCAGACCTCACACTGACGCACAGCAACTTTCTGCAGTCTTTATTAATGCAGACAAAAAAAGAAAACAACACTTGCCAACACAGGCTAATCTGGAAAGAGATGCAGAGAGAAGCAGGTGACAACAACAACACCACTGCACTAGAGAACAAGCCCGTGGTTTGTATAACATACTTCTGCCAGACTTTCTCTCCCAGATGAACACTTCTGTAGTGGACTGTCAGGTGATCATGGCGTCTGAAGCACTCCTCACACTGGTGTAACTTTCTCACCTGTAATAGGAAAATAAATACTGATTTTAAGTTTTACACTGTATCATGTGACTCTGTGTGGAGGCAAAGCCACAAAAGTAACAAGTTAAACTAGAGAATAGCACTGCTGTCCCTTCCATGCTCACCAGAGTGCATTTTCTGATGTTTGGTCAGGTGATCGTGGCGTATGAAGGTTTTCCCACAAACATCACACTCATCATGGTGGACTCTGAGGTGAAGCCTGTTCAAGGAACAGTTTAGCCAATATAGAGAACTATAACTATAACAAAGGCATGTTAATAATTGAGAGTTTGAAACTTTTGTCATCATCAAGCCTCTGCAAAAGTCACTGGACCCACCTGTAGCAGCTGTCACTATGGAAACTTTGGCCACAGATACCACAGAGGTCAGGTTTCTCTCCAGTGTGAATCATCAAGTGCTCCTTTTAAGTTGCCCTGTGATGAAAACATTTCCAGCCATGTTCCAGTTAAATGGCGTGTATTTGTATAGTGCTTTACTAGTCCCTAAGGACCCCAAAGCGCTTTACACATCCAGTCATCCACAGCCACCCTGGGGCGCACTGACAGAGGCAAGGCTGCCGGACACTGGCGCCACCGGGCCCTCTGACCACCACCAGTAGGCAACAGGTGAAGTGTTTTGCCCAAGGACACAACGACCGAGACTGTCCGAGCCGGGGCTCGAACCGGCAACCTTCCGATTACAAGGCAAACTCCCAACTCTTGAGCCACGATCGCCCAGTTACTCTGGTATAATGATTTTATAAATGTTCAGTTTGGCACACCTTAAAGTCTTCTTTCTAAAAGATGGGAAAAACACAGATTTTGCCAAATCCTTCTGCCTCACATGAATTTGGTAAAAACAAATGTTCTTACTATACAGCTGGAAACATTTTTTGTTGCTAGGCAGCCACGCCAAACCTGTTGGGATGCTGTGAACTCAAGTAAAGGAGAATCTAACTGTGCGTTCTTATATTTTCCCTCATTTTCCCTAATATCTGTTCCTTAACAAACGCAGAGCTTGTAGAGATCCAGCTGACAATCAGAGAAACTCTGAGTTTATATCAAACACATATTAAACTGAAAACCTGTGCTTCTACATGTTTGATGTTTCATAATGGTGACCTCTGATTACAGCAATCCGGGAAGTCTCTTTGAAATCTGGGATCTGTAAACAAACTCATAGAATTTATCCAAAACACTTGCTGAGAAATTCAGGATCAAATGAATAAACGTGGACTTTTCCTGTCATATAAAAGTGAAATACTGAAGTGTTTTCTAGACGATGACTGCGTTTCAAGGTGAGAAGGATTAAATATTCATAGTAAATGAGACAACAGGAGTAAAAAAATATGAGTCTTTGTGCTTTCATTTGTGTTTATTTTAGTCCTGTCAAAATTAACGCGTTAACGCAAATTAATCTGCGATCACGGTCAACACAATTTTTAATGCATCTGGAGTGCAGAATGACTCAAAATTCCTGAAATGTTTCTCTCAATGCCTTTCGGGCAGTTTGTCCAAGCAGAGTTACCTTCGCACATGCACAAATGGGCAGTTGATCTGGTAGTGACGGGCAGTAGTGAGGTGCGATACCACTGATTTCCTTTCTCATCCAATATGAAGTCAAATTCAGGGTGGTATCTACGATACTGATCTTATACCGATACTGTGTACAAGAACTTAATGTTTCATTGTATTTCATAATACAATATATAATTCTGTTACGTAATTTCAATAATAATATAATAACAGAACTTCATAATGATTACAGGACATCAGACTACTTGTTCTTATTGCTAAATGATGCAGAATTATCATATAGAAATAAAAGACCTGATGTTGTGCGCTATTTGAACATGTTGCCTGCCTGCAGCACTAAAGGACTCTGCGAGAGACGTCTGTCTCGTCCTATCAGCACCTGAATCTGATTAAACATTTGTTTGACAGCACTAATACATATTATATATTAGTGTATACTTACCTATTAATATATAGTTCTTTTTTTAAGTTGTATTTCACAGGAGAGAACCTGTACTAAAAGATTGAAGAAAACTATACAAATTCTCTTTGAATTTAAGCGTACGTTCTTTGCATTTATTCTCCATTTACTTCATTAAAGATTTAATATAAAGTTGAAGAAAATGTAATTGTGGCCAGGCTATTGATCAAGTAATTGTGATTAATTACAGAAAATTGTGGGATTAATTAGATTGTTTTTTTTTTATCTATTGACAGCAATAGTTTATTTATACAACATATGTCTAAGAAATATGGACCAGAGCCAGAGTTACTCAGCGCAATGTTTACTGTGTCCTGACTTCTTAGTTCTTTGGGGGAAATGCCCAACAATTATTAACTCGTCCAGCAGAACACGGCTCTTTACTCTGCCTTCAGATCGTGCTTTCATTTCTGCAAAGTGTGTCTCAGGACTCTTGGACTTGTCCTCGTTTTGTTTCCTGGATTGTTTCAAGGTAAGAAGATTCAATTCTGCTGCACATAGAAACTATTTTAGTTTGTAAATGTGAGACTTACGTGAGATTTAAAAAAAAAAAATTATTGTGTTTCAGCACAGGGTTGTGATCCTCCCAGACTTGTTCATGGTAACTTTCTCCCCAGACAAGAGACTTACTCTGACAGAACGACGATCACTTATTCCTGTGATAACGGATATAAACCTGTAGTGGAGGGTTGGTGGGCAACCAGTACCTGTGAACGTGGGAAATGGTCGCATGAACCACAATGTATAGGTAGGTCAGTACTGGGAATGGTGAATGTGCTTTAAAAGCTTCAATATAAATTATGTTTTTAAAAAATGATGTAATTAGTTTAGATGTTGTTAGGGTTCAATGTTGAGAGAGGAATCCATAAATAACCACAGATCCAGCCGGGTGGTGCAGTTAGACGGCATTTTAATGAACACATGTGTGAGTTCAACAACCCAATCAGTATTGAACTGTCTTACAAAAAGTCAAAACAAAGACTTTATAGAGGTGAGAATTGTACCGCCCACTTTTCTGTTGCTAGGCAGATTTAATACAGCATACGTCAACTCAAAACCACAAATGTTCTGTCAACAACCTTTAACATAGTTTTAAAGAACATTGTCTTCGGGTCGGTGCTTCCCCTCAGCTCGTCTTCGCTGTCGCTTCCCTGTGGGAGATCTGGTGCACTTCCTCTAAGTACTTCGGCACAATTCTGCAATTGCAGCAAAAACCCATCTTCACTTCTTACTTACCAAAATAGATCTATTATGGTGTGTATGTGTGTGTCTGGAGTATATGCTATGTATGTGTCATGACCTCTCCTGCACTCCGGCTCACCTCACAACCCTCGTCCTAGCCAGACATAAGGCCTGTGCTCGTGCACAGCTGAACTATGTGTGACTTCTAAATGTCACACTCAAATGATGATACTCAAACCATGAAGGAAACTTACTCAAACTGAACATAAATGAAACTTAAGACTTACTCAAAAGGATATAAGTGCTGAATGATACAAACTTAACTCTTAGCTCTAAAGGATATGAGGATATAAGGATATAACTCCAGGCATATGTCATGTAAGCAGGTGTGTTGCAATTCCTTTCAGAGCTCCTGTTCTCCTCACCGTGTATTGGCTGATCATAACGCCCGCCAAGAGTTTCTGACCTTCACTTGACCAAGAGCCACAGCTCTTTAATAAGCTCAAATGCAATCATGTATAACAGATTAAAATCATTTTCATAACACAGGTTTTCCTTCTCAGATCTGCCAATATGTTTGCTCCTCCTAATATAGTCTAAAAGCAACCCCAAGCAAAACAATTTGAACTTTCCCCTATCAGTGATCCCTCTAACTAAGTGTGTGTGTATATCTCGTCTGTCTGTGGGTGCACAGAGTGTGCATCTGCTCTCTGAACAGTTTCACTTCTGCAAAAGCATGGCTTGCAGACGCATTTCCTGTCAGCCTGCAGTCAGCTTCTCACCCACTGAAGACTTCAGTATAAGAATACAAAAACACCCAAAAGCCCCCAAACTATAGACCCAACTCAACAATCTGAAGTGAAAATAAAATAATAAATCAAAATGACAAAACATAATACTTCCTCCTCCACAATGTCCTAAAAAAATAGACTCATCTGAGAAAAAGAACAATGGAATCTGATTATTTCAGTAAATAAATATAAAAAGCAATAAAATATAATTGCAGGATGGTGAAGTTTAATTTAATGTTTTTGTGCCAAGTGTAAAAAAATTATATTATTGTATTTTTAAAGAATTACAAATCGGGAATTTCAGTCTCCTACAAGGAAAAAAACAAAACAAAAAAACCTCTCTTACAGTAACTCCTTGAAATAACTATTCACAACGTTTAATGCGGCATGTTGCTGTTCGCAATCGGAAAGTTTTAATTATGAATGTAAAAGTTACTCTGTAAAATCTCAAAGTGCTGATGGTGACTCTGGTCTGTTCTTCCTCAGATGAAAGCAGCTGCCTTCCACCAACTATTCCCAATGGAAAGTACCCTGAAAACTCAAACGGCTGGTATGAGGATGGAAGTAGACTAAGGATAACATGTGATGGAGGATTTGAGCACCAAAACCAGATGAACACCACTATCTGTGGAAATGGAAAATGGTCCTCTGCACCAGTCTGTGAGAGTAAGTCTGCTACATGTTTGACTCCAGTTAGCTGTTCAACACTTTCTGCTTCTATTCAAGACTTTTTACTTTTACAGGAAGTATGAGTGCATGCAGTGCACCTCCTAAAATCCCCCATGCAGTCATCATTCATGGATACCAGGAAGTGTTTGCTGCAGGTTCAGAAGTGCAGTATGAGTGTGAAGACGGATACACTGCAGAGGGAGCACACAACAAAAAATCTGTTTGTACACAAGGAAGCTGGACACAAGGCCCGACCTGCAGTAAGTGGACATGAATTAAAATTCTTGACACACTATAACATAATGTTATAATAATACAATAGCCATGTAGTACAGATCAATGGTGTGACTTGATCTTCACACAAGAGCATTTAAGCACCACTATTGACAAGTTTGTAACAATAACTCCTCTCAACCTGCAGGCAGAGGAAGGATTAAACCATGTATTTATTCTCTTTATAAAATATAGATATATATACCTTATAGCAATGTTTTGAAAACACTCATTCACACATCTTTCTTTATTTTGACTGACAAACAAGACTTGCAAATCGTTGGTTATAGAACAACATCATTTAGTGAGCCACAAAAGAAATACAAATGAAAATTGGGGGTGGACTCAAACCATGCAGTAGCCTGGGAGAGAAACAGAATAGGAATAACCTTAAAGCAAGCGCATGTGTATAGTGTTGTGGAGGTGAAGAGAGTGTCAGACAGGGTCATCGGTGCATATTTTCACAAATTTGATGTCAGAGGAATGAAGTGGTAGAAAGTGTCCTTTGGAAGGAGGAGTATAGGAAACAAAGGTGGGATGAGGAGGTGCTGATAGCTATGTTGTTAAAGAGAACAATACTGAAGGACAGATGGTAGTAGATTTTGAGACAAAGATGGAAATGGCTGTGGTGAACACATTTGAGGAAGACGGAGGAACACAGGGTGACATAAAAGTGGATGAAGGTGCACACAGGTGGAATTTGCAGGTGCAGTCTGAAAATCTAAAATAACTCTGGAAATCAAGAAGAGCAAGAGAGTGAAGAAAGAAGCAAGAACTGAATGGGGGAAGCTTCGGAATAAAGAATGATGTGCAGAGTTCAGGGAAGGAATGAGACTCTGTAAAATCTGAAACAGTGTATTGGTACTAATTTTCAGTGACAAGGGTGATGTGCAGAAAGTATAGAGGTATAAAGCTGATGAGCCAAACCACGAAGCTGTGGGAAAGAGTGAAGCTAGGTTAAAAAGAGAGGTGGCTATCAGTGAACAGCAGCACGGCTTCATGCCAAGAAAGATTGTTTACTTTGAAAGTGCTGATAGAAAAGTATAGAAAAGGTCAGAAGGAGTTACACTGAGTCTTTGTGGATCCAGAGTAAGCAGACGATACAGTGCCAAGAAAGGAACTGATAGCGCAGGTGGAAAAGTGAAGATGCAAGCAGTAGAAGTAGTAGTAGAGATACCTTGGGTCAACCAAAGTAACAGACGGTGCACAAGACAAGAAGAAGAGTGCATGCATGGTGGAGTGAGTGGAGATGACTGTCTGAGGTGAACTGTGAAACCAGCTCTGATGTATGGTTTAAAGATGGTGGCACTGATAAAAAGACAGGAAGTGGAAGTGGCATCAGAGTGGATTTTCATCAGGAGTGACCAGGAAGAAGATTAGAAATGAGTCCATCAGCTCAGGTTGTTCAGTTAGGACATAAAGTCAAAGATGCAAGGCTGAGATGGTTTGGACATGTGCAGAGGAGGGATAGTGAAGATATTGGACAGAGGATGTTGAAGATGGAGCTGCCAAGCAGGAAGAGAAGAGAAAAAGAAGGAGGAGGAGATGCAGAGGGTTGTTGTGACAGAAGAGGATGCAGGGGACAGGATAATTCATTGTGATGACATATCAGGGAGGTACAGCTGGCAGCAGGACTGATTTATAAGTCAAAGAAGTTTATAAAGTGAAGCTGACTGATGTGTTGTCTGTATATGTACGTTATCTGCTCTGTCTCCTGCAGCATCTTCTAGCACCTCTGACTCAAATAACAGAGACAGTAGACCCATGCTGATGAATGGTAAGTTGCTCACAACCTTTTCCACTTAATCAGCATATACATCAAATTCAGTTTATATATTTAATTTGGTTTTTGAATGACAACAGGCAGATGGATTGGAATTAGAAGCCAGCGTTAATGAATGAATGAATTGTTGATCACTGCAAAAATGATTAATTTTGATTGGTTGGGTAAGTTGTACAGGAATTCAAAGATTTGGAAAACTAAACAGCTGAGTACACAATGATCATTTTGTTACAGTCACTTTCTTTTATTTTAGTTCCATGGTGTGGAGCCCGCCCATACATTGAAAATGCTGTAATTGTGGAAGAAGGTCCAATGTATTTGAAATACCAGTGTAATGGCTTTTACAATCTAGCTGGTCCAGAGGCTGTGAATTGTTACAGTGATCGTAGCTGGTCTGAACTACCCACCTGTGAAGGTATAAAAAAATATTTTTCACTCAAAAGTTTGTTAAAAATGTTCCTAAAAATTCTTCTTATGTTTGTTTTTACTTGTTGTTGTTTTTGCAGAAGCGTTCTGTGTGGTGGATCCTGCTAGATATGCTGGTTATGGTCTTGCAGTAACTCAATCTGAATACATGCGGGAAGGAGAACAAAAAGATTTTCCTTGTACTGCAAGAGACAAATATATCTATGTTCAGTGTACTAACAGAAGAATAGCTCTGAGCCAATGTAACTATTTATCTCTTTACATTTGAACTCTTCAATTTTCTTTATTCCTTTTGCAGCTAACATGTATGAAAATGTCTTCTCTGGGATCTGATTCACAAACAAGAGGAATAGTGAAAGAAAAATAAATACAATTTCCCACACAGGAACATATTGAAATAGAAAACCTAATATTGCTGATTTGTTAAAAGCTGCAGCTGATGTTTGTCTATAGGAATGACACATTCACTTCATGTTGTAGTATGTAGAGTTAAAAGCTTCTGTTGCACACTTGGATTAAAATGAATTGAAACCAGTGTGGCTTTGTGAGTTCGCCTTTACTGTATCTGCAAACATCTGCAAACATATATGTAGACATAGCACAACGTTACACACTTTTGCACTCTCACACAACTCTTATAGGCGCACTGCCTTATGGTTAGTCCTTAAACTCAAATCTCTAATATTTCTTACAGTACAACAATGAAATAAACATAAACAAAAGATAGTGTGATCCACCAGGCTATATCTGCTGTGATTACAGCTCGGTGCAGGTATAAATCCACAAAAGCGCCACGAGGTTTCCGTACAAACTAATGAATTATCTCTAGCTGCTAATCGTTAGCGCCACGGCTAATTCACATCGCTACCAATAACTTATATACTAATGACACATAATGGGGATTAACGGCCAACTTTCCCACATTCTCTGCAACCCAGTGGACTCATCTGTAGATACATTTTAAGTTATTTACCATCTTGTATCTGCTTACCTGCAAACATATATGTAGACATAGCACAACGTTACACACTTTTGCACTCTCACACAACTCTTATAGGCGCACTGCCTTATGGTTAGTGGCTGGGCTTATTTACTCCCGCTAGAGCTGCTTGTTTTAGGGGATACTCCCTCTTGTGGTGTAACGGAGGAATAACTACCCTTCCTGCACTATGTCATTTTTGGAGACTGGGGCACACATTATTTTACAACAATCAAAGAAAATACATATTTGAACAATCAGACCATTTAACTAACTATAATATTGTGACTAAATTATAGGGGGGTGTCCTGTTTTGTCCACGATGTCTTTCTTGTCCTTACACTCTCCCCTCAAAAAGTTAATGGCGTCCCGACATTCTACCAATATCAGTCCTTATGTGGCAACTATACATTGCTTGTAGAAGGCTACATCTCTTTAGGAGTCAGAGTTCAGCATCACTGCTAGCCACAGTGAAACACATGACATGTATCTCCCCTTCCTGTCATATGTCGCAGCAGGTGTTATTGTGCACGATAACAGTCCACTGCTTTTTCCATCCATATCACGGGTATCTGCATCTTTACTGAGTAAGGTGCCCTCACCTGGACATAACCTCGCTACATAACATAGGGTGCCATTCTTATAACAGGTCATTACACTAACTCTTCTATATGGCTAACAAAACAGAATTAACATTTCTATTCTTCTCATAAAGCAGTAATGAAAACCTGAAAATGTAACTGTTATAACTACTTTACTGCAGTATGTAACATATGACTGTGCCTGAGGTACTTATTCAAGCGCTAATGTCGGCTGTCCTAACTTGTGATAAGTAAACATTAGCTTTTGTTTTCTCATTCTGAAAGGATACTTTTTCACACTGACAGGTGACTGGTCAGTGTCCTCTTGGTCACTGCACTCCATCTCAAGCTGGTGCGTCTGCTCTGTGTCTTTATTGTTCTCTTGTGCCTCTGTATCCTCATCATACTGGTTGTTTTGGTGTTCTATATTGTCCAAGCCCAGATTCTCTTCTCCGCAGTCCTCCTGGTGTTCCATGTCATTGTCATCACAGAGATCCTCCCTCCTGACGGCTCCACTCTCTGCATTGTACTCTGATGCTTCTGTCCACCAGGGCTGTCTACCACATTCCCCTTGTTCTGTCGACAGTCCTCTGATTGCTCTCCATTCATCTTCATCCTCCGAACTGTGCTCGTGCTCATGCCGCTCATGTCTGTCCTTGTTGTTGTTTTTCTGTGTTTGCTTTCTCAGCTCTGCATGTGAGTTGACTTTTTCGACTGGCAAGAAGTCACACGGCAGCAGAAGGTTCCTGTGGACGACTCTGACACGTCCCTTGCCATTTTCTGGCTTAATCTCATATACTGGGCTATCCTTGTGTTTCCTTTGTGTCACCTGAAACACTTGGTCCTCCCAGAAGGATCTCAGTTTCCCTGGTCCTCCCTTCTCACCAAAATTCCGGACCAGTACTCTGCACCCTGGGTACAGCTCTGCACCGTGTATTTTTCTGTCATAGAGCACTTTCCCTCGTCGACTCTCCTTACAGGCTGTAGCTGAGGCCAGTTTGTAAGCGTCTTTCATGCGAATCTTCCACTTCTCGGCATAGTCTTGATGAGAAGGGCTTTGATCATTAGCTGTGAGACCAAAAATCATATCAATAGGGAGTCTGGGATTCCTCCCAAACAAGAGGAAATAAGGGGCATATCCAGTGGCCTCGCTGCGCGTACAGTTGTATGCATGGACCACTTTTGCCAGGGATGCCTTCCAATCTGCTTTTGCTCCCTCTGGGAGGTTCCGAAGCATGGCCAGCAGTGTCCTATTGAACCTTTCTACCTGGCCGTTTCCCTGGGGGTGGTATGGTGTGGTTCTGGATCCCTTGACTCCACTGTATTCTTCCAGCTTGGCGAAGAGTTTGTTTTCGAATTCTCTTCCCTGGTCATGATGGAGCCGTGTGGGAAAACCAAACTTCAAGACGAAGTCTCCAAATATTTTCTCTGCCGCTGTTTTGGCACTTTTATCTCTGCAGGGATAAGCCTGAGCAAATCGTGTAAAGTGGTCCATGGCCACGAGGATATACTCATACCCTCCCTTACATTTCTCCAAATGCAAAAAATCAATGGAGACCAGCTCAAACGGGTACGTTGTAGTGATATTGATCAGGGGAGCTCTGGTTGGCTTGTTGGGACGCTTGTTTTTTAGACAGCTACACACCTGTGTTATGTAGTGCTCCACGTCCTTCTGCATGTGAGGCCAGTAAAAGCGATCCCGAATGAGGGCCAAAACTCTCTCCACCCCCAAGTGACCCATGTCTTCATGTAGTTCTTTATAAACGAGCGAATGGAACTTCTTAGGCAGGAGTAGCTGTGTTCGGCTGAGTGTTTTCCTGTACAGTAAACCATCCTCATCAAGGTGGAGTTTCTGTTTTTCCCTTGCCAGGGCAGCGATCTCCTTGTTGCATGCCTGTTTTCTGCCCTTTGGCCACCGACTAGAGATGACATACTTAAGGACTTCCCCGATTACAGGATCCTCTTTTTGTGCATCTCTCAGGTTTGCCTTAGGGATTTCCAGACCTGACATCCCTACCTCCTCACTTTGCTCTGCTACCACAGTTGAGATGTTTAACGGGCAGAGCCAGGGTTCACTTCCCTGCAGCTGAACAGCCAGAGCCTGAGTCACGCTGTTTAGGATCTCAGGTGTCACTGCTTCTGTACAAGTTTGCATGTAGTGTTCCATATCTAAGGGCATTCGTGAGAGACCATCTGCATCTCTGTTAGCTCTGCCAGGTCGATACTTGATGGAGAACTGGAAGTCAGCGAGTTCAGCTACCCATCTGTGTGTGGTTGCATTCAGTTTTGCCGTTGTCAGCACATATGTGAGGGGGTTATTGTCAGTGTAGACAATGAAGGGTGGTGAATAGTAGAGATAATCTCTAAACCTCTCACATATGGCCCACTTCAGGGCAAGAAACTCCAACTTCCCTGAATGGAGGTGGTAGTTCTTCTCTGGGGCAGTAAGGGTCCTAGACCCATATGCAATAACCACTAGCTTCCCATTTTGTCTTTGGTAAAGCACCGCTCCAAGTCCCTCCTGCGATGCGTCACAATGTAAGATGAATGGTTGCTCGAAGTCGGGATAACCTAAAATTGGGGGCTGAATGAGGAAATTGACTAGCTGACAGACCACCTGATGATGCTCAGCTGACCATGCCACTGGGTGAGAGGATGGTAGCTGACCCCCTTGATTCTTTGTCTTTTTGTTGTGTTTTGACTTCCTGTCTCTCCCTTCCCCTGGCTTTTCTGAGGAGAGCAGGTCATAGAGTGGCTTTGCAATGCGTGAAAAGTTAGGAATATAGTTGCGATAGTATGAGATGAATCCCAACAGCTTCCTCACTTCCCCAATGGTGGTGGGTTCCTTTGTTTTAAGGCCTGGACAGGAGCAATGTCGGCGGGGTCCATGGTGTGACCATCTTGAGTTACCAACCTCCCCAGGAATCTCACCTGATTTTTGAACAGTTCACATTTCCTGGGTGTTAATTTCACTCCATGGCTCTGATAACGCTGCAGGACCTGCTTTAGATCATTTAAGTGGTCCTCAAATGTTTTTGAATGAACAAGGTTGTCATCCAAGTAAGGCAGACATATGTCATCCCGCAGCCCTGCAAGGCATTCTTCCATCGACCTCTGAAACTCTGCCGGTGCAGATGACAACCCAAAAGGGATTCTTACCCATTCATACAATCCCCATGGTGTGATGAATGCAGTAAGAGGGCGACTTGACTCTTCCAGGAAGCCCTGGTGATAAGCCTTCCCTTGGTCTAAGACCGAGAACCAGGAGCTTCCTTTCAATGTGTTGAGCATATCTTGTATGCGTGGTATGGGATGGCGGTCAGGGATTGACTTCATATTTAGCTCCCTATAGTCACAGCACAAGCGGAGGCTGCCATCTTTTTTCCGCACACACACGATGGGGCTGGAGTAGGAGGATTTTGATTTCTTTATCCACCCTCTATTCAGCAAGTCTTCCAGATATTCTTTCACTTCTTTATGAAGTGGCTTAGGCACTGATGTATACGTTCGGCGAACAGGTGTGGGGTCACTGAGGCGGATCTTAAGCTGCAGTGAGGGAATATTGCCAACATCCTGTTCATCACGAGCAAAGGCATTACTCTCCTCCCTTAATAGCTGTCTGATCTTCAGCTGCTGTGCCGGAGAGAGGTGGTCAAGGGGAACTGGGGGGTCCCATACACCTTCACTGTTGCTTGTTGTTCTGTTTTCCTGTTCCCCCATTTGGCTAGCTGGAGGTGCAGCTGTTGTTTCTACCGTAGGTCTTGTTGTTTCCAACTGTTCTATTTCCACTGCCACTGTGTTAGCTGGGTAAATAGTTCGGACCCTCTGAGTTTGTCCCAAAACAGTTCTCGGAGGCAGTATGATCTCATAAGCTTTGGTATTAGTGACTGGGAGGCTAATACGGGACCAGCTGCCCTGCTGTAAATGGACAACGCTCTCTTGCACCTCCAACCCTTCTGGCATCTGTGGATAGGGACTAGGCTCGAACAGGACATCCTGACCTGCTGGGAGTGGACCTGCTCTCACACTACACTTGACAACTCTTGTCTGACCAGGTGGGATGCTCATCAATTCTCTCCCAGTCTTCACTCTGCCCTCACCTAGCCCATCGTCTCCACTCTTCATCACCTTTATAAAGACCTCAGCTTTCTTACAGTCAATGGAGAATGCTGTGCTAACAGCTTCTGTTACAGCACGAGGTGGCTCTATTCCCCTCTCTAGCATGTGTTCAATCACGTTGAAGCCAATTATTGGCTCCTCCGCCACCCCATCTTCCTGAGCTACTAATACTGGCACGAGAAGCTCTAACTGCGCAGCCTCTTCTGTGGGCAACCCGAATTTGATTTCAACCCACCCAGAAAATGGGATTGGTGTCTGATTTACTGCCCTCCCATCTAATATACCAGGCCCAATGATTTCAGTTAAACTCCTAACTTTGAGGTGTGGGATGTTCTGTTGTCTCCATTTTTCATTTATGAGACAAACCTGTGATCCTGTGTCCCACAATGCTGTGGTTTTTACTCCCTCAAGCAGGCAGGTGATCATGTGCTTCCTCCCAATAAGATTGAGGAGCTGGGCTCTTCGCCTTGGGGAGAGGAGGTTGACGGAAACGGCTTCATTCCTCTTATCTTGTGTGGCGGCTGCTAATTTTGTCTCCAAATGTTTTATACTGTCTGTCAAGAGTTTGTGAACATCTTGTTGTTGCTCACCTTGGTTTAGTGGCTGAAAAGAGGGTGATGGGAGTGGGTTCACCGTGCTAGCTGACATACCAATCTGCTCTGCCCTGTCTGAAAGTTTTCTCTGGGTGCGGCATCCCCTTGACAAATGTCCACTTTGTCCACATTTGAAGCAGTGGTCGCAGTTTTCTCCTCTATTGCTGTCCTGACAATCCCTGCAGCCACGTTTGAGGCTTGGGCGGTGTGAGGGAGAAGGTCGGTGCGACTCACGAATAGCTCCTTTTATTTCAGCTATTTCCCCTTTTAGTTGATTGATGATTTCAAACAGCTCAGTTTCCTTGCAAGTCACTGTTGCTGGTGCTTTAGCGGCTTTACCTTTTGTCGAGGTGGAGAATGGCTGGTCTTGCCCACCCACTGCACCAACTGCTGTCTCCTGCACTGACTGTGCCTCTGCTTTTATCTCTCTTACTTTCATTTCTCGGGTGGTCTTCCTGAATTTTTGTTGCCTCTCCCACTCAAGGCTGGCCGCTTCATTTGTCTTTGCAATCAGCACATCGTCAGTGACTGCTGGATCATCCAGGAAGGGTTTGATCTGGTATTTCACATTGTCGCTGATCAGACCTGTGCCAACGGCTCGCAGAAACTTTTTCTGAATCAGTTCAACACTGTATTGTTCATCTGTCCCTGGCTCCCTTGATGATGCTAGGAGTCTTTCCTTCAGCTCTATTGCCCTGAATAGAAAGTTCTGTGGGGACTCATTACTCCCTTGAGTGATATTTATCAGTCGATGATAGAGGTCAGTAGAGCTATCCTCCTTGTAGTGTCCCCTCAGTATGGTACGAAGCTGCATGAGGGTGAGGTCTGTTTTAATCTCCAACATATCACGGAGACTTAGGCCTGGGCTTATGGCCCTAACAACAGCTTCAATAATTTCAGCTTCGCTGTGATTCTTTTTAAGTCCCATTTCGATTTGATGAATCAGGTTGGAGTATGACAGTTTGTCTTTCTGACCCCGTTCCCCAATTTGGCCACTGATTCTAAATTCCCTGCGTATCGTCACTTCAGGGGGCTGTGTTGCTGGTGAAGCAGGTAACGGTGATGGAAGAGTAGGTAACTGAGTAGCCAGACCCTGACTAGTTTCTTGGGAGGCCATTCTGTCTGTCAGTCTTGCCATTTCTTCCTCTAACCTTTTTGTCGAGGTTTGAAAACTTAGTTGCAATGCTGCATATTGTTCTTGTAGACTGGCCAATGCAACCAAATCCCTACTGATACTATCTTCACGTTCCTGTGCAGGGTCATCTCTTCCCTTTAGTTCTTTAACAGTTTTAATTAATCTGTCCAGGAATGTGTGCGCTACTTCCTCTTCCTCCACTTCAATAATTGTTTCAACTGCTTCACTTATTGTTCTGATCAGCGTGTGCTTCTTTGTCTGTTTCCCGATTGAGATTTTAGCTTGTAAACACACTTCTTGTAGTTGGTCCGACCTTAACTGCAGCAAGCTCTCACTTAGCTGGTCTTGCAGTTGCTCCAACTCCATACTGTGTGTCATGACTCTGTAATCTCACACTGCTTCTTAGTAGCACCGCTGATCCCACCGCTGCCACCAAATTTTGTTGCACACTTGGATTAAAATGAATTGAAACCAGTGTGGCTTTGTGAGTTCGCCTTTACTGTATCTGCAAACATCTGCAAACATATATGTAGACATAGCACAACGTTACACACTTTTGCACTCTCACACAACTCTTATAGGCGCACTGCCTTATGGTTAGTCCTTAAACTCAAATCTCTAATATTTCTTACAGTACAACAATGAAATAAACATAAACAAAAGATAGTGTGATCCACCAGGCTATATCTGCTGTGATTACAGCTCGGTGCAGGTATAAATCCACAAAAGCGCCACGAGGTTTCCGTACAAACTAATGAATTATCTCTAGCTGCTAATCGTTAGCGCCACGGCTAATTCACATCGCTACCAATAACTTATATACTAATGACACATAATGGGGATTAACGGCCAACTTTCCCACATTCTCTGCAACCCAGTGGACTCATCTGTAGATACATTTTAAGTTATTTACCATCTTGTATCTGCTTACCTGCAAACATATATGTAGACATAGCACAACGTTACACACTTTTGCACTCTCACACAACTCTTATAGGCGCACTGCCTTATGGTTAGTGGCTGGGCTTATTTACTCCCGCTAGAGCTGCTTGTTTTAGGGGATACTCCCTCTTGTGGTGTAACGGAGGAATAACTACCCTTCCTGCACTATGTCATTTTTGGAGACTGGGGCACACATTATTTTACAACAATCAAAGAAAATACATATTTGAACAATCAGACCATTTAACTAACTATAATATTGTGACTAAATTATAGGGGGGTGTCCTGTTTTGTCCACGATGTCTTTCTTGTCCTTACACTTCCAACAGCCAAACTCATCTGCCTGCCTTTGTCCCAGCACATCACACAAAGCAGGAGATTCACTCTTTATCACAGGAACAAAGTGATTTACTGTGCAGCATCTTCTTTCCACACTTGTTCCAGTTGCCCCCAAATCACCACAAAACAGTTTGTTATTGTTACAAAACACCAAAAATATCAATGAAGTAACTTCAACAAATGTTAATATGGAATAAAAAGAAAACATGAGGAATAAAAGCAGTCTGGCTCTTTAAGAACAGAGAGGATTTTCCTCTGTAGGTTTATCTTTCAATGCAGTGAATCCGTCCTCACTAATGAAGTTTACTGGATCTGAGCTTCTAACTGACAAACTCACTGCTTCTTGTTTAGGTTGCGATGACCATGGACGTCAATATTATGTAAGTGTTATTCTTTGGTTTAATTTCAAACAAATATAGTTTTTTTGAAATAGATATGCTTGATGTTTTTCACTCTGCTGTTGTTTGTTTGTTTGTGTTTTAATCAGGATGATTGCAGAAGATTCAGAGAACCCAACTGACAACACGACCTTTCTGAAACTCTTCAACCAGAACCTGCAGAGCAACAATGAAACATGTTTCTTTTCTTTGTACAGTTTTGGGGCTGATTGTTCTTTAAACACCAAACTGTCCATAAATGATTTGAACTTTTCATGCACTCAGTACATGATGTGTACACTGAATCCATAAAGTGTCGATGGCTGGCTGAGGTCTGAATTCAATGTTTCATCATCAGAGACGTCTTTGTATTGCTTTGTCTGCTAACTGTGTAGAACAGTTCTTTTACTATGTACATCAAAATATTATTTAATAAATAACAATAATGGAAACACTATAGTGAGCACACAAGCACAAGTTTATTGATTTGTTTAATGCTTCATGATGGTGTTGGCTTTGGGTAGTGACCAAAAGAATAAGATTGTGGATACAAGCTGCAGAAAACAGCTTCGTCCGAAGGTTGGCTGAACTCATTTTTACAGATGAGGTGATGATAAGTTGATGCACCACAGTATCACAGAGAAACATGTCATAGACACACTGGTCCACCAATAGATTTCACAGTTAGGTTGACATTTTCAAACCGTCTGTGACGGCACAAAAACCCTCATTTGGTGTCCTGGTCCAAGAAACACACAAGAAACAGGAGCAGAAGATTTAAAGAACTGATCAACAGACACTGAAAGTCCTTATTTCCAACCCAGCATTTGAGCCAAGCCCAAAGATTCTTGTGATTCACAATATCAAAAGCAGAAAGCAGCTAATGTCCAAAAGAATGAGGGCTGTGATATCTGCTGAATCTAATGTGGGTCACAAATAATTGATCACCTTCAACGAAGCTTTTTCAGGAACATGAAAAGCTCTGAAGTCTGACTGAAATAGTTGCTGTATCTCATTTGAGAAGAAGTAACAACAAAACCACTTTTCCCAACACTTTTGACATGAATTTACAATTTGTAATTTTTGTTAACAGGACAATGATTTCTTGGACTCAGCATAAAGGTTGAATTTTTATGAGTAAACCCTGAAATACAGTGTTGTTAAAACATGCAGGAACAGTACTGTGAAAAAGTATTTTCATATTTTAATATTCAACAAAGATAGCCTGAGTAAATACAAAATCCAGTTTGTAAACGATGATTTCATTTATTAAGGGATATAAAGCTATTCAAACCCACCTGCCCCTGTGTGAAAAAGTAAAAGCAATTAGATCAGATTAGATGATTGGACTGGAGCAATGATGTCAGCACTGACTAGGACACTGTGAAAAAGTGGACGTGATGTGATGAACAGACTAGCAGCCAAACAGCCAAGAAAGCAGACAGATGAAAACTTACAGATCGTCCTTACTGAACTTTAACATAATAACGTAGGTGTCAGTATACAAATGTAAAATGATTCTTGAGGAAACTGTTGTTGTGAATTGAATTAAATTGAACTGAATTAATACGCCACAACTGCAGACAGACTGATGACCTGTCCAGGGTGTATCCTCCTGCAGCGGCGGTCCTAGCCTGTTTGGCGCCCTGGGCGAACACTCCCTCTGGCGCCCCCCCCCCACACAAAACATGTTAAGGATTGTACATTAACATAAAACTGTTGTCCACACACACATATGAAGAGAGAGAGAGAGTATGCATAGTATGGCTACCAAACAGCCATCATAATTCATCATACAATGAGAACAGGACAAATCAACAACTGACAATGACTAATTAATATTAAAATCTGTAACATAATGTATTGTTTGGAGTTTAGTCTGTTACTGTTACTATTTTTACCATTTCTTCTTGGGGCAACTGTAACCCACATTATTTCCTTAGGGATTAATAAAGTATTCTGATTCTGATTGTTTCAGGATGACCTGCCATTATCCAATGACACATCTGCTTACCTGTATCTTTTGCTCGTTTCTCCTCTTCTTTTCTCTTTTTTCTAAACTGAGCACCTGATGGCTTTGAACTTTTCTTGTCCATCTTCCATTGGTTTTAATTTTGCACTCCAGTATGAACACCCATCCCCCAACCTGAGGATCACCACAACATAACCTAATAGACCTACACCTTAGTTCACAGATTAACTTTGTCTTGGTGTATTTCTGGGATTTCACACAACCCAGGATTCAGATCATGAATACATAATGGGCTTAGATTTACAACACTATGAATGAAATGTGCTCTATTTGGAAGCAGCAGGTCTCCCTCCCCTTTCGACGGGTTATGTGTGAGACTTTAAATCATCAAACTGTAAATTATAAATTTTAAATTGTTATTGATCCCTTTACCCCGAGTCCTAAAGTGTATATTTATTTTCTTACTCTACTATATTTATTGTTCGTTTATTTGCACTGCTGTAACTGGAGCCTCGTTGTTTCGTCTTTCTATATACTGGACTGTATGTAGCGGAGATGACAATAAAGTTTACTTTGACTTCAGCAGCGAGCAGGCGCACCGAGGGCTCTCGCGCTCAGTTTTCGTGTATAGAATTTCGAAAAAACATCGGTGCAAATTATAAGTCTGTATCATAATGTCTGGTGTTTTCGTGTTTGTTGTTTTGTTTTTATTTTGTTTTATTTTGCGAGTTGGTTATTAGATGCTGCTCCAGCCAGCCAGAGAATCCCCTGCCGCCCCGCCCTCTCCTCCCTGTGCCGCAAGCAGCAGGCGCACCTCGCAAACGGAGGGCGCCCTTACTCCCAGCAAATGGGCGATAGAAAACCGATCGGTGCCTATGACTTTCCCACTATGCGCTGGCTGATGTCGGGGCAGCATGAGTACGAGCATGTTTTTTTTTTTTTTTTTTTTTGCCGATGCCCGTGATGCCGCCCCCCATCACGATGCCGCCCCGGGCAACCGCCCGTGTCGCCCGTATCTAAAACCGCTACTGTCCTTCTCTCACCCTTGGATCGGGCCCAGCACCTCCTTTCTAATCATAACATGGCATCTTCATTCATTATTCTATGTTCTCGTTGTGCTGCTACCTTCGTAAATTGGCTTCAGTTTGGTTTTCATTTCATTTTTTCATATCATGGCAGCCTCTGAGTCCTGCATTTGGGCCCTAATGAATAAGCTCACAGTGACTAAGATGGAGAAATTTTTCACATTTTAGTTTTGCATGTACTAAATGCCAGGACTGACAAGGATGCCTCCTGGGTGAGGTGTAGCGGGCATGTCCCAACGGATGGAGGCCCTGGGGCAGACCCAGGACACGCTGGAGAGATTATATCTCTCAGTCTGGCCTGGGAACAGCTTGTTGTTCCCCCAGACAAGCTGGAGGAGGTGGCTGGGGCGAGGAAGGTCTGGGCTTCTCTGCTGAGGCTGCTGCCTGCACTTCACTGAAATTATTACAGCGCATCTTAAAGGGCAGCAGAAGAAATAAGAAACAAGTGTATATTTGTTTTTAAGTTTGTTTGTTTTTTGTGTACTGCATTTGTCCACAATGCAGTGAAAAATAGATTTGTGACATTAAAGTTTTAAACGTATGGCTGTTAAACTGTGGCCTGTTAAAGTGTCGCAGTGACTGAGTCCCTACTTGAACTTTTTCTAAAATAAACTCGGCCACAGGTGTATAAAATCCAGCACCCAGACGTCTACAAACATTTGTGGAAGAATGAGAAACTCTCAGGAGCTCAGTGATATGATAGGATGTACCACCTGTGCAACACGTCCAGTTGTGAAATTTCTTCACTATTAAATATTTTACACTCAGCTGTTATTGGTATTATAACAAAGTGGAAGTGATTGGGAACAACAGCAACTCAGCCACAAAGTGGTAGACCACGTAAAAACACAGAAGGGGACAGCAAATGCTGAAGCACATAGTCAGCAGAGGTCACCAACTTTCTGTAGAGTTTATTGTTACAGACCTCCAAACTTCATGTCAGCTTTAGATCAGCTCAAGAAAAGCATGTAGAGGTTTCAAGGAACAGGCTTCTTATTCAAACAGGACTGTGCACCAGTGCAGAAAACAAGGTCCATAAAGACATAGATGAGCAACTTTGACCTCCACAGTCATGACCTCAACCTGACAGAACACCTTTGGGATGTATTAGAGCAGAGAATATGAGTCCGGTCTTACACCTCCATTCACCACAATGTTAGCCTAGCAATTTAATGCTGCTCGCTTAAAATAAAATGGTGGAGTAATGTGACTTTACTTACCTCACCAAGGGGGCAACTGCATCACTTTGACTTCTTGCATTAATCCTCACATTAGAGTCATGTACACAGTGAATATATCACCCACATTATCATTGCTTCTTACTACACAGATATATGTTTCTTACAGTCATTTCAAGTAGTGTGTAAACTTTGATGGAAACCATCAATGCAGCAATGTTAGATATACTTTTAGAAGCAGTTACTTACCAAGCAGCTGAATAAATTGCACAATCAGGTCAAACATACGACCTCTGATCCATCCAGTCCGGGAAGTGAAATTTGGACAGTAAATAGTTTCATTGATTTGATGTTTCAAAGTAAATGATTCTCGTTGGCTTCATGGAAAATCCTCAGAACTGCTCCAAACATACGAACAAATGTGTAATGAATAAAATCAATGAAAAATAGATGTTGCTGAGATTTTTCCGATATGTCTTGTCTTCATGTTTAAAAAGAACCTCAATAAAAAAAATTGTGACCACATATTTGAATAAAACTTTGTGGAAAAACAGTTGGGTTTTTTCCCTGTGCTTTCTCAAAAGTTGTTTTGAATGTGTACAAACTTTTTTCCATCCCACAAAATGGGAAGGGCCGAGATGATTGCACAAACCTTTGGGTGACAGTTGTGATCAGCAGCTGGTTCTCATGTGGATTACCTTTAACTGCTGGTGCTGCTTTGTTGTTGGACGATTTAAAAATGTGCATCAAATATTTTGCATTTGCTCTTCTTTGGTTTCCTGGAGTGCTGCACGGTGAGAACAACAAGTAACTTCACAGACAAACATTTACGCTGGTTGATAATGTTTTGCACTTACTTCAATGTTGTGTTTCAGCACAGAGCACCACACAGGGCTGTGATGCTCCCACACTGGACGGTGGCTTCTTTGCCCCAAAGCAAGAGACTTACTCTCACGGCACCAAGCTGAGCTACACCTGCAACGAAGGACGTCAGCTAGCAATGAAGGGTTGGTGGGCAACCAGCACATGTCACAATGGAAGATGGTCTCATCAGCCACAGTGTATAGGTAAGTCCTGCAAATAGCTCTTCTTTCTTTTCTTGTTTGTCTTAGTTGAAACATTTTCACACAGATTTCATCAGACAGTGAGGTTGAGGTAGAATGAACTCCTTTTTACTTTATGTGACTTTTAATTTAATGCCAACATCAGTTTAAAATTCTAATTTATCACATTTTTTTTCTTTTTTGTATTATGTGTTTCACCCACTTAAAGAAATCTGGTCGCCTTCTTTCCAAGATCCTTAAACTGCTAATCTTAAAAGTAGAGAGGTCTGTCTCCTCAATCCAAACTGGGAGCTGGTTCCACAAAAGAAGGGCCTGATAGATGAAAGTGCTGCCTCCCATTCTACTTTTAGAAACTTTAACTCTTTATTTAAGACCTTTTATGTCAGAGGAGGAGTTTCAAATGTAATTCTGCATTTTAAAGGAGCCAATAAAGGGAAGATGATACCGAAGAAGTATGATGATAGTACTCTTGCTATAGCAATTTGGATTAACTGCGAAGTATCTGTAAGTATCTGGTTAGACACCACAGTATGCACACTATGATGAAAATTATTGGTCAACAAAATTAATACCGGACAACACAGAACAAATTTGAGACGAAGGCTGTTAATAAGGGCATTTTATGTAATTATTTTTCAGGTCCTCACTGTTTTTTGATCCATGACTCAACTCACAGGAGCTTTTATGATTAGTGTTTAAGGATTGTAGGTTTTGTGGGTTTGATCCTGTGGATAAGCTACAAACAAACTGCCCTGCTCTGGGATTAATGACGTTTTTGAGTCTAAATCTCATTTTACAGAAAGCATGAATGCGTGCAGCGTGCCTCCTAAAATCCCCCATGCAGTCATCGTTCATCAGGACTATCAGGAAGTGTTTGCTGCAGGTTCAGAAGTGCAGTATGAGTGTGAAGACGGATACACTGCAGAGGGAGCACACAACAAAAAATCTGTGTGTACACAAGGAAGCTGGACACAAGGCCCGACCTGCAGTAAGTGGACATGAATTAGAATTCTTGACACACTATAACATAATATTATAATAATACAATAGCCATGTAGTATAGATCAATGATGTGACTTGATCTTCACAGAAAAGCATTTAAGCACCATTATTGACAAGTTTGTAACAATAACTCCTCCCAACCTGCAGGCAGAGGAAGCATTAAACCATTTATTTATTCTCTTCAGAAAATATAGATACAGTACAGCAATGATTTGAAAAGAAACATTCACATCCCAGAAAGGTTGATTCTGTTCAGCTGGACGTTTTCAGTGGGAGAAACGTTTCGTCACTCATCCAAGTGACTTTTCAGTCTCATCTGTCTGCAGGTTTCCAACATCATAAACAGAACATTTGCTTAATAACTGAAACTAGCAACACTGAATAAACAATGGACAATGGGGTCATTTTCTTTATCATTAATATGCAAATTGTCATGATCATTGATCATCAACTACTGATCAAAAATCATTGATCAATGGCTATGAGTAGCATTCACAGAGAGTTGGGGAATGGCTGCAATCACAGCACTGAAAGATGCTGAAAGATGTACCCTTAGGCTCCCTCCTCGAATCAGAGATGGTCTTTCCCTTTTCACGGAAATGGCCTCCTTCACTCCCCACTCAAACCAGCGTTCCTCCTGGAACACCAGGAAGTGAACCCCCTCATGTCCACTAGCATGTAGGTGTTAATAGACTGCAGAGTCCTGGCCTGACACTTTCACTCTTTGATGTACCAAGAGTGCCGACAAAGGAACTGTGATAATGCAGGTGGAAAAGTGAAGATGCAAGTAGAAGGAGAAGTAGTAGTGGAGATACCTTGGGTCAACCAAGATAACAGACGGTGCAAAAGAGAAGTGAAGAAGATTGCATGCAGGGTGGAGTGGGTGGAGATGACTGTCTCGTAGTGAACTCTGACACAATGAAAGCAACAAGAGAGAAAAGAAAGGTTTACCACACAGTAGTGATACCAGCTCTGATGTATGATTTAAAGATGGTGGCACTGATAAAAAGACAGGAGCTGGAGGCATCAGAGTTGATTTTCACCAGGACCAGGAACAAGATTTGAAATGGGTGCATCATAGGGACAGATACTGAAGATGGAGCTGCCAAGCAGGAAGAAAAGAGAAAGACCTCAGCTCATGAATGTGTTGCAAGAAGAGATGCAGAGGGTTGTTGTGACAGAAGAGGATGCTGGGGACAGGATGATTCGCTGTGATGACATATCAGGGAGGTACAGCTGGCAGCAGGACTGATTTATAAGTCAAAGAAGTTTATAAAGTGAAGCTGACTGATGTGTTGTCTGTATATGTACGTTATCTGCTCTGTCTCCTGCAGCATCTTCTAGCACCTCTGACTCAAATAACAGAGACAGTAGACCCATGCTGATGAATGGTAAGTTGCTCACAACCTTTTCCACTTAATCAGCATATACATCAAATTCAGTTCATATATATTTAATTTAGTTTTTTGAATGACAACAAGCAGCTGGATTGGAATTAGAAGCCAGCGTTAATGAATGAATGAATGAATGAATTGTTGATCACCGCAAAAATAATTGATGTTGATTGGTTGGGTAAGTTGTACAGAAATTCAAAGATTTGGAAAACTAAACAGCTGAGTACACAATGATCATTTTGTTACAGTCACTTTCTTTTATTTTAGTTCGGTCGTGTGGAGCCCGCCCAAACATCGAAAATGCTGTAATTGTGGAAGAAGGTCCAATGTATTTGAAATACCAGTGTAAAAGTTATTACAGACTAGTTGGTCCAGACACTGTGAGTTGTTACAGTGATGGTAGCTGGTCTGAACTACCCACGTGTGAAGGTATGTAAAAATCAGTTATCATCCATAAGTTTATTAAAAGTGTTCTTTAAAATTCTTCTTATGTTTGTTTTTCCTGTTGTCGTTTTTGCAGAAGCGTACTGTGTAATGGATCCTGCTAGAAGTGCTGGTTATGGTCTTGTAGTAACTCAATCTGAATACATAAAGGAAGGAGAGGCAAAGGGTTTTCATTGTACTACAAGAGGCTATTATGCCTTTGTTCGGTGCACTAACAGAAAAATAGTTTTGACCAGATGTAAGTATATAAATGATATCTTTATATTTTAACTTGGTTCCCTTTGAGTTTTGTTTTTTACTTTAGCAGCTAACACATATGAAAATGTCTTCTCTGGGATCTGATTCACAGACAAGAGGAATAGTGAATACCAATGAAGTAACTTCAACAAATGTTAATATGGAATAAAAGTAAAACATGAAGAATAAAAGCAGTCTGGCTCTTTAAGAACAGAGAGGATTTTCCTCTGTAGGTTTATCTTTCAATGCAGTGAATCTGTCCTCACTAATAAAGTTTATGGATCTGAGCTTCTAACTGACAAACTCACTGCTTCTTCTTTAGGTTGTAGTGACCATGGACATCGATATTATGTAAGTGTTATTCTTTGATTTAATTTTAAACAAATACAGCTCTTTTGAAATAAACGTGCTTATTTTTTTCACTCACCTGTTGTTTGTTTGTTTGTATTTTAATCAGGATGATTGCAGAGTACGTTATCAATCCAACTGACAACACGACCTTTCTGAAACTCTTCAACCAGAACCTGCAGAGCAACAATGAAACATGTTTCTTTTCTTTGTACAGTTTTAGTGCTGATTGTTCTTTAAATACCAAACTGTCCATAAATGATCTGAACTTTTCATGCACTCAGTACATGATGTGTACACTGAAACCATAAAGTGTCGATGGCTGGCTGAGGTCTGAATTAAATGTTTCATCATCAGAGACGTCTTTGTATTGCTTTGTCTGCTAACTGTGTAGAACAGTTCTTTTACTTTGTACATCAAAATATTATTTAATAAATAACAATAATGGAAACACTATAGTGAGCACACAAGCACAAGTTCATTGATTTGTTTAACACTTCATGATGGTGTTGGCTTTGGGTAGTGACTGAAAGAATGAGATTGTGGATACAAGCTGCAGAAAACAGCTTCCTTTCACACAAAGTGTGAAATGTACAAGCATGAAGATGCAGTAAGAGCATAGGGAGATATTTTATTTGAAGCCAACATGAAAATAATCTCAGGAAATAATTAAAACAGATATTATTAACACATTTATATCTAAATACTGATATTTAGTAGATATTTGTCCAACTGATATTTAGGTTTAAAATGTCAAAAGTCTGTGACGGCACAAAACCCTCATTTGGTGTCCTGGTCCAAGAAACACACAAGAAACAGGAGCATAAGATTTGATGAACTGATCAACAGACACAGAAAGTTCTTATTTCCAACCCAGCATTTGAGGCAAGCCCAAAGATTCTTGTGATTCACAATATCAAAAGCAGAAAGCAGCTAATGTCCAAAAGAATGAGGGCTGTGATATCTGCTGAATCTAATGTGTCACAAATAATTGATCACCTTCAATGAAGCTTTTTCAGGAACATGAAAAGCTCTGAAGTCTGACTGAAATAGTTGCTGTATCTCATTTGAGAAGAAGTAATAACAAAACCACTTTTCCCAACACTTTTGATCTGAATTTACAATTTGTAATTTATGTTAACAGGACAATGATTTCTTGGACTCAGCATAAAGGTTGAATTTTTATGTGTAAACCCTGAAATACAGATAAGATAAGATAAGACTTTATTGATCCCACGACGGGGAAATTTTTGCGTCACCTCAGCTCAGGTACAGATATCAGAAGGAAATACAAAAAAAATACAAATAAGTACAATCAATGAAAAAAGTAAGATAATACACTATATACAATGGTAGCACACACAGTATAATACACTATATACAATGGTAGCACACACAGTATAATACACTATTGTGGTCGCAAATTTTTGAAGCCATCCTGATAACCTTCTCCCACCAACGATGTGGAGATCCAAATCCAATTAAAACCAAGACAGTCAAAAAGATGCTCTGTAAAAGAGTAGAATTCTTAGAACAGAGTTTAATACACTGAATCATATGAACAGCAGGAAAAATACATACAGACATTTAGCAAGAGAATTACATAGCAGAAAGCAAGCAAAGCAAAACCCCGGGGTGTACAGCCTTAAGCACAGACAGCAAAGCAACACAGAGACGGACAGGTAGCAGCAGCAGGAGGAAAAAGAGCTCTGGGGGCGTCCTCTGGTCCCCTAATATAGGGACCAGTATCGCCGCCCCCTGCTGCTGGGTAACTTTCCCACACGCCCAGCACAGCTGCTGGGGTCAGGTAGCAGCCAAGGTCTTGGCCAAAGGCCAGTCAGGACTCTGAGTACCTCTTGCTCTGGCTTATCACAATAGGTCATGACACGGTCAAAGGTCACACATTAATCCTAATTATCAAATCTTATACAGCAAGTGGCACAATCTTATAACATATAATACACAGGTTACATGCTTAAAAACACTTCAGTGTGGGTTCAAAGTGTGTGTGTGTGTGTGTGTGTGTGTGTGTGTGTGTTTATTTTGTATGGTATTTTATCGTGATGTGTTCAGGATCTCTGTTACAATGTTACTGTTTTGGTTGTGCTGCGTTAAAAAGACGTTGAGTGTGTATTAGGGAAGGTTATTTACTGGAGAGCAAATTATTCAGAGAACTCTCCCTTACATTAACTGCCCTGTTACTGTACCAACTTAATAAACCTCGGTGAAGCAAAAAATGTCTTGTGCTTAAGACTCCACATGAAAGTTACAGTGAAAATTAGAGTATATATGTTCAGTGCAGATAGATATATAGTGTATATAGTTACATAGTTATACATATCAAACAAAAATCCACCACACTATATACAATGGTAGCATACACAGTATGTGATTATGGATATGGTTGGAAATATGGAAGACATAAACTATATCGCTTGATATAGCTATTGTACCACTACTATTCCTATTTATAGACATGTACACACACACATGTAAACACTAAATATACATATGTATACATATACATACATATATACCTGCACATGTCCATACACATGGAAGGTCCATTATGCATGAAGTGGTGACCGTGGATGTTCACAGTGTCCAGTGACTTATGACATTGTGATTGAGGAGTTATAGAGTCTAACTGCTGTTGGGATGAATGATCTGCGAAAGGGCTCCTTCCTGCACCGAGGGTGTTTCAGTCTCTGACTAAAGGAGCTGCTCAGCCCACTCACATACTCATGCACTGGGTGATGTGGGTTGTTCATGATGGATGTCAGCTTTACTAACATCCTCCTCTCGCCAACCACCCCCACAGACTCCAGGGGACATCCCAGCACGGAGCTAGACCTCCGCACCAGTTTGTCAATCCTGCTCCTGTCCCTGTCCGTGCATCCACTCCCCCAGCAGGCCACTGCATAGAAAAGGGCAGATGCTACCACAGTGTCATAGAATGTCCTTAACAGAGTCCTGCAGACTCCGAAGGACCTCAGTCTCCTCAGCAGGTGGAGTCGACTCTGGCCCTTCTTATACAGGATGTCTGTATTTGTAGTCCAGTCCAGTTTATTGTTGAGGTGAACACCCAGGTACTTATAAGAGTCCACTATCTCAATGTCTTTCCCTTGGATGCTCACCGGTGTTGTAGGGGTGATACATTGTTGTTAAAATGCAGGAACAGGACTGTGAAAAAGTATTTTCATATTTTAATATTCAACAAAGATAGCCTGAGTAAATACAAAATCCAGTTTGTAAACGATGATTTCATTTATTAAGGGATATAAAGCTATTCAAACCCACCTGCCCCTGTGTGAAAAAGTAAAAGCAATTAGATAAGATTAGATGATTTGACTGGAGCAATGATGTCAGCACTGACTAGGACACTGTGAAAAAGTGGACGTGATGTGATGAACAGACTAGCAGCCAAACAGCCAAGAAAGCAGACAGATGAAAACTTACAGATCGTCCTTACTGAACTTTAACATAAGCTTCATAATAACGTAGGTGTCAGTATACAAATGTAAAATGATTCTTGAGGAAACTGTTGTTGTGAATTGAATTAAATTGAACTGAATTAATACGCCACAACTGCAGACAGACTGATGACCTGTCCCGGGTGTATCCTTCTGTCACCCTTGGATCGGGCTCAGCACCTCCTTTCTAATCATAACATGGCATCTTCATTCATTATTCTATGTTCTTGATGTGCTGCTACCTTCGCAAATTGGCCTCAGTTTGGAATTCATTTCATTTTTTTTATTTCATTGCAACCTCTGAGTCCTGCATTTGGGCCCTAATGGCATCTCAATACGACATGAATAGGCTGACAGTGAATAAGATGGAGAAATGTTTCACATTTTAGTTTTGCATGTACTAAATACATGATACAGCCACTAATTTTACAGATATTTACTTTTGATCCAAGTAATACACCACAAAGAAAGACACAGTGGAAGCAATTGGGAACAACAGCAACTCAGCCACAAAGTGGTAGACCACATAAAAACACAGAAGGGGACAGCAAATGCTGAGGCACATAGTCAGCAGAGGTCACCAACTTTCTGTAGAGTCAGTTGTTACAGACCTCCAAACTTCATGACAGCTTTAGATCAGCTCAAGAAAAGCACGTAGAGGCTTCAAGGAACAGGCTTCTTATTCGAACAGGACTGTGCACCAGTGCAGAAAGCAAGGTCCATAAAGACATAGATGAGCAACTTTGACCTCCACAGTCATGACCTCAACCTGACAGAACACCTTTGGGATGTATTAGAGCAGAGAATATGAGTCCGGTCTTACACCTCCATTCACCACAATGTTAGCCTAGCAATTTAATGCTGCTCGCTTAAAATAAAATGGTGGAGTAATGTGACTTTATTTACCTCACCAAGGGGGCAACTGCATCACTTTGACTTCTTGCATTAATCCTCACATTAGAGTCATGTACACAGTGAATATATCACCCACATTATCATTGCTTCTTACTACACAGATATATGTTTCTTACAGTCATTTCAAATAGTGTGTAAACTTTGATGGAAACCATAAAAAATGTTAGCAATGTAAGATATACTTTTAGAAGCAGCTGAATAAATTACACAAACTGTCAGGCGCCACAGCGCGCGTGCACAAAAAGGATCCAGGCGCAGACCCAGCGGTAACAGAAAAGACACTTTATTATACTAACGAAAGGCGACCCGGGGGAAACTTAGAGAGCAAAACGAGGAACTAATAACCCGGGGAAACAATGACACAAGGAAGCCGGAATCGGGACCGCGGGAGGCTGCAACAGAAAGGGGAGAGGATTACTAGGAAGCCGGGAAGCGGAAAACACATTAAGACTGCGTTAGAGTAGTGGGCTTACGATAGAGCGAGACCGTGGGAGCTCGGAAGGGAGGTGCGGCAGTCCGTGAGCAGGGAGTCCGTGGAGATGGTGAAAGGGCCAGATGATGCACTGGGTGAGCCAGTTGAGCAGGAGGACAGGCAGGTGGCAGACGCCGAACGCCGGATTGAAACCTAGACACAGGCAGGCGGGTTAAATACAGCTCCAACTAGATGTTGATGTAACGCTTTCGCGGAAGTCTAGTTACCACTGTGAGGTGATTACGGACTGGCGTGGAGCATCCGTCAGCGCCGGGTAAAGAAGCTCTGCAGGTAATCACCGCGATGGAGAGCAGGTGTGTCGGTGATGGCCCAGTCCGGGGTGTGGCTACCCAAGCAGCACGCATTCCACAGACCCAGGACCACGGACTATGACACAATCAGGTCAAACATACGACCTCGGATCCACCGAGTCCGGGAAGTGACTTTGAAATTTGGACAGTAAATAGTTTCATTGATTTGATGTTTCAAAGTAAATGATTCTGGTTGGCTTCAGGGAAAATCCTCAGAACTGCTCCAAACATACGAACCAATGTGTAATTAATAAAATCAATGCAAAATAAATGTTCCTGAGATTTTTCCCATATTTCTTTTCTTCATGTTTAAAAAGAACCTCAATAAAAAATTTGAGGTTCTTTTTAAACATGAAGTTTGAATAAAACATGAAGTTTTGAATAAAACTTTGTGGAAAAAAAAATGGTTTTTTTCCCCGTTCTTTCTCAAAAGTTGTTTTGAATGTGTACAAACTTTTTTCCATCCCACAAAATGGGAAGGGCCGAGATGATTGCACAAACCTTTGGGTGACAGTTGTGATCAGCAGCTGGTTCTCATGTGGATTACCTTTAACTGCTGGTGCTGCTTTGTTGTTGGACGATTTAAAATTGTGCATCAAATATTTTGCATTTGCTCTTCTTTGGTTTCCTGGAGTGCTGCACGGTGAGAACAACAAGTAACTTCACAGACAAACATTTACGCTGGTTGATAATGTTTTGCACTTACTTCAATGTTGTGTTTCAGCACAGAGCACCACACAGGGCTGTGATGCTCCCACACTGGACGGTGGCTTCTTTGCCCCAAAGCAAGAGACTTACCCTCACGGCACCAAGCTGAGCTACACCTGCAACAAAGGACGTCAGCTAGCAATGAAGGGTTGGTGGGCAACCAGCACATGTCACAATGGAAGATGGTCTCATCAGCCACAGTGTATAGGTAAGTCCTGCAAATAGCTCTTCTTTCTTTTCTTGTTTGTCTTAGTTGAAACATTTTCACACAGATTTCATCAGACAGTGAGGTAGAATGAACGCCTTTTTACTTTATGTGACTTTTAATTTAATGCCAGCATCAGTTTAAATTCTAATTTATCACTTTTTTTTTTTTTTTTGTATCATGTGTTTCACCCACTTAAAGAAATCTGGTCGCCTTCTTTCCAAGATCCTTAAACTGCTAATCTTAAAAGTAGAGAGGTCTGTCTCCTCAATCCAAACTGGGAGCTGGTTCCACAAAAGAAGGGCCTGATAGATGAAAGTGCTGCCTCCCATTCTACTTTTAGAAACTTTAACTCTTTATTTAAGACCTTTATGTCAGAGGAGGAGTTTCAAATGTAATTCTGCATTTTAAAGGAGCCAATAAAGGGAAGATGATACCGAAGAAGTATGATGATAGTACTCTTGCTATAGCAATTTGGATTAACTGCGAAGTATCTGTAAGTATCTGGTTAGACACCACAGTATGCACACTATGATGAAAATTATTGGTCAACAAAATTAATACCGGACAACACAGAACAAATTTGAGACGAAGGCTGTTAATAAGGGCATTTTATGTAATTATTTTTCAGGTCCTCACTGTTTTTTGATCCATGACTCAACTCACAGGAGCTTTTATGATTAGTGTTTAAGGATTGTAGGTTTTGTGGGTTTGATCCTGTGGATAAGCTACAAACAAACTGCCCTGCTCTGGGATTAATGACGTTTTTGAGTCTTAAACTAATTTTACAGAAAGCATGAATGCGTGCAGCGTGCCTCCTAAAATCCCCCATGCAGTCATCGTTCATCAGGACTATCAGGAAGTGTTTGCAGCAGGTTCAGAAGTGCAGTATGAGTGTGAAGACGGATACACTGCAGAGGGAGCACACAACAAAAAATCTGTGTGTACACAAGGAAGCTGGGCACAAGGCCCGACCTGCAGTAAGTGGACATGAATTAGAATTCTTGACACACTATAACATAACATTATAATAATATAGTATCCATGTAGTATAGATGTTACTTGATTATTGACAAGTTTGTAACAATAACTCCTCCCAACCTGCAGGCAGAGGAAGCATTAAACCATGTATTTATTCTCTTCAGAAAATATAGATACAGTACAGCAATGATTTGAAAAGAAACATTCACATCCCAGAAAGGTTGATTCTGTTCAGCTGGACGTTTTCAGTGGGAGAAACGTTTCGTCACTCATCCAAGTGACTTTTCAGTCTCATCTGTCTGCAGGTTTCCAACATCATAAACAGAACATTTGCATAATAACTGAAACTAGCAACACTGAATAAACAATGGGCAATGGGGTCATTTTCTTTATCATTAATATGCAAATTGTCATGATCATTGATCAACAACTACTGATCAAAAATCATTGATCAATGGCTATGAGTAGCATTCACAGAGAGTTGGGGAATGGCTGCAATCACAGCACTGGAAGATGCTGAAAGATGTACCCTGAGGCTCCCTCCTCGAATCAGAGATGGTCTTTCCCTTTTCACGGAAATGGCCTCCTTCACTCCCCACTCAAACCAGCGTTCCTCCTGGAACGCCAGGAAGTGAACCCCCTCATGTCCACTAGCATGTAGGTGTTAATAGACTGCAGAGTCCTGGCCTGACACTTTCACTCTTTGATGTACCAAGAGTGCCGACAAAGGAACTGTGATAATGCAGGTGGAAAAGTGAAGATGCAAGTAGAAGGAGAAGTAGTAGTGGAGATACCTTGGGTCAACCAAGATAACAGACGGTGCAAAAGAGAAGTGAAGAAGATTGCATGCAGGGTGGAGTGGGTGGAGATGACTGTCTCGTAGTGAACTCTGACACAATGATAGCAACAAGAGAGAAAAGAAAGGTTTACCACACAGTAGTGATACCAGCTCTGATGTATGATTTAAAGATGGTGGCACTGATAAAAAGACAGGAGCTGGAGGCATCAGAGTTGATTTTCACCAGGACCAGGAACAAGATTTGAAATGGGTGCATCATAGGGACAGATACTGAAGATGGAGCTGCCAAGCAGGAAGAAAAGAGAAAGACCTCAGCTCATGGATGTGTTGCAAGAAGAGATGCAGAGGGTTGTTGTGACAGAAGAGGATGCTGGGGACAGGATGATTCGCTGTGATGACATATCAGGGAGGTACAGCTGGCAGCAGGACTGATTTATAAGTCAAAGAAGTTTATAAAGTGAAGCTGACTGATGTGTTGTCTGTATATGTACGTTATCTGCTCTGTCTCCTGCAGCATCTTCTAGCACCTCTGACTCAAATAACAGAGACAGTAGACCCATGCTGATGAATGGTAAGTTGCTCACAACCTTTTCCACTTAATCAGCATATACATCAAATTCAGTTCATATATATTTAATTTAGTTTTTTGAATGACAACAAGCAGCTGGATTGGAATTAGAAGCCAGCGTTAATGAATGAATGAATGAATGAATTGTTGATCACCGCAAAAATAATTGATGTTGATTGGTTGGGTAAGTTGTACAGAAATTCAAAGATTTGGAAAACTAAACAGCTGAGTACACAATGATCATTTTGTTACAGTCACTTTCTTTTATTTTAGTTCGGTCGTGTGGAGCCCGCCCAAACATCGAAAATGCTGTAATTGTGGAAGAAGGTCCAATGTATTTGAAATACCAGTGTAAAAGTTATTACAGACTAGTTGGTCCAGACACTGTGAGTTGTTACAGTGATGGTAGCTGGTCTGAACTACCCACGTGTGAAGGTATGTAAAAATCAGTTATCATCCATAAGTTTATTAAAAGTGTTCTTTAAAATTCTTCTTATGTTTGTTTTTCCTGTTGTCGTTTTTGCAGAAGCGTACTGTGTAATGGATCCTGCTAGAAGTGCTGGTTATGGTCTTGTAGTAACTCAATCTGAATACATAAAGGAAGGAGAGGCAAAGGGTTTTCATTGTACTACAAGAGGCTATTATGCCTTTGTTCGGTGCACTAACAGAAAAATAGTTTTGACCAGATGTAAGTATATAAATGATATCTTTATATTTTAACTTGGTTCCCTTTGAGTTTTGTTTTTTACTTTAGCAGCTAACACATATGAAAATGTCTTCTCTGGGATCTGATTCACAGACAAGAGGAATAGTGAATACCAATGAAGTAACTTCAACAAATGTTAATATGGAATAAAAGTAAAACATGAAGAATAAAAGCAGTCTGGCTCTTTAAGAACAGAGAGGATTTTCCTCTGTAGGTTTATCTTTCAATGCAGTGAATCTGTCCTCACTAATAAAGTTTATGGATCTGAGCTTCTAACTGACAAACTCACTGCTTCTTCTTTAGGTTGTAGTGACCATGGACATCGATATTATGTAAGTGTTATTCTTTGATTTAATTTTAAACAAATACAGCTCTTTTGAAATAAACGTGCTTATTTTTTTCACTCACCTGTTGTTTGTTTGTTTGTATTTTAATCAGGATGATTGCAGAGTACGTTATCAATCCAACTGACAACACGACCTTTCTGAAACTCTTCAACCAGAACCTGCAGAGCAACAATGAAACATGTTTCTTTTCTTTGTACAGTTTTAGTGCTGATTGTTCTTTAAATACCAAACTGTCCATAAATGATCTGAACTTTTCATGCACTCAGTACATGATGTGTACACTGAAACCATAAAGTGTCGATGGCTGGCTGAGGTCTGAATTAAATGTTTCATCATCAGAGACGTCTTTGTATTGCTTTGTCTGCTAACTGTGTAGAACAGTTCTTTTACTTTGTACATCAAAATATTATTTAATAAATAACAATAATGGAAACACTATAGTGAGCACACAAGCACAAGTTCATTGATTTGTTTAACACTTCATGATGGTGTTGGCTTTGGGTAGTGACTGAAAGAATGAGATTGTGGATACAAGCTGCAGAAAACAGCTTCCTTTCACACAAAGTGTGAAATGTACAAGCATGAAGATGCAGTAAGAGCATAGGGAGATATTTTATTTGAAGCCAACATGAAAATAATCTCAGGAAATAATTAAAACAGATATTATTAACACATTTATATCTAAATACTGATATTTAGTAGATATTTGTCCAACTGATATTTAGGTTTAAAATGTCAAAAGTCTGTGACGGCACAAAACCCTCATTTGGTGTCCTGGTCCAAGAAACACACAAGAAACAGGAGCATAAGATTTGATGAACTGATCAACAGACACAGAAAGTTCTTATTTCCAACCCAGCATTTGAGGCAAGCCCAAAGATTCTTGTGATTCACAATATCAAAAGCAGAAAGCAGCTAATGTCCAAAAGAATGAGGGCTGTGATATCTGCTGAATCTAATGTGTCACAAATAATTGATCACCTTCAATGAAGCTTTTTCAGGAACATGAAAAGCTCTGAAGTCTGACTGAAATAGTTGCTGTATCTCATTTGAGAAGAAGTAATAACAAAACCACTTTTCCCAACACTTTTGATCTGAATTTACAATTTGTAATTTATGTTAACAGGACAATGATTTCTTGGACTCAGCATAAAGGTTGAATTTTATGTGTAAACCCTGAAATACAGATAAGATAAGATAAGACTTTATTGATCCCACGACGGGGAAATTTTTGCGTCACCTCAGCTCAGGTACAGATATCAGAAGGAAATACAAAAAAATACAAATAAGTACAATCAATGAAAAAGTAAGATAATACACTATATACAATGGTAGCACACACAGTATAATACACTATATACAATGGTAGCACACACAGTATAATACACTATTGTGGTCGCAAATTTTTGAAGCCATCCTGATAACCTTCTCCCACCAACGATGTGGAGATCCAAATCCAATTAAAACCAAGACAGTCAAAAAGATGCTCTGTAAAAGAGTAGAATTCTTAGAACAGAGTTTAATACACTGAATCATATGAACAGCAGGAAAAATACATACAGACATTTAGCAAGAGAATTACATAGCAGAAAGCAAGCAAAGCAAAACCCCGGGGTGTACAGCCTTAAGCACAGACAGCAAAGCAACACAGAGACGGACAGGTAGCAGCAGCAGGAGGAAAAAGAGCTCTGGGGGCGTCCTCTGGTCCCCTAATATAGGGACCAGTATCGCCGCCCCCTGCTGCTGGGTAACTTTCCCACACGCCCAGCACAGCTGCTGGGGTCAGGTAGCAGCCAAGGTCTTGGCCAAAGGCCAGTCAGGACTCTGAGTACCTCTTGCTCTGGCTTATCACAATAGGTCATGACACGGTCAAAGGTCACACATTAATCCTAATTATCAAATCTTATACAGCAAGTGGCACAATCTTATAACATATAATACACAGGTTACATGCTTAAAAACACTTCAGTGTGGGTTCAAAGTGTGTGTGTGTGTGTGTGTGTGTGTGTGTGTGTGTGTTTATTTTGTATGGTATTTTATCGTGATGTGTTCAGGATCTCTGTTACAATGTTACTGTTTTGGTTGTGCTGCGTTAAAAAGACGTTGAGTGTGTATTAGGGAAGGTTATTTACTGGAGAGCAAATTATTCAGAGAACTCTCCCCTTACATTAACTGCCCTGTTACTGTACCAACTTAATAAACCTCGGTGAAGCAAAAAATGTCTTGTGCTTAAGACTCCACATGAAAGTTACAGTGAAAATTAGAGTATATATGTTCAGTGCAGATAGATATATAGTGTATATAGTTACATAGTTATACATATCAAACAAAAATCCACCACACTATATACAATGGTAGCATACACAGTATGTGATTATGGATATGGTTGGAAATATGGAAGACATAAACTATATCGCTTGATATAGCTATTGTACCACTACTATTCCTATTTATAGACATGTACACACACACATGTAAACACTAAATATACATATGTATACATATACATACATATATACCTGCACATGTCCATACACATGGAAGGTCCATTATGCATGAAGTGGTGACCGTGGATGTTCACAGTGTCCAGTGACTTATGACATTGTGATTGAGGAGTTATAGAGTCTAACTGCTGTTGGGATGAATGATCTGCGAAAGGGCTCCTTCCTGCACCGAGGGTGTTTCAGTCTCTGACTAAAGGAGCTGCTCAGCCCACTCACATACTCATGCACTGGGTGATGTGGGTTGTTCATGATGGATGTCAGCTTTACTAACATCCTCCTCTCGCCAACCACCCCCACAGACTCCAGGGGACATCCCAGCACGGAGCTAGACCTCCGCACCAGTTTGTCAATCCTGCTCCTGTCCCTGTCCGTGCATCCACTCCCCAGCAGGCCACTGCATAGAAAAGGGCAGATGCTACCACAGTGTCATAGAATGTCCTTAACAGAGTCCTGCAGACTCCGAAGGACCTCAGTCTCCTCAGCAGGTGGAGTCGACTCTGGCCCTTCTTATACAGGATGTCTGTATTTGTAGTCCAGTCCAGTTTATTGTTGAGGTGAACACCCAGGTACTTATAAGAGTCCACTATCTCAATGTCTTTCCCTTGGATGCTCACCGGTGTTGTAGGGGGTGATACATTGTTGTTAAAAATGCAGGAACAGGACTGTGAAAAAGTATTTTCATATTTTAATATTCAACAAAGATAGCCTGAGTAAATACAAAATCCAGTTTGTAAACGATGATTTCATTTATTAAGGGATATAAAGCTATTCAAACCCACCTGCCCCTGTGTGAAAAAGTAAAAGCAATTAGATAAGATTAGATGATTTGACTGGAGCAATGATGTCAGCACTGACTAGGACACTGTGAAAAAGTGGACGTGATGTGATGAACAGACTAGCAGCCAAACAGCCAAGAAAGCAGACAGATGAAAACTTACAGATCGTCCTTACTGAACTTTAACATAAGCTTCATAATAACGTAGGTGTCAGTATACAAATGTAAAATGATTCTTGAGGAAACTGTTGTTGTGAATTGAATTAAATTGAACTGAATTAATACGCCACAACTGCAGACAGACTGATGACCTGTCCCGGGTGTATCCTTCTGTCACCCTTGGATCGGGCTCAGCACCTCCTTTCTAATCATAACATGGCATCTTCATTCATTATTCTATGTTCTTGATGTGCTGCTACCTTCGCAAATTGGCCTCAGTTTGGAATTCATTTCATTTTTTTTATTTCATTGCAACCTCTGAGTCCTGCATTTGGGCCCTAATGGCATCTCAATACGACATGAATAGGCTGACAGTGAATAAGATGGAGAAATGTTTCACATTTTAGTTTTGCATGTACTAAATACATGATACAGCCACTAATTTTACAGATATTTACTTTTGATCCAAGTAATACACCACAAAGAAAGACACAGTGGAAGCAATTGGGAACAACAGCAACTCAGCCACAAAGTGGTAGACCACATAAAAACACAGAAGGGGACAGCAAATGCTGAGGCACATAGTCAGCAGAGGTCACCAACTTTCTGTAGAGTCAGTTGTTACAGACCTCCAAACTTCATGACAGCTTTAGATCAGCTCAAGAAAAGCACGTAGAGGCTTCAAGGAACAGGCTTCTTATTCGAACAGGACTGTGCACCAGTGCAGAAAGCAAGGTCCATAAAGACATAGATGAGCAACTTTGACCTCCACAGTCATGACCTCAACCTGACAGAACACCTTTGGGATGTATTAGAGCAGAGAATATGAGTCCGGTCTTACACCTCCATTCACCACAATGTTAGCCTAGCAATTTAATGCTGCTCGCTTAAAATAAAATGGTGGAGTAATGTGACTTTATTTACCTCACCAAGGGGGCAACTGCATCACTTTGACTTCTTGCATTAATCCTCACATTAGAGTCATGTACACAGTGAATATATCACCCACATTATCATTGCTTCTTACTACACAGATATATGTTTCTTACAGTCATTTCAAATAGTGTGTAAACTTTGATGGAAACCATAAAAAATGTTAGCAATGTAAGATATACTTTTAGAAGCAGCTGAATAAATTACACAAACTGTCAGGCGCCACAGCGCGCGTGCACAAAAAGGATCCAGGCGCAGACCCAGCGGTAACAGAAAAGACACTTTATTATACTAACGAAAGGCGACCCGGGGGAAACTTAGAGAGCAAAACGAGGAACTAATAACCCGGGGAAACAATGACACAAGGAAGCCGGAATCGGGACCGCGGGAGGCTGCAACAGAAAGGGGAGAGGATTACTAGGAAGCCGGCAAGCGGAAAACACATTAAGACTGCGTTAGAGTAGTGGGCTTACGATAGAGCGAGACCGTGGGAGCTCGGAAGGGAGGTGCGGCAGTCCGTGAGCAGGGAGTCCGTGGAGATGGTGAAAGGGCCAGATGATGCACTGGGTGAGCCAGTTGAGCAGGAGGACAGGCAGGTGGCAGACGCCGAACGCCGGATTGAAACCTAGACACAGGCAGGCGGGTTAAATACAGCTCCAACTAGATGTTGATGTAACGCTTTCGCGGAAGTCTAGTTACCACTGTGAGGTGATTACGGACTGGCGTGGAGCATCCGTCAGCGCCGGGTAAAGAAGCTCTGCAGGTAATCACCGCGATGGAGAGCAGGTGTGTCGGTGATGGCCCAGTCCGGGGGTGTGGCTACCCAAGCAGCACGCATTCCACAGACCCAGGACCACGGACTATGACACAATCAGGTCAAACATACGACCTCGGATCCACCGAGTCCGGGAAGTGACTTTGAAATTTGGACAGTAAATAGTTTCATTGATTTGATGTTTCAAAGTAAATGATTCTCGTTGGCTTCAGGGAAAATCCTCAGAACTGCTCCAAACATACGAACCAATGTGTAATTAATAAAATCAATGCAAAATAAATGTTCCTGAGATTTTTCCCATATTTCTTTTCTTCATGTTTAAAAAGAACCTCAATAAAAAATTTGAGGTTCTTTTTAAACATGAAGTTTGAATAAAACATGAAGTTTTGAATAAAACTTTGTGGAAAAAAAAATGGTTTTTTTCCCCGTTCTTTCTCAAAAGTTGTTTTGAATGTGTACAAACTTTTTTCCATCCCACAAAATGGGAAGGGCCGAGATGATTGCACAAACCTTTGGGTGACAGTTGTGATCAGCAGCTGGTTCTCATGTGGATTACCTTTAACTGCTGGTGCTGCTTTGTTGTTGGACGATTTAAAATTGTGCATCAAATATTTTGCATTTGCTCTTCTTTGGTTTCCTGGAGTGCTGCACGGTGAGAACAACAAGTAACTTCACAGACAAACATTTACGCTGGTTGATAATGTTTTGCACTTACTTCAATGTTGTGTTTCAGCACAGAGCACCACACAGGGCTGTGATGCTCCCACACTGGACGGTGGCTTCTTTGCCCCAAAGCAAGAGACTTACCCTCACGGCACCAAGCTGAGCTACACCTGCAACAAAGGACGTCAGCTAGCAATGAAGGGTTGGTGGGCAACCAGCACATGTCACAATGGAAGATGGTCTCATCAGCCACAGTGTATAGGTAAGTCCTGCAAATAGCTCTTCTTTCTTTTCTTGTTTGTCTTAGTTGAAACATTTTCACACAGATTTCATCAGACAGTGAGGTAGAATGAACGCCTTTTTACTTTATGTGACTTTTAATTTAATGCCAGCATCAGTTTAAAATTCTAATTTATCACTTTTTTTTTTTTTTTTGTATCATGTGTTTCACCCACTTAAAGAAATCTGGTCGCCTTCTTTCCAAGATCCTTAAACTGCTAATCTTAAAAGTAGAGAGGTCTGTCTCCTCAATCCAAACTGGGAGCTGGTTCCACAAAAGAAGGGCCTGATAGATGAAAGTGCTGCCTCCCATTCTACTTTTAGAAACTTTAACTCTTTATTTAAGACCTTTTATGTCAGAGGAGGAGTTTCAAATGTAATTCTGCATTTTAAAGGAGCCAATAAAGGGAAGATGATACCGAAGAAGTATGATGATAGTACTCTTGCTATAGCAATTTGGATTAACTGCGAAGTATCTGTAAGTATCTGGTTAGACACCACAGTATGCACACTATGATGAAAATTATTGGTCAACAAAATTAATACCGGACAACACAGAACAAATTTGAGACGAAGGCTGTTAATAAGGGCATTTTATGTAATTATTTTTCAGGTCCTCACTGTTTTTTGATCCATGACTCAACTCACAGGAGCTTTTATGATTAGTGTTTAAGGATTGTAGGTTTTGTGGGTTTGATCCTGTGGATAAGCTACAAACAAACTGCCCTGCTCTGGGATTAATGACGTTTTTGAGTCTTAAACTAATTTTACAGAAAGCATGAATGCGTGCAGCGTGCCTCCTAAAATCCCCCATGCAGTCATCGTTCATCAGGACTATCAGGAAGTGTTTGCAGCAGGTTCAGAAGTGCAGTATGAGTGTGAAGACGGATACACTGCAGAGGGAGCACACAACAAAAAATCTGTGTGTACACAAGGAAGCTGGGCACAAGGCCCGACCTGCAGTAAGTGGACATGAATTAGAATTCTTGACACACTATAACATAACATTATAATAATATAGTATCCATGTAGTATAGATGTTACTTGATTATTGACAAGTTTGTAACAATAACTCCTCCCAACCTGCAGGCAGAGGAAGCATTAAACCATGTATTTATTCTCTTCAGAAAATATAGATACAGTACAGCAATGATTTGAAAAGAAACATTCACATCCCAGAAAGGTTGATTCTGTTCAGCTGGACGTTTTCAGTGGGAGAAACGTTTCGTCACTCATCCAAGTGACTTTTCAGTCTCATCTGTCTGCAGGTTTCCAACATCATAAACAGAACATTTGCATAATAACTGAAACTAGCAACACTGAATAAACAATGGGCAATGGGGTCATTTTCTTTATCATTAATATGCAAATTGTCATGATCATTGATCAACAACTACTGATCAAAAATCATTGATCAATGGCTATGAGTAGCATTCACAGAGAGTTGGGGAATGGCTGCAATCACAGCACTGGAAGATGCTGAAAGATGTACCCTGAGGCTCCCTCCTCGAATCAGAGATGGTCTTTCCCTTTTCACGGAAATGGCCTCCTTCACTCCCCACTCAAACCAGCGTTCCTCCTGGAACGCCAGGAAGTGAACCCCCTCATGTCCACTAGCATGTAGGTGTTAATAGACTGCAGAGTCCTGGCCTGACACTTTCACTCTTTGATGTACCAAGAGTGCCGACAAAGGAACTGTGATAATGCAGGTGGAAAAGTGAAGATGCAAGTAGAAGGAGAAGTAGTAGTGGAGATACCTTGGGTCAACCAAGATAACAGACGGTGCAAAAGAGAAGTGAAGAAGATTGCATGCAGGGTGGAGTGGGTGGAGATGACTGTCTCGTAGTGAACTCTGACACAATGATAGCAACAAGAGAGAAAAGAAAGGTTTACCACACAGTAGTGATACCAGCTCTGATGTATGATTTAAAGATGGTGGCACTGATAAAAAGACAGGAGCTGGAGGCATCAGAGTTGATTTTCACCAGGACCAGGAACAAGATTTGAAATGGGTGCATCATAGGGACAGATACTGAAGATGGAGCTGCCAAGCAGGAAGAAAAGAGAAAGACCTCAGCTCATGGATGTGTTGCAAGAAGAGATGCAGAGGGTTGTTGTGACAGAAGAGGATGCTGGGGACAGGATGATTCGCTGTGATGACATATCAGGGAGGTACAGCTGGCAGCAGGACTGATTTATAAGTCAAAGAAGTTTATAAAGTGAAGCTGACTGATGTGTTGTCTGTATATGTACGTTATCTGCTCTGTCTCCTGCAGCATCTTCTAGCACCTCTGACTCAAATAACAGAGACAGTAGACCCATGCTGATGAATGGTAAGTTGCTCACAACCTTTTCCACTTAATCAGCATATACATCAAATTCAGTTCATATATATTTAATTTAGTTTTTTGAATGACAACAAGCAGCTGGATTGGAATTAGAAGCCAGCGTTAATGAATGAATGAATTGTTGATCACTGCAAAAATGATTAATTTGATTGGTTGGGTAAGTTGTACAGGAATTCAAAGATTTGGAAAAATTAAACAGCTGAGTACACAATGATCATTTATTTACACTCACTCACTTCTATTCCAGTTCAGTCGTGTGGAGCCCGCCCATACATTGAAAATGCTGTAATTGTGGAAGAAGGTCCAATGTATTTGAAATACCAGTGCAATCGTTATTACAAACTAGCTGGTCCAGAGGCTGTGAGTTGTTACAGTGATGCTCACTGGTCCAAACTACCCACCTGTGAAGGTATCAAAAAGTTATTTTCTCTCCAAAAGTTTATTAAAAATGTTCTTAAAATTCTTCTTATGTCTGTTTTTACTTGTTGTTGTTTTTGCAGAAGCGTTCTGTGTGGTGGATCCTGCTAGATATGCTGGTTATGGTCTTGTAAAAACGTCATCTGAATACATGCGGGAAGGAGAGACGAAGCCTTTTCCTTGTACAACAAAAGACTATTATATCAATGTTCGGTGCACTAATAGAAGAATATTTCTGAGTACATGTAAGTATATAAATGATCTCTTTATATTGTAACTTGTTTTTCTTTCAGTTTCTTTTTTCCTGTAACAGCTAACATACATGAAACTTCATTCTCCAGGATCTAATTAACACATCATTTCAAGAAGAATAGTGAAAGAAAACAAATAAATAAACATTTCCCACACAGGAACATATTGAAATAGAAACCTAACATTGCTGTTTGTGAAAGGCTGCAGCTGATGTTTGCCTATAGACTCGTCTCCAACTTCCAACAGCCAAACTCATGTCATATCAGAGACATTAACAGATAAATATTGAGATATAGGTATAAATACAAATATAAATATATATATAAATATAAAATATGTGTGCAAATATATGCCGTGGTGTACCAAAGTAACAGAGTGCAGTTAGATGTGTTTAATCCTGTTCTGCATGTGTGGATCTGACCCAAGTGGATGAATTACAGAGTCTGATAGCAGCAGGAAGGAACGACCTCCTGTAACGTTCCCCTCAGACAGTGAAGTTGAAGAAATCTGTTCCTGAAACTGTTCTTCAGATTGTCCAGTGTGTGATGGAGGGAGTGGGAGCCATTGTCTATGATTGCAAGCAGTTTTGGCAGCAAATGTTAATATGGAATAAAAGTAAAACATGAAGAATAAAAGCAGTCTGGCTCTTTAAGAACAGAGAGGATTTTCCTGTGTAGGTTTATCTTTGAATGCAGTAAATCCGTCCTCACTAATAAAGTTTACTGGATCTGAGCTTCTAACTGATGTTAAGGGTTCAGAATTGAGGAGGAATCCAAAAATAATAACCACAGATCCGGCCGGGTGGAATTAGACGACATTTTAATGCATACACATGCGGAGTCCAACACTGTGCAGATTCAGCGTTGAACTAACTTACAATAGTCAGAACAAAGACTTTAAAGGGTTGGGGGTGATACTGCTCCCCCCCCTTCTGTTGCCAAGCAGTCTCAATACAGCATACGTCAATCCAAAACCACAAACGTTCAGTTAACTTTGAACACAGTTTAAAAAAGAACATTGTCTTCGGCTCGAACCCAGGTGCTTCCTGTCACCATCCTGCCCAGGCTTCTTCTGGAACATCAGGCCCACGTTCTGCACAAACTGCCACTCATGCAGGCACAACTTTGCAGTTGCAAGCAAAACATAATTAAACTCTTACCTATATAAATGAATCTAATACCGTGTGTGTGTGGGTGTGTGTGTATGTCTGTCTGTGCGTGCACAGAGTATATTTCCTGTCCCTGCAGTCCACACAGAAACATTTAAGATTATAGGAGCATTGAAAAGCATTTAAAATTATAGATTCAACTCAACAGTTTAAAGTGGTTCTTACTGGACTTGTAATAAAAGCTTAATTGGGTGCCAATATGTTTAAACATCTAAATGCACTATCAATCTTAATAATTAATGGAATAGTAATAATGATCATAAAAAATAGCAGCAAATAATAGCAGCATAACACGTTACTCCCACCTGACACTGATATGCCCCCTTTGTTGCTTTTGTCTGATTATGTTTAGGTTGTCCCACAGCTGACATTTTTTATGTAAGTGTAATTCTTTGATTTACTTTTCAAATATATACATTTCAAAGAAGTATATTAAATTGTGGATAACATTTACACAGCAGTTTGAAAATTATTTTTTTATTTGTATTTTAATCAGGAAGTGTGCAGAGTATTCAGAGAACCCAACTGACAACACGACCTTTCTGAAACTCTTCAACCAGAACCTGCAGAGCAACAACAAAACATGTTTCTTTTCTTTGTACAGTTTTAGTGCTGATTGTTCTTTAAACACCAAACTGTCCATAAATGTTTTGAACTTTGAATGCACTCAATACATGATGTGTACACTGAATCCATAAAGTGTCGATGGCCGGCTGAGGTCTGAATTCAATGTTTCATCATCAGAGACATCTTTGTCTGCTAAAAGAGTGGAGCTGTTTTTTCTTTGTACATACTTAGAACATCTACAAATGACTGTTTAAATATTGAAACTAGTATTTTTTTTAACAGTTTTCTAGTAGAGGTTTGGGTTGTGAGCTCTACACAATGAACACTTTCATAGATGCTGCAATGTCAGATTCTTCATGTGTGTACATGCACAGACCACATGTGCATACTGTTGTGCACATAAACTCACAGATGTATATGACAACTCAGGTTTATGGCAATAAATTTTTTATTCTAATTTTAAAAATGTAATACATATACATGTATTACAGTTTTTCATAGACACCTTTCAGAACACAGCCTATGCCTGATTCTCATACCTGCATTAGTTTAGTCATAATGTTGAAATTGTGAGGAAAAAAGCAGATGAGCAAATCTGTAGCTGCCAGCTGTCCTCTAGGCTTCACCTCCGCAAAACCTGTGTCTCTGAACTGGATCTCAGCAGTGTTTGTGGTCTCATAAGCTCTCCTGTGAATTTTAGTTTGTATACTTAGAATATATTATGCTAAATATATACAGGTTTTTCCACAATAGATATGATAGTAAAAGTTAGTAAACCTCTATTAAAGTCTCCCTCTACAGCCTGTTGTTTCTTAGATTCAGCATTGAAACTGAATTTAAAACAAAACATAGATGACATTCTGTCACCTCGGCAACCACCATGATCTCACTGCCTACAGTCATTCAGTAACTCTCATTGGATAGCGTTCATAAACATCTTTCCCTAAATATCAAAGTTTTCTACTTGCCCTAGTTTAAATTATAAAAGAAGCTATTATGCATGAGAATCTCTAGAATGTTGAATACTTTTCCACTGAACAGTCATCTTCTACTTTGGTTAGGGTTTTTAACAAACATTTATTAAACTTATATTTTGCTTTTGTTTTATTTTTTACTGCAATTTCTGTAGAGTAGCTTTTATAGTGTTAAATCAGTATATGCTACAAAATAAAAGCCTTTCCTTTACAGTAGGTTTGTAGGCATCTTATTTTGAATTGCTCCAATCATGGTACTTCAAAGGAGCAGCACTTCAAAGGAACAGCCTGTGATGTCAGAGAACATTCTACTGGCAAAACCCTTAAATAGGGGAGACATTCAACCAACTGTAGTGGATCTCGGATGGCAGAAACACACAACAACCTGGTTGTTAAAACAAAGATAAGGCAGACGCACAGAAGCGCAGACGCAAACGCTCAACCATCGACAATGGCAGAAGCACAAACGAAAATGGTCATCACTCCAAAAATAACAATCTTGCAAAGACCAAAAAATGAGCTTGAAAAACCCCGAAGACCAAATACTGAAAAATCTCCCGTGGCACAAGCTCAAACAGAAACGGTCATTGCACCGAAAATAACAATCCTGCAAAGACCAAAAAATGAGCTTGAAAAACCCGGAAGACCAAATACTGAAAAATCTCCCGTGGCACAAGCTCAAACAGAAACGGTCATTGCACCGAAAATAACAATCCTTCAAAGACCAAAAAATGGGCTTGAAAAACCCGGAAGACCAAATACTGAAAAATCTCCCGTGGCACAAGCTCAAACAGAAACGGTCATTGCACCAAAAATAACAATCCTGCAAAGACCAAAAAATGAGCTTGAAAAACCCGGAAGACCAAATACTGAAAAATCTCCCGTGGCACAAGCTCAAACAGAAACGGTCATCACTCCAAAAATAACAATCCTGCAAAGACCAAAAAATGAGCTTGAAAAACCCGGAGGACCAAATACTGAAAAATCTCCCGTGGCACAAGCTCAAACAGAAACGGTCATGAAAACAAAGAAAACAAAAAAGCAAAAACAGCAAAGAGTGGCTGAAGAGCCAAGAAGACCGATTACTCGGGCATATGCTCGGGCTCTTCTAGAAGCTCAAAACAACGCAGCTGATGGAACAAACCCGAGAATTGCAGAAATGCAAGAAAACACTCGGGCAACTTCTGAAAGGGAAAATCCTGAATCCCTCACTATCTCAGAAGTAAAGGAGGACATGACTATGGAGACACAGGGAAATGTGCATAACCCCAGTGGACAAAACCCTGGGCCTAATGGAGGGACTTGGCAACATCAGTCCAATCCCAGATTTAGACCCCATCAGGGCGCAGTCCAGTTTAATCCATGGCACGAGATTGCTGCTCTCAGACAGCAACTGCAAGCCTCCCAAAACCATCAGAACGACCTTTATTGGCACATGGTTGCTGCTAACAAGAGGGCCTCTTATCACCAGTTTCAGCTGACCAAACTTTATGCACAAATGTACAACAACAAAAGAAATCATGAGGAAACAGTTAAAGACCTCATAGAGCAGCTGGAGGAGGCTTCTAGAAATAAGCCCGATAACAAGAGTGAAAGAGAGGCTCTCACAAATGACAATCAAGCAATTGTCAGACTGGATGAGGTGATGCTATCCCTGCAGGAACAAATCAGCCACCCTACCACAGAGCAGTGTGTGGAGTCTGCCACTCCAACCGCAGAGGCTTCACACACCGACTCTGTAGGCCTGAAGTCCTCTAAGGAGGCTGAATTTGAGGTCCAATGTAGGAATCAACGAGAGCAGATAGAGATGCTCCAGAAACAGCTCATGGCAGCTCAAAATCAACTGAAAGAGCAGGCCATTAAACATAGCCAGGAGAAGGAGTCACTCAAGACAGAAATCAGTGACCTGAAATCCCAGCTGCTCTCCAACAAGGCCCTTCATGATTTGAAGGTAGAGTCTCTTGACCAAGAGCTGAAAGAAGCCAGAGCAAAGGAGCAAAAAGAACAAAATTCTGCCGATGCAAATGAAATGCAAAGATCCGAGCCTCTGAAAGAAAATGGCACTGGAGGACAGGAGAAGACAGAGAAAGAGGACTCGCTGCCATCACCTGCAATGTCTCTGCAGGAGACTCTGAAAGAAGAAGACTCGACTGCATTGTGCGTCCAGGAATCTTTGCAAAGGCTACGAGACAAACAGAAAATGTTTACTGCCAAGGTGGCTGAACTCGAAACCGAAGTTAAGACCCTGCCAGAGATACCGCAAATTAAGAAGAAGAAGAAGAAGCGGAACTGGCTGCTTCGGCTTTTCACCTAATTTGGTCTCAACATTGTGTCCTAAAATTCATATTTATATTTGGGGCTTTTTTAACACCAACCACTTATAAGCCCGCTGACATCAATTTTAGGACAAATATGCAAATGAATGGAGCTGAAGGAAAAACTACGTCTTCCTCCACCTCTGTTCCATCTTAATTTTCACCTCTCCTCTGTTCTCTCCCATCTCCGTCCCTTTAACTCCTGACACCTTCCCCATCTCCCTCCCCTATCTCCCTCTCTCTCTCTTTTTTCACCCTCACCCCCAACCAGTCCCGACAGTTGACTGCTCCCTCTAGAGCCTGGTTCTGTCATAGGTTTCTTCCTTTTAAAGGGAGTTTTTCCTATCCACTGTCGCCCAGTGCTTGCTCAGAGGGGATTGTTGGGGTTTTCTCTTCTCTATTTCCTCCATTCTATCCCTTTTTTACCTCTTTTTTCCTCTTCTACCTTTCTTTTACCTTTTTCTTTACACCCCCCACCATTTCCTCCATCATCTCCCTAACCTGTGTTCACTTTTGAACAGACAGGTTAGAGAGATGGGGTGGAACAATAAACACAATTGGCTACATTTTACATGCGACTGATCGATGTCTTCATTCAAGAATAAATTGTCTTAAGTATAAATACAAGAAATGGGTGATTGCTGCATGTGTGTTTGTATGTGTGCATAATATGCATACTTTACTTGTTAGATCCAAATCCCAGAAGCAATTAAATAAAACAAGAAGACAAACAAAAACAAAACATAAATGTAAAGAAAAATCAGAGAGCCGTGCTGTATAGACAGCTTAGCTTAAGGGGTTACTGTAGATCAGATGCCACCTACGTTTCATGACAGTCTTCTTTATGGCTTGAATCTCCCCTGTGATCATTGATCAGTAAATCTCACTGCACATAGATTCAACTGTTATAATTTCATCAGTAAAGCTCCTCAGGTGATTTAATTGTGGTTGTAGTAAATGCTGAACTTTGTTGCGATTTCTGTTTTTAGAATCAATAGCCCACATTTTGATTTAGTTTTGCATCTTTTGCATATATTAACCACTGGATGTAAAATAACATATACAAAAGAAAAAAACTCTGAATCACATTTAGTGTTACATTTTAGATCACCGCAATAGGATATCCACAATTTAGGATCCAGGCATTTGTTTTAGTTCAGTGTCGCAGTCATTCAATGATTGAGTAGTTTACAGAACCAGCAGTTAGCAGCAATAACTTCAGCTGCTTCAATTCATTGACATTTGAAAGCAATCCTTGAGACACAGCATTTCAGTCAGGTTGAGGTCTGGACTTCCATGCTGTATATTTGCTGCTGTGCTTGGGGTCATTATCCTGTTGCATGGTCTAACTTAGGAGAAGCTTTAGCTGTCAGACAGACGGCCTCACATTTGACTCTAGAAAACTTTGGCATACAGAGGAGTTCGTCGACTGCAAGGTGCCTCTCTCTTGTGGCTGCAGAACAAGCGCAAATCACCACAATTAAACCAGCTTGCTTGACAGTTGGCTTGAGGTGTTTGTGCTGTGTTTGACTTTTGCTGAAGGTACTGCTGTGCATTATGGCCAAACCTCCACTTTGGTCTCATCTGTTAAAAAGACGTTTCTCCAGAAGTCTCCTTCGAGGGCCCAATCACTTGTGTGTGTGTCCATCACCAGCTGCTCAAGCAGTTGGTTTAGTTCAGCTCTGGTTTCTAGCAGTCGTCACAACATGTCAAAAGCACTGTTCCAATGAGTGGTACAATCCCGGAACAGAGTTTTGCAACACCTTTTGATCATCTCTTCATTTGCCACTGATGATTTTCTTACAGCATGTATCAGTTTTCTTGCTTTAGTTATGACTGAATCAGCAGTTGGGTGTTTCATGGCATCGTTCATTGTGAGTTGGAGTGTGCGGTAGGCACGGCTTTCTGTGGAACCTGCTGTTCTCCCCATCTTCTTGCAGCTCAAGGTATTAAAAAAAGAAAAACAGACAATTAACGTTTAAAGATTATAACATCATAAACGTAGAAGCAATAGTCTAAAAATGTTGTTCTACTTCCACTTGAGATATTTATTTCATTAAATAAAAACTACTTCTTAAACTATGGTCATTCGCTCCAGTTTATTCCAGATTATGCTGCAGGTATCTTAAGTAAGCAGACCTGTAAGCGGCAGAGGAGAGCAGGTTGCTGACATTACCAGCTGATAAAGATCTGTGGCTATTCATAGTCCCTCAAAGTAATTAAGTGATAAATAAAAAAAGGAAAAATTAGAAAATAGAAAATTTTCTTTGAATAACAGAAACGTTCTTGTTTTATAATTACTGCACAATCTGGGCAACGAGCGAATTTAATCAGCCAATTTTCTTTGGTCATTTTACACATTTATTTATTCCAATTTGTGCTCAAAGAGTATCACTGAAATATTTATTTCATTTATTACAGCAGCACTTTTTTATTGTGTGGAAAACTTAGTTGTACTGTTCCAATAGTCTGTCTTTGTCTTTCTTACGATGTCTCAGTGCTTTGATTTTTAACTAAACTTCTTTTCACTGATGGACAGTTTCACTGGTCAAGCCCACTTTAGGCTATAGTGCCACACAATGTAAAATGAGTCTGACATCCCTGGATTAGACTCAAACACACTTCACATGTGTAAGATTAATGTTGGATTCTTTTAATATGTAATACTGAATTTAATAAACACCTGCAGCCTTGCACAGCATGCCGAGAACAAACAAATAGTAAATAATAAAAGCGACGCACAAGTTTTAAGACACTGTACAGTAACAAAGCCTATATTCATCAGCATAGCGATGTGTCAGGATCTAACAGTTTATATAAACTGCTGTCCTGTGATTCCCCTGAGATGTCAGATTTATCCAGAGAAAGCTTGTTTTGTTTCTGGCTTTAGGATTCAGTCTTGACATCTCACATGAAAAGTCAACTGGAAGGTACCCCGACCCTATCAACCTACATCACTGAAGTAATGGGAAGGTGTAGTGACAAAATGTGCTCCGATCTGGCCACAGGAACGAAGCACACAGAGCCAGCAGAAGAGAAAGAAGTGCCAGTTGTGTCCAAGAAACAAAGATCGCAAAGCCACTGATTGCTGCTGGAAATGCAGTACCCCTGTGTGCAATGGTCACAGCCAGAAGCAAGTAGTTTGTGACAGCTGCACACAGTGAGAGGAGGTAAGATGTTTGTGTGTATATATACGTGGACTGGGTTATGGTCTCCGGACCTGTTGAATGTTCTCTGTTTGTCCTCCAGACATAGGGACACACAAACATGTTTTGACACCTGATTGACCTGATTGATGGTTAAGTGCCAAAATGTGAATGAAAAGTAAAAAATGTACATGTCAAAAATGAAATTACTCTTTTGTTTGAACAAAGTATATCATCTTAACCAAACTGAGAGAAATGTCTGTTGTCACGGTTCTGGGTCCGTTGGACCCAGTATTTTGAGTTGTTATGTTTTGGTGTGTTTTGGCATTCTGGATTCTTTTCTTATGATGATGATTATGAATCTATGTTTCGGTTATTCTCGTTTAGGGTTTAGTTCCTAGGTTTTGTGCTCTCATGTTTATTGCAGGTTTAGTTCAAGTTCCATGTGTCATTTTCTGTCTGTCTCTCAGTGTCGTGTCTGCGTCCCTGTGTAGTGTTTTCTTGTTTCCTGTTTTATTGTGAAGGTCTGCGTCTCATGTGAATGTGTTCAGTTTTACCTCTTATCTCGTCTCGTTAATTACTCCCAGCAGTGTCCACCACCTGTGTGTAATCTCCCTGTGTTTCTCTGGCTGGGCGTTTATCAATATGCGTACTTGTGCGTACTTGCGTTCTCGTGTACTCGTGATACGTCATCAGTCGGAGACCAAGTACTGTTCCAATTTGAAGTACGCATCACGCCGAGAACGCGAAAAAGTCCCGGATGTGTTCTCGATCCGCCCATTTTATCGAGCATGCATCGGTGTAGACTTGGGACAGCTATATATCCCAGAATGCATTTCGTCCAAAACTCAACAGCGGACTCCCGGCACATCGTCCCCCCCCCCGCTTGCGGTCCTCTCACTACTCAGGTTAAAGAAACCCCTCACGTACGCTGGTGTTCCGACCTTACAAATCACGAGTCCGTGCTCGCGTACTTGAGAATTGAGAAACGGCCCACGAGTCCGTGCTCGCGTTCTCGGCGGGTACGTACTCCCGTGCGTTCTCGGCGAGTACGTACTCACCGAGAACGCGAGTACGTACTCGCGTACTTGGGCATTGATAAACGGCCGCTGTGTCCCAATTCAGGGGGCGTTTATCAATATGCGTACTTGTGCGTACTTGCGTTCTCGTGTACTCGTGATACGTCATCAGTCGGAGACCAAGTACTTTTCCAATTCGAAGTACGCATCAAGCCGAGAACGCGAAAAAGTCCCGGATGTGTTCTCGATCCGCCCGTGTTATCGAGCATGCATCGGTGTGGACTTGGGACAGCTATATATCCCAGAATCCATTTCGTCCAAAACTCAACAGCGGACTCCCGGCACATCCCGGCGACCCCCCCGCTCGCGGACTTCTCACTACCCAGGTTAAAGAAACCCCAGCAGCTGTCTATAGTATTGAGTGTCCACTAGAATAGAAATAAAAGCGTTCTAACATCTCACCTGCTTGTTTTTATTAAGGTATGTACACGTATGTACATGTACACTATTTTTATTAATAGAGGTTTCACTACTGAGGTTAAAAATGATATATAAGTCACTTAGATCACTTCTAAATGTTAATGTTTGGTTTATTTCAGTGTTTTATTTGTTCCTGAGTAAATCGGTTTGGCTGTGATTACAGTTAAGCTTCATAACATGTTACTCACAGTTAAATTAGGAGGGGACGGCAGTAAAAACTCCGGACCTGTGACATCATCACGTACGCAGGTGTTCCAATTGTACATATTGCGAGTCCGTGCTCGCGTTCTCGGCGGGTACGTACTCCCGTGCGTTCTCGGTGAGTACGTACTCACCGAGAACGCGAGTACATACTCGCGTACTTGGGCATTGATAAACGGCCAGGGTATGCACGGTTGAAGTACGCATTTCAAGTGCGATTACGTCACCGCCACGCGACGACGGCGGTCCCAATTCAAAGTGCACTTCAAATGCATACTCCAAATGCGCCGTCGATTTCCCCAAATATCAAGCGTGGTCCGGCGCACGCTTCGTGGTCCCATATATCCCACAATCCATAGCGCGGCGGTGGGTGTGGATAATTTTGCCGCAAAATACGGCAGAAGGGAGCGGCCGAAGAGTGAACTGTCAAAAGTAAGTACTGAATATTATGTCACTTATTTATGTGCGAATGTTTAAGAACATTAAAACATTACTGTTGGCCACATGTCGGCAAAGTTATGTGACATTAGTGATGTTTGTACTTTCAGCGGTAACTTGGTTTTAAAGCCTCTACTTCTAAATATATATATAGTCGACCTTAATCTTACAGAGAATGTGATGATTTTATGGATAATTAAAGTCAGTCATATATCCACAAACACAACAAGCTGAAAGTCAGTGATGCTGCTCGGTTTGCAGTCCTGAATATGACGGCACAAGCAGGATTCACTGCACTGTTAATGTTAGCTATGTTATATTGCTGCCTCTGTTCGGTGGTGTCGAGCCAAACGGACTTTAACGTGTGTTTGAACGAGCTGACGGTTCACTCGTTAAGCTGAAAGAAAGATGCTTTAATCACAGGAGTCACACATGTGTCCACTGCACCATCTGGGAACTCTTCTTGTTTAGCACTCGTAATAACACAAACACTAAATCCTCCTTCTCTTGTGCTGTTTTGTAGCAGTGTATACACCTGAGACTGTCACCTGTCTGTCTGTCCTGCACTCTCTCTCTGTTTCTTTCTCTCTGATTGTGGAATAAAAGTATGAACATGTATTTATAAGTTACACTTGTGTTTGAATCCTGCAGCTTATCACACATTTGATTTCCATGTGTGACAACTGCAAGTGTCCAGAGTGAGGACAGACTGAGGGACCCACTGCTGCACATCATCTGTGAGGCTTTGCACCCCTGATGATCCACCAGGACAAACTCAGCAGTGTGTGAGGAAGAGGAGGAGGAAGAGCCAGCAGCAGCTGACAGATGGAGAGAATAGACAGACTGTTCCCTGTTTGTGAAGGACTGCTAGGAAAGTTTAAAATAACTAATTGTCTGTCCTGAATCAGTCTTATTAGGTAATGTTCAAATAATTATATCATTCCAGTGTTTTCAGTGTGGGAGAAAGTACTCAGGGCCTTCAAGTTACACACTATGAAAGGCAGCAACAAGTTTAATATTCAGAAACCTAAAGTATGTATCAGCAGCAGAACGGAGCTAAAAATAAATGTTTGTTTCAGTTCTATGAAGCTTTGAGTATTTTGGATTAGTAGCACTGCTGTGTTTGTTGCATCATATTGCTGTAATTGTTTATATGCTTTATATATTCTGAGGTAAGTTGATCTATAGTGTTACATCATATTCTATAAGGATGTTATGTGTTTGTAGACTTTCTGCCCAGTTTGACCCATTTAGCAGAAGTCAGCCTGTTTAAGGCTCTGATATCTGTTCTGTATGACTTAAAGCAGTTATGACATGGTCTGATTTTCTCACCCAATAAAGGAATATTTCATATATCAGTCTACTCTTCATTCTATCAGAAACAGTTATCACAGCTCGTACATTTTCTTTTTACACATATATATAAGCATTGAGCCAAATTTAGTAATGCCAACATATTGAAAGAACAATGTTTGTCTCATATATATAATACATCTGTATATACACTGTTAGAGATACTTGTCTTTGAGTGAAGATTTAAGGTGATAGGAAATGTAATTAACTGCTACTTGCATCTTTGACCCAGAGTTCAAGCTCATTTATATATATATATAATCTGACAATACATATAATATTGTCCATATTATATTAACATTACCACAGTGAGATGACTTTAGTCTCATGAAGAACATTAGCTAATTATCATTTACTAACTAATCTTGAAATGACTGTTCAGTACAGAAATGAAGCCCAACTATCATGTTTTACAGTCCTGTGGTCTCAACTGATCAAAGTGATGTCATGACAAAAATGAATGACCAACAAAACATTTTTTCTCCTTCATTTCTGTCACACAACGCTGTATGAAACATTTCTCGCGGTTAGTATCATGGTTGCTAGGCAACCTGAACAGCGCGACGAAGGCTAGACCGTCCCATTTCACAAGCCTCTCACTTCCGCACTTCCCCTACTCGTAGTAAGCACCGTACGTAGTACGCGTAGTGTGCGTACTTCAAGCGTGCATACCCTGAATTGACTATGTGCACGAGAAAATGCTAACTTCCTGGTTTGAGGCCGGATGTGGGGTTGCACATTTCCGGTAGCTTTACTTTGCGTAAATCGCTACTGCGAAGATATACTCCAAAATCATGTCCAAAACTTGAAAACGGAAAGATTGCGTTAAGTTCCAAAGAGCAGAAGGTGGGAACACTCACCACTGTTGTGTCACAAAAAGATCTAATGATAGATTTTGACGTTTAACCACTTAAGCCCCACACCGCGGTCAAGTGAGCCGTCATTTGTGAGCCGCGGTCAAGCCAGCCGCTTCTTCTCCGCCGCATAAATTTCCTTGCGCTTTTACACCAGTCTTTACGGTATCGCCTTTTCGCTTTATATCCCGATTGAAAGCCTACACCCGCGCGCACGTGCACGCGCGCACACAAATTGCAATGGAACAGCCCAATACAACCATCGTGACAGTCTGGTTGCATATTTAAAAATTCATTAAAAATCATCCTTAGTAGTTGATGTCCAACTTTCAACACATCCCTCCTCTGGGACACCTACTGTACCTCTGTGCCAAGTTTCAGCCAGATTTACTGTAATATTCCTCAGAAATTAAAGGAAACTTGTATTCAATGCAATACAGTCAATACAATTATGTCATTTTCAAAAATTCATTAAAAATCATCCTTAGTAGTTGATGTCCAAATTTCAACACATTCCTCCTCTGGGACACCTACTGTACCTCTGTGCCAAGTTTCATCAAGATTTACTGTAGAATTCTTCAGATCTTAAAGGAGATTTATATTCAGTTCTCTACAGTCAATACACTACAAATATGTCATTTTCAAAAATTCATTAAAAATCATCCTTAGTAGTTGATGTCCAAATTTCAACACATTCCTCCTCTGGGACACCTACTGTACCTCTGTGCCAAGTTTCATCAAGATTTACTGTAGAATTCCTCAGATATTAAAGCAAACTTGTATTCAATGCAATAAAGTCAATACAATAGAATTATGTCAATTTCAAAAATTTATTAAAAATCATCCTTAGTAGTTGATGCCCAACTTTCAACATATTCCTCGTCTGGGATACCTACTGTACCTCTGTGCCAAGTTTCATCAAGATTTACTGTGGAATTCCTCAGATATTAAAGCAAACTTGTATTCAATGCAATAAAGTCAATACAATAGAATTATGTCAATTTCAAAAATTCATTAAAAATCATCCTTAGTAGTTGATGTCCAACTTTCAACAGATTCCTCCTCTAGGACACCTACTGTACCTCTGTGCCAAGTTTCAGCCAGATTTACTGTAGAATTCCTCAGATCTTAAACCAAACTTGTATTCACTGCAATAAAGACAATACACTACAATTATGTCAATTTCAAAAATTCATTAAAAATCATCCTTAGTAGTTGATGTCCAAATTTCAAAACATCCCTCCTCTGGGCCACCTACTGTACCTCTGTGCCAAGTTTCATCAAGATTTACTGTAGAATTCCTCAGATATTAAAGCAAACTTGTATTCAATGCAATACAGTCAATACAATAGAATTATGTCAATTTCAAAAATTCATTAAAAATCATCCTTAGTAGTTGATGTCCAAATTTCAACACATCCCTCCTCTGGGACACCTACTGTACCTGTGTGCCAAGTTTCATCCAGATTCACTGTAACATTCCTCAGAAATTACAGAAGATTTATATTCAATGCAATACAGTCAATACAATAGAATTATGTCATTTTCAAAAATTCATTAAAAATCATCCTTAGTAGTTGATGTCCAAATGTCAACACATCCCTCCTCTGGAACACCTACTGTACCTCTGTGCCAAGTTTCATCAAGATTTCCTGTAGAATTCCTCAGAAATTACAGGAAACTTGTATCCAATGCAATACAGTTAATAAACTATAATTATGTCTATTTCAAAAATTCATTAAAAATCATCCTCAGTAGTTGATGTCCAAATTTCAACACGTTCCTCCTCTGGGACACCTACTGTACCTCTGTGCCAAGTTTCAGCCAGATTTACTGTAGAATTCCTCAGATATTAAACCAAACTTGTATTCAATGCAATAAAGACAATACACTACAATTATGTCATTTTCAAAAATTCATTAAAAATCATCCTTAGTAGTTGATGTCCAACTTTCAACAGATTCCTCCTCTAGGACACCTACTGTACCTGTGTGCCAAGTTTCAGCCAGATTTACTGTAGAATTCCTCAGAAATTACAGGAGATTTATATTCAATGCAATACAGTCAATACAATAGAATTATGTCATTTTCAAAAATTCATTAAAAATCATCCTCAATAGTTGATGTCCAACTTTCAACACATTCCTCCTCTGGGACACCTACTGTACCTCTGTGCCAAGTTTCATCAAGATTTACTGTAGAATTCCTCAGAAATTACAGGAAAATTGTATCCAATGCAATACAGTTAATAAACTATAATTATTTCTATTTCAAAAATTCATTAAAAATCATCCTTAGTAGTTGATGTCCAAATGTCAACACATTCCTCCTCTGGGACACCTACTGTACCTCTGTGCCAAGTTTCAGCCAGATTTACTGTAATATTCCTCAGATATTAAACCAAACTTGTATTCACTGCAATAAAGACAATACACTACAATTATGTCAATTTCAAAAATTCATTAAAAATCATCCTTAGTAGTTGATGTCCAAATTTCAAAACATCCCTCCTCTGGAACACCTACTGTACCTCTGTGCCAAGTTTCAGCCAGATTTACTGTAGAATTCCTCAGAAATTACAGGAGATTTATATTCAATGCAATACAGTCAATACACTACAATTATGTCAATTTCAAAAATTCATTAAAAATCATCCTCAGTAGTTGATGTCCAACTTTCAACACATTCCTCCTCTGGGACACCTACTGTACCTCTGTGCCAAGTTTCATCAAGATTTACTGTAGAATTCCTCAGATATTAAAGCAAACTTGTATTCAATGCAATACAGTCAATACAATAGAATTATGTCAATTTCAAAAATTCATTAAAAATCATCCTTAGTAGTTGATGTCCAAATTTCAAAACATCCCTCCTCTGGGACACCTACTGTACCTCTGTGCCAAGTTTCAGCCAGAGTTACTGTAGAATTCCTCAGATATTAAACCAAACTTGTATTCACTGCAATAAAGACAATACACTACAATTATGTAATTTTCAAAAATTCATTAAAAATCAGCCTGAATAGTTGATGTCCAACTTTCAACACATTCCTCCTCTGGGACACCTACTGTACCTCTGTGGCAAGTTTCATCAAGATTTACTGTAATATTCCTCAGACATTACAGGAAACCTGTATTCAATGCAATACAGTCAATACAATAGAATTATGTCAATTTCAAAAATTCATTAAAAATCATCCTCAATAGTTGATGTCCAACTTTCAACACCGTCTTCCTCTGGGTGACCTACTGTACCTCTGGGCCAAGTAACATCTCAATCCGCTGTAATCTTTATCAAAAATTGAAAGAACAATTATTTGTCAAGGCTGGCTGTGTGCCTTTCAAAGTGACACTAAATAACAGAACTCAGGCACATCAGAGAATAATCCAAAAGGCCGTTTTATTAAACAAAAACAACATACAAAATATTCCTAACCCATACTACATAACCTAAAAAGAAACATAGTGGAAACAAAGGGACACTTAGAAGCACAAGAAAACAATACTATACTGAAAGGGCAAGAGACACAGCCCAAACATAATCCACAACTAAAACGCCAAAAGAACAAGTCATCCCACATAGCAGACGGGTCTTGCCTGGATCTGGTGTCAAGCCGGCACTGCTGGCTGATTTCTGGCATGGTAAGTGGTATGTCATCCAGATATGGGCCAGGCCTGGCGTAGATGGCACTGTTTATGTGATGGCATGCTATATCTGGCCTGATTGTGGTTCGCTGTATGTGGCCCAGGCTCATAGAAAACAGGTCTGGCCCGGATCCGGCATCAAGCTGGCACTTCTGACTGACTGGTGTCATGGCAGGGTGTATCTCAACCAGATGTGGGCCAGGTCTGGCAATGATGGCACTATTTATGTTCCTATTTTGCTGTTTTAGTTAGAAGATCCAAATGCCATGTTGCAATACTATGCTGCTATGGTAGCCAACGTTTCAAATGCAGGTTTGTCAAGTTTGTGAGTGTACACTTTATCCAAAACATAGTGAGGGTTTACTCATGTTTACCACCTGGTAGCTGTAGCTCAGGAGGTAGGGCAGGTCACCTACTGATCAGAAGGTTAGTGGTTCGATCACTGGCTCCTCCAGTCTGCGTGTCAAGAGTGTGAATGTAGTTAGGAAACACTCAGTTTAGAGAAAGTGTGTGTGTGATTGGGTGAATGTGACATGTTGTATAGAGCACTTTGAGTAATATGGGAGAGTAAAAAAGCGCTATATAAGAATCAGTCCATTCACTGTCTGAACAGAGTTTCGTCATGTTACTTTTGCACTATTATGTTCTAGCACATGTTGTTATTACATGGCTTGATTAAGGTACACATTAGGCTGACATCTGGGGCCAGAGCTGAAAGTGTTCTGGGCCAGCAGGGTGTCTGCAACTGGCCTTGTGCTGGCCGATGTGTGGGCCACTTTTGGTAAACCAGATCTGGGCCACCAAAGGGCCGTCATTCTTTGTGGTACACAGGCCATGTGTAAGCACATTGTGTGGGACAGATCCGGGCCATACCAATTTTGCTATGTGGGAGGAATTATGTAAAAATAGAAACAAAAAATTTTTTTCATAAAAATGAAAATGAACATAAAGTAAAATGTACTGAAATGAACATCAGTATTGCCATCATTATTTGCTTGGAAAGTCTAAAGTTCCATGGCTTTGAACAGCCAGAGAACGCAATGCCCAGCTTAGAGTGACTAAAAGTAACTTCTTTTAACATTCTGTCATTCTGCTTCTATATCAAAAATCCACTAAAAATAGTCATTTGAAAAAAAAAAATTACCATTTTTCATCAGTTTGGGTTCCTCTGTTTATAGCAATTTTTAGAATAGAATCGAATACCTTTGTCACTATACAGTTGTACAGTGAGATACAGAGCTTCTCCTACTCATTGCAAACATGCTGGGGGGCTGGCTCTATCTGCCTTAGTGCAGCTGCCGTACCATACTGTGATGCAATAACTTAGCAGGCTCTCAATGGGCGAGTGGTGGAAGGTCAGCAGAGGATGTCTGGGATGATTGCATTAAAGGCTGAGCTGTAGTCCACGAAGAGCATTCTGACGTAGCTCTGCCGCTGTTCTAGGTGACTCAGCACCGAGTGGAGGGTGATGGCGTCTTCTGTGGATCTGTTTGCGCGCTATGCAAACTGGTGGGGGTCGAATTCTGGGGGGAGGTAATCCTTGGTGTGCTGAAGGACTAGTCTGTCAAAGCATTTCATGATTACCGGTGTGAGGGCCACAGGGGAATAATAGTTCAGGCTGGTGATGGGAGACTTCTTTGGCACTGGGATGATTGTGACTGATTTTAGACAGGATGGGATGGCTGCCTGATCCAGTGAGAGGTTGAAGATTATGGTGAAGATGAGGGTGAGCTGGTGGGCACATGCTCTTAGCACTTTACCACGTATTCCGTCTGGACCGGCCGCCTTCCTGGGGTTCACTGCTAGGAACACACATCTGACATCGTGCTCCGTTACAGTGAGTGGAGCAGTGCAGGAACCAGGTGAGGATGAGGATGGGAGCAGGGTTGAGGCAGATGAATGCTGCTGTTGTGGTGTTTCAAAGCGGGCGAAGAAGCTGTTTATTTCCTCTGCCAGCTGCACACTCAGGTTTTCTGTTTTCACAGTTCTGCCTCTGTGGTTTATGATGTCTTGCATTCCCTGCCACACCTCTCGTGTGTTGTTGCTGGACAGGTGGGACCCCTTTTCAGGTCAGCTCGAGCAGACCTGTACAGAGCTCTGTCAACAGACCTAAAGTTGGCATCGTGGGCTTTGAGGAGTGTGCAGACCTCGCTGGTCATCCAGGGTTTTTGGTTTGGGAAAACCCGAATGCTTTTGTCCACAGTCATATTTGCAATACAGAACTTGATATAGTCCAGTACTGATCCTGTGAAAGTTTCTAATGCAATATATTATACTTTACCAATGTAACACTGCATGCCAAATCAATTTTGACAATATCTGTGAATTTTGTATTGAAAAATGCAGGTATCTCTCAGAATGTATTTTTATGTTATCAAAAATGTATTAAAAGTACAAGCATGAAAAAATACAAGAATGCAATAAAAAATATAACCAAACAAGCTTAATTTACAGTTTGAAATACAGAACATAATGAAAATATATAAATAACTACCTATTAATCCCCATATCCAAGTATCAAGAAGTGTAAAAACAAATTACATTCTTTCCTCAGTTTCTATTAATAATAGTTAAATTTACATGAAATTATTCAAAATTATATACATTATTCATAAGGTGACAAAGAATTCTGAAACAACACGGAGAATGTCTTGATGCATGCTCAATCATCCAGGTAATTAAATCCCTAAAGTTTGATTCTGTACATCTGGACATAGTGTTTTCAATGGGAGAAAAGTTTCGTCACTCATCCAAGTGACTTCTGCGGTCTCAGCTGACTGCAGGTTTCCCCTATCTTATAATAATGGATTGCATTTATATAGCGCTTTTCGAGACCCTCAAAGCGCTTTACAATTCCACTATTCATTCACACACGGGTGGAGACAAGCTACAGTTGTAGCCACAGCTGCCCTGGGGCAGACTGACAGAAGCAAGGCTGCCATATCGTGCCATCGGCCCCTCTGGCCATCACCAGTAGGTGAAGTGTCTTGCCCAAGGACACAACGACCGAGACTGTGGGAGCCGGGGCTCGAACTGGCAACCTTCCAATTACAAGACGAACTGCCAACTCTTGAGCCATGATCGCCCTATAATCAGTACGTTGCATTTTCAGTCATTATACAATGTACTGTTTAAAAGAAAAAACTTTTTTTTGCCTTGACAACATACATTCATCTTCATTTCAAATAAGTAGTTATTTTCACACAGAGAGCAATACCATTCTCCAGCCTCTGCTGTCCAAAACTACTCTGTATTCTTCTGGAGGCACTGTGTGTGAAACCACTTTAAATAGCTCTCATGCAGGAACAAAGCAATTGTATAAAATGAAGTGAGGGAATGGAGCTATAAATAGATTAATATAGAGATATGAAAATAAACTTATATATAGACATAGGAACACAAGTTTTAACATTAATGTTTCTGGGATATAATAAACAATATAAGCATACAGGTGTCTAAGCAAACATTGTGGTATACAAACTGAGAGAGTGCAGTGAGGCATGTTTATTCCTGTTCAATATGTGTCTGACACAAGTGGATGAATTAAAAAGTCTGACAGCAGCAGCAACAACAGGCAATGCCTTCCTGATGACTTTCTATCTGTTTAAATCTTTTTCTTTTATGCCTGTATCCCAGCTTGAAGAGTCCTGGACCCTTTTTCTAGTCAGTGGGTGTGCGGGCAGATAACTCTGGCTTGTCACCCAGTTGGATTTCCTGGTATTTGTAAGATGGCACTATCTAAAAATCAGGACACATTAACTATGATATTAAAAAATGACAGGATGACATAGTCCTTGGTCAGTTTACCAAGCATTTCTCAGTTTTGTTCTTTATAGTTCTGTTCATCATATCATTGTTTGTGAGTCCTGGATTATTTGATGATATGTATACATTATGTATTCTTTTGTTTTCAGTTCCATATTGCTTTTAGTGTAGTTCTTCTTCAGCGTTCCACAAGTGGATGGAACACTTGTGAAAACACTTTAGTGTTAAAGCCAGTCTTGTCTTCATGTCTGTTTATGGTTTTGTCTGTGTCAAGCTCGTGTGTCTTAGTCTGGGTTTTAGTTTGGTGGCCTCTTGTCTCTTTCTTGTGTTGAGTCTTACTTCCACTGTCTTCTTATTCCCAATGTATCTCTGCTGTGTTATGCAGCTGTCTCCAATTCCCCTAATTGCCATCCTATTTATACATTTTGCCAATCTCCCGGTCTGAAGTACATTATTCTATTCTATTCTATTCTATTCTATTCTATTTATACAGCGCCAAATCACAACAACAGTCGCCTCAAGGTGCTTTATATTGTACAGTAGATTCTACAATAATAGATGCTGCTGCGACCGGTTGGGGTGAGAGAAGGAAGACAGGATAAGACATGGTGTGGAAGAGAGCCAGAGATTAATAACAAGTATGATTCAGTGCAGAGAGGTCTATTAACACATAGTGAGGGAGAAAGGTGACTGAAAAGGAAAACTTCAGTGCATCATGGGAATCCACGGCAGCCTACGTCTATTGCAGCATAACTAAGGGAGGATTCAGGGTCACCTGGTCCAGCCCTAACTATATGCTTTAGCAAAAAGGAAAGTTTGAAGCCTAATCTTGAAAGTAGAGATAGTGTCTGTCTCCTGAATCCAAACTGGAAGCTGGTTCCACAGAAGAGGGGCCTGAAAACTGAAGGCTCTGCCTCCCATTCTACTTTTAATTACTCTAGGAACAACAAGTAAGCCTGCAGTGCAAGAACGAAGTGCTCTAATAGGGTGATATGGTACTACAAGGTCATTAAGATAAGATGGGGCCTGATTATTTAAGACCTTGTATTTTGAATTCAATTCTGGATTTAACAGGGAGCCAATGAACTGAAGCCATTATAGGAGAAATCTGCTCTCTCTTTCTAGTCCCTGTCAGTACCCTTGCTGCAGCATTTTGGATTAACTGAAGGCTTTTCAGTGATTTTTTTAGGACATCCTGATAATAAAGAATTACAGTAGTCCAGCCTGGAAGTAATAAATGCATGAACTAGTTTTTCAGCGTCACTCTGAGACAGGATATTTCTAATTTAAGAGATGTTGCACAAATGGAAGAAAGCGGTCTTACATATTTGTTTAATATGTGCATTGAAGTACATGTCCTGGTCAACAATGACTCCAAGGTTCCTCACAGTGTTACTGGAGGCCAAGGTAATGCCATCCAGAGTAAGAATCTGGTTAGATACCATATTTCTAAGATTTTCAGGGCCAAATACAATGACCTCAGTTTTATCTGCATTAAGGAGCAGAAAGTTAGCGGCCATCCAGGTCTTTATGTCTGTAAGACATTCCTGCAGTTTAACTAATTGGTGTGTGATACCTGGCTTCATGGACAGATAGAGCTGGGTGTCATCAGCATAGCAGTGAAAATGTATGCTATGTCTTCTAATGATACTGCCTAGGGGAAGCATGTATAATGTAAATAGAATTGGTCCTAGCACTGAACCCTGTAGAACTCCATAATTAACCTCAGCATGTGAAGAAGACTCTCCATTAACATGAACGAATTGGAGTCTATTAGATAGATATGATACAAACCACTGCAGCACAGTACCTGTAATACCTACAGCATGTTTTGTAGCCATCTTTTATGGTGTGGTCTGCTGGGGTGGCAGCATCTCTGCTGGGGACAGGAAGAGACTGAACAGGCTGATCCGCAGGGCCAGCTTTGTTCTAGGATGCCCTCTGGACCCAGTGGAGGTGGTGAGTGACAGGAGAATGGTGGCTAAGCTTTCATCCCTCCCACCCCATGCAGGAAACTCTAACAGCACTGAACAGCTCCTTCAGTGGCAGGCTGCGGCACCCACGGTGTGGTACAGAGAGATTTTGCAGGTCTTTCCTCCCTACTGCTGTCAGACTCCACAACAAAGACTTCAACTGATCAAACACACACAAATGAGTTATCTGCTTTAGGCTACGTGTTTGAGAATTATACCACGGGGTCAAGTACTTCTGATTTGAGGCCTTATTTTTCACAGGAGCTACAGTATCCAGTGTCATATGTGGTGAAGAGGCAAAATCAATTCACCTATATATTGTGTATTGTGCCTTAATTAAGTGTTCCCTGGTGTTTCCAAATTGCAGTGTGTGTTACTACCAGTAAGTAGAAGAGCTTCTGTTCCTGTAATATTGAATGTTGTTTTAAAAGGTGTCCAAAAACAGAAAATAAAGTATTTCAAAAGACAAGGAGTATGTCACAATGAATATATAATTTGAATTTATACATCCATCCATCCATCTTCATCCGCTTTATCCGAGGCCGGGTCGCGGGGGCAGCAGCCTAAGCAGAGAAGCCCAGACCTCCCTCTCCCCAGCCACCTCCTCCAGCTTATCCGGGGGAACACCAAGGCGTTCCCAGGCCAGCCGAGAGATATAATCTCTCCGGCGTGTCCTGGGTCTGCCCCAGGGCCTCCTCCTGGTGGGACATGCCCGGAGCACCTCACCCAGGAGGTGCCCAGGAGGCATCCTTGTCAGATGCCCAAACCACCTCAACTGGCTCCTTTCGACGTGGAGGAGCAGCGGCTCTACTCTGAGCCCCTCCCGGATTGCCGAACTTCTCACCCTATCTCTAAGGGAGAGGCCAGCCACCCTTCGGAGGAAGCTCATTTCTGCCGCTTGTATCCGCGATCTCGTTCTTTCGGTCACTACCCACAGCTCGTGGCCATAGGTGAGGGTAGGGACGTAGATCGACCGGTAAATTGAGAGCTTCGCTTTTACACTCAGCTCCCTCTTCACCACGACGGACCGGTGCAGCGTCCGCATCACTGCAGCCGCAGCACCAATCCGTCTGTCGATCTCCGGCTCCCTTCTCCCATCACTCGCGAACAAGACCCCGAGATACTTGAACTCCTCCACTTGGGGCAGGAACTCATCCCCGACCCGGAGTGGGCACTCCACCCTTTTCCGGCTGAGAACCATGGCCTCAGATTTGGAGGTGCTGATCCTCATTCCCGCTGCTTCACACTCGGCTGCGAACCGAGTGCGAATTTATAAATTGTATAAATTGTATAAATTTATACAATTTAATTAATTCCGGTGTTAGCAGTTAAATGTTATGTATTTAGCACCAAATCACAACAGCAGTCGCCTAAAGGCACTTTATGTTGCTGGGTAAAAACACAACAATAATACAAAGAAAACCTCAACAATTTAATTACCCCATATGAGCTAACATTTAGTGAGAGTGGGAAGGAAAAACTCCATTTGAAGAGATAGAAACATCTGGCAGAAACAGGCTCAAGGAGAGACAGCTATCTACTGTGACTGGCTGAGGTTGATGAAAAGGAGACAGGACAACATATACACTGTGCAAGACAGCAAGAGATACATACTAACTAATGATTAAATGCAGAGAGGTGTATAAACACAGATCGAGCAAAGAAGGAAAAAATTCATACATCACGGGAAGCCCGCAAGAGCCTAGGCTTATTGCAGCACAAATAAGGGAAGATTCAGAGTCACCTGATCCACTCTAACTGTATTATTTGTCAAAACTGAATGTTTTAATGCTAATCTCAAAAGCAGAGATGGGTGTTTGTCTTCTGAATTAATATAGAATATAATATAATAGAATAGAATAGAATTCAACTTTATTGTGATTGCACATGTCACAGGTACAAGGCAACGAAATGCAGTTTGCATCCATCCAGAAGTGCTTTAGCCATGATATAGATATATTACAATATATATTAGCAATAATATAGGTATGTAAGTATATTACAGAAATGGGTCTATTATGGTATGTTACAATGTACACGGTATGAAGGTATGTTATGAATATGCTATAACTATAAGTATGTACAGGCTGTAGTGAGTACAAGCTATGTACAGGCTGTACATAATAATAAATATGAAAAACTATACAGAATATGAAATAAAAAAACTATACAGAAATATGAGATATACAGCTATACAGAAATGTGAACTATGCAGGTTATAAACAGTTGTAGAATTAAAAATTATCGTATTGTACAGAATGATGTGAGCTGCATCCACAGAAGAGAGGCCTGAGAGATTAAGACTCTGATTCCCGTTCAACCTTAAAATTCTATAGGAACCACAAGTACACCTAATATTCCAAAATTAAAATCTGGATTTCAAAGCGAGTCAGTGAAGACAAGCAAATATGGCTGAAATATGCTGTCTCTTTATAGTCCCTGTCATGACTCTCTCAGCAACACTTTTGATCCATCAATATTAAACAATTATTGATGCAGCGGATTGAGATGAAACTTGGCACAGAGGTACAGTAGGTGTCCCAGAGTAAGAATCTGTTGAAAGTTGGACATCAACTATTCAGGCTGATTTTTAATGAATTTTTGAAAATTACATAATTGTAGTGTATTGACTTTATTGCATTGAATACAAGTTTGCTTTAATATCTGAGGAATTCTACAGTAAATCTGGATGAAACTTGCCACAGAGGTACAGTAGGTGTCCCAGAGGAGGAATGTGTTGAAAGTTGGACATCAACTACTAAGGATGATTTTTAATGAATTTTTGAAAATGACATAATTGTAGTGTATTGTCTTTATTGCAGTGAATACAAGTTTGGTTTAATATCTGAGGAATTCTACAGTAAATCTGGATGAAACTTGCCACAGAGGTACAGTAGGTGTCCCAGAGGAGGAATGTGTTGAAAGTTGGACATCAACTACTAAGGATGATTTTTAATGAATTTTTGAAAATGACATAATTGTAGTGTATTGTCTTTATTGCATTGAATACAAGTTTGGTTTAATATCTGAGGAATTCTACAGTAACTCTGGCTGAAACTTGGCACAGAGGTACAGTAGGTGTCCCAGAGGAGGAACGTGTTGAAATTTGGACATCAACTACTAAGGATGATTTTTAATGAATTTTTGAAATAGACATAATTATAGTTTATTAACTGTATTGCATTGGATACAAGTTTCCTGTAATTTCTGAGGAATTCTACAGTAAATCTTGATGAAACTTGGCACAGAGGTACAGTAGGTGTTCCAGAGGAGGGATGTGTTGACATTTGGACATCAACTACTAAGGATGATTTTTAATGAATTTTTGAAAATGACATAATTCTATTGTATTGACTGTATTGCATTGAATATAAATCTTCTGTAATTTCTGAGGAATATTACAGTGAATCTGGATGAAACTTGGCACACAGGTACAGTAGGTGTCCCAGAGGAGGGATGTGTTGAAATTTGGACATCAACTACTAAGGATGATTTTTAATGAATTTTTGAAATTGACATAATTCTATTGTATTGACTGTATTGAATTGAATACAAGTTTGCTTTAATATCTGAGGAATTCTACAGTAAATCTTGATGAAACTTGGCACAGAGGTACAGTAGGTGGCCCAGAGGAGGAATGTGTTGAAAGTTGGACATCAACTACTAAGGATGATTTTTAATGAATTTTTGAAAATTACATAATTGTAGTGTATTGTCTTTATTGCAGTGAATACAAGTTTGCTTTAATATCTGAGGAATTCTACAGTAAATCTGGATGAAACTTGCCACAGAGGTACAGTAGGTATCCCAGAGGAGGGATGTTTTGAAATTTGGACATCAACTACTAAGGATGATTTTTAATGAATTTTTGAAATTGACATAATTCTATTGTATTGACTGTATTGCATTGAATACAAGTTTGCTTTAATATCTGAGGAATTCTACAGTAAATCTTGATGAAACTTGGCACAGAGGTACAGTAGGTGGCCCAGAGGAGGAATGTGTTGAAAGTTGGACATCAACTACTGAGGATGATTTTTAATGAATTTTTGAAATTGACATAATTGTAGTGTATTGACTGTATTGCATTGAATATAAATCTCCTGTAATTTCTGAGGAATTCTACAGTGAATCTGGATGAAAATTGGCATAGAGGTACAGTAGGTGTCCCAGAGGAGGAACGTGTTGAAAGTTGGACATCAACTATTGAGGATGATTTTTAATGAATTTTTGAAATTGACATAATTGTAGTGTATTGACTGTATTGCATTGAATATAAATCTCCTGTAATTTCTGAGGAATTCTACAGTAAATCTTGATGAAACTTGGTACAGAGGTACAGTAGGTGTCCCAGAGGAGGGATGTTTTGAAATTTGGACATCAACTACTAAGGATGATTTTTAATGAATTTTTGAAAATGACATAATTGTAGTGTATTGTCTTTATTGCAGTGAATACAAGTTTGGTTTAATATCTGAGGAATTCTACAGTAAATCTGGCTGAAACTTGGCACAGAGGTACAGTAGGTGTCCCAGAGGAGGGATGTGTTGAAAGTGGGACCTCAACTACTAAGGATGATTTTTAATGAATTTTTGAATATGCAACCAGACTGTCACTTTGGTTGTATTGGGCTGTTCCATTGCAATTTGTGTGCGCGCGTGCACGTGCGCGCGGCTCTAGGCTTTCAATCGGGATATAAAGCGAAAAGGCGGTACCGTAAAGACTGGTGTAAAAGCGCAAGGAAATTTATGCGACGGATAAGAAGCGGCTGGCTTGACCGCGGCTCACAAATGACGGCTCACTTGACCGCGGTAGCCCCACGTCTCCGGTACCGGGGGCAAAAAGGAGGAGATCACGTTTAATCGGTTATAACGTGGGTTGAGAAATATAAGTCCAGACTTGTGTGGTATCCACAGAAACCTCATAATCTCAGCTAAAATGTCATATAAACCATTTCTACAACCACCAAACACACCGAAAATAAGCCGCGATTAAACGAGCAGTTACGTGAATGCGCAGAAGTCCGCTAAACAAACAAAACCGAACCAGAAATTCTTCAGACTTCATGTAAGTAACCGGTTAAAGATAGGCTGGTTAGCTCCCAGAGCTATCACTGACTCCACACACCAAGTTTCACCACAATCAGACCAAAATTCACTGAATTAGCCGCAAAAGAAGACCACAAAAACACACAGCGGCGCAAATGCGCTAAGACAGAAATTGGCTTACCATCCCGATTATTTTCGCCGGTAGCCGGTAACCACGTGATTGACGTTTAAAGAGTTTAGATCGATCGGTTGTTTGCATCACTCAACACAAGCAGAACTGCATCACTGCAGCATAAGACACATCGTCCACATTCAGAAGCACATCTCTGTATAGTGACTGGTCTTATTCTTTAAACAGGCAAATGTTCAGCATTCAAACTACAGGTGAACAACAGTCACAGATGTTTCCCGTTATGTCTATATCAGCGAGTCAAGTACACACCTACACAGCATGTTAACAAACCGTGAAAAAAGCCACACAAAAAATGAACGATTGCTGGTGAGGGTTTCTATACATTAGTATGTATGAAGGGTATGTTGTGACTTACCTTCTAAATTAAAAAGTGCAGTACTGGATGTCCACGATGTCCACGCATCAAAAAAATAAAATTGGCTACTTGATTTCACCTATCGCTGGTTATTTTTAGAACATAACACCCGCAATAAACGAGGGACAGCTGAGAAATATAACATTTGAATCCCTTTTCTCTTTTGCTCTGAGGCGTGGGGGCAAAATATCGACAAGTCCATGAACATCATTTACAGTTATATTGGGTAAATGACCAAGACATCTATAGAAATGTAAATCGACGCTTAATTCATTCATTTGGTTAACTTCTTTTGGACATTAAACAGGGCGCGAATAGGACACCGGAAATAAAGCTCCACACAGGATTTTCCGCACCGGAACTAGCATATGCTATCGTGCACATAGTCAATTGGGACACAGCCTCTGAGTGTATTTGAGTCGTGTCTTCTGTGTTTGTAGTCGCTGGTCCGTCTGCGTTTCCACCCTGCTTCATCTGTGTGTCTCCCTGCTGTCCGTCGTCTGCCACCTCTGCTCTTCCTCCTTCATGTTCAGGTCCTGGTTTGTGTCAGTAGTTTAGTTGTTCTCAGTTTAGATAGTTTCGGTCCCGTTTGCTGTTTTGTCCATTTCATTTTGTGTTTAATAAACCACCCTCTCACCTTCATTCTTGCCTGCGATTGGATCCTCCTTTATTATTTTCCACACGGCTCATCTCACTCGGCGTGACAGTTGTAGTTTATTGCAAAACTCAGTGATTTTGTGAAAGAGTCGGGTAGCGAGAGAAAAACTGAAATTTCTTAAAACTAATGAAAAAATAACTAAAAATGCAAATGGCCTCATGACACAAACATGTTTAATGAGGAATACTTGGAATATGAAAACTCTTCATTTTAAAGATTTTGAGGCATAACAACCCAGTTTATTGCAAAAACGCATTGATTTTATTTGGGGTCATTTTTGACCCCACTCATGGAAGAGTGTAGGTATTGGTAGGTTGTGCATCCAGGTGTTAACCAGGAAGTTATAAATACAGGAAGTAAAACTACGTTTCCTCCTTTTGTTCCTGGAACACAGGTAGGGTGAGTTCAAACTAAACCAATTAACAGTTGAAATAAAAAACATGTTAACTGAACAAACTTGTCAGAATTAATTTAAACCAAGATGTTATGTTATATAATCTGTAACAGTGCAAACATAAACAAACCCGGGATAGTAGATGTTTGCCTATTGGAGACTAAGAATGTTAACTAAGAATATGGACAAGTGGTGTTCTCATCCACTTTGTCACACTGATTTTAAGTGTTTTACACTGTACCATGTGACTGTGTGTGGAGACAAAGCCACAACATGAACAAGTAAAACTACAGGATATCACTGCTGAAATAAATAACATGTTAACTTAACAAACTTGTCAGAATTGATTTAAACCAAGATGTTATGTTATATTATGTTAAATTAACCCTTTTATCTAAGGGTTAATCTGAGGTCACAGGAAGAGACCAGGTGAAGAAGGGGGAGAATCTTTGTAATAAAGCTGATTTTAGACTGTGTTTATACAGAAATTGATTTATTGGTGCAATATGTATTGATTACACCGTAGAGATTTTATTGCTAGTAAAGAGTAGCAGTAAAGGTTTGAGTATGTTCATCCTACCTACTGAATGGAATAGTCCAGGGGTGAGTGGACTAAATAAGCAGATGAACGCAGGTGTTCAGGGAAAGAACCAGGTCAGTGTAGCTGTTTGCAGGTTAGCCTTAATTTCTGTTGATTTAAGTTCAGTTATGTTTATTTGAACTGAGTTAACTCTGGAGTTGAGTTTCTTATTTATTCTTTGTAAATATGGTTTGGTCAGAAAATGGTGAATAAATCACTCGCTACACTGGACAGCATCTGTCTCCTGCCATTCTTTAGCCGTTTAGGTCAAGTTCTACCACAATCAGTATTTATTTTTCTATTACAGGTGAGAAAGCACTCCAGTGTGAGGAGTGCTTCAGACGCCATGATCACCTGACAGTCCACTACAGAAGTGATCATCTGGGAGAGAAAGTCTGGCAGAAGTATGTTATACAAACCACGGGCTTGTTCTCTAGTGCAGTGGTGTTGTTGTTGTCACCAGCTTCTCTCTGCATCTCTTTCCAGATCAGCCTGTAACTTTGGCAAGTGTTGTTTTCTTTTGTTGTCTGCATTAATAAAGACTGCATAAAGCTGCTGTGCATCAGTGTGAGGTCTGCATGAAAGAATTTAAAGGAAAGTCAAGTCTAGAAAAGCACTTCAGGACTCACTCAGGTAAGGAAGCAAAGGAATCAGTGGAAAGTGTCATTAGTCATTGTTAGGCTGCGTTTTTATTCTTTACATCACTCCCACTTTCCCACACTGATAATCTTAATAATCTCCTTATTGAAACATCATTAATATTATGATATGACATTACCCCAATCACAGCTTGAACCAAATCCTTAAAGTTTTGCTTGAACTTTTGGTTTTGGAAATGAAGCTCTCTGTTACAGCCTTATTCAAAAATGGGTTTATTATTAAAAATACAAAAGAAAAACACAAGATGTACTTGAGTGTTTACAGCCTTTGCCAAGACACTCAAAACTGAGGTAATGATTTATAGGACCAGGATCAACAAAAAACATAACTTAAAAATTATAGTTCATACAAGTTTTGTTTATTGTCAACATATATAAAGTATTGTATAAAGATTTAAAATATCATGTGACCTCACGTGACCATGATGTAATGGATGATAAAATGTCTTTTATCTTAAAATCTATCACAGACACCTTGTGTTTGTTATTGTCTGTCTAAATGTGTGAGGACGAGGTGGACAGCAGCTTTAAGTGGTCTAGTTTCAATTACAGATCGTTTAAACTGTGAAGGTTTGCCTTTAAATAAGTACCAAGGCCTCAGAGAAGAGCTCGAAGATGTGGAGGGTGAAGGTAACAGTGGTCCCTGTAGTAATCAGAGCAGTCCATTCAGTGACTCCCAAGCTAGGCGGGTGACTTCGGCAGATCCCAGGAACAACATCTGAGATCTCTGTCCAGAAGAGCGCAGCTAAGATACTGCACAAGACCCTCAAGCTCTTGTAGAGGACCCGAGCTTGAAGGATAAAGACCGCCCAGCCTTTTATTAGTATAACAAAATGTGTAAGAACCTTATTAAAAACACTCAGAAAGTGGAAGTTAAACAGCAAAGAAATGTAAAACAAATAGAGGGATTATTTCTTTTCTTTACTGTTTTCCTGTAACTTTGGTCAGAATTGTTTGAGAATTCAATATTCCAAATATTTTAAATAAAGTGGTGATGTTTTCTTTCAAACTTTGTTTCTTAATCAATAAATGAAAACAAAATAAAAGATGTTTTAGTTTGTAGGATCTTTGACTGTCTGGTGGCTCCAGGAAGGACAGCACATGTGAGAACCTTTAGCAACGTGTCACCCTGACACTTAGGTTTAAATCAGTGCTCTTGAGATACAAACACTGAAAACAAGAACAATAAAGAGCAGCAGGTGTTAGGTTTTGTATTGTTGATTGTCATTTATGCTTAGAAATATCTACTCATATATGCTTAGAGTTTTATAATTAGTTGTAGATTAATAGAGGTTTGATCCTTAGTAGTCTGCAGACACACGTTGTGTGCATTCCAGAGCACTCTGGCTTTCACACCCACATCTTGGGAGCATGGGAGAGGCCGTGCCTTGTCTTATTGTTTTATGGTATAGGAGGACACCTACTCTGTATCTGGTTAAGCATAAGAGTCTTTTGTTTAGATGGACTGCTAGACTCCTGGCACCAGCTTTGGGGAGTCTTCCTGGGGTCACATCTTCACCCCACACACACACACAGACACACACACACACACACACACACACACAAGGTATTCTTTGTTCACATGTATACTATGTCAGATGTCATATGTTAATGAACCTATGCATATTCATGTAACCACAATAAAAGGAGTGCTATGGGGAACCTGGCTGAGAGTCTGACGGAGGTCAAGTGGGTGGAACAACACTTGGCTCCAGACAGGCCTCCTCATGCATGAGTAACACAAAGAACGTTACTTGTAACGCGTTACTGTAATCTGATTACTTTTTTCAAGTAACGAGTAATGTAAGGGATTACTATTGCAAAAACGGTAATTAGATTACCGTTACTTTCACGTAGGAACGCTGCGTTACTGCGTTACTACGTTACTAAAACCGTGATTTTTTGCGAGAACGTCTCATGACAGTGACGTAAGCGTGTGCGACGTTCGTGACAACAGCTGTGTGCAGATCATAATATATCGAGTGCGGACAGAGTGTAGCATGCAGCGTTTAAAGCGTGGAAGTACTGACCTTATTTTGAGTTTGATTCCATAAAAAGTGACAAAAACATTAGTGTCCGTTGTGCGTGGGAAGAAAACTTCTTTTTACAGCGAAAAAACCCCTAAACTTCCAAGCAAGCACCGAGTGTACTATGACGTAATGTGAAATTCACAGAGAAACTCGCGGATTCTTCCACTGACCGCTGCGGCACACCTGCACCAGGGTAAACCTCCGCCTACCCCAGTCCTGCTTTACAGGTGAAAATAGAGCAACAGGACTGCTAGTCTTTGATTTTATTTATTTTCTGCTGTGTTTTACTTGCATCTATTTGAAAGAGTGAGTGTAAACACAAAAAAATTTTTGTTTTATGTGCTGGAATGTGCAGAAAATAGGTTTAAATGTTAAACAAATTTCTTCCAGTCAGAGAATGTTGCATATAATTAAGTTTTTGCTTGATGCATAAAGTTAAAAGATTTAAAGTTTTAAAAAGAGACATTTCCATTTGATTACATTTTGTATGATGGATTATGCAGAAAAAGTAGAATTGGGCTGAAAGATCTATCACTTTATCACCTATTCAGGTTGTAAATCGTGTTTTTAAAAAGTAACTAAGTAACTAAGTAATTAATTACTTTTGAAAATAAGTAATCAGTAAAGTAACGGGATTACTTTTGGGGGGAAATAATCAGTAATTAGTAACTGATTACTTTTTTCAAGTAACTTGACCAACACTGGTCATGAAACGTAGGTGGCATCTGATCTACAGTAACCCCTTAAGCTAAGCTGTCTATACAGCACGGCTCTCTGATTTTTCTTTACATTTTTGTTTTGTTTTGTTTGTCTTCTTGTTTTATTTAATTGCTTCTGGGATTTGGATCTAACAAGTAAAGTATGCATATTATGCACACATACAAACACACATGCAGCAATCACCCATTTCTTGTATTTATACTTAAGACAATTTATTCTTGAATGAAGACATCGATCAGTCGCATGTAAAATGTAGCCAATTGTGTTTATTGTTCCACCCCATCTCTCTAACCTGTCTGTTCAAAAGTGAACACAGGTTAGGGAGATGATGGAGGAAATGGTGGGGGTTGTAAAGAAAAAGGTAAAAGAAAGGTAGAAGAGGAAAAAAGAGGTAAAAAAGTGATAGAAAGGAGGAAATAGAGAAGAGAAAACCCCAACAATCCCCTCTGAGCAAGCACTGGGCGACAGTAACAGTTCAACTGTTACAACTGTCTGCAATTGTGGCGTATTAATTCAGTTCAGTTTAATTCAATATACTTAAACTTGTATACATTTTCACACTTCCATCTACGTTATCATGTGTAAGTTCAGTAACGATCTGTAAGCGTTCATCTGTCTGCTTTCTTGGCTGTTTGGCTGCTAGTCTGTTCATCACATCACGTCCACTTTTTCACAGTGTCCTAGTCAGTGCTGACATCATTGCTCCAGTCCAATCATCTAATCTGATCTAATTGCTTTTACTTTTTCACACAGGGGCAGGTGGGTTTGAATAGCTTTATATCCCTTAATAAATGAAATCATCATTTACAAACTGGATTTTATATTTACTCAGAATATCTTTGTTGAATATTACAATATGAAAATACTTTTTTAAAGCACTGCATGTTTTAACAACACTGTATTTCAGGGTTTACACATAAAAATTCAACCTTTATGCTGAGTCCAAGAAATCATTGTCCTGTTAACATAAATTACAAATTGTAAATTCAGATCAAAAGTGTTGGGAAAAGTGGTTTTGTTGTTACTTCTTCTCAAATGAGATACAGCAACTATTTCAGTCAGACTTCAGAGCTTTTCATGTTCCTGAAAAAGCTTCATTGAAGGTGATCAATTATTTGTGACTCACATTAGATTCAGCAGATATCACAGCCCTCATTCTTTTGGACATTAGCTGCTTTCTGCTTTTGATATTGTGAATCACAAGAATCTTTGGGCTTGCCTCAAATGCTGGGTTGGAAATAAGAACTTTCTGTGTCTGTTGGTCAGTTCATCAAATCTTCTGCCTTGTTTCTTGTGTTTCTTGGACCAGGACACCAAATGAGGGTTTTTGTGACTGTTTGAAAATGTCAACCTAACTGTGAAATCTATTGGTGGACCAGTGTGTCTATGACATGTTTGTCTGTGATACTGGAGTTACTATAGTGTTTCAATTATAGTAATCTATTGATAATATTTTGATGTGAATAGTAAAGAACTGTTCTACACAGCAGACAAAGCAATACAAAGACGTCTCTGATGATAAAACATTTTATTCAGACCTCAGCCAGCCATCGACACTTTATGGATTCAGTGTACACATCATGTACTGAGTGCATGAAAAGTTCAAATCATTTATGGACAGTTTGGTGTTTAAAGAACAATCAGCCCCAAAACTGTACAAAGAAAAGAAACATGTTTCATTGTTGCTCTGCAGGTTCTGGTTGAAGAGTTTCAGAAAATTAGTCCGAACGGTTCTCTGTATCTTCTGCAATCATCCTGATTAAAACACAAACAAACAAACAAACAACAGCTGAGTAAAAAACATCAAGCACATCTATTTCAAAGAAACTATATTTGTTTGAAAATAAATCAAAGAATAACACTTACATTATGACGATATTCATATTTAGTACAACCTAAAAAAGAAGCAGATAGTTTGTCAGTTAGAAGCTCAGATCCATAAACTTTATTAGTGAAGACGGATTTACTGCATTCAAAGATAAAACTACAGAGGAAAATCCTCTCTGTTCTTAAAGAGCCAGACTGCTTTTATTCTTACTTTACTTTTATTCCATATTAACATTTGTGTCATGGTCTCCGTGCCTGCCCGGCCGGCTCCACAAGGCTACATGTGCTGTTTCGGTTCTCTCTCTCTCCCTCTCTGCCTGGGCGGAGCTCACTGTGGGCTCCCGCCCTTGGCCCACACACCTGACAACAATCACCTGTCATCACCGGGAGCACTATTTGAGGCTGGAACACAGATCCTCTCATCGCTGGATGATTGTACTACTGACGCTAGTGTTTCTCACAGCTTTTGCAAACTTGTGCTTAGTATTCGTGATTCGTGATTAGTTTGTGACTTCCCTTCTCTTCTGCTTCAGACCTTCCTCCTCGGACCTGTGACCTCCCTGCCGTGTGAACGTGTGTGAGTGTGGGCAAGAAGACGTGAGCGAGTATGAGAGAGCTACCCTGTGATTCCCTGGAGTTTTGGATTCCCTTCACTGTATATACTGTGCACTGGTGCTGTAAATAAACTGTTTTTGGAGACGTCTAACCGCTCTGCGCCTGAGTCCCTACAACCAGATTGTGACAATTTGTTGAAGTTAGGAGACCCTGCCCCAAGTGCAGAGATTATATCTCTCGGCTGGCCTGGGAACTCCTTGGTGTTCCCCCGGATAAGCTGGAGGAGGTGGCAGGGGAGAGGGAGGTCTGGCCTTCTCTGCTTGGGCTGCTGCCCCCGCGACCCGGCCCAGGATAAGTGGAAGAAAATGGATCGATGGATGAAGTTACTTCATTGGGGTTTTTTTTTGGTGTTTTGTAACAATAGCAAACTGTTTTATGGTGATTTGGGGACAACTGGAACAAGTGTGGAAAGAAGATGCTGCACACTAAATCACTTTGTTCCTGTGATAAAGAGTGAATCTCCTGCTTTGTGTGATGTGCTGTCACTATTCTACTAGTCTGTGAATCAGATCCCAGAGAAGAGTCTAAAGAGCTTGGAAAGAAAAGTGTCTGGACTTCTTTAAGTTGCTTTAAGACGTTTCACCTCTTATCCAAGAAGCTTCTTCGGTTCTAGGTTCAAATGGTGAAGAGTCCCAGATTTAAGCCTGTGGGACTGTCCCTCCAAAGAGGGACAAATGGACCCCCTGATCATCCTCTACCTAATCGCATGAACCAAGGTGTGAAAACGGGTGTACGTCACAATCAGCCAAGATTTCACCCTATCATGTAATTTCCTGAGGTCAAAAGGCGCATGATGTGAGTGGGCGTTAAGGCATCTTGGGAAGATCTAAGGAGCTTGCCAAGCTTCTTAGACTACGATGACCTGGATGACTTCACAGACATCCCAGAGAAGAAATGTTCATACATGTTTGCTGCTAAAGGTAAATAGAAAAGGATAGAGTTAAGGTGTAAAGAGATAAATACTTACATCTGGTCACAGACAGTCTTCTGTTATTGCACCGAATATAGATATATGTCCGTCTTGCAATACAAGAAAAATATTTTTCTTGTCCTTCTTGGATGTATTCAGGTTTAGTTATTACAAGCCAACCATTTTCTTTAAGAGGATCCACCACACAGACGGCTCCTGCACAAACAACAACAAATAAAAACAAACATAAGGAGAATTTTTAAGAACATTTTTAATAAACTTTTGGAGTAAAAATTAATTTTCATATACCTTCACAAGTAGGTAGTGCAGACCAGCTACCATCACTGTAACAACTCACGGTGTCTGGACCAGCTAGTTTGTAAAAGCCATTGCACTGGTATTTCAAATACATTGGACCTTCTTCCACAATTACAGCATTTTCGATGTATGGGCGGGCTCCACACGACTGAACTAAAATAAAAGAAAGTGAGTGTAAATAAATGATCATTGTGTACTCAGCTGTTTAGTTTTCCAAATCTATTAATTCCTGTACAACTTACCCAACCAATCAAAATTAATCAATGTTTGCATTCATTCATTCATTAACACTGGCTCTAACTCCAATCCAGCTGCCTGTTGTCATTCAAAAAACCAAATTAAATATATAAACTGAATTTGATGTATATGTGGATTAAGTGGAAAAGGTTGTGAGCAACTTACCATTCATCAGCATGGGTCTACTGTCTCTGTTATTTGAGTCAAAGGTGCTAGAAGATGCTGCAGGAGACAGAGCAGATAACGTACATATACAGACAACACATCAGTCAGCTTCACTTTATAAACTTCTTTGACTTATAAATCAGTCCTGCTGCCAGCTGTACCTCCCTGATATGTCATCACAGTGAATCATCCTGCCCCCAGTATCCTCTTCTGTCACAACAACCCTCTGCAGCTCCTCTTGCACCACATCCATGAGCTGAGGTCTTTCTCTTTTCTTCCTGCTTGGCAGCTCCATCTTCAACATCCTCTGTCCAATATCTTCACTATCCCTCGTCTGCACATGTCCAAACCATCTCAGCCTTGCATCTTTGACTTTATGTCCTAATTGAACAACCTGAGCTGATGGACTCATTTCTAATCTTGTTCCTGGTCACTCCTGATGAAAATCCACTCTGATGCCACTTCCACTTCCTGTCTTTTTATCAGTGCCACCATCTTTAAACCATACATCAGAGCTGGTTTCACAGTTCACCTCAGACAGTCATCTCCACTCACTCCACCCTGCATGCTCTCTTCTTCTTGTCTTGTCACCGTCTGTTACTTTAGTTGACCCAAGGTATCTCTGCTACTACTTCTACTCCTTGCATCTTCACTTTTCCACCTGCGCTATCAGTTCCTTTCTTGGCACTGTATCGTCTGCTTACTCTGGATCCACAAAGACACAGTGTAACTCCTTCTGACCTTTTCTATACTTCTCTATCAGCACTTTCAAAGTAAACAATCTTTCTTGGCATGAAGCCGTGCTGCTGTTCACTGACAGCCACCTCTCTTTTTAACCTAGCTTCACTCTTTCCCACAGCTTCGTGGTTTGGCTCATCAGCTTTATACCTCTATACTTTCTGCACATCACCCTTGTCACTGAAAATTAGTACCAATACACTGTTTCTGATTTTACAGAGTCTCATTTCTTCCCTGAACTCTGCACATCATTCTTCATTCTGAAGCTTCCCCCATTCAGTTCTTGCGTCTTTCTTCACTCTCTTGCTCTTCTTGAGTTATTTTAGATTTTCAGACTGCACCTGCAAATTCCACCTGTGTGCACCTTCATCCACTTTTATGTCACCCTGTGTTCCTCCGTCTTCCTCAAATGTGTTCACCACAGCCATTTCCATCTTTCTCTCAAAATCTACCATCTGTCCTTCAGTATTGTTCTCTTTAACAACATAGCTATCAGCACCTCCTCATCCCACCTTTGTTTCCTATACTCCTCCTTCCAAAGGACACTTTCTACCACTTCATTCCTCTGACATCAAATTTGTGAAAATATGCACCGATGACCCTGTCTGACACTCTCTTCACCTCCACAACACTATACACATGCGCTTGCTTTAAGGTTATTCCTATTCTGTTTCTCTCCCAGGCTACTGCATGGTTTGAGTCCACCCCCAATTTTCATTTGTATTTCTTTTGTGGCTTACTAAATGATGTTGTTCTATAACCAACGATTTGCAAGTCTTGTTTGTCAGTCAAAATAAAGAAAGATGTGTGAATGAGTGTTTTCAAAACATTGCTATAAGGTATATATATATATATATTATAAAGAGAATAAAAAATTGGTTTAATGCTTCCTCTGCCTGCAGGTTGAGAGGAGTTATTGTTACAAACTTGTCAATAATGGTGCTTAAATGCTTTTCTGTGAAGATCAAGTCACACAGTTGATCTGTACTACATGGCTATTGTATTATTATAACATTATGTTTTAGTGTGTCAACAATTCTAATTCATGTCCACTTACTGCAGGTCGGGCCTTGTGTCCAGCTTCCTTGTGTACAAACAGATTTTTTGTTGTGTGCTCCCTCTGCAGTGTATCCATCTTCACACTCATACTGCACTTCTGAACCTGCAGCAAACACTTCCTGGTAGTCCTGATGAACGATGACTGCATGGGGGATTTTAGGAGGCACGCTGCACACATTCATGCTTTCTGTAAAATTAGTATAAAACTTTATTAATCCCAGAGAAGGGCAGTTTGTTTGTAGCTTATCCACAGGATCAAACCCACAAAACCTACAATCCTTAAACACTAATCATAAAAACTTTTGCGTGTTGAGTCATGGATCAAAAAACTGTGAGGAGCTGAAAACAAAAACTACATAAAATGCCCTTATTAACAGCTTTCTTCTCAAATTTGTTCTGCGTTGACCAGAAATAATGTGTTTGACTCTCAATTTACCGGCGGTCTACGCCCCTAACGTCACCTATGGTCACGTGCTGTGGGTAGTGACCGAAAGAACGAGATCACGAATACAAGCGGTGGAAATGAGCTTCCTCCTAAGGGTGGCTGGCCTCTCCTTTAGAGATAAGGTGAGAAGTTCAGCCATCTGGGAGGGGCTCAGAGCAGAGCCGCTGCTCCTCCACATCTAAAGGACCCAGCTGAGGTGGTTCGTGCATCTGACAAGGATGCCCCCTGGGCGCCTGCTGGGTGAGGTTTTCCATGCATGTCCCAATGAGAGGAGGCCCTGGGGCAGATCCAGGACACGCTGGAGAGATTATATCTCTCAGCTGGCCTGGGAACGCCTTGGTGTTCCCCTGGATAAGCTAGAGTAGGTGGCAGGGGAGAGGGAGGTCTGGCCTTCTCTGCTTGGGCTGCTGCCCCCGCGACCCGGCCCAGGATAAGCAGAAGAAAATGTTTGGATGGATGAAGTTACTTCATTGTTTAATTTTGGTATTTTATAACAATAACAAACTGTTTTATGGTGATTTGGGGATAACTGGAACAAGTGTGGAAAGAAGATGCTGCACAGTAAATCACTTTGTTCCTGTGATAAAGAGTGAATCTCCTGCTTTGTGTGATGTGCTGGGACAAAGGCAGGCAGATGAGTTTGGCTGTTGGAAGCTGGGGACAACTCTACATACTACAACATGAAGTGAATGTGTCATTCCTATAGACAAACATCACCTGCAGCTTTTAACAAATCAGCAGTGCTTGCTTTAAGGTTATTCCTATTCTGTTTCTCTCCCAGGCTACTGCATGGTTGAACAGGTTGAGTCCACCTCCAATTTTCATTTGTATTTCTTTTGTGGCTCACTAAATGATGTTGTTCTATAACCAACGATTTGCAAGTCTTGTTTGTCAGTCAAAATAGAGAAAGATGTGTGAATGAGTGTTTTCAAAACATTGCTTTAAGGTATATATATATATATATTATAAAGACAATAAATAAATGGTTTAATGCTTCCTCTGCCTGCAGGTTGAGAGGAGTTATTGTTACAAACTTGTCAATAATGGTGCTTAAATGCTTTTCTGTGAAGATCAAGTCACACAGTTGATCTGTACTACATGGCTATTGTATTATTATAATATTATGTTATAGTGTGTCAAGAATTTTAATTCATGTCCACTTACTGCAGGTCGGCCTTGTGTCCAGCTTCCTTGTGTACAAACAGATTTTTTGTTGTGTGCTCCCTCTGCAGTGTATCCATCTTCACACTCATACTGCACTTCTGAACCTGCAGCAAACACTTCCTGGTAGTCCTGATGAACGATGACTGCATGGGGGATTTTAGGAGGCACGCTGCACGCATTCATGCTTTCTGTAAAATTAGTTTAAGACTTTATTAATCCCAGAGAAGAGCAGTTTGTTTGTAGCTTATCCACAGGATCAAACCCACAAAACCTACAATCCTTAAACACTAATCATAAAAACTTTTGCGTTTTGAGTCATGGATCAAAAAACTGTGAGGACCTGAAAACAAAAACTACATAAAATGCCCTTATTAACAGCATTGGTCTCAAATTTGTTCTGTGTTCACCAGTATTAATGTGTTTGATCAATAATTTTCATCATAGTGTGCAGACTGTGGTGTCTAACCGGACACTTACAGATACTTTACAGTTAATCCAAAATACTGCGGCAAGAGTACTATCAGGGACTAGAAAGAACCATCATACTTCTCCTGTATCATCTTCACTTTATTGGCTCCTTTAAAATGCAGAATTAAATTTGAAACTCCTCTCCTCACATACTAGATTTAGGCTGCTGGAGAATTTCATGTGATGTGAACTTTTATTCTTTTGTCACCACTTTTCGCTCCCTGTTCCTGCTGTAAGTACTAAATCTTTTGTTTTCTCTCTCATTGTCCTCGTCTCTTTATGTCGTCCTTTCTTCTCTCTCCCCACCATTCCAGTAAAATAATGAATTCTTCCTTCCCAAGTCTTACTCGCTGGTCATCATCCTATTGTTGTTCTGAAGCCACTAGAAAACTTAAGAAGACTTCAGTGTTATTCAAAAGTTCCCACATTTCTTTCAGCTGTTCCATTAATCAGAATTGTTTTTGTGATGCTTTAACTCTTCTTATCATCACTAATTTTCCATCTAAGGCAGGATGGATCCATGATTCAGGCTGCTGATGTTTTCTCAGCACACTTTGGGTCCCATCATTCAATGTTAAATCTGCAAATCTGCAGCAGTTGTGTTAGGTGATACTAACATGTTAATATGGCCACAATTTCTGAAGAATGTTTGCTGCACCTTATTACTTTTTAAAAGAGGTAAAATATCTTTAAAATTTCACATAGATTTCAATCAAATTTTGAATAAAAATCAGCAGTGTCGGAATTTTCTTTTGATTCTGACATGTAATCAATATTATATTCTTTTTAAAGTTAACATAAAATGTAGTCTTTTTGACAGTCATAATTCTAACAATTATATCTTTATTATCTCCTGATCAGTGAGGACACTCTATCACACTGACAGTAAAAACAGGCTCTCTATACGAGGCCTTTGGATTTATTATGCTCATTGTGTCTGTGTAGGTTCTCAGTCATCCAGGTCAGGACAGTTTAAGGATCTTGGAAAGAAGGCGACCAGATTTCTTTAAGTTTGTAAAACACATTTAAAAAAATAAAAATCTGATAAATTAGAATTTTAAACTGATGTTGGCATCAAATTAAAAGTCACATAAAATAAAAAAGTGTTTCATTCTACCTTACTGTCTGATGAAATCTGTGCAAAAATATTTCAACCAAGACAAACAAGAAAAGAAAGAAGAACTATTTGCAGGACTTACCTATACACTGTGGCTGATGAGACCATCTTCCATTGTGACATGTGCTGGTTGCCCACCAACCCTTCATTGCTAGCTGACGTCCTTCGTTGCAGGTGTAGCTCAGCTTGGTGCCGTGAGAGTAAGTCTCTTGCTTTGGGGCAAAGAAGCCACCGTCCAGTGTGGGAGCATCACAGGCCTGTGTGGTGCTCTGTGCTGAAACACAACACTGAAGTAAGTGCAAAACATTATCAACCAGCGTAAATGTTTGTCTGTGAAGTTACTTGTTGTTCTCACCGTGCAGCACTCCAGGAAACCAAAGAAGAGCAAATGCAAAATATTTGATGCACATTTTTAAATCGTCCAACAACAAAGCAGCACCAGCAGTTAAAGGTAATCCACATGAGAACCAGCTGCTGATCACAACTGTCACCCAAAAGTTTGTGCAATCATCTCGGCCCTTCCCATTTTGTGGGATGGAAAAAAGTTCGTACACATTCAAAACAACTTTTGAGAAAACACAGGGAAAACAACACCGTTTTCCCACAAACGTTTACTCAAATATGTGGTCAGATTTTTTTTATTAGGGTTCTTTTTAAACATGAAGAAAAGAAATATGGGAAAAATCTCAGCAACATCTATTTTTCATTGATTTTATTCATTACACATTGGTTCGTATGTTTGGAGCAGTTCTGAGCATTTTCCCTGAAACCAACCAGGATCATTTACTTTGAAACATCAAATCAATAAAACTATTTACTGTCCAAATTTCAAAGTCATTTCCCGGACTCGATGGATCAGAGGTCGTATGTTTGACCTGATTGTGTAATTTATTCAGCTGCTTCTAAAAGTATATCTTACATTTCTAACATTTTTTATGGTTTACATCAATGTTTACACACTACTTGAAATGACTGTAAGAAACATATATCTGTGTAGTAAGAAGCAATGATAATGTGGGTGATATATTCACTGTGTACATGACTCTAATGTGAGGATTAATGCAAGAAGTCAAAGTGATGCAGTTGCCCCCTTGGTGAGGTAAATAAAGTCACATTACTCCATTTCATGGAGTTTTATTTTAAGTGCGCAGCATTAAATTGCTAGGCTAACATTGAGGTGAATGGAGGTGTAAGACCGGACTCATATTCTCTGCTCTAATACATCCCAAAGGTGTTCTGTCAGGTTGAGGTCATGACTGTGAAGGCCAAAGTTGCTCATCTATGTCTTTATGGACCTTGCTTTCTGCACTGGTGTGCAGTCCTGTTCAAATAAGAAGCCTGTTCCATGAAACCTCTACATGCTTTTCTTGAGCTGATCTAAAGCTGACATGAAGTTTGGAGGTCTGTAACAATAAACTCTACAGAAAGTTGGTGACCTCTGCTGACTGTGTGCTTCAGCATTTGCTGACCCCTTCTGTGTTTTTACGTGGTCTACCACTTTGTGGCTGAGTTGCTGTCGTTCCCAATTGCTTCCACTTTGTTATAATACCAATAACAGCTGACTGTATAATATGAAATAGTGAAGAAATTTCACAACTGGACGTGTTGCACAGGTGGTACATCCTATCATATCACTGAGCTCCTGAGAGTTTCTCATTCTTCCACAAATGTTTGTAGACGTCTGGGTGCTGGATTTTATACACCTGTGGCCGAGTTTATTTTAGAAAAAGTTCAAGTATGCACTCAGTCACTGCGACACTTTAACAGGCCACAGTTTAACAGCCATAAGTTTAAAACTTTAATGTCACAAATCTATTTTTCACTGCATTGTGGACAAATGCAGTACACACAAAAAAAAAAACAACTAAAAAACAGATACACACTTGTTTCTTATTTCTTCAGCTGCCCTTCAAGATGCTCTGTAATAATTTCAGTGAAGTGCAGGCAGCAGCCTCAGCAGAGAAGCCCAGACCTTCCTCGCCCCAGCCACCTCCTCCAGCTTGTCTGGGGGAACAGCAAGGTGTTCCCAGGCCAGGGTGAGAGATATAATCTCTCCAGCGTGTCCTGGGTCTGCCCCAGGGCCTCCATCCGTTGGGACATGCCCGGTACACCTCACCCAGGAGGCATCCTTGTCAGTCCTGGCATTTAGTACATGCAAAACTAAAATGTGAAAAATTTCTCCATCTTAGTCACTGTGAGCTTATTCATTAGGGCCCAAATGCAGGACTCAGAGGCTGCCATGATATGAAAAAAATAAAATGAAAACCAAACTGAGGCCAATTTGCGAAGGTAGCAGCACAACGAGAACATAGAATAATGAATGAAGATGCCATGTTATGATTAGAAAGGAGGTGCTGGGCCCGATCCAAGGGTGAGAGAAGGATACACCCTGGACAGGTCATCAGTCTGTCTGCAGTTGTGACATATTAATTCAGTTCAGTTTAATTTAATTCACAACAACAGTTTCCTCAAGACTCATTTTACATTTGTATACTGACACCTACGTTATTATGAAGCTTATGTGTAAGTTCAGTAAGGACGATCTGTAAGCGTTCATCTGTCTGCTTTCTTGGCTGTTTGGCTGCTAGTCTGTTCATCACATCACGTCCACTTTTTCACAGTGTCCTAGTCAGTGCTGACATCATTGCTCCAGTCCAATCATCTAATCTGATCTAATTGCTTTTACTTTTTCACACAGGGGCAGGTGGGTTTGAATAGCTTTATATCCCTTAATGAAATCATCATTTACAAACTGGATTTTGTATTTACTCAGGCTATCTTTGTTGAATATTAAAATATGAAAATACTTTTTCACAGTACTGTTGCTGCATGTTTTAACAACACTGTATTTCAGGGTTTACTCATAAAAATTCAACCTTTATGCTGAGTCCAAGAAATCGTTGTCCTGTTAACAAAAATTACAAATTGTAAGTTCATGTCAAAAGTGTTGGGAAAAGTGGTTTTGTCACTGCTTCTTCTCAAATGAGATACAGCAACTATTTCAGTCAGACTTCAGAGCTTTTCACAGTCCTGAAAAAGCTTCGTTGAAGGTGATCAATTATTTGTGACTCACATTAGATTCAGCAGATATCACAGCCCTCATTCTTTTGGACATTAGCTGCTTTCTGCTTTTGATATTGTGAATCACAAGAATCTTTGGGCTTGCCTCAAATGCTGGGTTGGAAATAAGAACTTTCTCAGTGTCTGATGGTCAGTTCATCAAATCTTCTGCTCCTGTTTCTTGTTTGTTTCTTGGACCAGGACACCAAATGAGGGTTTTTGTGCCGTCACAGACTGTTTCAAAATGTCAACCTAACTGTGACAACTGTTAACTGTGTAACAGTGGACCAGTGTGTCTATTCAGATTCAGATTCAGAAGACTTCATTTATCCCCGAGGGGCAATTTAGACACGTTTCTCATTGATACTGGAGTATCATCACCTCATCTGTAAAAATGAGTTCAGCCAACCTTCAGACGAAGCTGTTTTCTGCAGCTTGTATCCACAGTCTCATTCTTTTGGTCACTACCCAAAGCCAACACCATCGTGAAGCATTAAACAAATCAATAAACTTGTGCTTGTGTGCTCACTATAGTGTTTCCATTATTGTTATTTATTAAATAATATTTTGATGTACAAAGTAAAAGAACTGTTCTACACAATTAGCAGACAAAGCGATACAAAGACGTCTCTGATGATGAAACATTTTATTCAGACGTCAGCCAGCCATCGACACTTTATGGATTCAGTGTACACATCATGTATTGAGTGCATGAAAAGTTCAAATCATTTATGGACAGTTTGGTGTTTAAAGAACAATCAGCCCCAAAACTGTACAAAGAAAAGAAACATGTTTCATTGTTGCTCTGCAGGTTCTGGCTGAAGTGTTTCAGAAAGGTCGTGTTGTCAGTTGGGTTCTCTGAATCTTCTGCAATATTCCTGATTAAAACACAAACAAACAAACAACAGCAGAGTGAAAAACATCAAGCACATCTATTTCAAAGAAACTATATTTGTTTGAAAATAAACCAAAGAATAACACTTACATATAATTGAAGTTCATATCCATCACAACCTAAACAAGAAGCAGTGAGTTTGTCAGTCAGAAGCTCAGATCCATAAACTTTATTAGTGAGGACGGATTCACTGCATTCAGAGATAAACCTACAGAGGAAAATCCTCTCTGTTCTTAAAGAGCCAGACTGCTTTTATTCTTCATGTTTTCTTTTTATTCCATATTAACATTTGTTGATGTTATTTCATTGATGTTTTTGAGGTTTTGTAACCATAACAAACTGTTTTGTGGTGATTTGGGGACAACTGGAACAAGTGTGGAAAGAAGATGCTGCACAGTAAATCACTTTGTTCCTGTGATAAAGAGTGAATCTCCTGCTTTGTGTGATGTGCTGGGACAAAGGCAGGCAGATGAGTTTGGCTGTTGGAAGCTGGGGACAACTCTACATACTACAACATGAAGTGAATGTGTCATTCCTGTTAGGTTTATATTGTGGATTGTCATTTATGCTTAGAAATATATACTCATATATGCTTAGAGTTATATAATTGATTGCATATTGATAGGATGTTTGATCCTTAGTAGTCTGCAAAGACTCTGTGTGCCTTCCAGAGTGCTCTGGCATACACACGCATCCTAAGGTCATCAGAGAAGTCGTACCTTCTCTGTACACCTACTCTGTATCTGTTTAAGTATAAGAGCCCTTTGTTTAGGTGGACCGCTGGACTCCTGGTACCAGCAGGTCTGGGGAGTCTTCACAGGGTCACATTTTGACCCCCCACACACACCTATGTACACACATACACACACACGGATGCCTATACGTCCACACAGACAAGGTACTCTTTGTTCACATGTATGCCTGTGTAAGATGTCATATGTTAATGAACCTATGCATATTCATGAAACCTCAATAAAGAGCAGTAGTACGAGGGAGCTAACTGAGAGCAACTGGGGTTCGAGCGCCAGGAGCAGCGCTCGTCACAGTTCTCTCCCTCGTGCACGAGATCACACAAAGAGCTCTGCCTGGTGTCCAATGCTTTTTGCCATTGTAGTAGAAGTGTCTCTGATTGTTCCAGCGAGGGGTTTGTGCTAGACAGACCCATCAATTCCTATAGACAAACATCAGCTGCAGCTTTTAACAAATCAGCAATGCTAGGTTTCAATTTCAATATGTTCCTGTGTGGGAAATTTTTATTTATTTATTTTTCTTTCACTATTCCTCTTGTCTGTGAATCAGATCCCAGAGAAGAGTCTAAGGAGCTTGGAAAGAAAAGCGCCTGGACTTCTTTAAGTTGCTTGAAGACGTTTCACCTCTTATTCAAGAAGCTTCTTCAGTTCTAGGGTCAAATGATGGAGAGTCCCGGATTTAAGCCCTGTGGGACTGTCCCTCCAAAGAGGGACAAATGGACCCCCTGATGATCCTCTACCTAATCACATGAACCAAGGTGTGAAAACGGGTGTAGGTCACTATCAGCCAAGGTTTCGGGTGAGCTCATTGTGAAACCTAGCCCCACCCTATCATGTGATTTCCTGAGGTCAAAAGGCCCAGGATGTGAGTGGGCGTTAAGGCGTCTTGGGAAGCTCTAAGGAAAGCTCCTTAGACTACGATGACCTGGATGACTGATAACCTTCACAGATATCCCAGAGAAGAAATTTTCATACATGTTTGCTGCTAAAGGAAAATGGAAACTGAGAGAGTTGAAATGTAAAGAGATAAAAGAGATATATACTTACATCTGCCCAAAGTTAGTCTTCGGTTAGTACACCGAACATAGATAAATTTGTCTCCTGCAGTACAAGAAAAATATTTTTCTTGTCCTTCCCGCATGTATTCAGATTGAGTTACTGCAAGACCATAACCAGCATATCTAGCAGGATCCACCACACAGAACGCTTCTGCAAAAACAACAACAAGTAAAAACAAACAGAAGAAGAATTTTTAAGAACATTTTTAATAAACTTTTGGAGTAAAAATTAATTTTCATATACCTTCACAGGTGGGTAGTTCAGACCAGCTACCATCACTGTAACAATTCACAGTGTCTGGACCAGCTAGTTTGTAATAACTTTTACACTGGTATTTCAAATACATTGGACCTTCTTCCACAACTGCAGCATTTTCGATGTTTGGGCGGGCTCCACAGAAACGAACTAAAATAAAAGAAAGTGACTGTAACAAAATGATCATTGTGTACTCAGCTGTTTAGTTTCCCAAATCTATGAATTCCTGTACAACTTACCCAACCAATCAACATCAATCAATTTTGCAGTGATCAACAAGTTTCATTCATTCATTAACGCTGGCTTCTAATTCCAATCCAGCTGCCTGTTGTCATTCAAAAAACTAAATTAAATATATAAACTGAGATTGATGTGTATGCTGATTAAGTGGAAACGGTTGTGAGCAACTTACCATTCATCAGCATGGGTCTACTGTCTCTGTTATTTGAGTCAGAGGTGCTAGAAGATGCTGCAGGATACAGAGCAGATAATGTACATATACAGACAACACATCAGTCAGCTTCACTTTATGAACTTCTTTGACGTGTAAATCAGTCCTGCTGCCAGCTGTACCTCCCTGATGTCCAGTAGTTTCTCTACCTGATGGGAACAGATAACTCATTAGTTACATCGTGCATTCTATATATATTTTATAGAGACATTGGACTGCAAGGCAAATACACACTCATTCATATCTGATTCATAAACTTCCTTGACCTATAAATCAGTCCTGCTGCCAGCTGTACCTCCCTAATATGTCATCACAGTGAATCATCCTGCCCCCAGTATCCTCTTCTGTCACAACAACCCTCTGCATCTCTTCTTGCACCACATCCATGAGCTGAGGTCTTTCTCTTTTCTTCCTGCTTGGCAGCTCCATCTTCAACATCCTCTGTCCAATGTCTTCACTATCCCTCCTCTGCACATGTCCAAACCATCTCAGCCTTGCATCTTTGACTTTATGTCCTAACTGAACAACCTGAGCTGATGGACTAATCATGTTATGATTAGAAAGGAGGTGCTGGGCCCGATCCAAGGGTGAGAGAAGGATACACCCTGGACAGGTCATCAGTCTGTCTGCAGTTGTGACGTATTAATTCAGTTCAATTTAATTCAATTCACAACAACAGTTTCCTCAAGACTCATTTTACATTTGTATACTGACACCTACGTTATTATGAAGCTTATGTGTAAGTTCAGTAAGGACGATCTGTAAGCGTTCATCTGTCTGCTTTCTTGGCTGTTTGGCTGCTAGTCTGTTCATCACATCACGTCCACTTTTTCAGTGTCCTAGTCAGTGCTGACATCATTGCTCCAGTCCAATCATCTAATCTGATCTAATTGCTTTTACTTTTTCACACAGGGGCAGGTGGGTTTGAATAGCTTTATATCCCTTAATAAATGAAATCGTCATTTACAAACTGGATTTTGTATTTACTCAGGCTATCTTTGTTGAATATTAAAATATGAAAATACTTTTTCACAGTACTGTTGCTGCATGTTTTAACAACACTGTATTTCAGGGTTTACTCATAAAAATTCAACCTTTATGCTGAGTCCAAGAAATCATTGTCCTGTTAACAAAAATTACAAATTGTAAATTCATGTCAAAAGTGTTGGGAAAAGTGGTTTTGTTATTACTTCTTCTCAAATGAGATACAGCAACTATTTCAGTCAGACTTCAGAGCTTTTCATAGTCCTGAAAAAGCTTCGTTGAAGGTGATCAATTATTTGTGACTCACATTAGATTCAGCAGATATCACAGCCCTCATTCTTTTGGACATTAGCTGCTTTCTGCTTTTGATATCATGAATCACAAGAATCTTTGGGCTTGGCTCAAATGCTGGGTTGGCAATAAGAACTTTCTCTGTGTCTGATGGTCAGTTCATCAAATCTTCTGCTCCTGTTTCTTGTGTGTTTCTTGGACCAGGACACCAAATGATGGTTTTGTGCCATTACAGACTTTTGACATTTTAAACCTAAATATCAGTTGGACAAATTTAAATATAAATGTGTTAATAATATCTGTTTAAATTATTTCCTGAGATTATTTTCATGTTGGCTTAAAATAAAATATCTCCCCATGCTCTTACTGCATGTTCATGCTTGTACATTTCACACTTTGTGTAAAAGGAAGCTGTTTTCTGCAGCTTGTATCCACAATCTCATTCTTTCGGTCACTACCCAAAGCCAACACCATCATGAAGTAAAACAAATCAATGAACTTGTGCTTGTGTGCTCACTATAGTGTTTCCATTATTGTTATTTATTAAATAATATTTTGATGTACAAAGTAAAAGAACTGTTCTACACAGTTAGCAGACAAAGCAATACAAAGACGTCTCTGATGATGAAACATTGAATTCAGACGTCAGCCGGCCATCGACACTTTATGGATTCAGTGTACACATCATGTATTGAGTGCATTCAAAGTTCAAATCATTTATGGACAGTTTGGTGTTTAAAGAACAATCAGCACTAAAACTGTACAAAGAAAAGAAACATGTTTCATTGTTGCTCTGCAGGTTCTGGTTGAAGAGTTTCAGAAAGGTCGTGCTGTCAGTTGGGTTGACCAAATACTCCACAATATTCCTGATTAAAATACAAATAAACAAACAACAGATGAGTGAAAAAAACAAGCATGTTTATTTCAAAAGAGCTGTATTTGTTTAAAATTAAGTCAAAGAATAACACTTACATAATATGGACGTTCATAGTCATTACAACCTAAACAAGAAGCAGTGAGTTTGTCAGTTAGAAGCTCAGATCCATAAACTTTATTAGTAAAGACGAATTTACTGCATTCAAAGATAAACCTACAGAGGAAAATCCTCTCTGTTCTTAAAGAGCCAGACTGCTTTTATTCTTCATGTTTTACTTTTATTCCATATTAACATTTGTTGATGTTATTTCATTGATGTTTTTGAGGTTTTGTAACCATAACAAACTGTTTTGTGGTGATTTGGGGACAACTGGAACAAGTGTGGAAAGAAGATGCTGCACAGTAAATCACTTTGTTCCTGTGATAAAGAGTGAATCTCCTGCTTTGTGTGATGTGCTGGGACAAAGGCAGGCAGATGAGTTTGGCTGTTGGAAGCTGGGGACAACTCTACATACTACAACATGAAGTGAATGTGTCATTCCTATAGACAAACATCAGCTGCAGCTTTTAACAAATCAGCAATGTTAGGTTTCTATTTCAATATGTTCCTGTGTGGGAGATTTCATTTATTTATTTTTCTTTCACTATTCTTCTTGTTTGTGTATCAGGTCCCAGAGAAGAAATTTTCATACATGTTTGCTGCTAAAGGAAAAAAGAAAATTGAAGAGTTCAAATGTAAAGAGATAAAAGAGATATATACTTACATCTGGCCAAAGCTATTCTTCTGTTAGCACACCGAACATAGATAAATTTGTCTCTTTCAGTACAAGGAAAATATTTTTGTTCTCCTTCCCGCATGTATTCAGATTGAGTTACTGCAAGACCATGACGAGCATATCTAGCAGGATCCACCACACAGAACGCTTCTGCAAAAACAACAACAAGTAAAAACAAACAGAAGAAGAATTTTTAGGTAGTATTTTTAATAAGCTTTTGAAGTGAAAATTATTTTTTTATACCTTCACAGGTGGGTAGTTTGGACCAGCTACCATCACCGTAACAACTCACAGTGTCTGGACCAACTAGTTTGTAAAAGCCATTACATTGGTATTTCAAATACATTGGACCTTCTTCCACGATTACAGTATTTTCGATGTATGGGCGGGCTCCACAGAAACGAACTGGAAATTAAAGAAAGTGACTGTAACAAAATGATCATTGTGTACTCAGCAGTTTAGTTTCCCAAATCTATGAATTCCTGTACAACTTACCCAACCAATCAAAAATAATCATTTTTGCAGTGATCAACAAGTTTCATTCATTCATTCATTAACGCTGGCTTCTAATTCCAATCCAGCTGCCTGTTGTCATTCAAAAAACTAAATTAAATATATAAACTGAATTTGATGTGTATGCTGATTAAGTGGAAAAGGTTGTGAGCAACTTACTATTTATCAGTATAAGACTGTTGTCTCTGTTATTTGAGTCAGAGGTGCTAGAAGATGCTGCAGGAGACAGAGCAGATAACGTACATATACAGACAACACATCAGTCAGCTTCACTTTATAAACTTCTTTGACTTATAAATCAGTCCTGCTGCCAGCTGTACCTCCCTGATATGTGATCACAGTGAATCATCCTGTCCCCTGTATCCTCTTCTGTCACAACAACCTTCTGCATCACTTCTTGCACCACATCCATGAGCTGAGGTCTTTCTCCTTTCTTCCTGCTTGGCAGCTCCATCTTCAACATCCTTTATCCAATATCTTCACTATCCCTCCTCTGCACATGTCCAAACCATCTCAGCCTTGCATCTTTGACTTTATGTCCTAACTGAACAACCTGAGCTGATGGACTCATTTCTAATCTTGTTCCTGGTCACTCCTGATGAAAATCCACTCTGATGCCACTTCCACTTTCTGTCTTTTTATCAGTGCCACCATCTTTAAATCATACCTCAGAGCTGGTTTCACAGTTCACCTCTGACAGTCATCTCCACCCACTCCACCCTGCATGCTCTCTTCTTCTTGGCTTGTGCACCGTCTGTTACTTTGGTTGACCCAAGGTATCTCTGCTACTACTTCTACTCCTTGCATCTTCACTTTTCCACCTGCACTATCAGTTCCTTTCTTGGCACTGTATCGTCTGCTTTCTCTGGATGCACAAAGACTCAGTGTAACTCCTTCTGACCTTTTCTATACTTCTCTATCAGCACTTTCAAAGTAAACAGTCTTTCTTGGCATGAAGCCGTGCTGCTGTTCACTGACAGCCACCTCTCTTTTTAACCTAGCTTCACTCTTTCCCACAGCTTCGTGGTTTGGCTCATCAGCTTTATACCTCTATAGTTTCTGCACATCACCCTTGTCACTGAAAATTAACCAACGATTTGCAAGTCTTGTTTGTCAGTCAAAATAAAGAAAGATGTGTGAATGAGTGTTTTCAAAACATTGCTATACTGTATATATATTTTATAAAGAGAATAAATAAATGGTTTAATGCTTCCTATGCCTGCAGGTTGAGAGGAGTTATTGTTACAAACTTGTTAATAATGGTGCTTAAATGCTTTTCTGTGAAGATCAAGCCACACCATTGATCTATACTACATGGCTATTGTATTATTATAACATTATGTTATAGTGTGTCAAGAATTTTAACTAATGACAAGTTTTCATATTGGCACACTGTCCACTTACTGCAGGTCGGGCCTTGTGTCCAGCTTCCTTGTGTACAAACAGATTTTTTGTTGTGTGCTCCCTCTGCAGTGTATCCGTCTTCACACTCATACTGCACTTCTGAACCTGCAGCAAACACTTCCTGGTAGTCCTGATGAACGATGACTGCATGGGGGATTTTAGGAGGCACGCTGCACGCATTCATGCTTTCTGTAAAATTAGATTTAGACTCAAAAACGTTATTAATCCCAGAGCAGGGCAGTTTGTTTGTAGCTTATCCACAGGATCAAACCCACAAAACTTACAATCCTTAAACACTAATCATAAAAACTCTTCTGTGTTGAGTCATGGATCAAAATACAGTGAGGACCTGAAAAAAAATTACATAAAATGCCCTTTTTAACAGCCTTCTTCTCAAATTTGTTCTGCATTAATTTTGTTGACCAATAATTTTCATCATAGTGTGCAGACTGTGGTGTCTAACCAGATACTTACAGATAGTTTGCAGTTAATCCAAATTGCTATAGCAAGAGTACTATCATCATATCATCTTCCCTTTATTGGCTCCTTTAAAATGCAGAATTACATTTGAAACTCCTCCTCTGACATAAACGGTCTTAAATAAAGAGTTAAAGTTTCTAAAAGTAGAATGGGAGGCAGCACTTTCATCTATCAGGCCCTTCTTTTGTGGAACCAGCTCCCAGTTTGGATTGAGGAGACAGACCTCTCTACTTTTAAGATTAGCAGTTTAAGGATCTTGGAAAGAAGGCGACCAGATTTCTTTAAGTGGGTGAAACACATAATACAAAAAAAAAAATAATTTGATAAATTAGAATTTTAAACTGATGTTGGCATTAAATTAAAAGTCACATAAAGTAAAAAGGAGTTCATTCTACCTTACGTCTGATGAAATCTGTGTGAAAATATTTCAACCAAGACAAACAAGAAAAGAAAGAAGAGCTATTTGCAGGACTTACCTATACACTGTGGCTGATGAGACCATCTTCCATTGTGACATGTGCTGGTTGCCCACCAACCCTTCATTGCTAGCTGACGTCCTTCGTTGCAGGTGTAGCTCAGCTTGGTGCCGTGAGAGTAAGTCTCTTGCTTTGGGGCAAAGAAGCCACCGTCCAGTGTGGGAGCATCACAGGCCTGTGTGGTGCTCTGTGCTGAAACACAACACTGAAGTAAGTGCAAAACATTATCAACCAGCGTAAATGTTTGTCTGTGAAGTTACTTGTTGTTCTCACCGTGCAGCACTCCAGGAAACCAAAGAAGAGCAAATGCAAAATATTTGATGCACATTTTTAAATCGTCCAACAACAAAGCAGCACCAGCAGTTAAAGGTAATCCACATGAGAACCAGCTGCTGATCACAACTGTCACCCAAAAGTTTGTGCAATCATCTCGGCCCTTCCCATTTTGTGGGATGGAAAAAAGTTCGTACACATTCAAAACAACTTTTGAGAAAACACAGGGAAAACAACACCGTTTTCCCACAAACGTTTACTCAAATATGTGGTCAGATTTTTTTTATTAGGGTTCTTTTTAAACATGAAGAAAAGAAATATGGGAAAAATCTCAGCAACATCTATTTTTCATTGATTTTATTCATTACACATTGGTTCGTATGTTTGGAGCAGTTCTGAGCATTTTCCCTGAAACCAACCAGAATCATTTACTTTGAAACATCAAATCAATAAAACTATTTACTGTCCAAATTTCAAAGTCATTTCCCGGACTCGATGGATCAGAGGTCGTATGTTTGACCTGATTGTGTAATTTATTCAGCTGCTTCTAAAAGTATATCTTACATTTCTAACATTTTTTATGGTTTACATCAATGTTTACACACTACTTGAAATGACTGTAAGAAACATATATCTGTGTAGTAAGAAGCAATGATAATGTGGGTGATATATTCACTGTGTACATGACTCTAATGTGAGGATTAATGCAAGAAGTCAAAGTGATGCAGTTGCCCCCTTGGTGAGGTAAATAAAGTCACATTACTCCACCATTTTATTTTAAGTGCGCAGCATTAAATTGCTAGGCTAACATTGAGGTGAATGGAGGTGTAAGACCGGACTCATATTCTCTGCTCTAATACATCCCAAAGGTGTTCTGTCAGGTTGAGGTCAGGACTGTGAAGGTCAAAGTCGCTCATCTATGTCTTTATGGACCTTGCTTTCTGCACTGGTGCACAGTCCTTTTCTAATAAGAAGCCTGTTCCATGAAGCCTCTACGTGCTGTTTTCTTGAGCTGATCTAAAGCCGTCATGAAGTTTGGAGGTCTGTAACAACTGACTCTACAGAAAGTTGGTGACCTCTGCTGACTATGTGCTTCAGCATTTGCTGACCCCTTCTGTGTTTTTACGTGGTCTACCACTTTGTGGCTGAGTTGCTGTCGTTCCCAGTTGCTTCCACTTTGTTATAATACCAATAACAGCTGACTGTAAAATATTTAATAGTGAAGAAATTTCACAACTGGACGTGTTGCACGGGTGGTACATCCTATCGTATCACTGAGCTCCTGAGAGTTTCTCATTCTTCCACAAATGTTTGTAGACGTCTGGGTGCTGGATTTTATACACCTGTGGCCGAGTTTATTTTAGAAAAAGTTCAAGTAGGGACTCAGTCACTGTGACACTTTAACAGGCCACAGTTTAACAGCCATAAGTTTAAAACTTTAATGTCACAAATCTATTTTTCACTGCATTGTGGACAAATGCAGTACACACAAAAAAAAAAACAACTAAAAAACAGATATACACTTGTTTCTTATTTCTTCAGCTGCCCTTCAAGATGCGCTGTAATAATTTCAGTGAAGTGCAGGCAGCAGCCTCAGCAGAGAAGCCCAGACCTTCCTCGCCCCAGCCACCTCCTCCACCTTGTCTGGGGTGTTCCAAGGTGCCAAGGTGTTCCCAGGCCAGGGTGAGAGATATAATCTCTCCAGTGTGTCCTGGGTCTGCCCCAGGGCCTCCATCCGTTGGGACATGCCCGGTACACCTCACCCAGGAGGCATCCTTGTCAGTCCTGGCATTTAGCACATGCAAAACTAAAATGTGAAAAATTTCTCCATCTTAGTCACTGTGAGCTTATTCATTAGGACCCAAATGCAGGACTCAGAGGCTGCCATGATATGAAAAATATGAAATGAAAACCAAACTGAAGCCAATTTGCGAAGGTAGCAGCACAACGAGAACATAGAATAATGAATGACGATGCCATGTTATGATTAGAAAGGAGGTGCTGGGCCCGATCCAAGGGTGAGAGAAGGATACACCCTGGACAGGTCATCAGTCTGTCTGCAGTTGTGACGTATTAATTCAGTTCAATTTAATTCAATTCACAACAACAGTTTCCTCAAGACTCATTTTACATTTGTATACTGACACCTACGTTATTATGAAGCTTATGTGTAAGTTCAGTAAGGACGATCTGTAAGCGTTCATCTGTCTGCTTTCTTGGCTGTTTGGCTGCTAGTCTGTTCATCACATCACTTCCAGTTTTTCAGTGTCCTAGTCAGTGCTGACATCATTGCTCCAGTCCAATCATCTAATCTGATCTAATTGCTTTTACTTTTTCACAAAGGGGCAGGTGGGTTTGAATAGCTTTATATCCCTTAATAAATGAAATCATCATTTACAAACTGGATTTTGTATTTACTCAGGCTATCTTTGTTGAATATTAAAATATGAAAATACTTTTTCACAGTACTGTTGCTGCATGTTTTAACAACACTGTATTTCAGGGTTTACTCATAAAAATTCAACCTTTATGCTGAGTCCAAGAAATCGTTGTCCTGTTAACAAAAATTACAAATTGTAAGTTCATGTCAAAAGTGTTGGGAAAAGTGGTTTTGTTATTACTTCTTCTCAAATGAGATACAGCAACTATTTCAGTCAGACTTCAGAGCTTTTCATAGTCCTGAAAAAGCTTCGTTGAAGGTGATCAATTATTTGTGACTCACATTAGATTCAGCAGATATCACAGCCCTCATTCTTTTGGACATTAGCTGCTTTCTGCTTTTGATATTGTGAATCACAAGAATCTTTGGGCTTGGCTCAAATGCTGGGTTGGAAATAAGAACTTTCTGTGTGTCTGTTGGTCAGTTCATCAAATCTTCTGCTCCTGTTTCTTGTGTGTTTCTTGGACCAGGACACCAAATGAGGGTTTTGTGCCGTCACAGACTTTTGACATTTTAAACCTAAATATCAGTTGGACAAATATCTACTAAATATCAGTATTTAAATATAAATGTGTTAATAATATCTGTTTAAATTATTTCCTGAGATTATTTTTATGCTGACTTAAAATAAAATATCTCCCCATGCTCTTACTGCATCTTCATGCTTGTACATTTCACACTGTGTGTAAAAGGAAGCTGTTTTCTGCAGCTTGTATCCACAGTCTCATTCTTTCGGTCACTACCCAAAGCCAACACCATTGTGAAGTGTTAAACAAATCAATGAACTTGTGCTTGTGTGCTCACTATAGTGTTTCCATTATTGTTATTTATTAAATAATATTTTGATGTACATAGTAAAAGAACTGTTCTACACAGTTAGTAGACAAAGCAATACAAAGACGTCTCTGATGATGAAACATTTAATTCAGACCTCAGCCAGCCATCAACACTTTATGGATTCAGTGTACACATCATGTACTGAGTGCATGAAAAGTTCAAATCATTTATGGACAGTTTGGTGTTTAAAGAACAATCAGCCCCAAAACTGTACAAAGAAAAGAAACGTGTTTCATTGTTGCTCTGCAGGTTCTGGCTGAAGAGTTTCAGAAAGGTCGTGTTGTCAGTTGGGTTAACTGAATCTTCTGCAATCATCCTGATTAAAATACAAACAAACAAACAAGAGGTGAGTGAAAAAAACAAGCACGTTTATTTCAAAAGAGCTGTATTTGTTTAAAATTAAATCAAAGAATAACACTTACATAATATCGATGTCCATAGTCACTACAACCTAAACAAGAAGCAGTGAGTTTGTCAGTTAGAAGCTCAGATCCATAAACTTTATTAGTGAGGACGGATTCACTGCATTGAAAGATAAACCTACAGAGGAAAATCCTCTCTGTTCTTAAAGAGCCAGACTGCTTTTATTCCTCATGTTTTACTTTTATTCCATATTAACATTTGTTGAAGTTACTTCATTGGTATTCACTATTCCTCTTGTCTGTGAATCAGATCCCAGAGAAGACATTTTCATATGTGTTAGCTGCTAAAGTAAAAAACAAAACTCAAAGGGAACCAAGTTAAAATATAAAGATATCATTTATATACTTACATCTGGTCAAAACTATTTTTCTGTTAGTGCACCAAACAAAGGCATGTAAGCCTCTTGTAGTACAATGAAAACCCTTTGCCTCTCCTTCCCTTATGTATTCAGATTGAGTTACTACAAGACCATAACCAGCACTTCTAGCAGGATCCATTACACAGAACGCTTCTGCAAAAACAACAACAGGAAAAACAAACATAAGAAGAATTTTAAAGAACACTTTTAATAAACTTATGGATGATAACTGATTTTTACATACCTTCACACGTGGGTAGTTCAGACCAGCTACCATCACTGTAACAACTCACAGTGTCTAGACCAACTAGTCTGTAATAACTTGTACACTGGTATTTCAAATACATTGGACCTTCTTCCACAATTACAGCATTTTCGATGTATGGGCGGGCTCCACACGACCGAACTAAAATAAAAGAAAGTGACTGTAACAAAATGATCATTGTGTACTCAGCTGTTTAATTTTTCCAAATCTTTGAATTCCTGTACAACTTACCCAACCAATCAACATCAATTATTTTTGCAGTGATCAACAATTCATTCATTCATTCATTCGTTAACGCTGGCTTCTAATTCCAATCCAGCTGCTTGTTGTCAATCAAAAAACTAAATTAAATATATATAAACTGAATTTGATGTATATGCTGATTAAGTGGAAAAGGTTGTGAGCAACTTACCATTCATCAGTATGGGTCTACTGTCTCTGTTATTTGAGTCAGAGGTGCTAGAAGATCCTGCAGGAGACAGAGCAGATAACGTACATATACAGACAACACATCAGTCAGCATCACTTTATAAACTTCTTTGACATGTAAATGAGTCCTGCTGCCAGCTGTACCTCCCTGATGTCCAGTAGTTTCGCTGCCTGATGAGAACAGATAACTCTTTAGTTACATGGTACATGCTGCATATACTTTATAGAGACATTGGACTGCAAGGCAAATACACACTCATTCATGTCTGATTTATGTTTAAAACTTACCTCCACCTGTAGGTTGTCCTCCACTGACAGCAGGGTCATGGTGTCCTGTGCCCATTCCTCCCCCTGGTTGGTGACAAGAAGAGGTCACAGCACAAACAGCAACAGTTCATATTTTTAACCTACTCATTTAGGCGTCAGTTTTATTCAGGTTTTCCTTCAGGTATCTGTGTAAAAATGTAATGGGTTGGAAGCATGGAGGGCTGCTTTATTAAGATGGATAGTAATGAGATGATAATTTGGAGCTTCCTCAGATCTGGGGTAAGGGTTGGGCTGAAAACTGAAGCCAAATAATCTACTAAGTGCTCAAAATTTACTAGTTGCCGTTTTCTTTTTTAATGCTTGTCTTGCAAGTCTCGTTTCTAAATCAAAAATGAGAGTCAAAAATAAATTACTGTCCAAAAATGTTGCAACAGTCTAAGAGATGAAATGACTGGATCCACTAATTAATATGCTTCACTTACCCTCCGGTTGTTTACCACTGCCTGCTCCACTTTCTCTTCTGTCTAAGTAAAAAACATGCTTTAGATACAAAGTATACACAAACACAGAGATGAGGGGGAGGGACAAAATGATTAAAAATGTACCTCCCCCCTCAGGCTGGACGTCTTCGTCTGATGCAGGGTGTCCCTGATCTGCTGATGATTCGTCTGTAGAACCACAGATATTACTGAGACTATTCAGCTTAAAAGCAAAAAGCTTTAATGTTAACGTGCTCTGTCACATAAACTGTTGTTTACCTGCTGACTTGCAAATGAAAATTAATTCAGAGCACAATTCAGGTAACAGTGGCAATCCTATCAGATTTATTCTCAAATTTTATACAAATTTTCAAACAAGACAAAAGTCCTACATCATTTCAGTTACTGCTGAGAAAAGGTGTGGTTGTCATCCTATAAAAACTAAGCAGCCCATGTATAAAAAAAGAAAAAAGACAAAAAAAAGTAAATCTGTCCTGTCATGATGCTAACAGACTGTTGCCAAAGTAAAGTTGAATGTCTCTGAGACCTGGACTGCATTTATATAATTATATGGATTTTTATCTTTTCCACTTTCATTTTAGTGAGACCTTGTTGTATTTATTAGGAAGTTTTTGTTTTGTTTGTTTGTTTGTTTGTTTGTTTTGGATTGCAGGGTTCATTTGTATTGTCATAAGCAGAAATAAATATTCTTGCAGGTTAGTCATTTGTCATTTTGCAACATTTGATCAACCTGCACCAGGAAAAAGTAAACAATAAGCCGTCCCAAAGTGCAACTGCAATTTCAAATGCCAATAATTCAGTTTCTACACATGCTGTGCATGAATCTCTGCTGATGAACGTACATACAGAAACTGGTTCCTTATACACTTTTGTAACATTGTTTTAGGTTTGAGAAAGGTGAGAAAAAATAAAATTAAAGGGTATTTTTTACACACTTACTGCATGTTGGCCCTGCAGACCATTGTCCATGTTCACAAACGATGATATTGTTGCCCTTTTGAGTATAACCTTCTTCACATTCATACTTCACTTCTGAATCTGCAGAAAACACCTCCTGGTATCGATGAATTATGACTGCATGAGAGATTTTTGGAGGCTCACTGCATGAATCTTTCCTTCCTGTGAGGAACAAAAAAAGCACACCTGTCACTACAAGCCGACTGATGAAGGTGGTGAGAAAGTGACTTGTTTGTGTGGGATCCGGCAGACTTACTCTCACAGACAGGCAAAGAGGTCCAGGTTCCATTTCTACACGTGGATCTACGGTTGTCTTCGAGTACATATCCATTGTCACATTGTACCAAAATAGAGCTCTGTTCTTTGTACCAACCCTTTTGTGCTTTATTATATTTTCCATGAGGTATTGTTGGGGGCAGGCAGGCGTTTTCATCTGAAGAAAATAAAAAACAAACAACAAACTCGTTTGATGACTTTCTTTAAACTGTATTTTACTTGTTTTCATATTATTTTTGTCCTCTAATTGATTCAAGATTCTTTATTTGTCACATGCATAGTTATACGACTACAACACACAGTGAAATGTATCCTGACACGCTCCTCGACTGTTCTGATTTAGGACTCTGTTCTGTAAACAGAAGAAAGTAATATCACCCCCGTCAGACTCACACTAAGCTATCAAGCAAACATAACTTTTCATGGCTTAAAACTGAATGCATTACTTCTTTCATACAACAGCATCACTCCACATTGTTCTTTTAATGAACAGCTAACCGATGGTCACACATGCATTGAATAAAGTTCGCACTCCTGCTTATTTGTAGCGTCTAACTCAAACAAATTTGTTGAGATATTACTGAACACTTACCTATACACTGTGGTTTATCAACCCATTTCCCATTTTCACATTTGCTTGTCGCCCACCAACCCTCCGCCACTGGTTTCAGTCCAGAATCACAAGCGTAAGTGAGCTCTGCATCATGACCGTAAATGTCTTCTTCAGGGACAAAATAACCCCCATTCAGCACAGGAGCCTTGCAGGCCTTTGCATTTTGTGCTGAAAAAGTGATAAACAAGTAAGCAACTAGAGGAAAATGCACTTTTAAAAAATGTGTTTTTTAAGTATTCAAATAACAATAAGTGAATTAAATGTTCTTACCATGCGTCACTCCTGCAAACCAAATCAGAAGCACAAATCCAAGATAGCGCGCACACATCCTGTCAGGAGCTCAAATACTGCAGAGTAATGCAACAAACACGAGAGCACAGACACAAGATAAAATCAGAAGCGGTTAATAATTATTTAAAGAAATTCCCCCAAAATGTAACCATGCCTCTGGCATCATGCCATACCTCTGCCCACATGCACAAATGGAGCAAGCATCTAAAATCCAGGTAAACTGGAGGGAAAAGTCAAACCTGTAGAGTTACATTTTTTCTTCCTTCAAATTGATTTCAGACACACAGGAAAACTGTACAAGGAGGAATGTACTGACCAGCATTGCAAAAATACTTGCTTCTGTACAATTATAGTTGCAGACTCTCTGTGCACCTTTAGTTTGAGCTTTTAATTTTTATTTAATGCTGACTTTTGGTTTTATAACTGTAATGCCAGCGTGTGTGTGTGTGTGTGTGTGTGTGTGTGTGTGTGTGTGGTGGGCTGGGTTACTCTATATATCGTCCAGGATTCAGCCTTGTTTGGAACAGCTCTCACAACAGTTTGTTTAGAGTGCACATTTCAAAATGATTTCCCGGACTGCCGTGTTCAGAGGTCACTGTTTTGTTGTTTTGAAATACCAAACACAGCCAAGCCAAAGGTCAGGCTGGAGTAACACAGGTGAAAGGTATAAAAGTGAAAACATGTTATAAAATAAGGAGGAATAATGATTTAGGGTTAGATTATTACTGATGACTGTAATGCGATCCTGTAGTTTGTGTGTGATCACCATCTCCTGGATGTTCATGGGCTCTGCATTAACGTGCTGGTGGGAAAATTGGATTTCTGGCTATAATTTCAAATAGCAAAGAAAACATAAAACATCCCATAAAAGAGCAAGAATTTTTAACAGCGAATATGTTGACATCATTTTGTGTCACATGACATATGTAAAGGTTGTCCTGCTTTGACCTTAGCCCTGCTTATTGGCTGCTTCTGCTCCAACAAATTCAACTGATGTCATCAGATTAATCAGTTAAATATTATATATGTGCAATGCTGTAATACTTAGCTCAGGACAAGCATAGTAATGCTAGAGCTTGACCTGTAACTGTACACATTAGTACAAAAACTGAGGCTCAGCATCAGCCACTTGATGTTAGCTGACCCTGCAGATGCAATGATAGGATTTGTATAGAAAACAATGGCTGAATAAAAGCACTTTACCACCTTTACATTTTAATGAGGAGATTTTAGGATGGTACATTCTCAAAGAAGGCCAGGAAAATAAATGTATCATAATGTCGTGCTCTTGGTTGATTTGAGAGTTTTTAAATGCAACTGTATTCTCGCATCGCCCTTTTTCTCCCTTTTGATGATCCAGGGAACATCTTCAGGCAACGTTTCTGTTATGCAAAGATAAGAAGATTTTTTTTTAACAGAAGCTACTTTTGATTCTTTTTCCTTTCTGCAAATGAATCTGTAACTTTCTAATTTCAGGGCTGGAAAATGGCATAGACACTGTTTCAAAACGAGAATGAATGAAAGAGCACAATTTAACTCTCTGAGCTGCTTTTTTGGGATGTTCCTTTATTTATTTATTTATGTTATGGAAAAAGCTCCGTGGCAAACATTGCTCTGATTTGAACATTACTTTTAAGTTCCTGAAACCTTTAGGGTTCAAAGCTGCAGACAGACGCTGAGAACAAAAGAACACCAGTTGCACAGAAGCATCGTCAATGTGTGAAAAATATATTTGTATCCAGTGGAAACGGCTGATACTCAAAAACAACATTTTGCATGCATCCATCCATTTTCTTCTGCGCATCCGATTCAGGGTCGCCGACAGGCTGGAGCCTATCGCAACTGTCGCAGGGCGAGAGGCAGGGTACACCCCGCACAGGTCACCAGCCAGTCACAAGGCTATACAGAGAGGCCAACATGCTCAGATGTATACATCTTGCCAATTTAGAATCACCAGTTAACATTTATTCGTCACTTTTGTAAAATAAATAAATAAAAATCATTCACTGTGAAAAAAAGAAAATAAATTGCGAGTAGAGTTTGATGGAAAGAATAGTCCAGACAGTTCAATTTGATCCAAGGATCTGCTGGAAAATCTGCATCTCAGTGCCAAATTGCATGCATTTCCAGTCACAAAGAGACAAATTTAACTGGGATGGGAAGTGTTCCAAGTGTTCCAGCCTGTGCTGTCCAAAACGAACACTAGGGTGGAATAAACGGACTCAATGATCCTTTTCCTTCTAGTTGCATCCACTCCTTCAGCCAGCACTCTATTCTCTGCCTTGTAGGCGCTTACTAAATATCACACACGTTCAAAGTCGAATGGCAGGAAAATTAGATGTTCAGTGTCTTGCCCAAGAACACTTCAGACTGAAGAATCAAATCACCAACCCTCCAAAAAGGTGGAGGAGCCACTCTACCCCTGTGCAGCGCAAAACAATTGTTTCCCAATGAACATATAAGAAAACATTGGATTTCCCCCTTGGATAGTAACGTGAGAGTATCACTCTGATAGATGAACCACAAATCAGACTTTCAGTAGGATAATAATACTAATCTTAAATCCATGGCTCAAAAAGAAGAAAGGTAGTTTACTGAATGGCAAATGTCAAAGTTAAATATTCTAACTTGTGTTCATGCAAGACGGCCTTGAAGGAAGTTTAACAAAGTGGTCAATGCAGATTGACTCCAGATTCCTCATATTTGATGTTGTGTTACCACATTCAGACAGAAACCTTTGGAGCAGCTCTTTAATCGCTCACAGTGTGGGCACTGGGTACTCTGACCGCTGCTGATAAAGTCCTCATTGGTCCTCATTCACAGAGGAAGCATCCTAGGTTTCATCCGCCAATACAGCTGGAGGATAAATACTGGGGTAGACAGTCCCACACTTAATGGGATTTGCTGTAAATGAATTGCAGCCAGCCAGACGTTGAAAGAGTACAAAGATTCTGTATTTAAGTAGAAGTACAGATACTAGTGTTTAAAAATACTCCAGTAAAAGTTGAAGTACTGATTCCACTTCTTTACTCAAGTGAAAGTAAAAAAGTACTGAAATGTACTCAGAGTAAAAGTAGCTCTTTGAAACATATTTCTACCAGCTGCTTCTATGCAACGCTAACTGAACCTTGTTTTCTATTAATGTAATAACAAAATAAAATTAGGAAATGGAAATACAAACTTTATTTTAGTCTAAATTTTGATACTAGTAAATATTCTGAGTTTGAATCAGTGAAGCAGAACCTGAGCAGAGAAAAGAAATCTGTTTTCTGTTGGCTACGTTGTAGAGGGTGACTCTGCATCTGAGCAAAAAATGAGCACAGTCAGGGGCTGAAGTGGGACTGAGCACGTGGAGGAACACTAAAATCGTTCTTAATGGCTCAGTGTGGGCAAAAGAATCACAGCATACAATAATTCCTATTGAGAGCTCCAGTAGATTTTCTTAGTGTACAGCCTGTGATCAGCTGACCTGCTGCTGCTCTGACAAGGCGTCAGCAGATGTCTCATGAGTCGTTCTGGCTAATTTCCATCCTCTATACAGTACACAGTTTACGCTGTCTTAATATTAGACACTATAAAGTTGGTATGAAGGTGGAATTCAGTGACTGCATCTCAGCATCATCAGTTTAACTTCATATTCATCTCTGCCACCCTTCACGTAACCTAACTCTGACCATGAAACCACAGCCACTGTGCACCTGTCACACACTGTTCTTTACCCATCACAGTGCAGCAAACCACAAAACACAGCGAGTCTACCTCAGTTTGTTTTGCAGCAGGTTTCACAACATGAACAAAACCATATTGTCACATATACAAACCCGATATCCAATTTAAAAAAACGAGGACTTACATCTAAGCTTTAAATTTCCAGGTTATCAAACACCACTTATCAGTCCTTATCTTTAAATATAAACATTTCTTCTTCCTTTCCTGTCTTTCTCCATCTCTGAGTGAAGTTCACTCTCTTTCTTTTCTCTTCCTGTGAAAACAGCAGCTGGACCTTTAGCTAGCAACACACTGTGCTACAAACTGCACACAAACTGTTTGTGTGTTTGCTGATGTTTGTTGAGCTGATAGAAACATTGCATTTGAAATTACCTGCCACAGCATGTTGCATATTCCCCTATGTGAAGTTTGAAAGGCCGAGGGCCGTGGGAACAAAAGTGCTTTACTGTCAGGGGACCACGATTAACAGGCAGAGCCTCAAGAGGTGACACAACTCAGGTCACAAAAACAATCAGTGAGCCTGTGTTTGTCCCACCTGGGATGGGATTTTGAGTTCATTTATGGAGGAGTTTGAGTGGGTTTAACAGGATTTTTGTTAATTACATGTGTTTATTTTTATGTTAAAATGTTAATGTAAAATAAAATGAAACCAGCATTAATGTCACGGTTTTCTCATGTGCTGTTGTGTTTCTTCCCACCTGGTGGAGTCCAATACCGACTCTTCCTTTGAGCTCTTTGTTTAAGCCCTGACAGAAATGTCGGGCTCTTCACATGTTAATAAAGCTCCTCTGTCTGCTGCTTGGTCCTGGAGAGCATGTAGGGGGCCTTTTTCCAGAAAACAACTGACTGCTGTGTGCCAAAAATAAATAAGGATGAGGCAGTAAAACTAATTAAATTAACACCAAACCCAGAAGACACTTAAAGACTACAGAGGAGTGCTGCGATAGATGGGAAACTGTTAAGCTAGAATCTGGTATAAACATCTAGTATAAACAATGGTTTCCTGAACTTGAATTCACAGTAATTTGATGGCCTCCACAGTCACCAGATCTCAGTCCAATAGACGACCTTCAGAACGTGGACTGATGGGGAAATCACATCATGAATGTGCGCATCCGATAAATCTGCAGCAACTGTGCGACACTGTCATGTCAACATGGTTTCCAGCACCTCACCGAATCTATACCACGAAGAATTAAGGCAGATCTGCAGGCAAAAGGGGGTCAAACCTTGAAGTATTAAGGTGCTCCTATGGAAAATAAGCAAGCATGCACTGTATCCAGTTTAAGCATCCTCCAGTCACAATGAGTTGATTCCTAATGTTTAGGAAGCCAATCACAGCCGTCACAGATCACTTGTTCTGATACTCGTGGATTTGTTTTAGTTCGTATTTTGATTAAGTCATCAAACCCCGAGCAGATTATTAACTGCAACAGTGACAGTGTTCATAGTAGCTACATTTCACAAGACCTGTAACAGTGCTTGGAGCCGCACAGTAAAACTGGAGCTTTATTTTAGGGCTCAGCTGCATCTGTGTTCAGCCTCATTAACCACCCAACGTATTTCAGGTGACATGATGAAATGAAACCAACATTAAACTACTGAGATAGAAGAATAATGAAATAAGCGCTACCCACGTACAGCAGACTGCACACAAGCACTTGTTTCTCAGAGGCTTTATTGTCTATTTTCATGTGATGTTTTAAAGCAATACTCTCCATAATTTCTCTCATCTAGCACAACACCAACAAAAAAGGAGTTTAACAAGGTCATTGCATGACCAAGACGTGTGCAGAGCTGTCAAAAAACTGAGCTAGGCTTGACTGAGATCATTTTAACTGAGTGAGAGCAGAAAAGTAATCTAACATATGAACACATTTACCTGCACTCCCCTCTCTGCCCAAGGAGTTTTGGCTCTCACAGATTTGATCACATATGTACATTCAGACCACAAACACCCAAAATTTAAAAAAAAAAAAAGAGAAGTGTAAATAAAGTCTCTTCCTCAAACTCAGCACTTGCCTCAGTTGTACCCAGAGATCCTCACGTTTTCATCAGACTAAAACGCTCACATTTCCTGTTTACCGCTGACAGAAGGCAAGCATCTCCCTCTGAGCTCATGTTGCTTAGTACTGTGTTTTAATCATCTCCGCAGCATGTTACCTTTTATATAAAACGTATTTTGGTATTTCTCTTTAACTACCTGAAAACATTAGAAAACAATTACAACAAAAACACAAAAATCTCCTTTCTGATGTCCAAAGTAACAATTCCAGCACACTGCATTAGGAGTCCTGGAGGAAGTCCTGGAATGATCGCTCCTCCTCTTTCTCTTAAAATGGGGATCATGTTGGAAGAATGATTGGCAGCTTGGATGAGGGAGTTGGACCAAGGAGATGGGGAAGGCTGAAGAACTAATTTGTGGGATTTTCGGTGTCTGTGGCTGTGATCCTGGCTCAGAACCTGAGGTGAGATTTGTGTTTCACCATGTATCTGTTCACCAAGAAAGAAAAGGGAGTGAGAAAAAGAGTTTGTTACAGAAAGTTTTCATTGACTACATATTAAAAACAAAAAGAAGGTGCATCGAGGTGCATGAAATTAAATCAAGTGCATAAAAATTAAGTACCTGTCAAGGGTCTCCCAAAAGCGCAGGAAGACGGGCCGGTCCAGATGGCGTCTGTGGCGGCTCAGCTCCAGGACGGTCACATCCCACTTTTGCACATTGGGATCAGTCGTTGCCTCATCGTATTTTAAATGAAAAGCTCGAACTAGAGGGGAAAATGCATTCATGTAACCATAAAGATGTTTTTCAGTAATATCTCCTTAACCTCTTAGTTTATCCTACACATTCAACCCTCTGAATCCTTTTCCAACCTCATCTCTAAAATCCTGGAAGACACGGTGGCACCACAGCTCTAGTTAACAATAATTTCTACGAGCCATTTCAACGCGATTTCCGTTCTAGACAGACCACTGACATCCCTCCTGACATCACATGGCACTGTTCTCACCATCCTCATCCTCCTTGACCTCAGTGCTGCTTTGATACCACTTCCCACCTTCTTCTGTTAGAATGACGAGCCAGTGCTGGACTCAAGGACACAGCACGGGAATGGTTTACATCCTTCCTTTCTGACAGGATATAGTTCAAGGCAAGACTGTACGCCCTCCATTAGCCTCGGTCACACATGGGGTCCCTAAGGGATCAGTACTGGACCTCCTGCTATTTATAAATTATCTCTTTCTTTTCGGAAATATCATCCAGCTTCACTGTCTCCCCATTTCCCAGAACATCCAATAAAAGATTCTGCTCCTCACTTTCAAAGCTCTCCACGGCCTGGCACCCTCATCTCCTCACACCTCTGCCCGTGCTCCATGCTCTCCTCACTGCTCCTTGCTTCAGACTTTAACACTAGAGGCTTTAGCTGCGACTCATCTTTGGAACTCACTACCTCTTTAACGCCGTCAACCAAACTATGACACAGTTTAAAAGCACGGCGCAAAACCTACCTTTCATATCAGCATATCACCTATAACCAGCAACGCCTTATGTTTTACATTTCTGATTCTCAAACTTAAATATCTCTTTAATATTGATCTAGTTGTTAATTTAGTGTTGTAAGGTAACACTGAGTGCTTCGAAAGGTGTCCACAGGTAAATATGTCTATAAGAGGCACAGAGTTTAGAATTCTCTCTGATTCTTTGAATGTCTGGAAAACCCCTCAACCATCACGACTCCAACCATTTTTTACTGCTACTGTTTCAACACAGTGATGAAGACAGTTTCTAAATAGACTTCACAGTATTACTTACTTTTGGCAAAAATGTCGACAGGAGAGCCGTCGGGCAGCAGCCACGGCCAGCCTTTGAACTGCCAGGCAGGACCCTGCACAAACACAGCCACCACTCGATCCCTGCAGGAAGAAACAGGCTTGTCAAAAAAACCCAGGATTAAACATTTAAAAAGGTGCAATAAGCGGCAATCACATTCACTGAACACTGCAGCAGAGGGCAAGGATATCAGGCCAAAACGACTGTGTGACGTCATGCCAAGGTATCATCAATATGACAATATGTGTTTCTTCTGAACTGATAGCTGAGTACAAAATTCACTTTTAGGGAAGAATGTTGGATTTACAACCAAGGATGCCCCGATGCTAAAATTCTTGATCGGCTGTAGGTCAAGTGGAGTGGTTTGGAAAACTGGTGGACTGATTCCCGGCTCCTGGCTCCACATGTCCTTGGGTAGGTTAATGAAAACCCAGAGTTGCATCCAATGCAGCAACTAGAGTATGAGTCTGTGCAGCTTGCAGTAGGAAGCACTGAGTGCTCAACTTAAGTAGAAAGGTGCTACACAAGTACCAGTACATGTGCCACATATGCCAATACCAGTGGGTTTTATACATGGGATTAAGACTTGCTCCAGCAGAGGGAGTGAGAACTGAGGAAGAGGAAACACACACCTCTCCCCCCATTTCCCTCTATTCAACAAAGATACAAAAATGGGCCAGCACTGTGTACCCAGTATATGATAACTCAGACTCTGAAACATAATCATCTTGTGGTTTCAACACAGGCTTCATGCATAATAATGAGTCATTTTTGCTAAATGACTCAAATACTCCCATTAACAGCTGAGTCATCTAATGAATGGTCATTTCATAATAAAAGTACAGGCTTGTTGTTTCCACAGTGTTCCTGTATGGTGGAAAATGCTAATATAACTAAAAAAAAACCAACAAAAAAAAAACCCCAAACACATATACTGACCAATCCTGGGGAGCCAGTTTGAGCGGCTGATCGATGACGCGGTACGGCACGGTGACACTCAGTGTTGTGCCACCAGGCTGGATCTGGTCTTTGCGCCTCTGTAGCAGAACCTCATTGTCCCGCGGGATGCCCTGCTTCTTCTTCTCTTCTGATGTGATAAACCTGGTACAGGCCAGAGTCTGGAAGTCATTTCACTGCTTCTACTTAGGGTACAATTTTTAACTTTTCTTGGCAGCACTGCCCATTTTGCAGAGGTGCCAACATTAAATCCAGTCATTAAACCTCCAAACAGTTGTTGCTCTATGGGAACGACCACAGACAGTCACCGCTGGCATGCCAAGCTCTTTTTCAATCTCTGCCCTAAGCTTAGTGTTGAGCAACTTGACAAAAAAAACCCACTACTGCGTGTCTGAAGAACATCAACCACCAAATAACATCAAATAAATGCATGGAAGACAGTGCAATTGATTCATTATGTGAATACTTTAGAGAAAGAAGAAGGGCACTAATGGTTTGTACTCACTTCAGATCCTGCAGGAGATCCTTAGCATTGAGCATTGTGACGAGGGAGGTGGTGGCAGCAGGGATGATGATGATTGGTGTTCGGGATCCTGCAGAGAAAGCCACATTAAAAATGGTTTAAAATTAGAGCTCAGTTGGTCAGTCCTACTAAAAAACTGAGTGATTAACTCTGATCAAATGCGATGTACCTTTTTTCTGGTTTGGTGGAGGTCTGGCTTGTGAAACTGGAGAGAAAATAGTCAAAAAGAATATATTTTTAAATAAATACAAACAGGAATGTGGACACATTGGGTGCAAAGACAAGAACAACAATCCTCAGTGAAACTGCTTCCTATGCGTCAAGTATTTTTTAAGTCACTTCCTTGACACGAAACTTTCTTTATAAGCACTAACAACAGTAAGACTTACAACATCAAAGGACTGAACGAACATCACTAAACCTGACATGTTAGATAATTTGAAACACAGAAAGGTTTTTTTTTTTTAAATTTATTCTTATAAACTGTTTGGAAAAGGGCAGGCACTTCCAAATGATAGTTGGAAGAATCCGGTGTCTATCGGTATACCACATGCCAACTGTAACCAATGAAATAAATGAACCCTTTAGGTCCAAAAGAGGAAAAAGGAAAAAAGAAAAGAAAAAGGAAACACGACTTTGCCTAAAGACCTCTTAAAGCTTGCATACACTGAGGCGTCAAATGATAAAAAAAAGAAAAAGGATCTTATGTTAGACTAAAAATACATGTAGCCGATTCTCCAAGTTCCCCATTTCATCAAACAGTGTTTCAGTTACATGATGGTTTAAGTTGGGACCTTGTTTAAAATCTAAGTAAGAACAGAATTTCCCATCAACCCATATTTCATTACATCAAATATTGAATCCTGCATCAGACAGCACATGATCTGGTCTGCACTGGTGTTGAAAGAGGAGAGGATGCATTCTGTTTTTAATTTACATTTTATTGTGTCCCAACATTTTTGGAATTGGTGTTGCGGATTTGCAAGTACTCTGCAATGTGGCAAAGTAATAAATATCTACCAACCGGCTGAAGAAGCTGGAGATAAAACTGAAAGCAATAAAAATGCATAAATTCCATGTGAAATGCTACCATGTGTGATGTGATGTGAGTGAGCAACTGGAGAACCGTTAGATAGTTTATAAAAGTAATGGCCAAAATCAAAGAAAGACCACTAAATATATTTAAACTTTTAGCCTTTTGTTAATTGGAGTATAATTAAATAAAGCAGAAAAGACAGTTTTTGTCAGACTTGCAGTCACACTCAAAGGCAGGGTTTTAGCTTAAAACTTCCGCTGCAGGCCAAATGGGTCAAACAGATTCTACTTTTTATTTTTTCCACACATAAAATGGGAAGTTGCTAAGAGAGCATCTTAGGTCAGGGTTTGTAGCAGAGTCAAACAAACATGTGATTGTTCTCTACAGACAAAAGTTTATTTTATTGATGCAGCTTCATCAGAAATCATGTGAATATTCTTTTCTTTTTTTATTAGTACAGTCATGTGTCTAAATGCCACGTCTGGAAACAGTCGATGCTGTGAATAAAGGAGATACCCTTATTTTTACACAACGCTCTGATAAAGTCCCTTTAGAAACTGTTGGTAAGAGACCTGAGTGACTGATATATGAAAAGAGCTGATCAACACATACTAACAGGCAGTGTTGGGAGCACTTTTTGAAAACTGAAAACAGTCATGACGTGACTACATCAGGATTTGGGAGGAGGAAAAAATGACAGAATCAATTTAACCCTTGAGAAATGAATGAAAAAGGAACTAGCCCAGGCTCAACTGGAGCCTGTGCAGACTATAGGGTGTTTTTAGCCGTTTTTTTCTATTAAATGGAGGATTTTCCCTTGCTATATGAAAAATAAGGCACAGAAAAGAATATTGTAGTAGTACAGAGTGCACGTCTGTCTTTGTTAAAAACATCACTCCAGTACAAACTCTCAAACAGAAACAGCCCTTACACTCTATGGCACAATGGGCAAAAACTAAAAAAACATTTTTACTCTGTATGTATTCTCTGATTAAACATGAACATTTAGAATTCTACACCAACCTGGACGAGGTACAGGCTGCAGTGCAGGGGTCTGGGCCTTTCGAGCAGATGCTCCTTCCTAGAAAACACGCAACACATCAAGGTCAAAAATAGGAGGTTATATGCAATCACATCATATGGTGTCTTCAGTGAAACTTCTGATGTTAACAATAAATATAAAAATTGTGCAGCTTCTATTGTTGTGTCCAACAGGCCACTTGAAATAAATTGTTCAAGGTGTTTCATCAGTGAAATAACTGAACAGCGTGTGAATATTTAGGCTTAGACAGCCACCTAGCAGGAGCAGCTGCTCTTGAAGCAGCTGGTAGTCATCCTTATCGTGATCTGTTATTTGTTTTCTAAAGTTTTCAGCATTTTAACACAACTACAATCAACCAACAGTTAAATATTAGTGGGCATCAAGAATCAAATATACTCCAACTCCTCTGATCTGCAAGGTAAGGTCTAACTCAGTGGTTCCCAAACTTTTTTTTGCCAGGCCCCCCTTTTTTACAAGAAAAATGTTCACGCCCCCCCCCCGCACAAACACATCCTCCAACCACACACACCTATATTTTACTCCGTTGCGGTTTATTTCACACCTCAAACATTTAGTAAACAATTAAGCAAATACAAGTAAACGGCAATAAATTACAGGTAGTAATAAAATATACTACTAACTCTTTTACGCTACGTCCACACCTACACGGGTATTTTTGAAAATTCAGCTGTTTCTATGCGTTTGGGCTTTTCGTCAACATGTAAACGGCGTTGCGATTCACTGAAAACGGAGATTATTTAAAACTCCTTTTTTGCGTTTACGTGTGGACGAGGATTACAGAGTTCGTCATGCAACGTCAAAGGCATGTGCCTTTTTTCACGTCACGCTGTGCGCCACGTTATTGTTTACATGAGATGAATTGCAGAATGGCAGATAGAGACAAAATACTGTTAATCTGACTATCTGCAGGTTTTACACGCTTACATTTACACACGCAGTTACTGTCCCTGCATTTAGAAAGGCAGAGGCGTCACGGTGTGATTATTTTACGTGTAGTTGTTTTTTTCCTGTGTAATAATATTCAACATTGCTGTCAATACATTTTTCAAAAAATGTTCTCTGTGCAAAATGGGTTTAAACACATAAACAGCTGTGGGATACTGTTTGTTCGTGATTTGAACCGGGGGAACAAATTACGGCAGGATCAGCCTGATATTATTTGTATCCCACTGTAACTTTACTACATAAAGAGCTAACATGTCCAAAATGTCAGGAGTAGTTAGTCATTACAGGAAGTGTTTGTGAACTAAAAATCAAGAATGTGGGATACTGTTTGTCCGTGATTTGGAGAGCCCAGCGCTGCTCCTGACCCAGGGAAACTAATTTTGTAGGGGAGACCTACCTTGGCACTTGTGCAGATGAAGCCAAAGGGAAGATATGCTTCACCATATTTTCCTGTCTTTGGCTTGGAAGGAAGTTGGTTTGGAAACATATTTGGCGATGCTTCATCTCCTGCTTTGCGTTTATGTGGGAGCCCCGTCAAAAACCTGTCCACAGTGTCCAAGCGCTCTTTTTTTCTTTTTTTTTTCCTTTTCATACCGCGCCCCCCCTGCAATGGGGGCGGGCCCCACACTATGGGAACCTCTGGTGTAACTAAAGCTCCACAACAAAATGTGTCATTTACAGATAAATTGCATCTCTGGAGCTCATCTGCTTGAACTGAATGTGTGTTAATGTTAACTAGCAGGCCCCATCTGAGTCTGAGTGCACGTTTCTTAAACCTCTCAAATGCTAATTACCCTGCTGTAGTTTTTCTTAGCATGAGTATTTGTTAGTTCACAAGTTACCCTTGTGAAAGCGAGCTAAACTTGTCAGGGCTAACCTACAAAACAAGACAGATAGCTGCTTTACTGACCTCACAGGAGAAATTTGTGTGTTAGAGCAGAAGCATAAAAAGTAAAAATAGTAGAGACCGTAATAAACAACATAAATATAATCAGAATGAAAGTACCAGAAGCGCAAGATAAGAGCGTTATGCAGGAATTTATAGAGTTATAGCAGTGATGAAAATGTAGTTTAAAAACAGTAACAGTAAGTCTGACACTGCCTGAAAGAGACGTGAAAATTGCATTAATAAATGATATGTACACTATTTAAAAAAGCAAATAAAAAAAACAGCTAAATGAAGGTTTAATGCAAAGTACACTTGGGATTTTATGCCTGACAGGTGTGTTCACCTGTCACAGCATGAAGAGTTTTAAATACAGCTTTATAGAGAACAGTAGGAATGATTTCCTCAAGGGTTCTTTGTGGCAGTGAGGTTGAATCAGTCTGAGGGAGAAGGAGCTCTGCTGCTTCAGAAGTGTGGAGCAGAGCGGAGCAGGTGTGATGGGTGACAAAAGAATAGCTTACAATAAATCGATCTACTCTGTAATTCAATCTGCACCACCAGTCTACTAAGCTACGGCAAAGGCCTAGATGTTTAGATGAAACCAAAAAAGAAACATAAAAGTCCAACATGCAAAAGTTAGTGGAGTCAAACTTTCTCACAGGATGAGAACACCGTGTTGTAAAATTCAGAAATGGGATTTCTACAGCTGACACATTCATAAAAACAACAAAAAAAACATAACGGTCTCTTACAATTAAACAATTTCAGTTCATCCTTCAGCAACTGTACTTATGCCTGCATTTTCAGTCATCTCTGTGCCTTTGTGCTACTAAGAATCACAGTTGTGGTTTGTCACCTGAAAAGTCACCGCCTTTTAGTTTATACAGTTTTTTCTGTCATTACCTCACACAAATAAAATATATGTATTGTAACATTTGCATAGGGCCAAAATATTAGAGAAAAAAAAGAGCACTCTTCTTTCTCTACCCTTTCTTCTCCCCAGAAAAAAACCAAAAACAAAACATGGACAAACATGGTTGAGTGAGCTTAGCGTAAACATCAGTTTAATTATCTATATGCAAGAAGTTGGCGTGAGACGCTTTAATGACAGACTGCACAGAGATTTGAGTGGTAACATCCATTGTTGTTCAGCCAACAACATGTAAGCTGATGTTTGCCACTTTTAAATCAGCAACGCTCTAAGACTTGTGGAAGTGTGGACACAATGGCCTCTCTTCCCTTTTCTCACAGCATGCCAACTTGAGATAATGGTTTATTCCTCATTCTGCAGAGTGGGTGTGAATACAAATAGGTCAGTAGCCCAACCCCCTCCCCTTTAACAGAGCAGGCAGCAACAGCAGCAAAGACGCCGTCACGTGGTGAGAGAGCGTAATGCCACCGAGCCTAGAGCTGCCTTTCAGAGCGAGCTCACAACTCACAGCGCTTCCTTCCGTTCATCTTCTTCCTCCCCCGTTGCTTTCATCCCTCTAGCTAGAAGGATGAGTGCATGAGAGGCAGCTGAATGGGGAGGGGGGATAAGCATAAAAACCAAAATCTGAACGATCTGAGAAGCACGGTGGACAGCAGGCATGTGAATCAAAGAGGAAGAAGAAGAGGAAACGAGGATAAGCACAGAAAGGGGGAGCAAAGCTGAACGGAGACATGTAGGCTTATTTATCATTCAGATGTGAATCCCATCTCTGCGTGGCTGCTTTGATATACACAATATGACAGCGGGGACAGTAAAAGGACCCAGGGCTGCAGCTAACTGTCAACTACCGTCTCTCTTCGGCCACGAGCAAAAGAAGCAGCACACCACAGCTAAAATCAAGCCTCTAGGGACAATGCGCCAAGGCAGATTGAGAAACTGCAACACCGGAACGCTCAAACATGCTCTGGCCAGGCATGCACGCATGAACTAGCAGCACATTTGAGCACGCATGAGGCAAAAAGCTTGGATTACCTGGAAAAATTAATTTCCCTGGACTGACTACAGAAACCTTTATCAATACCAGCCAAAGAAGAGGAAGATTTGACATATGCTGCAGGAAAAAAAAAAAAGTGTGAGGACATGGGGCTGTGTGCATTTATGATCTGGCAGGAACAGAGACCGAGAGGCCAGTCGGAATGTGTGAAGACTGTAATTTATCCAGCAGTGATGAATACCACAGAGACACGTTTTTAGACTAAAAAAGGTGAGTTTATGTTGTGAAGAATTGAAAATACAGATGAATGTCAACATAAAAACAGTCATAACAGATGACTGATATTATACAAGTAATGTGAAAAATCACTCATCTGGTTGTGGTTTAACTTACAGGATGTAGAGGGTGTGTCTTTCTAAAGGGAGAAAAACTTATTTCCACTGAAGCATGCAACAGTGGAGAGAATTTATGCTCTCACAAAGTCCTCTCTGTTATGTTAGGCTCCTTTAAAAGGGTTTTGTAATTTTCTTTAAAACCCCCCCCCCCAAAAAAACTCATCTGGATTCTATAATACAGGCAAAAACTACACACCGTCTGTTGACTATCTTACAATTAGCCAGAACTAGCATTTTAGCATTATTATATAAAAACAAAAACGAAACAAGAGTTTTGTACAGGAAGACGTCAAACCAGGTAGTATTGTAGATTTTAATGTCGATATGAAAGCCTACAAACTATATTTAGACTACAGAGATGTACCCTCATTACATTAATATGATATCAAATACGTTTAAAAACAACAGCAAGGGCCAATCAAGTTGTGCATTTCTCCAAATCAAAAAATGAAACGTGCTCACCATATAGCTGTAAAGGTTGCTTAACTTGGCTGGTATTTACAAGCTTATTGACTTTAAACTGCAGCCTTATCAGAATGAAACTACATGGTTAAACTGTGAGTTTTTCACAATGAAAATGTATACTCTTCTTTCCACTGTCTCCTAGGCCATCGCTGGGTATCAACAAAGTGATTTATACTACTCATCAACACAAGCTGAAACCCTGCTGACAACTGGATTGAAGTGTAACAACTGTCAAGGCTAGAAGTGTCAAAACCAAACCATGCAGTGGAAACGACGCCACTGCTGTACACACACAGCTAAACTTCTGTATCTGCTCTCTCTGCTGGGTGTACTGTTCTTTCTAATCCACCAGGTGTGGCTGCCGAGGCTCACTGGTATGCCATGGTCGAGAGGGCATCCTCTGGTGTATGGAGGTGGAGCAGCTCACAGCACCAAAGCCAAATGGAACACAAGCGCCCGCCATTCACAGTGGAGGTTCGTCATCGTTCCTCAACAGACTTTCAAGGCTGACGCCAACATCAGCTCCCGCGAAAATCAGGGAGTTTACCCAACTCAAGCAGACCCAAATTTTGAGAACGTTCTGGCAGCAAACACAAGCCAAAGAGACGACGCAGACCTCAGCACCACAATAGCCCACAGACTGTACCCTTACATCATTAACGAGCCTGATAAATGTGCAGACAACACAGCTGCGCCATTTCTGGTGTTGCTGATTGCCACTGAAGCTCGGCAGGTGGAGGCGAGGAATGCTATACGGCAGACATGGGGGAACGAGAGTGTTGCTCCAGCTCTGGGATTTATCCGACTCTTTCTGCTGGGGAAAAAAGATGGTGAACTGGGACTTCTACAACAAAGGATGCTAGAAGCAGAGAGCCGGAGGCATCATGATATCATTCAGCAGGACTTCCTGGATTCTTACAAAAACCTCACCATAAAGACACTGATGGGACTAAACTGGGTTGCAATGCACTGTCCGCACACCAGCTATGTCATGAAGACAGACAGCGACATGTTCGTCAACACAGAGTACCTCATTTTTAAGCTGCTCAGGCCTGAACTTGAGCCCAGGAGGAACTACTTCACAGGAAACAACATGAGAGGCTACGCACCCAACCGAAATAAAAACAGCAAGTGGTACATGCCCCCAGAGCTGTACCCAGGCGACAAGTATCCCACCTTTTGCTCTGGGACTGGTTACGTCTTTTCTGGGGATCTAGCAAGGAAAATCTATCAAGTGTCTTTACGTATCCGCCATCTGCATCTGGAGGACGTGTTTGTGGGAATATGTCTGGCCAGCCTCGGAATCGAACCCACGCCACCACCAAATGAGTTCTTATTCAACCACTGGCGAGTATCTTACTCCAGCTGCAAGTACAGCCATCTGATAACATCCCATGGGTTTCATCCCAATGAGCTCCTGAAATACTGGCATCACCTTCAGAGCAACAAGCGAAACGCCTGCATCAACGCATTTAAAGAGAGAGCAGGCAGGACACACTTACACAGAGTGACTGGAGAGAAATCAGCTGAGTGAAAGGACACTGTTACACTCACATGCTCATTGCTAAAAATGAAATAAATAAATAAATAAAAACAAAATAAAAGGAGATTTATATCTCGGCACATTCTCTTTTTTGAACTTCATATCAAGGGACTTTACTCATAATCCAAACCCACTTTATCCACAACACAAAATGTGCATAAATGTTGGAAATGTAAAAAACGAATCAAGTGCTCTAGCCAATTTTGTACAACAGAGATAAAAACTGTTTCTACGTCTGAGTCAAACCACTGGAGTTTTATTTTATGAAAGAACACGGTGTGCTTCACTGTACAGAAATAAAGTACTTTTCTGTAATAATCAGAGCTACTGTATGAGTTTTATATTTCTGAAGCAGACAGAGCAAGTAAATATCTCCACATATCAAACTGTCCATGAAGTTATTTTGAAAAATGGCTGTGACAGGTGACATGTAAGGATGTGACATCAATACCTACACAGAGGACATGTATCCAGTTATCTGTACTTTGTGCTGAATTTCTTTGAAACAGTAAAATCTATTTAGAAAGAACAACAGGCATCTGTCTTTCAAATGCTGTTACATACATAAATACTTGAAGGACTTCATGTCTTAACTTCCTGTGGAAAACCACGCTTGTATACATGTGTTATAGGATGAGGTTTTGGTTAGTAGTTACTGTGCAAAAAGTTATTTCTTACCGTCACTGACTTCAGGGTCATGCCGTGATACGTGCCCATAGTATCGATCTTGAAGCCCTCCGTTTCTAAGAAAACAACATGCTATGAGTTGCAACTCACTGGCTGAACAAAGAGGTTCTTTTTTCATTAAAAGTGTAAGTATAATGAAATCTAATACCTGCATATTATGCAACATGTTCGCCCCTTCTAAGCCCAGATGTCCCAGTTTTACACTGGGACTTGAAAGCAGCTTACATTTGTGGATCTGTGTGAAGCTAGCAGCGTTAAATTTGCCCTAAAATCTCAAGTGGGCATGTGATGTGGTCTGTGGGTATCAGGTGACTGGTGCTTACGCAATTATGGTTTATGTGAAGGACATGAGAGATGATTATTTTTAGATGTGTGCGCGCACAGAAATGTTTTTGAAAGAGAAAATTATCTGATTCATGAAGCTGAACTTAATAAAGTGTGCGTAAATGATCATAAATGATCAGTATTTATTCAAGGTTGGATGGACGCATTTGTAAAATTCTTTCACGTGTGGTCAGATTGCTTCATATTTGTGTGTGTGGATTAAAGTACGTGCCTCTGAGTTCTCAAAAGTTACACACATATCATTGTACACGTTTGTGAATCTTTAGTTTACGCTTGTGAATCATATCGCATGCATTTGAGGCAAATTTCTCTCCATACTCAGACCACATTTGTTTACTGATGCTGGGTTTAAATGTGGAAACTGTGGATCAGTGAACTTATATTAACCCAAACAAACAAGCACTCTTTTGGAAAAGGATCGATACTAAAATGATCAGTAAAGCATTTCTAAAACGCACCTTCTTTTCCCTTGAATCGCTCCTGATCGTATCTGTTATAGGCAGCTGGGACAGGTTGCTTGTTCCTTAGGGATGGGTCCTGGAAAGGATATGAAACAATCAATACCTGTATATACAAACACACCGCTCTTCAGTTTAAACTATGGTGGATTTGCAACTAACTCAAACACCTACAGACTATTTTTGCACACATAACTTTGGACAAATTCATTTGAAACATGAATATATGTCAGTTTAACTTTGATTTATTTATGAGATGCACACGTAACAGGAGTAACAGCTAATCAAATTAAAGCTGTGTGCTTATACAACAAACAAATCATCAACTGACTCTTAATCCTCCTTATTACTCCTGTATTTTCAAATTGTAAAGAAATTAATTTACAAAAAAAGGGTGATTAAGATTTAAACCATTTGCAAATACATACTTAATAAAAAAGATTAAGGTCCATGAAAAAAAAAAAATGAATAAAAATAACGTAATTTGTAGAAGTGGATACTTGTCAGTTTACCGCTTGAGTTGTGTTCTGTGCTGGTCTCTGCTCCGGAGCTCGCCCTTCTTCTCGAGCTTTCACGGACTGAAGGATGGCAAAGATGTTTTTGGAAAAGTTCTGAAAAAGGAACAAAAATAGGTTGAGGAGTTGTTTCCTTGTAAAAACAAAAACAAGACAGCCCTTTACAGAAGCAATTCAATTAAAACACATTTAAAATGTACAAGATATTAATTACTATGTGCTGTTAACAGTCTGTCTACATCTTTAGTTTGGTATAGAGACGATGGGCGTCATGTGTGCGTATAATGCCCACCTCGGTACGGAATTTCCCAGGTTAAGTTTGAACATTCAAGAACATTCAAACAAGAGCTCAAATTTCACTAGTTATGGTCCATTCGATGTTGCATATAAACAACGCAGCAGGTTCACTAAATATGTACAATAATTAAAATCAATATTTTGCATGACTCTGCAATTTCTCTCCTAACAAGCGATCCATCCACAGAACAGTTGTTCAGTTACAATTCCAAGTTTTCCAAACAAGATGGCTGTGCCCTCAGTGTCTACAGAGTGAGACAGCTGCCTTACTTTGAACATTTTATTAAAGAAAAAAAAAATTCTACTGCACAACTGGTGTGAAGGATTAGTTTAATTTAACTGTGAACTCTAAATTCTTGTTCATGAACATTTGGTTTTTGTTTAGATTTTTCTCATTTAATAATCTGGGTATTTTAAGAAAAAATATTAAACATGTGGAACTGTGACTCTGAACAGGCATTCATACTTAACTGAATACTGTGCACTGTTACCTCCCTATCCCTCTCTCTCCAGTTAGACATAATGAGACACATTAAATAAATTAGTTTATCGAGGAACTGACAAAACCAAGATCTAAAATCTATTTAGCTTTAAAAAGGTTAAACTAAGATAAGATCAGATATCTGATAACCTTAAAACAAACAAAACAAAGATGGCTGGACTTTAAATAAGATGGTTTAGTTTTTGATAAGCCAAATTTAAACTGATAGGTGAGCACATCTTTTCAAGCAATCTGTAGATCAGTTAATTCCTAACATTTGAATCCAGCTTCTGCTGCCATCTAGTGGTTCACACTGGTCCATGTACTGGTAAACATTTATGCTGCTTTCATGGCTGGGCCATTTGAATGTTTTCTCAACCCAACGCACTGTCTCTTAGGCTACGTTCACACTGCAGGCGAAAGCGCATCAAATCCGATTTTTTTGACCCTATGCGACCCATATCCGATCATGGTATGACAGTGTGAATGGCACAAATCCGATATTTTCAAATCCGATCTGGGTCACTTTCGTATGTGGTACTGAATCCGATACATATCCGATGTTTTAGAAAGCGACTGCTGTTTGAACAGTCATGTCGCATTAAATCCGTCTTTTACGTCACTGACACAAGACAGACGCCAATTATCAGCACCGGAGAAGCGCCCGAGAAGACATCGCGAACGCTTCCTGGCCATCCAGTGTAGATGTCAGTGAAACTGTTGGGAAGACAACGTGAACATTTTATTTGTACTGTATAATCTGCAGATTCTGACAGAAATCTGCAACTATCCTTTGAAGCACCGCTCCTCTAAAACAGCAATAAGGATAATTATTGGTTTTTTACAATATTATGTAAATAAAAAAAATAACTTAAAGCAAAAATTGGGAAACGTAAAGTCTGAATTCTTTATATTAAGGACCATCAGTCAAACAATACTGTTTGCTCTGGGTCTAAACAGAGCGCGTTGTGTGTGACGTCTTCTTTTGTGCATGCGGGCCGCTTTGAGCGTTCACACTACAGCACGTTTCCTGTCGCATTTTATTTGTAGTGTGAACAAGCAGACAAAAAAAATCAGATTTGATCAAAAAATCGGAATTGAGCATTAAGACCTGCAGTGTGAACGTAGCCTTAGGGTTCAAGAGGCTAACAAATGATTTAGACTTCTGTGGGAAATCTATGTTGTAACTCACAAGGTAACTAGAAACCCCTTTTTATCTTCCAGGCCATTCAGTTGTTTCCGCGTCGACCCAAGTTTTAGACAGATTTCTAGGGAGGTGCATGTAGGGTTAAAAGGGGTTTCTGGTTACATGATATGATACATCTGGCATTATAGTGTCAAGTCAATTACAATTCATTTATACAGCACTAGTTGACAACACACTTGTTTTAAGGCTCTTGCTTCTGAAGGAAAGTTTCATTATTCCAGAAAACAGTCTGGCATAAAGTGTACACTAACCTTTCCAGTGCTCTGGAGAATGGTTGTCCTAGTCCTCCAGACCCGCTCTCTGCTAACAATATCCCTGGTGACATCCACTTCTGCATCCACAAAGCTTCTCTGCTTCAGTGTTATGTCATCATCGAGATCTGTTTTGATAGTTGAACGCTTCTTGGCCATAATCTTGGCTTTAATGGCTGCAATTTTTTCCACAGACATGGCCTCAGACAGTGATCTGGAAGACAGGGAGAAATGTTTTGATAAGCTGAACTATCTGTTGGGTGGAACTGGTAATCAGAATAAGTAAAAGCTCATAACCAGATCATACCTGATCTGTTCGATCTGCACGATGCCTTCTTTATGGCCCTCCAGACGGGCAGCCAGACGCTCCTTGTCCAGACGCACACATTCCTCATCCTTGAGGTGAAAGCAGTTTTCACATTATTAGCAAATTGAAGGATAAAAAATGATATAATATCAAAAATCTTTAACTGCCCACACTGCTGAAATCTGTAAAAGTTAAAATACTCAGACTCTGTCACCTGCATGCATGACACACAGTTACCCATCTTATATTCAGTTACACTAAACACTGAAGAATATTTAATGAGCTGCGTTTTCCACTATTTAGAATCTCAAAGTTAATTCATTTAAATATTTTTCTTATGGAATTATTTTAAAAAATACATTATCATTATTATTATTATTATTATCATCATCATCATTATGATTAGTAGTAGTAGTATTTTCAGGTGTAGGGAGTGGTCCACATTTCTCACAGTAAGAATATGTAAACAAATTCAATGTTAAGTGTGTCAGAATAGGAAAACTGTGAATTTCTGTGTCCTGTGTAACACCATACAGAAAACAACATGAGCCACATGTGACATCTGAAGTAACATAATTTACCTCAACTCTTGGTTTTTTGGCTTCAGAAGATGCCTCATCAGCTGCTCTTTTAACTATAAAAAAAAAACAAAAAAACAATGAAAGAAGAAAATCAAACAAAAAACTTTATATCACTATGCAAAACAAAATCCTTCATCCCACCTTCCTTTATTTCACTTATGCAATTTTTTTGTTAAAAAAAAAAAAGGACAGTGTATGTTGCATTACTGATATTAGCACTAGCAGTTATAAGTAGTAATTATTCATGAAATTTAAATTTCAGGATTAAGTTATTAAGCTTTAAACTCCACATCATATTGTAAAAATGCTGTTACTTTACCTTGTGTTGCCCTTTGCAGACCTATTTCTATGGGCGCACTTCTGTCGATGCTCGTTGACGTGGCTGCAAGTGGACAAAAGGGACATTTTACGCAAATTTTCAGTGAACCAAAACCTGGAAGAAATCATTACAATTTTGGAAAATGACAAAGGCTGTACTAGATGCCACAGAACACCCCCTTCCTCAGTGTCCAAGTGCTACTTACAGCTCTCGCCGTTAAGATATGACAGCAAGCCCTTTCGATCAGGTCGTCTGACAACAGGGATGTTCTCTGTCTATAAACAACACACAATCATCGAAGTCAAAACTCTTTAAAGTTTACAAGATGCTGCATTCATGACAAAATGTGGGCTGGAATCAGGGGTGTCCTCAAACAACACGTTGGTAAGCAATGAACTCCAGAGCACTTACTGCAGCTCTTCGCACATAGGATGGATGCGGCAGGTGCACATTGTTGAGCAAGAACAAGATAGAGTCCAAGGTATAGTACTCTTTGGGCTGCCCCTCTTTACCAGTACTAAAGATCAAAACAAACAAAACATTTTTTAAAAAGCATGCAGGTGTCCAGTTTTCCAACTAACAAACTTTAAGTGAATTACTGCGTGATGCACACTTAATGATGTGAACCGCATTAAAGCTTGAATATAAAGCCAAAGTTACTTTATCAACCACTGTCAACAGTTCTCCTGCTAGCTAAAGCACTGCTAGTTGCAACCTTAATTTCTGCGTCACATGCACAAAGTTTGCTTTTTGCACGGTGAAGAAAGATGTTTATAGTCAGGACTGTAGAGACTAAAAGAGAAACAAAAACAAACAAACAGGTGTTTCAACTCGACTCTGAATCTCTGTCTCCGTGCAAGAACTCGCTCGCTAGCTAACGTCCGTGATTAATTAGCATTACACAATACTACAAGTTTGGCTGAACCCCTCGCGAGGTAAGTTTAACAGACATACATTGGCTTTCATGAAAGCTAGTAAAATTGGCTCTATAATGTATGGAAGAGACCTCCCTGTTGCACTAACAATTTAAAGGGTGCTTTAACTTTTAAGGAAAGCAGCGAGGAAAGTAGCTGGGTTAGCATTTCGTAGCTAGCGAGCCTTCCGTCGTTACTAGCAGCACAAGGCACAGATGAGCATCAGCTGCAGGCCTGTTGAAGCACTTTGAAGATTTTATTAGCACTGACATACCCCCAGATTATGTAGTTGGTCTTGACATTCTTCGGCCAGGAGAACTCCCCAAATATAACTTCATCTCCTTTAGCAACAATCTCCTTTTTCTGGATGTTATACTGACGAAGAACACTCAACACATCCGCCATCTTCACTTGTATGTATGTAGTGTGTTTGCAAGGCCCCCAGTTATCAACATCGTGCGGCCTTTCAAGATGCCTGATCTGAATGACGCTTTAAACTGCAAACTTGACTTTGATCACAGTGATGTATCAGTTCCAACAACCCAGGCAATTATCGGTAAAATGAAAGCAAATTTCCAGAGCAGCAAGTTATTTATTAGGAAGGGCTTTACATCGCCGCTACAGTGAATAGGTACATGTTAAGCAGGACAGATACAAGAGAATGGTTGTGAAACACTTGAGAACTATCAAATCTCATGTCCATCTCCCAAAACGTGTCAACAGTCATGTTATAAATACTTTATACGTTGACCAAAAAGACTGGATGTTGCTTTAAAATTAAAAATGAAAACATCAGCATGTTGGGACAAACATCCTTCACAGTTACATGGTCAGTTTATTGTTTGTTTTTTTATGAAGACTAATTTAAATTACACCGTGATAAGTAAAGCTTATTACAGTACTTTATTACAGTAAAATGTAAATTCTGATGCACAGAATTCAGACTGAAACACAAAATTTTCACACAAAAAAAAAAAAAAAAAAAAATCCCAAACATTGGCATTAGTCTGTTGTTAAAACTGACGGTCTTTGCTTTAGCTTGGCCACAAATTTTAGTTGTTCTAACATTTGTTTGACACTAAGCCCAGTTTATTGTTTTAAAGCTGAGTTTTTGGTTTTCTTCTTGTGAGATTATACGTTAAAAGAAATATGGCGACACTTTTTCTAAAGCAAATTTGGATTCAAGTGTAAAAGGAATCCAAGATGTTAATACTTAAAGAAAAACTTTTCTGATCTAAGAAATCTGTGAAATTAACACAATAAAAAGCAACTCCAAGTTTTACCATTGACTTTGTATGCTTTGTTTCAGGTTTCTCTTTCACTGATGTTAAGTATGTCTAAGAAACGCTACATGAAATGAAGGTTTAAAGCATCTCTACATCAAACCTGCTAACTCATACCATAGATGCATGTTGAAAACTACAGGTAATCCCCCCTGAAGTAAACCTACAGTTGCAAACACCCTAAAACTGTGACTCTTGCATTGTTCCTCTTAACCTGCCAACCTCTTGCTATAAATGTTGAATTGGCCTTTATATTCTACACTCATTACATTACTCAGGAAAAGTCCCCGAAATCTTATCAGACGAGATCTTGGGCCAAATTACGAATGACACTGAAAGCTCCAAGGTTGAAGCCAGAGATGGTCAGCAAACCCTGGTCTTCTTCGATGGACTTTCCAATGTAAGTCAGCCCACACATCACCAGCTTTGCACATTGCCTTCTTTATGGTCCTCCAGACGGGCAGCCAGACGCACACGTTCCTCATCCTTGAGGTGAAAGCAGTTTTCACATTATTAGCAAATTACAGGATAAAATGTGATATAATATCAAACATCTTTAACTGCCCAAACTGCTGAAAATTCTAAAAGTTAAAATATTCCGACTTTGTCAATTTCTATGTCCTGACTGGGGGGTTGGGGATGTTTGAAGCATCACATTTCTAATGATACCACACAGAGAACAATATGAGCCACATCTGACATCTGAAGTAACATGATTTACCTCAACTCTTGTTTTTTTTGGCTTCAGAAGATGCCTAAAAAAAACAAACAAACAAACAAAAAAAAACAATAAAAAAGAAACAAAAAAACATTATTTCACTGCACGAAACAAATTCCTTCATACCACCTTCCTTTAACTCACTTATTCAATAAAAATTATTTGGAAAAAATATTACTATTAGCGACAGGACAGTGTATGTGCCATTATTTATATCAGCACTAGCAGTTATAAGTAGTAATTAATCCCAAAATGTACATTTCAGCATTAAGTTATGAAGCTTTAAACTCCACATCATATTGTAAAAATGCTGTTACTTTACCTTGTGTTGGCCTTTGCAGACCTATTTCTATGGGCGCACTTCTGTCGATGCTCGTTGACGTGGCTGCAAGTGGACAAAAAGTACATTTTAAGCAAATCTTCAGTGAACCAAAACCTGGAATGACAACACGTGTACTAGATGTCACAGAAAGCTCCCCCCTCAGCGTCCAAGTGCTACTTACAGCTCTCGCCATTAAGATATGTAAGCAAGCCCTTTCGATCAGGTCGTCTGACAGCACGGATGTTCTCTGTCTATAAACAACACACAATCATAAAAGTCAAAACCCTTTGAAGTTAACAAGATGCTACATGTATGACAAATTGTGGGCTGGAATCAGGATTGTCCTCAAACAGCACGTTGGTAAGCAATGAAGGATTGATACTGACAGATTCTGGGCTGATTCATATGAACTCCAGAGCACTTACTGCAGCTCTTCGCACATAGGATGGATGCGGCAGGTGCACATTGTTGAGCAAGAACAAGATAGAGTCCAAGGTATAGTACTCTTTGGGCTGCCCCTCTTTACCAGTACTAAAGATCAAAACAAACACAAAACATTTTTAAAAAAGCATGCAGGTGTCCAGTTTTCCAACTAACAAACTTTAAGTGAATTACTGCGTGATGCACACTTAATGATGTGAACCGCATTAAAGCTTGAATACAAAGCCAAAGTTACTTTATCAACCACTGTCAACAGTTCTTCTGCTAGCTAAAGCACTGCTCCAAAGTTTGCTTTTTGCACGGTGAAGAAAGATGTTTATAGTCATGACTGTAGGGACACAGGTGTTTCAACTTGACTCTCTGGATTTCTGACCAGGGGCGGATCTAGAGAAATTTTCTTAGGGTGGCATAAGGGTGGTATAGAAAGGTGTTACAAAATCAAAGCCTTTTTAAAAACACATATGCACATGTTACATACGATTAAAATGATTCAAATATAGTAAGTATACAAGTTTCATATAAATATAGTCTATAACTTAATTATTTTCTGTAGCCCACATAATTAAACATTTCAGTTACATAAAAACATATGAATTAGGATTCTATGTACTGTATTGCCTGTATAATAAATAAATATGTAGACCAATAAGTCTAAAATACAGAAAGCTACACAACATGGGTGGTTCATCAGTTTCACACTGATTTTTGTTAGAAATAATCAAATTGTTACACGCTTAAGTTTCCACAAAATGTCAGAAATCTGCACTGTCATGAACAAAAATTGAAACCTAATTTTTCATGATTTGTTGGGTTAGCCCTCTGAGGTCCAAAATATAAATTAGACATTTTTGACTACTTTTTATATTTGTACTTCACCTTCAAATTGTTTCATTTTTTATTTTTTGCCTTGCTTGGTATCATTCTTTTCAGCTCAACCTCACGTGTCTGAATTTACAGGTTTTTTTTTCTTTGACATACTGTATTAACACAACTGATTTGAAATCACACAAAAAACAGAAAATCCTTGTCACGGTTTTTTTTTTTAACTATAAAAATCACAGACATGTTTAGTAAATTATTTTCATAACCTGAAATGCAAATTGTAAATTTTGAATACTTATGAACAAATTTTGTAAACAATAAAGTTATAAACTATTTATCTAAAAACGCAGCCAATGCATTTTTTTTTCCATATAACCATTTAAAAACACCTCTATAACAAAAACGAGAGAACAATCGGGTGTCACAATAAGATCCCCACAAATTATTTGTTCCAGTAAAAATAAATAAATAAATAAATAAATAAAATTTGTTTGTCCGCCGCAAGACAGAGAACACCACAGGGATGAACCCTGCAGGCCTGACAACAGGAGGTGCATCACTCCTCCTGTTTTCCACCTGGAGACAGTGTTTACATTGTAATCTGCCTTTGTAACATCGATCGTGGCTCAAGAGTTGGCAGTTCGTCTGTTATCGGAAGGTTGCCGGTTCAAGCCCCAGCCTCTGACAGTCTCGGTCATTTTGTCCTTGGGCAAGGCACTTCACCCGTTGCCTACTGGTGGTGGTCAGAGGGCCCGTTGGCGCCAGTGTCCGGCAGCCTCGCCTCTGTTAGCGCGCCCCAGGGCAGCTGTGGCTACAATGTAGCTTGCCATCACCAGAGTGTGAATGTGTGTGTGAATGGGTGGATGACTGAATGTAGTGTAAAGTGCTTTGGGGTCCATAGGGACTAAGTAAAGCGATATACAAATACAAGCCATTTACCATTAGTGCCCTCACTGACACACAATAAAACAACGACTACACAACACACTAACTACACACTCCACGCTAAATGTCACAAATCTCTCACATCTCAAAACTCGCTATCGCTCTCTTTCTCACTCGCTCGCTCTGTCTCGTTGCCATCCCTCCACAAACTTTCCCCTCTCCCTAAACAACCAAATCCCATGTGTTGCCATTTTATTAATAAATTGGTCCACATAGTACATTTTCCCACCAACTGGAAAGAGGTGGCTTTTAGTCTTCACCTTTTTTCGCGCCGTCCTTAGAAAATGCTTCTTTTTTTTTTTTTTTTTAACAGTATCTCTGCAATAAACGTGACGATAGTATTCAGAAAAAAGCATCACTATGTATGTATGTATATATGTGTATATCTATCTATCTATCTATCCTTGCAACTTCAATTTCTGCGTCACATGCACAAAGTTTGCTTTTTTTACGGTGAAGAAAGATGTTTATAGTCATGCCTGGGACTAAAAGAAAAGAACAAACACACAGGTGTTTCAACTCGACTCTTTAGATTTCTGACTCCGTGAAACAACTCGCTCCCTAGCTAACGTCCGTGATTAATTAGCATTACACAATACTACAAGTTTGGCTTTACCTCTCTCGAGGTAAGTTTAAAAGACATACATTAGCTTTCATGAAAGCTAGTAAAATTGGCTCTATAGTCTATGGAAAAGACCTCCCTGTTTAACTAATAATTAAAAAGGGTGCTTTATGACATACCCCCAGATTATGTAGTTGGTCTTGACATTCTTCGGCCAGGAGAACTCCCCAAATATAACTTCATCTCCTTTAGCAACAATCTCCTTTTTCTGGATGTTATACTGACGAAGAACACTCAACACATCCGCCATCTTCACTTGTATGTAGTCACTTCACTTCACTTCCACTTCACTTGTAGTGTGTTTGCAAGGCCCCCAGTTATCAACATCGTGCGGCCTCTCAAGATGCCTGATTTCGACCCGCTTTAAATTGCAAACTTTACTTTAATCACAGTTATGTATCAGTTCCAACAACTCAGGCAGTTATTGTTAAGATGAACGCAAATTTCCAGAGCAGCAAATTGTTTATTAGGAAGGGCTTTACATCGCCGCTACAGTGAATAGGTACATGTTAAGCAGGACAGATAGAAGAGAATGGTTGTGAAACACTTGAGAACTATCAAATCTCATGTCCATCTCCCAAAACGTTGTGTCAACAGTCATGTTATAAATATTTTATATGTTGACCAAAAAGACTGTGGATGTTGCTTTAAAATTACAAAAATGAAAACATCAGCATGTTGGGACAAACATCCTTCACAGTTACATGGTCAGTTTGGGTTGTATTCTTTTTTAGTTTTTATGAAGACTAAATTACACCGTGATAAGTAAAGCTTACTGAATATTCTCAGTAATTATTACGGTTGACTAAAACGAAAAGCACCACTGTAATCATTTGCTTACATTTCCTCAAAAATTAACAGGCCCTGGCTCTAAAACTCTCTAAGCTGTGCATGTTTATTCTGTGTCTGGAGAAATATAAAACGTCTTTTAAATTGACCGTTACAGGTCTTATGAAAGTACATTCAAATAATTTTCACAATGATTCATTCATATCAAGTTTTCTGGAAATGTAGCAGTTTTCTGTTGTTGCAGAACAAACAATGTCACATTAAAGATAAGGTAACGGGTATCAGAGAGCTATGACTGGTCCTTCCCAGATACTTTATTACAGTAAAATGTAAATTCTGATGCACAGAATTCAGACTGAAACAAAATTTTCAAAAAAAAAAAAAAAAAAAAATCCCAAACATTGGCGTTAGTGTGTTGTTAAAACTGAATCCAAATTTGCTTTATAAAAAGTGTCACCACATTTCTTTTAAAGTATAATCTCACAAGAAGAAAACCAAAAACTCAGCTTTAAAGCAATAAACTGGGCTTAGGGTCAAACAAATGTTAGAACAACTAAAATTTGTGGCTAAGCTAAAGCAAAAACTGTGTAAAAGGAATCCAAGATGTTAATACTTAAAGAAAAACTTTTCTGATCTAAGAAATCTGTGAAATTAACACAATAAAAAGCAACTCCAAGTTTTACCATTGACTTTGTATGCTTTGTTTCAGGTTTCTCTTTCACTGATGTTAAGTATGTCTAAGAAACGCTACATGAAATGAAGGTTTAAAGCATCTCTACATCAAACCTGCTAACTCATACCATAGATGCATGTTGAAAACTACAGGTAATCCCCCCCGAAGTAAACCTACAGTTGCAAACACCCTAAACTGCATTGTTCCACTTAACCTGACAACCTCTTGCTACAAATGTTGAATTGGTTCATTTTTTCCCCACTTAAATCACGACCCATCAAAATCCACCAAAGTACTGAACAGCTGATCATATAGAGACTCTTAAAAACATGATATGCAAACACATACCATGTCTTAATCACTTCCTATTCAATTTTCACAAAATATAGATGCAATTTACATTTCCAAAGTGTTGTCCAGCCCGCTGGATACTTTGTCGACTTAATGGTGAGCAAGAGAAAACAAAGAAAAACTGGAATTGAAATTGTCAGCATCTTTTAGATTAGTGCTGTTTTGGGACACTCTACATGCTAAATGAGCCTCATTGGTCCACTCTTTGCCTTCATATTCTACACTCATTACATTACTCAAGAAAAGTCCCCGAAATCTTATCAGATCAGATCTTGGGCCAAATTACGAATGACACTAAAAGCTCCAAGGTCGAAGCCAGAGATGGTCAGCAAACCCCGGTCTTCTGTGTCTCCGATGGCAAATCCAGTGTTAGTCAGGTCACACATCACCAGCTTCGAATTAGCTCCTGATGTCTGTTGAGAATATACACAAACCATGTTTATTGTAAAAATGTTACATTTGCCATCGTTACTTAGTACATATTTTAAGTAACCTTTTAGATAAAGGAGTTTAAAGGAGAACTTATAATGCTGTAAAATTAACTGTGCCCTATCAGCCATCTATGGAACAATGTGAATAAAAATAGCACATCAACCCCATCCCGTTAATCTTTGCTTGATATTGTATATTTTCAAAAACAATCTTTACCACACAAGGCCATTATTTAATTCAACTCCAGATGTGAAAAAACGAACATACTTCTCTGTGCTTCTTCAGAGACTCCACCGGGCTGGCAGTTAACATCAACAGTGGGTTGGTGCTCAAAATGACGAACACATCTACAGCTTTCCTGTTCTCTGTGGCCCATTGAATGGGAACGGTGCAGCCTCTGCTCTCACTCAGGAACTGCAACATAAAGGCACTACCTGATGGCTGTGCACCCCTTTCTCTCGTGCTCTATGTGAGAGGACAATAAACAGGTGGTAGATGAGCTAACTAGCACTGCTTTGCAGTACTTTGATGTGAAGGTGGAAGAAGAAGAAGAAAAAACTGCCTCTAGTTGCTTGTCTGTAACAAATAGTGTATTGTCAAAACTACCTTATTCCTGAAAGGAACTGTTCAGTCGCTCGTATTCTCTTCACCTTTAATGTTCTGTAAATCCTTACCTTAACCAGTTCATCAGTTGCTTCTTTGAGAGTCATGTCAGCAGAAATAGAGAATGGTACCATAGCCTCTTGAGAGTAGACCAGCACATGTGTGTCAGCCTCTGTCCTTGCTAAAATCTGTGTCAAAGCCAAGGTCAAAAGAAAGCCATTTAGTTACCCTGACTAAAATGCCTTTATCCTGCATGCACATTCACACACAGTACACCACTGTTAGGCCCTATGCGCTAACATACTGAGAAAGGAATTTTCAGGGAATTCACAGTATGCGTCAACAGTCCCACGCCATCACCCGGGATCTCTCTAAAGATGGGGCAGCCTGAGCCCTGTTTGAAGATGCAGCTGTTCTAACTAACCAGATGGCATCATCTGGCTGTAGTACAGTCTTACCATGGCAATAGCGGCTGCAGCAGCAGCAGTGCTGATCGACGTTCCTGGGACAATGCTGCTCGGTGACCCGCTCATATCTACTGCCACAACAAAGCATTTACCCACAGGCTCCACATTCTGAGGACAGAGTCACAGCAGAACAGGTCATTCATGTTAAACAACTGCTGCTGACATCTTCTGCAACGACTGGAGAAAGTTTTGAAAATTACAACAACATACCATAAAACTCTTGTAAAAGGCAGAGTCCATAGCTTTAAGGATGTTGCGGTCTGCTTCCCATTTTGGTTTACCCTGATAGCCATGGCCTTTTTTGTAGTTTTCTGTAGCCAAAAGTATACTGAAAGGGTGGATCTTTGCCTGGTGATTTTAGGAGACATTTAATTTATAAATATTGACCTCTGCATAATTAAAAACAAAATAACATTTCTGGTAGAAGTTGTGAGCCTTACCTGTTTTAGTGCAGTCTCACTTTGAATTCTGTCACATAAAAACTGTGTTTCTGAGCTTCCTGGTTCAAGAACTTTGCCAGATGTCAGCCTACCTAACATCTTTACCACCGAATGGAGAGGCATTTCCTTCAACAAAGCGCTCCATACCTGCAGAAAACAACCACCACACATCCTGTTAGATGTAGAAAAATAAATTTCCACATTCTTTACATTAGGCTTCAGTCTACCTGAACATTGCAGTTTTACAGATAAGAAATGTTTCGATTTTTCCCCCCTCCAGAGAACACTTTTACGCAGTGAGCAGGAACTTACAAGGGGCTCACCCCAACCCCCAAAAACTGGAAAAAAAAAAAAAAAAAGTCCTAGCAGTTCAGGAGGTGAGATAGTAAAGATCATTTATGGTATTTGGTGTTTAGGTAGTAAACAAGAAAGCAGTTACTTTTTAAACCAGGGATGTTTAACTTATTTTATATCAGGGGCCAGATACACAGAACTTTAATCTTAAGTGGGCCAGACCTAGGAAAGTCCCCTTTCTGTCAGTGTAATTACGTGTAATTGCACATTTAATCCCTCCAATATTTCAATATAAATAAAGAGGTGCAATTTCAACAGGGCGTCTCAGTTTTACTACATGATAAAGACATTCTGGTAGCTCATTTACCAGACTGTCCTGTAATTATAAAGCAGAAAGTTTTTGTTGTTTTATTTATTTTACTGTGGACACACTGTAAAAAGCAGGAATTCCTTTTGTCAGTACTGAAAACCAAAAAAAGGAACTTTTCTGTCATTTAATTGTTCATTTAATAATCTGATGTAGTATGCAAGACTGAGTAGGAGGGCTTCATCAGCAGGACAAGCTGTAAAATTTATGAAAATACAGGTGAAAGTCCAGCGGGTCATCCAGTGGGCCGGATTGGACTTTTTGCCAGGCTCTTCCAGGGCCTCGAGCCTTATGTTTGACACCCCTGTTCTAAATGCTCTGTTTGAATTAAAGATACAATTTTCTTTTTTTTTTTTTTAGTGTGAACTGCCGAGGGAGATTTTTGCTGATCACAAGCTTCTGAGAACTGAAAAAATAAACTTTTCTATCATTTGTGCTGCTACTGGAAGGAGGTACAGATTAAAAAACAAAACTGAAAATAAATTGCTGTACACCACCCTTTACATGGCATATTTTACTTTACCAAACAACAGCCGGTACAATATATTTATTAAACAAAACTATACGAGTTGCTTTCATTACTACCCAGTTTGTTTTGAACTTCACAAGCCCCATCTGTTTTTCACTTGCCTTCATAATTTTCCTCATAACCGTTTTTAAGCTTTGACTGCTCATACAGACACTGCTAGCTTGCACCTTCTCTGAGTTCTGTATTGCTTTAGCCACTTTGCCTTTTCTTGCTTCATATGTTCAGCTGGGTGAAAGTGATTTAAGTGATTAGATTTGTTGTTAAACATTTTTGTGGTCATCTCCCCATGGTTTTCTGCATTGGACACTGGTCTAGTCACTCAGTGTGAGCAGTTTCCCCACTTGTCAAACTGTGGTTATGAATGTGCGCTGCTTTACGTGTTCTCAGCCCAGTCAGTCACCAGTTTGGGCTGAGAACACTGAAAATCTTACTATTTCGTGTGCATTTCTAATTTTAATAAGATCCCAAGTGTAAAAACTGAATTCATCTCATCAATTATCACTACGATCTATGTTATAAACAACAACCAGGCCTGTCTACAAGACATCCTGTGTACGTGTCCCACCAGCTTTAATAACCCTATTTCCAGAAAAAATAATTGATCTGTCGGAAACTGCTAATTACTACTTACTACAGTATCACGGTGCATAACAACTACGGAAGTGCTTAGTAATAAAACAAGCGAGCACAAAAAACAAAAAGCATCTTAAAAAAAAAAATGATTTAACAGACTCACCTGTTTAAACTTCAGATGCTCGGTCAGCAGCTGTTCCCTCTCAAGCTTGTGTTCCTCTATTAAAGTGACGACCTCAGTTTCATCCCGACTGTGCTTTACCTTTTCCACCACTTCAAGATATGAAAGCACCCTGATAACCTCTTCGGCGTTCTCTTTGTTTTCATGAGCAACCTGGACCTCTTTCCACCCTTTTGTTACATATTTGCTGATCAAGGCAATAGCTGAAAACACAAAGAGATGGGCATTGCATGTTAGCACCGACTAAAGTGAAACAAAATAAAAACTTACACTGTACTGATTAAAATTCAGCATGGGGAGTTTATAAATATGCACATATATGCTCAGAACAGAGAACATCCAATAAAACCCCAGAGAAGAAAGTTGGATAACTGCAGACATTTATTCAACTGATTACTTCTAACATTCTGCAGGCTAAATGACGTGGGTCTCTATACTTACCATCCCTAGCTGGTTTAGTGTGGGAGAGTCTGAGCAGATCCTGGTGTGACCAGCCCTCTCTCTGCTTACATTTGGTCACTGCAGCAGCTAGACTCATGGCATCTTGCTCATTGTACCAGTCAGACAGTGCTCTCCTCAGGGCACGGCCCCATATCCCACATTTCATGTGCTCTTTTAATTCCTTCTTGTACTTGATGAAAGAAAACAGATGGGCAGGCTCACGACAAACATCCTTCAGGGCTTTGAACGCTGCCTGTTTGGTGTTCACATCTGGGTTCTGGGAGCACAAAGCCAAGGCAAAAATGGAGGGCTCCAGTCTGACAGCTCGCCCATCCTGAGCGAACCTTTTTATTTCCTCCAACACCTCAGCGCCTCGTTTCTCCTCCAACATGGACTGCAGGGCTCCAGTGTTCTCCAATTTGATGCGACCATTTTCTTTGGTACTGTACAAGTCCCTCTCTGAGCCATAGCAGAGGAAGCGACAAAGCTTGGCCTTGTCACTGATCTCCCATGAACCAACACCTGTTGAGTTCAGGGTATGGTTGCTAGTGGTACTTCCTGATAGCTCCATTGAAACACTTGAGGCGTCCTGAAACAGATTGTAGTAAAACGAAACAGTTCTAAACTTTATAATGAAATGGCACTGTAATTTGATTGTGGTATTTTATCTTATATTATAGTGAAAATGAAATAAAAGCTAACTACTAATACTAACGGGACGTAAAGCGTCCCCAGTGTAAATCAAACCATGGTTCGGATTTGACAGGATTGCGCAAGCGTTAATAAACCACCCAGCGTTTGCTAAGGTGGCGCTTACCACACCTTACTTAGGACATAAATTATCCAGCTACGTTGTTAAAATGCAAATTAAAATGTTTGAGCCCCTTCAACAACCTCTCGAGTTCAAGGCCAGCCAGAAAGCATGTATATGCACAAGACAATGTTAACTTCGCAAGCAAACATGACTTACTCATTGCCTCAGAGCGCTGTCAGAAATAGCTTAAAGCCGATTACAGAAGATGATGATACGCATAAGACAGAGAGAAGACACGCTGGTCCGTTAACAGGAGATGGTACGACAAGTTAACTACACGTCATTTGAAGTTAGCTGCGGAATGAGGCGCTAACAAGCTAGTCAGCCTTAGCTAACACTCCCGGTAGAGATTCGTTTGCTAACTTAACTAGTTAAGCTAGCAAAGGAGGGCGGTCTGGACAAGGTGAAGTAAGTTAGCGGTTTTAATCATTTAACAATAAAGTTAGGAATCTGACTAGTCATGTAGCAACTCATAGCCAGCCCAAGTCTCCTCAGTTTCCCCAGCCGTGACTTGGCTGCATAGTAATGATATTAATGTTAGCCGTCAGCACAAAACTATCAACTCCCCAATCTGAGCTCCTCTCTGGCTGGGACACCGGAAAGCACTTTGATACAGCTAGTCCAGGATGGCTACTAACATACGCTAACCCTAACAAAACTGTGTTGGTTTTACTCAACACATACTGTTTGCGAGTTGAAATAACATGACATAAATATCCACTTACCACCACGTATGTACACAGTGCTCAAGTTTTTTGGGTTGTTTTTTTTTTTTCTTTAATGTAGCTAGATGCGGAAAGGCCTCCCCGCAGACCGTCAGTGAGATAACAGGGCGGTGCCGCGGTGGATCCCGGGATATGGAGTAAAATCACACAGGCACATTCCCCCAGGGTTCTCTCACTTTGTCTCCATACGTTCACATTCACTTTTTTTAGTGGTTCACAATCCACTGAAAAAGACTTGAGCCACCTGTCATTTTTCTATATTTTGCCAGTAAAACGGGAAATAAGTGCAGTGATTTATTGAAACATGCGCAAGTCAATATTTGGTATGACGATCTTTATTTTTCAGCACAGCCTGAACTCTCTTATACAAGCTTGTAATTTTTTCTTTAATGTCTTTAGGAATAGTTCTCCAGGCTCCAGGTTCCAGCCCCAAACTGTGACAGAGCCTCCACCATGGTTATTGGATGGATATAAAAACTGTTGTACCTTTGTTCTAACCTCCTCCGTACATACTTACATTGATTTAAATAAAAAAATTTCAATCATCAATCCATAAGACCTGTAACAACAGGTTTTAAGCCCAGTTCTCATGAAATTTGACATAGCTCAGCTTTTTCTCCTTGTTTCAAATCTTCTTTCAGGCTGTTAAGAATGTTTATGGCAATTTTATTAGTTTCGGGTAGAATAAATGGGAACAAAGGGCTGTCTTTGTCACTCCTGTTGATAATTTTTATGGACAGAATTTCTAGGCGTAGCCAGATTGCAGAAAGCTTCCACTTTGTTGGCCTCAGAATAGCTTTCTGCTTTTTGCAGATGATGTGGTTCCATTGACTTCATCAGGTGGTGGCCTCCAGCTCACACTGGAGAGGTTTGCAGCCAAATGTGAAGCAGCAGGAATGAGAATCAGCACCTCCAAGCCTGAGGCCAAAAAGAGTGGAGTGCTTTTGTTTTGTTCAGTCTATCAACATAAAAAACACTAACATTAGCATGTCTATGTCACGAAGAATAAATCATACATTTTGATGATTTTGATTTCCATCAGATGAGAACAATGCATTAAAACATATAGCCAGTCTTCCAGATAGATTTCCTATCACATATTTTCACTTTTCAAAAAACAAACACACTTTCTTCCATCAATTCCAAACTGACCTTCAATGTATCCAAAAGGGCCACAGAAACGGGACCCTTTTCCAACTTTCCGAGCTTGTTCTATTCTAGGCTTAAGGCATTTTCTTTCCTTCCCACTGCAAATCCGATACCTTTCACCTTGCAGATCTTTCCTTTTTTTATATTTCACCTGTTTGTGAGTGAGAGAAACGATCACACGTCTTTGTTTTTTGTGCACCTTTCCTCCCATTCTGTGCGCATATACTGATAATATATATTGTTAATATAAATATATTAATAGTATATTGTTTATATTTGACAATGTTATATTTTTTCTGTAATACCAATTTGTACATGAAGAAGGTGTTTGACTATCTGTTAATTACCATCTAGTAACAAAACTGGCTATAAAAAACCTGAATAGTTTCACAGCCGATGGAAAAAATTTACTTGTTTTTCACTTTTATATTTAGTTTGTACAAAGCAAGAAATTCTAATGAAAATGTATTATTTTTCTAACAGCCCAGTGTCAAGAAGCACCTTTGCCAGGATTCAGTGTATTTTGTATGGTGGAGTACATTCTGCAAACCCCATCAGTGTTCATCACGGCCATTTCCATCTTTTTCACAAGATCCACTACCTTCTGTTCTTCAGCATTGTTCTCCTTAACATCATACCTACCAACACCTCCTCGTCACCTCTGTTTTCTTCACCTCCACAACACAAGTTTTTCCTTCAAGATGACCCCTGCTTCATTTCTCTTCCGGGCGACAGCATACTAAGAGTATTAGTAGTTCCTGGCCTTGCTTCCCTCCCACCTGGTTTCTACCTCTCCTTACATCCTTGCCTTTCCTTCTTTCTTGATGCCTCTGAACATGCCTTCCAACAGCATCAGAGGTTGTTGTTGTTGTCCACAGATCTGACTAATCTGGTATCGAAATGTTCTTCTCGATGATCTACATGTTTGATTTACCTAAGATATCACGCAGGATGCGCTTCCTGACACAACTCCCCGCATTTATTCTCACTTGGGACTCCATTTTTTTCTGGTTTAATATTGTAGGGTCTGTATTAAACAATATAAAGAACCCTGCAGTGACAGTCGCTGGGAATTGGTGCTATATGAATACACTTTAACTGAAAATTAAATTGAAAGTTGACTTGAACTGAAAGTCAGTGCACTTGAAGGGCACTGACTTGTGACCCATCTATGGTTGGGTTAACCTGGTTGTAACCAGTGGTTATTTGAGTTACTATTGCCTTCCTATCATCATGAAGCAGTTTGGCAATTCTTCTCTGACCTCTAGCTCAAGCTGTTTTTACCCAGTGAACTCCCGCTTACTGGATATATGGATATATATGGATATTGTGACAAAAAAAGAGCTCAGTAACTTCCCACTTACAAATTAGACTGATTAGAGATGTCGAGACATTTAAAGGAACTCAATATACATAGTTAAAAGCATATTTAATAGTGAAAAACATCTAAAATCTTCAAAATTTGAGAAGTAAAATTGCACAAATATCAAACCTTTTACAATTTTCTGCTCTAAGCTTGCATTTCATATAAACTTACATAATTTCATGTTAAACAATGTTTACATTTTAGATTTTCTCTCCCCTCATGCAAGAACAAAAAGCATCAAAGAAACACTTTGCAGCAAAAACAATTATTTCTGGAGATGCTGTTTTTTTCCACACTTCAAAAAGAGAAAAGCAAACTTTTAGGAACACATTATTTATAAAATTATCATGAATCAAAGTGCAACATTATAAATGATGAAGAATTTTTTTCATTTTTCATGCATTTAAATTGTGAATCTTTGGAAAAAAGAAAAAAGGAGCAGGTCAAATATATATATTTATATATATTGGTAAAAATTTGTGATCGTGTGTAATTAAGAGCTATAATAGAGATGGGCAGTAATGCGTTACTTTAATTCGATTACTTTTTTCAAGTAATGAGTAATATAAAGGATTACTATCGCAAAAAAGTAAATAGATTACTGTTACTTTCCCGTTAGCACGCTCCGTTACTGCGTTACTAAACCATTGTGATTTTGTTTGTGAGAGTGTCTCATGACCAGTGTTGGGTAAGTTACTTTAAATTAGTAACTTAGTTACATTACTAGTTACTTCTCTAAAAAAGTAACTCAGTTACTTCAAGTTACTCGTTACTTTCAAAGTAACTAGTTACTAGGGAAAGTAACTTTGGTTATTGGAATTCTCTTGTTAATGTGTTGCTTCCGTAACTGGATACTCAGCAAGATTGCCAGTCTTCTAGCTTGCTTGCTTGCCACAAGTGCACTGTGCCACCTACCAACAGAAAGGAAAAAATAATGTGCACATTTCCACGAGAGAAATCCCACGCCTGGACCGTCGTTGACCGCCGCCATGATTCTAGCCTGCTTTTTACATCCAACACAAAAACTGCAGTCGTGGTGCTTTTGATTGTACTCAGAACTTGGAAATTCTGCCTTCTGAATAGGAAGATGTAGGTAACACCAGACTGCAGATGAGCTGCATACAGGGCTGGACTGGGACAAAAAAAATCATCCCGGGCATTTTGACTAGAGACCGGCCCACCAATATAGGAAAAATCATAAAGCCTTTGAATGAAAATAAACACTGTTGTGACAGTGATGTACACTGTTCTGATGGTATATATGTATCACTCTATCAATTGTTTGTTGTAAGACTCAGATAATTATTTTTTTTAAAGCGAGACATTTTAAATGAGAATAATAAAGAAAAGTATTTCCTTGTCCCCCCCTTTCCCTGTTAATGCCCTACCTGGCCCCCTGGCAACACTTTGCTAGACCCGCCCCTGCACAGTTACCAGCTGTCAGCTACTTAGAAAAGGATCCTGGTGTTATTTGTCTCTCAGAAACAGTTCATAACTTCCCTTCAACTCATTCATGTCACCTAAAAGGTAAACCTGTTTCTCCATCACCTGTTCAGCTCTGATGATTCAGTAAGGACATCTCCTGGTTTCATCTTCATGTTTCCCTCTCACCAGATAACCAAACCGATATCATGACCAGCAGCTTTACAGCTGTGGCTCCAACAAACATCAGCTGATACTAGAAATGAATATTAAATAAATTCTAACAACAGCTGATCAAGCTTAAACGTGCTGCTGTTGTTTAACGCGACATCCGCTGGTTTCCTCTTTCTGGCGCAAAGTGGGCGATAAATAAACAAGAGAGAAAAGCCGATCAGCTGATCATTGATCAGTTTCGTGATTGAAGTAGAAACGTGAGAGAATGAGAGAAGAAGAGGCAGCTGTGCAGCTTCAGCTTTGTGTCTTTTTCATTGTAGCTGAAGTCCGGGACAAACTGTGTTCCTTTTCACCTCAGTACGAAACGCGTAATATTTTCTCTGAATACGAGACGATTCTGTTTTTTACGGGACGGTTGGCAACTCTAATAATTAACCGTATGAACAAAATAAAGTTCAACATCAGTAACATAGCACCCACCCAGCTGTATAGAAACTCCGTCATGCTAGCTAGCACGCAGTACGAAAATGTCAGCATACCGAAAATAAACTCCACCTAAACTTGGTTTATATCTGACCCAGATAGACTGCAGGTCATAACTTCTTACCTGAAGTTCAGTTCACCTGACACGCGGACCGGCGGCCGCTTCGGGTCTCTCCTCTTGCCTCCCTTTTCCTTCATCCACCTGCTGGCCTCCACCACTTGCTAATGTTACTGAATCTGTGGAAGCTCCGCGATATCCACCACACGAAGTAACGAGTAACGAGCCTATCTAAATCCCAGTAACGAGTAACGCGTTCCTGGTTTTGGCATAATAACTAGTTCCCGTGCTCGTTACCACAATAATAACGTAGTTACTGTAACGCGTTACTTAATAACGCGTTAGTCCCAACACTGCTCATGACAATGACATAAGCACGTGCAGGGCTGGACTGGGACAAAAAATCGGCCCGGGCATTTTGACTAGAGACCGGCCCACCAGGTATTATGGTAAAAACCGTCGTTGTGACAGTGATGTACACTGTCTTGTTGGTACATATGTATCAATCTAGAACTTAAACCTACACCATCCTCCCTATTCTGGTATTCTAAACAGTACTTAGCCGAAACCCAAAGACTGCTTGGTTTACCTCCTGAACTTTCTACAACACATGGAGGAAACCTGAAATTAAGACCGAAGACTAAAGGTGAGACATGACCATTACTGAATATTAAAAAATAATGACAGATTTAGTGATATTTTCATAAACTATTTATTTACCACATCAATAAACAGCATGGCAGGGCAAAATATTTTTTCTAACATGGCAACCTTTAAAAAGTGAAAGGAGACAGAAAGGTGAGAAAGAATAAAACTTCCTCACTCAAAACTTACCATCAAAACTTAATTTTGATGGTATTTTACACACAGTACTGGTACAGTATCTAGAAAATGTGGGAAAATACTGGCATCATATACAGTACTTAGTTCTGAAGAAATTATGCTGGGACCCTGAAAAAAGTACTATGTACAATAATGGATTTCTATACATTTGACATCAGATGAAAACTTTGGTTGTATGATTCAGATAATTATTTGTTAAAAGCTAGAAATTTTAAATGAGAATAAGAAACGTATTTTTTGTTCCCCCTCCCCCCTTTCCCTGTTAATACCCTACCTGGCCCCCTGGCAAAACTTTGCTAGACCCGCCCCTGCACAGTTACCAGCTGTCAGCTACTTAGAAAAGGATCCTGGTGTTATTTGTCTCCCAGAAACAGTTCATAACTTCCCTTCAACCCTTCATCCCTCCAGCAAACATCAGCTGATACTAGAAATTAATATTAAATAAATTCTAACAACAGCTCATCAAGTTTAAAGGTGCTACTGTTGTTTAACGCGACCTCCGCTGGTTTGCTCTTTCTGATCGGGACAAATCGCGTTGCTTTTCACCTCAACTTTAAAGTTCGACCTCCTCGGCTGTAATTGGTCCAGCCCAGAGTCGATCATGACCAACTGGCCAATACACCACTATTCATTTATACCGTTGAAAAAATAAAAGAAATAAAACCCCATCGGCCCATAAAAACGAAAAATCACGAGCGGCCCACCGGGCAAATGCCCGGTATGCCCGATGGCCAGTCCAGCTATGAGCACGTGCAACGCCTGCAGCAGCAACAGACTTGTGTAGATCAACAATGGATAGTATGGAGTGCGGGACAGAGTACGACTATGCAGCTTTTAAAGCTTGGACGTACTTACATTACTTTAAGTTTTAGTTGGTAAAAAGTGACAAAAATATTAGCGTCCGCTGTACACTCTGCGTGGGAAGAAAATGTCTTTCTACTGCTTAATTATGTATTCAGGTTGTGTATCATGTTTTTAAAAAGTAACTAAATAACTAAGTAACTAATTAGTTTTGAAAATAAGTAATCAGTAAAGTAATGGGATTACTTTTTTGGAGTAGTAATCAGTAATTAGTTACTAATTACTTTTTTCAAGTAACTTGACTAACACTGGTAATCAATCTCATCAAGGAATTACAAATCATCAGAGGTGTGGACTCGAGTCACATGACTTGGACTCGAGTCAGACTCGAGTCATTAATTTTATGACTTTAGACTTGACTTGAAAAAAGGTTGTAAGACTTGTGACTTGACTTGGACTTTTACACCAGTGACTTGGGATTTGAATTGGACTTGAACCTGTTTACTTGAAAAGACTTGATATTTTACCCAAATCTAAAATTTAACATACATATTATATAAAAAGTGCGGACCATTAATTCACTTTATTCATTCATTCATTCTTACCACACTCCGTATGTATGTGAGCGTGGGCTGTAGCACAGCCAATCAAATTAACCAGATTTGAAAAAAACAAGAACAAAAACGCTCGAGCCAAAAATGCTCCCAAGAGTAATTTCTTTCGGGTACATAAACTACGAAGTAGTCAACAAAAAACGAAATGCAATATGCAAAACATGCAAGAAGAGAATCACAGATGGAGATGGAACAACTTCCAACTTTGTCCGACATTTGAAGTTGCATAAAGAACGGTAGGTGGTGCTTTTTTTTTTTTTGCTACGATGAAATAGCTGACTTAGCTAAGTTCATCTTATTAGCAAATGTTCTTCGGGCTACGTTGATGATACTGTTTGGCTTTAACAGGTATGATATGTTTGTCATGCTATTTTAAATCCGGTCCTGCAAGCGCATCCAAGAATAACATGCAACTTGTTAGCTCAGAATTGTCGGTGAATGGTGAGCAGGGTCCGTTTCAGAAAGTGGGTTCTGTAGCTGTACTCAGTCTCTCTCCGTCTCCTCCCCATCATTAACCCCGTAGATTTAACCCAGTTTAGACTGACAAATATTTATTTTACCATCACATCACAATTCAAAATCACTGTGTTTAATTTGCAATTAGTGTATGGTCGTGTTTAACTTTTGCATGTCTGAGCCAGGGAAATTTTTTTTTTTGGTTAGAAAATCTGGCCCACCTTAGTGTGTAATTGAGTAGTCCTGCTATACATGGCCTTTTTCTTCTGTCATTTATGTCAATACATCAAATAAAATATTTTGATCTTGTTATTAGCTGTTGTTTATTTGCAAAGGTTATTCTCAACAGGGATGCTAGACAAAAACGGCGTTTTCTACAGACAGCCTAGCATACGCTCTCCACTTGCGAGTGAAAAAAGAAAAAGAAAAACACCCCTTCCCTATTGGTGTTAGAGTTTACCATGTCAGCCAATCAAAAAAATGATAAGGCAACATGTGACATTTGGTTGTTTAGGGAGAAGGGGAAGTTTTTAGGAGTGACACCCGCGACGGAAAGCGGGCGAGCGAAAGAAAGAGAGAGAGAGAGAGTTTTCATATGTGAGACATTAGTGACGTTTAGCGTGTTTGGAGGCTGTAGTTAGTTTGTTGTGTAGTTATTGTTTTGTATTGTGTGTCGGTTAGACTGCTGAATTTCATATTTGATCTAAAAAAGCTGTCAAAGGCAGATTCCAGTGTAAACGCTGTCTCCACATAGAAAACTGGACTGTTGCACGTCCAGTTGTCAGACCTGCAGGGTTTAGGCCTGTGGTGTTCTCCTCTGTCTTATACTGAATACAAACTACATTTTTTGGACTGGCACAAATAATTTGTGTGCCTTCTTATTTGATGCAGCACACCTGATTGTTCTGTAAATAGATTTAAATGGTTATATAAAAAACCCCTGAGGCCTTGGCTGCATTTTTAGGTAAATAGTACCATATAACTTTGTTGTTTGCAAAACTTGTGCATAATTTTTAGAAATGTACAATTTCTATTTGCATTTCAAGTTATGAAAATGATTCGTTAAACATGTAAAAAAATATAACTTTTTTCTACTCGGATTCTGAATTTTTTGTCTGAATTTAGATCAACTGTGCTAATATAGTATACCAAAATGAAAAAAATAACTCAAATTTCAGATATTTGAGGTTGTGCTGTAAATAATGATACCAAACAAGGCAAGAAAAACATATTTTAAAAGTGAAATATAGAAGTAAAATCAAAAGTAGTCAAGAACGGCCAATTATACCCGGGACCCCAGAGGGTTAAAAAAAAGACTTGAAAGGACTTGAAATTCAAAGTTTCGGACTTGGGACTTGACTTGAAAGTTGTCTGTCTTGACTTGCGACTTGACTCTGACTTGCTTGACTTTACTTGAGACTTGACTTGTGACTTGAGGATAAAGACTTGGGACTTACTTGAGACTTGCAAAACAATGACTTGGTCCCACCTCTGCAAATCATCCACCAGTTCTTCAGAGCTCAGTTATAAATGATTAATAAGAACAACTTCTTGGCTTCTAGTGTGCAGAAGGATTGAATGTCTACCTGAATTTCATAGTGAGAACAGTTTTGTGAGCATAATTATCCCTGAACTTCACTTCTCTTTCCCACAAACATTTTTATGCATGCGGGTAAATAGCAAATTTTAAGGTTTACTGCACATTAAATTGCAGCACAGAGGATTACTATAGTCTGCTTTAGTCTTTATTTGGCTTTTCTGCGACCTCTAGTGACCTTTTTGGTCTTTTAGAACTCTTTCAACAGAAGGCCATAGGGACGAATGGCACGCTCCACCATCTTTCCCTCTTCTTCTTCTGATAATCCACGATCGATGCGAACCAGCCAGTACTTATCATTGTTCCATTTCTCTCTGTAACTGGGGTTGATCCGATTCTGCAGAATCACTTTGTACGTCTTGCCGTTTTTTTTGGACTTGAAATCTTTACAATATTTGAGGGCCTCAGTGATGTCAGGTGCAGAATAAACCCCTCTGCCATATTTGTTTATCCAACCTGGCTGTTAAATAAAGTGAGAGGAATTAGAAATTAATTTAGAGATTTAGATAATTTAGAGAATGTTACAGTTTATTTACTTTGAACTCAATAAGATAAACTTTAAGTCATTTTTAAAACTTTTAGTTATTTATAGATGTACAATAACTAACAGTAAATCAGGTTTCTATTCTATAGCACAGGAAATGAGCACATCGCAGTCTTTGTTAACAGATATGCTTTGTTAAAAACACACTATATCGGATTCATATCGGTATCGGCAGATATCCAAATTTATGATATCGGTATCGGTATCGGACAAAAAAAAGTGGTATCCTGCCATCTCTACTTACTAGGCATGTAATTCCAAAGTATTGTCATATTAAAGCATCATATTGTATTTTCACTGGTTAAAATACTGCAGTACCAGAGATAATGTAATCAAACCTTGAAACGTCCTTTGATGATCTCACAAGCAGAGTCATAAGATGTCCCATGGTAGGACACAGGCCACTCCCCTGACACTGACCGAGTGCGATAGCCTGCGGTGCCTAGCCATTCATTTCCATCATACTTATCCAGGACCTGTGATCAAATATTTTCATGCAAGAAAATCTGTTACAATGTTATAACAGATGATAGCTTCGTAGAGTTAAGTAAGCTGAGGGGCACAACTCATAGCAGAACACAGTTAAAAAAACAACAACAAAAACAAACTATTGCTTTTGATAGGTCAAAGAGCCAAAAGTAATCTCTTTATCTTTAGTTATTTCTGTAACTGTTTGTTTGTTTCTGCCATATCTACGGGCTGGAATGGATGGGACACTGGGACATAAGAGCAGAGGACGCTATCAAGAGGGTGCAGCTCGAGTACGAAGACAGGCTGTCGGTCTGAGGTCATCAAAACTGCTTTTATTTGTTTCAGACAGTCCATAGATTATCTTTGCAAAAGTTAAACACGTGTTTTACACACAAATTTTAAAAAGTCAAATAAAAGTAAAAGTAAAATTATTATTGTCATTATTCTGATTTCCTGTGAAATATAATATAAATTCTTTTGACAATCTAATGAAGTCACAGCCCTCCTTCCACTGTATCTACCAAGACGAAAAAGTCTGCATTTTATTTGTTCATCACAGCCTCTAGTTGAAAGTTTCTAATAAAAACAGCAACAGAGAACAAAATCAATTCTATATTTTGATATCAATGTGATTGTAATGTTTCTAAATGATCTATTAATAACATTGTGAACCATCTTTTGATTTTATTCTACTATATATTTCATATACTATATACTTCATCTCATGAATAACACGGCTGCTTCAAAGGGATATTTACCTTGAGAGCAAAACGCTGCCAACCATAGGGACGCCGGTACTCTTCATCACCTCTGTAAAAGGTATCTGTGTCTTTCATTCCAGTAAAGTCGTAGTGAAATCTGGGGTCAAAGAATTCTTCCTCGTTGATGATGAAACGCCTTCCATTTCTTTCCTCTATTTCAAATTTTGATACATGTTTATTTGCTGGAAAACCTTTAATACCTATATTCCCGGGCAATCCAGAAGACACGTGCCCAATCCTCCTCAAGCTGCTTTGTGACACCGAGCTGTAAGTTAGCATAAAGTTTCAAAGCAGATCAGCTGTGTCCTCGTGTCATCAACCTAAATATATTTTAACTCAGATTGTGCATGGCTTATAGGTGGTGCTGTTTTACAAAAGTTAATGAATTATGTCTCGGGAATCTGAACAATCTGAAATTTTAGCTGTTAAAAATGAAAATGGTGGATTTTAATTGGACTGTTTTTACACTATATAAAGTGAAATGCAGGTAAAAATGAGCACATATATTTTTCTATCCTGTTGTGAAACTATTAAACTTCTTTGGGTTTTCGAAACTACAACCTGACTTTGAGTCTCGGCACAGTCACAGTTTTATTAATGTCATCTAAATTATTTTTAAAACATTTTTTACACCAGCAATTCTAACTATTCTAAAGCCAAACCCTTTCTAAAACCTACAATCCTGTTTCAGAAATGACATTTAAAGCAGTTATTATCAGAGGTTTAGAAGAACATTTACCAGGTTTGATCTCCATCCACAACTGTAGAAATGAGCTGGGTAATAGGCAGCTGCGTAGCAGGAGCATTGAAAAGCAAAATTTTGACAGCTTCGAGAAAACCAGAGCAGATGCCAACTTCTCTTTGTTTTTGTTGAACAGAAGTTATCTCAGCATTGCAGATCACCCCCAGTGCTTCAAGTACGATGTCTTTGTCGATCATCTTGGCGTTGTTGTCTTGATGTTGCAGTGCTTTGCTTTGATGTAAAGAACGAAAGCTTGTATCTTGTACATGTACTTTCACTTTTGGTATATTACAAACAGCTGAACGTTTATATGTGTTGCTGAGGAGGAAGTGTTTCTAAACTCTGTCTGAGTCACATTTCTTTATACCATGATTTATTTCTTTTTACATGCCCCGTGAAAGTTAAACTTCAAAATGATCAGTTTTCTTTAAATAAAAACAGGTTTCCACATAAACATTTATAATTTGGTCTGACTTATACTTTCATTTCTATTATTTTCTTAACTATTGGCAGGGGTACTGGAGCCCCTCCCAGCACTTACTTCCTGGGTGAAAGGAACTGTAAATGCTTCAGTTTACCAAGACATTTTGGGCAATTTCATGCCCCCAACTGTGTGGGAACAGTTTGAGGATGGTTCCTTCCTGTTTCAACATGACTGCGCACCAGTTTTTCAAAGCAAGCTCTATAATGACATGGGTCTGGGTGCAGTTTCCCCCTCGAGGGTGAAAGGTACCTAGACCTGGGATATAGAGTACGTTTGGGGAGTGTGATTGTGTGTACAGTGTCTATTTATGTCTATCTCCACATTGGGTGAGTGCTGAGTATTTGCATATGTGTGCATGGGGGTGGGAATGGATGTTTGTATCTGTGTGTGCCTGTTTGTCTGTGACTATATGTCAGGTTGGGTATCAGACGCCACCTCTCTGGGGACATCTCAGGCCCTCCAAGGTATGGAGGCCTATCTCCCCCACCACTCCCCCTGCCAGTGGCAGACGCCCTCAGACATCGGTGCGTTGGTGGTTCTTGGTGTCCAGGGCTGGGCGCTCAGGTATGCTCCGGCTCACTCCTGGTGGCTGCTTGTCGGGGCTGGCGCCTGTGGCTCCGTCGGGCCCCTTTGGGGCCTGGGGCACGGTCCACTCTGGCACAGCTGGCTGCCGGCAGAGCTCACGGGCACGTCACTGCAACCCCCTCTGGCTTCTGCTCTGCAGCTGCTGGGTGACCCCTCGTCTGGAGCTCTCCTCAGCTCTTTCTGAGAGAGTGGCACGGTTGCCCTGCAGTTGGTTTTCCTTGGACTCTTGCGCTCTGGGGGTCTCTGGATGTCTAGAGCCTGGATCTCCTCCATACCTGCCTCATGCCCTGGGGGGTGGCGGGGGGCTATGGCTCCCCACACCCTCTAGCAGATCACTACATGAAGCGCGCTCATCCTCACAGGTTTACACACGGGTGCTCACAGACACAAACTACACCTCTTTTGGCTCCTACCTCAAAGCACACTGTGCGCTGTTGATCTTACGTGCTGCACAATAATATTCAATATTTAGTATTTACTGTTATATACACATAGATTATCTTGATGATCTTGTTTATTATATTGCTGTCTTTTTTTTCTTGTTTTCTCTTTTTTTTCTCTCAACAGGTGATCCAGGTATTTGATATATATATGTATTTTTTGCCCACCACCCTTTTATTTCTTTTTCTTTTTTTTGTGCCCTTTATCACCGTTCCTCTTCCCTGCTGTTTTTCTTCCACTCCCTCTCTTTCTTTCTCCCTTTCCTTTCCCCCAGTCATGTCTCGTATGTAAGAACTGAAAATAAAATAAAATAAACAATAAAAACAAAGGTCAATCAAATGGACCAATATGGCAAGGCCAGGATGGTCTACTTGGTTTAGTAAATCCATTGGGCATCTTTCTTGGCCTTCAGACAATAATTCTGATGGCAAAAGAACCTAATGGGACAGGCAAAAAAAAAAATTAAATGATTTAAAGCAGTGCCTCTGGTTCACCTTACAGCATTTGAATCACCTGCTCATTTAATATTTTCTGGTTCTCTAGGTGGCACTGTTGGTCTCTTTTCCAATTAAGAGGAAGACAAAACACACTGAAAGTGTTGGATTGTAAATTTTAAAGCCAATATGATAACCTTATCCCACCAACAATGTGGAGATCCAGTTTTTTTTAAGATCCAATTAAATCAGTTCACTCAAAAAGATCCTCAGGAAAAGAGTAGAATTCTTGAAACAGAGTTTAATCATATGAACAGCAAGATAGTAAATACACAGAACAGCAAGACAACCCATAGCAAAGCAAACAAAGCAAACCCCGGAGTGTAAAGCCTTAAGCACAGACAGCAGAGCCACACAGAGACAGAGAAGAGCCCTGGTGGCCCCTCCGACCCATCTCTTATAGGCAGTGCCGAGGAGTAACGGTGTACAGGTACCGGCGTTACGTATTTAAAATGCAAAATATGAGTAACTGTATTCCTTTACAGTTAACACTTAAATATGTGATAATTAGAATACAGTTACTTTCTTGAAATTAATGGATTACACAGCGGTCATTTCCTGTTTCATATGTTAGGCTATCCCCTTCCCTCTCTAATTTTGGTAATTCCACACAATGCTGGAAACCCAAACAAAACACGCAATAAGAGGCTTTAATGTAAGCATCCTGTTAATGTTGGTGGCGTCAGTTGCACAATGGACCCAGAGCCAGCACAACAGATCCAGCAGTGCGCGGGCAGGAATGCATTTCTTACTTGGAAATTCTGACACCACTTCACATTTAAAGAAAGGGATGGGCGAAATCTGACCGTGCAATCCAAACTCTGTTTTACCAGCAACCGAGCTGCTCTCAGCTTCTAAAGACTCCACCTCCAACCTAAAGAAACATCTGGAAGTAAGTTCTTTTTTAAAAAAAAACTAACGTTAGCCTACTGCAGCTACCTTGTTTTAGCTGTGGTAGCTACCTGGGTTATGTGCCACTTCAGTATCTTCGATGTACTATTGCTGTGTGATTTATAACTATTACTGAAGGCTGCGTTACAACCTGCTAGCTGCAAATAATCATGCGCAGTTCTGAAAGCAGACAGAAAGAAAACATATTACTGATACAGAAATAGTTTTCTATACAAGTTTACTGTAGTTCATGTCGTTCTAAAAAAGCATGACAATATAACAAGTAATCCAAAGTATTCAGAATACGTTACTCACATTGAGTAACTTAACAGAATACATTACAAACTACATTTTGGGCCATGTATTCTGTAATCTGTAGTGGAATACATTTTAAAAGTAACCTTCCCAACACTGCTTATAAGGGCCAATAACCCCTCCTGCTGCTGCTGGGTAACTTCCCACTCGTCCTGGAGCCAAAAACAGCAGGTGCAGGGTCAGGTTCTGGTCAAGGGCCGGTCAGGAGTCTGGCTAGGAGCCATCTGCAGGGGGGGAACCTTTGATTAACCCTTTGCTTTGTCACAATAGGTCACAAAACGGTCAAAATTTGCACATTAATCCTAATTATTAAATCTTACAACAAGCAGTATGCATCAACAGGTGCTCATACAGCAAGTGGCATAATCTTATAATATACATGTGAATAATACTTGACCTAACTATATAAGTTAAATGCTTAACATGGTGATTCTCATATATAAAAACTTTCCAGTGGAAGTTTATAGTGTATGTGTGTATATGTGATTATACAGCGTTGTTGTCACGACTGGGGCAGCAGCCGTGTGATGTGTGGAAGGAGGACTCAAATGCAGCACTTATTCAGATGTGAGGGTGATTTATTAAAAATACCAAACATAAAGTGGGGATGGCAAAACAGAACTACGGATGAACTAAACTGGGAGAAACTAAACCAAAGAGGAGCGAACCTGAACATGAAGGGAGGACAGCAGGGAGAGCACGCAGGGGATTCACAGAGTAATGCAGAGTACGCAGGGTAACACAGAGGATGAACACAGACAACGCGACGAGGAACAGAGGCAAACACACACTATAAATACACAGAGGGACACTGGGAATTCACACACAGGTGGGAGACACAGCTGGACCTGATTAACCTGACGAGACAGGGGAACACTAACACCAGGGACCAACAGAGGGAGCACAAACCCAGAAACCCAGGCTACGTCCACACGTACACGGGTATTTTTGAAAACGGAGATTTTCCGTTTTCGTTTTTAAAAATAATCCCGTCCACACGTAAACGCAGAAATGAAGGAAAACGCTGCTAGGAACATGCCAAAGCAGCAGGTGGCGATATATTCCTAACCGTGTAGAAATGTTGGCCAATCAGAAGTCTAGGAGCCTCGGTGGGAAATAGTAAACAAAGATGGGGCATAGAAGCAGAACCGAGTCGTATGTGTGGAGGGACAGTAACTGTGTGTGTATATGTAAGCATTTAAACACCGCAGAGAGTACAATTAACGGTAACAGTATTGTAGAAATTAATTTCACCGAAACAATAACGTGGCGCACAGTGTGACGTCAAAAAGGCGCACACCTATGACGTTGCGTTTTCTCCGTTTTCCTCGTCCACACGTAAATGCAAAAACGGAGTTTTCGAAAATATCCACCCTGGCAGGCGTTTTTAGAAATCTCCGTTTTCAGTGACCGAAAACGCCGTTTACGTGTGGACGAAAGGTGCAAACGCATAGAAAAATCTGCGTTTTCAAAAATACCCGGGTACGTGTGGACGTAGCCCCAGTATCTAAAATCCCAAAACACAAACCATCCCAAAACAGCCCACAAATAATAATGAAAGTAATAACAATAAATACACCAAACACAAAATCACTGAGTCATGGACTCAGGATCATGACAGTTGTCATGCTCCTTAAGGGGATCATGATGATGTGTTCACTATTTCTGTTGCAGTTTTGCTGTTTTTTAAGAATATTGGTTGTGCTGCATAAAAATTGAGTGTCTACTGTGAGGGAGGGGGGGAGCTAGTTACTGGAGCTGGAGAGTGAGTTGTTCAGGAGGACTCTCCCTGGCATTAACCTCCCTGTTACTGTACCACCTCAATAAACCATGGTGAGGGCAAAGTGTCTTGTGCTTAAGAGTCTACGCAAACATTACAGTATATATGTTCAGTCCAGATAGATATATAGTGTATGTAGGTATACATGTCACCCAAAAATAAAAAGGACCTTCAGAAAGTCTAATTCCGTGAAAGCAAAATAGAAATGAGGGGTGGCTCAGGACTTTTGCGCAGTACAGTAGTTGTGTACTATAGAAACAGTGATATAGATTACCTCCCACCACTTGGCACACTAATTGTGTTTTTCTTGACAGATTTTTGCCTTGATACCTAAATGATCCTGTTGTCTCCCATCACTGGTTGTCACATGCAGTTGGATCCCTCCACATCCTCCATCCAGTGTTTCGACTGGCCCTTTATGCACTTTAATGATTTCCTGACAACTTATTCTGCTGATGGACAAATTCTAATCATCATTTCCAAAAGTAATTGAATTGCAACCAATTGGACACCGCATGGAAGGAGGCACATTTTTAATAACACAATTGCTGATCTGGTTTATGATACATAATCATTTACAGTTTAAACATAAAGATTAATTCAATGTTTACTCTTCGCTGCATCATTTCTGGTGTTTTTCAGTGGCTCAAATTTAAATTTTGCCTGCACGTCTTTCAAGTCACCACTGTGTGGCAGTAGCACACCAACTGTAAAGAGATGTGATGCACTTTTTACACCCATGAAAACACAGATTGGGAGTTTTTGTTCCGTTTTTGCAACGCTTGAACAATTTAAATATCGTTATCACAATAAACTCTCAGGGACTGCAATGCTTTATGATGCACACATGAAAGATTGTGCAAGAATACATGCAACAGCCCTCTGGCCATCTACATTTCACTTGTATCGATCAATAAATATTGAATTTCACACTTGAAACACTGGCTATCTCACCCAGAAGCATCACATTATTGAAAAGCAGAGTTTTACTTTTAGTCCCATCCAAGTGTTATCTGTGCACCAGATGGCACTCCCTGTAGTGTGGAAGTTTCAGTGGCACAGCCATCAGTCTGTCGGGATATTTTGAGAGAAGGGGAAGTGTCTGCATGGTGCCCATCAGCGACACTTCCCCAGTCTGTCTGTGCAACACTTTCCACTGTCAACAACACAAATGATGTCAGTCTGTGCAAGACACAGAGGTCACTCTGCAGACTGGATGGGTCGGAATCATGTTGTATTATGTTTCCAGTGCTCTTTATTCTCAAGGCCTTGCAGTGCTTCCCAGAGCCTCTCTGTTTAGAGGCTGCATCAAAAAGGTCTTTGTATTGCTTAGATTGAATGAAACATGACAAAGTAGCATTCTCCAGTGGGCTGTGATTATCTCATGTGCCATAGGAAGACATGGCGGACTGAGGGAAACAGTGACTAATAGCTTCCGTTGACTAGAAATCCAAATCACAAAAATTGGACAGATAATATATCTGAACATGGTGTTCCCTCATGCAGAAGATAATGTATAGCATGCAGCCACCTACACTGCGATTGCAGTTTCAATTTCTGGGTGTTGCGGTTGCTGTAAGGTGCAGATTATACAGGGTAGTGCTCACGCTTGCTTTCCAGGCTTTCATAAACACAGTTTTTATTGATATAGGTGACTCAACCTGGACGAATTTGGTAAATACCGGCTGCTTTCTGTCTTTCCTCTGGACTGTCAAACGTCTGGAACTCTTGACAGGCGGGTTGGATGTCCAGGCCTTTTTCAAAGAGCTCTGACTTCAGAATGAAATGCAATTTGTCCACATTTTACAGAGAAAACATAACTTCATTAGAAACAAAACAGTACCCAACCATGATATTAGTTTTGTACTGCTTGAATGCAAGTCAGAATTACTTTTGTGCTCAAATAGTGTCCCAGGAGAGGCTTACTTCATTTGTTTCCTGTCTGCTGACAAGAGAACAGCACATGATTTGGATTTGTTTGCATTTTAAAGAAAACATCAGATACGGCAATATTAAAATGCAGTCTGAGGTAATGAAGGAAACACAACAGAGGATAACAGCTGGAATATTTAAATGGTGTACTCGGTATCAGTTGCAGAAAAAGCCTTAAAAACCCTTCTCACTGTATTACAAATGAGACGTACTTTAATTTCATTCGAGGTAGGGTACGTCCTGAGGCTGAATCCTCAGAGGAATGGTCTTCACATTCACAGCTGTTCTGTTGGATCCTGGCTCTTCCATCCTCGTGGTGAAAGTCAGGATCAGAGTGGAACAAGTAAACAACTGACGCTGCTCTCTGACGTTGTCACCCTGCTGCACCTCGTCTCTTGTATTGTTACATAAGAATGAGTCGCATGAATGCTCAGAATAGAACAAACTGTTTTTCTTTACACTGTGCTCACATTTTTACCACATTTTCCTGCTAAAAGTTGTTCAGTCTCTATGTCGCACAACTCACGTCAGTGCTGATACTGTTACAGATCAAGTTTCGTTTATCAGTTTTACAGCAGTCCCTCCTATCTATCTATCTTTAATGTTTACTGCGTTGTCTCTTGTAATTTGTTAGCATCAAACAAATGTGTGTCAGAAAAGATTAAAGAAGTGATATAATTGCAGTAAAACGTCAGATGATCAAGAGATTAAAACTTGGAAGGGACGCTTTAAGATCAGCAGGAGAAACTTGGGCTGAATTAATATTTTCATATATATGTAAAATAATAAAGTGGAATGAACTGGTGTTATTTCAACTAGCAGAGAACAGGGAAAAAAAGCTAAATTACAGATTTTATATTTCAATGCACGCTCTTCCTCACCAGAATAATTACTATGGGATAAAACACTCAAATTACTTTCTCACTGAACTGAAGTACCTCTTTAGAATTTTAAAGCGTAGCATCACTTAAGCAGGGAGGAAGAACTCGGCTGAAAGCATGTGCACCAGAAACACTGAAAGGATAATGGAAGTGATGATTTCCTTTACAAAATCATCACATTTATCATAAATAAACAACAAATACAGATAATATACACAGAGCACTGGGGATGCACTGATTGTCAAGTCCTGGAGTGATACCAGTGCTATACTGATAAAGGTTCAAAGATTCTTTATTGCCATTGTGCACTCACATGGTGAAATTGACACACGCCTGCTCTTTAAAGGTGTGTGTTTATGCAGTCTGGTGGTTCTTGTTTTTATCGTCCTATAGCTTCTTCCAGAAGGCAGAGGGACAGTTTATTATCCAGGTGGGTGGAGTCCACATCAACACAGGTAGCCTTTTTCTGGACACGGCGAGCATACTTTGAGTCCAAATCTGGGGATGGACTTCCCACAATCCCCTGTGCTATTCTCACTACCCGGGGCCAAGTCCTTTCTGTCCTGTGCTGTGCAGCTGCCATATCATACTGTCATACTGAGACAGAGGATGCCTTCTTTTGTGATTATGTAGAAGTTTGTCAGCAGGCAAGGGGGTTGCTTTTAAAATGTACTTATTCTAATTAGGACAATATGACAGTGATATTAGAGTTTGAATAGAGCATAGTCACTGACAGCATGGGAGCAAGTTACTCTGGATACTTCTGTTTTAAACTTGCTTAGTCATTCAAATAATATGTGAATTCTCAAATGGACGTGTTTTTCAAAATATTTACAAACAACAAATGATGGCAGTGCATGCATTAAGCCATTGATGTCATACTGGCTGGAGCGTTTCCCAATACGCAGGTTCAGGTTTACATGCGTAGTCAGAATAACATAGCAGTGGCATGACAGGTGTGACATATTCTTCTATTACTGGATGTCAGATGGTTTGCTGATGACAACCACTGAAGGTGTGAAACATGCACCACTATACAACTCTGTGATCACATTTATGCATTCAAAATTTGGGCATGTTTTGCAGCCCCAGGACTCTGGTCTTTGCCGTCATTGAATCAACAGGGAGATGAGACTGACTTCATAAGAAAATACAAAAGGACAAAACACAGGGAAGAGACAAAGGAAACAGGAAGGGAAATAAGTAGATAAGGAAAACATACACGTAAAAGGACTAAATACGAAAGGAACTGGCATTAGGGAAAGAGGAACAGAAAGGAAAAACTAAAGCAACTGGAAACCAAGAACAAGACTACGTTCACAAAATAGTGCAAAAATAGAATAGAATAGAATTCAACTTTATTGTCATTGCACATGCACAGGTACAGGGCAAAAAATAAGAAACACATCAAGACTAAGCAACCCAGGAATCTCATAATATTCAAATAACTAAATCAGTAAGTCCCAAAACTCAGCAAGATCCGAAAACAGACCCAGGAGCATGACAGGGGTGTACTTAGTGATTCAGAGGGCTGCACATGATTGTAGCATGTTTACATAATTTTAGCCATTGCAATCTATTTAACAGGCATTTCACTCGAAAGCAGAAATATTGGTTTGCTGGTGGAGGAAACGTCAGAGCAGATCAATACATTCATATGGACACAGTGAAAGTACACAATAGGTTTCATGAAAATCCATTTACTAATAAAAACTACAACTTTGACTCTTAAAGAGAACATGAAATGCTAGACACACACAAGCTAATATACACCATTGAGCCCTGCTCTCGAATACTGACATAGATGTAACACTGGATTTAAGAAAACGATGCTCGAAGTTCAAGTTTGAAAAACATGTTTAGCGCCATCTTCTGTCAGTACGGAACGTGACGTCATGCGGTTGGTCTGTTGCGGCTAATAGACTTACATTAGCTTATGTTAGCTAACTAGCGACTAGGGTATCACATTTATGCTGCTCCTGGCTGCAACAATGAATTTTATGTTAGGAAACCAAAGATCTACTTTCACGGTCTGTATCTTTAGCAGGAACTGGCTGTTTGCTGTTTGGCTAGCTGCACTCAAACAGGAAAATCCAGCTGTTAGCCGTAATGCTGTTTGTAAAGCACTTTATAAATGAGGATTGTGTGGAGGAGAGCCTGTTTGAGTCTATTAGCCACAACCAACCAACCACATGACATCACGTTCCATACTGACAGAAGACGGCCAAACTTTAACTTCTAGCTCTGATTTCTTAAATCCAGCTTCACAGACAGTCTTACATCTATGTCAGTTTTTGAGAGCAGGGCTCAATGGTGTATATTAGCTTTTATATGTGCAGCATTTCATGTCCCCTTTAACTAACTTAGCTATCTCTAACTAATTAGCTCCTCTTTTTTCTTCTTCAAGTTTAACTAGCCGTCAGTATGATAAAATGTAAACGTAAAGGTTCCTTTAACAGAGAATTTAAAAAAAACAGCTTGCATTTGTTTATCAGTGAATGTGTGTGAACAGTTAATATGCTGTAAATAAGAGACCTCAAAGACCAGACATACCAAACACAAACCGGTAGAGACAAGTTTGAAGTTGAACTTGTGACTGAAACTAGGACATAATGCACGTTATCTGCATGTGGTTTGCCTGGACCAGAGTGTGCTTTGGTGACCAGGAAGTAGCTGACAGAGAGAAAGCAAGTAACTCAGTGTGCTTTGACCTATTTGTTTAAAAGAATAGACATTTATTTTAATAAAAGAACCCAAAAGAAGAGAGATTAAATGATCTCACCTACTTACATGGTTGACATGAAAATCGAGAACAGGACCACATGACTAAATATGGATGTTTTGTGGGGCAGATGATTTTTTATTAAGGTCATTACTGGGGAAGTATGTAAACAGAGGCAGAGTAGGCAAGCAAAACAGCATAACTAGGTCTGCCCTCGCGTGCGTGTTACACCATTATCTACATAAAAGCAGTTAATTCATACGTATTTAGGACACAAATGTGTACGTTGATTGCAGAATACACAAAACTGTGACTGCTTCACATATGAGTAAAACTCCATTAGTTACAGCCATCACAGTCCCTGAAAGCTTTTCTGCTGTGCATGCCACTCACAGATAATTCTGCAAATTTCTGTAACACCTGTTGTAAAAAAAGTTATATATAACCTTCTTATGGTCCAGATCTAAATGTGGGGCCTTCATTTGAATGGCAGGGTCATGGTCAGCAGGGTATAATTGTTATTGTTTTACATAGTGCAGCAGTGGAAAGTATGGAAGATGAAAAGTTTTACAAGTTTTTATTTGCAATTCACATCAGCGCAGTGAGATGGGGGTGGGTTATTCGACTACTTCTCTCTTTGTTTTCTCTCGCAGTCCATTGACCTGCAGGTCAGAATAACCTGAGACATTTTGTGCCTCAATTTTGTTTTTGTATGAGCTGGCTGATGCGAACTAGGGCAGATTTAATAGATTTAAGACTTCTTCACCCTTACTCTTATTCCAAACTTATCTGAGTTTTAAAAAAGCCTGTCACATCATCTGTCTGTGTCTGCCTTTATATTCTTTAGATTTGCTATGTTTGTGGGAATGAGGAAATATATATATTTATATATATATATATGTGCTGTCAGCGTTAATCTCATTAAAATGACGTTAACACCATAACTGCATTAACGTGGCAAATCTCCGTTAGCAACTTAGCGCAGATCGCCCCGTGTTAGCGTGGTTAGCTCGTTAACGTGTTAGTGCCGTCCAGCCCCACGCACCGGGCGCTAACGGAGATTCGCCGCATTAATGCAGTTATGGCGTTAACGAGATTAACGCTGACAGCACACTCACACATATATATATATATGTATATGTGTATATATATATATAAATATGTGTGAGTGTGTGTGTGCGTGGGCACAGTGTGGCCTGCTTTGGGTTTAAACACAAAATGAAAAATGAGATGAACATATACTTCTGTCTTTTAGCAGCATGCTCTTCAGCTCAGCTCACTGTCTTTTGAATTAGCTTTAATTGCCACTTCAGGTGACACTGAGTTGTTTTTGTACCGTGCGGTTCACAGTCGTCCTCTAAGCGCAGATTATTTTTAAGCATCACGTTTGGTAAAAGCAAATTTTTGTACCTGGCAGAATGTTTCCACTGTGGAACGTGTTTACATGTCATTAAAATAGATGTAAAACAAAGCCTTTTTTGTTGAACTGGTTGAGCAACATCTGTCACGTGCTGAAAGCGTGATCGCTTCTGTCTAATGACACATATGGTGGCTAAGCGTTTCATTGGTGACTTTTAGTGTTAGTTGCTGAATAGTATTCGTAATGGGTAGTAGATAGTGATCAATAACGCATTGGTGATTAGTAACTCAGGGTGTTTAAAAAAAGCACCCTAACTCACTTTTTGTGATAGTGGCTTATGGTCATATGACTAATGCCAATACACAGACCAGTGTAAAAAGGGAAATGACTAGCAGACAGCGGCCCATCCATGTCAGCCATGACTGACTAAAGATTAAAATAACAGAAGAATTTAAAAAAAAGTTCAGATCCTTTTGAAAGTTTATTTGACAAAAACACAACATGACTTTAGTGGTGCTTAACCTATAGTTTGTTGTGTTTTATTCACCTGACAACCCAAAAGGTGTTTCAGGGTCATGACTGCTTACGTATATGCCTCTCGCTCCCTCTCTCTCTTTCTCTCTCTCTCTCTCGTTGTGTGTCTGCGCAAATTCAAAAGTACACAAGTGAGATTAAAAGAGGATGTGGTGGAGCAGTTAGGCCTAAACAGATCTTCCTAATTTCTGTAACCTTTAGCAGAGTGATACCTGATGTGTTCTCACAGATAAACTTCCTTTTTTTAAAAAAAGCAAAAATTTTTTTTTTTTTTTTTAAAAGCCCCGACAAATTCAGTTTCAGTTTAAAACTTTCAGCTGCATTAACAGGAACATACAACGGCAACATCTGGTACACTAATAAATGAGACACTGGGTGGCGAAAGGCTGAACGACTTGCAGGATGGTGGGACGATAACCCGTTTAAGAACATGAAAGGCCGATGACACATGAAAGGCTGATGTAAGAACAGACCGTGTGTAGGTGGAAGGATTTTGTAACAACCTGTCTCTTCACGTAGCACTCGAAATCGCTGAAACCTCACTGATGTGCGATGCATATCATGATTTTGAACTATAGTAGTAACTCTGGCAGTCTCAAAGACACCAAAGATCCTCGACTGCACAAAAAAACGTGCAAGGCATCTATTGGTTTAATGGCATGGCCGGCATTCTTCAGTCAGTGTAAACACTCCATACTGCAGCTGCAACAGGCTGATACAATATAGAATGCTTATTATATGGACAGTTTAAAATGAATAGAAGTTCTTTGTGATTGTATCCCCTTTTCACTGGGGAAAAATGTATATTAAGGAGTTAAAAGGGATTCTTTTAAAACCCTGCAGGCACAGGGAGAATGTTGCACATCAAAAGACTCTGACAGGTTCAGTAAAACATGATTACTAAACTTCCTACTTTAAAATAATTGTCAAAAAAGCAAAACAAAAGAAACAAACAAAACGATTAGGCTCTCGATATCTTCCTAATTTTCAGTGTTTGTGTTGAGCTAAACTACGCTAACGTAGTTATATGAGGCCAGCTGCTTCCTGTTTACATCCTGTGCAAAGGATTTTTTCTTAAAAACAGTTAAAAAGAATTACTTATATAACATGGGAAAAAAATGAGGGCACAGTTTCGAGATTAGGTGTCCTGGTACGCCGTGCTGTTCTACAGATCAAAAACCCACTGGGTAGTAAATACTATAACTGTGAGACAGTTTATGAATGACTGAGAAAAAGAAATGAATGAACTGCTGACTAAGTCACTTCCTGTATTCTTAAGAAGGTGTTTAACTAAAGATTGAGCGGCTCTTCTTTGTGTCTCCAAAAAACATGTAGTCACAATGTACATTTCAAACAGATTGTTTTTATTATTTGTCACAAATCCATTTATTATTATTCACATTCGCAAACTGGAATACATGTTTTAACATATAGCTTATAATAGATTACTATAATTACAATGTATCGGCTTACTGTGTCAGCACTGATGTCACTATGTAAAAAATGTTAAATTCACAAGGCTGTGCATAATATCCACATCTAGATACATCTACTTTTTTATTGCTTTAGTGAAATAACAATAAACTTCAGATGATGTGCATGTGCAGATATCGGATTGTGCAGTTTCATTTTGTGTGGATGGTGTTGACCACACATGCTTCCTGGTGCCTCACTCAGAAAGTCCCCAGCATTCTCTTTAGAGAACTGTGGCGTTTTGGGAAAGCAGTCGTGACCTGTACACAGCATTTCCAAGCACACTGTCTTCTTCTTAGCAAACTCTTCTCACAGAATTTCACTGAAGTGCCGGCTAAGTCTTTTTAACAAGTTCAGACGAGGTCTTAGCCAGTCCCAATTTATTTTCCAACTCTTTAGAAAAGTATGAATGTAATGGAAATGAACTGGGTTTAGTTTTGGTGTCCATCACCACCAGTCTCAGGACAAACAGGCAGACGTCACAGCTCCTCTCAGGTAGTCCAGTACTGGGCGTAGCGTCAAAGTCCAGCTTTTACAGACGCAAAGTCTCAGGCGTCACTTCTTTTTACATGTTCACTGATTGTGACGTGGAGTCCATTAAAGTCCTGTAAATGTCAGACTTGAGGAAACGTGGGTAAGAGTCCCTCTCCATTAACCCGTAGACGATCTTTTGAGCATCATCAAAACACACTGCAGAAGGCGTCTCTATGTTGTGCTGGATCCTTTCCCTCGTCTTTTGATCAATGTTGATCTGGAAGCAGAGGAAAAATAATGAGGACCAATAAAGAAAAACTAAAGCAGCCAGCGCTCCTTGTTCTGTAAAGTGCCATAAATCTGTCTGGATTATCAAGAGCTGCATACCTCTCTGGGAGACTCGGCTTGAATGTAGCGTTTGAAGATCTTTTTCGCCCTGGATGACATCCTGAAGGAATTTCTTATCTTCTTAAACTCCTCACACACCACCCAAAACTCAATGTTTTCATCACTGAACTCGGACTTCAGGAATGCCTGGAATATCTTCATTCCATCTAAAGATGGTAAAGAAAAGAAAAGATCTGCAGTTAGCCATTGTTTTCGACATTTAGTGACTAAGACATGAGTCTGAGACAGTGTATTGATTAACTTACATTTGGATGAAAGAAGCCTCTCAAGTGATTGTGACCACTGGGACATATCTTCAAAACAAAGCCTGTAAACGAGGAGAATAAAGTTAGCACAGTTATCCATACATGAAGCATAATATATGAGCAGGGTTTGCTTTTAGGTTGTAGTGGAGTTTTTTCTCACTTACCCCTCAGTTTTTGTGGCTTGGGATGATTTACACTGCAGCCGATACTTCAGGTTTCCCCCTCTGGTTAATCAAACAGAAACGAACAAAAGTTATTTTACTTATATTCAAACAAAAACAAGACAAGATGTGATGATATTGATTGTCCAGAATAAATTTTACCTGTATTTCTCTGTCTTCTTGTTGTCAGTGTCCATGTTGATGTGTTGAAGCTCCCTTGTTGGAGATGTGACTAGACCGGGCATGGCAACAGTGCTTTGTACATGTATGACTAAATGTTGGGCTCTTAGAGCGTTACGAGATCTCTAACTGCGTCTGTTTGATGAGCCCGCGCAGCGTTGCCTTATATATCCGCAGAGACGAACGTCACATCATAATTCTGCTGCAACCACACGACAAAGAGGAAGTTGGGGAGTGACGCAAACGAGCAAACAGACAGACAGCAAATAGCTACAGGTTTCTGTTCATACTGTACTCAAACGTGCATCATCACTTGTTTGGTTTAAAGTCAGTGGATGCAAATAGGCCAGTGGAAATTTCTGCAGCAGATAAGCAAATGCTTTAATCTCTATTCCACTTTGCCTCGAGAGCCAGTACCACTGTTCTAACTTTTGGAAACATTTGTGAACTAGATGCTGAGGCTATTTCGGCTCTCACAGTCAAATTTAAACATAGCGTGTTCTTGCTCCTTAGCCTTGTTGGGCATTTGCATTATATGGGCCAAAAAATCCACTGAGATAATGAAAGACTGCATCTTTGCATTAGTTAAAGCAGGGGCGTCCAGTTAAATGCAGAAATTCCTCTGCTGTCTTGAAATATATATTTTATTTTTTAAAGAAGAAACACGTTCAGGCATTTGAAAATTATAACTTCAGAATTCACTATAGTCAGAGAGTCTGGCGCTACAATTGTGCGTACACCACCGTGAGCTCTAGCCTCTAATACAGGAATGTCAAACATGGACAAAGTGTGAAACTCGGCCCATTAGCTTTGCAAGTATAAAAATGATCTTGTAACATGGGTACGAAAGTGCATGGAAAGAATAAAAAGATATGTCTAGATCTTGACAAACTGTTTGAATCATAAAAAGTAAAAGAATAGTTTTACAACACATGTGAAGGTTTGTGCTTTTCTTATGTATGGGTAATAAGTCTCTGTAGGTTCTCAGTCATCCAGGTCATGGAAGTTCTAAGTGGGGGTTGTCCCTTTTCACACCTTGCCTCATGTGATGAGGCAAGGTGTGAAAAAAGTTGGATGTAAGTCTCAACACTGAAGTTTACAGGAAGCCAACACACATACAGACCAGTACCTACTCTTTGGCTACGTCCACACTAATGCATTTTCGTTTGAAAACGCATCGTTTTCTCTCCGCTTTGGCCTCTCGTCCACACTGAGACGGCGTTTTCCTCAAGGAAAAACGCAGCGTTTTGAAAACGCTCTTGAAAACGCATACATTTCAAAATGGAGCTGTCCTGTAGCAGTGTGGACACTCGAAAACGCAGACTTTCTAAAACAATGACGCATTTTAGTCATGTGATGCAGTCATGTGACCAATTAAACAAAGATAGCGGAGTGCATTATACAGCGGTTGTTTTGATTGCTCTCAATTTTGACAGCCCTGAAAAAGATTAATATCAGCTTGTACATGCTCCAGATAGCTTTTCTTCAAATTCTTTAATTCTCACTCGCTTTTGCGCATGCGCAGGACTGGAACGTTAGCATTTTCGGCCGTTTCAATGTGGACGCACAACTCTGTGAAAACGACTGAAAACGCTAGTGTGGACTAGTGTGGAGCGTTTTCAGACGAAAACGCCGTTTTCAAATCTATCAGGGCTAGTGTGGACGTAACCTTTGACTGCCACCACTCTCTGGAATACAAACTTGGGGTGATCAGGACCCTGCAACAGCGGGCAGAAAACATTACCTTTGAGCCCGAAGGGAACAAAAAGAAACACACACCTAAAGAAAACACTTACAACATGTCGTAATTCCAACTGGGCCTTCATCAAATCAGTAAAGATCCACAGTAAAGGTCAGACAACAACTAGCGAGAAACAGAGTGACAAGCAGAACAACATTGTCATCCCTTATGCATCAGGTTCGTCAGAGAAACTCAGGAGAGTTTTCTCTAAGCACGACATCTCGGTGCACTTCGGACCCAGCCACACACTCAGACAAAAACCGATTCATCCCAAGGACAAAACTTCCAAACATAAGCTAAGGAATCCAGTGCACGCTGTGCAGCGCATCAAGGAGTGCTCGGACCTCTACACTCTGCCACCTACAGTGCAGTCATGAGATCGCTTTCCAGGTGTCCCAGCCCCGAGTCACATCTTGCATCAGGTGACCTCAACAGGTCACATGATAGAGTAGTGCGAGATCTCACAGTGGTTACACCTGAAACCTCTGGTGGTATCACCCACGCCTTTGTTCCAACCTTGGCTCATGTGATCAATAGTGAGTACCTCTTAGGGACAGCCGCCACTAGGTATTAAATACCTGTGACCCTCTACCTTTTGTTTTAGAACTGAAGAAGCCTCTTGGATGAGAGCTGAAATGTCTTCACAAAAGCTTAAAGAAGTCAAGTCACTTTCTTTTTCAAGCTCCGTAAACTACAGGTAATAAGATATCTTTCGCTGGTCATAGTCTGAAAGGTATATGCATGGCTTATTAAATGTGAACTTTCCTTGTACTGCATCACATGAAAAGAAAGTAGGTTATTGTGCACCTCTTTTACTGATCCGCCCACTTAATATCAAATTGGGGTACATCTAATCCAGGAACTAAAGTGACTTTGACACCACGGCTCTATTTGCTAAATGTTAAATAAACATAAACTAACCTGACGCAGTATCGTAGTTCTGCTTTGGCTATTTGTATATTTGTCAAAGCTCACTAAAGACCTTCGTCTTTTAGTAACATTTGCTACTTGCTTCTAAATTCAGATAAAACTGAGGTTATTATACTCCCTGAACCAGTGGCTAAGGGCTTGCACAGAGGGGCTCGCTTGATTGTTGGGGTTTCTCTCTATTATTGTAGGGTCTCTATATTACAATACAAAGCGCCTTAAAGCAACTTTTATTGAATTGAACTAAACTGAACTGAATTTGCCATAGTGGCAGTTACTTAGCAAAAGTTTATCCCCCCTCTTGGTGTTTGCAACTGATTGTGCAATCAAATTAAACCAGCTATGTTATATGGTTTCATAAATCTCCCACATGACACCTAACCTTTCTAGAAATGAGTATTTTAACACCCATATGATGAACAAATTCAAGATTCAATGTCAGATGATACAAGAACAGCTGACATGCTGACACGCCTCTTTTGTATCTACTTTAACTGCGGCTCAAACACTGCCTCATAAATTATGCACCACTTTGTGGTAAATTTCTCTTGTGTCTTTCGGCAGACTTTTGTAATATGGGTTTTGTTTCTGTTTACAATCTTTTGCCGGTGGAGGCAGAGAGGAAACACGGGGGAAAGAGAGGGGGACGACAAAGGTCACATGTCGGAACCAAACCAGGGAGAGTGTGGGTTATGTGGTGTGATTCTTAGACCACTAAGCCCCCTCAGTGTTTCCATTTTAGACACAATTGAAGCTCAAAGGCACAGAAAGTATAACACAATCTCTGTGTTAGAAACGTAAAGCTCGGGAAACGTTTTGATCTAAAACCTGACATCGGTCAACATCATAGAGGAAAAACTACTAACGTCCTCGATTAGCATCCTTAATCCTTCCCCAGGCCTGTGAGCTGTGACAATTTGGCTTTCCCCTGTCCTCCAACAAAACCTCTTAAGAGACAATAAGTCGTGAGACTGTTTCACTCTTCACTTCCTGCTTCTTTGTTGACAGCAAACTTTTATCTGTTCTCTGGAGGTCTAAAGTGTTTTTAAAATTCCAGTAACCCATTTGTATTCTTAAATTTATATACGTTTCAGTTTTAGTTCCTCTCTTTTTGTGCCCCAGTTTAATCCCAGTGATGTAAACAACAGATAACACAGATAAGCGCTTCAGGTGGGAGATGTAGGTCAACTTCTTCTTCTTCTTTTTTTCCCTTTTTTTAAATGACCGTTAACTTTACAATGAAATAATAGTCAGTTAGGTTACACCTTTATGAGACCTTAATAACATTTGATGAACTGCTTTAAAAGTTGTTTGCCATTTTTCTTTCTTTTTCTTTGGACAGTTCATGTATGTTTTCATTTCTGGAGCCACTTGGTGTGTCAAATATTAAATAGTAGTACTTTCTATTATTAGCTCATTATTATCAGTAAACAGATGAGATTTTATTGCTAAATGTACAAAACAAATGTATGAATGAATATTGTCCACTTATGCTCCAGTTATGCCTCATCATATTGTATCATAGTTCTTATAGTGTATAACTAAATCCTCAACAAGGCGAAGGCCAAACAGCTGCTAACCCTGCATCTCTGAGAAGAGTTGAGGTTTCCTTACAGCTGTCATTCACTAATTGACTGTAAAATCCTTTTTACTTGGAAACCAGTTATTAAGGGTTCTAGCTGCTCTAAAAAGTGGGTCAGCGTTGCTCCCTGTCTTCCTTTTGTAGCTATCTTGTAAAATGACTCAGCAGATATAAGTGTGCTTCACGGATGAACACTGTTGGTTAGTTTCTTGGCGCGCCCCTTTGCTGTTTCACTTGTTTAAAAGCCACATTTAAGGGCAAAGACAAAGTGACAGTCATCAGGACCCATGGTGTTTGAACCAAGAGTACCACTTTCAGCATCCTAGCATGACTGCAATGCTAATGCTATACAGTATGCTACAAATATGGCTCTTGTCTGTTCCTACAGCAGTCTGTCTAGCAGCATTGAAAAACACAAATGCCGTGCCACTGGGGCACTTTAAGTTCATTTATTTGCTCATATGGCTAATGATAGTGCCAAAGAAAAAAAAGGTTAGCTTTACAGGCTAATTTTAATCTGTTGTCGTTAGTGTGTTCTTAAGACAGAAAGCTAACATGAGAAGAAAGATAGAGTTGAATCTATTGTCTGGAAATCATCAACAAGCATCAACTAATTAATAAGATAAAAAATCACCCAGCAGTTGCAGAAGTATTTTAGTTTAGTACTGATGTAGCTGCCTGCCTTATAGCAATAAGCCTCTCTCAGCTGCTTTACTGTACCTGGTAGTCTCTTATTGGAGATTTTTAACGATAACTTTTCATTTGTTTTCATCATCTGCTTTTGATATCAGCGTCATACTACTCTTTCACCTCACTCACTTGTAATGTTTTGCTGTAACATTTCAGTAAATCTACGCTCTCAGCTAAAGGAATGAATCCTAATGTCATTATGGCTGCAATAGATGTTCACACGATTTCACAAGATTCCCTCTGTTTTGAAATCAACTGAAAGCCACTGGCTGATGAAGAGTTAACAAATGTTAAGAACATGTTAGGAATGCATGGAGAGGAAAAGAGCAACTAACAACAGTCATGTCTGTGAAAAAAAAAGGAGCTGTACATAACCTCATTCATGTGTAGCGGTAAATGTAATCAGTTTCTCCTGAGGTGTACAGTGCTTTGTCTGTACTTTTCTTGTGAGTGACAGGAAACACTTTCTGTCAAAATGCAGATGTGCCTGTGGTGACATTACTGTTATTGTTATCTCATTTTCTTTACCGGTTGCAACACCCATCCGTGAGTTTCCTCCAAATGTTGTGACTGTGAGAACCCAAACTTTCTTCAGAACCTTTCGTTTTTGTCTTTATCACTTCCTGCGCTCAGTATCCTGCAGTTTTTGCTCGGCTACACATTTCTTCGTGAATGCGTGTGTAGAGCAAACACCCTGTTTTTCAAACCCAGTGAACTTAGTCTTCCTCCCACAAAGAGGTGAGAGCCACCAGCGTTGTCTCAAAGAAGAGGAAGTTGCGGCAATATGTCTGCACAAAACAGAACGCCGTCTTTCAAACATCTGAAACAGCTCTTAAAATAAATCCCCCCGCCAGCCCTCACATTCAGTACCACCAACAGAAACTGAAAAAAAAATGTCCATCCACCGCTGAGTAGTCACACGGAGAAACCATGCTGCACCCACATCCACTTTCCAAACAAAAAAAGGGACATCAGTGAAAAAGTGGTATTTTGTACTTGACATTCATTATGTTAATTCATATTACCTTCATATGAACATTTTCTCTTTTTTTGTCTTGTTTTTGTGGACCTGAACATTATGTCTAAATACAAAGTAATAGAGAGCCTGTTTTTTAGTGTGCTCTTTTCCATTTGCATTATTTTTGCATAGACTATTATATGAGCTAGTAAAGTTCACCCTGTCCCTGCCAGAAATAAACAAACGCAGAGGAGAACTGTGTCATACTTTCTAAAAACTGTACTGCTTCACAACATTTTGAAGGGATATAAAATACTTTTTAGGGATAACATGAAACTAACTTAGTTGTGACTGAAAGTGCACACCCGCAAGCCCGCGTCTGATGAGGCAAATGTAGATTCAGACTCCTGATTCATGCAGTTCCTCTTCACGTAAACGTTCTGACTTCTTAAAACCGCCGAGCAGATGACACACAAACTTTAGCGGAAGTCTCAAGTATTTCATTGTCCCCAGGCTGTGCTTCTTGTTTAACGAACGACGTAAAGAACTCTGTTGCCATCTGCTGTTTGTGTGACAAATGACCACATTACAGGAACCCAGGTGATTTGCATTGCATACAAAAAGACCACACCCGGATGTCACTTGGCTGAATATGTTTTGTTTTTTGATATTTCAAGAAGTGCATGCAAAGCAGACAAGAAAAGGTTCCATAGAACACAAAACTGAGGCAGAAATATAACAATATTTATTCGCATAAGAAAGTGGAAGTTCTCAGAGCATAAGACGGTTTATATTTGCACGAAGAGTTATATAAAGCGTTGATAATACTTTACAATAAAGGAATTATCTTCATTATTAACTGTATGTGGGAGGGGAGAAAAGAAAAGAAAAGACTTATAGGTACATTTTTTTTACTTAATTAAGGGATAAAGTATAATACAAGCTGAAAATTCAACTTAAGCTACTAAATCACACAGACTAAGAAAAAAAAAACTACCTCCACTAGACTAAGGATCTGGATTGTATAGGATAAACCTGTTATCCACGCTGAAATCAAAGAGTGCTACAGCAGATCAGAGTTGAGCAGAAGACATCATGAGCCTCAGCCCGAGAGGCCGTCATTTTTAATACAGTCACCTTGAATCGTTTCTCCTCAGGAGTCCCTGATAGATGTCAGATTTTAGGAACCGCGGGTAGCAATCCCTGGCCAACAGACTGTAAATGTGCTTCTGAGCTGTATCAAACGAAGTCAGGGTCGGCTGGGAGATGTTATTTGTAATGTTTTCTCTTGTACCGCAGTCTATGTTGATCTGGAATCAAGCAATGCCATACAAAAACTACATTACAGGTGTTCCTTCCATCATCACCTGCTGTCTGTCTGCACAGAAATCTGCTTACATTTCTGCTATTTTACCACCATGAAATGCACAGTTTTATTGCAGATGCTATGTGACTATAAATCTACTAACTACTAAAAAATTAATATGAAAATTTAATTCCAGCAAAATCCTGTTTTATATGCTCAAATTATTTACCTGTCTTGGTGCTTCTGTTTGGACAAACTCAGAGTAGATCCGGTTGGCGGAGGAGATCATCTCTGGGACTGTCTTAATCTTTTTGTACTCCTCACAGGCGAGCCAAAACAGTATATTCTCCTCGCTGTACTCTGACTTCAGGAACTCCCGGAAAGCTATCTGCCCGGCTAGAAGTCACAGACCAGAGTAAGTGAGCACATGCAAGCAAATATATATCATACAGAATCAGAAGAGACTCTCACCTTTACAGCTCAGGACTTTGTCCACAGACTCACTCCAAGTCTCAACATCCCCCAGTGGATCCGTGGGAAAGCAACAGAATCTACCCTTGAAAAGAGCATTAAGATCTATCACTAGCCCAAATGTCTGTGACCCCCCACATTACAACACCCCGCCTGCAAACCGTACCTGCAAAGCGTCTTTTTAAGACATCTCAAAGATTCGTTAAATGCATCAAGCACCTGAGAGCAACCTCCTATCAATACAAGACCCCTTCAGAAATAGACACAGTCCAAAGTTAGACTTACAGTGAATGAAAAGCCTTTTGGCATTTTCCACATGGCTGCTGTAAGTTGTTTCCTGCTGAAAATGGTAAAGGCCGAATAATCAAATATGCAGTAACTCACTTTATCGCCATCTCCTCGTCCTCTACAAAGGGAGACAGAGATAAGATCCTGCCAGACTGAAGATGGGGTCGTGATTGTTTGGAAATGAGAGAGTCAAGTGAGTGAACAAATCTAAATGACCCACGCCCATCACGAGTGGAATATATGGAAATCTGTATGCAAAGTGTTATTGTTGGGAGAGACAGGGCATCCGTCCATGTCTGCGGTACCTTGAGGAAGAGAGAACTTGACTGTGATTTCAATTGTACTCATCTGTTGACCAACATTAACCTAGACATGGGAGATACTTGCATCACACCAAGGCTGAATAAATAAATCACTCCAGCACATGAATTTCTTACAGTCATTTATTTGCTGCTTAGTAAGAACTGCAATCAAGTTGTTTTTCTTTTTCTTTTAAAAAAAAATGAGCCTAATTAAGAATATAGGATACAGGGCCTGCTGTACAGGGGCAGCACGGTGGCACAGTTGGTTAGCACTGTTGCCGCACAGCAAGAAGGTCCTGAGTTCAATTCCACCATCAGGCCGGGGTCTTTCTGTGTAGAGTTTGCAATGGTTGTCTGTTCCTGTGTGTTGGCCCTGCGACAGACTGGCGACCTGTCCAGGTGTACCCCGCCTCCCGCCCCCCGCGACCCTGAAAAGGCTAAGCGGAAGCGAATGGATGGGCCTGCTGTGGCAGAGCACAACATGCAAGATTTAGAATATGATTTAACTAAACTAATGATCGGTGATCAGGAAGATCCTGGCCATATGCAAATAGCCATAAACAAATTTGCTGTTAAGGAGAAGCCTCGTCATCCTCCCATTTGCATATTAGCAGTGTTATGTGACAATAGCACAAGTTAGCTCTGATTTATTAGTATGCCTTCAAGTGTCGTGATAGAAATGTTTTATGTTAGTCTGCTGCAAGAGCCAATCTGTGCTGACAGAAAATTAAAGTCTTAATCTAAATGCTAATGCTAGCCTGGAATGCCAACAGTGGGAACGCTAACATGCTGGTGTTGGGCGGATGCTGTGTAACTATTACTATATTGTGCTGTGCAAAAGTCTTGAGCTACCCCTCATTTCTTCATATTTTGTTTCCAAGAAGCCAGAGTCCCGCGTGATTTTCCCAATGCAGTCCCGAGAAATACGTTTGGACATTTCAATCCACTCCTTGTACCTGATCATTTTCAGAGGATTTTTTTTCATTGTTTTTATAACAACACTGACTTATGAATCATACAACCATGAAAGAGGTACTTAACATATTACATAACATATAACATATAACATATTACACTTATCATATTTAGCAAAGAGCCAAAATACACAGTTTGTTTTCATTATTTTCTGTGAAAAAATGCCAAAGATAACACAGTTTACAGCAATAAAATAGTATTTTTGCAATAAAAAATGATTCCCAATGAGCTATTAACCAAAAAGTGGCATATCTGAGTGGCATATCTGAGCATGGTGTGCAGTGTTTACTTAAAAATTTGAGGAAAATGGACAAATAGAGGACAAAAGAAGAGGTGGCAGATGAAAAGTATCTGAGAGCTGTGTCCTTCAGAAATAGGAAAACAATCCAATAAAGACCTTACAAAGGACCCAAGAGAGGCTTCTGGCCTTTCAGTTGATTAATTTACTGTTCACTGAAACCTCATCAGAAAGGTCTCAGTGTAAGGGTGGCTGTAAAGAAGCCATTTTTAAAGATTACACAAGACCTGCACTGAAAATTTAGTGGTTAAATTGTCATCATTGGCGACAGAGGAGGTCAGGAGAGAGGTACAATAGTGAGTGTCTACAGTCATCTGTAAAACATGGCAGAGGTTGTCTCATGGTTTAGGGCTGCATTTTAGCCAGGAGTGTTGGAGATCTTGTCAAAATTGAAATTATTAACACAAAAACATCATCTGGAAAGCAACTGATTGACAAAAACTTCATTTGTCAGCATGACAATGACATGACAAACACAGTGTATGCAGCAAAAGCATAACAGGATAGAAAAACATACAGTGGAACACTAACAGTCATGGATTGGCCTCCCCAGAGCCCTAACATCCAAAGAAGAGGCTATGTTGAAGAATAAAGACGGCTATACCAAATACTGACTTATGCACTGCAAACAATGCCGTATTTTAGACAAATTTTGGGGGGATGTAGCTAATTTGGTCAACCGTGTGTGCAAGTTTGCACTGACGTTTCTAGCTTTAAAACTTGGAGAAGTCTTGAAAAACAACCAATTAACAAATCGGGTGCAAACAATTCTAATTAGTTTTTCACCCCCACACATTAACAGTGTGATAAACTACCCCAAGAGGTTTGTTTTCACATTAGGTCACATTAGGTTTTTACAAATAGAATGTTTAAGCTTTTCATTTAATATCTACTTTGTTGTTTGAGGGAGAATGTTTTTCATATTTTACATTTCCATGATACATCGCACTTAATGTAAATAATAGCATTTGGCATCTGTATGAATGTATATTGCTGTGTGTTCAGACCCACCAACCCCAGGGCGGTCATTCTCACTTTCTAATGCATCAAAGAACAACATGACGGACCAGGAGCTATATATGGAGGACTGTCCTCTTCTCATTTGACTTTGTTGCTTGCATACAAGTCATACATATAGATGTCATCATAAGTATTTCTAGCCTGCTCTGACCTTGTTGACCACTGGCTGAAATGTGATGGGCCGAAACAAAGCAAGAATGTAAATGACAAGGTGATCACACAGGTGATGGAAAACACCCAGGCTGCCCTTATTTGCATGTGTGTAGACACACCAGGTTGAGGAATTTGTTTTTCAAAAGAGCCCATGCCTGAAAGACGTGTGGACTGAGGTGTGCTCTCGTTGCGCACTCACTGCATCCAGGATGTTTTTTCTAGTTCTGAAAAGTTAACAGAATCCAAGAATAAAAGGGCTCAACGCAAGCCTAAAAAGGCTCTTTTAGTAAAAGAGAACGCATTTGTTACAATATGCTGAAAAAACACCCTCTTGTGTTGATGAGATTTTTTTAAAAGCTGGCCACTTGTGCTGAAAAGCCATTTCAATTGCCGTGAGCTACAGTGATTTAGTGACTGATATATAATTGCCAGACACAGAAAGGATAAAAAAAGGTCCAAAATGCGTCCAGAAATAATGCTGTGTTTTTCTTTTTTATTACAAAGAACAATTCCTTTGTTGAAGTTAGATTTTATTAATTAAGTCAAAAAGCAAAATGTGAGATGTTTCAAAATTCCTTATGCTGCAAAGAAAACATATCAAAGAAGGAAGGAAGGAGCGAAGCAAGGAAACAGTTAAAAAAAAAGGCTGACGTATCATACTGCAGTATTTACATGTAACTAAGGAAGTAAGTAAATTTTATTCATTTAGCAGTTTCCAAGACATAAATCACGAAATGCTGTACGTCAGAAAAAAACACCAGGACATCAAAAGGAAAAAAAGCTGAAATAAGACAGAAACAAAGTAAAAAGCGACACAAATGCTGGTTTAACAAGACCAGTCTTCACATTCACGAGTCCTCAGAGCTGCGAAGACTTCATTACTTTAGCTTTTAGTCTGGATTTTGAGATGATAAGAAGCCCAGGCTGCAAGACCCTAACCCTCTGAAGCAGGCAGGTGATTACCATACAGAGCCCCGAAGGTGAAAACCAGGATTTTAAATTGAACATTCATGTGCTATAAGTATGGACTACACAAAAATTGCAATTATATTTAACAAAACAAATCTTTTTTTTTAAACAGAGATACAGATACTAGAACAGATGGAGAAAAAATGCAAAATAAAGCAATGGGAGGAAGAGTTAGATTGTTACCATCCTTTAGGAAAACAGGTACATTTCATCCTGAGCCAGTGGCAACTGTGGACTATTCATTTCTGCAGTAAAACTCTTTGAGAAATGGTATCCATTACAGACATGGAAAGCCTTTTTAAATGGAAGTTTATGTTTGAAAAGGAAAATGCAGTGGTGCAATAGAGAAGTACTTATGAGTAAGTAAAGACAAACTTTGATTGGTTTTGATAGCTTTGAGGTGAAACTACTGAAACCTTTGATGGCTCTGTCTAATTTTTAAATAAATAACTTAATAAAATAAAGACATTTTTCCACTCCATGTTAGCATATAACTATAATCACTAAAATATCATAAAGCAAAACATAATAAAATCTAAATCCAAAGCCATAAATGTAATATATCACCATGTAAATACAAAGGTGCTGTTTGACAGCAGCATTGACTCAGAGGATAGATGACTGAATAAAGGCATTGATGGGAAAGACATTTTACGTGCCCTAAGTTATTGTTAAGATATTAATAGGTACTAATGGGTAGCTCATCGATGATGCAATATTGACTAGCTCACCAGCTCGCCGTTTTATTAGGCACACCTATTCAGCTGCTCATTAACATAGACTTAAAAGGTGATGCTAGGCTGGTGTGAATGCTTCGGGAACTGTTAATCTACTGAGATTTTCCCACATAACCATCTCTAAGGTTTATAGAAAATGGTGCAAAAATGAGAAAATAGCCAGTGTGGAGTAGTTCTTTCTGTGAAAATGACTTGCTGATATCAGATGTCAGAGGAGAATGACAAGAGTGCTTCGAGCTGATAGAAAGGCAACATTAATCCCAGTGACCACTGGCTACAATGAAGATATGCAGAAGAGCAGATGGGCTACAGCAGCAAAAGAACGCAACAGGCGTTCACTGCTGTCAGCTAAGAACAGGAAACAGAGGCTATAGTTTGGATAGATTCACCAAAACTGGACAACAGGAGACTGGAAAACTGTTGCCTGCTCCAGTGAGTCTTTCATTCAGATGAGATCAGAATTTAACATAAATAACATGAGAGCATGGATCCATCCTGCTTTGTGTCAACGGTTGAGGGTGATGAAGGAGATCTTAGCACACTCTGGGTTCCTTAGTACCAATTGAGCGTCTTTTAAACATCACAGTGAACTGTTGCTGACCACATCCATGTCTTTATGACCAGTGCAAATCCATCTTCTGATGGCTTCTTCCAGCGGCATAACACACCATGTCACAAAGCTCAGATCATCTCAAAGTGGTTTCTTGAACATGACAATGAGTTACTGTACTCAAAATGGGCTCCACAGTCACCAGATCTCAGTCCAATAGAGCAACTTTGGGATGTGGGGGAACAGGAGATTCGCTTCATGGCTTTGTAGCAGCAACTATGTGACGCTATCATGTCGATATGGACCAAAATCTCTGAGGAAAGTCTCCATCACCTTGTTGAATCTCCGTCACAAAGAAGTAAGCCAGTTCCAAAAGCAAAAGGGGGCCTGACCCACTAGTAGTAATGTGTACCTAATAAATTGGCCTCGAATGTATGCAGCGTCTCACTACTCCCACAGCAAGCAGAGATGCAGTTTTTTCACCGTACACATGGGGGCACTCTAGTTGTCCTATCTTTACATTTGTGTCAACCATCCTGTGTAATTACTGACGGCTCTGATTCAGCCTGTCTCCCTTTGTTGTGCGCTCCGCTTGCTTTATTCATTTGAACACGAATGGGGGGTTTGTCTGTTCTCCTCAAGACTGTGGGGTAGAGATTGGTGCAGAGCGAAGATGCGACCAGCACTTGATTTAAATTAGATTTCAAACTCTTGAAGGTGATGACTTTTGACTTACATGATATTAAAAGACAGCAGCAGGCTTTCTTTCTTTCTCTGTTGCTCATGTACCTTCAAATTTAAACTGTTCTATAAACAAAATAAGTAAAAATCTTGACAGAGCATCTACTTATTTCAGCCAGCTCCTATAGATCTTATGCAACTGGCATGTTTTCTGACAACGTGTGTTTCAGTGTTTCATTTTGCCTTCAGTCTGACATTATTCCTAAAAACGATTTAGGCTACTTCCTCCAGAAACCTGTCCCCAGTCCACTGATAAACATGGAGCCACTTTAAGAATCAGCAGTGCTGGATGATTTTTCCCAGCATAAATGGGTGCCTCGCTGCTTCTGTTACTTCAGTGGAGGTTTAATACAAAATACAAACTCTCACCTCGAGATTTTCAAACTCGACATGGCCTTCTGTTTGCAGTGAAATATACTGAAGTGTGTCAATATCTTTGCAGGTCAACCACATCAAGTGCAAATGGATTTATAACAGGGGAAGAGTTCACAACTCAATATCTGAGCCCGGGAGTCAGCAAATCTCTTGCTAAATTTGAGCCACACAGGCTCTGGAGACGGGACAAACTTGTTCTCAAAAAGGAGACAAAAGCCCGGCAGGTACATAAACTGCTGACGCTCTTCAGTCTACATTGAGTAATCTTTTAAAACAAAAACACACTGGAGAAAGTGTCTGTAAAATCCACTGTTAGCCACCTTATAATACATCTTTTTCATTTTAAACTCCTCTTAGACTGGTATTCATTGTGTTTTACAAGCCTCATATCTCCAGGCAAACTGCTTTCTTACTCTTTTGTTTCCCTTCAGCGGTTCCACAATACATCTTTAACTTGTGGGTGATTTCAGAGGCTTTTTAGCATAGACAGAGCTTCGAATTTAAATGCCAATGGGGAAAGAAACACAGAATCTGCCAGCAAAGTCTTAGCGGGCAACTAATCTTATGCTGTGATGTATTTGGGAGGGCAGCAGAGCTACTACCTTTGTTAAAAGACCATTACAATAAATCCCACACCCCACACTCCTTCTTTGACTATTGGTATGAGAAGACAGCAGGAACTGCAGTGTATGCATGCTGCTGCTGCTGCCATCTAGATGGATGCATAATTAATGGGAAATGTGAGGTATTCCGCACAGGTTTTATAGAGTGACAGGTACTTGGGCTAAGATTGACTTTATCCCTTTAGAAGCATTCTTGAAACCTTGACATCTGTGTTAATGAGCTAAACCAGCACTATGTGTGTACGTACCGCTTTAAGTACTTAGATGTAGTCTGTCTGCATGCATATTCAAGAGTTCAGGGGCAACAATTTTGAATTAATACACATTTGTCTTTACAAGAAGTATAGCTTGTGCATACATATACAGTAACATGAATAATTTCGTGTTAGAGTGGTGAGACTTGATACGGTCTATTAATTTTTCAGTGATTTGGAATAGGGAGCTACACAAGATCACAATTTCCCCCACTAGTGTAATATGCACACGCTATGGCTCGATTTTTCACATTTAGATGCGGTCATTCAGACTAATTAATGCCACTGAAGGCCTCATTAAAAGTGCTTTATAAGAAAGTGTTTATTTGAGTTACTCCACATCATTTACAGCAAGTCAACACGTATGATGACATATGAATAATACATAAATTATTAGGTGGTAGCAAACGGAAAAAAAGGCAATCATAATTTATAATATTAGTATTCAAATAGCACAGATACATTTTCTTGGTGTGAAAAAAGTGAGTCTTTGATTAACAGCAGAAATAAGAGGTCTGTAGCTCTTGTTAAAAAAACCAAAAGTTTCAGTACTTTTGCAGCAGGCTGTCACTGCAAGTTAGTATTGAGACAGGTGGGCAGTGCGATAGAAGGATAAACTCATGAATTCCTTTTAATGAGACACATTCAAATTGGCTCGTACGCCGCATCGACTGCATTAATGGTGTTTAAGGTGCTGTTGTTGGATCGGAAAACAAAGCAAGTGAAGTATACGCCGTCTGAAGTCACGAGGGCTGCCTCAGTGTGGCTGCCTGTACGGCTGGCTGGATACTGTCAGTGGGGAGGAGGCGTCTCATCTGAGATTCTGTCTCCAGCTAGCTATCGCATTGTCATTCAAGTTTTGTGAGATTTGAAAAAAAAAAAATATCTAAAAATCATCAATAAAGATTGAATCCACAAGTAGAGCGCCTCTGAGGAAAAGAATGGATAGATCAATCCACAGATGCTGCAGAGTAACCTGGTTTCATTCAATGGCCACTGAGAATATTCAATTCTGATTGACCAGGGGGCGTCCATTATTTTCAGATAACCACATGGCTGTGACGTAACCTTTGAGATTATTCTTGTAGCTGAAGGTTAATGCAGTGAACTCTCCTATCTGCATGATATAAAGCTACCACCCGCAGCCCGTTAGCGTATCCCATCACAAAGACTCAGAATGAAGTGAAACAGTGAGATGAACTTCTTTAAATACTATTGTTTTTTTTTCTCCACAGAATGAACCATTAACATATAAAGCTTAAAGCTTTCAACATTAGCTTTGGATGAAATGCGCTTGAATTTTGTTACTCTGAAACAGAGCTTTTGTGGCTATAATCTCCTGTTAACGGCCTTTATGCTAAGCTAAACTAGTCAGCTTCTAGCTGTAGCCACGCATTTACCACACACGCGTTTAAGACTTGTAGCAGTCAGTGCACTCAAGAAAGCAAACAAATGTACTTCCCAAAATGTTATTTAGATTACTATTGCTGGCATGTTGTCACAGTGCTGTGCATGTGGAGTAATCCACTGTGGCAACGGTGGTTATAAAAAAATAATGCACTCTGCAGAAGCAAACCTGTGGAGAATAATAAACTTCCGCACCACACGTTATATTTCAGCAGTTGTGCTGCAGTATAATAATTAATCCATCTCACAGAGCAAGCTACCGCTCCTCCAAGCTACCAGGCTGAGGGTTCGGTCGTGGCCTCCCCTCTGTCGTTGAATACACAGGAGCGTGACCTTCTGCGAAACATGGTGGCTCCGGGGCCTTTCCTCCTGGTGAGTCGCAGATAAATGTCAGATTGCAGGAACCTGGGGTAGGAGTCCTTTTTCATCAGGCTGTAGACTTTCATCTGAGCTGCTTCAAAACAGCTCTTTGTGGGCTTTGCCATGCTGTTCTTGATGGCCGTCTTGGTGTGATAGTCAATGTTGATCTGAATGAAAAATAGGGACATATGTTAAATCTACACTGACCCACGTACATTTCAACCGAGGTTGGGATCTTTGCGTAGGTTTGCAGCAGGGGCAGACAGTGGGTTAGACAAAGGCCTGAGTAGATATGCAATTTACTGATAAGAAAGGGGAAACCCCGAAACCCGCAGTGAGCGCTGAGTGGAGTCGTTTACAACAATGGAGAAACTCCACATCTCGATGTTTCAGAAGGTTGCACACACGCGACACCAAATAAAAGTCAATTTCAGAATGTCAAGATGCTCTTCTTAAGAGAAATTAATTCTGCTGTGCCTGCTGAGGATCTTTTAAAAAAGGTTAAGAATGTCAAACCTCACCTTGACATTAATGGATCACTTTCCAAAGCCAAAACGTGAGTTATTCATAACTGCGCTCAGAGCGTGAGTTTTCTTTCCCTGTGCGTGTGTTTTTATTGACACTATATTTCAACTCTAGATAATCTGAGTTTAAACAGTCACTGACACACATCAGTTTCTTAGATATCATCACAGATAGAGGTTAACTTTCTGCCTCCTACTCTCGCGACTGGCTTTTTAATGTTTAATTACTGACGGCAAAACCATATTTATGCCCTTTATAGACTGAATTATTCTTAAGATTCTTCCCTTTGAAATCTACCAGCAGCTCTCAAAATAAATATGCATGCGTGTGAAACTACGCTATCGTCTACCATCAGTATTGAAGGTTGCATTCATTTACATTTGTTTCTCCCTTCAAATCACTCGAGCTGTGTACTTGTGTGCAATAATGCCACTGCAGCGTTGCTCTGAAAACCCTCTTTCAGATTTACATATGCACTCATCTTAGACTGAAAGTGTGTGGGAGATGCTCTCTCCACTCTTGCAGAGGAATGTGAAAACCTCAAACCAGACACAGAACTCTTTAACGGTCAAATATGCTACGGGCCCTGAAAGCATATCAGATGGTGGTCGCATCATCTTTGCAAAGTGAGTGGAAACCTTTTAAACCACAACTGTCTCGCACAGAAATAACTCAACCTGATTTGCAGACGTGTAAGCGCTAAACACATGACCTCGACGAGCTGCTGCTCCTAATGATTGTTCGCAAAGGTCAAGTTGCTGCGGGCTCCTGTCTACACAGCACTTTAGAATTCGCCTACTGTTATTTTTTTATTACGATAATATAAATATTTCAAGTTGTCAACAGCCCTCAATGACAAATAAGCCAAGAAAAACAGTAAACTGTACTCCGGGGGGGTTAAGCTTTTGAAGCCCAGCTTAGCAACACAACATCCATGCAGTTTGTGATGCAAAAAAAGGCATATGTCATACCTCTTTAGGGGCCTCGGATTCAACAAAAACTGTATAAATATATTTGGCTTTGGACAGCAGCTTTGTCTCAGAATCAATGGTCTTGTATTCTTCACAAGCCAACCAGAACTCAATGTTTTCTTCACTGAACTCTGTCCTGAGGAACTGAGAGAAGGTTTCCACCCCATCTGATGTAAAGAAACAGAAACAGAGAAACACTGTTAGTCACGCTCATGTAACTACAGCTGTTTAAGGACATGTAGCTTCCACATTTCAGTGTGTTGTGGAAACCTGCCGAAACTTCATAATCTATGAGTCTCAGTTCTATAGTCAGTTTAAATATCCCGAAACAGCTTAACCATAATATGTGTGAGTTTGCTCAAAAGTGTGGATTTTATTACATAGATCTGTCTCTGTTAACCATGCAAAATGCCAGCAGGTCACAGTGTTTCTGTGCGGCATCTGTGACGAGGGGAGGAAGTTGCACAGTTTCTGTATTACTATCTGTGCTAACAAACATTAAAAGATGTAGTGAAACTCTCACAGCGCTCCCCATTAACTATTTATCGCTTCGAGCACCGTGTTACAGTTTACAATTCAAATGAAGCAAAGCGTTTGACAGCGCAAGAAACTCGACGGCAATTGGACGCAACATTTTTGAAAAGTTTCGGGCATTAATCTGACCTGAGTGCTTTAGTAGTTCTTCAAAGGAGTCGCTCCATTGCAAAGCTGCCTCCGTTGAGATGCTGTGAAACAAATCAGAGATGCGGTCAGCTCTCCTCTAATGATGCAGCAAAAAAAATGTCTTGGATTCTCACAGAGACGTACTAGATGTCATGTATCTGTGAGTGTGTAATGAGTCATGGAGGATACAGAAATCTGAGGTTAAAAACGGATAACGCTTGTGCAAAATACCACGGCCTGCATGAAAAGTTAATGGATTTTTTTTTTCTTTCTCACTTGCTGGGTGTCGTAGCTGTCTTTTTACTGGGACTGACGTTTTCGTGAGAGCCTGACTTGGTGAGAAAAAGGCTAAGCCGACTCTTCCTCTCTTTGTCTTTCTGCCTGCAAACAAGGGAGAACAAATATAAAAGACCAGAAGGTGCACTTACAATTGCAGCAAACTTTTCTCTTTTACTTTCTGAAGTGGCTTTCATGGCACAATATGAATTACACAACAGCTCTGCAGCATAGTACAGATTGCAAATTCAGTCACATAAGCTGACGTGTTTTTTAAGAAAAGCGTGGAGACCCTTATGAGGGAAGACGGCAGCTTTTAAGTTCAACAGCCTTATATGGTGTCTGCTATAGCGGCTTTCAGTAGCACAGAAAAGGCAAATCTACAAGGTACAGAGACATGTCGTGAATATTACAGATTAAAATATTTCTTCTTTGTACAAAAGCACTCGCTGAATCTACTTCTGGTTGATTAAAGTTGTACTGCTCCGATTTCTTTCAATAGCTGTTAGATTTGCTAAAGCCCCCTGAAAATATTCAACTTCAGAAAACAGGTAAACATTTAAAAATGACGGAAAATCACACACCAACCTGCTACTGTCGTCCTTCATCTTTGGTGTCTGTAAGCCTACTGGACCAAACATTTTGAAATATGCTTCCTCCTTTGGGGGCATGTAGCTGAATTGAGGAAATAGAAGAAGAAGCGTCTCCATGCTGTCTGTGGCGTGCAAAGCAGCAGGCCACAAATAACTCTCTGAAAAATGTTTAACCCATCACTCGTTGAACCACCTCGTCTTTTATAAACGGCGCCCGCGTTTCATTTCCCATGCTCGCTCTACTTCCTGTAACGGTATAACAGCTTACTGCTATCAGCTTGATCTGTGATACAGAAAACCCCTCTGGGTTCAACATCCTGCCAACTATTTACTAGGAAACTTGAAAAAGACACCTGTGATTATGTTCATTACGTACATTTTTAACGTTCATTCTGTTTGTTTTGACTTGAGGTGATATTTTTGTCTTGATTTTTTGTAACAATTGTTTTCACGCTGTGACGCGTTGCGATTAAGCAATTTGGACCCAATATTTAAGAAAAACTCTGATGATGTCCGAATATCAATATCAATTTGAATATCTGTGTGTTTATACTGTCTCGGGTTTGATTACGTGCTCGACGTTGCATGAACAATATCAACCTTGTTCACATAGAAAACGTTTAAGAGTGTGAATTATAACAGAGGTCACTTGTTCTGTGATTCCACTTGTACCACCAGCAAGGCCAAGGCCAGACACTGCAGTGCTGGAAAGAATAAAATGTAATGAATAATAAAATGCGTCTGCGCTGAGGCTGGCCTTAGCTCGTTCCCAAACATAAGAGCCTTAAAGCAGGAGGACGAATTCATTGTGACACAGTAGAGAGCAACAGGGAATAGATGTGTTCTAGATGGAGATGGAGACAAGTGCAACGTCTGTGCTGGAGAGAGTGTGAAGCTGCCTTTCAGCATAGCAGCAGAGGATGTGTTTCTTTAGTTCAAACAGAAGTTAAAAAGAAAGAACAAGGTCCTAATTAAACTTAATTGGAAAATGAACAAGCCGTCTGAACTTGTCAGTCAATATCAGGTTCAGAGCTGATAAATCCTCTAACCTTATCTCCCACCCATCGTGGGGCCCTCTAAGTAGCTGTCTGAGGGTCTGAAGTGCAGCTACTTGATCTGCAAGGCTGTACAAAGATATCAAAGCCCTTCCAGCTTCCAAATGTCAATTACAGCTGACAGTTAGCGGGAACTGTGGAGCCCGGACAAGATCTGATAGACCACAAAATTTGCAGATGTAAACTGCACATCTGTCGAGCAGAAAGGTAGACTCAGCTCCTCTAGCACAAGTGACGCGATAAATCTTCTCCAGAGCCTCTACAACCCAGAGTTTACTGATACCACCGGCAACGGTGACACCCCAAAGTCATGATTGCTCACAACACATCAGTCACGGGGGCCGGCCGTGACTTTTGGCTTTGTTTTCCTTCTGGTGTGATGAAAACCACATGTCTGTCATGACTTTGTCAGCATTTCGCAGAAACCACAGCAACAAATTGGCAAAAGTGGCGTGCACTTTGTTTACGTCCAGCTGATCTCCCCCATATTCTGTTCAGTCTTTCTGCTAGCAGCTCTGTGGTGGGTGCAAACCCCCTAATATATTTCAGCATTGGTGGTGTAGGTTGACCAAGGTGGTAGACAAATTTCAGTCGCTGGCCACCGGTTAGCTCTGCCCCTGCATAAAGTTGCAACACAGGCACACTCAACCTTGATACTTGGTTTGTAGTTAAGGTTTAGCTATCCAGCCTAGAAAGAAATCAAAGGAACGCAGTGGTAAACACAGTCTATTTGTAAAACCCTTGAATCTTGCACCAAGCTAAATCAAAACCTTTTTCTATTCTCATATTTAAAAAAACAACAGAAAACATTACCTGTTGAATAAAAGACACAATTTCTGGAAATGCATATGAGTCCTATAAACAGGACCTGCAGCATCCTTTCTCTTCAGGTAACAGCAGCCTGCACAATCACTGAAACCAAATTAAATAGCTGTCATTTAGCTTCTCTGTATGCATTTGCCTCTTGTCAACATACCAGATGAGAGAACCAACAAAATCAATACACACACTGAGCCAAGAAGATTCTGCTGCCAGCTGGAGACAAAAGATTAGGACTGTTTCATTTGATCATTTTGAAATAATATTCCTATTTACAGTTGTAATTATGTAACTGGTTCACTGGAGTATTGTAGCAGTTATTTCATGCAGTGATCTGTTAATAAACATGGGGAAGACTGCGCTTCTGTATTTCTTGTCAGAGAAGAAGTGTTTAAAGTGTCACCGAACTAAACAAATAACATTATCGGCTCACAGCCGCGAAACTGATACGAAACCACGTGATGTCTGGTTGAGGTATATTTGGCAAAATTCATACTTGCACCCAACACCGCAAGAGTTGCCCCCCACCTGTTGTTCCTGTGCTGCAATGCAAACATACAGAGCTGTGCATGCGTGGACAATGATGATATGCAAATGGACATTTAAGAGTGCGTTTTGGATGTCGCTTGGTAAAAAGGGAAGCGATGGAACCGAAACTGCAAAGTGCTGACATGAGTGAGGGGGGGAAGAAGGGGTGTTGTTACTTCCTGCCTGAAAGCGCCTTTTCACGTCAAGTTCAGTTTGTGCTTTGTGTCTCTACATTGGCTGAAAACAAAGTGAAGTCAGACAACAAAATGAATCAACAGACGTGTCAGAGTATAACGGACTTCAGTGAACCAGCAGGAACCCCCGAACAGACCGCAAACAAGCACAACAAACACAACAGTGGTGCTAAGGCTTGGAAATTATTTTCAACATTCTCTTCATGCGCCTATTTTCATAACAATATGCCTCACTGGAATTGCTTTTATCTAAAAATAGGGCACTGCAAGAATGAGGAAAAGAGACATTTGGGTGCTCATTGGAGAGGAGAGGCCAGGCCTTGATCTTTTCTACAAGGGTACAATATGTCAATCCAGGACAGATGACTGAAGACTTTCCACTTCTTTTCATCATCTACCATATAAAACATTCTGTTTAATGACATCAGTTTTGAATCATTATTCTTCCCATTTGTGATATCAGAATTGTGCTAGCCACTCATTATTTCATTAATCATTCACAAAAAGATAAGAGCCAAGTTTCATTTTATGGAATTCAAAACTCATATTTCACCAGCACAGAGCTCACCGTGTCATAATCTGAAAAGCACACACACTAGAGATTTAAATACTTGGCCCTGGGATAAAACTATGACAAAATGCCTCTACCAGGTTAAAAATACTAGATTTAATTACATCAGAGGAATTTTTAGCTCCAGTGTCATTAGCTGTTAGCTAGCTAATGTTGCAAGCTACGTTAGCTACACTGCTAACATAGAAAAAACCTTGGTTATCTCTTTTTGCAGCTTAAAAAAATAATAAAAAAGGACAAAACAAAATAATAATGCAAACAAAAATGAATTCTACATTTTGAATGAGGACTTTTTTAATCGGCGTAACTTTGTGCTGAACATTGGGGAGGTCAAGATCTCTGTCTAAATAAATAAATAAATCTGGATAAATTCCTAGATGATTAAACATGCAACTAATTTGCTGTTAATACCTGACATGAGTAAAGAAAATCAACAGCATTTTTTTGCAAGACAATTCATAATTTTATTGGGGGGGTTGTATTGGTTGGGTCTGATTATTGGGAGGGTTACGCCCCTGAACATAAAGGAAGAGGGGCGACTGATTAGCTGACTAAAAAAAGAATTTACTACATAAAAGCCAGGCTAGGCACAAAAACGAGTACAAACGAGTTCTAAAATACTCCAACACTTCCCATTCTGACGGCCATGCAGAAGAACGACTGAAACCGAGTCCCACCTGTCTGCCAGTCGTTCTTTTACCGTTCTTGTTGCACTCCACAAGGACCGGATCGCTTCTGGCTAGCTGCCTGCAGTGCTTGAGTATTTTATAAAACAGAAAAACAGCATGGTTTGCTCACAGGAGCTCTAAGTAATATTTGCTGCTGTATATTTCTGTTGGTTTCTCTGCTCTGCTGTGTCTCCCTGCATTTTTATACCAGGTCATTGAGCAGGTATAGATCGTTGTCTTAACTGGAGAGATATGGATAGGAAGTTAACATTAAACTTTCAAAATAAAAACACGCAAATAAAAAGTAAATAAAAATATGTAAACTATAGAATAATAAAAGACTTCTGCACCATGTAAAACACACAGGGTAAAATACTAAAGTTACTTCCACCTTGTTGGCTGTTGGTAAATGTACATAGACCATATAACAGATGGAGGTAGCTACTGTGATGCCACCTGCTTGTTTTTGTAGTTCTGATATGAAGATGAGCGATTTCGCCATCTCTGCCTTTGTTGCAAAAACAGTAACAGATGTGAAAAGTAGAGGCCGGTCTGACTGTAAAACCGCTCAGTTATTGGCCAGTGGCGTGTGACTGAATAGGCTGTTAGCCAATGAGCGAGTGGCTAATGTCACAAATAATCATAAACAAAAACGTGTCTGAGCCGATAAACTCATCAGGAAAGTGTTTACAGTGATCAAGCTAGAAAGCTGTTTTGTAGACTTCTTTACAATCCAGTCTTTTTGCTGGCCTTCAGACAGAATGCAAGTTTGAGGCCAGCTTTATTTTTCCGATGCTACAGTGCCTTGCAAAAGTATTCGGCCCCCTTGAACTTTCCCATATTTTGTCACATTACAGCCACAAACATGAATCAATTTTATTGGAATTCCACGTGAAAGACCAATACAAAGTGGTGTAACCGTGAGAAGTGGAACGAAAATCATACATGATTCCAAACATTTTTAACAAATAAATAACTGCAAAGTGGGGTGTGCGTAATTATTCAGCCCCCTTTGGTCTGAGTGCAGTCAGTTGCCCATAGACATTGCCTGATGAGTGCTAATGACTAAACAGAGTGCACCTGTGTGTAATCTAATGTCAGTACAAATACAGCTGCTGTGTGACGGCCTCAGAGGTTGTCTAAGAGACTATTGGGAGCAACAACACCATGAAGTCCAAAGAACACACCAGACAGGTCAGGGATAAAGTTATTGAGAAATTTAAAGCAGGCTTAGGCTACAAAAAGATTTCCCAAGCCTTGAACATCCCACGGAGCACTGTTCAAGCCATCATTCAGAAATGGAAGGAGTATGGCACAACTGTAAACCTACCAAGACAAGGCCGTCCACCTAAACTCACAGGCCGAACAAGGAGAGCGCTGATCAGAAATGCAGCCAAGAGGCCCATGGTGACTCTGGACGAGCTGCAGAGATCTACAGCTCAGGTGGGGGAATCTGTCCATAGGACAACTATTAGTCGTGCACTGCACAAAGTTGGCCTTTATGGAAGAGTGGCAAGAAGAAAGCCATTGTTAACAGAAAACCATAAGAAGTCCCGTTTGCAGTTTGCCACAAGCCATGTGGGGGACACAGCAAACATGTGGAAGAAGGTGCTCTGGTCAGATGAGACCAAAATGGAACTTTTTGGCCAGAATGCAAAACGCTATGTGTGGCGGAAAACTAACACTGCACATCACTCTGAACACACCATCCCCACTGTCAAATATGGTGGTGGCAGCATCATGCTCTGGGGGTGCTTCTCTTCAGCAGGGACAGGGAAGCTGGTCAGAGTTGATGGGAAGATGGATGGAGCCAAATACAGGGCAATCTTGGAAGAAAACCTCTTGGAGTCTGCAAAAGACTTGAGACTGGGGCGGAGGTTCACCTTCCAGCAGGACAACGACCCTAAACATAAAGCCAGGGCAACAATGGAATGGTTTAAAACAAAACATATCCATGTGTTAGAATGGCCCAGTCAAAGTCCAGATCTAAATCCAATCGAGAATCTGTGGCAAGATCTGAAAACTGCTGTTCACAAACGCTGTCGATCTTATCTGACTGAGCTGGAGCTGTTCTGCAAAGAAGAATGGGCAAGGATTTCAGTCTGTAGATGTGCAAAGCTGGTAGAGACATACCCTAAAAGACTGGCAGCTGGAATTGCACCAAAAGGTGGTTCTACAAAGTATTGACTCAGGTGGCTGAATAATTACGCACACCCCACTTTGCAGTTATTTATTTGTAAAAAATGTTTGGAATCATGTATGATTTTCGTTCCACTTCTCACGTGTACACCACTTTGTATTGGTCTTTCACCTGGAATTCCAATAAAATTGATTCATGTTTGTGGCTGTAATGTGACAAAATGTGGAAAAGTTCAAGGGGGCCGAATACTTTTGCAAGCCACTGTATCTCAATCTTTTGCAGCATCTGTAATATTGTACCCCACCACAGAGCAGCTTTCAGCCATTTTATTGTTAGCAGACAAGGAAGCACCTTTACATTAGCTATACAAAATCAATAGAGAGCCATGAGTTTACTTTGCCCTCTGGTGTTGGTGGCCCTGGTCACACCAAACAGAGTACATTTTTTGAATGACATTATGAATAATTATGTAGAGATTTTAAGCTAAAGACATTTGGGCTGAGAACAAATCCAGCCTTGTTGATACTGAGCAATATTGAGCACCTCACAATCTGATTTATGTCTGATATTAACTAAGGAAAGCATTATAGTTGCATATATTTTCTTTGCCGATACCACAATCTTTCCTTGTGCTTAAACCTTTTTGTACTTCCAGATATGGAACAAAAGTGCAGAATGTGCATTATTCCACTATGAAAGCTTTTGTTCAACAATGTATTTAAATGAGACAGATTTCCCTCTTTTACTCATAAATGAAGTAAAATCTGCTGCTACACTCACTGGCCAAATCCTCCTATAGGCATTAAGTCTACAATTCTCCTAGCAGGAAAGTCATCATCAGCTTCCCCCTTCATACAGGGAGCACCTAGATCCAAGCTTAGATCCAGTTCAATAATTGTACATATGGTACATTCACATGGTAATTTATTTTACACATCAGGTGACCGACACATAAAGCTGATGTTACATTTGATTACATAAAAATGAAATATCTTTCTTTTTCTTTTTTTTCTGTCGCTCTTACATGTTCATATAGATGAAAGGCTTAAGAAGACCATTAACACCTCCCTCTAATATAACTATTAAATAACCATCTCAGTAACAGTGTCTGAAGTAAAGATTACAGGCATAATGAAAGTAGGCTTTATGATATAAAAAAATGCATCAGATAGGCTGTACAGATGTACCTAATAAAAACATACACGTCTTCTTTCCTATGTGGGCGACTAACAACTAAGTTAGCGGGTTTCCTTGGTTACCGTGTGGGTTAAACATGAGCCGGCCTGCAGCTGAATTGTAAATCAGTCATTATTTGCAATTCCCTGCCACTCCCATCCAAGATGTTATTTAATATTGATTACTGAGTAATAGTCAGCCTTCTTATGGTTGCTGCCTGTGTGTGGTGTGGAACAAGAGCATTTGCCCACCACTGCAGAGAGCTGAATCCAATACGCAGCTGAGGTGCTGTTCAGCTTTGCGCTTGCAGTTGTGCAGATGGCTTTGCTGCACTAATGACTCCTGCTGGGTGGTAGGGTTGCTTGTGCAATGAATGCAGAACAAAGAGTCACAGATTATATATAACCTGACGGGCAAAACTGAACCCGTCTTGTCTCACGAGTTTAATTAAATTCACACAGACGTGGTCCATGCGACCCACTTGATGGTGCCTCTGGAACCAACTTGTCCAGGCCATTAGCCACTTTACAGATGGGACAATTCACATGAACGCGTTAGTTTTAGTTGCTGGATCTAATAAGGTGCCTCAGGGGTCTTATTTAAATATACAGTGTCCTCCAAAGTACAGACATGTGACATATTAAAGTAAAAGTTTGAACTCTTTACTCTTACAGTTGGGGTCAAAGGTTGAAAATTTATAAAATAATGGGCTGCACGTTCATATGTCACATTATTCAGTTAATTCACTATTATAGAATGCTGTTTATATTTTTTAGCTTGACAGATTGTGTATGAGCAGATTGTAGGGATCCTTATCAACTCAGAAATGCTTTTTTTTTTGGCCAAACAATAAGTCTAAATAATAAGATCACTTGTGTGCTCAGATTTTGTTGATCTGTTTTTATCTGCTCTAAGTCGCTGTGATATAGACTCACAGGATAAAGTCACACTGTCCATTTTAAAACTCTTTCATAAGTCTGCCCAGTTCACAGCTTTATGAAGGCGTGGGATCTCCCTTATTAGACTTTACAAGAACGTTGTGAGTTTCCGGGAAATTAGCTGCAAAGGCAACAGAGGTCGTACACAGGAACAGCGCTCTGATCTGGTGACATAATTTTCCTGTAGTGACTCATGCAGGTGCGCTCTTCACAGATGAAAGGCGTACTGCGTTTCAGCGCAAATCACTGGCTTGCCTCGGTAAGTGAAAGGGGAATGTACAGAGAAAAAAGTTTGACACTATGTAGCTTAACATGAAGTGGCTGTGGTCAGGGAAATTTCTCAGCATGAAATTCAAAATGTGTTGCATTCGCCTGAAACAGCATCTAAATGAGGATTTTACATGGTAATGTTTTCGCTTTTTTTCTTAAACATTACTGTAAGTCTTTCATAAAATTAATTTGAACCAGCTTGGAAGTTTTAGATCATGACTTCATCACCATTTTGCTGACTTTTAAGTAATATGAAGCTATAACCCTCGCGTGATTAAAAACACGTGTGTCTGTATCCATTTGATCAGATCATGTTCAGTAAAGTTATTTTTCAAACAAAAGGAATAATTACTATATTACCCAAAGTCAGTCTTTTTAAAAAAAATGTACACCACCCCTCGCGATCCATATCTGTTTATCTGTTTGCCACCGGACGGGCATCTGTTTACCTGCTAACCAACACAGGCCATCATCTTGCATCCAGTTTGCACACGAGCCCAACATAATGAGCTTTGACTGTCAAAGCAGACTCAGTGCTGCCTCCCCATGATGTGTTGGGGGAATCAAAATAAAACCAGCTGAGCATCATCACAACATGTAAAAGTCTAACATCTTGTTTTATATAAAAGACATAAAAGTGCTCCACACTTGGTAGATAAGCTGAAGACCCCGTGTTACCGGTTATCACATGACACATAAAAGATGTAATACTCGTGCACCAGGAACTTAGTCAGACGGGGCTTTTCTGCCTGCAGCTGCAAACTGCTAACCCCATCCCGATTATCATACACGCCGCTGGAGTGATTGTTTTTCACATTATATATTCTTTTTCTCTTTTGCCGGTGTGGTGCTTGAAATCAAAATGGATCACCCCACCTACTCTCACCAACAACTTGTCTCTGCTGAATCCTTCTACCATTTCTAATGACAATCAAATGCAAGTCAGTTTCCACCACACTTGCCGCCCCATGAATATTACATCTGTTTTGTTTACAGCAACACATTTTGAAACCATTAATCTTTCAATGTGATTTTAAATTTAAATATTTTCCCCCCCAATTCAAGCTGATTTTCTTTGTTAAAATATTCTGTAGCCATCCTTTTTATTGAGGGCGTTAAATGTATTCCTGCAGTCCAGATACACGAAACTGTGCCAGGATAGAGCTGAATTAAGGCAATTGTGCTGAATGTAAGATTTTTTTATTTTTTTTTGCTATGCACTGTTCCTTTGTGCAGACACTCTGAGTGATGCGGTTGTAAAGAGGCCCGGACAGAGTTCTTTATCATAGGTCTATGAGACTTTCAGAGTCTCTCCAGTAATCAGGTCCACATGCCAATAGTGATGGATTCTGCTCTGCAGCTACCCTGCAGACAACACGCACATACAAATCAGAATTTACATGCCCAAGTCTTTCTTGATCAATAAACATTTACTCCTGAGGAGAGACTCCATCTGCGAGCCTGTCGTCGTAATCAGATCAACCTTTTGTATTGAAAAATGAGAAAATGCATAAATGGGGTGACCTCTCAGTACTTTTGTCACATACTTTCTGTCAGTGTACGTAAACAGAACTGGGTTTTCTCACCTCAGGATGCCGTGGCGTTAACCTGACTCCAAACTGTTACAGGTAATGTTACACAGGGTGCTAATGAAATCAGACCCAAAGCAAATTCTGGCAGAGACACACAAATTACAAGGATGCTGATGACATTGCTCCTAAGAGACGGAGATCATTTTAATCAATTAGCTGAGAGCATTTTGCTTCACTGATTAAGCCGCAGAGAGGAGCAACAAATGGCTGGGCTTGCTTTGGTTGGATGAAGAGGATGCCTTCCTGTTTTAGCCATGACAGATGCTGGAGCATGCCTGGACACTGCTGGACTACTAAATCCTTGCAGTCAGATGTTTGATATTTCACATGCGACCTCAGCACGTCTCCATGGCTAGAAATGTAATACACGTTTGACTGCCTGACGATGAGAGAACAGACTCATGCTGTGACTCAGATTGAAGTTGCGAAGAGTTTTTCAGCTGGACCGTCAGTTTGTGCAGTCCTCTGCCGTCCTACATGTACCATTTGATTTTTATGTAAAAATAACATATTCATGTGCCTGCCACTCTTCCTAGAATGATAATGTAACACCACCAAGTTGGACTGGTTGGAGCCAGATATTTTTTTTTTGTATTTGTCTGTCATTTTTTTACTTTAGGTATGAATACTAATGCGTTTCAATTTAGCCTCCACAGATAGACACACTTTAGCTGTTTTTAAATGAATGCTAATCTCTCACATATTTAATTCTGATTGAACGTTCCTACTTCTTACCAAATCAGTTTTTTCCTGGCGCTGCTATCTTACTCATGCAGGGGCAAAAAGGAGATAGTGTTTAATGCCTGAAGGCAAAGAGATTTTTTAAAAATGTTTTTTATTCACTTACTTACCTCTGTGGGAAGGTCAGAGGTCAGAGTCGGCTACAGGCCGCTAGTCCTGGAGCAGGTAGGGATTCGGTGTCAAGCTCAAGGACGTTATGGTAAGAAGGTTCCTTGCCAAGTCTTCTGACGCAAAGGTTAGTAACCTGCTCAATGTGCTACCTCGCAGCCCAAAAGTCATCCCTGGAATATGTCCTCCAAGCATACAGCATAAATAAAAGCATGAACAGTAATAATAAAAAAAATCTTTTTGCAAAGTATCTGTGGTAATGTTCATTCCTATAGCGGTTGTTGTGTCAGCTGTAAATCAATACAAGGCCTAATTGAACATTATTGCTGTGCAGAAAGCTCTCCGATCTGTTCTTTGTCACGTTGGAGAATGCGAGTCACATTCATCCCACTCTGCGCTATTGTATCTGTAATTACACATTATCATGTTTTCATTTAGACTATTTATGGTGAAAAAAGAAAAAAAAGAAAAAGAAGAAAATGAAATGCTGCTGCAGGGCCACCTGCTTTCTTGCCTTCCTCTCTCCACATGTCTCTGTCAGAAGTATTGTCAGGGCCTGAATGTTTCATGACTCATTCGTTCCCTTTCTCCAGTCCTCTCTGCATCTCATCCTGTCTGCAAAAGAACACACAATCTCTAAAAAGTTCATCCCTCCTGTTCGTCTTTGTATGACGCAAGTCTAATTACGTTGAATTATTTGGCCAATGGTCTGTGAAACACATTGCGGCCACTATCGGTGCACAACAAACAGACCGTTATCAGTGAAATCGCTCTGCCTGCGAGTGCATGGAGATGGAAGCATAATTAAAATGCAAGGAAACCAGGTCACAGATAAAACTATCCACTGGCCAAAGAGTAGACTCCTACACGGGCACGACTGTGTACTCTGCATTTTCATTTGGAAGCATTTTTTTTATCCCACATCTCACAGTTAATTTACATCTTTTGGTACTTTAGCTGATATTATTCTCAGGATATTACTATTACTAAATACAAGAAGTCTTTTTCAGTCATTAAAGGATAGCATTTTATACAGAAACATTACACTGTAGTAAGTAAACATTAGACTGTATAGTACTTGTGTTTAATTGATGATTACATGAATCCTGCATTTGATTTAGTAACAGAAACCATCTGTTTGGAAAAAACCTCACCATCTGTCACTGAAGGAGAGAATTAGTTAAGATGGCTTAACAGCCAACATTGAATTTACAGCCAAACTTTGCAATAAACAACACAAAAACGTAGTGACCAGAGAACGAGGGAGGAGTGAAATACAAACGGGCAGGATGGTTAATTAGTTGTTCATCAGCGCTTCCCTAATAACGCCTGATCCGGGACGTTATAGCCGGTAATGATTATTTACTAAGTAACCAGCTGGAGGATATTACATTAGTGAATCATTGGGTAATTATCGGCTCATAATTATCATAAATCGATATCGCTCATCACCTTTTTTCGTGGGTCTCTCCTGATTAAAATGATACAAATGTCATGCTTCACTTTACTTGAGGGGACACAGAAACAGAAGGTAATGATGAGTAATTCTGAAATAATGACCGAATTAAAGTATGATGATTCAGGTGGCACAAAAAGAGTAATGGTTGGAGTAAATGAGAGATTACTGTTTAGTACACATCAGGGTTAATCAGGATTTCTTATGAATTTGATTTAGTAGCATGACGCTGTCTAAACAGTGTCCGGGAGATAAACTGACCTGACCGCAGTGCAGACCTCTCGCCCGCTGAAAACATTTGACACATTCAGAAATAAAGGAGAATATTTTCTTAAGAACAGGTGATGCAATACAATGATAGACATGCTTCTCCCCCAGCTTTCATAAAATAAGCATATATTTTTCCAAAACAAAAAAAATAGACTGTCAAATGTATCAATTTCAGCCATTATTGTGTTGTTTTTAAGAGACTTTCAGTTAAATATAAGGCTTTAATGATTTTACCATTACTGCAATTTGTTTTTGTTTAGGCAGGAATGTGACAAATTTTTTGTTGTTGTGCAAATAGAGCTGTAATTATTTCCCTAATGATCACTACAGTATTATCTTTTGTTAAACAATTTGTGTATGCTTTAAATTCCTGGATTAGGAGTTATTACTGTCAATGAATGACTCATTAACTATGATGCCATTCCTATTTGTTGTTCCCTCTGTTAGGGCCCAGGTCTGTGACCCAGCGTTTTGAGTTTATTTTGTATTTTTGTTTTTCTTATGTTAGATTGCATTTATGTTAAGTTCTTGTGTCATTTAGTTAAGGTTTAGTTAAGTGATTTATTCTAGTTTATGTTTCTTTCATGTCTCCGTGTTGATGAGTCTTTTCCTGTCTTCTGTGTAAGTCTGTCTTGTCCTTTATATTTAACGTTTAGTTGTGCCCGCGCTTTCGCCTCCCTTATCTGTTCCCATGTGTCTCTCCTTGTGTTTCTGTGTCACGTGTGTGTGCTTCCATGCTCTATTGTCAAGCTTGTGTTGTCAGGTCCATTGTGTTTCCTGTTTTATTTTGAAAGTCTTGTGTTTCCATGTTCAGTGTGTTTAGTTTTGCTTCCCCTGTCGTGTCATGTTAATTTGTGTCAGCTGTGTTTCCCCAGGTGTTTCCACTTCCGTCATTACCTTTGTGTATTTAAGTCCTCTGTCTTCCTCTGTTCAGTGTTGTCTTGTCTGTTTGTCCATCATCACGTACTTCAAGTCGCAGGATTATTTTCAAGCTTGGGTTCAGATTCATATTCATGTTTCTGTTTCATAGTTAATCCTAGCTTCCCCAGTTCAGGTAATAGTTTAGTTTCGCCATTGCCTTTTGTTTCTACCTTCCTCTGTCAGCCATAATTAAAAGCTCGCTTTTTGTTAAAATCCTGTTCTCTTGTGTTTTCCTGCTCTTGGGTTCGCACCACAAACACACCGGCCATCCTGGCCGTAACACCCTGTCCTTCAGTCTTGATTCATTCCTTGTATATGTATACAAGGAATGAATTTTATATGTGGTATATATATGATTTATATATGGCCCATCTAAACATTGTGGCGTACTAATGAAAATTTGTATTACTAGTGTCATCAGGCTGCACCTTTTAGGAGTTAGTCCACAAATGATAAAAGTCATCTTTCTGTTACAGTAAACACTATTACTGGAGTTGTGTTGCAGGAGTCATTCAGCTAATGTCTGCTGGCTGCCTGCCCTGAACAGTCATCATCCAATCACTGCTTCAGAGGTGAGTCAAGCCTTTGACTTCTTACATGTCTATGGGGCTGTAGTTCGAGTGATCCCTGACATTTCAATTACACCAATTTCCAGTTCTATATTCCTATTCTGTGTCTAAAAAAGTAATCATTATTCACAGTTAACAAAATCCTTATTTAACTTATACAAAGCCCCGGTGAAGCCCCTCAGTTCATCAGCTCATCCATTGCCTGAAATAAGCCCTTTTAGTGCCCATCCTCATCATGGCCCCAAACAGAACCTGGTGTTTCTGAGTACCTCTTCACCTTTCTCAAAATACACTACATTACTAAATCTGATCCAGACTACGAGAGCGTACAGCCTAAAAATCCACAGCAACGAATATTACAGAGGCCCATTACCTGCTTATTTTGAGAGCTAATGTTGGATTTAGTCTTTTAATTACATTTAGACAGTATTGATATGATCTCAGTTAATCAGCACACACGAGGGAAATGCACTAAAAAGGTTAAAATTGAGAACTTCTGCTGTCTGGAAATATTGACTGTTATCTGATGTGGTTAGTGACTGGTATCTCCCTGTACTGTGGCTTATAATAGCTTTCTCAAATACAAAAACAGCTTGAAAACTTGTGTAGAATTAGAAATGACAGCTTAGCTAAATACATCTATTATTCTGTGCTTTCAGTCTATTATATAACATAGTAAGCTATTATATATACTCTGATGATCAATACAAGACCATATTAATTCATTCCCTTTTTTAAATATCAAACACATTTAAGGATGGAAAAAACTTCCAGATTGAGAGTCATACGGATCCTGAGATTCTGGCTCGTTGTGGATACTTGTACATATGCTGATCTGAAATTTAAAATAAAATAAGCAGCCACCATTATGACAATCTACACTCAATGGACACTTTATTAGGTGCACCATGCTCGTAATGCATTTGAACCTGTTTGCCTTCAAAGCTGCCTGGATCCAATAAGATGTTTGAAACATTTTTGATTTGGGGGATTTTGGTCCCTATTCACACGATAGCATCACGCAGCTGCTGCACATCCATGATGTGAATCACCACATCCCACAGGTGCTCTGTTGGATTGAGATCTGGTGATCGTGGAGGTCGTTTGAGTACAATGAACTCACTGTCGTGTTCAAGAAACTAGTTTGAGATGATTTCAGGTTTGTGACATGGTTTGTCAGCCATAAGAAGATGGATACACTGGGGTCATAAAGGGATGAACATAGTCAGCAGCAATACTCAGTTGGGCTGATGCTGAGTTTGTACTAAAAGTGTGCTGAGAAAATATCCCTTACACCGTTACAGCACCAACAGTCTGAAGCATAAATACAAGGCAAAGAATATTCATGCTTTCATGTTGTTTACACCAAATTCTGAACCTGCCATCCGAATGTCACAGCATTCAGGTTACATTTTTACAGTTTTCTAGTGTCCAATTTTGGTAAGCCAGTATGAATCGTAGCCTCCGTCCTGTTCTTAATTGACAGGAGTGCCACCTGGTTTGGTCTTCTGCTGCTGTAGCCCATCTGCTTCAAGGTTCCATTTGTTCTGTGTTCAGAGATTCTCTTCTATATACCTTTGTTGTAATGAGTGGTTATTTGAGGTACTGTTGCCTTTCTATCATCTTGTAGCAGCCTGGTCAGTCTCCTCTGACCTCTGGCAACAACAAGGCATTTTTGCTCAGAGAGCTGTCCCTCACTGGATATTTTCACTTTTTCGGACCATTCTCTGCAAACCTTTGAGATGGCTGTGTGGGAAAATCACAGCAGATCAGCAGTTTGTGACATACTCAGAGCATGCTGTCTGACACCAACAACCGTGCTGCATTTGAAGTCACTTAAATCTTCTCCATTCTGACGCTCAGTTTGAACCTCTCGACAATGTCTGCATGAAATGTAGAGTTGCTGCCATGTGATTGGCTCATTAAAATATATGCGTTAATGAGCAGTTGAAGAGGGGTGCCTAATTAAGTGGCCAGTGAGTCAGTGTGTATATGACAGTGACAGGAAAAATGAGGAAAAGCAGCTCCATGTCGTGGTCCACATGCCTTCAGCGTCACCTTTCTTGTGGTCTCTCTCTCTCTTATCTCGTGAGAATGGGTATGTGCATGGCAGGTTACCGCCTCAGGAGGCGTGACAGTAATTAAGTTCATGAAAGAGCTGGATGCGCACACCTGACGGCCATTATTCATCACACTGTCTTGAGGATTTCCTCGCTGTGTGGCTTCTCTGTACGGACTTTTTGGAGTCACAGTTCTACTTGGACATGTTCTTTAGGTCCATCAGATCGTAGCTAATTGTGAATCAAAATGAAAACAGAAAAGTGCAAAAATATAAATATAAGAATAAAGATAATATAGTATCTGCATCTTCCAGGCTGCAAACAGCTTGTCCATCTCACTACATATTTATTTTAAAAAAGCACAATGACTAGCACACTTGGATGCCATTTGGGTTAAATGAGCTTGTTTTGACCTGCTTTGTATTTTTATTGCAGCATAATCAAACCAGACATGGCCTTTGAATAAACTCAGAGAGTTTATTCTGAGATTGGCTGACTACCTAGCTACAGGTGAATGTTGAAAAAAATCTCTTATACTTAAGCAAAATTAGCAATCGCCAGACAAAACCAAAGGATGTTGCTTTTGTCTGCCTAAAAAATTCATAAATAAATAATAAAAAGTGACCGATAACAGCAATCATCTTATGTGTGGGAGACTGAGTTGAGTTCACAAATCAAAGCTGAAATAAAATGTCATGGGGGAAAAATGGTTTCTTCATCAAAACGAACGCTCAAAGCTCATCAGTGGTGTTTACATTGAGCTTGTAAACCTTAATGTCCACCACGAAGACCACATAGCAGCTTACCTCATTAGGTTATAGAGCTCATCATAATGTTTACAGTGTAGTTTGTAGGCTTTTTCCAGCCCATGATACAGTCCTAAATCTTATTAGTTATTCCAAATAGCTCGTGCTCTAGTTAGCACAATTCATTTGGGTCTCATTAAAGTGTTTTTGATGAATAAAGAAGTGACTTAATGTGCTCCGGTAGTGACCTATAATGATTTAGAACATCATTAGAATCACCAGCCATCAAAGTGTAGGCTGATGCTGGCTGATTATCATGAATCTGGACAAAGTTGTTTGGAAAACCTTAAAAAAAACACATCAAGTTAAATATGGCCCATTTCCAGTTTGACGTGTTGTAAATATATGCTACATAAAGCAAATAGCTTTAAAATCTTTATTACAAAGGGAAAAGAAAGAAAAACTGCGGTGGTGGTCATTAATATATAGATTCAGTTACTGTGACTCAGAGAGTGTGTCTCGAAAATAATTAGCAGATTTAATGACTTGTGATTTTTCATTAAAATAAAATGCTTGCAAATTACCATGGTTACCATGTGTACATATCCACGGCCCTGTCAAATATGAATATATTCTCATTTCATATTATGAGTATTAAATAGTCACTGACCTGACACTAATGCTGTTAGATAGGACTCCATTTAATTTGTTTAAATTAGCAACTTTCAGGAACGCGGTGAGGCGCAGAATGTGTAAGCCTGTCATTTTCAGTAAGTCACATTAAATATTAAAAAGACCTTTCTGCTTTCAGTTCCTTAGCTTTTACAAGTAAATGTTCTTGAAATCAAAACTAATTAATTAAATACCAAGAGATGATGTGAATATATATATAACCATGACACTAAAAGCTACTTTCTGTCTGTGCAATATTCGCCACTTCTACCTCATGCCATTTATTCCGTCCCTTTGTGCAGCTTCACACAGCGTGCAGTGCACCTACAGTTTGATAATGCACTGCGTTTGATACTAAAAACGCTGTTTTCAAGGCTGGAGTAAAGCTGAGTATGGCAGGAAGAAGTTCTTTTAAATAAAGCACATACAGGCACAGTTGGCTAGAGGTTAAAGAATGAGGCTCTTAAATGGAAGCATGAGGATTTGGCGCCTCTCAATTGGGTGAGAACATGAGAGTTTGAATAGAAGAGAAAAGGAGTAACAGTGAAAGCAAAGTGCCCTTAAATATGTCCTTCAGAAGCTGACCATGGAATACTGGGGACACTTTATACACCTGAAAGACTGGGAAACAAAGCATAGGCACTCACAGATAGACATATAATATGCCCTCCTACAGTCTAAAAACATGAAGGTTGGGTGAAGTAGAGAAATAGCTTGTGTGTGTGTGTGTTCTTGAAATAGCCTGCCAACCTGTTGAGAGTGTAGTGGGATATAGCTGAATGCATGCTGGGACAGGCTCCAGCAAACCCCCTGTAAGCCTGCATGAGATAAGAAAATGACAGAAAATGAATGGATATTAATTCCCACCATGCAACACACTAAGTGAGCTTTCTCGGGGTAAGTAAAATAGTTATCTCATTAAAGTACATTTAAAAGTACATTAGCACCGTAACTTTTGAGAGAAGATATACGACTTTTGTTACCTAACAAATGAAAATTTACAATTTATGAGCCATAAATCACATCCTTACTCAATTCATCGCAGTCACACCTGCTGCTCCAGCTTTCCTCGGTCTGTTATGATCACGAGACTTCGGCTGCTAACGTCAGTCAAAGCTGAGTCCTTTCCCAGTAATACTTTTTGGTACAGTGCACAAAAATGCTTGTAGTTACGATTCAATATGAAAGTTACAGAATCATTAAGAGTTGCTAAACAAGATAATGTCGGTGACACAAAGTAAGGCGTTTGAGGTTTTTTGAAGTCGTACCTCAGCGCTTAACGATTTTTGTGCCCCTTGAAGTGAAGCGGTGTAACCACATTCCAGGTTTTAGCTGGGGATCAGGCTGACTGTAAAAGAAGGCATTTGAACTGTCATACTCAGAGCGCTTACAGCCTATTAATATTCCCGTCCCCGTCATAGTGTGCGGTTCTGACTGAGAGTACTGTGGAGGAAGATGGCACACGTGCTCATTGATGGTGGGTGGGCGTGAGATAGATAAATATAAGGTGCTGTTTTTGCAGCATAAAACTGTGTTTAATGTGCATGTGGATAGGTGAAAGTGGCCTTCAGTATAAATAAGACTAAATGTAAATGCCAGTCCATAATAAGATTTGGCCATGGAGCTGCGTGGAAAGGCAATAACTCAGAGGTCATGAAGTAATGAGGCACAACTTTAAAAGCTTCTCAGTATTATGTATCTCTTGGGGGTGTGCAGAAAAAGTAAATATTGATTCAGTAATGAGGAATGAACGGGTCATTATCATCCTGTAGCTGAAGAAAGTCCTTGTGGAGAAAGTGATCCTTACACCTTACCTCCATTGTTTAACAGATAGTCGTGAACCAATCTTCACCTATTGATTTATCAACATGCTATGTGACCGTTTGTTCTCTGGCAGCTCATCATCATTTACTGTGCAGCCTCTAATTCACTCAGCAATGACTCCAGCTTTACAACAATATCAACTGCACTTCAATTACACAACGAGGGACTTAAATCGGATCAAATTGTGCAACTGAAGCTTTTACCCGAGTGCCTCTGACAGACACTCCACTCACCGACCACTTTATTAGGTGCACTTTGCTAGTGCTGAGTTGGACCTCCTTTTATCTTCAGAGCTGCATTAATTTTTCATGACATGGACTCAACAAGGTGCTGGAAACATTCCTAAGAGGTTTTAGTCCATATTGGCATGACAGCGTCACACAGTTGGTGCAAATTCAACAGATGCACATCCATGATGCGAGTCTCCTGTTCCATCGACATCCCAAAGGTGCTCTGATGGATTGTGATGTGGTGACTGTGGAGGCCATTTGAGTGCAGTGAACTCATTGTCATGTTCAGGAAGCCAGTTTGAGATGATTTGAGCTTTGTGACACTGTGCAGGATCCTGCTGAAGGAGCTGTCAGCAGATGGATATACTGTGGTCACAAAGGGATGGACTCAGGTAGGCTGAGGTGACTAGCAGAGATGGGCAGTAACATGTTACAAGTAATGTGTTACTGTAATCTGATTACTTTTTTCAAGTAATGAGTAAAGTAAGGGATTGCTATTGCAAAAAAAGTAGTTAGATTACTGTTACTTTCCCGTAAACACGCTGTGTTACTACGTTACTAAACCATTTTGTTTGTGAGAGTGTCTCATGACAATGACTTGCGAGCGTGCGACGCCTGTGGCAGCAACAGTGTAGATCAACAATGGATAATATGGAGTGCGGGAGAGTGTACGACCATGCAGCGTTTAAAGCTTTGAAGTACTGACATTACTCTGAGTTTGATTCTGTAAAAAGTGACAAAAACATTCGCGTCTGTTGTACACTCTGCGTGGGAAGAAAACTTCTTTCTACAGCGAAAAATTAAACTTCAAATCTGACCAAGCACCGAGCACGCTGCCATGGGAATGTGAAATTCACAGAGAAACCCACGGATCCCCCCACTGACATGACCGCTGCAGCAACGGGCAAATCTCCAACAGCCCCACTCCTGCTCAACAGGTGAAAATAGACTTAAGAGCGACAGGACTTAGTGCTGCTGAATCTTTGAATTTATTTATTTTCCACTGTGTTTTACTTGCATCTATTTGAAAGAGTGAGTGTAAACACAAAAATATTTTATTTCATATGCTGGGATATGCAGAAAATAGGTTAAACAAATTTCTTCAAGTCAAAGACTGTTGCATATAATTTAGTTTTTACTTGATGCAATGTGCATAAAGTTAAAAGATTAAAACTAATAAAACACAAAAAGTTGTTAAAACGTTCAAATGAAAGACATTTTCATTTGATTCATTTTTATTCGATGGAATATGCAGAAAAAATAGAATTGGGCTGAAAGGTCTGTTGTTAGGTATTCAGGTTGTGTATCATGTTTTTAAAAAGTAACTAAGTAATGAAGTAACTAATTACTTGGAGAAATATTCAGTAATTAGTAACTAATTACTATTTTCAAGTGACTTGACCAACACTGCTGACTAGGGACCCAAAATATGCCTAGAAAATATCCTCACACCATTACAGTACACTACCACCACTGGAACCCATATATTTGAGTATAATATGTAACAAAGTGTTGTATGTGTGTAACGTATGAGCTCAGAATACTTTTTGTCCTATGCTTCACTTCTGGTTTGTAATAATTTAATTCATAAATGTTACCAACACTAATCCCTCATCACCAAGAAGTAAATCGTCAAGGAAAATGTTGCTTTAAACTAAGCACTGAAATCACTCAACAACACTGTTCTGTGTGATTACAACTGTATATATTTTAGCCTATAAAAGCAAATAGTATGATTTTGTCATTTGTGACATTTTGAAGAGTACTAGGTAGTTTAGTTAGGTAGTTTAACCCTGTAAAGCCTGAACCAATGAAATAATTGCCAGAAAATTCAATATTTTTGAAATTCTATTTAATGAATCTTATGACAAAAATGATAAATTTGTACATATGTGTTTTCATTTTTTGCAGTTTTTTTTTTTTAAAAAGAAAAAAGAATCACACTGACGGTGTAGACGTCTCAAAAACTCACAAATACGACACAGTTGAGTCTTGACACAGGGCATTATGTGGTTCTAGGTTGCTAAAAAGGCAAGGAAGTTATTTATAGTTGTGTTTACAACTAGAAAAACACCATACTGGAGCTGGAGAGTCATATTTTTCCACACGAAATGTTGAACGATATTCGTAAATTTTATTATTCACACCCAAGTGCCCGAACAGAACAATGTATTTCTAATATGCAACCCAACTGCAACATGAGTGCAATACACACAAACTTAATTCATGAATTATTCATATGAATTTATTTACAAATCATGTTCTCGCTGCGTTTGGGTTTCCTTCTGTGCAAATGCATCAATTTTCACCCTAAAGTCATAAAGTCCTGTTTGCACCACTCGCAAGCTTTAAGTACTCAAATCTCACTTCTCAAATCTTTTTGTTTGTTTGCCTTTCCACATTCTATTTTTTTTTTAATCTGGTCACTATTATGATGAGAACTGGCTCAAAAAATTGTAACAAAGATGCACTGTCACTGTTTACCTGTCAAGGGTTCTTTGATGTTCATCTGCATCACCGCTAATCTACAAGACAGTCCAATTAGGCAGCTCATCTCTTTGGCATGCTTGCAGGAATTGGGATGTATTAGTTGGCAACAGAGGTGGTTTATCAAGAAAAGATTGCGAGATTACTGCAAGTAATAATAATATTATCAATACAGTTAACGTGTCAGGGAGTGTGCTGTGGCAGGCAGGATGTAGGACCCACATGCAGGATGATTAATAGACAGTAAGCACAGCTGGGGCTAATCTGATTTAACGAGACACAGGAAGCAAAGCAGGATACATTGATATAGGACACGGACTATCAAAGTAAAACAGGAAACAGGAGATAGGCACAGAGACGCGGACCTGACGGGGAAGACAGAGCGAACAGGGAGCACAGAGACAAGAGTAACAAACTCCAACACCGGGACACGACTGGCTGTAAAGACACAGGAGACGCTAGACAGGAAACTAGACAAGGGGCGTGAAACACAGGGGAGGCATAGAGACAAAACCAAAGAACTAGAAAACTCCAAAAGATATAACAAGAATTTAACCGAAACAAAGAATATTAATAATCAAAAACATAAACACTGACTCACTAAACTTTCTTCTGTCTTTCTTAGTCTATAAGAGTGGTTTCATATTAGCATGTTTTTAGTCACATTAGCGGTTTAGCTATTAAAACAACACATCATAGCAAACTGTAAAAGAAAACTGCAGTATTCACCGTACACATGTTCAATGCTTGAGTCAGTGTCAACCTCACGTACACACTGTAACTCACATCATAGTGACTGTAATGAGACCCCGTCAGCTCCACCAGCAGGTCAGAATTTTCACTCTTTCCTTAAAATGTCTGGACATTTACTTGATGGACTGTCAGCCATTACTGCAATAACTCACAAACTATAGATTTAAATTTGCTTCATTTACTTACATGACAAGTGCACCTGTACTGATGCTTACTCAGGACGCTTTGGTGTTACATGTTCACAGACCTCCGTACCAGCTGAGTGCAGATAAGACAGCAGGTGTTGCTGTGGCCGACAGTATAATGACACGATTTTCATTTTTGTTCCATTTCTTTTTGTTTGGTTTTACATTTTTACAAGGTTTCATTTTAAATCACCTCTTCACAGTGTTAACCACTTGTCCCCACCTACAACAAACAGCTTTTCAGCTATTTCCTTGGTTACCATGGTGATGTATCCTGCCACAGTGACAACACCAGCAGGGCACATTTGGTCAAACCCTGTATATTGAAAAATGATGTTAAAAGGCCAGGCAGTGCATCAGGACAAGCTGAATGTGACAGTGGGATGGTCAAAGAAAAAGCAGGCAGGAGATTTACAACCATCGGTTTAATAGAGAAATGCACACAAGAACATGGTTGTAGATACTTGAATAATCATAATTCAATTCAATTGAGTTTTATTGAAAAATTGTTTTCCAGTATAACCTTGGATGCTTCTTTGACCACTTGCGGTCTGTTGCCATCTTCAAAGTGACTTCAATGGTCCCAATAAATCTTTTGGGATTGTTTGGGGTCAAGTGGGCAATTACATACAATCTTTTAGTTGTAATATGGTAATTAACTGTGATAAATTGGTGAATAACTATTGCCAGCGACATACATAGAAATTCACATTAACTACTTAGATTGCGAGTGCAGCCAGAACTTCATAGTAATTCCTTCATAATAGTGATGCAACAACAAAATCTCATAGATGCTCAGCAACCCTGCTTTTATATAGGAATATAACCAGAATGCAACCAGTTAGCAAGTAGTTGAGTTGAATCCCCACTGCAAAAAGATGTGCTGCTACCACATCAGACCATGATTGGTACCTGCCCCAGGTAAGCTGTGCAGTCCCCTTGTGATCATAAGTGGTTGCCTTTGAGGGTGTTGCACGCTCAACCTCTAGGTGAACAGTTGGCCACTGCAACTACTTGCAATCATATGAATGTGAAAACATGCAATCACTGTTCAACCACCAAATTTTCCCAGTTGCGAGTCAGTTGCCTCCTATTTATACTGTGGCGTCCATGAGCCTTTAAGACAGTCAGACAAGTGACGTGACATGTGTGCATATAATGCGCTCCTAAACCGGTGGTGAGCACTGCCTGCAATTTAATATTTTTAAGATTAAATGTTGAATTTGGAAAGATCTATGCAAATCATCTCAATAACCATGCACCTCAGACCGTGCCCTCGTTGAGATGTATCAACACAGCATCTTCCCTGTGGTGGAAGGAGCAGTGTTTTGCCTTAATTAACCCACTTAGATTGTATTTGAGGCCAAGATTAAACGATACCTTTCATTCTGTGCCAGTAGCCAGCCTCGTTTGTCTTCAGGACACAGTCTTCTCTGTTTTAAGTCAAGGGTAAAGAACAACGCAGTGGGTGGTTTACCAATTGTGTACCTCAGAGTTGGGATAACTGAGCAGAGACACTCTCTTATGAATTGATTACTTTTGCATCACTCTGGCGTTTCTTTCTTTCCTTTGTATCGGTGTTTTTGTGTGTGTCTGCGTGATACAGGGAAGGGGGAGGCTCGCCTTATGACACGAATTATTTTCAATGGAGAAAACCGCTATCACAAAAAACAGGAAATTAGATAGGTTAGACATTCTTCTTAGCTTCAAAAAAGTCCATCTTTGGTATTCATGTGAGCCCATGAGGGACCTGTCGAGGAACCTCCCTCCTAATATTCAGAAGGATTAACTCTCGGTGTGATAGAGGACACACTTCCTTTCCCACATTCCTGTTATAAGAACTAATTAACAGGCAGGAAAAACATTCAGCCTCGAACATTCATTCTATTCAATTCAAAAGACTCACTCACGGACCACTCATCCTGAAAATGTCAGTTTGTGCCCAATAGATTTTTTGGCAAAGTGAATTAGTCAGTACTTCAAACTGTGTGTCAGTCAAACACTTGAGTAATGAATAAGTAATTCAGGTGTTTGCTATCTGAAGGAGGAATAGATCAATTGCAAAGATCTTCAAAATGCAGCCATATCACTCACTGACAGAAGAAAGGAGAGAAATCGATAGATCAGCTCTAACCTAAATCAGTATACGATGTCTTTTTCTTTTTTTATTTTCAGCCACAACTTTCTGACAACTGATAAACAAGACACGTTTTGCATGCAATCAATAGCGTTTGCAGGGCCGTTCGACTGGGTCGGACCGATTTAAAAATTAACTCGTTTCCCCGAACCAAAGGCTATACTTAGAGCATACTTAGAGCTTGTCGGCGTTTGACCACACACTTACACAAATTAAAGTGATCTACGCATCTAGCAAAAACAAAACTGCAATAAATCTTTCTTGCCGTTTCCCGCGGTTGCCGATCCTCTATCACTCGTGGCCTTTTTAGATTCTCCTCACAGAAAACTGAGTTGAGATAACAAGCCAGACTGATCCTCTGTAAGTTAACTCTTCAGAATCAGCCTTTGAGTGTAAACAACAACAGATAACAAGCTTCCATATTAAACTTTACCGCGTGTGCTCCCCTCTGTTTGTGCTCTAAAGCTATTTTTATTAATTCAGAAACCTGTTTTGATATGAAGACACTGCGAGAGGGCTGTAATATAAGCAGAAGCACGAGTGCAGCATCAGTAACCAACACGAATACTTAACTGTTCCTTAAAGGTCAAATGTGTATTTTACAGTGTTTCATTTTTCTCTTGATTTATAGGAGTACAGATCATTTCCATCAATCAGAAACTTATTAATTAAGCTTTTCTAATAGAAGGCCTGTCATTATTCATCAGGGAGAATTTATGATGTGTTATACAATAGCTAAAATAGATGAATTAATTACCCTATAGGACCATTATTCTACATGTCACTGAACTTTTGATTTACAATAAATTGTGATTTTTTCATCTTCTTACCCAAACAGAGGAGAAGCAATATTTATACCTAGATTAACTTTTCCCTCACTTTAGGGCAAAAAAACACAGATTGTAAAGAGGGGAAAATGCAGTTAAGAAGAATCTGCTGTTACCTGTGAATAGACAAATATCCCCACCTTATTTTTGGCTCCTGAGGTCTGCTCATTTTATCTGTCTGCTGTTTTCGTGCTGTGCAGATAGCATACAATCTGTATTTACAGCTTTTTGGCTGAAAACATTAGCCTGCTACACTTGGAAATAACACTGCTGTGAGCAGAGACGGTGAACCAAGAAAAAATGAGAGCAAGTCAAAACAATGAACTGAAAGATGCTAAAACAGTTTGAACAGCAGATTTGGGTGATAAATTTCTGTTTTTGTCTCCGTTTCTCTCCTCGCCATTGCTTTATTCACGGAAATCATTCACTGGTGCAGCAGTAAATGAGTAAAATTACACCAAGAAGTTAATGTCGCTATAGTTAACTGATAGCATTGCATTTGCGAGCATAGCAGGCATTTTAAAATGAGGCAGGCTTTATTCTTTCAACCTTCCGTTCCCACCGCTGAAATATGAATAAGTTAAAACCGCTCACATAAATAAATGCAAAATAACATAACTGAAAGAAATTCAAATTAAATGGGCCATATTCTTTGTGCATATCGGCAAATGGTTGTTTGAGCATCTCCTATCCTTGAATACACGGTGTTATGCTTCTCTAAAGAATACAAGTGCAAAAAAAGAAAAAAACCATTTGGTCATTGAATGAATGAAGTTCAAATGAAATAAACTACAGAAATAAAAGGTTCTTGTTCTGTGAAAAACATTTGAAGGTCTAAAATTGGAATTATGCCCCGCTTGTGTTTTTTGCTCCTTGTTCATCACCAGGGAGTAGATGTAACCAAAGTGTTCTCTGTGCGTGCTGCAGGACCGATGGTGATTGCAATCTTTTTGATCTCTGACAGAGTGTGTGTCCTAGAAAGGATCTCCACTGGGAGATGCTCACGAACGCCTCGCGTTGGAGTGCGATATGATGAACAGAAGAGACGCCTGACGCCCTCCTAAAGGTGAGGGAAACCAGAGGTGTAGTCTTAGCCTTTTCTAACCCTCATACCGGATGGTAAAATTTGGCCAGGACCAGTAAAGGAGTTAGACTTTCCCTAAACCTCAGCTCATGAGCATCAAGCAGGCATCTCATCTTATATCACAGCTTGTGTCACTGCTGTGCTTTGCAGCAGCATCTTTATGCCAGTCAAAAGATGCCTGGCTTTGAGCTGTTTTGACGAAGTTAAGTGATGCAACCCTCCGTCTCAAATGCTGAAATGTGGAAAGTCATGTAGATGAAGTACAAATATTCTCTTAGATGTTGGGGCACGGTTTCTGCTGACATTACCGTTTCAACAACACATGATAAAAGGCTGCAAACGTGTCTCAAGTATTCACGGAGCTTCGCTGACCGACGTCAACACTGGCAACTCCTCATTCAGTCGTGATGTGCCGAAGACAGATGAGAGAGGAAAAGATTTGCACATCTGTCATTCCTTCAGTCAGAAAAAAAGGGGGAGCCGGGTGTTGCTGTGCATCAAGGGAGGGCGCAGCATCCGAAAGCTCTGAAAGTAAGTTTATGTGAGATGGAGGAGATATTTGAGATTCACGGGCACAGAGCGGGCTTGTGTGCCAAGACAAAGAGTGTGTTTGTGACTTGAAGAAAACCCAACTGCAAAAATCTGATTTTAGTATAAAAGACACACGCACACAGTTTATACATAATTCTGATCAAGCTATTAAAAAGAAATCAAAGACTACCAAAAACCATGACTTTTCTAAAACAAACTGATGTGTCACATCCTCCCATTGATTTGTATCTCCTCTTAATCTCACTGATTAAGTAAACCTTCAAACTCCCATTGGGTGAGCTGCCCTTCCTGAGCCTGAGCAATGCTGGTGACAATTATTATATAATCTTGAAGGCCTAAAATGTAAAGTGTCCTACGATGACTGTGGTTGTCACTTGGAAATTCAGGAAATGAACAGACTTAAATGAAAAGATAATGAAACCACAAAGACAGGAATTTAATCAAAATAAATCAAAATATCATTGCTAGCCTGTAAACGGGGTGCACTTATTCAATTAAGAATTGGGGATGTAATTATGCCATCGTTTGAAATTTTGTGTCGGGTGAATGGTTCGACTGATGTATAAAAACATGTTTTTCTTGATTCCCTGTAATTTTATAGTGATTTACCTGTCAAAATTAATTATTACTTCTATCAAGGAGCTCTTTTATTCTCCACAGGATGTTTCTGCTTCCTACAGATACGGTTTTTGTGAAACTGCCTGCACGGAAAGTGCGCTGGGTCACATCTGCATTTATGGCATTGAAAGGATTACAGTTAGTTAAATTCAGTGCAACTGTTGGAATTGGTGATTTTCCCAGTGGACTGTACATGTATATAAATCTGAGCTGGTTTTGTGTAGATTTCAGATGTGGTGGAAATTTGTATTTGCAATCTGTTTTGTGTACAAGGGAAATGGTCAAGAGTGAAGTGAAGAACTGTAGTAGGTGCTGAGGGATAAAGCTGATGATCCACACCATGAAGATACAGGGAAGAGTTGTTGAAGCCTGTTTAAAGAAAGACGTGATGATTAGTGAACAGCAGCATGGACTCATGGTGAGAAGAGCTCTACAGATGTGATGTTTGCTTTGAGCGTGTTCATGGATAACTCTGTGGATCCAGAGAAAACATAAGATAGAATACCAAGAGAAGCCTTTGATACAGCATGAGGAACTCAGGAGAGAAAAGAAGTACCTGAAGGTGGTGCAGGACATGTATTAAGACAGCAAGACAGTGGTGAGGTGTGCAGTAGGAGTGACAGATGGGGGCAGGATTGCATCAGAGATTTTCTCCAAGTGCATTCTTGATTGCAGTGGTGATAGATTGACAGATGAGGTCAGTTAGAGCCTGGAGGGGTGGAGGTATGCTCTGGAGAGACGAGAAAGTCAGAAGATGCAAGACAGAATACATGTGTGTGAATGAGAGGGAGACAGATGGAGAGGTGAAGAAGGAGTGCTGAGATCTTCCTTGGGAGCAGAGACAGGATTAGAAATCAGAGGCACTGAGGGATAGTGGATATATTGGACAAAGGATGTTAAATATGGAGCTGCCAGGCAGGTGGAGGACAAAAAGACCTCAGAGGAGGTTCGTGGAGTAGTGAAGGAGGACATGCAGAGGGTTGATGTGACGGGAGATGCTAGAGGTAGGATGCTAGTGGATGGAGGCAGATGATCTCCCAGCAGAAGAAGAAGAGGGAAATGTTAGATAAGTAGCAGTAGTGTAGCAGGACTCAACTCCATGTAATCATTATATGTGCTGGATTTTGAATTGCTTCACAGGAAGAGGTTTGCATCCAGTCATTAGACATGATTAGATTATAAAGGCACAGACTGCATTAACTTGACTTTTACCTGCTTAGCAAGCCACAGGGATCACTATGGAATTCCACTTCCAGCATCATCTGTTTTCTAAGTAAATGAATTTTGCCAACATAGACTCTAATAAAATTATGTTATCTACTAGTCTACCATTTAAAACTTCATATTAAGCATTTCTGCCATGACTGTCCTGGCCCTTTGAAGCCGGATGTCCTGTATATCATAAAGCAAACCTTTCTTTTTCTCGTTTATACCTATTTTACACAAAAAAAATCATCTATGCCTTGGCTTTTCTTTCAAAATTGAAGGCTACATCCATCCTCATATCCATAATGCTGTGTTGACATAAACCACACAGGTCTGACTATTGGTTCACAGTCATGGCCAGAAGAAAATCTGACTAATTGCTACGATATGAATATTAATAGATCACCTTTCATGAAGCACAAATAGAAATAATTATAAAATAACCCTTTATAATTTGGCTATTTGGATGTTCTGAAGTCTGGTTGACCTAAATGTGTTTACTTAGATACAGATCCCAGATGAATTCAGATAAAACTTTGTGGCATTTCTTTTTTTTTGGCAGGGGTATGGACCCTCTGATTAACCATGATTTAAATATGCTCAACAGCAGTTAAAAAAATATCAAAGAATCAGCAATCCTCTCAAGTATTTCTTTGTGCAGCGCTCTGTAGCAGAGGACACCAGACGGCCACAAAAACCTTTGACTGCCTCTGCGTTTCATCCCAACTCATTAAAAAGATAGTTTTGAAGGGGGTGCAGTCCAAAATATAACCTTACACTTCAATTCACCAACTCCCTTATCTTGACTCGGCTACTGTAACAAATGTGGATGTTGAAGTTTATTGAATGAAAAATTTCACCGGCCGCGTGGACCAATTATGTGACTGTGTTGTTCAGGTATGAATCACTGACCTAAAAAACCTGAGCAATAATGACCCTCTGTCCTTAAAGTGATAAGTATTGAGCAGCCTGTGGAGTCATTGGCCTCTAATGTCCTGGTTAAGGGCGGAGGAAGGCGGGTGGGGGTGGATAGAAGAAGGGCAGAAAGCTCTCTGGGCTTCAACTGCCAGCCCAGCACCTCTCACAGAATAAAAATGCAGCTCTTATCTCTGATTCTGTGGCCCCGGCTTGATCCACACTGATCTAAAACGACTTTGTAGTTCCAGAACATTATCCTGCCTCTCGGCAGCCATCAGTGGCATCGGCCAACACACAAGCATTAATTATAAATCCATTAAAAGGCCTAGTTCGTCAGCAATGCAGCCATTATCAGATGACATGTCATTATTTTCCCTCTTCACTGCAGCACTGAGCTGTGGTGGCTGCTGGCCAGTTCACTGGAACAAACATCTCATCTGTTTAAGGGTGCCGGTCTGGGAGCATATAATGCATGGTGAGTGGGTGACGGGTCTCTCGAGGTAATGTGGCACCCAGCCTGATGTTACAATGACAGTGGTTAGGATATTAATTAAGTACATTTATTTGTCAACTCTAAAATATGGTGCACATTTGCCAAAAGGGCTCATCTCATTGCAATACAAACGCAAGTAAATGATACAAACTTCTGCATCAGCTTTCATATCTAATTGATGCATCTCATGCAGAAAGTTCCAGAATAAGGAGAAAATGGACTGTGGGCTTGTCTCATCATGTAGCCACATCCACAGACGAGAATGAAGTCTGAGTGATCTACCGCCGAGGGGAATCCTAAAAGTGACATTAAAGCATTAAATTATAAAAATTACTTGCTTTGTGCATCTCGGTGACAACAAAATGTAACAAAGTTTTCAAAGTGGTAAGGGTGTTTCTTTCGGTTCCTGATTCTTATTGTCTGTTTGCAAGATGTGTTCTACAAACCTGCTAGCAACCCCCTGGCAACCGCAGGTCACTAGGGAAGAAGATGTATGCCTGATGAGTTGGTAAAAGGTTGCTATAACATGAAATTGCAAAGATGTATAAGGTGAAAATCACCTTATAGTTGCTCTGACTAATAGCAGACTGCTAGGGTTGCCTGTAGTTTGCGTAGAAGATGCCAACCTAATCTGCAAACGCTTGCCAACTGCTCTCCAAGCAGTAAGGAATTTGTTAAATATGCAACACAAACAAGTTGTAAGCAGCTCAAGTATTTCTTTTTTGGGCAACTTTTTATTTCTCCTCCCCACATTTTTACACAAGTATCTGTACTTTCTACTCAAAACAGGATTGTTACTTTTGGTTTAAATGCAGCTGAGGGAAATTTCTATTTCTTTAATCCCTAACAGTATTTATTTTTCTATTAAGGCGTGGAGGAAAAGTTAAAAAAGGTTTTATTCCCATGTACTGCTATTATTTTATTATTTCATTAAAATAGCACAAGGTTCAGTTAGTTTTGCAAAAAAAACCCAAACGAGCTGGTAGAAACGCCTTCCAGAGCTGTTTTTACTTTCTTGCACTGAGTACACAGTACAGTTCAGAGCTTTTACTTTACTCGAGTAAAGACTTCCATCCAGTTCTTGAATTTTTACTAGAGTATTTTTAAGCATCTGCACTTCTGCTTCGGTAAAGAATATATTTGGATTTTTGCCACCTCTGCTGACCTCTCTTTAGGCTTTCGTGACTGGGGCCATAAAGGAACAGTTCCCCCTAAAATCAAATTCTGTTTTTTCCTTCTGCCTGTAGCGCTATCCATCCACCTTCAGAGTTTTGATGTGAGTTGCATAAGAATTGGAAGATATGAGCCATAGAAGTGTCTGCCTTCTCCTGAATTTAACGCAAACAGATGGCACATGTGGTGCACAAAGTGCCACAAAGCTGATGTCGGTGTCTCTTTCCAGAATCAATAATGATTCTATAAACCCCGTTGTTGTTAGCATTTTCCTGTAGCAACAATTTTCTTTTTTTCTATCTACACCCATCAACCAAAATACACATATAGCCAACTAATGTTACAGTTCAGCTGAGAGAGATGTTTGATTCCTGTCACAGGTAGAGCACACTTTTTCTGCAGAGTGATACAGTTGGTGTATGAAGTTTGGTAGAAAAAAAAAATAGTTCCTACATAAAATTACTGACAAAGTTTGTGGATTTTTTTTGTTTTTATTTCTTTTTTTGTAGATTTATGCAGCACAAGACACGTGCCATTTAACCCCATTAACCCCAGCTAAATTTCCAAAACTGGGCAGCTCACAGCAATACTAACTGCATGGATAAATGTCACTAAAGCCAGAATACATGAATTCAGCTGCCCATTTAACTGTGTTTTTCTTCTCTCAGGGTATGTGGTAATATGGCTGAAATTCTGTAATCCAAGTGAGGCTCATAAAACTAATTATTTTCCATACTGTTAAAGTAAAGACTAGATCAGAGAAGACACTGTTCTTCCCGGAGCACTAAGGCTTATCATATTAAAAGTTTCCTACTGTTGGAACCGCTCAAATACAAGAGCTCAGATGCTCACTCACTCAACTTGGAGAGGGATCGTATGTCAGTGCCAAATTACACTGTAGTTTGTCTGTGTAGCAGGTGGACTGTGCGTAAACAATAAGAACCAAACCAATCCAATTTGATTTTTGCTCTGTTGTGCAGCTTAGATAAGCTGTAATCAAATGGCACGGTGCAGCTCGGGAACAGGGAAATCAGGGAACCTTGGGAAATCACATACAGAGCTGTGGATGGACGTTTGTGGGGCAATAAGCTCTTTTGTGTTTCTTCTTGAAGTCTCTAAAATGACACATTCAACACGAACAAAAAGATGGTTTTGACCCAAGATGACTCAATCGGTGTCTTCCTCCAAGACGATAAAATGAAAATGAGTAATTAGTGGGAGGCAGATGGCCACCTAAAATTAAGTCCTGTCTGATAATAATAAATGAACAACTATTGAGAGGAATTTGAATCCTTCCTATCTTCACCACACAATTTCTCTCATTCTATTAAAAAAAACGAATCACAGTTTAAAAACCACAAAGACGCAGGAAACTGTGCGCGTACAAAATTAGCCCCAGGCTTATCGTAATTTGCCCTGATTTGGACTCAAACATCTGAGCCTCGGGGCTAAACGCACAGGGAGAGAGACTGAGCCGAGCACTCCTTCGCCCTCACTTTTTCCTATTTATAGACTTTTGTTCTTTCAATAGTTCTCAGAGGATCTGATGACTAGATGCCACTTTCGTCTTTGTTTCATATGCTGTTGTTCCCCTGGCGGTGCGTTCTTTGGGGGGGAGGACTAATGATACCTACAGTGTTTATTTCTTTCGACTCTGTTATCCACACTCCCTCTAAACAAGACATCCTCATTATCCCCAACTGCGCTCTCATAGGCAGAGCCCCTGAGCTGTAATTCCTATCGGTGTTAACTCCTGCAGAAGGGAGTAGGTATTCATTATGAGTTGATCATGTTTACTTTTAGTGGCATGTTGCTTTTCAGTTGACACTAACAGAGCTGGTAGGACAAGATGCCAACAATCTAAATCCACCTTAACGTTTGTCTTTCTTTTAAAAACCACTTTGGTTTTTCAAACTGCTGGAAGAAATTAAAACCAATTAACTATGTAAGTGATATCAGTAACATTCTTAATGGATGAGAGAAAAAATACTGGCAACAGCCAGTGCTACTCCTCAGCCTCCTAGTCGACACACCTATGGTATGCAGTTGAAAAGCCCAAGTGACTTCCTTTATGACTCATTCACAAGATTTTCATAAAACTTGACCTTTGACCTTGAGGTGGAGGTCACTGAGATTTTTAGTAGATGTACCTATGATGTAATTTTGAAGCTCCTACGTTGACTCGTTCTCGGATGATCAAATTCACAAACAGGCGTCCACGCCACCCGCCCGCCTGCTCACCCGCCCACTCGGCAGGGTGACTAAAAAACCTCATCACCCTTTTACAGCCGAGGGGTAAAAAATGCTGAAAAAGGAAGTTAAAGACAATAAGAGAAGAGAGCATATGGGTCAAAAAAATGGAAGTGTTGATGTAATTTTTATTTAAAAGTGCTAAGAAGTGGTGTGCTTCGGATCACCAGCTGTTTCTCTCCTTCTCGTCTCATCATCCTGGTGTAAGGTGGATCTTGGTTTCATCTGTCCAGATATTTATTTATATTTTTAAGACCTGTGCGGGTTTTTCTGACAGTCTGCCCTTCCTGTTCTCCAGTGTAACCGGCGATTTGCACCTTTTTGCAAACTCTGTATTTTCATTCATGAACGCATCTCTTGATTGTAGATTGCAGAGAGACTGTAGACTGTGTTTTCCAATGATACGCCTACCTCCTCCAAAGTGCTGTTGACTTGGCAAGATGTTGTAAAGGGTTTTTCTTCTTCTGCAATCATCCACTTTACTAGTCTTTCAGGCCTGTTTGTGTGTTGGGATCTCTAGTCCAGTCCTTCTTTTTTAAGATTGTACCAGTTTGTAGAATTGGCCACACTTATTGAAAATACCAGTGAAAACAAATGCAAATGTAAGTTCAACACTCAAAATAATCCTCTGACCTTTAATTTGTTTGATTGGCTATGGGATGACAAGGGAACCGGTCCTACCTGGCCCATGGTTTGTCGCTCTATTGTCTAATTAATTTTGAGCCTGTGAAAATGGGGGACTGTGCATAAAAATGGCTGTAATTCCTAAAAACTTGATGCAATAATTGTCCAACACCCCTTGAATTAAAGCTGAAAGTCTGCATTTATCTCTTGTTTGATTTGAAGTTGTGTACTTCACCAGCTTATTTACAGATGATTAGGGATATACAACAGAATATATTACAGGACTTAAACTAAATGACTAACAACTGTTCATAAGCTAATACTAATATGTGTCTAATATAACCAATGACTCAAAAGACACTGCAAGTCCATCCTTCTTGGATGTATTAATACATGACCTCCAAAAGTTGAATCTGTTCATCTGGACGTAGCGTTTTAAAACGCTATAAAACACTACGTCCAGATGAACAGATTCAACTTTTGGAGATTTACTTTCCTGGATGATTGAGAATGCATCAAGACGTATTAATACATGACCTTTTAGTGTGCTAAAGATTTTGCTACTTCCCTAAATTAAATTTCCCCTTTTTGTATTTTAGTCACACAGTTCATAATTAGCCCTCCTCTCTGGTGACTTCTTTGAGTAAGCAATGATTAGTTGTGCCTCATGTCAGTGCGCTTTGGCTTTAAGGTTGAAAAAGCAAACACCTGAAAAAACAAGGAGATTCACACACACACAGAAGGCCACCTGGAATGTCTCCTGTTCTCTAAACTTGTTCTGCCTTGTTGTGTACCCGGAGCTGACAGCATGGCAGGAAAGGTGAAAGGACTGAGCTCATGGGACTGTGGAACTGACAGATCGGGTTAAGAATGCCCCACTACATGAACTCTGAACATCCGGACAAACATCATGTCCAACCCGCGCACTAAGAATATGACTGTTTGGCTGCAGATCCAGCTCTAATCACAGATAGTCAGTCTGTATTTGACAGCGTCTCCAGATGGCAGCATGCAAGGGGACACGGCCACATGACTGCATCTTTCCGTGCAGTCCTCGCTGCGAGGATGATGGCAGTATGGTTTCTGTCAGCAGTAACAGATTGTGGGGAAAGAAGTCTGTCTACATAAAGTACAAATAACTATAATGAACTAATCCCATATTTGGGATACAGAGAAGGCTGAAAATGTAAAACAATGTTTTAGCAGTTTTCTGATGATTCCTGATTAGTGCTTCTGCAAGCATGACTCAGGTATGTGAGGGATATTTTAATTGTCCTTTCTCTCTCTCTCTCACAATATATATATATATGTACAGGGAGTGCAGAATTATTAGGCAAATGAGTATTTTGTCCACATCATCCTCTTCATGCATGTTGTCTTACTCCAAGCTGTATAGGCTGGAAAGCCTACTACCAATTAAGCATATTAGGTGATGTGCATCTCTGTAATGAGAAGGGGTGTGGTCTAATGACATCAACACCCTGTATCAGCTGTGCATAATTATTAGGCAACTTCCTTTCCTTTGGCAAAATGAGTCAAAAGAAGGACTTGACAGGCTCAGAAAAGTCAAAAATAGTGAGATATCTTGCAGAGGGATGCAGCAGTCTTAAAATTGCAAAGCTTCTGAAGCGTGATCATCAAACAATCAAGCGTTTCATTCAAAATAGTCAACAGGGTCGCAAGAAGCGTGTGGAAAAACCAAGGCGCAAAATAACTGCCCATGAACTGAGAAAAGTCAAGCGTGCAGCTGCCAAGATGCCATTTGCCACCAGTTTGGCCATATTTCAGAGCTGCAACATCACTGGAGTGCCCAAAAGCACAAGGTGTGCAATACTCAGAGACCTGGCCAAGGTAAGAAAGGCTGAAAGACGACCACCACTGAACAAGACACACAAGCTGAAACGTCAAGACTGGGCCAAGAAATATCTCAAGACTGATTTTTCTAAGGTTTTATGGACTGATGAAATGAGAGTGAGTCTTGATGGGCCAGATGGATGGGCCCGTGGCTGGATTGGTAAAGGGCAGAGAGCTCCAGTCCGACTCAGACGCCAGCAAGGTGGAGGTGGAGTACTGGTTTGGGCTGGTATCATCAAAGATGAGCTTGTGGGGCCTTTTCGGGTTGAGGATGGAGTCAAGCTCAACTCCCAGTCCTACTGCCAGTTTCTGGAAGACACCTTCTTCAAGCAGTGGTACAGGAAGAAGTCTGCATCCTTCAAGAAAAACATGATTTTCATGCAGGACAATGCTCCATCACACGCGTCCAAGTACTCCACAGCGTGGCTGGCAAGAAAGGGTATAAAAGAAGAAAAACTAATGACATGGCCTCCTTGTTCACCTGATCTGAACCCCATTGAGAACCTGTGGTCCATCATCAAATGTGAGATTTACAAGGAGGGAAAACAGTACACCTCTCTGAACAGTGTCTGGGAGGCTGTGGTTGCTGCTGCACGCAATGTTGATGGTGAACAGATTAAAACACTGACAGAATCCATGGATGGCAGGCTTTTGAGTGTCCTTGCAAAGAAAGGTGGCTATATTGGTCGCTGATTTGTTTTTGTTTTGTTTTTGAATGTCAGAAATGTATATTTGTGAATGTGGAGATGTTATATTGGTTTCACTGGTAAAAATAAATAATTGAAATGGGTATATATTTGTTTTTTGTTAAGTTGCCTAATAATTATGCACAGTAATAGTCACCTGCACACACAGATATCCCCCTAAAATAGCTAAAACTAAAAACAAACTAAAAACTACTTCCAAAAACATTCAGCTTTGATATTAATGAGTTTTTTGGGTTCATTGAGAACATGGTTGTTGTTCAATAATAAAATTATTCCTCAAAAATACAACTTGCCTAATAATTCTGCACTCCCTGTATATATGCACTGCAAGAAAAGTTGTCATTGATGCACTACATATATATAGTGCATCAATGATGCTTCAGTTCTCTGTGTAACTGCTGGGCTGGGAGGAAATTGCTCCTCTGCCTCTACTGATATATAATTTTACTTATTTTTCAGCCCTCAAACTGATGAATCTGATCTTTTCAGTCATTTCCAGACATTCTCTACTGCTGTCATAATTACTGTGAACTCAGCCAATAGGCCACAAGACCCCACATGTGAAAAGAAAAGCTTTTTGAAGAAATTACAGGGTAAGAGCATGCTCCAAGGCACATGAACCACTCTCCCCAGCAAGTAAAGTTCTTTAAAGGTTTCTTTGCTTTCCGGAAAGTCCTGAAGGATTCCAGTATTGCTATGAAAGCATGTTATTCTTTTGGTTTCAATCATGGATTTCTGAGGGACACTCAGTGTGAAGGCTGTTTTATTTTTTGATCACCCACAAGGCTAACCACAACCCACTGGGTTTACTGCATTCATGGGATATAATGGCCCAGTTTAAAGCATGTGCAGGAGTAGAAAAAAATCTTCCTTATATAACAGGAGGTTGGATTATAAAAGCTTACTGTACCAGTACCACTTAATCCATATAGATGCCATTTACACATGACAGGACTTTCTTCCAGTGCTTCCCTTTAGTATTTCTACCAGGATTGTTCAACCAAAAATCACATTGGAAGTTGTTACATTGGATGCACCAATGGCTGTCCACTTGGTCTGCAAGAAAGACTAACCAGTCTTGGATTTTATTTGGTAGGTAGCTAGTGTCAGACTATTTTTGTTACCATTGCTTTTACAACTAAAAGTTTCCTGTGCTATACCTTTAAAAATTGGAGTATTAGTTATTCGTCCATACTGAAGATACAAACAACAATGTATATTGTTGCGTGAAGACATTTGTGTCTTCTTTCTGCATTACCGAAGAAAAGTTTTAGAGGTTTAGAGATGCTACAAAATGTAGCTGCCCGCATTTTGACCAAAACTGGGAAATTTGAGCACATTACCCCAGAACTGACATCTCTTCACTGGTTGCCTTGTCAGGTTTGAGTAGCTTTTAAGGTCCTGCTGCTCACCTACAAGGCTTTAAATAGTTTGGCGCCTTCATATCTCTGACCTTTAGCACCTCTATTTTCCATCCCGTGCTCTCTGATCTCAGGACACTTGGTCCTTCTAAAAAGCCAGAAAAAAGACTACTGGGGTTTTTCTTTTCGTGCCCCATCTTTGTGGAACAACCTCCCTTAAGATATTAGGCAGCCATGCTCTGTGGAGGTTTTTAAAGATAACTTAAAGACCCACTTGTTCACCACATCCTATGTGTCTTAATTCTATGCCTAATGTTTTTATTGGTTCTTACTGCTATTCCCTTTTGTTTTATCAGTTTTCAAACTATATTGTTTTTCCTGGTTTGTTTTAATTTATTTATCTTTTTTCTCTTCAAATAGCTGTTCAGCACTTATTATTATTATTATGTCAAGTAGTGTGTGGACAAGGAGAGGACTTGTACACGAGATGCATGTAAAACATGGCTCTGGTAGAACTTTACAACTGATTTTACTGATGCCAGCAGTCTGTGGATAGCAGCATTAAGAATGGCCAATAAATGAACATTTTAGAGGTAAGGAAAAGTTAGAAGCACCCTTCAACTATGTTAAAAAGCAATCTAAGTATTTTTGGTTTGAAACAGCTGGAAAATTTGCAGGCTAAAGTGGTACAGTTAATCTAACTGACCATCATGGTTTTGCTGTCCAGGGTGCTGCACAGGTCATGTGACTGAAAACTATTAATAGACAGGAGGGAAAAAAACTGGACGACTAAAGACAGAGCTTCTGTTAAAATGGATAGGGACCCATCTGGTGAAACATGGTCTGGAAAGAGCACAAGCAATCAAGACCTTGTTCTCAGCTGTTTTGGCAGGATGGATGCATACATGGACAAAGATCAGTCCGCCTGCCTGAAGGTTGCGCATTAAGACTTGAAGTGACAAGAAGGAAACTGACACAGAAAGCAGATGCCAACACAAACGGCAAGACAAGCAGCGGGAGAAGATCAATTGTGTCATCTTGGCTTTCATCAAAGTTTGTCGGGGAAGAAAATGTGCCTCTGCTTTCTCACAGTCCCCAGAGATTTATTTGTAAATGTCACACTTGTCAAATCGTCAGCAGCTGTGTCTCCTGTGGATGCCAGATCGCACACACGAGCAGATGCAAATTACAAAATAACCCGCTGCTATGTATTTTAGCTTCATTTTGGAGGATTTTCTTGGTCATCTGCAGGCAAAAGAATCCTAAAATTAAAATATCCACTGCAGTTTTTGTTGTAAATTGAGATACTAGCCTGGCAATCACCACAGATACTTCCACATGCAGACATGCACACGCACGCGCACACACACACACACACACACACACACACAGATGTTAAAAGAGTCTGTATGGTACACATCAGCAGACAGACAGTACTCAGTCACTTCTCAACCACATCTTGGTTTGTCTCTCATTAAAAATGTTTGCCTGGATGATACCATTCTGTCTCTAACCAGCTGTGACCGTGTCATCTGTCCCAGGAAATACTTTGTTCTTAGGCGTTTTAGACATCGAGAAAAAAAATCTAATTATTTGCTAGAATACCAGAGAAATTACATCGTTGTAATCGTTTTGCATCTATTTTGTCAGTCAAATATGGATCAGATTTGCATCAAAATGACAACAAGACGCTTAAGAGTACAAAAAAGTAGATGAAACTAACACTAAATTAACATTTTAATGTGAAATATACTGAAAAACCTGTGACTTATTTTTTTAAGAAAATTGAGGTTTTATCAGAACAGTTGTAAAATTTAACATAACTTCACAAATATGCTAATTTTATACATTCTAGGGCACTGGTGTCAAACTCCAGTCCTCAAGGGTCAGTGTCCTGAAACGTTTCCATGTTTTCCTGCTGCAGCACACCTGAATAAAAGGTCGCAATTCAGCCCTTTCATTCATGTTACAGCAGCTCATGAGTGAATGAAAATGGTGCAATAAAAGTACTTTAGAAGTACATTTTTCCAAACACTTACATTTACTTAAATTTACTTGAGTAGGGTTAGGGGTTGCCACCTCAGCATGCAGTCAAGTTCTATAGAGTCTTGCTAATAATCTACAGGACACCGACTGGAGTTTGGCAGCTCTGTTTATAGGGTAATACTGTAAATGCATAGCCAAAATTTGATGCAGTGATTAAAAATCACTGGGAGGGAGGAAACAGGATCATTCACAGTGGGAGTGGTGGGCAAAATGGTACGTGTTGCACCTGCAAGGCAGGTATACCAATTTCAAGCTCTCTCAACATTGATTCTTTTAATACCTCATGATGCTGAGAGGAGTGTGGGTTTGCTAAGGATTTGTCTTTAAATTTTATCATTTTTACTCCCTAATTGTAATTTGCTTAGCAGTATCCTTAGCCAGCACAAAAAATGGAGCCAATGATCTGGGGCTTGTATCCTAAACTGTCAGCTAACACTAAACTGTACAGGTGCAGTGCATGGAAAAATGTCAGCTAATAAAACACTAAAATTTCACTCAACGATACTGAAGAACTAACTACTTGGATTGTCTGTGTCACACAATAAGCCATAATATCTGTAAGATAATCCATTAAAAAGGCTCCAAAAGGCACTGAGTGCACATAGACGGATGGGTGAGTTTAAAAAACTAAAAATTCCCTCAGAGTGGTTACAAAAAACAAAAACTCCCCATAGAGGTAAAAAAATGTGTTTTGTATAATACTGTAAATCTGCCTTCCAAACATGTAAGAACTCTTTGATGAACCCAGGGGAAATTTGTTTGTTTGTTCTAACATCGTCTAGCAATAATCAATTATATCAATGCCATAATTCCAGTCAAATGCACAAAGGTCATATCATCAGAATCACTGGCTTAATATTATGCTGTAAACTCACATCATGTTCTCCTACCACGCAACATAAAGTCAGCTGTAATGTCTGTAAGCATGGCACGAATGAGAGAAGCCCATTAGCCACAGATCCACACAGACGGACTGGATGGGGTCACCATATCAAACAAGTACACTCTTATGGACCAGATACATCACACATACATATATTACAGTATGGGTGCATGTGTTCAGTATATAGGTGGTATCAGTGTTTCATTCTTGTATAAAAACACAAAGACAAACTGCTCGCCCAGTAGGACTTCATCTTTCAAACACTGACAACACTGCTCTCCTCTCACCATCCTCTTTTGGGCACCACTTTTTCTGCTTTGACTTAATTTACAACACCCCTGCACCAACAAATTCCTCTATACGATACTCCATCCATCCATCTTCTTCTGCTTATCCGGGGCCGGGTCGCAGACACAGCAGCCCAAGCAGAGAAGCCCAGACCTCCCTCTCTCCAGCCACCTCCTCCAGCTTGTCCAGAGGAACACCAAGGGGTTCCCAGGCCAGCCAAGAGATATAATCTCTCCAGTGTGTCCTGGCTCTGCCCTGGGGCCTCCTCCCGATGGGACACCTCCTCCTCACCCAGGAGGCGCCCAGGAGGTGCCCAGGATGCATCCTTGGCAGATACCCGAACCATCTCATCTGGCTCCTTTTGATGTGGAGGAGTAGCGGCTCTACTCTGAGGCCCTCACGGATAGCTGAACTCCTCCCCTTATCTCTAAGGGAGAGGCCAGCCACCCTTTGGAGAAAGCTCATACCTAATGAGAAAGCTCATTACTGCAGCCACAGCACCAATCCATCTGTCGATTTCCTGGTCCCCCCTCCCCTCACTCGTGAACAAGACCCCGAAATACTTAAACTCTTCTGCTTGGGGCAAGAACTCGTCCTGAGCTACAGTGGGCACTCCACCCTTTTCTGGCTGAGGACAATTGCCTCAGATTTGGAGGCGCTGATTTTCATTCTCAGCGCTATACGATACTGTGTGGAAATTAAACTGTTACACATTAAACAACCCACGTGTCATGAGACAGAGAGACAAAGTCCAGCACACGCCAGTAAAATATTTCCCAGCATGCCCCATGGGCATTTTTCTTAAAGGCATCTATTTTAATTATTGTAGTCTAAAATAATTGAGCAAATATTTGCAGAGCTAGAAACAAGGTAAAACCATGAAATTAACACCTGTGCACTTTAGCAGTGTGTTTGAACTTTTAACACTATAAAAATTGACATTTTAACATGAAATTCTTTGGGCACACAGTCTGCCTCAAGTTTTACCTGGAGCGACTGCAGTTTTGCCACTTTTGGCTTCATTTTTCAGTTCTGCCCCGTAGTAGTACCACGATAAAGTTAATTATGTCAAAATGAGGGATTCTATATGACTTCAGAGGACCTTTAAACATTTTTTGCTAAAAATTAGTGAAGCATTTGCCGAGTAAATATGCACTACTAGCAGTGGTAATACATTCAGCAGCTGGTTGGCTGGCCTTAGTACAAATACTGGAAACTTGGAGACAGACTGTGGAGTCTGTGCAAGGTAATACAAGGTAATAACAATCCTCTGCTTACTGGCAGGTAAGAATGTGGTTTAAAATGGGGATTATGCCTGGGACTATTGCTTGCACAGAAGTGTTCAGTGGCTGCTTGGCATCTTAAAAACTTTCGCCTCACTGATCTGGCAGAAGGGTTTTTTTATTAGCTTTGGACAAGGCCAGCCTGGCTGTTTCCTTGCTTTTCCCGTCGTTATGCTAAGAAGCAAACTGGCTTCCAGCAGAAAGATTAATATTCACTTAGTGATATCAGTCATCATCATCTGTCAAAGAGAAGGTTAATGAGCACATTTCCCAAACTGCTCAAATATTCCTTTAAAAGTGTTGACTGCATGTACTGTGAAAGAAATCGCGTATGTCTGCACAGAGATGGAGACATTTTTTTTAACAAAAGAGAGATGCAAATTTTCTGTCAAGCCTTCATAACGTTCAGCATTGCGCTCTCTGCACCCCGCAACTCTTAACGTATGGCGTGATCCATCAAACCATTCATTTTACATTCACGGCTTTGTGAATCTGTTCAAGCAGCGACGTCATGATATAGGTCACTTTGACATTATTCTCCCCCACAGCTTCTTTCAGACATTTTCCATGACGAGTTACTGTGATGGCACAATATTATGGGCGATATGTAAGACTTGACAGTACAGCAAGTAAAGCATGTCAGCTCATATTCCTACCATAGCTGCTGTATTTTGAAAGTTACATTGATAATTAGAGAAGTTGCGTTCCTGTATACAATAATCTGACCGTGCACACGCTTTAGTAAACTGATCAGAGAATTATTAAACTCTAGCTTATGCTCGTTTACACTCCAGCACCACTCCAGGGGTGAAGTTTGTTTACTGTTATAATCTGACTGAGCCTGTCTGGATACATTTGTTCAGATATTAAAATTAGTGCTCCTCATAAAGGTGTGCAAATATAATTGGTATATCTTGGCAATGTCACATGTCATACTCTGTGTCCATTACAACACTTTACTATAAGGTTAAAATTTACAGATAATTCGTTCTTTAATAGATGTGAAAATGCGAATGAGGGGAAACTCAACATTCATGAAAGGCGTTATGCACTCGGGGTGCCCCTGCGGTAACTGCCACACAAACTGTGTATTTCGCGCTCTCTCTGATCTTCACGGGGAAGGAATTTTCCGGTGCTTTAGATGTGGAAATAGTTTGAGGGTTGCACTTTGTCGTGCATGCAGGAATAGTTTGGCAATACAAGACTGAGACACTCGTGTTTTTTTAGTGAGTGAAATAATTCAAGACGCAGAAGACAGGGTCACAATCAGACTTAGTGCTTTGTGAAAAATGACATGTAAAGATTACTTGGTCCACAGTAGCGAAGATTGTTGTTGTGATTTTTATGGTAAAGTGTATTCAGACATTAAGGAGAAACTTTCAGATGCCGTCAGAATATCTGAAGCATGGCTTGTTTAAAGGGGGCTTTTGATGCTGACTGTGAAGCGGGTACGTAGCGCGGTGCCAGACGGCCAGACTCGGCACACGAAGGCGTTAAAGTTCAGCCTTCATTCCTGCTTTGACAGGCGACACTTTTAACAGGCCCATAACTTGTCTGCACTGGTACCGGCAGAACAAGTGTATAAATCATAAATCAAACGGTTCGCTGCAGCTGGGACGTTACTGCTTTTAACACAGATGACTCAGACAGAATGAAAGAAGGAGAGCCAAAAAGATTTTTTACTGCTGCGATCCATCCATCATAGGGTGTTTGTAGTGAATAATCAGCTGCACACCGGTTCAGCAGGTGTAAATGGCCTTTGATCGTTACAGAAGGCGATCCGTTAGAGCGTCTTTGTCCATTCTGGCCATCTGTTCGCCATAAAACATCTGGGATGCTGCCATAATTTGCTCAAACACTGAGAAATTATGCATTTCGCAATTGCATTCTGACTTGATAAAATTACAGTGGTAGGAATAGTTTAGTTGGCAAAAACTTTCCACGTGTCAAACCCTATATTTAAAAAACACTACAAATGAGATTTGGAGGGAATGCTTGGAAACGATCTAACATTATTATGTCTGTGTCATAAAACTGTCTGCATTATATTACCAATAATTTTACATTTAATTGCACGAAAATGGTGAACTCTCGCGTTTAACTTTGGTTTACTAGCCAAAACCTGCTAAAGTGCAATTTTGCAGCCCGTGCTGCAGATTTCATTGCCCGAGGAACTGATGGATATCAGTGTCAAACTGTTAAATTAACACAATGAGTAATGAGAGTTCTGCCCTTCAACTTCACAGTGTCATTTGTCATTTATGCGTGGCTTTACCCGCCACCGTGTCAGCATGTCCACATGCTGTAACAACGTGGAGTGTCATTGAGGAAACATGGCCCGAGACCTTGTTTTTTGTCCACATCCATCCATCACAGCTCCTTCAGCACTAATCAAGTCAGCAGTGCACCTCCTATACAGATTACTGGTTTCTCGTAGAAAAAACGCCTGCCCTTCACCTCACTTGACCAAAAGCAAGCCCTCCGTAGTAAAATATGCGAGTTGGATATGCGAGTTGGATTCCAATTTCCGGTTTCTGTTTGGCAAAAAAATGGCAACACGAGGCAATTGATGAATGAAGGGTTTATATGGGCAGTGGCCTACTTGAATGTTAGTGTGTGACTGATAGCTGCATCCATCACTCGAAAGTCATTATTCAAAACACATCAACTAACTATTTGAGAAAAGTGGGTCAAAAGAAGGAGAACTTGGTGAGTGGACTGATACGACATAAGGGAGGGCTGCATCGGGGCATTTGAAGTTTAGCTCTGGCTCTCCACCCCGTGACAAATCACAGCAGCACCAGAGTTAATGTCAACGCAGCAACTAAATTAACATTATACGGGCGAAACCTGGGAGCAGAGACAGCAAAGGTGGAATTTACCTCAGGGTCCGGGGAAGTTAACACATAATCCTCCATCAGAGGAATACCTGATGAGGACATGTTTATATGTATGAGCGTCGCTGACACTTTTTATATTCCCATGAAGTGGTGTAGCAGATGGTAATAAAATTCACACGCCTACATGTTAATGTTTCGTGCTGGGTTATATGTGTTTGTATTCATGTATGTGAGGGAGCGACGAAGGAGGAAGAAAAATCTAGTAATACTGTTTTCCTCTATAATACTAAAAACAGTAAATATAGTTATGGCACGAGAAAATCTTTTTGTGGGCATTTACTATATACTATACGGGCATATACTACAAACTTATACTACAAACTTATAATAAAAACATCTAAAATGTGCGAGCTCCCACTTGAATTTATGAGCACCTTCACATGGAGAAATCGGGTGATGGCAAGAAATCAGAAAAGGCATTTACATGCGCAGCAATAACTCGGTCAATTCCCCAACCCCAGAACTATATTTTTTAACCAAGATTGAAATATTTTGAGTGAATTAATGAAATATGAGTCTGCAACCTGAAGATATTTGGTCAGACCCTTTTCCACTGGCAACAGAGAACAGCAGTGTTTGTAGAGAGCAAACAGAGTTTTTTCTTTTTCCTTTTTCCAAATGTGTCTGAAAAAATCTTGTTGATTTCAACTTTATAATTGTTTGAACACATTAATACAAAGTCGCTAGTTTTCTTTTCACCCTCGCTGCCGCTGCTGTTAACACTATGACAGATGTCAATGTCAGTCACATGTATTCTCATAGAAGCTTTGTTACGAATCTGGAGTGGATTTTTCTGCATTTACACAAAGAGGAAAGTTCACATTTTTGTGAATCGAAAGCTTTAAGGGTTCTGTGTTTTTCAGACTGAATGCACAGATGGATGGGAATAAAATGCAGAGGAGAATTTGTGCTAACAAGCAAAAGCTTGTAGATTACCCAATTAATTGAAAGTGAAAGTATATTAATTCAGAATGAAAATATTTAATTGCTTGCCTCCCTGCCTTTCCTTGATCTGACAGCAATTACCAAACCAATCCTTCATGCCGTATCCCTCACTGAACAAAATAAAAAATGGTTTACATCCACACAGTAATATTACAGAAAAATATCCACATGTGTTTATCATTTTATCTGCATCAGTGGATATGCTTAACACAGAAAGTGAAAAGAAAAATAACAATAAGAGTGCTCTGATGCATTTTTACATTACTGAGGGATTGAGTCACCCCTCATTTCTTTACATTTTACAGTTCAGTGACTTTAAAAAAACCCCCCAAAAAACCATGTGCAAACATGTACAGTATATAAGGCAAAAACAGAGTTTACAGTTCCAATTAGTTTCAAAGTCAATATTTGATATGACCACCTTTATTTTTCAACACAACCTGAACTCTGTTAGGCAGATTTGTTTAATTTCTTTAAGAAGTCTTCAGGAATAGTTCTCCAGGGTCCTTGGAGGATGGTAAGGTATGATTTTACTGCAGTGGTACTGTGTTTTGGATCGTTATCGTGCTGAAAAATGAAGCCATTGTCAATAAACCCATGGTGGATCAAAATCTCACCTTACTTTGCTGCATTCATTTTTTCATAAATTTTGACAAGCCCCAAACCATGACAGAGCATCCACCATAATTCACAAATAGCTGTAGACGCTCACTGTTGTACCTCTTGCATGACCTCCTCTATGTATATATATTAAAGGCAATTTGAGCCAAATATTTCAAATTTGGATTCATCACTCCATCAGACCTGTGGTCACTGATCTTCAGTCAACTTCTTGTGTAATCTGGCATACCTCAGCCTTCTCCCTTTTTCCACTTCCTTAAGAATGGCTTCTTGACAGCCACTCTTGCACTGAGACCATTTCTGATGAGCCTTCAGTGAACAGTAGACGGATCGACTGATGGGTCAGATGTTTCTCTCAGGTCTTTGCTGGAGTTTTCTATTTCTAAAGGAAATGACTTTTGGATATTGTTCATCTGCTTTAGATATTTTTAGGCCTATCATGTTTTCTTTTGTCCTCCACTTGTCCGGTTCCCTCAGATTTTTTAAGCACATACTGCACACCATGTGAAGATGTGCCCAGTATGTAAAGATACAATTTAAAGTTGGATCTTTGCTGAGCTGTCTGTTATGTGCAGACACAACTCTGGTTCATCCCTTGAGTTAAATGTCTTTTTTTATGCTTGAATGATTCATAGGTTAGTGTTAAATGATTTAAAGGAAAACATGAAACTGGACTGAAAATGGAAAAAAAATGTTCAAAGAATTTCAGGAAGCCTGCAGAAAACAACTATACATTTTTTGTTTTCAGTAGTCCTAGTTGCTACAAAGTCAAATCTGTAATCATAAATTAAACAAGATATGTTTTACCTAGAACATCAATAATTATCCTAAAGTCAATCTGCACTTGCAATAAAACTTCACAGTGATGTGGTGATTGGTTTACACTTGGAACTAAGGTAACAGCTACTGATATGCACCTTTCCATGTGCTACTAACAAGTATCATTTGGCAAAGTGCAGTGAAGTAAATTTAAATTCAAGGCAGGAGAAAGCCAGATATTACCACGGCTGAGAAGGTAGGAAAAGCCATGCATGCACAGGCAAAACATGCAACAATAAAACAGAAAGAACATTGTGGCCTTGATGTCTGTGTTGCAGAAAGAGGGCAATTTCGAAAGTTGCTGCAGTACTATCAAAAGTTTAACAGCAGTGAAAAGAAAATCATTTCAGAGGTCTCGAGCAGAGAGGGGAAGCGAGAGTGAGAGATTTCTTTATTCAGCTGAAGCATAATGATTTTACGGGGCAGTGGGAAAGGGAACAGAGTGAATGGAGTGGTCTCATAAGTGAAAAAAAAAGACCTTTCTAAAAATATACTGAATGCACTGTGATAATACACAGTTCAGTGTGTTCGGGCTTAATGTGATGTTGGGACACACAGTAAATCTGTTTACACGCTCACGCATGGGAAGCCCATAATTTAAATCAGTGAATTTTAGGGTGAAGACTTGGTTTAAGGTTAGGCTAAGATTAGATTAGGGGTCGGTTTTAGCAAATATTAAGGCGCTACAGCACTGTAGATCTCTGGGAAATGAGTGTAAGTCAGTGCGTGGGTTTGTGCATACAGTCATAGCACAGAAGACATTTCAGTCTGCTGCTTCAGAGGTCTCCAAGTGAACGCAGTGAATTTACTGGCTCAGTTAAAGCTGCTGTAAAGCAGGTTTTGGGCAGACTTTGGTCAAGAAAAAATTGCTGAAGGTGGCAGCTCAGGGGATAACAGTAACACAAACCCAAGAGGGAGGGAGGAAAGGAGTGACACCATAAATCTCCCTGTACAGATTATTCTCAAATGATCTCCAACCTTTTAGGCGCTTCCACATCATGTGTGATGGACTTCACAAATACTGTCTGCAGGAATAAAATATCGCTCATAAAAAAAATGGGCTTTTTTAAAACTTGAGAGGATTGACGATTTTGGTTTTCGCTGACCATTGTTTATTTTCAAGGGGCAATACATGCGCACAGTTTTTATTGGTTTACTGCAGTGTATTTCTAACAGATTATTATATTATCTCCCCGTGCACGAACATCACTTTTACCAATAAGCACATTTACATGTTAATGGTGTTAACAGAGACTTAATAGACTCACCTGAACACTTGCCGTGTGTCTTCTGCTGCATTTAGCTGCAACATCCTCCCAGGATTTTCTTTGTTTTGCCTGCGCTGATCATTTTCTGTCCGCTCATCTCTGTCATTCTCACTCCAAGTGCTTGTTGATCATGTGACTAATCAAGTGTGATGGCAGGCAGAGATCATGGCGTGGCGAAGGTCAGCAGTTTTGAGTGAATGTCAGCTGCCCCGTGTCATTTTGCATTTTTAACGCCCGCTCTGAAACTCTTGGGCAATGAACCAAGAAAAGTCTTCTGACGCAGCACTTTCTGCAGCTCTGTAACAAAAATGTTTATTACGACTGGACTGTCAGTGTGCGCGGCTTGATCAAGTTGGTATTTTGACTTTCGACTATTATCTCATTTATTTTTAATGTTTTCATTCACATTCATAGCTGTTTAGCTGGTTTTCTGCCATTCTCCCAAATCAGACTTTGTGCTGATTTAGCACTATCCCCACTGACGACAAAATAATGGCACTCAAAAAACAATCTACAAATAAGCAGTCAGTCTTTTTACTTCATGTTTCATTTCATTGCTTTACACACAGAGCAGGCATCTTCTGTATGTCTACGTATATGCACAGGTGCAAATGAGGGAAGCTGCACAAAAAAAGCCTTTGCAACTCAAGTACCTAGTCTGAACACATGTGCAGCCTTTTCTAATGGAGTACAGGTGCTGCACCTTAAATATAATACATTAAAAGAAGAAATTCTGGACCTCACTAATTTCTAAATCCTGATTGCGACCACATTTGGTTCATTTGGCCACACTTATTCACAGCTACTAAAATCTGTGCTTTTCATTATATTTAATAAATGAGTCTGGAGAGACAGATGTAAACTGTAACTATTTGGCAGCAATCCTGTGTATTTGTTTCTTTAATTTGTAACTTTCATAGATGTTTTTCTTTTTCACCAAAGAGGGAACAAAGCAAAGTACATTTATTTTATGATGAATAATTCCAATACTGATGGCAAAAATGTTTTCTTTATTGTTGCTCTTAAAGTGTAGTGGAACAGCACAGAACATCATCGTGATGAATTCATTGTTTGTTCCTCAATCGTGTCCAAAACTTAAAAGGAGACAGAAAAGAAAAAAGAGAGAAAGTAGCAATACACAAACAATAATGTCCTTCAGTAACGGTGAAGGATACAGAGTGACCAGTGTGGTTAACTTTCAGTGCTTTCCCAATTATTTATCGTGAGCTATTACTTAAAAGGACATTACTTACTTTTATAAATACATAAGATTTAGTGAGATCACCACGGAAATGTTTAAAAAGAACAACAATTAAGGGAACCGTGCAAAAGCTACGGGACGCATAAGCCACTAATAATATAAAGTAGATGCAAATACGTCAGCTCCTGCTGTGATATTAATGAAGAATTATATTATTGCTTTTCTTACTACAGCGTGCAACAATTATCAATAATTATAGTGGACACATCAATGGTGTGGGATGATGTACAGTCCAAAACTGGTATAGTGTTTGATGCAATGGAAGAGAGGCTTGCCTTTGTGTTTTTAAGCTAAAAAAAAAAATCATTCAGACCTCCAACTGTTTATCATGAATTTAACATTTAGTTACTGCATCAAATCAATACTGGAGAAATCAAGGGATTCATGTCATGGCTCAACTCCAAACCCCCCAAAAAACAAACTTACACTTTCAAGATGTGAGGGGAAAAAAACAAGAGTGATTTCTTTTCCAAGTTATCTCAGCAATAAAAAGTCCAGACTGTGGAGGAAAGCAGCCGTCTGATCTCGGAGCATTTTTGAAGGCATCGCAGAATAGACTCTAATATATATACTGCTTTTTCTATGCAGAGGTCAGTGAAAATATTTTTCCATTGTGCGTCAGCAGGATTATGCTAAAACCAGATTTCATGCAACTTGAAAGATGGAGCATGTGATTATACAAAACTCATTTCCATTTGGGTGCAGATCATTTTTTTTGACACAGGGCACTGGCCTTATGCTACAATCACACTAAACAGTGGTTTAGTGCACAACGAACTACAGTGAACTTCGTGGAGATCAAATAGTTTTTGATAATACAACAATTAATAATAAATCACCAACAATTACAAATCTGTTGCGATCTACATTCACTGAAATTCACATTAAACAGAAATTAGCTACTTACATTCAGAATCCAGCCAGACCCTCATAGTTATGAAACAGAAGTTCAGTTCTTCCACAGTGTGGTTGCTGCAGGACAGCAATTTCACTGCAAAATGACACAGGCACTCAACAGCAGAGATGTAACGCGTTACTGTAATGTGATTACTTTTTTCAAGTAACGAGTAATGTAAGGGATTACCATTGCAAAAAATTAGATTACCGTTACTTTCCCGTAGGAACGCTGCGTTACTGCGTTACTAAAACCGTGAGTTTTTTGCAAGAATGTCTCATAACAGTGACGTGAAGGAGTGCGACGTTCGTGACAACAGCTGTCTGCAGATCAGCAATGGATAATATATCGAGTGCGGGAGAGAGTATGAGCATGCAGCGTTTAAAGCGTGGAAGTACTGACCTTATTTTGAGTTTGATTCCATGAAAAGTGACAAAAACATTAGTGTCCGTTGTGCGTGGGAAGAAAACTAATTTTTACAGCGAAAAAACCCCTAAACTTCCAAGCAAGCAGCGAGTGCGCTACGACTGTAATGGGAACTTCACAGAGAAACTCGCGGAGTCTTCAACTGACCGCTGCACCTGCACCAGGGTAAACCTCCGCCTACCCCAGTCCTGCTTTACAGGTGAAAATAGAGCAACTAGCCTTTGACTTTATTTATCTGCTGTGTTTTACTTGCATCTATTTGAAAGAGTGAGTGTAAACACAAAAACATATTTTATTTTATGTGCTGGAATGTGCAGAAAATAGGTTTAAATGTTAAACAAATTTCTTCCAGTCAGAGAATGTTGCATATAATTTAATTTTTGCTTGATGCATAAAATTAAAATATTAAAACTAATAAAACAAGTTTTAAAAAGAGACTTTTCCATTTGATTACATTTTGTATGATGGATTATGCAGAAAAAGTAGAATTGGGCTGAAAGATCTATCGCTTTATCATCTATTCAGGTTGTAAATCGTGTTTTTAAAAAGTAACTAAGTAATTAATTACTTTTGAAAATAAGTAATCAGTAAAGTAACGGGATTACTTTTGGGGGGAAGTAATCAGTAATTAGTAACTGATTACTTTTTTCAAGTAACTTGACCAACACTGCTCAACAGCCTTGCTTTCAAACAGGAATACAACCAGCTGGCAATCAGTTTGGCCTACTGAAAAGAGATAACTGTAGATAAGTTGACTCAGCATGTTGGCAATCTGTCTGTGTTGATAGAATAGACAAAATGATTCTGTCTCAGAATGATTACACTTAGTCCGAGTTGGACCTCGATTGTTTGGAGACAGTTTGCCTCCCACCAGGTGAGCTGTGCGTTCAGGCAACTATTTGCAATCAGTCAATGAAAGCAAAAAATTTCCGTTTTGTTCTGTTTCTAACTTTAGCATTACTGAATCATTAGCAGAGGTGCCCACTCCCAAGAGCCTTTCTGGTTTGTTATGTATATCAGAATCAGATTCAGAAATCCTTTATTTATCCTGAAGAAAATTATGGGTTACAGCAGGCAGCATGCTGGTAACATACATATATATGTATGTTGCAAGAGTTCACCATTATATTCCATGAACCTGAAACAAGCATAAACAATCTTACAGTAGGCCTTAAACTCCCCTTGACTATCAGTTGTACACTTTGTGGATTTTCCATTCTTAAAACAGGACTGAAGCGTGGGACGTCTGCATTGAATGTGCTACGAATCACATTCTGTGGATTTACTAAAGTGTTATTCCTGTTTTTGACTCTTTGGTTGTTTTTACGTGTGATTGCCTAGCTATAGATGCAGTATGGTTTGAAATGCACTTAATTAAGATGCAATGGTTGTTTGATTTTGACAAAGGCATAGCCAGATATGAAATGTATAGTAAAAGATCACCTCATACATCAAACATCATGTTATGGTTTGTAAAGCAGGCTACAATAAAATGTATCAACCATGTGATTTGTGGGAAATGTTTAAAAAAATGCCTTGCCCATCATTTTTCGATGCTTCTTTTTGACATAATGATCCATCTCCATAAATGCAAAGACCAAAATTGTTGCTATGAATTCATCATTCTAATACGCTGTACTGCAGGTGTGTTTACTTTTAATCAACAACAGCCACAGTATGAACTGGAAGCCTAATCATCTCTGAAACAAATATCATCTTAGACATTTACATTTCACACATCAATTTCTTCTTCATTAAATAAAACATTTGCACAAGCCATGCATTCTACACTGATTGCCAGGAAATGCAAACAATGTAGACACTAGTAAATGAGCTATAAGTCTCACAGGGAATCCATTTTACTCAGAGGAATATTTACCCAACAGCTACTGGCAACATTTAGATTAAACAGACAAACAGAAATCTTGTGTTCAATATTTTCATTTTAATAATGAATCACATGACTAATTATATATGAACAGTGACCCTCAGAGACAAGCCTGCAGAGAATCATCACATGGATTCTCAGTTTATCGCAGCTGTAATAATCCTTTTACTGTTTGTCTAATTTTACAGCCTGAAACCTCACTGTTTCGCTTCACCTACATCACTGTCATGGCATTATCTGCCACAGCAGGCAGCTGTTTCCAATGAACAGGTTATAAAAACAACTGAACACTACTCACTGGCACCATTTTTGCATGTTGCCGTTATAGAGGCAGATATATTTCCCTCGAGAGGAGAGAAGAAAAAGATAAAAAGAGAGTGAGAATAGGACTTAAATTCATCAGTTGGACACAAATGTTGCTCCAAATGAATTCTAATCTCTACTAAAGCCATTAAAAAGGTCGCTGCATCATTTTAAAAGGTGATATGATGATGAGACTAAAAGCTGGCACTTGTTTTGAGATACGAGGATTCTACCGATACTGAAATTAATACTGAGACTGCTTATTGATACTTGTGAATAATCTCACTGTTAACACTCTTGTTTTTTCATCTCCGTTTTATATCCAGCAGGTATAAGTGTTTTTGCCACTGTTTCTAGGATCAAGCCTCCCTAGAGTTTAAAAAACAAAACAAAGAAACAATATAAAATAGGTTTTCTCTAGTTATCAGGAGAGTCAACACAAAGTTCAAACTTTGTGTTAACTAAGGCCCCAATCACACAGACCAGTTATGCTCTGCAAAAGTCATATTATATTTTGTAGGAACATGGAATATAGGCAGCTTTCTTTTAATTTCAGGAAATGTTCACGAGGCTTCTTAAAAGACATTTACAGCTCTTCTTTGGATGTTGCCTGCATTTTGTTCTGTTCTCTGCAACGATGATCTCACACTGCTTCAATCACGTTGAGGTTCAGGTTATGCGAAGGCCAATCCGTGACTGATAGTGTTCTAATGTGTGTTTTTCTATCCATGTATGTTTTTACTGCACTGGCAGTGGGTTTGGGATCATTGTCATGCAGGAAAAATTAAGCCATTGCCAATGAGATGCTTTTCAGATAATGCGTAAAATCTGATCATAGATTTCTGGGTTCATAGTTCCAACAATTTTTACATAATGTTTACAAGACTACCAACATTACTGGTTGAAATGCAGCAGCAAACCATGACAGACTCACAGCTAGTCACCACCTCTGTACACGCTGACAACACTTTGAACAGATACTTTTTTTTTATGGACAGACAAAACATGCTTCACAAGTTTTCACCTAAAAGCTCTTTGGGAATCACCTTGATGGTGCAAAATACTATGTTACGCCTGTCAAACTGTGTTATCTTTGGCATGTTTCATAGATTCAGAAATTGGAATAAATTATGTGTTTTTGTGACAGGCTGCTAGTAACAAATTACTGAACAATACAGTTTAAAGTTGGTTCTTTGTTAGGTTGTTTGTTATGTGTAGACACAACTCTGGTTCATCTCTTGAGTTAGGTACCTCTTTATAGCTGAATTATCAGTAGGTCAGTGTTACATGGCTTAACAAACATTAATTATTAAAAAATATTCCTCTAAAAATGACTGAAAAAAAAAGCAAGCAATCAATGTCCAAAGAAAAAACTGTGAAAGACCCTGAGACAGCCTGGAGAACTAAAATATAACTGAAGAGGACTTAAAAATACAAGAAAGACTGGCTCCTTTGAAGGAAATTATAAAGAAATAAGGGGTGGCTCAAGAATTTTGCACAGTAGTACGAGAACCCTTGAGTAAGTCAGAGTTGTGTCAGCGGAGGTTCAAAATTCAGGTTGTAAGATGTTACACAAAGACTTCAGATAGTTCTGGTAGTGCTTACAGGCAAATTTAAATTAGGAGACAGACCGTCAATCTTTGATAATTATTAATCTATAGATCCATTGACTTAGACAATTGTATATGGTATGTAAATATTATATGTGTTTACATTATTATATACATGCATTTCAACAGTAAATATGTGAGAATTTGTTTGAACAGTTACTGTTCCCTAGAGCTGTTGAATGGAATGTATCGAATTAAATGTATTTATCCAATTTTAACTTCAACTCCACTGCAAAAATACAAATAAAACTAATGTTGTAATATCGGGCATTAAAATAACAGAATATACAAACAACAGACTATGACTATGGTTATGTCCCGCTAACAGTCTCTTAATCTTTTATAAATTTACAGCACCTAAATCTTTAAGCTTATTGGTAGATAATCTACCCATACAATAGACATGCACAAATTAATTGTATCTGGCTGTACTTATTTGTATTTTTTAAATATCTTACCTTCCCCTCTGTGAATCGCTACCTTTCCATGGTGGAGGGGTTTGTGTGTCCCAGGGATCCCAGGGGCTATGTTCTCTGGCTTTTGCTCCCTCGTAGGGTCTCATGGCAAATTGGTCCTGGGGGAGGGACCAGACAAAGCACAATTCAAAAGCCCCTATGAGTTGAAGATGCAGAGAACAGTTCACCCTCCCCACCCTGGAGCCAGGCCCGGGGAAGGTGCCTGAGGGCGAGTGCCTAGTAGCCAGGCCCTCACCTATGGTCATGAGCTGTGGGTAGTGACTGAAAGAACAAGATCGAGGATAAGAGCAGCGGGAATGAGCTTTCTCCAAAGGGTGGCTGGCCTCTCCTTCAGAGATAAGAGGAGGAGTTCAGCCATCTGCGAGGGGCTCAGAGTAGAGCTGCTACTCCTCCAAATCAAAAGGAGCCAGTCGAGATGGTTCGGGTATCTGCCAAGGATGCCTCCTGGGTAAGGTGTTCTGGGGACGTCCCATCGGGAGGAGGCCCCTGGGGCAAGCCTTGGAACGTGCTGTTGTTCCCCTGGACAAGCTGTAGGAGGTAGCCAGGGAGAGTGAAGTCTAGGCTTCTCTGAGCTTCAGCCCCAGATAAGTGGAAGAAGATGGATGGAATATGAGTATCTTACCTTTATCTGTGCTGCTATGTCTATGTGCAGCTAGTGTATGTTGCTAACTTCTGGAACTAGAGCAAGGATCCATGATACACAATTGCTGTAAAAAAGCTGGCCCATTGGAGTGAATAGAAATTCAATCAGAGACCAGCAGGTGACTGTCTAGCAACCACTGGTTGCTATGGGGGGAAAGTGATTGCAGGAGGTTGTTTGCTGTCGCTAGGTGAAATTGGTTGCAGTGAGGTACAGTGCACAGTACTGTACTGAAAACGTCCCTGTGGTTGTTTTGGTTAGTCGCCAACTGCTGCGGTTGCTTATACAGTAGTTTGTATGGAACTTCTCACTAAGAGGTTGTGAAACTGTGAAAAATATGAGTGTGATGCGAAGCAGAGGCTGTTCTTCAAAGTAAAAGATGCACCTTTCGAAAGTTTCAGCGTTTTTCAGTTCACCCTTTTTATAACAGTAGTTTCTAGCAACCTGATTAGGGAATTTTCCCCTCGCAACCTGAGGTTGTAGTTAGTGGATATTGCTATGCTAGCTATTACCTTTTCAGCATACAGTACATACATCAGCTTCACGTCACTGTACCCAATGCACAATACAATCCATACACTGTGTTTTTGAAGTATTTAAACTGATACTGTGTCTTTAGTGAAAAAGTACAAACCTGTATTTTAAAAAATAATCACTGGTGCTTTGGCTTGAGGTCAAGAGGCTCACATTATTAGCACTGGTGGCTACACTGGTTAGGTTTGCTACACTCTTTCAATTTTTCAAGACTAACCTAAGTGTTTCCTGAAGTTGTTAATGTCGCCCCGTTTAAGCAGCCACATTATCAAACTGCATTTAGCTGCATTTTAAATTCAATGTAGTGAAACAATCCCACACTTTTAAACATTTTGCCCAGTAGCCATGACTGGAGCTCTGAGAATGTAAACACACAGTTACTCAAACATAATAACGCCGCTTTGTCATCATTAGCAGCCTGTTAAAATGTTGAAATGAATTAATGTTGCATAAATACCAATAGCAGCACTGTTTGTCTAGTTATTTATCAGGAACTAATATGAAAGCTTTCGTTAGCCGTCCCTATAGACATTGGATTGACTAGTCTCACCACATAGCAGTGACCTTTAAAACTTCGACGCGGTTGTGGATTTTTGAAATTCATCTTCAGTGACTTTATGACCTCCGAGTGATCATTCAAAAAGAACAGCACATCATTAAGATACATTTTCTAGTGATGGTCTGACTCTGACAAACCCACGAAGCAAACCGGTGACACAGGGGGGCTGTACTATATATTTCCAAAGCACTTCAGCCATTACCACCATAATAATCATTCCGCGTTATTGCGCACTCAGAGGCATAAAGTCATCGTGAGATTTCAGTGCTGAACATATGGTGCTACCAACCAAGCAACTGAAGCTATAAAATCACAATACATTAATTATAGGGAAATTTTGACATCAATCACAGTAAAAGCGGGCTCTTCCCTTCCCACAGAGCACAAGTCACATAAAGAGCTGACTTCTGCAGTCATTATAATTGTACGGTAGCTGCATTTATGATTTGTTTATACATAACAAATGCAAATTGCAAGACTCAAACATAATTGTATGCTTTAGTATTCTTTATCCTAACAGTCACTTTTAAATAAAATGCACTTTGCATCCTATTGATAAGGCAACAAAAGGGTATATTAAAAAGCATGGTGCACTATTTTGTGAAGGGCTCTAATGGTCAAGTTTATTTTATTCATAAAAATGTCATAAAAATTGTTTGACATTGATCTGAGGAGAAGATTTGGCATTATTTTTCTGGTCTGTGCTAACACTGAGCCTTTGTCTTGTCTTTTACTGCACATGGTTTATAATCACTGCCATCAGGTTGTTATCTCTGCCTTTGCTGCCAGCAGTGAACCAGAACAGAGATGGGATTTTCTTTTAGTTTAAATGAATTATTTGGAGCTATTTATTTCTTATCCCCGCAGGCTATTGTTTCATAATGAATTGTAAAGGACAGGCTAGATGTCTATTTGCCTGGCAAATAAACATTCATTCAAGGCACAAAAAAGAAAAAAAAAAACTTGTTCAAAGTAAAAAGAGCTTTTTAGCCTTCAGGCAAGCCATGAATAATTTTTTTACACTGAGAATTCATTCTGTATACCTTTCTATTCAATTTTCAAAAGACATAATTAATGTGTGAGTAACATTTGTTGCTGTTTAATTAGTTAAAAGGCTCGTGGACAAGGCCAGAATTATATTTCTTTGATGGGCCAAAGGGCACGTTTTTCAGTCATTACCCATTTAGTTTGTACTAAATTTTCTTCTCTTAATTGGAATTACTGTATGCAAGAAACCAGGCAAATCTGAACCTCACAGAATCAGTGAGACCTGATAATCTTTCCGACTCTTTGTTTTTGCTCTAACAACTACCTGCAATCACAAAATTCGAGGAAGCAGGAATGTGCGCAGTGTCCTTGCATCGAGTGCTTACTAGTGAAAGGATTTATTTGTCTGCTGCATTTATTAGGACACTTAAAACCTTTGCGCTCTCTGTGTGTAATGTGAATGTTTGTCAAACTGTGATAATGTCGCATAAACTCAAAAGAAAATGGGACCCAGTGATGGCAAGTCATGACACGTGTCTCTATGCAGATGCAGGCAATTCACCTCCTTCCACCAGAAGTTACATATTTATCACAGAGCATTGGTGGTAGAAAAGTCAGAGCATTTATTGAAGTAAAGGTACCAATACAAAATTGTAATTATTATTAAATATATGTCGATGACATATTTACGGTGTCCCCTAGAGACAAAGTACACGCAAACTCCAAAACACGTACAAACTCCAAAAAGCACATCCAAACTGCGAAGCATGTACAAACTCAAAAACACAACGGAAGTGCTCCAGGACGCTAGGGGCAGTGTTGAGCTTCTCTCTGAGCAAAGTACACTGACTGTTAGCTAACGTCAGATTTGACTCCACCATAAAGCAAACGTTCATAGTAATTAAAAACAAATCAAACAAACAACAGTTTGCACATTACCTTTCTTAGAAAGCGTGGTTGTTCTATCCTTGCAGGTGTTTTCCGCCGGTATCCAACTCCATGTGTTTGCAACAAACTTGCCGTTTATTTTGCAAATCGAGCTCAACACTGCCCCTAGCATCCTGGAGCACTTCCGTTGTGTTGTGGAGTTTCCACGTGTTTTGGAATTTTTACGTGCTTTTTGGAGTTTGTACGTGCTTTGGAGTTTGCATGTGCTTTGTCTCTAGGGGCCACTGTACATATTGTCCTAAAAGCTAAAAAAAAATGAAACCACTGTCATTTACTATTAATTGTTTTTCCACAAGTTTAACTTCAAATTTCTACATTTATCTGCCACCAGTTACTAAACTGAAGGAAATGAAGGCTTGATTGTAAAGCAGAGCATGTTTGTTTTATCGCAGCTGCTATACTTAAGTTGAAATGGTGGCAGTGGAAAAACCTAAGTAGCTGTAAAAGATTTATCCAGAGAGAGAGGAAAGGGTCCCCGAGATCACAACACCCAAAGACAGCCAAGAGGGGGGATAGAAATGATAAGTAAAGTTTGAAATATGTCTGTGAAGGTTCTCAGTCATCCAGGTCATCGTAGAGTTTGAAAGATACATTCTGCCTACTTCATAGTCCTATGTAAGTGGATGTTTTAAAACAAACACTTTACATAGTCATGAAGTACTGCTTGAGTACATTAGTGCATTATGAGGACAAGGTGCTTAAAATAGCAAAATTAAATACACTTGTTATACGGATGTATCAAAAAGTAAAGTATAAACGGCATAAAAACAACGTTATGTCTCCAAAGGACCGCCAGCTCTTAAAAGAATGATGGTGGGCTAGGAGATGATTGTTAAGGTAGGAAAACACTTCTTCTTTTTTTTAATACACAGGCTTGGGGGGAAATCACTCTTACTAACCTCTTTCAGATTAGCTAAACACAAAGCAGTAACATCAGAATGAGGAAGAAAAGTTATTTATGTAACTTTGATTGTGGCATGGCTGTTGGTACCAGATGAACCAGCCAGGCTATTTCAGAAACACAACCATCTCTGGGGCTTACAGAGAATGCTCCAAAAAAGTTGGGAGAAAATACCTTGTTGATGTCAGAGGTCAGACGACTACTTTCAGTTGATAGGATGTCAACAGTAACTCAAAAACAACTTGTCATAACCAAGGTATACAGAAGAGCATCTGTGAATGTATAATAATGTAAACCTCGAACCAGAGGGGTACGGCAACAGAAGACCACACTAGGTACTGCTCCCATCGCTGAGGAACAGGAAACTACAATTCACACAAGATAACGTGCCACATCACGAAGCTCAAGTGATCTCCAACTGGTTTCTTGAACTTGACAGTAAGTTCAATGTACTCAAACGGCCTTCACAATTGTCAGGGTAGACTGAATGGACTCAAGCGCAGACTCCAAACTTGAAGCAAACATTCTTTATTTACAACATCGGTGAACTATATACATGTGAGGGGAATGGACAGGGGCTTCAGGGATCCATGGGGCAGAAAAGGGAAACACTCCACACTCGCTCGTAGATCCACAGTTCGTTCATTCCGTGCAATCAGTCACTCCGGTCTCCAATTCGCTCCATGCCAACACGCCACATCTCTCAGCCAAACACTCGTGCTCAGGTATCCAAAGGAGGTTCAAGGGACGGATCCAGGAAAACTATTTACACACAGATAAGAGATAATCACTAACGTGCATTGTACAATGGTCCAGCAACGAGAAGCACCATCCTAAGAAGCAGCCAGAGAAAGCAGGATGGTGAGCCACAGGTGTGTGATTACAGACAGGTGCGTGGGCCGAAGGCGGGAGGCTGCGATGAGTTTTGCCCAGGCTGAGCGAACACAGGAGAGAGAGAAAGCAAGAGAGCATATGTAGCCTATAACCAATAACCAGATCTCAATCCAATAGTGTGCTTTTGGGATGTGCAGCCAAGAAATCAGCAGCAACTTCATGATGCTATCATGTCAACATGAACCAAAATCTCTAAAATATGTTTCCAGCACCTTATTGAATCTATGCCATGAAGAATTAAGGCTGTTCTGAAGACAAAGGGGGTCCAGGATAAAAGGGAAAAAGTGACTGGTAAAACTCGAGCACAGAAATCTGTACCTGAAGTAGCAGAGAAAATCTACTTCTATTAAACTTTTTTTTTTTTTTTAATATATTCTTGATATTCAACATCACGTCTCTCAAATCCATTGCTCCCATTACCTTTTGGCCAGTGGACTAAATAATGAAAAACATGAGCACTCGCAAGATATGAAATCTTAACAATAGCAGCTGTCAGTATTACGATGTGAGATGCAGATACAGTACCTTCCACACAAAGCCTGTAGCTGTTAACAGAGCTGGAGAAGAAAAAGAAAATCCCCTTTGAATTGTATCCACCTTTATTTACTCAAACTTTTACACTCCACCACTTTTGGTATTGATTGTGAGTATTCAAGGCTGTAAAAAAGTATTTCTGTGTTTTTCTTTTTAATCTGCAAGAAAAATTCAAATGTGTATGCAGGCCATGCTATCTGTACATGTGTGTTTACACAAAACACTTCGTTAATTTAGCCTAGTCAAGCATGGGGACTAATGCCTTGAGCCGGTGTTCATTTCATACTCCCATTTGTTTTGCACATTTGGAATGCAGATGAGTTTCACTGTTTTAGCACTAGCTGTTTGGGTTTGTCCTAATGAGCTAGCAGTAAATGGGTTTCTATTGTGCCAGATATGGTGCTAAAAGACCAGGATCATAACCTTAATGAGTTCAAGCTTGGGATTTCCCAATTTAGATATGCACATAAAAAATTGTGTCACTTGGTGTGAAAACCTGCAAAGTCCTGTGATAAGTGGACGGTTTATTTTTCCTTCAGCGTTGTTATGTTAAAATAAAGCCTTTACTTTCATGAAAATCAGTGCTGGGCTACTGAGTGTCTGAATGTCACATTCCTCCAAATAAATATTTGTTCTAAAGGCCCAGCAGGAATTTCACTCTATTTTGAGACTCTGCAAGTGAGGCTGCACCCACATACTCCCCATGCTACCGACACTCAGACACAGGCACACGTGCTTTAGGTTCACACACACACATACGCACGAACCCACGAACGCACTCTCCTCTCAGATGTCCCATTCAAGAGCTCCCGGAGATGCAGTTGGGAAGGATCGATGATGGTGTCTGCACCTTCTGACCTGCTCTCCGTGTCTGTGCCACATCTCCTCCAGCCTCCAACAGCCAGGAGGCAAAGAGACGCACCACAAACTGGCTGTGAAATGAGATAGTCACTCTGAAAAATGTCTGCGGCTTCATGCACTGCTTGCCCCGGAAGGTCCTTGAAATGTACTTATATTTGCAAGAGTGCCATCTTAAACAAAAGGCTGAAAGTGAGGTGGAGATTTGCCTTAAAGTGCTGCTGAACTTTGTCAGGTTTCATCTGGGTGGATTTTTATCACATCTGCTGAAGAGGATGTCTGTTAAGGTTAACTAGTTTGGTTCACTTTATTGCATACAGTTGGAAGAATAACATAATTAAGAATTACAGTGGCAAAAATACACTGAGGGCAAACATAAAATGTGTGCAGGTGAAAATAAAAACCCAAAGGGCTTACTTCAAAACAAAGAAAATCCCTTTGATCCCCTTCTATCCATACCCTCACCTAAATCCAACATTTTAATGTGAGGTTTGTTCATCTTAATGATTAAAGCTATGAAAATTCGAATTCTTTTGATCAGAGGGTTACTGTAAACAGGCCGTCGTATGCTGTTATGATTTAACAAAAGAAAAAAGAAATCTTTTCTTAGTCTCTCAAAAACCTCAAGTGCTTCACTTATTTGGCCTTTCAGTATTCAGCTCAAATATAGAAATCTAAAGTGTATCCCTCCAATCCCTCCAATGTGTAACTCTATGTTTTCAACTGAGAGCTTTAACCCCTGAAGATAGATGATCATGGGCTCTCATTTCTGCAAGTGCCACATCGGCATTTCCACACCTGCAGAGAGACTGCCACTGGACCAGGACTCTGATCTATATGCTGGTCACTATTAAATACATATTAGGAGCAATATTTGACAACTAGTAGTCAGAGAGCACTTTGGTGAGGCTGCTATTATGCCTATATGTTGTCATTTAATGATGAAATCAGACTTTTAGAAGAATAAGAGAAATGTTTGTGTTTTCTCTTGGGAAATCAGTGACCTCAGGTCAGTCATTAAAAACATGGAGGCAGAAGATTTTTTTTCCTTTTTGATGAGAAGTGACTAACAACCTGTGGGTACACTAAATGCTCATATGTCACTATCGATGTGCACTGGACTGTTAAGACTCTTTAACATTTGTATTTAAATTATGATGAATGCTAAATGCTGTCACATGCTGAACGTGTGTATTAAACTGCAGCCGGTGCAGAGCAAACACAGTCTGCTGCTTGGACTATCATGAGTCATTGATATAAACAGAGTACAGGCTTGTTGGCTGTGCCACAAAAAAACAAAACACTTGTTTTAAATTCTTGTGTTTTTTTATTAAACTGTCAAAATCAGGCAATTAGATTTTGACTACTGAGCATCCTGATCTGGACAGAGTCAAGCATTTGTGTAGCAGACTGTCTCAGCTGAACAGATTGGTTTTTGTTTTTGTTTTCAGCGTGATGTTTGGCAGGCTAGGCTTGACCTGTTAGAGCTCAGTGCATTTATCACTGAGATCTAACAGGATTACAGCATCCTCGGAATTAAAGGAAGTGTGCTGCAGTGGTTTGAACTGCATCTATCTGATAGATTCCAATTTATTCATGTAACTGGGGAGTCTTCCTCACGAATGAAATTACAGGTGTGTCTACACTGGAAACAATTTGCCGCATAGCACTTTGAAGCTGACGGCTGGTCGCTTGTGAATAGTCCAGGTTCTGGTTGCCTATGTTCATTTGCCACTGATATATTTACTGCCAAGTCAAATGTTAGTCAACTGTATTTCCACTCTTGGTAGTCGGTTCAGTAGTTTGCCTTGAAACTGAGAAAAGTTCATGTTGTCAGCAGTGGTGTCATTAAATATTTCTTTCTATGGCCTCAAGTCAGCAAATCTTCAAATCGCTTCCAGTGTGTTTTTTAGCTTTAACAATAGAGTTCCACAGGGTCCGGTGGTGGGACAAGTTCTATTTAAATTATACATGCTGCTAGTATAATATTTATCTATATTGTTATTATTAGAAAACACTGCATATATTTTATTGCTTTGTAGATGATAACCTGCTATATTTATCCATTAAGCCAGATGACAAATCAATTAGTTGAACTACAGGCATATCTTAAACACGCCTGTAGTTCAACTTAAAGGACATTCAGACCTTTATGTAAACATACATAAAGGTCTGAATGTCCCAGAATTTTCTTCTCTTAAATTCAGACAAAACTGGGGTTACGTACTACTACTTACTCCATTACCTTGGCCCCCGGTAACACTGAGAAATCCTGGAGTATTTTTTCAACAGGATTAGCGCTTCTATGAACACATTCAACACAAATGTAGGACTGCTTTCATTCATCTGCACAATATCTCTCAAATTAAAAATATCCTCTCTCAGAGTGATGCTGAAAAACTAGTATATGCATTCATTACTTCTGGGTTGAACTTGCAATTCATTATTATCAGGATGTTCTCTAAGTTCTCCAAAATGCTTCCAATTAATCCAAAACACTGCAGTGTGAGCACTGACAGAGATGAGAAAGTTACTCTATATTAACTTCTTATAGTTGGCTCCCTGTTAAATCTAGAGCTGAATTTAAAATCCTTTTCTTCACATGCAAAATCTTTAATAATCCGTCCCCATCTGATCTTAAAGAGCTCTTAGTATCATGTTGTCCTAACAGATCACTTCATTCTCAGACTGCAGACTGACTTGTCTTTCCAAGACTTACTAAAAGTAGAATGGGAGGCAGATCTTTCAGGTTTCAGACTCTGCTGTCTGCGAAACCAGATCCCAGTTTGGATTTGGGAGACTTTTATACTTTTATATATCGACATAAAACTTTACTTTTGATAAAGCTTATAGTTAAGGCTGGATCAGGTGACCCTGAAGTATCCATTAGTTATGCTGCTGTAGGGTGATACACTGAGCACTTCTTCTCCACTCACCTCTTTTCCAGTGCAGTATGACATTACATTTTTTGTCTTCTTTCGCTGTTAGCCTGTGTTTTGTCATGTCCTTGTTTTGTCCTTGTCCCTATCCCCTCTTTTTGTTTTTCCCTTTTCCCCCTTCTTCTTTTCTCTGTCCCCACAGCCCCCAGCTGGTGCAGCAGATGACTGCACATCGCTGAGTCTAGTTCTGCCAGAGGTTTTTCCACCACTGCAAATATCTTATCAGGACTCATATGGCAGAAACTCAATGCATTTAGACATGTAGACATGGTCAAGAGAACCTGTGGAAGTTCAAACTGAGAATCTGAATATGGATGAAATTGATATGTGTAACTTTGAATGTTACATGGTTGGAATTATGTCACCTCTGATCTGTTGGGATTTATAGAAAAAGGTCAAAACATGAGGAAAAAGAAACCTAGTGAGCGACAGTTCTCTTGGTTAAAAATGCTTTGTTTGTGTGGCCAGACTGCTTTGAGCTGATAGGAAGTTAACAGTAAGTCAAATAACAACTTGTTACGACCAAAGTATGCAGAAGAGCATCTATCAATACAAAATATTGAACTTTGATGCAGATGGGCTACCACAGCAGAAGACCACACTGGATGCCATGCTTGTCAGCTCAGAACAGAAAACTGAGGTGACAGTTCACACAGGCTACCATAATTGTCAACAGAAGACTGAAAGAATCTCGCCTGGTCTGATGCAACATTCAGATGTTTGGGTCAGAATTTGGTGGAAACAACACGAAAGCATGGCTCTAACCTTCTTCGTATCAGTGGATCAAACTCGTGGTGGTGGTGTAATAGTATGGGGGATGTGTTTTTTGTGGCAAACTTTGGGCTCTTCAGAGTTCGTCTGTTTGGCTCTTTGGTTTCTCCAGTGCTTTTAAAGTCATTCAGCATGTCTGTGAAGGTTCTCAGTCATCCAGGTCATCGTAGTCAAAGGAGTTTGCAAAGAAAAGCGTCTGGACTTCTTTGAGTTGCTTGAAGACGTTTCACCTCTCATCCGAGAAGCTTCTTCAGTTCTAAGGTCAAATGGCCGAGAGTCACAGATTTAAACCCAGTGGGAGTATCCCCCCAAGGAGGGACAAAGGACCCCCTGGTGATCCTCTAATCACATGCGCCAAGGTGTGAAAGCGGGTGTGGGACCTAATCAGCCAGGGTTTCGGGTGAGCTCATTGTGAAACCTGGCCCCACCCTATCATGTGATTTCCTGAGGTCAGATGGCCCAGGATGTGAGTGGGCGTTAAGGCGTCTGGGGAGGGAACTCAAAACTGGATTATAGATGGCAGACAGTTGGTGTCGTAAACCACCGCCTCTGTTCAAAGATGGTCGCTCACAGTGGACATAGATGGCCTCTTTCACTCCTCTTTCAAACCATCTGTCCTCTCTGTCCAATATGTGAACATTGGCATCCTCGAAAGAGTGACCTTTATCCTTAAGATGCAGATGGACTGCTGAGTCTTGTCCTGTGGAGGTGGCTCTTCTATGTTGTGCCATGCGCTTGTGAAGTGGCTGTTTGGTCTCTCCAATGTAGAGGTCTGGGCATTCCTCGCTGCACTGTACAGCATACACCACGTTGTTAAGTCTGTGTTTTGGAGTTTTGTCTTTCGGGTGAACCAGTTTGTGTCTGAGTGTGTTGCTGGGTCTGAAGTACACTGGGATGTCGTGTTTGGAGAAAACTCTCCTGAGTTTCTCTGATACACCGGCTACATAGGGGATGACAATGTTGTTGCGTCTGTCTTTCTTATCCTCCCTCGCTGGTGTCTGATCGTCTTTCCTGTGCCTCTTTGCTGACTTTATGAACGCCCAGTTAGGATAACCGCATGTTTTCAGTGCTTCCTTTACATGTGTGTGTTCCTTCTTTTTCCCTTCAGGCTTAGAGGGAACAAGTTCTGCCCGGTGGTGTAGGGTCCTAATTAAGATAAGATAAGATAAGATGGCCTTTATTAGTCCCACAGGTGGGAAATTTGTTTTGTTACAGCAAAAGTGCAAAGTTATGTAGCAGAAATTAGAAAACACTGGAATGCAATAAAATACAATAAAATAAAATAAAATACTATATACAATAGAATAAAATAGAATAGAATAATATATACAATAGAATAAAATAGAAATACAAATACTATATACAACTGAGTAGGAAATTGAGTAGGAATTACTCCAAGTTTGTGTTCCAGAGGGTGATGGGAGTCAAAGAGGAGGTACTGGTCCGTGTGTGTGGGCTTCCGGTAAACTTCAATGTTGAGGTTGCCATTCTCTTCAATGTGCACAGCGCAGTCCAGGAAAGGCAAACAGTTATCCTTAGTGTCTTCCCTGGTGAACTTGATGTTTTTATCCACGGCGTTAATGTGCGCAGTGAAGGATTCCACTTCTTGTGTCTTGATTTTGACCCAGGTGTCGTCTACATATCTGTACCAGTGGCTGGGTACTCTCCCGTTAAAAGAGCCAAGAGCCTTTCTTTCCACTTCCTCCATGTAAAGGTTGGCTACAATAGGTGACACAGGGGAGCCCATGGCACAGCCATGTTTTTGTCTGTAGAAGCCTTCGTTGTATTTGAAGTATGTTGTGGTAAGGCAGAGGTCTAACAGTGTGCAAATCTGATCGGGTGTGAAGTTGGTCCTGTCTTCCAAGGAGCTGTCTTCTTGTAGTCGTTTTCTGACAGTCTCCACTGCTTCCGTGGTGGGTATGCAAGTGAAGAGAGAGACTACATCAAAGGACACCATGGTTTCATCTGGATCCAGGGTAAGTTTCTGGACCTTGTCGGTGAAGTCGGTGGAGTTCTTGATGTGGTGTGGGGTGTTCCCCACGAGAGGTGCCAGGATGGTAGCAAGGTGTTTCGCAATGTTATAAGTGGCTGAGTTTATGCTACTGACTATGGGTCTGAGTGGGACCCCTTCCTTGTGGATCTTAGGAAGTCCATAAATGCAGGGTATGGCATCCCCTGGATAAAGGCGGTGATATTTGAGGCGGTCAATGATTTTGTCCTTTTCAAGGTCTTGAAGGCAAGCTATAACTTTCTTTTTGTAGCTGCTTGTGGGGTCTCGTTTTAAAGCTTTGTAGGTGTTGTTGTCACTGAGGAGAGTAGTGATCTTTGTGTGGTAATCTGTTGTGTTTAGGACCACGGTGCACCTTCCCTTATCCGCTGGTAATATAGTGATGTTGTGGTCGTTGTAGTCATTCAGCCTTCCCTGATCAGGAGAAGTTTGTGTGGACTGCTGTAAGCTGAACCATCTGCAATTTATCAGCAAAACAAAGTGGATTCCAAGTTATCTTAGTACATCTCTTTCCATTAGAGAGCCTCCCATCCTCCAATGTATGTGACACCATATTGAGCCTGTGGTGGACACGTTTTTTTGTTGTAGTCTTTTGGGCAAAAATATGATGGATAGCAACAAAAGACTATGAATTGGCTGACTCAGTCCCCTGAGGACAGAATTGGACCCAACCTCAGGTTACATAGTGCTGCAAGAGCATATTAAACAAGTGATCAAATACTATGAAAGGACATAAGAGGAGGGCACCCCTTTTGTTAAACTTACATGTTTTACTAATATATTTATTGCAGCGGTATGCATTTTCTACCATAAAGCTGTCCATATCTGCCACAGTCTTTGCAACTATAGCAAAATTGTTTCAGGGATTATTCAAGTCCTTCTTATTTTTAATTATCTTCACGAGCAGGTGTTGTTAAATGTGACATTTCTTTGAGTTTGTTCTTTCTTTGCCTTGCCTACCCTCTCCCTGCACAAAACCTCATTTTAAAATTAATCCCAAATCCTAATCCTCAACTACCAACTCAGCCGGGTGAAGCGAGGACCAGCAAAAAAGACTCCACTTCCTCAAAAAGTCCAGAGCTCAAAATGACACTCGCAAGCAAAACAAAACTAGACCACAAACACACACATCCACACACTCGCTCTTTCCTGATCTTTTTTCCAAGCGGGGGATTGGACACACTTCATCCACTGGACAGTATAATCTCACACCCGCTGTCTGCAATGCACTAAGAACTGAAAAGTCGGTGTCATGTGTTTGTGTAAGAACTGTCATGACAAACGCACAAGTTGCACGAGGTTAATGAGAAACTCCAACTCCAACACAAGTACCTGTGACAGAGAGGGTGTGGACTCCATATAATGAGTGATGTGTTCCAGACCAGAGGAGCTTGGAGTGGAAGCAAAACATTGTTTCTGTACACAGATGGTTGCAGACATTTAACTAACCTCTGGAAAGTGAAGCATTTACAACACATTTGCTACCTTCTTCAAGAGGCTTCAGACAGGTTTGAGTGTGAGAGGCTGGGGCTCAGATTAACAGATAAGTAGACAGACAGAGACACTGAGCACAGAGACAGGGAAAAGGAGAAGAAGGGCACATAAAAAAGAGCAAAGACTTAAAATTCAAGTAAGAGGCTTAGTTTCAGTCAAAGGACTCCTTTTAGTGTCCTTTGGTTCTTTATGAAAGCTGACAGGGCAGATTATCCTGACAGCAAGGGGGTCAGAGTGAATGTCATGTTATGTCTGTCTTTGAGCACAAACCAAACAATTCCTCACATCAATAACACACTTCACTGTAGCATAACTCACTGCCAATATGAAATATTCCACCTTGTCCTGCTTTTTGTTCTCAGATCTGGTATAGTAGAGGCAAAACAGGTGCTTTTCTAGATAATACAAATACAAGCTGGGGGACTAAGAGACTGTATATCCTCGCACAGCTCTGCAAGGTTGTACAAACCCAATTCCAAAAAAGTTGAGATTCTGTGTAAAATGTAAAGAATACAGAATTTAATGATTCGTAAATCTCATAAACCCACATTTCATTCACAATTGAAAGACATATTAAATATTTAAGGTGAGAAAACAATTCTAAGAAATATATCGCATTTTGAATTTGATGTCTCAAAAAAGTTGGGAGAGGGGCAAGAAAATGCTGAAAAGGTCATTCGTGCTAAAATGATCAAAGATTCAAAGAATCTGGAGAAATCTCTGTATGTAAGAGACAAGGCCAAAAATGAATATTGGACATCTGTTATCTCCGGTCCCTCAGGTGGCACTGCACTAAAACAGGTCATGGAAATGGAAATCCCTGCATGGGCTCAGGAATCAGTGTCTGTGACCATGGCTCACCGTGCCATCCACACATCCAGGTTAAAGCTTTATCGTGTAAAGACGAAGCCACATGTGAAAATGATGCAGACATCCAACTATCATCTCTGGGCCAAAGCGCACTTAAAATGAACTGAGCCAGTGTAGTAACAAACGAGATCAACAGAATTTTGGATCACAAGTTTTAACTTGTGAAAGCTGCAGTGAATGATGGTCAAGTAAGAGACGATGTTTTCACCCAGTAAGGTGGCTGCTCTTCTCTATCACCAATCACAGCAGTTACACCAACATTTGCAAAACCAAAAAGCGGTCTGTAGACACCACAGACTATCACAGACAGCAGCTTCGATGAATAACTGCAATTTAACAAACTGGAAGGCGCAGCAGTTAACTCCCTTTTATAGGGAATTCTGATGTCAATAATCAGTAAAGATTAATTTTTTTAATGAATCCAGTTCATTTCTCTTTTATTTCGTTAATGGTAGTTTTCACTCTGAAACCAAGGTGTTTAATAAAAAGTTGGAACAGAATGGACCTGGATCATCTTCCTATACAGTGACATCGTTAAGGGATCAAGTGGTGAGAGTTAAGTGAATTTCAAAATGTAGCATGAAATACCTTAGAAGGGCGATAGACGTGAAGGCAGGGACATGTAGACCAGAGTTGGGGAAATTATGCATTGTTTAAATAGATAAATATTTCATATTAGTTTTACTATCATCATCATAATCTAAATCTATAAACCAAAATACTGTATGTTACTTGGAGAGAAAAAAAATTGTGAAGTCAGTAGGATTCCTGCCATACTGTCCTCAGGGGAAAGTCTTGAATCCCTTCTGTTTCACATTGTACACCTCAGATTTTAAGCTAGAGTTACGTCATCTGTAAAAGCTTTCTGATTACTCAGCAATTATGGTGTATATGACTCAGAGTGCAGGAGCTGATGAGTTTCTACTATTCTTCATGAAGTGGAATTAAGTAGCCAGTGATCAGCGAGGCCAAGACAAAGGAGCTGTTGTGAAATTAGTCATAAGGTACTTTTTCCAGTCAACATGCACGAGTCTGAGGTTGAAAAAGTGGCATCCTACAAGTATCTGGCAGTACATCTGAGTAATCATCTGAAGAGGACAACCTCCTGTCTGCAGGAGGGGCCAGACTAATCTTCCCAAGGAGGTCCTTTAACATCAGCAGCAAAATCCCTGAAAATTTCTATTAGTCCACAGAAGCAAGAGCAGTGTTTTACTCTGCAGTGTGGGAGATGCTGGGAAACTCAATAAAGTCCTGGTGGGCTGGAGGGAGGCTGGCTCTGTACTGGGCTCTAATGTGGACATTCTGCATGTGGAGTAAGGCTGAGAGGGGGAATCCTCAGAACCATTACGGACAACCACGCTCACCCCCTACATGGCTTGCGTCTCAACAGGAAAAGTGTGTTCAGCAGGAGGTTCTTCCAGTTGAAATGCAAAACAGAGCACAGCTGGAAGTCACTCATCCCTGCTGCTCTACAGTGCATCCAATTCTTCAGTTGAAACTGTCTGTAAGATCATGACTAGGAAGGATGTAGTTCCTATGCACGTATATGATGCATGCTTTTATACATATATTGTTTATTCAGTTTTTTATGGTCTCAGGCAATATGTAGTCATGCATAGTAGTACACAACAATTAGCTTTTGGAGATTTAAACTTTGACTTTCTTTTAAGTCCAAAGAAGTCTACAGTCTGAAGAAGAACAAGACTGACTTTGAAGCTGCAACAGTCACCTCAAGGTGCTTTGTATTGTAAGGTGAAGGCCCTGTAAACCTCCAAAAATTAGACAATCCCTTATGCTCAAGTACTTGGAGACAGTGGGAAAGAAAAACTCCTTTTTACCAGGAAAAAAGCTCTAGCAGAGCCATGTATGACAACCAGTGGGGGGTGAGGGTAGGGAGACGAGAGCAGAGATGGGACATAAGGGAATGTATGGCAAAGAGAGCCAGCCTTATTTGTCCATCTAAAAAAATTTAGCCTTATAATGAGAGCTGAAGGTCACAGTTTCTTTCAGAAATGTGCCAGCTGTACAGTTTGATAAAGTCTGGAGTTGCTGTGGAGAGCCAGCAAACAGGCTTATTTAGAAACACTGCAACAGGTTTCAGAGTGTGTACACAGCTTTGCACACAGTGGCGTTGGATATATTAGCAGTTGTTTGAATCAGACACGATGGGATGTATTTAAATCGCACCACCCAGGCAAAATGCTCATAATGTTTTCCTTTCACGTGTTAATGCGCCGGTGGCCCGAAATCATTACATATTCACTATAGCGTTGCAAGTGATGCCTGTGCTAACACTCACAAAAATAGATTAGGAGCAATTATGATGCATGAGAAGCAGCAGGAGGCTGTCAGAAAAAAGAACCTGTAACATTTATCTAAAAAAATAATATTCAAATGAAAGGGACCCTTTGTTCTTCTATATGAAGAAGGTGACTTGAACAGTTGACTGTAACACATGATGAGCTGCGTGGATCAATAGAGCAGCCCAGCATGGGAAGCACAACTTGATTAGTGTTTCACAATTGCAGTTGTGAAACGTAATTATTCGAAACGATTTAAAGTTAAAAAAAGATCAGCAGAATTTTATTAACTGTGACAAGGAGCTGGTTAAACTCTTCCATATAGCACATTTTACTGAATGTATTAAATGGCTGTGCATTTGTTTTTGTTATGTTTAGATTATTCAGAGAGCCCTGCACACTATTTTTTTAAAGAGTTGGAGTAGATGTATTCGTGCCTCTTGCCTCCACTGAGGCAGCCACTTGATTCCATTCTTCTCACTTGGGTGTACAAATCAACTTGCAGAGACTTGTGACTTGAATGAGATCGATAATCCATCACAGAGAACACATACTATATGTGCTTTTGTTTTTGCTCAGGTTAAGTCAGTGCTGAGCGACGATACAGCACAGACTGCTTTATGGCACGACAAAAAAACTAAAACCACATGATGTTCACTGTCAAGAAATAACCATTTTCATCATGCTTCAAGTGAAACTTTTAACTAAAAAAATGTTGCATTCATGCAAAATTTAGGTGAACTTTCTCCCAGTACGACAATAATAGCAGCTACACAAGACTGTGATAACAGAGTAATGAGACGGCTTTCTGTGGGATAGATTTCTGCTTCAATATGAGATCAGCATTAGCTGGGTAATTGCTTTTATGCCTGTGGCTGTACTCTTTTGCTTCTGATACACTTCTCAATGCTGCAAAAAGCTCTTACAAACAGACTATAGACTACCTGCCTAGCACCGAATGGGGAAAAAAGCAACACAGCTAGTAAATATAATGGAGCTTGGTAAAGAAAGAACTTCCTTCAGGTCCAGAGAATCACACAAACATGTTATAGTGGCCAGAATTTCAACTCCAAATTAATGCAAATCTTTCCGAGTATTATACATGTAAAAACTCCAATTTCAAACAAGTTGATCAAAAAGGCAGTCATACATATCTCAAAGTTTATAACTAGTTTTGGCTGATTTACAAATGGGCATAATTAGCAGTTAAACAGATGCATTACCTTTCAGTCTATTTGACAATGGCAAAAGTGAAATTACAAAGAAAACTACAAAGTATTTGATCGAGTAACAAGAAAAACAAAAAAATATGATGATCATATAGACCAAGTTTGAAAGTCAATTTTATTTATATAGCACCAGTTCATAACAACAGTGTCGTATTCACCCTTTCATTCTTATTTTGACCTTAAACTTTTAATGTACAACAGCGGACAACTCTGTTGATTTGCCAAGAAGTCTGATTGTATAGAAGCCTATGAGATGAAAGATTCTACTGCTGACTAAATGACCTAAACTCATAAAGCCATCAGTAAATTCTGGCCAGTATAAGTAAGGAGGAGATAAATAAACCAACCTAACCAAGAAACCTCGGCAAAGCCAAATGAACCTGAAGGAGGGGTTAAAAGTGTTTCGTGGTGCATGGAAATTAAATCAGACTGGAATGGAAGAAAAAAGTTTCAAGAATATAAAAATCTAACATTTCTACATTCACATTTGCTCTAACATTCACATGTCAGCCAAAGCCGGTAAAAACAGTCCTTTAACATTTGTGCCTGCAATGAAATGTGTCACAGTGAAGGACAGACCCTTACACCTGATTGTAACAGTGGACAATTATTACTGTTATTAGGCACTTTTCTACTTTTTTATAACGTCTGAGTCAAGAGCTCAAGAAGCAAAGAGTGAAAGGAGCAGAAATTGTGTTAACTGATTAACATCAATTGCTGCTTCCGTTCAGTGCACTGATGTCAAAAAGGAATGATCTCACTTGAGGAGAAACAGATGAATGGTTATATTTTTTGCTTCATCATCCAATGACTTTCTATTGTAAAGCAAACAATAAAAAATCAACTTAAAAATTAAGTCCAAGTTCAAGGTGACTGCTCTACTTTTTATGAGAAAATAGTTTGTGTTTTTTTTCCTTTCAATTTGGTGCCATTTCAATGCATCGTACAGGAAAATAATATAATCTGCACTTTTTGTGTGCAGTAATAACAAAATGTGACCATTTATTGAAAGATCCTTTGCCAGTACAGGAACACGATGAAAATCTAGCTACCTTGTAAATTACTTTATATTCACTCTGTGTACAATAAAATAAAATTCTGCAACATCTAAAGAATTGTAATTCTTTAGATGTTGTTAAATTTTCAGTCAACCGCTGATGATCACATTAAAAGTAGCTGAAAGTTACTAAAAATTTCGTCTCAAATATATATCGCACTGAGATACCTTTACTTATATTATCTATACAATGTATAGTTCAGATGTTTTTAGTTTTTCTATCAGACTTATGCATGCTTTCTAGCATGAAATAATTTCTTTCAGTGTCCCAGTAACTCTTTTAATAACATACTTACTTAATTGGAATATGCATGTTTATCAATAGGCTGACCAATAATGTTCTCACAATTCTATGGAAAATGTGTATTTTTCACCAAATAAAACTATAAACAAGCACAGCTGTGGTGCTGAGGTACAACTTTTTCTTTGAAGTTTCCCAGTTTGTGTAACACGGTGTTTGCAGACAAGTCGTAATCTTCCATACAAACTACAGGCAACCGTAGCAATCTGCTAGCAACCAAAGCGATCATGAGAACGTTTCTGATGCAGTGCTCTCTTTGGTACCATTTTCCACCAGCAACCTCCAGGCTAGTGTTGCCAACTTAGCGACTTTGTCGCTACATTTAGCGACTTTTCAGACCCCCTTAGCGACTTTTTTTCTAAAAACCGACTAGCGACAAATCTAGCAACTTTTTCTGGTATTATTGGAGACTTATTTATCACGACTTTTCGACGTGAAAACGCGTATCGCTCTTACTCTCAACAAGCAGCGGTGCTGCCGTGGGCACCTCGCCCGTGCCAAAGCGCTCACAGGTGGAGGATAGTCCTCCCCCAGCTGCTATCAGGGCAGGAGACGTTCACACCTATGTGTCCAAACTGCAAATGAATCACGCACGAGCGAAGCCGCTGCTCCCGCACTGACTGTAACGCAGTCACTTCTTCTTTTACTGTTATGGTGTTTTGTGGATCACAAGGTTTAAAACTACTAATAAACACACACACACACACACACAAAGTAACTCCCCCAGAGTGCCAATTTCGGGTCACTTTTGCCGGTCCAAGCCCGGATAAAGGAGCAGGGTTGGAATTGTGACAATAAAAAACAATAATTACTAAAAGAAATTTAATTTGTAGTTCTAAATAAATTCTAACTGCATTTAGGACGTTTTTTACTCACTTTATGTCTCTTCCACGATGTTATTTCTCTCTCCAACAACGTAGGTTACATCTTGATGCATACGTCCAGATGAACAGATTCAACTTTTGGAAACGTAGGTTACACTTACATTAGCATGACCATGCAAATTAGGCGATGATGTCATTTAGCGACTTCTAGCAACTTTTAGGAGAGCCAATAGCGATTTTCCTTACTGAGGAGTTGGCAACACTGCCTCCAGGAACAACTCACATACTGGTCAGGAAATACTCGTTCTCCCACTGTTAGTTTTATCACGTCCAATGTGATGGACAGCTATTGAGCTATATGTGTATGATGTCATGTATGAAACCTCTCTTATTAGCTTTATGGTTCAATACATAACACAGTGTTCCACAGTGACAGTGTTTGACCAAGAATTAGGTCTAGTTTGACACATTATCGAACTAAAACCAGGAATGGATGGTTTTACACTGTTGTGATACAGGCTAGCTTTGTTCTAAGCCAACAGGTGGTTTGCTTAGCTTAGCGTGAACATGCTATAGCTTCATATTTGATGAAGGATGGGAATTTGAGGGAGGAGGCAACAATTTTTTCAATCTTCTCTTCGAACAACTTTCTAGAAAGCAAGAATTTACCAAACTGTGTGTTTCACAAAAAAGTTTACCTCTTCATATTTATCCTGACAAAAAATGTGAGCATTCCTGTAAAAATACAGAATATGCTAAAGGCAAAATAAGCTAACTTTTTATTTTTTCAAAAAGTAGCAGGAATTCAGTGCAGCCTGATTCATAAGGATGTTTCCTCAGAAATAAATTGAATTACATATGCGGCTTTTTGGAGTTGTGTGTGTGTGTGTGTGTGTGTGTTTAAACCAGAAAAACATATACTGAAAAGGGTTTATGAAAAGTGCCACCACTTTATTAGAATCCTCATAAGCAATAGATTAAATTGGAGCACTCAATAATTACCCGGCAAGGCTATGAAGTGCATTTTTGCATATATGTGCAATGTTCAAAGGCACCAATCATCATCAAGTGCATTCATTAGTGCTGCTATCATGACGCCATTTAATGGCTGGTGAAGCACTTTTACTTCCTGAGTGGTGTTACTGTTTAGTTACTTTTCTCTACACAGCTGCTCGTGTCCTGTTGTGTGACAGGCTTTCAGTATTCTAGGTCAGCCATCCAATGCTCCAGTGTGACTCAAGAATGATAGGGCATGTACAGGGAAGAGGCAAAAATAGCAGCTAGGCCACAGAAGCCAAGGCTTTGACAAAGCCTCGGACATGTATGTTTCCTGACCTGAATAACCAAGAGAGCTGCCAAGCGCTCAACCAAACCTGAGATAGGACCAATTTTCTTCCACATCTATCTGCACTTACCATTTCTTGTTTAGCCCACCGCTTCAGCTTCCAGTAAGGGAAATGGCAACTGACAACAAATGCTTAAAAAATCAAACGGCTGTAACAGGCAAGCTAATCAAAGCTGAATTCATTTATATTAATAAATCTCGGCGTTAATGTGCTGAAACAATTACTAATGTGCCTCAGACCCCGCGCCCTCCCACGAAAGCGTGGGGGCATTTGCTGTTTCGTTTCCAAACATCTTTCCTGTAATGCCTGTCCAATTACTCACAGTAGAGAGGTTTCGGTCCAATCGCTGTCTTCGCTCCAGAGTTAAATAGCAAAGGCGAGACCTCATCATCATCCATTCCATTTTGTTTGCACTTTCACATTCAGCACCTGCCAAGTTACTTTGCCATTCCATTTTGGAGAGAATTTCAAAGAACAATGAGCGCACAGCACCAGGTGTATCCATGATCTGCTTTACACCGTGCTCATCAACTACAATTCATTCTTTTGGAATAAAAGGTGCAGCAGAAGTAATTATTCAGTAAAACACTTTTCTAGTCAGGCGGGAGTCTACGGCGTGTTATCTGTTCAAAGACAGACAAGTGTGCACAACTCATTGCTGAACGCCGGAGCTCTTGAGTAAAATTAATCATTTTTTATGTTATTTCAACAGAGATGATTCCAAGTTTTGCATGCACACAGACACACACATGCTTTATGCCAACGCCTTCATCTGCTGCATTTGAACTCTTTTCCCTCACTTCCCAATGTGGGAGGAAATCACAATGTCATTCTTGACTTGTACTTACTTTGGCACATCAGATGTCAGCCGGCTATAGAAGCGTTTGTTTTCAGGCACTGCCTATTAACACCACCACTGCCATGTCAAGCCCTTTCACATCATCTTCCTGGACAATTGTGATGTTCTCCGCCCTCTTCTCATCCGCTGGAGGAGCCTGATTCAGCGGATGGTTGGGGCACGAATGATCAAAATCATCCACATTTGTCCTAAAACTCAGCAGGCGGCCGAGGAGGGAGGGGGGAGAATGAGTCAAACGAGACATGACAGACAGTTCAAATGGAGAGGCGAAAAGCGAAGACGCTGGAAGAGAAAAAGAAAGACCGCTGGTTTGGGGTGGTGGAAGGGAAGTGGGCATAGAGAGGGGAAAGAATAAGAGTGTGAAAGACAGAGGAAGAAACAGGGGCTGGAACTTTTCAATTACACCACACACAGACAACAAAGACCCAGATTTCAACAGACTATAACAGTCTGTAGCCCTGAGGGGAAAAGCTCATTTAGTCTTTTTCAATTCTCATATTCCCTCTCCACACAAATTCCTTGTTGGAATATTTAATGTATTTCTTTTGTTGCACCATCAAACACTGTCTTCACTATCATTACAGATGTCCCGAATGCAACAGTCGGCTACCTGGGGAGGCAAATCCCCCTGTTGGCAGATTACAAGAAAACTATCTGCTGCTTTAAATTTCAAAGCATTTCAGTTGATTGAGACGGTCCAGATGTCTGTCAGCGGCACTTACAGTGAGTAAAACCATTTAGGCTTTAAAGATGTGACCCCTTCTTACTGAATTGAAAAACTGTCTTCCTTTGAGTTTGAAAAAGGGAGTAAAAATAGAAAAAAGAGCATCCCCTGACATCCTAGGGGTGCTTGCCTAACAACATTAAAGAAAAAGGGAAATCAATTGAAGCAGACTATTGATTCAACCCCATCATTGTTAACCGACTCTCCTTGCAGCCCATTTAACAGAGCGAGGCCATTGTCAATCAGGCTTTTTTTTGTGAGGATGACAAACAGGGTGACAAGATGAGACAAAGGTATCTAGTGGCAAGCATGATGCAGGCTCGCTCTGGAATTTATCTGTTTTTTATTGTTGTGGCCCTGAAGAGGAGACATGAGAGTCTAATTAGAGATAATTTCCTGCACCTGTCGACACCAATACTCAAACAGAAAGAACTGATATCCCGCTTTTTCCTCTTAATTTGATTTAATAATTGGTTTACAGCAATGGCTCCTCTCAGTTCATTAAGCTTTGTGAAAATCTTGTGCGGGAGGTAGTTGTGATGATGCTGCAAGCATGACTAGAAGGGCTACCAGATGTCTCCCTTTATGTGGGACCATCCCCCTGTCCTTGAGACACTGTCACCACATTTTCACTGATTCTGGACGACTTCATTCGATTCAATTTAGTTTTATTCATACAGAGACAAATGACAACAGCAGTCACCTCAAAGCCCTTCATATTGTAAGGTAACGACCCTACAAAACCCCAACAATCAGAAGACCCCCTATGAGCAAGCGCTTGGCGACAGTCATGGTGGGGCGGCCATCTGCTCTAACCAGTTGGGTCGCTCTGTGGAAAAGAGCCAGAGATTAATAATAACTAATGACTCAAAGGGATGGTTAAACACATATAGAGTGAAAAGAGAGAAGAGAAGAAGAAACACGCATCATGGGAAGCCCTCAGCAGCCTGAGCTTATTACAGCATAACTAAGGAAGAGTTTAGAGTCAGCTGGTCCAGCCCTAACTATAAGCTTAATCAAAAAGGGAAGTTTTAAGCCTAATCTTAAAAGTAGAGAGGGTGTCTGTCCCAAATCCAAACTGAGAGCTGGTTCCACAGAAGAGGGGCCTGAAAACCAAAAACTACCTCCCATTCTACTTTTAAATATCCCTGGAACCACCAGTAAACCAGCAGTATGAGAGAGAGGTGCTCTGTTGGGGTTATATGGTGCTACAAGTTTAAGATAGGATGCGGGCTAATTAGTCAAGACCTTGTGAGAAAGATTTTAATCCTAATTCTGAAGTTAACAGGAGCCAATGAAGGGAATCCAGTCTTTCTAGTCCCTGTCAGTACTTCTGCTGCAGCATTCTGGATCGACTGACATGCACTTTTCTAAAGTCTGGCTTTTACCCAACGTATATGAAGGGAAGGCTTTTTATTGTAGTCAGAATAAGGTTACCCAGTCTAACAGCATACTCATGAGGGAAAGGTACAAGTCACAGAAAGGTGCAAGCTTTGCAGATTTTGGTGAATTTGATGGAAACTACCACAAAGAAAATGAAGCGGCAGTATGAGTCTGAGAAATTGAGTTTTTGTATTTTTCATTTTGCACAGGGGGGAAATATGGCGTGAAGTGACACTGTATATGTGTTAGAACTGGATAAAAATCGCTAAAACTGTTATATGTGGCTTTAAAAAAAAAGTCATGTTATTCTATGAATGCATCCAAACTGAAAGCCAGAAGTGGAAACCAGAAAGAAGAGCGGAAGAAATAACAGAGAACTTAAAAAGAATGAGGCAGTATATAAAGACTATCACATGATATCACAGGAGACCATTAGAGCAAACTTAAGCTTCATTTTATCTTTATTGTATTTGGTTAGCAAAGAAAGTTGGAAATATGATATATATCTGGTCTGTACATAGTAAACAGCAATTCAGAAACATGCACGCTTTATTGTATTTTTATTTTTAAGGTAGAAATGAAAATGTCAGACTACTTCCCAGCACTGTATGAGTACCACTTTGTGCTACACACGCACAGTGTTTGCTCCACCCTAAAGGTGACCGGATCCCCCGAAAAAGGGGAGGATCCAAAGCTCCATATGCCCCATAAAAGAAAAACCATCATTTAAAAAAACTCTCACGTTCATTCGCAAATGGTTTGAGCATTCAAAATATAATTATTTTCCAAGCCACAGGTCGAACATTTCCTTTGCTTCGTCTGGAAATGAAACATCCACTTTTGTTGGAGAAGCTGTTTTTTTTTTATTTTATTTTTTTCTAAATTATGATGCTTGGTGTGGAATAGCGAGTGTACCCCTGAACCTGAATCACACAACCCGAGAAACCTGCTCCCCGATAATAGCCTGTAATTATTCTCCCCGGCAAATCCAGCAACGTGCAAGTGTGTGTGCCATTTAGTCATGCAAGCTGCAGGCCCTGAAGCTGTGGCACAGGACGAGTGGGGGGGGGGAGAAAAAAGAAACACCGCGAGATAATTAGCCTATTATCAGACTCCGTTAAAGACCTTTAATGGGCAATATTCACCCAGGGAGAGACAAGCTGTGATGGGAAATAATAATGAATAAAGTGAAGATAATGGTGAGTGATGGATGCAGTCCTGATGCATCATCACTCCACTCATCTCCCAACTTGAGTACACTCAGTGATCATACTGTATATATTACCCTGCCAGCCTCATCATGATGCACTTGCTCGCCCTCTTGCTATCTCTCCTGGAAAAAAAAATAGGGAAGAAAAGGTCTCTTTGTTGAAGCAGGCACTCATTCATCCACCAGCTCACACAGAGCAAAGAGGAGATATAAGCGCCTATAGCGTCTGTCAAGATTTATTTTTTCTTTTAAATCTTTTTAAACTGACAATTTAGGGATCAAACAGAGCTACATGGTGTCCCACTCTCTCTGTTTAAATCTGCCCTTTCCCCCCCCCTGTTCAACCTCTGGAACTATCTATGACCGCACGGACGTCCTCGCAATGAACTCCGCCGTCTCACCGCCTCCGCCGCTTCAACTTCTCACCGAGGAGCGGACGGATGCGCGGATGCTGGAGCAACATCTTCCGAAATAAAAAAAAAAAAGAAAAGAGAGAGAAAAAGTTGGGCGGGAGCAGAAAAATACCCAAGTTGGAGTAGCTCTCTGTGAAGAGAGGACACATTACGAATTCATTCATTGTGTCGGATCGCTGATTCGGAGAGCTTTTATTCTTGGCTGTGGCGAGATCGCAGGAGTTCATCTTCGGGCGCATCCTTTTGGTTCTTATTGCAAATCAGGTGAGTGTGTCTTCAGCAGAAGGAGGAGAAGAAGAAAAAACGTTTAATTGCTATTATTTCTTGTACATTAACTCTGAGATATCACTGCTTTGAAATAAATTTTCCGACAAACCTCCAGATCAGCGTGACGCGCTACTTTTCAGCCCTGATTATCTGTCCTCTCCTCTCAGTCTGGAGAGAATGAGGTGTCGCTGGGTGAAGCATGAGCTGTCAGAGAATCAGTCATAAGCGGCTGTCTCTGCTATGGGAGGGGGCAGCTCTCAGCCTCTGGCTCTGCTGGTGCTGCTGCTGGACCTCCAGGGCTGCCACCGCCACTGGAGCCGCAGCCGCCGGACGAGGCGACGGCTCCCCCGGCTCCCTGGGCTGGCTGCTGTCGGATAAGGGCCCCTTCCAGCAGTCCCTGGAGTACACAGAGGCTGCGGAGAGGTACCAGCAGGGCTTCAGCACCAGATACAAGATCTATAGGTGAGATGTGTGTGTGTTTAACGCGTGTGTAATGTTTTGTGTGTGAGAGAGTTTCAGGTGTGGATTATAAGTAGGCTACTTGCCATTTTTTTCATTCCAGACGTGCTACTGGATAATTTTACTGATGAGCAATTTCAGCAAGAGAGCAACTTATCAGTGACAGCAGCTGCTGTAGTGTGTGTGGAATGTAATCCTGCACACTCTCAGGATTGCTCTCACAGGTACCGCACCTGCACCAAATTAGTTGCAAGCTGATGAGCAAATCAGAAGAACTGCTGTAAGCATGCAGAGGGCCCTTTGCTGCTGAAAGCTCATCTGTCATCTGAATAACAGCAGACATTTATTCCTTTCTTGTGCTTTGTTTCTTTATTATCTTCTTCTTTTTAACCTGGTGCTTTTTGCTGTTGCTGGTGTTTCTAAATGACCCCTGCAGCAAGAGTTAATGCCATGGATTGTGTGTGTGGACAGTCGAGCTTCATCCCTTCAGTGACTTCCTGCAGTACCTGCCAGCTGCACTTTGCTGCCTTTCCAGAAACTTTTCCTAAAGCAATATATTTCTGCTCTGATTTAACTTTTAGGTATTTATCGATCATTCCCTTTATGGCTCGGGGGTTTGAGTTGCAGACGTGCAGTAAAAAGGTCTGAATTATATTTTGTGTTTATAATTCGTGTGGGGAGCCCATGTGTGTTGATATTTTGTCACTGTCCCCGCAGTCCTGCGGGGTCGGTTTGAGGAGAAAGTTTCATTTCTGTGGCAAAAAGAAGAAGAAAATCGCCAAGGGTTTAGCAAAGTGAAAGAAAGACTTTGTGTGCATCTTTAGCGGTGCTATAAATCAATCGCTCCATTATCTTTTCCCAGAAATCTTTAAGACTCTGGTGTTTATCTTGTCGTGACACCTGTGTTTTTTCAATGGACCCGGTGTGACAATGTCCCAAGAGTCCTCTGACTTGAGCCTCCTTGTTTCCAATAATTAGTGGAAATCATTAAAAAAGTATCCAAGAAGCAGACAGCTTGGACTGGAAAGGCACTCATCACTGGTAATGGCTGGCTGACATCTCACCTCTTAAGGGTCTTTCACCCTACAGCAGTCAGCCCTGTATCCTCTCAGATGCCTTGCTCACATTTTTTAAGCCAAAGGCTGGTTTTAGGATTAGGGATTAAGGATTTTAAGGATGACTCTAACTGAGATAAAAACCTGCTGTAACAAGATGATAACTGACAGGAGAGTCTTTTTAAAGCAGTTTTCATCCTCTCTGCCTAATGTGACTTATTTAATGGTTTAGAGATAAGGGAGGGCATATAATAAACTGTGGGAACACTGAAGGCCTTTTTTTCAGAAAAATGTATAATAACTGTATTTTATGCACTTCCTTCAATGCTGTAGACACTTCATATTTTCTATATGTGTGCTGTGTTAAAGTGCCAGGGATTTAAATTGCAGTTCTGCTCTGACCTCTGTAATAGCTGCACGCCATAGTAAAGCTCACGTGGCTGTCAGTCATGTGGAAGCAAAGCATGCAATTAAGCTGTCAGCTAGCTCCCCCCATACAGCTGCACCTGTATAGTTTCAACCCCCCCACCCCCTCAATAAAGTGTTTTCATCACTTTCTGATTGCTTTCTATGCGTACAGTAAGCCTCCACGTTTACATAAGCCAGCCCATTCCTATAGCGCTCTGTTTTTCCACCTGTGCATGCTGATGGAGTAGCTGTAGGCTAACCCTGGGCTAGATCTGCAACATCCATCTGTCCACCAGAGACAGACACTCATCCTGTCCCTTGTTACGATGATTGGCCGTAATGACACACTCCACACAGTCACGGTTCCCCCAATTATTTCTTTGCCGATCATTTTTCTCATGGCAGTGATTTGATGACCTCCCAGAAGGAGAGGGAGGTACACAGAGCAGCAGGCAAGCACCGTGGGAGAGGTGGATGTTAACTGACGCTGCAGAGGGAGGGGCTGTGGGGAATGGAGAGCGAGGGTTTGTGAGTATCTAGAGTTCAGCGAGGCTCGTGTCTAAAGGGCACGGGGTGACAAATCATGGCAGCTGATGTCGTGGGGCTTTATTTTCTTTCTTTCTTTCTTTTTTGCACCTTTCCTAATGCTGTGGGGGTTGCCACTTTGGAACCCAACGAGTTTTGTTGTACCCAGGCTCAGGTTACTCAAAGCTGACATCAGTCAACCGTAACAGTGATTCTCAACCTGGTGCACTTATACACGGGGGAGGGGGGTATCCACACGTTTGATTTTCGGAGGAACATGAGGATAAATCTGTGCTGCATTACTCTTACATTTGAACCAGAGTGATCTACAAGCTTTTAAGATTTAACAAATAGGCAGGTTGAAAAGCTTTCTATTCATATTTTTATTTTTTTGTCAGCCTAGTCTATTATTTTTTACTTTATAATGGTTCTGAGAATGAGCGCTGGTAATCTGTTGAGATCAGTGATATATTTGCACTCCAAATATATTTGTTGTACCGCCAGCAACTTATGTCCAAAGATTAAGACAAATGTGCACACTATGTCTTGTTTTTTAAATCCGCTAACAGTCTGCTGTCGACAGCCTAAGGCCTCGGGTTGCCATTAAAAAACCCCCCAGAAAAATAAACCCTCTTGCTTGGATTAAAAGTGCATGAAAACTAGTTAGCAAGTTGGCAGAGCTCTAACAGAGCGGTGCTCTATTAAAGTGCTGATTCCAATGGTTAAATCATAGCTGCTAAACCCAGTGCTAGTAGCAGAACAGATTGTTGCAGTATTGCAACAATCTATATAATGCATCCACTCTTATATAATAAATACTGTTACATGAGTATCAAATGAGAGCATTTAAGGCCAAACAAAGAAGAAAGAAACCGTTGTCTTATATAACATCCTTTTTTACAATTCCCAGGTAAAAATCTGACAGTCGATAAACATTCAATCACTACTTGCCGTATAATCCCTTAAGTAAAAAAAATACAAAAAAGGTTTTTCAGGGTAGTTTCTTGTACATCAGAGGCATATTGTTAAGCTCCACAGAGGATGGGTGGCTGTAGCTCAGGTGGCAGAGCAGGTCAGCCACTAATCAGAAGGTCGGTGGTTCGATCCCAGGCTGCATCCTGGCTGCATGCCAAATATCCTTGGGCAAGATACTAACCCCATGTTTGCCTACTGGTGGTGGTCAGAGGGCCCGGTGGCGCCTGTGTCTGGCAGCCTCGCCTCTGTCAGTGCGCCCCAGGGCAGCTGTGGCTACAATGTAGCTTGCTATCGCCAGTGTGTGAATGGGTGAATGACTGAATGTAGTGTAAAGCGCTTTGGGGTCCTATGGACTAGAAAAGCGCTATACAAATGCAGGCCATTTACCATTACAGCTTCATCGCTTGGCGTTACTGCTTCCTCTGTGTCCACCATGTATGTGAGCCATAAGTATACAGCAGCGTGTGCCTCAGTGAGGGTAACACACGTTCAAATATTGCTTTCCTCTCAACGCAGCTTGTTAAATAGCAGCCCGGGGCCTTACACACAATTAAAGGCCTTAACAGAGTGAGCAAACCTGTGTGTGTGTGTGTGTGGTGTTTCTAGGGAATTTGGTCGATGGAAGGTGAACAGCCTGGCTGTGGAGAAGCTGGACAATTTTGGTGGCGGCAGCGGTTTGGCTCTGCCCCTCGACCCCGACTTTGTGCACGCCATCCGACAGCTGGGGAGGAGACCGACCCTTCAGATGATTACAGAGAGTCTAATCAAGAAATACGGCACCCACTTTCTCCTCTCTGCCACTCTGGGAGGTACAGTAGGGTAGTCAGAGCTTCAAAGCGAGCCTGATCCACATAGCCTCTAATGTGATTTTTGTTCATTTTTTTTTCTAGCATATGGGGCACTGATTTTTTACTGTCTGCTGCTTTTGAAGCAACAAAGCATGTAATGATTTTTCTGGATCAGTGTTTTTTGGCGTACAAAAAGGAATCAAATCGCCCCGGATTAGCGTAAAACAAGTGATTTGTGGTAGGCGGGAGAACGACAGGTATGATATTTTTGTTTAGCTGTCAAACCGGCACGGCTCTGTGAACAGAGGTTTGTCAGTGTTGTGAAATGCTGTCATTTATAAGCAATTAGTTTTTCTCTTCTTTTCTTAAGCTAACTGCTATCACAGAGCATGCTGTAAATGAACGGCACTGATTTGAGGGAAGTATTTGGCTAAAAAACAGTGTTTATGCCCCCAAATACAGCAACTGGTCGAAAACCAACACTGGCCATGCACTCTGTCTGTTGGTATCCCCAAAATTATTAGAAATTCGTCATGAAACCCACCCACAAAGATGCAATAGTCGCAAAGTGTTGTTGATGTATAACAACGTCACACAAGTCACAATTCCCAGTGCTTCTAGAAGTTCTTGTCAGATAGACTGAAACCCAGTTTATACTGAGCAAATGGTCCTCCTAAAAGGCAATATAGAAGCTTCCTGATAAAATAAACACTATCAACACTTCATATACCAGACGTCTGTTTCACCCAGAGTCACCGTTACCACCTACAAACATCAGCTACATCGCTCAAAAACTGAATGAGTTCAAGTTCAGGTGAACTGTGTTATTAGATTTTTTTTTTGGCAGCACTGTGGTCTGCAGGATGCATTGTCTCAGAGGTCAAAGCGGATAGATGCATCAACAAAATGTGGATCTTCGAAGCATAAGACTGTTTGCTTGTTATTTTTGCAATCATCACATGTAAGAGTTTTGATAACCACCTGGCACAAGGGATGCTGGATCAGTGTGACTCGTTTCATATAACTGTTGCTGTAATGCTCGGCAGAGTTAAGACGATGTCAGCAGACCAAACTGAACGAAAACGATTATTAGCGTTCACCAAAGCAGGGCCAGATCAGAAAACATAAACATGTGAATCAACAGTGCAACAGTTTTGTGTCATTTTGGAAAAAGAGAAACGCTCATCATCTTTCTAGATGATTTTTAAGAGCATAAGATGAGATAAGACGCCACATTTTCACAGGGCTTTTTAGCCACATCTCTTTAATGTCACACATCTTCATAGGTGAGGACAGCTGCCTGGTTGGAAACCAGACATGAGCAGAAACAGAATCAGATGAATGATTGAATATTTTATATGGGGGAGGTGAGGGCAGGTTAAACTGGCGTGGCTCTTCTGAGGCACACATAATCCCATCTGTAGGGAAATGAGAAAGACTAACAGTCTGGCTTATTATAAGGAAAATTTGAGGTATTGATCCTTGTTTGACTGGAACACGTCTGGAGGTGGGCATATTCATATACACTGACAGCGTACTCTCCTTACAGAGGTTCAGCCGCACTGACAGTTTAATTAAATTTAATTCGAAGAGCTTTATTTCCCTGCAAGTTTAAATGCGAATTATCGCAGAAGCTTTCGAATTTACAAAGGTCACGCCGCACGGAGTGATGCTTTTCGAGTGCTAGCGGTGAGGAAACAGTTGGAGAACAGTGCCAATAAAGTAAGTACTGATAAAGTGACTCAGACCTGCTGTGACAGTTAAGGGATGTTGTTAAGGTTCGCTGAAGAGCACCTGCAGCTCCCTTCAAAAGGCACTCATTCCTCATCTGGCTCAAACCTGAGACGCTTTTGAGGGAAAGTAAAAGAATTTATTAATGTCCTCTTGACTCAGTAGTGAATGCAGCTATTTTCAAATCTGTTCTCTGGTGAACATTGTTCAGATAGTATAGGAGAGAAAGACCTGGGAAAATATAACAGGAGGAAGATGAGGTGAGTTGCAGAAAGAAATTAACTACTAGGGTAGGAAGTTAAACGGCATCACAAAAAGACTGCAGTTTTCATTATCAGGGCTGACTTTCCAAAGTGCACGTGAATCTATAAATCTTATACTTAATCAAACGTGTCTTTTTTCTTCTCACTGCTGGTGATTTGACCGTTATATAGAATTCATCTTTAAGAACAGCCCGGTGCTGACCTGGGATCTGATTTGTTTTCCAAGTCATTTTTTCTGTCGTAATTAAAATAATTGAAATAATTAAGGAAATTTGATTAACGATTGTGAGTAAGCTCTCTTTATTCACGAGGAGTTTAATAGATGCAGAGACCTTGCCTGTGCCTTTTCCTCTAATCATCCAAACCATCAGTTCCCCCACAGTACTTAATGACTACTGTGCTTTTCTATCTAGTCTGAAAAGATACTAATGAAAGGTGATTAGTGGCGTTCTGCTGGAGCTAATGAACCTCTCATCCCTCTGCCTAACTGTTACCAGGGGAGGAGTCTTTGACAATATTTGTGGACAAAAGGAAGCTCAGCCAGGAGTCTTCACCCTCCGGGGGCGAGGGCAGCCGAGGCAGCAACAGGAACTCAAATACTACAGGGACCGTGACCCTGGAAACTCTCCACCAGCTGGCTGCTTCCTACTTCACAGACAGAGAGAGCACCCTGCGGAGGCTACACCACCTCCAAATTGCATCCACTGCCATACGGGTATGTTGAAGGAGGGAAATTGTAAATACAGCAGCAATCTGCTGGGAAATGAAACGCCAGACATTCACTGCCTGAAGGTAGCCGTGTTGTTCTCCTGCCTTGCGGTTTGTTAGCCTCAAGCATTTGCATGAGGGAAAGCCTGATATGACGCTTGGAGTCGGGCTGGGTGGGTTTTTGGTTTCTGTTAAACTGAACGTGGCTTCGGGGAATGACTTTGGGGAGAAAGAAAATAACTTCTGTCTTCGTCGCCTGGCTTAAATTGACCCAGCATGGGTCAATATGGACCAGTGAAATATTGGGTTATTTTTAAGGCAGTGTTTCTTTTCTTTAGTTTCCTTTTAAGTTACAGTATCCATGTAACCCCGTGTTGTAGTAGTTCCACTTTGACCCAGTCATTTTTAGCATATGCTTACACACCTACATGATCTTAGATATGCTGAATACAAACAAACACACTGAAAAAGTTTGGAGTCTCTCTAAAATGAAAAAAAAAAACAAAAAACAGAATGCTATGATATGATATGCAAATCTCTTAAACCCACATTTTATTCATGATAGAACATTGGAAACATGTCAGATGTTTAAATTGAGAAAAATGTATCATTTTAAGAAAAATATTAGCTCATTATGAATGCCAGATGTTTTCAGCTGGTGAGAGGTCTGGACTGCAGGTAGGCCAGTTCAGGACCTGGAATCTTCTACTGTGATGCCATGCTGTTGTAACTAATGCAGTATGCGGTTTAGCATTGTCTTGCTGAAATATGTAAGGCCTTCCCTGAAAAAGACATCATCTGGGTGGGAGCATATGTTGTTCTAAAACTAGCATATACCTTTTAAACACTGATGGCACCTTTCCGGATGTGCAAGCCCTCTCCTCTTCAGTGATGATGTGGCATCCATGTTTTCCAAATAGAATTTCCTGTGTTGAGTCGTCTGACTACACAGGTCGTGGCAGACGGCCGCCCCTCCCTGAGCCAGGCTCTACTGGAGATTTCTTCCTGTTAAAAGGGAGTTCGTCCTTTCCATCGCCAAAGCACTTCTTCATAGGGGGTCATATGATTGTTGGTGTTTTCTCTGTTTCCTTTGTATAATTGTAGGGTTTTTACTTTACAGTATAAAGCACCTTGAGGCAACTGTTATTGTGTTTTGGCGCTATATAAATAAAATTGAATTGAATTGAATACATGATGGCTACATTTCTGGATTGTGTTCTCATGTGGTGTCTTTGACTGATGGAGCTTTAACCTGCATTTGTGGATGGCACAGTGAACTGTGTTCACAGACAATGTTTCCTTGAATCGTTCCTGAGCCCATGCAGTGATTTCCATGGCAAAATCAGGCCTGTTGTTAGTGCAGTGCAGCCTGCAGACCTAAAGATTACAGGTATCCAATACTGATTTCGGGCCTTGTTTCTTGCACACAGATTTCTCCAGATTCTCTGAATCACTTGATGTCATTATGTACTATGTTGCTAAAATCTTAGAAAACAAGTTACAATTTGTTGTACATGTACAGTGACAACAAAGGGCTATTCTATTCTGTTCTATTCTATTCTATTCTATTCTATTCTATTCTATTCTATTCTCAACAACAGAATAACCTACCTACTTAGTTTTTGATCACTTTCCTTGCTGCTGTATTTTAATATATGATAACGATTAAAGGTAAAAATTAAATGGTTAAAATAAATATAATGGAGTTAAATTCACCACAGTTCTATGAAGCATTGTATGAAAGTATGAAATAATATAAAATTAAATATCAACTTGCAGATGTTTCTTAGGATTACTGACACAGTTGCAGAAGAAAGTTTTAATTCAGGACATTTGGCTAACTCAACTTGAAGACAACTTACACTAATAAATCCTTTAATACCAGCTCAGGGACTTTTCTCCCATAACTTATTTAATCAGGTAGGATTAAGAGTGAATGCTTATTTACAGAATTGGCCTGACACTTAGGAGATTCACCTGTTGTGACTGCAGGGTAGCACTAAGTCTTTCAAATTTGTTTTTCCTGTTTTTTTCCCCCCTCACCAGTGGTTTATTATCATGAAAATCTCTCAGCATGCGAGGAAAATGGGAACAGCAGATTTTGAAAAACGAAGCGTCTGACTGTTTATAGCTGACCACCTATAACACCCTAATTAAGTGACTCTTCAAGCAGTATTGCACGAAGCAGGCTTTCTAAGTTACCGCGCACTCTGTGGCAAGCTTTAAAGAGGGGAGCGAAGCGAGGAGCGGTTGTGCGTCCTGTTGTATGAAACACCAATCATCCATTTTATCGTCTGAAGTGGCTATTAGGGTGTGCGCATTAATCAGCCCGAGGGGCAAATGTAGATGCTAAAGTGAGTAGCCACTGATGAAGACAAGTGCCCTCCCAAAATGAGAACGCGTTCCTCTGGTTATGCATCAGCTTGATGGATTAAAGATATCATTCCATTAATATTCAGCCAGGCTGACATAAATTCATTTGCCGTTTTGCAGCAGGTGTGGAGTTTGGGCAGACTGAAGATCAGCGTGAGAGAAAGAGAGGAGAGTAGAAGAAGATGAACACAAGATTTTATGAGATAAATAGCCGTGCATTAAAATCACATATGGTATCAGAGATTCGGTGAGAAATGGGAAGGATTCGAGCAAAAATGGATGCCAGTACAGAGTAAGCTCTGTGTGTGTGTGTGTGTGTGTGTGTGTGTGTGTGTGTGTGTATTGCTATCTTTGTGGGGACCAAAAATTGGAAGTTTACTGTACTTGTGGGGACCAAAATCCTGGTCCCCACAAGTTTGAAGGCATTTTTGAGACTCAAAGTGTGGTTTTAGTGACAGGGTTACAGTTGGGTTAAAGGTTTAGGGTTATGGTTAGGCATTCATTTTTCATGGTTAGGGTTGGGGTAAGGGGCTAGGGAAAGCATTATGTCAATTAGATGTCCCCACAAGATATTAATACCCGACATGCGTGTAGGTGTTTTTGAATTTCTAGCTTTAACATTGAGATTGTTTACTGTTAGAGATGCAGAGAAGTGAGTCAGTTTAAAGTTTTTCAGTCAGAGGGAAGTTGATTTCTTCTCTCACATCAGAACAAATTATTCTGTTTGAGGAGAGAAAGCTTTCTAATTGAAGACCTTTTCAGTATTACTTCACCGTGACTCATTGAATACCAAGCTCTTTTAAGACATAAAATGCATCTTTGATGAGGCTTTTTATGTTCTTTTGACCTTTCTTTAGAAAAAGAAAATATTAAAGTAATCCATGCAGAACCAAGATTATCAGTTGTTTTCTACCTATTAATGCAGATGGAGGGGTGAAAACGGGGGCGACGGCTGACAGAGCGAGCGCTCATACCACTGTTTTCTCTTCATGTGCTTCCAGGTGACTGAAACAAGAACCGGGCCGCTCGGATGCAGCAACTATGACAATCTGGACACAGTCAGCTCCGTGCTGGTTCACAGTCCTGAAAACAAGATTCAGCTGCAGGGTAAATTTTAACCTTAAGATTGATCTGGGAGCCAGTAGTTCATCTGCAGAGCACGTTCTTTTGGCTCAATAAAATTTGAGCGGGCTTTGGCTACATGTAGGTAAACTGTCTGAAGACTGAAAGAGGGTATTTGCTGAAATGCAGTCACAAAGCTAATTAACCTTTTATTAGCTCAGATAGAATACAAAATATTTACCCGGTTATCTCTAATCTTGCATTCCAGTTGGAAAGAACAGAGAAAAAGTCAGCAGAATATCCCAGGGTTCCCCGATTGACTAAATCTAACCATGATAATGACCACCAAGTCCTCCAACTAAATAATCGTATTGGACATTTGTCCCTTCCATTTGATTGAATCCATGTAACGACATGCAGGAATGTTTCCACTTAAAAGGACAGACAAAGTCTAGATGAGCGGGCAGATCATCCAGCAGATCCAGAAGACTGGAATTGAAGTATCATGTGGAAGTGCATTAAATTTCACTTTTATTCAGTGTTTACTTTCATTTTTACTTGCTGTTTGGTTGGGTTTAAGCACCAAAACTAAACTAAAAAACTGAAACACGCTCACTTTCACTGCTTGTGATGGACCGAGCAGTGAAGGAAAGTCAGACACAGGTTGAAGTCCAAAAACAAGGTTTTTTTTAATTAACCCCAAAAACAAACTTGGTTAAATTATACAGAAAAATCTAGATCTTGGGCCCATAAAAGAGGTCAAAGTAACAGAACTCTACTTAAAAGCTGATAACAATACTAACTCAAACAAACTGACCTGCCTAACCAGGTCAAAGGGGAAACTTAAATCAGGCCACATAAACACAAAGGGGTAGAACACAAAAAACCCTAACTGAAACTAACATAACAAATTCCATTTCCCCCCCATGATCCAGAGTTGTGGTATGACCCAATTTGCAGGTCTCATATAGGCTTGCTCCGCCCCTTTTCCATCGCTTAGCTCATCAACCAAGGGAGTGGGAGCAGCTGCAACTGAGGTAACTCAGAACACAAAGAGTAAATCATACACATAATAACAGTGTAAACTAAAATGTGCGCACTTATTTTAGAATACAGTCTTATGCGATTGTACAAGTAAATTAATTCTAAACCAAAACCAATTGTTTATTACCCTCTAAATTAAATCCTATATTTAAAGACATTAAAATGAAAGTGTAGTGTTATGTGTAAGCCTGTATTGTAACTCTGATGTTTGGTAGACATTACCACTGTGTGGCTGTAACTGCAGCCATCGCACTGCTAAACACACGTTAGAAAGCTTCATTGATTCATGATCATTTGAATTTAAAGATGCTGATGCACATTTTGCAGACAGTTAAGGGCTGTCCACAAGCGATTCACTTGTCGTGAATCACTTTATCACTGGTGACTGGTCACTAGTGGAAATTCTAGGCTTCACTCGCCTGGGTAGCCATCTAGGATTAGGCAGAACCTTTGAGTTAGGGTGAAGTCAGAATTTGTGGTCATCACGTGATTCATCTAGACTTCAAATAGTTTGCAGAATAGTTACTTGTGATTAACCCTCATGTTGTCATCGATTTCAAAGTTTTATTTCAGAAAAATATAGTTAAATTGATCAGACTGATCTAAGACTCCATGTTTTTATCCAAAAAAAGGATTTCGGCGCATAAAATAAGTTGTATCAGTCTGCATACAATTTTGCATGTTTTATTCAACATTTGTACTTTTTTGGTGTGCCGGTCAAAAATGACCGATCATTAGAAATGAGACAACAATTAGGTGCCAGTAGTGGAGGTTTTTCCATATAGCCAAGCTTGTTATCGCCTCCCTAAGCTAAGCTAAATAGCTACAGTAGTTATTATTTCAATTATTATTTATTTTTTTATTTATAGCTACTAAATGTTCCTGAGAGATCCATGAAGCTTATTTCCCACACTGTGAAAATTGCTTTAATGCTTAAATGAAGGCTACATCAGCATATCCATCCGTTCTCTTCAGGTTATCCTAATCAGGGTAGCGGGGGTGCTAGAGCCTATCCCGTTCCAGGTGTACCCCGCCTCTCGCCCCGGATACATATGATGCAAGGCTGCATCAACATAACCATTAAAAAAAAACATTCACATATTTGTTCATTCCAACTTCCTTCCTGCAATCTGCAATAATCTACTGTTTAATACTAAAGATATAAATCTTTGAAAATACAGAACTACTTTATTATTTTTTTGTAATTTTTTTTATTTTTCCTTTCCTGTAGTAAGTAAATGTCTGAAAAGGCTGAGTCAAACAGGCGTAAATAAGCTAGTCTCTTTCTAGAGGACTGCTTTAAATGGTGGATTAATACATGTTTGTTTATCTTGGAAGTACAGCACAGGATTATGTATGTAAGATTAATCATTTTTAGACAACAGTAAACAGCAACTAACAAGATGTGTTCAAATGTTTTCACTTTTGCTACACAGACTGCTTTTTCTATGAGGATGAATCAGCCTCTCTTTCACATGTTTAATAGTTTATTCATTTTTTCCCTCATGTGTCTCGTCTGTGGTGCTCCGCAGGGCTGCAGGTCATCCTTCCAGGCTATTTGCGGAGCCGCTTCGTTCAGGCAGCGCTCAACTACGTTGGCTGCAAATCTGAAGGCCAGTTTGTTTGCCAGAACAGTGACTGCTGGTGTGACTGCAGCGTGGACTTCCCACAGTGTAACTGTCCTCGCTCTGACCTGGCCACTCTGGAAAACAACCTGCTGCGCATCAGAGACGCCTGGAGGCTGACCTACAAGGAGTTTGAGGAATCTGGTGAGTAAGAAATTAATTCACTATGACCCTTCAAAATGGGACTTGAAAATGTCAGCTTGAAAAGTGCTTTCACAAAAAAAAAAAAAAAGAAAAAAAAGAAAACACACGGGTGGAACAGTGGCTTTTAAAATCCTCCTCAAAAGTACGTGCTTTGGGACTAAGGTCATTTTTTTTTCCTCAAGAACAAAACACTTTAAAGTTTAGTCTTAGAACTAAAACAAAAGTCTTGTTTTATGTTCAGAATGCTTTCTTAGCTGTCAAACTCTGGCAGTTGCCAGACTTCAAATCAAGAGAGCTGTCAGTCATTGTGTCAAATCAAATGACGGCTTTGATGCTCTCAAGTTGCTCAGGGCTGCTCTTAGTGATTTTTCTTTTAAATCCATCTGTTCTCATCAAAGTGCTGTGAACATAAAAACATGTACAGGAAATATCAAACATGATTTTTATTTTTTTAGTCTAGGAATAGTCGCACAAGCGACCCCCTAAATCCACTACATGTTGTTTTAACACAAAAAACAAGATATTATTTGACCTGCAGAGGCCTTTAAAACAGATACTAATACTTTTAGACAGAGCCAGGCTGATTGTTTCCTATTAAATTTACTTCATTGTACAATTTTCATAAATTATACCTTTAAAATAATGCCAGTAATTCCCTATGGGGAGACACTCATCCTGCATCCATTTAACTAGACACAATGGGGAAAACAGCCTATAACACCTGAAATCACTGAACTGATTGTTTTGAACAATCATTTTTCTCAGCTCTGTGCACAAAAAACCCCATAAAAAATTATCTACATAAACAAATGAACCAGCTATTGCACAAAACCTGGCCTCTGTCCAAGCACGTAATAATGTGCTATTGCTTTCTTTTTCAGACTGTAATTACCGTAAACACAAAACCATCACAGAGAAAGTTAGCAGCTTTGACTGACATTTACGCTGCAGTTACACAGATATAGATGGGCACAAAATCAACAGCGGCTTTAAAATTAGAGCCCACTGTATCACAGCACAATAGACCGCAGTGCTGTAGGTTATTCAGATGTTTAAAGAAAGTTATAGCGCAGCTTTGTTGCCTGTGATGTCGACACTGAGTGCACTGGGTTTGTGTCTCTTTGTGTATTTGAGATTAGAAAGGGCGTATAAAGAGAATGGCAGAGAGGATCCACTGCTTCGGGTTTTTTTGTACTACTGAGAGGTGACACAGTTCGTGATATAAGTTTCCTCCGGCATCAAAAAATGTCGAAGTTTAATCAGGAACACCGCTCGTTTCCCGTTAACGCGGCAAAATGTCTCCCTTTCATATTAATAATGTCAGAGACAGCAAATTCTCTAATAAGATTTGTAGCCTTAAAGGTATACAGTGACTTATTCTGACAACAGGTGTGACATAGAATATGAAAATCATTTGTTCCCTCCTGAAAAAAAGAGGCATAAAAGATCAAAACACGCCGCGCTTTGCAGCTGTTATTTCTTCTTTTTGGGTTGTTTGATTTTCGGGGACAAACAATGAGGAATGGATGCGGGGTTTTTATAATATTGTCACCCTGCGGTTTATGGCCACAGGCAAAGTTTACTTATTCATGTTCTCCTTCCTACCAGAGGAGTTCCAAAGCTTCGTTGGGAACCTGCCAACCCATTTCGCTGTAAACACATCTGTCGTGGAGCACTTGTGGAGGATGGATGCCAACCTCCTACAGCGATACAGGCAGCTGGAGACCAGTACTAACCAGCTTCTCACCAGAGCGCGCCGCACCGCTAACAAGCTCTTCAGCCTTAGCAAGAGGTGCCGAAAACAACCCAAAACGATCCAGCAGAGGCCCAGGTAAGAAGCAAGCAAGGAACATGAGGGAGGAGTATTTATGCTGCTGCCCATTAAGCCAAGGTGCTCCCCAAAACTTATAATTATGAAAATGATTTATGCACCAGGCGGTGAAAGAAAGCAGCAGAGCGAGACGGTACTTATTAGAAGGCACCTGAGGAAAAGTAGTCGTGGAGTGAGGTGAAAAGTGCTGACAGGAGGGAAGCGGCTTCTCTGTTCCAGCCTCAGAAAGACAAACGGAATCACAGCTGGCCAAACGGCCACGTTTCACTGTCGCCAGGTTCAAACTACATCACAATCAATCCAGCATCTTTAAACCTCTCATGTCATCTCATTTCTTTTCTTTTTTTTTATCAGAACCCGTGGACAGTAATTTAGTTTGCTTATATATAATTCCTATATTTCTTTTTACTGTTACAGCTGCTGTATCAGCAGCACTGCCACTTGGACGGTCTATTGGAGCAGCCCTATCAGAGACCACGTTGGTCATAACTCCAGTCAGATTTATGCGTCTCCCATGAACACTCTGTGTTGATAGCTATTTCTGGCAGGGAAATTAACTAAATGACACGATCCATCAGTGTACTACTCAAACACAGACACTGTCTCCTCAGTCCACAATCCAATTACACTCTTTATCAGACTCCTTCTGCTCGTAAAAAAGAAATTCAATAGTAGTTTAGGATAACCGGGAAGATCATTTTTCTTGGTGTGTGTGTGTGTGCGTCCTCTCATTCAATTTAATTACACTGTTTTCAAAAAGTTAGGAGCAGGATGCTTTTAAAATTTAAATAAAAACACAAGCATTGAAAATCATTAAAAACCTACATTTATCTGAAAATGGTACAAAGGTTTTGGCAAATTAAAAAAAATATTGTCATTGTTCAAATTGAAGCCTGGAAAACTGTCCATGCTTCTGAAACAACATTTCATTGTTTCATTTCTTAATGCTTCAGAAGATCTCGCTTCAGCACACAGACAGTTTTTACTAGCAACTTTAGGAATGGAGTTTGGTATTATCGTGCTAAAATCAGCAAGACAGTCCCTGGAAAAGACGGCTGCATATATCGCTCAGCAGTAATGGCAGTTTCACAGATGTGCAAGTCACCTGTGCCACGATCACCAGTGGACCTCTTCAACTTTTGAACTGTGGGCTCATTAAATGCCAGGTGGTAACTCTCCTTTGTAGCTCATAAGACAGAACTTTGGTAATTTCCATAAAACGTCACAAGATAGGAGGACATCAACCCTTTTCTCTTTTTCACTCGTCTCTGTAGTTTTCCTAATAACTGCATTGATCCTTTGCTCATATCGAGGCTGCTAGCTTGTGGCTGGCTCAGAATTCAACATAGCTTTAGCTTTATCCACTTTGCCTTTGTGTGCTTCTTTGAAATGTTCATGTTCAGCTGTGTGAAGGTGATTTAGGTCACCCACCTCCTCATTGTGTCTTTACCTAATGATGCGTTAGCATGGCTATCTGCTTGCTGCTGTACATGTTGAGCATGAAGGACTAGCCGGTTACCTGTTCAGGATGAAATTGTCCGATTTCTGTCCTTGGTCCCTTGACCTTGTTAATATATGACTTTTATTGCACGGTAGAGTTATTACTTACATACTCTCAACTGGTCATGGCCTCCCTGAGCCTGTTTCTCCTGGAGATGTCTTCAAGCTGAAAGGGAGTTTTTCCTTCCCACTGTTGCCAGGTGCTTGCAAATAAGGGATCATTTGATTATTGGGGTTTTCTCTCTATTATTGTAGAGTCTTTACCTTACATTGAGGTGAATTGAGGCGACTGCTGTTGTGATTTGGTGCTATATAAATAAAATCGAATTGAATTTTGATGCAGTAATGAACTGTGTTCACTGAATCATCTTTAGAGGTTTTCCTCTTTTGATGCCGTCCCCCCCGAAGACCTGAAGATCACAGCCTTTTATTATTGGATTTGTCACTTACTTGCAAAGATTTGTTCAGTTTCACAGAATCTTTTTTAAGACATTATTGATTCTAGATAATAAAATCTCCAAATTCATACTGTGAGACACATAATGGGGCTCTTTGAAAAGCATTCCTATCTGGCTGTATTTCTAAAAGTAGTCTAAACTTGAGATAGAAATAAGAGTAGCAGCATGGGTCTGCACCACAGAATGAGAATTCAGCAAATTACAATATTCATTTTGATCTGATTTTCCGTTATGACTCCAGCTGAGCCCGAGTTTGGCTCAAATTGTTTTTTGCCGCACATCAAAACAACACATTGTTTGTGGAAAGCTGGATTAATCTTCTTAGGCAAAACATTTTCTTTGTTGTATAATCACAAAAACATGAAAAAGATGCAAAGTGACAAAGACAAATGAGTTATTATATAATAGCCAATACAGCAGTATCCCTAAAGCTGTACTGAAACACTTGTTGTCTCTCCTTTAGGCCTCTGCAATTCTGGCTGAGCTATGCTCTCTCCATCTTGTACTGCAGCGAGAACAATCAGGTTGGTGTTTACAGCGATGAGAGCCGCAGCTGCTCCTGCCCCTACAACCATCCACCTTGCCAGGGTCTGATCCCCTGCTCGGTGGGTGACGGTCCCCGCTGTGCCTCATGTTCCACAGAGAACCGAACTCGATGTTCCAGCTGTAACCCCGGCTTCACGCTTACCCAGGGAGTATGCCGGTCAGCCGTGCCTGACCCCACCGACCCCTATCTGGGCTTGGAGAGTGACAGAGATCTGCAGGATCTGGAGCTGCGCTACCTGCTCCAGCGGCGTGACCCGCGCATCGCCCTGCATGCTGTGTTTGTGAGCAACGACGTGCGTGTAAACACTTGGTTTGATCCCTCGTGGAGGAAAAGAATGCTGCTCACGCTCAAGAGCAACCGGGTCAAGTCCAACCGTGTTCATATGCTCCTCGGACTCACTCTACAATTTTGCCTCACCAGAAACAGCACTCTTGAGCCAGCACTGTCGCTGTTTGTGAATCCCTTTGGGGGCAGCCATTCGGAGAGCTGGACCATGCCGGTAGGTCAGCACGGATACCCCGACTGGGAGCGGACCAAGCTGGATATCCCCTTGGACTGCTATAATTGGACGTTGACTCTAGGAAACAGATGGAAGAGCTTTTTTGAGACGGTTCATTTCTACCTGAGGAGTAATATCAGGGACCCTGTGGGAGTGACAGGAGGAAACAGGAACATGACACTGTACTATGAGCCTCTGGAGGAAGTGGAGCCTTCCAACAACATCGGCTACATGAAGGTGAACAGCATGCAGCTTTTCGGTTACAGCGTGCACTTTGACCCCGAGGCGATCCAGGACTTGATTCTGCAGATAGACTACCCGTACACTCAGGGATCGCAGGACTCGGCCCTGCTGCAGCTGGTGGAGCTGCGCTACAGGGTCAACCGCCTCTCACCTCCAGGGGCCCCTCACGTGGATCTGTTCGCCTGCCTGCTCCGCCACAGACTCAAACTGTCCAGTGCCGACGTGACCAGGATACTCACTGCCCTGCAAACTTTCAGTGCCAGACAACCAAACTATATGGAGTACGAGGCAAATAAACTGTGTAGTTAAGCGCCTCCATTTGATGTTTTGTACTATTTCCTTGCCACAAAACAGGCCTGTATCCATTGTCAGCTGGATCAGTTTACATCAAGTGTGTGGTTTGTTGTCCAAGACTGTGCTGTACATACACAATGTGCAATTAAAATCAGTGTTTTTACAAAAATTTTGGTGTAGTTTTATGGATTTAAAGCACCTGAAAATTGCTTAAGAAAGGAGAAAATCGGCAATACAGTCTTAATTATTTAGCGCTGATAGTTTGACAGTCAAATACTGTGCTATCACAACATTTACATTTGAGTCTCCTTTTGCACAAAATCAGAAATGTCCTCAGTCTTCCTAGCTCGTCTTATAGTTTTCAGCTCAATCCCACTGGAGAGTGTGCGCTGTGTTGTTTTTGCCCATCTGGAGCCTCAGAACACAAGGTCTCCATTCTCCATTCAGGGAACAGCGTTAGCACAGATTACTAAGTATATAGTGAAAGAAGGGGGAGGCTGGGAGTAGCCTTCCTCTGTTTCTCTGCTGTCCCCATACGCCATTCACAGTTACTGTGATGGATGAGCCAGGGTGCCGCAGAGACATGCCCAGCATCAAACAACAGTAAGCAAGGTGTCAGCGACAAGGATAGTACTCTCACCCTGCGCCAGAGCAAGTTGGACCCTTACAAGTGCGACTCTGGCCAAAAGGGAAATCGGCTTTAATCCCCCCGAGGGCTGTCGAGAGTGGAGCCGCAGGCTAGCAGCATGGAGCAGCTTTGATTAGACGAGCATCTAAAGAGCTTGTAGCAAAGACGCAGCTTCATCAGGATTCACCAGACATGTTGCTCCCAAGATTAAAGCCAGACACAATTTGCTCTGATGCTGTCATTCAGAATGAATGTGAACGAGGTAGCTGATGCAGTTTTGATTGTGAGATGAGGTGCTGAGCATACTACAGCTATCACCGCCCTACTGTCATTCACATTATGATGTATCATGCTGCAATGTTGTGGGGAATAAGCTTGGTTTTTTTTGGTTTTTTTGGTTGGTTGTTTTTCTTTTTCACTTTATGTGGCAAAGCTTAAAAATGTGCTCAAGGCGCTGATTTCATTATTAGTTGTTTTTTTGCATCTTCCACAGGCTCTCTTTGAGCTTAAACATTGATTTTGCAATGTTATTGGTCAATTTTTAGACTCAGCTTTATTGTCTCCAGGCTGCCATTCTGTTACTGAGCGATCAGGCATCACAGGCTTTGGTATTGGCTACTTTGTGTTCAAATCAGCCTTTGAAAACGACCCTTTTACAACTCAGCCTTTTTCTTTGGGCTCTTGTTTTAGAGTTTAAAAGCTGTTTATCGTCTGGAGTTTGTTGTAGCAGTAATTTAATATGCCAAAGCTGCACTATGTGTTTTACCTGCCTGCAGGGAAAAGGGTGTGTGTGTATGTATGTATGTATGTATGAAGGAGACACTATTCTGGACCACATCCCAGCAAGAGTTAACTCCCTGGGTTAAATAGTAAGCATCTGGTGTGACTTTTAAAACCTTCTGAACGAGAAAATACTCTGCATCTGGGTGTTAAATATGTGGTGTACTGTTACTGGAAGCAGTCCAGGGTACCTTTGGGGTGAATATGAAGCAGAAAGAGGAGAGGAAGAGGGTTTTTTTTGTTGTTGTTGTTGGCTCAGATTTGCTAAGGCAGGTTTTGACTTTAGGTTCAATTTGTCCTTGAGATGAGTTTGAAAAAGTTTCTACTTCATTTTGCTTCAGTTTGATTCAAAGCTCTTCATCATCCTCGACCGATTTTCTTTCAGAGGTAAAGAAATAAAAATAGTTGCTGCATTAGTGTTTTCCAATGGCAAGCATTTAGATTAAAAAGTAAAGGTTACATTAACCAGCAAACCTAAGTGCTCAGCCCTCGAGCTTTTGAACAAACCTTTTAAGAATTTCAGAATAAAAAATATCAGGATTTTGTGCAAAGAAAGGGCCACAAACAAGGATTCAGAATAAGCTTTATAGTGCACCCATTAAAGGAATAATGCAGCGATTACATTAAGGGATATTTTTGGAAATATACTTTCTTGCCAAGAGTTAGAAGATTGATACGAGTCTTACTGCTGGCATAATAAATATGAAACAACACAAACTCTAAGCTAGTATGTTGTTTTTGTGCTTTCATATTTCTAGGCATTAAATTCCAGCTGTTAATGTTGCGATTCATTTGTTTTTAAGTAGTGTTAACCAGTTTGGTTTTGGTCTGATGCAGATTTTTAATGCTGGTAGACAGAGCCAGGCTTTCCCTGCTTCCACTGTTTTCAGGTTGTAGCTTCGTTTATAGATCCAGTATGGATGTGGTGTCAGTGCTGATGTGCAATGGATGTACAGCACATGTGGGCTGGATGTGTAAAAGTGCAAACACTGTAGTTTGATGACGTTCACTGAGCATCTTACCTGTCTGATTTATGGTGTCCTACTATTGAGGTTTCTCACGTGACAACAAGCGTACATTGCTCAAAAGCTGTGGGCCATGTTGGAAGTGGTTAAAATTACCGGCCATGAGGGAAAAATGTTTATTTACCAACTTCCTGTCAAGTGGTTCTTGAACGTTGGCGGCTGAAATCAGTCACAAAGAGGGCACTGCACCAAAAACTTCCTTGTGATTGCTTTGGTCGCTAGCAGGTCCTCGCAGTCGCCTGTGGTATGCAATCACTGGTCAATACTAGCTTAGCTGTAGTAAAGATCTGGGTCTGTATGACTGGAGTCTAGTTACTTGCAACCTATGTTGTCACCTCGATTGTCCACTTCCAAAATGACAAGTTAAAGTCACGTGGTTAACGGTCATGTGACTCCAAACTGTCAATATTCTATTTTTGGCCATGAAATAAAACAGTTAAGTATTTTTTTAGCTCCAACAAAATGAATCATCTATAAATACACTTTCTCAACATTTGCTTTAAAAAAAAAAAAAGATACTTTGTTCTTTTCCCTGCATGCAATTTTTAAAATCCTCCTAGTTATGTCAATAATTTAAAGTTAATAAAATATAACACGAGGGCAACTTGCAAAAATTGATTTCGCTTTTACAGCTGAATAGACCTGAAAGTTTAATGGTAAAATCACTATGTTAAAATACCAAAAATTGGATTAGAAGAGTCCGGGGCCTGATCTCTTTATGTTCCTGCTGGTGTGTAATAGCCTGCGTCTGGTGTCCACCAGGAGCACCATGGTTCAACAGTTGAGGTAAACAGGATGCTCCGCTGCACACACTTGACCCAGATCCACTAATACAGCCTTTGAGTTAGTTTTGCAGATGTAGTTCATGGCACTGATGTTTTGATTTGCCTTTGATCAGAGTTGCTCAGCGCACCCTGAGGTAATATCTATTTTATTTTTTTTATCTTCTATTCAAAGCTTTAGAATAGCTCTAACGCGCTTGACCCTTACACACATTTTGCAGACGCCATTGACTTCAGTTCCACTTGCAGAGATTTAAGCATCAATAAAAAGTCAAACCACCTATCACAATACAAATTACAAGACCTGCTCTTTATCTAGATATTTCTACCTTCATTCATAATTTGCATATGTGCTCATCTGCTAATGGACTTTGGGTCAGATCCTGTGCAGTTCAAAACAAAGCGATTAGGGCGTGCGATGCCGGGATAAAGAAAACTTACACGCTTACACTGAGAGGTTTTATCTGTGGGAAGGGCATGAATGCAAGCGGCTCTGCACACATACAGGGGGCAGAGACTGAGTGATATGCAAGAGCTTTGTGTTGGCAGGCTAGTGGGCCTCAGAGGAAGCATGAGTTAGACTAATGTGTGTGTCTGTTTAACAAGCATGCTGGTGATGGGAGGCAGGGGCTCGGAGACGGGAAGAGTTTATGGAGAGGACGACCCCATGGGAGGTATCAGGAATAATAGCTGACGATATGTCAAGAACAGCCCAGACAGCTTGCTTTAAAGGCCAATAGGGATCAGTCCTTGTAAACCGAATGTAGATTGTCGATTTTTTTTATTTTCCACCTTTTAAGGAAAACAACACACAGAGGAGGAAGAAAACAGGTTATTGATCACTATATTTCAATCTAGGGTCACACTTTACCATTTGTTTGTGTTTTGTTAATCGCAAAGCCTTTTCTGGGCTTTATGTCTTTAATCTGGCTCCTTAGTGAATGCGATTGTTTGCTTTGTGTCTTTAACGGTATGTCCACAGGTGCTATTAGTGCCCAGTAAGAAACCCTTTTGTCTACAGGAGTTGCGGGTGGCCAGTGGGGAGATTCATATAACTTTACTCCCTTTCACTTGAAATTCTGTCTGCTGAGAGCTATTAAAACCCCATTCAATTAGCATAAGGACATGTTAATTTAGAAAATTAAGAGTGGGGCTATGTTCTGCCAGCAGTAATAAGGAGCCTAATGCAGACTGGAATAATGATAAGACATCAAATAACGTGACGCCAATCCTAGCAATGTAATATGGCTCTTGAAAAACCAAATGAGATCAGACACGCTAATGTTTGAACGCGGTGCCAGGGCTTATAAAGATATGAAATACAGCTTCTCGAAACTGTACCCCAAACATCGGCTTTGTTTTTAGAGTTTGACTGATGGCTGTTTAACACCACGCTGACGTTCTCAGCCTGAAGTGACGCTGCCACCAGTGCATCATTAAAATGTGCCTATTTTCACGTCAAAAGTGGTGAATATTAAGTGTTTTTCCTTAGCGTCTTGCTAGTGACAGGGTGGAACATCCTCTCAATCAGCATGAACTGTGGACCGTCGTTTGACACTAAAAATAACACAGAAAGCAGCCGAGGCTGATGGACTGATGAAATGCTGTCAGTCTGGCAGGATCACAAATACTCTGCTAAAGTGTTGGGAGAACGCAGAAATACGTGAAGCACTTAAATGAGGAGGTGAATAAAAAAGATGTCTTTGCAACAAAATAACTCCTTTCAGAATTGAGCAACCTGAACATTTAAAAAGGCAGGAAACATAAAATATTTAAAAGACGCAATAATAATGTCAGCCAGGAAACAAGTTGTCTGCAGAGCAACAAAGAATTGTTTTGTTCTTGCTACTTGGAACATTGTCCGTCGTGAGATAAAACAAAATGAAGTTACTGATTAGAAGCTTCAGAATATTTCAGACCTGGCTATTGGTTTCCCCACTATCAGCCACAATCAGCTTCATCATCTTATTTCATTTTGAGAGCCGTGTGCTGCACAATGAAATGTTGAGGATCGCTTCCTTACCGAGATTAACAACAACAGAGGCTTTCGGATTTACATAGTCTGTTTATAATGAGTAGTGCTGGTGAGCCTGCTCTCTCCACACACACACACACACACACACACACACACACACACACACACACACACACACACACACACACACACACACACACACCACACAAAGCAACCAGAAGGTTGCAATTCTTCACCCGAATCTCTCATTATTGCCGCAGCACTAATGACGCAGTGAGGATCAAGGTGCTGTATGGAGATGAAAGAGGAGATGCAAAGGATTTACAATGCTTCCAAGATCACTGATAAAGCACAGCGTAAACAAAACTTTGCCTGGGGTTTGCACCACCAGGGACTTGGGATTTAGTCTCCTGATTCAGCGTCATCCTCGTTAAACTCGCGGCATTAGCGAGGCAGAGAGCAGAAATCCTGATGAGGCCCACCAGAGCTCCAAGCTGCAACATTTGAAGACAACCGCTCACTTTGGATTCCTTTTTTTTTCCAAGGCTCATTCACAAGCACTGTATGTTCTCTGTACTCATTATCCTGCTGCTTGTAGAAACCCTAATGTTTCCTCTAAGTGGCTCCAGAGAAGAACATACTGTATAATCGTCCATTAATCAGCGGCTCGGGACGACGTGTCAGCTCGGAACTCGAGCATCCTTGAAGCGCAATCATATTTAATGATAATCCTCAAGGCCATTTTCACTTGCTTCCAACGCCCCTATCGGCATCTAACTATGTAAGTGCGGAAGCATCCCCCCCTTTGTTTTTCTGTGTGAATGACATAAAGTCGAGTGAGGCAGATGTGCAATGTGCTGTAAGCTGCTGGATAATGTTTCATCATCTCAGAAGTCTCTATCTTCACCGAGATCTCGAGTAGTTTTCAAATGTTTACCCCCCACAACTTCCCAAAAGCATTATGTAAGCTACTTTAATTATAAATAGACACACTTTCTCTTTCTTAAGGGAATAATATAATTACATCAAAGTCCACTTAACGTAGCCCCAACGTTTGTGAAAGTTGTGTCCTGATGTTAGCGCAGCTGGTATTCTTTCTGTTACGTGAAGCTGCTCCTGCCACGGCGCATATTTGTCCCAAACGGTGACTTGAATTGACTGCCTCATATATTCAATGCCATTAATATTTCAAATCATAAACAAACAATTAGTTGTGTTCATTTATTCAGCAGTGTCGGGTGACACCTCCGAGGCTGGCAGCACATGCGGGCAGCACTCCTACATCACATTAATCAAACGGAGGCTGACTCGTGCAAAAACAGGCGTCTGGAGACCGTTTTTTGTGATTAACAGCGAATAAGTTCTCGTATAAAAGCACTCAGAATCAGCACTTCCAGCCCTGTTGGGACTGCTGGAAAGCAGAAGCTGCCATAACTGGATGAACAGCAATCTCGCAGCCAGGGAATCCTGCGGCCAATTATTGAGAGGAAACTGCCATTTTCACGGTCAGCTCCAAAAAAACTCCACTGGATGTAGTAATTATGTCCCTAAATCACAAGCCATTAATCTCTCCAAATGCAATTCACCAGCAGAATAAATAAGCAGATCAAGATGTGGACTGTTGATTCCTGAGAGTAGATTTATGTGGCTGCCACTGTAATAATGATTGTTGTGGTAAATCCAGACCAGTCTTGGAGCAGAGGTGAACGGGGCGAAGTCACATCACTGATGACTAAGCCAATGACTAAGCTCACCTCAAGTGAAAATAAACCACCTACCTAAATGCCCTTTGAAAGTTGTGGTGTCTTCCCTCACTAAGCTGTCTCTTCAATTAAGGACTTTAGTAGGTTGTCTGTGCAGAAGCAGCAGCAGCAGTCAGCTTAAGTGGGTCACAGTAAATCCAGTCAGGTGGTCCGAGCACTTCGTGTCTTTTTGCTTGTATACCAAGTAAGGCCACTGAGCTTTAGTTCCAGCAGCACACACTGACTCACAAAAAGAGTACTTGCACACACACACACACACACACAGATACACAGACTCTGATGGAAGCAGGCTTTTATTCTCTTTTTACATCGCAGCTTCATAGTGAAAAATACAAAAACAAGGCTAAGGTTGAGCAGCTATCTGCTGCTGTGTGAAGCTGGAATCTCACCTGCTACAAGCTGAATGGTAAAGTCTGTGTCTATTAGATAAGAGGCAGTTACATTGAAAATGTTTTTCAACTCGACTTAGAGCAAGATTTTATCTAGGCGTCCATCCGTTCATCCATGTTCTTCCACTTATCCAATTCAGGGCCATGGGGCCCATCAAAGCTGTTACTGTGCAATAGGCTGGGTACACCCCGGACAGGTCACAGTCTATCGAACGGCTAACACAGAGAGCCACACAACTACTCGTGCCCACATTCACACCTACGGCCAGTTTAGAATCACCAGTTAACCTGTGCATGTGCACAGAAAGACCTAAGCCGGGTGGAGGATTCAAACCCAAGACCTTCTTACTGTGAGGGGACGGTATGTATTATAAATCTATCTGTATTACCTCTTCATTATTAATATATAGAGTCAAAGCCAGGACTGAGTGAGACTGAAGGACAATGGGTTTCTGGTGAGTTCGTTTGCTGCACTAACATTTTGCTGGTTGGGAAAATTAAAGACAAATGGAACTGTAAATTAAAAAATCCCTTTGAATTTTGTGTGAACACGCTGTTAGTACAAGCTGTTCTCATGCAGAGGATTAAATACTGCTGTTTTTTCAAAGATGCTGGGTGTCTTTCTGCATTCTCATTCTGATGCACCGACCGCTGCACCACTGGACATCAAGAGCAAACACTGAAAATCAAAAATCAACAAAAGTGTAAGCATAAGGCAGGAGGAGGGTGGAGGATTAAACCACAAAACTGTCATCCACCCTGACAGCTTTGTCAGTTTTTTTGTTTTGCACTGAGGCTTTGTGTTAAGTCGGTCTTAAAGTTTCCTGCTTGCTTTATTTGGTTAGTTTTAGGAAAAGATGGTTTGAGTTAAAATATGCCCCTTCAGTTTATTAACCTGCACGCTGAAGACTTTCGGTTAAGGGCATCCAATGTATTTAAAGGGGATGCTAAGGGCTGTGGACCAGGAGTCTGTATGTGACGCCACATCAGTGAAGGTCACAGCACAAATCTCTGAGAGGCCAGCAGCTTTGCTGTAACCTCAGTATGTAATGCCTTGGGAAAGAGGGCAGTCTTGTTAACATTTCTTAATTAGCTGTAAACTCAAAGTACACCCGGGGCTGATGGGAATGTTATTATATACAAAGCAATAGAGTACACCTTTATTCACAAGGTGTCACTGCAGCAGGTAGTTCCACATGTTTGATTTGATTTACACCAGGTTGCCTTTCTAATGCAACCATCAAGGGATCCATGGATTGAACCAGGTATCTTTTTGCTTCTTAGGCCAATGTCTAAACCACTAAATACAACAGAATAGATTTCTAAAAAGGTGTAGGAAAAAAATGTTTATTAATGACTGAGCTAGAGCCACAAACAAGGCTATCACAATTCAGTCTAATATCTCATCTCATGGCAAAGGTGCAAATGTTCATCTCAAAAGAGGAATCCATGGTTGGGAAGATCCATAGATGCTTCACTGGTGACTTTTTATTTTATTTTTTTTACTCGCCGATAGCACTACGGGAAAAGTTGGGGGATCACCAAAGTTAGTACGATTCTGCCTTGGGAAACGATGAATATTCATAGTCCTCCGTGGCAGTCCAGCCAATAGTTAAAAAGATATTTCACTTAGACATGCAAATATCCTCACAGTAGGGCTGAGGCGATCACCGAAATAACTTCGATTCCTCCTGCAGGGGAGTCTGGGGAATCCATCCCATAGCTGTTGAGATATTTCAGTCCTGACTAAAGTGGCGCACCGACAGAGTCACGTTTGCAGCCCCGGAGCCACGCTGCTAGTATGGCTACTAAAAATACAGCTGAGTTGATCTGAGTTGACTCGAACTGTGACCAAAAGAAATCACAAGAATGAAAGCGCCTTCCCTTTCGATATTTTCAGCTTTCAAAACATGCAGGAAGCTTTAGCTCGCCACGTTGCTCTCTGTCACCCTGATGAGGAACTCCTATAACACGCCCGTGCCCTTGTTACGCTGTGCTGTAAGCCCACCATTCTGAGCTATCGCTTTTAATTTCCACACACATTCATCAGGAACAATAATGAGGCTAATTTGGGGGTAAATAATTGTCACCTGCCCGTGTTCCTCACAGTGGTAGTCTCTAATGACTCCTCGCTCTGCTTCCAAACACTGCAGGACCTGGAAAGTGTGAGTATATTCTTTGAAAGTGAAACGTGTCTTTCCCCCCTGCAGGTAAATGCCTCTGTGCTATGAGCATGCACATTTTTCAGATGATGATGATGAAAGAGCGGTTCAAGTCCGCCTGAAGATGAAAGACATGTCTGTGCGCCTCTCTGGATTCATTACTCTCAATTCAGGTGTCTTTTACACACTCCTCTGCTTTACCTTCCTTCCACCTTTCCAGCCCTTCCACTCAGCTGTCAGATCCTCCTCTCCGTGGCTCAATGAAGTCATCTTCACCCAGAGACGGGATCACAATGATGCTCAGAGGACTTTGATGAGCAAATTGAGACAAATCGGCGGAATTTCTGCGGCTACTGGATTGCACGACCAGCACTAAATGGCCTCCTTGAGGCAAATCCCATCCTCATCGTTTAAAGATTTAACAGATAAATGCAAAATCCATGTCCACACACACACATGCTAATAAAGTGAAGGTCGCGTGTTTTTTAACTCGTTCGTCTGACATGATTTCACATCGACTGGATGCATAAAACGGGGTTTGTCATTTTCGTTTCTCTTGCCGCTGACTAAATTGGGCAAGGTAGATGGCTAGAGCTGCGTGTTGTGTTATTTATTGGAATGGTTTTTGTTTGTTTGTTTGTTTTCTTGTTGTATTTCATTCTTATTTGTTTTTTTTCTTCCACACTGAAATCCATCATTATATTCTCTTTCTAAATCTTCACAAGATCTAGGTTGGGTCGTCTCTGTAGATCTCTCGCAGAGAGGAATTTTTGATGAAAGCTATACTGTATAAATAAATCTGACTTCCAGCAAAGATCAAAACGTGCTGAATGCCTGGTTTTTTCGGCTCATATATATTTTGTAAACTTGTTGTCTATCCAGTATTTAATTTGGCACCTCAGAGTTGACTCGTGTGAAGAAAGAGTGGGTTTTTTGTTGTTGTTGTTTTTGTTTTTGTTTTTTCCACGGAGGTTACTGAAGGATTGCGAAGCGGCACAACAGACAGCGTGACTTTGAAAGTAATGGAGAGAGAAGGTGCGGAGCGCTTATTTCATTGGCTGTCTGTAGCGGCTGTTGTTGCCACTGTGACAATATGACAGCGAAAACAAATTACAGGGAACAAGGCTCGGGAATGAGAGTCTACCTGATAGTCAAACCTGACATTGTTGCACCGTTACTCAACCTGACTGACTATCTGACACAGTTGATAACCTCGTGGCTTTTCTGTCTGTCAGTGGCTATCCTCCTCATGTGGCCTACTCGACTCCTGGCAGAGAAGAGAAGAAAGAGGAGAGATGCGCAGGGTTATTTCACAGATCATAAAGCGTCAAAGACATGCAGCGTGACGAGCGACAGCTCTGACCAGAGACATTGTCCTAAATCGCCCAGAAGATGAGAGCGATCTAGGAATAATATCTGAAATTCTGTGGCCGGCCTATGCCGCTTCATGTATCGAATGAGATAAATGAAAGTCAAGGGAATAATGCATTTGGTGGGGTGATGGACTGTGTGAATGGTGAGAATGAATCCCACTGAACCTGATAAAATGACTCACACGGTGGCCGTACTGTGCAGAGAAGTTATAATACATAAGCTGTCACCTCTCCTGGGTCAATCTAAATGCTTTCTTTCTTCTTTCCTGTTCTTTTACTTCTTGTTATGTAGCTATAGCCACATTACAGCCACACTCTCTGTCAGTATGTGCAACATCAATACCCTGACCCTAAACCTGTATGGCAGGTTATACAGAACCACATTTACATTCGCTATCTAGTCACCAACTGTCCCAGCTTGCCTTCTGGTTCTGGACACGTACACACACTGGGTTTATCGCGATCTTGAGGTTGTAACAGATTGCGGCAGATTAGATTAAATCATAATATTAAAACTGATGAGATGAAAGACTTAGTAGAGCTCTGGGAATTTTCCAGAATTCCCACGAATTTCCCAGCTACTTCAGTTTTTAATCGGTCTTAATTTTTTATTTACTTTGGTTTTTGTTAACATTTTTCTTTATGAATTTTATGAACACGATCACCTTTTGAAATTAAGCGTTTTTAGGAAAACGCGATCGCTTCATATCCTTTCAGTTTTGTGTCATCACGCTTGTTGAATCACAAGTCTGCACCATCTCCGACCGTCTGCGAAAATCTGCAGTGTTTCCTGTCTAAACCGCTCTCTGTGTCAGTTTTTTCTTTTGAAATAATGAGAAGTTAGTTTTAATATCTTTGCTGCTCTACTGTTGCTGCAGTTTTGATTTTGTTTTATTGGGTTTCCGTTTTTCTTTTGAGTTTCTTATTCCTCGGGGGTCTTTTTAGTTGTTTCAGTGATTTCCTATCAGCTCCTCCCTCTGTCTCTGTCAGTTAGAGGCTCTGTTTACTGGCTAATGTGAAGTTTTCTTGTTTCCGTCTTCTTGTCTTTTGATTATTTTCTGTTCTTTCACATCGTGTGTTAGTTTTGTTTCATGTCTGTGTTCTCAGGACTCCCTGACTGTTTTCACCTGTTGATTTTTTCACCTTTGTTCCTCTTCCTCAGTTTCTTGTGAGTAATCAGTCTTCTGTGTACAGTATAAGCTCCTGGGTTCCCTGTTGTCACTGTCAAATCATCTATCATGTTTCCCTACATGCTGCCTTACCTGTCCCCTGTAATCGCCTATTTTCCTTGCTCCTCGTGGGGTTCTGGGTTTTTTGGATTACCTTTTTGTTGTTCTTGTTGTTGTCTGTGTTTTTTTTTTAATTCAAGCAGTCATTAAAGCTCCCCTTCTTTTTGCACCAGTCCTCAGCTCTACACTTCATACCACAAAAAAGCAAACTATCAGTTTCCTCCATGTAATGTAATTATATTTGCATCTTCTGTTGTTCATTTGAAAAAGCAAATGTTCAACCTTTTACCTGGTAGCCACCAAGTCATATCCCAGCAGAACGCCCAATCACATTTCCTGCCTACACATTTCATTTGTATAGCGTGCTACTCAAACTGATTTACACAGCTCACAGTTGCTGTGCTCTGCAAGCCGCTTTGCAACCCACCTTCAGCTTAACTCCACAGTTTATCATGAATCTGACGTAATCGGTGTCACTGACGCCTCCTGTGTTGTGTCTTGGGGTCTTTCCACAGCTCTGCTCACTCCCAGCTTTGCACATAATAACGCAGGGAGGTCCCTGAACAGAGCCTTACTCCCAAATATGAATAACTGCAGCTCGAAATAACAATCTTTTTTCAGCTATAGTGGCACCGACTGAAATGTATTTAGCTTATACTGCAGTTGGTGATAACTGAATGTGCTTTCCATGTAGAAGATTTTTGTTTGGTTTTTTATTCTGTTTATCATTACCATGTGCTGTATTCATTTTTTAAATAAAAATAGCAAATAAAAATGTGCAGACAATCATCTTTACTGCCATGGGATTAGGTCAGTGTACTGATGGGCCAAAACAGACACCCTCAATATAGACATTGTAATTATTTATTGTACTGTTTGAATAGGCACAGTAAATGCAGCAGCTCACTGACTGTTAGCAGGTCTCAGGGATTTAGGTGTCCTCTGGGCCACTGCTAACTTTCCTCACACTCCTGAGCTATTTATAAAGCTAAAATGTTTAGTGAATAACTTCAGACTAAAACGAAATGACACACTGTGTGTGTATTTGCTGTTTGCCATTTGGGAGCTACTTCTAAACTCAAGTTATGCTCTTTTGTGAATGCAGCCTAAGTGTTTTCAGAGTACAGTCTCACAAAGCTAACTAGCTGCTACTATTGTGCCTCTCTTATTCAGTATGGTTGGAAGCCATAAAATGCCCCTCTTTGTGTAGATTTACTGAAAGTCACCTGATGGAGTGAGTGCTTTTTTTTCAGGCCATTTCCTACGCGCTCAAAATCCTTCACAAAAAGGCACCGAGGCTGGAACTAGTTCACTCTACAGAGGAATAAAATGTGTGATCACTTATGCATACTATTTTAATTAAATGACTGGCTACTAAAATTAACCTGCATATAACCCCTGCAAACCACATCAGGAAACAGCTCTTATGTATGTATCACAGTCATGAGAGGTGTTTCCAGAATGACCCCAGCCTCTTAAGACATGTTATCCTCTATTAGCACGACATTAGACTCACACAAGGCATTCACTAGTGACTCCTAATTAAACACAATCAGCGCAGCCTAAGTCTTCATTCCTGTCTTGATAAGCCATAAGAGCTCTCCGGGGTAAAGTGAGCGCTAACACGCAGTGTGGGGGGATTACGATTAGCTTTAAGCTGTGCTTACTTCCCGCTGCCCTTGTTCGTCCTCAGCAGTCTGTCTTTAGCAGGCTCAAACTCCCAGTGAGCTAAACGAACATGCACTTATATCACCGATGTGGTTGTTAAAAACTCTCCAGCGTCTTCATCTCACTCCAGCCTCAGAAATTGACAGCTTAAGCTGTGCCACGGTGAACTGGCTCACATTCGGCATTGGCCTCTGTGAGTACCGTCACCATATGTTAATTTGACAACTGAAGGCTTGTTGAATTACTTAGGGGGGTTGAACTACATCTAAGTTTTATTACTGCTATGGCAGATGGTTAATGATCCACAGCAATGATAAAATATTTTATAATGATCGAACTCTAACAACTCCTGGCAGCGGTGCTATGAGATGGGTGGAAGGAGACAAATAATTTAACAGCCCTCTGTCTGTAGAAAGCTCTGAAACATTTTAAGTACACTATGAAGACAAAGCAACTGAGCCTGCAGTGGCCCAAACGCCACATGTTTCACAGTGGACTGAAATCTCCGTCAGTGCCCTAGAGTGACATTCTGAGGCAGAAGGAGTGTCTCGATGATTTCGGGTGCCAGTTTAGCTCACTGGGTCGAGCGGGCGACTCATGGGTTGTATTGCTGTTGCAGAGTTTTGCCTTCGAATCAGCCCCGAGCTATTTGCTGGATGTCTGACAGCTTTCCTGTCCACGGGCTCTGGCTCAGGTCTACAACAGGTTAGCTACCAATCCAAAGGTTGGTGGATAGATCTCCGGATCCTCCAATCCATACTGAACACCGAGTTGTCCCCAATGCAAACTGTGAGTGTGAGTTTGCATATAGATAAAATGCAGTATGGTTGTGTTTGTGACTGGGTGAAAGAAACTTGTATTAGAAAATGCTTTAAATGTTCAAGTTATAGTATAGCACCAATGCATTTACCATAATAAAGACCCCAAAGGTAGTCTTTTATGTGTATTGAAAACAGGGAGAAATGAAGCCTGGTTCCTAACATTATGCATGCACCTGCATCGCTCTCTGTAGGTACCTGTATTTTTGTGGGCAAAGAAAGATAAAAGCCATTTTAGTCAGCATGGTTTTTAGTTAGCGACCTAATCCATCAATCATGAAACCTTCTAATGTCTTTTTTTTTTACCACAGCATTTAATAGCATAAATTCATTCATTATAGTAGCAACATAAATATGATAAGTTTAGTGTTATACTTAGTTCCCCCTGACAGAAAAAAAGCCTTCTTTGTTAGAGCTAATGGTCTTATAAGAGCACAGTCCTCTAAATAGCTCCCTCTCACTGAAAAGACTATCAAAATCTCTTTGGAGGGAAGAAAAATAACGTCAATGGCTTTCATCTCCATTTATGAAATTACCCTTTTAGCTTAAGTGCTCTGATGAATTTGCTCAAAACTGAACATATTGCAGATGAATTTTTCCTCTCTCTTGCTCCCCCCATAACAAGTAATTCTTGCTTAACATGTGCTTGGATTTCTTTTGGATTTTCTTTGAATAAAGGTTTACAAACAGGGGAGGGGAGACGTGAGTCTCCTGGGACCATATTGTAAAGGGTCAACACTTGTACTTTATAGAAAAGAGAACAAGTCAGGCTAATTGTACTTTTTACCCACAATCAGCCAAAACATTAACACCGCCTGGCCAGTTTTCTGTTATCCAACCGCCAAATAGTGCAAACGAGGCACAACCATGAGAACACGGCCTCTGGCACTGGGATGTTGCCACTTGATTCTTCAGATCCTGATAGTTTAGGAGTTTGGACTTTGTGGATCGGATCTGATGGAAGGTTTGAGGGCTGGGCATGAATGCCTCAGGCTCTTTGATATGTTTCCTGACCTGAGCAGCATTTGTAATGGACACATTGTTCTGCTGTAGGGGATTGCTGTCATTAGAGAGCGCCATTGGTCTGCAACAGAGTTTTGGTGGCTGGAATGTGACTAAGTGTAGTTCACTCAGATGTCTAGCAGCCCACTGGATTTTAATGAGATGGTCAGTGTTGTTCCTCTCACCTCTCAGTGGGTTTTAATGTTTAATGTCATTACATTTACTTCAGTGCCACGAGTTTCTGGACAATGACAGAATTTTCATATTTTTGCTAGTCAATGTGTGATGGAAGTGCAGACTTTCAGCTCTAATTCAAGACGTTTATCAAAAGTATTGCATTAAGTTTTATACACAGTCCCCCATTTAAGAAGTTCAAAACTAATTGGACACTTGACAAACAAGTTAAAGTGAACTTGTACAAGAATGATGGGAAGAGATACGCATGGAGAAGGAGAGAAACAGCTCATGATCTGAAGTATACCACATTATCTGTCAAACATGGCAGAATTATATTATATGGGCATGTAAGGCTGCCAGTGGGAGTGGGTCACAAGGGTTTATTGTTGATGTGACTGCTGATAGAAGCAGCAGGATGAAGTGTACAGGGCTGTACTCTCTGCTCAGATTGGACAAAGCTTCAAAGCAAAAATGGACACTGCAAAACCAACCCAAGAGTTTCTCAAAGCAAGGAAATGGGATATTCTTCAGTGGCCAAGTCAGTCACCTGATCTCAGCCCAACAGAGCATGTTTTCAGGTATTAAAGATAAAACTGGAGGAAGGAAGACCCACAGACAAGCAGGAACTGAAGGCTGCCTGACAGAGCAATTGGTGATGTCCATGACTTCTAAACTTCAGGCAGTCACTGTCTGCATATTTGAATTCATATCAGTTCTGTAAACTATGTATAAAACTGTCTATAAGTCATGCACAGTTAATGCAATACTTTTGTTAAAGCCCTTGAATTAAAGCTGAAACTCTGCACTTCAATCACGTCTTGATTGTTTGATTTTAAATTAACTGCGGTGGCGTACAGAGACAAAGCTACAAAAAAACTTCATCATTATCCAAATATTTATGGACCTGATTAGTAATGCTGGCACTATTCAAAGTGTGCTCAGTCGATCAAGCTATTTGGTTCAGGCTGAAGCATCTCAATAACATTTGGATGAAATTTTACAGAGACATTTATTGTCCGCGGTGCAATAAACCCCAATGACTCCGGAGATGGCATCATTGTCAGTTACATGACTTTTGTGTCGCACCGTCATCTGGTCGCAACATTAAATTGTTTTCCAATACTTTAGTTTATGACCTGTTTACAAAATGCCATTTCCACTTGTCTCAGCTCTATTTTGGGGTTAGCGAATCAGCATGCTGTAATACTAAGACGGGGAAATTGGAAAACATCACATCCTCTAAACATCAGCACGTTACAGTGTCATTGCTGGCACACTACCATGATGACATTAGCATTTGTCTCAAAGCACCACCGTGCCAGAGACACGGCTTCACGGTGATGCTCGCACGACTGTCGATTCTTAATCTTCTATCCAAACTGTGTGAATAGACACACCAGACTCAGTGTACAATGGTTAACAGAAAACCAACATTGATCTTTTTTACAGCCGAAATTCACGATCACCATTGTCAGTCTTGGGGGTGCCAAGATAATGTGATTCCAATAGATTTATAACAATCAGACAGAGAATCGGCTCAGGAGATTGAGCCATTTCACAGAGCAGGGGATAAATATCATTACAGCCTTAACTCCAGCCCTTATTTCCACTTCTCATTGCAAGAGAGAATACTGATTTAAGCTATCATCTTCAGACAGGTACTCTTATAGCAATCATCCATTCCCATTAGGCTTTAGTCACACCCACTGATTCAAGCAGACAAAATAGGTCTAGAAGAAAGCTACCCTATAGCACAGATGAGTTAAACTTCACCAAAACGTATTCATAAAAATTGCTTGCGGTGATGTACTAGAGCATCCATCTTTTGTTCATTCAGAGAGAAGAGATACAGCAGAGATACAGTTGAAACGTCTGCATTTCTTTAAACTAAAAACTGGCATACGTGATAAAATATGCTTACACATGCACAACTGTTCCCGGTGGATAACACATGAAAGCATTAAAAACATTTTTCTTTGTTGTCTTCTGTGGAAATATGCAAGATAATGTGCTCCTTTGAGGAGGGGGGGGTGAAAGACAACAACAATGCAGAGTATCCAGGGGTTTCTGCAGGATAAGGAAATTGATCAGGAAAACAAAAACAGCATTTTCACACCAGGTTCTGTTTGTTTCTGCTATCTACAGAAGATGGTGCACGTATCCAAATAATGCACATGAACAGTGTTTAGGACACATTCATTAGCTTGTTGCAGGCGTACATGTTCACACGCTCCTATGACCTATGAAACAGTGCATTCCTTCAGGTTTATGTCCATGCCTGGTGTCCATGTCTTCATTTCTTCTATTTGGACTTTTGTTTTTCACATACCATTTCTGCAGCGGTCCTTTTTTATTCCGCCTTAACAGTTTTGAACAGTGTAAGAAACTAACAGATTGTTGTTAATGTGAAAAGATCGGGAGGAGCGGCGCATAAATGAGGAGTGCTGCAGGATAATTAGGATGTGACGCTGATTGCGAGTGACGCAGCACAGGCGTGACTCTGCCTCCATCTGCTGGACAAATGTTGAACATCACAATAACTCAAGGTTAACGTGACGCATGTTCCTACTTCCTGTTCAAAAACTGCGGAGCCGTTTTTTCCGAAGCTTAAAATCCACCATAGATTCATAAAAAAAAAAAAAAAAGTAGATGCGCCAAGTGAATTTACTTCACTTCTCTGTTGTGGCAAATAATGAGTCACAGAGTGCTGTGCAAAAGTCTTGAGTCATCTCTCTTTTATATATATATAGATATATAAATATATATTTTGTTTCCAGTGAGTCAGACTTTCTTGACATTTTTAAAGTTGTCTTGAGCAATAGTTTTCCAGTCTTTCTGGGGGAGGGGGGTCTCTTTTGGCCTTGGCTGCCTTTTCAAGCATTTAGAGCTCAGTCCTTGTAACTGACTTTTCACAGGAAGGTTTGTCTTTTGTTTATTTGATTTGCCTGTTTGTTAAGCCACTTGACTTTGACCTGTGAATAAGTTAAGCATAAAAAAGACACGTTCATCAAGTGTTCTGTCCTTATTGTGCGTCCCTTTGCCCAACTTGACAGACAGCTAACGGTTTCAATGAACATAGGAGGCGGAAGTAAGTTTGAGGCTTTTTACTTCGTCAGTAGTTCAATGATTGACATCCTTTTCTTCCCGTAAAACTAAAAACAAACACAAAGTAAATGTCACAAGATGTATTTTCCTTTTAACTCACACTTCTAGGATATGAACTACACTGTTATATAGAATGCGTAATCAACAGCGACTCAGTAGTGATCACAATACAACTTAGCGAGTTTAGCTTCCTCAAAGATAAACATAACAGATGAAATTGGTTTCTAAACAAATCTATGTAATAGAAATGCACCAAATAAACTTGTAAACATGTTGTACATTAATACTCACAAGCAATAACTCTCCAAGGCAGAAATGTTTTAAAGAGCATCTAAGGCGACAAACAGCATATTCTGCAGGCTAACAAGCGACCAGCTTCCTGTTTCCTCTACCCACAGGAACACAGAAAAACCCCACCAAAATATAAGCTTGTGAGTATTCCCACTATGACCAGCAGAGGGTGCTGAAGAGAAAGAACCTATGCATGTCATAACACTCCCCGTCTGGTATTGTAAAATACCACTATGAACCAACTGAAACATAATAAACTGCAAGATTTTACAGATTATATCTGAATACAATGTTTACCATCATGACACACATACTTCTCAGTCCTTTGGGGACATCAATAACACTGTCTCTGACACAGGTCTCAGGTAAGTATTAATAGTTCCATTTCTTGAGACCCTCACTTCAATCTTCCTGACCCTGCCATCCTTATCCGGGAAGATCTGGTCGACAAGTCCCATTGGCCATTCATTGCGCCTCACTTGTGCGTCTCTGATGAGCACCAAATCTCCCACCTTGAGGTTTGCATGGTTACGTTGCCACTTGTTCCGGCTTTGCAGTGTCCCTAAATACTCCCGTCTCCATCTGGTCCAAAATGTGTTTGCAAGGTATTGAACTTGCCTCCACTGCTGTCGATGGAGATCTTTCTCAATAAAACTTCCCGGAGGGGGGAGAGGAGTGCACACCTTCTGAGTGAGAAGCATGGAAGGCGTCAGCAGGAATGGTGTGTCAGGATCTGTTGTGATAGGAGACAAAGGTCTAGCATTAATGATGGCTGTTACCTCTGCCATTAGAGTGGAAAGCACCTCATGAGTCAAGTGAGCGTGCGTGGTTTGGAGAAGCATTGCATCCAGGATACGTCGGGACAACCCTATCATACGTTCCCAGCTTCCTCCCATATGAGAAGAGTGAGGTGGATTAAAGATCCAGGTGCATCCCTCTTCTCCCAGGTATGTCTTAATGCTTGACACGTCGGGGTCTGTCAGTGTGAAACCTAGCTCCCGGCAAGCACCAACGAAATTAGTCCCACAATCGGATCGAATCTGCTTAACAGGCCCTCTCAAACTGAAGAATCGACGCAGGGCATTGATGAAACTTGATGCGTCCATTGACTCAATCAGTTCAATGTGCACAGCACGTGTGCTAAGACACGTAAAAAGAACAGCCCACCTTCTGCTATTTGCCTGGCCTCCTCTTGTGCGCCTTGTGACCACAGACCAAGGGCCAAATACATCCAAACCCACGAAGGTGAAAGGGGGTTCGGTGCTGACACGATCAGAAGGCAGATCTGCCATTCTTTGCTCAGTTGCTCTCTTCCTAAGTCTGTTGCAGGTGATACAGTTGTGGATAATCTGCTTGATTAGCCTCCTTGCTCCTGTAATCCAGTATCCAGCAGTACGGACTGCACCTTCTGTGAACACCCGTCCCTGATGCATTACTCGCTGGTGATGGTGTTCTACTATCAACTTGGCAACGTGGCTACCACCTGGAATAATGAGAGGATATTTCTCCTTGTAGTCGATGTTGGCATGTTTGAGCCTTCCTCCTATCCTCAAGAGTCCTTCATCATCACAGTAGGGACTGAGTTTTTGTAAAGAGCTGTGTTTTGGTATGACTTTACCATTGGCAATACAGGCAAGTTCCTCCTCAAACATTTCCTTCTGCACACTTTTGATGACGACAATCTCAGCCTTTGTCAGTTCCTCTGCCGTGCGAGACTGTTTGCAATGATGCCATGAACTGCAAGAGGGACCTTCATCTTTGCTCTTGAAGACCTTTGCAATATGAATGAGCAAGCTAAGGGCCTTGAGGAGTTTCTTCAAGGAGGAAAAACGTCTGAACCTTTGCGATCCAAGCAGAGACCCATCATTACTCGTGTGAGTGACAAAGCTACGTACTTCATCATCCAACTCTGGGTCCACAAGGTCATAGGTTTCAACTTCTCTTGTAACACTAGCTTGTAACAAGAAGGCAGGTCCTTTAAGCCAGGCACTGTCACCAAGCATGGCAGCAGGCACCGAGCGTGTGCCTATGTCAGCAGGGTTAGAGCTCGTAGGGACATAGTGCCATTGTTTTGGTTCTGAAATCCTCCTGATTCGCTGCACCCTGTTGCCAACATATACATAGAACCTCTTCGTCTGGTTGCTTATATAGCCTAAAACCACACGACTGTCTGTGTAGAATTCAACTGCATCAAGATTTAGGTCCAGTTCACTTGTGATGACTTCGGCAAGCTCTGCAGCTAACACAGCAGCTCCCAATTCCAGTCTTGGAATTGTATGAGCAGATTGTGGGGCCAATTTTGCTTTCCCTAGAACGAAGCCCACCTGATGGTTCTGATTTTCGCCAGTGGTCTTTAGGAAAGCAACCGCTGCAATGGCTTTAGTGGAGGCATCTGAAAAGATGTGTAACTCTTTTCTGATTGCTGTTGACATCGTAGCAGAAGCGTAGGTTCTTGGAATATGTACATTCTTGAGATCAACAAGAGATTCTTTCCATGTATCCCACTCGGCCTCCCTTTCTCTAGGCAGTGGAGTGTCCCAGTCTAGGGCCTCACTTGAAAGTTCTCTCAGCAGCATCTTTCCCTGGATTGTAACTGGTGAAGCAAATCCTAAGGGATCGAAAAGACCATTGATTGTAGCTAAGACACCTCTCTTTGTAAAGGGCTTCACTGTTTCTGCTACTCGAAAGGTAAAGGTGTCTTTCTTTAGGTCCCATATCAGACCAAGACTTCGCTGTGTAGGTGTCACATCAGTCTCCAGATTTAGCTCCTTAAGCCCCTTTGCACGGTCATCTGGAGAAAACGCATCAAGAACCTCAGAGCTGTTTGATGCTATTTTATGCAGGCGAAGGTTAGATGTGGCAAGCATTTCCTGTGCTCTCTTCATTAGATCAATAGCTTCACTGGCTGTGGGCCTTGACATAAGCGCATCATCAACATAGAACTCCCTCTCAACGAAGCGTCGTGCATCTGATCCGAATTCCTCTTCACCATGAGCTGCTGCACATCGAAGGCCGTATATAGCTACGGATGGTGAGGGACTGTTGCCAAACACGTGAACCTTCATTTGATACTCACAAATGTCATTGGCAGGATTGTTGTCTTCATGCCAGAGGAAGCGCAAATAGTTTCGATGGTCCTCTCTTACAATGAAACTGTGAAACATCTGTTCAATGTCAGCGGTTACTGCAACAGTTTCACGTCTGAACCTCAACAATACTCCCAACAAGCTATTATTGAGGTCAGGTCCAGAGAGGAGAACATCATTGAGAGAGACGCCATGGCACTTTGCACTTGAGTCGAACACAACTCTGATCTGACCCGGCTTCTGAGGATGGTACACCCCAAACGTAGGTAAGTACCAGCACTCCTTGTCCACCTCAAGTGGAGGAGCCAGTTCAGCATGGTCACGATCAAATATGTTCTGCATGAAGGCAAAGAAATGCCTCTTCATTTCAGGCCTTTTTTCAAGGGTGCGATGAAGAGAGGATAAGCGTTTGACCGCCTGGTCGCGATTGTTGGGCAGCCGCTGGCGAGGTCCCTTGAATGGAAGTGGCGCCACCCAGCTGTTGCTGTCATCTATGAACATCTCTCTCTTCATGACCTCTAGGAACAGTTTGTCTTCAATAGAAAGGCCGATTTTGTTATCGTCCTCAGACGTATCAAAGATAGTGCTTCCAAGAGTGCATGCCTTAACTCTAGGTGTTTCAGTGGTAGGGAAGGCTTTACGCTCAGACTTGGACCCATAATTCTCTTTGATATGAACCATATTTGGACATGGTCTGAAATAGGATGGGCGATTGTTCTCAAGCACATTAGTGTGATAGGCATCCACAGTTGCAGGCTTGTGAGCATCACCTAAACAGACATCACCAATGATGACCCATCCCAGGTCCAGTTTCTGTGCATATGGGGCATTGTGAGGACCGTTTCTATGCTGTCTCGCTTTGTGGACACTAAGTAGGTCACGTCCAAGTAAGAGGAGGATCTCAGCTTTGTGATCAAGTGGTGGGATGAGATGGGCTATTGGCCTTAGATGAGCATGTTCTGCTGCCACCTCAGGGGTAGGTATCTCAGCTCTGTTACTCGGAATGTTATTACATTCAATTATTGTCGGCAGCGTGACTGATGTGGCTCCATCTAGTGACTCCACTACAAAGCCTGTAGCTCTTCTACCCATCATTTCTGTCGTTCCCGCACATGTACGAAGTGTGAATGGAGACTCTGATCCCTCTATGCCATAAACATCAAAAAACTCTGACCTGGCAAGTGACCGATTACTCTGATCATCGAGCACAACATAAGCCTTTGTCACTCGCTCTGGCTGCGCTTTCGGGAAAACCTTTACTAAGCAGATCTTAGAACAGGATCTTCCCCTCTGAGCCTCTCCACATACTTCGGTACAAGTCGATGTTATAGCAGGCTGAGTTGTCTCTTCTGTGCCCTCCCCGCCATGACCAAAGAGAGTTGCAAGTGGTGGTCCTGGATGAAGGGCAGAGATATGATTCCTGCTTTCACATTCTGTACACTTGATTGTTGTGTTACAGTTCTTGGCCATGTGACTAGTGGAAGAACAGCATCTAAAACAGATACCATTGTCCTTGAGGAAGGTCTTACGCTCCTCAATGGGTTTATTGCGAAACCCTCTGCAGCGCTTGAGGGGATGTGGCCTTTTATGAATAGGACACTGCCTTTCCACATCACAGGTTTGCTCTCTCACACTGTCTTGGCCAGCTTTCTCCTGTGATATTTCCGTCTTGTGAGCAGAGACCAAACCCTTATAGGGCTTCCTCACTGTAGCATCTGATCTAAAGTGGTCTGTAGTAGATGCTAAGAGCCTGAAGCCTGGGTCATTGCGGGCTTGTGCCTCTCTGCAGACAAAGTCACAGAGAAAGGAAAATGGCGGAAAAATGACACTATGGTCAACTTTATACTTAAAACCCTGAGAGAGCCACTTTTCCTGGATATTGTGTGGTAACTTGTCCACAATTGGAGCGACACCACGTGCAGTGTCAAGATAGCTTAGCCCTGGGAGATAACCCTCTGATTTTGCTGCCTCGACCTCTTGCAGCAGGTCACTAAGCTCTCTCAGCTTCACGGGATCCTTGCTACTGACCTTTGGGAAGTTTGTAAGCCTGTCAAAAAGTGTTTTTTCAATTATCTCTGGAGAGCCAAAACATTCCTCCAAGCGCTCCCAGGCTTTGTCCAATCCAACTTCAGGACGACAGACGTGGACCGTCTTTATTCTTTTCACATGCCGTGCTGAGTCATGCCCCAGCCACTTAATAAGGAGGTCCAACTCTTCGCTGGGGCTGAGTTTTAGTCCACTGACTGCATTCAGAAAGGAGGATTTCCACGCCCAGTAATTTTCAGGGCAGTCATCAAACTTTGTGAGACCAGCATTAATAAGATCCCTCCGTGCCAAGTACCTTGCTATATCACCCACCTGAGCACTGCCATCTGGTAGGAGTTGTGGTGTGACTCGATCAGGCGACCTTTCCCTTGTGCTCTCTGGCGGGTGCGGTGTTGAGTGGGGGTAAATACCAGACTTTGGTTCCTGAGATAGCCCTGATGTTGGAATGGTTTTGTTTCTCATTTTGAACAAGCGGGTTTCAACATATGGAGTATCAAAGCTTTGCCTGGGTGGAATTGTGGGCTTCAGTTCATGAACAGTTGACTCTCTATGCTCTGCCTCTGGTTTAGCACTCTCGGTTGGCTGTAGATGCTGCTCCACATACTGGCGTGTCCTTTCAGCAGTCTCTTCAAAAGCAGGTTTCCTTTCAGTTTTGACAGACTCCTCTGCTGCAACCTCAAGGATGCTGGCTTCAGCCATAGCTGCTGCTACCTCCTTTTCATACTGTAAAGTGTTCAATTTGGCTTCTATGCGAGCCTTCTCAATCATCATTTCTGACTCTATTTTGGCATAATCGGCTCGTGCGCGAGCTGCCTCCAGTTTAGCACGAGCTGCAGCAGCGGCTCGACTGGCTGATGATCCACTAGATGTTATAGAGGCCACTGACCTGGTCTCTAGAGCCGACAGCTGCGTTATTTCTTTTGCGGCTTGTGTGTCCTCCATCCCACAATGCTGCTGTGTGGCAAGCATAAGCAGTAGTAGAGATGAGACGTGCTGGCAGCCGAGGTTGCTGTCTTTGATTATCTCTGCCCGCTGAGAAGCTGCTTTTTTACTGTTCTTTCCTTATTGTGCGTCCCTTTGCCCAACTTGACAGACAGCTAACGGTTTCAATGAACATAGGAGGCGGAAGTAAGTTTGAGGCTTTTTACTTCGTCAGTAGTTCAATGATTGACATCCTTTTCTTCCCGTAAAACTAAAAACAAACACAAAGTAAATGTCACAAGATGTATTTTCCTTTTAACTCACACTTCTAGGATATGAACTACACTGTTATATAGAATGCGTAATCAACAGCGACTCAGTAGTGATCACAATACAACTTAGCGAGTTTAGCTTCCTCAAAGATAAACATAACAGATGAAATTGGTTTCTAAACAAATCTATGTAATAGAAATGCACCAAATAAACTTGTAAACATGTTGTACATTAATACTCACAAGCAATAACTCTCCAAGGCAGAAATGTTTTAAAGAGCATCTAAGGCGACAAACAGCATATTCTGCAGGCTAACAAGCGACCAGCTTCCTGTTTCCTCTACCCACAGGAACACAGAAAAACCCCACCAAAATATAAGCTTGTGAGTATTCCCACTATGACCAGCAGAGGGTGCTGAAGAGAAAGAACCTATGCATGTCATAACATCAAGAGATGAACCAGTTTTGTGTCTACACATAACAGACAGCTTAGCAAAGAGCCAAGTTTCACTTGTATCTTTAGGCACGTTTTTACCAGCGGCTTGTCATAAAACACATTTTTACCCATTTCTTTAGATTAATGTCTGAAAAATGTCAAAGATGTGACAGAATATTTATATTTTTGCTTCAATAAAGCGATTCCAGAAAAGCTATTAGCTAAAAAACTTGAGATATTGCAACAATGACGTGCAGTGTGGATGTCAAATTTTTTGAGAAAACTGAGGATTTGGAGAAGAAGTGGTGGGCATGCAGCAGATGAACAGTATCTGAAAATCATGTCCTTAAGAAATAGGAAAAAGAAATTCACCAAAGATGTAAAACAGGACCTGAAAGATACATCTGGTGCTTCAGCTGATCAACTACTGTTCACTGAGGCCTCACCAGAAATGGTCTCAGTAGCTGTCAAGAAGCCATTCTTAAGCAAACAGGCAGAAAAGGTTGAGGTGTGCTGAATTTAACAAGAACTGGTCTGATGGAGTGATGCATCCCATTGAGAAAATGTTGATTAAATTGTTGTCAGCATGTACAGTTGTCCAATTTCATTGTGCTGTTGTACTATGTATGACTGTGCAATGACAATAAAGAGTTATCTTATCTTACAGAGGAGTTTCTACAGCCATCTGTAAAACACGGTGGAGGCTCTGTCACAGTTTGAGGCTGTATTTCAGCCCGTGGTGTTGGGGATCTGTTTAAAATTGATGGATATATGAAGAAAAATATAATGCAATACCATCTGGAAAGCATTAAGGTACCAATGGCCCTATTTTTCAGCATGATCCCAAACATACTGCCAGTGCAGTAAAAATATACCTGGATAGAAAAACACACAATGGAACACTATCAGTCATGAATCGGCCTCCCCAGAGCTTGGACATCAGCTTTATTGAAGCAGCGTGGGATCATCTAGACAGAGAACAGGCAGCCAACAAACGGCAGCCAACAAAACAGAGCTCTGAATGTCCTCCAAGGATCCTGGAGAACTTTTCCTGAAGACTACTTAAAGAAATTAAAAGAAAACTGCTTGAGAGAGTTCAGGTGGTCATGCCAAATACTGACTTTAACACTCATAAGAACTGTATAAACTCTTTTTTGGCCTCATGTGCTGCATGTTTGCATATGTTTCACTAAACTGAGGCACATATTTCCCTTTTTTCTTATGCAGTATAAAGAAATCGAAGCTTTTTCACAGACCAATAAATCAGAGGAAAATATAGAAAATTTTTGTGTGCCAAATCTCAAAGCAAAATGTATAATCCACAATGTGTCCATCCTAAGCCTTCTGTCATTGTTACAAGGGTGCTACCAGGGGACCATGTGTTTGATGATAAATAGGACTGAGTGTGGAAATGTAGTCTCACTAAACACTGGAATGATAGCAGCAAAAAAAGTCAATGGAGGAATGCCAGGCGAGTGAAACTGGAAATCACGTGGTGTTGTGTTCATCGGCCCGGCTAGTCTGTGACACGTCAGACCTGAAAATACCAGGACATCCTTCAATGTGTCACCTGCTGAGTTGTGTTTATACCAGCACGCCATTTAGGAAAATCATGATTGTTTAATCTTACCCTGTAGAGAAAAGGACAGCCTTTTTAGCCGCATTGTCCCTTTGATAATAACGATAATATGTCAGGTGCTTCTTTGACATTGGTTTCTTTCCAGTATTTGATTTGTCCCCAGAGCTCGGTCACATGCTTTTTATTTTTGTAAATAAAAACAAATCCAGTGAGATTTCGAAACGCAGCCAAGAGCGTACTTTCCTCAGAGGGAAAACCAAAGTTTGGAGGTCACTGCTGATAAAGGCCGGATGTGTTTTCCACAGCTGGGTAATTTGTAGATTAAAATAATATTGTCACACATGTGACCAGCGTTGGCTCATCAAATGATGCATAGTATTCCCACCAAGGGAGGACAAAATTCCCACACATGTCTTGCCCTCCTTGGATGCTGGGGAAAGCTACAGAGAATGGAACAATATGGCAATATGGGAAATTTGTGGATCACTGCTGTCAATTAAATGATAAAACATCACTAAACAGCAGCCTGTAAAAGCTTTAATACAGATAACAGCAAATTTATAGTAACAATAAAAGCCACTGTGCACAGAAGCATGAATTTATATTCTTCACTCCCACTATTAGTGTTTGGAAAATTCAGACCTACATTAACCTTTTAATAATGTGTCTTTCTCTTTTTGGTATATGCAACAGAAACATTTCCTCTTTCCACTCACCTCGCAGCTTTGTAAATCAAGACTGTCAGCGAAGAGACGCTGGGTTGCAGAAGGACGCACAATCCGTCTGCACTGCGGTTATTACTTTTTCTCTCTTTATCACAATAACTCAATAACTGGAAAATTTCAGAAATAATACATTGAAAAAAGGATCAGATTGGAAAATGAAATAAGGATATAAAATTAGAGGAAGGTCATGAGACGTGATGGCATTCAGTCATCTAGACCTCTGCCACACATGCACTCTTTTCCATTAATCATTAGCAGCATGTGCCACAGATGTATGAGAGGCTTGCACAGTCATAATCTTGTGACTGCAGCTGCGTGCGTGTAAACATCACTACATCCAAACTAGAGATGTTACTGTCTTGACATTTATGTGTTTATTTGTGGGAAATAATCTGCCTCCAGTTTAGACCGGCTCAGAGTCAGTTGTGGCTTTTATGAAGCCGGTGCTTGAGCCTTATCACGTACTCCTGACCGAGGGGAAACTTCTGGAGCCGACACAAAAGCGGGAAAAACTGCGGGTCCTCTAGGTGCCATGTGAGTCTGACTCCAAAAGGGAGTGAGTCCCCTTAGACTCCCATGTTACAGGATTAGAAAGCATATTTACAGGCTGGTACAGAAACAGTTTTGATTTCTATGGATAGTTTTCCCCCCTCATAACAGCTCTGAGTGACCTGGGGTGACTATTTTTTTATAACTCATCCACATGGATACTAGAATTAGGCCTGTGGGCGTGCTGATTGACAAATGTCTGTAAGCCGGAGCTGATCAGAGTCTCCTAGGCAACCACAGACTGGAAGTCATTGACCTGGACCTCTTCACTGTGTTTGTATTGTTGGAGGCTTTGGGAACATTTTTAATGTTTGTGCTTCAGCTTTGATGGGTGCAAATTCCAGGAATTTATTACTGGGCAGTTGAAAACCATTTAATAACACTTATGAGTGTAATATTTTCTTTGTTTTATTTATGTATTTGTTCATTCATTGTTTTGAAAAAAAAAACCATTTAAATGATTAGCAATAAACAAGTGAAAAAAAAGTTTCAAATTTAGTTGGTCTATTGACCTCAAAGGAGGTTAGAGGTCAAATGTGACATCAGTTCAATTCATTTTAATTTAATTTATATAGCACCGAATCACCACAGCAGCTGCTTTAAGGTACTTTATATCGTAATGTAGACGTTACAATAATACAAAGAAAACAGAAAGGACCCCAACAATGAGTCAACCCCCTCTGTGCAAGTGCTTTGACGACAGTGGGAAGGAAAAACTCCCTTTTAACAGGAAGAATACTCTGGCAGGACAAGGCTGAGGTAGGGGCAGCCATGCTGCTGTGACCGGTTGGAGGTGAGGGGAGCAAGACAGGACTAAAGACACGCTGCGGAAGAGAGCCAGAGATCAACAATAACTAATGATTCAATGCAAATTAGTGTATAATTAGACCTCCCGCAGTTTTAAACGAATAAATCATTAAGCTGACCTTGAGGACTTCGGTTGGGTGTAAGCCAAATTTGAATGAATTGTTAACATGACCCCACTCTACACCCAAGTTATCATGTTTAAAGACAGAATGACATGCAGGCACACAAACGCTACCAAAAAACACAATGTTCTTGGCCGAGGTAAAATCTGGGAAGTGAGAACCAGCAGGAGAGACATTTTGATTGGGAACATTCTTAACTGAGTGAAGTGACCCAGAAATATCTGCATGGCAGCCACAGTAAGTGCTAGTTGAGTGCTCTAAATGCCAAGGAAAGGTACTTGAGTACTTCCTTTATTACCTCCTTAGCAGAGCATACACTGGCTCACCATTTTTGATAGGAAAGTAGATAATGTCACCCACAAGTCAAAGCCAATCATCATAACAAAAGACCAACATACTGGAACGGATGAGTGATACACAACGTTATGTGAATTGCGTCTGTTAACATGCTTAGATTTTATGCTGTATTTTTTGATGCACTGCTAAATATATATATAATATAATCTTGTCATGAATATGATGTGAATGAAAATATGCTTGAAAGAGCTCTTTCACTAGCTGGGCCCACTTCATCATTTTAGGTTTGGCAGCATTTTTTAGCAGATAAAGGCAAATGGCTTAATCGAGAATTGAGCTGTGGATTGGGGAAGGCCTCGATGGGGACTGGCGGCAGCTAAAGGCAGATCGCCATGAACTAATGAGAAGCGAAGAAGTGAAATAACTGAAAAAAGGGCAGGGAGGGAGGGGCATGAGAACAAGAATGAACATCTTGTAGAACTGGGAGGGTCATATAGAGTTAAGGGGTGTGTTTGGAGGCGTGGTCCCGCTCCTGAAATTCCGATAATTTATTTTCAAAACAAAGAAAATGTCCCAAATGACTAATATATTCCTTTAAAGTTTGGAAATGATCCATTGGAAACTAAACCTTTTTCAAATTGTGTGACCCTGACCTTTGACCTATGACCTCAAAGCATTCTAAGGAGTTTGGAAAGCAACTGGAATACCTTTTAAGTTTAAAGTTAACTTAAAAGAAATCCAGTCATTTTCTGTCCAAGCTCTTTAGACTACCATGACCCCGATGACTGAGAGCCTACACAGACCTCGAAGCATCACAAACTAAAATTGTGTTTTTTATTATCTTTATCCATAAGATATGACCAAATCTTTGGATTCCATAAGCAGTAAAAATGTAAGATTTTTAGATTCATTCATTCAGTGCCTGATTTTGCAAAATGTCATGATGTCATAAGATAGATTAGATAAAATAAACCTTTATTAGTCCCACACATGGGAAACTTTTTGGTCACGACAGAAAGTACCGTTACGAGCAGTAGAAATTAAGAAAAAAACAATATATTAGAATAAGATAAAATAGAATAACATGCTATACAAACCAGAATAAAATACTGTACACAATAGAATAAAATGCTTTGTTATAGTAGGAAAATAGCACTTGGTACTGTTGCATATCAGGAAGACAGGGCGAAAGTTACCATTGTGTATTGAATGTGTGTGTGTGTCTGCATGTGTGTGGTCATCTGCAGAGAACATGTTGTGGAGTCTGACAGCAGTTGGAAGGAAAGACCTGCAAAATCTCTCCGTCCCACATCGTGGGTGCCGCAGCCTGCCACTGAAGGAGCTGCTCAGTGCTGTCAGAGTCTCCTGCATGAGGTGGGAGATGTTGTCCAACAGAGATGACAGCTTAGCCATCTTTCTCCTGTCACTCACCACCTCCACTGGGTCCAGAGGGGATCCTACAACAGAGCTGGCCCTCCCGATCAGCCTGTTCAGTCTCTTCCTGTCCCCAGCAGAGATGCTGTCACCCCAGCAGACCACACCATAAAAGATGGCTGAGGCCACCACAGAGTCATAGAAGGTCTTCAGGAGTGGGCCCAAGCTGAAATGCCTTCCTAGGTACACATGCCCCCAAAGGCCTAGTTGATTGTTGTGAAGTTTGAAGACGGGCCGTAAAAAATTGTGGGTGATATAAAAAGTTTTGAATGGTTTTCACATTTTGTGTGACCTTGACTTTGACCCAATTTTCACCTAAATTAAATTGGCTCAAGCTGTTATTGGTATCTACCGTCACACAAAATTTGAACACAAGATCTTGAAAACTGTGGATGCTAGACTGCTAACAAACAGACAGACAGAAAAACTAAACCGATTACATGCTCCCTCGTTTCAGTGACGAGAACAATCCTTTGTCGTTTGTTTAACACTGATAATGAAGAGATGTTTGTATGTTTGCATTAAGGGGGAAATACATCTACATAAAACAACATGGCTATCACACAGGGGGCAATACGTCTATAAGAAGATGAACTGTGTCTTTGGAGTTTATAGTTTTATCACAGTAGATCCATGTCAGAATTCACCATCAGACTTTAAAGCAGCCTATTAGTCCGCTCTGATTCTCTGAGCTCTGTCCCACATCCCTGTGATTTCACTTTGACTATTTAATGGCAACCACAGACTACAAAAACAGTAGATAAAGGAATAGTGAGACGTGTGATCAATCAAGACAATAGTAAGGGCAGGGAAAGAACAAAGGAGGCACGAGATGACTTTAAAAATAAAACGCTTAAACTGAAAGAGGGACAAAGAATAAGTCGTGCAGAAAAACATGAAAGCGTACACACACAGGAAACAGAAGGGAAATGAAGCAGGACCACAAGGACGAGGCAAAAGATTACAAAAGAAATCGGGGATCCTTGCAAAGACCTTGACATGTCATTATTTTCACCCTTCAGTTGTGTGACTGGCTTCTTTTCAGACTGCGTTTAAAAATGTCCTATCGATATATTAACATCTAAAGGATTTATCATACTCCTGACAGTTTTGAATCCACAGCAGAATTATTGACATTCCTGTTTTATAAACTCAGTTTTCAAACACATCACGCTCAGGCTCCGTGGCTGAGAGACTCTCTGGTGGAAATCACCAAAATAGGATCCGAAAATCCCAGAAGACCCTGGGGATTTTTAATAAGGCTAAAGATGATTATTAAAGTTCACTGAGCCGTAGCTCAGCTAAAACTTATTGCACTGCAGTGCATGTCAGATACATGACTGCTAATGCATATATGCAGCATATGCTGTCACATATATGATTTGCATTAGGAGTCATATCTGTGACGCTGCGTGACAGCTCGTGCTCATTTATGTCTTGACAATTTTTTTTGTTATTTGCCATTTCTCAATTTTTCCATTGTGCCGCTTTGATTGCTGGCTGGTGTTTTTGCCTGAACAGAAGGTTTGCCATTTTACCTTCACTATGACTCACTGCTGCCTGAGACAGTCAGCAGTGCTCAGCCTCTTAAAGGAAACAGAGCACTGGTTGCTGTGTGGGTAGATGTTTCACACTGGCACTCAATGGCCTTGAGCGAATTTTAAAGCATTTAAACTGATTGTTGTACAGTGTGTGCTGTGTCTTTCTACACGTCCAATCACACATGGAGCACTGTGAAACTGTCACCGTGCTCATTTAGTAGGCTATCTCCTCTCCTGTTAATGTGAAACACTTTGTCTTGTTTCAAAGATTTGAGGGAGCTTTTATGCAAACACGGTCATTAAGGACCACATTATGTTAAAACCTTCCAACGTAAGTGGGAGGATTTTGGAGACAATCCAAAAAGGCAGGGAGAATCTGGTGCATTTATCTTTTTAATTGCTCGCAAACGACAGCGTAAACTGAGAAACTGTGATGATTAAAGGAGCATTAAATAATCCCTGCCCTTACTATTCCCTGCAATTGTCCCATCTTACACAAAACTCAGGAGCAGCCCAACCTGCTCCAGCAACCAGTAAAGAGAATCTCATATCTGCTTTGTCATTGTCTTTAGTATTGATGGATCATAAACCCAAAACTCCCGATGAGCCCGAGTTATTCACTGATGATGTGTCCAAGCTGCACGTCTGCCCAGATTGTGCTTCTTTAACTAACGTCTGCAGAGCTGGGTTGCTTATGAAAAACTGTACAAATATCAAAATTCACAAGTGGATTACATGATTATTTGGAATATCAGATTTGTTAACACCTCATGCAAACCAGCTGTTGTGGCCTGTAAATAAGTGTGCTTTCCATTTTACTGTGAATAGGTGCCAAACTTCACTCTGTGACTTGTGTCTATATGTGCAGCTATCATATGTGGCACAGTGGTGAAGTGGTTAACAGCCTTGCCTCACAGCAAGCAGGTCCTCGGTTTGAATCCACCAGACTGCTCTCTTTGCATGTTCCCTTCGGTTTCCTCCCAAAGTCTCTCTAATGGACCTTTCCGAGTTGTTCCCTGCTATCCAGAGTTGAATGATGACCTTTACCCTCCTTCTGAGCGCTCAGCTTTTGGCTTATTCTTCAGCCACTGAAACATAAAGCAACTAATTTAGGTTTGAAAACATATAGAAAGTCTACATCTATGTAGTCGGTCTTTAAAAGATATGATCTTTTTTATTAATGTCTTAACTGATTTAAATCAGACTCATCAGAGTTCTTCATTAATCAGAGAAGAAATCAAGCGAACTCACAAACACTAAATCTCTCCACAATAATAAAACTTCACTAGATCACATCAGATACATTTTGCAAGCTTTGACTAATTATTAGACTGAATGAAAATGTATTATTTTTGACCAAGTAAAGAATATGTTGTTGAAAAAACAGCAAAAAGCAGATTCACAACCTCCCAAATCCAAAGGCTTGTGCTAATGATAAATGTGTCACTCCTCCACACCTGTAACCATAAAAAGCATTTGATCGTGCCACTGTTTGACCATTTATGGACATTATGGTGGATTTGTGACCACCAGCAGATTGTTTAATGAGCTGTGACAGCCGATTGCTTGACAATCTGTTTTGTATTGAAGAATCTATGTATCCATTTTGCTGTTCTCGGGTTTTGTATGGGATGTTTAACCTATTCTCTTTTTCATATACATTAACATTGTATAAACATCTGGCTCTGGAAACGGGAACAGGGAGAGGCTTCCTCTGCTCCAAATAAGGTGAGCAGAGTGAGCAGAGCCTCTCGCAGATTTACCGCTACAGAAAGAATTCACAGTTTTCCTGTGAATTGTTGGAGAGCGCGACCAGCTGCTTTATATTCCAGGGCAGATGTTTGTGATACGGTGATGATGTGTAGCTTTTCTTAAGAATTCCTCTGATATTATGTTGCAACACTTTGATAAGTTCTTATTTTTTACAACTTGATTTTAACCCTTTTTTTTAAGACTGAGCACCACATGGATACAATCATGTATTACACAACAGGGGCTGAATCACTTCAGAAGAAACTCTGGGATTAATCTCTGCATTCCCAGTTTTGCTGTGCCTTGTCTCTCTTTTTAACTCATGCACAACATTTTCACCTCTTTAACTGGTTCAGTTTAGCTGAAATGCCACTTAAACAAAAGTCTTTTCCTGTCTGACTTTGTGTTACATATCAGTGACATTAACCTTAAACTCTTTGGGTCATTTTAGGTCTTGTGTTTGCCACCAGCAAAATTCACATCTTAGTTTTGGGTTGCAGCTAAAGAAACAATCATCCTGCATAATAATTCTCTCAAAATCTCTCCAGGACTTCCTGCAGTCATCTAACAAGTCGTCATAGATATCTGACTGTTGCATAATCTGATCCCATGAGAAATTAGCAATGCTCGCAGGGATCACTTGTGCAGAGGGCGTCACATGGAAACAGAGGGCAAAAATGAATCAGGATTATGGACAGAAGCCATGGGATTCAATCCACATATTCATATTCAAACCATCAGCAGGCATTTCTTCTCTTTTTGCACACTGCTGTGTGCTGTAGGTCCAAAGAAAATGTAGATTTAGCAACAGTTTTCTTTCCATTTAACTTTAAAAATGAGACATGTATCTACAGATGGGTGACAAAAATAGAATTAAACCTGACGTTTGAAAATCTCACAAATGCTGGGCTGAAATCTTGCTTCAGGGAAGATCATACCATCAGATCCACACTGGCTTCATACTAGAGGTGGGCAGATCGATCCAAATATGAATAGTGTCGATACCAACACTGGTATTGGTTTCAGATGGATACTAGCACAATATAATCAATACTTTCTACAGTCTCCAAAGTTGTTTAAAGACAGGCACATTCTAGCCCCCCCCCCCAAAAAAACAGTTTAAAAATATATGAAAAGCTTCACAATATGTTTTGTTGTTTGCTAGTTGTTGTGGAAAGTAAAAATCATGGTGATTCAGTGGTAATTATTGTCATAAGCTGCTTTTATAGGATAAAAGTATTGGTATTGGTATAGGGGCCCTGTATTTACTTGGTATTGGATCAATATGAAAATTTTGCACAACCACTGCTTCATACTTATCAAACCCTTCAGTGAGCGCTCCTCCTGCCCTATTGATTGGGCATTGTCATTTTGATAGAGACCCCTCCCGTTAGATAAGAAATGTTTCAATAGAGGGTAAACGTGACCACTCAGAGCAACTGTGTATTGATTTGCACTGAACATTGCTTTGCTTGAATGTGCTAGAAAGAGCGTATTTATCGAATTGGCCACATAGAGCTGATTAGCTCTCAAGTGATTAAGCAACTTTAGCAACAGGAATCATGGTGATGATACAAGAATACATTTTTTTCCCCAAATATGATAAAATCCTGTAATTAATCATTTTTTTATTATATTGATGCAAAAAAAAAAGATTTATCCCAATACTGTTTTTGTCATCACTTTGTGCATTGAGTATCTGCCTCAGGGATTCTGCAGCAGGAAATTGAACTATACTAGGACCAGCGGATTCACAGATTCATGGTAGGAAACATTTTTATAATGAGAAATATCCCAGCGGCATCTTTAAATATGTGGCTGGTGTCATAAATGGCTCTACTCATTCACCTGAAGGTTAATCTTTAACTCTCCCGCAATGGGTTTAGTAGCTTGGATTTTCACCCTAATGGAGAGAAATGAAGACCTCACCATCACAACAATACGGGCCTTCCCAATGCTTGAGAACGAGCCTCATATCCCACCTTTGATTTTGTCTAGTAATGACAATATCTAGACATATCTCAGTACCTTACAGATGGACTGCCATGGCTGGATTTCTGAATGTCTCAAAAACACATAAACACTTTAATGTTTCTGACAGGAGAAAGCATGGCACTAAAGTAATCCCCTTCTTTTTTCACAAAGTACCATCCTAAGTTTCGCTTTGTTTTGTAGCTCGGTACCAGGAAAATCTGATGTGCTCTAACAGCCCTGTTTGTTCATGTGTTTAGTGCTAAGTAGCAAATGTCAGTGCGCCAAATTACATAAGATGGTAAATATTATTCTTGACAAACATTAGCAGGTTAGTGTGAGCATTTTAGCGACCTGATGTTAGATCATACTAATGATCCACATTCACAGTTTATTTCCGAAAAGCACTCAGCTCTTATTTCCCCACTCAAGTGTTGCCGAGCAGACCGAGCTCTCAGCCATGTGCCTGCCTAGATACATGTAACAGGCCTTTACCAGAATAGTCTTTACCCGACCCCAAAAACAGCACATAAGCACTTAAAAGCGGTCAAACATTTACTTGCTGTTGCAGTGGAAGGAGAGGGGAAAAACCGAAATGCTACTGGTTAAAACTGTATTAACGATGAGTGTTATTTTAATAACTCTGCGTACAAACTGGGGGTTTTTTCTCATTTTTTTTTTCTTTTGCTTTTTTGTTTATTTATTTTTAATGTCTGTCTTATGATGACAAGATAACGCTGACACATTGCCAGACCCAATGACTTGCATGGTCTGAATTTAGCAAATTAAATGATAAATGTGGACTAGACAGCAATGAACAAATCAGGCTGACGTGACATGGATGTCTTGTTTGCAGGAACCTTGTGAACCTGCTGTTCCCGCTCACCAAGTTGTCCTAAAATACAGCCATATTTCAGAATTAGAGATGGCACATTAGCGCTTGATATTGTTGCTTATCACTTCCTATAAAACTAATTTTCTCTTGCCTGCATCTAATTTTTTGGTACCCAGTTAGCCATGTGTCTACCCGACCTCCCGTGGAGGTTTTGTTAGCCTTGGAGCAGGAGGATATGTTTCAGTGCCAGTAAGTGCAAATTCATTAACCTCCTGCAGAGACTTCTTTGGAAAACTCCTTTTCTGCCTGTGACTATTCCAGGAAAAAAATGAAGCTCTGCATGACTTAAAAAAAAGGTCATGTGCGTGATCAGGGGGTTCATAATTAAGCTAACCTAGTTAATTGAAGCAAGAGTGTATCAACAAACTATGATGTTTTCTTAAATACGCTCATGCAGCTTGATACCAGATGGGTGAAAAATAGCTTGTGCATGTATTAATAAAAAAAATAGTGTGTCAGATTAGAAATATGTTCAGTTTTATGAGCTGGTCGCAAAAAAAGTTAATGAGAGAAGTGTTTCTGACACTGGATACTGTGACTCTTCTTTCACATGTGCAGTCACTGATGTTCCACTGAATCTGAGGCTAATTAACATTGATTCGCTGCTTTATCTCCAGAAGTTCAATGGCCAGTTGACATTTTGATAATACATAGATAGGATCATGTGCACCACTTGTGGCCAGTGGCAGTCTTAGTTGGAATGCATTAGCTAAGCCTCCACCTGCGCTGTCAGCTAGACAGCTGAGTGAATATGCAGATCATGGCTTCTCTGTCCACTGCCAGATGGTATCACTCAAAAAAACCCCAAAGTAAATACATTTTTTAAACAAGATTTGCCCACAGTTTCTGCTGTTCTGTATTCTGTCTTTGACTTGTTCTGCCTGAAAGCTCAACATTTTTAAATATAAACATGTGGACCCGAGAGGAGGGAAGAGAGGGAAGAGGTTGGTGTGGTTGTTGGAAGTCTTCCAAATAGAGGCCAGGGTCACATCGACTGGGAAATGGCCAGAGTATCTGGGAATTCCACTGCGCTGGTTACTTCCGTACTTCCCGCAGTCGAAAGCAAAACTTCCAGAAAACACAGTGCGACAGGATGCAGAGTCAGTCTCCTCCATACATCACAATAAGTCTGTTTACAACACAATTTTTATTGTGAATTTATCCCAGATTAATCCGCTTAGAGTAAATTGAGGGTGAATCCACATAAATTTGGCATATTTATACTGGACTACACAGATGACCATGGGAACCTTCTTAACAGTGGAGTTATATGTGCATTCTCTGACAGCTAAAAGTGATTTATTTTTATTAATCTCAAAGGGAAATTAGCATTTGTTTTGCCAAAATATACAAGTCTATGACAGAACTTCAAAGGAGGAGCATACATTTAACTCTCATTTTCACCAAGTATGCAAACTACACGGACAGTCACTAATATACAGTATATTAGTAGTTTAGGCCGGTGTCAAGTCAGCAATGCTGTACACAGGTGCAAGTCCATCTTTGGATACTAAAAAGAAATTAACAGCATATAGAATCTATTTACGCTAAAATAATGTTTAATGAGGATGTTGTACATATAGTGAGGGGCTATAAAGTGCAGAGAGACAAGCAGAAAGTACAACAAAGCTTCACAACAACATGACAGATGTGATTAATCTTAGAAAATAAATGCTCCCTCACCATATCGCCTGATATGGTGAGGGAGGAAATGAAAAATAAAGCGAGACAGGGATTAACATAAAACCAAACCGTCAGTTTGACACAGAACGCATTTCTTATTATCATTCTAGACTTGTTTCTTTAGTAAATCCTCTTCTTCTGACACTTCTTTATGTGTCTGATATTTGTACAACCATTTATTTTTTATCTCCAAAGTCTTTCTGCCGGGGCTCGTAGAGTTGACAGCATCTTATGTACACGAGTTTTCTGTTAAGCACTTGTTTGTGTCTCCAGATGTGGACTCGTCAAATGAGATGGATTTTGTCTTCTTCTGCTTCCACAATAAACGTGTAAATTTCACACTGCTTACTGCTGCAAACAACCCATTTCGAAAAGCGTCACATTCGTTCTAAAAGTCAGTGGTCTCCGATTTGCGTTGCACCCTTAAGTTTCTCAACTGCTTAGCGAGAAGTGTGCAACTGTTCGCAGATGAGTCGATGCATGACATGCGAACTACAGGTGACAGTGCAGCCTCTTTACAATCGATCCCGCGCCAGCGACTACCAGCGACCTCCAGCAACCTGCTAACTTTTCCTGAGTGAAGATGGTCGCCAGGGGCGTTCACTAAGGCCGGTTGACTGGGGCCTTAATTACAGAAGGTCAGTGTGCATGCATGAGCTTGTAAATTTCATATATATATCAAATAGTATTTAGCATTTATTATCTCATCACTCTGATAAGCATGTACCATAGCAAGGCGTCTGCTCGTCTGTCCACAACACACACAAATTGTGCTCAAGATCAGCTCAAAATGAGCTCCTCTGTCACTGTTGTTCTGCTTGAACGGCTTCTCAAGAAGCTTGTCCAGCCTTTGCATTCTGGGATCTGCAGCTTAAAGCATCAGCTGCAAAGATAACCAGTGGGTGTTACCAGAATCATCCAGAGTATATGGAGTTTAGGTAGTAGACTGGTTCACAAACAGTTACACATTAAATTAAAATGCACTTATTTGACATTAAGGTGGTGTCCACCTGAGGACCATCCGGTGTTTACCTTTCTGTGACTTTCATGTTTGGTTTCCTTCAGCTCTTAAGAAAAACATCTCTGTAGATGCTAAATGCTCTGCTGTGAACACTCTACACGATGTGTTGTTTTGGGTAGGTAACTCATATGAATGGTTTTAGAGGTTTTATAATGAAACGATGAGTACTATTTATGTCATATGCTGATTTATCCAGTTATCTTACTGGGAAATTTGCTGAACTGGGGTCTAAATATAACACATGCATTTTGTGTACAATTTCAATCATTAATAAGTGTGTCATGTTATTTTAGTCTGCCAGTAAATTGACACACTTGGATAGTCTCATCTTGCCTTGACCAAAATATCCTTATTATGTTTTTCAAGCACAAAGGCTTTAATATCGCACCAAATCATATGCTTTTCTTCCTAAACAATAGACCTAACTGGGACAGAGTTGCTGACTGTGAAAGATGAATGGCGAGGAACAAGACAGGTTTCATAAAATCAAATTTAAATGACCCAGTTTTTGCACAAGTTTATGGCCCATTAATTTTATCACGTTGTTGACTGTAATATCTTTGTGCCACTTTCTATCACCCTGTGTGTGTGTGTGTGTGTGTGTGTGTGTGTGTGTGTGTGTGTGTGTACGTGTGTGTGTGTGTCTGTCTGTCTGTCTGTCTGTCTGTGCCACCGTTGTTTGACCCACACAACATCAACAGCAATAATCACAACACGACACACATACAGATGCAAGAAGTTCAGATCAGATCAGGCCCTCTGTGTGTCTGAGTCACTGGACTTTAATAGGTGCGGGGACACATCCAGGCCTTGTATAACTTCTGAGTTTTCAGTGATATAACATCAACTGTATCATCTCTTGTGTCACTGATGGAGAATCATTCCATATCGCGAATTGTCTGTTTACAAAAAGGAGAGGCACAAAAGGATGTAAAAGGTTACATAAGGATATATATGTAACGCAGGTAACATTAAAGAGTAATCACTGCCTTGAACTAAGGTAACACAAAGCACATTGTAGATCCAGTACTGCTGAATGTATTTGATGCATTTTGAAAAGTCCTTTAAGCTACAATACCATATATCTACACTGCATCACATCACATACAAAAGGCTCCACCGGTTCAGCTAAAGAACATGATGAAACCACTGACCCAAGAGTGAGACTGCGAGGCACTGAACTCCACCTCAGCGTTGTGTATTTAAGACACGTTCACAGTGACTGAAAAGGCTTAATTCAGTTCAATTTTATTTATATAGCGCAACATCAGTCGCTTCAAGACTCTTTATATTGTTAGCTTAAGATCCTTGGTTCAGTTCAGTTCATTATCATATCTCTGGCTTTAAGTCTCTACTTTACTTTATTTATTCTCATTAGATTCCTCCTGGGCTAAAAGAGAAAGGGAGAAATATGTGGGAAAAAGTTATTACTTGTAACCAAGCATACTCTATAGCAGTAACTGCGACACTTGATACATTTTTACACTTGTTCTTGAAGATGACTAAATGCTGCTTTCCTACAGCACCGAAAAGGAGATGAATCAGTCGCTCTTCTTGAATGAGTGCCTCTTCTTTGTACATTTTCCTTGCAGGAACGTAGATTGTATTTCACTGGAACAAGCAGAAGAGAAGCTCATTAGTGTAGGCCGAAGTGTGTGTCGGACAAAGCAGCCCATTACAGGGAAAGTATTGTTTGTGGCTGCCGCCAGAGGAAGGTGGCTCAGACACTATCAGTGAACTTTCTGCCTTCATGTCCGGCTGGCTGCTTTCCCCTTCCTGTCCATTTGGTTAAACTCAATGAGAAATGAGCTATTAGTGGAGTTTACTGTTTGCTGGCTCCCCTACCAGTCCAAAGATAGATTTCTCGGACTGAATAACCAACCTTTTTCTAGACCCTGGGGCTATATATAGAGACAATTACCTCTGTTTAGTCATGTCCTGGTAAGAAAAGACAGGCAAAGCTGGAAGTGCAGACGGCGAGTTTTTTCTATGACACATGCTAAAGCTAAATGATCCCTCCATCGAGAAAAGATAATGAAGTGCATAAACATGTGCATACAGGACTTTTGGTCCCAAGGAATAATTGCTGTTATTTTATATAACAGTGAGGAGAAAACTTATTTTTGCTTTTTTTTATTTTTAGTATTGAAACCATTTACATGCTTTTATTATAAGTTTTAGTTTATTTTTCCTGTTTTATAATTGATTCTTTATCTATTTTTCCATTAATAATCAAAAGCCTAACCCTCACCTGGGAGACACTATCGGTACTTGGTCTTCTTTTACTTGCCTCCAATTATTGGGGTCATTTCACTCAGTTATACTCTAGACTAATATTTGACAAAACATTTCCCTCCAATTCTATCGTGGACAGAGAACGTATCACACGTGTGTTTAAAAAGCTTAGAAATCTAAAGTCAAAGCATAAACTATGAGAGTAATTAATTGGGGGTGGTGGTCCTTATTTATCTCATATAGTGTACATTTTACTTATTTTACTTGCACTCCACTTATATTTGATATCTAGATACTGAATATTTTGTATATGTAAACATATACTTATTGGCCTCTTCATTAGGTACAACTGTTCAACTGCTTGTTAAAACAAATATTTAATCACCAGTCACTTGGCAGCAACTCAGTTCATTTAGGCATGTGGACACAAACTGAGCATCAGAATGGGCAAGAAAGGCGAGGTAGGTGACTCTGAATGTGGCATGGTTGTTTGTGCTAAATGGGCTGTTCTTGAGTATCTCAGAAACCGTTGATCTCCTGTGATGTTTACACACAACCATCTCTAGTTTATCTTAACAAATCTGCAGCAACAGCAGCCAGGTGTACCTAATAAAGTGGTTCACAAGATGCAGTAATAAAAGCTAAAAATTAGTAGTCATGAAAAAGAATTTAAATTATGCATAAGTAATTTTTGATGATAATATTTCTGTATACTTTTTGTCTCTAATAAACAGACAAAGCTAACATTGTTCTGTAAAAACCTGTAAAATTAGATTAAAAATAAACAAGCCTGTTTATTCACTGATAATAAGCCGATATATTGTTTTGTACCTTACTCAACCAACGGACACGAATACAGTCCAGATTTTGTAAAGCACCGAAGGGCAGCCTTTTACGTATGGAGGGCCTGTTGACCCAAAAATCAACACTGTCAAAATGTTCTCACTTTAGGGGATCTTCTGTCCTTGTGAGAATGTCTGGTTCTCCTTTACAACCATTGAAATGCATTAACATACTGCCCTTCACCCCACGCAGACGCATTCTCACACCCTGGATGACCACAGAGTGTTGGGCAGTAATTCAGTCACAAACGCTGCTCATTTCTGAGGAGGTAAAGCCAGGAGGAAAAATCTGAGTGGAGGAGTCTCCTCATCTACCCACATCTCATTTCATTGGCTAAGAGGCATGATGTCACAGAGTGGAAAACCCTATAAGAAGTCACACTCCCACACAGACAGCAGACAAGCTGAGAGCTCACTCACTTAGAACAAGGAAGACGGCTCTGTAAACCACTTTGTACGACTCATCATGTGCAGAGGACGCGACTCGCTGCCTATCACCTGCCTTGAAAGGTAAGATATGTGGGGATGTTATATGAGATTTTTCTTTTTTAAACAAGAGATTATGATGTTGTCACTTGTAGAAAATACAGGATGGATTAATCTAACTGTAACTTTTCCTCCTTTTTTTAACAGGGCAAAAGAGCTGAAAGCTCTGTTTGGGAGTTTGCTACAGAAGTCAGACAGCATCACTGGGCACTCAAAGAAAAGTGACAAACTGAGGTAAGACATTCATTCAGCATCTCTTTTTCAGCACTTCAGTTGAGTTCATGTGAATCCTGGATACTGTGGGAACATTTCCTAACTACTTTGTCTCTGCTTCTGCAGGTTTAATGTTGAGGAGCCTCTTAAATGGAAGGAATCATTTGACAATCTGTTGACCAGCCCAAGTAAGTCCACCAGATCACTCACACAAGTAAATCTAAATGAATAAGTTTTGAGCTTTCCATGAGATGTTAACTCTTCCTCTCCTCTTTCTCCTTTCTCCAGATGGACTGTGTCTTTTCAGAGCATTCCTGGTGTCAGAGTTCAGTGAGGAAAACATTGCCTTTTACTTGGCATGTGAAGACTACAAAGCAACTAAGCCTTCAAAACTAGCTAGCAAGGCAAAGAAAATCTATGATGAGTTCATCGGCTCCGACGCACCCCGTGAGGTAAATATCTGATAAGCAGAACTAGACACACTCTATCAAACTGCTGGTTTCTCTTATCTTGTTGTTAACTATCGATAATCAATTGACTGTTTTCCCTTGTCCCGTCTACAGGTAAATCTCGACCATGCAACCAAAGCGATCACCAAAGAGAACATGGAGCAGCCCAGCCAGTCCTGTTTCGATGTGGCCCAATCTAAAATCTACACCCTGATGGAGAAAGACTGCTACCCTCGCTTCCTCAAATCCTCAACATACCTGGAGCTCACCAGGAAAACCAAGACGGGCTAAACGACTGGAAGATAAAAAATGATAAAACACTGCCCTACAATGCGATTACTCCTCAAAAGGACATAAGCTGACTGACGCACAGTGGAAACTGTCAAGTTTTAGATGGAATAAATACCTCAGTCCGAGGAGTTTTCGTGCCCGGTTGTGGAATAACTTCAGAGACCGGAGATGCCCAGAGATTCCACATCGGAGTGAGAGGCGGAAGTTGCGAGGCTGTGAGGATGAACTGACACAGGCTGACCTGCAGGCAATGTCTGCCTCTTAAGGGCAAACATGTAGTGTGCATAAAAGACTGGATGAAAGACAGCATGAAGGGGATACTAAAAAAATTCTGATATGAGTTGCACAACAAAAGTACCACTAGGAGACATACTGCTGTGTAGCATTAATGCTTATTTATTCTTTATTTATTGAAAATAAATGTTTACGAAGCTAAAGTTTGCTGATTATTGAAAACTGTATGTTTTGTATTTATTTGCCTATTTTATTTTTTACATTGTATTTTTTTTTTTTTGAAGTATCTGGAGTACTGTATGGAAAAGTAAATGCATTGAATAAAAAAATCATGAGAGAAAGGAACTTGTTCCAGAGGAAATTCATTTGTAGAGATGGTGGAGTTTGTTAGTCACAGTAGGAAAAAGAGAGTAGAAGGCTGGTTGGTGCTCACTGTAAATCTTACTGACTTACACTGGCCTTGTTCCACTTCACAGATAGGTGGCAAGATGACCCCTCATTTTCTCTGAGGTAACAGTTATTAGATGATATGTAAAAAGCGTGTGTTTGTGTAAAACCAGACTAAAGGTGGGTAGATGCATAAATACATTTATTAATCACCAGAGGAAATGTCAGATACAGTCACAAACACAAGAGTCAGATTAAAGGTCCAAGTGACACATAAAAGGCAGACAGTATTAGCAGTATGCACAGAGACGTAAAAACACATACAACTGAAATATTTTTGTCCTAAATCCACTGACGTCCACAGTATAATTTAAATCCATTACATTTTTTTTTCCATACAAAGTTACGAGGCTACATCCAGGTTTTTCAAAAGAGATTTTCATTTTATATTAAAACACACACACACACACACACACAATCAAAGTTTCCTATGACCACTTTTTCAAAATTGGCCTGAACTTGAAATAGATTCAAGAACCTGGAAAATAAAAATAAGAAGAATGGCAGCGAAACAGCTGTTTTTAATATATTTTTATGAGGTTTATTCCCACCAGTTAACCTCTGTTTCATTTTCTGTTGCCACGGTCACGTACACAGGGGACTCTAAGAACTGAAAGCCTGTTCTGTGAAAACTGGGCAAACTCCAAAACTGTAGAAAAAGTAGCTGCAGGCAGCAGCCGGTTCGCTTTAGTTCTTCCCACCTTGCCAGGGAGAGAAATCGTCTCACACAAAATGTCACCTTGTGTTTTATTTTACATTTTGCTTGCTTTGTGAATTTTTTAAAAATTGATTAAAATATTTTAATGAACTTTGGAGGTTCTACAAGGTGGATTTTGCTGTTTAAACAGAGGCTAGCTGTTTATGTTTCCCATCCTAAGCTAGGCTACTCAGCTGTACGCTGCAGATTATAGTTAGAATACCCATATGAAAAGTAGCATTAAACTTCTTGTCTATGTAAATCTAAAAAACATAGACTCCTATTTTGAGATGTGAAGATCATCCTATCTGATGGATATAGCTATATCCGGTGGCCAGTTAGCTTAGCATATAGGCTAGAAAGATAAAATTGCAAGCCTGGCTCATTCAAAATATACTAAATGAGCACGTACACATACAATTACTGTTTAAAGATTAAACAATTACGTATTGCTATGTTTCCCATTCAAGAGAGTGGCATCAACAGACATTACAGGAAATATCAGATTTCAGCACCTATTTTGGTAGCATCTCCGGAAGTCATGTCAAGCTAACCTATTTACATAAACGAGACAAGAGCTTTGATTTAAATTTTAAAGATCAGGAAATTTCTTGTATAAAGTCAACAATCCAATAAACTCTAGTGATATCCCAAAATGTTAGACTGTTGTTTAAAGATTAATAGATTTACACCTGTGTCAACAGGCAGATTAGGCTTTCATAAAAGGTTTGAAGCAAAATGTTGTAAAATGCTAAGCCCATAACGGACGGTAAATGTGTTTGTGTCCAAAACATGAGTTCGTTTTCCCGGGAAACATCTGAGTGTGAAGGATGGTCACCATGGATACAGCAGCTACCTCCACTGGCAGGTTTGTTTACTAGCCCTACCTTAGGGCCCTGTGAGTCACAAAAGCCTCCCCTCCCTTCGGTAAATCAAGCTCATCCTTTCATACTGCCGCCATCCATCAGCGCCAGCTCTTCGTCGCTCTCCCCTTCCTACACTGTCCTGCTGAAACAAATGACTCCTGTTCAAACACATGGCAACTAAAACGCCGAGGGTGAAGTCATTAACACCACTCACGGAAAAAGACAGCGGCTATCTCTCCACTCCATCCCTCTTTTTCTGTGTCACTTCCACCCAGAAGTGATGAGTAAAAAGAGCCTCTTCTGAGCCTTGACGTACAGTAATTGAGATTAAATGGAGAAAAACTCATTTGTTTTTCAGTCTCTGTAAACTCAAACACTGCCGTCTTAATGTCATGGAACAGATGGACATCATTTTTAACTGTTCCTCATGCTGTAACACGTCATCTTACCTACATACAGTATTCAGCAGTATTAATGAACTTGAATTCAACCCTGTGGACGATATTTTGCTGAGTGGACATTCATGATTTATATCTAATTTAATTTAGTCAAAAAAGTATATAGAGATCCAATAAAGTAGATACATACGGGCCGACGGGACTTCTGTGGAAAATGAATGAATTAAAAAATCTGTTATCAAAACAGAGAGAGAGGTTTACTTTGTTTTTAACGTATTAGGATCAATATTTGGTGCACAAAATAAGAGATACAAAAAAAAACTAGAACTTTAAGTAACACATTTCTGGCTATAACCGATATGGTGTGGAATACGTGTGCATTGTGACCCAAACAATACATTTTTTTGCCATGTGTTTGCATGCAGATGGGCGGACAAAGAAAGTTAAGATGAATCATGTTGTATTAAATGAAAGCCAGAAATACCTTCATGCCTCAATTTTTTTTTCTTTAGTGACGATAAATGAGTAATCGTCAGTGATATGAAAGTTGTAGGGCCTGTTTCAGTAACTCTAGATCGTGCTGTGTACAATTAATCTGATAGTAATCTATTACGCAGAGTGCTATAGAGAGTGTGTGTGTGTGTGTGTGTGTGTGTGTGTGTGTGTGTGTGTGTGTGTGTGTGGTATTTCTTCGCCTGTTCCTGTGTTTGTTTCTTCCTGCTCGTCTGTGGCCAGATTTTGACAGATTACGATTGCGTCACAAGTTTGCAAAAAGCACTTGGGAAACTTTACAGCTGCGGTTGTAGAGATTTAAAAAAAATTAGATCTGATGATGAAGATGGGTGTAGTCTCAGAAATCATTATGTGGTGTCATCTGTACTTAATTTCTAGTTTAGAAATCTGAAACTAACTAAAGCTGTTCAATAAACATAAAATAAATCAATAGAAATTAGAAGTAGAAGAGCAAAGAAGCTTCAAATATTACTGATAGAGATTGAATCAAATCAAATATCAATAGTATTGACATTAATGCTGGTATTGATATCAGATTAGTGCAATAGGATCGATACTTTGTTTCTAGTTGCTACTTTCAGTGTGTTTAAAAAAAAGTTAACAAAGAAAAATAAAACACAGATCCTCTTTATTATTTGATTAGCAATTTGATAAAACAGTTTCTTTACCTGGTTAGAAAGACATTTACCATTCATCAAAGAAATGATATTAATTGTAAAAAGCCCATCCTCAGCTAAGCTAATACACTCAAAGATGCGCCACTCAGATTTAAGAGAAGCTCACAAAATCATTTTCAGTGTAATAATGTAAAAAGCATGTCCAAATCAGATTTATCATTCTCCACAGCCTGTAATCGATCCATCCATCATACATTTTATTCCGCTTCTCCATTTCAGGGCCGTGATGGGTGGGGCCGGGCGGAGGGGGCTCAAGCCTATCCCAGCTGTCATCAGGGAGAGGCAGGATACACCCCGGACAGGTCACCAATCTGGCGAGGGAAGCGACCTTGACCGAAAACATGGAGTGCAGGGCTAAATCTTTCTGTGATGACAGGGATCTTTCTGATTCCCACAAATCTGAAAGAAAACACTGCTGAAATTCATAGAGACGCATCTAGTTTTGAAATTAATCCCCCAACCAGTTTACAATAAAACACATCATCTGAATAACACAGAAGGTGTGAAGATGGTAAATGGTTCTTAAACAGTGCTTTATACAACATGCATCATTCATCCGTTCACACCAATTCACACAAGACAACATTCACACAGACTCATACTCTGATGAACGCATGGGCGAGCAACTCAGTATCTTATCCCAGGAATACTCAAGTATGCAGACTGGAAACTGGAGGCCAAGTCGGGGATTAAACCACCAATATTCCAAGTAGTGTATGGCCTGCTCTGCCTCCTGAGCTACAGCTGCCCCCGCCCCAAACGGGACATCATTAACCGCAAAACCAAAACTTGATATCATCTTGTGATTGGGGTCGCTCCAGCTGTGACCCCAGAGCTCAATTTTCACAGAGAACTCGACTCTGAACTTTGCATTTATTTTAAAGTTAATTCGACACCTCTGACAGTTTGTGAATGTAATTTTGATGGTTTTCAGGCAATTGTGTTGGCAAAATCTTCCCACCCTCTCCTCAGTGCATCTGAGGAACTAAAATGGAAAAGTGAAATAAAAACAATAATTTAAAAATGTAAACATACATGACGAGTGGAACAGTAAGAATGGAATTGTAAGAACAATGATCGTAGTGTGAAAAGGTTGGAAGAGTGAAAACAGCACAGCTCATCAGTGCACAGATAGAGATGCTATCAATATTCAGACAAATATTTGGTACTTTAAAGACATAAAAACCTGATGTTAGTCTAATCATCAAATGGGTAAAAACTCTTCTTAAACTTCTTAAGCTTTCAGTATTTTTCTCCTTCACGTTTCTACATCTATTTGATTTTAGGTGGGAAAAAGTTGCTTTGGCCGTCAGCGGATTCACAAGTAAAGACTAACATGAGTATTTACCGCAAATGAATGACAAAACTCTGCAATAACAAACGCCATATGCACTGGCTGGGCCCTTTGACCACTGTTAAGGGAGAACATGAGGGATTTGAGGAATCTGGACTGAGTTCAAACTTGCTGGCCTCAAATTATGTCAGCGGGATCTGTAACGCATTTTAATTCCCTACATGAAGCGTCTTTACTCAGTGTAGAAACTCACTGGTTTTGCGACCAGAGGTACCCTGGCTGTAATGATGCAATGCATATATGATCAAACAGACACAACAGGCTCAGTTTATATGTCTGCAATCTGTTCACTAAGCATGTAGGATTATTAATTATTACAGACTCTTGACACATATAGATCACACACCTGGATGAGCTGGCACGGGAGAGGCTTCACCAGGTATTTTTTGTATGAGTGTCTCCAAAGCACGGATCGTTTTAAGTGGAAAGCTTTTAATGTCAGGGAGGTGAAACATAATTCAGAACAAAAGAGGTGGAGCTCTGCTAGAGCATGGAACCGGATTATTAGAGCGCTGAGTGCTGTGCTGGAAGTGAGTCAGCATGCTGATTCTAAAACATACTTGCTGTGTGAGTGGTGATTAATGGCTCTGCCATCAGAGGTTGAACCCGCTGGAGTGGTGTAAAAACAAAGAGCTGCAGGCATGGTTATCAGGTTACCAAGGTGACCAACCCAGCACAACATTCTTTTCTTTTTTTTTTCCATTTATTTGGTTTGTAAAGTAGGAGAAAATAGGCTACTGCAAATAAACTGCTTTGTACTTTGTGGCCACTTGTTAAATCATCATAAACACTTATGGACTATTAGACTGAGACATGAGACCATAATTCAACATGTGTTCTGTATTATTTCATTATGTGACATACATAAAGCCAGCAGGAACTTAAAGCACAGAGGTCATTAGCAATAATAATGCTGACTTATCTAAGTGAGGTAAACCCCAATGTGGTTCTTATACCATTACATTTCCTAGAAAACTGACTCCTCAGGGTTTCATGGCATTGTTGGTATGGTCCAAAGTTGCAAGTTAGTCACACTGGAGACCTAAACTTGCTACACGTATGAGTGTCAGAGTATCCGGTATGCTGTTGATGGCATTCCCCTTTTTACTGAAATGCTAATAAAATCAAAATGAAAGCAGTTTTAGGCAAAAACAGCAGAAAATACAAATCATAAACAAGGTGTGCTGTAAAGCCTGGGTTATACTTCCTCTGTGGTTTTACCATAAACTGAACGGATGCTCTGTCTTTCTGATTTATCAGAGAATATGGAGTTTTCACCAAACATCCTGATAGCACATTATGATTCACTCCTTCCAGAAATGAGACACATTACTATCACAACACTTTTTGTGACTTGAATGTTTTGTTCTACTCTTCTTCATCTTTGTCATCTTCTTCTTATTATCATTGTTTCCCACAATCGTAGTAAAAAGATAATAAAAAGATTTACTTTGTTCGTTATTCCTTCATTTGTTCTGTGAGCTAGGTGCATTATTCTGATTTCAATTTCATCACTGACATGAATATTATACACCATAAAACCTTTGTCACGTACACTTATTTTGCAAGTAATAATGATAATAATAATATTTTTGAGCCAGTAGTTCTCACTTTTGCAATGCGAAACATCCGCATGGCGTCACCGTTGTGACATCGCACTGTTGTTGTGATACTAAACCAGATGTCTGACTGGAGAAACTGCACATATACATGGAGGCAACTTGTCAATCAAAGTGGGAACATTGGTCATTAAACACGTCTTACTTTATCATGTATTTCACTCTAAATGGCAGACATGATAAACTTTTTTGAAATACTAAATTTCTCCGACTTTGATCAAATCTAAACTGCCCCTCGCTGACCATGAGAAAGAATCCAGTTTTAAAGCATTTCTTCACTGGCTTCACTTTCTGACCATGTGTCACATATTGGTTGTTGTGCTTGTGCTTATTCACCACAAGGATGGAAGACTTAAGAATGTGTATCATACTCTTTGAGCGTTTAAGGTCAAAGTTTACCATGAAAAATTCAAAGAGGCACGTGAAAATTAATAAGCAGTTTGAATGAAATCTACCTGAAGTGATGGAAAACTTAACTGATTGTTGCAGCTTTCTATAAATGCAGCATGCAGCTATTAGTCTCTGTGCTGCTTATAGCAATTCTCCAAGGCTGTTTCCCTGTGGAGCGCGACAAAGACACAGGAAGCGCTGTGACGTATAGCCTCACGACTGTGAACCACATCCACAGAAACGCTGGCAAATGCGCGTGTCAATAACTATGTAGAGTGGCTTCCACGGTGACAAGGTAATTGGGTTTGTGGGAACATCGGCTTTGTGCTCAGCTGCTTTGACAAACGCAGCAGGCTGTGTGTTTATTGATCTATGAAGAGCAGCGAATGTGCCTAAGCAGATGATCTCGTGTCAGTCTGCACGTCGAGCAGCAGTTTGTAGATAACACAACAGCTGATTCCTTTTTACCCATGTGACACAGTGTACTAGTAAAACTGCCCAGTGCAAGGTTAAAAAAAATGTCAACAGCAATCAGGACAATGACAGAGATTCAGAGAAAGCCTGCTTTCTTCCTCTGTTTGCTTGTGCACTCACAGCATGACTCAGTAGAATTAAACTGCAGTTAAATTCTTGCTTTCCAGGGAACTAAAACTGATCACTACTTTAGCTACCTGACACTCATTATCAGTCTTTACTAATCCACCGTTTGGCCTCTAATGATTCAGAAAAAAGTAAAAACACCACCAAAGGCTCAGAGACTTGAAGAAAAAACAAGCACCAATGTTCACATTTGAGAAGCTGGTATCAGTTATTATTTATCAGTTATTATCTTCAAATGAGTACACAGAATATGTGAGCAGGGGATAAGATTTTATCAATGGGGATCTTACAAATTTCCATATGTAGTCATTTAGTACTCTGGGTAGTGTATACCTAGCATGTCTGGCCTTTGGCTGCATGCAGGTCTGTGCAGGGAGTAATCTTGAAACCACTAGCTATTGTCTGATTTTATCTACATTCATATTTGGACTATTAAAAAAAACATCAGTGCTCTATGGAGTCTTGCCCCAGATATCTGCTATCTGGACACCCACAGGACACCCCAGAAACCCTGATACATTAGAACTTACCCCAAGAGGCTAACTTATCAGACCACAGCTGATTGTTAGCTTTTTTCCTTCAGGATCCCTCAGAAGATTCCCCACTGAATACAGCCTCACCGAGGTTGGTTTCCAGCTCTTTTCATGCATTTTTTTCATTAAAATGAAAATCAGTAAACAGACACTGATGTCACATAAGAAAGAAAATGTGTGTAAAACTGTGACGTGTTCACTTTTGAGGCTTAAAAAGACAAATGGTTTGGCTGTGTGTGTGTCTACTGTTCCTACTACACCCACATGCAACATAAAAGAAACATAAGAAGAAAAAGACACAAAGTGTCTAATGCACCTGCATCTTTTCTCTTACTCATGTTACATCTCATCTGAACACAAGCTGCTTTGGTTGTTTACCTGCAGCACCAGAGTGAACCCTTGTGACATGAAAACACGTGAGGGCCATGTCACCAGCTGTAAGGGCTTAGAAAAGATGGCAGGTGCACAAAACTAGTTATTATCTCTGGAGGAGACGCACCCACGGAGCAAGATCTTAAATACCTGAAATGAGGCAATTTAAAGACAACAATCTCAAATGCCAGTACAAATAGTCCCCAGAAAACAGCAGTCAGACGCTGGCATCGTGGAAAAAATAAAGTCTATGTTTGTGTGTGTGTAGTGAGAGTTAGTGTGTGCCTTACACTGACACAGAGAGCGCAACAATTACACAGTGTCTTCTGTCACAGGTCAGTGAAAGACAAGCTGCATACAGTGATAAAGAAGGATATGGAGAACGTGTGCGCTTCATATTTATTGGGAGCGTTTGACTTTGCCGTGTGCTGACTCCTCCTGAACGTGTAAAGAGCTCTGTTGCCCCCTGCTGGGGAAATGGTGTGACTGAGTTCAAAACAGAACTAATACACTTTCCAGTTGAGGACAAAGCACATCTGCACAGTTCGATTCAGAATATCTCAAATCTGTGGAGAAGGCCTATCACACTGTATAAGGTGCATATGAGGACATGAAAGATTTTTAGGTAACGGTTTTTGTTTGTGATTGTTCACCCACACCTTTTTCTGCTCTGTATCACTCTGTCATCATTCACTCTGTTTCCCACAGCAAATGTTTACAGTTTCTAAATTAAAACATGTTCTCTTTTTGGCTTTGTTGTTGGTTTCCAGCAACTCAACAGGGAAATAAAAAGGCCTTCTAGCTGTTAATTGTCCCAAAGTTCTTTAAAGACGAAAAGCTGCAGATTCAGGCGATAGTTATCTCCTCCTGCTGTGAAAGGATGAGCAGCTCCACTCACATTTTCCAACTCTCAGTATTGATTCATTCATTCTAAAATTATCAATTTCAGCTCATCTAAAAAAAACCAAAAAAAAAACCACTCATCACATCTTTTTTTATTTCATCAGGTTTGACTCCCCTTTGCTTCAGTTCCTGGAAACATTCCTCAGATTCTGGTTTATATTGATATGACAGCATTACACAGCTGATCCACAGATTAGTCAGCTCCACACCTGTGATATGAATCTCCTGTGACTGTGGAGGCCACCTTGAACTCCAGAAGATGAGTACAGTGTGGTCATAAAAGGATGGACATGGTCAGCAACATTACTCAGGGAGGCTTTGGTGTTTAAATAATGCTCATTTTGTACTAAGAAAATAAGAAAAGATCATTACACCCACACAAACAGCCTGAATCACTGGTATGAGGCAGGATGGAGCCACACTTTCATGTTGTTTACATCAAATTCTGTCCCTACCATCTAAATGTGGCAACAAAAATTAAGATTCATCAGACCGGGCAATATTTTTAGTATCTTCTGTTGTCTGACTTTGGTGAGCCTGTGTGAATTTTAGCCTCGGTTCCTGTTCTTAGCTGACAGGAGTGGCACCCAGTGTGCTCTGCTGCTACTGTAGCTGCTCTTCTGCATACCATACCTCAGTTGTATGAGAGGTAATTTGAGTTATTGTTTTCTGTTTGTTTAAATTAATATCTGCTGGGACATCATTAGTTAGTTTTGTTTTTTTACAAAAAAGAAACATGTCAGTCTAATTTATTCAGCAAATATTGTTTTTTTTTCACCCAAGAACGTTTGTCTCTATGTGGTAAAATTTGAATTCCTGAATTTTTATGTTTATTTACTTACTTTTTACTTTTCTTTGTCTAATCTTACGGAAAATCATATATGTACATTTAACCCAAAAAATATCCAGCTGGTCTGCTTCTTAATAATCATGCTCTTTATAATGGTAAGAGTTAACTGATAAATAAATATCAACAGTGTGTCACCAGACGGTTAAAGGCATGTGTCGGGTTATTGATTTACTTATTTGTTTTTCTGTAGGTGTTTGAGCATCTCTGAAAATGCTGGCGACATGAATTCTCACTCTGAGGAGGCCACCCAGCCCTGGACAATGTCGAATCCACTAAACTGTCTTGAGGGTTTTGTTTGTTCCCTGTGATGCCGCTAGATGTCACACAACCAAACACCAGCAGCAGCTGCTAATAGAACCTACACACCACTGAGTATTTCTCCATCTATTAGGTGTCATGCATCCAGTTTAATAGCTAGTACACGTGCGGACAGTGAGTCATTAATTAATTCTGAGGGAACTTGAAGAAGAAAACGATCCAGTGTTGAGATCCGTGCGTCACCGGGACCCCGGCGGTGGCGACGTGTACTGCTCCTCAGTCGTGCTTCGGTTCAACCCGGCTTTAAAAAAAAAAATGGGCCAGTGAGAGCGCTCACCGATCGCCGATTAACGCATTAATTGAGCCCATCAACCAATCGTTCGGTCGCGACCGTGGCGCCTCGCCCGCCGCATGACCTCTGGAGTGACGCGTCTCTCCGATGAGAGGGCGGAGGGAAGAGCGCCGGAGGAGATGCGCATATCTGCAGGTCTCTAGCGCTGTCGTAAAACAAGTGTCGGGAGCAAGTGAGCTAAAATTAAAGCGATGCCAGGAGTAACCAAGTACAATTTAGTGGATGACGCGCAAGATTTGAGGATCCCCATGCACAACGAGGAGGTGTTTAAGCATGGGGTGTGCTTCGAGGCAAAGGTAAGGACCCTCTGCAACAGATTGTACTTTCTGGGCAGCATTTCAGGCTTGAAGACCAGCGAGTCCTAATATGCTAAACACTGTTATGTGGGCTTCTTGGGTTTCACATGTCGTCTTATATTTCTTTTTTTTCTTGCATAATTGTGTGTGTTAGTTTATGGTTGCGTCTTCTGATCATGCAATAATTTTATATTTTATATTAAATTTTCCTTTAATCTTGTTTCAAGGATAATACAAAGTTTTGGTTTAGTGCATGTATAGATGAATGAGACTGACTGCACTGTGAGAATTATGAACAGTTCTTTAAGTTTTACTGTTTTGTCTCTGGTCTGCACTAATAACATGATTTGGTCTGTGAAAAAAAATCACATAGTTTGTTCGGATGTGTTGTCCTCTTTGACCAACACTTATATATCCAAATTCATAATTTTATGTAATGTAAGACAGATAAAAACTGCAAATTGCCCAATCTGAGAAGGTGGAATCGTCTATATTTGATATTTGCTTGAAAAAATAATGTGCAGTGTAATTACAATTTTATAAGTAGTACCCATAACTGTGTAAAAAAAAAAAAATCAAACTGCTGACACTGGTTCAATCTAAAGAGGAGACAGTGTGTCAGCCCAGCACTCCCCAACTAATCACTTCCTTAACGATCCCCATCTTTAAACCTTTCTCTTATGTTTTGCAGTACATAGGCAGTTTGGAGGTGGGCCGCCCCGGGAGCCGAATGGAGATAGTTGCAGCAATGAGGAGAATCAGAGTAAGATTTCCCTGAAGCACACACACATTGCCTCTCTGACAAAACCCACTTTGAAACACTAGTGACGTTCGCTGCACGTCTTTGTGCACGTTCCTCACAAGTTCCTTTCTCTGGGCTCGGCGTCCCCTCTTTACACATAAATGACCTGTCTGTGTAAAACTACACAGTGGGCAGATTCAGTGGGCTGTCAGGAGCAGTTTAAATCAGGGCAGGATTCGTAGGGCAGCTTGGATTTTCTGGCTGAGGAGAGACACGGCAAACAGGGATATGTTTGATGCTGTCCGGGGAAAAAAAACAACATCCTTCAAGCCTCCTTTCGTTAGGATCATGCAAGGCCGCTGGAAACAACATGCGGCCTTGTCATTAAACATCACTGCAGTGTTACAGAGACACTCGGGGAGGAAAGGATTTAGCTGCTTGTCAGCTGTTGCATCTAATCTAACAACCAAGTTTATGGTGTCACTCGGAGATCGGCCGCATCCCCAGTGACACCCAAGGAAAGACTTAATCCTGATCCAGCATCCCGTACAGTGGGCGATGCTGGTCATTTGATCGCACTGGCAAAGATGTAGTGATGCTGTGTGTGTTTGGATTGCCCTTGTATTTTCAGGCATCCCAGTAGTGTGTGTGTGTTTGCACATTTTTAGAAAGTAGATTCTAAACTTGCTTTTATGCATTTTGTAGAAAATGACAGACACATTCAACAGAGCAGCTCAAATGGAAAAAAAAAAGAGAGAAACCCACACGATGCACAAAGCAATCCAGCCGCTGAAGGCTTTTCTCCTGCATTTTAGCTTTTATTTATCTGTGCTTAAGCAGACAATGTTAATTTACTACAAAGCTCCTATCTAAAAGACTGTGAAATGCTTTGCTCCAAGTCTTTGAAACAAACTGATAATAAGAAGGCAAATGAGGCAAAAAGAGACAAATGATGAAAATACAATAAAAACTGAAAAACAAAGATTGTAAATGTGTGTGGGATTAAGATGGATAACATAAAAGCAGGTTTGTAAAACGGTCGGGCTGTTTTTGAGCTCTGTTATCACACAGTAATTAATAGTCTCTGCTTCTGGAGGAGACAGACTGTGAATATTCAAAAGCTAACTTGTCCTTAAAGCACTTGCAGTGGCTCAGGGGGTAAGACGAGAGGTGAGCTTCCACAACCTGTAGCATTATTTTGTTCGGGGGCGGTTTCAGTGTGAATTAGTTTCAGGCTCATGTGCGTGAAAACGTGGCGCGAACGCTTCATCTCCCTCTGACAGCAGCGTGTGCGGAGATGGATGGTCCTGGTTTATGCAGAGCTGCATTAGCCTGGATTGCACACAGACACACACACACCAAGAGATCAATGTCCTTCACCTGAGCACCTGCAATCCAGCCTGCACGTGGGGGAAAAAACCCACACAGCAACAACCAGATGCATTAACGGGACAAGACCAGATGACAAGGACACAGGTCGCAGGCTTGCATGGATAAACCTCTCTGGACTAAAATCAGCTCCGCCTCCAGTTTCTGATGAAACTAAGAGAAAGCTCTGTGTTCTCATATTTACACAAACCAAAGGAAACTTGACAGAGAATATCCAAGTCTGCTGCACACACTGGGTAACTGTGTGTGTGCTGGAGAGTGATTTCATCAAACCTTATCTGATCAATTAATCATCTGATGTTGGACTTTGTGTTTTCAAAGCCAAACATGTTATTTCATACAAATCCTTTTGTTTTTTGTTTTTTATCCTACATCCTATGACTGTAAGATTTGGAGTCTGAGCCTGCAGTGGCGGCAGAGGACACACTGTTAATCAAGCAGAGGGATGAAAGTGTCCCACACATGTCCGCCTTCCTCTGGGAAGTCAGCCTTTGAAAACTTAAAAAGCTCCCAAAAAGAGAAACTGACAGTTTCTTGACGTTTACGCCATCCCAGTTTTCCTCCGGGGAAGAAGACGGTAAAAAAAAATAGCCCCTCTCTGTGTGATCCCTCCGCTTCATAGAGCTCCATCTCTGCAGGACCATAAATATATTTAATGCGAGTCAGACCGGGTAGTACTGTAATCAGTTTGGTTTGATTCAACCTTTGGATTTGTTGTTTATTCTATCTATTCTTCCTTCACAGTATGAATTCAAGTTGAAGAACATAAAGAAAAAGAAGGTCAACATTGTCGTATCTACTGACTTCGTCAAAGTGATTTTGCGCAAAAAGAGGAAGGTCGGTCTTGCACAACCACATATGATTTCCCATTTACTTGTTTTCCCACCTTGAATGACATCTTTTGTTTTTAAGATAGTCACAGTTGTCAGCGTGAACCTGTGTGATTTTTGTCTTGCAACAGAGAAAAGGGTGGTCGTGGGACGACAATACCATCTTGGTGACACAGGATCCTATCTACAGGTGGGCTCTCTCGACTGTAACAAAGTGTCGATGTCGCTCTGCTGGAATATGTTTACATGCATCCAAAACACAGCCTCCCTGTCGGGCTGTGCAATGAAAAGCTTCATTTTAGTACCCATCTCTTTAAGATGCACATCTCGAAAAGTCCAGACGTCTCATCCTCATTCCTCATTTGATGTGACAAAAGCTAAGAAATGCGGGTGTCATATTTTAAGAGCTGCCATCATAAAACTTTGGTGAAAATGAAGTCTGTGTGTGGCTTTTAACTTTTCTCTCAGTGATCATTTTACTTGTCAGATCCAAAATCAGCATAAGTGATTTAACTTTATGTGATTTTTGAAAGGTTAAAAAATAAATCAGGACATTAGCAGGGCAGAGCAGCCGGTTCATACATCTATCAGGTTTATATGGTAACTTTAAAGTTAAACTACAGCATGTGGTGTAGCGCTTGATACATTTGCTTGCATATGAAAGATCCTCTGTTCAAAACCAGGAGGAAACACAAACCCAGCCTCAAGCTGGTGTTCTCCCAGTGCTGGTCCCAAGCCGGGATACATTCTTCAGATGTTGTGAGTGCGTGAGAATCAGTTTTTTCCTATTTGGCTGAGACTTTCTAAGTGCAGCTCTGTATTGCATAGTGATCTAAATAAGTCACAGAAGAAAGGCCTGGATTACAAAATAACATCTTTGAGGCTGTTTAGTGGCAGCGTTTTCTACTGAGGAAAAAAAGCTACATAGCAGGGAGAAAAATGAGCACTTTACATTAAAAACCAGCTCAATCAAACACCCAGTTAAAAAAAAATTGACATGTTTTCTTGCCTCAACAGGATCTTTTACGTCTCACATGATGCTCAAGACTTAAAGATATTCAGTTATATAGCCAGAGACGGACAGAGCAACATTTTCCGCTGCAATGTGTTTAAGTCTAAGAGAAAGGTAAGCCTCACTGCTCACAGATCCCCAAACTACTGCAAACATAAATGACACAAACATTATACAGCGTGGATGATTACAGAGACATTGACATTGCTGGTTTAGCTTTCATTACAATTTAGCCCTCTCCTCTCCTCTCTCGAGATAATGGTAATGTTAGCAACATTAACCAGGCAGCTTAATATTTCTACTCCTGTTAGCAGATGTTACTTTCAAAAATGACAATTAGCCACTGAGTCTTCATTTCCTTCATTTTCCTCACAAATAGCAAGAATGCACAAAAAGGGTTAGTTTGCATTATTTAAAGGCTGCTTTCAGAATATCTTCACCAGTTCATCTTGTTAGCAAATAGCTCTCTATGCTAACAATTTGGTCATTTTAGGAGGCTTGTAACCTCTCTGGCTCACAGTCTGAGGAGGGCAATGATTTACCTGAAGATACAGCTTCACAGAAATAAGGGAAGCAGCAAGGCAAACTCTATTCAGTGGAAACAAAATTAACCCTGCCAGGAACTCTGAAGCTCGCTAATTGGCGTGCTGTTTGTTTACTCCAGAGATAAATGAAATGTTAACTTGACAGCTGCGTTCGTTTGGACTTTTTTTTTTTTTTGGCCGTTCAGTTTGCTCGTCTTGTCGGCGCTGTGACGTCACACGCTGAGTTTTGTGCTGATTAAACAAGATACAAACAGAATGTGTTAATCAGAGCACTGCTCAGAGGCTTGTAGGGGGATTTTTTCCCCTTTGTTAGAGGCAACATGTCGACTCTCTTTTTCCCAGTCTTCAATCTCTGTGAAAGGCTAAGTTGACATGAAAAAGACTGGATGGTTCTGTCAGTCTTCCCATCTAAAACCGCCTCTGAGTGAATGACTGAAAGTATATTTTCCAGTGTTTTACTGTTTCAGCGATTCAGAAATAGACAAACATATCTTTTGCAATTTTTTTTCTTTTTTAACATCAACAAAAGCACATTTTATTCGCATTTCCATTTCAGCTTCTGAAGCATCTGTTAATAGCGTTCATGTCTGTAATCTCAGGGATGTATAGCCATCGCGCGCACCTCTAGAATCAGACCCCATATGGCTGTGCTAGTAAATAACTTATGAAAAATGAGAGGCGTGTTCTTCTCCACATATCTGCATATCAAGCAGCGTCAATTTTTCCTCCACGACAAAGACTGAGCATCACTGAGGTTGACTCCCATCCCTTCACCATGGATACCAGACAGACAGTGGCTTAGTGAAGCTGAATACTAATCGTTCTGGTGGGAAGAGAAAAGAAAAAGGGGCATTTTTGCTCTGCGCTTAAAGACATTTCCACTACAGCTGAACCAAATACACATCACAATCTTAGAGACATGGTCTGTGGTGCTTCTCTACCTCCTTGGGGCTATTGAGCCTTATCTGGTTGTTGCAGGCCAAGCATGTGTGCTGAGTAGGAGGAGATGGACCAGCTGATAAGAGGAGATTTGATTTATTTTCATCACGGCATGTTGCAGCGTAGCAAAGCTTCGATGTCAGCTCGGTACACCAACACAGCCTTTTGTGCTCAGCCCTCGGAGGCCTGTCAGTTTAACCTGACAATTTTAAAGAAGAATTCAATTCTGTATTGATGGAGAAATATGACGAATTTCCCTAAAGTGTTTTTGCTTTTGTTGTTTTATATTGCTATTTCACTTGATTGAACTACTTTCAAGCTCGAGTTGCCTTGAAATTTAAAATGAATGCCTTGAGGCTGGATGGTCCTCTAGAGGCAGATATCAATAAATGTATTTCTGTGCCAGTGTTCAATATGGAAAGCGTCACCCGTAATGAGACTGGGGAAGGATATGGTGGATAAAGTTTAACTCCAGTGGATTAAGGTTGCTGCCTCTGGACTGCATATTAAGGCTTTATGAAAAAAGAAATGAGAGGTGGAGCTGTAGATAGATAGATCTCCAGGCTTTCCAAAGGCTGCTTTTTCACTTGTTTTCACTCAGAGAAGTGTTGTTGTTTTTTGGTTTGTTGAGCCGCTGTGACCCACAGGCCATCCAAAATTAAAAAGGCACATAACTCAAAGGATGAACCACTTTGTTATTAGCAGCCAGTTGCAAAACCCAAAACTTTAGCTTTAGCACCCATTTCTTTAGCTGAATCTACTTAAAATACCAAACATAGCACAGTTTGACAGGCATGAAATAGTATTTTTGAAAAAAAAGCTTTCAAAGACCTATTAGCTGAAAACTTGTTATCTTGATATCTTGGCATGAGGAAAAAATCTTTAGTAGAACAACATCCGAAAGTCATGTCTTTAAGAAATAGAGAAAAAACCCAGGACAGGCCTGACACAGGAGCTGAGAGATGCATCTGCACAGAGGAGGTGAGGAGAGAGGTACAACAGTGAGTGTCTACAGCAGTCTGTAAAACACGGTGGAGGCTCTGTCACATTTTGTGACTGTGCTGTTGGAGAGCTTGTCAAAACCGATGGCTTTATGAATGCAGAACAGCGCCATCGGGTGTCATTCTTCAACATGACACTGATCCCAAACGTACTGCCAATGCAGCAAAAGAATGAACGGAAAAACATAGTGGATCATTATCAGTTATGGATTGGCCTCAACAGAGCTCGGACCTCAACATTAATGAAGCAGTGTGAGCGCATGTTGACAGAGAACAGAACAAAAAGCAGAAACATCCAAAGAAGAGCTTTGAATGTCTGAAGAATACTCAAAGCAATTACAAGAAAGCTGCCTAAGAGAGTCCAGAGTTGTACAAACTCTGTTGTTTTTATATCGTGTTTCCATGCATGGTTGCATTTTTCAAATTGCTGAATCTATTTCCCATTTTCCTGGCAAAATATAGCAAGAATATGGTATAAATTTTGCACCAATTTAGTATAACAGTAGCGTATCTTATCTATAGAATTTTAGCTAATCATAGGTTATCTCAAGTTTTACCTCCTCAGTCTTACATACTCAGCATTACTGTTTGTTAACTCTGTAAAGCCTGAAACACTGATGATGTAGAAGTCTGAAAAACTCATGAATCAAATATTGACACATGACACTTGGTGTTACAGTCCTCCTCTTGTTGAGCTAAACCACTTTGCAACCATTTGGGGTTTTTTTAATTAAAACTTACACTAAAACAGACAAATATGGACAGATGACAAATGCAGATCTGGCTCTGACAACCTAAAAATAATCAAGAAAAAGAAGCATTAAGGTGTTTGTTCTTAGGACTAACAACAACAACATGTAAACTAACTATTTATTTAACTTGATGCTTTCCTCCGTGTTGGATATTTCACTATACAACACCAGATTTTGATCTGAATGCGCATCAGTGAGAACAGTTATACACAAGAAATCATGAATATGACCATTTATTAGTTAATAATTAACTGAGAATAATATTTCTAATCATGGGCAGCACAGTGGTGCGGTGATGAGCACTGTTGGGTTCTTTCCGTGTACTCTCTTCCAGCTTCCTCCCACTCTGCTTACCCTAACAAGGATAAGCAGAAGAGAATGGATGGATGGAATTTCTTTTGTTTTTGATGCCAGCATGTACATTTGTACTTAGTTGATTTTTATTTTTCTATTCAAAGAGGCTTATTGTAGGCCAATCATTTCACTTCCCACATTCGTGGTGTTTCACATCATTCAGAGCTAAGTGTGTCATATTTCAATTGTTTCAATATGCAACCCTTTCCATCTAACTGTGGAGGTAAAACAAAGAGATTACAGTAAAATAGTCGACATTTTTCGCTGTTTTTGAGGATCAACCGAGAGTTAATACTGTGTAATTTTCTCTGTGACTCTCTGGGTGTCTCTCGTTGTGTGTATAATTAGGGTTTGTAATTAGTGGAAAAATCAAGTTTTAGGACATGCTTGTAACTGTCAGGATTAATCTCTAATGGCTTTTTCTTCAGATCAGATCCTAACCCTAGCACAGTTACCAAACATTTAAGACAAGTCGTAGTCCTTACTGTGATGCCATTCCTGTGACCCAACTAAAAAGATCTTAGTAGTTAATATTTGTGTCTAATTCAAATTAAGTTGAACCTCCTATACGAAAAACAGCTTAATCTTCACTCTGCCATCAAATTTACTTGCTCCTGAAATACACCAATCATCGCTGTGACAGCAGCATGTATACAAAAGAGATACACAAGGACAAGCAGCTCAAGTCCTCCCAGCATTTGCTGTCCTAATTTGTTTTCTTTCTCCTCCCTCCGTTTCCGTCTGCCTTCACCTCCTGCTTTGCCCCAACATTCCCTTTTCTCCTCCTGCTTGCATTTTTCATCTTCTCTCTCGTTACCTGTGCACAATGTTCATACGCTCGCTCTCTCTGTATTCGCTTTTCTTCCTGTGCAACTCCTCTGGGGCCTCATTTTCTCCCCGACTGTGTACTTTCATTTGTGCATCCACCCTCGTTGGCCTCCTGCTGCTGTTCTCTCAAAACTTCACCACACACACACACACACCATCTTCTTGGTGTCTCCACCCCACCCCCTCTCACAGTCTCAGGCCATGAGGATTGTGCGGACAGTGGGTCAGGCGTTTGATGTGTGTCACCAGCTGACCCTGCAACAGAAAGACGACGAGCAGGAGGATGAGGAGGGGAAGGCGGAGGAACTGCAGGCGGTGCCAGGTGACTCACACCGACACACGCAAACACACAAAGCTGCATCTGCAAAACCACTCCCTTCTCTCTCACTTCTTCCCGTTCTGCTTCTGTCACACAACACAACGCACACAACGCACACAACGCCCCCCCGCCCAGGCCTGCTACTCCTGTTTCTCTCGCTTTCTCTGTTATACAAGCTAAAAATCAGAGTGAGGCAGAATCAAACAGTGGCAGTTGAGCACACCTCTGTGTGAAAAGATGTCATTATCCTCCTCCATTTTTTTTTCAACTTGCCATGTTGAATGTTGAAGCTGCAAATTGGTTTTGGTTAGTTGTGCGAGCCCACTGATCAAAGCCCTTTTTTGCGTGGGCTGCTGCCAGCCGACGCTGTTGCTGTCACTGCCTCTAGATATGTTGCGAACTTTAAAGCACAATTTTTTATTTTTTTATAAAGCATGACAATCCATCCTGTGCATCTGGTCTCTGCAGCAAAGAAGAGGTTTGCATTGTCAGAGGAGACAGACCTTGAAGCCACTACAGAGGAGAGCATTGAGTGCGTCTCCTCATCAGACCCGGAGAAGAGTAAAAAGGACGAGGCTCTTGGTAATGATGGAAAGGTACTGTTGCCCTTCATCATTTCAGCATCGCTGTTATGAAACATGGAAACACAGAAATCCTGCAGGGAGATGATATAGGCACACTTACATTTTATTTATGGATGGGTATGGCACATGGGTGGGTTTCCCATGATGCACTGAGCGTTTCTCCTTCAGTCATCTCCTGTATTTATACACCAAGTTGCATTTAATCCATTTAATTGTTAGTAATTAATTTTAAACTCTGGCTCTTTCCCAATGTGTGTCTTTTGCTCTGTCTTCCTCCTCTCATCCCCAACCGGTCATGGTAGATGGCCTCCCCTCCCTGAGTCTGGTTTTGCTGGGGGTTTCTTCCTGTTAAAAGGAAGGTTTTGTCATGGACTGACCGTGTAAAGCAGGCGAGATAAACGCAGACTCACAGAGGCAAAACTGAACTCAAAAACACAGCTTTATTGCTGGACGGCAGAAAATGCAAAACTAACTGAACTTGGAATATGCATGAAACTAAACAGGCAGGTAGGCAGAGCACACGGCAGGGAATGAGGGAGAACACGACACTGAACAGAGGGAAGGCTTAAATACACAAGGAATGGGAACAGAAAACACATGGGAAACACAGCTGAGACGAATTAGACACAACAAGACCAGGGAAGCAAAAACTAAACACACTGAACATGGAACGCGAGTCTTTTACAATAAAACAGGAAACATGAGCTTCACAGAAGTGTGGAGGAAAGGCAGACGAGAGGTAGCGAGGGAACACGAGAGAGATATGACGGGCTGGGGAAACACGGATAAACATGATAGGCGGTGGGAACATAGAATGAAACACAAGGAGGGAAACCACACACAAGGACTCACACAAACACAGACACACAGTGGACAAAGACACAAGGGGGAATCTAATAATCAAGGAACTAAACAGGGAATATGAGAAAATATAAAACAGACTAAGACTACTAATGAACCTAAAACATAATACAAAATATCACTAAAACACAAGAAACTCAAAATGCTGGGTCAAAAGGACCCAGAACCATGACAGGTTTTCCTTCCCGCTGTTGCCAAGTGCTTGCTCATAGATAGCTGAGGTGTTCTCTTTTCTCTTTTTATGGTCTCTGCCTTGCAGTGTAAAGCATCTTTAGGCGATAGTTTAGGTGTATAAATAAAATTGAAATGAACACAGCAACTATAATAAAGAACTATAAGTGACTCATTTTTACTATTAATAAACAATTATTTTGTCTTTCATTAGGATTATTGTTAGAAAAATAACAAGGGCAAGTTACCTATAGTAATCTACTCTATACTACTATTATAATAATGCTTATGTGGCTCTGGGTGGAGCTTTCTAAAACTTATGAATATAGCCCATGATGTTATAGGAAGTCATGTTTAGATATGACACATTTAAAATAGTATGAAGTATCATATTGTATTTGTAGGCAGTGTTTTTCACAGATCTTATACTCTTGAAGTCAGGTAACCACAGAATATGATCTTTAAATCAGAATGTGCAGAACAAAAAAAGGACTTTTTCTCCTATTTTGTACCTTAAAAGTTAAAATAAGTCAAGCACGTTCCCATCCTTCAAGTTTCATAGTTAAAAATACCAACATATCTTTAATTTTTCACTTGCCATGCATGTATACCTCTGGTTTTTGGTTCCATTGTCTATAGTTTTAAATGCCAATGAGCTGCTTCAGGCCATGACATGTTCTAGAAAACCACTCTCCTGTTTTTTTTTTTCTATAAACCTTTTTTTCATCGATACCAAGGAGCGTTTTCAGTTCCAACTGCAGTTCCTCTTGGTGCCACTGGAGGCTACCTCCAAAGGGAGTGAACCCCCAGTTCCTGCCATGTTGAAATAACAGCTTTACAGCATTAAAAAACATGTTTACAGACTGGTACAGCGTGTTTTGTCCCTGGATAGTTCCCCCTGCATAGAAAGTGTGAGTGTGGTAAAAAGATTTTATGACTCATTCACTTTCATTATTGATTTAGGAGCATGGTTTTGTTGATTGACAGGTGTCCTGACACAGTAACATTTTTTAGGCTTCATCCATTATTTAGAGTTATTAAAATGAACTCTTCACTGAGTCTAATGTTGAAGTGTTTTTGGAGGATTTTTAATGGAGTAATCTGATATTAATATTATGCCTTGCTGTGTGATAGCGACCATCCGATATGTTTTTACTTCAGTTTTGGTGAATAAAAGTCTAATATTTCATTAGTCCATTTCATAGCACTAATTAACAGATATGTGGGGGGACACACAGGGGACACATGGAGTGTAACACAAAGTCCCAGCAGACTAAACCACAAACTGAGCCTCCAAACTAGATAGTTATACAAGCAAGGTATCTATTTACAGTTAAATATTTACAGTTAATTTACAGCATGAAAGTAAATACAAGGGAATTATATGAAAGGAGCAAATTTGACATCAGGGTCTCAAAGGCAAAAGTAAAAGCACTAATTAGCAGATATTTGTGTCTCTGCATCGCAGCCATACAGTTTATGAATGTGGCTTACAACCCAAGTAAAGGAACTGGCTGTAACTCTGGTTTCCTCCAGAAATGTTGATTAGTTAATTGGCTATAAATTATCCTTAAGTTTGAATATGAATGCAAATTAACTGATGACCAGAGTCGACGCCACCTCAAGCCCAGTGTCCATCCACCCATTTGTTAATCCTGAATTAGGTTACCAAAATATATAGATGGGATAAAAAAAGGCAAAAATATTGTATTATTCAGTGGTTCCTGGAGTCCCACAGCTCACAGATGGGTAGTTTGCTAATTTTAAAGTTTGTCCTCATAAAAGCTCAAAAGAAGATCAGAAAACAGCTCAGAGCTCAGAGGGATGTACGGCCTTGTAAGCAATCATGTCTTTAAGGGTTGCTTGTGAAGAAGGGCTCAGCATGGCTCTTCAATATTGATAGGATCATATGGTTTATTGATGAAATCACAGCCAAGATTTCTAAGTGCTGCTCTGCTCGTCCCGCGATGTCGGACAAGCCGCTCTCTGCTATCTGCCTGTCTGCTCATTTTCCCACCGAGTCTCTGAGGAACTGTCAGCTTTATTGCTCACGAGAGAAAACCGGTGTTGTTCTGGCGAGGTGTTAATTGGTTCGAATTGAACATTATTAAGTCTAATTGCACAATGACCCAAGAACAAGGGAATTTAAGCGTCATAGTTTTTGCGTTATTCATTTTCCTGCAGCATTTCATCAGGTCTCACGTGCAACCTGTCTCAGTCCTGTGTTTGTAATCTGAAGGTCAAGTGTCCTTCACAGTGAAGTGTTAATGACCATGGAGTCCAACATATTGATTTCCCATCTTTTTCTTGACAGATAAGACTTTCATGTCAACTATTCCTGCTGTAACACTCCAGCATAATTGTGTGAGTCATTCACCCCAGCAGCAGCGGCCCATACAGTCAATACATATCTATTTATAGAAACCCTAATTAAAGCACTGCTTTCACAATTGGATTCAAGAATATTAGACAAATATTTTTATTCTTATAATTATTCTTTACAGTATAATTATCATGCTTATGTTAAAAAAATTCAGTCTAAATATTAGAGTTTGATTTATCACGGTACCTCACACACTTCAGGATAATTCCATCTTCAGCTCTAAAATGTTGACAAATTTCATGCCTGTCGTCAGGACCTCAAAGAAAAGATCAAGTAGTAGAGAGTTTACAGAAGATCAGCCAACACTACAGAATTGTCCATCAGCAGCAACTTCAACAGAATAGCAACGTTTATTGATTTTTATTTGCTGTGAAATACAGTTCCCACTTTGATATTTTCTTCATTTATGCAACTTGACGTGGTAGATATTGCATTGATCGCTTTCCCACTCGCTCCAGGCTTGCCGCACTTCTCTCTACCTGCCTGCACTTTAGCAGCATTGAGCAGTAAAAGTGGATTCAGATTATACACACATTTTAAGAGATCATCACAAAATTCCTTGTAGACACCCTAAACATCAAGCAGTGAGGATATCTAAGAAACCATCTGTGGATTTCTCCATCGGGATGAAAGCACACAGGCTCCTTGCTGGCAGTGAAGCATCTCTTTGCATTTACCTCCCTGAGGAGCTCAGACTGGCAAAGAGAGGCTTTCAAACCACTGCTGTAGACATGCTTTTACACACACAAACTTTCATATATTTTTTCTTTCTGCTATTAGTCATGTAGGATTGTGGGTTTTGCTGCCTTATACTTTGTTATCTGTCTATGGCCAAGCTCTGTTTCTTCCTGATGTCAGGGACTAATGCCGACTTCAGCCTACAGCATATTAGCTTAACATAGGTTGGTTATTCGTGTCCGGAAAGAAACCAGAGTGTCAACTTACCAGTGTGCCTCATATAATGTAGCATAATGGAAAAAAGCTAAAGCCAATTCATGGGCAGACCGATATTATCGGCTGATATCCAGTATTTAAGTCTGACGTCATTAGCCGGTTCCCCCTCCAAACTCCGCTTCAGGTCCCAAAGTCAAGCAAACACTGCGGCATCACTAAGAGTTACAAACTGTATAAATTCTTTCATCTTTAATAAAATGATCAGTGTTGCTGCTTTACCAGGTGTAACAATTAAGTTTAAAATCCAGGCATCCATGAAAACACAATTTATGAAGTTTAATGGAGTTAGATGTTAGCAGGGCGTTAGCTCGCTAGTTTCCACCTAAATATAATATAGCATGTTCTGACTGAGGGATTTCTGAAAAAATTAAAATGTACAGCTCTGCTATCACTTCCAACATAAATGAAGACAGGAAACTAAACAGCAGTGATGTTTGGAGGGTTACTGTAGTTGGGAAAGCTGGTATATAATGATGTGCTACGTGGTGGCTAGCTATGGTTAGCATAATATAAACACATTAGCACAGTGAAGCTGGAGGATGAATGCTAACTTTGTTTCCACTAAACAATCCAATCTTCAGTCAGGAGAACAACTGAGATAATTCATCCACAATACGAAGTTAGTCATTAATATATTGCTGCATGGGCTGGGCTGTAGTTATCGGTCTGTGAAGGTTCTCAGTCATCCAGGTCATCGTTCAAAGATGGTTGTTTACAGTGGACATAGCTTCTTTCACTCCTCTTTCAAAGGTTTTAAAAACACAACCGCTTTAATAAACAAAGAGTAGTTCCAGACAATTACACTGTTGTCTAATTATGTCTTTTCTATTAATGCATTAGTATAATACAACCAAGGTATGTGGGATCCACTTGGACAGGCAACCAGGTAGCAAACTGGACATTGTCTAAAACATCATTGATAAGATAAGACAAGATAACCTTTATTAGTCCCACATGTGGGAAATTTGTTTTGTTACAGCAGAAAGTGGACAGTGCAACTGTAATTGAAGACAGTATATGGCATAAACAAAGCAAGCATAATGAAAAATCTGTCCCCAACACACACGGGGGTGTTGATGTGGCAGAGATGTGCTATAATCGGATTTTTAAATCACCAAATATCGTTTCGGTTTTAAAACTCCTACATCAGTCAGATTCTGACAGATTCAGTCATTTAAAAGCAATCTCACGTAAATGTGATGTGTAACACTGCTAGATCATTTGTCCATGATTTTGTTAAAACCTACTGCTCTATTTCACGATCTCAGATAAGCATAACAGCGTTTACTTATTTCAGGAGTCCTCTTCATGCCCTTCAAGTTTTGTACATTCCAGCTCTGTCCCTTTGAGTGTTTTTCACGAGTCACTAATAAAAAATCACTTCCATAAAGGATAGAGCTGTGCATCTTCAATCATAGCTCCTCCTGTGAGACTCCTCTCTCCTCACTCCTCCATCCTCTGGGTGTATTTTAGGATTTGAGACATCCTCCATGAGGATATGCTGAGATGGATTTCCAGTTCACAGGTAGGAGGACTGAGGAAACTGGGAGGCACATAACAGAGGAATCAGAAGAGCTACTTTGGTTGCCGTTGTCCGTTTGTATTCTTTTCTTGGGAAACGTTGATTTGATCCCGAGTGTGTGTATACTCCTATATGTCTCTCGGGTAGGAAAAGCCAAACTAAGTCTATAATTGCCTACTCGTAAAAAAATTCTGTGTAGTCTGATCCCAGCATAGTGGTTGTCAAAGTCTGTAGATAGCAGTCTTTATGTGTGTTGTGAATGACTAGTGAAAGTGCTTCAACTCAGCTTGTAGAAGTAGTGGAGCCTAAATCACCATCATTTTATTATTCATTATAGGTATCTGATGACCCGTCTCTTCTGCTGAGCTCGCCCATCCTTGGAGCCTCTGTGCTGGCTCATGCTGCAGCAGGGGGATCCTGCTCTGCAGAGCACCAGGTCCAGTTCCTTCAGAAACAACTGCAGCAGCAGGAACAACAAGCACTAGCAGCTTCAGCGCAGGTAATTTTCCCCTTCTGGAACCTCAAAGAAGGTATTTTCACCTTTTAAGTTTGTGTGAGTCTCTTCATGGGAAAATGTGTTCATGGAAAATTTTACCGTAGCGCAAACTTCCACAATGGCAGTTTTGAGTATAGCAGCTGTTTACGTGTGTTTGCCTGTCTGTGGACAGATCTTGTCAGCGCGATGGTGTTGAAACCACGCGAGGCAGAGCCATTAAATCTTCACGGAAGTGCTGTTGAGATCGAAATGAAGCTTGCATTTAAAAAGGGGTGTGTTCCGACCCATGAGCGCTGAGTAAATGAAGCTGAAAATATCCACAAGTATTTTTAAAGCAGGTGATCTCATGCCACTGTGATGCTATCGCACAATTTTTTTCTTCTCCTCCTTTTTGTGATGAAACTCTCACTAACTGTATTGAAGCACACAGTTTTTTTTCTTTTTTGTACGCTGAATTATCAGCTGTGATGCATTTAATAAAAAAATCTAAAATCACGAGCCTTGAAGAATTCACCATGTGCCTGTGTGCATACCAGCATCAGTTGTTTTAACCCTTTAAAGCCGAAACCCTGAAATAATTGGCAGAAAATTGGAATTTGTTGAAAGTGGAGGAGTTATTGAACCTTCTGGACATTTTTTAAAGAAAAAGATTTGCATTTATGAGTTTTCATTCTGGGTTATGTAGAGGTATATGTATAAAATATGATCTGCTTGATGTTACGGGGTTAAAATATGCTCAATAATTAAATGAAATTTGCTTTACTTAATGTAACTGAGCAAAGGTTAATTATCAAAACCTCCTAGGAAACATGAGTATCCCGTATTTATGATTATGAAATTCTCCGAGCGCTTTCAGACACTAAACCTTTACATAAACTTTGAACAGTTTCAGGTAACACTGAATATGCCCGGGCAGTGGCATTTAAAAGCTGTATGTCTGTGTGTGTTTAGGTAAATGTTTTGCAGGAACAGCTGTCGGTGGAGGTGTGTGCTCGGACTGAAGCCCAGGCCAGAGTGCAGAGGCTGCTGCAGCAGAACACAGACCTGCTGCAGCACATTTCCCTGTTGGTCAAACAGATCCAGGAGCTGGAGCTCAAAGCTGCGGGCCAGTTAACATCCAGTGAGTGGCTAATACACTTTTGTAATTGACTTTCCACTCAGATCATTTTCTCCTTTAAAGTGTAGTGTAGATTTTTATTTGGCTGCCTTTAATCTTCCTGTTTACCTCCGTTCTGATCTGTAAAAAAAATCAAAATTTTCTCCCTATTTTTCTTTACTTTTAATTAGTTTCTTTCTTGCCCATTGCGCTCATGTTCTTATACTCCTTTTTCTCTACTACTTCTGGCACACAGTTAATTATACTATGACAGCCCTCTTAGAGGGTTCAGTACCGCTCCCCGTTCTCCCCTTCCAGCACAGACATCATCCCACTCTTTGTAATCTCAGCTTTGACAAGTCCCCTCTTCTTACATGGTCTGCATCTCTGTTTATATGCGATAATGAAATATCTTTTGTGCTTTGCTTAATCCATTATAAATATGTCATATTTGATCTCTTCTCAATTCTGTTTTCCACAGTGGGTTCCCAGGACAGTCTTCTGGAGATCACATTTCGTGCAAAGCCTCCCGGCGTTCCTCATGAGCCCCCCACCCGTTCCTCATCTACAGGCCTGTTAGCAGCTCAGTCCCAGCTTCAGATTAGCAATAGTGCCTGGGTCTCTGTCCTGCCCGGGTCCTGCTCTCCAGGCACCATGGGCGCTGACACCATCCCCTCGGGGCTTAGCAGCAGCGGAGTTAGGCTTGAGTGCTTCCGCTTTAGTTCCCGAGCGGCAGACAGCCAGGAACAGGGACAGGACACAGGGGAGACTCCCAGCGACGGGGCCCCCGATGAAAGCTCGCTGCTGGGGGAGCAGGTCCTGGGAGCCCTGGAGTTGCTTCGTTTCAGGGAATCTGGGATTGGATCAGAGTACGAGTCAAACACAGATGAGAGCGATGACCGGGACAGCTGGGGTCAGGGGGAGGGAGCGGGGGCCGACGGAGGAGCCCGACTTTTAAATGTGCTGAATGCAGAGAGTCTGCCAGACTGCTTGGGAGATGAAATGGCTGTTTAGTGGTGCTGTGAAAGCTGCACTAGGCAACTTTGAACCTATGTAAAAGCCCAATGGGAAATAAGTAAAATTCAGAATCTGAAATTATCTGTATAACGTGACAGAAAACTGCATAATCTGCAGACATAAATTACTTGTCGCGCTCACTCACCGCTGTCCTGGCAAAAGTTTGACATTTTTTGCCCTTTTGATTTGCACAGCTTAAGAAAATGTCCGTCTATATCCGTGCTGTACCTCGTAAGATTAAATACTCAGATGCGCTAAGTGTTTTTAAAGTGATACATTTCAATCTTAAATTGTAGGATAACTTGATTATACCATTAATTCATACCTCAAACGTATTATTATGCTAGGAAGCCCATATTCAGTGGCAAGTGCTAACACTGCAGCAATCAGTGATGGGGTCATTACACAAAACAGTACCACATGCATTTTTCTTAGAAACTAATGCATTACATTGCTTATTTACTCCCTGAAAAAGTGAATCCATTACACTATTCATTACATTATTTTTGTGTTGCTCTTTAATATCAGACTGGGTACAGGAATCTTCACTGGTAGCTCTGTGGATTGTTATTTCTTGCTTTTATGTAGTTAATATGTCACACTTCTGCAACACAGAAAAATGTAATGCATTACTTTAGAATCCGTTACACCCAACTAGGGCAGTAATATGATAATAATAATAATAATAATAATAATAATAATAGCAGAAACGTCTTAGAATCATTGAGCATGCTGTTTGCAAATGATCTATATTTTTGTTAATCCTTGGTAACTGCTATATAATAAATTTAGACATAATGTCTAAAGCCATGCTAGCTGCTCTATGAGGGTGAGCTAAATGCTATGCTAATATGCACACAAATGCTGTGTCAAAAATTGCTGTACTTCCATAATTACACTTGATCATTTGAGTACATGTTCAGAGTGCACTAGAAGTACCCAGTTGATGGACTCATAAAAGTCAAAAAGTTGAGTGTGGAAAACTGTACAGTTTTCAGTTAAAGTCGTTTAGAATAGAAAGAACTAAGCAAAACACTGCCTGAAAAGTGGAGGTAATTGAGTAGTTTCTCATGCATAAACTGCACTAAACAATTGTGAGTGAAGACTAGTCTGATTTTTTCCATGCTTGCTTGACACAGCATGTGAAACCAGTATAAAGTTCAAAATGACTTTTTTTCACTTTTTTTTAATTGTTTCCTAGACTTTCAAAACCTTTAGATTTTCAAACATGGATTTCATCTACTCGTTTTTGTTTATTTTCCATTCATTTTTAACTAAAAGATGTCAAAATGTGTCTCTTATTTGAAATACTGTGGTTTGGTGAAAATGGAAATACATTAATAGCTATTGGTAGCACGCTAGTAAAATTCTAATTCTTCTAGGTTTTAAAGAAACTGTTGATCAATCACGGTCCACACAGCTTTATCGCCACAGGCCAAATACAGAAAAGGCACTCGCGTTACTGGAGGGGGACAGGCTTCCCTGGCTTCCTGGACAGTTTGCGCCTCGAGGCTTGTGTAGCCCTGCTGAGCGAGTGTTTTCCCCTCATGGTCGAGAGGTTTGCTGTTTAAGAATTTCATGGAAAATAGTGTGTTTTTCATTTGCAGTTTGTGCACCAGAAACTGTTCGTTAAACGACATTTTTCTGACAGTGAAGTTGAAAAAGCCCGTTCAGTATTGATTGCGTGGCGTTTTTTGTGTGTGTAGGCGGTGTGGGAAAAGCCTGCGTCTTTAGCCAGCGTTTCCCATACTGCGTCACAAATTTGGTAGAAACATTAGTGCTGATGCTAGCTAGCAAGCTGAAAGTTGCATTCTCTGACCTAAGCACTTATATTTGGCATTGTGTGATGTTTAAGTGCTAAACTGTCATCTTCCAATAGAATAATATGTGATTAGAGACTCGACGGATTGGTGTTCACAAAATGTGGCAGCTAGCATGACAGTTGCACTAAAATGCTAATCTGTGCACCACTTGCCATGTTCAAGAAATTCATACGTTATGACAGTTTGTACATAGTGTATTTCATGTGAGCATATGTTTAAATTCAACCTGAGGCACAGGGGCAATTCTTTAGTGTGTTATCATGTTCACAAATTTAACAAGTAGCTATTAGCTAGTATATTAGCTAATAACTAGCTAAATTAAACAGTTGAGGCAGGAATAATGTGACTTATTTCAAGCAGTTGTTCATAAATTTGCCAATTTCTACAAGTTAATATTAATTTTTCAGATTACATTTTTATCAAATGGACACTACATACATTAAGTAACATCACGTACTGTAATCCTCAACACTAAAATGTACCTTCTGCTTCTCAGCTTCAGTGCAGTGGGACATTTAGCACAGTGCAGCTTCAGTCAAACCCTATTAGTCAGTACAAGTGCTGTGGTGTTGCAGGCTGTCTGAAAACCTCTGCTGTGTGTGTGTTTGATGATTGTTGTAATGTTTGGTTCCTTGCCTCTGAGAGCCACTCACACGGCTTTTTACACTGTGGTTTGGTGACATGTCCAGCATGAACACAGTCATTTTTGCTGTTTTTTCATTACCGTCAAGAAAGAAAAAAGTCTGTTTAAACGTGTTGACATAGTTGGCTTTCTTGGGGGGGGGTTTGAGTGGGGACCTTGCTAACACTCGCTGTGACACTCGTCTGTAATCTCATATAAGAAATGGGTTTAATAAGCAGCATGTACCTCTGAAAGTATGACCTTTTTTTCTGTACATTGTACACAGTAAAGTCTGATTACCTTAGCGATTGTATATATATTCAGCATGACTTTATTTATAATGGTCTTCGTTCTAATTATGTAGTTAAAGATGATTTTCTCATTTGATTATTCTGTGTCAGAGGTGCACATGTCACCGGGCAGGTGCTGCTACAGTCTTGTCTCTGCTGTTAAAAACTGTAGCCACTCCATACTGTAGGGATAATTCATTAATGCCGTATTGCGGCAGTGATAACCTGCTGTGTCACTGTTGCGACAGCCTTTAAAGAAATTGTTTTGAAAATGACCCAAAAGTACAAATTCAACAAAATATGTGATCTAAAAGACTTCTGGACTCTTGCAGCGAGCTGCCGCACCGGCTCCATCCCGCTGACTGTGAGCCAGCTCTTTAAATCACTGGATTGGGGACGTGTTTTTGAGTTCTTTCCAAAATCAATTAATCTCGTCTTGGCCCTACTCCTCTCCTTTCCTCACCTTCCTTTCCTCTCTTCCCTGAAGCTTATCACCCTGCTCCGTCAATCTCTTAACATTTCTCTTCAAGGTTATGTCTGTTCACAAGAAGTGTGCTGAAAATGAAAGTGCACTTACATCGATGTTTCTCCTCGTGGAATTAAATGCCCTTTCTCAAATGCCATCGGTTGTCATGTGTGTCCTCTTCGTTTGGTGAGACTTACAAATTGCTGAAATGTATCCAGGACTGCTTCAAACCTAAATATGTCCCTAACATAATGATAAGCCGCATCAGTTTCTGGGCTGACCTTTTAGAAATGTTTTCCTCGTTAGTATTTCCAACTGCTCGAGAAAATGAGATGTGGTCCTTCGTGAGGCCGATGGCCCCCTATTATCGTTAGAGACACACCAGCTGTGGTCGTTAAACAGGGTCAGCTCCCATTAAGCACACTGCAGACAGAAGCAGCTTGATGTAAGCAGATAAGCTAGAAAATATGAATAATGTTAGCCATTACCCTCCCACATCCTGCCATGTTACCCTGCAGCTCCGGTAGTGCAGCTGCTGCTGACACAGATAGTGGGTGGCCTCCAGGATTTGGTCTCTACTTTCATTTGGTTGATTATACTGTAAAGAAAAAATGGTCTGCAGTGTTATTCTGTTCACCCCCCCCCCTTCTGAATCCTTTCAGTCCCTTTCTCTGAACTCTGCAGGTGAAATGGATTGAAAACCAGTTTTACTTTGTGTGCAGTGTTGTATTTATCCCTTAGTTTTGGTCTTTTGAGACAGACTGGAATGAAAATGTCAGCCCAGATTGAAGTATCTCAATGACACTGCCAACAAAGCTTTAAAGCATTCAGTGAAATATCTAAGAGTTTCAAAAACTGAACGGCATAATGTGTTATAGGAATTCACGTTTCCTCGATATTGACAACTACTGATTGGCAATCCATCCAGGCTCTCACCCCATAACGGCTGAGATAGGCTTTCCACCCCTGTGACCCTGAATTTAGTAAGCAACAGAAAGTTTTGCAAATTAGACTCACTTTTATTTTGTAGTTTGTGAGTTAAATGTTGCTGGATGGACTGCCACGAATTTCACTACATTTATGCTCCCCACAGGAAGAATACTGAGCAATAAAAATTCCTCCAGAGCATTCGTCCCTTGAGGTCACAGTCTACTTGTTTTTGGACTTGTAGTCAGACATTTGGGCCAGCTTTGTTGTACTTTAATCAGCCAACCAGAAGCAAGAGGCAGATCTGAGAGAGAACCAAAAGGTATTACGCGCCAATCACAGGGTAGCCTCACCCTAAAACGTGCTGCTTTAGCATCTATTTACTGTGACTGTTTAGTATTAAATAGTGATGTCATTTTCTCACATTTATAAGAGAAAGGACTTTTTTTGCACTTCTTTCAGAGTTCACTCTGTTGGATGTTATTAGGAATGTGAATTTAAGGCTTTTTTGCACTGGCTTCTCTTTTCAGCTCCAAAAGCATCTTTTGTGTACCGTCTTTGTTCCAGTGGCTGAAATTTATACATTACCTGCTTAATGTTTATAATTTGTTCTAGTACTCCAACCACACGCAGTGAATCTTTGCATTGCCACGTTTCTCTGTTGTGAAGTGAAATAAGTGTATCAAAGGAAAACAGTTGCACTTTTAAAATTAGTTTTGAGCATGTTAGCATGTAGCTCAAGCCCCTGCGATACCTTAGCTCATCACTAAGAACCAGAATCGGAAAAGATAAAGTAAAATGTACGAATCTTCCTCACCTGTTTTTTCCAGTGCATCATTGCATTAGTCATTATTCGTTCCAATTAAATGCACCATCTGGGTGATATTTGTGCCCTCCTACAGATGTGAGTAGCTCCATGAGCCATCGCTGTGCGTCATGTATCCATGGATACCTGAGGCAGTCGGCAGTGTTTCCATCTTTTATTCCCTCTCTCACTCGCTTCCTGAAGAATAGCTCAAGCCCTGTGACCCCCATCATGGTCAAGTTCCACACTGAAAGGCTGTCAAACAGAACAGTCTGTTTTGACTCATGAAAGGAACACGTGAGATATACTTGATGGAGCTAGCAGCTAGTTACCAAGATCATAACCCTGTGAGGGTTTTTTAGGGCCCGAGCACAAAAAGTGTGAAGGCCAAATTGTATCTGCTTCTTCTTATTATCATTACTTGGTCAAATGAATCGCCTTTTTGAGGGTCTAAAGACACTTGAAAGCTCATGAAATTTTGCCCACACGTCAGGCCTGTGGAGAGGACCAAATGGCTCCACAGCGTCACCTATGAAAGTATTAACCAGCACACAGACTGAGCTATTTGAATGAAATTTCTTACAGAGATCCAACAACCCACGATGTACGAAAAGAGACCTATGATCCAAACATGACAGGAAGTCCACCATTTTTACTTTACTATGCCATTTTGGAGATTTGCTGATGTTATACCTTTTCAAAATCCTCCTTGGGATTTTATCAAATCAACTTCACATTTCAATCTAAACTAAAGATGCTGGTGAATATAAATTGCAACGCTTTTGAGGTTTTGCTGAAGCGTGTGTCCGTAGGATCATTTTGCTCATTTGCCATGAAATTTTAATTTGCTATCTTTCACACATACACTATCCAGTCTGGATCAAACTTCTGTAGTGCATCATATTCCATACATGAGTTTTTGAGGCTTCTACATCATCAGTGTGATTTTTCTTTCCCACCAAAACTCTGAAATGAACTGCACAGTACACTTTTAAGGAATATATTCCCAAAAAAAGCCTGATGTAGGAAATTAGAATCAGAGAGACTTTATTAATCCCATAGGGAAATTGAGTTGTCATAGCAACTAATATACAACAAACATCACTCATATAAAACGAAGTCTAGAAACAGAGATATTGATAGATAAATATTAATATATATATATATATATATATATATATATATATATATACATATATATATATATATTATATATATATATATATATATATACAAGGACAAGTATGTGTGAAAAGGTAAATATGATACAACTTAAAACGTATATGTGCATGTAAATATTTGATTCTTTTTTCTTTTTTTTATTCGTCAGGAGGTTCACTAAACACTATTTTCAAAAAACATTTTCTAGCAATTATTTCATGATTCAGGCAATTGTTATAGTGCCACCTAGTGGTAGCAGTAAAAGTTGTCTGGGACCAACAACCACGACATGTTAAAAGTGACTTATAAGTCAACTTTTTCTCGGTTATGATGCTCAGCTGAACATCTTGACCACATTTACATGATGAAATGCACTGAGTTGTTGCTACTTAAGTACATTTGTTTAAAAATTAAAAAAAAAAAAATCTGGCACACTTTAACTCATGACTGCATGATGTCATACATTATATGGTTTTGGCCCTTTTATCTCTTTGTATGTGATAGCCCTCGGTGATTGAAACACTATTAGGATTGCCTTTCATGTGTTACAATTTAAGCTCAAATTGCTTTAATGTTTGAAGGCTCACAGTGGCATGAAATAATAACTCCCCTCAAATGTGTTAAATTGAAAGTAACGAACCTGTTTTGAAAATGTAAGAAATTGAAAGTACAGATATTTGTTTAAAAGTGTATCGAGTAAAAATAAAAAGGCGTCAAAAAAATACTCAAGTAAAGTACGGAATACAAGAATGAGGCGATGTAATGAAATCTATACCATAGGAGCGTCTATTAAAAATCTCGGTCCACCTGGTGAGAAAGAAATGGTCATTAAGAGATGAGAAAACAATGACGTCCAGCCAAAACTAAAATTGGAGCTTGGATGGAGAGCGTTCACATCTCAGGCTTGTCAAAGGTAGAATAAAAGACCAAAATATATCTAAGTTTAATATATGTCAGCCTACCAGGCTAAATTACCCAAATTCTGAATATATTTTAAGCAGTGCTGAATAGAGGAACGATTCTAATTGTTCTGTTTTTGTGTTCTAGTTTTAATTATATTCTGTGCATAATAGTCACACAGTGATTTATGGAGTTAATTTGTTTGCTTGAGTTTTTCAACATAAGTGATGTTTTTATGCTGATGACTGCTTTGCACAGGCCAAATTAAGCTGCAAGAAATCCTAGTTAAAAATCAATATCGAAATACTTCAGCTCAGCATAAAACCCCTAAATGATAGCATATGCTAAACATGAATGTAAACCCAGAGCTGTCTGGCTTTCCAAACATTTTTAAATAGGAGCTCTATGCCAAGCTGTTGTAACTGAAGATAAGACATGTAAAAAGCAACGAATGCAACAGCAACAAAGGTTTATCTGGATGCTTTCGGGCTTTCATATGAAACTGTTAGCAAAGAAGGCTGTTGCCTTTTTTCCCAATTTCTAAATCCTTACCTGTAAGTACACACACACACACGCACACACACTCAGAGAGAGAGCATGGTCCATTTAAATGTAAGAGCAGTTTGTTTGTATCCCGTGAGGTTTTTTTTCCTACTCAAACATCACGTCTCCTTCAGTTCTGGTTTATCTTCACATGAAAATGAACTCCAGCCTGTTTCTGTCAGCAGCTCTTGGTGAAAGCTGCTACTGCAGCTCTCAGCTGCCTCTATACACCATAATTGAAGCCATTTGTGGATCAGGTGGAATTCTGGGATTTTGGCCTCACCTCAAAATCCCAAAGCGTGTTATTTTCTCTCTTTCTTTTCCCGGGCCAGTAGGACTCTTACATCAGCCTTCGTTTCCCCTCGCTCTCTCTTTCCTTCTGCGCCTCTTCCTCTCCTCTCTCTCCTTTCCCCTCTCTTTGCTATTCCAGAAAGAAGTCCTTCAGAGGCAGAGGTCACAAACTTGTGGTGCTGAATGCATCGGCGCACAACAGATGTGGAATATTTCCCAAGAAAAACGGTTTGAGGAGAGAAGAAGTTCAAAAGTAAGTCAAAAGTATTTTTTTTTCTTTTTCTTTTTTTTTTCTACATATGTGGCTATTAACTCAAATGTCCACGTAGACATTGAGGGAGTTTAGTGTCAGCTTACCTAAGTTTAGTGAGAGACAACATGAAGGAAGACATTCAGTTTCTAATTAATCTTATGTTCAAGTAAAAGTAGCTGCTGGCTGAAAGTCAGTAAGTAATCAGTAACTGTAAAGTTACTCACTGATTATAAAAACACCTCTACTGGAATGAAGCCTCTCAGGGATTCACTTCATTGGTGTTACGCAGTGTGTTAAATTCAGTGGGTTTTTTAAATTTCTGTTCACCTTTATGTCTGAAAGAAGCCCTGCTGCATTTTTGCCACTGTAAAAATTTTGGTTAACGCTTCACATCAGTGACAGTAAGTGCAGTTTCTGAGCAGACACTGACACGCGTCTTCACGTGGTCCATACAGGGTAAATAAAATACAGGCAGTACGTACTGTCGTGGGAAAGAGCAGGACTCTGGGTTACAGAGAGGTCTGTGTGGGCATTTGTTGCTGTGGCTTTTAATAGTCTCCTATTATAGTGCAATTTGTAACAGCAGAGTTGCAAATTATGCCACCATGCATCTCTGTGCACATGCTGTTGTGGTAAATGAAAGCTTTGAATTCATCCCAAACATCCAAAATGTAATTACAAGTCCCAGACTTTGCTGAGGAGAATTTGCAGAGAGGATATTTGAAAAAGTAACACAGTAGTTTACACTGGTTTATCTGATTTCACAAGCTTCCTTTCAGGCGTCCGTGAGATGAGACTGAAGATCATGGAGGTTAAATTGATCGCCTTCGTTCTCCTGCAGGCTGTCACTGTGAGATCTCAAGTCAACCCAGGTAGACATTTATCTTTACCCTGCTGGCACTACGCTGACAAATACTCGCTCTTTATCTTTATTAAAGTTAATTTGGATACAGTGGCCATGACTGCATGAGCCAATCAGAGTGCTTTTTTAATATTTTTCATTGTGTGATCAAAGCAGACGTATGGATATGTCATATTCAAGCTTAAAATAACTTTTTCATATTCCTGAGGGACAAGCATGTTGACAAGATGGAGAGGAGGGAAGCAGGTTGAGGTGGGTGGGCTCAGAAGGCAAGTATGTGTGTGTGTGTGTGTGTGTGTGTGTGTGTGTGTGTGTGTGTGTGTGTGTGTGTGTGTATGGTTTAGCTGTTGGTCAAGAAAGCAAACATCTTCAAAACAGGCAGACCTTTCACAGGCAAGGGGGAGAATTCGTGGAAAAAAAAAAGTTAGAAAATTTGTAGGCGTAGTTGTAGGTAATGCAGCCACACACACACACACACCTACACACACCTACTAACACACTCCCTTACACATATGAACTCATTTCACTTTCCTCCCTAGAATATTTTCACAGTCAAAGGCTCGCTTGTTTGCCCGCTCTCTAAAAATCCGGGTGAGGGATTTTGCCGGAGCTCTAACTAAAACTCAAATATAAGTCGAGATGGCGGGAAGTAAACAATGACACTCTGCTGCCTCAACTGACTCTACAGTTATGGCGGCATCCTTGTATCAGCGCAGTACTGTAATCTCTTTTCACTGCTTGTCAACCCGTCGCCACACACACAACATAAGAACAAAGGGAATCAGGCTTTTCAAACTCAAGCGTTTGTCATGCTAGAAATTATTTTAAAAATGAAAAATGAAGAGTGGGCAGCTCTAACACCACTCCCTTTTCATTTTGCTTAGACTGGCACCTACACAGTGACGCTTGTGTTTGGCTTTAGAGGCCTTTGCAGGGCTGCAGGAAGAGGGCTAGAGGGGGAAGGGATGAGCTGTGACCACCTTACAGTCAACTACTCAAAGTCCAGAAAATGCTTAAAAATTGATTTTATGTGAAAGTTACCTTATATTACGCTGATATGTGGAAAAACTTTAACCATATCGCACATATGAAAGATCGTGTCGGACATTTATGTGTATGTGTGCTTATAGAAATGTGCCGCTATCCTCTTGGCATGACCGGTGGGCAGATTCAGGATGAGGACATCTCTGCTTCCAGCCACTGGTCTGAGTCCACCGCTGCAAGATTTGGAAGGCATGTTTGTGCTCTTATACTCCACTTTCCTTCCTCTCATTAGACGTAGAGATTATAGTATGTCAGGGATAATCCCTAAATTCAGTTTCTTTTTATTTGAAGAAGTTTCATAAACTTAACTGCTGCTTTCTTTTAATAAAAAAGCACCTTAGACTTTGTGTCTCAACCAACATAGCAAGATTTTTTTAAATTGGTTTATCTTTTACTCAAAACATTTAAACTTATTCAGCAAATGGATTTGTATTTGTTGAATTGCTGATATATTTCATGATAGAAGTTCATCTTTTAAAGCTCCAGAGCAGTTACACAAACAGGCTTGTGTTGAGGGTAAGGGGTAAATAGTGTTATAGCACGTATTTAAAATACATTTTCACTTTCTTTCTCATAAGATGATCTCACTCGGGCTAAGAAAATATACTTTCATCTTTCAGCAAACATGTTTAAGTAGCACACTGCAATCAACCACTATTATTAGTAGTAGTAGTAGTAGTAGTGCTGTTTAGGTCTCCCCAAACAGCACTGACCTGTCATGAGGTGTGCTGTGGGATCAGGCTCCAGTCTATTCGCAGCAGATTCTTTAAGTCGTTTAAATCAAGTCTCCATTGAGATTTGATTCTTCATCACATCTATTTGAAATGAGATCAAGGGGATTTGAAGTGGACACTCTTTGTCATGTTCTTCAAATCCCTGCTGAGTATGTTTTTCCAATGCTGTTTGGAAATGAGCGAATGCCACTGCAGTGAATGAGCGTGCATCTCACGTGTTAAAGCAACATCCAGATCAACGCAGGGGCCCAAGGTTTCATGGCAAAACTTTGCTGGCTTCACTGGCTGGCTCCGTTCCCATAGTGTACCCTGCTTCCATCTCTTCTCTTGGTAAACAACACACACGCATGCACATGGCTATCCGCGTGATGTAAAAGAAAACATCATTCATTAGATGAGTTCTCGTTCCAGGTTGCTTCATGGCCTGGTTCTGGCACTCGCTGTCTGTTGTAGGGTCTACATGGGTACTGATCTGTGGTTTATGGTCTGTGACATACTTCAATCGTTGCCAGCACTGCAGTAGCTCTATTGCTATTACTGACACCAGCCTTTGATCCCAAAGTACAACCCTGGGCATCCAAGGCTCTGTTACAGGTTCACCAGCTGCCAAACCAAAGCATATGGAAACACTGCGTATGAGTATCTGTTCTGGCAAAGCTACAATCCAAAATCACCCAGATCCCTTTTTCCTGCTTCCAAAATATGAGTTTCAACTGAGTCTTCATTTGCTGCCTAATACATCACAATCCCTACAAAGTAATTATGGCTGATTAGTCTATCTATCATGTACTAGTGAACTAATTACAGCCTGTTAACAATGTGTTCAGTGGTAACATGGAATAATAGGAAGTGTGCAAACATGATTTCTTTCAGACAGGAAAAATCAGGTGCATAGCATTTCATTTCATTATTCCTCACTGCTTTTTCCTTTGTTCATATCTTGAAACATTTTTCCTCACTTTATGTCTTTTCTTCTCTACCCTGTGTTTGTGTACCTGAACTCTGTGACCTCGCTTTCCTGTACCGACTCTTCCATTTATTTTCCTGCTCACCGTCAGACTTGACTTTGACAACGGAGACGGTGACGGGGCTTGGTGTCCTGACATCATGTCAGAGGCGGACGGCCTCAAAGAGTATCTCCAGGTGGACCTGCGTTCGCTGCACTTCATCACGCTCGTGGGCACCCAAGGTCGGCACGCCGACGGCATGGGTAATGAGTTTGCCCAGCGATACAGGATCAAGTACAGCCGCGACGGCAGCAGCTGGGTGGGCTGGCATGACAGAAAGGGAAGGCAGGTGAGCGTGTAAAGATTTAAAGATGTGTTCATCTGATTCAAATAAGGTGTACATGTGATACTAATCTGCTATTTATCATCTTAATTTGTGTAACATTGGCCATGATGGTGAAAAATAGAGCTACTGTGTATATTTGAAAATCATTTAAATCTTATGTTTTATCAAATGTTAACAGATCAAATGCTATATATGAGCATTTGTTTTTAATATTTCAAATGTTCTCTTCTAATTGAATGCTAGCAACATGTTACAAAAGCATTGTAAAAGGTGCTTGTTTACCATTATAAATTGGAAACACGTGTAGAAACACCAACAACTTGAGTATTTGTGGGAAATGAGACATCTTTCCTCACCTCTGCCAGATCATCGAAGGCAACAGTAATGCATACGATGTGGTCCTGAAGGATCTTGAGCCTCCCATCATTGCCCGTTTTGTCCGCTTTATGCCCGTGACCGACCACTCCATGATCGTGTGTATGAGAGTGGAGCTCTACGGCTGTGAATGGCTCGGTTAGTCATGACACTCAGAGTGGAACATCTCCAGTCGCACTAGTAGCATCACCTAAATGATTTTTTTTACATTACACTTTATATAGTAATATGATGTGAGCAAACACTGAATCAGCTGTGTGTTCTCTTTGACCTGCCTGCTTTAGATGGCCTGATGTCCTACAGCATTCCAGACGGACACCAAATGATCTACAGAGGCCTGGATGTCTTCTTCAATGACTCTGTGTACGATGGAGCATCAGCTGAAAGGTCTGAGTTTAACAAACTTTCTTTGAACTAAAACAACATTTGCGCATTTTAAAATGTGCATATAATAAAACCTTAAAAACTCCTATTTCTATCTTCAGCTCAACCATAAATCCTTCCTCAAGGCTGACGAAAGGGCTTGGCCAGCTGACCGATGGCACCTGGGGTCTGGACGACTTTCTCCACAGCCACAGCTACAACTTTTGGCCTGGCTATGACTATGTAGGATGGAACAACAGGAGCTTCCCCAGAGGTTACGTGGAGATGATCTTTGAGTTCGACCATGTGCGAAACTTCTCGTCCATGAAGGTAAGAAGTCAGCGCATAGGGTATTTTAAGCGAGTGGCATTAAATTGTAGAGCTAACACTTTGCTGAATGGAGCTATTCTGCACTATGCTGGGCAGGCACCCACCTTCTACAGCTGCTGTAAAATTTATTGGGGCATTAAAAAAAGAATAGGACAGCCTTGCTGGAGGAAGAAAAAAATTACATTTTCTGTATAATTAGCCTGATCTTCGCGGATAAGTGCCGTGGCAAGAGATCAGAGATGTAAGATGAATGATATTTCTGCTACTGCACAGCTAGACAGATTAGTCATGGCTACACCTTCTCCTGCCCCATCATCTCAGTCGGGCTCTGACTATTTTGAGCACTTTTAAGTAAAAAAAAAAGAGAGAGAGAAATGCCAGGTCAGTAAGGGCTGCAGAATAATAACAGACTATTCAAGTACTTTAATCATGGTTTTCTTATACTTCCACATCTCACCTTCGCAGGTTCACTGCAACAACATGTTTAGCCGAGGGGTGAGGATGTTCAGGCAGGTTACTTGTTACTTTCGGTCAGGATCAGAGTGGGAGGCAGACCCGGTGACCTTCAGGCCTGCTGTTGATCGTGTGAGCCAAAGCGCTCGTTTTATCACGGTGCCCCTCGGGGACCGCACAGCCAGCACCATTAAATGCCGCTTCCACTTCAGTGACCTTTGGATGCTGTTCAGTGAGGTGGCCTTCCAGTCAGGTAAAAAAAAAGAAAAGAAAAAGAAAAGAAAAGCAAAGATCGGGTGTAGCCTTTGCTTTAGAGACTTTAATTCAATAATCTAAAGGGAGCATGTGCCGTGTCTCACCACCTTTATTTCTTTCAATTACAGGCTCAGCAGTGTACAATACATCAATGGCTCCTCGCAAGCATGGACACCCGACAAAAATATTACCAGGTGACCAGCCAAACCTCTTCTGATATTTTCTTATTTAAGTCACTGTTTTCAATTTTAATAATAGGGGAAAATATGAGATAGAAGAAGACATAAACGTGTTGTTACTGTTTTGATTTCATGTAAAAAATCTGTTTTTATATTTCCTTGATCGTGCATGCACTTTATTTTAGATGTGGTTGGACTTCTAATGCTTTAAAAGGTTGCTTGACCTAAATTTCTCCTGGCTCAACACTGCCCCCTGCTGATGATAGCAAGAATTACCGATTATTGTTAGAATAAATGGCCGGTTTCTTATATAATATAATGAAACAAAAGCATTATGTTTGAAAAAATGTAATTATTTTAGAATTTGAACTGTAATGAATTACATTAAATCCATGTCAACATCCAACTCTAATGTGGTTTATTAGGGGATGATCCTACACACAAAGTGGATGACAGCAATACAAGGATCCTGATTGGCTGCTTGGTGGCCATTATAGCCATCCTATTGGCCATCATTGTCATTATCCTGTGGCGACAGGTCTGGCAAAAGATGCTGGAGAAGGTGAGAAAAAAAAATTTTTTTTAAATCATTTAATCAATTTTAGTTATTTGAAGATACAGTAATGATTCAACATTCACATACTCAACTGATCATATGGTGTGATGTGTGCACTGAACCCTGGATGGACAAAAACAACATTCATAATTAGTTTGCAAACTGAAATTTGTTCCCAAATTTTAAAATATATAGAACAAAGGAAAACAAGAAGTAGACTCAAGAAGGCGATAAGGTGATCTATGCTCAAATCAGCATTTTTACTGCTGTGTTGTTTTGGGTTTCTTTGTTTTTTTGGCTATGGATATTGTATGAAAAAAGACGTCATTATCAAAAGCACCAGAGCTTTCCTTTCCCTCCATGTCAGTTTCTTCTTATAGCATCACATGACAACACTGATGTCCTGCAAAACCTTGCAAGACTTTCACGTTGTAAAAACACCGCAGATACCAACTGCTTCTCTCTTGCATCTTCAGGCATCTCGTCGCATGCTGGATGATGAGCTCACGGCTCGTCTCGCCATCCAGACACGGGCCTTCTCCTTCCACCACTCGTCTCTCTCCAGTGAGAGTGGCTCGACCTCCAACTCCACCTATGAAAGAATCTTCCCCCTCTGTGCCGACTACCAGGAGCCCTCGCGTCTCATCCGGAAACTGCCCGAGTTTTCTCAGTCCACCGAACGCCTCGGTAAGCTGTCTAAAGGAAATAAGTGAACATCTTTGGAGGTCAGCTACAGCAACACGTCCCATGCTCCGTCTTTTCTTTTCCAAAAAAGAATCGAGTACCTCCTGCAGAGCCTTTGCAGCCGGAGGCTCAGATGGTGCCCCCCACTATGCTGAGGCAGATATCATCAGTCTGCAGGAGTCTTCGGACAGCAGCACCTACTCCATCACAGCTGTCAACATGAATTTCTTTGCTGGCACAGATTCATCCATGAGGGAGTTCCCCAGACACAAGCTCACCTTCAAGGAGAAACTGGGAGAGGGCCAGTTTGGAGAAGTATGCCCAGTTTTGTAGCTCTAATGTTTGCTGGCGAAGCTTTAAGGGCTTTAAACTCATTTTCTCTTCGCCGCCATTATGCTGTTGTAACTTTATAGCTATCATTTATAAAATTCAATGACAGCGCTTGCTGCGTGGTAAAAGCAGCAGACTATGAAATCACTACATGCTGACAGATAGGAAACACTTAGTGGTATTAAACAGAGCTAAACAGATGGTTTCCAGGGATGCCAAGTGGATGATGGACTGACAAAGTGCTCCTCTAAACAGGTGCACTTGTGCGAGGCAGAGGGCATGCAGGACTTTTTGGGTGAGGATTTGTCCATAGAGGGAAACAATGAGTCCCCTCTGCTTGTTGCTGTTAAAACACTGCGGGAAGATGCCAACAAGAACGCAAGGTAAAAGAAACTTTTACAGAGAATTACTGGTACGGCTTTTCATTCAGTTGCCAATCAAGTTGTAGATTACGTGTCCCTGTCGTTCTGCAGGAATGACTTCCTGAAGGAGATCCGAATCATGTCTCGTCTGAGGGACCCCAACATCGTCCGTCTGCTGGCAGTGTGTGTGGACACAGATCCTCTGTGCATGATCACTGAGTACATGGAAAATGGTGACCTAAACCAGTTCCTCTGCAATCTCAGACTAAAGGCCGCTGATGAAGATGAGATCAAACAAGAGGAGACGGAGGGGAAGAGCATGGTCAGGTAAGTCCTCGCCTTCACATGTAATTGAAATGATCATCAGGGAAATGACACAAATAGCCACTTAGCTCACACTATGTATTTTCTCTCTCTTAGTTACACCACACTGATCGGCATGGCAGTGCAGATTGCATCTGGTATGAAGTATTTGTCCTCTCTTAACTTTGTCCACCGTGATCTGGCAACCCGCAACTGCCTGGTGGGTAAGAAATACACCATAAAGATCGCTGATTTCGGCATGAGTCGGAACCTTTATAGAGGGGACTACTACCGGATCCAGGGCAGAGCTGTACTGCCCATTCGCTGGATGTCATGGGAGAGCATCCTACTAGTGAGTGATCTATGGATTTGGGACATTATCGCCTCCATTTATCCGTTATTTATGGACTAAGGGAAATCTGACATTCCACTACAGTTTTATTGGGGTTTTTTATTGTTCTACGATTATTGCTAATCCAAATATCGCATATATTTAAAAGGTTAGTATAAGTTCTATACAGAGGTGACAGCAGATCAATTTTAAATATTTTATAAATTTTAATTTAGAATTTTTAAGCTTTAAATTTATACCAATCTGTCTATGATCTTTTTTTTCTCAGGGTAAGTTCACTATGGCCAGTGACGTGTGGGCCTTCGGGGTGACTCTGTGGGAAATTCTCACTCTGTGTAAGGAGCAGCCATACTCCCAGCTCTCTGACGAGCAGGTCATTGAAAACACAGGAGAGTTCTTCAGGGAACAGGGCAAACAGGTGAGCATCACACCACTGTACCTGACAGTCCTCCTGAGTGCCACTGTGGAGGATTTTAGGATGTAATAGTTCTCAGATATATATGTAGATGTGTCTTATAACACTTATAATACTCATAATACTATATTGAGAGTATTGTGCTTCATCCTACCAGGTGTACCTGCCGAAGCCTCCCTGTTGTCCTGACAGAATTTACAAGGATCTCATGCTAAGCTGCTGGAGGAGAAACGCCAAGCAGCGGCCGAGCTTTCAGGAGATACACTCTCAGCTGTTAGAGAGCCTGGCGTAGCAGAGGAGATGTATCGTTCCACTGTGCTGTGCAGTGTCTCGGTTGCTTCCTTTGGCTTAGATTCATTTATTTGGAGTCAGACCCATAAAATATTCACTTTTTTGTCAATGCCTGCTTCTCAAAAATTTCGCTCTAAATGAAGAGATATGTGAAGGTACAGACTACACTTAAATATAGCCTCCTATTGTAGATATAATGCAGATAGTTCTATTCACACAGTGCATTCAGACCTCTGTGTATTTATTATTTTCTTATGATTTGTTATGCTGTCTATTTATGCAATAACATCCCCCTCCCTTTTCTTTTCCATCATATATCTAATCCTATTGCACATTTATTATGTGAGCACTGTTTTGTGTTTTTGTCTTTTATATTTGAATTTTGTCATGAGGGAAAACGTTTTCCTGATGAGATTGTGCTTTCGTATGCAGAAGCTGATGTAGATTTTTTATAAACATGTTAATGTCCTTTTTCAGAAATGAATTTATTGTACATAGTGGGAAAATAGCAAAGATAAACGTTTTAACGGCTGTTGGACCAAGGATACCTGTAAATAAAGAAAAAATGCTATTATTATCCTTCATTTGTATGTTTGGTTTTTTAATATACCACAAGTTTCATACTTTTTAGCCTGCTGGGGTTGCTAACACAGCTGTACTTTCAACCGTTGCGCTCTTTAATCGTTTTGGACCACCTCGCTCTCTGTAGTGAAATCTGATTGGCCAGCTGTTTGTTGACATCCAATCACACCACGCAGCTGCCTAAGCAATAGGCTGACTGTTTTCAACGGCATCGGACGAGGGGCCGAGCGTCCCCGGTGAACACAGCTGGTTTGAAAATTTGCCCCCGGTGTCTGCTTCCTCTACAGACGCTGCTCACTCCGCTCAGGCATGGAAAAGGTCGTCATTGTAACGGGTGCCAACAGGTAAGTCCGCTAAAACTGTTTTATAATGGTTCATACGGACACCGGGTGCTGTTAGCTAGAAGATGCTGTTTTGGACTTCTACTCTTCATTTTAAACAATGAGTTTCAAAAGACATGTTGGACTTGTTCAAGTGTAACCTGTTTTCGGAACCGTAATGGAGGTTATTGCTATAGTTAGTTACACTACAAAGTACCACCTATGAACTGTATCAGTGCGTGTTAGTGAAAGACATACTGTAGGTTCATACAGTGAGAGATTAAAGGCCTCTAAATCTTTCATAAGCTGTCTTTCTTACTCTGTAATAATGTTTCACTAGCACATATATTCAAATGTAATGTATGTGTGTCACAAGTTCAAACAAAAAAAGAATGTCGTACTCATGAATATGCATTGATTCATGGGTAATTACATCTTTCGGCAAATTGATGCGTTCTCATAAACTTGGAATGTCATATTGAATACAGTGGCTGACCACTATGAAGCAATCTCGTAGGAATTTGCATGCCGTGAAGGGAAATTTCAATTTGTGTCTGTACCTTCAGACTCAAGATATAAGGGATGATACATATGTTTTATCATCTGCAAAGGGGTCTTCCTAACCAAAGAAGCAGAGACATGAAGGAAACAAACAAGGCGACCAGCATCTGACAAAAACATCATCCTCACCTGAAGCCTCATCTCCTGAACTAAAGTCAGGGCTCTTAAACACGGAAACATGTGTAAACATGCTCATTTATTCCCGATATTGTCACAGTTTCTTATTGTCAGCAGATCGGACATGCTAATGTCCGCTAATGTTAGCCTCAAGTGTCCTAAAAATCACACTTTTCCTCTGATAACCAGTTTGATTACATTCTCACTTGATATGATAGATTATTTACCAAGTGTCCAAGTCCAACACTAACGCCAGCTAACAACAGCTAACAGAGGCTAACAGCAGCTAACGTCAGCAAAAACTCATCTCTTACTGACAAAAAGGTCAGTATATCCTCAACCACACACCTCAGTATCACTATCATCAGACAGAAGTGACCTTCACTGACATATCGACTCGTATCAAACTCCTTTCATAAACTTTTACACCCTCCTCCTGAGTAAATGGATGTGGAAACCCAGCACAGCACCACGGCTGTGCTGGGTTTCAAATTGGAATTGGTAGGAAAACAGAACTCAGTTGACTGCAGTCTACTGGCATCTAGCATTGAGATTTTACAAACTGTAACTTTAAAGTACAAATAACATTATATTAAAATGCTTAAAAGGCAAACATTTTGAAAATGTAAAAAAAGATACATTTGCAAGGTAGAAATTGGCTTATCTATATCATTTTGCCCATGAACTGCACCTGTCAAAAGTTGGATACAGGCGTTTTTCTTTGTAGTAACCACATCTCTCAACTTTGTCCACCACGAAACTATTTCAAAGCTTTCATAACCTGGTCGTCACCTTCAGATGTTTCCAGCAGTCTCGTAAAGGTCTTCCCCATACATTCAGCACTTGCTAGCCTCTTTTGTTTCACTCTGCATCTCACCTCACCCTTAACCATCTCAGTTGGGTTTAGGTTGGATGATAGTCGAGGACAGCTTATCTGATGCATTACTTCCTTCAAGCATCCCTCACAAAGTCTGGAGGTGTGTTTTTGGTCCTTTGCTCTGTTGGGAAAACAGAACCTTAACTGCAATAGGATGGTGTGTTGCAATAGGAACTCATGTGCCCAAAGTCCATAGTCTAATGTTTGGTAGTTTCTTTTGTCTCATAGCCAAACCTGTTCTCTTCATATTGGTCTTCCTCAGTAGTGGTTTCTTTACAGTATTCTGACTTCTTCGATCCATGTGCATACTCTTCCAAACAGTTGTTGTTTAGTTGTATATATGGGCTTATACATATATTATACTTATACTTGTGCTTATACTTATATGGGCTCTAAAAGTGAATCTGGGGGGTATAATTCTTTCGATGACATCCAGATTCTCCATACTGGTTGACTGCACATAAGAAAACTGTCAAAATCATCTCACATTTGCTTGCTTACAACTGTAATTGTATAGTATTGATGTCTAAAGTATTCTTATGCAATTTCTAGACTGTATCTATAAAGGGAAACCTTTAGGATAACATCATTCAGTATTAGTGTCTAAAGCTCAAGAATAGATTACTAGTGGAAATAAATCTGCTTCCCAAACTATTTGTAACAGATCTCTGTGAGACTAGCTGTTTCACCAGGTTTACAGCTTTATGTTAAGATATAATAACTGCTTCCTATAACCCTTTACTTAACATACAGCTATAAAAGAGATGAAACAGAACACTTGTATATGTTCCTTTTTTCCCCTCACATTCCACACACTAGTTAACTTATCCACTAAATATCACTTAGGAAACAAAGACCATAATTAACAGTACATGAAAATGGAAGCTTCACGTTACTTGAAAATCCTTTTTCATTATCTCTTCTCCAGTAACGTGACTTCAGATTAGCTCCATGTTTACAGTTTGCTTTACTTCATCTGTGAGGTAATCTCTCAGTTGTTCAGGGAAAGTTTGTTAATACGAGTGCACGGCTGTGTTTGTCTGCCATCTGTCTGCAGCGGCATCGGCTTGGCTTTGTGTGAAAGGCTTCTCACGGAGGACACACAGCTCCGGCTGTGTCTGGCCTGCAGGAACATGCAGCGGGCAGAGGCCGCCCGCAGCGCCCTCCTCACTTCTCACACCGGTGCCCATGTGGACTTACTACAGCTTGACGTGGGCTCTGTGGAGTCGGTGCTCGACGCTGCTGAGGTGGTCAAGTCCAGGTGAGAGATGTTTGATGCTGCATGCTGACGTCATCACGCTGGTGATTGTTCTCTTTGTGATAGAAACTACAAATAAGGAACTGATAGCTTAACCTTTAATACACATTTGTGTGTTTTTCCAGGTACAACAGAATTGACTTTCTCTATCTAAATGCTGGAATTATGCCCAATCCACAAGTGGACATCAGAGCTTTTTTTAAGGGTTTATTTTCCAGGTACATTTCTAAAGCCAGTTTATGATTTGTTTGTTTTGTTTTGTTTGATATTGGCTTGGATATTGTGTCTTTGCTGCTCTATAAGAGTGTACCTTCCCCACTGCAGAAATGTCATCAACATGTTTGCAACAGCCGAGGGTCTCTTGACTCAACAAGACCGCCTCAACTCAGATGGCCTACAGGAAGTTTTTGCCACTAACCTGTTTGGTCATTTTGTCCTGGTACACCACAAACACACACACGCGCACACACACACATACAGAGCTTTCTTTTAACCTGCAGTAGCATAAATAAACGGCAGGATACTGACTTTAATGTGCATATGTGTTTGACACAGAAAGTCAGCTGCAAACTTTGTTGCTGTGTGTGTTGCTCTTAGTTGCATTGCTTAGTGCAGCAATGTAAACAATATGTGTATTTAACCCAGTTTTTTCTCTCCCAGCCAAAAGGCACCCATTAAAGCTTTGAACATCTGTCTTCAGCAGGTTGTTTTGACCAAATTTGCAATGCATTGAGGTGGTGCTATGGGATTGGTTAATTTGATATTTGGGCAAACATGCAGTTGAACAGGTGTACCTAATAAAGTGGCCAATAAGTGTGATGTAGTTTTTAATGTTTTGAACTTGTTCTTTCTTGCAAGTTTTGTTCCTGATGTGTGAATTATTATAAATTATTATTATTTAATTAGCATAATAAATGTGTCATTAAGATTGCAGGATCACCATGTAGTAGTGAAGCATCCATCATAGACTGCTGAAAATAAAATAATCATTTTAAAGATAAAATATCTTTTGCTTTTTTTTTCTCTTACAAAATTCTATAAAATGAATATTTGATTTGGCTAACACAGTGAATTATTAATACCTGCCTCAGGTTGATCCATATATTCTTATGCTGGCCTGCTTAAATCAGTGATTCATGCACCCCTCCTACAATCACTCCTTAATGTGCAGTTTCACTATGGACCTGATATAATTCTCTCCTGGTTTTCCAGATCCGGGAGCTGGAGCCTCTGCTGTGTCAGACAGGTCATACGTCCAGGGTAGTGTGGACCTCTTCGAGTAATGCCCGCCGGTCTGCCTTCAGCATTGATGACATTCAGCACAGAAAAGGGACAGAGCCCTACAGCTCCTCCAAATACGCTTCAGACATGCTCAGCGTGGCTCTTAACAGGCGCATGAACGGCCAGGTTTGTCTGTCACATACTCTGATATCAGTGCGGTAACTATCACTGCAAGCTTTGTAAAACTCTTATGAGGTCACTGTGATTTATAAAGTCTTTCTGTCTTGTGACAGGGTCTGTTCTCCTCTGTAGTCTGCCCAGGACTGGTGATGACTAATTTGACCTATGGTATCCTCCCCTCCTCCTTCTGGACTCTAATCATGCCCATCATGTGGTTGGTAAGTGGAGACTTATTTTATTTTTATCTTTTAACGTGACCGCAGTTACGTATGAAGAGTCTCATGTTCATGTATTTTCTAATTGTGCAAAACAGATTAGGATCTTCACCAACACTTTCACCCTTACACCGTACAATGGAGCAGAGGCACTGGTATTTCCATTTGAAAATTATTACAATCATTTGAATATTTGCACTGTAAAGGCTCTGTGAACCCAGATTCATGGCCTGGTCTTTCTGCTCACAGCACTGGCTGTTTCTGCAAAAGCCAGAATCTCTGGATCCCAGAGCAAAGTATCACAGTTTAACATCAGGGCTTGGGACAAACTACACCAAGCCTCGACAGGTGAGTAACGGGAGCCCTGTATTCCACAGAGAAAGTGCTCAGGCCTGTGTTACAGAGCGTTTTTTAGAGTGGCAGATGGTATTTGTGTGATATGTTGCTTTTACACTTAACTTAATTCAGGTTTTCTCTGCTTTGTGTTCACGTTTCAGATGGACATCGATGGTGAAACGGCTGACGTCCTCTTTTCAAAACTTCTTGAACTTGAGAAAGTGGTCAGAAGGAAACTGTGTGAGAGAAATGCTGACAATGAAGCTCACCAGCGGTACCTCAGCGAGATAGAGTAAAAGTGATTCTTTTGTACTGGAAGGTTTTGCTCTCTTGAAATGGATCCTGTGAAATCTGAACCAGTGTCACTGCCCTTATTCATCCCATCCTTCCCAGGTGGACCACTGAACAGAGGGTGAAATGATCACGCTTGTTCTACCTCAGCCAAGGTCAAAGCTTTGGTTTATATAAGTGATTATGTTAACTCTGACTACTTCTGAGGGGACCCCATGGGGACATTTTCCCTGAGTCAAAATGTTAAAGAAAGATCTGTCCCAACATCTTCTTTGATCAAGCTGCACCTCTCCATCAGGTTAGACAAAACTTAGCTTGGTTGTTTTATGTAATTAGACAAATGCACAGCATGATCAGTCATGAAGGAAATGCAACTGTTCCTTTCTTTTTTTTTAAAGTCCACCGATATTCACTCAGTCCTCTGTTAACACTGCTCTAAAGACTTTCCAATCATACCATGAACTTGAACCACATCACACTGAGAGGTCTAATTTAAATAGCTGTGTGGGCAGTAAGGGCCTTTTTGATAAGCTACTTTGAGCTCTCTACAAACCTCCTCACATTACTCACATTGTTTCATATTTCAGCATGTTAATAATAGAAACACACTTTGCATTTCTTGAAACTTTGTTAACATAATGAAGAGACTTTGAAGAGCTGAGCCTGTCACGGTTTTTAAACTCAGAATCACAAGAATCACTGTTTTTAAACAAACAGTGGAAGTTCATTGAGGGTCAACAAGTTCACATGAGATCAGTAACAAGAAAGCGCTTTCCTGTTGTAAAGTGGACCCTGCTGTGTTTTCACCTGATAGCTGCATCGTGTTTCCTGCCCCACAAAGTTAATTAGCTCTTTGTTAATGCCCTGGCTTCTTGAGGCCACCAGCTCTGTGTAATCTGGAGATTGTTTCCATACAAATAATAAATTATCGAAGGATTGTCGAGTAAATAAATGGAAAAACTTATAGTTTGTAATAGGGTGAATAAGTGTGCAAGTAAATAAATTAGCTGCTTTATACCAGTATTAGCATTTTTTGGTTATTTATTTCATTACCATATATCCACAGCATCACACCCCACTGTTAGATTTTGTTATCTTTCAGTCACCTCAGATATCAACTCTTGCATTTACTAAACTAAAAAGAAAAAGTCAATCCAACATTTTTTTGAGGGAATATACAAAATACAACCAAGTATATTTTTTCTTTGTTAGGCGACTAGTAGGAAAGGATGTTTAGTCCTGTCCATTATCCAATGATTTTTCTTTTTTTTCCATTTTTATTTGTAAAAAATTTTTATGTGTAAATTTTATAAAGTACTGGAATCCAAAATCTAAAAAAATGTTCAAATAACTAAATCTGTGCCAGTTTTGGTAATGAGTAGACTTAATTTCAAATGACCTGAAGAATACAACAGTACCTCTTTTTTGACAATTGTGCATATAGGTAAAAGGTTACATATTAAATATATTACACATTCATAAAGTGGTGTGACATATTAAATGCCACACCAATGCTATGAGCTACTATGTAATGGGGTCATTCCAAATATTAACTTTCAGCTCATTTTGCCTCTTATGTACATGTGTGTTTGCACATGTTTCAATGAATTGCTGTACCTATTTTCCCCAGCTGGTTAAAGCTGATGGCTGCCCCTCCCTGAGCCTGGTTCTTCCTGTTAAAATGGAGTTTTTCCTTCCCACAGTCGCCAAGTGCTTGCTCATAGGCGGTGGTCTGATTATTGGGGTTTTCTCTGTATTGCTGTTGGGTCTTCTTACAATATAAAGCACATTGAGTCAACCATTCCTGTGATTTGGTCCTATATAAATTAATTTAATTTTCCAAGTAAAATATAAAGAAATGATGGATGTCAATTCAAATAAAATTTCATTTGCTAATAATAGCACGCCCTGAAAAAAGTTATTACTGCGTCACACAGGTGCACTTCTGTAAACTGTCATATTTGTCAGACACGATGCAGAGTGGTGAATTGGTTCAAGTATCGATATATTTTGGCGACTTTATTTTTTGTCCTTCGTCGTATATCCCTCTGAAGTTTTGCCTCAAGTAAAGCTGCGCTGACCATGTGCGATGCATGTCTCCTTTTGGTTTCAAGCTCTTCTTGTGAATTACAGGAAAGTAGTGAAAGTAGTGTGGTGAGCAAATTAAAAGTACATTTTTTCACATCATCATGCCTTGAACTCCGGACACATTTCAGAGACAAAGCCCAGCTTTATAGTTATGCAGAAATGTCTCTCTAAAACTATATTTTATCAGTAAACCTATTAAATGTTTAATGGAGAATCTGCAGACTATAAGTGTAAATCCAGTGGCACACTGTACCTGTTATTACAACAATGAAATGGCAGAAAGTCGACTCTATTCATCTGGACAGCTTCACTTTGAGACTGCAGAAGGATAAAATACAAAAATTGAAAACCTAAATTCAGGTGAACACAGTCAACTTCCTGTCCATTTGAGACACTCCAGGACAAACCTCAGCCCAGCTGAAAAACAAAAAGCAAAAGAACTGGGCCAACATTTAGTGCCTGGAGATATTTCCTTGATTTTTTTGTTCAACCCGTGTGACAGCTTTCTCAGTGAACCTAAAGAACTGATTCTGCTGAATATGTTACTCAGCATGCCCCTGTTGGCCCTAACCACACCACCCTTTTATTATTATTATAAACTGGAAAATCCCACTTAATCTGATGATGTGCCTGTCAGTAGCATCAGGATGAGGTGCAGCTGCACATACAGATGTATCCAGGTTTAAATGGGCACAGTTTAGGCCCTGTGTTCAGTATGCATGAAGTCTGCAGTCATAAAGTTACTTTCATCAGTACCTGTAACTTCTATTCTCAGCAGCAGCGTGCAGCAGCACTCAGAAAGCGCAACAAAACTCTGAGAGCTCCCCTTGCATGTGACACCCTCTCAGAAATGCAAACCCGGATTACTCGCGGAGGACATGAAAGCGTAGCGTTACGTAATGTAAATAAAAACATTGCAGCCGACGCGTGCACACATTGGTGTGCGCTGCACGATGTCCCGGATGATGCTCGCACCGGAAGAGAAGGGGCAGCTCTCCCAGCCATCTTGTGGCAGCATCCAGCCAACTGGTCGCATCAAGCCTCGTAGAATCGGAGGTGAATCCCGTTGAAGGGGCGCCATCATGCCCGGACAACTGCAAGAAGGCTTCGGCTGTGTCGTGACCAACCGGTTCGACCAGTTATTGGACGATGAGTCCGACCCTTTCGAGATCCTGAAGGCTGCCGAAAACAAGAAGAAGGAGGGGGCCGCCGCTGCTTCCACCAAGACCGCGGCTCAAGCCGCTAAGCAGCCGAAGAAGGAGTCACAGAAGGACAGAAAGAACCCTCTGCTGGACAAAAAGGAGGAGACCCAGGCGCCAATCCCCCTGAAGAAAGAAGGTAATGAAAAGGAAAGGAAGGAAAACAATGCACCTGCTTCTCTCGCTAATGAGCGATGCATGTTTATTTTTGCTTTTCGTAGCAACTGTCATGTGCAGCTCCCGTTAGCCACGTTAGCTCGACTCGGCTGAGCGAGACACACAGCGTGAGGTCAATATGGACCCTGTGCTGCTGTTATTAGAGGACAGACTAAAAATAAAGCCTCGCAGACAGAACGTAGCTGGACTTGAACGCGTACCGAACCAGAGCGGGTTAAAGCCAGCAGCGAGGTGCAGACTGGCGAGCCCGTGTTGCAGAAATGGTTTCTGCTAGCGTTTGACAGGAAGGTGCAGTGTTGGTTTTCTGTGTGGAGGATACAGCTCTATTAGCAGCTTCTGACTTTGCAAAGCAAATGTGGGGAGAAAGGAAAAGGCATCACCTGTGCTGGGAAGACTAGACAGAGCGCTGCTCTTGTTATTATCCCTAACTAATCGTATTAGAGTGTATTGGTCTTAATTGAATTCATCCAAAGCAAGTAAAAAGAGCCATCTTCAATGCAGTTACATTAAGTTCTCATTGTATGTACTGCTGAAAGGAGATGATGGGAGATCACACATCAGGTGATGCATTTGTTGTTTTCTCGTTTTGTTTAGCATTTTCCTACACACAGGGTCTAAAATCTAAACAACACAGCTGAGCATAAATTCAGCTTGTGCTCCTTTGATTTGCAGGTATCAGGCGGGTGGGAAGAAGAGCAGACCAGCAGGGCCAGTCTGGTTCCCAGCACCAGGGCGCGCAGGGTGAAGGGCGACCTGGAGACAAGAGGCCGGACCGAAGACCACCCCGCGAGCGCCGCTTTGAGAAACCTGCTGAGGACAAACCCGAGGGGGCCGGAGAGTTTACTGTGGAAAAGTGAGCAGCAAGAATGAGAGAGATGGATGGCTTATTTAAAACATGCCGGCTGGTGCAAGACGTGTGCAGGGTTTGAGAGCTTGCAACTGTTGTTGATGGAGTGCATGTTTCTCTTAACATCACCTTCATCCGTGTGTTTTAAATTGTATCTGTTTCTGTGCACCAGGCCTTCTGGAGACAGGCCCCCGAGAGGGCGTGGTGGCGGCCGGGGCGGGCGTGGTGGAAGAGGGCGGGGCATGGGCCGAGGCGACGGCTTTGACTCCCGTGGCAAACGAGACTTCGACAGACACAGCAGCAATGACAAATCGTAAGTATGTGCTGAGCTGAGGTCATGAGTAGAAATCGCCTACCAGTGCATGAAAGCTACTTTGCCTTATATTATTTTCCTATTTTGTCATGTAAATACTGTTATAACAGTAGATGTTTATACTAAATATGCGTACAGTTTCTAATAATGAGATAAGCATACACGCCGGTAATCTCTGAGCTCAAAGATAAATAAACAAGTGCTTATTTTTCCAGTCTTTGCTATGTATGATGTCAGAAACATGGGATGTGTCAGGCACACTGCTGTTCACTCCTTCTGTTTATGAGGGGCAGCCAATCAGAAGAAAGCTAGTTTAAAAGGGGGAGGGGCTAAAATATAGTTTTGATTGGATAATCAACTGAAGGGCTTCACCAAGGCCCCGTATAAGGTTAAAAAAAGAGATTATTTTGATCTGTGAATCATGCAAAGCTGCTCTACTAGAATCCCAGACCCAGCAGCTCCTGACTATCTGGATTCTGTGAGAGTCCAGGGGGAACAGCATCTCAAGAAAGTGGTTCTTTATGTTGTCTCAGGCTGTAATCAGCACTTTCCTTAATGAGAAGAGCCCCTCACTGTGGTCTGAGAGAATTTAAGAGAACTCATACACCGTTGGCCGTCTTCCCTTTCTGTTTTCGCTGCAGCAATCCGAAGAGCGAGGAGAAGCGCGGCGGAAGCGGCTCGCACAACTGGGGCAACGTGAAGGACGAAGTGAGGTGAGTTTCCCCAAACAGACACATGGCCTGTTTGTCGGAGCGCCGCTGTCAGCAGGATAATGAGGACTGTGGGCACTCTCTCTCTCTTTTGAAGTGCTTCTGGTTTTGTCATATCACAGGATGCTGCAGTTTAAGGATGTGTTGGGATGTTTCCCTGTTCGCTTTAAGCTTGGAGTGTCACTGTTTCCTTTATGAAGAGGCTCAGACAGTTAATGTTTCAGCTAGAGGAAGCTTACTATTACTGACACAGAGGTTGTGCATCTTTGTTCCCAGTGAGGCTGAACAAACCGCTCCCCCTGAGACGACCCCAGAGGGCGAGGAAAACGCACCTGCTGGCTCCGAGAACAAGTGAGAATCCTGTGTCCTTGTGTTGGATGGATGTTGGATGTTTGGATGGAAAAGGATCCCCGTGTGCAAAGTTAATGAGTTGTCACATTGCGTTTCTGTTAGCGTTTGCACTGCTGTTGTGACGCAACAAGGGCGATTTTGTTAAACGCTGCCTCTGACCTTTTGGCCTCAGGATTAGAGGGCATGTATAGAGGTAAGAGGATTGGCGAGTTCCCACAGTGTTGTGTGTTCCTGGCATTGCAGAGAGAACGAGGTCGAAGAGGTGAAAAATGAAGGCCCCAAAGAGATGACCCTGGACGAGTGGAAGGCCATGCAGGACAAGGAGCGCACCAAGGTGGAGTTCAACATCCGCAAGCCCAACGAGGGAGCCGACAGCCAGTGGAAGAAAGGATATGTGCTGCACAAGTCCAAGAGCGAAGACGTGAGTGTGGTGTGCTGAAAGCTTTCCTCGCCCGCAGCTTAGACCTTTACCTTTTAGTCCTTTGGCTCCCTGAAAAAGACCTTTGCCATCTATACTTGGGATGTTCCTGGGGACTAATTTACAAGTCAAAAACTCTTGCGCATATATTTAAAAGCCATTGGAAACTGTTAATCAGTTTATATAATAACTGGAACATATTGCTTTTGTGCATGTGCATGTTGAAACAGTCATTAAGTTATTACAGAGACTTTTTTGTCTGCAAACCCCATTATATAGACTGTTTTCCCTTGGTTTTTACTGGTGCTTGATAGGATGTAATGCACTAGTACTGTCAGCTTGGGCGGTGATGCAGGTAGAAGCTCCTTGCCAACCGTCTTAAAACAACGCAGGTTACTAACCACCGTGCATCACCAGCAGTAAAGCTGATGAGATGTGGTGAGATTGTGAAAAGCCAAAGATGGCTGCTATAAGAAAGTCTTGTGTGGAGCTTCAGCTGCTTAGTTTGGATGTGTCACAAAGTTGCTTTTCTGAAATGTGTAGCATTGGACACACACATTATTAGATTAGCTTGGCAAGTGCAGCCTTCATTACATGCAGGTTGATGTCCACATGCATGTGCAGAGTGCGGTTAGGTGGTGCTCTGACACCACCTACATAAAACAGGTTATTTTCTCCATCAGAGTGATGCACAATCATCCTGGCTGTTATTTGTCTTACTTGTCACCATGCTTGGTTACATTTTCTGCTGCACAGAGAGATGGGGCTGCTGCCATCTGTTGAGGCTAGAGTTGTACATCAATACATTCTGAACAGTCATTCAGTAATTGACTGTTCTGCATCAGATCTAGTCAGGCTCAGGTAGCTCAGACTTGCACGCTGATGATTTTAAGTTTATTGTGATTATTCCAGTTGTTTACTTTGAAGTGTATGTGTGTGACAGAAATCTGGCTGTAGACACTGTGGGCTGACAGGTCACTTGAACCATGTTTAAAGTGGACCGCATGTATCCTTGTATTCCGTTAGAAACTGCATTTAAATAGGCAATAGTGACAGGCTTGCTGTGATGTGTGTGGTTAGTGTCAGGTAAACATGCTCAGGCTGTTTGGTTGGTGGTCATTCTGCTGTCTAAAAATAACTCTGTGGTGATATCTTTTGTTCGATTTCCAGAGACCTGTTGGGGCTTTGATCGACACTGCAGAGACAGAAGCAGAATCGCACACTCTCTACCACAAGGTACCTGCATTACTCACACTTGTTTTTTCATTCACTCAGCCCATGAAAATGTTCAGTGTTAGCTGCGACTCGGTGGCGATACCTTTTAAAAATACTGAGAAGAGTTTAAAGCTGGAGGCATGGTAAGAAGCAGAGCTCACTGATGGAACGCTGCATTTCTGATCCAAGCACAGTTGACATCTAGCGTGATGGCCATCTACGGTTCTTTATCAGCAGGCCACCGCTGACGAGTCCAGTGACCACCATTTCCGCAAACCAGCCAACGACATCACATCTCAGCTGGAGATCAACTTTGGAGACCTTGGCCGCCCCGGTCGCGGGCGTGGGGGCGCACGTGGTGGCAGGGGAGGCCGCGGCGGGGGAGGCAGCAGGACGGCACGCGGGGGAGGACGTTCCGAAAAGGTAATGGCAAAAAAAAAAAGCTGCCATCACTGCCGACAACAAAGGTTTAGTGTCCTGCACAAAAGAGTTGGCTCTCTGACTGAACCGGCTGTAAAATCACTGAGTTGGAAAAACCTTCTGTGAATCACTAAGACCCTGTAATAATAGAGCACTGAACACATGCTCCACCATGCAAAACTCAGTTACTGACCTCATGTCAGTCAGGCAGGGGAATTGTCCTAATACTGGTGTTTAAATTTGAATAAAGCACATGCTTTTTCTTTTCTTTTTTTTCATTGTCAATAAATTTGACATTCATATTAATAATGGGTTTCAGGGGAGTGTTAGTCAGTCTGTCTAGCGAAGACATTTTTTGGCAAAGTTACGCCCGGTCTGTATCGCAGAGTGTGCGTATGTCAGGGTTCGTACGGGTGCTTGAAATCCTTGAAAGTGTAGTCTTTTCAAGGTTTGAAAAGTGCTTGAATTTCAGATGTGGTGCTTGAAAATGTAACTGTATTTCATTCACAGTAAATAGCTATCTGATTGAATTGTTTTCTTATCAGATAGAGAAATAAAATGAGTCGCAAAAAGCAAAAGCAAAATTTCCCCGCCTGGGCTGCCTTGCGTCTGTTTCAATATGTGACCCCGCCCCTCCCTCGGACAGTCGGGGATGAGTGCGCTAACATACCTGTAGGTTGCTGTTTTAATGAGTGTTTGATGGAAAACAACAATGGCGGAGTTTGCGTTCTCCAGTCGCATGATAGGTGAGTCCTAGTAAATAATTTTCCAGTACGCGTACGTTACACATGCTATTTTTTTAAATTATGGTTATTATTTTGCTAGCTATCAAACTCGCTGGAGAAATGATTGAAATGCACTGAGTGTGATGCAGTATGGCAGCGCTATTATGGAATATGCTGTGAACTTAGCTAACATTACTTAGCAGTAATATGAGTTAATTTACTCAAGTGAAAGCTTTAAACATTAGCCCGATACATAACTAGCTAACTTAAGGCTTTCTGATTAACCCTCTGTGATCGACGGACCCAGAGTCTCCATTTCAACTTGGGTCGAACGTGCGGACTTCAAACTATATACCAGTTTTTAAATTGTGTTGATAGGTCACGTAAAACCCATGTTTTTGGGGGGGGTTTCTGATAAAAACAGTGGCGTTTACTCCGGGAAGAAACGGTAAAAACAGCGTTTTCTAAGGAGAGCGCTAGCAAACACACTTTGCTTGTGAGTGAAAAAAAGAAAAAACACTCCTTCTCTATTGGTGGAAAAATGTACCATGTCGACCAATCAAAAAATGATACGGCAACATGTGGTATTTGGTGGTTGGGAAGAGAGAGAGAGCGAGTGAGCGAAAAAGAGAGAGAGAGTTTTGATACGGGAGAGATTTGTGATGTTTATCATGTTTGTAGTCTCAAGTTAGTGTGTTGTCTTGTGTAGTTAGTGTGTAGTGTAGTCGTTCTGTTTTGTGTGTCAGTTCTACTAGTGAACGTCACAGTTGCTGCAAAAAAGCCACCAAAGGCAGGTTGCAGTGTAAACGCTGAGTGACACACCTGCTGTCAGACCTGCAGGATTGATCCCTGTGCTGTTCTCATCTGTTATAGTGGACACTAACTATTTTTTGGAGTTGCATAAATAATTTGCCTTCTTATTTGATGCATCACACCTGATTGTTCTGTAAATAGTTTTGAATGGTTATATAAAAAACCTCTGAGCCTTGGCTGCATTTTTAGGTAAATAGTACCATATAACTTTGTTGTTTGCAAAACTTGTGCATATTTTTTTTTTTTTTTTCGAATGTCCAATTTCTATTTGCATTTCAAGTTCTGAAAATGATTCGTTAAACATGCTTGTGGTTTTTACAGTCAAAAATATCACTTTCTACTTGTATTTTAAATTTTGTCTGAATTTAGATAAATTGAACTGAGGTGATGCAAATTGAAACATGCATTCTGTTTGGGGCGGGGGGGGTGCTGGAAAAGCTTAAAAAGGGACCTTGAAAGTGCTTGAATTTGACCCTGAAAAAAGCGTACGAACCCTGGTATGTGTACATCTAAATATACGCTATAGTTATTAGAACTTAATTTAATGTCCATGTATTTACTAGCTTAGTAAAGACAATAAGTCAGTGTTATCCTATTTGACACATCTATACTGTTTCTTGTTTGTTTTTGACTATTTGAGCAGAAATGTGGATTATGCTTGAATTAATTAACAAAACTGGTTACAAGTTGAAAAAAAATGTTATGCTATGGATAAAATGTCTTAGAGGAGTTCCAAATATTTTCCTCTATGCAGACAAAATCCTAAATATACATGTGTATAATATATATAATATGTACAAATGCAGGTACAGTCCCAGCAGAAGTGTCAAAAGCCTCTTGTAAAGTGAAAAACTTTGCAGTTTTGAGCCCGAAAATCAAAAGTAAGCTTTAAGACACTAACAAGCTCCCTGTAACTGAAGGGAGCTACAGAGGTGACTGATGGATTCAGCACTACAGCTGACCGCATATAAAGACAATTTACATACACTCCATTGATAGGAGTACTGCCTCCTTCACTTTACACCTACGTCAGCTGCTCATCCATAGAAACACATGCTGTGAAGGTCCCAGCACACGGTTATTGAGTCTGCAGGACATTGCTGACTTTTTATACACCATGTGCCTCAGCTATCACCAACCCACAACCCAAAACGCCAGAATTCGTAGATTAAACGATGTAGCTACTCCACCCAACCTGTCTCTGGGTTGGGTCGTTCCATTTTTTAAAACCTAAAATTTAGCATTATGCGAGTTGAGATCTTTTTGTTGTTGTTTAGTTTGATTGAGAGATAATATGCTGTGTTGTTTTTCCAGCTAACACTTACAAACTTGATAGATTCACACACCAGATCAGCATCCTTGGGCTGTTGATTGTTAACCATACAGTAGGCCGTGTTACCCGTCAGCTAACTGCACTAAAATACTCAAAAAGGCCTGAGCCCTACAGACACATACAGTTCAGGGACTTCAATTAATAGAGGTGAAGCCTCCCAGGTATAATAGTAGCCACAGACACCTGTGTAGGCATCTGCCTGTCACTCAAAGTGGCCCTAAAACTGCATTATTTCTGAGTATTTAAACAGCTTAAATGGGTGTGTTATAGAAGGAGAAATGATGGGGGTTATTGGTTACAGAGATAAAACTCTGCATTTTAACATGAGAGTATAGGGATTGACTCACTTTTGGAGCCAGCCTCAAGTGGCCATTGGAGGAACTGCATGTGAACTGTTCATACCAGCTTCATTTCAAGCCATCCTAACGTTGTCCTGGTTCTTGTCTGCTTGTTCCCACCAGGCTAGTGGAGTGTCAGTCCCCAATGTGGATGATCCTGAGGCCTTCCCAGCCTTGGCTTAAAAAGGCTCCCTCTTTCACCACCAGCCCACCCATCAGCCCTTCCGGGCCCCTCCTCTACGAGGCTTGCATGCTTACCACATCTTCAAGTATATAAGAAAAACAGAGAGAAAAAAAAAATTAAATGACACAAAAAGACTGTCATCCCATACCACTCACACCACCCAAGGACTTAAATTTTACCTGTTTTAAAGGAGACTAAAAGACAAAAAAAAGGGCAGAAAAGGACCTCTTGTTACACTGAAGTTTTGTATTTAGGAACATGAAAGCAGGGATGTTTTCATACTTTTTTTCTTTCTTTCTTTTCCCCAGAGATTACGCATACTTCATTGATATTTTTTTGTGCTGCTTGAATTTATGCATTTCTGCAATTAGATTGAAGTGTGTGTATTCCTCTCCTCCCCGTAATGACTTCAGCTCAGTATTATGGGGTCATCTTTAGAAAAGGCTTTGTACTGGAGTGTATTTTTTGGCCCTCCCAGTAATACACGCTGATGTGGTAGCACTACACTACATTAGAACCTTGTACTTGTACTAGATGTCTGAAGTACGGCTTAACATGCATTTAAAGTGTAATTACTTGGATCCTGACTATCCATCCCTTTGTGAGGCACAAGTTGAGGATGGGTAACCAGGTTAAATGTGACTTCTACTAAAGCTTGGTATTTTTCTGCTTGTCGTGCAGTGAAAGTTGATGCCTCTTCTCATTGTTTGTTTTTTGTTTTGATAGTTTGCCTCTTTTTTTGGTGGACCAGTGGTTAGTAGTGTTTCACATCCCCTGATCCAGAAGTGCTACCCACTTTTTTTTCTTTCTTTTTTTTAAGGGTGTACCGGGGCCCAATGTATCTTTAGGCTGGTCCTCTTAGGTCATACAGGCTATACAACTTGTAATTTCAGGACCACTAAGCAAATATTGTTTTGTTTTTTTGTTGAGAATATGCGTGCAGGCGTGTGTTTGTGTGAGTGTGTGTTGTTTGCAGCAAAGTGTGAGAGCGTGCGTGTGATTTTTGACAGCTAGTTGCTTAGGATTTCAGCATTTTCTCTGCTGAACTTGCCCTTCTCAAACAGGAGAGTGCAAGTTGTCGCCTGAAGTAGTTCTTAATGTCTTTTATGAAGTGATTGTTGAAATGTAGGTGAGAATGATAGCGTAGCTAGACCATGAACATATCTCGCTCTTTTAGAGTATCTGTACTGTCTTTCAGATCTCAAAGCACTTGGTTTTATTAGCACCAATTCCTCTGAAGATTGTTTTTCTTCCCTTTTACTTTAAACCATATTTGATGTTTTATTTTGTTTTTGTTGTTTTGTTTTGGGGTTTTTTTTGTAATCTTATTTTTATTTTAATCTGTGAACAAGCATCAATGCATAATTTGTCTGAAAGAAATGTCAGCGGTCATTGTGGAACAAGCTGCAGAATGTAAAATGTGAGTTAAAGGTGCTCTCAGCTGCCTGTCTCAGCATTTTCCAGCAAGCATTTTAGTTTTTTTCTTTTAATAAAAGCGGGTATGTTTCATGTGTGGGTGGGGTGGGTGCGGGGGTGGGGGTGTCACACCGAATACCTGATGGAGTGAATTTTTAAAGCTTTACTTGTCGTGCTCTGCAAAGACTTGCTGGCGACGCGCTGATACAACAGGCTGGAGCAGTTTTCCTCGTAGGACCGTTTGAGCCACATGACATTAAAACTTTCTCTGCAAACATCCCTGTTCTAATAAAAATGCTTTAGAGGTGTTACGTCTGCTCTGTCAGTGGCTCCTTTAAATGCATTCACAAATGTGCTGTTTTCAGTAGTTTATTCAGTGCCAGTTCCTCATTTAGACTAGAGTGAAAGAAACGGTGTTGTTTTTATGGAAATTTAAACTGTTGTAAATGACTTGTTAGCCTGTAATCTGTCAGACATATCTCTCATGGATAATATGGAGTCATTTTGAGCTGGAAATAACACTCCTGTCTCAAGGTAGAAGCTGAAATCAGTTTTTGGCAAAGTGACTGTTTTATCCTTCATTTTTCCGGGTAAAACATTTCATTACTGTTAAAAATGCCTTTTAAAAAAGAGATCATGCTGAAGAGGGCAGCAGAATTGTAACAAATGGATATTATAGATGTTATAGAGATACTCTAAGGGACCGAAAAGGATAAGAACGCAACGCAGTCATAAAGATACTTGCAAAACAGGTAATTATCTTATATATATAACCCCTTCATAAATCCTATTTACTCCATTCTGTTTACCATTATATTAGATCTCAAACATACATAAATTCCGGAAATTACTTCATGGCACAAAACCTTCCATGTTGCAAACATGAGGTTGTGGTTTATTCATGGCCTGTCTAGGCTGGAGTGAAAGAAAGTCGTTTAAAAAGTCAAACTTGTAGGGATTACAAGTATTAGGGGAAAGCAGCAAAACAAGTAGCCTGATACTACACACCTGAGGCGAAAAAGAAGGGTTTACTGTCATTTCTCTTGCCTGTGTGGCTGGCACTTTAACAAATCCTGGTTATTTCAGTGGTTATGAAGTTGGTTAGCTTTTTTTGGTTGTAGCTAGGTGTGTTACTACAGCATAAAATTAAGACGCTATTTTGTGGAAGTCATGCCTGCACATAGAAGTTAAACCAGCTTTTATTTAGGTCAATTCAGATAGACATAGCTGAATTAAAACATTTTTTAAAGTCTTAGAAATTGAGATGTTTCCCTCCTTTCTATTTCCTTCTTCGCCGACGGGATTACCGAGCACAGTCTTTCACGCATGCGCGGGAAGACCTATTGGCGTTCCTTTTTTTTAAACAAACTTTGTGGACCCTTCTGATGGCGGCGCACGTCAAACGTCGGGGTGAGCCCGGCCAAAAGAGCTTGTCGTCTGAGGGAACATCCTCCACAACCGAAAGACAAACATCCGGGGATACCTCAGCGGTGCTGCTGAAGCTGTTGGCGGCGGTCTTTTACGGAGTCAGCTCGTTCCTCATCGTCGTCGTCAACAAAAGCGTCCTCACCAACTACAGGTAAAGGTGCAAAGTCTAGCCGCTGATTGGTGGGGCACGTTTGACCATTACACCATTATCAATAAGAAGAAGAAGAAGGGCTGTCAGATAAACGATGCTGGACATACATATGTATAGTGGGAAAATTGTCAGAGAAATGGGTCCAAGTGAAACTTTAGGTACCACAGGACACGCACCCTTTGACGTAACCTCTACCCCACTGCACACAACACACCCAGGGGTGCAGCTGGATGTACTCTGCACACAAGATAATGCTGGAAACGTATTGAACCACGTGTCTCCTATAATGTTATTATCATCATTGTTATTATTTGTTATAAACAAAGATTTTTAAATATAGGGTAAAAATAACTGATAGGTATAAGTGTGACTGTGTTCCAGGAGAAGGTGCAGAATTTTAGCTTTAAAACGTCAAAAATAAAAGTGGCGTCCTATACCATAACACTGGCCACTTCATTGGGTACGCCTGTTCAATAATATCTAATTAGAGAAAAGAGATGATTTAAGTCACTTTCAACTGGTATGCTTGTTTTTGCTGCTGAACTGCTGTGATTTTCCCAACTCAACAACCAACTCTAGAGTTTAGAGAGTATAATCAAAAATACAAATAAAGGAGGAAATATGCAGTGAGCAGTAGTTATCTGGGAAAGATGCCTTCTTGATGTCAGAGGTCAAACAGTAACTCAACTATTTTTTACAACCAAGCTACGAATGCATAACACATCAAACCTCTTGTGAATCTCAGTATGTGTGAGGGTCAGAGTTAGGCATCAACAAGATGAAACCATGCATCCAAAACCAGAAAGCCCTCCAAAAAAGTGGATAACTTCCAGGAAATGAAGCTTCTCATCCTCATATCGTCTGCAATGGAATGTCAGGTAAAGCATCATTCATATGACTGAGTCATGTGTCGTCTTGTTTTACAGATTCCCGTCATCAACATGCGTTGGAATTGGCCAAGTAAGCACCTCTTTAAAGCTGTTTTCTGTTTATGTGGTAGCACCGTCTGATGTGCCGTGCCCCCCTTTCCTTTGCAGATGCTGGCTACGGTTGTAGTTCTGAGGATTGGGAAGATGTTGGGAGTTATCTCATTTCCAGATTTGGATTCGAGTATTCCACGCAAGGTGAGGTGGGGATTTATAAAGCAGAAAATCAAAAAATGAGGAACTGGTCATCACATTTCACACATACTCCATCTTTCCAGATGTTCCCGCTGCCACTGTTGTATGTCGGGAATCAAATATCAGGACTGTTTGGGACACAGCGCCTCAAGTGAGAGCTTCATAGAACATGACACGAGACGCAGCGTCCCAAATGTGACTTGCCAAACTTAACAGCTTGTATTTTTCTGCCTCAGTTTACCCATGTTTACTGTGCTGAGGAGGTTCAGTATTTTTCTTACCATGGTGTTTGAGGGATTCTTGCTAAAGTAAGAAAATATTTTTTTCTCTCTGATTTTTCTGCATAAATAACTGATTTTAACACTGCCACCCGTCTACTTTCCTCACAGAAAGACCTTTTCTACCTCCATTAAAATGACGGTGTTCACCATGATCTTTGGTGCTTTCATCGCAGCCAGGTGAGACGGTCACATGCACAAACACTGCCATCCGCTTCGGGCTTTATGAAGAGGCACGTGTGTGATTCTTTGCCACGTTCCGTGGCGTTTTTTGCTTTGTAGCGCCGACTTAGCTTTTGATCTGGAAGGATACGTATTCATAATGCTGAATAACGTTCTGACAGCAGCCAACGGGGCATATGTGAAGCAGAAGCTGGACTCCAAGGTGAGCAGAGCAGCGGGTCACACAGTATATATACTGCCTCTTTGTCATGAAGACTTTAAAGGGTCATCTTCTCCCATCCACACAGGAGCTGGGCAAATATGGTCTTCTTTATTACAATGCTTTGATAATGATTTTCCCCACTCTGGCGTACGCTTACTACTCAGGGGACTTGCAAATGGTACGTTTTCAAACACTGATTGGTTTGTAAGATTTAGAGTAAGAGAGCTCAGATAATCAGTGCTGTGTGTGTGTATGTGTGTGCGTGGGCGTTTGGGTACAGGGGCTGGAGTATAATGGTTGGTCTGACCACATGTTTGCTGTGCAGTTTGTGCTCTCCTGTGTCATGGGGTAAAGTAGACGCCTAATCCTCATTGTTTATTCCATGATTGCCCACTTTGCTCTTTTCGTCTAACTCTGCTTCGCTTCATTGGACAGATTTATTTTGATGTACTCCATCATGCTGTGCACACAGTACAACTCCGCACTCACCACCTCCATCATTGGCTGTATTAAGGTGAGTCATCTCAGGCTGGCTCACGCTCACAGTTTGATGTGTAGTGCGTAGATGTGCAGTGACTTTCCCTGTGACATCCACAGAATATCCTTGTGACATACATTGGAATGGTGTTTGGAGGGGACTACATATTCACCTGGACTAACTTTATAGGTCTGAACATCAGGTAAGACAGATTCAACAGCTGAACTGTTGAGCTGATTTAGGACCAGTGTAGTTCAAAGATGATCGAGACATTTTTGTTCTGGGGCTTCCTTGTGTGTCCAGACATAAGTGGAAAACATATGAGAGGAGATCGGCAGTAAACTTCACTGAACAACAGATAGGGCATTGATTCATTCAGATACAGCACAGAGAGGAGCTGAAGAGGGTTGCAAAGTGGCTTGCAGAAGCATAGCAGACATGGGTGGAGGAAGGAGCTCAGACTTCATTCTCAAAGGCCTAGAGGGCTAGAGATTGGATGGCAAACCCCTAAAAAATGTGTCCTGGTGTAGTCCCCAGCTGGCTGGCAATTAGTTTCTGAAGACTGCTGCCAATGAAATCAGTTGCAGAGAGAGTGCTGCACCAAAAACCTCCTTGTGATTGCTTTGATAGCCAGTAGATCGCCACGATTGCGAGTAGTTTGGAGTAGTTTGCCAACTTGTCTGCAGACACTTTCCAACTAACTGCCAAGTGTTAGTGAAACTTGAGAAAATGATGACACAAATCGAAAACAGATACAGATTTGCCAAAAAAGTACAAGTTGTAGCTTACCACCACAATCAAAAAGCAAAAGTTTGACTTCGAAGGTGAATGCTTTGTTTTAATATGTTAGTGAGCGAAGCAGTCACAAGGTTTTCAGTGCAGCAGTCTTCTTCTTTGTGACCACTTTTGAGATTGCTGTTTCCACCGTCACCATCTTGATTCCAAAGATAATGGGTGTCATGATGTGGGGCGGGTCCACCGTGAAACCAGTAATATTTATATAAATAAAATCAACTGAATAAACAATTTGTCAGTCACAAGTTGTAACACATTCAGCCGACCACAGATAATCCTCCTTTGAGAAACTGTCCTAATTTCATATCCTAATTTTTAAAAACATATTTAGACTAATATTTATAAAACAGACTTGATTTTTTTTTCCCCACTTTAGTGGGAGACTGAGCCATAAACTCATCAGGAAAGTGTTTATTAGTGGTCAAGGAAGAAAGCTGTTAGGTGGCCTTTACAGGTTTAAGCCACTTCCACCTTTACTTCATCTTTCCAAACTGGAAGCTCTGCTCATGTTTTAGAAAGTCTGTGGTAGGAAAAAGTCCAATACTCGATTTAAAAAAAAATACAGGAGCACATATTTCTCATCTTTGTTTCCCACAGCATTGCTGGGAGCCTGGTGTACTCCTATATCACCTTCACACAGGAGCAATCAAGTAAGAACAGTTAAAATGAGTCAAAACCACACAAGGTTTCACCTTATCGATGTTTGGAATTTAACAATATAGTTTTTATACAAAGTGGACAAGTCTCTGAAGTTAACTGCTCTAAATTTCAACAGAAAAGGCATAAACTAAAGAGTGAAACCCCGCCTGGGACTAAAGAACTTCAGCCACATTGTCGCGTGTCGTCTTCTACGTGGAAACGTTTTTATGAGCGGTGGCAAGCACAGAGAAGACTCGTGGATGTGGTTGAAGAGGACACACAGAGGGTCGTTCAGCCATGAGAGAGGACGATCTGCTGTGGTGATCCCTATATGAACTTAATGAAAAAATGAACAATTATAAAAATTAATTTCCAAATTAAAAAATATCTATTTTTCCAATTCTGTTTCAATACATGACTCGGAATTAACTGTACATCATAAATAATTTTCTAATGAAGTTTTTGTTATTCTGTTATTGACTATTTTGCACAGTAATTCAATGAAAAGCCAGTATTATTCAAGTCATAGCCAGCCTTGGAATACACTTTATTTTTATTCACGCCATCATTTACATAGGAATAAAAGACAATATTGTCAAAACAAAACAAAAAAAAAACCATTAACATTATTTGAGACAAACTCCTCTTCTGAATATAAAATAAAACATTTAATTGTTACGCTGAACAGCTACTGTACCAAAACATTAGGTTCTTTCAGGTGACACCTTCACATCAGCCAGGTCACTTTAACTCCTGGAAATCTGCTGTGTGGAAGCCAATTACTGAGGAATGACAGAAACTAAGCTCTGGTTTTAAAAAGAATCTCTGCATATTCAAAGCTGCACACAAGAAGGGGCTTTTTCTGCAACGAACTCTCTGAGTCAGGGTCACGCAGGAAAGGGAAGCACTGCCAAACAGAGGGAAAGAGGAATGGCTACTTTGTTTTTTTTATTATTACAACCGTCTTGGAGAAACAAAAGCAGGAACAGTTTTCCAACAAAAAGCACAGCCTACAAGGAAGACCAGAAAATACAGACAGTCAGTTATAAAACCGCTCGAGGTAAGAAATCTATACAAACTTTACATGAAAAATCACATTCTGACTAGTAAGAACAAAGTGTTGAGCAATGCACTGACTATGAAAATCCAAAAATACAGAGATCTTCTACATGGTGACTTATAATACAGGACATCACTGATGTCAGCTGCTTTACACAAACAAACCTGCAGGGGGAGTCACCCTCTGGTTTATTTATCTGAAACAAACAGCCACTATAGAGAAAGAAGTGAAGGAGTGAACATGGACTTCTGCTGGGTTCTGACGCCACATCTCATTGATAGAGATGGGAAACGTACAATCAAAGTGCAACTAAAGTGAGAACTAGCTACAGCACCAGCCTATTCCTCTTGTTTTTACTAAGCATCTTTATGACAGCATAAGCACGTAATCACTTAGACATGTCCTGTTTCATCAAATCCTTATAACAGCAAGCAAATGGCTTCAATGGCAATCACCCATCATTAGACTAGGATTTATTTTACTTTTGTTAAAAAATATAAATATCTTGTGTAAAAAAATATCGCAGGTGATTTATTATCTTTAAGAACAAATAGAAAAAGGGAATTCTTGGCAAAATTTTGTCAGGCTCCAAAAAGGGAGGCTGGGGATGTTTTGATGGACGTTATCTAGCTATGATACTTTGGGATGAGCTTGGGGGGGTTGATGGGATGGAAGGACGTCGGGGTGGGGGGTAACTGCCGCCCCTCCTGGAGGACCTCGGTTGGCTGTTCTTCAAGATGTGATGTTCAGTGACCTTTGACCTCAAAGCCAGTCTGTCTCTCTCTGTCAGGAGATGCTATGCTCATGGGTCAGTAGGGTTCATTTTCCTCATCCTCTGTCCCCCTAAATCTACCCATCACTGGAGAAGTACAAACATTTTTCACCCCCAAGTCAGTGTCTGTTAGTCAACGCTGCTCAGCTGTGAAGCCATCAATTCTCCTGCGTTCTGGATGGTTCCACTTCGCTTTGGCACACGGGCTCTGCCTCCGTCCTGCACCTTTTGGCCGGCCTGTCGGGTGCTGTGTCCCTGTGGTCTAGCAGAGGCTCCATGGAGCCATTTCTGTCGAGGGTGGGTGCAGTGGGCTGGCTGCAGCCGTTGGAGTTGCTGGAGGCGGACTTGGAACTTGGACGCCCTCAGATTGACTGGTTGCTGGCGGCAACTGAGCACCATCCACCGTGTGGCTTGCAACACCTAACAAAGAAAGATGAAACACGGGGTTAGACATATTTCAGAAAGTTTAAGGGGAAAAAAAGCCATTCAGGTATTGTTGGATGTTTTCAATCAGGTTCCTGAGATTCCACCATTTACAGGGAGTGCAACCTTCATGCAGAGGTTTTACAGACGTGATCACATCACATTACCTGTCAGCCATTTTGGACGTGTAATAATCCTGAAACATAGTGAAAAACCTACTACCGTATTTTCACGACCATAAGGCGCACATAAATGTCTTAGATTTTCTTCAAAAAGTGCGGCGCACCCTATAGTGCAGTGCGCCCTGTGTGTGTTGTAAGGAGGACGTAGTAGAGAACACCATGAGAACGCTAAAGGGGGAAGTGTGGGCATTGATTGTATATACAATCGCACATACCTGTATAAAAGAACAGGTATGTGCGTTATGCAGAACATCGTTGTTTTAACAACCCTGAAAATGGCAAAGAGACACGCTTATGAAGCACAGTTTAAACTGAAGGCCATCAGCTACGCAGAGGAACATGGAAATCGAGCAGCCGCGAGAGAATTTAAGATTAATGAATCGATGGTTCGCAAGTGGAGGAAGCTGGAAAACGAGCTCCGACAGGTCAAGAAGACGCAGCTGAGTTTCCGTGGACATAAGGCGAGGTGGCCCGAGTTGGAGGAAAGACTCGAGCGGTGGATCATCGAGCAAAGAACGAGTGGGAGACGCGTTTCGACGGTCACCATTCAACTGAAAGCAGTAACGCTAGCAGAAGAAATGAAAATTGAACATTTCCAAGGAGGTCCGTCTTGGTGCTTTCGTTTCATGAAACGGTGCCATTTTTCCATCCGGACCAGGACTACGGTAGCGCAGCAACTTCCAGCGGATTATAATGAAAAGCTGGCCATCTTCCGCTCCTACTGCAGCAAACACATCGCCGACAAACACATCCAGCCCAGCCACATCACTAACATGGACAAGGTGCCGCTCACTTTCGACATCCCGGTGAGTCACACTGTGGAGAATAAGGGGACCAGCACGGTAGCGATACGCACAACGGGGCACGAATGTCTTCTTTTACTGTTGTGCTTGGCTGCCATGCTAATGGACAGAAACTGCCGCCTATGGTGATTTTTAAGAGAAAGACTTTGCCTAAAGAGAAGTTTCCAGCAGGAGTCATCATTAAGGCAAATGAAAAGGGCTGGATGGATGAGGAAATGATGAAAGAGTGGCTGAGGGAGGTGTATGTAAGGAGACCAGGTGTTTTTTTCCACGCATCACCATCGCTGTTGATCTGTGACTCTATGCGTGCCCAAACTATGGCATCTATGAGTAAACAAACAAGTGTATATACTCAAAGGAACGTCTTGATGCATTCTCAATCATCCAGGTAAGTAAATCTCCAAAGGTTCATTCTGTTCATCTGGACGTCCAGATGAACAGAATGAACCTTTGGAGATCCTCAGAGGAAGTAAAACATAACTAGCATGTTGCTCATTATGTGGAGAAGCTGGGCAAAGGAGGGCTGATGATGGATATCAACTTTCGCCCGCCGAATGTGTTTACTGATGCTGTGAAGTGTAACCCTGGCATTCTCCCTGACTTCACGCCACACAATACATGTCATTATGTTATCAACAACCCGTCAAATTTTACTGGATAAGATCTGAATTTCTACAAAAGCTTCAGTGATTATCAGCATTTTGTGTTAAGATGGGTAACAAATCCCAGTCACCTCAGGTATTTACCTGATTATCATTATTAACATGTCTCTGTGCATTATCCCATACATTGCAACGAGTCATGGAGCTCATTTCTTATTAATGACAGTAATAGTGAGTTGAATTGTTGAGGATATCCATAATTTTCCGTCAGTAAGCGCTGCTGTTAGCTCCAGTTTGCTGATATTCACAGGTGTTTCTGACACTTTTTTAAAGTGGATCTAAAGTGGGCAGACTCACACTTAGCAAATAAACTCTCGTGATGTGAGAAGGTAATCAAGCTGTTTATCTGAGGAAAAGTGCTTTAAGAGTTTTAGGCCGGTAAAGTCTAATATTAGCTGGCAGGATGTTAAGCTTGCAACGTTATGTTGCTGTTTAGCCATCTCTTGTCAGCTGTCCGGAGACGGGAGGGTTCTGTGGCTGATCTGCTGACGATAACTAATTCATGTAGGATTACTTATTTTAGAACCCTAACTTCAGTTCAGGAGGAAGAGGATGAGATGGAGATGGTGAGGCGAGAGTGGAAGTGGAGGAGACAATTGAAGGAAATAAGAAAGAAAAAAACTAGCAAGAAAATGAAAATACAAATCTAAAAATTTTAAATGGTCATATATTGTTTGAAATGACTGGTGATTTTAAAATTCAAGTAGCTTATAATTGTTTTACTGTTATACTATTTATCTGATGTCTGTATCCGTCAACTGGTTTTTTTTGTGCTGTCTATCTGAAACAACAGGAAAGTGATTTAAAAAAAAACATTATTTCTGTCCTTGATGATTGCTGCACCCAACCATGCAGCAGAATACAGGTGTGAGGGGGACAAAAGTGGTGATACTGTCTATGTAAGCTACATATGAATGACTGTATTGAATATTTAAGTGATGGTTAGAGTAACTTTAAGTCAGTTTTCAAGCACAGGATCACAGTTTGTCTTAAATTCTTGTCATTTGCCCAAAACTCTCATTAAATGGAAGGCTGGTTATATTTTAGGATAAACGTGGTGCACTCACAATGTGTATTTATCAGCTCACCATTCTGACTGCTGCTGTCTTCTCTCTCCGAGTGGCTGGCGCTGCTGTTGGAGGTGGTGGGAGGAGGCGACGCTGCCCTGCTGGATGTCGCACTCTCCGTCTCATCTAGTAATCTGTCCATATAGTCTCTGATGATAGAAAGCAGTGCACACAGTCTATTACACAACCTCAACTCTTCATATGGTTTAGCAGTCTGTGTGGTCAGGTGTCCCTCCCCAGTCTGACAGTGACTGTGGGTGGTTTCTACGACATTACAATCTATAGCTTCACTTATGCGATGGCTTCTATAAACCGGGTTTGATTCTTTCACAATCCTTAAAGACAGAGCCACAAAAATTAAATAAATCCGACATGCAAAAGTATAACTTGGAAAGGACTTTATAGTGTAGTAGCAAAGACATGTTGTGTGCGCTCCAGCTTCAGGAAGTAAACTGAATTCCCCATTTTGTTAAATCAGTGGGTCCAAAGTTTAACTTTGAAAACTAAAATTAAAGTTTCTTTCTTTTTTGGCTTTTTAAACTATGCACTACATGTGTGATTTTATCATTCATGCATCTCTAACAGTTCAGATTTGAGCCACCAAAGAAAGCACCAATCTTTACTGCTATGAACCACCAGCATCTAAACCACAACTCTGCAGGGATTAAGAGATGCTCTTTTTTTTCTACAATCAAGGAAATAAAAAGACAAATCTCTGCTGGAGCAGCTGCTTGAAGATGAAGATGACGGTCAGCAGGCTCCAAGAAGAGCTCAAACAAAAGGATGAGTTTCTTCAAAGAGAAAAAGACTGTTCCCACAAAATCCCATATAGATTTGCACAAACTGGCTCAAAAAGAAGATCAAATGAAGAGCACCTGCCAGTCCACTGAACTAACCATAAAGGACAGACAGCTCAGAGAGATGTTCAAGCTAGAAAATGAGAACAACTGATGACCACTAAAGAACAGAAGGAAGCAGCAAACAAGGCACAACAGAAGGTTAAACTCCTCAACAACCAGTTTCAGGTATGCTGCCTCAGCAGACTATTTTATAATAATGCGGCCATCACTGGTGCCAAAGGGGCTTTAACCAAGCATTTGCAAAGCTCTTAATACTTAAAAAAGATTTTTACATAAGCAACCTCACAGTCGGTGGAGGTTGCACGTTACTAATTGTCTATGAGCAATGTTCTTCAAAATTGCATACACTTTTTTAAAAGTAAACTTACGTGACACCGGGGTGAAGGTTGTATTTCCTTTTCCCAAGTCTGGTTTGCTGTGCAAAGAAATCATAACGCTCAGACTTCTTCCACATGTAATAAAAGGCCACACATTCTCCTACAGACCTAGTTCTCACCTGAAAGATTTAATTCAGCAGACATGAAATGACCATTATTACCATCACCTGAAGACACAGTTTCAGGACAGATTCAAGTGAGAGACAAATCAAATTAGAGCTTAGCAACTGGACAAAAGTCAAATGATTTGCAGACATTTTAAAATCTTAACAAATCAATTTTACTGGTCTCAAAAAGTAAAAAGGTTCAAATGAAGCAGATTCCAACCCTAAGTATCCAGAAAACCACATGACAGTAAACATCTCAGGTTAGCGCCATGTTAGACTAAGAAATCGCTAACTAATGTGTTTTTCTCTCACCTTGTTGGCCTGTATTAAATGAAAGTCTTTCCCATAAGCTTTCAGTCCTTGTTCAAAATTTCTACATTCTTCTTCAGTCCAGACAGAGAGCTCTTCTGTTAGAGAGAGTCATAAGTGTTAATGTTTGATTTGAATTCAACTGTTTTTTAGGAGAAAATTCAAAATGCAGAGGGCTACAAAGACAAGAGGAAAATGTGAAGGAGAAAATCTGTGAGTAATAGGTTGCTTACCTCTGGCTGCTTTTACATTAAATCTAAGTCTTCTTAAAGCTTCCTCTGTGTCAAAGTCACATTTCACCAGTTCATACAATGCCTACCAGCAGGATACAGACAAACAGGTTTAGATTAGACGACAGTTATACATAACTGAGTATGCACGTGATCTGCTTTGTGCGATTTGATTCAAGCTACAGAAGAGCTGCTGTCACCTGTTCATTATCTTTGATATGGGATCCCTCTGGGATTGCATCCACTCCTTTCTCCTCTCCCGTCCGCCTGGAAGCCTCTGTCAAGAACTCCACAACTTTGCCTTCAGGAAGACACTCGGGGTTCCACAGCAGCTGGTCATCGTTTTCGTAAACTGAAAGTACAGGTTCAAATGAAACGAAGGGCAAGACATCAACGTTTTATCCTGCAAAGCCTCCTCGGTTTATCTGGATGCAGGAAGGCTGAGAAAGGTTATGGTGTAAATACACAAAAACCCAACTTACCTTTCTCATTGTCTTTGTATTTGCACAGACCCACAGGAGTTTCTGCCTGATACATGGAACCCACCATAATCTCCTATTGGGAAAAACATAATTTACACTGAGTGTAGCCCAACGATTATTTCAGAAGTGTACTAACAGCAGAAAAAAAGATCTGGATTTCTTTTATGGCAAATATTTGTATTTATTTTATTAAATGTTTACACATACATATACAATTTATCAATTCACATAGCCTAAATCCCTGTTGTTTACAGTTAAAATAGATACATACACAACATACAGTATTCAGTAGTAAGTTAACAACAAACTAATAATTCTGCAGTGGTCACATTATAAATCAGCAACTCATCACAGAGACGGCCAAATGAATTCAGCTCCATCTGATGGTGCACGTCTTTTTTGCTTTACCTTTTTCCAGTCTTCAGACGGAACATAATCTTCATCTTCATCTGACTCCTCCTCTGCATCATTATTACCTGAGACATAATGTGATATTTACTTATCCAGCTGTTTACAAATATAAAACAACACAAGTAAAAAGAAGAAAGATAAGAAAAACGTATTAGCAGTACAACACATACTTTCAAAGTACTTGAGTTTCTGAGGGCGAATAAGTTCTGCTGTGCCGAGTGACCTGACTGAGCGCGTGCGACCCTCTGAGGCTGCCTGGGTCTCACCTGCCTGTTCCAATGAGTTCTTCACATCCTCACTCTGAAAAAACAAACAAACAAAGCAAATGACAAAAAGTTTGAAAAGTTTAAACAATTTCAAAAATCATCTGCCACTCTTGACAAAAATCCAGCATGCATGTGTAGCTCTATGTGGGTGCTTCTTTCTCTAACAGAACTCAAAGCCCCCACATGTAGTTGAGATTTTATAACCACAACTTTACCTAACAATATCACATAAGTGAAAGATAATGGCTGATTTGCATGAATGTCTCATTATGTTGTTTTTATCTCGTCTTTTACACAGACCACACCCTCAGTCCTCAGTTACTCAACAGTATAGAGAAAGAGAGTGGCAACAACGCCCCCATCACAAAGCAATACTGACCACCAGAGTTGGGCGATTTGCTTCACAGTAAATTCTATTGGCCCAATGAAGCATCATCGAAGACTGATGGCTATGCTGCCTGGTGGCAGAGGAGCCTTCCATTATAGTAGTGCTAGCCACCCTCTGTGAGGTAAAAAAAAAACACCAGCAGCCCCCAGTGCCATTCCTCAGCTTCCAGCACCTATGGTATAAATCTGTAGGTAAAAAGTTTCAGAAAAGTTTACTTCTGATCTTGACCTTTAGGTCACCAGGATTCTAATTCATCTGAGATTTTTCGTAGATGCACTTATGGTATGAATTTAAAAATCTTATGTTGCCTCATTCTCATGTTATTCCCAAACTTAGGTGTCCACGCCGGCGGCTAAGATACTGTGCAGGACTCTTGCGCCCCCAGGCCTCTGGTAGAGTACCCAAGCTTGAAGGATAGACCGCCCGCAGGGGCGAGAGGCCAATTTTTTTTTTTTTTAACATATATATTTTTCTCTCACATCATGATGGATCCTTGCAGACACTCCACACACATACACATTAACTCCAAAGCCTGCAGAAGTTCAGGCATGAACTTTGATTGTATGTGGCAGTGCAACTCTTACTCTCACAACTATCTTACGAGATTTACCCTTGTAGCACGCCATAGCTAATACACAACAACAAAGCACACGTATGCAGAGCTTAACATTCTGTTCAGAGAGAAGATTCACAAGATGTAGATACAGTTGTAGGCACAGAGGAGAATGACACACAAGCCCTCCGAAACGTACCTCATTTCTTTTCAGCTCGCCCGTGCTTCTGCTGCTTTCATCATTGTCAAGTTCCTCATCCTCTTCCTCATCATCCTCCTCTTCTTCTGGCTCTTCCTCTTCCTCCTCATCCTCATCTGCTGGTGATCTGCCGCCCCCATAACCATACAGACTCAGCAGCTCATCAATAGGCATCTCTCCCTCCTATTAAAAGCAGATTGGTTTACTGATGCTTGGGTGTTACATTTCTAAAAGTCATACACATCAAAACCTAAAAATCCTCCTGTAATAATTATTTGTCCAGATTAAAGTTCAAAACTAGTTTAACTTGATCCTTAAAAGTTCAAAAAAGTCAGTTTGATTTGATTTAAAGTTTGATTATTCTTCGAAAAAGAAAACAGAACAAAATCGACTTTAAAGGTTCAAACCGTTCCAATATGATGTTTAGCCACAAGAGGGCAAACCAATACAATGAAAATCATTGCTACTTGAACTTGTCTTAAAATGTCTACATACTTACACAGTGAGACATAAACAGAAAATGAAGTTCAATTATACAGAATAAACATTTCAGCCCTGAGCGAGCTATGCTGTGAAAAATATGGAATAACAACAGTTACAATTTCTTCAACAAGAAACAAGAAATAATCAAATTATCAGGGACCTGTGCTGCATTTCTCACTACCCAGTTATTCATTACTATTCTGTGTAGTTAGTCAGTGCAGGTAAGGTTCCACAGACTGTGCCATCTACTGACCAAAATACAAAGTAGTGCAAAATGGAGCTTAGAGTGCAACTCTCCCTACAACCATTACTACACAGTTGTTGTTTAATTATTCCACCATGAATTACTTAAATGGAACGTGAAATTTTTTGGTCTGCTCCTATTTCCCATTGGGTCACACTGGTGGATGTTTGATTTGGCACATGGCAAATGCCCTTCTGGAAACAACCTTCCCATTTGTCCAGGCTTGGAACCAGGATTAGGTAGAAGCCAACCCAATGCAAGATGTTACTTTATGATTTTCAAAAATCCAATATATCAGCTGAATTTTTTTTTCTTTCAGACATACGAAACGGGTAGTTTTTATCTTTATGGTGTTCTGAACAGGTGCTGCCAACCAAGAAGTTGCATCTGATGGATAAACTATACAACATCAACAGTCAGAACACGGTTGAGGCATATTTGTTCTATCGGCCATTAAAAATGCCAATACGTCTGAAAACGGCTAATACATAAAGATATAATCAGTCCGGCTTAAATACCAGGAGCACATTTGCGTTACAACTCCCTGAGCCTGGATTTGCGTCTCCTCCCAGAAACAACCTAGGGATCCTTTATGTGTAAGGCAGCTGTGTTAACCACTACACCGTGGAGCCATGTTCAGCCATTGCTATTTGAAATTTAGGATTATTCCCTTACAGACTGTAAAAATAAATTTTGAACTACACTAGTGTTTTATTTACCCCATGGGCCTGACCAAACCAAATATGATCTCCTGACACAAACCCGTGTAAGATCTTCAATCTCATTGGCATTGGTCTCATCTGATGCCTCCAACATTTCCTCCTCCTCCAGGGTGCGCTCATCATCAAAGTCATGGACAAGCATTTCAGCTGATGGGTCAAAATCATGGTCATCGGAACCTGCTGAACCTCCTATGAAAGGAAGCATGAAAGAGGCAGTGGAAATTTAGAAGGAAAATATGACAGAATTTTATCTTTACTTAAGGAAATTGCAACAAATTGTAAAGCTCTAAAGAATCACTCAGTATTTTTATTTGCATATCTTCACATAAACTGTATGAGTGTGGGCGGGTGAAATGTTATTTTATGGTTAAATTGTTAAATATTATATTCTAAATTAAATAAATGTTTAACTACTTACAAACTGAATACCCACACAGGATTACTTGAAGTACTGTGCACTAAACTAAGGACTTTTTACTTCAGTACTGCAGAGTACTGTAGTATGGACAGCACTAAATCTATCAGTGCCTAATTTTAGCCACTGCTCTGCTCTTTGCTACATCTGTAGTGCAAAATGCAAAGCTGGCCACAGTAACACATCTCATCTGAGGAAACACCTGGTCAAAGGCAAAATATATCTAAAAGCTGAAGACTATATTGTGCTTGATTCACCACAGGAGCTTCAGCTAACATTAGCAGATCTGTCTTTAACATATAAGAAGCTGAACCCATAGAGGACGATGATGAAACCTTTTTCACGGTGCTGGCTGACAGTTTAACTTCAGCCTCATGGTTTTTGGTTTGTTTTTATTTTACTTTTTACACTGGCTGCACTGCAATTTCTTATCAGACAGATAGATCCTTTATTAATCCTTTACACAAAATTACACTGCCATGGAAGTTTCAACACAATCATAACACCACATATCCCAACCAGCAAAATATTCACTCCTAAATAAATCAGTTGATAATATATAAATAAAACAGCCAGCTAACATGTACAAATATGCAAACATATCAATAAAATCCTTATTACTATTATGCATTAAACATTCTTATAGTAACTGTTATACAAAGCTCAGACTTGCACATTGATGCAATCAGTGTTTTACTGAAGGTGCTACTGTTGATAATCTCCAGGGTGTGTGCGTGCAGAACTGAAACGACCACATTACATGAGATACCACATCAGAAATCTTATTTAGTCTAACATTGTTATTTAATATCGTAATATGCAAACACTGTGACAGTGATGTCAAGATCACAGAAATTTTCAGATGATGATGAAGGCAGCTGGTGTGGTGAGTATAATGCTTCAAAAAATATTAATAATAGTAAAATGTTCAAATTAAGAAGTACTGACTTATTTTTTTAAATTAGTATTTTGTAATATCAATTTCTTATTTCAAAATAAGTACAGGAAAAAACTGTGTTGTCTTAAACATAAAGGGTACCTAAGCCTAAAAACTTGATACATTTATTTTCCGTTTCAAACTAATCATAATTTTTAAAAAACAAACAAACAAACCACAGAACACGATTGATATCGATCAAAATCAAAATTAATCCGTGTCTGATAGACAAAAGATTTCAAATCAGTGTCTTTCGACCAAACAACTACAGAAAGCCTCCAACTACATGTAAATTACCTGGGCTCGAATTCCCGAGGGAGGGCTGAAAAACAGAAAAAGAGCAACAAATTAAAAAATTAAAAAAAAAAATTTTTTAAATACTATTAAAAAACTGCATCAGATGCAATACGTCATTAGATGGACAACAACAACATAAAAAAAAGCTCACTGCTGATTAACTTGACATATTCTAGTTCCTTTGACAGACGACTGTAAACGGGAGCTGGGGAAAAGCGCGCCCGACCCTGTCCTAAAGCTGACTGCAGTTCAACACAAACTGAAACAAAGAATACTGTCACCGGTTCCTGTGGGAACATTTATTTAGCACCTCGCTGATTGAAATGTCACAGGTACAGCGTCGTGTATATCACCGGCAATCACCCAAACTTAGCGCCAACAGCCAAGTGCTTACTAGGTTAATTTTCTCAGCTCGCTAACTTACAAGAGAAGTTGCAAGCTAGTTAATTCTCCTTTAGATATTCATGCTAACGCGTCCAAGTTAAGCTTGGTATCAACAGCCAACAAATAACGATTAAAAATAGCCCATAAAATATCTCCAAGCATAAAAATCCGCCACACGGCTGAATAAAAAATATTAACATACACAGTTAAGTATTCTCGAAGAAAACCGCGGAGTAACATCGCTAACGCTGCAGCTACCTCCAAACGGGGCTAGCGCCGCTAATGTTAGCTAAACCCGAAGTTTAATAAACATGCCTGAGTCGAGAAATGCTCATTATTTAGCAGCGAAAACATCCCACACTTAATTTCGTACACTTAAACTACAACACACAAACAATGTGAATATTCGACTGAAGTAACTATCCCGTAGTATAAATTTATTTTTTCCGAATATTTATTTCACTTTCTTACCTCCGCCATGTTCGCAATCCTACAGGGTCAAGTCGGGGGTCAGCGGTAGTTCCCGGATGTGGAGCCCCGCCCACCTACGTTTCCATAGAAAAACTGAGTGACCACAAGCAGTAGAGACTTAGAGACTTAGAGCTTTTTATTGTCATTGTGCAGTTTCTTGCACAGCGAAATTGGGTAGCTGGACCACAAAGGTGCTAAAATAAGAAGAAGAGAAACCAATATACAATAAGGCTGAAAAAATAAAAATAAATAAATAAATAGAATAGAATAAAACTATATACATGGTGTATGTGTAGGAAACATTGAAACAGACTGGGACCAAAATAATTGCACATGAGCCAAAAATATTGCACAGAACATGGAAAGACTGAGATATTGCACATAGATGATCAACAGCAGTGTCAGGGTGGATGTGTTGGGGAAGTCTTTACACACTCTTAGTTTGCATTAAGAGTTCTGACAGCCCACGGGAAGAAGCTGTTCTTTAGTCTGTTGGTTTTGCACCTGATGGATCTGAGCCTTTTTCCAGAGGGCAGGATGTTGAAGAGGTGGTGGTTAGGATGGAGGTGGTCCTTTATAATTGCCCTGGCTCTGGAGAGACATCTTGAGCTGGCAATTAAGTCCAGGGAGGGGAGTGGACAGCCGATCACCTTCTCTGCAGTTCTGATGACCCTCTGTAGTCTCTTCTTGTCAGCTGTTGTGCAACCAGCGTACCACACAGGGATGGCGTGCACCAGCACACTCTCGATAGTGGCACGGTAGAAGGACACTAGGAGTTCAGTCTGCAGCCTGTTCCATCTCAGAACCCTCAATAAATAGAGGCGCTGCTGGGCTTTCTTTACTAGGGCTGATGTGTTTGTGGACCAGGATAGGTCCTCGGATATGTGGGTGCCGAGGAACTTAAAGGAGGACACCCTCTCCACATAGTCACCTTTTATGGAGAGGGGAGGGGGATCAGTTCTTGTTTTGTAGAAGTCCATGACCACTTTGTTTTCTTGGTGTTTAGGGTGAGGTTATTGTAGTTACACTATTCTGACAGTCGCTGGACCTCATCCCTGTAGGCGGTGTCATCATCGTTGGTGATGAGCCCCATCAGAGCGGTGTCGTCTGCAAATTTGATGATGATGTTGCAGGGGTGCGTAGGGGTGCAGTCACTGGTGTAGATGGTGTATAATAGTGGACTCAGAACACATCCCTGTGGTGAGCCAGTGCTGAGTGACAGGGTGGATGATCGCTGGTTGCCAACCTTGACTGATTGTGAACGGTCTGTGAGGAAGTTTCTGATCCATGCACATGTGGAGGGGGGGAAGTCCAAGTTTACCAGCTTGTCTATAAGAATGTCTGGGATGATAGTATTGAAGGCCGAGCTGAAATCAACGAAGAGCATCCTTACTGATGTCCCAGGATTCTCCAGGTGATGCAGAGCGGAGTGGAGAGCAGTGGAAATTGCATCCTCTGTGGACCTATTTGCCTTGTAGGCAAACTGGTGGGGGTCGAAGCTGGGTGGGAGGCAGTCCTTTATGTGTTTTAGGACCAGCTTCTCAAAGCACTTTGCAACCACTTGAGTCAGTGCAACGGGTCTGTAGTCACTGAGGCTACTGATGGTGGTGGACTTGGGGACTGGGACTATTGTTGATGATTTCAGGCAGTGAGGGACAGTGGCATGTGTCAGGGAGAGGTTGAATAGTCTGGTGAACACAGGAGCCAGCTGGTCGGTGCAGGCTTTGAACACTCTACCAGGTATTCCGTCGGGGCCAGCAGCTTTCCTCTGATTTACTGCAGTGATGTAGTAATTTACTCCTATAACAGCAAGTTTAACGCAAAAATAATTAGTTTTGTAACGGAAATTTTTCATTGTGTTTTACTTAAATCTGAACATTTTAATTTATAAAGCCTTTTACTGTATTATATTCAGCTTTTATATTTAAAATTACTTTCGGCTTATCACTTATTCATAAAGGCTTCCATACACATCAAATACCACTATACCATGGAGCCAGCTTTTAAATGTAAATTAAAAATATTATTTTAAAATGTTTTCTTTAATGTCTCCACTGTCACGTTTCTTCTTCTGATAGTGGTTTTATGTTCTTATCCGGGAGAACACAGACACAGAGGCTAAAGGTGATGGTGATGTATGTGACAAAGAAGGTGTGCAGCCAGAGTGAACACCAGTGTCCTGATTGAAGGTGTGGAGATTCTCACTGGTTTGGACCTAAGCTGTCCACCAGAGCTCAGATACAGTTCTGAAGTTTTGCAGGAGATATTATCGAATTGTGGAAAAGCTTTTGGAATAAACTGAAAAATTTTATATGACCACCTTTATTCTTCAACACAGCATGAACTCTCTTAGGGAATGTAATTTATTGAAGTAGTCTTCAGGAATAGTTCTCCAGGCTTCTTGAAGGACATTCAAAGCTGTTCTTTGGATGTTGGCTGCCTTTTGTTCTGTTCTCTGTCAAGACGATCCCACACTGCTTCAGTAATGTTGAGGTCTGGGAGGCCAATCTGTGACTGACTGACTGATAACTTTTGTACTGTGTTTTTTTTCTATTTAGGTATGCTTTTACTGAATTGGCAGTGAGTTTGGAATCAAAGTGAATCAAATGCTTTCCATATGCTGTTGCATGTTGGCTCAAAATCAGATGGTACTTTTTTTTGTTCATAATTATATCAATTTTGACACCAGTGGTTGAATTTCAGCCCCAATTCATGATAGTGCCCCCACTCTGCTTTACAGATGGCTGTGACACTCACGGCTGCATCTGTCCCCTGACTTTCTCTGTACATACTGACATTGATTTGAACTGTAAAATTCAAATTTGAATTCATCACTCTATCAGCCCTGTAGTCACTGATTTTCAGTCCAGTCATTGTGTGATCTGGCATACTTCAGCCTTTTTTCCTTGATTCCTTTCCTTAAGAATGGCTTCTTGACAGCCACCCTTCCACTGAGACCATTTCTGATGAGGCTTCAGTGAACAGTAGGTGGATCAACTGTAGTGCCAGATATATCTGTAGGATCCTGTGTGAAGTCTTTGCTGGATTTTTTGCTATTTCTTAAGGACATGACTTTCAGATACTGTTCATTTGCTGGAGACACTTTTTCAGGCCTGATTCTTCTTTTGTCCTCCACTTGTCCAGTTTCCACAAAAACTTAGGGACACACAACACACTATGCAGAGATAGTTTGCATTTAATAGTCCTTTAGTAAACACCTTGCTGGTGGAAAAATACAACTTTATGTCTGCCAAACTATGTTATCTTTTTTATTTTCTGTTGATTCAGCTAAGGAAATGGGGACAATTTTTTGCAAGATGCTGCTAGTAACAAATTGCATAAAGACACAGTACATATGTACCACTGGAATTCAGTCTTGTTATATTAATTTGCTAAATCAGATAATTATTACAAGGTGTATGTGAAATCTGTTTAACTTTTTCTTTTGTGGGTTCTTCTCTAAATACACAAGAGAAATTAATATGCAAACAAGAAACCCACTTATATTTATAGAAAGAAATCCCCTGTATTTTAAAAAGAAATACCTGTGTCTGTTACAGTAATATTAAAATAACATTTGTGAATGTGTCACAGTTTACACGAGTGCTGTACGTGTAAACTCCCCATAAAACCCCGAGAAACATAGCAGATGTTATGAATAACCTTAAATGTCATAAAGAACAAACGAATTTTACACTTTTTCAACTGAAGCAGGCTATAAAACATCGATTTATAACACGACCCCTCCACTGTTGACATATAAACATGGGAAAGCAATGACAACTCTAACCCAGAACATAGGTTTGATTTAACAAGTGTACCGGTAATAGCAACTGTCTTTCCGTGGAATCAGTGATTTATGCCGGTGATAGTGGCCGTGCGTGCTTCTTCGTTGCTATGAGGAGAGAGCAATCACCTCTTTATCTCGTAGGGCGCATATCTCAAGAGATCCATTATGAAATACTTTGCTAAATCCACGGCAATAAAAACCCTGCAGTTTGGACATAAAAGAGCAATTCTTTCCTTTAACATTTACTAAAATGCAGTCAATCAGCGATCTTTGCAGCGACTTAGATTCCCACACATATCCCAAATTGGCAGATTTACATCCGCTGTTAAAAGCACACAATGATCACCAGCGATAACGCATAGATAATGCATTTACTCAGGAAACACCTGAGGAAGGCTGCGCGATATAAGACCCGATCGGGACGTGTCCTGAGAAACATCAACATGAGATCCCTACCGTTGGTCGTTGTGCTGCTGTGCATGTTGTGTGCGGCGCAGGTTCAGACACAGGAGAGCGCCAACACACTGAAGCTGTGCGGTCGAGCTTTTCTAAGGGCAGTGGTGTTCAACTGCGGAGGATCCAGGTGGAGAAGATTTATGGGAGAAGAGGATACTTTCCCAGAAGGTCAGTATGGACTCACCTCTATTTGCCTTTTTAAATTCATCTAAATTAGAGACTTCTAGTAAACAAATATTTTTACCTTTTTGGCAGTCAACAGAGAGGCAAACCTCCTAAAGTGGACAGATGTGTCAGTGATGGAACGTCAATTGCGGGACCAAAACGCGGCCTTGATGAGAACGTGCTGCCAACAGGGTTGTCAAAAAAGCGACCTGTCCATGCTCTGCTAGAGCAGAGGACCATCTCAAGGAGGTTCTCAGTCTTTCACAGTTACTCCTAATTTGGCATAATCTCTGTTGTACAGAACAATGTAAGGATGACGTGATTTGTGAGTGCAAAAATGTAAGAAAAATAAAATGTAAAAAAAAGCACACTGTGAGGTTTGGTTAAGATTTGTTTTAAATTCCTTTACAACTACTCAAAAACAGAGCACAGAAAGAGAGAGTTCACTCAAAGTAAACAGCGTAAACAGTCGCCACGCCAAACAGAGAACTGTTCTTGAAGGAGTACGAGGCGAAAGTGTCATTAGACGCGTCCCACAGACAGCGGCTGCTGATCTGCATGCTTTGCCCGGTGAGCTGACCGATGTGGACCAAGATGACAATTTTGTATCTGGGGATCATTAGTTCCTTCATGCGGGCTCTTATTACCTGGAAGAAGAGTCAGTCTGAATAATGGAGAAATTTAAACGTGTTTAGAAAGAGTTGGATCTATTTTTCATTTACCTCACACAATGTTTTGGTCATTTTTTGAGACCACTCTACTTCATATTTCTCCTCTTGGAGGTAACTGGTAAGGACGTCCTTCAGTATGTCTGTGGCAGCCTTGGCAGGGAAGCGTTTGTAAGGTCCTGTGGTGCGAAAAAAGCCAGAAAACATTTATTACTAACAAAAATACTTTTGTTAGTAATATATTTGTCTAGTAGTTTTGATGGTGGGGTAAAAACATGATGGATGCATGTGAACAGAAGAAAAATTCATATTTTTGTCGATCTCAATTTATAGCCTACACAAAACAGTAGGCCACTCTTTACCACTGTGAGGCTGAATTTTTACGTTTCTTTTTAAAATGATCAAACAAAATATATTCAGTTTATTTGTCAGTTCTGTGATGCATAGAACCTAAAACTCGACCCCAGTTTTGTAGGCAATTAAAAACCCATTCGTTTGGAGTAAAGTGAATGCTAACTCACCCATCTGGTAGGTGTTCTCCATTGTTGGAGCAAGGCGAGCGTTGTCATCGTGGTGTCCCAGTTCATCAATGTATGACACAGTGCTTATAGAGCTGAAAGACATAATCATGCTGAAAAGAATACCAGGACAGATGCCATGTAGACACACTGGGACTGACCAGCAGTTTCCCCAACCAAACATGCTGCACTGGGAATGCTGTTTTGAAAATCATTCTTAAACTACCAGGAAGCTAAAAAGCTAAAAAGCTAAAAAAAAAAAGAAAAAAAAAAGAAAAAAAAAAGGACACTGGCCCATATTATCTTAATAGTCTACTCACTCCTTAGTCCTGCCAGTTGTGTCTTTGCCTCTCCCGTTAGAAGGCACCTTGACTACCCTCTTCTCTTTCCTTTGCTGTTTTTCTTTATCGGACATCCCCACTTCTCCTTATTTTTGGTTTCTGAATGACCTGAATGTCGCACGTAGACCATAACAAAGTACAAAAAAATACGCTCATAAGTGTGTCATTTGCGTTCAGAGTCACTAGACCGAGTTTGAAAAGTAGAGTTTTAATTACAAAATCGATTACAGATTATAAAATTAGAATACTGAGCCAAATTACCAGTTTCACCACCAAGCCTTGAACCAAGCCGAACCAGTCGTCTGGTATGGCTTGATGTTGTCATGGAAACGGTATGTTAGCCTGTGGGAGGGGTTTCCGGTGAAGGGCTTGTTGAAGTCTCGCGAGGTAGACGATCTAGACAAGCTTGAAAACGAGAGGCTGAGTTCTGTATAGCATTACATTTTGGAGTAGATATAATTTTAAGGCTCACCTTACCTTACGTTAAAGGCAAAGTTGTGTACCCTTTTCATCTCTCATCTTCTTCCCTTTTTAACGTTGTGTTGTTGTAAATTTCCTGTAAAGCACTTTGGGCTCATGTCAGTAAAAAGTACCATTTCTGAATATTTCTTGCTTGATACCCCGCATTTTATTAAAGGAGGCCAATAATTATAATAACAGTTACAGAGGTGGCAACAATATACCTTTTTCACCAACGTTATACTGACATGAAAAACATAAACACAGGAGCTACAAATAATATTATAATATCATATAACACAATAAAAAAATATAATATTCATGCTCTGGCCAGTTTATGCACAGAGCCTTAATTTATGTGATTAGCAACACCTGTGTTTCACGGCAAATAGCTGCTGTGGAAAAAGTATACCCTTGAATGCATCCTTAAAAGAAACATATGTGGGGGAAAAACATTCTTCTAAGATAGGATAAGAGTGTATTAAATACATTTTTAAAAAGAATATGGAATAGAAAGAAATATTAAAAGATAATTAAATCAAATTAAGATAACTATTAAATTAAAAGATAATGATTTGTAAATAACTGGATATGAGTACCTTAAGCTTATTATATATATCTATATCTATATATATTCTTATAATACAGTTTATTTAACTAACTAGGCAGCTCATTCTCTCTTTCATCCTTCATCCTGCTTCATAAACTGTCATCATGTACAGGAATAAGACCATGAGGGGGTAAAAAATTCCCATAATCTCACTAAGGACTGTTTTTGTAGTTGCTTGGGAGTGTTTATTTATATTACATGATGACTGATGATGATGATTTTCGGCGTATTTGACCTCACTATTAAGTTATGACAGATAATAATTTACAGTGTTGCTGAAGCGCCAGGATGTACATTTAATGTTACGGGTTATGTGCCTGTCGGTGTTATATTTTTACATCTTTGAACAAATGAGAAGGAGATAAATGACTCTTATTTCCTCTTCTTTATTACCAAGTAAAACAGGTATTACATTATAATGACTTTTTTTTCATATATTTACTCTCAAAATCTTTGGATGGGAAATTTACATGAAATGTTTGCATATTCTGATCCTAATGCAGTGAAAGAATACATACAGCCAAAAAAGTTGTAGAAAAAATAAACTTACAGAAAACCTCTGGTTTTGGAATATTAGTGTACACTCAAAAATAAGGCAAAGAAAAATATAAGCATATTCAACAGAAGAAAAACATAAGTCGTTCTTACTCAACCAAAAAAAAGCCATGTTTCTTTTTTCTAAGGAACTAAATTTTGCCCGAGTCCAAAGTGTGAGTCAACACATGGAAACGCTCTGTAAAAAAGTGAAACACACACATGTGACATGAAGCAACAATTTGTTTCATGAAGAAAATTGAAGGTGTGCTTTTGTGTGCAAGTCAAACACAGGAGGATGTCAAACACCTATATCGGATGCATGGGATGGGTACGTCATTGAACGCATGCCAGATTTGATTGACAATGAGTTTCTGAAGGTGCATCACCAGCAAAATAGAGAATGGAGGCGCAAGTGAAGGCAAAGGAGTCTCTTCTCAAAGCACACTGATACAACAACACACACATCATGACCTCACTGAAATGGATAAAGTGGTATTGCATTGATAAGACCGGCGATGGACAGGTGCAGATTTCATGCGCCACTGTTTGGAGTTATTCATCAACACCTTTTCTTTTTTTTTCTCTTTGTTTTTTTGTTACAAGAAACCCACGTTAGATGAAGAGAGTGTTGTGTGTCGTTACGCAGAACCAAATGCATTATGAGCGCTGACATCAATAAACCAAGAGACGATCACAGACACGTCCATATGCTCAGAGAAATATTTGAAACATAGCTTTTTATGTACACTTTTTACACTTAAGTCTTTTAAATATTGCTATTAGAAAATGATAAAACATTTATTCGACATGGTGGGAAAAGGGAGAAAATAAAGCAGGGAAATAAATAGTGCTGTCTTTTTGATAGACACTTCTTTTCATTGCTCTGTGATGTCCTCCATCAAAGATTATTGTCAGAGTTATAAGCAGCATCAAAGGCAACTCCTACAATCATCAGCCCTGGTCCCTTTAGATTTCTCTGGAAACTTAAAGGTCCTTTTCCTCAGTGTATGGCACTCTTGCATCTGGCTCTAGACTTTCTAATATAACTTCTGGATAAATTACCCGAGCTGTCCCAGTGAAAGTAGCAGCTTCACACATAAGCATCAGCTCAGTATAATCCAATTCTACCCACAAAACACCACCACAAACTCCACCTGTGTCCTGTAATGTGAGACCTTTGATGTATCTCAACATTGCACTTGCCCTTTAGTGGTAATTCGATGTGTTTGTTGTGCACCAGGTCACACTGCTCTAACTCTCTGCCAACACGACTCGTTAATGGTAAAAATGCTTCCAGTAGTAGTGTTTAAAGGCTGTGTGTGTGAAAGTATGGCGTTATGTATGCGCTTCAGCCCTGAGCACAGTCTTTCCAGCACATCAAGTGTGGTTTGTAAAGAAATTCTTCACTTTCTGACTTTTGCACTCAACAAACTGAGGCCTGATTTTTGACTCTGAAATGACCAAAACTGCAGTTCCTTTAACGTCCACTCGAGGCTGCCTCCAAAAATGAGTCAATCTCCATAAACTAGGAGGTGGGGAAAAAATGACACTGCATATTATTGCAGTATTTTATCAATACATGAACACCAAATATCGATATTTTATGAAATGAATGAAAATACTCTGAATACTACGAACAAAAGCGCTCAGGTCAATCACCATCATCCTGAGATAACGTTAGTTAGTAAACTCACATCGGCTCAAATGTGAATTTGTCTGTGAAGACATCAACAGATATGTGACTTTCACCCAACCGTCTGGTGATTCCCACCTCTAACATTTACAATTCAGTAAAAAAACTTTCCATTTCCAATGACAGTGGTGTCCACAGTGGACTAACTATGCCACTCGTTTTCTGCAAGGCATCACCTCTGTTAATAGGAACTAGACCCGTCGTGCATGTGGGTGTCTTTTTGATCATTCTCGGAGCCATCTGCCAAATGTCCTGCTGTGTTGCACATCATGCCCTAGAAGTCTCTGCTCTATATTACTTAAGTGAACCTAGAGCGAACTTAGCACGCAACCCAGTCATCCAAATATGGCCACTTCTAGCTCCAATAATCCAATCCATAACTTTCCAAACCAAATCAAAATGGTTCATTCAGTCTAAGGAAGGAAAATAAGCATTAAGTTTGGATCTTGGTTAACATGGGCTTATGATGAATAAATGGATCAAGCATACAAATCATAGAGCAAACAGTTTTATTTGCTCTAATTATTCCGCCCTTTATTCTGACGAGTTTCCCTACAAAATTGAATTTATGTGCTAGAAGGAAATGATCATGACCCATGATCAAATTGTTCCCTAAAGTTCCCAGGACTGAGGTGCAAACATAATTCCATGTCAAGAGCACCTTAGGATTCATAGTGCTGATGTTCTTCCAGTGCTGCAGGTCATTTTAAACTGTCACCTTTAATCATAAGACAGATAAAAAGGATGTGACGGTGTCAAAGCTGTCCACACAGAGGAATACATCCTGCTCGGGCAACGATCACGACAGTCACACATGTTGAAAATAAACAAAAACATCTGATTTAAAGGTGGCAGTGCAAATCAGACAGTACCATGTGACTATCACTAATTGGAATACATCTGCAAAGCAAACCTATGTTAAAACGTTTTCCATCTTTTCCACCTCGTTTAAGATTGTTTTGTCATACAACTTATTCCCATCATCTTTAAGAGTGCATTCAAAGTGATAACCCGTGAAACAAGAGGACAATAGAACAAATAAAGCTGGATCACTGTATGAAATCCACAATTATTTTTAAGTTAACAAGAACATAGACTTGGGGTTTCCCTAAACGTTACTCTACATAAGCTCATAAGTGTTCCAAGTGCACAAAACTAATGACTTGTATTTACTTGCATAAACTCAGCAGCAGTCAGTTGACCGAGAATGTCACATTTCACCTCTGTGTGTTGTTATCTGTTACTCTAATAAACTCCAGCCATTAAATCTAATGGCTCCTAAAGATAAATTTTCAAATGCACTAAACATGGGATGATCCATAGTCTTCACAGTCAAAAGCCATTGATTTTCTTGGTTCTGTTCGCAAACAGGTCCTCTAATTATCTGCCAAATATTTCCCTGTGAAACAAAATAAGACATGTCAGATAGTTGGGAAGTGGCCGTGTGCATTTATATTAACAAACCACAGACTGAAGACAGTCAGCCACTGTTTCTGATGCTTAAACTGACCTGCAGCAAATCTCTTCTTGACCAATGATAGCCGGTAGCCAGTCCCGACCAGCTGGATGTCACAGCCTGACAGAGTGCTTCCTTCGCTTGTGAACTGGACTGCCAGCTGGGAGGGTTTACAGGGACCCTCGATCATCTGGAACCGGCCCAGGAGAGCCCCTACTCCTGCCAGACATGTGATATTTGCGTAATGGGACCAAAAGATTTTACTTTTAAAATCCAAAGAAGAAGAAGATGAAGTAGAAATTAAAAATGTTAAATATTATGAACATGGCAAAAATGAATACTTGCCTCCATTCTCAGACCTGTGAGACAAGCTTGGGATTTTCCACTGTATTGTCTGCTGCTCCGGATTCCTTTATGAGGAAAGAAATTCCATGTTACATGTTACTCTCTCACATGTACTCTAAAGAGTAGATATAATAATAATACTATGAATGCAGTTCATATCAATAATACACAGGCAACTGTGCCAATATTTATACACACTTCTATAAATACAGAGTATGAAAATAATATAGCCTGGTTTCTACAAATAGATGGTAAATGGTAGACGGTTGATGCACTAACATACATGTCAGTTTGCTCACTTTACAATACTAGCTTGGCCTTAGCCTCTCAATACGACCACATACTAAGAGTCCTCACCAGGTGGCAGGTGGGATCATGGCCTGTAGTTTGGCAATGCCTCCATCAACAGGAACCAGGAAGTTGATGTCGTGAAGCGGCACCGGGGCAGCCAGAGCCTCCGTGTTGTATTTGTAGTCTATTCTAAGGTCTATGTTGGTGCCATCGCCACGCCAGCTCACTGCCAGGTTTAAAGGAGTGGACTGGATCCCGTCTGCTGAGACCTAAATTGCAAAAACAAAGAAGACAGTGAGATAACTGGATAGATAGAAAAAATATAAAAACACATCTGTGAATATTAACGGATATTATATACCTGATACTTGATCATATCCACATTGTAGTATGTCGCCTGAGGCTTCTGTTCAGCCACTTTCTTTAGATGGCTAATCAAGTTTGGCATATTTACCCAGAACTCCTTTCTGTCTACACTGTCTGTAGTGGAATCACTAAGGGGTGAGAGGAACATCTTTGATTCAGCCAGCATGAAGTAACACTATGAATCTCTTTTGTTTGGACTGTAAAAATGGGCAACTGTCCGCTCCAGTATATGTGTTTGTCTGTAATCTTCATCTTACCAGCACAGCAGCTGTGGATTAGGGAGGACCTGCTCCAGTCGGTTGAAGTTGCTGATGCTAAAAGTGAGGATAGGTTGAGCTGGGTGGCTCGCAAAATGCCTGGTTATGCCAGCGGGGAAGGACAGCACCATCTCCCCAGTGATCTTCACAACACATCTGAGACAGAGAGAGGACTCCAACTAAACAAAAATATAAAGCTCACAGATCCCTCTCAGTATAAAAACCTTGAATACAAAGAACTGTGTACATCTAATTAAGCTTAAAACAACCTAGACCAGTCTGCCTTAGAAACATTCCCCTGTCTGCCATTATTAGCAGTGCAGTGTTTCAGTTTTAGCATAAATCCATGCTGACATGACGTCAGTGCATTTTTAATGTGAGCCTACTTGCTGGGGTCAGCGCCTTTGAAGTAGGCATTGATGGTTTCTGTGAAGGCAGCTGCCACTGGCAGAGTGTCTTGGGGTCCCATGGTGAGTGGACTGGGACCTCTGGAGCACCCTAAAACACACATAAACACAAGTGACACTGCTATAACATCTCCTTATAAAACCGTACTTGGGTTATATCTTACTTACCTGAAGGTGGGTTTCACACACAGAGGGCAGAATATTCAAAAACAATTAAAGCAAAACCAAAGCCTCCATCATGGATCTGGATTCTAAGTAAGTGAGCAGGGGATAGGATGGGGATGGGTGGCAGCACTCTTGTGGACACAGCCAGTAAAGAAACGGGGCAGGTGCGTACAGTGCATGCACTGGTGTCACTACAGCAGCACTGTAGCTCAACTCACCTTCAAAAGCTAAATAAAACCTGCCGTGGTCAAACCATACCAGAGGCTGCGAGGCCTCTGAGTGAGCAGAGACATCAGGAAGAGAGAATCATGGAGAGGGACAAGACTGTGAGGCAAGGACACGATGAGTGACAGACAACATGTGGACTGAGATGCGCAGCTAAGCCGCAGAGACGAGCATGACAGCCATCTTGCTGGTAGCATACCTGTGGTGGACAAGTTGAGGTCCCTTCCTAAAGTTGGGGTGGACGCTGCACTCTGTGAGGTAATGGAGGAGATTGATGAAGAGCTCTCTGCCCGGGCCAGGGGGGCAAAAGGCGGGGGGCTGCTTGAAACTGGCGGACTGAATGGCCGGGTCTGGAGATGTAACACAAGTTATTTTGTTCAGAATGAAAAACATAGTCTCAGGAACAAAAGATAAATGAGGGGGAGAGAGAGGGAGAGGGTAAAAGAAAGGAAAGGGCTTTTCCCACATACCAGGTCTGTGATTGGTTTCCCCGGGGGCAGCTTTGGTCGGGAGGACGGACGAGGAGGAGGAGGCGGAGGGACTGGGCTGCCTCGAGACTGAGGTGTGGTAGGACGAGCTGGAGATGAGGGGCCTGCGGCACATACCAGTGTCTGTGGTTAGCACAGCCTTCAGCTCACAGTGACAAAGATTTTTATTGCCGCACTTCCCTTCTATCAGCGGTGTTTGGAGAGAAACGGGAGTGCATGACTCTGGTTGGTTCTGGCATGAAATAAAATCGCTGTTGAGATTTTTGTAGGTGTTGTTCTGATTCACAGAAAAAAAATCTGTAGGAAGACGTTACCACTTGATCTCTATACTGATAGAAAGCATCCTGTAATTTTCATACTGGTCTGATGTGGGATGCTTGTTGTCTGTATTCACCAGTTGAATGATGGTATATGTTAAACAAGACCATTTAAGCATTTTCAGCAGTCCCCTTTTAAAATATCAACATTATATTTCCTTATATTTCTGGAAAGATAAGACCTGTTATGCACTACAAACAAAACGCTGTGATTTCACAATCACAACACTAGATGTCACTAAAGGTTGACCTGCTCATCTCAGTGATTTTTATTTTGTGGCTGTGCTGGTGGCCTCATCATTCTCACTTTTTTCAAAGCAAACAAAATTAAAGGACACTGCAAAATTTAAATAAAAAACATTAATCGTGCTTGGTGTAACTGAATCTCGAAGAGGCCACCTGTGCGTGTTTGCAGCAACACAAGAGTACTCACTGCTGCCTGAGTAGGGTCCCGGGGAAGACATGATAGACCTGTAGGTAGTTGGAGGAAGAGGAGGTGGCGTGCCCCTGAAGCTTGGCGTCAGCTCTCTGGGGGAACCCACAAAGTCTGGTACATCTTCTCTCAGGTTTACACCTTCTGGAGTCCTCTTACCCCCTGAACCCCCCAGGACCAGCGGAGACGTGACTCCAGCACGAGGGGATCTACGCTCCGCTGGCAGAGGAGGCACAGGGCTGATGGGGGCAGGGGAGGAAGAGTACTCTGCAAACTGCAGCACCTCCTCATCAATAGCATCCTCTTCAGGGCACCCAGGAGGGGAATTAGAGGGGGAGAATTCTGGGGGTAGAGGAGGGGCTGGTTCATCTGGAGGAGGAGGTCCGAGTAGGATGGAGGGAGGCGAGTCTGGCGGAGTGAAAGGAGGAGGAGACCCAGGGGAAAACGGCGGAGGTGAAGGCGGGGGTTCGTTTGGAGGTGGTCCAGGCGAGAGGCAGGGGTGGAGGGGGTGGAAGAAGGTGTGTCTGGCGGGGGAGAGTCCGGTGGCGGAGGTGGAGCTGGTTCATCGGGCGGTGGGGGCCTGTCATCAGTGAAAGTAACCCATCTGGGAGACATGGTGTCCTCACTCGTGGGTCCAAAGACGTCGTCCAGGTCGGGGGCAGGGGAGCCTCGGTAAGAGGCTGGGGAGAGGACATTCAGGTAGATTGGTGCCGAACTGCGAGCCGCCCTCCCATTGGGTAGATCGGCTGCAAAGAGTATATTGGAGAAGTGAGATCACAGCTGACTGATCTAACTGTATTCTTGACTGATGTTTGAAGACAAATTTACCAGCAGATTCTGAAGGATAGCCGTAGTGACTTCTCGATGGAATGTTTTTTGGAGGGAGTGGAGGCGGCGCTGCGACAGGTGTAACAGTTCAAGGTCACCACAACTTCATTACAAACACAAATTACAACAGAGATAAAGTTCACTCATGTTTGCTCACCCCCTGTTGGAAAACTTCTGCTCAGCTGTGATTCTGATCGGGGTCTAGAATCTCCCCACGCGTCCGTAGGTACCACTGTCATTGGATAAAGGAGGGAAAAGTGTCACCTTTGTAAAGGGAGTTTATTAATTTGGGTAACGTTATGTCCGATCAATGAAGGACTGACCGTCATATCTGGCATATTTTCTCTCTAAAGGCAGCTCAAAGAAGGCAGGAGTGTTCTGTGACAGCCTGTCACTGCAAAAAAATACATGCAACAAGTAAAAAATAGCACACATAGCTGCACAAGGCACATCTGAAGCAGAGCAATAGCATACCATCTTAATGAAAGAAGCGTTTAATTTGCCAACATTGCTAAAAGGATGACAGACCTCTGCGTCTCTGGGGCAGGACTCGGTATCGGGGTTGAGCGTCTGGGTCTAGCGATCTCCTCACCTGTAAGAAAAATAACAAAAGCTCAGCTCCTGCTCTGCTGAGAGTACTGTTATGTTGTTCTGGCTAGGAGCGGAGAAGTCCCATCCACCAACTGTTCAAACCTTTTGTTCACAAGTGGCAGCCAATCAGAAGAAAGTTGGTTTAAAGGAAGAGATGCTTAAAAGGCTTGTTTCAGACATAGAATTTAAAAAATGACTGCACGGAGGATTAGAATAAGTTAAATAATGATTATTTTGAACCCCGAGTCATGCAAAGCTCCTCAAATAGCTGGGTATGAGCATAATATATCCTCTTTAATATGCGTGCAGTAGCAATGTGGTTATGAGCACAAGTACAGGAATACGGGGGAATTTTGAAAAGCGATTTTTAGAGATGTGTACTTACAGGACAAGTTCCTTTTTATCTGCCCCTGCAAAAAAAATTAAACAAAAGAAATCCAAACAAAAGAAAAAGTAAGGCTACAGATCATATTATACGCCATATACAAATACACATGATCTTCAGTCCTTTAGGATGTTCTTCCTTCTTATTATATCAAAACACAGTACGATTATAGGAAATCTAATTTGTGTATTACTCCTCTGGCTTAAGTGCTCTTCATCAGTCTTGATAGTTTTGGTGTGACTTGAACAGAATTGGAGACATCAGCTTGAGAAGTCTGTGCTTTGTCTAGTGCTGCCAAATCATAACTAACAACTCCATTCGAAAAATAAAAAGCATCTGAGAAGCAGAAATGCCTCCTTTCAGAAATGATCATCAGAAAAATATACATACTCTCTTGTGAGTCTTTTTGTGAACGAAGCACACTCGCTAACTGTGTCAGTCAGCAGAAGGAAGTGTGCATCTACCCGTGATGGGAGGCTCATGCTGACATGACAGCATGACAAGGTGTAAACATTAATGGCATACCCCTTCTGCTGAGCTGTGATACATTTTTTGGAGCTTTGAGAGGCTAAAGTCAAGTGTCACGTATTCAAGAGAAGGCGGAAATTTCTCCCGTCGGTATTTCTGGTGAACAAGGCAACTCGCTAACTAAACAACGGATGAACAGCACTACAGCCAGAGGTAAAAATGTTTCTCTTTATCTTCTGCATTGTACAGAGTAAGGCAGCGGAGATCAGAAAGTTGCATTTGGGGCTATCAGTGGTAAAACAGCCAGCAGAGGGAAAACTTACCGGACTGCGTCTCTGAGACCAGCAAAAAGGAAGAGAGAACAGACCTGGGTCAGAGAGTGAGTGACAAATCAGTCAAATGGACACTAACTACAACTACACACACCGCATCTCTTTACTTTAACCGCAAAGCCTCAATAACGCAGCATGAGCCATAACTCCCTGGAGACTATGCGGATACAATCAGCACGCACACAGCCTCACACTGAAGACAGCGGACCTCTAGATCAACGGGTTTGGAACTGTACGTGTGTTAGGTTTACTTTGCATTATGTAACGCACACGCTTTGCCACAAAGGTTTAAGTAAAGCTGTCGCTGAGCAGGAAAAAGCTGAATGAACAGAAGCAGCAAGAAAAAGAAAGTTGTGATTTTTTGTGAGGCACTGAGGTTGGGAAAGAAAGTGCATGCAGGAAAAAAAAACGAAAGCCAGCGAAGACAGTCTACGAGAACAATACGACAGGAGGGAACACGTTATCAAGCGTTTTCACCACATCTCATGCCATCTGTCAGGGTGCTGATACAGATGTGAAAATGTGTGACAGGCTTACCGGACTTCTCCTCTACAAGAGGGCAGCAAATAAGTGAGAAGAAAAGACAAGCGCAGGCAGAAAGTCAAACAGATTTGAGAGAAATTAGCAGCTGGTAAAGTATATGAACTGCATTGAGCGTGACTATTGTGCTCTTCACAACTGTGCAGCAGAACAGGAGTGCAGATCAGCAGCACTCACCAGAGACGGGGACAGCGCCAGGCCTCCCACTGACGCTTTTAGCTCGTCCATGGATGGAAGCACACACTTGGCACTGTCTGACACCAGCGGCTTGATCTTAATTTTGAACTTTTTTTTGCTGTCCTCGTCATCCTCTGAGTCGCTGGACGAGAAAAAGTGCTTTTCTTTGGAGGCTGGTGAACACTTGTAAAGGGCAAAGAGGAGGAAGTACAACATGCTGTACAAAAATGCAGATAATTCAACCTTCTGTAGCATTTAAAGCAAGGACAACAGTGCAGGACGGGAGTGAAACATCCATTCTGTGTCCCAGTTACCAGTATTACAACTGCTGTAACTGACACTCCTTCTCCGCCTCCACTAAATCTTCCTGCTCAGGGAAGGTCTCCACAGTGTCAGCTATCTATGAATCCAGTTCAAACATATACTCCCACTGCTGACACCTGTAGGAGCAGAACTGAGCATCAGTGGTTAATGAGAGCTGTGGTTTAGCGACAACTGTAAAGCCGGTTCAGCCTAATGTGGCTGTGTCCGGCTGCCTTGCAGCAGGGGCGCACATACGCAGGGATTTGGCCTATTTAATGCTGAGAAGCACTCAACCAATGAGTCACAAAGCCAAACAGATCAATAGTTTTTGCTGGCGAAGACTCCTAAGAGCACTACTTCTCCTTCCTACTAAAAGGATATCATCACCCTCGTCACCAGGCCGGAGGCTGAAGCCCTCCTCATCTACATCAGGAGAGGCCTGCAAAAGAGAGACAGCGAGAGTGAAATGGTGACGGTCATTTCTAGCCAATCACACACACTGTAACAAAGCCACCCTCAAACTCTTCAGCAGCGCATAGAAATGTAGATTAGATTTCACAGATGTCTTGCTGGAGACGTTCCACTTGGTAGATGAAGCTCCTGCTGACTCACAGATTATGCACCGCCATAACTCACACACAGTTGTACCCTTTACTCGGTAATTTTAAACCTGGTGTCACATGACACTGATTGCACAGCACAGCTATGCAAGTATTTCCAATGCCAGAGCTGCAGAGTCCATGCAAAAAGAGAGACAAAGAGAGAAAATGTGCAGGTGTAGGCTGTGGATACTTACATATCTGTCCCAATCAATCTCCCCATAGAAACCATTGGGGGCCCCATTAGCCTTTTTCTATCAAAATGGAGATCATAAAGAAGGCAAAATTATAAAAGTTTATGACGTTAAACATAAATTCTTTAAATATCAAAAATTCCTTAGAGGAATGTTTGATTTATTAGAACTTGCTATCATCCCTATCAATAGTGATATTTTTTTATTGTACCATAATCAGATTAAAGTATTGCTGCAGGCCCAGTTCAATTAAATGTAATTTTATTCATAGCACCAGTTAACAGTTTTCCCAAAGTGTTTATATGTCCAGGTAAAGAAAGAACCCAAATGAAATTTGAATCCCCTAAAAGCAGCACTTGGAAACAGCAGTGCAGAAAAACTACCTTTTAACAGGAAGAGACCTCCAACCAGTCAGTTTAAATCTTGTTAAAGTCACTGTGCTGTAGTTTCCTGTTGTGCTGTTATAATCTCCTAGGTATAGTTTCCTCTGTTAAACAGTCACAGATACTTAGAGGACCAAAAAAAGAGGTAAATAAAAGGAAACACTTTCATTGTGGTCTACAATGTACGTACGCTTCCTTTCTTTCCACTTCCACTTCCTTCTTTGTCAGGTGAGCTCCTGTTTCACAAAACAAGCAGATGGAAAAAATTAGGTACCAGTATACCAGTATAGTTTTCTTCATTTGTATGTGGTTTTTAAAAAGTGGGTCCACGTCTTGTTTTGAATTATTTAATGTATAATACCCATGTTGTGGTACCCAAATTATTTTTGGTTTCTCTTGCATGTACCACATAGACCTATAGCACAAAATTTCTTATAATTTTATAAATCCAACAAGAACTTTATTAGTGTCATAGCAGTAGTTTGGGTTGTTTTACATCTCTCTGCATTCACACTCTCAAACCAATGAGTTCTCAGAGTGTTTTAGGGATTTTCTCCTGTTACCAGTGAGTGTCTGAGCAAACTCACGTTGTTTCTTTGTCCTTGTCTTTCTTTCGTAAGCCCAGGGCTTTCCTGGTTCGGTTTTTCAGTCCTAGCATAGAAACACACACAGGAAAGGAGCGCGTGAACATTATCATTAAGAACTCATTTTAAGTTGTTATAGCCACATATAAAGTTAACTATCTAGACATTAAAATGCACTTGAAAGCAAATAACAAAGAAGAGTAATGGGCTGGGTGTATAAGAGCCTGGGGATGAGTACCTGCTAGTGGATACAGAAGAGTTACAGTAACCCCAATACGGAGATAAAAATTAAGGTATTGATTTGGAACAAACCCCAGGCAATCTGGAGAGAGCCTCCACAGAAAACGAAGCAGTGTCCCCTCCCTGACTATGTAGGCTGTTAAGAAAAAATGAACAACCGTTGATCAATGTGTTCACTTCATTAGCACGATTCAACAGAGCAGCCAGGGATCTAGTACAGCGTCCCATCAGCCAAACTGAATGCCAAAAGTCCTGCAGCACAGTCGGCTGGCAACATGCAGCGATGCAATCAGAACGATAAACACAAAGAAAAACGTTTTTTCTGTTTCACCTTATGGTGATTTTTCAAAGGTTTTTGAAATGATTAGGACACAGAATATGCTGTATGCAAATGTAATTTGGAGCACTTATTATCAACTGACAATAAAAATAACTGGAGGTTGTTTAATGATGCTCCACGCCGCAGGAGTGTATTGATTTAAAAATTACATCAAGTCTATAGCCATGCTAGCATGCTAACAGGTCCGTGAGGCTGCCTAGGCCCGACTAATATTAACTTTAGCTTAACGTGCATTTACAGTGTTAGCATTCTGATGTTTGGAGTTCATCACATCTATTAACATGTTAGCACATTAAATCATAAAATGTTAGCATGCTAACATTCTCTAATTAGCAATACAAAGCGGAGAGAATTAGCTAACGTGCTAAAAAAAAATTCTCTGGGTGTTATCTATGAAGGCTGTTTGCTAGTGTAATTAAAGATAAAGTACTCTTTGTTTAATGAGTGAATTAATGGGTCAAAAGTGCTCCAGTCCAACATCACTGGTCTGGAGCGCTTACTGTGATAGTCACAGTAATGAATCACTTATTCTGGCTCAATAATACGATGTATTTATATTCCAGAAAGTGCAGTTAACCAAGATGAGTGACTTTAGGTACTTTTTGACTTGCGTACTATTACACTATAACATATAACTTTTCACTTAAATAAAAAGTCTGAATAAGTGTAAAGTTAAATGTAGTCCACTTAAAAATCCTTGAAAGACACCACTCAAATTTTGACAAAGAGCACAGTTTTGTTTTGTTTTTAAAAGTCTGTGTGTTTGAGTGTGAGTTTGAGTGCGTGTGCATTTTATTTTCCCCCAAATAAGCAACCGACAGGTTTGCATAACTGTGTTTTAGAAGAAGTGAGCGCAGTTGATAGTCAAATCCAGAGCGACAGGGACACGTGTGATGAACAGTTGGGAGGATGAACATTTTGTGCCACTCAGAAGCAGCTGATACCGTTTGTGTATTGCTCTGCTCATCATCCCTTTGTGTAATCTGCATGCTGTGCTTTAAACTGGATCACATTTTCTAAACAGACTTACCGCTTTTAATTTTTTTTTGTGCCTTACTTTTTAAATTTATGTCACAGATATGTTGTTAAGATAAACACAAACAGAAGAAACTCATTTCAAAATTAAATTAATACCGAGTCACTGATGTGGTGATTACCTTCACTCATACTTAAATCCTAACAAATATTATAAATGTTAATCAGTAGCATTCACGTTCTTCTGACAGGGTCTGTGATGTGACGTATTAGTGGCTGGACTGGCAAATATTATTCCTGCATCCTGGCTCTTTGTTACTCAATCGCAGGTCTGTACCACAATTCTTCTCTCCAGTCCGAAGCTGCATGTGACATTGTTGGTAAAGATCAGTCCCAACACTGATGAGTAACAAACCTGTTGAACGACTACGTATGACACACTGAGCGAGTACAAGAGGTCTGGTCAGACTGACTGCAAAGCGATGCAGATCACACTGTGCGTCACAGCAGGACTGTTGTTTTTGTAACCCATTTACAGAGTTTGCCTGAGGAGAGCCTCATTAAACAGAGGCATCATACTAATTAATGATACTAGCTGTAAATATAGTTGAGTTAGGGTCTCCTTCATGCCAACTCACAGACACACCATCTTTAGACACAATTCTGCAAAACATTTCCAAGGACCAAAGTGATGGATTCACACGTCACCCTACTTACTGACAAATAACATGTTCTTCACATTACTGCTGATAATTTAACCATGTTACCTCCCTATAGTGCCATTATTCCACTTTCAAAATAGGGGATTCAAATTCAAGTTATTTTGGTTTTTTTACTCTGCACGTGAAATACAAATGGGTTTGCATTTATTGGTAATGTGCTACAAGACTTTCAGCCTTTTTACAGATATATCATTTTCTTAATATGACAGGTATCCTTGCAATGTCTGTTCTGCAGCTTGTAGTCTCTTCTCTACTATATACTGTTGTTCTACATTTTACACAGTTAATTAGCAGATGATGCGGCTGGAAGCTCAAGAAGAAATCTACACACTGACATCTACACACCGCTATTTACAAGAAAGGAAACTGCATCTAGAAAAGAAGATAAGACTAAAGCTGTAGGAGAAATGTTCACAGTGGAAACTGACTAATGTTTTTAGACAGAGTATTGTCAAGAACGATGCCTTGGATTCACTGTCAAGTTCTTTCAGACTATGACAGAGTTCGTATAAACGCAAACCTCGATAAACAGAAGAATGCCACCCATAATTTGTGTAAATCCCTAAAACAAACAGCTAGTCAGTTATCTTGGTTGCCAGTTGCGTGTAGCTCAACTACACTGAGGTGGCCTGCTGACAGCATGCCACTGTTGCCAGTGACACAGAGGAGGTTTCAAATAAAGAAGGAAAAAGAACAGTTCTGCTCTGATGAGCGGTTTGAACAGGTTTTCTCTGCTTTCTCTTCAACTCTTATCCTCTGACTTTTGTTCAGTATTTTAGATATTTACAGTTTGCAAATGCAGGAGTACTTTAACGTTATGTTAGCAGACGATAAATTCTGCCCTTTCCACGACGTCCATCCTTTCCACCCACTCACTTGGTTTTCTGCTTTTTACGTGCTTCCAGCCAAGGAAACCCTATCTCAAGTAGGTTTCAAGTTTCTGCAAGTTGATTTTTATACACTCCTGACATTTACTCCTGCCTGGAAAAAAAGATCAATTTGATACCTTATGGTATGCCCTGGAAAATGATCAGCAGGAATATAAATTAGGAATTAAATTTTTTTAAGTGTCTGAAACATGTAAAACTAGCAATGTGGCCTTTAAAGCATAAACTTCTAGTACAAATAGGCCACCTGGCTAAGATTACTGCCCACACTACTTCAATTAATGATTCTGATTTATAGAGAGGACCTGCACATCTTATCTTAAGCCCAAGAAGCATATAACTACACCTATATTTTAGTCCAAACCTCACTAAATGTCACTAACTACATGCCTACACTGTGTGCACATGTAGCTAACAAAGGCTACGGTGAGCTTGTGACATCTGCGTGAGTTTCCTCAAGCTTGTGAACCAAGTACAATATCATGTTAGGTTGACTGCAGGCCCTCTGCTAATAATAGCCACCTTCCATTACCACGTAGGCACAAATGGATGGTAAAGACCCAGCATCTCTCATCCAGAGCAGGATGGTTTATAATGTACTTCACCTAACTGTAGGACAGCATCCTTTACTTCAGTTTATATGAGACATGCACTAAATGCTCCGAGGCTGAAGGATCACCTGATAGCAACAGCTAGTAGTAATGAATGAGTACAGCTACTTGGACTGCTCACATCTCTCCTTACAAACACATTTATATGACATAACTGCAAGATTAACATGCACACACACACACACAGACATACACAGGCACATGCAAAAACAAACACAAACCCAAAAGGACATTACTCTGTACACACTTTATCACTGTGAATGGCAGCTCCCCCCTTTCTACACCACAAACATCTTCTCAGGCATTACAGCTACCTTTCTATAAATCTTACACACACACACGCATACGCACAAGTACTCACAATAGCCACATTGTCACACTGGTCATGCATACAGCTCAGTCGTACCAGAGGTCCGCACGGCATGACAGATCACATCACTGCATTCACTTTTTTTAATGGCCCAGCAGGACACAAGAGGGCAGGGGGAGGACGCTGAGAAACAGGACGTGGAAAATAAAAGGAGTGCACACATCATTTACCTTGCATCATGATAGCAGATTTTCATCCTACGCTGCCCTCTGGATTGCAGGCGGGCAGAAATGGAGGAATCCAACCGGTCAAAAGATGCCTGGGCAGGGCATAGCTAATTCTGCACAGCTCCCCAGCGAAGCACGATGTTGATTTCCTCCACCCCCGAGGGCCCGACTCCCAGACACCCGCACGGGGAGGCGGGGTGGGAGCTGCAAGGCAGCAGAAGCGGTGAAGGACACGGGGAGAAGAGACACCCGAGGAATGCGCTGCAAATCGGGAGAGGAATAGGGGTCCTCTCTGTGTGCGTTAGGCCCCAGACGGCCGAGCGGCACTGACACACGCCATCGCTGAGAGGGGGGATGCTGAGGAAAGGCAAAGGGAAAAAAAACAGAGCGCTACAGAGAGATAGAGGGGCAGAGAGAGGCAGAGAAAGACCAGGGGAGAGAGGGGCGGAGGGAGGGAGTGGGAGGCTTGCTGATGTCACATCTGCACTAAACCAATCCCTGAAACCATGGTCACATGGCTGCTGTCCCCTGATGCCTAAGCACCTCTTGGCTTGCCTTGAGCAGGCACACTACATACTATGCAAGGTCTTATAAAATAAAATACACTATTTTCTTTCATTTAGAATTAATTCAAATATTGCTGTTGCTTTGAAAATAAATCTGTTGTATTTGGGTTTTTTAAGATTTATGATGATTAAATTCATTAAAATTTTCTGGACTGCAAAAAGGTCACCCATCCGTTTTCTTTGCAGACATGCTGGGGCGAGAGGCGGGATACACCTCGTCATCAACACAGGGAGACAGGCAACCTTTCATGCTCACATTCACACCTAAGGCCAGTTCAGAATCACCAGTTATCACCAGTTAACCTAACATACATGTCTTTGGACTGTGGGAGGAAGCTGGAGTACCCACAGAGGTACAGGACTCCAAACAGAAGGATCCCCCCACAGGCCGGTGGGTTCAAACACAGGACTCACTTGCTGTGAGTTTAAAGCTCTATGTTGTGCTTTTTCTTGCAAATATTCTACAGCTAAAAGTGGACCAGTGTCTATACTGGGTCACTTCACTGTACTGGTGGCTGATCATGAAATCTAACCATTAAAACTTTCCTCATATAGAGTGTTCTGTTAATAAAAGAATATAATTAATTCATTCTTCAGGTGGGGCTGTTGCTGTTTTTAGACATCAATATTTGAGCATGTGCATAAATAATGTGGTACAACCCTGCATTTATCCCTTCACGGCTTTTCACGACTGCTTTTGTGTGTTTTTTCTTCGAAAACACAGAAACGCTTTACATGCAGCCTTTTCTCCCCTAGGCAAACAAGAAGCTATCCATAAAACCTGTATTTGTTTATTGCTTTATTTTTATTTTGTCTGTCTAGATGCTAATAACTTTCATTCATTAGGAAGATAGGAAGTATCAGACAACAGTTGTGCAGCTACTACAAATATTAATTCACCACTAAACAAGTTTAGTGGCTTGTAGACCATTGAATTGAATGGGAAGAACACAGTAATGGAAAGAGTCATCCAAAGGGTAGCCCTTCAGGAAAAAGAAGCTGAACAAGAATTCCCAGTGGAATCTGACTGGAAAATATCAGTAATACAAGTCCAAATCAGAACCAGTGAGCCACTTAAGCTTTAGCAGGTGGATTGGAATAATGCCTTTGATGCTGTGGAGGGCTGCAATCAGATCTAACAACGAGAGGATGACAAGAGGAGATCATTTGTTCAATTTCAGTCACATAGGTTTTGATTTGTGGGGGAAAATGCTGAAGACACACTTTTTGGAAGGGTTTTTTGGTTCAAAGGGTTTTTTTGCTAATTCTCTGGAAAGAAAACAAGAGCAATATACTGACTTCGCAAAGCTGCAAGACTATTTCTATTGCTAAAAATGTGTCCCACTTGAGGACAGCAGAAAATCTACCACCGCAGAGTACACCCTGTCAGCTATAATCATAAGACGTGCTCACTGGGAGGAGGGACCCCAAATGTTAGCCTGGAAGAAAGCAAGAGCGGGAAGCAAAGGACAAACTATGACTGTGTGCGCGTGTTAGACAAATTGCTTTAGTCAAAGCAGTGGTTTGATTATTCAGCTGCTTTAATGGCAGCGTGCTGGACATTTGGAGCAGAGTGACTCACCCTCACCGATACAGCAAGGACAGATGGGTCTGTGGGTGTATGTGTGTGTTTGATTGTTTGGGGAGAGACCCCACTGTGGAGGTCACATAATTTTAAAACAGTAGAAAATTCAACCGTGTGTTCTTTCCCTCAGCTGTTTTTGTTCTATGCTAAGTGTATACTCAGAGTGTAATCAGATGCAGACACAACTAAATGTTAGAGTCAGTGTCCTTTATGGCAGCTAAATGAAAAACAAGAAACGTTCCAAACCTTGGAACCTAAAATATTCAGAGAACCAGAAGCTGAACACGACCCCTGTAAATCGTACAGTAAGTTTCCCCTGCTTCTGCCACTGAAGTTTATTTGTAGCTGTTTATTTGTATCCTAGAGTAACCGATAATGAGCTTAAATGAGCTGGCACAACACACCTCAGGCTGCACCCGTGTGCTTCCCTCAATCAGCCTCTTATGTAAGATGACATCCAGGGTTCAGAGGTCATGGCAAGTGGGATTAGCAAAGGAGAGCCAGACGGAGAAGAGCACAAGGAGAATGAGGTGTGAGTTGTTCTGTTAGCCTTGCATTACTGCTGTTGTTGGGCTCTGGGTGTCAGAGAGACAGGAGTGAAATAAAGCTGTGAACAAATCAAATATTAGTGAGACAAAAACAAGAAACAGCTATTTAGGTGAACATGTGTCTACAGACGCAGATGTGCCAGGCTGCAGTGATGGTGTCCCGCACAGTGTACAAATAGGTTAGACTGAATTTAATAAAACGCCGTGTTGTGACATGATGGCCTGCACAGAGATCTAACTGCAGGAAACTGCAACAGGGCTAAATCCTTTTGCTCTTAGTGACTCAATGCTGCCACCTGCTGAATAAAGTTACTCAAGCCTTACAGAAGCTACACTCAGAGGCCACTTTATTAGGTACACCTGTGCAAACTATTGCTGTTTAGTATTTGATTTAAATATATTCAGTTTTATTTATATATAGCACCAATACACAACAACAGTGGCCCCCAAGCTGCTTTATGTTGTAAGGTCAAGACTCAATATTAGAGAGAAAACCCCAAGAGAGGTAGGCTGAGGGAGGGGCAGCCATCTGCTGTGAGTAACTGGGGGCTGAGGGAAGACAGGAGAGAAAAGAGAAGACATTACTTTGGTAATTAAGTGGTAATAACGTACCATTTCCATATTATTACCTTCTTGTTTCAACCTTATGTCCCCACTATTACCACATCTCTGAGCTGTAATAGAAAGTGCTACCCAGATAGCATCATGTCCAGCTAAGCTATGACTTTTTTGTTTTTTTTGTTTTTTTAGCTCTGATGAACTACACTGCACCTTCACTTTAATGCATTATCATAATACGCCACAAAACACAGTCTTTGCATTGCTCCATTCAACCTTTACGTGTAAGTTTCAGAACTGGTTGAAACAGAGACGTTTTAAAAGCTGTGAGCAATATATTTAAGCCATAGAAATGTCAGCAGAATTGCTACCACACTGGTTCTCTAACTTTCTGAAGCTAACAGTCCAAACATTCACGAACACCTCACACCCTGATTGGCCAGCTGTGCAGATTGCGAGAAAGTAATTAAACTATGAATTTCTCTCTTTTGTGTTGGCTACTATCTGATATTACGCAACTATTAATGCAACTTTTCATGTGCCAAAAGCACTGTCACTTCCTGGAAAGACTGCGTGCTGTAATTGCTATTATTTAAACTATATCACATCTCTGTCATTCCCTCCCAAGAGCTATTACTTGATTCCGCCTATGAAAAGAAGCATAGAGGCCATGTTTCCGCTGCAGGGCAAAAGTGTATTTTTCTAGTTTCTTCGATCATTTTAGGAGAGTAAAGGAGAAACAGTCATTTACTCCACCATTTTCTCATCTGATAGATACATGGGTTTAAAAGTGAGACATAAAAAAATAATATTTGATGTTTAATCATTCATTCAGTCATCACATTTACACAGACTGTACAAAACAGTTCATATAAGATCCATGTTACAAATAATGACTGAACAGGCTCAGGGTGAGGCAGTTCTTAAATTAATGCTCGGCCTACATTCTATCATTAAAAGTACCGCGCCTTCCAAGTAGAAAAACTAGACATAACATCAACAAACAGAACAGCGACAATACTCTCACATATGACGCTCAAAAATATATTTGTAGAACATTTGTTTGCAGACTGCAAATGAATTGCACATTTGTATGCGCATATCAGCATCAACAACACAAATACATCTTCATTTAATCCCATAGTCAGAAAAACCTTTGTACGCAGTTTGGGAGTAACTTTGATTTCACTTTAAAAATTATTTGCATTACTTTCAAAAACAACAAATCATTGAAATTAGTTATATGGGACCTCAGAAACAGCGGCTCAGAGTGATCATAATAATCAGCCTTGTTAATGAGTCATGTTTTAAAAGCTCCCCACAGTTCCAACAGTAAGGAAATAGAGGACGTATAAGTGAACAGTAAATTAAATGTAGGGCATTGCAATCTATTACATTATAAATTGTATGACGAACTCCTATGACTTTGATATTTTAGCAATAATATAATGTTGTTTACATGTTCATTTATAATCAGTCACGGCATCTAAATATTTGACATCATAGACTGCTTAAAAAATGCTTTTAATATGCACCCTAAAACTGTTATTAATGGCAATACGACCAGAAAAGAAGATTTCACCTCGGACCATTAACTCTAAAAAACTGATTGTGGAAGTGCAAGAAATAAAACATTAATAGATGGCAAATGAGGTCATTTATATTAGACCTGGCCATGATGGCTTTTGTCTCATATTTATTAAATACTTTCTTAAGCAGATTGGTTATTTTTTATTTATTTATATATAAACCAGAAAACAGCTTCTTTTTGATTCTCCCCCATTTTCCACTCTAGTCTTATTTATTTTATTTTTTTTAAAAAGGAGAAAAAAGTGAAAAAAACAAACATCAAAGCAAACATATCGCCATAAAAGAACCACCAGTTGTCTGGAGAAACTAGACATCATGTGAAACGAACGGCTGCAAAATCAAAGACTGGGTGTTTCTTCTCCAAACAAAAAATAAACTGCTACATAAATCGCTCTGTGCTTCTTCCCCTCCAGCACCTGTTTCTATGAAGCCGATAACAAAGAGACATTGAGTGTTCATGGAAGCTTTGCAGTGTGTCCTGGCTGTCTCTTAAAGTCACAGACTCGTGGATGTCAGCTGAGCCTGTGGGAAAAACAAAAGACGTACTGCAACTGCACGCTTTCTCTTGTGACCCGAATGCTACAAAATGCGATCAACACACAAAATCAAGCTGTAATTTTTTACACTGTCCTTGTGCGAAAATGCAGACGTTTTAGCAGTGAATGTCACAGTATGGGTGTCTTTAGGCAACGGTATAATCGGATTTTCCTAATTTCTTCCACTAGATGGCACAGCAGCACCATCACACAGCATAACATGTAATAAACCCAGACAGGGTTGGTTGTGACCGTGAGGCAAATGAATCTGTTCTCCATTTTTTTTCCCCCACTAATGAAAATATGGCTGGAGTCATGTGGTAATGAAACCTGCAGCTAACGTAGTTGAGTCTGCATTTTCTGATGCGAGAGATGTGATTTTGAATGTTAGAATGGACTAAGCGTGCCACCGAAAGGTGTGCCAGACAGCTGGCGGTCCTGTGGATCAGGAGGTGGCAGTGTTATACACTGGTGAATTAGCCAATTGTCTCTGGGCAGAAAAGGCTGGGAGTACAGAGGGACATGGTGAAGGGGAAAAAGGAGCAAAGTGGATGATGTAATCATTTAAAGGAACATTCACAAAAAAAAAAAAATCAATACAATCAACACATGGCTCAAGTAAAACTGAAATTATAATATTTAGTTAAGTTTAACTGGATCGTTTTCATGATTGATTACTCAGAAAATACATATCGAGAGAGGCTTCATAACTTAATGTGGCTCTATTATGCTTTTCCTTATGTTCAGCCATCTATATACAGTTAATGGTGGATTTTCACATTGATTTCAATTCATGAGGTCAATGTGTGCATGTAATCCGTATAGGCCAGAGTTTTAGCAATTTAGATTTACATTACAGTTTTATTGATTTATTTACTGTGAGCACAGCAGCCACACCCAGCTGGTGTCTGGACCTTCTGTTTACAAGAAGCAGCCAATCAGATGAAAGTTGGCCTTTATTCTTTAAGGCCTCTTTAAGATGACCTGAGGGACTGCAGGCCCATTATAAGATAAAATAAAAGATTATTTTAAACTGTAAATTATGCAAAGCTACTCTAGAAGGTTCCAAGAAAATAACCAGTATATGCCCCCTTTAAAAATGTACTTAAATATCAGAATAGTTACTAGTTAGAACTAGTTGACAATCAAATGAACTGAGTACACTGTACAAAGTCATAGGTGGTGTGTACATGCTAATGCTTGGATTTAAGACTCTAATAAGCTGAACTGGGTAAACAATGTAGTGGGAGTCTTGACCTATTTAGAAACAACAATTTCCTTATAAACACATATTTTGGCATACAAGTAAATAATAAAAACCTATGAAGAACTCTGAAATGGGTCAGCTTGGGTCAGCCCATAGACCACATGGATGAACTACACAAACATAGACACATGCAATTAGTGTAAAGTAATTCACAGTAGACGTTCACCCTGCAAAACTGAAACACAAATGTATGGCCTTAGGTGGTCTAATAGTAGACACACTCACGCAATCAAACACACATGTCGGGCATTCTTATCTTGTGGGGACATCTAAATGACATAACCCTAACCCTAACCATGAAAAATGAATGCCTAACCCTAACCCAATACCTAACCATAACCCAACTGTAACCCTGTGCCTAAAACCACATTTTGAATCTCAAAAATGCCTTCAAACTTGTGGGGACCAGCATTTTGGTCCCCATAAGGGCTGTTGGTCCCCACAAATTTACTAAACGTCCAAATTCTGGTCCCCACAAAAATATGACACACACACACACACACACACACACACACACACACACACGTATGGGGTTGGCATGTATGGGGAAATTAGCTATTTATTTCTGAACAAAGTTGAGTGTAGTTGCACATTTTATAAATAGTGGTCTATGGGGACTGACTTCCTTTTGGGGCCACCCTCCAGCTTCCATGAACAGCATTTTTTGACACGTTTCCACGCTGGGTATATTGTACCACCCACAAAAACACAATATTAAGTATGTGCTAGGTTTGGTGTAAGCTCTTATTAGGCTAGTTTAGGCTGCTCCCTTATATGCAAGGTGTCACCACAGCCATAATGGGTTTGATCAAACCGGGAGATCCTTTGCTTGTTAGGTGATGTGCAAGGTGATGTAGGTCCAAGGTGTGACAGTAGTTCTGGCCTTAAAAATGAAAGAACCTTTTTAAAAGAGTTCAGCTACAGAGCTTTATGTAGCCTGTCAAAGAACATGTTTTTGCAAACTCAATCAAATATATGTACAAATGCTATAAGGCCCTAGGATCTGCCTTGTTTGCATATGACCTCAGCTCCAACGCCTTAGGCTAAACAGAAACACCATCCATTATGAGGGGCGGTTAACCAGCTCTCTCCCAAATTACAGTGACTGTGGGTTCCCATTTTACTGATTTAGCGGTTGTGTGGTTCCCCATCTCATGTTACTGACTGTTATAGTAAGACATACTCACGCAGGCTGTCCTCCCCTTGTAAAAAGTGAGCAAGGCATTTGTTGGCCATTTAACAGGCACCAAGCAGGCACCAAGCTAAACACATTTAAAGATCAGCGACAGGGTCTTATTATCTTATTTTCTTTCCTGCAAAAGCACATTTCATTTTTAACTAATACCGAATATACTGATCTGATCTGAGCGATGAAGTTCCACAGCTGCTTCATATATACAGTCCCAGGCTTCTCAGCTGAGATCTGACCACATCCTCTGACGAATGAAGGTGGAACATTTTACCACCCTGACCAAGAGGCAACTGCACAACAGGCACAGAACATCTCCTGGGCATGTACTGTATAATTGTAGGGACTGTTGTCGCTGCATGTCTCGCTGTGGCCTGATGGTGATTGGCAGCTGTGGAGAGGTATCCAGATGACACCTTAGTTATGGAGTTGACCCTGCTTTTAACCCGCTGGCACACCTCCTGTCCTCACCCGGCTCTGCCCGCTTCCTCTCTCAGACTCTGAACTAATTCAGAAAACATTTGCCCATGCACCTTGTGCTCCACTCCTCCACACCCACCTCCTCAGACATCTGCCCTTTTTTAATACTGACCTTTGACCACTTGGCCTAAAGATAAGTTAACCTCTGCCACCATGTCATGAAGCTTCTAACAAAACCTGTTTAGTTAGTGCACATGTGCACAGTTTCTGAACCTGTGCACATGTGCACTAAATGTGTGTTTTTTCCTGTTGAACAATTGAGTTTCACAGCAAAACTATTAAACGTAAAGAGCCAGAGCTCTGAATGAAAAAGAGAATTTTGTGAAAGGAACAAGCCTTGTATGAAGTGTGAATGGCTCTAATACCATTTCTCTCTCTCTCTCTCCCGACTTCTTGCCAGCACCAGTCAAGGGATTTTCCTTCCCACCCTCTCCTCCTGGAACACTATTTCCGGATTGTGTTGTGAATTTACTTAGTTCGCAGAGCACCAGGGAATGACAAGCCATGGAAAACTGAGTGTGGCGATGTGGTTGGGCAGTGAGGAGGGAAAGACAGAGAAAGGGAACGTAGTGTGTGCGCGTGTGTGTGCATGTGTGTGTGTGTGTGCGAGCTGGACAGAGAGAGGGCAAGACTTAGCTGAATCGTCAGAGACAAGCCCAAGCAACAGCCCTCACCAAAATAGCACAAGCAAGAATCTCTGTGGGTAACATAAATTTGAGCATGATGAGTGTAATCAAACTGAGAAGGGTTAGACATGCGGCATAAACTATCTTCACGACCATGTGATCTTGAGGATTTCTTTGTCACAACTGTGTGCTCGCCTCTGTACTGCCTGCTTGCCAGTCTGTTTGTTTTTCTGGCTGTCTGTGCTTCACCCAGAACATCTGAGCACACAACTATGTTTCTGCAGTCAAAGCCCGGGCTCGGGCTAATAGTGACCTGTTTACCTTTTGACATTTCCATTGCTGATAAAAGCTAACGCTCTGTGACAGGCGTAATTGTCAAAGTAGCTATACCAACTTAAGAGGCCTCTGACCTTCAAGTAACATGCTCTATCCTCGTTAGATGATCAAACAGGATTAAATCCATTCACTAAGCTCATCTTTGTTTTCACTCCAGGGGGTTTTACAGGAAGAGTGGGACCACATGAGCGAGGCGCATCTCAGCTGCCTAATATCCCACCAAATTTCACCGTGATATTTATGACTAAACAAATTAAGCTAACAAATCCACTGACAGATCTTTTTCCAAGTTCTCGTTTTTAAAGGAACAAATCCCCATGAAAAATCAGCATACAGGCAGCGGCAGAGTAGTAAAATATTCTCACGGGACACTTTCCAAAGATCAAATTATCTTGTTGTGCAGCATAACCAACAGCTCCGTGAGTGCTGCTGATTTGAGCTAATGTCAGCATGTTAACATGGTCACTACAACAGACGCAACATGCATAGGTGTAGCGCATGAGATTTTTTTGCTCAACTGTCATCTTAAGCTGTTTTCACACATGTGCAAACCTTTCCAGACATCACCCTGCAGAGGTCCGTGTGTGGATGCAAATTGGACACTGAATGGTTTTTAATCTTAAACCTCCCCAAAAAATAAGATTTGTGTGATGTCCAGTTATGCACATGTGTAAATACACTGAAAGTAATTTTTACAGAAACGTGTCCAGCTCCTTCATCTGAAACAAACAAAGAGTATTGATCACAGTACAAACACATTTGAAGAGGACAGTGTCCCAAAGTCATTTTATTTTGAGGGGGTTAGCATTTAAATATTTGCTAAATAGCACTAAACTCAAAGTGCAGGCTGCTGGGAATTATTTCACAGGTATTAGATCGTAAAAAATATACTAAATGAATTAATAATTAATTAATACTGATAAAAAAAGTCATCAGCTTTATGGTGGCATACAAATTTACCAAATTCCTCCATAAATCGTGACATAGTTGATGCAGGATAGCAATCTAACTGCAAAATGACATGAGGTCTCAGCAACCTTGCTTTTATATGGAAATATAACCACAACACAACCAGCTGGCAACCAGTTGAGTTGACTCCCAAACAAGTTGCACACAATAGCACAGACAGATTGAAACATGTTGGCTGTTTTTCTGGAATCATATATTAGACAGAAATTGTTTACATAAAAAAAACTATGTAATCACGGGGCGGTAATCAAACAACAACTAGTTTCTCCTAGGTACAGGAATTGTATCATCCTATTTCTTCTCTCATGTGACAGAGCCATTAGAAAATTTCCTAGAATGTAATGTAACTGTTTGTATTGTTGCACTTATATTTCTTTTTTTCTTAACGGTTAATATGACTATACTTAATCTGCAAAGCTACAACTCCCTGTGTAATTTGACTTTAATTCTGATATTTTTTTTCTATAAAACTCATCAAAACCAGATGAGTTAAACGGTCTTTGGCATCATTTTTCTGGGTCACCACGACAATTTCATCTTGTGCAGTCAGCACTTTTAGAGTACAGTCATCTCTTGCACAGAATCTCCTGTGCCGACATGGAGAGTGTGGTGAAAAGGCCACAGACGCAAGCGTGAAGTGGAAAGATGACAGTAGTAATTTACGTTAAATGTTATGACAACAAATGTAATCAGTATTTTGGAACACACAGTGTGGGTACAAGCTGTATTACCGATGTAAATTTGTGTTGTGTGTGGGTGGGAGGAAGTTTATGTGCCATAAATCATGTACAGCATATTCAAATTGTTGCAGGGAGACTTGGAGGTTTCATAGACCAGGGTAATGTGACTCCTGATGATTTTTGTTCTTTCATGACTGAGAATATTTTGTTCTGTTCTAAACCGAGTGAAATATTTTGACTACACCAAAAGGAGATAAAAGGGGGCTGGGGTCACGTAATGGAATCTGATAAGGCTGGATTTATCTACGTGGTTAAACAGATTTAACATAACCAATTTAAATAGTTTTAAAGACCTACTTTAGTTTGCTGTACACTTGATCTTTTTAGAAGCAGTCTAATTCTATTAGCAGGGAAAATTAGGACTGATAATACCACTCTTTACCTTCTGGGACATACATCCCAACCTTTGGCCTTAAAGCACCAAATGAAATCCCAAAGAATGACTCAGAAAATGAGTTTACTTGCTCTCCTTCTGGCTCAAGGCTGTGCCATTTACACAGGTGCTATTGTTTGCGCAGGAGTTGTGTAGTTGTAGATTCTTCTGTCCTATCCTCTTATTGTTATGGCTCCCCGTCGAGTTCTTAACACATGCTGAAATAACTTCCTTAAAGCCTGTGTAAGCACATACCACTTAAGGTATTTGTATGAGAGTTTGTGCACGTGTGTGAGTGTGTGTGTGTGTGTGTGTGTGTGTGTGTGTGTGTATACTGGCTAAAAGGGAAGGGGGCAATTTGCGTGCCGGACAGGGGTGGTTTGTTTTGTCAGCAAAATGTCAATCTGTCTTTGCAAGGTTATCCCATATGATCTTCCTAAATGCACAGTGCTTGGCTGTCCATCTGGTTGGCCGTTGAGCGCTCAAAGTCCCCCATTAACACCCACCAGTGCTAGCCCATGTCTGGAGGTCCTGGCTTTTACCTCCCACCGAGAGGATATGAAAAGACCGACAAAGCTTTCCATTCTGTTCTTTTACTGTCAGATTTTTGGATCAGTGTAATCCTCAAATGGCTGCAACACGTGTACAGTGGTTTGGTTGCTCCCTAACAACTAACTTGACAACTAAACAATGCAACGGTTCTGAAAAGGGACACTCAGAAGAAGAATTTTGCACGTCCAGAAAAGATCTGGACTCTCCTGCGTTTGCACACACTCACGCAGCCAGGCAATGGCCCAACATCCCCTAAAAAAGTCCATAAAGCCAGATCCATCCCCTGTCCAGACTGCCTTGGGCTCCCCTAAGCTATTCAGCGTGTGCAAATGAAAGATGTGTCTTGGAACGGTACGAGCCTCTAGGCAGAGCAGAACCTAGCTTCGCACACAGATACACACAGCAGCCCTCTGGACAAGTTTGGCACCCACACCAGCAACTGTGGGCCAAAACTCATGTTGCGTGCTAACTCGCTCCCTCCCCCATCCCCTCATGCTATCCCGCTCTGCAATTATATGCTACGCTCCCACCCAAACATGCAAGAATAGGCCTTCTCAGTCAACAGACAAACCGAGTCATTCTGTCCTCAAACCATGACATCATGACCATTTGACTTCAGCGTGAAATTCAAGCTTAATTTAACTTTGTCAGGGAAAGAAAAAAAGAAGAAGTGGTGTGTGTTACACTGGCAGACGTGCTGCAGTGGTGTGAACAGTAACTTTATGCAATTCTGGGAAGGCAATGCTAATTTATTCTCTACAATGAGGAATATGTGACTCATGGTAACCTCAGAAATCATGGATTTACTGTCTCAGGCATGCATCAGAATACAGCAGAAAAATACTCAACAAAACTCCAGCACGGGCATATTCTGAATCACTGCCTTAGTAGCAACAAAACAATAATTTGGAGTGACTGTGTCGACGAATGCAGTAATTCATTAAACGTTTAGTGGTGGAGGTCATACTGTGTAGGGTTTTTTTTTTTATTAATGATGCAATGCCAGGAATAACAATTGTTAATACAAATCCTTCCATCTCAGTCATCACATTAAAGAAACATGTGTGTTAACTTTGGTTCAAATTCATCTCAGTGGCTTCCAGCTGAAGTTTGTTGGGGTCTACATGCCCGAGAAGCACCTATCAAACTGCTGACAGCTATTGTGTGAGACACACCTCATTTTCCAAATCTGCCTCGCAACAGTGTCCTCTCTTCTGTCCTTGCCGCTCTGGGAGGGGTTCTTAATAGTGTGTGTGAGCACTTGCATGTGCATGTATATATGACAGAACCAACCGCAGGCACCTCAGCCCAGTCTTTACAACAAAGAGGTCTGGTGGTTTTCACAGCAGCCCCACTTGCTCTCCCACACACTCATAAATAACTATACAGATTCTCTGCCCTGGCCAGGGGGAGAAAAGGAGAGAAAAGAGCCATTTAGACAGCTCCTCTCCTCTCATGCCTTCTAACTGACCCTTTCTAAGGGTCAATCAGTCCCATCACAGCTCCTTATTTTGACCCCTTTCCAACCCTCTCTCCTTGCTGACACTAACCTGAATCGTCCCAGGAGCGGTGCTATCAAGAGAATCCACTTAGGAGGCTTCAGTCATTGTGAAGGGGCATTTAAGACTTTGGACGGCATAACACCTCACAAGCGCTCAGTCCCTTCAGCATGTGAGATGGCAGCAAGGGTCAGAGGTGAAGGTCGCAATATGGGAGGAGGGGAATAAATCCTGTAGCATGGATGACAATAGCTGCAATCCCTGCTGACAATGATGCCATTGTAGACTACGGGTTGCTTAGTGTGTCCTGGAGCTGTGCCTAATAGAGTTATAGTGCTGATGTGATGGCTGTGTAGCCAAGTAGAGTAGTGTCCCATTATACAAGGGGGGAAACTGCCCAGGAGCTTGAAAGAGGTCTCAGCTTCTCAATTTTGCCTTGCATGAAAGCCTCGGATTGTGTGTGTTTGCATGTGTGTGTTTGTCCGTGTGTGTGTGTGTGTGTGTGTGTGTGAGAGAGGGAGAGAGAGAGAGAGAGAGAGAGAGAGAGAGAGGTTTCCAGCTATATACCATTTGGTCACTGACACACATGACTCCTATTTAAAGAGTTAAATTTGACACAAATCATCACAGAAATTCTGCTGCTTAAGCCGAGGGCTGACTACAACATGACTTTTCTGTGCACAAACCAATTTGTCACACACTGTATCAAGAATAATATCATCTTTGTTTGCAGAGCTGTGAGTTTTAGAATTTACTTTCCAAGTAAAATGCCTTTATTACTAACTGAACATCATTGGTTTCCGGAGGATTCGTCAGGCAAAACAAGCAAAACAAGCAATTTAATGCTTCTTCAAGAACATCAAGGAATATGAATATTAATGACACCTGTTGCCACTGCAGTGTGGGAGAAGAGCAACTACAGTCAACATCCTGTTGCTCGAGTTTGCACACAGATAATCTAGGAGAGTCATTCCTATGACTCCCATTGTACAGAAATTGGCTGCAATTCAGTAGAGATCACTCATGAGTTAGTCCTCAGTGAATGGAGTGAATGGAGCTAAACTGCTAAAATAATTATTTACACCTGCCTCTGGACAAAAAACAAAAAAAACATTAGATTGTCTGGCACCGCTCATGTTTTCACTCCGTGTGGGAACCGTCATTTGCCAAAACAGTGAGGAGAGCTAGGCCTCCATGGGACTGTCCTGCATATGTTGCAATACTGTGTTTATGTTGTGTATCTATATCACACTCTGTTTGTTGAACTGGACTTACTGAGAGACCAATGTATATACAGTGCATACCAGATATGACTATAAAGACTACAAAGTTGATTTGTACGTGACAAAGTAGTACACTATCCAGCCTGGCCTTGCACGCTTCTAGGCTAGTACTGCAAAAAGGAAAAAGGCTAGCTGTAACTTGTGTTTATACAGTGCTTTGAAAAACTACTCCCCCCTTTGTGAGTTCCTATTTTTTTCATATTTGTCACACTTCCATGTTTCAGATCATGAAAGAAATATGAATGTCTAATATTGAACAAAGATAACCTGAGTAAATATAAAATGCAGTTTTAAATGATGATTTCATTATTTACGGGAAAAGAGATAACCAAATCTACCTGCCCCCATGTGAAAAAAGTAATTATCGCCTAACCCTAATAACTGGTTGTGGCAGCAAGAACTGCCACCAAGCAATCAATCAACTGGCAGTGAGTCTTTCACATTCACATGTGAATGAATTTTGGCCCACGCTTCTCTGCAGAATTTTTTTTAAATTCAGTCATATTGGAGGGCTTTCCAGCACAAACAAACTTTTTAAGGTCATGCCAAACCATCTCAATCTGATTTAAGTCCTGACTTTGACTAGACCACTCCAAAACTCTCTGATGGATGCTGTTTTTGTCCAGTCTCTTTCCTATTGTTGAATCATGAACTCTGACCTTAACCGAAGCCAGCGAGGCCTGCATGGAAAATAATAACAAATCTTGGAGGGAGTTAATACTTTTTCACTGTAATGTTCAACATATAATATGAGCTGATAAAGTATTTTTTTAAAAGTCAGCATGATGAGCTTGGTCATTTATGAATTAGCCAAACTTCTTCACTTAACATTATTTTGCTACGTTAGATAACATCTAGCTGGTTTGCCTGGTAATCAGCTAAAAGAAAGACACAGTATGTTCTCCATAAACATCTATGGGTCTTTTTGCAACCAAGGCATCACATCCTGGCCATTAAGAAGAATGCAGGTTTAAGCACCCCCATGTTAGCTTTGTTTTTCAGACCCAGAAGCTACATTCACATTTTATACTGCACATGGTTTAATCTAGGTAATATTAGTCCTATTTCTGGGGAAAACTAACATAGCAACTTGCTGACTAACCATATCTTGCTTCCTTGCCAATGCTGCCTCAAGCAAACTGCTATTTGAACCAACATCTTTTTCTGTTGCTTTGTCTTTATATGAACTTTGTGTTTCACTGGGCACTAAATGTATGTCATTATTAGTGATTACTGGACTCTATTGCTAAGCTAACTTTAGCTAATGTTGCTTACTGTTGATTATTCCATTCCAGATTAACTTGGAAGTCCAAATTTCCTAGTTTTCACTTGTAATTTTAATCTACAATGCCTCCTCAACTCGGATTTAGTACTCAAAAAGTGGGAGCAACCCCACCAACCAAGAGTTAACAATCCAAAATGGTGGCAGTGAATATAAACAGTAGTAAAACTGTAAAACGTAAAGTTAAACCGCCCAAGCTCTATCCATAAATGTGGCGTAGCTGTGTTTTTGATAGTGATACATGAATGGCTCTACCTAACTCAGAACCAAAACAAGGCCTGTTTTTTTTTTTGCTTTTCCTACTTTACTACTGGAATGCACTAACTCAAGAGCGATATCACTCGGGAGTTCTGAGATCTGACTTCCGACATATCTGGAAAACAATATTACTGGATGTGGTATAGAGGCACTGAGGAGTAAGTTACATACATTGGAAACTGTTCACAGAATATTATAGGTAACTGAATAAGTCACAGCAAGTCTAACTTTAAACATTGTTTTACAATTATTTTTCAGTTTGACAGTAATGACAAAAAGTACATTAAAGGTTGTTTTTCTCTATTTCTGATATTTGAAACACTTGAAAAAAAAAGTGATCATCATCATATTCAGCAACAAAGTTTTGTTACTTGCAGCCCAATTACCTACATGGATCCATACCTATACTTCTATGATAGAAGGACAAGAAATGACAACATCTCATGGATTCATTTGGCATTAGAGTTTCATCTCCAGCCTTGATTTGGCTCACCACGGAGCTGGGGAAAGCCTCAGCTCAGAGAAACAGAAGCTGCTGATACCACTGAATAGTCATCTTCTGCATAACTAAGACACCAAACTAGCAGATATTATGAGGTGACATGCCACGAGGACCTCAGTTGTCACCTCGGTTAATAAGATTAGGCCCTGACGGTATGGAGTGACAGATGATGAGAGGTAGGTATGACCTCTAGGAGATAATTCAGAGGACAGAGAAAGAGAGGGGCAGCACTGGAGCATTTGGAAAAATGGTATGTCCGTTTTCCTGATGTCTATAGTAACAGTAGCCTCCAATTTAACATTCCATCCATCAAACATTGGTTTTATTTTTTTCCTCTTTTTTCCTCTTTTTGGCTTCTCTTTGACCTCCCTAAAAGAACAAGCTATGTTTCCCAGGGCCCAGCTATTTGAAGCTCATAGTTTTGGTCATCCAAGGTTTTTCTGTTCCAACTCAAGCCGTTCAGACACTGTCCCCACTTACATTTCCTCAATGGCAGGGTCCTGGGGTCCAGACCATAGCCGCCCTACACTCTGCCCACAGTTGAGTTGCCTCTGGCAGGACTGCTGCGTGCTTTGTGTGCTGGTTCTGGCTGCGGATCAGGGAAATCCCACAGTCTCTCCATGGTGAATGTCGTACGCCCTGCCAAGGCCATTATGCATCCCTTCAATGGCCGTGAATAGTAGCACACTACAGTACAGAAGGTTTAAGAGAAGTGCAGTTTGCTCAGGGCTACAGAGCAAGACCATGACACAGATACTGACACTGGTGAACTAAACTAAGAAATGATTTCTCTATACTGTGTCAGCCCACACTGCACTATAGAGGAATATATAAAAACACCTGATTAATAAGGTTCCTTAACAAAGTCTAAACAATCATTATTCTAAAAAAACACAAGATTATTCCACTAAGTCCAGTATTGCTTGTTTGACTTATTGTGGCTGAGTGAATACCAGCAGGAGGCCTATCATGTAAACACTTAACACTCTTAAATATGAGGATTAACACTCATTTCATAATTTCCCTAGAGTTAACATATAGCGCACCATAATCACACTGATCTAATAATCTCTATGAGACCAAACCAATCATATTTTCCAATCTCCTGGGTTCCAGTTACCAGCTGCAATAAAATATATGTTGTTTTTACCTTCTGAGCCTGTGATCACTTTTACATATAAACTGTGAAAAATGTAAGATAATCACATGGGACATTTCCTGTACTCACTCTTTTGCACGTATAGAGGACACAAGAGATCACTAGAAATTCTCTGGTTTAGGGAGCACACATCACACTTCACTGGGTTGCTTTGAATTAGTCAATAACCTGCACACGTGGGCACAACTGGACATCGCACAGAGTTTGTACTGGGGCCACGTTTGAATTTATTGGTGGGCCGACTCATTAGTGCTAAATACTCATGTAATAAATGTAGTGATGACTGCATATGGATCTGGATGGCATTGCAGCTGGTGAGATCAATTCATCTTTAGTTTATTTACATTTTCTTTCCTGTCAGAAATTAAAAACTATAATTTAGCTGACACCTACTTTCCTTAGTGCTTAAAATGGACCTTCTCTTGTTTGTCAGATTAGTGTCAAAATTTAAACCTAACAAAATAAAACTTGAGCTGTTTTCTGCACAGAGAAACATCTGCCTATTAATTTAAAGCTCATGCACAGTGTTTCCCAGCACTACCACAATCTGGTGGCATATTGCAGTGGTGGATATCAAGATGAGTCACATCAGCTAGCAGGCAGCTGGCAGGCTTGCAGTATCAGCCTATCCTGTTAATCTTCCGATTAGTCTTCACTGATCCCATCAGGACTGCCTGGATCTGGGGTGCAGAGCCTAAAGGTTTATCCCACAGGACAGCCCTCCCTCTCCCTGATCACTACACGTACACACAACGAATGCGACTGACGCACAGGGAACACACAGCATAACCTAATTAGTTCAACTTTGTCTAATGCTGATCAAGAAGCAACACATCCGCAACATGGAGCCCAGAGACCCACTGTCCCCCTGCTGACATATCTGGAGCCCCAGCTCTCTTCTGTTTCAGGAGGGTGGTGGCTGTGAAATGTGTCACAGAGGTCAGACCCTGATGTTAAAGGGGGCAAATTCTGTGCTCTTCTGACACTGTGGCAGTGAGAGTGGGGGGGAAGGGGGAGCAGCCGAGTGGTACACCGTGACAAACTTCAAGGCTTCTTCAAGTAGGCGGGCACCGGGAGCACACAAACACTCAGACACGTGTGAGCACCCAGTTACATAGCTGCTGTATGGTGGATGTAAGCCCTGAGAAATATGCCAACATCCCACAGCCATCAATCAGAAAGTTAACTCAGATTCGGTGCAACAAGCAAATTACAGACTAATGTGAATTGTATTATACAAGTTAATAATCTCAATTTGTGTTTGCTTAAATGACCCACATCCACCTATAATTGTGCTTTTTGTTGTCTTAACAAGGTTGATCACGGCAGCTAGTTCAATGTTTCTTGGGCATGGACTGGATACAGGAAAGAATCAACTTACTGATGGGAAAAAGGAATGCTGGAGGCAATTACCTCCCCTGACTTTCTAAGCTTGGGTCAAAAGGGGAGCGGCTATAAACGCCTGGACACCAACAGAGGCAGACCTCTGACCAAGCGGGCCTTGTTTTACTCTCTCTCTCTCTCTCTGTAGCCACTAAGTTCAACTGGTGGAAGAAGCCATGGCTGTTTAAATTTACAGCACAATGTCATTCTGTGTCATGAGCAAACTACAATGTGTGTATTCATCCACTACGAACACATAAGAGGACAGTACTGTTAATACTCTGGCCATTTTTAGCATATGAGGCAAGAAAAAGCAAAATGTGTCACTGTAAAATAACCACTTCTTTCAGACCTAAAGTGTACAGGTGGTTACACACCTGCTATCTTTAACTGGATGATCTCACAGCGGCAGTAATTATGAGCGGTGTCAGCCAAGATGTCATTTACTGTTGCTGAACGTGTCTGGCAAGCTCAACAAGAATATAATACTTACTTGCCAACTAGGAAACTACAAAAGGTGTTTTAGCCAACCAAGTTTGATTATGCTAAAACCTGTAACAGGACATTGTTTTCTTAGAACATCTTCACTAATCAATAAACTGGAGCAACCATAATGGCTGAAACTGCTCTAATTCTTGATTGCTTAAAAGATACACGTTAAATTTTTTCATTTCATAATTTTAACTTAAAAAAAAAAAAAATTCCATTCATGTATAGCAAAGGATTTTTCAGCTGTTAGAGCAAAGCTTGAGGGGAACTGAATGAAACGGTCTGGAATGTACTATTACACTTTTAGGGGTTCGTGGATGTTATGTGGAAAACGCCTTGTATCTTCTTACACAATTTACTTATTTAAGTTCATCTATGTTCATTTTCATTTAAAATGCTTACTTTTACATAATTACGTAGGATACATTTCAATAGCTCCTTTTTGTACACGACACGGGATCCCAACAAGAAACAGGACACCCCTACTGTCGTAGCAGCTTGGACTGTACCAAGATGATGTTACGAACAGCCCTTTAAAGTCGCTCCACTTCCCAGATGAACTAGAGCGCCGCCACACATTGAGAAGGCACTGACTGACAGTCTATTATGTCTGAAAATGGTCCCTATTTAGAAAGGCGATTTCAGAACAGTACATTTTTGACTGTGGGATGTTTATGGACGCGGAATCCAAGGAGTTATCTTTTTATTCACGTGAATGTAGGACGTGGCGTCTGCGAATACTCTTAAGTAGCCTAGCTTAAATTAGGTTAAAAGAAACGTGCATTTTTTTTTAATTTTTTTTTTTTGCTCAGACTTGCGAAGACAACAGCGGCAACCTGGACTACTCTAGTGAAACAGGAATGATTTATCCTCCCGAAGGTTTATTCTACATCGAAATGGACCAAGCACCTCCAGGTAAGTTAGGGTTAAAACCAGCCATTATCTGATCTGCGGGGGGTCGGGGAGCGTTTTATAAATCCCCCGCTTTGTTCTTTTTTTCTTTTTCTTTTTTTTTTTCCTTATCGGTTAATATCTGTTAGTAAAGCTGACATCTGACAAAATGCTGTGCAGGTGTCGGCAAAGCGTTGCAATGGTCAAGTCCTCAGTGCTGCGCTCCCCCAGTGGCATTGCCCAGGCATGCATAGCGCAATTCACTTGGCAATTACGTAATACCTTTCGGAGAACCAGGCGCAGTGGCTTGCTTCTTTTCTTTTGTCTCGGCACATATGGCAAACTTTGACAGGGATGCACGGCAGTTTTGCGTCGTCCCACTAAACCTAAACGACACGTACCCAAACGTGTGCGGCAGAGGAAAGAGTGGATTTTGAAGAGAATATAGTCGCGGGTGCGTTAATGAACGACCGCTTTGTTCTCCACTGCAGCCAGCCGTGGTTAATTTGCTCGCTAGCTCAGAAAGTAGGCTACAGGCAGCTCGTCTCATGACTTAGCTCCGACAAAACTCGCCCGCAGCTTATTTTGTAGCCTGTTTGCTTTTGCGTTATTACTGCGCCGAAAACGTTTAGCTAATGTGCTGTAGCCTATTTGAGTTATGTTAATTGACTTTGGCTAATTAATAATAAAAAACTGCGTCAGAGTCCTTAGCCTTCATACACTTATTTCATTTACGAATAGTTATACTAAGTGGGCTACAGTTAATTAAATAGCTTCCAGGAGAGGTTTAGGAGAGCTTCTGAAAAACTCTGAGGACAATACAGGGTGTAGGAAGCACAAAATAAATGAAGACAGTGGGTCAGTCAGTATGTGTGTTGTGTGCGTTTCAGACTGTTAATTTGGCATCTTTTTTTTTTTTTTTTTTTTTTTTATAATTTCTTGCATGCATTGCTAGTGCATGCACTAGTGCAAGCATGTGGCGTTTGGAAGCCGGTGGAGTGTCTTTTGGCAGGACTCCGTGGGAGGAAGAGGAGGAGGGGGGGAAAGGTGTGCAGACTTAAATTTTTTTTTTGCAGAGTTCAGGAGCCGCAGCGTTTCACTGAACTGCTGCACCTGTCTTTTGTTTATTTTTGAGGTCAGGGAGGAGGGGGGCGAAAGGTGAGCGGATGGTGGGAGAAAGCCACATTTTCCCCTGTGTGAGGGTGCTCTTGTATTCTCCCTAACTGCCTCGTGAAAGGCACTTTTGTCCTGCAGTGAAATATATCGCCCTTCACTCCTCTTGATGCGGTATCCCCTCCTTTTTCATTTTTAAGGAAAACGCTTAGTCTTCAAGCCAGAGTCACGGATCTCCCCCCCCCCTTCTCTTCCTCCCTTCAGGGTTGATGGAAAACTTATGATCTCTAAGCTCGCAATGGTTATAAAATGAAAAGGGTGGTCCAAGAGACTCAAAATATAATTTATAGCCTATTTAATGCCAGTCATGCAATTCAGGACAGTGCCAGAGGCAAACTTTAGAGAATGGACTTTAATTTATTTCACAAGAGTTGGATACTGGTTAGTGTATAATGGTTATTATGATTAAAGTATTTGGAATAATTAATTTAAAAAAAAAAACATATTTAATAGTTATTAACTCATAAGCTACATTTCTATTTTTAGTAATGACAGCACTGAAGATCTTGGTAATGATTTGGCAAGTTGGAAACTTGCCCGGGCATGTTCTCAGATCTTGAAATGCTTCATCAAGCAATGGTGTTACAAACTGTGTGTGCCTGTATTTGCTGGCTGGGTGGATGGGATGGGGGGGGGGGTCATAATATTGAAGGGGTCGTGTTTACAGTAACTGCTTAAGTAGATCTTGTGGCAGATTATTGTGTTTAAAATATCTAAGAAAAGAGGGAAAAATTTGCATTTCATTCCATCCTCGTTTTTTCTTTCGCATGCAGCTCTCCCTCCCAGGTCAACAAAGCCACCATCTTCCACCATGAACAACAACTGCCTTTCGCCTCCTGCGCATTCGCTACAGGACGCTGAATGGTACTGGGGTGACATAACAAGGTAAAGATGAGAACATCCGCAGTCCTTCAGCAAATATCCCATCCTTTCTACAAAGATCTCATGTGATGTTTTGATTGTTAAACGTATTGGCACGTTGAATTCCGTTAAGCATTAACTGACTCTTCCCACAGGGAGGAGGTAAACGAGAAGCTCCGAGACACACCTGATGGCTCCTTTCTGGTGCGCGATGCATCCACAAAGCTGCAGGGAGACTTTACGCTGACATTAAGGTAAGATGAAGAGAAAAGAAGCACAGTAATTCCAAGCGCAGCGCTAAAAGAAAATATTAATGGTGAGGTTTAAATTATATTTTGCACTGATCTAATTTTTTTTTTTTTTGCTCTACTCAAATTTTCAGAAAAGACGGGCACAACAAGCTGATCAAGATTTACCACCGTGACGGGAAGTATGGCTTCTCAGACCCTCTCACATTCACGTCAGTGGTGGAGCTCATTTGGTACTATCAGCACCATCCGTTGGTGGAATATAATGCCTCACTGGATCTGATGCTTACCCATCCTGTGTCCCGTTTCCAGCAGGTTCGTGAGTAAATACAAATTTTTGTTTTACTTGATAAACACAAGGATACGCGTTGTCTAAGCAAATGAAATTTCTGCATTTAGGTGAAAGAAGACAGTGTGGATGTGACTGGAAGAAAGCTTAAGGAGGTCCACAGTCAGTACCAAGAGAAATCAAAGGAGTTTGATCGTCTCTACGAAGCCTTCACAAAGACCTCACAGGTTAAAAATGCAGCCTTTAAAAAAACAAAAAAAACCAAAACTCAACCGTTCATTTCTTTTCTAAAGGGTCTGATTTACTTTTAACAAATGCCTGAGTCTTTTCTGAATGGATGTACTCTGTATGACACAGGAGATCCAGATGAAGCGCACAGCAATAGAGGCTTTTAATGAGACTATGATGATCTTTGAGGAGCAGTGTCGTGAGCAGGAGCGCTACGGAGAGGAGTTTGAGAGAAGCAGTCATTTGGAGGGAATTGACAAAGATTTGGAGAGGTACTTCATTGCACAGTGGCGGGGGGGGGTCTCTTAAAATGTGGGTGCATTTTGCACATAAACCCCTAAACTCTGCTCACACCTGTGACCTGTCCTTTCCATCCTCAGCTTTCTGATACACTACGAGAAGCTGAAGTGCCGTCTCGCAGAGATCTATGACAGCAAAATTCATTTAGAGGAAGACTTGAGGACGCAGGTGGAGGATTACAGAGAGACGGACAGGAAGATTAACAACCTGCGGCCAGACCTCATCCAGCTACGCATCATGAGAGACCAGTACCTCAAGTAAGTGGCATCAGAATATTGTTTTGTGGTATTTGTGGTAACAATCATTAGGGATTATGTCTAATTTCTCTTCTCCTTGCAGCTGGCTTAATCACAAAGGCGTACGGCAGAAACGCATAAATGATTGGCTGGGGGTACATAACGACAGCCTTGATGAGTATGTTTCAACACATTCTTTTTATTTATTTTTAATTTAAAAACATTAAATAATTTTAAATAATAAATATAGCTTGTAAATTGAAGACAGAATTGCGAGAGACATGACAACCACCCTCTTTCTTTCAGTACGTATGTGCTAAAGGGAGATGAGAAGAATTTGCCACATCAGGATGAGACGAGCTGGTTTGTTGGTGAACTGAGTCGGACGCAGGCAGAGGAGATGCTTCAAGGCAAAGCCCCTGGAACATTTCTGATCCGTGAGAGCAGCAAACAGGGATGTTACGCCTGCTCCGTTGTGTAAGTCCAACATTTTGGCCAAAAAAAAGGAATCTGTTTGAGATGCTTGTTGCTCTTGATTTGATCACATGACACTTACAGATGTCCTTCTCTCCATTTGTTAAAGCGTAAACGAAGAAGTCAAGCATTGCATGATCTACAGCACACCGCACGGATACGGCTTTGCCGAGCCCTATGACATCCACTGTTCACTGAAAGACCTTGTCCTGCACTATCGCCTGCACTCATTAGTGCAACACAATGACGCCCTGGATGTGCGGCTGTCACATCCGGTGCACGCCAAAGCTGCAGCCACACCTTCACAACACGCAGAGGAACAACACAAACTGATACAGACTCCAAAACACACGTCGGGGCTGGCCCCTGCCGCTCCGGAGATGTAATCCAGTGGAGACAGACAAAAGGACATGTTTACTGCGAGAGAGACTGCATCAGGGTGCATTGTATTTTTAAAAAAAAATAAATAATTTTTTTTTTTTTTTTTTTTTTGCACTACAGTGATTCCATCGGTTTTATGAATGGGATTTCACAGAAGTGGGACCGCAACTTGAATGTCAGCTTGAATATTTTTTTTTTTTTCTTTTTTCTCAAAGAGACTGTTTTAAGCTTTCAGACTTTTTTTTCTTTTTTTTGTACTTCATTTATTGCCATTTGTTTAACACACCTTTTGGGTAGGGATGCTGACCACCTGAGATTTAATCACTGATGTCAGGTGCTGCACTTTTTCTTTTTAAGCCAAGAATTCACATTGCTAGAGATGTTTCAAGTTAAACTGTTCAGTTTTTAAAATTTGACCCATGTGTTGGAGGTGTATATTGGATTATTACTACAAAGTGCTTTTGTGGGGGAATGGTGTAAACATGCCGTTTCCTCCAAGTGGTTCGGAGGGCCAAGTACTTTTTTTGGGATAAAATGCCACATGAATTTGTGAAATGTTGCGGTGCATCTTAGCTACCCCCCCCCCCCCCCCCCTTTTTTTTTTTTAAATAAACTGACATTCATATACAGTGGATAATTATGTAGCATTAACATCCTGTAGAATACCATAGTAAAAGCATATACCCATTGACCAAAACACTAAATATTGAGCAGAACTACATCCCTGTTTAGTCCAGTAATTGCATTTGGGCAAGGGTAGGGCAGTTTATGTACACCTGCTGATGTGCTGATCAAAACATAATCTGAAGTACTGTATGTTATATTCTGTTACTCAAAGAAGTATAAGCTTTTTGTATTCTATATATATTTTTTCTATAAACATGCCACAAGATGAAAGCTTGAAGAAAGTGCAATCCAACAGTATTTCTATTGTTGCAATGTATGATGACGGTGGTGGTGGTGGTGAAGGTATTGCTGTTGCAAGAGGTTGAAATTTGCCACAAAAATGCACTCTCTTTAGTGGCGCTGGTATGATGTGGCCTCCAATGTTTGTGTGAACTGCCAGAGGTCCGGAAGTATCCTGCCTCCATTACTTGAACTGTGGCATTGCTTGAGCTATGAATGTTTTTTCCATGACATGCAGCCTACATAGCTTAAGAGGAAAGGAATCCATGTTGAACTTGGCACATTTTTCGAGTTTGAGGACAATAGACGCTCTGTACAGAGACACAATTTAAAAAAAAAAAAAATTTAAAAAAAAATGTATTTCTAAAGGTTGCTTTATGGAAGTAGGTTGTTTAAGCCTCTTAAAATAATCGAACTCCACTGGGGGACTGAGGAAATTCCTCAGGTGACGCTAAGCAATGTGAGATCCTGACCTTTTTCTTGCTGAAAGACAATAAACTGATGATGGTTTTGTCAACTAATTCAAGTCTGTTGCTAACACTGTTCAAGAAACACTTTTTAAAAATTATTCATATTAATCACAAAAAGGTTGAAGGCAGCTTTGTTATTTTTCTAAGTGCTGTTAAAGTTCCAGTGACCAAAAATGATGCTTAACACTAACTTATGTTGGGTTTACCGTCTTTACTGAAGCCATGGTAGTCCAATGAGCTTATCTTTGAGTTTGCAGAGGTGGGAGACAGCGAGGGCACTGGAGGACACGCTGCAGACAGATGGGAGAGAAAGGAAGCGATAAAGACAATAGCAGGATGTGCGCAGGCTCTTCCGTATTCAGGCTGACCGCCGTTGAGTCACTCCAAAAATTTTTTTAGGAACATGCTTTGCATGGCTCACACTTGCATTTTCAAATTTTTGATCCTTCTGTAAAGGAAAAAGAAAAGCAAATTAACATTTGGTACTTGAGAGCAGCTTGGGTATTTTTCCTTCTAGGTTTATCACACAGTCGGCATCGCTCCTGTCTGACAATAACACTGAATTTGCGAATTTCACCAGTGCAAAATCCTCAGAAAAACACATGTATTGCCACTGGGGTGTATGATGATAACGTTGACCCTGGATGACACCACCACTGGCCACCTGTGTGACCACAGCAACAGGTGGCCTCTTTCAACCATCACAGAAGGTCTGTGTTAGGTAAGGATTAATGAGGTGCAGAGGGCAGGGATGTACTGGGGGAGAGTTCCAGGCCACGGATTACTACCTCTTACCTGTGTCAGCATGGAGAGTGGGTGGACAGGCGGCATGCAAGCCTGGCTAGGACTCACCAGATGCAGTGTAGCTAGATAGATAGCACCACAGCCCTCGAATGGTAAGAGTCACATCATGTCTCATTCACTCCAGTGGATTTTTTTTTTTCACCAATTGCAGATCATGGAGCCTTGCAACCATTCCTGAAATTTAGCAACATAGCTGTGGCATAGAGATATAGCAGCACAGAAGTTTGAATTGCATTTTCAAAGTTTAAGTTGTTTAAAAAACAAGACTGTATGCAACAGAACATATTCGTGGATTATCCACCAACAAATTGGTAGATTTTGGATAGGTTAACTGATGTTAGATTAAATCACCAAACTCATATTAGCAACCAAGAACAATTGTTGAGTAATTGCAAATGACTTTATCTTAATGCTATTTCATCCAGCATTATTAAATCAAGCTTCAAAACTTGACTTTTGCAGGGTTGGCCAAGTGAAATATTACCTAAATATAACAATTCAATTTATTTTTATTTATATAGTGCCAAATCATAACGGCAGTCACCTCAAGGCACTTTCAACAAATGTATCCACGGTGGAAATTACCTAATGCTATAAAATAACAATTGCATAACATAAATGAGAAACTATTCTAAATACCTAAATAATTGATTGTATTACAATTTGATTGTATTATCTATGTTATCATATTAATCCTGTATTGTGGAATTAGTATATATTGATTGCACAAATTCAAATTACACTTGTCACACTTTAACATCAGCAGCTAATTAAGCTCCAATAACTTGAGCTGGGTAATAAAAACTACATCTCATCTGCTGATGCATTTACCTAAATAAAGATTTAGCCTGAAGACGGGGCTTTTAAAGCTTTCCCCGCTTCTTACTTTTGTCATAACCCGAACATTAGGCTTTGCAGTGCTCTGGTCTTTGTTTGTAGCGCTGCCTCTCTATATTCACATATATTCCAAGTGGCCGCTAAGCACTTCCGTACTCTTACCATTCGAGGGCTCTGGATAGGACAGAGTGTACCAATGAGTCACCCTCAGGCGGCTGCTTGAGTGTCCCAAAGACAGGGAGAGGGTGGGAAGAAAAAATATGTGGGGCAGGAAGGAGAGCGGAGAAAGTGCAGGGCCTATTTCTCTCACTCCTGGTTATTAAAATGAAGGCTTGAAAGGTCAAGCTGGGCCTTTTCTACATTTTCTTTGCACATAAAGTACACTGCCACATGGCTATGACCCCAAAACTATTAGCTTTTATAGCAGTTTGGCTATCACTGCTAACATCTACTTTCGCCTGGCTTCCAGATATAAGAGTTAAACGTATGTAAAAACCCAGCCCCCCCTACATATTTTTCCTCAGAGGCCCTCTCCCTCCACTTTTTTTTCTTGTCAGCACACCTCAGTGCTACAACTCGCTTACTAGTTCTCAATTTAAATAAGTCCCGACTGGAGTGGGGGGGTAGCAGAACGAATTACCTTTGGAGTCACGCCTAAAACACACACACCATCAACTGTCTTGCAGGCTTTCAGAAAAAAGAGGTTTTCGCTTTCAGTTTGCAGCAGCCAATCGCGTCTCTCCTCTCCTCTGTCTCCGTCCGATTCCACGGTTTCACGCTACGCGATCAGCCAATGGCAGTCCGAGACCATGCCGCAGGTTAGCCAATCAGCAGTCAGTTGCTATGTTGGAGGCAGAATCGATAAGAAGGATTTTTTCCCCCTCGCTCTGTTTTTTTTTTTTTTACAAGCTCACAATATAGCTGGCTTATAGGCTGAAGGCAGGAGATCCTGTTGCCTGCCAACAAGCATGTAGGCAACAGACTGAACCATTAAACACCACACAGACACATTTCCTTTGATACCGCCACAAATAACAGCTTAGATGTCACTATGCTGTGTATGTGTCTGTACACACACGTATATCTCAGGAAGAAAGTTAACAGGTTGGATTCCCGACCCCCACTGAGCTGTTGAAGTCATGGAAAAGAAAATTGTTTGAGCCTGGGCGAATTATGGTCAATGATGCACATCAAAGTTTCTGAGTGAAAATGATGTTGTGAGTTTGTCCCCTTTTTTGTTTTCCCCCTCTTTCAGTACTTTTTCCTCCAGTGTCTCAGTCAGTCTAAGGACAAAAGCCCCAAATTCTTACTATACTTAAAGCAAATCCAAATGTATGCTTGTGCAATGCTATACTCGGTGCTGTACATATTCATCACAATATTAAGGTCAGTAATTTCTGGATTAGATTGTTAAACCATATGTTCTCCCAGTGACCCAGATCGGTCAAGATTTCTTGCTGTGGGCTACTGGTATGTGTCCTCAAGCAAAATGCAAACAAAAATCACACTAACCTAATCAGTTTGGAAAAAGATGCAGTTATTGTATAAGTTAACCTGTATTTGAAGGTGACTTTTAGAAACTGAAATCAAACTTTAATGACTGGATGTGCTCAGTTGGAAATGGCATTAGTCCTGGATACAATTTGATCTAAAATAACGAGTTATTATTGGCATATATTGTGCTATAACTGAGTGACCTCTGGTAGCTTTGATTTGAACAAAGAGACTCGGATCGCACCGAAACAGGAGGGGACACTGATCCAGCTCAGACATAGCATAATACTGTTTGTTGACAAACCATCGAGATCCAGAACCACAGCCAAATCAGATTTTCAGATACCGCCTTAGACCAGGGATGGGCGATCCCTCCAGTTTTAAAACAGGTAGAGCAGGACGCCCTCAGCGACAGTTGGGGTGATTTTTCTTCCTCCTACTTCATGCAATATTATGTTGTGCTATTTCTTAAGGGAAGGTGATTCGGGTGAGGTGGGGGTGGGGGTGGGGGAATCACCTATTAAATGAAGCATCCCATCATTTCTAAAGCTGGACAATCTCATTGTGGTACTTCAGCTCTCAAATAGATTAAAAAAGAAAGAAACAAGAAGCAGCAGCAAGGCACGTGGCCAGAAAACTAAAGTGGCACAGGACTGACAGACACTGCTTGGTCTGAAAACATAAGGCTGTATGCACACCGTGATGATGATGATGATGATGGTAAAGGAAAGAAGGAGTTACACACGAAGACTGCAACAAGAAGGAAAGTTCACTATTAAGTATCTGCTACAAGTTAGAAGAATGTCACACAGATACTCCCATCATCATAGGGAAATCCCTTGTTTTGTGTTATCGGGTAAGCTTTTAATCTGAAGCCCCTTACTCCTATATGAAGCTTTAATCTGTCAGTTTCATTTCATAATGTTTTTCTTTCTTGGTAAAAGGAAAAAAAAAGGATAGAGCCCCTGATGGGAAAAAAAGTCAGACACACTGCACTTAAAGCGGAATGGCAATTATGGTGAGCACTTTCCATAGGATGACCCTCGCACTATTTACTTTGTCTCCCACGACATGGGGAAATTCTGGGTGCAGTCACCGCAGCGGAGAGACAGGATGACCAGAGAAAACAGTGATGACAAGCAAAAAACTCTGGCCTTTTAGAGGGGCGGGGGAAAAAAGGGGGACTTAAAAAGAAGAGCATGATCACACACTGTAAGAGTTTTCAACCAGAGGAAGTATGTCATCATATTCAAGTTCATTTTAGTACCTCACCTTAAACCTTAAAACCTGTTTTACAAGAGACACCTCCCCAGGCAGCAGCATGGAGAACAAAAGGCACACTTTCATGTGACAAATACACCTCTGTCACACACACATGCACACACACACAGACAATTCATTTTCATGATTATTATTTTATATAAGAGTCTAAACTTCAGTCTGGATTTTCTATGAATGTCTGATGGGCATGTTGAGTGTACAGGGAGCATGTATGTAACATGTACCATCTGTGTTGGAGGCTGCTGTCACACGTCAATGAAACGCTAATGAGGCTCTTGAATTGCAAAGTAGCACAGATCACCTCACGACTGCTAAAAATGAAATAATGTGACTAACACACCGAGTGGAAAGTGACAGAGGGAGAAAGAGCTCACTGAAGGATGACAAAGAGCCCTATCTGATAAATGGAACACTGTTTGATCCGTATTTGACTGGGATAAATACGTTACACGGTAAAAGAAAAATAACAATAATAATAAGGAAAATGACCTTAGATGACAATTAAGTATTTTAACACTGGACAAAGAAATTTTAAAGAGCCACTTTAAGTTAGGATCTACAAATCCCTCACAAGTCATGGCACGGTAAAGAGACTTGAGAAGAGAATTAAAGTTACATGGAGCTGTTTGTTTTCTAAGCTTCTTCAGTTTCAAGTTTTAGCTTTGTCTTATTGGTTTACTCAGAGCCAATTTAAGTTGTGTCTAATAAGCTAATTGTCGAGCCAAGGTAATGGTTACTGTGGAGGCCCTATAGGGAACCCTGACCTACTGGAAATTTAACAGCGCAGGGCAAAGGGAGGGAACTGCAGCAAGCCGAGGGTGGATCTCAAAAGCTGGCTAGGCTGGCACTTTAGACTTTTAATTGGCTGCAGCCACGACATACTCTCTTGTGCATCACAGGGTGTTGAAAGAGCTGGAAATACTAGTTGAGTGACGGGTGTTACGAGACTTGTATTTCAGGTGTGTAAGCCCAGTGATCGTTACAGTTTGTTTTTTTTTTGCTTTTTTAACTGTAGTTCAGATGCACTTTATTTCAGCAGACACGGTTAAAGGGCCCAGAGGAGTCCCAGAGTGTATGTAATAACAGGTTTCCAACATAATACTTAAACTAATCTGATCCCAAGATAAAGTAAACTGGACAGCCCAGTGAGTCTGAGAGTGGGCTCAAACGAAAGAGCTTAAAGCCTAAAAAATAGCACTATACCAGGGGACAAATATGTAGGAATACTGTAGGTTGCTATGGCCTATTGTCAAGGACATGCCGCTCCTTCAAAGCCAACACTGCCACCTGGCGGTGAGTGCCAATACAAACCTGACCTGAATTTGGGGCGAACTGGTAATAACGTTTAAATTAATTATTATAATTAGACAAAAATAACAGAGAAAAATATTTGTGTAATTTAAAGGGACTCAAACATAAAAACGTGTTGGTATCGGTGGTGCAAATTAAAAGAAATTAATTTTTTCCCCTCTCGAGGATCAATTAGTTACGTCTGGAGATTCAGACCAATGCAGTCGGTCCAGGAAAAACGTATTGACAGCCTGCAGGCTGACGGAAGTTGCCTGCATCCTCATCAGCAAACTTAAGGGTGAGTTGCCAGTAAATGCAAGATAAACGCTGCTTATTTATTTATTTATTTATTTGTACTTCCGTCAGTAATTCTCCGTCTGGAAAGGGACTGGTCGAGTATTGGTACTGTCGTGCAGACAATGATCACTGACAAGCACCCTAGCGAGCTGCCAGACAGCTAACATGCCCGGCAGGTGTGTGTGTTAGAGATCATATAACAACAGTGGGATGAGTGGCGACTATTTTTTTTAATGCTTCGTTATGTTTTCCTGTGGAACAATAAAGAAGGGGAGGTTTACTCTTATTTGTCTTTCATCGCTAGCCGATAAATCAGAAGTTGCTGGTTACACAACAATGCACTGAGCCTCTGTGTTTTGGTTTTTTGTGCTGTGCTTTTCAGGCCCGAGCCTCACAGGAGAGGAGGATTGAGGATACTGGCCTCCATGTTAAAGCAGAGGTACCTTCGCTGCCATGTCCTCCATCTCTGTGTCGACGTCCAGTGGATGCAGCCGTAATGCTGGTGCAGCTGCCATGGCAACCCAGGGTTTAGAGCAAGCTGTGCTGGCTTCAGACCGCTACGCCAGACTCATCCTGGCCCAGATGAACAAGATGCGCCTCCGCTCCGACTTCTGTGACGTGGGGCTTAAAGTCGGCGGCCGTGTCTTCAAGGTGCACCGGCTAGTGCTTGCTGCCAGCAGCCCCTACTTCTCTGCCTTGTTCGCTGGTGGGATGAGGGAGGCAGACAAAGAGGAAGTGCAGATCCTTGGAGTGGACACTGATGTCTTTGAAATCTTGCTGGAGTTCATATACACAGGTCTGCATCAGCCCTGATATCCCCGTCTTGAACTTCTTGAATATTTGTGTTGTTTTGTAGCATTCCCAATCTCTCAGATATGCTTTCCCTTCAAGACAGCAGTGTTACCTGTTAAATCCAAATTAACTAATTAAGGCTGTTAGCAGATATTTGGGAGTGCGTTTGGAGACCAGGAAAATCTCATTCGTGTATATATTCTCTCTGGTCCTGACTAACGCACCGCCTCCTTTTCAACATCAATCTCTCTTCAGCAGCTGATTCAGAATCCAGCAGGTGGCTTCACACTGCATCATAACAATCCTGATTTCTGTCCATTGACATACTTCACCGATCACATGTAAAGCACACATATGGGTATGACCCTGAGTTACAAAGCAGAAATGTTGATCCTTTGCAAGAAAGTTTGCAGCGTTAGATCTACAGATAGCTGTACAGAGTCATGGCTTAAATGTAAAGGTGATTGTATTTCTGCTAACAGGTACTTTTGAGGTTTTTATCTTTTTAATGCCAGTTTTTCCATTGCTCTTTTATTATATTACATTTTAAATTTCATTTAAATTTGCCTTCCAGTTTGGTTTTCTATGTCATTTTTACCTTCCTTCTGCTTTTACCCATCTGTCAGGGCTCTTTAATAACACTGATTTTTTACAGTGATATGTAAATGTAAGTACTTATTCGTTCAGTCTCTTTTTTCCTAGTTGGAAATGTGCTCTCTTTCTGTTTAGGCGTGATCAGCGTCACTGTGGAGAATGTTCAGGAACTGATGGTGGCAGCTGACATGCTGCAGCTGAATGAGGTGGTGTCCATCTGTGGGGAGTTTCTTAAGGGTCACATGGACCCATCCAACTGTGTGGGCATCTTTCAGTTCCTGGAGCAGATCGCCTGCATGGACATGCTGGAGTTTACTGAGAACTACATCCATGTTCACTTCCTAGAGGTACACACAAAAGACCAAGACTGTGTTTTGTTTTCTGTTAAAATCTGAGGATTTGAACTAATGAAACTGTATCATTAAATCCCATCAGCGTCAACATTTGTGTTACTTAAACTCTTTCTGTAGTTTCCACGTTGAACGTTCACAAATCGACCCTCTCGACCGCTTCCCCTCTAGGTGTGTGTCACTGATGAGTTCAGGGGCCTGTCAAAAGAGCAGCTGGTGAGGCTTTTAAAAAGTGAGGAGCTGAGGATCGAGGATGAGTACCAGGTTTTTACAGCAGCCATGGAGTGGGTTCTCCAAGACGTGGCAAAGAGGAAAAAACATGTGGTGGAGGTGTTGGAACCAGTCCGCTTCCCTCTGCTTTCCCCACAGAGGCTGTTCAAGTACATAGAAGGTAGGAAACTTGTGACATGCTTTCTCCTGTTGCACTTTATACTTTCAATGTCGTGTGTTTAATACATTGTTTGAAAATTTAAAGTAACTTCTGGGATTCAAAGCCTTATTTTTTCATACATTTTTTAGGTATTACTGACTTCAGCCTGCGGGTGGCACTGCAGACTCTGCTGAGGGAATACACTGAAGTCACAAAGTCCCCCAAAGAAAATAAGATGTACAGTCAGCTACAGCCAGCCAAGATGAGACCCAGAAGAAAAGCCAGGAAATACCTCTATGCCATAGGTTTAGTATCTTTGCTGTGTTATGTCTAAGTGGGGTGGAGTAAAAGGTCCCAATAATTAAATTAATCTTTGCAATGCAGCAGATCTGATGGTGGAGCTTTTCTTCTCGTCTCATGTCAGGAGGCTACACTCGGCTGCAGGGCGGCCGTTGGAGTGACAGCCGGGCGCTAAGCTGCGTGGAACGCTTTGACACCTTCAACCAGTACTGGACCACCGTGTCATCACTGCATCAGGCCCGCAGCGGGCTAGGAGTCGCAGTCCTGGAAGGCATGATCTATGTGGTGGGAGGTGAGGGAGAGAGAGCTGGGAGTTTGCTCGGCTTTAAATACAGAATTAACTTTAATGAGTAGAAATCTGACAACAAACGGTCTTTTCTTTTCCTTACTAGGGGAAAAAGACTCGATGATTTTTGACTGCACAGAGAGATACGACCCAGTTACAAAACAGTGGGCCGCCGTGGCGTCTCTGACTTTCCCTCGTTGCGGAGTCGGTGTCTGCCCCTGCCACGGAGCTCTGTATGCACTCGGTAATGGTCACACTAGAACTAGAACACACCACCTAGTGGTTTAAAGAAATTCTAAGAAGACAATAGAAAACACTGAAAGTGAAAATTTAAATGCACGAGTTCTTGCTGCAGGAGTTGAGGTTGTGCAATACCACATTGTGAAAGGACAATGAAATAGCTTAGTAAGTGTAATTAAATCATAACCGGCATCATGGGAGTATTTAGGAGAAAATGTGCCTGATTTAATTTCACTCACAAACATAATAGAGAGATGTGGCAGTCTGCAAATGCAGAGAGTGAGAAAAGGCTTTCTTACAATCCGGGATGCTGCGTAAAATATAAATATAAATAACAGCATGCAGTGATTTGTAAATCTCAGTAGAACACAAAAAATGTATTGTATTTAAATAATGCTTCAAAAATATTTGCCCAAATAAGTGGGGAGATGACCGACAAGTGGTGACACTTTCTTCTGCACAAACTTGAAGTCGTGTTCTTCCTGTTCTTCTGCAGGTGGATGGATTGGCTCTGAAATCGGAAAAACCATGGAGCGATATGACCCAGAGGAGAACAAGTGGGAGGTCATTGGCAGCATGGCTGTTCCCCGCTATTACTTTGGCTGTTGTGAGTTCCAAGGTGTGTCCGTCCCTTTAATACATTTAAAAAAAAAATAAACATCTGTATAATCAGGCGTAAAAGCTTAAATCAGATTTGTCATGCAGAAGAAAGAATGTAGCGATTTGCACTGTTTTCGATGTCCGCATTTCTCTTTGCACGTCACCATCTGAACCCTCAGTTATAGAGGTCAGCTCTAAACGCAATGGTTTTTACCCAGGCTTCATTTACGTGATCGGAGGGATCAGCGACGAAGGGATGGAGCTGCGCTCAGCAGAGGTGTATGATCCCATCTCGCGTCGATGGAGCGCCCTGCCAGTCATGGCCACTCGACGGGCCTACGTGGGCGTCGCATGTCTCAATAACTGCATATATGCTGTGGGCGGCTGGAACGAGGCTCTGGGTGCTTTGGAGACAGTGGAGAAGTACTGCCCAGAGGAGGTAAAGAGCCAAAAGAATCTGTTTACAAATCTTAACAGACGCGCCAACGTTCTCCTCACGTCTGCAAACGTCTCTCCGCAGGAGAAATGGGTGGAGGTTGCTGCGATGTCTACGGCACGCGCAGGTGTATCGGTGTCGGCAGTAAACGGGCTGCTGTATGCGGTTGGAGGAAGAGCAACCACCAGAGACTTCTCTGCACCCGTGACGGTGGATTCCGTGGAGATCTACGACCCTCACCTGGACACCTGGACCGAGGTCGGCAACATGATCACCAGCCGCTGCGACGGCGGGCTGGCTGTGCTCTGACAGACGTGAATGTCCTGCACCTGAATCATTCACCAAACACAGCATAAACTGGAGAAAAGCCGCACCTTAAGAGACATACAGAAAAGTGTGTTTTGGTTTAAACGGCCTTTCATATGTTGTCATAGTATTTATACATGGATGTGTCCTTTTTGTTTTTTAAATTGATCAATGAATATGAACATGAAAGCACATTTAGTACTGAAATCTGCCAAAATGTTCTTTTTACTGTTACATGACTCTCCTATGTCCTTATTTTCAATTCAGTCAGAACGTTAGAACAATATATTTGAAGGCACAGCTATCTTGGTGATGACGATTATTTTTATAGAATAGAAGTTCTATTTTTGATGAACCACAGAGGGTTTTTTGAAAGTCCCTTGGGGCACTAAGAAAACTGCTGGCGGGTGATGAAGCACTGTTTAGTTTCTTTTAAAGAATTTTTGGAGGGCGGTGCATTACCACTCCAATCCCTTGAGCCTAGTTGACAGTAGAACCACATAAAACCTATTGCTGCATTAAGTTTTAAAATTTCTGTGGACTCGAACAGCATGCCAGAGCGCTCCTTTTCATTCCACTGGATTATTTATGTACATATGTTTCTACTAGTGCCTCTCCATCGATGTTTACACTTCGGTCCGAGCAAGTAAAGACTGCTTTATCATTTCAGATTTGTACTATCTGATGTTGAGGTATGCTGCCTATCGCTTAAAAATATGTTCAGCATCTTTACAGTACGGTATCACATTTCCTCTTGTTTTCAAGCTGACCGAAGCGGTGCCACAGCACAGCATCTTTCTATCATGCACAGTTAAACCTTTGCAGAAAACACAATACTACACCACACTGATAATGCTGCTTTTCAGACTTAATAAACATCGCAAAACAGTTAAGTGTATGCTTTACTTCATTTTAACCTTATTCCCTTCTTTTTCAGTGTATTTAAAATGTAATCATCCCCTCTGATAGTTCTGTGCAAACACCAGCATGCAGGAGGACATTACTCCCCGATATCCTAGGTGATGGTACGTCGGTGTGTTGGGTTCATTTGTGAACAATCATGTTAGTATTATTAGATTCTTTGCACGGATGTAAAGCTGTTTGAAGCAGGAAAGTTTTCTTCTGTATTGTGCAAACAAGCGAACTACAGCAGTCACACTTGCTGTAATTATACTGGACATCTCACTGGGATTGTGGCTCATCCATTTGGAGCTGATGTTTACAAAACACTGAGACTGTAAATGTGGGATCACTTACTTCCAACTCTGCTATAAAAACTCCAGTGTGTCTGTTTAATGGACAGCCATTTCTACCTTTGCTAACAATTAGGTGTTACAGGTTGTTTCTTGTGAACAAGGTTGATTCTGCTTGTCAACCTGTCATACACTCACCAGCCGCTTTATTAGGCACACCTTGCTTATGCTGTGTTCTTCATGGCATAGACTCAACAAGGTGCTGGAAACATTCCTCTATGATTTTAGTCATATTCACACAATAGCATCAGACAGACATGTTCAAGAACCTAGTTTGAGATGACAGGAGCTTAGTGACATGGCACATTATCCTCCTGGAAGCAGCCATCAGAAGATGGTACACTGTGTTCATTAAGGGATGGACATGGTCAACGACAATACTCACGTAAGCTGTGGTGCTTAAAAAAAATGCTCAACTGGTACTAAAGGGCCCAAACTGTGCCAAGAAAATATCTCTCACTTATTATACTACCACCACTATGAGCCTAAACTGTTCATACAAAGCAGGATGGAACCATGTTCAGTCTTCTGTTGAAATTTTAGTGAGCCTGTGCTAAATGTGAACTTCAGTTTCCTGTTTTCAGCTGACAGGAGTGCCACCCAGTGTGGTCTTCTTCTCTTGTAAAGCATCTGCTTCAATGTTTGACATGCTGTGCGTTCAGAGATACTCATCTCGATACCTTTGCGGTTACTCATACCAGTCCGTCTGGCACTAACAACCACGCTACGTTCACCTTTCTTCCCCATTCTGATACTCAGTTTGAACTTCACGGGCCTAAATTAATTGCTGTCATGCGATTGACTGATTATATATCTACATTAAAGAACCGATGTACCTAATAAAGTCAGTGGTGACCTTAAAGTTTGTGATGCAAGAAGAAGAATTAACACGTTTATATGACTGACTGGTGAGAAGCAGCTAAAATTAACAACAATTCAATAAATAATTAATGTTTAACACAGCCAAGGCAGCAGGTTAGAACTCCTATAAACAAAAGCACGCGAATTTCTACAGCTGTTTTGACTCAAAGCTGCCTGAAGCTCGATTTTTATTATCTCAACTTTTCGCATGAAAAAAAAGCAATGTTTAAATAATCTCTTTAAACACATGTTCCAGAAGAGTATTTTTCCCTGTGTTTAGCGCAGCAAAGAGCATGATTCTGCCCGTGTTAAAGGAATTCTTAAGCCCATTGTTTGTTCTTTGCTATATTTAGGTATTTAACTCACTCCTCATCAGATGGAAATTTCGCCAGATATTTTGCAACCCAGGAAACAACTGCTATTTATTTTCAAATTATTATGCATTATTTACATAAGAGTAAAACTGGCTCATTCAACTGTAGCACCACAACGACTGTCTGCAGATGTTCACTTGAGGTTTTCCATTCTTATGTTCATGCAGTTCAAGAGACAAACTATCCTCTTAAAATCACTTCTGAATATCTATGAGCTTCTTCTCTGGACAAAACTTTTTAAGCACCAACGTGGCCACCAGAGAGAAGGTGGCAACCAGAGTGAGAACAGTTCGCATGGCTTTGAACCAGGCAGGGTAGCCAGGCAGAAGAGTCAGGTCGTAATGCAGTGACAGGCCCAGTCCCATTATAACAACTAGAGCTCCTTCAGCTATGTTGTCCCTGCAGAGCAACGCCAGCCAGGCCAGAAGCGACGGCACCACACTGTTACCCAAATTCATCCAGTCTGGCTGTGCAGGACTACCAGCTGGGATGGCAAACCCCCAACGGGCACCTCCCAGGAAGGACACTATAGAAGCTCCGTACACCACTTGAGCATATGCCACTTCAGGGTGGAAAGATTGTGTGGCAGCCATGAGAAAAGGGGCAGAGATAAAGGGGATGAGACCAGAAAATCCCAGGTACAGAGCTGGTTTGGGAGCCTTGGCGAGGGCTCTTAAACTGAAACCCTCTTTGCTGTCACTTCTCTCTGATTTGCCTCTTGAATCCTTGTGGCAGAGATGTGATGTGTGCCAGCTCACAGGTTTGATGCTCAACAGTCTGCTGGTGGTAGATGGTCTGAATGACATAAAGACAGAGGAGGCTCGAGTGTGAAGCAGCACAGTGTTTGTGCTGTAGTTTGGTACTCTGTTTATTTGCTGAAGACATCTCCATACTGGAACCTGAAACCATGCACAATCACAGAACATCATTAATATAGAGAATTAATATAGAGAATTATTGCATTCGTTAGTAGGCATGATATATTTATCAAATGAAAACTTTTACTATTCTTACCCCAGACAAAATAGGTCTTCCAAAGACGAAGCTAATCATATTCAGCGTGAAAAAGAATCACACTTACACAGCACATGCAATCTGAAGTTTCAGTGACGAAACACCCTGAGCTAACGTTGGTGCAGCTAGCATTAACCTCAACCTGATGCAATACAAAGCTGTCCTAATGTAACAACCTATAAACCACAGGATTTACAGTTACCTAAACGTTATCCTATAAATGTTAGTCATAGAACGGTTTTCAGTGGCCACCGAAAACACAAAACCATATAACAAATTGTAAGAAAGTTAATATTTCATATGCTAAAGTAGAGGTCGTTTGCTTGCCGTCAGTCTATCGGTGCTCGATTAAATGCCTGTCTCTTAATATTTTTTTTTAGCGGAACCAGACTGAATCTGATATCGACTGGATTGGCTGTCCTTGGCGGGGAGGTATTATGTTGCGTTCAAGGCAGCAAAATCCCACATTGTTTACTATTATCCCCGTTTTCTTTGAATACTTAGAAAAATAACAAAGAAGCATAACGTTGCATCTTTAGACATTTGTATATTTTATTTATCGGAGTTTATAACAGTTACATCGAAGCCACACTGTTTAGCCTGCTGAGATGGAAAACTCGTTAGACTCTCAGTGAGTTGCATAATCACGACAGATCGTGAATGGAGCACAGTTGAGGCTGTTCGAATCCCCCCTGTGCCAGCGCCAGTGGTAAGAGCACCGAAAACCCAAACAAACATCGATAGTCCTGCGATTAAAGCAGTTTATATTTGCAAAAAAGTGCAGTGTCACTGGTCTCTGCAGAGTCAGTGTATATTTGAATCAACCAACATCTACGACTACCCTATTTATTGGAAGGTATCGTAGGAAAGACTGTAAGTTAGCTCGCTAGCACTTAGCAAGCTAATGAATGTGTGCTGCCGCTGCTAAGGTAGCCATTTTGAAACTGTGTTGTTCCAACGAAGCAAGGTCTGTTTACCTCTATTGTATGTCCGTGACAACTGCTTAAATAGACAGTTCTGGTTACCGCAGGCGTATTAAATCCGTGTTTACTGGACTAAGCCCTCTAGCCTTGCTAATTCCTTTCAAATACCAACCAGTTTTCTCGGGCTTCCCAACAGGCTAGATAGCGCTAGCTATTAGCTAACAATTCCTATGCTAACGTTAACCCGAGTTATCTCAACAGAGTCAGCTAGCAGTGGAGTTAGGACAGATCTGACAGCGCTCTTGTGTGTGGTACTTGTTGGCCGCTTAGCGTCTTTAATTATTTCGATGAACTTACTTTTTACTTCATAACATTCAGCTAGTCATTTAATTGAAGTGTGTTTATGCTGTGTTAAGTGGGTCTGCTGTTTGTGTGTTTGTGTACATGTGAGTTGAGCGCATGTAGACGTTATGCAGGGTGTTTTCCAAAGGTAGAGGTGTTTTTGCCGCCGCCATTCATTGGAGTGTTGTTTCACAGTGAAGGAAGTGTGTGCGCTGCACATTGTACCTCGTGCCTGTGGTAAATTCATTGATGTTGAACTGTTACGTAATAGTTTAGTGGGAGCACGCTATCAAGCCTGAATCAGTGAAACAAGGGTGTATATATATATTGTGGGGTTTTTGTTTGTTGTTTGGGTTTTGAGCCATGCCTTAGTGCATGTATGAACAGCGTGTTTGGGATTGTCACCTCAGTTTCGTGTTTACAGACACTATTGGGCCCATTAAGATTCGCAGCAGTCTGCGGTAATGCGCACAGGAAGATAGCGTGCATGTTATTTTTATACTGGTATAAATATTTCACTTAAAAAAGCCGACACTGTTTTTAAAAGAGCCAGCTTTCAGCCAGAAAGGGATCTGAGATCACAGAGTCCTGAATGATTTTTTCCCCCCTCTCTTGCATCTCTCAAAACGTCTTTGAGTGTCAGAAGCGTCCTTTTTTCTGGAGCTGATTTCTCTTGAATTGGAAGTTATTTGGGAGTTTATCAGTAAGGGCGGAATGTTTTTCATAGTGTGATAATGGCTGACACAAACTGAAGCTGTTTGCAGTAATGCAGCTCTAGACATACAATATCGTTTACGTTTAGCTACTCTGTCTGGGAAGTTTATTAATGCAGCAGCCTTAGAAGAAAAACAATCTTATAGTTATTTCGGGCGTAGTACTTTGCAGCACTATTGACCTATTGCTCTGTGTTTTCTAATGATTTGATCACCCCAGTTTTACAGTTAAAATGTTAGCATCTGAAATAATTAACTTTTACACTGCACCTTTTAAAAAACAGTTTGAAGACAAGCTGAACAAAAGTTCATAAAGTTATATGTACTGCTGGGTTCATATATTAATCTGGATTGTTAGGTAATTTGGACCTATTGTGTTTGTTTCCACATCCATATTTTTTTATTCCTGGACTCTCCCAAAGATGCTTTGCATGATTCACAATCAAAATAAAACTTGTATGACTTACACTGAGCCTCGGTGAAACCCTCAGGTCATCCTTTGTGTGAAACTGCTCTCCCTGTTAATATCACCTTCCTTTAAACCGGCGTATCTCTGATTTTCTTCACCTTGCAAACAAAGGGTTTGAACAGCAGATGGATGAGGCTTTTGTCCTGACAGCCAGAAGAACTGTGTGGCTGTGTGCCTGAGATGGCCTTGTTATGGGATAAAACCTGTCTATGAAAGTATGATCAGCCTGATCTCACTATTTGAAACTTTTGCCAAGTTTAATATGAACATCTGCCATGGTAGCAATGAAAAGCATACTAGGTCCACTTTGTGAAAGGTGTAGTTAATTTGGCAAAGTAACTCTTAAGTATTTTGTGTGTTTTTGACCCCCAGAGCTTTAAGGCAAACCTCTTCTTTTTTTTTCTTTTAAAATTTATTGCAGGTCCTGTGCAAATACCCGTGAACCATAAAGCAAGAAAACCTGAAAACCGCACTGAAACTTCCTGTGTGAGGGGGAAAAAGCACTTTCAAGAAGGAAAGGAAAGACCTACTTGACAATTTTTTGGATGCTTGCTGCTTTTCAACTTTCACTTTTTTCTCCTGAGGAAAAAGAGTAGTTGATCAAGCTCACTTGAGGATTTCTTTTTGGACATGTTTGGCTGTTGCTAAAGCCATCTCAACTTTTGAATTTTGGATTTTGCATATCTATGAAACCAGAGCACACTGTTCCTGCTACAGTCAAAACCTGAAATAATTTGATGGGAGTAAAATATATAATGCTAGAAACAGCATTATGATGTACCATCCAACATCTTCACCGTTTCACTAACAAGAACTTATAATGTCGGCAATGTAACGTAGGGCTTTACTGGCTTCATTGTCATGTGACTTTGAAACTTTAAGAGTTATTTTCTCCAAACGAAGACAGTCTTTTCACCACTTTAATGAGGTGAGCAGTGGTTTGCAGTGACCTCCATTGCCAATAAAAGGCTGTCTCTCAATTAATTTTTCTTTTCTGAATGTGTTTGAGTAGGTCTTAAAATGATTCGGTAAAAGACGAGTCAACACAAAAAACATACTGGCACACAGTGTGGCAGGACAACACCTGTCTCTCTCCACGCACCTGGTGTCAAAGTGGAACTGCTTCAAAAACCGCTGTCCATGCTTCAGTGCAGACGACTCTCACAGACTGTTTCTTTATATTAATAATAACCTGGCTCTTCCTCCCATTTGGGACAAATCACTAGTCAATCAATTTGTTTTGCCAATCAGCATCAAGTCTAATCAGGTTTTAAGTCTTACCATGAGATTGTGAGCAAATGGTTCAAATAAATTGAGGGATTCACTCTACCTGGAGAAAAAAAGAAGAAAAAAAGTTGCCTGGACTTGAATCAGTTGAATTCATCACACAAGACCGGCATTAGAACTGACTGGATTCTGGTTCAAGAAAGAAAATCTGTTCTGCATAGACTCTTATCTTTGGGCTTCAAAAACTGCTTCCTGTTTGGCCAGTTCTCTGGATTGCCATTCCAGATCCTTCCTGCAGTTTTTTGACATAACTCCAAGTGCTTCACCCTGGACGAAGGGATCTGCCTCTGGGGAAAGGGGCTGCGCTGTCCTGGCGGAGGTGGAGAGGAGGTTGTTGGTGTGCTGCCTCCCATCTGTCAGTGCACACACTCTTTGATCAGTGCCAACAGGCCTGAGGAGGAACCGAGCCCAGCCGGACCGAGAGAGGAGGCAGAGGACTTCAGAGCCACAGACTCTGGGGTAATGTCAAAGTTTCACCCAGCCGATGAGGACAAACATGCATGAGCGTGATGTTAACTGGTGTAGTGTGTTTGTTTTATTTGAATTAATTATTTATTTTAATTAAAACATGCCACGCATTTAAATATTTAATATAATATCTATATTATTCTGCACAAGATGTTTACATCCATGTTTTCAGCTGAGAATAAGACTCCTTGGCTTGTCTTGTGGAAGAACTTTAAACAGTTAACTTAAGATAACTGATGCTAGACAAAACACATGAAAGGGATGACATGCAATCAAAGAAAAATGGGATTTAATTCTACGTCAGAGAGTCGTGTTTCTGTGCTTTCAGTTGCACACTGAATTAAAAAAATATATCTTTTGGTAGATCCTGGCCATGAGGTTTGATGCCTCGATCCACTGACCGGAAACACTGGACCTAAATGGCGCAGCATGACTTTGTCCCTGCCTGGCTTAACTTCTCCACACCCCAGCCTGCCAAGGTAGGTGCCTGTATCGGTGTGTGTTTGTACTTTATGCGCTCACAACAGAAAAGAAAGAGAGAGACGGAGATTCCAAGTGTATCTCTCACTGATGCTCAAACACCTTTAACAAAGTGTTTGTGCACCTGAGTGTGAGAGTGCATGTGTGTGCACTCAGCAATGAAATGCCCTTGGGGACAGAAAGCGTAGTCAGTACATGGTTCAGTAGAGGGTCATCAAAACCTTTTTACCTTCAAGTAACCACTAAAGGTACCACATTAGGTTTTAAAGAGGACCTATTATCCTAACATTTCCCTCTCTCTATATCTATATGTATAGAAATCGTCTTCAGCATGATCCTTATGTATCTTTTACTGGGGTTTGGTGCAGACCATCAGTTTGCTTTCTGTCCAGTAAAAGCCTTTTTATCTTCCCTGCTTCTGTCTTTAATCCAACTCCTTTTTTTCCCCCTGATTGGCTGCCTCTTGCAAACCTGAGTTTAGAACAATAGGTTTTGGGGGCTTCAGTGATCATAGCCAGAGCTGTGGCCCTAAGACGACCGTTTTAAATGAGGATTCTGCTCTGTTGAAGATTCAGACAGCTTTATTCAAAGTCCTCTTGAAGTCTGTCCGAAAGGTGCACCTGTAGTTGGTGCATTGTAGCATAGTGTAGCAGTGGATGTCTGTGCAGAGCCTCACACTCACTGTCTGATGATAAAAATAAGTTCACTCAAAGCCAGTAGGACTGTTGCAAACCTGTGGATGTGGAAACGATAAAACCATTGACCGTGAGGGGTGACTGCTGTCATTGACATCAATCCAGAGTCAGCAAAGAGTTAATAGAAAACTCCGAAACCTATGTTCTTGATTCACAGGTGTTGCTTCTACATCCACTGATCTCATTTTATTTTAAAGTTCTGCCACATTTGATGTTTAATGTCTTGGTGAGGAGTCAGATTCCTGGAGGGACTGGTTCTAGGTCTTCAGGATAGCAACACATGCTGCTTGAGTGAAATTTGTGATGACCACATGTGTTTTGTTACCGCTCTATTCTTCAGCCTGACTGCGTGGTCATTTTTTTTAATTTTTTTTTTTGTAGGCTGATTTAATTTTTACCCCTGAATTTTGCATGCTGGCATGTAAAGCCACTTTAAATCACTTTTTCAGGTCAACACTGATGCCTAGTCAGCTGTCTAACAGTTATATTAGATGTATAAATAGAAGTAGCTGGTGTCATATCTTGCATTACGTAATATGTGATGTGGTCTCTTGGTGTCTTTACAGCACAAGTAAGAGCCGCTTCCACTCAATTAATATTTTCCTGTATCAGGGCAGTAACAGTGATAACAGTATCAGCGTCATGGACATCCAAAACCATTGAATTAAAGAGGTGGTCTGAGATATTGAATTCTGACTGTTGAACCAAGCTGTGATGTTATCCATTCAGCAGTAGGTTGTGGCCAACAAGAAAACAATGCTGACTGAATAACATTTATAAGCTGGTTAATTCTCAGGTCTAAAAACCAAGCAGCATCTTCAGCATGTAGTTTACATGTTTGAGCGGTTTATTGGAGCTTAGTGTAATCTGTTGCCAAGCTGATTGGTCTCTGTGAAATCGAGATACTAGACAGTTATTATCCACCTCGCACACAACTTCACCTCGGTGTCATTTATGTCAAGGGATTAGCCAGCATACACCAGACAGGCTGAAGCTACATTTCTTAGCTTCTTTTTTTGTGTGTCTGAGTTGAGAAGTCCTCCGTGAAGCTTGAAGAGCACAATGTGATTTGATCTTTGAACCTCAGCCGATGACTAGGATATGATTTGTATCAAGAGGAGCACTTTTAGTCAGTAGTATTAAAACCTCAGGATTTACCACCAAGAGCTGGGTGTGCAGTGTTTGGTTGGATTTTTTTTTAGGTTTTCTCATTTGCACATTTCATATGACAAAGCTTTACGATTCTATGTAGTTTCATTTTTGTCTTCCTTTTGTTTTTTTCCCTTCTCCACTTTCGCTCCTCAAGAATAGATTGACTCATAGTTAGAGGGAGAAGGAGAGAGAAAAAAAGTACAGATGGGAATTAAGCTAATCTAAGTCTCTTCGCCAGGACAAAAATAATGTAGTGAAAAATTCTCTAATTTCGCTTCCAGTTATGCAGTGGACTGTTTCGTTATTGTCCACCATCTCTGGGCGTTGTTACATGTTAGCTTTGATTAACACTGTTCTCTTTCTCTCCTCCTCCAGTCCCCTGCTGCCAACCTTGAGAAACAAGGTGATCTCCCACCCCACAAAGATGCCAGAACTGCTGTGAGCCGCCGCCGCCACAACTCTTCTGATGGTTTTTTCAACAATGGCTCCCTGCGTGCTCCGACAGGTAACAGTTCAACCTGTTGTTATTATCTGGGGCTTTACTGCATGAGGGGAAGTGTGAATGGAGCCTACTGTTCATTTTTGTGTTTAAACTTCTCAGTAAGAATAAAAAGGTTGAGGAGAGGTGGTTTAAAGCCTTTCATATCATGCAGCACATTTTAACCTGAGTACTCTCTGCTGTGTTCCTCCTCTGCTTTCATGCAAATGTACTGGGACGTATGCTTCTCCCATTTCTGCACACATCAGATTCCAGGTTGATCTGGTCCTCTGCAGTTTGTTATACAATACAAACCTTTACAAAATGAACAGTATGACAACAGGATATTGTCCTGTACAGATGTGATGTATTTTCTTTCAGGCTTTGAAGAGAGAAAAATGCACGACATATTCATACCTTTTTCAGATATCACACTGTTCCAGTTAAATGCATTGCCACACTGTATAAACACTGTATAAACAGCTCACTTACAATCTTGTGTAGATGTAGCTAAAACACGACCTCTGGGTCCTTACACACTGTGTTACTGTTGTAGTTTTTTTTAATAAGTTACAGTACATATTAATCCCAGGAGTGTCAAACATGAAGCCTGGGGGCCAGTACTGGCTCATTAAAAGGTATAATCTTGCCCAGTGGCCAAGTGTTTGCAGTAAAGCCACTGATGACTCAAATTCTACAAAAAATGCATTTTTTATTCCTGAGTGAAAATGGGTGGAAATTTAAATTATTTTTAGATCTGGACAATTATGTATAATTTATTTTTAGTTACAAATATTCTACATTTGAAAGTTTTGTGCCTTTCTGTTGTGATCTGTAAATATTAATTTGCAACATAACAATAGTAGACTGAAGGAATTCTATGAATGTGGAAAACTTGAATATCTCAGGCTGTTTATCATTAGTTTTTTAACTGGTCAGTCATTAAATGAGAAAAATGATCTACTGAGCAGTAATGACTTCTGTTGTCTGGACAGTTTTAGGTGAATTGGGTCTTGGTTGAATACCTCTGATTTAGACATCTAGTCAGGTGAAAGCTGATTGAAGCCATGTTGGACATTCCCTTAAGAAAAAAAGAATCTGCTAGCTGTGAATAAAGAGTGAGTAGGACAGTAAAACACAACCAATAAGGAAATGGGAGAGATATCAGTCAAGTGCACTTTGTACCTGTCAGCACAGCCTGCAGAAGAGGTCTAATCAGACTTCTTAAGCTGACGCACCCACGTAGGAGGAGTGGAGGTGTCTGTCAAGGCTTTAAAGTCATCTTTAGATTTAATTCAGCTGCCACCTACATTGTTTTTTTTGTTCTTTTTTGTATTCAAAACTGCTAAGGTGGGATTATAAAGATAGTGACGTTGACTACTTGTTTTCTGTTCTCAGTGATAGACAGATAAACTGAAAGGGTTGTATGAAGACTCAAAAGTAAGATGAATTAGAGTCTTTTGTTCCAGTTTTTAAGATCTAGAGTTGGAGTCTTGCATTTTGTGTAGCTGAAGATCTAAGTAGGAAACAAACTTCTGATGTAAGAGCATCCAGTTTGGGTCTCCATCTTGGATAATGATATGATGTGCTTAGATTATAGTGTTGGAGGCAGTGGTGTCATAACAGTACTGTAAATGGGTGGTGTTGGTGTCATATCGTCCTTCGCATGCACGCACGCACCTCTCTGCTTTCTCTGTAGAATATGGCTGTTATTTGGTGTCCTCCACCCTGCAAATCAGTTTTTGTACAGTCCCCTCTCACTGCTGTCATCCAGTCGTTTGTGTGAACTAAGAATAAATGTGGTGTGATGCCAGTTTTAATGATGGTTCACCTTCTCTGTGAATCTCAGTGATGGTGTGGAGTCTCACATTCCTCTTCAGCTGTTTCATCTCAGTTTTCTGTGATGTTGTTTTCCTGGGTGAATCATTTCTTCACCCAGAAAAAAGTTTCTGCGTTTCTTCTTTGCCCTCCCTCCATTCTCTGCTTATACCAAATACATGCAAACAGTATGAGTCATCGGAGGTTATTACGGTCACAGAGAAATACTGTTAAAGATTCAAGGCATTCAGATGTTATTTGTGAAGGTTGTGAGGAAACCCTTGCTGTCAAAGTCACATTTCATTGGTATTGCTTGTCAGACACTCATTATTTCCACTGTATGTGTGCTCTCTCTGGAGGTGATGGATGGCAGCAGCCCTCTCTGCTTCTGAGACATGACTCAGTGGACTCGGGGGTGGCTAAAGGAGGGCACGGTGGGCTGGCAGGGGCCTCATGTTGGAAGGAAACGCCCAGCTGGCATGGAGCTCCGCGAGGTTCCCAGGACAGCCACCACCACCAGGGACGCCACCCCAAACGGGGAGGAGGCGACAGGGACAGGCAGGGGGGGCACCGGCAGCGCAATGGTAACTTCCATCCCCGCAAGGGCACCTCGTACCCGGACAAATTCCCCAACGAGGAACGCAAGGACAGCAAGGACGACAAGCTGAAGTTTGTGGAGGAGGACTTTGTGAGTAGTTGACCCCCTTTTTTCCCGTTACTCTACAGTTGGATAACTACTGGAACCATTTTCTCCTTTTCAAGATTTGCCTTGTAATAGAAGCAGAAGAGGATTTATGAGTGTTATGCCTCACAGTCTGTGCTCAGAAAATTGCCTTTAAACATAACTTGTAATTACAAAATTTGAAAGATGACATATTTAATGTAGGCACCTCTTTATTTGTATTTTTAGCCTTCGCTCAACCCTGAAACAACTGGAAAGCCTGGGGCTCAGACGCGAGCAGTCGCTCCCCATGCTGGAGTATGGGGTAAGCTTTTCGCCCTGACTCAATTTCTGTGCTCAAATAGACAAAAGATTTTTTCCCCTTGCACCATCATCTCTAAGATTTAATTTGATTGTCTTGATTATGTTCCAGAAAATCCACCAAGTGGCAAACAGATGGTGTCCAAAATGCTGGTTATCAAAAAAATTTCCAAGGAGGATCCCAGCACAGCCTTCTCTGCAGGGTTTGCCACTGCTGGTGCCCTGCCAACCAACGGCAGCAAAGCTCCCATCACAGGCTCCAGCGTCTACAAGAACCTGGTCCCAAAGCCGGCTGTGGCCCCTACCAAAGTATGACTGCTGAGATGTTTTGAGTTACTTTACGGCTTGCTTGATTGCATTTGCGAGAGAAGATTTGCTTATCAAGCAAATGTGCATAATAGAGATAACACCGGTGCACTGGCCAGGGTGCATAGTAGCCTGCAGTAAGAGTTTTTAAACACTGTCATGTCCTCTTTTCTAGAGCACCCAGTGGAAATCCAGTGGTAGAGAGATCGCAAAGTCTGGTCTTCACATGCCAGGCCGAGATTCAGTCTTCACCAGCCCCGTCTCTGCAGCCAAACCCAGCACCCCAGTCAGTGCACCACAGCACAATACTACAAAAGAGGTGAGAAGAAGGGTAAAGCAACCCCAACAAAAAGCAAGCAATTTTGTGAAGGTCTTGCTTTGCTGTTACTACAGATGTGTCATTGTTGCCATGCTTTGAAATCAGTTGAACAGATAGTTGAGATCTCTTGCACTGATGCCTCAGGTAACAAAAAGAATAATATTAACTTTTATTTCTTCTTTTCTGTCACTTCATGACTATTTGCGGCTCACACCTGCAGCACCCTTCAAGCACGACTCCTCCCATAGATATTGCTCCGTCACGGCTGAAGTTGATGCGTCGCGGTCCAGACCGTAAGAGCGAGTTCCTGAGAGCTCTGAAGGACGAGGGCACTGGAGAGCTGACAACAAGCAGCAGCCCAGGAACATCAGGAGAGGTAGGCAGCAGTTTGGATATTTAGTTTTTCCCCCCCAAAGTATTAAAAGGGACCCATTAAGCTAAACACATGGCCAGAGCAAAGTTCATCACACTGCTTCAGCTTTTTACGTCTCTTCTGTGCTTGTGTCAAGCTGCATGAAATTCCGTATATGGTCATACGAGGAAGTGTGCCTCACAGCTCCTGGGTTGTTTATAGAAGCCAGGCAATGGGCAGCCAATCACATGAAGGGATTATTAGGGAAGGGGACCTGCACAGGTCCTAACTGTAGATCATTTAAAACCTCAATCAAAATGTAGAGCTAGAGACTAGCATAATAGATACACTTTAAGAGAGTGTGCTGCTGAATGTGGAACACGATCATGGTCTCTGCATTCTCTGCACGTAGAAGTCATGTGTGAAATGTAATGTTATGGTCCTGGATAAGAGCTTTTTGTCAGCACATAAAGGACAGCTGGGGCTAAACTTAAAAATAATTCTTGCAGGGTGAAAGCAACACCCCAGAGCCCAAAGCCTACAGCGAGGAAGGCTGTCATGAGAATGGTCTGTCTTACTCTCTGAGTGACTCAGACACCGAACACCTGTCCAGCTCCCTGGAGGCAGAGCACAGGTAGGACACTGCTAACAGCCTTATATATACACACAGGCCAAAACACACAGACAGCTAAGCAGAAAATTACTATGCTTATCTAGGTTGCTGAAGGCCATGGGCTGGCAGGAGTACCCAGAAAATGATGACAACTTCCTGCCTCTGACAGAGGACGAGCTGAGAGAGTTCCAGACTAAAACTGAACAGGTGAGCTCTCAGAGGAAACGCTGACTCTGCTTACGTCTAGCTCGACTCAATCTGTCTCACACATTAAACGACGTGATTGTGTTTTGACCAGCTGAAGAGGAACGGCATTCAAAGGAATGGGGTTCTCCCGAGGACACGGGGTGTGACCCTCCACTTCACCCCCTGGAGGAGTGTGGCGGAGGCACACGTCGAGGAGGGCTCCGAGTCCGAAACCAGTAGCAGCAGCCAGACCTCTGATGACGACGACTGCATCAAATCCTAACGTGGCTTTATGGAACAAAAAAAGAAGAAGAAAAAAAATACCAACAACACAACAACAGCCAACACCACATCCCAGCAAGCAATTCCCCTCTTCCTCTGTCATCTTTGTTTTTAGAGCACCATTCTGAAGATCTTTCTTTTTTGATTTTGTTTTTTTGTTGTTGTTCTTGCACAAGGGAAAAACCAATCATATCCCAGTGAAGGGGGAGATTCCTGCTCTGCCAGACGTCGTTTTCCCTGCGTTTCCTCCTTCACTGCAGTCCCTGCCCTCTTTTGACCGATTTTCCCCACACACACCCACAAACCCTCCGTCTCCCCCCCTTCCTTTTTCTTCCTCGCTTTGTGGAACTGAAGTGTTCATCAAGAAAAGAAGGGCAATGAATGCACACTTGATTCTGCTTTAAACAGACTAACTCATTTCATTGATGATGCTGATGACACATTATTAATGATATTAATAAAAATTGGTTCCTGACAAGCTGATATGTTTCAATATGAATCTGGCTACTGTGGTGGTTTTTTTTTTTTTTTTAAGTCCACACGTCATGTGACTTTTTGTAGATGGAGTCCAAATGATGCCAGTCTTTCCTGTAGGACGATTGTTGTTTCTTGAAGGACAGAGTAGCAAAAAAACAGCTGTAGATCAGCCCGGCAACATCAGTAAATGCAACACTGAAACATTTCTGCTATAAAAATGTTCCAGTTTCCCACATATGCAATGCTTTGAGAGGCTGTGCTTTAATTTTGGGATGAAATGTGTAAGCAGACTTGTTTTTGTGACCCACATTGTGAGGGTAGGCAGCAGGTCTGTGGCTACATCTGGAACAAAAACATTAATAACCTTGCAGCAGATGTAAATTAATTCAGTCTGAGAGGGAGCGAGATTCCTGCACGTCCTCTGGCCTGGGTTTAAGTTCATGTCGGGAGATTCACAGGCTTGTGGCAGAGATCCGGTGAGTCGTGAAAAAAAAGAAGTTCTCACAGGAAGTAAGAAGTGGTGGGATAATGCAGTATTTAAATTTAAAGTATTGTGTTTTTTCAGCCCACATAGATGGGATTAGAATAGAGAGCGGGGGAAGCTGCAGGAGGAGGGATGTTTATTTTTTCCAAGTTTTTCTAGTTTTCTCTCTCCTGCAGCTTTAATCATCATGATTTCCAAAACGTTGCTCATAACATGGTGAGATTTTGTCGGCCTTTAAAACTAATATATATTTTTAAATTCTACTTATGTCTTTGACACTTCAGTTTGAGCTTTTTCTTCAGTGCTTTCAGTTTTGTTAGCAGGGAAAGCACCATGGTTATAACACTGAGGATGGCTTCATATTTCCATTCACATTTCAGTGTCCCAGTGAGCCAGCGTGCACGATAAAGGGCCCAGGCATTTTAATTAGCCATAGTGATTATTGCTATTACTATAATTAGCTGCATGTGTACCTCTTCTTCTCTGGCAAATGAAGATGTCTTCTCCTATATGTCTGTCTTCCAATTATTGTTTGCCTCACATGTAAAGGGGGAAGAGCTAGAGAATGCTATAGATTGCTGTTTAATGAAACCAAGTCACAGTGTGATCAGTCATATCTGGTTTAGACAAATTAATCATTACAAGCCATCTAATCAGCTGCATCAAGTCATACACTATTCTCAATGAGCTTTTAACTGGAAACTTCTCTATAACTTGGTACGGTGCAGTGTGTGCTAAAAGCTATCTATAGTCATGTCCTTAAGACATAAGAAAATGCAACAAAAACATGAAAATGCTCAGATATCAGTGAGGTGTTGCTATCAAGAAGCCATTTTTAAGGAAGAGAACAAAAGGATGAGGTATGCTAAATTTTACAAATATATAAGAACTGGATTGAAAGTCAGTGGCAGCAGTTTTATGGAGCGATGAGTTCAATTTTGAACATTTTCATTCAAATTGTCAGTTTGTATAGGAGACAAGGAGGGAGGTAAGGCAGTGGGTGTCTACAGCCTTCTGTAAAACACAGTGGAGGCTACGTCATGGTTTGGGGCTGCATTTCAGCCAGGGACGTCAGGAATCTTGTCAAAAATTTATGACTGCAGAAATTTTGATCCACCTACATAGAACTAAGCTGGGAGAATTATTGGAGGCTGGAAAGCATAAACAGCATCAGAACTTTAGCAATTAAAAACACCAGTGTTATTAATCAGGTTGGTACAGAGCCTTTGTTCATCTCGTGCTTTACCCAAGCACAGGCTTTCAGTTACTGTACAACTCAATTTTCCTGTTCACATGTATTCAACCATCAGCTCTGAGGCCCAGGTTCTTGCAGTCTCTTGATTAAACTGCACTTTTGCTTTCAGCATGTCAGCGTGGCACACCGAATCCTCTCTTCAGACCACATGGTTAACTACAATAAGTCAGACCTGTAGACTGAAGAATGCTGTAGAACCAGTATGAGTAAAGGAGCCACTTATGTAATGAGTACAAACATTTACGGACAGTTCATCGACTGCCAGAAACGAAGCATTTTCATGGCTCCAGTAAGGAAGGTTTAATACAGGTTTATCCAACCATCTTTATTGAATTTTACAGTATAATGTTAAACACTAGAGAACAAACAAACATGTATTTACAACAGCAAACATGTGTAAGAGACAGTTAAGAGCTTGTTGTGCTGGTGAATCTCTTCTTGAATGGAGACAAAGTGCAGCTTCACTTACTGAAACAGAGGATGATGGGATTTCAGACAAGTTCAAGGATGTAAGTAGTAAACGGCACAGCAGACAGAAATGAGACCTCACCTTTCAACTTCCATATCGTTGGCGTGTCCGCCTGCATCTCCATTAGCGAGAGGAGTTTCACCCAGCTGACTGTTGTCCTGCTTCACTTTCTTCACATCCTCCTTCACCGGACTCTCCTCAGGTTTCCTCTGCAATACACGGCAGGAGTCAAATGAGGCTCACCAATATAGCTACACCTCATCAATGCAAGTTAAAACAAAAAAAAAAAAAAAAAAAAAAAAACACAACCTCACCTTCTTTCTGACCAGGTGGGAGATGTCAGAGACTGGAGCTGTGGAGGTGTTGCCATTGGAAGTGGATGTGCTTTTAATCTGTTTGGAAGATTAACATCACTTATTTTACAATCCTGTTGGGCTTAAGTTTGTTTCACAAAGTGTGCCATGAAAACTTGTAACTGACCTCTGAAGTGGAAGAAGAGTCGCTGTTCTGTACAGTGGAACCATCAAAGGCAGAGGAAGTGGAGCCTCCATCCTGAAACAGATAGCACATGCAGCTCAAAGAGAAGCCAAAACTTGTGGCTGATCATCCAAACATTTAAGATGGATTAGGATTCGTTTTCAAGTCGCCAGGATTTATTTGTAAATCAGTGTAGATGGCGCTTTGCATGGATCAGGGTTTATTGGATTATACAACTTTCCAAACTCTGATGCACATGTATGATGGCGGCTGTGCTGTGATCATCTCACGAAAGCCTACTGTTCACCGGACCTTACAGAGGGAGGTGTGACTAATGATGGATCGAGTTCCCAAATATTTTTCACCAAGTGGTTTATTTGTGAGGATGCGTAGCAACAGAACAAATAGAAAAACGGAACTTCACATGTCACTGAAGGACCAGCATAGAGCATGTACTTGATGAATCCCATTTAACAACTAAACCTAACACTTTGTGGATAGCACCACCTTAACCAGTGCATATTGATCGCCTATACTCTGACGACTGTCCTTAAGCTAAATCAAACTCCATGCCAAACTCACCAGTGCATCCTTTACAGCCACAGAAGCCGTGCTCGCCGTCTTCAGGCTTTCAGTGGCGTCCTCCACCTTCTCCTGGATCTCTGGCAGCAGAGCTTTGAGCTCCTCCAGCTCCTTCCTCTCCTCTGGCAGAGCCTCTGGACCTTCGGCTTTGTCAAGCATCTCCTGCAGCTTGTCTGGAATTTTATCAATAATATATATATATATATATATTAATTATTGCATTGATTCTCTGAAAGCTCATTTCACTCCAGGAGCCGACGCTTACCAAGCCTGTTCTTTATGATAGAGATTGAGCTCTTCAGAGACTCGATGGCCTCGCTGTACTGTGTGTTCAGGCTATAGGTCACACCGAGCTGGTAGTGAGTCTCTGCCAGCAGGCGGCTGTCTGAGTCCAGGTGCTTCACCTGCAGCTTCAGGCACTCCTGGAAATCCTCCAGTGCTTGTGGATAGTTCCCTGAAAAAGAAGCAGCAAATCAACACCTGACATGTTAAAAAAAACAAAAACAACACCTCTGCATTCTCAGAGTTTCATCCACTGTTCAGGTGCAGCAGGCATGGACACTGCAATGAGCTGAGAACAGTACAGACTTCATCAGCTAAAGAGTTGATCTTTAAGTGATGATGCGACCGAGGAGCCAGAAACTCTTCTCTTAAAAAAAAAAAAACTGTTCTGTAACTACCAGGTGTTGATGTGAGCATCCACTCAAAACTGGCATTTCAAAAAGTTGAAGCTGAGACATTTTATGGTTCAACTAATTTAGGCTGCCCCCAAGTGGCCAAACAGGACAATGGCAGATTTAACTTTTTAGCTGTGTTACAAATTACAACCAAGTTTCAGGTACACAAAACAGAACTAAAGAAATCTCAAGCTGCTCACAGACTTAGTCCTGATGGAAACTGAGCACCGCTGCAAACAATGAGCCATCACAGCTTCAAGCTCATTGCATCAAAGAGAAAACACTAATTATGTGCAAAGCTGCACATTTGTTCAGACCTGATTCAGCAGAAACTTCACCCAGTTTCAAATGAGCCTGGGCTGCCATTAGCTGATCCTCCTTCGCCTCTTTCCTTTTATAAGAACAAAGAGGAAAAGGTTACAAGCTTGAAATGCAGGTGCAAAATGATAAGATAAAAATCATGGCTCTGAAGTGTTTCCTTTACCTTTTGTAGATGACTTTGGCCACTTCTAACATCTCCCAGGCCAGCTGCAGGTGACCCACCTCCTCATCGTCACTGTCCTAAAAGAGGAACACAGACAGAAATCCTGAAATTCAAAATTCGCACAGTCAGCCGAGTCCTTTTTTAACATGTGAGCTGTTTGTTCAGTACCTTCTCCCCAGTGGAGTCTCCTTCACCCTGCTCCTCTGCATCACCTTCCATTTCTACATCGTCGCCGCCTTCCTCCTCATCTTCCTCGCCATCTACAACCAAATGTCATGAGTTTAGATACACTGCTCTGCATGCTTCAGCAGCTCACACTGCCATTACCAAGCCAGGTTCAGGACAGGAGGAGCAAAGGTCACCTCCTTCCTCCTCAGCAGCCGCTTCTTCCTCTTTAGCAGAAGTCTTGTCCTTCTCAGCAGTGGAGTCCTCCTCTTTCTCCTCCTTAGCATCAGCAGAGTCCCCCTCCTTCTGCTTAGCAGCAGGTTCAGAGTCGTCCTTTGCATCCACTTCCTCCCCACTCGTTTCCTTCTTATCTTCACTTTCAGATTTGCTTTCATCATTCTTACTGTCCTTTTCAGCCTCCCCCTCTACTTTTTCTGTTTTTTCCTTTTCGTCACCAGCCTCGGCTCCTTCCGTCTTCTCCTGTGGATCCTCACTCTGCTTCCCTTCAACCTTCTCCCCGTCTTCAGTTTTCTTCTCCGCCATGGCGTCGTACACCTGCACCCTCAGCTCGTCTCTGGTCTTTTCTGTCGACAGCAGAACAGTTGGGAATGATGCGTGCACATTTAGATTAACCGTAACGAGCCAAATATCACATTATTCCCTTACCGTCTACATTTTCTGTGCTCTCAACATTGGAGTCTTTGGGTTTCTCTTCTTCCTCCTCCTCCGGCACTCCCTCTAGAGCATTACCCAAGACTGAGTTCTCCATCCTACAACAAGTTCGGCAGTCAGAGCGGCCCCTCCATCCTCAGCTTAAAGAGCTGTACATTCTCATGTTTAAACCAAATTAACCTACCGTGCCAAATCCAGGAGAGCTTTGCCATACCAGAAGAAAGCCTCGCCACATTCGTCTGCTGTGTCTCCAAACTTTTTAGCTCTATAACAAGAATGTACCATTTATTTTAGTGTGAAAAGCAAGCATCCATTACTGCTCAAGTGCTGCTTCAGAACAAATTAGAAAGATTCTTGGAGTTAATGAAAGCTAGGCGTAAAAAAATGATTAGAGTGAATTATTCAAACTAGGTTTAAGCTTAAACATTAAAAACAGAACCTAATGGAAATGAAATGTATAAATTAAGAAAAACACTAAGCTAAACTAATGTCACTGCTTTCTGCTCACATGCAAAGAACAGCTGCAGGCAGTTTGTGATTTGCATAAACAGGCTCAATTTCATTTTCAAACACCAGAGGAAAAAAAAGAGCGGCCGTTTGCACACCTGCTCAGAATCAGCCTGCACGAGACAGTGTCACCCTATAAACTCTTCAATCATGTAAACAGTGAAACACACGGTTCAGTTTTAAGAAGCCCAAGTGAGCGTTTCAAAAGTAACCACGAGGCCCACTTTATGGGCCCTTTGTGGGACCGTTTCACGTTCAACCTCACTGAAACTCCAGCGTGACGTGAGGGTAACTCACAGCATGCCGCAGGCCTCCTGCAGGGTGCTCACAGCCTCCACTACCTTCCCCATCACCAAGTGCTTCTTGCCGGTACCAATGAGCTTGTTGGCCTCCTCCATGTTTACCACACCTGACGGAGAGAAACAATCGGTCAGCTCAGCTCCTTGCCTGGACTCTGAGCTCAGGTCAAACTGTACCTCGGGCTTTGGGACCACTTTGTATCGTTTAAGTTTTAAATAGCAGAGAGGCCACTACACACCTTTGACGGGGAAGAGCAGTTAAAAACAAAAAAAAAGACCTCCGGCGGCGCACGCGTCCTAGCTCGTGTCTCGTGCAGCTCAGACTGACTGTTCTGTTGTTTCAAATTGGCGCGAAATACCCCTGCTCCTTCCGGTCGCTTTCCTTATTTGTAGACCCGCGCGGGAGAATTCTTAAAGGTACAAAGTACTAATAAGAGGACTGCAAGTACCGCTGCTACAGTTACATGCATTACTACCTCAAGTACTTCTGGTACTATTGTTATTACTGCTCCTATTCATTATACTGCTCTTCCTTCCAATGCAATACTAAAAACAACAATTGAAACTGTTATAATGAGTACTGTTGATGGCAGCCCTATTATTATTGTACACACTGGCTTCTTTGGCTATAAAACAATCCCAACAACCATTAATCTTTAAGAGACCTTCAGGAAGTGTTCCCTAAAGCTTGCCTGGGGATCTTAAGGTTGTTTTGCATCACTTTTAAGAACCTTTGGTCTTTTTTTAAAGAAAAAATTCTAGTAATGTCTCCACCACTAAAACAACAACAAGAATAACAAAACAATTATAAAATATTAAATAAATAGGATATTTTGAAGAAAATGTCTTCAAATATATAAATTACAAACACAAATGTGACATAAATGTTACATTTACAAATCAAGGTCAGATCAGGTCAGAGTTATGTCTGTGACCTGCTGTTTAGTGTGAATAAGCAGGCATTCATCACATAATTGTTTTGTGTTTTTTTTTGTCTTAGTTAATAGACAGTGGCATCACAGTGAAAAAATTATGATCGAAATAAAACGTACCATTGTTGAGTCATTTATTGGTTCATTTTGCAATGGTATAGTATTTTACTATGTAAGTAAAAGTAAGGAAATGTAGGTGATCATTTCTTTGTTGTAACAATGCTTTTTGGCAATAAATCCTGTACTGTTGGAAATATTGTTTATTTTCCCCATCAGTGGTGCCAGATTTGTAAGGAAAATGCATTTGTGGGTTGAGTGTGTGGGTATCTTCTCTGCCAAAAAGCTTGTTCTGCTATTGGGTCTTGTTTTGAGCTTCAGATAACCCAGGTGCTAACACTTCGGTGCCTGATTAGTGGCTGATTAGCGCTGTTCATTGATAAGTCCAGTTTCTGCCTACAGCTGTTGGATTGTAGGGTCAAAGTGTTGAGATGTTGTGGAGAACTGATGGCTGCACCAATAGGGTAACAGCTTTCATGGAGGCTGTATGATGGTGTGGGGCAACATCTCCCTTACTGGAAAAACCAGACTGTCATCATTGTAGATGATATCAATGCAGAGAGATATCAAGATGAGATTTTGCAACCGATAGCAATCCCATATCTCCACAGTCCTCCAAGATGACACACGCCAACCCCACCGAATGTTTGTGGGATCAGCTTTGACATGCTTTTCGTGCCAGAGTGACCAACATACTCTCTTTAAGAATGGAACGCCATCCCACAGCACTGTGCGACCTAGCTGGTGACTAGCAGCAGGTGATAGGCTTTTGTAGCCCTGTATGGGTCTTCCACATACCACTGAGGATGCTGCTTGTTAAATAAGTAAACTGTTAATTTGTCCAATATGTGTTGTTTCTTCTGGCTTCAATCATCCAATTCAGTAAACACCAGCAAGTTTTTTACTCATTTCTAATGTTTCTCAGAGTTGTTCAGTATAAGGGTAACTGTTTAAAGATAGCCTATCTAGTAGAATTTGGTGGTGCTATTGTTGTGTTTTACCTTCACTCAGCATGTATGTAAAACAGCAGTACACACTGCTGCCATGTCCTGCTGTGAGGAGCACTGATACTCCAGCTCCCCTATGATCGCCTCCTGCTGACTCCAGTGTGCCGCTGCCTCATCAAAACAAGTCTGGACCTGACAACAAATCAGCATCATACAGATAAATTTCAAATCATCCTCCCCTAAATACCTGACAACAATGGTGAAGGGGGAATTTAGATTTCCATTACATTATATTTTTAGACAAAAACAAAAGAAAATATTGGATGAAATAGGATTATTCAGTTTTAAAAACAGTAAAAAGTACTTTAATTATATACAAAAAGGTATATAGTGGTCATGTATGAGCTTTAGTGATACTACTAGTTTGAGTTTTGTTTACACAGAGCAATACTTTCCGTTTCCACCTGTATCCTGTCTTTGTAGGTGGCTAAGCTAAGTGAGTACTGAATCCACAAGCTAATAACCTTCTCATCTAACTCACTAAGGAAGATCAAATGAATTTCAATGTATTTCTTTAATACTATGCCCTGATTCTGAGTCACTGGAAGTAGCAGAACTAGAAGAGCTTTTCTTTCCTCAAAGTCTGCCAATAAAGCCAGATAACCCTAAATGAGCTTTACTAAACTGTACTAATTTACTAATTGTGGATTAAAAGCACCAATCATTTGAAGCCATTTTTCAGTCCATCGTCACATCTGTGACTGCAACAGCTGTTTTGTTATTTGGCACGGCTGAATGAAGCTGGGATGAGAGCTCTGTGAGAGCCCTTCAAACATCCAGCTGCTTTGGAATCACTAGGGGAGCAGATGCACTAATTATGGGCATATTGTGAGACAGGAGATGAACACAGCGCAGTGTTTGATCATTAGCCCACCGCAGTGCTTCTAACAGGAGGTTATTGTAGGCCCTCCCCTCTTATTTAGCCCTTGATGGAGCTCCATGGTAACGGTGTGCAAAGACACTGCTCGGTGACAGCAAGAGGCTGAACTGACAGCAGCCTCTGTAGGTTGACTGAGGTGAACTAACGTAACCTGAAGAATAGAAAGAAGAAGAAAAAACCCACACTGTGGTTGGTTTCCTGAGTTTAAAAATGAATTTAATGATATATGTACTCAGAAGGTTTTAGCCAAAATGCTTAGGGCACTGGCACTAGTGTGAGAGAAAACATTATTTCATTTAGGTTTCCCAAACAGGAGACAATACACTTTTTTCAGTACACTATTGGGGCATGAATAAATAGGTAAACAGGTGTTAACAATAGCACAGATTGGACTTCTTTCCTCGAGCCTGCTTCTGCTGAAGGCTTCTTCCTGTTGAAAGGGAGTTTTTCCTCACCACTGCCACCATGTTCGTGCTCAAAGGGGGACTGTGTAATTGTTCGAGTTTTGTCTGTATCACTGAAATGTATTTACCTTATAATATAAAGTGCCCTGAAGCAACTATTTGTGTGATTTAGTGCAATATATAAAATAAATAAATATAAAACTAGATTGAATTATTTGGGTGTAGAGTTTTAATTAATGTCATAATTAACACCTGTCTTTGCTTTTTCATATAAAAGAATGACTGCTCTGAAAAAGGTCTACTATAGCTGAAAAACCCCCAACTCAAAATCAACCACTGTCTGGATTTGTGAAACCGGTTTCTCTTCCCTTTTATTTTTTTTTTCTCTTCCTGAATTATAGCAACTGTTACACACAAGGTTTGCTGTCACATGTAAATAATACTTTGGTGTAATTAGATTACACCTTGGTACCCCAGGTAACTCTCCTAGGTGTTAGTAACAGTCCCATAGAGTCTGAAAATTTAAGTTAAAAGGCACACAGAAAACTCATCCTCTGCAAAGGCTCTGACAAATGCAGTTTGAAAGAAAGTGGTTTGGCTTAACAATCATTTTAATATGCTGCCCACGCTGCACCTCTTCACCATGTTCAAATAAAAATTGGACCCTAGCTTCTATTTAATCTCCCTGAGAGACAAACAGGTGACCCACAATAGTTCATTCATAGTTTATTACTTATTATTTATCCACATCATTTAACACTGGGCATTTTTTTTTTTTTTTTTACCTAAATGGACTTGCTTAGAAATGTAAGTAAAATGTAGCAACTTCCTCTTCACAAGACTACAGAAAATACAGACAGCAGAGTTATTCAGTAAATCTAGTGGGAGTGATGAGGAAATTAGAAAGAAAAATACCTTCTGGCAGCTCACTGGATAGAAGCAATAAAATGTCGCAATAATAATTTAAAGGCAAGTCCAGACTTCAAGGAAGTGCTTCTAAAACACATCATATGTAGTCGAAACCTAAATCGTGAACAAATTTATTGTACTCGGTATAAAACAGGTATACTGAATTTGTTCTACCTATTTACTATTGTTTTCTAGGGGAAGTGTTATTTCTACTTAAAAGAAAAAGAGGAACTTAGCCCTCATTGAAATGAGTCCACAGACAATTAGAAAAAAATGCTCCATCGGTTGAATATCACTAGTTTCTTGAGCTAGTAAGTTACTTTGCAAATTACTGGTAATGAGAAAAAAGGCAGCAGAAGTAAGGTGAAGCTGAAAGAGTAATATGATGCTATTATATACTGCTTGTTCATAGTGACAATGGATTGGCAGCACATCCTGCTGTCTTATGATGGAACCTCATATGACCCCTGGATTAAGGAAGTGCCAGCCATTAGACACCTGTTCATTTATTTATTTATTTATTTTTAGTTTTACATCAATAAGTCAGTGTATTACAGTGAATGGGGATAGTTCAAACACAGAGGGTTAGCTCCTCTGAGATTATTAAACAACTTTAACGCCAAAAACAAAATCTTGAGGTTATTTCCTGGAGGCCAGCCTTTATCTCTTCCTCCTCTGGGTTTCACAAGAGCGTGGATTCCCAGAAAAGTCGTGAGGAAACGAGGGAAAAATGCAAAGTCATGCTACATAAGTGGAAGCTTCACATTCTCAAGGGACTGACTGAAGTGGCCTCAGTTCACGTTCTGAGCGCAGTTATCGCGAGATGTGAGTCGTTTTATAAATCTCCCCCCGGAGCCCGAGTCTCTTACCTCCTGCACTTCGTGGGCCGTGACTGTGTGGTGTGAAGAAAAAAAGTGAGGTATGTGACACTAACGAACATGTAATTGTGTTCTTTAGAGTTTTCGCCTGAAAAGGACATTTTTCCTTATTGGTTGTGAAGTTTGCAGTTGTGTAGCCGAAGCTGAAGCGATATTTCAACAAGTGGGTTTTTCTCACATGTGAAAAAAATAGCTTTCAGAAACTCGGAGAAAGGGATGGCTCGTTGATAATTTGTTTCCGTTTCAGTGAACGAAAGAAAGAGCCCGTGTGTGGTTTATTCTAGAGTCAAGGAAACATTTGAGATTTTTGCTACAGCTGCAAATCAAACTCACACAGCTAACCCAGGTGGTTTAATCCCTGAAGATGGAGGCTATATTGCGAAAGAAGAGTTAGAAAACAGGTGTAACTATTTATATAAGGAAACACATTAGAATCGAAGTGGAAGTGCTTTGCGGTTTTATGTTTTTGCCACCTAATGTAGTGTGCGCCCAATAATAGCTGTTTGAGCTGAGGTGGTGAGCTGCCATGTGCCTTTAATTATACACTTCACTATAATACAAGCGTATACAGTTAAACGGTTTGTAATTTTTTCATTTTTGTGTTATTGTTCTATTCCACTGTGTTCACAGTGATTTATATATATGTGTAGGTGTGTGTGTGTGTGTGTGTGTGTGTATAGATTCGAGCTTTAATAAAGAGGGGGGTTAAATAAAATACATAAATAAAGAAAATGCGAGTGCACTTTTTTTGCCCTCATAAACATGAAGCAATCATTTTGAGTAAAAAGCAACTAAAATATATAAAATCAAAGGTTTATTCATTCCAATAATTAATCATTAGAGAAATGTGCCTGGTATAAACTGAATGAATGCATACCAATAAAGTGCATTTTATTTAACCAAATTTCACCAAATGTAATGTTTTACATTGTACTTATGTAACACATTACATGGAAGATTTACATGCAATCACATTACTTAAGGTCTGCATTTTGGGTGTACATATTTTTTTTTGAGTGTATTAATATATTAGCTAATATTGTGTCTATATACACAGTAGGTATAGTTAAAAGGAAGACTTAAAAGGGAGCTGCCAAAAGAAGAGGAAGAAGAAAAAGAAGAAGACAGCTGCTGACTGTAAAAATGCCACAGACAGTAGAAACCACAGCTAGATTTGCTCTGTGGAAAAAGAAACCTGCTAACATTACTTATCTCCAGCATCTGTTAGGTTTCTAAGCTTTTCTACTGGCACATACTGAACAACCTATACATACTGGTTATATATTGGTTATTAACACTGGCATTGGATAAAGAAAAACAACAAATCCTCATGTCGGAGAAGCTGAAACTAAAGCATTTTTAGTGTTGTAGATTTAGGACTACTTCATCTAATGCCATTTAGGGTTAGGAAAAAAAGGTGGTTTGTTTTCACTTCATTGACTATTTTCTGTGTTATAAGCTCCACACATCATATCACTCAGGTTTACTTACCTGGATTATTGAGAATGCATCAAGAAATGCATACATTGTTTAAAGGACCTTGTCAGTGATAAGTGTATTTAAACTGAGCTGGTTGGTTGACTAAAAGATTCATTTGTAACTACTTTGATTGTGGCAAGATTTATACTTGGGATGTGCGCCACTAGTTGCCTAGCCAACTAATTGTCGTTGTTGTGACTAGTCGCTACCAGACTTACTAGTCATATAATCTAACTGTTAAAATTAAAATTTTAATCTATATCCAATGGTAGCAAATTATTGTGTCCTAATTATTATGCTGCCTTCTACCACTAGATGGTGCATTGTTGTTGAGAAACGCCTTAAATCTTTTAATCTAGGCCTCATCTTTTTGTTAACACTATTAGAATGAGATTGTCGATACAAGCAGCCAAAATTAGTTTTCTCCAAATAGCAGATGAACTCTGCCTTAGCGATAGGATGAGCAGTTAAGTCATTTGGGAAGGTTTCAGAGTAGAGCCGCTACACCTCCTTGTAGGCTGCCACCTTGGTATCTAATAAAGCTGCATTTTGGGTTTACGTTTGTCTGAGGATTCCTGTGTTTTGGGTCCGTTCTTCACCTAACACACAGCACCCCTTGACAGTATGACGTGACCACAGAATGGACCCAGCAGATTTAGTAAAGGATCGGCAACAGGCATCCTATCTGGGTGAGTTGACGAGGGAGGAAGCTCGGCGTACCCTGGCTCTAGGGGGGGCTTGTAGCATCCAAGCTGCAATTGTTACTGCCTTTCCTTTGCTCAGTTCCCCAACGATAACAGTTGGTGGGTTTAGGCTGTCATCTGCCACTAACTCTCCAGCCTCTTTGTCTATCTGCCCACCCCCATCACCGCTGCCTATATCCCGCTCGAGGTGAAAGGCAGAAGATGTGGTAGAAGAAGGGATATGAGGCTTAGTTCTGCGGCCTCACCCCAGTACAGTCAATCCTCCAGTTTCTGGGAAATCATGAGTCTTACAGCCAGTATGTTTAAAATCTTTGGGCGACTAGGACCCAGCCTGTCCCTGGACCAATTCCCAGAGTCAGGGCAATTAGGATCCAGCCTGTCCCTTCACCAGTTCCTGTTCCCAGGGAGAGAGTGGCCAGGCTTCAGCATCAGCCTCAGTCACCAGTGGAGCCTGCTGTGTTCCCCACCCACCCCAGCCTGAGCAATCTGGTGCTGCTCCATGCCAGCCAGAAGTCTCTGCACCGTCTGGTCCTGGTTCTGAAACCGGGCCAGAGGTCACCACATGGTCTAGTCCTGAACCCTGTCCAGAGCCCAAAGGTCCGGGGCAGCGAATGCCAGCACCTGAGCCTGAGCCGGTGGGTCCTGATTGGTCCGTGCTTGCGGTCTGCGCTCCGGTCCTGCTCCTTCCAAGCTCGCCACCAACCAAGTGGTCAAGCCTCCCATGTTGCCTCCATCGTCTCCCAGTGAAGCGCGACCTTCAGAACTGCTCATTCTTCTTTTTGATTTGGACTAAACTTAGAACTGAGCTGACTAATATTGACTTAAGGAAACTTAGGTTAAGTTTAAAGGAACTAATGTAGGTTAAATGACACAAATAAGGATTTAAAACCAAACCCGAACTGGAAAAGGGAGAGAATTTTACTTTTGCCTTTTGTCTTCTTGTTTTATTGAATTCCTTCTGGTATTTGAACACAACAACAAAAGTGCACTGGAAATTGTATATATATTCCTGTGCCTTTCATATTCACAAAACAGCAAAATTCACACGTGTCTGTGGTCTGTTACTTCAGGGTTTCCAGTATAAACTGCTCTTGCGAACCTTGACTCTGGTCCTTGCTATCTGTAAATGTCTACAGTGCCACTGTATGAGATTCCACTATAGCTTCTGTTTCTTGAAGCTGGTAGGACATTTCTCTTAATTGTGTGCTGTTGTTCTTGTTTTCTCTCATCAGATTTATAATCTGCTGCCGTGCTTGACCAAACATTATTCCCCAACCTTCATTTATAATCTGAATGTTCTGCTGGTATTGCGTATTTTTAATTTGTTGGTCTTGTTTGTTCATGAGAAATTGTGCATTTCTTCAAAGTGTTCATTTTGTGCTTTCAAAAATCTCTCCTGTAGTTGAAATTTCTCTTCTTGGATTTATTTAATCCTGTTTTCTAGATTTTGATTTTCCTTCCTACTTTCACAAAACGCCCTTTGGACGGATAAAACACCATTTTGGTAATTTAGCAGGAGAGGAGAACCGGTGTAAAGTTTTTGTTTTTTGTGATGGTACATACATACAACATAAAAAATAACACATATATATATGTGTTATATATAATGTTATATATATATATATATATATATATATGTATATATATATATATATATATATATATATATATATATATATATATATATATATATATGTTCTAGTGAAGAGGTGTTAGTCACATAAAACAGTGTTGGTGGGTGTTTCACGTAACAGAAACATTTCCTTGTTCTGCAAATGAGGAAGACCTTATGCACACAGAAACAGCACAGTGTAACACCGACTGCTTTCTTCTTCTGTAATCCAATCAGATTCAAGATGTCTGCAGGCAATGCACACATTGGAAAGCCGGCCCCTGATTTCACTGCCAAAGCGGTGATGCCGGATGGACAGTTCCACGATCTGAAGCTGTCAGACTACAGAGGTAAAGGACAACCTGCGTCTCACCTTCTGTTTGACATGCTTTGATGGTCCTCCTCTCTATGATTCATTGTTTTGTGATCCTGCAGCATATTCAGCAGAGATTCATTTACACTACAAAAGATGAGAATTAATTAAAGTGATGCATTTACTAGTCTCATTGGTGTTTTTTTAATGCTTCGGTACAGGAAAGTACGTCGTGTTTTTCTTCTACCCGCTGGATTTCACCTTTGTTTGTCCGACTGAGATAATCGCTTTCAGTGATGCTGCCAATGAATTCAGGAAGATTGGATGTGAGGTCATCGCCGCCTCAGTGGACTCCCACTTCTCCCATTTCGCTTGGTATTTAAAAAGCTTTGTATTTTACACATCCACAGTGACCATATTCATTTTTATTAAGTCCTCATACTATCTTTTGGTGACTGTGCAGGGTCAACACACCACGTAAGCAGGGTGGTCTGGGTACCATGAACATCCCCCTGGTGTCTGACACACGGCGCACCATCTCCAAAGATTACGGGGTCCTGAAAGAGGATGAGGGCATCGCCTACAGGTGAGTCTAATAATGTGGAGTCCTCAAAGTGCTGGTCTTAATATTTTTAAAGGAGACCTAGGAGCTGATAATTCTCTTTATTACAGGGGTCTATTCATCATTGACGACAAGGGCATCCTGAGGCAGATCACCATAAACGACCTCCCGGTCGGACGCTCTGTTGAGGAGACCTTGCGTTTGGTTCAAGCCTTTCAGTTCACAGATAAGCACGGAGAAGGTATGGTGCTCTGCTGTGCCCATGTAATGTCTGCATTCTGGGTCTTGATTTTAAATTCTGTTTTCTCACCCTGCCTTCTACAGCTCACATTTACTTGCAGTGAAAATCAGCTTTTTACCTAATTATAACTTTTGAATTTAAACTAGCTAATGGTTTTTCAGAAATAATGTGTGGCAGAGAGTGCAAAGACCACAGAGGCTTATTTAAATTCAAAGGTTTGCACTCTTATCAGCGCAATGTATCATGATCTGGCAAGCTGTCATTTTAGTTGCCTGTTTTTGCACGCAGAACAGAGTTGGTTTATTTTTAAGGTGTAACATGTGTGTCATTTTGGCACACCTTCATTTCATCTACCAGCCAGGACTCATTATAGGCTTATCTTTTCAGTCTGCCCGGCCGGCTGGAAACCAGGAAGTGACACCATCAAACCTGACGTCCAGAAGAGCAAAGATTTTTTCTCCAAGCAGTAATAAGCCCAAGGCCGGAGTCTGCTATCTGCTGTTGGAGATTTCATTTTGTGATTACATTTCGAACAATATTTACTGAAGCCGTTGTGCCTGTGGACGAGTGAGCCAGCTTTTGTAGTCGATGTGCTGTTTGTGTTTTGTTGTGTGTAGCGTGAACAGTGCACTTAGACCAAAGTATGTAATTGTGTAAAAACACAGCAATTATGTATGCTGTATTCACTGTCTGACAGAGCCAAATGTCTGTTTGTTCTCTCATGTCATTCCCCATTATTGTTACACACAAAGGACCAAACTGTTTGAAGCATTTCATTGAAATTAAGTAGAAATTCACCTGCCTATTATGTATTTATGTATCACGCTTACACGACTTTTTATGGTATTGTTAAGCACATGATGAATATTTTGGAATGATGTATGTTTACTCAGATACATTATAAATTTCACAATAGCACAAGAGAGTCTATGATTCCTTTATATTTATTGCATCTGTTACCTCAGTGAACAGTTATAACACACGGTTAAACAACAAAAACAGGCCAATGCTGAATTATGTCCATGTATGAAGATCTTTAATAAAGCAAACAACAGTTGGCATTTTTTCTTCATTGTCAGTTTTCTTACATCTGTGTCACACATTTTTAAAATATAGTAGCTGTTTGATTACGGCACAGTTTATCCACATAAACTTTAACACCAACTGTCCAAACAACTGAAAATGCCAGTCTAAGTTAACAATGAATCTAATTTTTTTTTTTTTAACAGACCTCACAGCAGACACTTTGAATTTGTCATGGGATGAAAAGGGATGAAAAAGTAGTAAAATCAATGCTATGTTCAGGTTAAGTGTTTTGGATTCACTGAACTTCTCTATTACATATTCTTTTTTACTAGTCTAAAAGACACAAGGATATATTTATTATTTATAATTGTTACACCATACTTATCCAGTTAATGTAAAGCTGGCAAATGAAAAGTACCTGTAATGGCCATACCTACTGGTCTACATCAGGGATGTCAAACTCATTTTACATTGTGGGCTACATACAGCCCATTTATATAGGGGAAACCCACTATGACTACACTTTTAATCCCACTTTATATATGAAAAATAATTGCATTTTCAACAGTATGTCTCAGTCTTACCCGGAAAAGTAGTTCATAATTCACAGAAAATGTCTTTTTTTCTTGCATGGAACCATTGTGAAATTAGATAATAAAAACAGGATATTTTCTGTGTTTTTGTATTGTTTATGTATCACTTATTACTTTAGTGTAGTATGAATGACCATAGGACAGGTCTTTATCAGTAATAAAAGCTGTAAAACCTTTAACAATACAGTTTCACGTCCAAAATCTATGTCCTTCTTCACATTTTCCAGAACATTCCAGTGGGTTGGACTGGAACCTTTACAGGCCAGTTCTGCCGCTCCTGGTCTAGTCTTAATGTATTTGACTTGAATATATACACCTATGAAGGATTTGAAAAATTAAAAACTTTTTTATGGTTTAACAATTTAATTTTTTTTTTTTTTTTTTTTTTTTTAAAGTAAGGTTAGTTTTACTGACCTTGTTGATTTCCTATTGTACGAACATTATTTAAGAAAAACTGAACCTAGTGCGCCATGTTTTGGGCGGGAAAAAGGATCGCTAGCCCCCCCCACACACCTGCCTGGTCCCAGCTAATTATTTAATAACTCCTTTCTTACCTGCTCACTGTGGTAATAAGCTTCCCGAAACAACGCTGAAAAAAATCGCACAAGAGCTTTGTTAAGAAGAATACTTTGGCGAAATTTAATATTGTTTGTTTATCTTGCTAGCTCCTATATTGATTAGTAGTACTAGCTAGCTAACCTCCGGCTAAAGTACAGAAGGAAAAAATGGCAGCTGGGAAGATGTGCATGAAGAAGAATAAGGAGGAAACTGCCGAGGTTTGAATTCACCACATAAAAATGCCATATTTTAGGTGTCTTTTACTCAGTCTTTGTATTTCTAAGTTCCCGTTTGACGTATCTGTGCTGGAAGATGTTTAAGGCAGTCAATGGCGACATCTTGTGGCCATGATATGACTGTGAACATGTTTTCTCCTTTCTTTTCTTTTATTAAAGTGGACGGAGTTATTCCCGCACGACTTTAAATCTGCGCAGGAGTCTTTGCTCTTTGTCAAAAGGATGATGGTCGTGGCTGTCTCCTCTATCACCTATCTCCGGGGCATTTTCCCAGAGGATGCCTACAGATCCAGATATCTGGAAGGTGAACATTCAGAGAAACTATTGGACAGGACACTTGCTAGGAGTTTAATAAAATCAGTATTCGGTGAAAAATTGTACACTTACTAGATACTTCATAAGGTATAGTACACCTATTCAATTAAAAACGTTTCCTGGTCTGATAATTTCAGGTGGTAGGTTCAGAATTTAGCTTAAGCAATATGAAAGAATGGATCCGTCCTCCCTTGTATTATTGTGTGCTAAATTTAAATGCCACAGCTTACTTTAGTATAGTTTCTGACATATGTTCGTACCACAAAACTCAAATAATCTCAAACTCGTACATAACAATGAGTTCACTGTATTCCAGTGGCCTCTAAAGAGCATTTTTGGGATGTGGTGTTACCAGAGATTCAAATCATCAATGTGAAGCCAACAAATCTCTGTCTTACTACTTTTAATCACTGACTATAAAAGGCTGTTTTCTTTTTGTTGTTTTGCCAGATTTTTGCATCAAAATCTTGCGTGAAAACTGCAACACTCCTGGTGCAGCCAAAATTGTGAAATGGTAAATATAAAATCCCTGCTTTAATGCTAAGAGGATGTACAGAAGGAGAGTTTTATTACCCTGATTAATATTTGCAAGTGTCCTAATTTGTTTTGTTCAGGTTGATGGGCTGTTTCGATGCATTAGAGAAACAATACGTAAGTCGAGCTATCGTTCAACTCTTGAAATATGTAATAATTGTGTGGTGCCATTAATATTTTTGTTACTTTTATTATTTTGTATGTTATTCTCTGGACAGCTCCAGCTTGTGTTCATTGGGGTAAGTGTATATGTAACATGAAAGAGACAATTTCCCGGTTACATAGACATGTCTAAAACTTACGATTGTTACAATCCAGGTCTGTGCTGATCCTGATGAACCCAATGTAAGTTCTGTTAAATTACTGAATATTTAAATTACAGCAGCATGTGGCCTGATCAGAAATGATAAAAAACGTATGAATCATTGTCTTACTTTGCAGCGGATAATTGAGTCCTACCACTTCAAATTCAGATACAGTGCAAAGGGACCAGAGATGGACATACTCAGGTAGGAATAAGTTTAAGCATGCCACACAGACTGAGCCCTACCCAGCTGACTGGCTGAGGCTGATATAACATCTGTGCAACCAAAGGAACAACGGTATAAAGATGCAAGTGACCATGGACGACACCAAAAAGGCTTTGGTGCTTCTCATCAGGAAGCTCTTTCTGCTTATGCAGAACCTGGACGCCCTCCCCAGCAACGTCTACCTGACCATGAAGCTCTACTACTATGATGAGAGTAGGATACTTACTTTTAAAGTCTCAGTGTAAGAATTTTCCTGCTAAAAACTAAAAATATTATACTGTGCTCTTCTTTCAAAGTCACCCCTGCTGACTACCAGCCACCTGGTTTCAAGGAGGGGGAGTGTGACAGTCTGTGGTTTGAAGGCGTGGCCGTGAACTTCAGGGTTGGTGAGGTGGAGACGCCCTTTCACACCTTGAAAGTAGCTGTGTCAGCAGAACAGGATCGGGTGGAGAAACTTCAGAAAGGAAATCATCTGGGGGAGACTAAGCAGGTTTCTCAGGGGGCTTTTTCAGAGAAGGAAACTGAGAAGGTAGGCTACAGAAAGGGGGCTGTTTAAGTACTGGATGATATCTTTATAACAGTCTCAATCCTGTTTACAAATGCAACAGGCAGTTTATGATAATATTCTTAAACATTTGGTTACAGAATCCTCACAAGAAAATATATGATGGAGAGGATCTACCTTCTGAAGACGGTGAGTCTATCAGGGGTGGGCGATTCATATTTCCCGAGGACCCACATGAGAACTGTACAAAGGAGTATTGGGGGCTATATTAAGAGAAAAAAAAATCATTTTGAGAGTAAAGTCAAAATGTGAAGATTAAAGCTGTTGTTTCAAGTCTGCCACAGCTGCTACACTCTTTGCATGATGAATTACTGAAATCATACTTCAGAACTGGTTTTAACAGCAAGGAAATTATTTCTCTTTTAGCACATAAACACAGTGTGCTGATGGGTATAAGGACGTTGAAGAGATGGTGCAGAAAGCCTCATCTGATCAAAGGAAAAACCACGCAAACTCAGAAAGGTTGTCTGGATTTATGCAAAATGACATGCCCATCAATTTAGAAAAACAAGGATATCAATGGTTACACATTCTTGCATTAAAGAGGACGTAAGCTGTGTCATAAGCCACAATAAGATAGCTGATCAAGTTTTTTCACCAACTCCTCTACAAAGGCATTTTTGGGCATCGGGTATAACAGCCGTGGGAGTTGTTTAGCTTGAAACAACAGCCTGTATCTTCACATTTCAATTTTATTCTCAAAGTGAATAATATTTTTTTGCTTAACGTGGCCCGAATACTCTGTTGTAGAACTTTGGGCTGTTGTGGAAGGCAGATAAAATCTATATTGAGCAGAATTAAGTTCACATAATAGATGTAGCCCTCCACAACAGTCCCAGTTTCTCATGTGTTCCCCTTGGGAAAACTGATCGCCTACCCTGGATGTGCTGCTGCTGTTTAACCCCTCCCCCTAAAACAAAACAAAACATAAAATTGAACAAAAGACTTACACTACTGACTTTCCTCTAAACAGAGTCTGCACAGTTTAAGAAACCAAGGCGGCCCATGGCAAAGGTACAGTGGTACTAGACTGTAACAAAGTCTAAGAAATCATAACATATTCGAGCTTAATTAATAATAATTATTAATTTTCCAACTGTGTACTTTTTGTGTGTTTTAGAGGACTGCAGCTGCCAGAAATCTTACAAGAAAGAAAAGAAGAATCTAACCAACAAGACAAAAGATGTGTGAACAACCTGTTCATTTTAGTGTGATGTTATTTTACAATTCACGTTATCAAATGTATTAGACAGGTTCCTTTGATAGTTCACTCTACCTAGACCTTGCTGTTGTAGTTTTATTTCACACGACACGCTATAACATTCATAATTCATATAAAAGTACTTAGGTTTTCATTTAAGTGTACAAAAATAGTTTCATGTGTATAGTTAATAAAATAAAGCTTGATTTGTAAACATTGTTGTGCAAATGCGTAAAATACATTGAGAATCGTCTCATTTACATAAATGGCCAAAAAAGGTAACCAAGCATGAAACTCAATATGAAACTCATTTGCACTCAAGTAGCTGAAATCAGTCAAGATTTAGATTTAGATCACAAAGCTAAGAGTTTAAATTAGATTGAATTGGTTCAGAATGCAGTTTTAGTGCCTACAATGTGTTATATTTTCCTGTAAATTAGAAAAAAAGTGTGGATGATTTGAGCACATTGATCAAAGACTGTTAGTTGTTATTTGGAGCACAAACAGTTGATAGTTTTTCCTTGACTGATGGGAGATTTCCTGATCTAGAGTCTCTGTCTCAGTGAACAGCTCTTCCTGTGGCTGGGTGGTCTAGAAGAGGCTGTCTACATCGCCCATCTCCACAAACACAGTCTTCAGTTGGGAGTAAAACTCGATCGTCACCTGGCCGTTCTCCCGCCCTATACCTGGGGAACATCAGGGTCACAAATGTACTTACTGTAGTTGTCAGATGATGTATTTTTCCAGGTATAAAACTGATCTGAGTTATTCAGTTAATTACTTATGAGTTTGATTAATTAAAAAAAACAACAAAGTAATGATTTGCCAGTCACATTTAGCTCCTGGCCAGCTTGAAAACTAGAGTGTACCTGACATTTTGAAACCTCCAAAAGGCACCTCCACAGGAGTGATGTTGTAGTTGTTGATGAAACAGGAGCCTGCCTTGAGATGTTCAACCACTCTATGGGCTCGCCTCACATCCCTGCAGAACACGCATAAAAGCAAATTTAAAATCTCCAAAAGTTGATTCTGTTCATCTGGACGTAGCGTTTTGAACAGAATCAACTTTTGGAGATTTACTTACCTGGATGATTGAGAATGCATCAAGACAAATTTAAAATAAATTCAGACAGCAAAGCCAAAGCAGAGGCTGACAAACACGATCATTTGGTTGTTTGTCAGCAAGGTTTCGCCAAAACAACCACATGAACAAACAACTACATGAAACATGCTGGAGAGCTGAAGCATGGGAAAGAAGGGACCCACTGAGTGTAGATGACTTTGTTTGAGAGATTAGGGATTTGTATGTGTTATATGTGTATGTGATACACTGGGACTCTAGTTTGTAGCTTTAAATGTGGATTCTTCAAACAAGTGTAAGTCCATCATGGTTTTAAAAAAAAGAGAATTTGCACATATAACAAACCAACCTGGTGAAAACACCTGCAGCCAGACCCAGTGAAGTGTCATTAGCCCTCTGCAGCACCTCGTCTTCTGTCTCAAAGGGCAGCACAGACATGACTGGACCAAAGATCTCCTCCTTCACACAGATCATGTCATCAGTGCAGTTACCTATGAAGGGGTAAAACTAAAGGATTTCAATCCACTGACTTCAGAAAACTTGTGGTGTTGCAGTCAGATTTAGTAGGGGGAGACAGTTTCCAGCACCGTAACAAAATGTGAAAATAGAATAGAGTATCTTATAGAAGGTCTACCTAATACGCAAGGCGTCATGTAGTATCCGCCTCTGAGCTTGGGATCAGATGGGACATAAGGTTCACCCCCACACAACACTGTAGCGCCCTAGTAACAATGCAATCCAAGTTGAAGTTGCTGCACATAATCCTACTGGTGTACACCTGACAAAATAAAAAGAACTCCTTGAGCGAGTCTTACCTCTTTTTTTGCTCGATCAACAAAAGACAGGACTTTATCCAGATGTGGTCGGCTGACCAGTGCCCCCATTCTGGTGCTCTCTAAAAGAGGGTCTCCTATTTCGATCGCTTGGGTCCTCTTTACCACCTCCTTCACAAACTCAGGCATAATATCCTTCTGAACAAAGACCCTCGTACCATTGCTGCACACCTGTGATGCAGATATACAACACTATCAAGTAACAGGCTTCAATGTGGACCAGACACAAGCTGAACCATAGAGTGATGTTAAAATATAACACCATATGAAAAAAAAGATACACTACCTGGCCTTGAGACAGGAAGTTGGCCATGAGAGCTCCCCTCACAGCGTTCTCCAGATCACTGTCCTTAAATATGAGCAGTGGAGATTTTCCTCCAAGCTCCAAAGTCACTGGTTTGACCCCCTTAGATGCCATCTCCATGATCTGCGGCACAAAAGCAAATGGAAAAACATCCAGTTATTAGGACATATAAAGAAGACGTCAGCATCGTTACCACGACATTTACAAATCCCAATTGTTTACTATTAAATGTCCTAGTGACAAGAAGTCTAAAATACCACGTACTTTCTGTCCTGTTGGCACACTACCAGTAAAAGACACCTTAGCAACATCAGGGTGTTGACACAGGAGGCTGCCAGTTTCCTGGCCCCCCTGGACCACATTGAAGAGCCCCTCTGGAACTCCGGCTTTGGCGTAGATCTCTGCCAGCATGACTGCTGTCACAGGCGTCACCGGTGACGGTTTAAACACCATGGAGTTACCTAATATGGAGAAAAAATAAAAACATGGATTGTTTGAATTCTTTTATTAAGCACTAAATCCTACGTCAAGTCTGCAGATTCAGTTGTATCAGTCTCCGTGGAATGCTATCTAAAGGTGAAATGCTATAATTATTTTCTGAACTGTTTTGTGCTCAAATGAATTCCTGACTTTTAAAGATGGTACCGCACACATTTTAGTTTTAGTAGCGCAGCAGTTTATGTCAAGTGACCTTACAAAATATAGTCTTGCTGTTCATTTGCTAGAACATGCAGTTATCCTAACTTCAGATGCCCTTTCCTCACCCCACAGTCTAACTTCTTAAGAAAATGTACTGATTCATTTTCCAGGAGTTTCAAGACATTTTCTTAAATGTAGCAAACCAACAAAGGCCACTGGTATTTTGGTCATGGAAGAGTCCCATACCGCAGGCCAGGGCTGGAGCAGACTTCCAGGCAGCGATCTGAAAGGGATAATTCCAAGCACCGATGCCAACACAGATTCCCAGCGGCTCTCTGCGAGTATATGCAAAGGATCCCCCAGGCAACTGGACATGCTGGCCTTGATAAAGGAAAACAGAAGCATTGACAAGGTAAAACAAAGGCTGACGTGACATTTATAAAGCCATATAAATATGGCAAAAATATACGATAGCTATACCAACCTGCTAAAGTGCTGGCCAGTCCTGCATAGTACTCTATACACAGTCTGGCAGAGTCCACATCCAGACGGGCCTCTGTGATGGACTTCCCATTATTGACCACCTCCATTTCAGCTATCTCCTCTCTGTTGCTCTGTGCATGAAAATCAGGGCATATGCAATCTAATATATTAGATGTAGTAAATGACAGATGTAAGGAGAATATTGTGGAGTTTTTATTAAATGTTAAACAGTGCATGTGCAATATGTGACTCATGAGATCTTCCTTTTGCAAGATGTAACAACAACTTTGTTGAGCTGTTCTTCATTCTAAAAAAACAAAACAAAAATAAAACCAAAAAAAACATATAAACAACAAACACCTCAATTATATGTGCAGCTTCTATCATGACCCTTGCCCTCTCCATCCCCGACATTTTGCTCCAATAGCCGAAAGCCAGTTTGGCAGCCTTCACAGCTTGATCCACCTCCACAGCACCACAAGGCTCCAGTTGGCACAGGACACGGCCTACAACATGGAACGTAAGATAGCTCAAGCGTCCAAGTAGGCAGACTTTCATGAAAACAACAGGTTGCACACAGTTTCCATTTGGCACAGTCATCTCTATGATTCCAGTCGTTCTTTGATGTGAAGGAAAAAATAATTATTGGCCTACAGCAACTGTGCTGTGAATTTCATGGCTCGCTTACACTTTAGAGGTGGAAATTTCATTTCCAGTGATGGTAAGTGTGATTAGATAAAGAGAATCATGCATAAATGGTGGGGCTGCATGCAGGCTCTGTGCTGGCTTAGATGGAGTTAAGAGAGCTGAATTAAAAACAGGGACCGGGCCTCAAAGAGCATCAGAATATAATTGGACTAAAAATGTGTAATGCAAGGAGTAACAGGCAGACTATCAGGCATCATTAACTGATGATGATGTGCTTTCATGTCTTGGTTCTGCTCCAATGAAGCTGTACAGAGGAGATAAAACTGTCCATACAGGACTGCTGGTCTATATCTGTGACTAAATGGATACGAAGTATATGAATCAACATGTGTAGAAAGTTTACTTTCTTTGAAAAACTAGTTACTAAGTTTAGAGGTGTATTTGACAAAAGGACTCTAATCATTCAGAAAGTAACGTTAAAATCATTTTCCCCTACTAAAGATTACCAGACATACATATTCACACAGCAATGGCCAAAGTCCGGTCATAAGGCAGGGTCAGTACTTTTTTTCAGTATTTACGAGCTGTGTGTTTTACCGGTTGCAGGTTCGTAAACACTGTCCTTGCTGCATTTCTCGGGGCCTGTCCTCCTCTTCCCAGCCCAGAAGTTAAGTGGGACGGTGATCTCCACCGAGCCGGAGGAGATGCACCTCACTCCCGCAGCCAGAGGAGCAGCTGCAGGCCGCCGCAGAGGGAGACTAGCGAGTCTCCGGAGCATATTGTAGCTCGTCCCGTTGCTTCAAGTGTCACTGATGACTGTAAAACATGCAGTATGCGGGTTAACGTCACTTTACCGATAACGCTGGAAAATCTAAAAAGGAGTCTGACTCGACTCCTGCGCTAAACAGTTATGTGCTAACGACTCTTTCACTCTACTGTCACTTTTAAAATTTCATTATTGGATTTAAGTTTTGATAAAACATACCTATTAGCCGTTTAATTTGTTTTCGAAGAGTCCAATCTCAACTTAACTGAGAATATCGTGTTTCGTTGCCATTACTACAGCACTTTTCTGACGATTCATCAAGGGGCGGGCCAAATTGCAGCCGAGAGCCAATCGGCGCTAACCAGCCAGTGGCGTCTGAGCGTACTATACGATTGGATAGTTTCACTGTCGATCACTAAAAGCGGCTTTAAGAATATACTCTCATATCTTAAACATAATTAAATGTCAGTAACTATTGCATGGCTGTAAAACTTTCTTAATAAATACAAGCAAATAAAAATATACAATTAAAATTGCAGTTGTTTAAAATAAAGGGCAGCGTTGTGGGAGGAGCTTCATCAAAACGACGTTCTAGCTCAGCGGCTGGAGCACCACACTACAAGTATGGCTGGAGACAGTGAGACACATTTAGGGGACCGCGGCGAGAACACCCAGGTTGTTCGGCAACCTTTCCTCATCGGTGTCTCCGGTGGCACCGCCAGCGGCAAGGTTAGCGTTCTAGTGAGCTAATTTGACGGGTTTCACGTAGTGACACGTTGAGAATTTTGAGTTAATTGACGGCTGATGCTCGCAGCTGAGTTCGCCGGCTGACCTCGTGGCTTCAGCGACGCAGCAGTGAGGCTTGATTGACAGTTCACAATAGTTTAGCGCATTGGTGCTCTGTCTGTGGTGCTGAACGCTAACTTTAATTAGTCCAATTTTCTTCTTTTTCGAGACGGAAATAATATTGATAATGATAAACTAAAATTGCAATGGATGGTAATAATGTTAGCTTAGTTAGCCCCCGAGCTAACGATAAATTCCATCACATGCTAGCAGTGCCGGGAGATCTAAGACAATAGCTAGTGCTAACTTAACTCTAAGCTGGATGGGCTGTTTGTAAACAGTGTGAGCCACATCTCTGTCAAATAAATAATATTTTAGCAGCGTTAAATTTATAGTACTCGTTGTTTGACGTCAGATTTTTTCCCCCTTTGACCCGGGATAACTGCTAACGTTAAATAACGGTATCCTACATGGTGGCTTATTGGATAATAATATACTAAAGCCCCCGCGCGGAAATCACTGTGGAAAAAGATGTCTCTCATCCCTCCTTAATATGTGAAACCCTAAGATCCCTTTAAAAAAAAAAAAAAATAACATGAATATATAAAACGTCGATTCAAGAAGTATTAGCTTAGCTTATTGTATGCAGAAGACTATTTTAATTTGACCGAGTTACGTTAAAAGCCTCGCACAAAGAAGCAGCCGCGTGGGCAGAGCTAAACTTACCAGCGCGCACGGTGGCGCTGACTCTTAAACACAGACGTGGCTATTTCTCCAAAGACGTCATCACATTTCTTTGTTATGAATTTGAGGTTTTCTACCGTGGGCGACTGGGGAAAAAATCCCCTTGAATTAAACCAGTGATCAAATTTGACACAACAGACTAGCTAAATGCGAGGGTTAGTCAAGGTAAACCATAATTAAATTGGTGGTGAATTCTACTTTTCGCGGCTTTGTTGTGAGCCTGTCGTACATTCATCTCCTTTGGGCCCTCTTTCTGGCTCTTTAAACCGTATCATCTGTTGCTGGCATTATGTCAGTGTTTTCCTGTCAGTTTCCGGTTTGACGCTGCTCAGGGTGTGAGTGATGTCATGTTCCGCGTTTGGTATATTTAGAAGACATACCAGCTTTCTTTCATATTCATTAGCCTTACTGCTGAAGGTCTCCCCCTGCCTGTAATGGCAACAAAATAATGAATATGATTTTTCTTTAAAAAAACAAAAGAAAACATTAATACAATTTTTTTTGTTTATATATATATATATATATATATATATATATATATATATATATATATACACACACACACACACACACACACATGCATACGTACTCTTAATATTTAAAAGTAAAATGTCTTCCCTTTAGCATATTTAAAAAGTTTCTTTTGAATTTCTCCAAGAGGGCTAAACTTGGAAGTTAAAGCTTCAAGGTGATGCTGTAGATGATCTTCCCTGTGTCACTGGGGTGGCTCAAGGGTACATTCAAAGTTTGTCCATTTTATCAGAAACTACTCCATGTGAGGGCGTTGACCCAAGCTTCCAGCTCCGGTGTGAGGCTGTTTAAATTCGTTGTAGCACACTGTAATGGGTACAAAAGGAAGCAGAGCCTCAGGCAGTGGGGGAATGCCCTGTCAGCATTGGGCATGAGATTCTTTTAGTTTGGGAGGTCAGTGAGGACAAAAAAGGTTGGCCACAGGGCAATTTGCCTATAGCAGTTTGCAAACGTGATGCAGGAAGGTTACTCACCCAGGTTATTTATAGGTTTAAATCTAAAATCTTAATCTATGTGGGTTGATATTTAGCCCACATGGGATGTAGCAGGTGTAAAATTCTTGCCCCATGCTGATGTTTGGCCGATACTGGTTTTCAGCAGTCATATTGGTGCACTCTCCTGACAGTCATGTTCTTGATCATTTCCACAGTCGTCTGTGTGTGAGAAGATCATGGAGCTGCTGGGACAGAATAAGATTGACCACCATCAGCGGCAGGTGGCGATCCTCAGCCAGGACAGCTTTTACAAGGTGCTGACTCCGGAGCAGAAAGCCAAGGCACTCAAGGGCCAGTTTAACTTTGATCATCCAGGTATGATGCACGTTAAATCTTAGCTACATGTTACAGGTTTTAGTGGCTAGGTAATTTTACCTGGCTTATTGTATTAACTAAATGGCATCTTTCATGTGCACATGCAGTCCAAAGTGGATTACAGTTAAACAACTGGAGGATAAAAAATGTTAAATGACACCGAACATTGGCAGCAATACATTGAACTTTTCAAAAGTGATTATGCGGCTTTATCATGTTGAGTCTTAAAATATTTTTGGCAAAAGTAGGGCTCCACTTTTGGAGTCAGGCTTTTCACCCTCTGGGTCTTGCTTCCTTTCTGGGCTGATTTTAAATCTGCACCATCAGCAAGCCGTCCTCAGGCAGCTGCTGCCAGGCTCAGACTGAACACAACACATGTTATACCAAAGCGATTCCTGGGTTACCAAACGTGCGGGGAGTGGTGCCACGTGTCTGTGGGTGCACATTGAGCTGTAATGATGGAGGTTAAAAGTGTGACCAATTGTAACTGAGCATTTTTCGGTTTTCCTTCTCTTGACCTCAGATGCCTTTGACAGCGAGCTGATCATGCAAACACTGAGACAGATCCTTCAGGGGAAAGCTGTCCAGATCCCAGTTTATGACTTTGTCACTCATTCCAGGTGAGCGCCTCTTTGTTTACCATGCTGTTTAATTTGGCCATCATGTGATCATAGAAGCACAACAGAGGCTTTATGCAGTTAAACAAATAAAGCATTTGATGTGTAACTCGATTGTGTAATATGCTTAAATTTGTTTTGACACGCGTGTAAATGCAGTCGCTCACAGAGAAGAGGCACCTTTCTGTGTGTTCCAGGAAAGACGAGTTTGTTATGGTGTATCCGGCTGATGTGGTCCTGTTTGAGGGCATCCTCATGTTCTACTCGCAGGAAATCAGAGATCTGTTCCAGATGAAGCTGTTTGTTGACACAGATCCCGACACACGGCTGTCGCGTCGAGGTGTATAGCGTGATTTGGGTTGCTACTCACAACTGGTGTAACGATTGTCACTTAAGTGCACTGTTAAAGTACTTTTGGTTTTCAAAAGTACATGTGGACTGTCTGTTATCATAACATAGTATGTGTGTGTTTCTGTTTCTTGTTTCTTTTTTACATTGGTATACTTTTGTTTTTCATGTCTAAATGTATAACATGTCTCATGTGCTTTGTGTCTCTGTTTCAGTTCTGAGAGACATCAGTGAACGTGGCAGAGACCTGGAGCAAGTGCTCAGTCAGTACATCACTTTTGTGAAGCCGGCCTTTGAGGAGTTCTGTTTACCTGTGAGTGCTCCTGTCTTGTCTTGTTGAGACACTAAACCAGGACTGACACCATTCTAGTTTTAACACTGATACAGGCAATTATTTTTTGTTAACAAGAAATATTATTGCCACTCTAATATTTGCCCAATAGAGAGCGCTGTGTATTTGTACTTGTTTAGAATAAATAATTGTTCCATATTATAATATTTTTGAGCTGCTGTATTGGGCGCTTTAATCATAAGAATATTTCTTATTTCTACTAGACGAAGAAGTATGCAGATGTCATTATTCCACGAGGAGCAGATAATCTTGGTAAGGCCTCAGTGATTGTTATTGTGACATCTTAATCTACAAATAACTAACAAGTTTAACTTGTCCTTTGGATTGTGCTTGAGTTTGCCCATGCGAGGCAAAACAAACACATGTTCGCTCTTACTCCTGCTCATCACTCGCTCCAGTGAGATACAAATAACACACCTCTGCCACACAGCATCTCGAGGTCTTTAACAAACTTTCCATTTCCTCCTTCAGTGGCCATCAACTTGATAGTACAGCACATCCAAGACATTCTGAACGGCGGACCAAGCAAACGTCACAATGGCTGCACGAACGGCCACAGCACTCCGCGGCAGCGGCGGACCTCCGAGTCAAGCAGCCGGCCTCACTGACCCCGTCACACCTCTCTTCGCAGAAGGGAGAGGGGTGTGGGGTGTTGTAAATAATGCCCGTGGGCATCACTGTATTTAAGAGATGAAGAAGAAATGCAAAGAGAATTGAAATGCCTTTTATTATCATGACTACTCTTATGTTATTGGTTATTTCATTGTAACTGTAAGGATTTGATTTTTATTTTGTCATGAGGGTAAAGATGAGCTCTTGTTGCGATGAGACCATTTGTTAAATATTGATCCCATGCATTTCACCCCTGCCTCTTTTTTCTTTTTTTTCCCTTTCCTTCTTTTTATGTATCCCCTGCTGCTCCGTTAAAGTTCATGCTGTAAATGAATAAAATTGGGGAATCCCCTTTTTTTTTTTTTTTTTTTTTTTTTCTTTTTTTTTTTCCTCTTATGTCTGATAAAACTTGAACCCCTTGGGGGGAATCTGATGACATGTTTAGGGTTCTGAAAGGAACACGAGTTAGACAAGTGATGAATCAGGTGCACTCTGGCTGGATTTGCACTGACAATCTTGGGAGTGTCTCCAACAATTTTCATTCAGTTCCTAATTTTTCTCATTTGTGTTAAGTGTATTGTAGTGTCCACCTTTTGTATGCCTGTAACAGAAGAAACACATTTTTTTTATTTTCCAGTACCAGTTGCTACGTGCAGAATAACACGACTAGCAAATCAATGAAGCCAAATGCCAGAGGGTTCAACTGAGTGCTCTGATAACTATGTCTAGTGCAACTGTTAATTATGGGGTTAGGTGTCCTGTCTAAATGGCTCACGTGTAATGACTGAAGCTCATACAGATCCTAGCATCTTAAATGGCACAGACTTTGGTTTGTGAGCAAAGTGTTCAAATCTGTGAAATGCTTTTCTATACTCCTCCCTCTTCTAGAATTTGCTCACGTTCACATGGACAAATGAGTTGTGTCGAGTTCGAGCTGGCATGTATGTACTCAGGTTGATACCAATGGATTTGAAATGCCAGGTACAGCAATACCACTTATCCCAGGTGTGTGGCCATTAACCACCAAGATCCACCACAATGCCTCTGTGAAGATGCCTCAGGTTAAAATGTCTAGTAAGTATTCACACTTGCAGTTTCCACTATGAAAAGGTTACAATAAAGAAACAAAAAACAAACAGCTGGATCCATTTTTTAATGTTGTGCTTAAATAATTTGTACCATAAGATTTGTACTGTATGATGAATTGATAACGATTTGTTTGGTGATTTATATTTGAACGGTTAATAAACTGATGCGGTTTATGTAGCTTTGTGATTATTTTAACAATTTAAATGCATTTCACAGAGAAACTGAGGGTTCATATTGTCTTTGGTACATCCGGTAGATGGCGCAAGTCCGTCCTGCTTTAGCACTGGTGATTTAAAATGTACTTCGATACTGTTTTTGATATAGTTCTGAAGAAATTCTGACGGCCATCAGAACCGAAAGATTTTGTAATTGAGCTTAATGCAAAATTTTAGTAGAAACAACAGCTGAAATGCCTCATTTTAGACAACAAAATGAGCATATACGTAGTAAAAGATTATTTATTTTTAGTTTATTAGTCACCTGCAAGCATGGTGCATTCATTCCTGTTTGTTTTGATATGAACTGAAAAAAGGCAAACTATAAAATAGCTGTCAATGGTTTGGAAGTTAGAATTTACGAGGTGTCCTGAATGCCTCAGGAAGTTGTCAGCGGGGAAGCGTCAAGATGGTGGTACGTACTGGTGCTGCGTGTCTCTGGGGTAATTTCTGCTCTTATTATGTTAGTTTTAACCACCTATTCTGTCCTGTGCATGGCAGAAATTTGGACTGCAGTTTAAAGCCACCCTGGAGAACGTCACGAATGTTAGACCATTGGGGGACGATTTCCGCTGGTTCCTGAAGGTAAGAGAAGCTAATATGCTAAACTGTTTTCATCCATAATAAAATATCATCCACTTTTCCTCTCTGCTAATCTTTGATCATTTCCTTAATTTAACCATGTTCAATGCTGACACATACTCACTAAATAATGAAACATGTAAACATTATTTTTAAAAGATCATTTATGTGTTTGTTGTTTGTTTTGCCTTAAATTTAGCTCAAGTGTGGAAACTGTGGAGAAATTCCAGATAAATGGCAGTATGTAACTCTGGTGGTAAGGAAGAAAGGGCGATTTTTCTATTCAGTTTAACATTATTATTATTAGTATTATTAGTATTATTAGTATTGTTATTATTAGAGAATTGCACGTATATAATATACCACCTGTGCTTTGTGTTTGCCTTCACAGGAGAGTGTGCCACTCAAGGGAGGACGAGGGAGCGCCAGCATGGTGCAGAAGTGTAAACTCTGTTCCAGGGAAAATTCCATCGGTAGGCCGTGACATGACATCTGGCTCATCTTGTCTTAATTTGCAGAGTTAAAAGCTTACGAAATGTCATCTTTTTCCTTACAGATATTCTGGGAGACACAATCACACCTTACAATGTAAGCAAACGTCCACGGTCAGTTCTCAGGTTTGTATTTCAGTTTCTCTTTCTCTAATGTTGCGTCGTGTCTGCTGGGTTGAAGGCCGAGAACAGCGAAACCTTCAAGACGATGGTGCAGTTCGAGTGTCGAGGTCTGGAGCCCGTTGATTTCCAGCCACAAGTGAGAATCTTTGTTGTCGTATTTCCACAACTGTCCATATGAACTGGAGGGGATAAAACCCAGATTGTGTCATCATCCATGAAGCCAGATCCACTCTCCACCAGAACTGTTATCCAGATGTTAGTTGATGTCGGTTCATTTTTATCCTGTATGAAAAAAGGTTTTTGATGGATCACCTTTTTGCCCGTTTATTACAACAATGTAATAAAAAAAATTGAGGTTACAATATTTTTAGCCCAAACTTTAAAATAGGAGTTTTTGGGTTAATAAGTAACTACTACTGCTGCGCCAGCTGTGAACAGAGGCTTAAAAAAAATTCCTGGTTGTCAGGCCATCTCATGTGGGAGATTTATTGTTTATCCAGCAAAGGAGAACAAGGACAGTCAGACATTTGTGAGGCTTATTTCTTCACAGGGTATGATTTATTACAATTTACCAAGCTAGCCGTCTATTCTAAATAAGTATGCCATAACTCTGACCCATTTTGGTGAGATTCAGGTAAAAGGATGTCACAAACGTTTGGAGAGGGTAATCGGCCAAATCTGGGCTTGCTTTGTAGAGCACATGTCCTGCACACCAGTGCTGTTTGCTGTGACAGTGTGTCAGGGTTCAACCCTGCAAGAACCTCTTTCTCTCTGTCTTTTATGTTATGTAATGAAGCTGTTGCTTTCTATGCTATCTGGTAGTGTGTTCTAGGTAACACTGTGATAATGGCGTGACTTTGACTTGTTGTAATCCCCTCCTCCAGGCTGGCTTCGCTGCAGAAGGAGCAGAGTCTGGAACACCGTTTCCCGAAATCAACCTGCTAGAAAAAGTAAGCGCAGGAGAAACGAATCGCTCACTGTGAGAAAGTAAAGTTGACCTTTAGCAGACTTTCAGCTGTTTGTTTAGCACAGCAGGATACAATTCACTGATTCACTGATATGTGATTGATTTCCTGTGGTAGCGCGCTCTTTCATTTATCTTCACTGAACTCGTGAAAAACACTGCACTTTATCTGCAAATAATCCCTACAGTTCTTTCTCTTGCTCATGTTTTTAAAAACAAAAACATTTCAGGACTGGACCGACTACGATGAGAAAATTAGTGAGTCTGTGGGAATATATGAGGTCACGCACCAGTTCATCAAGTGCTGATATCACCATGCATTGAGCCTTAGAGGAACACTGCAGGAAAACTTCCTCGGCCCCAATTCCTGGCGACGGGGAATGCCTCGACACGGAGATGTGGTCTGTGCTTTGGTTGATGATGAACATTAAGGTGTGCGGATTAAGGCAACAGGTTGTTGTACACATGTCTTGGATTGATCAACATGCTAAGAGGATGGTTTTTTTTTTTTTTTTTTTCAGTCCCTCAATAAAATTGAAGGATGAACATTTTGAATTGAGGTTTTTCTTTGCTTTTGCTCCTCAAACAGCAATACAAGACTGACGATGTGTAGTATGAGGTACTTCACATTATATGCTAAGGATGCTAATGAAGAATACACTTTGAAATGTCCTCCACACATTTTGTGTAATTATCAGAAAATTATGTATGACTCATTTCAGAGTTAAATAAAAAGACAAGTACCGTCAAACCTTGGGAATGAAATTAAAATGAAACTCTACTTGAAAAACATGCAAATCCTTTACTTGTGTTAAATTGGACTTTATAGACAATACAGATTGAGACAAGGACCCATTGTGGGTGAATTTATTAAAGGAAAGTATCAATCACTGAAGAGGTCTTACTGTGTACCTGCAGAGTGCTGCAAACGTCCAACAAATTTCTCCTGTCAGGATTTATCTCACAGTAGACGCGTGGTTCAGTGTGAACAGTTGCTACTTCATATCTGCACATGCGTGTACTTTTGAAATAATAATAGCTACCCTTAAAGTGACATGTCTAATATCTTTGCTTATGTCTGTAAATAGGTTGTAGTCAACAGGATTTCTAAAAGGGTTAAATATAAGGTTTAAAAAAAGACCTTTTTGCAAGTATCTTTATGAGTTTGCATTGATGTAACAGGTCTGTGCTCTGTATTATTATCAGTTTGGTACTTTTTGACCACTTAAAATAACTGTAGAATTGTGATATATTTGTTTCTGCACATTGGTCTTAAAAAAGACATATTTAATATCAGTGACACATTTTACCTTGCATAAATAAAGGATATATAAGCGTTAGTTTGTGGAAAAACTCCAGTTTCTACCTTGTGACAGGATGTGGCTCAAAATAACTTGTTATTAAACACGAGAGGCATATTTGATGGACTATAGGCCAAAAAGTCATTTACAACGGTTTAAATATGGGAAATGACTTTTTGGCATAACAACATAGTCCGACAGCACCTTACAAAAAGTTATCAGATAACGCAAACGATAAAGGTCAAATGATCACAGGGCACACAGGCTTTTGAGTTCTTAAACTTCCAATATTTAACCATAAAAAAAAAACCTCACGGTAGTTGAATATATATGCAGTGCTTTCATTCTGGTGGAGGTTATGTTTGAAGAGGCATATTTATAGAAAAGTCGCTTTTGTTTAGATGTTTAAGAGCTTTATTCTAACTTATTACTAACGGTATTGTATTCCCACAGAGTGACACACCCACTTGTGCATAGACGATCTTTGCTGTACCCGCTGCTGTCAGGCCCATTGACTGTAGGCCCGCTGCTCTCCGTGTTTATGTTTCTCACCGCGGGTTCTCATTGGTCACATCAGGAGCCACCACGCTGAGGATCGTTTATGTCCCAGTTACTACGCCGTGTTCACAGATTTTCACGTCACCTGTGTGAGTGGACTCAGAGAAGCACCATGGCACCTGGAAAGAAGAACAGAGTATTTGTCATAGGAGTTGGCATGACTAAGGTAATCTTACGTTTATCACACTGCTGCTCTGTAAAACATCGAGAAACGGCGCTGTGTAGCGGAGAGGCTAGCATGATTACCTAAACCAAGATTTCGGGTCTTTCAGTGCGGTCCACCTAAAACAACAAACTGGGACTTTTCTGCTCTCATTGGGACAGTTGGGTCAAAATCCGCGGTGTTGGGGACTGTCGGGCTTATTTGTGCTCATGCTGTGTCTAAAGGGCTGAAAAAAATAACCTGTGTCAAAGCTGTCAGTACACTTTGAAAGGCTAGCTAGCTAAGTTAGCCGAAGTAAAGTCAAATTGCTGTAGTTCATGTTTACATTTTAAAAACTACCCAGCTTTCGTGAGTGTGATGACAGTAGGTCTGGTTTGTATTCAGTACTCGCTGAGACTAAACGTGGAGTCCACAGTTCATGGTCAACAGCATTACAAACTGTGCCAAAGGTCTTCTCTCCGGCATGCTGCTAAAGGTGGACACTTTAACTCCGAAAGTTGCTTCTACCTCCAAACCTGAACGAGCCTCATGTTTTCAGGTCCCTGAAAAGTTAAATATGTCCCTAACAGTGATGTCGGTGGAGGAGGGAATATTTGCTTATGTTGAGGTATTGCACTGTCTGCTCTCTGAACAGTGCACACAAAGCATTTTCTATCATTTTATACCTCTGTGCATTAATGACATTAATTACATTAATGCCACTGCAGCCTTTTTATCTGCTCTTTGTCCTTGTTTGTGTTTTAAAGTCGGTTCACGTCATGAAACCTGCAGCAGGAGGCATGTATAAATCAAATCTATTGGTTTATACACCCATGTATTTAATGGCTCATTAGAAAGTCAGATTAGAGGTTAAGAAGTTCTTGATTTTGAGCCGTTCTGCAGTGCATCTGGGCACTCTGTCTTGCTGGGGGAGGCTGCTGCTGTTGGGGAGCGCCATTGCTACGGAGGAGGTGTGTGCTTGCTCTGCAGCAATGTTTGGTCGGTGGTACAAATAGTTTTAGAGCAACATCTACATGAGTGTCAGGCCTTCAGGTTTTCCAACAGAACATTCATTGGATTATAACAGGATGATGAGTATTATTCACCTATCAGTGTTTTTAATGTTCTGGCTGCCTGGTGCATGTTTAGGTTGCATCAGCACAGTGACTGTAGACTTCTCCACACTTAATAAAATGTTTAAAAGTTGTTTTGAAAATAAAATCTTGAATCAAACTTTAGTGGCACTGACCTGAGTTTTTTTTTGTTTGCGTGTTTGCTGCAGTTTGACAAGCCTGGAGCTCGGGAAGGTGACTATCCTGATATGGCCAAGGAAGCAGGTGCTGATCTTTACAGATTATTGGTCATTCACAGATATCAGATCTTGATATTTATTGTTTTTGTGCTGTTATAAAACATGTAATAAGTTTTATTGCCGTATCTCTACATCCTATTTTAGGTGAAAGGGCTCTAGCAGATGCAGGAATCCCATATTCTGCCATTGAACAAGCTTGCGTAGGATACGTCTATGGTAAAACGTCAAATATATATCTTTATTTTTCCTGTTTTATGCTCCAAATTGTTTTTCTTGTTAAGCCTCTTTCATGTACTTTTCAGCACAGGTAAAGTGAAATAAGTGAAGAGTAGCATCTCATCCTACCTCTCTGTTCCAGGTGACTCCACATGCGGACAAAGGGCCATTTACCACAGCCTGGGTCTGACCGGCATCCCCATTATCAACGTCAACAACAACTGCTCCACAGGTTCCACTGCTCTCTTCATGGCACGCCAGCTGGTCCAGGGAGGTGAGTCAGCCAGGAGGTTTTAACAGTGGCAGGTAGTTTGCTCTATAACACCTGAAGGCTGTGGTGAAACTTGATAAACAGTGGGTTCTTTGGATTCTAGTTATTCAAAGTATTGAAATGTTACTGTGGCTCGATGGTGTATAACAAGCGAAAGATCCCCAGTTCAGTCTCGGGAGGAGAGACGAGGCCCTTCAGGGCTGCATCAGGAGGAGAATCCAGCGTAAAAATCAAATCAGCTGACTCAGACCTGCATATTCTTTTCAGCTCAGTCTATAATCAGTAGTTTTATTCACTGCCTTTAATGTTTTCTTGCAGGTCTTTCTGATTGTGTGCTTGCTCTTGGGTTTGAGAAGATGGAGAGGGGCTCTCTGTCTGCAAAGGTATGCACATTCATCCAGGAATTGATCATGTTGTATGTTTTAACATTTTTTTTACCCTCTAGTCAGCCCTCTCTGCATTTGCTGCACTAAAACTATTTTGCAATCTTTCATGTTTGACTTAGTTGAAATTTTGCCAGATGGATGAGAGGGGGGAGAAAAATCAGCTGAGGTCACATGATACAGAGAAACCTCTTACTGAGAATGAAAGCTGTTAAAAGGAAAGCATTATCTGGGTTTTTGGATGTGTAAAGCCCGGTCACTGTCATCTATTGACTTGGCCTCTGGGGACTTTTTGTCCACAGTTTTGGGGGCTGCCAAGTTTTGTGTTTCAATTGTTAAAGTCCAATGGCTGATAAAAAGCATCAGGCAATAAAAGACTGCAATTCAGCAACTGCGATCCTTCTTTCTGCTCATACGGTTTACCTTTGTACAATCACAGTGGAGAGTGGAGATTAGCATTTTCTACTGACTTCTAATAACTGTGGACGAGGACGTTACGTGGTTTACTTGTAGTTTGGTTAATTCATTACCAGATGTGGGACTCTGCCCAACTTGGTGATTAACTTTTGGAGTCAATTCAGACCTGGATGTAAAGATTTTGCAAAGGATTGTTTACCATTGCACGATGGGTAAAGATTTACATTTCACTTCCTGTCTTTACAAATCCATATCAGGGTCAAACCGGGAGAGACAGACTAAAAATTTCAAGAAAATGTCAAATAATTCCAGATATCCTTCTGGAACTAGAGATCCCACATGTGGAAGGAAAGTTTATTCTGTTATTGGAATTTTTTTTTTTTTTTTTTTTGTAAGTACATGGATAGGACAAATCCCATGGACAAGCACATGGAGGTGATGATCAACCGCTATGGGATGGCAGCAGCGCCAGCAGCACCACAGATGTTTGGAAATGCCGGCAGGGAGCATATGGAGAGATATGGTAAACATATCATCCAAACAAAGCGATTCCTACAGACTACAGTAGGAATGTTATTGTAAAATCTTCATTGTTGTCATCATTTTACATTATGGCATTTTCTCTACGGTGTTTACAGTATTTTTGATTCTCCTTTAGGCACAAAGCCAGAACACTTTGCCAAGATTGCCTGGAAAAACCACAAACATTCCACCAATAACCCGTAAGACACAGCTGACCGCATTCGGCGTTCATATTGGTCTTTTTTTTGTTCAAACGAGGGTGTAAATATTTGAGTGTTTTTACACGCAGGTACTCCCAGTTCCAGGATGAGTACAGTCTGGAGCAGGTGATGAAATCCAGGAAGGTGTTTGACTTTCTGACGCTCCTGCAGTGCTGGTAAGAAACTGGCACAGTTACACAAGTGTTGATCGAAGTACAGATTCTTATCATCGGTTACTGATAATCATTTCACTTTCTGACAACCATGCCTCTTTTTTTTTTTTTTTTTTTTTTTCTTGTCCTCTTTTCCTCTCAGCCCTACATCAGATGGTGCTGGAGCAGCAGTTTTGGCCAGTGAGCCCTTTGTCAGGAAATACCACCTGCAGAACCAGGCGGTGGAGATCGTGGCCCAGGAGATGGTGACCGACCTCGCGTCCACATTTGAAGAGAACAGCTGCATTAAAATGGCAAGAAATCTGAAATTGAAAGTTATTGACATGCACACTGGTGACAACAAACAAATAATTGGGTTGATGGTGACAAACACTTTTCTTTTCCAGGTGGGGTATGATATGTCCCGGCTGGCGGCTAGGAAGTGTTTCGAGGCCGCTGGTCTGAAGCCAAGTGACGTTGATGTGGTCGAGCTGCACGACTGCTTCTCAGCCAATGAGCTCATCACGTATGAGGCCTTGGGGTTGTGTCCAGAGGGTAAGACTGCATCTCCTCAAACTTTGATGTATTCTCCATATGTTGAGCCTCTATCACAATTTATGTCAGTGTTTCCCCTGAATTGTCCCTGGAAATACGTTAAGTTATGTTGCGTTGACTGAGCAGCAGGTGGCAGTGTTGTTTAATGCCCATACTGGCAGCAAAGGAACTTAAATGATTTTGATACAATTCCAAAACTTTTTATATATAAATTTAATGACGGCTAATTCAGCTTTACTGAACCGCCCAGATGATCTTGTAGTGCAGTATCAGTGAGGTCATGTTACCTCACATGGATGTACGCATACAGATGAATTACTTTTTATGAAGTTAAATGTACCGTTTCTACAGGTAAAGCTGGAGAACTGATTGACAGAGGGGACAACACATATGGAGGCAAGTTTGTGATCAATCCCAGTGGTGGCCTCATCTCTAAAGGACATCCTCTTGGTGCCACAGGTAAGAAGAGACTCTGACTCTTGTTGAAAATCATTTGTAAGTGATGAAATAAAAAAAGCTACTTTAACCATTTGGGATAATTGTTGTTATATAACTTGTTTGGTGTCCTGAAAATGTGTTTAACAAAGCAAGGTCAACATACCGAGGATACCTTTTCTCTATCCAGCTTCACTTACTTAAAATCACGATCCACGAAGATGGTTATAAACTCAGTAGATCAGTTTAGCTATGAGGACGTTCACATAAAAATGGGCATGTCACAAACATGGACAGGTATGCTTGGAGCAAAGTGCCATATTTTACAAAACAAGGAGCAAACCATTTTATTAAAAATTTATAAAGATTTTTAAAGATGAACAAGGCAGATGATGTAGCTGAAGTGGATGTGTGAGTGTCTGAATGTAGCTTTTTTTGACTGATCAGTACAACCGGTAAAGTTATGTATATGCATTCTCTGTAACACCATTTAGCAAACCGAAGACAAAAAGACAACTGTGCTAAGTTAGTAGACTTACCCACTTAAATAACTGATCCTGAATCGTAAAGGCATGGGCAATCGTGATTTTATAGTTCATTAATTTGTGTTTTCTTATTGTGTGTAAGGCAGTTTTAGTCTCATTGCTTCAACTCGGTTAAACTAAGAGTAAATAAATAACAAAAAAACCGAACCTTTAAATTAGCAAATGCTTAAATGTTTTCTGTTTTATGATTATCTTGCTTATAAAACAAAGACCTGCTGTAAGATTACTTGCAGACAAAAGGAAAAATAAACAGTCCTTTAAGAATCTAAGTGGCGTTTTTCACATCTGTGGTGTTTAGTCAGTTTAAATCGAACTCGGGTTTGTTTTCCCACTTTTTCGTGTTTTGTTTGCACAGGTTTAACACAGTAATTGCACTCGGGTGCAGACCAAAACAACCACACCGAGACCTTTTAGAGGAGGTGGTCTCGGTTTATGGTGTGAACGAGATCCCACCCCGATCTAAAGCAGCTACTACAAGTTTGAACTAAAAACGTCCCGTAGCCACGTGTGTTTTGTCTTCCCAAATCAGGCTTAACAAACAAGTGTTTTCTCTGGATGCACTTTGAAGACTCTGACAAGCGATTTCCACCGTGCCCACCAGGTGGCACGTGTCTTGCAGTAACGGCCACCTACACTGACACTGGGTAAAAGTGATCATAAGCCTGCATGTGAGAGAGCAGCCGGCTGTGACTTTGGCAAGCTTCCCCTGTAATCTCTCTGCGTTTTAAATCGTTGGGGGACAAGACCGAGCAAACAGTGCAGCTGGCTCGCCCAGCGTCTGTAATGGACCTGTATGGTCCTCGCTAAGGACAGATAACCAGGCCAAACAGTGCAAACGCCATTAATCACTCCACCCGTACTTACCAAATTTCTTGGAATTATCATCTTAATTGTATTGCTTGTATTTTTTTTCCATTACTTCGCCCTGCCCATATCATCAATACTCCCTGTGTCTCCTGGGTCACACTCCCAGCGTGCGAGTGCCCCACTCAGCTAAGCTCTGTCTGATCCATGGTGTTGCTCTAAATCTTGCTTGTAAATCTCTGACCTCTTCCCCCAGTAACACTGTGAGCAGAGATGCTGACAGCTAATTGCCTGAAGCAACCTACACCTCAGGAGGATGTGATACATTTTATTTAGTTTTTAATGTGTAGACATCTCATCCAGTGACCTTGAGATGTCACTATTTCATAGGCTGAAGTATTTGTTGAATGACTACACCCTTTTATCCTTAAATCAAATGGCTTTTGATGACAATTTGGTACTATGAAAGAGCTTTTGGGAGGGAATTTACTGCAGATGAGTTAATGTTTGAGGGGGACATGACGACAAACAGTCTTGAGCGTGAAGGTTTTTTTTACATTGGATGAAAATTATGGATCTGACAAGATGCCCTCAGGCTCTTCACTGATGAAGTGCCAATTTGAACCATGTAGTAATTTTTCCAACTGGCATTCAAGCAAAGTCACACTCTCACAAAAGTCCACATAAAAACGAATCGGGCGAGTGCCGCAGAATGTGAGAGATGCACCATCGACTTTTAGCCTTAAGTTCCTTAGCTCATTGGGATAATGGAGAAATGCGAAAGCTCGTTAAGCAGATGGGATGAAATGCTTAGCTGTAGCATTGGTTGGTGCTGGAGCTGCCACTGGTGAGATTAGGGAGCAAGTTCACAGATTAGGAGTCATTTTGTCACCCCTCTCAGTAAGAATTGTAAAATAAATATTGACTGCAGCTTTTCCCTTCCGGTTACTGCAACCTGTTAAGTTTTGTATGGTATGTTGTTACAGTTGCTTTTGGGATTCGTTTTCTGTGGGTGTACGGGTTTCTTAATAACTTTCCAGCTATGATACTTTACATTAATGATTTTACTTAGCTGCTGAATACTTTTGAATACTTAATAATGAACACAAGGATACACTTAAGTTGCACAAAGGCATGAAAAAATTTGCAAGCCCGCAAAAATGAAAATTCATTTTAACATAATTAAAACAGATCATCTTAAATAATAATGATAATAATAACCTTCACTTTCATGTCACATGGGTAAATAATAATTTATTTTTAAATTAAAAGTCTGTGTGATCTAGGAGGTGAACTTGGTTAAACACATTTACTATGTTTACCATGTGCTCGCCTTTTCACAGGTCTGGCCCAGTGTGCAGAGCTATGCTGGCAGCTCCGAGGGATGGCCGGGCGAAGGCAGGTCTCTGGGGCAAAAGTGGCCTTGCAGCACAACATTGGCTTGGGAGGAGCAGTGGTTGTCACACTTTACAAGATGGGTTTCCCAGAGGAGGCGAGGTGAGCAGGAAGTTGCCAATGATTTGTTATTAGTTCACTTGGATACCTCTCATACAGCAAGGAGCATTTTCACTTCTCATCTTAAAGAATAATTTGCTGAGGTAGGTTCTAAAGGAAATCTTTAACTCATACATCAGTTTGGTTTCAGTTTTTTCTTCTTCCTTCAGGTCCCGCGTAGGTGCAGTTCTCACCAGCTCAGGCAGCGGTCTGGAAGGGTTTAAAGCTTATCCTGTCTTCAAAGAGATTGAAAAACATCTACAGCAGGTAGGTAGTGTCACAGCAGGCGGTTGCCTATTAGTGACAGCATGTCACTGTGATATTTTCAATTAGCCACTCTGTGTCTGCTCTTACAGACTCGATAAGTGTGCATCCAGTTAAATCCATTCATGTATTAGATTTTCTTCTTTGTCTTTATTGATAGTTGCGTGACATGTAAACATGTCCACAAGCCTCTAATAGAAACGTGTTTCATACGTTGGTCTATTTTGCTTTTCTTATAAATTAAATCACAGTTTGTTGATATGAAACTCAAACGCACGACCTCATAGTTGCAAAAAGGTTTATTTATACAGTGTTGCGGCAATGTAAACTGAATTTCTAGAGCAAATTTAAAGCAGTATGACACATGTGATATATGCTGTGCTTTAGATATGCTGCGATTAACGCGTTTAAAAAGATACAAAATCTAAAACACTGACGGTGTGTTTGTGTGAAGCGTGTGATGATGTTGGTTTGAAAGAACTTGTACTCGGTGTTCAAGGCTTTTAATCGTGCTTTGACATAACAGAAGAAATTAGGTGGTATCAGTAATTGTGTGCATTAGTGAGGCTATTACCCACTTGAGTTACAATGTAGAGAAAGATGCTTGAACGCCTACCCAACTGTGATTTTCTATATATGTGCATCACAGTAAGGACTTTTTCCAGAGCACAAAAAACTACTTTTGCTTGTTTCATGTTGATGTGTTTGCTAAAAACATGCTCATGGAGTTGGCTGACACTTTGGGTCTTGGTGCAGAGGAGAGCCACTCCACAGTAACGATGTATGGCAGCAGTATCTTCTTAAATGTGGAGGGTATTCACTGCCAAAAAAAAATTAAATAAAGGAACACTTTGAAAACACACCAGATCTCAATGGGGAAGGAAATCATGCTGGATATCTATACTGATGTGGACTGGGTAATAAAGGGATGCCACATGGAACTGAAAATGATCAACCTACAGAGGGTTGAATTCAAAGACACCCTGAAAATCAAAGTGGGGGAAAAAAAAAGCACAGGATAATTTTGTAGCTCTGGCAGTGCTCATCCTGTTCCTTCTAGCACAAAGGAGCAGATACTGGTCCAGCTCTCCTAGAGTAACTGCCTGTCCCCTTGAATCGCTTCCATGATCTTGAGACAGTGCTGGGAGACTCGGCAAACCTTCTGCCAATGACACGTGTTGATGTGCCACCCTGGAGGGGGTGGACTACCTATGGAACCTCTGTAGGGTCCAGGTATCGCCTCATGCTACCAGTAGTGACAACTGACAACAGTTGTTAATTTCATTAATACCAAAGTAGCTACAACTGTGCTAGTTAACTGACCTCATCAATATCCCGCAAGTTTAACTGTAGTGATTAAAAAGTGCTCCGTTCAGTTTCTCTGAGCGTTGTATATTCTTAAAGATGGGCATTCTGCTCAGTCCTGCCTGTGACCCCTCGCTCCCTCAGATGTTACATTTTTAAAAAAGAAGTGCGCATGAGTGGAATATGAGAACCAGTTACTCTGGGGAAACTTTAGTTTCATCCATGTCTACAAGCATTGGGTTCAAGGAACAGACTTCTGAATGATGTTCTCACTTCTTCCCAGAATACTTTGGGTTGTTTTTGAGATCTGTGAGTTTGGTGGAAGCTGACGGTTCAGTGTTAACTAAGCTAACACGCATGCCATAATGCAACATGGATTTCAAGAGCATCAGATCTGTGCTGATGAGATCATTTTTATTGTGGTTAAATCCACATAGTACAGAACGCTAATGAGCTGGAACAAAACTTCTCAGCTTTATGGTCCATAAATTTCTGTTGTATTAGCTGCCAGGACTCGTATGGTTAAATAATGAAAAGAATGAGAAGGCAGACCTGAATCCTGACAGATTTATAGATGATTAATAAGCAACAGAAACTGCTTAATAATTATAGCTGCACAACCATTTCGATCAGATGTGGTGGTGTATTATTCTGGTTACCATCAGGACAGTGGAGTTTGAGAGGTTTTCTCAGGCGAAACCACAAAACATGATCTAAACTATTCATGTCAAGCTGTGTGTGTATAACAAATAGATGGCTGTAGAATTTAATTTGCACTGTGTGGGCTGTTGCTGCCTGTCTACACCTACTGTATGCAAACATTTATTAAAAGGAACTCAAACCCTGTTGTTGCAGGAGGGAGCGCAACTTGTTAAGAAGATTGGTGGAGTGTTTGCATTTAAAGTGAAGGACGGCCCAGGTGGGAAAGAGGCGACCTGGATTGTTGACGTGAAAAATGGTAACGGTTCTGTCACAAACGACCCAGGTATGTGAGGCTGTTGTTAAAGTCCTGTAACACTCTTGATATTTTGCTTGCAGCTGATTAATTATCATTATTTAGGATAAGGTCTGCTAGGAAGAACCCTTGAAGCTTTGTTCTGAACTGAGTGGTTTCTGTCATATTTCAGGCCTGCTGGGTTTGCATCAGAAGTTAATGAAGGTGGTCTCTGCCTGTGCAGCTATCCTTGGAAAAACCCAGACACTTTTCTAATGACCATCACACCACATCCTTATTGATATATAGTGAGGTGTCAAAACTCATCATTAAGGGTAGAGGGGAGGTCGTCAAACATCATCTTAATGGGAGGAAGAGTTGATTTTTATATCATGATCCTTGTCCTTGCGTTATGGATCTTTTCACTATTGGTCTTGTCAGAGATACGCTTTTAATACTGACAAAATCTCTGTCAAACTTAAAGACAAGTTAAAATGCATATTCAGAATTATTCCTGTCTGCGGTACTTTATATTTGGGAGGTATGGCTCTGTTCTTGGACCTGCCTGTCCTTCTGCTTGTGTACATGTAAAGTTTAAGAACAGCAGCAGCAGCATGCAGAAGGGCTTGGGTGGAGTTGGGGTGCAAAGCAGCTTGCAGATAAAAATCACCCGAACTGCTGCGATTGTGGCTGAGCTTGATTTTGTTTCACACCTCTGTCAGGAAAGCCCTCATTGTCTGAAGACTTCAGAGAGCGTTTCAGGCTTATTATTTTCTGAGGAGCCTGCAAACACCTCGGAGCGTCGCCTTTTTAACTTGTGATATCTGTGTTCTGCTCTTTTTCTCCGAAGCTCAAAAAGAAATGTGTTCAGTCCCCTACAATAAATAGAGGTTTCAAAAAACTATTAATCTTCAGTAGATATCGTTGTGGAAGATTGCAGGGGAGTGCTGCAGGTAAAATGGAAAGGCTGTGATTTGGTGGAAGTTTTTGTTTTAGAGTTTAGGCTGAATTCGCTCTATTGTGAAGAACTACCACAAAACTCTGCAGTGAAATAAAGTAAGTAGCTGAAACGGTGGAAATGTTTCAGCTACTTCATTATCCGCCTTAAAATTTAGATTTAAACGCAGATGCTGCAGGGGACGTCAAAACATGAACCAAATGAAAACAAACAAGCTTAATTCCAATAATGACCTGATGTGTGCAAAAGAGGTCCTGCTAGAAGAGCTGCATTCTGACTTTTTTTTTTTTACAAGTTGATTTCTGCACAGACACACACACGTGTCATCCGTACTCAAAGGTACATCCTGGTAAATGGGCATCTCATCATTTGATGGTCTCCCCTGTAATGCTCGCTCCTTCCAAGCCATTATTTCTGAATCACCACTCTGTCCATACGACTGAATGTTTCGAAAATAGAAAGACATGTTCAGGGAAATCTAAGATGTACAAGCTGTTCCACTCAAAGGTTTTCAATATGCATTTTTTTTTTCCCTCCGTTATGGTCCAACATTACTGCACTAGTTTAAAAGTTAGGTTAGGAGCAAAACTTGAAAACGGCTGCAATAATAACAACATTTAAAGAAGTTCTCTTGCACATAAAAAGCTGAACCGATGAGTGCTAACAGCAGGCTTGCTAAACCCAGTACACTTGAATGTTTTCTTGCTGGTTTGCAGGACCAGTATTTGAACTCCTGCATGCACACTGCTGTGCTGTTTTTACTGAAAGTAGCACTAGATTTTAGGATACTGCAGCTCTCAGATAGCTCTAATAACATCTTTAATGAAGCTGACACAGGAGATTTTGAGGCAGTGTGGTCAGTCTTACTTTGAAGATGAGACTGAACACACTGGTTTAGGGTTTAATTTACATTATCATCTCCCCTTATTGGACTGATTTAAACATGGTGCCCCCCCCCCCCCCCCATCTAAATTTCAGTTTTTATATTTCTATATAAAAACTGAAATATTGTATTTATATATTTTTATATTTCTTCCTTCCACCATCTAATTAACAGTAGAAAGTAGTATATTATAGTATATTAAGTTATGGAATATAGAACGAGTGAGTCATAATGCTTTCTGAGCTGTGAAACAAATTGCACTGAATGGATGCCTCGGTCAGCCAAGTCATTAAAGCTTCCTGCCTAATATTGTGTCTCTGAAGGTGTCCTGTGGTAACAGACTCAAAGAATCTGCTTTGAGTCAAAAGCTTCTGTGAGCTGTGAAGTGAAGCCTCTGTGGATTGGGTTTGTTTTTCCAGCTCATCTTACAGGCGTTCTGTTGCAGGAAAGTCAAACTCATTTTCCATGACGGACCACATACAGCCCACTTTGACCTTGAGTGAGCTGGACCAGTGGAACTGCCCTTGTCAGTGTAAAGAAGTTTACCTGCATATTTTTTTTCCCTGAGATACTCTAGTAATAGAAAAGGAAGTGCAGCCTCAGCAGTACGTCTCAGTTTTTCTGCATAAGAAAGAGGTTTGGCTCTACTAAATGAAAGAAATCTGCTGCCACCACTCTTTGGGCTTAATAGAAAGAAACAAATGTGTAAAACTGCAGAGGAAGTTCTGGTAGCTCACTGCCCAGACTGTCCTGTAATTACAAAACAAAGTTTTTGTTAAATTAAATAGAAAGTAAAAAATAAAAAGCAGAAATAGAAATTGTTAATTGTTTTCTGTTACTGTGGTGTAGTATGAATAACCATGGATGGAAAAGCTGGAAAACTTATGAAAATACTGTTAAAGTTAAAAATTCATGCTTTCATATCTATCCTAGCTGTCCAGTCGGCCGGATTGGACTCTTTGCCTGCACAATTTTGGCCCTCAGAGCCTCATGTTTGGCACCCGTGCTCTATTGGGTTAAGACGCCTTGAAACACAACTTCACCTCAAACCATCGCTAAACAGTATTGTGTGTGGAGGCAGTGTGGAAGGGTGCATTATCCTGCTGAAAGATGCCACTGCCATCAGGGAATATAAGTGGTAATAAAGGGGTAAATGTGGTCAGATGAATATGCATTAATGGCATGAGCAAAGATTTCCCAGGAGAACATTGCTCAGAGCATTATGCCGCCTCTAGTGCTACTATCTCTTTCTCAGTAAACGAAAATATGACTCATCAGACCTCTTCCATGCTCGATGGTTGAGCTCTGACTCTCACATGGCCAGTGTAGTCACTTCTGGCCTTGGATTTATGGCTGCGCAGCCAACTGCGGCTGTGACTTTCTGCTTATATTCTTGCTGTTCAAAGGCAGTAAGGGAGCAGTCACATCTTATTCTTTACATCAACCCTCGACTGGCGCCGCAGTAATGGGATAATTATTCACTCCTCCTGCCTGTTTTATTGTTGTGGCTGATCAGTGCAGTGTTGTGGAAATGCCAAGTGTGCTTTCTATACTAGAAGCAATGCGGAGACAAACATTCCTCCGTGCTGTTTCCTTCAGTGTAGAATATGCGAGATGTTCTCACGAGTGGTCGTCATTAGTTGTTTTTGTGTGTGCAGATTTTTAGTTTTGGGTCACCTGAAATGCCGTTGGCCAGATAAATAATAAATGCATCTTTTAATGTCTTTTTTTTTTTTTTAGGTAAAAAGGCAGACTGCACATTATCCTTGAGTGACGAGGATCTGCCGGATCTGATGACAGGAAAGCTGAACGCACAAACGGTGTGTGCATAATAATGACTATAAATAAAGTTTGTGTAAGTAAGGGAAAGGATATGTTATATTTTTACATCGACTGTAAAAGTGAATTCATGCTGTGGGGCTCCTAACATTTTTACATTAAAGCATTTATTTATTTATATTACATTAGGGTTAGTTTATTTATTGTGAACTGCAATATGTATGTATGTATGTATGTATGTATGTATGTAGTAAAAATATGAAAGAATTTAAAGGGCACAAAATGTTGCATAACAAAACTGCATAATTAAATTATTCAAACCAACTTTTTAAGAGAAGTACAAGAATCAAAAGACAAAATGTAGACCGCACAAAGGCAGAACAAAAGCATGAAAAGTTGCTGAAATGCATCAGTAAACAAACTTTTAAGAGTCCACAGAATTGGTAAACCTGGTGGGAGCAGGCGGCCCTCCCTCTGATGCTCAGTGACTGTGTGACTGCAGGCAAGTGTGCAGAACAAACTTGTAGAGTTTTAGATTGCTTGACCTGCATGAGCGAGATGAGCAGTGAAATTGCTCGGCTGCATATGAGGGAGCCTCACTGTAATGCAATACTCTGTAGATAGGACCGAGGACTTCATACAGGATCCTAAATGCTGCAAGACGCCAGGGAAGGGACGATAGTAATGGAGTGATATTGGGCTGTATTGCTGCTCAATAGGACGGACAATCAGCAGCATTTTGAGCTGCCTGCAGGCAATCCAGGCAGATTTGCTGAGTGATGAAAACTGAGAATTACCAAAGTTGAAAGAGGAGATCTAACCTCTCCAGCTCCTCTTCAGAAACTGTAGATCTCAGTTTCCTAAGTGCTGTGAAGATGCTTTTACATCTGCAGTTTGGTTCATTTGGTCTGAGGCCGGTACTATTAAGGAGGATTTCGTCTTATCCAGGTAACTTCAAGGGTTTTCTGAAGATGGTTCACTTCTTACTGAGGCGCATCACCATGGTAACAGCTGTGGAGCAGGTTAGACTCCAGATTAGAGATTAACAGGTATAAAATCACCACCTGGATTTCATAACTTCTATCCTGAAAGATGATATTATATTATAAACTCAGACTGTGTATAGATATGTTGTTTTGGAGGCTTTTTTTCATCTTCCTTTTTTTTTAACCCCCCCTCCTAATCGCCAGTAGGTTGCCGTCCTGTTTTTACTGTAGTGTGACAGCAGAGTTTGATTGACAGCATTTACGTCAGCCCCCAATGGAAGCGAACCAAAACAGGAACATGCACCCCGTGCGTTTGTTTAATTGACCCAAACAGATTTGGCAGGAAGGCGCTTGAATTCCCTCAGTTGGTGTCTACCCGACAGACTACAGTCATCCACCAGCAGACAAAATCTGCTCCGTTCTGCTGCAGGTTTTTGGAGCAGCTAACCCATCTGTTGTGTCATAGAGATAATTTGTTTTCTGTAAGAGTTGTCTGTGCTTGTAGTAGGTCAAATACCACTGTCTGATTGCTGTTTGTTTACAGTATTGAATCTATTTGCAGTGATTTTTTTTTTTTTTTTTTTTTTTTTTTTTTTTTTTCAGGGGAATTCCTAAAATGGTTCTAAAGCCTCACTACCAGGCTTGCATAAAGTGCTGGCCTCACATTTAATATTGATAGAGTGAATGTTTTGCTGCCAGTTTAAAAGTTTAATGCTTTTGTTCCAGTGCAGCCATATCCACCCATCAATTAGACATCAGTGCCTTTGTATATATTGAACTACTCCCTACAGCGCACAGGCCAATGAGCATTGAGACACACGTAAAAACAGCCATAGGGTCCACAAAGATCATGGTAATGCTGGATATCAAAAATAGTAGTAACTCTTCTACGTAACCAGAAACCTTAGATTTAAAGTTTTAAATGCATTGGTATTTGTTTTTTGAGTGATGATGATAATGATTTCAATTTGAAATTTTGTTAGACTGAAACAAAATGTCATTGAAAACCTACCAATACTTTTGAAGTGATATTAGAAAATTAAAATTTCCTCATGCTTAACTGCTTTACCATCAGGCGTTCTTCAAGGGAAAGCTGAAGGTCACTGGGAACATGGGCATGGCTATGAAGCTGCAGAACCTGCAGATCGCACCAGGGAAGGCCAAGCTGTGAGAGCCTTAGCTGTCTTCTTCATGTTAAAGGCATAATTTGTAGGAAAAACTGAAATCTGCCTGTTGAATTGAACTAGCTGACCGATGATTTGTCAAATACTTCGACATGCTTGGTGTTGAAAGTCTAAGTTTCAGCTTTTCCAGCTTTTCCAGCTGCAGCTTTGATATCAGAGCACACTGGGTGGTTCTGTGATTATGTCGTTCTTTAAGCCTAACGTGATGTGTGACCTATTCACAGCCAGTTCAAATTATGGAAATACTCACATGCTGCTCCTTTAATTTCTATAATAATGTATTCACAATCTCACTGTGCCCTAATCTGTCTGTAAGAATTGCATTTGGGGGTTTTTGAGGAATAATTTTGCGCAAAATGTACATCTGTAAACGAAATCCAGGTTTTTAAAATGAAATGAATAAAATCTCTAACAACTTTTGGAGTCGTTGTATAATTTACCATATTTCTATTTCATGATGTATGAAGCGTGTAGAAGAATCTAAGATGAATTAATTATGCAACAAAAATAGCATTTTGTTATTTAAGAAGAGAATGATTAGAGCTGGTGCTGATACTTTCTACTCTCTCTGTATATTTAGCAAAGGAGGTGCACGACAAATCTACTTGAAATACCTTCTCTGTGTATGCAGTTGTATCTGAGGTTTAAAAAGTAAACCGGTATATGCACTAGAAAAATATAAGGAAATAAGGGATTCTTAAACTTAAATCATACTGAGCATATCCACTCATTCTGTGTCATCCACACACTCATGCGTTTACCATCTTTCCACAAAAAACGAACAAAGGAAATCTGCTTCTATATTTCTGACCTCGTTTTCTCAGCCTTTGTCCTACTTCCCTCTTTTACCCCCCCCCACCGCATTTGTCCATTTATTTTCAAGTTGATCCCGACCTTTCCCCGTTGGCCTCCCTCACCTCCACCCACCACAGCGTGCCTTCTGCCAGATCCAGGCTGTTCCTAATTGCTCATATCCAGCCAACTTACTTTAGCCCCCCGCCCCACCCAACACTGCCTCTCTGCCAGGTGGCTGACTCGCCAAATCGTTCAGCTGCTGCGCAAGCTGCGTAGCCCCTCCTGTCCTGTCTCACTGACCGATAGCAGTGGGCTAATGGGTCTTTAGGTGGAGAGTGAAAGGGGTGGGTTTAAGCAGAATGGTGTTAGCTGAAGAAGTTAAGGCTTGTTTTTTTCCTTCAGTAAGGAAATAATTGATCCATTTTACTTGTTTTCCATGGTAGCCTAAGCCTTCTGGTCTCCAGTTCATTACTTCTTTTTATACAGGTTAGAATTCCTGATCAGTTAATGCAATATTTTTTCTTAGAATTAAAGCTTAAAAAAAAGAAAAGTTAAATGCACTATTATGGAAGATTGTATCCAGATTTGATTACTACTCAAGTATTTATGGAGCCACATGTGATAAAGCTCAGTTAAATATACTCATGCATCCTGATCACTGCCCTTTCAGTCCATCTCTCCTGATCGTTCGTTTGGCATTTGCACACAATTCGTGTAATTTGCTCTGCAAGGTTGCCTTGGTGATGCTGTTTTAGCACCGAGCGCTGCTCCAAGGCTGCTCCTGTTGCTCGTGCTCAGAGCATTTTCTTCAAATCAGCAGAGTAGCAAGTGAAATTACATTGTGTAGAGGACTTCACGATCCACACGAACCTGCTCCCCGGGCCTGTAACCTTCAGTTTTTTCCCCCCGATGTAGAATCTCTACAGACAATCATTGTTTTTGATCATTAGTTTTGAATGCTTTGAAGGCAAGTAGATAGGATTCAAGGTGATTACTTACAAACATTTGATTCTGTATGAAACAGGTAAAGTTGGTAAATTCAAAAAGTGGCATTTTTTTAGTCGCTACACAATGTAAGTAGCTACACCCAGGGCTTAAAATGGGATTTGACACATATAATTTGGTGTAGCAAAGCAGCAGCGAGACTCACTTAAACAGAAAAACACACACAAAAATTTCAATAATAACTGTGAGCAGTAATTGTAATACATGAGAACTGTATATGAGCTTTCTTGACTGCTTACCAACTATATTCAGTATAAAGGTGGAATTATTATAATCACACTAAAAAGCCTCATCAGTTAAAATACATTACAGCTAACAACTGCTATTCATGTCTTTCTAAAAGCATGTCCTATTGGTCGTGAGCAACCTTAGAAACATCTCTGGTCATTTATTAGGGCAATCTTTATAAAGAATAATAAAAACCGCCTTTCATTTTAGTGGTCTGTTAGACAAGCTATTCACTTTATGCTTCAGCTACATGCTGAAGAACCCCCTACTTGATTGACATGTGGATGTTTGAAGTACTGACTACATAAAAGATGGTTGTAGCCGCATCATTGACATTACTAATGGATTTTAGACTCTATCTTGAAGCTTCAAATTTAGAATTTTGGCTGCTGCCATGTTGAGGTTTCTTTTGGAACCAGTTGTTAAGGTGGAATGGTAATGCAAACTGTACGGGTTAAGTACACAGAGACAAATATCGGCTAATTAGTACTGACTAACAGACTACTGAAGCACAACCTTCTTGGTTGGTCTGTATCACACAGTAAGTCGTAACCATTAAATATGTTCCAAAAGGCCATAACAGGCCTCATCCAATTTAGTGGATCAGGCCAAGAAGACTGTGGTCAGTCAATTCAACGACACCCCACACTCAGATATCCAGGTGGATAGGTTAAAAACAAATCACCCCACTCAAGAGCCAAAACAATATTTTGTGTCAGGCTTTAAAAATTGTGTTTTGATGTTGTAAACCTGGACATTTTAACATGGGAGTCTGAGCAGTGACTCTCTTTTAGAACCAGCCTCAAATGGGACATAGAGTAGCTACAGTTTTTCTAACTCCATATTGTCTCAATTTTTCATCTCCACGGTTACCCTGTGGACATGTGGAGACTGTGCAGGCAAAGGCTGGGATGATTTTTATTCCTTTGGAATAAACGACGTCAAACTGCAGCATATTAAAAACAAACTTGATGTTATTTTGCATGAATCCACTCATATAATTTAATTACTCACTAAATGAAGAGGCCGGACCATCAACCCGCCATCCCGCTTTAAATCATGACTACACCTCCACATTTTACCACACTGTCATCAATTCCTAAAATTTGGAAGCTGTGATTTCATGAGCAGGTGCCAATGACTAGAACCTCGGGGAGCGACATCCGTCTCATTTAAAACTCTGACATCTAGGGTCAGCTCGCCTCTTTTGGTACTGAAGTGTCTGGTGTCGTCACGGAAAAATGTGAAGAGCCCTCTTCAGAGAAAACATTTTGGATTCTGTAGAAATCGGCAAAGGAATTTAAATGTTTCTCCCAATTATTTGAAATAATAAGCTGAAGTACATTTTTTCCCAAAAGACGCATATTTCATGCAGTGAAATTTATGTTGAGCAAATAATTGAAAAAGTCATTTTCCTCTGCTTGTATTCAAGGATACCGCACTCAGTTTCAAACAAACTTTCAATGTATAGCTTAAACTCTGTTTTGCAAATCCTGTGCTACAGATAATTAATTCTTTACTGTATTAAAGGCCTAAAAATGCTACGCTTGACAGTCACTTGAGAGCCTTGGTGCACATCAATATGGAGATTTTAGTTGAATCTCAATAAGCCCTTTCTGCTCCCAGTTTGTCATGAATGAGATCAAAGGCCTCCAAGTTCTTCTTTTAATGTTGCTGCTTTAATGCTGAAGCAGGTTCAGTATTTTTCAAACAAATTACACTTAGCAAAGTACTTTTCTGAGCGCGTGCGATAAGACACATTTATAAAGTTACTCCCAATTAGAGCAAATTGTAAAAGAATCATCGCTTTTACAGCACAATTTATCCTTCAAGGACATGTATAATACTTTTTGAGTGTAAGTTAGGAAATTCTAAGAAAAAAAGTATATATTTTTCACGTATATTTAACATGTAAATAGTGATAAATTACTGATGTATGTGAGTGGTGTTCATATAATAGGAAGGATTTAATTTCCCACTGACAAGGGCAGACATTGAAAAAAACAAACAAACAAACAAACAAAAAACAAGGCCAGAATATTCCTGTTGAACATCCCAGACATCCAAACTCATCTCTGAAATAGCAGGACTTCCACGGAGCTCCCGTTAATTTAAGAGCATTAAATTTCAAGGAGTAGAAGAAGTTTGATGAAAACTTCCTGTCAAATTTGTGCACACGCACAAAACCAAGTTTTCCTCTCTTAGTTTTTGTCAGTGTGATAAATAAAGGCCCAGTCTATCCTTATTCGACAGGTCAGTTGGAAGGTAACGTCAATCCAGCACCTTGTATAGGTTTTCTATTAGTCTGATATCTGCTGACTATGAAGGTCTTAGCACATGATTTACATCATATTCGTACTCAACAGCCATTCAGTGAGTCCTTGGTTATTCTCAGCCTAGAAGAGACCGATCTCATCATAGTATTTCTTCACAGGATAAAACTGAATAGTTTGTGGACCCTTACATAGGATTCTTTTACACATGTGTAGGACATTTGTTGACTACATTTTCTACTTTTATGAAACAATGCTTCATTTTTAAGAACATTTTCGGGCTTTGCAGGGTTTTATTTGGTGGTGTCAATAAACGACAGATGGGATTTTGGGTAGAAAGAGGGGGAATGAGATGAAGCAAATGGCCTGGGGCTCCAGATGAAGCCAGGCTACTGCAGTTAAATCATTTTTACTTGCAGTTTTCAGTCCTTGAAGTACCTGAATGTTTTTTTAGTAGTCCTATTGATAAAATCCAAAGTACCTCACATCTGTATTTGTCAACCAATAAATCAGGCAGTGCTGTCTGTCTATATTTTTGAATATATTTTCCCATTTCTTTTCCATTTTACAGAGTTGGTACATTTTCATAAATAGTGGACTACAGTGAAATGTTTCTTTAAAACATATACAGAATGGCAGCCTTTGCGACATATTGACATGATAGTAAAATCTACATTTTCCTTAAACTTTAAATACCTACATGTACAGCATATATCACATAGAAAGGTCATTAGAGTATGAGCTGTTAACTTGTGTTGATTTGTCTGAGCACACATCAGCATCGCGCCGGTCCCGGTTGCTTCTCCTTTGGTTGTTTAAGGCAAAGAGGGAATAATAAGGTGGGGTGCAAAGATAAAGTGGCGTGACTTCAACACAAGGACAAACACTCGTCTTTGTTTTCAGTGCGATCTCCATCACCGTTCTGCCTTGAACACGCACCAGTGGAGATATGAGGCAGAGGACCCACTTAGGCTAAGGACAACAAGGCAGAGAAGAGTAGTGTAAGGAAAGTTGTGGCTAAGAAAATATGGGAAAGTGAAAAGAATCACAGAGTTTTTTCTTAAACTTTCAAATAGACATGATTTAAGTGGGGGTGGGGGTGTATTTGGCCTTCTTCAGCGCCTTCTCCAGTAGGATGTGCTCAAAACGTCTCACTTACGAGGTGTCCATGAGGTATTCTACTCAGATACTAAAACCACCTCAAATGCCTCCTTTCAGTGCAGAGGAGCAGTGGCTCTACTGTGAGCCTCTACTGAATGAACAAGTTCACTGGAGGAAGCTCATTTCCACAACTTGTATTCACAATCTCATTCTTTTGGTCTCCACTCAAAGCCTGTGGCCATAGGTGAGTGTATGAGCATAGACTAATCAGTTGATCAATAGCTTTACTTTAACACTTAGCCCTCTCTTCACCACACTAGACTATCACATGTTTTGCATCACTGCTGATGCAGCATCAGTCCATCTGGCAAGCTCGTGTGCCATGGCCTCAGACCTGTAGGTGCTCATTTTTTCCACACTCAGCTGTGACCTGCCCTAGTACATACTGCAGGTCAAGGCTCGAGGAAGCCATCAAGACCAGGTCATCTGTGATTTTCTATAAAAACCAAACCACCAAACCTGACACCCTCAGCTGGGTATAGAAATTATGATTAAAAAAATTATGAACACTGGGAACGAGCCCGATTGCAGTACACGGAACTAGAAAGCCCACCAACAGCCCCCTGATATCCCATAATCCCAAAGCACCCGTCACAGTCAAACGCCTTCTGTGGTTGAGCTTTATATTTCTAAAATATGGACTTAACTCATGCATTTGTGCGTTTGTCTAATAGCTATAGCAGAACAGTTTTGTTTTGTTCCGCTGTGTCTTTTTGTGTTGAAAAATGTACCAAATGGGGAACTTTTTGCCCTGACTTATCATAAACAACACAATGGTCAACAAAAAGAAGAGAGAAATGTAAAAAAAGAAAAAGAAAACCAATATTGTGCTAAATACAAACCAGATCAGAAAGCATAAAAAGAGACTTAAGTTGATGTCCGTTTGTTTTTTGTCTGCAGTCCATGGAGGAAAAGGTGCCTTTAAATTACATTGGATATAAGTTGGTTGTGTTCTCCATATGCAGTCCTTTAAGACTGCTGATCACAGTCAGTCCTCACACAGGATCTGTTCTTGATTTAAAAGGTCCTTCAGAGTAGCACACGGCCACTGCTGCTACCCAATATATGTATATATCTGACAAATATGTACACACACAAACAAACAATCAAACGTGGGTCATCATTTGGGTTGTGTAGGAAAAAAAAGTCTTTTTTTCCCCATGCATACATCTACTCATGGCTGCGCTCACTCGAGGGGATAAGCATGTGAACTCGGTCACCTCGGCTCTTTAATGCTTTGTCCTCTCCTGCTGGTCCTGCAGTCATGGATATACCGGTAGGCTCTGACAGAGCGATCATTTTTTACACATTAGTCTCCAGCCCGTTCATGTCAATGGAACAGTGGTCCTTGTCCCTGTGTTCTCTCTTGTGGTGAGAGGCGTGAGCGTGCTTCTTCTTCTCTACAGGTCGAATCCCCTCCTCCAGCTGGATCAGGCGAGCCACGTCAGGGGAAAGGTGGTCCTGCTTGCTGCCCGGTGGAGGCGGCTGGTAGCAGCCGTTCTTCTGGTTCTGGTAGTTCATCATCTGCTGGATGCTTATCATGGGTTTGGTCTCACATATAAGAGGCACCTAATGGACATGAGAATGAACAAAAAGAAGTGTCAGAATCACTTAATAAACAGGCAACACCCACGAGAACTAAAAAAAAACAGCAAATTAAAATTGTGAATGAACTGAGTTTTTATGCAACATAAAACGATTTTATGGTCTTATTGGCCTTATTCGGCTCCCCTCACCCCCACCTGGTCATGACAGATGGCTGCCCCTCTCTGAGTCTGGTTCTGTCGGAGGTTTCTTCCTGATAAGTCAAATTAATCATTCTCACACAACAGCTGATATATCCTGGGCAGTTTAGGGTTCAGGGTCTTAGAAGAGCCAGGGATTGAACCCTTTCAAATTATGAACAATGCACTCTTTATCTTGACCACAGATCCTAAAAGGTGCATACAGTATGTACAAAATTTTTGAGCCACCCCTCATTTCTTTTTATTTTGTCCTTATAGCTGACCATTTTCAATGGATTCTTTCATTTATAAGCCACTTAACACAGACTCATGTATCGTTTAAGTGTCCTGTGGACTGGAATCCTGTGCATTCTGGTCCCTCCCAATGAAAGATACTAACATCTTCATCTCTGCCACCTCCAGCTCAGCCTTCTGAGTTTCTGGTTTTTGTGCCAACGTCTCCAAACCATACATAATAGCAGGTTTTACTACCATATTGTAAACTTTCCCATTTACATTTGCTGCTGTGTGCAGGTGAGAGTAGGAACTTTAGAAAAAGAGACATGCTTGTAGAGTGACAAAGTAAAATAAGATATTTAAAGAAAGACGTTAGCAAAGAAAGTTGGTTAGTCAGGGAGATGACGTAGACAGGAGTACTGGGAGGCTGGCGTGTGGCAAACACAGGTGGCAAATGCAAAGAAAAAGGCTTATAGGGATTTTTATGTGAGGCTGGACTAAGGAGAAAAGGACTTGTATCGACTGGCTAGATGGAGAGATTGTGCTGGAAAAGATGTGCTGCAGGTTAGGGTGATTAAGGACAGAGCTGGATATTTACTAATGAGTGAAAAGAGTGTGTTGAGAAGATGGAAGGAGTACATTGAGAAGGTGAGTGCAGAGGATTAGTACGGAGGAAGCGAGGGCAGCTATGAAGAGGATGAAGAGTGGGCGGGTGGGCAATAAACCCATCCATGACCCAGCGTTAGTGTTCTGGCTTAGGGAAAGAGGTTCTTGTCTAATATTTTATGGTACTTGGCCCCTCACTGTGGTGTAGCCGTCTTATACTCTCAGCAGAAAAACAGCCGTAAAGCATAATGTTTCCACCTCCGTGCTTGACTGTGAAGATGGCGTTCTTTGGGTCATGCTCAGCATTTCTCTTCCTCCAAACATGATTGGTGAGTTGATGCCAAAGAGCTCGGTTTTGGTTTGATCTGATCATTCAGATGTTCACTGGAAAATTTAAGACAGCACTGTGCATGTGCCTTCTCGAGCAGCGGGACCTTGTGGCAGAGATGTCCACAAGTCGTTGAGGGGCAAGTCTCAAGTCTCTAATGGATGAAACTGATGTTCTATTGTCAGATAAACACCAACTAGTCCCCCCTATAACAATTTGTAATGTGTTTTATGGCTTGTGCTGTGTTGATGCACCTCAGCATTTAAAATGATGAGAGCGTACTCACTTAGGAGGGCTGTTGCAGTTAAAATGAATAAACACAAGTAAAGCAAAGTGAAAAACTGCTCAGTTGAAGTCGATAAATTTACACTTTAAACTTTATTGCTTGTTACAACCGGATGCAGGATGTTAACTAACCTAGTTTGTAGCTCAACTTTCTGATTCATAGGCATCTCTTCACCTCACTAAGTGACTGACCTCTCAGAGGGCCATTTGAGACGCCGTGTGAAGTTTGACACTTTGCAAGTTAGCGTATGCTCGCTTCCAGTCTGAATGAAGGAAGTGTACCCAAATTTAATAACAAATGGCACAACTCCAGATGTGCATCCCGCTGCGGCCATGGCCAGTGGTTTGATTCTGTGGTCGGTCTAAGCTCTGGCTAGAAGAATGCATCATGTAATGCGTGACGTATGAGTAGTTCAGGAGGCACGTACTTTTAATTATTACTGGTAATAGTCTTTGTCGCTTTGTTACTGCTATCTCTCCTTGAGTGTTGTTTGAAAAAAAACCCATTTTAAAATCTTTTGTATGAAAAGCGTCTGGACTTCTTTAATATCTTACTATATGTATGGACAACAAAGATTTAAGAAACACTTCATTTATTTTACTGTGTATGATGCAACTGTTGGAAAGGGTTGCGTAAAAATCTTCATGACATTTAGAGTCCTTGCAACCGATTAATTTAAAAACAAAAATTCACAAATTATTAGCATATTCAGAACATTTCCTTAACTAACAGAGACAAATGCACCGTCTCATGAAACAATGTGCAACTCAGGGCTGTGGTCTGTCCCTTATTTACATCTTAATTTTACCTTTTTACATGGATAAAAAATGGTTTTCAAGACTTGAGTCCCAAACCTTGAGTCTAAGTCAAGTCTGAAGTGTGACTCGAGTCTAAGTCGCGATTGCAAGTTGCCATCTCTGCCTTGTGGGAGATTGCACTCCATTAGCACCAATGGTGTTGCTGGTGACTGTGGTCCCAACTGCCTTCAGATCATTAGTTCATTCATGTAGTTCTGTACTGATAAACCACCTTTCTCATGATCATCCAGAACCCATCAGGCAAGAGCATGGAGCTCCAGACTCAGAGTGATTGATGGGCATTTTGTATTTCTTCAATTTGTGAATAAATTGCATCAACATTGGACAAAGGATATTGAAAAGGATATTAAAAGAGAAAGACCACAGAGATGATTCATCAGTGTACTGAAGGAAAACATGCAGAGGGCTGGTGTGAGAAAACAAGATGCTAGGGACAGAGTGAGATGGATGCAAAAACACACAATAGCACACTATCAGTTATAGATTTGCCTCCACAGAGGCCAGACCTCAACATTATTGAAGCAGCGTGGGATCCTCCAGACAAAGAACCAAACAAGGCAGAAACATCCAAAGAAGAGTTTTGAATGTCCTCCAAGCCTAGAGAACTATTAGTGAAGACAACTTAAAGAAAGCTTGCCTAAGAGAGTTCAGGCTGTGCTGAAGATGAAAGGTGATCATACCAAATATTGACTCTTAAGCTCATTAGAAGTATAAAAACTCTGCTTTTTCTTCATATACTGTATTTCTATCTGTTTTTGTAAATGTTTTAATAAATCGGTTCACCTTTTTTTTCCATTTTCCTGCCAAAATAAAAAAGAAATGAGGGGCAGCTCAAGATGTTTGCACAGTAATCTGTGAATAGCAAGTCATTATTGCATATACTCTCTGTTAGAGTTAATGCATTGACAGCTATGACAGAACTGGCTATCAAATCTACTTTCTTGCTGCTTGTTTTGCTGCCCGCCATTATCAGAATAATAATGTGCAGACTAATAATAATCCCCGATTGGCTCCCTTTAGTGATGGCAGATACAGTAAGTACATTTTAGCCTATTATTATAGTAAAATGCTGTGGTTATCTAACATGTTTTTATCCATTATAAATGATTTTTTCATAATGTTAATACACTGTTAATATGTAAGCTGAGTCATCTCTCTCTCTCTTGGCCCTCTTTTTACTAGATCTGTGATTTATTTAACCTTGATTATCCAACAGAATTTGAGGAAGTGGAAATTGGTGGCCAATCACAAATAAAAGTTGTGTTTTGTTTTTGTGGTTTTGCGGCCCTATTCCTCTGCTTCCAATCTTTCTGCTAAGAAAAGCTATCCAGGTGCAATACGTAACCGCATGAGAATAACATCTAGTTTTTATTTTCATACTTTCAGCAAGAAAGTAAATAAAGGGTAAATCTGTTGTACTGTTTTTGGAGTTTGGAGTGTACAGAAAAGGAAATATTGTCACATTCTGTTTTCTGTCTGTCTTTCAGAGGAAGACATATGCTGCTATAGTTAGGTCAGGAAGACCTTGAGAAAACAATGTGGGGATTGCTTGCAGCATCGAGGTCCGCTGATCTAACCTTAGATGTTCTCACCTGCTCTCCCTCTTTGACAAAATCCTTTCTGCAGATATGAGCCATGATTCCTGTGGCCAGAGCGTCGCCCATCACATTGACCATGGTCCTGAATCGATCCCTACACGACAAAGTCAAAAGTTATTCGCAGTGAAGACTGATGAAGACCGTGGTTTATACACCCTATAACAAGTTAGTGTGTATTCCTGATATTTTGCTGATTGTTGCTTTTTCCAACCTCTGTGCAAAAAGCTAAGAGTTACTGGTTGTTAGCTACGATGATTGCTGCTAGAGAAAAAATTAATCTTTACTTACAAAGCCCAGTCGACAGCAATGATGAGAGTGATGTCATCAGTGGGCAAACCCACAGAGGTCAGCACGATCACCATGGTAACAAGTCCAGCCTGTGGGATTCCAGCTGCACCGATGCTGGCGGCCGTGGCAGTGATGCTGAGAGAACAGAGAGAGAAAGTCGGGTAGGTTTATCTTCAAAGGATATACAGGAACACGTCATATACAACCTCCCTGAAATGAAGGTGCAGATCTGTTTGTGAGCTCTGAAACCGCAGGGATGGAAAAATAAGGCGGATATAGGGACCGGGGAGAAATATAATTCTGAAGTACTCTAATACATACATCATGTGCCATGCATAACCTTTTTGCTTCTTCTTCAGTGCAGAGTGCAATATAGCTCTAATTACTCTTCCATATTAACTTGGCAGCAGCAGTTTCAGCAGATTGATATTTTGTCCACAAATACACACGATCAGCTTATAAGAAGGGCATGAACTAATTCAAAGCTGGTGTATGGTAAGATAATTTAAATATGCATCGCTCCCCTAAAACAGTGTTTGCTTATTTTCTACTCTAGCATGACAGATGCTGAAAAGTGGCATGACATAAACATTTCTGTGAACACTGAGTCCTTGTTTTCAGATGTAGACAAAAATAGGCTCCAGTTTTCTAGCTTTTGATTTTTCCGAGCAACAGAAAAACTATCCCAGCACATTGCTAGACAGCATAACCACTTTCTTAGAAAACTGCCTCCACCTCCAGCTTTTTTTTTTTTTTTTTTGCTTCTAACTGACTCACTTTAAATTAGATCACTAAAAAGGTTAATATTTTTTCTATTTTTTTCTAACAGAACTTGTAGCAGTCAAGTTACATCCTCTGGGGTTTAGAAATGAAGCCAGAGCAGAAGTGTGAAAAGCAACAGTTACTGAATGGCCACTTGAGGCTGCCTCCAAAATGAGTCAGTTTACATGGATATCCATGTTGATATGCCCGACTTTACAACAGTACAAAACTAATTTGTGGTCTCTACAGTTGATTCCCACTCATTTGAACTGGCTAATTTCTACTTTTATTAATCTTCCAAATAAAATGCATGTTTAGAGTCAAGTACAAATGTGGTTTTTGCTTCTATGAATAGTTTTCTTCTAGATGACTCTGGTGTGAAATGGTCACTTTGACTCATGTGTCCCAGCCAAGTCGCTGTAGCACAGCGGATTCTGCTGGGCCTCACATTTGTGGCATTTTATTGCAATTATCTGGTTTTACAATCATCTTTTACCTGTTTGATGCAGATAATGATAATGATAATAACTATGTGCTCAGTTTTCAGTCAGTAAATATGATAGTATTTTAGTAATATTTTGCTATTACTTGGCTCTGATTAACCGATATGTGTGCACATGTCTGTTGCACCTGCACAGTTAATGGATTTAGCTTGCTAACCAAACTATGAAGCACTAGCTGATATTGTGGCACTTAACCCTCCCGTCCCAATGTTGCAAGTTTCGGCTCAGAGAAACCAACATGGTGGTGTCCATAACAGTTACATTACTGGTTCGAAATCAGTGACTGGCATCGTGGTGACTATGTTCATCTTTTATGTACAGTCTATGGTTTAACCAAACTGAATATAACAGGAGGTTAATGTGTGTTATCAGCGGGGTTATTACAGTTAACCTAAACTGAACTAAAGCTAAATGTGAAAAAAACATTTAAATTAACTAATGTGGTAAAAAGTAGACTAAATTAAAAACTTAAAACTGATATGATTTTGTGAAATTACAAAACAAAGTATAACAAGAATACAGAGGATGTTTTAGTATTTTTGTAGTTTAGTGAAATTCTTATACAACTTGCCTGATGAGGCTTTGATGGCCATTGTTATTGAGAATCTGGATGTTGACAACACTGTGACTGTGCTTTAAAAAGTTCTGTGTTTTTATTGGAACATTTTACTAAGTCTTACCTCTGACATATGGCCGCCATACAGTAATTAAATACACTAAATTTAACACTGAAACTAATAAAAAGTAAACAAAAACGACAAAAACTATGTATGTTCAAACAATAAAAAATAAACTGAAACAAGAATCATGTTAAAGTTTTTTACAGTATCTGAAGATCCCAAAGGAACATCAGAACTTAAAAAGTTTCTGGAAACCCGTGTACGTGACTTCTTGTCATGATTACAAGCTTCTCTTTAAAGCCTGTATATGCTCCCAGTAAGAAAGTATCTGTACATGCTGGCATTCACAACTTGTGTTGGAGCAGAGGGTCAGACAGATTCGTCCATTCCTGGCAGGCCACGACAAAAAGCAGTTACTCTTTTTAAACTATTTATACGCAGAGAGCATCTTTCCTACCACCCATTTTTTTCAGCTCACAGAGAAACAAGCTTAGCTGCGTCTCATCTGCAGTTTTGGGGTTGTATCTATGAAAAATAGCACAATCTGTCTCTACTGCAACCATTTAAATGCTGTTGCACTGCTAATCCAACAAAATGATATATTATATAACAATCTTAATTGTAGAACTACATATTTTAGTTATGTAAAGTTTCAGATGCCTTGTCCACTACTGTGGAGAAAGAATTAAAATATTTTGGGACAGTGACGGTTTTGTCCAAGCTTCTGGACTTTTGAGTGCAATTTGACAGCTTTCTCCTGGAAAGAACAAGAGGTTGGGGTTCAGGTTGGGCTAGCATGCAGATGGAGCAGCTACGTGGTCAGTAGCCAAACGGCACGGGAACAGGATGCAGAGGGGGAAAAAAATATTATAATTCTCCGTGACAAGGGAGCTGAGTAATACAGGTCATATGGGTTTTACTGCCAAGGGATTATGAGGGAGTGTGCACAGACTGCAGCCATGAAGAGGTCTGCTCTTAACATTATTACAGTAGGACATCGATTCACAGGAGGGACAGGACGTTTCCCTTAGCCCGAGCCTGGGGGGGTTGGTGGTGGTTTGTTTACTTTTGAATGAATATTACAGAGCTGTGGTGTTGGTGGGATGAGGCCTGTCAATATTTTTTCTGTCTGTCTGTCTTTCCCCAGGGCTTCCAGACTGATTTAGCAGAAATCAGATCAGACTAAGAAGCTCACATGAGGCGTAATCTGTGTGACATTTACATATATGTGTATCTAGTAAATCCCACAATATTTTTATTAATTCAGAATTAAACTGAACGTGTGACGTTATTATTCACATGTTGCAGACAGAACACCAAAAACATGCCTGCTGTTCATTTTTGACCCATATAAATTTCTCCCCGACTGCTGAGATATACATATCTCATTGTTGAATGTAACATATAAAATTCTGTTTTATTAAGAGAAATTCAACTTCTTACCATGACTTTGAATTATACTAAGACAAGAAATAAAGTAAGTGGTTCTGTAGTAGCTCTATAATTCCTCCCAGTCAGTGCCAGGCTCCCAGTTACAGAGTTAATTATCAGCCATTAAGTGGCAACTCTATAATTTAACAATAAAATAATATAATTTCTCTGAGATTTCTTTTAAATACGACCTAAATTAAATCTGTGTAAATCAGTGTTTAATTAAGTTTTTGTAGTGGTGGATTTTAGTACCTTTTAACAGACATCTGCACACCAGCTGACAGAAAGAAGATAAATTATCTGCGTTTAATGAAAACACCTTTTTTCTTAGCAATTACTACAAATCTGGGGGTGAGCTTGACAAGATTTCCAAATGAATTAGAATTTTACCACTGTGACTTCATAAAGGTTAAATTTTGATTAAAGAATCTGTAGTTTGAACTATCCTGACCTTTAGTCTCAGGCAAAGAGCAGATTCCCAAGGAATGAATTCTACACTCAAAAAATTATTTAAGTCCAAAACGCTGACTTTAAATAATTGGATTACACATAAAGTTTCTGTGTAATTTTGTAACATAAATACAGCATAAAATGTTACATTTAATGGAATCAGGTCAAAATGTACTTGACACCTTTTTTTCCTTAATGATTAAATATTTCAATAAATAAATAGATTTTATATATTTCATTTGTGTTTTACTTACAACTTTTTGCTTCATGTTTATGAGCGGAAACAACCATTTTGGAGTGTGCATATAGGCAAATGTCTTTAAACTCTACTTTGTTGTCCACAACCAATATCCGCTACACAAACCATTACACAACCACTATCTTACTCTGTATCCATGCTTAGGGTTTTAGAAAATGTGTCCAGATGGACAGGAGCCATTGTGTAATTATTTTAACAGAATGCATTCATTAAATTCATTACATTTGATGTGTAAAATCCAATGTCTTCTTTTATTCCAATACATTTATTTAAGCCATGCAAGAAAGTGAGTGAAATTATAGAAGCAGCTGTTAAAAAATGGTTTAGTATGTTAGTATCAATCCGATACCAAGTAAATACAGGGCCAGGATTGCAGATACCAGGCACCAGTATTTTTAACCTATAAGAGCATGTAGTGGAGAGCAGTGTGTCCTGATGTAAGAAGTGAATGGTCACATCCTTTCAGCTTCTTCTACTTTGAAACTGTGTTTTTTGGAGAACTGAAATGTAAGTGTGCCAGTCTCTAAAGCACTTTGGGTCAGCTTCTGTTGTTTAAAATGTTTCATTTCCCCCCAAAATGCTTTATTTAACACAACTCAGTGAGCTACATACTGAATGAAATATCGATCCTATTGCACCAGTATCAATCCGATACCAATACCAGCGTTGGTATCACTACTATCGATGTTTGGATTGATCCACCAACTTCAACTGTGCACATTTACTCACTTACATCCCATCATGAGTCAGATTTTTTGACTTGTCATGCCCCTTACCTGATGGTGATGATTTGCCCAAAGTCCAGTTCATAATTGTTCACTTGGGCGATGAAGATGGCTGCCACGGCCTCATAGAGCGCCGTACCATCCATGTTGATGGTGGCCCCGACCGGCAGCACGAAGCGGATGATGCGTCTGTCGATATGGTTGTTCTCAAGTAGGCACTTAAAGGTGATAGGCAGAGTGGCAGAGCTGCAGGAGGGAAACAAAAAGTAGGCAGTGTAATCAGCTGTGTTATAGCAGGAAATGTCTCTTGGGTTCAAGCTACTGACAAAACAAACAATAAAAGCATGAATAAAGCAAGTAGCTCCTATTTTTCTGTTTAGAGTGGGAACCTGTAAGCAAGGAAATGATACAAGTATGCTGGATGAAGATTTAGTATTTTAAGTGTATTTCTTTTTTCTTTCTTTCATTTATCCACAAACCAACAACTCATAAACTGAACAAATCAAGCGATCAATTAACTGGAAAATAACATCCTTATTCCTTCCTGGAAGATCCGACTGACCTCAGAGATAGCGAGAGGGTCTTCGGTTCTCCTTTAGAGACAGTATAAAATCTTTATTTCCTAGTGCACTACTAAGAGAAAATGATTTTTAGCGTACTGGACTTCATTTCTTGCTTTCTTTTTGTTTTCTCCTGCAGGCAGCAAACAATTACAGTCCTTAGAGTTTCTCAGAACACCACCAGAGCTGTAGCTGAAAGAATAAAGGTAAACTTCACAACTGAGAAACACAGTGCTTCTGCTTTTAGACTTTTTTATATATTCTCAAACTCCCTGTAGGTGTTTGGGATTATGACTTACTCTTTTTTCTGTGTTTGGTCATACTCTGCAAACACTGCTCACGATTCAATAACCCTCAGTCGACTTAATGAGTTTATAACCCCTGATGTGACACTGCTCAGCGTGACTGTTATTGTTAGCTTTAGTGAGGACAAGTAACAAAAAGATTTCCTGGCTATTCTGAACACACTTTTGTGGCATTGACCGTGGACTTAAATGCAGTAAACACACTAAAACGCTACAAGTTGCAGTGTGGTTGGAAAGAAATATAAACACAGTGTAAAAGTCAGCCCTGAGGTGGAATATGATGTTAGGGTTACAGAAAAAAATATCACCAACAAACATCCATTTAATTTCCTCTATTTTCGCTCCTAATAGAGCATAAAAGCAATATTTCTTTGGCCTTGGCTCTCTCTTTGTGTTGATATTTCTGCTGGACCATAAATGGAGGCTTATACGAAGATGGCTCTTTGTAATGTACACTGTTTAAAAAAAAATCCTAGAAAAACAGTAATATTCCGGCAGCTGGGGCGCCAAAATAATACCATAAAATAACAGAAAATAACTTTCTCATAAAAATACGGTTATTTTCAGTAATGACAATACAGTTTGTTGCCCTAATTTTACATGGGATTTTGCCTTTTTCAAGTGCTTTTAAACATTAAATTGGGAACATGTTAATGTGATTAAACAATGAAATTACCTATAAACAAGGTCAATGAATGTGGCAATATGAATAATAATACTTAAATGTACAGAAATATACAGTTAACAGTTGGTTTAAATAATAATGGATTACATGCCCTGGGACAGACTGACAGAGGCGAGGCTGCCATATCGCACCATCGGCCCCTCTGGCCATCACCAGTAGGTGAAGTGTCTTGACCAAGGACACAACGACCGAGAGTGTCCGAGCCGGGGCTCGAACCGGCAACCTTCTGATTACAAGGCGAACTGCCAACTCTTGAGCCACGATCGCCCTAAATAGCAATAATAGTAATAATTATTATTTGATGTAAAAAAAAGTTTATGAGAATTATTTTATATATTTTTCCATAGCATTACATTTGAATTTAACAGTTCAATCTTTCAAATAACGGACACATATTTGTGAAATCATGATACATTTGTGAATGTATTTTAACAATCTAAATACGCATATGTACAGACAAATACATTTAAAAAACAAGAAAATTATGTTTTATTACATTACAGTGATTTTACGTTAATTTACATTTGAAATGTGAAATCAGTCTATTTATGTAAATTTAATGATATTCTAGAAGAACAGAACAAAACTGTAAAATACACAGTAAAATACTTTTATATTAGGATTTTTTTTTACAGTGCAGATCATAAGGTGGTCATCATTGTTTTCTTTTCTTCTGGGCAACATCCTAATGGCATGGAAAAATGTAATATATGAAAATTTACCAGTGATTTTTATTCGTTCTTTTTCTTTGAGACCCTTTGAGGTTATTTTGCATATATCTACCACAAGAGAATGCTAAGAAAAAAGCCAGCTGAGTTTATATGGGACATAAAGCCTAACACTCCCCCCACATTAAAATTCTGACACAGCTCAGCCATATTAGCTCCACAGTGTGTTAACATTACAGGCTTTTTATTGTAGTGGGGCATTCACATCAAAGATAAATGTAACTGACTAAATGTAGTAGGTACATGTGTGAAAGAAGTCCTGATGATTCATTTACAGACACAGTTTTTAGTCTGTGTGCATTTCTCTGCGCATCAAGCTTTATCATAATAATAACAATAATTTAGGACCTGTAGATCTGCAAACTCATATGCTTTACCTGGAAGAAGTGGCCAAGGAGATGAGAAGGGCTTGTAGGATGCCTCTTATGTAAACTATGGGGCTTTTCTTGGTGATGAAGAAGTACATGGCCGGGAGGATGAACAGTCCGTGCAGCACCAAGCCCATTACCACAGTGATGGCATAAAAGCCCAACTTCTTCCCCATGGCTGAAGGGTCGTCCATCTCTAAGATCTTTCCAGCCACCAGAAACACAATACCAAAGGGGAAATACCTGCAGAAAGGAGGAGGAAAGGATTGCCGAACATAGTGATACTAATATTAACATGTTGACATATTTAATCCAAACAGTTTTAATATGCTGGTGGTTACTAGTTTCAAGAACCTATGATCAGCATCTTAATATAATGTGTAGGATGCTAACATTTGCAAGTAGTGGACAGATAAAAGGCTGCCAATAAATGACCAGTCTAGCATCATCACAATAAACCTTCATTAGATGAAGGCTGTAAAGTGGGGCATGTCTGTTTCACTTTTTTTTGTAATCCATCCAATTGTTGTTGAGACATTTAACTAAAATACAAAAAAGTCTGATCTAACAAAACACAAAAGTCCCCAATCCAAGTTTCTAATATCAGAATATTTAAAATAACATGCTGTAGAGTGAATGGCAAACAGTGCAGGTTTTTTTTATCAGTGTTAGTTATAGTTGATCAGTAAAACTTCTCACAAATGTTGTTACTTTTCTTTTGTTAGGGGTTTCTTGTAAAATACTGCTCTTACCAAATGACAATGGCAACAATCTTCAAAACCGCCTCATTCAAACTCTGACAAAAGTTGACCAAAGCACTTCCGTTGGGTCCCATTCTTCCCAGCATTATTCCTGAATGGGAAAAGGAAAAAAAAAATATGCACGCATGCATCTGCAATGATGTTTTCAACAGCATTAAGTGACAAGAATGGAAGCATTTGTTTGTTCCCTGCACGGCACAGAATGAATGAAGATGTTGATGGTCGCTGGAAACCAAAATCATCGGCCTCACTTAAGTTTGCTTTTTTGAGATATATATCCATGCATGTGGATTGTGGATGTTAGTGTGTGTGGGATTCATGTCAAACACCTACCCATGGTTGCAGAGAATATAACGATCCCCAGTACATTCATGCCTTCACTGGTGCCGGGAGATGTTTTCATGATGACGTCAGGAGGTGGTGTTAGATCCAGGGAGAAGTTCTGAGTGTCGGTGCCATTGTCATCCTGGATGCCATAAATGTAGACCCTACGTGTGGTTGTCTCATCCAGGAGCTGAGCGACTGTCGGTTTGGGGATGAGTTCTGCGACTCTCTGGGTTCGATACTTGAAACCAAAAGAGAGCACAGTGAACGTGACATACCAGATTCTTACATGATAATGAAACATGCTCAGTCGTGTTTGCATTCTCGCACGGCAACAGATTAACTTTATTCTTTTTGCAAATGTGTTGAAATAAATGTATAACAGAAGATAATATAAAGGGACGTTGCTGTTTAGATTAAAGATTAGGGGGTAACAGAAATCTATGCTTTCAGCATTTGAGCTTACCTGTTGAAACGTAGCTTGGACCAAGTTGGCTGGAAACATGTTGCTATAAAAGAGAATTTAGGGAATTTGTTAATATCTCTCAGTGAATAGCAGACACATTGTAATGGATCCAAAGTAAAATGTAGGTTAACAATCCCAGAAATGTAATCAATGCAAGGCTGTAATCAGAGAAATAGAACAGTTATAAGCTTTGCTTTAACAAAAGCTATTTCTGTGTATCTCCTCTTTTTATATTGGCTTTGATATTACGGGGTAAATCTTTCCTGTACATCTCCTCCCTGTGAAATTGGAATTGATTAAATCAGAAATTCAAAGAAGCATGACAGCTTCTTTATGGATTCTGCAGCATTACTACTGTGCAAGCAGTCTTACTCTAATAAAATTACACTGAAAGTTTGCTTTGTTGGTAAATAGACTTTTCTGCATCAGTCCTATCAGTCCTGACAAATGAAAATCTCCTCATTGTCCTTTATTTCCACACTGAAAGCTACACACATGCTATAGTATGTTTTATTAACTGCTCTAAAAAAGCCCTCATATCTCATATCGCTGAAGGAAAGGATATTGAGTTCTTCAGCTGCCACAGAGTGGACTCAGGTGCAAGGACGGATGAAATCTGAAGACAGAGGAGCAGGCAGAATGGGGACAGTAGAAAATAGAGAACAATCTCTTTCTGGAGAGGAAAACAGATGCCCAACATCCATCGAGGTGAAATGAAAGGTTGTCCAACAAACTCATTCAAAGGATCAAAGATAAAATGAGATACGTTGGTTAATGACTATATATTTCCAGGCTGAGTTATTGATAGAGCTTTGTAAACTCTAAGTATGACCAATTCTTATTCAGATCGCCCTTAGTCCTCTCTCTGTTTTTGTCATGTAATAAATAGCAAATGTGTCACTGTATCCTTACACAGTGTAAGCTGGGATGTGGATTGGCCCCACGTTCATGCACACCACAGATGAATATAAAGTAAGTCAGCAGACCTGCATCGTGATCACTGTTATTTAATTGTCAAAGTCTGGTGTTTTTTAAATAAGTTTTTTCTGTATTCAGTTTTGATCACTGATTTAAGAGCTGAGACAACACAGCGACAGGTGTCTAGTAGCACTATATCCTGACAGAAGAGGAGGGTCACTAGAATATAGTCAGAACAAACAAGGTTTTGCTCTTCTTTTCATTTAAATAGAAGTTATATAAAAGCTAAATATGCTTTAGTTTATGAATTATCTGTAACAAAAAATTAAGTAATGAGCAGATGATTTTTATTAAAGTTGGACAAAGACTACGGTGCAAAAGATGGTCCTGTTAAAAGGAAGTTTTTCCTGTTAAAAGGAAGTTTTTCCTGTTAAAAGGGAGTTTTTCCTTCCCGCTGTCACCACAGTGCTTGCTCAACTATTGTTGTGATCTGGCACTGTATAAATAAAACTGAACTGAACTGAACTGAATAGTTTACATGCCTAAATGTATGGAATTTCTGCCATCTAATATGCTGATTATATATTTATGTTAAGATGCAGTTGAACAGGTGTACCTAAAACGTGACCAAAGCACTGAGCCACAGTGTCTTTAGGACAGAAGACAAAGTCAGGTTTGTCACAGCATATCATTGCTGTTCCACGATATTTAGGAAGGAAATCCCAGATACTACACAAACATGACTAATAACTAATAAAGTATTTGTTTTTTAACTCAAGAGTTTTCGACTGCTGGGATCACTAAATGCACAATGAATGACGAGTGAGTGATCTGATAAATACAGAAGAGTTATGAGGTGCCTTTTGTTTACGTGCAGACTACTGCCTGTGTAGTATTCTTTGCAAAGAGACTTCTGTCCAAGGTCCGCGTTGTATTAGTGCTGCTGGTAAATCCCACAATGACACAGAATTCAAACCACAATCAGAAATCAACCATCACATTTAAGATGCAGTGAGATTAAAAGCCACACTGTATCTGGCAGCGTGTACATTAAGAAGAGTGACGTTAAAAACCATATGGCAAGGATTTCCGGAAACATTGCAGAGTGAGTCACAGGACTGTGGTGAGTATCCTGCACAGATCGGACCACCTAGTCATTCAGCGGGATATCCAATCAGAGCAAAGCTGGCTAATGAAACACTCTGACCCCAGGGTTCCCCTAATAAATCCAAGAATGCACATATTCATACATAGCATGCTCATTATAGATGCTTATCCAACACGTTCACACACGAGGACTGACAGTCGAGTGATACAGCAGGCCTGCATGAGAGATGAAGGCTGTAAAGAAGCTTTGCGGGATAAATCCAAAGCACAGCTGTGCTCTGTAACCCCCCCTCAAACACACACACACACACACACACACACACACACACACACACACACACACACACACACACAGAATCTGTGAACAACAAAGCTTCACCACTGCACATGATCAGGTCATAGATGGATTTCATAGGCTTGGCCAGTTTATTACTCCCTCTTATTGACAGTGTGACTGGAAGTGAGTCTTCCAACTCTATTTTATTTCTGATGTTTTTTTAAAAGTTCATTATTTTTCTTCCAAAAAACCAAAATTTGTTCATAATTCATGATTTCCATGTTTTTGTTTGCCTCCCATTCTGTGCATTTAGGTTAAAATAACACAATAAATATCAAATATCCTTGTGCACAGGTCCACAGCTCAGCCGCTCTTCTTTTAGTCTACTGACCAACAGCCGCGAGCATCCGTCATGTTTCAGGGTTATCTCTAGCACAACAACCCGGCCCTTCAGCAGCACTAATTAGCTTAGCACAATAACCCACTGGCACATAAGGCTCCAGGCTTTACACTCCGACCTCAAGCACCTCCTTGACTTCTGCCTCCATGAACACCCAGAGCAAATCTGCTTTTCATTCGTGCTATATCCAACACACGTTTGTTTCATTTGCAAATCCGCAAAAGCCAAAACACGCACATTAGCAATACAGTATGTGAATTAGATTCGCTCTGGAATAAAGTCCATCTTCTCCATGGATTTTTTTTCTTTCTGCTAGATTGTTTTTCTTAAGATTATTTTCCGTGACTTTGTTGATATGAAATTGTACATAAGCATTTTTTAAGCTTTATTCGTTTTTGAATACAACATTTCCATGTTGGTTAAAAAAGCAACAGCAAACTGAATTTTAATGAGTTAAACAAAAGTCTTTCCCAACATCTTGTTCAACTAATGACTCAGATTTCTCTGAAGCCTCGCTTTTGAACTATTGACACTAAATACATAAACTTACTTTAATCCAAAAAAAGCTAAATACATACAAGTTTTTACTCCCTTCATCCTTCTTCCATGGGACTACATAAAAACAAGCACTTAGGCAACTCTCTTTAACATAGTCTATGCATTTTCCGGCGCTACACTTGCAGCGCTCTCAGCATAACAGGAAATAATTAGTGGTCTCTTACCGAATGAGGTCCAGCAGAGCATCAGCAGAGCTGGTCATTGGCTTCTTGCTGTCCTCAGAATCCTCCTTCTGTGCAGCTCCACCCGGGTGGATGATGTAAACCATGACAATGCCAACTACCACAGCGACAAAGGTGGTCCACAGGTAGTATGAAATGGTCATTATTCCCAAGCGGCTGGAGCACTTGGCATCCAGAGCAGCCAGACCGGACATCAAACTGAGAGCAAGTGGAGACACACAAAGGCGGAAAGAGACAAGACAGAGTTAGAAACCAAGAGGAAGTTGAAGAGATTGTGGCTGAAGAGATGCTTCTGCTCAGTGTCAGAGTGAACATTTTAAAGCTGAATTTTTAGTTTTCCTGCAGGAGAAGAAAATTTGTAGTGATCAGCTACATGCAGCTGCAAATGTTCAGCCAACTCATGTAACACACTGTAACACAATGTTACACTGCAAACAAGTGGCCCTCTACTACACAATTCAAAATACAATTAATTATTATTTTCTTGCTTTACTGATGCTAGATTTAACTTCAAAACTCTTGACTATTAGAATAAAAGTTCCCAAACATATGAATGAGTATGCTGGTTCTTAAAGTGTATTATGATGCTGGTGGTTCAACAGGCTCCAAATTTGTGAAATGTCAGAGGAAATATTCTGGCAAGCTTCAAATTCAGCATTCACCCTAATAACATGCTTTATGTGGATATGAAAGCAAGCAGAGCTTTAACTAGGTGTGCAGCTTTGAAATGAATGCAGCACTTAACCAATCTCAATCAGCCTGTTTCAATTTTGAGAAGCCCTCCGTGTAAGCCTCTGCAGTCTTAAACAAGGCACGGCTTCTTCTACCTTAAGATACGTGAATTCAGCCATGTAGCTTTGCACTCATCCCTCGATGCCAGTGAAGGCGATGAAAAGTTGTTCTCACAAACATTCGAAACAGTCGATGTTAATTTGCATTTGTATGGGCAGCTCTGAATACAGCGTCTTTTCAGATATTTGTTTTCACTGTACAGAAATGGTGACGCTCGTCGTATATAAATGTGTGGTTATACAAAAAAAAAGGAGTGAATGAGGGAGATTCACATAATTGGCTGCTCGGTGAGTATAAAAAAAGTAAAAAAAAAAATGCAAATGACATATTTTTGGGAAGTGTGGGAGGATGTGGAGGGTGATGCTCGTGAAAGCAGGGAAACAGAAAGACAGTGGTGGAGAGATCTTGAGCTGGGGAGACAAGATTTTCTCCCCATCCTGTGTAATCTGGTTCAACTTGGCAAGTATTTGGGTGGATGTGCTGAGTTTTTCTGTGCACTTGCTGCCTGTGCTGAAACTCATACTGTCATGCCTCCTTCCATCATTTTTCAAATGCAAACTAGAGAGTCTCCATCTCCTGCAGGTTTCACACTGGGGACTATTGTGCTTTCAAAAGCCAGTCTGGTCACATGAATGGAAACTTGCGTCTTTCTGTGTGTGTGTGTGTGTGTGTGTGTGATAACATAATAAATTTTGGGAATGGGAGGAAGCATTTGATTGAAACTTGCATTAAAACGCTGCAGAACTTTATTATTAAATGCTCAGATTAAGCGAAGGATCAATTTTTTCCACTGAAGCCAAATCATAATTTCACAGCTGCAAAAACGCTGATGCGCTTGAATGATAAATGAAGTCACGTCATTACTTGATTTTGCTGTAACTATGGTAACTATAGTAAGGATATGCAGGTAACTAAAGAGCACAATCTTGGCTTCCTAAATGGAAAAATGATGCTTTTCCAGTTCGGAGTATATGAAACATTTACTGAGGACTAAAGTTCAGACAGTCAATTCATCTGCATAGATCACTCACCTTTGTTGAGATGTTAATAAAATGAAAATGTAACTTAATGGTTAAAGAACCACAGGTGTAAGTACAGGATAATAGCAAATTCTAACACTGTTAAATTACTACTGGTTACACTAGATAAAGTCAAGGTGGTGTGTTGGTAGTCCACTGGTGCTACGCAGAGATTTGGAGATTCATATCTACAGCTGTGTACGGTTATCTGAAAATTAAGTGGAATAATAGTAACGTGACTGCTTTTATTCAGGTTTATGCTGCTGTTGTTCTCTTCGCTCAGTCCTGGAAAAGACACAGGTTTACTAAAAAATGTCTTTGTAGTGAAGCGAGACAGTGTTAAAAAAAAACTACTAAAAAACTGTCACCTGCAATTTTGTCTGTGCTGCTTTGAACATTTTTGACATTCTTTCTTGTGGTGATCTTTTGCTGCTCTCTTTCTTGTTTGTGACAATTTTTAAAGCAATCAACATTTCACCCACTCTGTGAGTCTCTGAACTGGTTAAATATCTACAACTTTTTTCTGCGTAGCAAAAGTGCTTCACAATTAGACTCAACCCAGGAACGCTGGAAACTGGTTTGTTACTAAAATTGAAAGCACAGTCTCTCTGTGAGGAAACCTTTAATGTAATGTTGTTTCATTTCGCTTATAAGTAGCCCAGAATTGCAGATCCCTCGCACTCATCCATCCATCCATCCATCCATCCATCCATCCATCCATCTAAAGGGATTAGAACCTAACTTGTCAGTCATAGGGCAACAGGTAGGGTAGATCTCGGACAGATCATTTCTTTATATTTTTCAGACTTGCTTGTCATTTTTTATGGTTTTGAGCTGGCTTTCTCAATACCCGTCAAAGTTTTTCTTTGGTCATTGGCTAGTTTGCCCCTCATCTTCAGTTCAGTCTTCATACCTGATCATTTTTAGAGAACCTTTTTTTTTTGTTACTTCAGCCACTTACTCTGACCTATGAATCATTCAGGCCTGTGGTGTAGGAGATCTTGACATCACTGATGTAATAATAAAAGAAGAAATTTACAGACAGATTTTACCATTTGATTGACAGTGGCTTCATTCTTAAGCATGACAACAATGCCATACACACTGCCAGTACAGTTAAGACACACCTGAATAGAAAGCCAGACAATGAAAGGTTGGCCTCCCCAGAGGCCAGACCCTGAACAATACTGAAGCATCTTGACAGAGAACAAAACAAAAGGCAGCCGACATCCAAAGATCTTTGAATGTCCTTCAAGAAGTTTGGAGAACTATTCCTGAAGACTACTTCAAGAAATTAAAAGGAAGCTTGCATAAGAGAGTTCAATATGTGTTGCAGAGTAAAGGTGGTGTGGAATTACAGGGATTATTTTACATAACCATCATCTTATCATTGCATTAATTATCATTTCATCAAAGTGTTTATTGAAGTTGCTGGCATTATGTTATAATTTATATTATAGGGGTTATCATAATCAAATATTAACATGTTTATTACAGGTGCAGTATAACTACTTTAAAATGATTGAGTTAAATATATATATATATCATAACTCATATGCTGAGTATATTGTTACAGTAAAATAGTAGCTGAGCAAAGGCCTGAATGTATTCAGCTTCTTGTGGTATTTGAGTTTGCTTAGTTACAGGTGACGGAAGGATGTCCAGTCCATGGTGACCTCAAAGGCCTTAGGTCATCACCATATTCGGAAGAGTATGCCACAAGGAGGAACCTCTATGTTGCATTTAATTCTTAAAATACATGAATGTTCTGTACATGCAAATTATGTGCTTGTAAATGCAAGAAGGGGCGTTACAATACCCTGATGTTATAAAAGCAATCTAGAGTGTATTTTGGGTAGAGATGTACAACTGTTTTGCAGTTTGCACCTCTCCACGCGGCGTGCATTCATTAAAATCAATTGTTTGAACGACCTTTTCTGGACTATCATTGTTTTACTCTCATCCTCAATTTCGGACCCTTAACAGTGGTCATTTCAAATACTGACTTTAAACTCATTAGAATTGTACAAACTCTGTTTTTGTCTTATATACTGTATTTCTGTGGGGTTTTTTTTGGAACACCACTACAACAATTAACTGGTAATAAAACATTTTTTAACACTTCTTATTCAAAATGCAGCTGAGCATAAATGTCAGTGTCAATAATTTTATCACATGTGATTTGTTTTAACAAAGTCTCTTTTACCTTGCTACAAATATCGGAGTTACTACTAAAAATGGCTATTATGTAATCATAATTCTAATGAATTAGTTTAAATCTGTCATGAAGGACACCTGCAGTGAAAGGGAATAAAAAAGTAACGATTTTCTGTTGCCTACATGTTAGAGGGTGACTTCACACCTAAACAGTGAAATGAGCAACGTCAGGGGTTACAGTGGGATTCAGCAGGTGAGCGAACCCTGAGATCTGTGTAGTGTCTCAGCACAGGGAAAAGAATCACAACTCACAATAATTTCTAATGTGAGCTTCAGTAAATTCTCCTTGTGTACATGATGTGATCAGCTGACCTGCTGCTCTTTGTAGATTTCTACAGCTGAATCCAAGTTGTCAGCAGTTTCACGAGCTATTCCGGCTGATGTCCATCCCCTACAGTGACACCATACTGTTTATATTATCTTTACACGAGACAGCATACAGCTGATATAAAGTTGCCATTCAGTTAATTAATCTAACCATCATCTGCTTAAATGCAGCTTCATCTCTGCTACACTTGATGCAGTCTAACTCTGACCATGAGCATCACAGACACTGTGTATCAGTCCAATACAGCTTTACTGTCAATTCACCACAATACTGCAAACTAACCTTTTTATCTGCACTAAACTACCCAGTATTTTCATGCCACGTTTGAATAACACAAATTTCGCATAGCTTAGTCTGTTTTGCAGGATGTTTCACAATATGAAAATACATATTTTATAAAAACACATCCTATACAAATCCAACACGCCCGTCTTTCTACATCTTTCTCCATCTCTGAGTGAACAGGAGCTGGACCTTTAGCTAGTAACACACTGTGAGACAAACTGCACACAGACAGTTTATGTGTTTGCTGAATGCTGAAAGAGTATAAATGCTATAGAAGCAGAGAGTAGAAAGTACAGATATTTGTTTAAAAGTGTGGGGAGTAATAGTAAAAAGTAAAAAAGTAAAAGCTTCAAGTAAAAAGTATTTGTACGTGGTTATTTCCCACCTCCGTTCCTCACTGCTTTCTATATATTGCTGTCAGGTTTTTTTCTTTCAGACTTTGGCTATATGCAGATGTTTTCTTAAAAGACCAACAAAAAGTGCAAAGGTAAGCATCTGTACTCTCTAAAACCTTCGCCATTTCTCTTTCCACAAGGGCAGTCTAGACCTTTGCTCTTCTAAAGGCTTTCCAGGAAAACCCTGTTTTGTCATTGGACAGTTTGACCCCATGTGCACTCAGCTCTGCTTACATGTTGTACTTACAAATCTCAAAAGATTTGACACTCGAAGGTATTTCTGGCATTTTAACTAAAAAAAGAAAAAAACCTGAATGTTATGAAAAAGGTGAAGCACTCAATTTCAAAACCTCAGTACCTTTAAGTATTTGCCTCCAACCACAAGATTTAAATATTATCTAAATGCAGTTACCAGTAAATTGCTGTCTGTATTCTGTGGTAAACAGTTTAATTTAATATACTATGTTAATGTGGACAAATAATGAGTTATAACGCTTTATAATTCACCAACCACCGTGATATTAATTCTTATCACATACATACTGCACTGATGGGCAGGTTATTCCAGCCACTATTTCTTTCTGTCTATTAAAGAAAAAAAAAAACACTCAGTGGTTTACCCTTTTCTGTTTTTTTCTTGAACTGAACATTGTGATGTGACTGGAATTGCAATCACAGAACGGAGCATCGCTCGTGGGAATAAACCTTGCACCCACTGGTACATCAGATAACAAATGCAGCTGCAGAAATGATAACTGAAGGGCTTGCCCTGAGCTGCTCAGGGATTAGATGACCTCCAGCAGAAAAATCAAAATGTCATAAGTAAAATGTCACACTGCATTGCACTGGCAACATGTCAAAATGTTAATCTTCAGGATAATCACAGACAACAGTTTAAACTGAATATATATATATGTATATATATATATATATATATATACACCAGCCCTTTGTGGATTTGTATGTATGAAGCTACAATAAAAGGTAAAGTTTGATGAATGAATTTAATCAACGTCATCAGCTTAAATTTACATTGAAATCTTCTAGCCATCATGTAGCTTCACGTTGACCACAAACAGCACAGCTTGCATTGTGAATTATACCGTAATCCTGAGAGGTCATATGCACTGCGACTTAAGAAAACAAGATGAAATAAAAAAGAAATGCTGAAGAGGCACGCAAAATACAATGGAAGTTGAATAAAATACAATAGAAGTAGAGAAAAACCTCACAAAACACAAAGGAAGTGTTTTTGGGGAGACATTATTGTGACGGAAAAGCTGTTTCGATGCGAAGGACATGCGAAGGACTCCACTGAGACGTGTTTAAAAGAAGCGGAGGATTCACTGGTGTTGTGAGGGAGAGAAAGATGCAGGTATTATATGTCTTAATCATATGATTCATAAAATACTCTAGACACATGTTTGCTATTAGCGACCTACTGTTAGCTTGTCACTCCTGCAGCTGCTCCGTCACATTATGCTATCCCCAAACACACTTGTGTTGTGTTTTGTGAGATTTATTCAGGTTTTTTAAGTGATTTTGGACCATTTTTCTGGTGTTTTTCTAAGCTACAGTGTGTTTGACCTTTCTGAGCCACCGTAGCATTACTATAAATGTTACCACATTGCTATTTACCCTGCGCTAAACTGAACTAAACTGTCTTTTACAGTATTTTCATGCAGTGTTTGACTAACAACAATTTAGTATTATTCAGATGTTCTACAGCATCTCTCCCCATCTCTGAAAGTGTCACACATTAACCTTTTTTTCTCTCCCTGGGAAATTTAGCAACTCTGCATTTAGCTACCAAGTTACAACGTATGAAAAACAGCACATAAGCACTTTGTGTTTGCTGATATTTGTTAAGGTGTTTTGAGATGACCTTCTACTTAGGAAAAGTTGCTTCAGTGTATCTGTGAATGCAATCTTGCAACTTGCACCATGAATGCATTATAGTAATGAGCAGGAAAAAGGATGCCGTGCTGGTGTAAGGAAGGCGTTGAATGCATCATTTTCTTATTACTGAACTAGAAAATGCATTTTCTGAAGAAACTGCTGTGTGAATGCTGATAGCTGAATGTTTTGAGCTGAAATGAAATATTTGCTGAATTTTAAGTTAAAAATGTTAAATGAGCTGAAAAATACAGAATTTTTCACCTGAAAAGAAAATTCAGAGTCAGAAAACATCTGAATGAATATTAAAAATTCATTATTTTAATCACTGAAAATTGGGGTCTTTTCTGCTGTTGAGATAAACTCCTGACTGAAAATACCATGTATTTCAATGGGTCAGCTAGAAGGTTAAGCAGGCAGGTGTGAGCCTGGTTGCTATAGCGACTCCAGCCAGTGGTGCCCCCCCCACACACACAGACATGTGCCTCTCTTCTGCTGCTTCAAATAAACAGAAACGTGACCCTGAAACAAATGCTTCTGAAGAAAAAACTACAAGTTGTATAGACAAAATTCTTTCACCGTGAGCGCCAGTAATGTCCAGTCTACAGAATTCTCAGTTTTCATGCCTGTGGAGTTTATAATGTGGACGTGGTGACAGTGTAAAAACAGCCTGTACTTCTGATTTTCAGACAAAATTTGGGAGCCATTTCAACATTGGACTCTATGGAAGAGTTGCAGGGAGGAGGCTGTGCATTGGTGACATTTATGAAAGAACCATACCATCTACTACAATAACAATAACATTGGATGAAAGAGGGCAACGATGGCTACATTTTGAGGGTAAAATGATGACTGTAGATCAAACGCTGTGGACACAGCAGCAGTTTAAAGAGAAGATTTTAAGATAAAATTTTTCCCCGCTCCCACAGTTGCAGTTGACTTTTCTCACTCTAACTGTCAACATTCCGTCCCATACACATCCATTATAAACTCTGAAACGGGTGAAAAAAAGCATGAAACTTAAACTGGAACTGAAGAAAATGTATAAAAGATATTGAAAAGATAAATACAAGTTGAAAAGTTCAATGTCTTGGCTTCATTTTAAAGTTTTTGAATGGTGTCTCTAGGTCAATGTATGTGGAAGTAGTTAGAGTTGAAAGAGGAGTAAGTTGAATGAGAATTTGAAGATCCTCCCTTTGAAATACATTGTAAATTTTTGTTGAATAAAGTTGAATAATTAAAAAAATATAACAGTCAAAAATGAGAAAAATACAAGCACACGTCTCCAAAAGAAGATGAATCTAATGGTGGTTGAATGGTTTTTCTAAGTTGAACGGTGTTGAAGGAGATAGCATACAAAAAAGCAGATCTACTCACTGACATCATAGAGGTGCAGATGACACATCAAAGGAATTCCACATAACAGAACTTCAAAATCCTATAAATAGAGGTTGAAAACTCAACTAATTTCAGTGCGGTTTTTCAACTCGGAGCTTCTAGTTGCAATTCTCACACGTCTTGACAAAAGGTTTTTAAAAGTCCCTGAAGTCATTGCTGTGATATCATGCTTGGGTTATCAAAGAAATACTCTCCATCTTGGATGAAGACCATCATTAGAAAGATGAAGGCTTTGAGCCTAGAAGATGATCCAACCCAACAGCCAGTGTCGTCTACAAGCCAAGTACGGAGCAGTTTCTCCACTGGAGTGCAAAGTCCACCTAGTGTGATGAAAGTATCAATGGTTGATCAATCTGCTTTAAGTAGCAACAAACTTGCATCAAAAAGAAAGCAATCTGAAGTTGAGGATCGACTTGATGACAAAAGAAGATTCTCCACAGCAAAGAAGCAACGGTGTTTCTCTAAAGAGAGACCCTGCAGTCACACTGAAATGAGCAAGACACAGCAGAGGGTACCTAACATATGGATCATCGGCTCAAGTTACATAAAGCGAGGAGAATGGGCAGCACGCCACACGTTTGGAGAAAACTTTGGACTTGATGCCAATGTTCATTGGTTTGGAAAAACAGGGATGCGCTGGGATGGCGTCCTTCTTCGTTTTAATGCAGAGTTGATGTCCAGAAAGAGTCCACCTGATATTTTGGTCATTCATGCAGGCGGCGACGACTTGGGACTCATATCCGCCCAGGAACTTTCCTCTGCAATGACTAAAGACTTGACTGAACTGCATGCAAGGATCCCCTCCATGACAATCCTATATTCCTGCATCAACGAACGCCAAGTGTGGAGGTACAGAAATCCAAAGTACATGATGGACATGGGCGAAAAAACTGTAAACTCAGTCATGAGAAAGGCAGTTCATTCCTTTGGAGGCTTCATCATTGAACATCCCTCCGTGAGATATTACGACGAAACCCTATTCGGAAAGGACGGAATTCACTTCAACAAGAAGGGAAATGACGTGTTTCTCACCAACATCCGCTGTGCCATCAAGAAGATCCTGTAGAACCTGTCTCACAGAAAATAGACTTGAGAAAACGCAAGACCTCTGGCATCACCCCTGACTAAAATAAACTGAATAATTTAAAAAAATATAACCGTTTATAAATATTATATATTTATAATTTATGAAAGAACCATAACACCTATTACAATAATAAACACATTGGATGAAAGAGGGCAACAATGGCTACGTTTTGAGGGTAAAATGATGGCTGTAGAGCAAACATTGTGGACACAGCAGCAGTTGTAAGAAAAGATTTTAAGATAAATTTCCCCTCTCCTCTCACTCTAGCAGTTGAGCTGTCTCACTCTAGCCCCAACATTCCGTCCCATACACACCCATTATAAACTCTGAAACGGCTGAAAAAAAGCATGAAACTTAAACTGGAACTGAAGAAAAAGTATAATAGATATTGAAAAGATAAATACAAGTTGAATAGTTGAATGTCTTGTCTTCGTTTTAAAGTTTGAATGGTGGCTCTATGTCGATGTATGTGGAAGTAGAGTTGAAAAATGAGTAAGTTGAAGGAGAATTTGAAGGATCTCCCCACTGAAATACATGGGAAATTTTTGTTGAATAAAGTTGAGTAATTTAAAAAATATAAATGTTAAAAATGAGAAAAATAGAAGCACACTTGTCCAAAAGAAGAGGAATCTAATGGTGTTTGAATGGTTTTTCTAAGTTGAACGGTTTTGAAGGAGATAGACGGCGAAAAACGTACGGAAAAGAAAATAATAATAAAGAATAGAAGAACAATACTGTGAATGCTTTTCAAGCATTCACACTAACAAGCGTCTCCTTATCATCAGCTGGAAGCAGTGACAGACTGCACACGAGAAATTAACTAACTCAGTATTGACTATTAGCTTAGCTGCCAATCAGATTAACAAATGAGATTTAATCACTCATTTGTTGAGGGTCCTGCAACGCCATTCCAGATCATTGTAGTCCATGTTAACCCCTGATTATAGCAGTAAAATCAGGAGGAATTCCATCCACCCAAGACAGAGGTGCTGGAGTCTATCCCAGCTACCACAGGGCAAAAGGCAGGATACACCCTGGAAAGGCTATCAGTCTATCGCAGGGCTAACACAGACAGACAGCTTTTTAGGCTCACATTCATACCTATGGAAAGTTTAGAATTTGAGAGGAAGCTGGTATTTAGTATCCAGAGAGAATTCATGAAAGGTGCACACAGAAAAGCCCCGGCCAGCTGGTGGATTCAAACCCAGGAGCTTCTTGCTGTGAGCCAAGCTAATGCTAACCACCGCTCCATCTCGGTGCTCTAATGGGAATAACTGCCTTTACTCATCCTGGTATCCCATAGATGTTCCTCAGGACCAACCATGCTGGAAACCACTAGCATATACTGTACATAGGTTGGCAGCCTAAGATCTAATGCTGTATCCCAGATATTACTGGAGTCACTAAAGATAATTATAATGAATTTATGTCACATATACACAAAGATGGTCATTAAATCTTAAGCTATTTCTGCATTTTTATACTAAGAATATGGACATCTCTTTTCTCTTTTTTGGTGAGCCAGGAAAACTTTGAGAGATCTTTGTCCTTCTCTCTGATATCTGCGCCAAGGTAGGATTACAGCCTGCCATGTGTAGCTGCCTTGACCGTGATGGTTCAAGCACATGCAGAGCAGATCTGCCATAAGATTTTTGGACCATATGGGGCTTACACCCTGTTCTACCTTCGTTGAGCTAGAGCTTTACAGTAATCCCACATCGAGATGAAAGAGAGGAGGCAGAGACTCCTTGGAATGGAGTATATACTCCTTGGATATATACTCCTTGGAATCCATGGTATATAGTGGTGACATGAGTGATGCTATGACCTGTGTTTCAGGAGATTGCATCAATGTTCAGTTTAGTTTCAATGCTTAATATATTCAGAGTATTCATTATAATTTTGTACCAATATACTGTAAAAAGAGGCTCAGTCGCTCCTAATGGCCAGAATTATCCAGGAGCATACTTGCCACAAGATGAAATCATTAATAGGTACATTAATCTCATCAAAATGGTTCTTTTTAGACTTTTGATTCAAAGAGTTTTCAAATCAATCATCAGTCTGTGCATTCAAAATAGAATGAGGCACCTAGACAGGGAAGGTTATGAGCTCCATCTGAAATCATGCAGAAAAAAGCCATGTTTACCTTTTTGAGAAATGACTTGAATATCAGACGGTCAATAAGTTTAGTCTACTAACGTTAGATTTTGAAACCATTGCTGCAGTCATTTCCAGACATTTTTCTAAGGAACAGTTGCAATGTTTGCTCGCTTTGTCAAAGTTAATACAAGCCTGTGTCTTTTGGGGCAAACGGAGTCATGGAGAAGCTTAAGAACGCTGTTTTGATTGCTACTCGGTAGAATTATGCATTAATAATTTACTTATTTAACGAATTCATATTTATTTTAGTTGCTGTTGGGTTGCTGTATGGGCATCAGGGTTAGTCAGGAAGAAACGTGTGCATAGCTCTGCCAGACGTTGCTGTGGTATCTGACTCTCTGTACTGTATGCTGAGATTAAGAAAACCAATTTCCTATAAACCTCAAAGTGCACTGTGTGACCTCCCCAGCAAACTAACATCACTATACAGCATGCGGTTGGGATTTTAGCTGTAGGTCTATTTATCTCCCCTTCAGGGTTCAGGGATCAGGGCCAAGACTGAAGCACACCAGATAATGGCAAAATGAATCCTATAAAAATGAATGTTGTGATGTTGGTCTCTTTTAGTAAACTTTTAGTAAAATGGGTAGCTGGCAGCACAGAGTTAAGATTTAACCTCTGTAAACCGACTTTAGGCGGGACTTTGGGTGCCAGAAGATCTCTGGTTTTCATTTGTAGTCTGATTACTGAGTCCATGTGGAAACAAAACATGGAAGGCACTTGCTGAAATGCAGACTAAAAATCTCAGGCTACAATCTAATGATAGACTTTTATTACCGTTTTTAACTTATCTGCATTTGTAAACAATGACCTTTGTATGGAACAGCTCTTGGTCCAGGTGTTGGGTTGCTGCATCTGCCAGAAACCCAAAATATTAGCTCTTGTCAACAGAAGCTAAGCCAGACGATGACAGCCAGTTGCTATACTGTTTGAGCTCAGTCTTGTTTCTAGCTGTTTACACAGGGATGCTTTAGTAAAAAACCCTAAACACCATAATTGAGTCCAAGAACAAAGTGAATGTTGTCTTGACAGTTTTATGATTTATAATAATGTTGATTAAATGCACAAACATTCAGGTCACCAAATAAATCTGTAAAGTTCATTTTTACCCTTGAAATCAAATTCTGTAATAGTGGCGTTCAATTCAAATATATTTAATTAGCCCAGCATCAGATTCTCTCTTACTCAGTAGGCGAGACACACTTTACCGACAAGCTGTCTCAGCACAGCAAGGTTAAACGCATATTTGCAGCTAGTTCAAAATTGTTCCTAAATACTACCATAAAAATAGCGCTTGGTGAAATATAAAGGAATGATTTGCATTCTGACAGCCAGCAAAACAAAACAGTCTCTATCAAGCTAAAGAGAAGAACGCAGTTCTGCACAACTGCAACATGATTTCTGCAGCTTGACGGTTAATCGTCCAAATGCAACACTAAATCACTCTAGCAAAGAAGGAAAAAGGTGCAAGGACTTGAATTTGGTGCTATAGTCGAGTGCATGTCCTTTATACTGTATGTCATTCATTTATGACATGTCAGTTAAATTACTGTAGTTCTTTATACGTCTATTTATAGTCTCCGTCTGGGAAATATTCACAGGGAACCTCTGGCTGTCTGACCTAAGTGCGCCGTAGCCGACCACCTGCCTCCAGTATGAGAGCTGAAATTAGGCAGGCATTGCCCTGTGAAGGGTAAATTTTATTGAGCCACACAAAGAGCAATTAATCCCGTGTCGTATTGTGGGGCAAAATAAAAATCACAGCAATTCTCAAAAACAGATACTATCGTTAAGAAAACACATCCTGAGATTTCAGTCTAAGAGAGTGAGAGCTACATTAAACTCCCAAGGAGCATACAAACAGCTGGATTTCTATCCAATTCATTTTGTGTGTGTGTGTGTGTTTTACAAAAACAATCAATTCTAAAAACTGTGTAAACAACCTGTGCCACACCCACTCAGATCTGTTTTGTAACACTCATTTTGCTGCCAATTATTTCTTACTCACTTTGTGGTTGTAAAGTGCTCGTTGTGTGGATGCTGCACATTTTGAAAAAAACGCTTTTCATCTCTGACCTTCAGATCTGTGCCAAAGTTAATTAAATTCTAAAGGCCTTCATCAAAATGCAAATGCTCACTTTAAGCGGGCCCTGAATGAACCAAATGAACGTCGCGTTGTCAGTATTTGTTACAATTAAAACAAAGATTTAATTTCAATCCTGTGAAACTAAATAAACAGGGACCATAGGGAGGCACAAAGTGCAGTTGCCATTGATTCAGCATGACGCGTTCATGGGATAATCTGGTTTCCGCTTTGGCTGGTGTGCAGATGGCAGTGGGAGGGGAAAAAATGGGGACAGACAGGCCATAGGGCTGGGAAGGATATTCACCCCTACATAAGCCCTACTGTACCGTGCACTATGTCTGCTAGCCGGTCTGTGCATCCCAGTGTTGATATCCGACAAAAGCAGGACATTGCTTGCGTGACTGCACTGTATGCATGCCTGTAAAGAGTTATAAAGAAATGAAGGCAGGAGGTGTAGCAGTAAGAAGTCATCCTTCCACCTTTATTATCCATTATTGCCCCCATCGAGATCCAGGCAGGTATCAGGATCTGTGTGCTACAGACTCAAATGAATCTCTAGGGATCCACGCTCAGAGCATCATAGAGTCGCCCTGATAGCTTTCAAGTTTCTGTGTGCTTTAACAGAGCGTTGTACTTGGCTGCATTTGGCCTCCTGCCTGCAGATACTGTTTCAGATTAGGTGTAGTTAACGTCTCTTGTCCTCACGAGGATGCCCTGCTCTGAATCTGGGGGAATGGATCATGGCTGTGTATAAATAGCAAATCACTGCACAATGCTTCACGCTTTTACTGCAGAGAAAAAGATGGACAGAGAGAAATACACAAGAAAGGCACATAAACACTGTCAGATAGAGATAGAGACAGCGAGGGAGACAGAGAGAGGGAGGATTAACTTCTCATCCAGTCTTTGCTGTTGCATAGATTGTAAGTAGCTTATTGCGCAAAGCAGCCTGCATGTAACCGGTGCGTTTGCATGATTTGTTTTGGGAGGTTTTTTTGTGTGTGTGTGTGTTCAGTACATCACTGACCTCATGCAGGCAACTAAGAGCTTTGGGCCTAAAATAATCAAACTGGAGAATCTGGCAAGCTGTGCTCTACTAAGAATGCATCTGAAGCTACAAAAGGCCAACAGCTTTACTTGCATATAGACATTACTTTTTAATCTTTAATGCTGAAACATGTAATTGGGCGCAGTAAATATCAGAGAACAGAGATCCAGGCTGTGCTTTTTCCAGCAGCCTCGGTCAACATGAAGCCATGCAGGGGCGGGGTTCCTGGAGGCTATAAAGCTCAACCAACACAATTTTAAACTTAAATCAGAGTATGATCATGATTTATTTATAATTGCAGTATGTTCATATTTTGCATTGCAGTCTAACTGCATGCCAGAGCCAACTTTCCTGTTTAATCCATTTCATTCAAATGTGTTTTATTTTAATCTTCTATTTTATTTGACTCTTTTAAATCTTATCTGTAGCTGCCTTTTATCATCGCCTTGCAGTGGTAACATATTTCATCCAACAGGCCTTACACGTCTTATTACAATAAGCATGCAGAATTGCCTTTTTCTTTCTTGTTTCACAGCAATTTCCCACAGTGTGCTTTTTTTTTTTTGTTGAAAAGAAGACTTGTGCATCTGTGCTCTGTGTTGTATATATAAATGTATAACCGAGGAGGTAGAGTGGGCCGGCTTTGCAGTTTCATACCTGGTATCTGCTCGTGGGTTTTCATATGAATGGTTGACAAATTGCTTTTTAAAATGTATTCAAGGTAGATTTTTTTTTTCAAGTTTGCAGTCAGTGCAGATCCTTTGTGGAAAAAACCCCACCTCCTGCTGTCACCAGACAGCAAGTGACAGCAGGAGGTGTTTTTCATTGTGCGACTCTGAGACAATAAAGTACTTTGAAATTCACAAAAATGGCAATATGAATTCTTGCTTTTCTATTTCTGCAAGTTTCTTTTTGCAGAAACATTTTTCTCAAATGGTTTCACTCTCTATTACACAGTACACATTTGTGTATGAACAGGAACAAACTGCTGTGAAGGTTTTGTACTGTAATAAACCAGTCTTTATGGATATCGTGCTTTAAATGCTTTAAATGTCTTTGAAAATAGAAAGATGTGTATTTTTTATATTATAATGCAGCATTTAATTTCTTTTTTCTTTTACAATGAGGAACTCTTCTTGTAGATTACAGTAAACACACCATAAAATAACAGCTTAATGGTAGAAAAGGAACAGAGACCCTGATTTCTCACACTGTCCATTTTCAGAGTAATAATCAATACCATAATTGACACTGTGCAACCTGTAAAATCATTCAGTACATATAGAGGTAGGGGATGAGTGTAGTGACACTGATGCCTAAATGGGGACTGCAGATATTTTGTTTACTGATCACTGTAGCACAATATTGTTATTATGTATAATATAAAACTTCAGTGTACCGTAAAAATGTTTATCTTAATCGTTTTTATGGCGTGCAGCGCTGAAAGCCAACATCCATGTAGATAATTAAACAGCTCTTTTATCCACTTCAGAATTTAGTACTTGTGGCACTGAAATGTTGTGTTTGTGTGTTAGTGTTGTGCAGAGCTGTGTTGCCCTTACCTCGACACGACGAGGGGCAAAATTAACATTTTCAGCATCCTCATTAGCAGCTCTCCTGGAAACTGGAAGTACTTCACCTCCTGTAAGCAGAAGAGAAAAGCTGTTTGGTTTTTTTTACTTTGCCAACAAATCTGAGGTCAAACACCATGTCAACATTATTATTATTACTGCAACACAAATTGTAAAATGACATCCTCTCTAAATCAGACATTGCCTTCTTTTTGTAACTTACCAAACAGACCCTTTTATAGTATACAGCTGCCCTTTAGATTACACTCTCCCATGTAAAGATGACTTCAACACAAAACAGATTGGATCTGCAGAAACGCTCCGAGCCTTGCAAACCTCTTAGGTCACTTGGTATCGACCTTTTACAGTTTTAACACTATATTCAGTCACTTTCAGATTACATGTTATCTGTTGGTGGGTTTTTTTTTCAACCAAAGGCTAAATTTGTTTTCAAGACCCAACATCAATATCAGTAACATCCTTTTGCTGTCAATAACTGAACAGGCCTCAGTGTGTCTTTTGTGCATGTGTTGTCTGTGTGTGAAAAGGGTTGCCATCTTTCTGACTTTTCTGGCTAAAAAAACCTTCTACACTCGCTCAAAACACAATGGCTGAAAAGCGAGGACAAGGATGGCATTAAACATGTACTATTTTAGAGCTCTGTTCATAGTACGGCTAAAAAGCACTGAACCAATCACACTGAATCATAATTTGACGTAATCCCACCTTCAAAGAATTTTTCTATTTTTTTCAACTGAATTTTTGAGTGACATAGGTTGAGTTGGAATTTTCATCCCTTTATTTTCCATCCATCCATCCATCCATCTTCTTCCGCTTATTCGGGGCCGGTTTACGGGGGCAGCAGCCCAAGCAGAGAAGCCCAGACCTCCCTCTCCCCAGCCACCTCCTCCAGCTTTTCCGGGGGGACACCAAGGTGTTTCCAGATATAATCTCTCCAGCGTGTCCTAAGTCTGCCCCGGGGCCTCCTCCTGGTGGGACATGCCCGGAACACCTCACCCAGGAGGTGCCCAGGAGGCATCCTTATCAGATGCCCGAACCACGTTAACTGACTCCTTTCGATGTGAAAGAGCAGCGGCTCTACTCTGAGCCCCTCCCGGATGGCCGAACTTCTCGCCCTATTTCTAAGGGAGAGGCCAGCCACCCTTCGGAGGAAGCTCATTTCTGCCGCTTGTATCTGCAATCTCGTTCTTTCGGTCACTACCCACAGCTCGTGACCATAGGTGAGGGTAGGGCCGATCTACGTCCCTACCCTCACCTATGGTTTATTTTCAGCTTTCAAAAACAAACACAAGTTTTCATCAAAGCCACCTGTTGCGTAAACATGTAAGAATACATATAAGAAAAGAAAAAAGAATGTCTGTCATGATCCAGGGTCATTTCCATTATGTCTAGGTTGCTGTTATAGGTCATTGTTTCTTAGATTCTCCTTGTGTCTTCACCCCTGTGTTTAAGACTCATTCCTGAGTCTCATTATGTTTCCTGTTTTATTTTGAAGAGGTCTGGTGTCCCATGTTCATTGTGTTTACTTTCACATCCCCTGTCATTCTAATCAGCTGTTTCCCCATGTGTTCCCACTTCCCCTTCACACCATGTTTCCAGGTCTCATGTATACATGTCCAGGTTTGTTCATGTCAGGGTTCTTCATGTTGTATTTTAGTTCACCAAATTTAGGTTAATGTTTAGTTTTGCATCAGTTTGCCTTGCCCTTTGTTTGCACCTTTTTTATCAGCCTTATTAAACCTTTTTTTTTTTTTTTTAATTCAAGCTACGTTCCACGTTCCATTGTGTCTGCGTTTGGGTCCATTATTCACATTCCACACAATCTGCTTCCACACACAGATTGTCTTTAAAAGCAAACTTTGAAGCAGTTACAAAAAGCATGAACAGTCTGAATAGACTAGATAGATTTGAAATGTCTGAATCCCCTAAAGCAGGTGTTCAAATACTTCAAAGTATTCAAAGTAAGATTACTGTATAATAACATGTTAGAATAAATACAAAAAAAATGTGTTTTTAAAAGTCAAGTTGCAGCTCTGCAAAGAAACCAGGAGCTTATCGGGTGTTTTTCACACTAATATTGTACTAGTTTCAACTACACAGGTGGAAACCTAAAAACATCTTATGTGACATAGAGAAAATCTGTTGGAAAAAAGGGGTACATTGATGTTAACATAAAATATGTCAGTGATGACTTTTCATACCTACAGTTAATCTATCACTTATTAGCCAGATATGTGTGGGTAAGGAGAGACAAAAATTTCAGGGCAAAGCTCCAAAAATCGAGATTCACCTGAAGAGACTGGCCATCCTCCTGACAGCTTTTGCCTGTTTTAACATGTTTTACATATTGTTTTGGTTGATATCACTGTGATCAACAGCATTTACAGCGCTACACAGACAAAGAGGAGCTAACAGGAGACTGAACACTGGACTCGTATGTATGTATTAAGGTAAAAAACATAGCACTTAACCGATTACCTAATCAGCAGGTCAAACAAATGGGGGGGGGGAGCATGTGGCAAAACAAAACGGAGGTGAAGAGTTGGAAAGGAACAAATGAAATGTAAGTACATCACATCTGTGCATGAGATGATGGAGCAATAGAAGCTTTTTGCTTCTGTTTTTAAGTGGGAGAGCTTTTAAGGCTAAATGGCCATGTGTGTGCGCGTGTGTGTGACAATGTGGGTGGACGCAGTATGTACACGCACGCACGTTTATGTGCATGTGTGTGAGACTTTGTATTGCGTGTGAGGGACAAACACAGCTGCCACTGAGTCCTGGCATCTGCTGAAAGCAGAGCAAACTCTTTGTTAGACATGTGGTACTTGCGGACACACACGCTGAAGCTGGCATACGTATATGCTTGTTTGTATGCAAACCCAAAGATTAAGCCATGAAGCCCGATGATCAACACTTGCATCAAAGCTTTTATCAAAGCCCTGTCTTGATGTTGATTGTTTTATGGCAAACTAATGTGTTTCTGAATTGCAGCTGGGCAGCTGAATCGCTCTGCAACAGTAGCTTTCTACAACGTGTGCAATTAGTGCGTGTTAAATATTCTCTGTGCTCACAGAGCTGCAGGGTTACAGACCATCTGGGAAACAATCAGCCTTTGAGTGCTCTTACAGTGTGCACAGAGCTGTTTTTGTGACATGTTGTAATTTATTTTTGACATTTCTGTAAACCACAACTTCTAATTAAAATTACATTTTAAATGGCAATACCACTCAAACCTTTAATCTGCACCATTAATACATTTCCTTACATCTTCCTACTATTTAATTTTCAGTGATATTTTGTAAATGTCATTTCTTCTGTTGCTTCACTGTATTTGGTAAAGGTTTATTTATTTATTTATTTTATTTCATATTATTTGTTTTACACAATTCCCATTATTTCAACCCACAACGACTGTCAAAGACAAGCACACTGAACTATTTAGTGTCGTTTATCAGCGAATTAATTTGCTCTGCCTCTTTACTTGAACTAGAGTTAAACAAGCAAATCAAATATTTCAAATATTAACTTATAGCAAGCATAACACATCATATTCTTCCTCCCTGTGTCAGGATGCTGAGGTGGGCAATCATGGGCAGTGTGTAGAACGAGACATGTCACATTTGTGTGTAACAGTGCAGCTTTTCTTGACTACTATTACGCCAGACTAGATTGCAGTCTGATTTCTTTTTCTTTTGGAGCATTTGTTAACATTTTTATTTCTCAAGTCAAACACTGTCTTTGACCCTGATGCTAATTTGTGAATGGCAGTGATGGACTGTGGGGCTCTGTGATCCAGGATTTCAAAGACTGTAAGATGAACTGTCATAAAACGTTGTACAGCCATGATGCTCAGAGGGTGTAGCCAGCTGACACTGGTGATCTTTTGGTTTTTTATCTGACAGAAATTATTATTTTTAAAGAAAATGAGCCCTGCCCTTGACAGGACTGCAAACCTGTGCAGACAGTATCCTGCCTCACAATCTATGACAGCTGGCGTAAGCTCCAGGCCCCCCCCCCGATTGGATAAGCAGTTAAGAAAATGGACGAATGGATGGATGGTCAGTAATTTAAGTTATAACCAATTAAGATGGGAGGAGGTGGGGGGGGGCATGTGGCAAAACAAAATGCTAATTAGCGCTCATCTCAAAGTAGCATTACCGCCATTTATGTAAACGTAGCCGCTTGACTCTGGACTTTATATAGAAGGTGGATGCAGACATTGTAACAGCAACAGTTTAAAACCTCAGATCTGGTATTCTGGCCGTTGGGTTTTTGTGAAGCTATCAGTGAACATGAGAGGATGAGATGCTGCCAAGCAAACGCCAGCCAGAGCCTAAAGCATACCTGACTTCAACTACTAATTCAGACCATAAATATTAACTAGACTTTAAATACTAAGTAGAGTTATTTTTGCGTGACCTTATTTACTGTAAATTTCCATCACTACATACTGTACTAATGTGACAACTTGTGTACTATTGTATGGCAACACTGACTAGTTTCTGTCCTCTTTAACATTTATGTTTACATCACCAATCAACTGTTGCCAGGTAAAGCCAACTTCATAATTTTGGGAAAGATAAAATAACTATTACTTTATGAATGATCTGAACTGATTCTCTATTTCCATTTACTTCCATTTATTTATGAAGAATTTTGATGTGACTACCAAATAGTCTCAATGATCTACGGACTATACACCACTATAGTTGCCAGCTGACCGATGACTTCAGTGTCTTCAGCAATCCTAAATAGACAGCAGCTGAAGAAAGAGGACACACATTTACTTCCAGTGGGACTCGGAGAATTTAGTATCCTAACCTGAACACTTTAATTCACTGGATCGCCTGCTGGTGGACATGTGCCATAAACCTTAGCACTGCTTTGGATTCTGAGTGCCCGCTGTGGGCTATTGCCAAATAACAGAGGCCCATTCTAGAGTAAGGTATTCTGCGTATGGACCTTTCAAGCTTTGTGTGCTAAATATAAAACAGATGACTGATGCTGTCATCAAAGCACAGCTTTGGCTTTTCTGCACCACATGGATCAAAACAAAAGCACTGGGATGTCGTACGGCTGACTCTGACAGCAGGCGGATGTTCAAATGCCCACAGTGTCAACATATTTCATCATATATCCAACAGCACACACACACATCTATGTCCTCATCATTCATTTTCAAACAACTCCCATTTTTTTAAATTCTGTTTCAAGCACATCAAAGTCATTTTTCAGTTACATTTAGTTTAGACATGCTTTCTCAGCAGCCTCTTAGCATCTCCTGAATTCCGACTATTGAAGATGTCTTCCCATTCAGTCTTGTGTGACTTATATAAGTAAACACAAATGGCATGCCTTGATGTGATTTTTTTTTCTGCGAGCGACTGACAACTAATCTTCCCACCAGCAATCCCTTTTCTATGGATTCACTCAGGCCATAGACGATCTGAAAAGTTAATAAGATACCGTTTCACATTTTAGACAGGGAGAAATACAATTCCCTCATCTTTGAAAAGTCCTTTGCTATTACAGTGTCCCTGCTGTAGCTAATAGATTGGATTGTGAATGAGTCTGACCTTCGATGCTTTTCTACACTGTAAAATGTAATTCTAGATGTTTGTTATTTCAACATATTATTCTATATCAGTTTGACGATAGATGACTGAAGTTGTTGTTATAACATAGAATTACAAGTTAAAAACGTCCCAATTACACAAAAAAAAGCTAACTTGAAAACTCATGTCCAGCTAAATCAGCAACTTATGTGAACTTGACAATGTGGGTAAGTTGAGCACAGCAGGATTCAAAACTGCCTCACGTGACTGCTACCGAGGTGCATCATGGGGAATTGGCGGTTAACGACATGCTCACTTTACTTGGACGTTTTCTAATCGTCTTCTTTGGAATATGCTTTCAAGGTGAGTAACATTGGTTATAACTATAAGGAAAGAGAGCTACAAAAGTTGGAACATGTTTTGAATCTATGGCATGATGTGTGTTTTTCTCTTTTACCGAAATGTTTGCTTTAGCTAATGTAACTTTAGCCGACAAGGTCCAGCTTGTATGTCATGACCAAACTTGACCTAATAAACTGACACATGGCCTTTTTTATGGGTTTAATGTGGCACTGACCAAATCACAAGTATTGTGCCGCTAGCTTTAAGGTTGTGCACTCAACCACTGTTGCGATATTAGCAAGCTAACTCAGCTAATTAATAAAGCTTATTTCATATTGTCTCTGTACTTGTAAATTTCTTTCAAGTTCACAGGCTGTTGTATTTTGGTGGAAGTTCATTTTGGCAATATTTCCAATAACTGACTGGGTTCAAAAAGAACTTTTTGGCAGGACTCCGATGCTTGTTGTCATTTCTTTACCCCTATGTAATCACTTAAGTTGTTATTAACTGCTGCATGCTAAGCTGCAAGAGTGCACTGAGGACTGAGACCAAAATATGGTCTACAAACCAGCATTATATTAGTTTTTATCAGATAGTCCTCCAGTGTGTTTATTTTTTGCTTTAATTATATTGTGCAGTTATTTGTTACCCTGAAATGCTTTATGCTTAACAACAGCTCACTATTTTGACTTATTTTTGAACTCTTGTGATCAGTATGACTAGATTGTGTGAGTTTCCATACTAAAAGAGCTGTAGTGATAAAATAATTGGCATCAGAGACACTGATTTTTGGCATGGTATACTGCAGAAGTTTTTTTTTTTTTGCATAATTTACCTTTTAATTAAACTGCATTCTCTGTATTGTAACAAAACTAACATTGTTTATATGTCAGAAAATTAGCAAACATGAATAAATGGCGAAAACAATATAATTATAACATATATTTTTATTTTACTTATTTTAGGTCTGTGAAGCCAAACTTGATGCTGGGGATTTATTTTTGTCAGTGGAGTCAAATGGTAAGTTACAATTTGTGCATTTTGTCATACTGGAAACACCTCAGATTATATTGTAATTTAATAGCTCTGTAGAACAAATGATATAAAGATTGTAGTGTCAGGGTACTTCTTAAGAAGTAATATGGCACTATTGATGATCACATGCAGGTGGCATAAACTAAATATTCAGACGTGTTACCAACAAATGATTCATTAACAAAAGCAATGGAGCAGACTGTTTAGGTTCTTGTGGTTGTAATAACATCCATAACTGCAAGTTCGTCATTAATTTATTTTCACAGGTCTAGATGATCACATCTGACTTTGTCATTTAAATGAGGTGGACTTGCAAACTTTGCGCTCTTTTGGGTAAATTGCTGTCCACTACATATACACAGAATGTGCACAGTATTTCAGATCTAAAAAGGGAGTATGTAATGGACTTGCTGGCTTTAATGTAAAAAGCCTGTTGTGTAACTTTAATGAGGCAGTTGGACTAAAACAGTATTGCTCATCAAGGTAAACATCTGAGGAATAAGGAAATTGTTACTTGTCCTTTTACTCAGTGTTCTTTTAATCGCACATTTACTAAAGTTTTACATCACATAAGTCATTTTCACAATCATTCTACTTTAAAAGATTTCGAGACAGAGCTTATTGTTCACTGAACTTCCTTGTTTGCTGAACGGCAGGTAAAGTGCATCTTTTTGTTTGTTTGCTTTTGTGTGTTTGTGTTTTCTCTAATGGGCCTCAGATGACGGTTTGCTTAAATTTGGGTCTCAAAGAATCTTTTTTTTATTCTGCCTGTACTCTCCACCCCTCTTCTTCTATTGCTCAGGTTGAAGCAGAATTTGCCCGTCTTACATCTGTTGACCTGAAAGGGTTCCTTTTTGCTGTGCTTGACCATTATGGAGAGGTTCGTGGAGCTGTACAAAATCAAGAGCGGCATAGGAGGGCTAACTAGGCTCATAAGATGCTTCGGTGATGATGTAAGTGTTCAACTGCGAAATGTTCTCTGTTTAAGTTTTAGGTTATCCAGTTCAACTGATGAACTCATTGAAAGAAAGCTGATAAGTAAAGTCTGTCATCATATTTCACAACCGGACATTTAGTGTGGTAACTTTTACAGAATCTATGTATATTGGTGGTAGGTTGGATATCATATTCTACTTGAATGTCCTGATAAGCCTGATTCAAAATCTCCAATGATAATCATATATTGATGGAATTATGTATCAAAAAGCTGTGAATTTGGAGCTGTCTACATGTTTCATAAACACTGTTTAAAAAGTGTTTTTGTTTTCTTTTTGACTTCTGTGACCAGAGCCCTACACAAAGGAAGAGGACAGAGGACCTCATTTTCTAAAGGAAGATCCCTCACACACTTTCAAGACTGTGAAGGTTAGCATTGTTTCTTTTAGTAAATTTAATAATGACAGCACCACAGTGGATTTTAAATGAAACATGTGGCATCTATGAAACAATAGATGCCACATGATAACATGTTTACTTTTTCCTCACCAAATGTATTATTACAAGATCTTTGACACTGGATTTGGTCTGGGTTTCAGAGAAACTAACTGGCAAGCTAGCATTGAGATTATTAGTGTCTTGTGTTTATTCATGTCTTCACCAGGGTCTTTGACATTTCGCTGCTGTACTGTTCACTTTAGCTTTACGTTTGATTTCTCACATTGTATATTGTAATGGCAGAGATATTAGGATATTTAAGCGGCTGCAGTGGCTGCTACAGCTGTGGGGGCAATACTTTGGTGAAATGTCCTGGACCCTGGAAAAGAGACTGTGTAGACTGTGTAGACTGGGTAAGCAATTAAAGGTTACTGGCCGAGAGTCATTGGGCAGCTGGGTAAAGGTGGATGTTGATATTCAGTGCCAATTATGCAACCTGTTCAGCCATGTCGATATGCTCTTTTTTCATGCTGTTAATATAGGGGGAAAAATAAACTTTAATCAATAAACTGATTAAAGAAGCATTGTCTATGGAGCCATAATCTGATCCTGTAGTGTAGCTGCAGTTTGCACATTTCATGTATTCTCAGCCAGATTTGGTTTAGAGCACAGCCAATATTTAGCATAAGTAGATTTAAATTCACACACTGGTGATGGCAAGCTACAATGTAGCCACAGCCGCCCTGGGGCGCACTGACAGAGGCGAGGCTGCCAGACACTGGCACCACCGGGCCCTCTGACCACCACCAGTAGGCAACAGGTGAAGTGTCTTGCCCAAGGACACAACGACTGAAACTGTCGGAGCCGGGGCTCGAACCGGCAACCTTCCAATTATAAGACGAACTGTCAACTCTTGAGTCACGATTCAGTCATCCACCCATGTGTGTGAATGACTGAATGTGTAAAGCACTTTGGAGTCCTTAGGGACTAGTAAAGCGCTATACAAATACAGACCATTTACCATTTAAATTGAAAATTTTGTTTGAATTCTGCAATTGAAGACATGCTCAGTTATTTATGAACATGGTCTTTGTTTAAAGCAAGAAATGGATTTGTAACATGGGGGTGCATATCTCATTCTGAAAAAACTTTAACAACTAATAAGTGTTACCCAAAGCCAATCACCATCATCCAAAGCATCAGTATGGCTCTTCTTTGAAAAGACATGAATTATTAAGCACAAGGGATATTGTGTAATTGTAATTGTGTAATTTTAATTTTTTTTTTTTGTCTTTGAACCCTTTTATAGCCGACAGGTATTGAAGACACGTTTTCTAAGAGGATGAAAGTTGGCATTGCGATGGTGAAAGAAGAAGACATCATCGATGTGTTGGTTGTCCTTGAGGCAGCAGTAATCCTGTCTAATCTGAGGGATGTCTCAAGTGCCATTTCCATGCTGATGGGCCTTCTTTTTGCCCTCAACATAGACTATCCAAAGGAACTTAAGGACATCTTTGAAGTCATTCAGAACGTCCTAATGAACATTGGTGGAAGGCAGTGCATCTCACTAGTGCATGGTCTAAGAAACAGACTCTTGGAGAAAGCCATGCAGAACTGTAATTGTATGCTCACAGCATACAATTGCCTTAGTGTTAAGGACAGTTTTTATTTTACTGTTTGTTTTTTTATTCTTGCAAGTTCTCATTCTCACTTTTGTATGTCACTAAATGACTACACTTTACATTCCAGATTAGACAATTACTCATTTGTTCATGGTTTAAGAAACTTATGTGAACAACAATATAATGGTGGACTCTGCAGATGCTTATCTCATGCAAGTCAGTAGTTTTTCCTTTGTTTTGCAATTGAGCAGACTCAAACTAATGTTTCTGAAATATTCATATTATCAAATGTTTCAGAAGCATGCACTCATTTTCAGAGATATTGGTTCTGTGGAATTTGTTGCAATTGTAAACGAAGACAAATACAAGAGTTTGATGTCTTAGTTGTTATAAACTGATCTTTACTGTCACTTATCAAATGTTTTGTACTATTTTAATATTTCAAGTTTTATGCTAACAGGTGTGACTGAGCACAATGAAGTTTAAAAATTTTGCAAATGTAAAGAATAACTTTTCTAAAATAGCAAGTGTTCCGTTGATACATTACATTAATGCAGACTTTATGTTGTTACTTCACAAGAATCACTACTGCTCCTAGAGTATTGGTCAGAATTTAATCTTCACCCAAACTGGGCTCAAGACCAAGTTCAAATTTATTGTTTCACAGGGAGCAACTTTTGAGTTTTGATGGATTGTGAGCCTGATGAGCTACGTCACTGATTTTTCTGTTTCTCAGATGACTAAGATGGCACAATAAATGGTGAATGTTGGGTGCTCATGAGTAATTGTCTTGTCATGTTCTTAAAACAAACTTTCTGTATGAAATGATCAGATAGACTTTAATGGAATCTGTGGGTTTTTATTTTTTTTTCTGTAAACAACAGAAAATTAATTTAAAGGAATGTAGATATTTAAACCTGAGATCTAAGATAAACCTAACAGGTAGTTTTGCTGAAATGGATGTTAGAAAGCTAAAAAAACAAAACAAAACTTAAGATGTTTAATACACATTTTTCTTTACATCCAGTCAATCAACTCTGATAATTAAAATGAAACTGATTTACAAGTTCACTCAGCTACCTTAAGGAGCTCAGTTAATTAATAAACTTAAATCAACTTAGCTAACAGATTATGTTAGTTAAGCTAAAATAGATTCCTAAGTTAAAAGAACTACTAAAGTATTTGAATTAACTAAAAAACCCAAGTCAACTGAACTAGGACAAGAGTTTAAACAATAGATTATTTTAATTTAGCTGAAAGGGTTTTCCAAAGTAAAAATGACAATTAAAGGAGTTGAACTGACTAACAAATCTCAGTCAACTAAACTAAGACGAAAGTTTAGACAACATGTGATTTTTCATTAAGATAACAATTGGTTGTGTTATAAGAACAAACTCTATTTCTTGACTTAACTTAAAATTTTAAGGCAGCCCTGTACCTGATATTTTTAAGTTGAAACAACAAGTTATATTTTACAGTGTAGGAGCAATCAAACCACTTTGATTGAGCTTTTTTTATATATACTGTCACCTCTGAGGCCTTTTCATGTCGTATTTTTGCCTCTCTTTTGCAATTGCAGCTTGAGAGCAAAACCTCGCATAAGCCACTGGAGTTGGATTCGTCTGTACTGAGACATCTGAGACATGATGTAGTATTCATTACAGTGTAGCTCTGACTTCAGTGGGCAGAACTGGTGATGAAAAGTATATTTTAATGAAGTTAAGGGTGACAGTATGACAATGAATGTGTAGTTGATTGCTTTGTATGCATTTGGGAACAGGAATCAGCATGACTAATTATTTAATTTGTGGCTTAAGTCTGGTTTAGGGTTGGGGTTAGATATGCAGTAGATATGGCTAAGCCCGAGAGTCTAATTGTTTGTCAGTACAGTTTTCTTTTTGCATGTTTATGTAAATGCTGGTGGTTATGACATGGACTGGAGGCAAAGAGAGGCTGATACAGGGGAGTGAGGATCTGATTTTATCACATAAGAAGGATCCAGGGGTGACAACGAAGGGGGAGATAAGACAGAAGGGGTCCAGCAGGGTAGCGCATTTATACTGGGTGTTGGGGGTGGGAGTAGGGGGACTAACTGACCTGCTCGGAGAGCTGCTTGCCTCTGAGGAAGAAGCCCAACAGGCAGCCGATGACCACGGCCAGCACAGACAGGATGAGCAGTCCGTTCTGCTTGCAGACATTTTTCACCCGCCCCCAAACTTCTTCCAGAGCCACCGCCATCCTCCTCCTCTTCTCCTGGTTCCCTCTGCAACTTCTCAACCCTCAAAGAAAACCACCGGCAAGCCCCCCACCCTTCCACCTCTTATTTAGCCATATCAAGAAATCAGAGAGCCAACAGCTGCCACAGCACTGGAAAAAATATCAGGGTGTGGATGCAGCAGGTGGGAGGGGACAAAAGGGGATAAATGTAGAGATTGATAAGTGAAAAAGTATGCTTTTAAGGAAAAAATGAGAAAGTAGAAGATTACGCACGAAAAAAAGTCATTTAGCTAATGGAGGAGGATTCAAAGTAAAATTGAAGAGGTAGTCGTCCAAAAATAAAGCACTTCAGGAGTTTTTCTCCTCTGAGCTTCTTCCTCTGTTACTTTACTTTGAGCATCACACAGATCCTCTCTCCCGATCCCTGTCAATCTGTTTCTGTCTCTTTCTCTGTCAGTCAACCCCTGCACCCTCCTTACCCTTCCCCCATAGGCACATTCCAGCTGGTGACCAACAGGGGGCTCTGCGACAGCTGGTGGTATTGTCATCGGGGTTAATACTACGATCCTATTAGGCTTCACTGCACAACTCAGATCAAAGGCTGGATTAGAGAGCTCTCTGAACAATTGGACAGCAGATTTTCCCAGACCAGGAAAAAGAAAAAGACAAAAAAAACAATCCAAATACACCTGCATAAGGTAAATAAGGTAAACAAACAGTTTCAGGTAAAAACTGTGCCCAACAGCTTTGATGAACTGTTGCTCTGTTTTTGCAGAGATGCACTCACAGTGAACATGATGCCAGCTGACTGTGCACTGACAGAAATAAGAATGCGCACAGTTGGGCTGAGTACATGGATATACACCGGAGCATCATAAATTATGTGGAGCATTATAAATTATGCAAAGTCCAGAATATTACAGGTACACTGATATGAGGTGGAGAAAAATATTTAGAGCTGTGTAGCAAGGACCTGTAATCACAGTGACAGTACATGTAGTATGACATATTCAGCTTTTCCTGCATCATTCATGGAATGAAAATTTATGTTTAGAAGATAAGGACTTCTTTGTTTTTAACCCATAAAATAATCAAAAGCAACAGCATGTTTATTTAATAATTTGTATTTAATAATTTGTTGTTGTTCTCTCTGAAGAGCTGATCAAGTTTATAGACTTGATTAAATATGATTTAAAAAGATTAAATATCTATATGTGGGCATGTAAAGTGACTCAGAGATGGGAAAGTCTTGCTTGGTACACTATCCAGAATTTGAGACTGATCCGGAGTAACAGTTCACAGTAGTAAAATTTAACAGTGCCAAAAAAAGACTAAAATAAAGAAATTACTTTGTACATTCCCAACTATCAAACAACCCCGAATGAGCAAGCATTTGTCGACAGTGGGAAGGAAAAAACATCCTTTTAACAGGAAGAAGCCTCCAGCAGTCTTAGACTGGAGCAAGCATCTGCCCAAGCGATTGGGGATGAGGACAGGGGGACAGGAAAAAAGAACTTCAGTCATTACTGTGTTGCTGATTATAGCTTTCCACATAGCACAAACATGATCTATTTATGAACTGTTCTCTTAGTTACTTGAAAAAGGATCATAAAATAGCATGAAATAACTTGATACAGGGAATAATAGCATATTGTAATACGTACCTTAACTTAACTTTTCCTTTCAGAAACATGAGTCCTAAAAGCGAGTTGAACCATTTGGTGTAAAGATAAGAAAATAGACATCAGCTCAAAGTTAGTCATTATTTTTTGCTGTAATGGGATCGAAACACTCTGAGTGGATCAAATGGTGGGATTTAAGCAATGAACAATAAAAATTCTAGATTTTGTTTAAAACACTGCAAAAAGAATATATTTAATGGTGTAACTGAGCTAAAATGTTATGAATTTAATGAAGTCTGGAATAGATTTGCTAAATAAAAAAGTCTTTATCTGAAGACCATAATATCTGTACGGTAGTATATGTTGCTTCCACCCCGTGTATATGTATGCTATAACTGTGGACTGTACCCATACCATGTACACAGTGGTTACCATACATTAAAAGATGGAATTAGCCACCCTAACATCACTCACCGGTTTCTGGATTTTTTTCAAAACAACCATTTCAGCTTTATGTGCATTGCCATCTTGAGCTTTCTGAGCCCAAAGTGACCATATTTAGACCAGTGTGTAGGATGCTAAGCAAACAGCTAACAGTGTCAGGCTTACATCCTACAATGTATGGATACAATACATAAGAACCAAAGGGCAACGGTCAAAGCTAAAATAATGAAGCCAGTGTGGAAGTTGCAGAAACAGCATTTCATGTAGGTGTCACACATGAGGCTGGTTACAAAAAGGAGTCAATTCTCACTGACTCTCATGTTCAAAGCCCGATTTGACAGCGTTAAATTCCATTTACACCCCGATACAAAATGCAGTTTTGGCTTCTATGGATACTTTTCCTTTTCATAAAAACTCTGAATGGGATAAATTCTTTTAACTAACTTACCTACTTGGATAAATGAGTAAGAGGTGTGGACATGTTGATGGGTGTGAGGTGTTCTGACACCCACCAGCTGGAGTCCATCCATGTCTGCTAGGCCTCAACTTTCTTTGAGTCACTGGACCTTTTCCCTTTTTGTGTTACGTCTTCTCTCCTCATCATATCTCAAGTCAACTCAAATTTAAAACAGGACGGTAATCACATCCATCTTTTGTACTGCTTGTGTGATGGATACAGCTGTCCATGTTGGTACGACTGTATCCTAGTCTGTGAGTTTGGTTGTTCTCAGTCTGTTTATATTTTTCAGCTGTGAAGTTTTCTGTATTTTTGTAATTGTAGCCAGGACTTTTATGCATTTTGAACGATGTGTTTATTTGAGCTTTTTTATCACTATCTTTGATTTCCTGAGTTTTTTTTAGTTGATTCCTGCCACTCCTGTGTTCTTTTGTGTCTTGTTTCAAGTCTCCATTTTTGTTTTAGGTATTACTCAATTCCGGTGTTATTGGCTGGCTTTTAGTTTTACTTCCTATGTTATTGTCTTGATTAATTTCAGTTCTGTCTTGTTACCCTCGTGTGTCCATTTCCCTTGATTACCTCAGTAACTACGTTGTTTGCCTTTCAGTGATGCGTTTGAGTTCGTATCTTATGGACAACAATCTGTCAATCAAAGCAGCCACTACAGTACCATAAGGCACCTGTGGTGTCATGGTGTGGTTTGGGGCTCAGCCGCAAAGGAGAGGTGGTGCAGTGGGTTCAAGGGGTAGTGTCAGGGGGGGGCTAGCTGGCATAGCTGGCAGCCATCATTAACCAGGTCTCTCCTATATTTACTCAGTAACATGCTGGCATGTAGGTGTGTGTGTGCACAGAGAAGGAAGACTAAAGTGTGGGAGCTGTCCAACAAGCACTACAGTAACATTGTACAGCCAGAGAAAGTAATGTGAAATAAAGAAAGTTTGCAAAATACTGTGTCGTTTTTGTCCTGTTGGGTTTCCCTGAATGTTGAGACCCTATTTCCTTACTGTGCATGGATAAAAAGCCTCTGAATTAAAATCTTTGATTGGTCTGACAACAGGCAGTTTTCCTTGTGTGGCTCAGTCCAGGTTAATGAGCTTGGGCCCACACAAGGCAAATTGTATACGCAATGCCTTTCAGAAGCGTCCTATTTAACGTAGTTGTGAGTTGAAGTTGTGTCCTATTTAATGTAGTGTTTCCTGAGTGGGATGATCTGATATCGTCGTGTTGGTGTTGTTCCCAGATCATCATGAAAATGTTGTTCCTGGTTCAACATTGCAAGTGACCAATCACATTGTTGTGACGTTATTCTTTTGCGCGCCAAGCCATTCGTGCATTTATGAAATTCCAATGTTGCAAGGACAATATCAATTCTGCTTACCGTTTATTAAAGGGTTAGGGTTAGGGTTAGGATTAGGGTCAGGGTCCGTTGATCGGTGGACAGAGGCGGTTTCTTGCAGCTTAAGTACAGTTTTTTGTTTTACGGCGGTTTTTCCCGAAGTCCCAAAAATATGACGTCACAACATTCTGATTGGTCACTTGCAATGTTGATCCTGGAACAACATTTAGTATGATGATCTGGGAACAACACTAACACGACGATATCAGATCGTGCGAGTGAGTGCCTGAACATCAAGACCATTCAACATTTGTCAACAGTTTGTCCTTTGCAAACAGAGATTCTCTGACATCTCTGAATATTTTTATGTTGCGTGGATAGCGTTACGTTATTAAGCCAACATTATCATCATCATCGTCATCATCATCATCATTATTATTATTATTATTATTATTATTATTATTATTGTTAATAATAATAATAATAATAATATAATTATTATTATGAGGTGTATGTTGCAGTGATGATTATAGTAAGATTATTAACAGGGATTCACAGTCAACTGTCCTCTCAACATCACATCTCCACATGTGCACTAAAGCACATGGACATACAGACACCTACACACACACACATCATCATCATCATCAATCATCTCCTGCCTACTGACACTGCTGTGCCGTGTCTCTTACTTGATGGGAAATTATATGAAGCTGGTGAAGCTGGAAATCAGAGGCTCAATTAAATGGTGTGACTGAATCCAGTGAGGTCTGTTATCAAAGAGAGTCGATTATCATTATCATATGCATTTGTCTATCATTAATAGGAAGATGGTTGGTCAGTGTCAGTTTGAGATAATGAATCTACAAATCACTGTCAGTCTGTACTGGGGGGGAAGTGTCCTACCTTTTTCTGATTTTTTCATTGCCGCAATACTGAAGATAAAAATCTGCTTGTATCGCTCTTTTAAAACCACCATTCCAAAAGAGTTGGGGTGTTGTGTACATAAAAACATATTATATTATGTAGCGTATATGATGCACTATTCAAAGGCTTTGCAAATTTAAATTGAGGAGTATTATTCTGAAATTCATCTGTTGTTGTTGTTTTTTTTGCAGATTAATAAGCCGCTGCCCATTTTTACTTCTGAGAAACGCTTTGAACTTTACTAATTTTATTCATGACATTGTCAAAAGTCTCAGTTTAAAGATTTGATGCTTTCTGGTGTTTATTTTGAATAAAATATGGGTTTATTGGATTTGCATCATGCAAGATAGCCTGGGACTAAATTCAGATGTGTCAGAAATTTAAGATGGCCATCTCACAGTGTTGCTTACTCTCGCAATGTGAGAGATGGTAATATGTTTAAAATGAAACTTCAATCAATACCAAGCCTTGTTTGTGTGCTGTCTCCTCCAGCTTTTATCATGACTGTAACAAGGCGGGTATAGAGTGGAAAGAAATAGCTGCTATGCGTCATAGCCTGTGATTTAGTGGGTATTAACATGACCACAGTTACTAGATTCATGTAGCAGAAAATCTGCCTTCCAATAAACTATGAAATTTCACAGTGTTCAGGGATCTTTAGGGATGTAGAGACCTGCAAACAGTTTCACTGATTTCTCCATGTCTAGGTCTCAGAGCTCACCCTTACTTCTGACATAAGCCCGTGCATCTCCACCTCATGTCTCTGTCACAATGATTACAGTCCTGCGCAACGGATATGCTTCATTTCAGTTCCACGAACAATGCCCCATGTGTTGCACATGTGGAAAACCAGAGGCTCTCTCATTATGTTAACGCAACAACCTTTTACATGATGGGTGATATTACTCTAATTGTAATCCCAGAAGCCGCATCTGCTGTGGGGCTGCGGTGTAATCTGTGGCTGAGCTCTGGGATGTGCTGCTGTCTGGGGCCAAATATGCAGACTTGGATGTAAACAGGCACCTGCATGACAAATGTGCTGCAGTCTCAAATGCAAATTACTAAAACAATCTGTGTAACCTGCAAAAAATGCAATTTAAAAAAGCCACAGGCTACTTGACTGTGATTGGGACAAAGACTATTCAAGAGCCCTGCTTTCAGCTTTTCTCCCTGAGGAAAATGCCTTTCTAGCTAATACTTTCTGACCATTAACACAGCAGCGATAATCCAAGCAGAGACCTCGCTCAAAATCAAAACGCTGTAGGAAGAGCTTGCAAAGCGCAAACAGGCACAAAGGATAGTGAGATGGATATTGATGGATGGATTCTGTGTGTTTTCTTGTCCTTTCACTTCATGCCAGAAAATGGAACCTCATTAAAAAGCAACTGAATTTCATTCACCCGTTTCAGGATTTTAAAACTCAGAGAACGTACACAAGCAAGACTCTTTAAAGTGTTCAGTTAAAGAAATAGCGATTTTCCTAATTACTTTCTTGTTGTGAGTTTGGTAGGAAAATCAATACCATTCTTATACATAAATGAATGCCACTAATCAAAAATAACCCAGAATGTTTCACATTTTCCTCTGAGACATGACTTTTATCCCGTTAACGAGTTATGAAGGAAACAGAATATATGAGCAAAAGCATCGATTAGGTTAGAAATTGTTACTTTTCACTAAAATATAAATTTTTCACTTCAAATATTGCTTCTTCCTTTTGCGGCAATAACAGCATTACAAATGTTTGGCTGTCACTTTGGGTAATCTGGATACTTTTCACCCTACAGATGCTTGCCGATGTGATATTTATTTATTCGTTTTTTGTTTTGTTTTTTTTAATATAAAATGCATTTAAGCTGTTCCCAAACAGCTCTATAGGTTTGAGATCAAGTCACACCATTGCTCACTCCAATTCGGGCATGCCCATATGGAAAAGAAATAGAAAAAACTTATAAAAGACTTGCATAAGATGTGGCCTACTTCATATAGTGAATCATATAAGGCTTATATGATTTACTCATGAAAGTGGCCACTTTCTCGTTACTTTCATATATTGTTTTAGTAAGTATCCAAAACATACAAGTTTCATTTATATAACTTTTCAAGGGATCTTATATCTGTTTTCTTTTCATACAAGTTTCACACAAGACAGATACAAACTTTATAAGATTTATATATATCTTTTCCATATGGGTGATACCAGCTGACTACTTTGTTTCCAAACTGTTCTTGCATAGTTTAAAACCTTACTTTGGGGTTTTTTTTCTTGCTGCAGGAGGAAACTATAATCAGTCATGTCCCATTCACAGAATGACATGATTCTTTTTATCTTGTACAAATCTCCCACTACCAACCCCAAAACATTTCTGAGTGCACGTCTCAGGAATGTTCTTTTTTTATCCAGATGCCTCAAACATGGATTGATCTGTCTATAACATTTATACGATTGTCCTGTGTCGATTATCTGTGCTCTTTTCCCAATCTCATTTGGTTTAGATGAGCAGCTGTTTTGTTGTTCTTTCTTCTAGAAATAAGAAAGCCGTCAGAAGACAGACGTTTCAGGTCAGTCTTCTTTCATTTGGTGTTCCACAAGGATCCATTCTTGGGCCTCTTTTATTCACAGTACACTCAATCAATATTTTCTCTATTGTTATTCAGGTGGCACCACTGCAAATCTACACCCTGGTTTTCATACCGTTTAGAAATTGTTTGTTAAACAGAAACTTGCTCTAAATTCTCATAAAATAAAAGTGTATGCTGTTTACCAGGCCACCCAAAAGTGTCCATCCGACAGCTTCAACAATCAAGCCCTCACAGTCGCATAATTAAAACAGTTTAACACTAAAGATACTTAAGATTCTGGCTGGATGCCAGACTCACTTTTAAGACCCCTGTGAAAAGCCTGTTAAAAAGACGAATGTTTCTCTAGTCATTTTATCTACGCTTGATTATGGTGATTGTTTATGTGTAATGTTCTTCATCCACCATGAAGCCTCTTGTTTCTGTGTATCTAAGTTGATTACATTTCATTCTTACTCAACATTGTTTCCAGTATGAAAAAGTGGCATAGTCCTTCTTAACAGAAGACAGTTGGCTCAGCTCTTTGCTTAAATTAGAATATTTTATTTACAAAGTTAGCCCACCTGGCTCTCTGACATCAGTTGTTCCTCTTAGTCATAGTGGATTAGGGAAGACTTGATTTAAATACACTGTTGCAGCTACATTTTCTTATTTCAATGGTGCAGTTAAAAATGTTGTTTATATGTATCTGCAGTAACTTTTGGACATGCTTGTTTTTAAATTTGTGAACATCTATAGTGTGTCTTTGTATCATGTGTTGTGAAGGTGTTTGTCTACTCTTAAGCTTCACATGTGTTTGAGACACGGGTCTCTCTTGAAAAAGAGATATTGACCTATTAAAATAAATGAATATTTTTATATAAAATATTATATATAATATGGTTATCTGCCAGTTTCAGATAATGTTTTCAGATAATGTTTTCTTTGCAACAGCATCCTGGAGTTGGCTCTGAAGTCTTGACAATTCAATTCAATTCAATTCAATTCAATTCAATTCCTTTATCGTCCCACAAGGGGAAATTAGTTTAGCAGCAGGATAAAAAATAAACAGAACAATACTATAAAATAATAATAACAATAATAATGATAGAAAGTCCAAGGACAGTTATTTGCCATTAAGAAGAAAAGATGCAGTGGGGATAAAAGAGACCTGGAGTCTTTTAGTCCTCCTCGGAAACGGCGGCCGGAAGGCAACAACTCAAACTCACTGTGAAGAGGATGGTTCACACAATTAATAATAGAATGAGCCTTTCTAAGCACATTTCTATTGTAAATGGCCAAAAGTCCATCTTGCCAGCGCCCTGAAATTTTGCTAGCAGTTTTTACCAGAAGTCCCAACCGATTCTTATTCTTCACCGTCAGGTTACCAAACCACGCAGCGATACAAAAAGACATCACAGATTCGATAAAACTTCTATAAAACAAGGACAACATCTCAGATGAGACATTAAAAGATCTCATTTTCCTTAAAAAGAACAGTCTTTGTTGAACTTTTTTAGTAGTGGCATCAGCATGAGATTCAAAACACAGTTTATGGTCAAGTACCACACCTAGATATTTATAACTCTCAACTATCCCAATATCGGCAGTTTTAATGATAGTAGGTGATGAGCTATAAGACGACTTCCTAAAATCAATAATCATGTCTTTAGTTTTTGACACATTAAGTGAAAGGAAGGACTCAGGAAGGACAGTCGGCATTGTGCCTTAAACGAGAGAATTGGATCTAATTGTTGTCTTGCTCCGTTATGCACCGAAGCCTCTCACTTTTCTTTCTATTCTGATAGCTCTGTAATGAGAGTATTACACAGTGTTCATTGACAATATAATCAAAGGCTGAAACGTTTTTGCCATCCAAAATGCATTGCTCTTTTAATCAGCACAGTAGTCTTCAGCTAAGCTAAAATAATTGGAAGGGAATGTTTCTGATGAATGTGTCCAAAGTAGACATGCAGAATAGCCTGGCACTTCAGGCTATTCTGCATGTCTTTGATACTGAAAGACGAGTAAAATTGTTAAAAAAAAAAAAAATCAAGTAACATTCAGACAGCTCAGTCAGCTCATGCCAACAACTTTCAGGTGTGTAGGTGTTGATTCAGAAAATACTTCTCTGACTAATTGTGGGTTTTTAGAAAACACAGAGGTATGTATGGATACATTTGTTAAGTTCAAAGCCCATGTGGCACTGTGGCACTATTATGCAGCCCACAGTGTGCACAGAGTTGGTCAGTATCATCAGTCATGTGGCACAGCGCAGTGATGGAGGATGTTTACCAAGCAAGTAAAGAAAGCTGAACTAATAGGGTAAGGGAGATGGATGGGAGAAAGAAGCAGAAGAAAAAGGAGCAGATGGATGGAATTCCAGTTGTGCATGAGGGTGATGTGTTGGTGGCGGAGGTCAGTGCATCGCTGCGATCATTTGTCTCTCACAGGGATATGCTCACAAACTCATCTGCAATGAGAGAAGAGTAGGCTTCGGTCGCGAACATGCAGCTGTGTATGTTCATAATCTTGTAATATGTAATATTCTGTAATATATCCATTTTGTGTTTGTGAAGATGCGTGAGTAGTTTGATGAACATCTAGGTGTGTGTTTGAGCTGCCACACTGCTCCACAATCCCCAACCACCGTCAAATAATCCCTTTTCTTCTGCCAATTTTTCCCTGTTTCTGGATTGGTCTGCCAGAGATAATCTGGGATTACAGCGAGCAGTCAGGCCTGATGTGTTTCTCATTCATTTAGACTAGGCGGACATGTTCGGCATCTACAGGTCATCATTTGCTGTGAGCTTCAGTGTACTCCATTACAAACAACATATCAGCAAAATTTAGCAGATTCAGGTGCTTTGCATACCAAACCAGAAGCTGTGGTAGAGTAACCAATGAAGGATATTAAATAATTACAAAATGACTTTTCAACAATCTAATCTGTCTTCCTCAAACGTCCTTCTAAATGATCTTTTTCTCTACCACTTTTTAGTTTATGTTTTTTGTTTGTAAAGCTCAAGATTTGTGATTATTATCATTTACATAGAAAAACTGAACCAGAATGGTTGATTTTATTTTTAAAAATTCAATACTTTCTCCCCTTTTGCTCTGTTCTTTCAGCCTTTAATACTCCCAGAGTACAGACATTTTTTGAAGTGAACTTAGGCAATCATTTTCAAAAACTATAGCCTTCTAATAGTTTGCTGAAGGTCTTTCAAAGTTTTACTTTGGACACCGACTACTTTTTCACTCAATTTGTAATCCAGCCTGTCACAGGGCCCAGAGGCCGGTACGAGAGATAGCTGATACCAGACTGAAACAGTGATCAGTTTCATGGATTTTATTTAAACAGGTGCAGTAAACGATTAACTAGTAAGAATGGCGTGGAAGGACACAGGGGCTCGAGAGACTGAAGACAATTTACTGGCGAGAATAGTGTGGAACGACGCTAGGGCTCGGAACGGGAGTTCACTGAGGCAAAAGGCTCTACAACACAGAAGAGGAGAGATTAGTAGGGGAAAAAGAGAACAGAGCATCTGAAGGAGGGAGATAGACTGAGCCATGAGTTTACTTGAAGCTGGAGCAGTTCAAGTCTTCCGGGGGAAGCGGGCTGAGTGAGCAGCAGGGTGTTAAATGATAGTTTGTGTTTTTCCAGTCTGGGGTTGTGGAAACTCTAGGAGGGGCAGTGGGCAGAAGGACAAGCAGGTGAGACGGTGAATATCCAATTTCCAGTGGTTGAAGAGCGAAGCGGGGAGATTGCAGGTGAGGAGCTGGCGTGAGACTGCAAACTGTTGGCAAGTTGAGTGTTGACACATTAAAAGCTGCTGGCACAAGGAAAGGAAGTAAGTACACAGCTGAAAAAGAGAGAATCACAAGGAGCTAAAGGCAGGGTTACCACCATAGGTAGCTGACAGACTGGTGAAGGAGAGATGCCAACGTCAGGCTTAAATGCAGCCTCGCTGATTACTGTCGATGGGAGACAGGTGAGTGGAAGTAGCCAGGGCTCCACCCTGGGCTGGATCCGGGAAAAATGCAGCAAGCAGAGGAAAAACACCAACCGATCCAGCTCTGACCCGTGACGACACCTCAAAAAATCAATAAGAAGGACAAGAAAACAGAGGAGTGGAGTGTATTGGTTTGAATTGAGAAACATGGAATGTTGGGTGAATACGTAAGGAGGCTGGTAACTTTAGCTCGTCTGCTGCAGGGCTAATGACGGTGGCCACTTAATAATGGCCGATGTAATGTGGGGCGAACTTGTGTGATAGTGACTTTAGCAGAATGTCTTTAACTAGATCTATCGCCATCTCTATGAACAATGATGGGTGGCATCCTAGGGAAACTTAGAAAGGTGAGAGACCAGTAGCAGAAGCAGTGAGAGAACTATGAGTGTACTCTACCCAGGTTTTATATGATGACCCTGTTGCCGGGTTGTGGGAGGTGATACAGCAGAGAACGATTCCAGTTCTTGATTTACTTGTTCAGTTTGGAGGTTGGTCTAGGGATGGTAACTGAAATTGAGACTGACCCGGGCTCCAAGTCCCGAACAAAAGAACTGGGAACCGCAATCTGAAATAATTTCAACAGGGATTCCAATGGAGCTGGAAAACACGATCAGTCAAGAGTTTGGGGTTTCAGCAGCAGAGGGTAATTTGTCCAAAGCATGAAGTGAGCTGATTAAGGAAATCTGTCGAGTATGGTGAGTATTACAGTTTTTCTTGAGGAAGTGGGGAGTCTGGTAACAAAATCCAGTGAAATATGTGACCAGGGTCTGTGTAGAATGGCCAAGGACTGGAGTAATCCAGAGAGGCGTTGGTTATCGTGTTTGTTTTGGGCAGAGGCTGAACAGGCTTCTACATAATCCCTCACATCTTTTTCAAGAGAATTCCACCAAAAATGATGATGATGATGAGCCAGATGGACGTACATCAGATGAGACTTGCGGATATATTTTTCCATGGCCTCTCTCTCTTGTTGAAACAGATTGCAGAGCCGGCTGGATGATAGAGGGGCTCCCAGGAACAGATCTATAGTAAAATCACCGCAGCGATTCGGTGAAAGAGACAATGCTTTGGCCTGACTGAATACTTCGTGGAGGTCATGGTATTTGATGATGGAGAGATCTGTTGGGGAAGAGGCAGCAACACAGGAGTTACAGGTCACAGTGGGTAGTGCAGAGGTGAGTGCAGCTAGCGCAGTTAGCCAAACAGAAAGGACACCAACTTCAGATCCTATGACCAGGCAAGTCAATGTAAGGGTTGTGCTTTTGAAGCCAGAGGTAGCTGAGGATCACGGGAATGTCCGGGAGGTGAATGTAAAGAACGTGAGAGTCTCCTGGTGGTTGCCGGACATGATTAGACTGACAGGTTCAGTTTAGTGGGTTATAGTGGCGAATCATTGATTGTTTAGAGTGGTAGCAGGAATGGGGGGATTGAAAGGAACAAAAGGGAGATGCAACTGCTTAGCTAGTTCAATATGTATAAGGTTCTGCTCTACCCCAGAATCTACAAGAGCCTGTAGAGTCCGAGTGACATGGTTTAGGATAGGAGTCACAGATAGCAGTAACTGGGGTTTAGTAGATGTCAGGGATCTGCCCACCCGTATCCCCGAACTTACTGGCAGGAGGAGCCTTTTGGATGAATTGGGCAAGAGGCGATGAAGGTGGCCTGCAATACAAGCATTTCCGACAATGAAAACGTCTCACTCTCTCTCTTCTGCAGTTAGCCACGAACTGCCTATTGGGATGGGCTCGGGATGTGGTTCGGTTGAGAGGGAGAGAGGAGGTGACAGAGCGGAGGTTGACACCTCCCACAGCAAAATTAGTATGGCTCGGATCGGGCCCATACACTTTCTCTAAACTGAATGCTTCCTAACTATATTCATACACATTCACAGTCTTGACATGCAGACTGGAGGAGCCAGGGATCAAACCACTAAGCTTCTGATCAGTAGGTGACCCGCTCTACCTCCTGAGCTACAGCCACCCAGTGGTAAACACGAGTAAACCCTCACTAGGTTTTGGATGAAGTGTACACTCACAAACCTGTCAAACCTGCATTTGAAACGTTGGCTACCATAGCAGTGTAGTATTGCAACATGGCATTTGGGTCTTCTAACTAAAATAGGAAAATAGGAACATAAACAGTGGTATCCATGCCAGACCTGGCCCACATCTGGTTGACATACACCCTGCCATGACACCAGTCAGTCAGAAGTGCCAGCTTGATGCCGGATCCGGGCCAGACCTTTCTATGACCCTGGGCCACATAAACCAAACCACAATCCGGCCAGACATGGCATGCCATCACACACGGTCGACAGTACCATCTACGCCAGGCCTGGCCCATATCTGGATGACATACCACTTACCATGCCAGAAGTCAGCCAGCACTGCCGGCTTGACACCAGATCCGGGCCAGACCTGTCTGCTATGTGGGCTGAAGCGGCGGTGCGGAGATGGAAATTGGAGACGAATAGAAGAAAGCGCGGTGGGACTTGTAGTTCTTTCTGGCCTCTCTTTCCCTCAAGCGATTATCTGTCCTAAGGGAGAGAGAGATCAAATCCTTGAAAGAGGAAAGGTCATCATGGGAGGCTACATGATCCCTCACCTGATCATTGAGGGCCTGGAGAAAAACTCCCTGGAGGGCATAATCGGACTAGCCAGCCTCGTCTGCTGTGGTACGAAAGTCAGTCACAAACTCCACAACACTACGCTTCCCCTGCTGTATATTTTGTAGTGTCTTAGCTGCGCTGCTCTCAGAGAGAAAGTAAGAGAATTTTTATTTTAATTCCACCAAAAACTCATCATGCGGGCAGGAAGAGATCAGGTGGAAAGAAAAATCAGTCAGCGAGTGCTTTTCCCTTCAGCATTCCCACTACACAAAGAACCAATAACAAGTAAAGAACTAATATTTAATTGTATCTTTAGGTGCTTTTTTATTAGCTGGACACAATAACACATAATTTGTTCCTATCTATAAAAAAATACCAAAGAAAACAGTCTGACAGGCATGGAATAGAATTTTAAAGTCATTCCTAAAGAGTTGTTTACCAAATACTTTATCTTTACAAAAATAAATCTGAGGAAACTGGAAAAGTGGAGGATAAAAGAAGAAATGGCAAGTCTAAAAAACCATTTGCAACAAAAGGGAGGCTGTCAAAAACATTCTTAAGAAAGGGAAACGGGAAATAAAGGCTAAAGTGTGCCAAATTACACAAAAAATCACTGAAAATCTGTGGAACAGGGAGTTTGTGGAGTTACAGATGTATCCAAATTTGCCATACTTGGTTCAAACTGTTATCAATATGTATGTAGGAGGAGGTCCGAAGAGAGAGGTACAACAGTGAGTGTCTACAGTCATCTGTAAAACCTTGTGGAGTCTTTGTCATCGTTTAGGGCTGCATTTTATGTATGTTTGCACGCTTTAATAAATCACTGCACCAATTTCCATTTTCCTAACAAAATATAAAAAATGAGGCGTTCAAGAATACTGCATGGGACTTTAGTTGTCATGAAGGGCGAAATTAGCTATAAAGGCTAACATAGTTTTATAAGCCGGGCAATTAATGCCTATTTCTGGTTTAAAAAATAAATAAATAAAAAAAAACCCTCGACATTTAAACAGCCTTATGTGGAAAGTCATACAACATATTTGGCAGCTGTGCACTGGCTTCATTTTTAGCCAAAGTTGACACTCAATGCAAGCACTCTTACTGAGAAGCAGATAGAGAAGACTTTGCACCAGTAATGAGCCTTTTCATACAGCCGCTGTGCTTCTGTTGACCTTTTTACGGTACAATCAATAGCAGACACGCCAAAAAAATAGTATCCAGTACTATTGATTGGAAATGTGGTCAGGTTTACACTTCTTTATGTCATATCTCTTGATGATGACTCAGGAAGTACATTTAAGTCTCAAATTGCATATCTAACTAACTTAGGCTACAATTTAAAAGGTTTCTTTGCAATGAGAATAATTTGTCATTAAGACAAAGACAGGATAGTTGTGAACATGTTCTACTGCAGTCTCTTTTTAATAATGACTCTCTAATAAGAACTAAATATCCTCTAAAGCTTGAGATGTATGACATAGAATTGTGATCACTCTAAATGAGTCATACAGGGTCTGAGGGTCCATTCAAGAAAGAAATGATTCAAACAGATGAACCATTTATATCTTTTTGAAGTCATGGAAACATTGGACAGGAAGCCATTAAAAGATCATATGTACAAGAGCTTTTTCATCCTTTAATGCCATGATGCCCAGGATGGTCTCTATAAAACAGAAACTAAAAAATGTTAAAATACAAAAATTAACATAGAAATAAATGTCTATAATTACATTTAGCTAACAATTTTATGTAATTTTGTCTGTGCAATAGGGTAACAGTGTCACAATACGGCTGTGTGCAGGCAAGAGTAGGACCCAAACGCAAACTCGCAGAGACAAAAAGTAAACTCAAAAAACACAGCTTTATTGCTGGCGTGGAAGGGAAACAAAAAATAAAACTAAACTGGGAAACCTAATACTAAAACATACATGGAAACACAGGGAGAATCACACAGCTATGTTGGAGGACGCAACACTAACAAAGAGAAACATGGGGTTTAAATACACTGAGGGATAACGAGGGGAATGAGCCACAGGAGGAGAGCACAGCTGGGAGTAATTAGGCAGGACGAGACAAGGGAAGCAAAACTAGAAACATTAACATAGGACATAGACTGTGAAAGTAAAACAGGAAACACTGACTGAACTCAAGACATGCAAACTTAACAGACTGGGGAGAACAGAACATAGGGACCTGAAACATGGGACAGAAAGGCAGAGTAGACACAACATGAACATAACAACGCCACAGGGGAAGAGTAAAACAAAATACAGGAACACAGGACCTCTTTCAAAATAAAATGGGAAATATAATGAAGTGCAAACATGACAACATAAGAAACACAGACATGAAACACATTAAGGACAAGGGAGACTTAACAGGGGTTGGATACACAAGGGGAATCTAATAAACAAATGAACTTAGATAACCTAATGAACTTAAACATAAACCATAAATATCAAAATAACTTAAAACGCTGGGTCAAAAGACCCAGGATCATGACAAACAGACACAGTTAGCTTCTGGCTTTGGTAATTTGGTGACTTGAAAAACTTAGCATGAATGAAACCTCTATAATCTGCATATTGGCATGTAAATTATAACATTGATGTGACTAAAGTGTTAGCCAGGAATTAATATTTGACTTAAAGATGGAGATATACCTGATGTGAACTATTGCTCAAGACCTAGAGATTTGTTTTTACCAGAATTTTTGTTTTCATCATTTTAAAAGCAGCATTTAAGCACGGCCATCTAGAATAGAATTAGGTAAAAGTAATATGTTTTTTATGAGGATCTGTGATGTGGTGAATACATTTATACTACAATGTTCTTTTTATCACCATCAGTCTCTTAGTTGACTAAGATTGAGATCACTTCAGTCACTAGATGTGCTGATGAGCATTTTCTCAGATATTTTGAAGGATTTAACTGTTTTTATTAGACATTTCCTAAATCTATGTCTTAAACCTTTCTTCTTCTCAAACCCTTGATAATATCTTAGCTGCTGAGATCAGGCCGTGCAATTCCATGTAGCCAAACTGACAACACAGGTGTCGCCAGGTGTATATACATCTGTGTGTGTGTGCTTCAAGAAATGGTTAGGTATTTGCTGCACGTACCTGCATAAGGCTCGAGGAAAAAGCTATATGCATCAAACTCTCTCTGTGCAGCTGCTCCCTGCTTGAGCATATATGGAGTTGGGAACAAAATGTTTTTGTATTTGCACCCTATTTATATTTTTATTCCCACAATGTAGAAGGAACACCTCTGGAACATCACTTAGAATTAAAAGTCAGTGGAGCAGCCTGCTTTAATTATCACAGCACTGCTTGATTGCCGCCATAACTTACAGATAATATTCTGCCCACCAGCTGTTCAGCGTTGTGAAGCTAAAATGATCAGATGGGCACAGAGCTCTGTCATGCTCTCCACTGCATTGCTGTATCTTAAATTAAATATTCCAACAATAATCATACTATTTAAAACCTCAGAGTAAGTGGAGTGAGCCAGTGTGTGTGTGTGTGTGTGTGTGTTCAGGTCTTTCTCATGTTGTGGGGCCCTGAACTTGTCACATAATGGGGACATGTTTCTTTATGGGAACCAAAAGCAAGTCCCTTTGATGTTATTCGGTAATGTTGTACAGCTGAGGCTGGGTTAGGTGTAAGAAGTAAACACTTCATCTGCTGTAGGTGAACTGAAGAACTCAAGGCAGTGCTGACACATCTCATTAGCGTTCCCATCCCCGTATTAGCTCCTGAAAAGGACTCTCTGACTTCAGTGTTCTCCAGCCTAATGTTCAGTTCAATCTTTGCTTGTGAACCGTCCAGGATGCACCCCGCCTTTTGCTAAGTCACAGCTGGGATAGTCCACTATCACATTATAGCACACGTCATAAATTGTAAATGCAATGAATGAAACACTGTATTAAAGTAAGGTTATGGTCAGGCAACTCTATCCTTGGACTTCGAGAGAGTCTCCAGAAAATGATCGTAAGACCAGTGCCACGTCCTCGAAAGTCACGAAGTCAAGGATATGCATTCTCATGTTTGCGTGTGTGACTGGAGAGAGAGAGAGAGAGAGGGAGAGGGAGGGAGAGAGAGAGATGTAGGAGGTTGGTGGGCGCTGCAGTTTTCTTCAAATTCAAAGTTTTTCACCTCCATCTCTCTGCGCGTTCACTCACTGAGAAACACGCTGCCGATGAAAAACAACGCGCTGCTCCACTGGTCTAACCACGGGGCGCGCTCCCACGCAGGAACATTCCTCTTCTATTCCTCCAGGCGCTCATTAAGTGTTTTTTCTTTCTTTCATTTTCTTTTTTCCCCCGCTTTCTGTTGCAACATGAGCGCTGAATGCAGCAGTTACTACAGCGCTGACGGGGTGTTCGTGGACTCGTTCTCCTGCCCTAAACCAGGGAATGCTGCCGCTGCCATCTACTGTTGTGGATTTAACGATATTAAATATTGCTGTGATGATGCCAACAGTTTTTTCCCGTATGAGTACGGGTACATGTGGTGGCTCAGGCAAGTGCAATTTCCACTTTCTTCTCTATTTCTTTTCTTTTCTGCCTTTAAAAAAAATAAAATAATGGCCTTGTTATCAGTAGATGAGGTAATCACTAATAATCACAATATTTTCTTCATTTTTAATGTTTACTTTTTTGCGCAATAAAAGCCTTACTTAATTGACATTATTGAACCCTTAATCTTTGAGAAAACCAATTGCCTCTGTTCCTGGTGTTCCTTGAAGACTTCAGTTCATCCATTCACTGCATAAAGAACTTGTTTTCGTTTTAATTCTGCGAGAAAGACCCATCTATGGAATGCACTTAAAAATATTTAGCAGATAAAAAAGTTGTCTTTCACGTTCATTGTTTTTTTTTAATCCTCACATCAGTCAGTGTCCTCTCCTCTCTGTTCATTAAGGGATCAACTTAAAAAGATCTTTTTCTCGCTTCTCCTCTCAGTATCGGTGCTCTGGTCGGTCTGTCTATAGCAGCGGTCGTCCTCCTTGCTTTCCTCATCACTGTATGTGTCCTCTGCTACCTCTTTATCGTCACCAAACCCACTCGTCGTCTTGACAACGGCCTACCCCTAAGAGCACCAGGTTAGTATGTGTGAATCCTCTCCTGAATTCCCTCTGATGATAGGAATTTGTTTGTTTGTGTAATTTCTGACAAAATCTCAACATTTTTACTTTAAAAAAAAATTTTTAATCAGTGTTGAAGTCTTTTACAGAGAGCTCGTAATAAATCATTGTATTCTGTGCAATTGTCTGTGGCTTCTTGGCAGGAGATCCCAGTGAGGGGCCGAGTCATGTGAGGGTGCCCTGCGCCGCTGCGCCACAAAGATTCAAAAATCCCTTCGTGAACAGGAAGGTGGATTGTGACAATCAGTCGCCAGACCCAGACCACCTTTTCCAGAGGTGTTTTACACCCACAGTCACTGGAGTGAAAGTGGAAAGTCCTTCATAAATGACTCTTTTTTAAATATAAGGACAGCAGCACTCTGTCAATAAGGCAAATCAATGAGGAAACAGCCTTTTGGTACCAGTGGACAACTATGAATGAGAGGAAAGTAACTGATACAGTGTGAGCGGTGGCTGAGAGGAGTATATACTGAGTAACACAACTTTAGACCAGTATTAAGAAGCACGCGCTCAGAAGGCTGTGACGTCTCTTGCCTGTTGACATTTTTCATGCATTAAAGTCGTCTTATCCTCATGGCCTCCTCATGGGTGGAAATTACTTATCCTCCATCTTTTTGGAAACGAATGCATAAATTTGGCTTTCTGAAAGCCAAAGATTCATTAAGAACACATGAATCATTGAGTCATATGCAGTTTACAGTGAGGACATACAGTTTTAGGCACATTTATGTGCTGAAGATGTTGCACTTGGGTAAGAGAAAGCCAAGCTAATGTTTTAAGTCAGGAGGTACTCTGATTTGAATCTGCTACATTTTACTCAGGGACTGAAGGATTTGTGGGAGTGAAACGTTCCCACCTCAACACAGAACTGCACCATCAATTGACTTTTCAGATCTTTAAAATGGCTTATGTTTACATTCTCTGGACAAGCAACCTCAAGTAAAACCCTTTGTGATGGCTGGAGGCGGGCTTGGATTGTTGAGTATCTCTTATTCTGACACTGGAGTTTGTGGTTTATATTATGTGTCCTGCTGGCAGTCCAGTGCAGGTTTCTTATAACCACAGTCATCATGTTTCTCTAACATAACCAACAAGGATTCTGCTGAAGAGTCAAATTCCTCTTAATTATCACATCAGTTAACATGAAGGAGCCTGATTGTAGCGTAATTCTCACAGATTTTAGAGTTAAAATCGCATCGCTGTATACCTGAATCACTTTTAAAGGATCCCATTCTTATTCATTATTATTGTGAAGAATGAACCAGTCAACTTATGCTGTGCGCTGTACAGTTTCACATAAACAAAACCTCTTTTATTGCATAAAATCTGGGAGGCAGAAGAGGATCTAACACAGGCAGTACTCTGATTAAAAAAGCTGAACCTGAATGCAATAGCAAGGCGCTACATCAGTGAATCACATGCAAGCACACATTCCTGGGGGAGTACATTTCCACTAATAAACTGTGATCATTATGGCATAAGATCTATTAACTGGTGATGGCAACAAATGTTTAGAATCGTAAAACTTTGTCTGAGTACTGTTAAGCGCTGCTATCCATCAAAAGCTTCAAATTCATGCATCTGCTACTGAAATGGCACTTTGCAGCTGTATTTAATGGATGACATTAAGCCGAATGTTTCCCCAATACTGGCTCATGTGGTTCGGAAACCTAACATATAGGATGAATAGATAGGTGTTTCTGGAAAGAAGCATGCATTTTATTGTAAGAGTGTCCTCTAGTGGCCATAGTAATAATGACTAAGAAGAAGGAGGTCAGGGTGGATGGATGGGTTGTATTTTCAAATTGTCCTAAGCAGTGTTGGGGTTGTTACGCATTAACAAAAAGAGAAAAAAAAGGAAAAGAATGTATTACACATTACTCGTTACTTTTCTTAAAAGTAATGCAGTATGTTACTCAATTACTCGTCAGAAGAAGTAATTAACTACACTACTTGTTATATTACTTTCTTGTCACATTGTAACGTGACCTGAAACACACTGTCACATAATCACCAACAATAGAACAACATAAACCTGAGGCTACACTTTAATAGTATTCTGGGTTCTTGGCTAGCTTTGTGTTAACATGCTGTCCGTGCAGAAGAGCTGAAGCTGTGTTAGCAACTGTTATGGATGCAGTTTGCACGTGCTACAATGGAAGAGGTCTGCTTTAACCTAATGCCATTTTTTCCCTCATACACCTTACCAAGTTTTTTTCGTGCCTAAATCTAACCAAACCAAGGTGAAAAACATCTGTGACCAAAGGTGCAAGTTTTTCAGGACAAAATCAAAGCTTTCTGACCACCGTGCCATTTAGTCAAGAACAATTTGTTAGTCTTTTTTTTTATATATACAAAGCCTTTATTGTTAGGACATCTCAAGCAAGATGGTGCAGACAACAACCCCTATACAAACACAGTCAGCTTTGATGAGTTTCAGCTTCGCTTATCACGTTGGCTTTCAAGCTTTTGTGTGAAGAGTCCTGATCGGTTTTCACTGTTATTGTAGAAGCTGCTGTTTTGTGAACTCACTAGAAGGCTATGCTTAATATGTTCTGGATAATCAAACCTTTCAAGTGCACTTGCTTTTTGTTTTTTTGTTTTTTGTTGATGATCTGAATGTTGATGCGAAATTAATGCAAAATGTCCGATATCTGTGCTTTGCTTGTTCATGTTTTAATTTGGTTACCGAGCCCGGTAACCAAATTAAAATTCCTGTTTCAACACTGTTCCATTTTCTCTGTTAAAACATGGTCTAAACGTAAAAAAGAATTAAAGAAGCCTCCTTTAAGAATTTTTGTGCTTTGCTGGCATGTAAGTGTGAGCTCTGTTATTTAACATTAATTTACATTTGATGAAAGAGGAAAACAAGATGTTTACTCAGTTTCATCCATATATGTTTGACTAGAATGGCTTTCAAATACTTCACTTGAATGTACACATTCACACTATTCTTCAAAGAGCATCAGTAAAACCTGAATGAAAGTACATCACATCATATGTCATGCCTACGTGGTGCCTGATCAACTGCAATGTGAATACGATTTAAGTGCAGAACATGGAAATTATTTATCTTAAAAATAACACCACTCCTTAAACTCTTAATCTCTTTTCATTTCTTTTGGTTGGTTTTCTTAGCACAAACTTGCTTTTCAAAGAAATACTTTTAGTTAATGTTTGTTGTTTTTCTATTAAATGTGCTCAGCTGAGCAACTGATGATGATGAAGCCTCTCTTCGGCTCACTTTCTATATTGCAGGCTGCTTTGGTGGTTGAAGAAATTAAGAGACAAAGATTAGAACGGTCAGTGAGACTCCGAGTTCGACAGATTTGTTACTGGCTCTCAGTTCTTCTAATCATTTCTCTGCAGAGAGGCAGAGTCTCTGAAAGCCAGCAGGAGTGACAACAAGCCCTCTTTGATCATCCTGCACTGCAGTTCAAGGAGTTAGGCAGTCTGGTTATTAACCTTATTTGGGTTGTAAATAAAAATATACTTCCATAACAGCCATCAATTACAGATATTAGCTCTCTGTAGGTGTATAAAGCACCAAAGGCATTTTGCTCAGCTCTGAGTATAATGACAAAGGCTATAAATGGCTGATATTTTAGATTCTTTTTACAGTCTAATTGCACACAAATCTGAGTGAGTAATGCATTCCTGTAATAGAGAACAAGCTGACTTTTAGGACCTTCATTAGCATCTACTTGCTTCACACTCTGCAAAGATTCATGTATTCAAACTGATTGCTTTTGTCTGGGAGGGGTGATGTGCAAGACCTGTTAGATGGCAAACGGACAACTGTAAAAGCATTTTGTAGATGTTTGTCATAATGGTACAAGTGAGAGCAAACCAATTAAACCTGCTGGTTTAAATGAGTGCAAACCTACTGTACAAGACATACTTTATGTATTTGGAGGACTTCATTTGTAGCTCACATCTAAGTGCTGCACTGAGTAAAAATCGTTTCATAATCTGCTCTAACAGCTCCACTGTAGATTTGGCTGTGGGGAATTACAAGAGATAGAAACTCCCAGCAACCCTAAATTGGATAAGCAGAAGAGGATGGATGGGTAATATAAAAAAGCTTGTTTTTTTTATTGAATAAATAGAACTAAAAAAGCTTCACAAAAATTATGAACTTTTTCTGTTTGAAAGAATTTTCAAACAGGAACAACACTGTGTGCGCCTAAAGACTGTGTGAACATCTAAAGACTTGAAGGCATCAGAAGACCAACACAGAAGGCATAGGCTCCATGAAATCTGCTCAAATCCCTGCTAAAGGCTGGGGATCTGAGTTTTTGAAGGCAAGGCATGACCGTGTATAATCAATCGCCTGAATCATTACTATCTTAAATTGTGTGCTTTGCAGTCATTTTCCACTCTAGTGCTTAGGATTCAGATAGACCTATTAACAGAATATGATATCCATAATTATATATGTATTATTTTTATTATGTTCTTGTTAGTGTATCCTCATCTGAGAATAAGAACCGTCTTTTAAAATAAACCATTAGTATCAACACACGGAGCAGGTTTTCCTACTGATTCCACACTTATTTATGGCCACTTTCCTCCAATATAAGCTTTTGGAAAGACTAGAAAAAAACTATTTAAACATGAATACATTACATTACATAATCCGTCTATGAGTTTAAGAATTACAGACATTTTCATATACAGTTTTTAGAGGCTCAAATATAATTGGATAATTGACTGTTGGTATAGTATTAATTTTATTTCATGGCAAATCAAGAGATGTGGAGTTGAACCCGAGTGTTGAACTCTCAATATCGATGTGAGTGAAGAAGCAATAGGAGTGGTCAAATCAACAATTTGGTATATTTAAAAAAAAAAAAAAAACCACGCACTGACCAGCTTAGCAACAGATAACAAGTAAAGTGATGATGACAGAATTATTTCAATGGTTAAGAAAACCAACTTGACAACATGTAACCAAGTCAAGAAAAGCTAGATGTATCGATGAAGTCTACAGCTGAAAGAGACGCCTTCATGAATGGAAATATTGTTATAATTACTATAAGTTTGGGCATTCCTAGATAAACCTTAAATATGCACTTTGGTGGAAATTGAGAAAACGAGCTGCCCATGCACATTTGTTATATAAAGGTTTAAACCAGACTTCAATTAAATGGTGTTAAATAAACAGGTATTTGTTAATGCCTATCAGTTTTTATATGAATCCAGCTCTGTAGTTTAAAATGTTGAGGAAAGAGCACATCTCCTAAGCCATGGGTAGGATCCAAATAAAATAATAATCGTGCTTGGCAAGATCTTCCAATAAAACCTGAAATTTACAAACTAACCACCTGCTCCACAAGGACATAATTTTCATAAATTCCTAAGATGAAAGTGAAAAAATTTGGCCAGAGTTGATTAAAAAGAAAAGAAAAAAATCAGTGAAGAAAAGTAACATTCATCAAAGATGAAAGAACTTCTTACATAAAGCTGATATAAGCAAAGAAACCAGCGCTGCTTAAGAACCACTGAGCGCTTTGAGTATGTCACTTTGAAGCAGCACCTAAAGGGGTCTTGTGTAGGGCCAATTTCCATGCTTTGAAGAAGCTACTTCTGTACTGAAAACTGTCTTTTTAGAATTTGTCTTTGAAGGGTGTAGTTCATGTGTCATAATGTCACCTTGAGGTGCTGTGAATTGGTGCTTTATAAAACTCAATTGAATTGGATTAAACTTTTTTGTTGTTGTTTATAAGAGATAGAATTTTAGTATAATACATTTTAATCACATTAGTTAAGTTAACCTGGGATATTAACCTGCCCTTCTATTAGCACTACTGATCAGGCACCTCACTGCCTGATGATCCAGCACTGACGTCTGTTATGCCTACTTTATACTTGTGCATCACAATAATTCAAGATACATAGATTAAGTCATGAGGAGCTCACAATAACACACCATTATAAATTAAATAAGAGGAAATATTAAGTTTTCATATCTCTTCTGTATAAGGAGATATTTTAAGTGCATGTTGTTGTTATTTTCATGATTTGTAACATTACAAAAGCGATTGTGAGCTAATACAGTTGCCCCCTCCACACAGAGCTGTGGAGGCTCTGTGGATGTGTCTTTGTTTTATGTCTGATGTGATTACAGTGCCACTATCTGGCCCAAGAGCACAGATACATCAGTGTAACTTTGTAACCTTTTACTCATTAACTCTCTTCGTTTCCTGCCAGCAGGCTTTTCATTACTTCCAACGGCAGTAGAGTTTTTGACTCTTGAAATTATTTTATATTCTGAACAAAAACAAAAACATATCTACCTGTTATCACCCACTGCTTCTTCATGGGGGGTTGTTTGATTGTCTGGGTTTTCTCTGTATTATTGTAGGGTCTATACCTTACACTATAAAGCACCTTGAGGCAACTGAGCTGGTGTTATATAAATAAAATTGAATTGAATTGAATATATAAAAGAAAGTGGTTACACAGGGCAAAGAAAAAATTATAAACCCAATGAAGTTAATCATTAACATCTGTCTTGAGGATATGGTGCAAGAAGGGAAACATTATGGCATGTCTTGTAACCTTTGCCCAGACAGGCCTTTTATTGTTTTTGAAGCAGCGGAAGGGGAAAACAAAATCTTAAGCTAAGAAGACAAAAAATACACCTTCTCTATCAGTTTTGGCGCAGGTAAGGACTTTTTTTGTGATTTTTGAGTGCTTTGCAGTCTGTGTAACATGACATTTGTGTTAATGAGACTGCCTAGATAATATTAAGTGACACTACTGAGTGAGCATAGGTATGTTGTGATCATATGACTTCAGTGAACCAGCTACTGTGCTCTGGCCAGCATTAGAAAGTAAACCGAGTTTATATTTGGAAAGAAAACACGCTAGTGACACAATGTAAAGGACATCACAGTGGGTATACGCACATCTGCTTTGTTGGGTTAAAAAGAGAGTGCCTTTATTTTAAGATTGAAGGTAATTAGTAAGAAATTAAGGTCTTTTAAAATTCCTCTGGACGTTACTAAAGGCCTGACAACATCATGTGACTGTCTATGTGAAGAGAATTTAAATATTTTTATCTTAATGTTGTGATTAAGGTCAAATCATTTGTGATCTTTTAACTTAAACAATCTGAGGAGGCTTCAGATACTATACTGATACTATCTCTGATACTTCGGTGCTACAATAATAATGATGATGACAATTTATGTTTCGTCCCAACCAGACAGTGTAAATATATGGTACTCCATGAAACGGGAAGCACAAGTAACATAGATAAGATAGTTAAGAATAAGAACAGGTGTCCAGTTTGTCAAATGGAAGCTTAACATCTTAAAAATGGAAAATGATGTTATATTATTATCAGTTTATTCATGTCACTCCCACTGCTCTATGCTTCACTAGATGTCTTGCTTTGGTGTCATAAAACAAAATCATTTAGTGAAAAATCCATTTTTTGGAAATGGACAAGCTCCAGACTATTTATCTCTGCTTCCTATTGAACACCCTGCAGCTGAAACTCCTCGATCACTGACGTGGTATTTGTTGGTTGTTCCTCATATGAGCTGGGACCGATCGAGTGGGGCAAAGCTTTCAGTAACTCAATTTGATGTTTTTTTTAAATTATGGCCTACAATTTAACTTGGTTTTGTATCACTGTTAACTGTAGCCTAGTTTTCTTTTATATTTTCTTGCAATTATACCAAGTGTTTATTATTTGGATTGTGCAGCACTTTATAACTACAGGCCTGTGAAACTTTACTTATTAAATGTAAGCCGGTCTTTTTTTCCTTACTGCCTATGCAATCAACCTTTCAAATGCAATTTTTAGCAAAATCATCTGCCTTGTAATACTGCATTCAGTCCTGCTGACATTTGAGTTTAATCAAATCAAGTCTTATTCAAGGTATTCGCCAAAGTTCTGTTCTTTTGACTCCAAATTTCCTCTCGTTTCCCTGAATATCATTTTCCTTTCCTTTATGATGTGAATGGATCACAATCCTGGTTACTACTGTATTTATTTCTGTAGATCTTGTACAGCGAGATGGATCTGTGGAGCTGTGGCATCTGTGTGGTGCTTTTTCTCTGTGACGTTGCATATACTGCTACTATATCAGACGCTGTCAGACAAAAAGGCACCCAAAGACATCTGATGGAGGTCAACAACAGCACTAATAGCACTAGCACACCAAGTAAGTAACAAAGTAAACAGTAACCTTTTATTTCAGCGTTATTCTTGTTGAGGAGTTTAATATTCTACTATACCTAATCCATAGGAAATGTTTTGGGTCCTGTCTTGTTAGATTTTGATGAACCAAATTTTTTCCTGCAGAGACTGACAGCCCAAAGGTGGAATTGTCCTATCTGGCTATAGCGTTGGGCACAGTCATCACCCTTTCACTCTTCATCGTGTTGGTTGTTAAGTTTCGCGTTTTACATCACTTTCTGGCCAGCTACAGACACTCCCTGCTCCAGGAGTCGGATGGGGCGAGCCAGTACGGTCAAGAGGACATGTCTTTCCCTAACAATGTGTCCGGTAGGATGGGAGTAGTCAGAGGGACTCAGACCGGGTTGGATGATGATGACGATGGCTTCATTGAGGACAACTACATCCAGCCCAGTGAGAAGCACATGCCAGAGGGACAAAGACAGGATGAGGAGATAGAGGGGACAGATGACAGTGACGATGATCTTCAGTTCACTATAGGGTGATTAAATACATTTTTCCAAAGTAACCGGTTTACAACAAAAATAATGACACTCCAAAAGTTGATTCTGTTCATCAGGATGCAGCGTTTTCATAATTAAAGTTTAAAACATTTGTGCCTCATGAGCCCTTAAAAAAGACAGGATTATAAACTTCACAAGAAATAGTAAATCAGAATTTCTTTCTTTTTTGGCCTGCTTATATTGCTCATTTTGAAACCCTTAAATTTATTATATGACATGGGCTCCAACTGCAACTCTAACTGCAGAAACTTCACAGTCTGAACCACGCAAATGTTTTGGCCACATCGTCCGTTATTATTAGATAACCGACCTTAAGAGGGGCAAAATTAATACAAAACACATTTAAAGTGCTGCATTGACCTCTGTAATGTGATTTTTTTCTTTTATGCTGTGTAGAAATTGTTCTTAAAGTTCAAATGTACTATATATCGATATGGATTCACATATTACATATGCTGTGCATGTAACTCACAACATTACAACATTCAGTTTATTTGCTAATAATGATGTTAATGTTTATATCCTGCTAAATGCAATTTTTTCCACACATGCCATTCAATTATTCACCTTTAAGTTACCTTTAAGTTTTTTTATTACATTTCTGCTTACAGTGAATATCAGAGAGTTAAAACAACTTCACACTCGCACTCACACATCTTTGTTGTAGTCTGAATGTTTGCGTGTATGAAATTACTTTTTTGAACATTCATGTCTTTAATAAAGTCGTTCTTACTGAAATTACAAACACAGCGATGTTTTGATCTGATGTGACATCTGCTCTTTATTTACAACTATAACCAGTCAGACACAGCATAAATGAGCATTCAGACAGTACAAAGGAGGGAAATATTCGCTTATCAAATTACAGAGCCATTGTTGACAGCAGCCTATTGTTCTTGTAGAAATGATGTGACTGTACTGCAGTGATGATGTTCAGCGCTCAGCAGTCAGTTTTTACGGTAATGGCAAACAATAAAGAGACTGGAAAGAAAATCTGTGAAGACTTGAATAGGATATTGACACAACCTGCTCAGTTCTACTATTAGTTCCTTTAGCTAAACCACTTCATCCAGTCTCAGATACCCTTCTTTTCTGACCAAGTCCTTTCAGATCAGGCTGGTCCTGCTCGACGAGGTCTCTCTCCTGGCTTGACTCATTTGTCCTCCAGAAACACTGAACACACAGACAGCTTGATTCCCTGTCCTCCTCATTCTCCTCATTCTCATCCTCCTTCTCCTCCTCTGCTCCCTTCTTCTTTTGATGTACGCCAGCACACTATAGCCCGCTACAGCTAGAGACATGCCCGTCCCTGCAGCCATCAGCACCAGACCCGAAACCAACATTTCCCTGCTGTCGTGACCTTGGCTGCCGATGGTGGCCACAAAGATTAGCACCGTCCCGCACAGCATGACTGCCAGCCCTACAGCTAAAATCAGCGCGGGGTCGGCCCTCCCACCACTTTTCAGCTGGTCGATACGACGCCTGCTGCGCACGCAGTTCATGTCCTGGATGGCAGAGCTGAGAAGCTGCTTGAGCAGCACAGCGAGTGCCAAGAGGCAGAGGGTGGTGCCCACCCCTAGGCGCCATTCCCCAGATAGGCTTGTGGTGGTGGAGAGGAGCCCCACACCACCAAGGCCCAGTCCGAGTATGAGGGCAACTGAGGCACAGTAGCACAACAAGGAGCGTTGTGGGTCTCTGAACCACCATAATTCCACTTGATCTTCCAGGATACGTCGCTGTATAAGGCTAGGGTCCAGGTAGAGGCTTGAGGACCGACGTATGGGGTAGTAAAAGGTCTCCATGTCAGGCATGGCACAGCTCAGTCAGCCAAAATCATAGACGACACCTTAAATTAGTGTGGAGAACATGGGTTGATTGTCAGAATATTAGAGGACACAGATTTCCAAAAGCACAAGTAACTTTTCTGTGTCCCATGACTGTACAGAGAACACGCTGTGCTTCACCTCCTGTAAAAACACTTACTCACTTGTGCTAGATGAGTGTCTTGTATTGCTGTCCATCCATCTGCATCCCATCTGACAACCTCAGAGAAGTCAGTGTGAAAGATCCCACAGTTGTTTGGTTTCGTTGTTTCATTCTGCAAAGAAAGTGATCTCTGTCTTGAGCAAAAAAGAAAGAAAGAAAAAACTGCTATGAGGATAACTTCCAGTATTTCAGGTACTTTGTTTCATTTGCTGAAGTTGGTTTCAGAGATGAAAGTGGATGTAGATGCTAAAAGTGTCCTGGGTCAAACTGGAGACAGAAGCAGGGGCTCCCACAGTGTGAAACTCATGCAAGCAGAGAGGTAATGGCAGTTACGTAGCTTGTGCATGTGTCGTTTCATCAAGGCTTCGTCACCACAGTGACTGTACTCATGTCACAGATCGATAATCTGTGTCCTCTTTAGAGCCCTGTGCCAGGCAGAACAGACACCAACTTCTCTTCTCATCACACGGGACCAGCATCTTGTCAAGTTAAGCAGGAAAAAAGACTGGTCACAATAGCAGTGTTGGATCATGGTTTGGACAGAGATTGGCGACACTGTCCACCATGCTCCATCACAGACAATGGGCTGACCAATGAACACAATGACTGTGCTGCAGAGGGTGGGTGATGGTGTGTCGGGGGGACGTGGATGGGTGTTGCGTTGCTGCTTTGGAGGGCTGAGTGATGTCAGTGTGCACTGATAATGGTGTTTCTGTGATCCCAAGGATAGCGTCACTCAGACACTGGGCTGGATAGGCCTCAGTGAATAGTATATCTCCTCACTGAGGTGCTAACTAACCTGGGCCTTCTCATCTATTTCTTACACACCTGGCAATACTGAACATTTTCCATAAAAACATTTCACAGGTATATTTCTTTGCTTTCCTGCTCTGCCACCTCTAAAGCTGAAAATAAAATGTTTAAAAAAAGATACAAGGTGTGGTTTTATTACTATTTAGGTGGTTGTGTGTGCTTAAAGAAATAGTCTGCATATTAATTACTGAACTTGGTGCTTTTACTGTAGGTAGGTTTTGACCTTTGGACAGAGCTCAGCTAGCTAGATTTTTTTCCAGTCTTTGCTTAGCTGTCTTATAGTTCTCGTTTCACATTTAAGATGTAAAACTGTTAAAGTTGTAACAATATTCTCACCTAACGCTTGACAAAAGCATGCAGATGTTTATTTAATAGCCAAACACGCAAACTTATATATTTATCTCTCAGATAAATGGCATCTAGGAGAAGCTAGTAGCATCCACTAGCTAGGTTTGGCTTGTAGCTAATGCAGTATAGTGCAGTGGTGTATTCTGATGCAGTTACATCTAACATAATTAAAGATGACCCCACCCCCAGTTGTTCCAGTGTAATGATCTTGCTTTCATGCGCGTTGACTCAATGACAAGTGGCTGAGGCTAGAATGGAGTCAATGCAGGGGCGCTAACAACTAGAGGGGAAGTATAGATTGAAACAAAGTTGAATCAATATAAATTATGTAGGGAAAAATAAACAAACAAGAGTTTGCTGGTGTTAGCATGGTGACCTTTGATTTACTAAAATTCATCTTGGGTCATTTTTATTCTGTAATACCAATAAAATATAAATAAATCAGCTGTTGGGCAAGATGGATGAACTTTTATTTAGATTTAGATATTAATTTCTTCACAGAAATATAAACTCTTAACAGCAGTGTATATTTTATGCGCTTTTGGAAGCTTTCCAGTGTAATTCCAGTCACAATGGTGAAGGCTGGGTGACACTGGTTGCATTTATAAGTGCATCTGCTTGTTCAACTTCTCCATCCAGAGAAGCCAGTTGCATATTTACACAGATATACCCATGCAGTTGTCTGGAAACCCCTGATAGACCAGTCGTTCTCATGACCAAAGTACTGAGACCAGTACATAAATGCCACTTTCTCCCCCTAGTGGAGTAATAAGGTAATAAAGTAGACCCTCTTTCAGTTCTAAGGTTTTACACGTCGGGAAATTATATAAAAAATTATCTGGTCCTTACCAACTCTTAAATTTAGGTAAATACAACCTTAGATTAACAACAAGACATGACATCATACCATTATTTATTTACCAAAAATAAGTGTAACCTATGATTCAGTAGCTTGTACAACCACCTTCAGCAGCAATAACTTTAAGTAATCATTTTCTGTAGTCATCAGTCATCCTTTACAACATTGTTTCAGTTTTATTGAGATTTGTGGGTATTTGTTTATACACAGCTATGAAAGTCCCTCCATAGCATTTCGATCAGGGTGAGGTCTGGACTTTGACTGGGCCATTGCAACACCTTGATTCTTTGCTTTTTTGTCGTTCTGTTGTAGATTTGCTGCTGCGCTTGGGATCATTGTTCTGCTGCATGACACAGTTTGGGCCAAGCTTTAGATGTTGGTCAGATGGTCTTATATTTAACTCAAGAATACTTGTGTATATGTTACGTATGGCCCAAAATGGCCTCCGTACAAGAAAGAAGTAAGCTCTAATATTGACCAGTAAGGAACCCCCACACTCACACTGCAATGGGGTACACAAGATTTATTTTTTCCTCAGAATCAAACTACTGGCTAAAGACACAACTCTGGCCAGGAATCCAAGGCCCAAAGCCACCGCGGTCAGGGTTGTTAGCCTGGTTACAAACAGGGGAAAGGTGGTCACTTGGAAGAACAAGCAGCCAAAAACACATCAATCCTGGATCTTCCTCAGCAGGGCTTGCCACCCACCTTTTCAGGCCTGGTGTCATTCGAGCGTGGGTCTCCACATCAAATCCTGGGGCTTCCACTCTCGAGCTGAAACTTCCCTAAACTTGGCCAGTTTGCTTTCCATGGGCACGGAGAGTCTCCAATCCAGTGTTTTTCCTCCCAGCAGATCCACACAAATCCTAATTAAAATGAGTCCTCCCTCCAACATCCTCAGATTATTTTAAAAGCAAAACCAGGCAGGGTTAAAAATCCTTTCCCTTAGAATGTGCAAACTTCACCCTGGAGTCTCCGAGGCTTCCCTGCTGCACCAGTGTCCTACTAAAAAACAACAACTCCCCCTTCCCGTTTCCTCTCCCCTTTATAGAGAAGGGCTCCAATCCTTCCCAATCAGCTGCTCCCTGTACTCAACTCCAAATAGCTGGCAGCTGGACTAGAGAAGAATCTCCACTCCCACATGGGTGTGGCCCACACCTCACACCAAACACACAAAAAAACCACGAAAGCATGCAATTAATACAAAAAAAAAAATCTAGAGTAATGCCAACCCAAATGTTTAGTGGGGGATTCTCTCCATTCTTTTCCACCATGCTATACTCCACAACATATACAGAGGAGTTGACTCAATGACTGCAAGATTCCCAGGTTCTGTGACTCCAGCTCATCATCCCTCCGCCACCGTGCTTGACAGTTGGTATGAGGTGTTTGTGCTGACACGCTGTGTTTGATTTTTTTTTTTTCCAAACTTCGTGTTTTTTGTGGCCAACATATCTACTTTGGACTCATCTGTACAAAGTTCATTGTTGCAGAAGTTGCAGATGTGTTGCAGTTTTAAACCTGAGTCGTGCTGCCATGTTCTTTTTAAGAAAAGAGGCTTTCTCCTGGCAACAGCTCCAGACAAGCCATACTTCTTTTATTAAATTGCTGATCATACTTTTATACTACCCTTATCTGTATACATCAGTACATCTATACATTTGCCCATAGTACACCTTTTTTTCTGCTTACATGTTCTGAAGATCAGTGAAGTGTATTTGAGCAGCATCTGGGTGCTACTTACCCTCTTAAGTAGTAAGTACATACTTGGTTTTCCGCAAACAGCTTCTGCATTTTAGTTCAGTTTTTGCAAAATCAATAATATGTGCAATACGGCATGTTCTGTAATTCATCTGAGGTGTATCGACCTAACTTTAAACCCAGATAAGGACAAGATGAGAGTCTACTTTCGTTTTGCCATGACTGTATCTGTAAGAAACCTGTGTATTTGCTTGCTTGATTTTACGCCTCTAAGATTCTTATTTATTAATGAAGCTACAGTTAGTATTAAAAAAATTCTGATGTCAATAGAGGTGATTCACCAGTCTGTTCCCACTCAATGTGATTCAACCGCAATTAATGCACTTGTACAGCGAGTTAAATACAGCCACTAGGCGGGACATATTGATTCACAATAATTACCCTCACTGTTAATTACTCTTGTAGATTTGATGAAACCATCATGTAGTCATAGTTGCTCGGTGCCAACGGTAGGGCTTTAATTTCATTTTTATTTATTTGTTTACTTTAATATGATAGAGAAATCAGTGTCTATTTATTTTAAAATAACCTCCACCAAAGAACGTCAAAATTAGCGACAGCAATTAAGCCAGCAATCAGGCAAAGCATGAAAATATTTGTACTAATCATTGTGACAGGTTGATATGTATTTGGCATGCTCCTGTACAGCTGGTGAATGTGTATTTGTATGTGCTTGTTTACTGTCTGTTCTGCCTTGTGACAGAATAGCCTCGATAGTCATTTGCCTGCTGTTCTGGGAGTGACTCCAAAATTCATCAGGCTCAGAGAGAAAAAAACAGAATGTTGTGAACTAACAGACAAATCGATGAACAGATGTATGAAAAAAAAGGGCTGCATTATAAATTCTTCAGCATAAAATACACAAATGAGCCACAACAACAGCAACAACCAAACCACTTGTTTAATATTGTGTGGGCCATCCTCATGCTACCAAAGCAGCCGTGACCTTTAATGGGCCTCGCTGGATTGAACTTGTTCCAGTGTATCGCTTGATCACACACAGTGGTTTGGATGCTGGTGCTCGGTCTGTTTCAGAGCAGTTTTTATGGTGTGACAGAGCACAGTAACCTGGCCACTGATGTCAGAGGGTGCCATGGGTTATGTTACTGGTTTACAACATTAGGGACATATACAAAGCAACATTCACATCAGTAGCAAGCAGGACATTGCATCATAATGTGATAACATTATTCACTTCATGTGTCTGTGGGGTTAATATTGAGGTTGATACTGTCTGAGTTTGCTTTTCATGCTTTACTGAAGGAACCTAGGATGTCATCCAGGCACATTTTTGTATTAAGTATCTCTCTGCAATTGTCATTTGGGCAATTATTACAATTTCTACATATTTAGAAAAAAGCCAAATCATGCTAATACAATAAAGTAGAGGAAAACTTTAAAATGCCAAGAATGTCAAAGGTTCTAAATATACTTCAAATATTATGCAGTATGCTTAAGACTCCACCATATTTCATGCATTTTAGTTAAGGTTTAAATTTTGATTTTGTCAGTCTAATAAACACAACATGTGTGTTTTGCTCTAATGATACCACAACAGGACAGTTATGTTCAATATATGTATTTGTTAAAAGAGCATGTAACGTTGTTGTGGACAAAGATCATCCTGCAGGTGGCAGCAGCCTCCAGGTTTGGAAGCAGTCTGAGGGTGCCCACATTAGAAGGCTGCATATGGGGTTAGATTAGGGATGTCTAACTCATTGTTGTTAATAGGCCACCAAAACCTTCCAAGCTTTTTTTGTGCCCAAGGCAGCATGTTTGTCACCTGTATTTAAATGCAACATAAGCACTCAAATCTCTACATTTAGCAAAAATTATTGATACTGTAATGGGAAAATTCCCAAATTAAATACAGCCTTACTTACTTAATAGATACGCAAGCATAAGCATATAAATGTACTAACAACATTAAAAATAAATGTAGGGACTATGAAGAAAGCCAGCCTCTGTGGATGTAGCATTATTGTAGTTATAGTTTATCAACACAGATGCAATAAACTGTCTTTTTTAAAATGCTTTTTCATTTCTGACACCTAAAACCTACAGAGTGACGAACTGATAAATAGAATGGCTCCACCATCTCATCTGCTAGTCAAATAAAGGACAAATACAGTCAGTCATCATGTCCTGGGTCATAGCTCCTCCTTCATGTTATTGTTATGACTCTGGTTGCATGTTTGAGGCCTTTGGCGTATTGAAGTATAGTTCTGGACATTAGCCTGATGATAGTGTGCAATAGATAACAATTGGCTATTGCAAAAAATGCTTGAAAGTGTGTTTCATTGGAGCAATTATACAGAGATCCAGGTTTTACACATTTACTCTTTAAAGTAGGAAGATTTATTCTGAGTGCGGAGGAGGGAAGAATTTAGCTCAGAGACTTAAAAAGTGATCTCACTGTATGGTTAAGATTATGGTGAGGGGGCTGAGCAAAACCCTGCAAACAGTTTCTCGTTCATGGACTCACTTTGCTGACAGGGACAGCATCAACCAGTGAGAATGAACTAATCTCACAGTTGCAGACCGCTGGGTTAGACAAACAGCATCACTGTTCCACTTTCCCTTACAGGCTGCTGAGCGGTAGGCGAAAACAAGAGCAAACTTGACTCTCTCATCTCTCAACAGCAGCTGCTGAGGTGTTCTTGAGCAAGGTACTTATATTTAATTGCTTGAGTGCTCAGAGGCCAATCAGTAGATAGTTACACTGTTACCGAACCATGAAGCCTGTCAATGCAAGATGCTACAGCTGAGTGAATGTGGAGCAGAAAACTGAAAAAAGAAAACGTATGCCTGCTCAGCAAATGTCCCCTAAAGGTTAATTAAATAAGAAATGCAACAAGAACCACACTACTTACTGAAATGCTGCTCACACGACGAGTTGTGGATTTCTTAATTCCTTGACTGTGCGAGAGGATGATGGCAGCTTCTCCAGAATGTAGCAAATCCTCCAAACTGGCTGCTGTGACAAATAAAAGGGCCAATTTCTTGACAACTCATGACACACCGAGGCTCGCACAAACCTGAAGTATACTGAGTATTTTGATGCTGCTTATAAAGTTTCCAAAATTATGCACCCTGACAGTGAGAAGATTCAAATAACCGATAATTATCTGTCATGAGGCATGACTGATGGGGATTTTGATGCGACATTAAATTGTTTACAGACAAGAGACTTTGAATATACCCTGATATTTCATCTAGTGCCACCAGCAAGTCAAAGAAGTTCAGGCATCCAGTAGTGTTTTTTTACTCCAAGTAAGTTGACCAGGTCTCACAACACGATGCATCCTTTTATGAAGTTTCTGGATATTCCTCCCATACAACCAGCAAGTTGATATACGTATGATATTAACTGATATCTCAACAATTGTTGGATGGATTACTCTAAAAATTGTTTAAAATAGGTAGATCTAGCTCCCAGATGTGAAAAGTGAAGTCAGTGTATGAACATCATAAACCTGTATTCTGCCTAATGGTGAGCAGAGGGCAACTCCAGTAGCTGACTGTTAGCCTGTGAGAAAAAAACCCTAATGCGCACTTCATTTATGACCTCAGTAAACACTTTCCTCTTGGATTTATGTGCACATTCTCTAGTAACAGGGCTTATTTAATACTGCATAACATTCATTTTGTTAATTATGGTTATTTAAAGCACCTTAAGCTTCAGGGTGTGGAGCTTGTGATTCTAAAATAAAAGTTGCCATATTGTTATGTTACATGAAGTGGATGAAGGAAGTGTACAGTAAATTCTTTCCTTGTCACGCCACCATTAATAGGTTCCATTAATGGAGTGTTGATCAAGTCCATGAGACCAAGCCCTGTGTGTAGTCTTAGACATTAAACTATCCTGGACAGAACATATTAATAAAAAGGTTGTTAAAATGGGAAACTGTACTTCTGTAATTAAAAGATATGAAGATTTTTGTACACTAAAATTGATCAGACAGTTACTTGGTCATCACTTATTAGTATGGTTTGGTGGTATAATGGCTCAAATTAAGAAACAACAAAAGAACAAATATTGTAACAATGCATAAATGTCTGGTTAGCTATAAAACATATATTACTTTATTCTTCATCAGAAATGTTATTGTTACAAAGATTCCAAACATTTGTATTTCAGTCTAGATAGACATGAATATACCACCAGACAGGTTACAGGGGGACCATTTTTATTAGCCATAGCAAGTACCAATTCAATTAAAAGAGCAATTTTAAGCAGGGCGTAAGGCGGAGTAAAAGGAGCAGAAGTTTTTGCCAGACAGATAACACAAGAAACCAGTCGCACTGGATTAAAAAATCTTTAAACTAATGTTACATTAAGTTAAACCAACATTAAGCACAAACTAAACTAAACTAAGCCAACAGCCCACACATAAAGTTACTGAGGACCTTTGTGAACCCTTGTCTTTAGAGCAACTAAGTGTTTATATTATGGCTTATAGTCATAGACATTTGAAAAGGAGGTCAAAGCAGTAAAAAAGTATTGCACATATTAAGATATGCAAAATCTGTTCTTATATTAGTGCTGATTGACAATCACTCACTCTCACACTCACTCTGATATGCCCTGCCTCTTTCCTAATCCCCAGTTTGCTAAAAGCATTTTCATTTAGTCATGACTCACCCCTCACAGCAAATTGACTGTAAACTCAATTTACTTGGAGCTGTCTCTGATGCATGAGAATCAAATTTGTAACTACATCAAAAGTATGTTTGTTGTACTACAGCAATACCCATTGCTTTCATTTCATTTTGAAGAAGCCATGAATGAGAACACATACTGTTCTTTAAGAGTGGTAAGTTTGTGTCAAAGTGCAAATCCACAGTTTATGAACTCCACAGTGTGTTACTAAACATAATGAACCATTATTGCATGATGGTTATAATGAACCCTATTCATAAAATCAGGAAATTGTATCGACTTGCTTTTCTGCATCACTAGTCGCAGATAAAACTCTGAATTTGGTCAGGTCAGGAGTAAACTAATATCATATTCACTTTTGTTGCTTCAAACACCTGTTCAGCAACATCTGCGTTATTTCCTTTCAATATGCTCCTGCTGTCTTGCTCTGGCTGGACAATTGCTGTGAAACCATGACAACAAGTCTTAACTGCTACATTTTTCTCTTCAGTGCCGCGACTTTTTGACTGTGAACACAACTGCTTGTGCAGCTACACGACTGTTTATGTGTGTGCATGTATCTCAGTGTGTAAACTGAGAATAGGAGGGATTAAGTTATCCTTGAGCTTATCTCCATTTAAAATGAGTGATTATGCTGTCAGCAATGGTCATGGCCTAGATTTGAAAGACAGCCTTTTTTTCTCTCTGGCTGGGAGCCACTAGACCTTGTAAATACTACCAATGCACTTTTATCTGTCACAAATATTACCTCATTGTGTTTAGTAAGAGTAATAAGTGGTACAGGAGCCTATTTTTCTTGGTGCTACTTTTAGAAACTCTACAGCCTGCAGTTCACCTTAGCATTTGCAATTTGCATATAGATGATACTCATATCAAATTATTGCTCAGGGGGAGTATTAATAATGGTGATGTTGAACAGGATGGCGTACTCTACAATAGTGTGTTAAAGATGCTGAAACAAGTGAGCTCCAAAACATTGAAATGTGCCTCACTAAGACCACAATGTTTCACATCTTTCACCTCCCTTTGCTTTCCATCAGCCATAAACAGTTTTTTCCCTTTCTATTGTTTAAACTTTGAAGGATTTAAGGATGTGTTACATGTGTGGAGCTCAGGCTACATTGTAAAGGATTTTGAAATTATACCCAAAACTGTTTCAAAGTGAACACAAATACACCACAGGGATGCAAAATTGCTTGACCTCTTGATCCCTACCAATCTGCTCCTGCTAGTTCCCAGCAGTGTACCACTATTACCTGTCTGTCATGCTCCAAAATTGATTTCACTGGCTCAGTGGGTATGACATGGGCAGCTCTCAGACTACTTTCACTCTCTTTCTCACTCATACATGTCCTTGATTAGCAAAACTAGAACACTCAGAGAAAAAAAGGCTTTGATAAATGTGCTGCATCAAAATCTGTTACACATTTCAACAGGAAAGATCATTTGGTTCATCTGGCATCCCTCCCCCTGTTTGCAGCGTCTTTGTTCCCAGCAGGTAAGTTCCATAACTTACTAAAACTTTACATAGCCAGAAAAATGTCCAGAAAAGCCAGAAAATAATGAGGGATCTGAAAGAAAGATTCAAAACAATAAAAATGATTGACACGCTTAGAGACATTTTCTTTGAGCAGCATATATTTTCAAGACATGATAATAATAATAATAATAATAATAATAATAATGATGATGATGATGATGATGATATTACACACATAATAAGCACTGCATTTATCAGAACCATGAAGGAGAGAACCAGGAATCACCAGGACTGAATTTGCAAAGGGAATGCAGTAATTATGGAAAGCAATAATTGCACCTGTGCTGCTAACTCCTGTCTAAATGCCAGCTGTGTGCAGGGAGACCAGCCTGAGCTTGATTATGTTTTTATTTTGCTGCATCTGGTTAAATCTTAACTATCAAAGTTGGTTCTGTGACATCCCACATTCAGCTTCAACTGAAATACTGATTGAATCAGCCAGATTAGTCTCTTACTATGGAGCAATATGGAGAACCCCCCCCAGTTTGGCCTGAATTTATATATGCAAACATGTAATTATATTCCAAAAGAAGACCAACTATTTTTCCAACCTATTTTAAACCTAGGAATGCTCAATACTGAAATAAAAAAAATGCATATTTGTATTTAACATTTGTTATGAGCTTAGGTTTATGGTGTTATTTTGAGCTAATCACACCAGTGTTGGACCTGTTCCATCACCTATCATAATAGCCCAACACTTATTTTAGTCTGTCCATTGTAGGTCAATGTTTTTTACCTACTCTAAAAGCTGCACAGTTGGTAGATCTGTAAGTTTGATATGGCACAATTTTTACACCAGATATAATAGCTGAGATAACCCTCCTGTTTATCCAGGTTTGGGAGTAGCATCAGGAGTAAAATAGCTTGTGACCCCTTCAGGCTGGGGTTGTATCTCCTCCCTGGTTGAAGCGGGGTTCTTTAACATGTAAGGCAAGTGGCAAGTTGTATTGTATTATTATTCTATTATTATTATTTGTTCAAATAATGTTAAAAAATAGATTTTTCTGCCTAATGTCACAAATAAAATTTAAAACTGTATGGGATATGAAACCACCATAGCAAAGAAAAAAAAACAAAAAAACTAAAACTAAAAAAAACTACCGTTTATTTCTATTCTACTCAACAATTTAAAAACAAATCTGCCTTCAAAGATTTTATTATTGCATGACATTGTGATCTAGAGATTTATTTCGCCGCAATCGCAAAATAAACAACCAGACACAAAAATGAAGATACTACAAAACACAATCAGAAGATATATAAATAAATTTATTTTTAAAGTAAGCTAGTTCAAGAAATTTGCCTTAATAGCTTGTATTATTTCATGCCTTTGGTCACTGTCCTGCTGTATCGCATTGTGTAGTTTCTATTCCACTCTGCCCCGCCCGTGCGCTGTCGTCACGCGCCGGGTAGCCAGTGAGGCGGAGGGAGGGGGTGTTTCACACGGCGGAGAGGCAGGCAGCGGCGTCGCAGCGCTACAACAAGAGCGGCTTTTGGGCTTTGTTTCGTGGATGTGAATGAGCTCCATCACCTCCTCCAGAAATGTGGACGGATTTAAGGATATTGCTACTTTTTAATTTGTTCGTCCTCAGGCTTCATTTCACAAAAGGTCAGTTGAAAATTTTTGTCCCCCTCTGCGCGCGAGACGCTATTGAAATAGTAGATAAAGGCTGGTGTGAGATGCTGAGCTGACTGGAAGCGCTCTCTACTCGGCGCGCGCGAGCGTGCGTGTGATACCAAAAGAGCAAAAAGGCCAAAAGGGACTACTTTCTAAACACAAATTAATGCGCAAGTGCGTGGTTTATTTCACTTTAAAAATGTAATAGGTGAGGTTTCAGGATAGGAAAAAGCCTCTGCGTGTCTGTCATGTGTTTTCCCGGCTGTGAGCATCCATACTGCATCAGAGGTAGTAGCTGTAGTAGCCCAGACTGACTGACTGACTGACTGAATCTTTGTCTTTACGTTTAGAAGAATTGAGTCGTGCAGACCCTGGGCCTCTTCTGAGCCCTTCTGTCTTTGAATTGTTAAATATCCTGGAAAAAAAGTAGACCGCTATCTGAAAGAAAGCACGCACCATGACGCCTCTAGCCCTTCAGCCAATTGACCTGAATGAAGGCTGAATATCAATTAGGCATTCATTTGCAAATGACAGTTGAACTAGCCTACAAGAGATTACTGTTATATCCAATTGTTGCTCATCCATCTGGACTCTTATCTCTCCTTTTGTTTTTGTTTTTGTTTCTTGCAGCCACGGATGAGTGTGAGGATGGACAGTTTCAGTGCAACAACAAAAGGTGTATACCGACCATCTGGAGGTGTGACGACGATGACGACTGCTCAGACAACAGTGATGAAGAAAACTGTCGTAAGTGTTAAAATTAAAGGAGAAATAAACACAGATTAAATATGTTAACTGTGGACCTGCCACTACTAAGGTGTTATTACACAATAACATGTTAAAGCATGATCAAAATAGACATTAACTATATTAATGATTATAACAGTGCAAACCCTCCATCCCTGCTTAATCATAAAAACATGCCACCGTATTATCATAAGGATTAGTCCAGTCAGTGTGATCCTAACCATCAATATTACTAGAAAAAGTTTAGCTCTGAGGATTCATTAGAGCTAGTCTTACAATTTTGATCACGATTCGAGTGTGTGCTTCAGCCTGTGTATTTTAAGTTGTGTTTTCTTATTGTGCTAAAAGTCATGAACCAGAAAATGAACCCGCATCCCTCCCAGATCTCTGCCCTTTCATAGCTTTAGATTATTTTTTTCTGGCTTTGCTATCTTATTGGGATTTTATCAATTTTCTTCCTACTCGCACATTGTTCACAACAGCCCTGATTCCATAAAAGCCAGCAGAGTTTACAAAGAGGCACAAATGCAATCATGCTTTGAGTGAGGATGTGTGCGTTCGCCTCAGGCTAAGAGCGCGTGCAGGTGATTTCATCCCTTCTCCTCCTATAAATAGAGCACTCAACAAGCATGTTTTCCTAAAATGTGGGTTGATTGGGTGGAACCATTTTCCAATCATCTCCAAATGAAAAGCTGTCCAGGTGAGGGACAGACTGCGTGGTGCATCGCTCCAGTGCACAAAGCTCTGACAGGTATCTTGGATGTGTTGTTCTGGGTGGAAATAATAGAATTCTGCTTTCCTTTCTGACAGCAAACCAGTGGCCTATATTTTGAAAGAATGCTTGTGCTGAAACCAGTGAAGTTGTGCCAAAGCTGAAGCCGAGATTTGCGTGTTTGCAGTGCAGCTTCTTTTGTGTCTGGGTTAATTGTGGCTCGGGAGAAAATTCTACACCTCCCCACGCGATCTCATAATGCATACACTCTCTCTTTCTTCTCATGCATCTCTCTGTTTTTATTTATTTTCTCTCTCTCTCTCTCTCTCTCTCTCTCTCTCTCTTTCTCTTCCACAAAACTCCATCCCCCACACAGACCTGTTGTATACAACCACCTTATACTTCCTATGTGTGTCTGGAGGTGTTTCCCTGTTGTTTCCTTGATTCTCCGTCCCAGCGGGACGTGTCCTCAGGCACGCAGAAAAGCAGGTCATTTGGAGCCTGTTTGCTCCTAAAACATTCATGTGTCACTGCCTCAGACGCGCACATGAATTCTGACGTTTGGAGAAAAATGATTGCTCTGCCAGGCTTTATTTCCTCTGTATTTCTTTCATAGGAAATTGTTTGTGGGTTTATTACCCCCTCGTGTGTTTTCCATAAGGAGGAGCTTCTGACACATTTAGGGTTTGAGTGAAAACACTCCCTCTGAAAGCCTTTTAAGCTGAGACTTACTGTCAGCCCACCATTTGATGATTATGAGTGTAAAGCATTACATGTTGTTTTATTAGAGAGCGGTACATGTGTGGCCTTCACTCTGTGTCCATCTCCTTTTCCTGTGTGGCCTGCTGTATCTGCGTGGGCAGGCGCTTGTTTCCCTGAGCAGAGATGCAGGGTTTCTGTACCCGCATCCTTGTAGTGTGTGATCAGAGAGATGCTAAGCATGCTGGCTGTTAAAATTTTACTGCTCTGTACTCTGGCAATTGTTAATGAATGATTTACTTATCTTGAGTCATTCTCACAGGTTGCCTCTGTAAGCCGTTTTTCTCTTTCTCCATGTGAAAAGACAGAAGTCAGCCGGTGTTAGGCGCTGAGGTGAAAACCTGTACAACATATGCTGCGTTGGGGGGAGAGGGTGCTGAGGATTTAGCTTGTAAATACAGCAAATCCTGTTCAGAAATGACACCGTTGGTTCTCGTTGGCTGTGAAGCGGTAGCATTTTTTAAATTAAGTTTCTGAATGGCTGAGTGGATTGTCTCACCTTTTTTTTTTTCCTGAAAATATAATATTTCATAACACAATGCCAAGCCAGATATTTCAGTGACTGAATGTGTGCAACAGACCATGGTTATGAAATATGCTGACAGGAAGGAGCTGCAGCTCCTTATTTGTCATGCCAGTGTCACTTTCTTTCTAACCTGACTGTCGCTGGCAGAACAGGTGTCTAAAACACACCAGAATTTCTCATACCAGTAATCTTTATGCACCATGGTGCTTCTCCATCCTTTACCCTGGTTTTGTTAACACCATCCCCCACTAGTTCACCCCCGAGACTGCAGTCCCTATCACTCGGTACACCCCTACCATCCCCCCATTATCAAACTATTCCCCACTGACCGTTCACTCACTGCGGGGACCATACATTCATACATGCATAATTGCAGTCCCTAACTATGTGCAGACACAAGTATGGGTCAGACACATGTTAGAATAAACAGAATCACATGAGCAATAATTCATGTGCACACTGTATTTTTGCAGCAGAGAAGTTCAGTCCATATATAAGAAACTGTACATTTTGTTTACTGGTTGCATAACTTCCTGGGTGAGAATGAGACGCAAAGACTCCCTCCCTCTCGCTGCATCTGGAGTTGACAGCAGTGGAGGCAACAAAAGAATTCCTCCTTGAATTCTCAAAGTCCGATTTGTGCCGACTCTGATGCAAAGTCGGCGTTTAATCCTCGTCCTGATTATAGCAGCATATCGCCCACTTGCCATCTATCTGCGTTACCTTCAAAGTCCAGAGTGTCCGCTTGACTCTCCTCTCATCCTCAGATGTGATAAGAATCTATTTCATTTGCATTCATGAATTTAACATTCACACCTGCAGGGAGGCATTTCACATCGCCACGTAGCGCTCAAAGTCTTCTGTTGTTTTACACCGCGATGCAGAGTCAGCAACAGGCCGCGTGCCTCCTCTCTTTGTCTTCTCTTAGCTAATAAACCTCCACCACTCCCTCACTGCCACACTCACTTTTGAATCTGCCGGCACTCCTCCGCACCTCCCGTAGTCATTGTTTATTTCTTTATTCTGAAGCCTTTCGGTGGATGCAGATTCTCTGCTATAGTGTCGAAACCACAGCCTGCTCACACACCGAGTTTCAGAAAATTAAGAAGCCTCTGTGCAATGCTAGATAAATGCTTTTTTAAAGCTCTATTAAGAGTCCTTAGAACTCACACATCTGAGGCACACTGAGGTCCTTTTAATAGCTTGAGTGCGAAGAAAGCGGTCAATATTTTTTAATATGGTCTACTTCCTGCATGATCTGTAAATTGGTTTTATGATATGAGATTAGGTAAGATTATATCAGTCAATATTATTGGTTTTGTATTGGGCTGCTTGCTAAGTTCTTAAAGGCAGAAAAAGCCTCGCCTGCTGACAGAGTATTTTTGTCATGAATTCAAAATAGCTCACTGGATTTTGTTCTGAAATCCTGCCTTCTTTTTCTTTGATTTATTATGCTTATGGTATTTCTTTGGCTGCAAATAAAACTGTTAAGCAGTAATTCATCTTCCGCTTATCCTCTGCATTTTATTTTTCAAGGCTTTCCTCTTTCAAAAAGGGAAAAGTCCTTTGTTATCACAAATCTCCGGGTCTCTGAATCCTCAGTTGGCGAACTATTTTTACATACTTTTTTGGAACCACTTTGGCCTATCTACAACATCTTCACTTCTTTTTCTGCACTCACACAGCAGATTCCCACAGAAAGCTAAATGGACTCCACTTTAAAACTCTCTACAGCCTCATGACTCTCTGTTTCTTTTAGCACTGATGGCCGGTCGAACAGGCTTCCAGCCAGCTCTACTTTTTGGGTATTTCCGGCTGTTTTCATTGCTTTGACAGGTTATTTTTCTCCTAGCTGTGTTGACATCACCCACCCAGACTAGTTGACAGCAATATTTCACAAAGTAATGCCGACTGATCAGACACGAGGAAACAGTTTTCCCACCTGCTGAGATCTACTTGTAAATTCAGAAAAATAATACCATTCTGTGTGAGGTTCTGCTTTGTGTCGCTGAGGTTTCAGGAAAAAAAGGATGCCTTGTATTTTTGGCTTATCAGAGTTAAAAACATTTCTTGAGTGAGTGTGTTTCACCCCACAGTGTCTGAATCTTTTTTGTCTCTGTTCTTTGAAGCTTGAGTGAATGAGTGAAGTTGAAGTGATAGAAAGTGGGGAAAGAAATTATTTTGACCCTACAGTGTGAGTCTGGGAGGTTGTTTTGTGTTCCTATCAAATTCTCCCCATAATCTCCACGGCTGTTGACAACAGACACAGCGTGGAAAGGATTACGCCTTTATCTTTCCAAGCTATGAGGCATTTTTTCTGTCGGGTCTGTGGTCAATTTCTGTTATGTTAATTCACAAAGATGTGATAGAGCCTCAATTAGTCACCAATTTGAAAAGCTACGATAAAGCAAACTTTTTTATTGCAAAAATGTATGGCTTTTAAAACATGTCAGTTCGGTAAACAAACTGATCTTCTGATCTTTTATCTGTCCAGTCGATCTTTTCCTCAAGAAACGTAAGTCTGTGGAAGATCTTTGAGATTATTAAGCAGTTGTGGAAGTTAAAAACTTCTGCCTAAAGAAGAAAAACAAAATAATGTTTGTATTACTGCAATTGCAAGTGTTTTCCCATTTTTAAGGAGAATAACAGCAGTAGTGTTCTATTTCCTGTTATGTTGAAAAACATGTCAACAAGTCCCCTGATGCACCTTACTGGAGCATTTAAGAGCTTTATTTTTGTTTACAAAAACAGAGTTTGTATAATTCCAATGAGCTTGAAAGCCAACGTTGGGTATAACCACCTTTATTCTTCAACACATTTCTTTAAGTAGTCTCCAGGAATAGTTCTTTATTCTAGAGACACTCAGAGCTCTTCTTTGGATGTTGGCTGCCTTTTGTTCAGTTCTCTGTCAAGATGATCCCACATTGCTTCAATAATGTTGAGGTCCGGGCTCTGGGGAGGACAATCGTTGCTTATAGTGTTCCACTGAATGTTTTTCTATCTAGATATTCTTTTACTGCATTGGCAGTGTGTTTGGGAATATATTAAATTATGAACTGCTTTCCACATGGTATTGCATGCTGGATCAAAATCTGATGGTACTTTTCTGTGTTTATGTCAAAGTGAGAAAATTAACTGTAGCTAATGAAAATGATGGTAGTAGCTAGAATTCTCTTAAAGTAGCTAAATGCCTCATGATCAAATAAGTAAAGGACATGAATGAATGAATGAGATTCATATTGTCCCAATAAGCAAGTTACTTCATCATCAGTGTTTTCGGATCTACACCAACACTGGCTGAAATGCAGTCTCGAACTGTGACAGAGCCCCCACTGTGTTTTACAGATGGCTTTGGACACACAGTGTTGTACCTCTCTCCCACCCTCTGAATATATCTCAGCCTTTCCTCCTTGTTTCCCTTGATTAAGAATGGCTTCTTGACAGCCACACGTCCACTGAGACCATTTCTGATGAGGCTTCAGTGAACAGTAGATGGATCAACTGAAAGGCCAGATGCATCTCTCAGGTCCTGTGTCAGACCTTTGATGGATTTTTTCCTGTTTCTTAAGGAACTGATTTTCAGATACTGTTCATCTTCTTTATATAGTTTTTTTTAGGCCTGGCACTTCTTCTGTTGTCCTCTACTTATCCAGGTTCCTAAACAAAACATAAACTGCACACCTTAGCTCTTTGGGAATCACCAAATCAACTAAAGAAATTGGAAAAAATTTGGTGTTTTGTGATAGGCTACTAGTAGCAAAGTGCCCAAAGATACATATATAAAGTTGTCTGTTATATGTAGAGACTCACTGGTACATCGCTTGACTTGTCTTTTCTATGCTTGACTGATTCATAGGTAAGTTTTAAGTGATTTGACAAAGAAAAAACATTCCTGTAAATTTGTTTAGGTACAGGGACTGGAGTTAAAATGAGTAAAAAAGCAGCCAATGTTCAAAGAAGAACTTTGAAAGACCTTCAGAAAGCCTGGAGAATGTTTGCGAAAGCAAGCTCCTTAGAAGCAAAAAGTTTTCCTCATTATGTAATTTATTTATGTAGTCTAAAAAAATCAGGTCCAACCTTCATTCTCAGCGATCTTGAGCAATTAAATTGCTGTAAAATGTTTTTAAATCAGCCTTCAGTCAAACCACAGTCCTTCTGGAAACAGCTTGTTACTCTGTAGCTATCCTGTTATTTTGAAGCCCCTTTTTAAATGAACGTGATTTAATTTCAGTGGATAACGGAACTTAAAAAAAGGAGCTCACCAGTAAAAATCTGATTGCAAATTTGATGAATTTACTGAAAATAATAAGTGTTTAACCCCTCCCAAGTTCTCCTGTTCATGTGCAAACACCAATAGAAAGGACTAACTCAACATTTCCGGTTCAACCCAGCAGAGCACTTGGAACAAATGCAACACTAATTACTTCCAAGACTACAGTGTGGCAAAAAAAGAGAAGAGTATATTTACCTACATCTTTATTACAATAAGAACTAAATGTACGTGCTGCTATAGAGTTATAATTGTTGTGAACCTCGACTGCTCATAAGCGTCAGAGCAACAACACGATAAGCTCATGTGTCGTTCTGTTATAATATCTCTGGTTTTACAGATTAACAAGATATTTTCTTCCACAATATGCTAACTTATCGACGTGTGTGCGTGCGTGTGTGTGTTTGTGTATTACTATTTGCTTGATTGCTGGCCCTACTGGCCTACTGCCCTGTATCTGCATGTCTCCAAGCCAGCTTGCCCTAAGTGATCATTAAGAAGTCTGCAGCTCCAATTGAGCTATTATCTCAGATTAGTGTGTGTCGTTACACAACGTTGCAGAGCGAGAGAGAGGGGATTAATGTGGGGGTATAAAACATCACTCAGCCTCAGCCTCTTCCCATCATCTGCCACATATTTATCCCTTATTCCACTTGTCTTTTTAGTGCCTTCACCTCAGTGAAAACCATTTGTATGCATCATTTTAAAGAATACACCTCCCAGAAATTTGTGTTTATTTCAAGGGATAAAAAGCAGATATTTCTCTGGGGACACTCTTAGCAGGCGCCTCATGAAAATTACTGTTTCAATTCTGTTGAACTATCGAAATACTGCTGAGGCACTAAAATAACTTCATCAGCTAAAGTCTGTGCGGAGAATCTTTATTATGGAGTTAACACTGTGTTCTGGTTTCAATATTTAATTGTTTTAAAATCAATGAAAACTTTACAGGGCTGGCATTTTAATCATGTCGTTTAAAGGCCGCCATTAACCCAAGACATTTTAAATGTAGGATTTTAATATCACACCTCTCAGGGCTCATATTTAGAGCTTTTCTGTGAGTTAATGCTGTAAAATGTATCCTGTAAACTCTAACACAGTGTGCTTAAAGTACTGGAAGTTACATATGGTAGCGAGGTAGGGCACTTTGTGTTTGAGATCTGGGCTACTTGTTTTAACTGATAAAGTGATTCTGTTACACATCCCTGTAGTTTTTGTAAAAGTGATTCAGTGGCAGTGAAATGAACCCAGGTTAGTTTGAAAATCGATAAGACTGGATGTTCGAGAGCGGCTGCCTGCTCTGTGAACCCAGGCCTTGGGGCCGCTGGCATCCAGGCAGACAGCGCCTTTCATCCAGAATCACTGTCAGGAAAAAAAAAACAAAAAACAGACCCACAAGGGATGATGTTGGCACACACTGCAAGAGCTGTGGCACTTAGCAACTTGTGACTCATTTTGGTGAAAAATGCGACTTCATGTGACACAGCAGCCGTGCTCATGAATCTCTTCTGACAGCTGCGACAATGTTGGGTTTGGATGATTGTGGCTGTGAGTATTACTTTATTTTGATTTATCTTTTTTTTTTGGATGAGTAAACATATTCATCACAGAACTACTGAGGATATTATGCATCTCTGAAGTCAGGCCAGGGCAACACAGAGCGTCAGCACTGTGTGTGGTAGTGAATTGGAATGATGAGCAAATAGCTATGACACAGCAACCATAGCCCTCGGTCTCTTTCGTTTTATTGATGATTCAATGTAGCTGGATGAAGTATGAGTGTCACCTCTGCTCACACAGGCCATATTCGCTTCCTTTTGCCCGGCTACATACTGACTCATTACATCGCCACCATCACAGTGTTGAAGCTTTGCATGCGGGCTGTCACTGCGTTGAATCATACCACCTGCCTACATGTCTCCACCTTTACAGCAACCGTCAGAACAGTGCGCGTAGCTCGAAGTGACCTGTGGACAGTGCAGCTGGTCTAAAGAGCCATTAAAATCTCCAGACAAAGGGACCAAACAGTGGTTACCCTTATAACCAGCAATATCCCATTCCATGGCTGTCAACTGCAGAACTGAGCAAACATAAACTCCCTTATTAAAAAGTAACTTTAATTCACTGATACTGTGGTGACAGGCCATTTATTAAAAATGTTAACATTACAATTTGTGGATACACTGAAATGTTAGAATGGCTGATAAGTGGCATACTGACTTTACTATTTGAGATAATGTAAGTAACTTTAAGTTAGCTTATGCATTTGTGCAATGTTAGCCATTGCTAACATTTTAGCCTGTGGAACATAGCTGAGTTCACAATTTACAACATATGGTAGTTTTCCTGTGCAGACATGAACACTTGTAGATGTATGCTGCCCTGTCAGTGCTGTAAGAATTGCAGTCTTAGGACATATGCTGCCTACAGTACCTGTACTAACAAAGAAAACAAGTACCATTACATTTTCAGAATTTTGCTATTGAAATGTGTCGGAACATATCACATCATGTATCGTTGTTCTTGAAAAGGCTAGTCAGTAACACAAAGATAGCTTTTATTGTTGTTTTGAATTAATCTGTTGATTTGTTGTTTCTTTAAAAGTAAGTTTACAAAATGTAAGTAAATTGCTTTAAAAAAGCCTCAAATATCAGAGTAAGGTTCTGAAATTTCTAGTTTTGCCTAAATACTATCACTCAGTGATATTTAATTTCTCATAGCCTGAGGAAATGCTCTTAGCTTCCCTCTCCTCTTAAGGAATGACATATAATTAAATTTCTGCAGAAATGCAGAATGTGTGAGCTAAGCCTAAGTTAAATGAGGGTTTTATTGTGTCAGGCATTGCATTACCTGAACAGTCATAACAAATTAGAATGAGACTTGAACTAATTTTCTCAGCAGTAGAGATTTAGGCAAGAGAAGCCTTGAATCTGTACAGACATGGACTATCAAATGATTTCTCTTCAACAACGACCTTCCAATTAGCAGAAAAATGGTTTTACATGGGCTAATCAAATGTCTAGACTGCTAGATCTGTACTGTAGATCTGAACAAAGAAAGATTTGCCATTTTTTGACTAGAAAAATGTAACATAACCATCCGCTCAGAGCAGGGATCATTTCTGCAGAGTAACTTGTTTTACTGTCCCCTGCAGGCCTTTCTCACATCAAAGATTTTCAGAAAGATGCTTTTGCTCATGTGAAATCTGCATTTGAAAACAGCAGCAGCAGACCCAATTAGATTATTTAGTTTTCCTTGAAATATTCTGTCTGCATACAAAAAAATGGGCTGTGTAAACCTGCTTGGGTCTGTTTTGATTTAGATATTAACTATGAATGTGCAAAAACACACAGTGAAAAATCTTACCAAAATCTTGTAGCTATAACTTGGTTTTGAATTTGTAATGAAACTTATTTTACCATCATTTTCATGTTTAATCACACTGCTGTGTGGAGGTTTTAATAGATTTCTGCAGGCAGAAGGAGAAAGTAGATCTCATTTCAGAAAAGGTCAGTCATGCCTGTTTAATTTATAAAGCTTATATTTAAATCATAGATATGATTTAAATATAAGCTTTCTAATTTAATCATATATAATGACATAATGCTTATTCAGTATTCACCCTGTCTGTGTGTGTTAACACAAAAGTTGTGGCTTAGTATTCGAGCAAAAGTTTTCTTGGAAGTGGTTGGAAATGCAAGCAGAGAAGTGGGAAACGTTAGCTAGCAGATGGTTTGTCTGAGCCGCACTTGACCCCGTGTGCTTCCGACAGGAATATTGCGATCAAAGCTGAGCAGCTAAGCTCTGCCTAGAGATAGATATGTTTTAAATGCATAGCCATTGGCTGATCACACGTACACACACATAGTATGGATGCACAAGACACACCCTGGCTGCACACTGAAAGGCATTGAGTTCACATGAAATGAAAATGTGGTCTATTTTATTGGTTTGTGCATACCCTTTGTGAATGGATAATGATGTAATCTCTTGTGACATGGATCACCAGAAAAAGAAGAACCAGACTGATGCCGAGCTTAGAGAAATAAAAGGAGCGAAAGAGGAGGCAGAGCCAAGGAGGGTGTCGTTGCGGAGCGGGGCAAGGCATGGGGGCAGGGATGAAGAGTGCTGCAGTGTCATTGATTTTAGAGTGGTTGTTTTGCTGTGTTATTGTTGTGATGCAGATCAGATAAGGTGTAGCCGATAAGACACACAGCCAATTAGAAATCAGCTGTAGTCTCTCCTTTAGAGAGGTGAAAGTTGAGGTTGAGTTTTCTGTTGCACTCTGCACAGAAAGAAGACAACTAAATCACAAAGTTAACAGAGACAAAGCTCTTACTCAAGCATGAGTACAAAACTAAAAGCAACGCCAATTGGTTTGAAAGAAGAGCCACTCACTGCAGAACATCTGCTCGGGCTCAGGCAGCCAGGCTGCTGGAAACACCTGGCATTAATGCAGCTTTCCTGCTCTTCTATCAGATTTTCTGTGTTTAACTTTAAGTCAAGGAGTGGCAAAGCAGCTTACACTGGGGGTTCAAATATATAAATATATAAAGTCATTGTGCCATTTATTTATATTTCATTCACGCTATTATGTCTCTGTTTTACAAAATCAACAGGGATACTCTATTCAAAATATTACTCTATCACTTTTCACTTGTATGGAACATATAGGGAACATTTCTGAAGAAGCAATGATGTGTCTTGTAAGATGATGTGTAAGATGGTGATTACAATATTAGATACACAAAAAGCAATCAAATCTGGATTGTTGTGTTAGTATTTTTGCTTGGACAAGACTACTTCTTCCAGCCCTGATTACATTGTAGCTTACCAATAGTGATGTGTAGCCTGTGTCTTAAAAATGCTAGCCTGGTCCATTTGTTGATTGCACATGAAGGTTGATGGAGGCACTGTGTGCTTCCATCAGCCTGTTTGCAATCAGTCCAGACAACCCACTCTTTTCATTTTAGGCAATAAAAACCTTTATTCTTGGTGCGTTGCCTTGCTGATATTAATATAGGTAAACTCCCCCTTTCTTTATTATGTTACCAGTCCACCTGTCATCTCTGAATTCTCCCTCCAAACTCTCTCTCAAACAATACAAGCAGGGCACTGGATCTGCGAACTGATTGAAGAGAGCACTGTCTATATGGTTCAAGTACTAAAGCCAAAATGCATGTATGTGTGTTAGATTATGTTGCAACATCGGTTTTATGGCCTTTTGTGAAACAAAAAAGTGGCTTCCATTAAAAAATATAGTTTTTATTATTAGCAAATTGTAGTTTATTGTTAGTTATAAGCCTAGCAGGAAACCCATTAACTGCATACAGTTTGGTGAGCTCAAGCTTAAAAAATAAAATATTGACCTCAAAGAAACAATATTTCTTACAGGATTATTACAGTGTGCACATTTATTGCTTTTGTTTTGTACCCATTTTGTATGTGATTCCTCCTAAACCATGACATCAATAATTTACAGTGCTTTTTTACTTACTGATCTGCAAAGTTTGGTGCAAAGAACTATTACTTTTTTCTATCCACACAGCAGAAGTCACACTTTTGCATATAGTACAGTACCCTGGCCTACTTTGAATCTCCACACCACATATATTCTTACAGGGTAGAAATGTGAGTGAAAATGCCCCAGAAAAAATCTTCATTAAATTGCCTCATGCAACACGAGGATCCTATTGCATCGTAAAGCTGCAACACATTTAACACAGCCCGCTGGAAACGATGTCATGGTGTTGACGTAAATGTGCAAGCTTGCATTTGCTTTATGTGAAATTGGCTTTGTAAATGCAAAGAGTAACCAATGCAGGTTGTGTATAAGACTTACATGTTTTCCAATGAGTGTCCCAAATTCTTAAGTTATTACCAATGTTATACTGACAGTCTTGGCATGTTCCCATAGGCCTTAAGGGTGATGGAGTGGGTTACTTGTTTAATCTGCCCAGTTTGGCATGAAATCAGTGTTGTGACATTTTAGTCTTTAGGAATGCAGACCAACTCTGCTGTAATATTCCTCTGCTCAGTAAGGCTTAAGAAAGAATCATGAAAACAGCTAATGAATCATTTCATTTCTCTACTATTAGTTTAAATGAGGCCAACCGAAATGCTACATCTCTGATGTGTAACAAGTGTACCGTGCTTTTAATGGAACCATCTGAGCTTTGCATGCATGAAAGAAGCTGTGGTAAAGAGCCTAGCTGCTTTGTCACTTTCAGCTTTTCCAAAGACACTCAGTTGAAGATGTAGTTTGCTCATGCTGATGCATATATATTATAGTCTTTTACTGCAAAGAGAAAAAGAGCAGTGCGTTGAGGTGGCGTTGCATCTTTTGAGTGTAATGTGAGGTGTTTGGATTTATCTATGAATTATTTAACCAGTGTACTTACAACTCCAGATGATTTTCTATGCTTGGTAGCAAACATCCAGACCACATCTGACCTTGTGATCCTCGGGGCTTCGAGATGTATTCAATCTCTTAATAATTATTACATTTAAAGCATTTCACAGCTTATATCATGCGCATGGCATGAGGAGAAGCTGCTTTGTGCCACTTTGCTAACACAGAGAAGCGTTGGCGGTGAGGGGGGAAGCCTTTAGTCACAGTCTGAGTAATCTGTTTCTGTGGTGGGTTGGTTCAGGACTCTTTGATTGGACAGCGGGTATTTGGTGGGCCCCCACTTAAGAATATCAGCTCTCACAGAGTCCATCAATAGGTGTCTGTGACTTTGTTCTTCCTGCCTGACTCAAGTGCGCTGTTTGTGTGTGAGAAGAAGAAGAAAGAAAAAAAATGTATGCATTTAAAAACAGAGAAACAGACGGCCTACTCGGACTTGCGCAGAAGTGGGCGAATATGCTTGAGCGCGTGTTATGTTTGCATGTAACTGTCGGGTGATGTTCAAACAGCAGCTGGGATTAAAGTCTGAGCATGTCTTAATTACACTTTCTTGTTGCTAGGGGCAGACTTTCTAGAACAAGAAATTTGACCTCGGGCAGTATTACAGTTATGGTAATTTTCGTCTGCAGTGGGAAATGTAAAATCTGCTCTCAGTGTCTTGTCACAGCAATTTCAGTGGCTTAGTCTGCAGGCCAGTGAGGGTGTTTCTGAAAATTTGGTCTGCAGATGCTTTTGTGTTTTGTGCTATTGGAATCAGGTCTTTGCAAGAGAAAGGAAGGAGAGAAGAAGAAAAAGAGATGTGGCTCATTCTCTGCATAGGGTAAATGACTAATCTCCCATTTCTCATTACAGCCCCCTGGTTAGTATAGAAATTATAATCCAGTGTGGCACACTTTTCCTTATACGGGACTGATTATGGTGTAGGCTCGCTTAATACATTTGGTTGCTGTGTAACCGAGAGTGACAAGTCACTCTTTGACTTACTCTTAAATCCAGTATTATAAACTCAAGATGCTTAATGGAAGTCCACTGGAAAGTAGACTAATGAGAGCAGACATCATCCCTTCTAAAGGCTTTTAAAGACATACGGAAACAGGAACGTAATAATATAGATTGCCCGCAAGTGCTTTTGTAGATTAATTTATAAAGTACAAGATCCGCATTCTAAATGAGAGAATCATCAGAGACTCAAATGCCCGTAACAAATAGCTCTTGGGCTTATTTACACTTGGATCCTGTATTGATGTAAAACCCAGATGCAACTTTTCATGTTATAGACAGATTTCGCAGCATTCCTTTTGGAAGTGAAATACTAGGTAATCACAAACGTTACCAAACTGCATTAAGGTTCTGTATCTAATTGAAGCAGAAGCTGGATTAATGTTACCCAGTGTTCCCTATTTCTTATCAAATCGGTTGCTGTGAAATAGGTCATTTAGAAAAATTACAATCTTGATTGCACCTGCTTTAGTCTGCCTATCATTTTGCTCTCAATTAATGTTTTCTCCTCCTCATAGCTGAGACCTAACCTGAAGGTGTCCTTGAAGCTATGCTTAACATAATAAGAGAGTTTATTCCTGCAATGAGGGGTGCTGCTCTCAGAAACATACTACAGGCTTTGGCATAACATCTCACTAAATCACTAAAAAGACTAAAAAATTAAGCTTAGAGGTTTATTAAAAAAGCATTTTAGTTATGTAGCTAAGAGCTGTTGAAAAAGACACACAAACATGCTTGACTGTAAGTGAAAGTGTAGTTTTACTCAGATTATTCATACACTTCTTATATTCAGAAACACTATACACAGTGAGTAACTGAACTTTAAATATTCCGTATGATTGTGGCGACGTATCTCCAAGGGAGCTCTTTATTTTACTTATCACTTACTTACCTTGTTACATTAAAAAAAGAGTAAGATTTTATACAAATGTTGGTGTGTTGGATAAAATCATACTACTTGAATCTGGCCAAAAATTATTTTCACTTCAGCTTTTTTAGCTCTGGTTTAGCTCTGTTGGTCTATATTTTCGTTGGATGCATTGTCCTGAAATTTTGTCCCAAATAATGAATCCAAATGATAATCCTGTGACTTTTCTTCTAACACTACCATGGAGCAGTTACCACTTTTGCACTGAAATCCTTTAACAACTCACATATGAACTACTATAAAAGTTGGCCACAATTGTTAGCATGGTAGCATTAGGGCTGTGCCATATCATATTGTCTGCAAGGATACTGATATGAGTTTAGGTGCTATAAAATTGTCAGATCTGTTGATGTACCAAAATCTTACTACTGTACTGTACTGTACCACTGGTACAGTATCATAGTTAGACATGGCCACCCACTGATTTTTTTGAAGTACTATTTTGAACTCTTGAGCCAACGCCATTGTGATTTGATGAGCGTGAGGCAGGGCTGACTGTGGAACTGCATACTCGGTGGATAACGGCGAGTAAATCACAAGTCTGGAGCCAAGTGTTTACTTAGCTCAGTGCCCAGGGCTGTTTTCCCATAGCGTCCTATAGGACTAGAAAGTGTTTTGCAACAGCACACTCCCATATGCAGAAAGGCTATTGCAGGGACCTGAATTCAAGTTCTTCTTTTATTTTTTAGCCATCTTTAATACTAGTCTATGGTTAGTATTTACATCAAAGTACTGGTTTGCCAAATTACGGCCTGACAGAGAGGCTAATATGGCTGCATGTTATGGTTGCAAATATTTCCCATTACCAAATCTGCCTGAGAGCGATGGGCCCACTTTATGAATTGTGGCAGTCAGATCTTAATAGTGAATGATAGCATTTGGTCCTGGAGTTATAATTACTTTTGATTGTTAAGAGGAATGTCTCCTGTGTTTCAGCCACATTGAAACTCAGAGGAGATTCTTCAAGTGAAGGGCAAAATTGCTTTGGGATTGTCTTAATTAATTTCCATTCCATGATTTTTTTTACTTCATAAAGGAATAGCCCCCCAAAGAGGATTTAGTCAGAGCTGAAGGAAGATTATCAGCAATATGATAAAAATTGTTAATTTGGGTGTAAAATACCCAAGAATACAAAAATAACAGGTCAGGGCACAGATTTTACTCCAATAAGACAACGTAGACTTTTTTGTTAGTGTACATAGAGAGATCATACTGTGTTGTCACCTGCCAAGAGATAGAAGAAGAAGAAGAAATAAGACAAAGAAAACCCTGCATTCAGATTGTTGCTCAGCAGGTCAGACTCTCATTTTTGAATCATAGCTTTTTTCTCAGATTTCTGTAAAAGCCACTGTATCTACTTGCACTGATTATAACACTGACTACAGTGATTCTGATGTGCATTTAAACGCTGAAGTACTGTTGTTACTGTGTGCTGGACTATAGGCACACTTCAGATGGTATTTGTTAAAGCTCAGATGTTTAAACACTATGATGCTGTTGCGCGTGCGTGTCGCAGTCATTGAGCATTGCTGTAAACTCGCAGTGCTGATGTTCCTAAGTGAACTGCTTTCACTGTGCTAACTTTCCTCGATCTTCCTGCTTTTTTTAAGGCTCACGTTGCAGTTTTGAAATCCAGATCGACTGTGTTTTTATAGACGTGGACTTCCAAGATAAGACATTTTCACTCTACGCTGGGGAGAATGAAATGCTGTCCTTTTCTATGCAGGGATATCCTTGAATATCTCCCTCAAGCAAGCCTCTGAATCCCCTGCTGTGCCATTAGCAACTGATAGTAAAGTGCTGTGCCTTTGCTGAATACCTGCAAGGTTAAGGTGTGTGAACAGTTTTAATTTGAAGCAAAACATTGCAAAGAAAGATTATATGTGTGCAGTCGAGGTTTGCTGAGTGATCAATACATCTCTGAGGAAAAGTTCTCTGTAGACTGTTATGAGGCTGTGATGGGGAATGCAAGGCCAGGGACTCAACAAACACAGACCAAACAGTACTAAAGGTTATGACCGTTACAGATTATATAAGTTATGTTCATCGGGATCTTGGTTTGAACTCTATGCAGACTGTGTTCTTTCAGGCTATGAGGAAGGAGCATCTGGCTGCTGTGCTGATTTCTATCGAAGCATGCAGGAGAGGCTCTGGGGGAAGAGCAGCAGTGACGGTGTCAGCTGTTTGGCTGAGGGACCTGTCCTAAAACTGTGTGTGTCTGTGTGTTTTCCCTACCAGGGAGACTTTATTAACCAAAAACTCTGGGGCAGGTGACAGACTACAGCAACCAGCTTGTCTTCGTTCATTTGGAGGGCACCTTATTTAGATAGTTTACCGCACTAAGCAGGTGCTTTACCGCATTTCTTTGACATTGCACTGTTATCAGCAGTGGTTGCTTATGTAATGTTTTTAAATGGTTTCCCAAGGTTGTTGTTTCTGTGTGTGAACGGTCAGAGAATCAGCCATTTATCAAAAGTTAAGCCTTCACCGTTTTATCTTAACACGAGAGGCCACTCCATCTGTCTAGTAGGATTAGATTTATTTTGAAGGCTCCTGTTTTTCTGCTCGTTTCTGATAAAAGTAGGATTTGGGGCTGCATTCACTAGCTCTAACTGTGGAAAAGTGCGCATAATCTGACCCTTGCTGTGGACTTAGAGACAGCAGTAGGGGCTGGTTCCTGTTTAAACTTTGCCTGCAGGACATTTGTGTCGCGTTGATGTAACACAAACCACATTCAACACATGAAACAAGGTAGTTCATCAAAGATGTACTCCTCTCTACTCGGTGCAGACTCGTTCATTTCATTCCCTCTGTTATACCCTCTTCTTGTGTGGTTCCCATCACTTTTTCTAGCAGCTTTACTCTTGAAGCTATGTCTTTCATATTTCACTGGTAATGTCTTCTGGGCTCCTCTCTGACACTCCTGGGGTCTGATTGTTCTCCCTGCTGAATCGTTAGCTGGCTGCTGGATTTAATATAGGGAACACGGTGGAGAGAAGTACCTGTACCACCAAGTGTAACTGCAGAACCACTTGTACAGTAATGGTTTTAACTCCATAATGAGATGAGCACTAGAAACACCATTTTCAAAGAAGGTAGAGTGCAGTCTGAAATAAGGTGCACACTGTATTCTTAGATTCACCTTCTGGTGTCTGATACGATCTCTTTTCTTATCTTTTTTTTTTCTAAATTACAATTTATACATAAAATTTAAATCCTATAAATTCATAAATGTGGTGTAAATGGAGCCTGTAGGTGCTGTTTGTGTCTCTGCAACCAAATTCCTGGAAACTGAAACGGCGCTAAGTAGAAATTAGTTGCTTTCTAAAATGCAGTAAGATCTTACCAGCTCATGTCTCTTTTTCATGCTTCACTGAATAACATGCTGAGTCCTCTGCAAATTTGGACTTGCCTTTAGTTTGTATAAAGGCACAGTGTATTCCAGTGACAGTGCCAGGTTATAGGATGAAACTGTTGACATATGGCTGTAGATCAACCATATTTTGTGTCTCTAAACCAGGAAAAACACACAGGAAGAAAGGATTGTAACAGAAGGTCAGACACATGGAGAAGGCGTCACGCAGTGAAGGCTGGGGATGTACGTGTGTATGTGTGTCGTCCTATATTTGTGTGTTTGCTTCTCTTGGCAAGCTTGTCTTGTAAGCGCCAATGTATGCGTTATATCTGCAACATTTGTCAGTGTGTCGGCTCTGTGGTAGGGTGTACACGGGAGTGTGCCTGTCCACCCACGTGCATACTTCATATATGAGCTTGGAGATCAAAAGGCAGCAGACTGTCACAGGAGCATGAAAAAAAGCTCCAAAAAGGCTTGAAAACCTCTTGAGAAACTGAGCTACAGATGTGTCCTGTTGCTTTTTTACAGATGCTTGCGCACAATCCACTATACTTCGGTGTGATGTTGCTCCATGATACTATTGGCTTCAAGGTAAATCTCTAGGGATTTAGGTAAGCTGGACCTAAAAAGTCTTCACTAAAAAAAATATCACTCCCGGGCTTCCTAAAGGTGACTAAGGAGCTTTTTAAGCTGAGGCTGCCCAGTCTCTTGCTTAGAAAGGTGGTGTTTGTGTCAATGTGACCTGACAGGGAGGGAGAGAAAATATGTCTTTTTGGAGGCTGTGGGCTATAATTAGCTCAGTGTAAGTCTTTGGCCAGTACACAAGGTCAGAAGAAATGCTGGGCAGTGAACAGCAATAAGTAGCCTCCCTTACCTCCAGCATTCTGCATCACAGCGTTATGAGTTTAGTAATTATGGATGTGTGGTAGTCTTTACATGATTGTTATCCGCCACAAGTCGGGCATGACTGTTTCTCTCCATATTATTTTTACATAGCTATTTCACCTACAATCAAAGTTCTATTGATTATTTTAATGTTGCCGATTAAAACTGAGCACTGAAATGAGTGGTGGAGTTCACGCTTTTCAGAATACTTTCAGAATACTTGTACTTGTTTGCTACTTCACTGACTTGATGAGTATTGAACATTAAATGTAATTTGCCAGAGATTAAATAAAAGTATCGGATCATCTATTAAATATAGACTCCATTCTTAAAATAGAAGTGCTTTACTGAAACTTTATTTTCATGTGACTATTTTCTCAGTATTACTGAACCAACATAGATACAAGCGGTTGCCTAGAAACAGACAAAGTTGTTCTGATGTGCCTGTATGCTTATCTTCTTTTAATGAGTTCAGTGTCTCTTATATAAAAATCCTGAACTCTTTTCACCCCTTAGTTTTTAACCATTTCCTGTTTTATTTTGAAATCATTCACTTTTTTCACTATATATATCTTCTATTATTATTTTTTATATATATTTTGTTGCTGTTGTTTTGTTTTGTTTGCCCAGCCAGGTGCCTTCCTGTGTATTACGCTAAGCTTTCAGTTAAAGTTTGGGATTTTGTGAGGATACTGTGGGATCTTTTTCTGCGCCCTGTGTTTGTATCCTCCTCTCCCGGGGATCGTTATGCATTCCCTTACAAATTTAAAGAAGACGCTTGTTGTTGGTTTAGATATCACAGCTTCTGTCTTAATATTTAGAATGGTATAAAGGTTGTGTAGAAGGACCCACACACACAGCGTGTACTGAGTGTTTCTCTTTTATTTCACGACCCACAGCCGTGTATTTTCTGGGTTTGCACACACACTTGCGCTGCAGCTCTCCCAGACTGCACACACCTCCTGACGAAGCCTGCTTCCTCTCCACTCCAGTGTCACTAAAAGCAGTAGAGAGCTCGTCAGTGCCATCACCATCACCTGTCCGCTCACTTTCCTGGCACCGCCCCTTGAGCTCACTGCACCACCCCTCCCCTGCAGCTGAGTAAGGGACCACACCTCTGCCACAGGCTGTAATGTCATATCAGTAATCAAAAACTCAAGGCCCATCTTTTCGCCAATTAGACCCAAATTATGAAGCTTTAAATCACCATACATTTGAATTATAACAACCATAATTTACCACATGCTATTTAAGTTGCAGCCCAGAAATGTAGGCCATGGTGGGAGTAATCAATCCATTCTCCTGGCTTTATCTTATTTTATTTGCTCAGTTTGTCCAAAAGGATGAAATGCACAGCACACAAGAGGGAAAAAAGGGGAGATTTAATCTGTAGATGCCACTACTTGGCTCTGTGTTTTTTGGATCAATACTCTATCAACCAGTGCTGAGCTAGAGCTTAGTCCTGTGTGGCTTTTCATCTTCCTGTTGGTTCCAGTGGCTCACCACTGACCACACAGACCTGAGTGACAGGAGAAAATACGTAATGACATCCTCTATTGACAGATAACAACAGATAAATCGAATCAAGAAGAGAAATTGTTTGCTGCTCTGAGGAGACTTAGCCAAGCTACATGAAGTTTCTGTGTATAAATAAATATGTATAAAGCACATGTCACATTAGACACATTTAAAACTGAGCTAAATCTCTGGACAGGCATGTATCTTAGTTAAAGGTAATGTAAATGCCAGAATTAATCTAATTAAATCCTGAAATTATTCGCGAAAAACAATTTCAGGAACAGCTTGTCCCAAGTGTTGTCGATGCCACGCTGTATTTTGTATGCTATCATGATATCCCATTAATTTTAGCAGGGTTAGTCATTTGCATGCTGGTTTAAGCTAACAGGATACATAATGTTTCCTGCTTCGACAACACTCCCCTACTTCACTCTGAGCTAATGAGGCCATTTGTCTTCTGATCCACAGGAGAATGTGCTTATCACTGCATTACCTATTAAGCTTCTCATGGCCCCCAAAATGAAAGTGCTGTCATTAATATCCTTCATGGTGAAAAAAAATCAGAAGGAAGAAAATAATTCTTCTCCAAAGGGTCGGGTGTGTGCGTGTTTTTATGCGTGTGAATGTCAGGTGATTGAAAGCTGTCTGCTTTTTTGCTCCAGAGCATCGCTGAGTGATTGAGTGTGCTCTGCTCTTGACTCGGCACATTAATATGTTCACTCAGTCACACGCCCACGTGTCCCCACAGAAAGCTTTGCATTTTGAAACTTCATACCTGGTATTTTGAATTGTTACTACTTCAAACACCCCAAAATACATACAAATAAAATAATTTCTTGTTTTTTGTCGTATGATTTCACACACCACACGTTAATAAAAATAGTCAAAATTTATCAAATTTAGGTCGTGAATATTTGAAATGACAAATCATCTGTACCAGTATTTAAAGATGCACAACCCCAGTACCAAAAAAGCATGTGACATGGCATAAAAGTTAAATAAAAACAGAGTGCAATGATATGCAAATCTCATTAAAAAATGCATATTTTATTTAAAACTTAAAGCATATCCATTTTTTTAAACTGAGAAAATGTACAATTTTAAAAAAATGTTAGCTCATTTTGAATTTGATGGCAGCAACACGTCACAAAAACATTTGGGACAGGGCCATGTTTAGCACGGTGTTGCATCCTCTCTTCTTTTAACAACAATCCATGAACATCTGGGAACTGAGGAGAACAGCTGCTGGACTTTTGGGAGAGGAATGTTGCCCGATTCTTCTGTGATACAGGATTGTAGCTCCTCAGCAGTCCTGTATCATATTTTTCATTTCATTATGATCTAAATGTTTTCAACTGGTGAAAGGTCTGGACTGCAGGAAGGACACAGCTGCATGTGGCTTCGCACTGACTTGCTGAAATATGCAAGGAGATCCTGTTTCTCTTCTCTGAAATATATAGAATTTCAACTTTGGATGATGAAACTTTGCCTCAGTCTATTTTAAATGAGCTTTGGCCCAGAGAAGACAGCAGCATTTCTGGATCATGTTCACATATGGCTTCTTTACATGTTAGAGCCTGCATTTGCATAACCTGCATTTGTAGATGTCACAGTGAGCTGTGTTTCACAAACAAACAGTTCCTGAGCACATGCAGTAATTTCCATGGCAAAATCAGCCTTATTGTTAGCGCTGAGCTTCCTGAAGCCGATTATATGGTCGAGCAAAGGTAGTGCGTTCGCTGCCCGCTCCACTCCAGGGACTGCCCGTCTGCCTGCACTGAGCTCTGTTGTCAGTTGGAAGCAGTGTAAAAAGTATGTGTTACAACCGGTCTTTGGGCCACTGATGTTAGTGCTGTTGTTGGTCCGTCAGCCAGTGACAGAGGAAAGCAAAGTTATAACATATAAAGAGCTGAAGTGAAACCAAGTGTTCAAAGCTATTAAAAGGTTGCACTGCAGCCACTGTCTGTGTTTTTCGTACTGTATTTTTTCTGATTTTTGAAGTTTTTTTGGTGGCGCTCTGGTGAACTCCGCTGTCGCCCCCTTTTCTCTTCCAGCCCACATGTCAATCAATCAACATTCAGCAGTTGCTCAAGTCACCTTCATCCTGCAACGTGCAGTCAGGATCTTGGAGAATTGAACAGGAGAGAGTCTCGGGTGGGTGAAAACTCATCTCCCCACTCTGTCTGACTGAAAAGTATATGTGAACGGATGCATTTGCAGGACCATAAAACCAGCCTGGGGGCATGAAGATCAAGGACATCCAGCTTTTGTAAACTGGATCTTTGAAGCTCGTCCTTTCTAAGATGCTCTTTTTATATCCAGTCATGTTACTGACCTGTTACTAATTAACCTAATTAGTTGCAAGATGTTTGCCCAGCTGTTTGTTTTTTTTTTAAATTACCACTTACTTTTCCAGTCTTTTGTTGCCATGTCTCATTTTTTTTTTAAATATATTGCGGACATCAAATTCAAAATTAGCTTATATTTTAATGAAAAAGTAAAATGTCTCAGTTTAAACATTTGATGTTTTTACATTTTATTGTGAATAAAATATGGGCTCATGGGATTTGCAGATCTTTGAGTTCTGTATTTATTTACATTTTTTCATATAGTGTCTGGTCTTTTTTGGAATTGGGGTTATAAGATGTTATCACATATATGCTGAAGCTACACTTTTCTACATATTTCCCAACAGAGGTACATGTGAAAATACAAATCTCTTACTCAGTAAGATCAGATGTTAAACATTTTTTAACCTGTCAGGTCTCTAACACAAAGTCTGTGCCATGCTTGATTTTGCTGAAGAAAGACTAGAGATTTTAATTTCCCAGCTGGCTATATACCACCTTTTACACACTCTACTCTGGCAGCTTCTTCTTGTTTTTAGTAGTGAGACTGTGTCTGGTGATGATTGTCTCATGTTTGCAACATGACAACAAGCATCAGTGAAATATCTTCTGACCAGTGGGCTGCTTTCAGGGCTGAAATATAAGGCAGTGCAGAAGCGCCAAACACTGCAGTTCCTCTACGTGCCACTTGAGGCCCAAAAGGTGGTCAATCCCCATAGACTTCCATGTTAAAATTGTTTTAGCCTCTATAGAGCCCTTTAAAAATCATGTATGTGGATACTTGAATTACATTTTATAGCATTTCCGGCAGATTTGACTAATAACATGGCTTGTGTGGTATAGTTTGTGACACAGTTTTGTGAGTTCTGTGAGTGAAATTCTAGTGTTTTGTTAGTATGTTAGCATTAGTTAAACAATATGTGCATCTCTGCACCTGTACAGCTTCTAGATGCAGCTTGGTAGCCAAGCTTGGAAGCGCCCTCTCAACCAAATATTGTCACATGTCGTTCTAAAAAATCCGACATGGTGGTGGCTAAATGTGCCGTCCAAAATCCACTAGATGAAGTCTCAAATGCTATAATAATCTAGATATTCAATAGTTCTGGCCTGATTCTCACAATATAGCCATGTCGTTCATTTGTGAAATTGACAATAACAAGAGTTAAAGGGAGAATAGAAAGAGTTTATTACTATGCTAGCAACTACATGAAGCTTTACTTAGCCATTAGCCAACAGTGCTCAATAGCCTTGTAATTTCGGAATCTAAAATCTAAATGCTTATTTATCCCGCCATGTGAACTTTTAGCTTGTTAAAATGAGATGCTAACATGACGGCCCTGACATGATACTCGGGCTAACAAGAATACTATTAGTTTTGCAGGTAAAAGATGTTGCCTGGAGATAGAATTTAAAATTTAAAATTGAAATAGGAAGACAAATAGGGGGAAATCCCTTGCAGGCCAACACGTTGGGCCAGTTGAGTGACCAACCATGTCGTTGCTATCTTTTTAGCCATGTAGCTATCTTACATTAAAAGTTAAAAAAAAAGTTTAAAGCTTGTTAGAAGCTCCTCAAGGCATGATAGAGCATATTTCATTGCAGTTTATACACTGACACCCCCACCGCTGAGGAAAATCATATATCAGTCACATCAGCAGTGAGCCAAACTGACTTATATCTTATTCATATAAGGCTCAGCATCAGCCAAATGTAACAGCAAAACCAATACTTCATAGAGGCCTGCCAAACACATCCACTTGAATGGTTTTTAAGAAAGATGAAAAGGAACTGAAGCAGTGAAATGTTGACAACATCAGCCTCAGAGGAGGAGGTTCCAGGTGGGGTTGCCAGAGCGTAGAGCTCCTTCCCACTGTACCTCCTCTAGGAGACATAACATGGCTGGGTGAACTCCCCTGTACAGCACCTTCATTCTCCCCGTGTCACATCCCATTTGTAATGCTCACAACACGTGAATCAAAGAACACTGGATGGCTTTTGTTTTTAAATTTTCTCAGATGTACGAGAGGCGTGCCTCTGTGTAATTGTCTGCCATTTATACTTGAACAAAGAGACGTACTGTTTTCAGCGTGTAGGTCTGCATGCATGTGAGTAGGTGTGTGTAATGCATGTCAAGGGGCTTTAAGTTCAGTAAGTGCTTTCTTTGGCAAATGCAGTACAGTAGTATTGCCTGCTCCTATACAGTAAACAGTGTCCATTAGGAATCCATAAAGCATTATTACGGTTTGTCACCATTAGTCTTTGTCGCTATTATTCACTTGTTATTTCTCAGCTTTCCATCTAATGGCCTACCTCCTGATTTTCTTGTCACTTTCCCCTTCAGCCCACCCTCATGGTCCCCACGCCCCACGAGCCTAACATTTTAAAATGTTTCCTAATTAAAACAGAAAGTCATTCCAAGCAGATGGCATGAGCTGGCCTAAGTAATTATTGCCAAGTGAACCATGGCCCCTGTAGACCTTGACTGAAATGAGTCGCAGGCTCAGTTGTACCGAGTAAGAAGCTCAGCATCTCAGCAAGAAACTGCATGACATGGGCACGCTTGACCTGCAGGGGCCACATACTGGATCAGCGTGAGATTTTCAAAGACTTTGTCATGCGATCAAATAAAGTCTTAAGCACACCCTTAACCAGCATACCACAGAGCCTTACGCTCTCATCCTGCCCCATCTTTCTTTTCGTTCATCTCACGGGAGTCAGACTAATTAACACGATATTAATACCCATCCAGAGATTTGAATGGAAAGGTTTGTTTGGGAAGTTAAAAATGTTCAACTTGGTACTGAATAAAACATTCACTGTGCTGTGGCTTTTTCGAGGATTTGTAGGGAAGATCTTATGAGTCTAATTATTCTGTCGCAGGAGGTGTGGTACCTTTAAAGCTTGTATTATGCCCGTGGGTACCCTGCGTGTTCCTTTTCCTTCTTTATCCTGCAAAACCTACATGAGTGATGATATATTTTAGAAATATGCATGCGTGTTGCAGGAAGCACACAGTTTGCATCTTTAAAAGTGATGTGCGCACACTGCTAATGAGTTTATACACTTGAGGGGAAGATGGGTTAAAAGGATATCGCAATCCCCCGTTTGCCACATATTGTCTGTCTTCACCTTTAGTGAAAGCCCACATTACTGCTCTCCTAATGAGGACTCATGTGTCACTTAAGCTACTTAAGCGGCGCTATGGAAAACCAGCACACTTTAAGCGACTCAAGAAAAATAACCATCAAAGGGTTTTTGCTTTGTTTTGTGGTAAACTTAGAGGCCTGGGATTTACACAAGCTGAGAAAAAAGGAAGGAACGACCTAGGGTTGAAAGAACAAAAGGAGGAGAGAGGGGGAGTCGTGGAGAAAGGGGAGTGTTTGTCTCAGTAATGTAATAGGGTCAGCTCATAACGTTTTGCAGGAAAAGGCGAGAACGAATGTTAATTTAGAATTTTTTCAAGTTAATGAGACAGCGGTCTGTGATAAACACACTCACTGCTGAAATGCATGTTTATTGGAGCGACCCTGTTACGCACTTAATAATTTCCTCTAATAACGTCAGCAGGCCGGGTTGAGTTGTTACTGGTTTGACACCGACAATAGGCACAGGAGAAATCGGAGGACGGGGTAATTAACAGGTTTTACAATTACAATACATACCAATTAGAGACAAGCAGGTTCCTATTTAAGTGCTTCTTGGTGACAGCTGACTGCTTTGAGGTGGGTGTGCAGTCAACCTGCTGTACGATGGATTGTGAAAAACAACATTGAACACCTACCCCACAAATGAATACTATGAAATATTCAGGCACTGCCATAGTTTACTCTGAGTAACATAAACTCTTCAGCACAACGGTAAGTTTGCATATCAGTGTCATCTGTTACGAGTTCAAAATATTGGGGATGGATACAGGAGGAAAACCAAAATAACAACACTGGTCCGGCCGGGTCAAGTCAAACGATGATTTTAATGAACACACGTGTGGGAGATGAACACTGCACGCAGACAGCATCGATCTCTCACCGAAAACCACACAACAATAGTTTTTATGAAAATCAGGGTACTGGAACGCCCCCTCATGCGTAAATTAGGTACAATACAATCAATGTTGACAACTTTTAACACATTAAAAGAACATCTTCTTCTTCCCGAGGCCAGATCCTTCCCGGTAATCTTCTAACTCTGCTTATCCCCTGGAACAAACAGTCTCTCCTGCAAGCATAATCAAACAGCTACAAGGCTTTGCAGATTGTTATTTAAATATTTGAACTCTCCCCTCTACATGAGTTTAACTACTGCTTGTGTGTGTGCGTGTGTGCCTCGACCTCAGCATTCACTCTGTCTATAAGGACAGAGGCCAACTCTTCATGTGTGCAATAACCTAACTGAAACCATACATGTAGTCTGTTGAATAAATGCCACTATTCAAAGCTTAATAAAAGAATATAAATGAATAAAGGATCATGATGAATAACATGGTATATGTGTTTTGTAAGCATGTGCGGCCTTCTACGCTCTACATCACTTCACTCAATACATCAGCCAGACATCCCACTGACTGTAGCTTTTAACCCTTACTGACTTGAGCACAACTCCATAATAAGCACCAAGCGGCAATATGTATAAAGATGATCATGGTTACACCTGCAATGAAAGATTATATGATTATACCAACACCTGTAAATAGAAGATTAACATGAGGTTATAACAATCACTGTAATACAAACGTTAATGTAATGTCAATAGCTTCAATAAATGCTTTAATGCAGCGCTTATTATATGAGTCTAATGCAGTGACAAAATAACAGTAAAATATCCCTTCTCACATCACAAAGATAAAATCCACCTTTTCTCCCAAAGTGAATTTGTAAAGGACGCAGACAGCATCTGGTGGTAAATTTAAATAATATAATACATACATTCACAGGTTGTCATCCATAAAAGTGCGCACACAGTACCGAGCATGCAAATTGCACACTGCTCAGTATACAATGCATGATGTTACATTACAGTACATGATGCAATACATTGTAAAGTAATGCAGTGTGTCCCAGGAATGTGCTTGCAGTTTAAATGTTACTCTTGCTCCTCTACCATTGCTCCCCAACAATTTGGGAATTTCATTTTGCCAGGAAACAGCAGGATATTATTTACACATGCTCAAAGAGAGGTTTAAATTTAAAGACTCATCTTACCTCTTTATTGGAACTACAAGCATATTGCTTGTGGTGCAGGAGCTGAAGTTGAAGTCCCTCACAGTGTTTGACCTAAAGGTTTGTTATAGCTGTGGCATAGAGAAAGAAATGTCGGACATCAAGAGAAACTGTTTTTGCCCAATGTTTGACGACAGCAAATAAAACCAAGGTCAAGAAAGAAGTTGCAGTAGTAGGAGCACTGCTAGGAAAGACTCTTGAAAAATCTTTCTCTATTTCTTTACAGCCCCTCAGCTAGACTTAAGCTCCCAGGACAACTCTAAATGCTATATCTAATTTGTAACATCAGTGCCAACATGGGAGCCAGCTTTGAAACAGTCGTGGCAGTGTAACAGCACCACAGATCGCAGCTGAGGGCTTTTAGCCAGTGATTTATTAGACTGTAGCACAGGTCCAGCTGAGGAAATTGAATGGCTCTGCCCTCTGCCTGTATCCGACTCTCTTGCAATACTAGCAGCTTAGGTGCTACAAGTGGAGAGTACTTTTTAAAAATTTTACTTTATGTGTGTGTATCTGTGTCAAGAGTTCATGTTTTACGTTACACTTTAAACAAAGTTGATGAGAGTTTTTTGGATGGTAACAGTGAAAAGCTCTCGGCTGTTGGTGAAAGTTTTCTTCTTCTTGCTTAAACAGGCCTTTTTTCCTGACACATGTTTTTTTGATTTCAAATCCTCAGCACGCCTGACATGTTTATCAGCCCGTGGCCTTGCTGGCATGTAACTTTCCGTAGTAAACAGGTTTGCGAGGTAAAAGGTTTAACCTCCCTGAGCTTGTAGTGTTCGGCAATCAACATCCATTTCACTGCTCTGTGATGGAAAACCTGAAGGAGAGATTAGACTGTTTTTGGAGATCAGCAGATTGAGGGAGGGGGAGGAAGAAAGCGGAGGGAGAGGCAGTGCAATGAATAAAAGTCAAGAAAATGGGGAAAGTGTAGATAATTAGTGGAGGATATCTGGAAGGAGAGCATGCACTATAGAGAACTGCACAGGAATAATGTAAGAAATGATGAGACTGATCTCTGATGAGGGGAATAATTGCAGGGATTCTGATAACTCTACCAATTTCATGACAGAAATCAAGTTCTGCTGCAGACTATCCATGGCTTTAACCATTTTTCTAACATCCTGTCTTGATTCTGTTCTGCTCTGTCTGTGCTTCTCTCTCTGAGCAGCCAGGAAAACATGTGCCCCAGCAGAGTTTGCTTGTTTGAATGGGCAGTGTGTCCCAGGACGCTGGCGCTGTGACGGGGAACCAGAGTGTCCGGATGGGTCCGATGAGGCAGAGGAGACTTGCAGTAAGTGAAACCATTCAGCTGATCACATTACTTGTAGTATAAAGCACTTTGAATGCCCAAGTTACATAGAAAAGCGCTATGTAAGAACTGACCATTTAGCATTCACCATCAAGATCAATTTGAAATTTGGTTTCAACTTAGTTTTATAGCACAGCTGGCATCATGGTCACTTTATGAACATTGTACACACCAAGTCAAGCCAAGTGTAGGCAATTAATGCACAGAATTAGAGGTTATTTCACAGTGGTAGCGTTCTAAAAGGCTAATAAATGCATCCAAGCAGCCTGGCAGGAAGGTGCCAGATTGTCCGCCATCACCCTGTCGCTAAGAGTGTGTGTACAATCTTTCATACAGACACAAAAAAAGAGAGATAAAGAGGGTCAAGTTCTGACTATCTGTTTGTAAAATTCTACCATCAGTGGACTGATTTGTCTAAATTTGCATGTCGCAGTTTGGGACTGCAATCAGTGGCCTGAAGGAAGCTTTTAGTTCTTTAGAGTTCATGGAAGGAAGAAATAGTTCTGGATACTTTGGGTGCAGTTTGTGTTTGTGCCATATTGGACTTTAAATATGTCAATGCAAAAATTGCAATCAAGAGTACAAAAACCAGTTCAGTGTTTTTAATATTAACTTAAACTTCTCCAGCAACTTGTAACGTCAGTCAGACTCATAGGCACTTTCCAAAAAAGAAGCCGTGGCTAGCAAAGTATATTGCTAGAGGGTTTTTTGGGTATTTTGTGTGCTGCTATTTGGTTCACACCTTCTTTGTGGTTTTTCCTCCTGTTAAACCTGTACTCAAATTTTTAATTTCCTTCGTTATCATGGCTGTGATGGCAGTTAAGTTATCCCCCCTGCCTCCACTCGCCCACGCACTTCAGTATTCAGCAGTGTCTGATGCTGAGTGCAATAAAGGCCTTGATTCGCGTTCTGCCAAGCTGTTAGAACCTGGGACATCTGGCTGGCTCACTTGTAGACCCTGCCAGTCTCACTCTCCCACACACAGATACTGACAGCGTTAGGTGAGTTGACTCCATATCCAAGCAGGGACTAAAGTGTGGGAGGCTTGAGCCCGTTAATTGTTTTCCATCTTTGACTGATAATTTTCTCTTTCTCCCCTTGCTGCTTGAGACTCTCTTGGGGTCAAACATCAGACAAAGCACAGAAATAACCTCACTCATACATAATAAGCTCTTAAGAAAAGGTAGAGAATAAATGCACAATGGAATATAGCTTCAGAAATCTGTTCATTGGGCAAATGATATCCTCAGTAATATTACATTAATAATAAAATGTATTAGAGTTTAAATATTACAGAATCAGCACATAATATATTCAACCAATGTTGAAGAGTCAGAGTGGGAACCAGGGCTCTGTGATTATGATCAAGATGATAATAGCAATTATACTGAGATCACAGTTATTTGTCACAATTAATCATTGATTTTAGTTTATTTGAACTTTCATGTAAACATAACACATTCACATTCATTTTAAGTTTGTGTTAGATCTTTGCATAAAAAAATTGGTCCCTCTTTTTTACCTAAATAAAGTGCAGGTCTTAGAAGAACAATTAAAAAAATATAAATTAGCATAAAATAAATCAATGTGGAACTGTGATAAAAAAGTTCTTTTATTAAATAAGGTTTTTATTCACGTGGCCTAAGTACATCTGCTACAAGCTAAATGTAAAAAATGTCCCTTTCATTGTACCTGCATGATAGATGTGAATAAAACAAAGTCACTCAACAGCCCTCGTTTTGCATACAGTATTGCCACTTTGGAGAAATAACCGAGCGAGGGGATAATTTTTCCTCCAAGTAAGGTGACCATTTTCCTGAAACCTCCGTTACTTACTGTATTCATTGAACATATTTTGGCGATTGCACTGATGATTTCACTTTGTCTTTATGAGCTGGTTGGATTAGTTAAACATCTGAGTTGGTGTTGGCCAATTCATGTTGGCAAACATTGCGTTTTCTTTCGTGGCCTTCATGCATTCAGTTTTATGGGTTGTTTTTCCATGAAGGGTTTAAAGGTTCTATAAGTAAGATTTGTTTCATCACACTCCTTCTGTGTTTGCTGTAATCTGAGCTTCATTATTCAGGGTTTTGAGCAGAGGTGAGCAACTGCAGCAGCAGTTTTCACGATCATGAGCTCAGTATCAGTTGTTCTACTGTACGGTAACATATCAGGGTCATTCAGTGTATTTTATAATGCTAGTGTTGGCTAATGATTTTGGATGGATTTTTTCTAGTGTACAAAAACTTTGTGGCTATAAATCAGCTTTTATTTTTCTTGACATGGTACATTTTCTCATTTTAAAGATCTGATGTTTTCTGTCTTCTACCATGAATAAAATATGGGCTTATGAGATTTTCAAATGGTTTAGTTTTTATTTACATTTCACAGATGTCCCGACTTTATTAGAATGGGGGTTGTATAAATACAATGCCTTTAATAACAATGTTCTGCTTAAGCTTTCAGACATACTGGGGCAGGCTGGTATTGGTTCAAGCTGATAATGATGTGATGTCTGAGGGTATTACTTTGATTCTACCCACCTTTATCAAGCATTATGTCTTTAAACTCTGCCTTAAATTTACAGTGGGATGGTGTTAAAGTGAATCCAAATGAGTGTGGAATAAATGAAGGAAAAAGCCAAATGAATCTTTCAGAGGACGTTCATTCTAGTTTTGTTACATTTTTCTTTGGCTGTGAGTCGGTTTGATGAATAATGAATCAGCCTAGCAGAGCATCTAATGTCACTTGCTGAAAAGTTGAATGCAAGGAGGGAGGCACGAAGGGATCTCTGATGGATAACAAGTTTATATTGGAAATCCAATTAAAGATAAATGAAGGAAGGATTCATCTCTTGGCTGCAGAATAAAGAGATAAGGATCTGGGTTGAGAAGAAAGCCATTTATATGGAAATCCCATATGGATTCAGATGATGTAATGGAAAAAAAATCAACTGTGAAAAATGTTGCATTTTTTTGTTTTTCTGTACAAAGAAAAACCTGTTCCAAAAAAAAAGGTTATTTCTTTGTAATATATTATTTTTGCCAGTCTAGATTGATACTTCATATGCAGGGAGAGGGAAACATCCTTCTTCCTGCATTTCAGGTCGTGCTTGCCCTGCAGCCCGCAGCCCTGCTGATTATATGTTCAGAAGAGAAGCGTCAGATCAGGCCTACATCCTGAACAGAAGGATTGCTAATGAGAGCCTCTTCATCACAGCTGTTTCTCTGCTTGAGTAAATCCAGCTGTGTTATTATCACTCTGAAAATGGAACGAAGAAAGACTCAAGCATGGACATTGTTAAAAAATGCATGGAGCATCTTAACCAACAGCAAACAACCCGCTCTTGAGTGGCTGCCGTATCAGGTATCGCATTAACCTTGTTTCACTGGTAAAGTACCTATCTGTGCCATTCACTTGATACAGTTACAACCCTATAATGAGAAATTTACATCAGTTGGCAAAAAAACAAACGAGAAAAACAGTCAGCGTGCTTTTTCTTTTTCCTGAATAGGGTAAAGATGCAAAAACAAACTCATCACATCCGTGTTTTGATCAACATTCCTTTTCCATGCAACGCTATACTTTGAAATCAGAAGCGTCACATGTATCAGTCAACTAGGCTGCGCTAAAGTCTAACAACAAACAGAAGCTTGCAATTTCACACAGACTGCATTCAATCTTCAATGTGACAGAGATATACAATTTACCATTATATAAACAGCAGAGACCAGTCACAGCATTGCAGTTTTTACACAGTTTCCTTACACATAGCACGGCATACAGCTTAAAACATCATGCTTCGGTTATTCTCTTGTCTGATGAGTCAGGAGTTATACTCACAGAAAGCCTTCGTCTTGTTTTTCATTCACATCTCCTGCCCAGTTCTCCTGTATGTTCTGTTTCAGTTTCATGTGCTCACAGATGTACAGTCAACTTTGCAGATGTACATAACTAAGACATTTTTTCATCGGTGCTGCAGACATCTGTGCCAGAATCATTCTGGCTCACTGACTGGATTCCCAATTACACGCTGGAGTAGCGTTTACACTGCTGTATTAAGAATTCAAATTCGGGCCACACAGAGTTAGTTACTTGCAAGCCCTGAAAAATGAATCATGACTCTTTGGAGGAGCATGTGAAGCATCAGGGCTCACAGCTTTTGTATTAGATTAATGTGTAGTCAAAATGGAAGTTGGCCACTGCAGCCAGATGTGCAGCTGCTTCTCTGCTTCCTCACCAGTGCAGTGACATTTTATGCACTCTCAGCCACCAGAGCCACTTTTTTAGGATATAAGAGGAGGAAGGAAATGCTTGCTTCTTGGTGCTTTCTGGCAATATTGCTGAGACCAACTTGATTCTGCATGTCTGTTTGTCCTCTCTGCTTTTAAATTTCTGAAAGCTGACAGGCATTCACAGTGTTTCCTCTTCCTTTGGGTTTCTTTGAATATGAGGTGACAGAACCTTGAAATGCTGTATATTTAACAATGTGGATTGTTCAGACAGGTAGAACTCTCCCCTTTAAATCCAGAATATTGTGTTTTTAATTTAGTATTCTGACTGTTATATAATTTAAAGTGGATTATAGATATTTCTCTGAAGGAGGTTTTCATGAAAACTTTCTTCTACAAACCACTTTGTAGATATTGAGCTTTTTCTGTGGGAGTTAATAACAGTGCATGGCTTATTTATTGACTTTATAGTAGGGAAACTGGAATTACTTATACTGCGTGCTATTAATTGAATCATTTAAATTGCCTTGTATCGTTAGTTTTGAAGAAAAAATATTTGCTGGTAGATTTACTTTAGGCTGTTTAGAAAAGACTCCATAAATACTGAGTATGTACTTATTTGTGTGTTGTTTTGCTCTGTTGATCCCTTTTTCTTTTTTATACTTTGTTTGTTAGCGATTTGCCAGTTTTACAAGTGGGTTTGTTGTCATAGCTGTTTCATTTGCAAGCTGCTGTGAGGTTTAACTCTTAACAGATTCTGATAATACCAGGATTTAAAGAATTATATTTTTATCCATATTGCAGAGTTACTTTCTGTATTACACAGTCCCAAGGCTTAATAAGAGGAAACAGTTGCACTTCACCTTAGTTAGATTCAAACAGTTGTGGTTTGACTGGATGCTCATCATGAGCATGTGTGCAAGTAATCCCTATGAGCAGAAAGCTTAGGTTTTAGGTTTATCAAGGATATCCGTAATATGGTTGTGTCAGGCACACAGCTCTCGCTGTGAGCACAGCAGCCTCACTCACCTGCTGTTTAAACCTTCTGTTTACAAGGAACAACCAGTCAGAAGAAGTCGGCTTAAGCCATTTTAGCTGCTTAAAGGGAGAGAAGCAAAATGACCATTTTCAGACAGTGGATGAGCTGAGGCTGCACCAAGTTCCAGCATCGTGGTTTATTTGTAAGTGCAAGAATATAATTTTAGAACTGAAACGAGCTCAGTAGTTCTACTCTATTTTTCTTTAGTGTGCAAAAATGAAAAGAGAAAAGTCTATCACAGTTTCCCAAAATCTCACTAAATCACAGTTTAAGTCCTTGAGAAATATGAACAAGGTAAAGATGTGCAATATTTGCAGTAATCCCATTTGAAGGACAAATACACCAAGTTTATAAATCCACTCATGTTGTTTAAATGGTTGTAAATGGTCTTTCGTACGTGCTAGCTCTATGATGGCATTCGAACTAGTTCACTCTCTACCCACCATCCACTATCTGCTGGAATTTGACACCAAAATATTAAAATATCAAAAATAAAGTACCAATATTTATTATTATTTAATTTTACCGTATTATTCTGGCTTTATTTAACTGATGAGGTAACAGTCAGGGAGCACAGCAGCACTTAATATAAAGCAATAGTGCATGCCACAGTTCATTACTTGCTAACGTACGTTACTGAAAATAACAGTTTCCCATCTTGTAGTCGGCCAGAAGCAAGCATGTTCTCTGCTGTACCAAATCTATAATTCAAGTTCACACGGCCATGCTAACCCAGTTTAATGAAGCAGTGAATCTGAGAATGACTCACGGTATCTGAGGTTTTTTTGCTGTCTTTTTTAGCTCTGAGCCAGAATGACTGCGTTATCTTCCTCACCATCAGAGCCCCCAACACTGACATACACAGGTGCTAATGCCTGAGACCTCACCTGAAGCATATAGAGCCCAGTGGATGCACACATCAAAGCCTTTTAGCACTGGCGTTTGGAGTAGAGGGCTGGAAACAGGCTTCTGAAAAATCTCTACATTTTGAATGATGATTTCTAGGGTTTAATTGGAACATGTTACAAACAGCGACCATCTATATTAGGTAGACATGCTTCACAATAAGCTGAGTGCATATTTACAAAGCTGTCATGAGCTGGCTGCAGGATGAATCGATGCCATACATTATCTGCTATCATATATGCAAAAGATATGCACGCTGTTGTGTAGTGTAACATTATGATGGTGCAGTTCAGTATATCAAATCAGGTGAATACATTTTCAGTCCTTTTTTATCACAGTATCATTTCCAAATTCCCACTGACAGCTGACAAATTGAAGAGCTTCTGCGCTTTCTCCATTCAAAGCCAAGTTTCAGGTAAAAAGCTGTCAGTAATAACAAGGTCAGTTATGACGATCAAAAGGAAAAATAAAGCTATTACACCATTGAAGGGTTGAAGTGAACGCAGCCTTTGGGTCTTGTAAAAGGTGATAAATTCTAAACACATCTTCTGCCAAGATGACACAGTGCAGACGAAACCTCATTTTTCACTCAGATGGTAAACAACGGTCTGATTGTCAGCTTCTCTGTGAGTAATTGGCTTTTATTAAGTTGCCTCCTTTACAAGCAAAAAAAAAAAATCTCATTACGCGTCTTTATAAAATCACTAATCTGTAGCTGTCACAATGAGCAGTGAGGTACCACTGCTTTGTTGTAGTGAAGTCTGGTTTCTTTGTTTGGATTTGGGAGGAGTGGAGCTCACGCTTCATTAAAGAGTCATCAGTTGAAAGGACAGGACAGCTCGCCCTCCGCTTGGTGGATTCACATTCTGCTCGACACTGTGCTCTGCCTGCCTGTCCTCCTTCATCTCCTTCCACTTACTTGGTATGGATGGCTTTGATTTTGCTTTAGGATAAAAATCTGAAAGGTCATGCAGCAGTTTGTCTCTCCCTTCCTCCTTATATACAGTGTCTTGCTCTGTGCACAGCTCCCTTCTTATACATTCTTTTATGCTCTGAAGCTTTCGTCTCTCTCGATTTTTTTGCTGCTCTCTGCTAACTTTTTAAAAACATTTTTAAAAATTTTCTCTGTCTGACTGACATTGGTCCAGCTCCCTCATAGAGTATGTTATTTCCTCTGCCAAAAATTCCACCTTGTCTGCTTTTTCATCTTTTCATGTTTCATGTATTTCTTTATGATCCAGCCTTTCGCTCTTTCACTTTACTCCACTATAATCATTTCAGTGATCAGTCCTTGACAGATGGCTGTGAAAAGAAACACATACAGTGTGTGATTCATAAAAGATATCACAGAACATAATGATTGAATGAAAAGCTTTGCACAGGTCGTACACCTTCAAACTTCTTGGACAGCAGAGCTGTGAGGTAGAAGAGGCCAACTATCTCATTACTCCTTTTATTTTTTACTTATTCCAGTCTAATAGCATGGTTTTATCTAGTATATTTTTTAGTTTATTACATGTCTGTGTTGAGTGACAAAGTAAGCTTTTTTATCCACTTACCTCACACTGCATTTTGTTCAGAAGTACTGTCTGTGGACTGAAAAACAATTGCAGGTAAATGTCATTGCTCCACTCTTTAGAAACAGCCTCCAAATACTGGACTCCAAACTTTTTTTTTTCCATCTGGGGTGAGGACCTTGCTGCGTCAGCCATCCTTCCTACTCGCTCTCCCCCGCCACCAGCTGTCAGGAGAGAGCGGCAAATGTTGAGACCTGCCTGTCAACACATAAAAAAATAATATCAACAAAAATATCAGCATTTTTACGATTAAAATAGATGAATACGTGACACACCATGGTCGTTTCTGTATTTTCAGAGGAAAGGAATCTGTAAGAATAAACAAATAGTTTTAAATGCTGACATTATATTGTAAGAAATGATCAAGAAAGCTTCTGGCGGTACCTCAGTGTAATCTTCTGTGTAGTTGACAAAGAACACACACATCAGTTATCGTTAATGATCCTTACAGGTCCTGTCTCCATGTCTGGGATAATAGATCATTCGGAGTAATTAATGAAGTGACTATTGTTGTTTATATACAAATGAGCGCAACTCACCTCGGAGACGATCATTCACTTTACTGTAGTGTGAGGCTGCTGTGTGTAATAAACTCAGAGGGAAAACTGTTGGAGCCAATAAATTAAAGTTCAGCTCCTGCTGAAGTTGGACGTGTTACAATAACTGAGATAATGAAACCCTGCAGACTGCAATGAGGAGGAGTTCCTCATTCTGGAGTTCCCGGAATAGCATCTACAAACATGGCTAGACGAGGATCAGCATATTGACACTAGTTGTGACACCTTATTGTTATTTGTAATTTATATAGTTCAAAGTTCTCTCAGTTTAAAATGTAGTGTCCAGTGTTAGGCAGTCTACTCCTTTTGCCCCAAAAGGCTTAGCTGCAGGGGATATGTAGCTTCCAAAGTTTGATTCATGTACCTTTATTGCATTTCTTCCTGTTGAAGTCACAGTGGCCAAACTGCATAATAATATTTATTATTTAAAGACCATTTTTTAGAGATCCTTGTAACTAAATTTGTGTTTCTGATAACCCGTATTGCTGTGACTTTGAAGTGCTCAACACAATACAGGGTGACTGTACACAATTATACCTGCTTTATACTTTATTATTATTATTTGTGTTGCTGAAAGGAAAGTGATACTGGCACTGCAGTATATATACTGTACTGTACTAAAAAAATGACTAACATGCAATTGTCATAGTTAAAATCTTCTGATTATTGGATTCGTAGGGCAGCATGGTGGTGCGGTAGTTAGCACTGTTGCTTCAAAGCAAGAAGGTCCTGGATTGTAGTGCTCCCTCTGGCCGTGGTCTTTCTGTGTGAAGATTGCATGTTCCAGCGGTGTCTGTGTGGGCTCTCTCCGGGTACTTCTTCCCACAGTTCAAAGACATGCAGGTAGTAGGGTTAGGTTAATTGGTGATTCTAAATTGCCCATCTGTGTGAGTTTAAATGTGAGTGTGAATGGTTATCTGTCTATGTGTTAGCACTGTGACAGACTAGGGACATGTCCAGAGTATACCCTGCCTCTCACCCTATGACAGCTGGGATAGGCTTCAACCTTGAATTAGATAAGCAGAAGGAAATGGATGGATGAACAGGTGAGTGCATGGATGGATGGATATTGAATTGACATTAAATAAAAAGAATTCTATTTGATCATAAAGGCGGCTTTCTGACTATACGAGACTGACTATATGTAGCTTGTTTGAAAATCTTGGGAGACTTTCTCACTTTCTGGTTCAATTACCCACAATGCAATTTACACCTAACATTGCTGGTGACAGCACCAGAGATTCTGTTTAGCTTCTTAAATTGGTATTCGTTAAGGATCTTGTTCTCACTTATCACACCACGCAGGATCCTGTTATACCATTGTTTGTCAGTTTGTGTACAGCAAGAATATAAATACCAACAATGATGTGTAGCTGGAAAACTACACCTTGTATTACTAATGCAGTTGACAGGATATGTGGAAAGAATTATGCTTAATTGAATTAAAATACAATTAGCTAAAAAGGTAATGAGGATAAATAGTTTACTTAAAAAAGTGGATAAACAGTTAAAACAGCTTCTGTCACACCGTGTGCAGCAACTAAAGCACTGTTGTATCTGTGTGAATCTAATTTATAGTGCTAAATAAGACCCCCGAATATCAACCACAAATTTTTCTGAACACGTTTAATGAGTGAAGTTGATGCAGTTGAACATCATATCGTCCCCTGTGTCAAAAAGGCTTTTAAGTGGCATTTTAAATATAATAAAACACTCAAAAAGATCGATAACTTGGCACGTGCGTCTGGTTTCTTTCTGGAAGGCTTAAGGCTGCACTGTAAGCAAACATGTATAATTAACAACATGCTTCATATTAAACGCACTGTAATCTGGATCAAACCGACCCTGTGCCAACTAGAGCAGATTGGCAGGAAAAGGAGGAGGAGGAGGGGCTGGGTTGAGCTTTTGCTTTATAGCCAGCCGTGCATTTGCTGTATTTCATGATCTTCTTGCATGTTTCTTGAGAGGCAGCCCACGCAGTAAAATCAATTGGCCAGGGTGGTGGAGTTTTTGATTTTTTTAAGAGCATTGTGGGGGTGATAAAAATCAAGTCCAGCTGTGTCTCGTAGTAGTTGTTGTGGTTGCCTTCATTGGACCATAAAACTACAGTAATCTCCCTATCTCTTCTATCTCTGCCCACAGGCAAACAGACGTGCCCTCCAGAGAAATTTGACTGTGGGGGATCAACTAACAAGTGTGTCTCGTTGTCATGGAGATGTGATGGGGAGAAAGACTGCGAGAATGGCGCTGACGAGGAGGACTGTGCGTCTGGTGAGTTTATCCGAGTCAGTTCACTTACCATAATGAAATAAATACCCCGATCAGATGGTTTTACTTCCACGTTTAACCGCTGAGTGCATTTGCAGAGGACATTTTGGTCCAGATTTCACCAGTGATAGATGTGCAGAAGCGAATGACTCGACAAGCAGTCGAATAACGAGAACCCAGATTCCTCCTGTTTTGTATTTCATAGGCTTTTATCTTTTCTGATCTCACTTATCATCCAAAGGCGTACGACATTAAAGCGCAGTGGGGAACACTCGTTATAATTAGATGGATTTGAAGTGAGTTTTGAATTAAAGCCAGCTGCACTTGACAACATTCCCCTTTGATGTGGAACGATCTTTGGTGTGAAACCATCAGATATTTGCAGCTTTCTGGTGATCTTTGGACGTTTCTGTCCTTTCCAAACCTCAAGTCTTCAGCCTTTCCACTGCAGGGCCCTCACAACCTTAAAAAATGACATCACCTCATGCCCAGCCAATCAGGCAACTCAATCGTGCGGCTGCCCCCACCCCCAGTCCCCTGCAGGGACTATCCTTGCCCTACTTCTGAGGAGCCGTGAAGAATTGGCTTCTTCTCCTTCTTTCTCTCTCCTCTGCCTCTTCACGTCAAGAAGAAATGATTGAGGCAGCAGAGCCGTGGGGGGTGTGATGTTTAGACTTTGAAGATGGCACGTGGCAGCAAATGCACAGAGGGAAAGAAATAAGCCATCTCCTTATTATCCTATATTAATGACGATGTTCCTCTTTTTCTGGCATCTTTAACTCCTCGGTTGTTTGGGTGTGTGTGGGTGTTGAGATCGCGTCTGCCTGGCGTATAAGCCATTCATGTTTATTTGTTAAGAACACAGCCAATTTTGAGTTTTTATTTGGAGAGGAAGCCTTATCAATCTGGCAGAAAATTAATGCATAAATGAGAGAAACTGTTGCATATATATTAATACTCAGCTCCTTATGGCTTTGACTTATTCTTCAATGCTTGCAATCAGCTTGCGAGTAGCTTGTTGTGGACTCAAGGTTTCAAAGAGGCCCCACACACTCACTGCAGAGCAAGTGGTAGTGATTCCATCGACTTTAGATCTAATGCCTTCTTAGCTTAGATGGCTTTTCATAGCACTGTCCATTGAGGCCCGGTCTAGCCTGGGCTAATCTTTCTTTCATTCTAATGTCTGTATTGATGTGGCAGTCTTAAGCCTCTCAGTAGTGACACGAGGGCAGGCAGCAGGCTGTCGCCCACCCAGGCAGAGGCCAAAATACCTCTAGAGGGAAACTCCTCTCAGTATGACCACTTAGAATAAGCTCTCTCCAGTACAAGCAGAGCACAGTGCTAGATAGCATCACAAATTAGGCCTATTAAATGCTGCTCAGGCCAGTTTATCTGATGATTGGGCCCAATGCCAACCTGAAAGATGATGTTTAAATCAAGGACATGAGGCTTTTAAATGTAACCTTGCAGCTGATCTGCTCTGGAGGTACTAACCATTGATTTTGCAGTGTTATGTCTTTAGTCCATCTCAGTGAGCTGCACAGTGATTCCAGTATTGGGCTATACCTGATTGATGTAGAATAACAACACTAATAGTAGTGTGATGTTCACAAAACAGTTTAACACATTCACCTTTGAGGGCAAAGGTTTGCTTGACAGTTTTCATTAGTAAATAGTGTTTATCCTTCTCTTATTACTGCAGGGATTCTCAATAAGGGATATTTACTTTTTTCTTAAAGTACTGCTTTACATTACTCAACTACTCCTGTGAGAAAGCAATTCATTAGATTACTTATTACATTACTTTCACATTACTCCATAACAAGGCTGAAATGCATTGTTACATATTTACCAGTTAACAATACAAGTTTTTATTGACAACACCACAAACACAAATCCCTGTACCTAGCCTAATGAGAGCGTACATACCAGCTTTCTCTTGGTATTTAGATTTGAACACAAAGCCAACAACAAAAAGCTAACAACAAAAACCAGCCCAAAGAGACTTCAAAACGATCTCCACTGTGATTCTACTGTAGAAACAGAAAAGGAGGATTCAAGCCTGACGGCTCATCACTGCCTTTCATACCTGTTAAAGAGCAGGCTTTGGCTGCTGGGCTGCTGTAAGAATAGACTGAGCTTTAACGTCACTCTGGATTCTTCACTAGCTTTGAGTTAGCATGCTGTTTGTGTAGATGTCTGTGAAGAGCTGAAATTGTGTTTGTAGCATAATGCAGTTGTTTCTTTGGTGCAGTTTACACTTTACCATCATGCTCAATAAAATAAAATGCAATAAAAGAAAAAGTAATGTTCTTATCTCCACTCCACAAAAATTATAGTCTGCTCCAACATTGTCCTCCAACTGATATCAAAACAACAAAGTCAAAACAGTTTGGATGTAAAATAAATGTTTTTGTTTTTTTAACATATAGATTTTAATAATCACTGTATGTGTGATAACGTTCATGCAAAATTTATTCAGATCGGCCAACGTGTTAAGGAAGAAGTAGGATTCATAAAGACGCATACACTTCCCTCACCCCCAACCAGGCAGATGGCTCGCCCTCACTGACCCTGGTTTGCTGGAGGTTTCTTCCTGTTAATAGGGAGATCTCCCTTCCCATTGTCGCCAAGTGCTTGCTCATAAGGGGTCGTCTGATTGTTGGCATCTGATTGAACTGAATTGGATCAAATTGAATCAATTGCTGTTAGTTTAATGAGTTAATCTAATTTGTGCGACAACCACAGGGGCTAAGCCACATAGCCTGTTAAACTTACCTAGCTAAGCACCTGATGTGAAGCTTGCTTAACCTTACTCTTAACGGTTTATGTTTAAAGGCTCTGGTTTCTGTTTAGACTGCATTATTATTGAATTGTTGACATGAACTCACATGGACTAACTGGTGAATTATTTAACATAAACTTAGTGAGCTGGGATCCTGCAGCCCTGTCAGGACCCCACTGGGAGAAAATCAGAAATAGCTCATTCTAGTACTGACATATCAACTCATATTAACTTCACTGCACTTGCAGCATCCTATTTGGTTGTCAAAAAGGTTCACAAAGAAAGTAATAGTTGATTATTAGCACTATTAATCACATGGAGCTGCATCTAATAATATGATCAAATATCTGAAAAACAGAGAGCATGTGTGGTTTGTCTTGTGCCACAGTATGACTCGGAAAATAGATGCTTTGAGGGGCAAACTCACATTTGATTGGATATTCTGTGTAAGTTGTGAGAAATACCTTCAACACAAACTTCCATTTTGTGATTGTTACGTTATACTTTTGAGCATGCTCACAAGGAACACATTTCTTCTTTTCCAACCCTTGTATTTACTGAGCTATAAGCAGGCAAATTGTACCCCCAAAACTGACTAAGCTGGAACCTCCTCAGTCAGCTCCCGCACGTTCCGCTATTAGTAGAAATTTATGAAGTGCATAGCGTGCCGCTGACTGGAAAAAGTAAATCTTGCAGAGGCATCCTACTAATTGAGTCATCCACATGCTGAATTATGTATTAAGTAGAATCTAGCCCTCACCAGAGAAAGCTTTCCCTGATCAACATTACATTAAGCAGTAACTCTGGAGAGGCTCCGCAGGAAAGCTGGACTGTAGCCTCAACTCTCAGCATGTGAAGATTCATGTGCATTTACTCCCCAAGCATTTTTTCTGAGCATGTCTGTCAACTGGGATCTACTGCAAGGCACTGGAACCAGTCTGGAGTTCTGTGTATTCATCTTCTGTGTGTTTGCAGTTACGCTAAATGTCAGTTTGGGTAACCAGCCTGGTGCATGAATATGATTTTTTTTTACAGTTATCTTTTCGATTGATGTCTTTATTTAAATTTAACATTTCTTGGACAGTATGAAGCAAACAGACAAACCCTGCATTCCTCACAGCTGTCTCACTGTCCCTGGAGTGAAACTGAACTGGGTAAAACTGAGATAAAGCCTTCACAAAAGACCATTTAACACATCTAAAGGGGCTTGTACTGACAAAGTTTCTTCACAATTACATTCTGCTAATCGGAATCTAGACAGGTTTTCAATTTGGCCAAACGGCGGCTATTTTGTCTCGTATCAGTGCTCATTGTGTGTCTCTTTTGTCCTCACCTATCGGCCCTCAGTCAACCTACGTTTTCAGGCAGTAATGATAACACGGACACTTTGACTCCCATCTTGTACCCTATATCATGTCCTGATTGTTTCTCCGGATGAGAGAGTTGCCCCATCTTTGTTAAAACTGTGGTTGTTCAGTTATTATGTGTGTGGCATTACAGGAAAGGGCAGTCACTGAGATATTTCCCTGGTGAGCCACTGTGACCCATGTGAACTAGCCAGCAGTGTGAGTTTGTGTGTGTGTGTTTCTTTGAGTCACCTTGCTGCAGTGAACCTTAATTCTCTAAGCAGAGCGGACAGGTTTGAGTCATCTCTTAAGTTTAAAGTTATGAATATCTATGAGAAAGCTAAGAGGACATTAAGCTGTATAGAAAGTGATGGACACGGTCACAGGTATTTGTGTGTCAACAGATAAAAATATATAAATCTTTTGCATGCTAACATAAAACCTGGAAGACTTTATTCTCATCTCTTTTCTTATTTTTTCCCTTTTTTTCTCTTTTCCTGCACTGAAAATAATTTCCTTACCTTTCACACTTCATTTCACCTTTTTCCCCCCAACACACTCAGACTCATCTCACACACACTTACATGCATGCACGCACACACATGCGGTCCACACTTATCAGTTGTAATGCTAACGTGAGTAGAGCGACCAGTCATTTCTTCCCACTACATCTGAGCCGTTGGTTGCCGCTGGCAACAATCTCCCATCATCAAAGCTGCCAGAAGAAGTTAAGTGGGTTATGCTGCCAGCTCTGACTACCAGAATGGTAGTCAGAGGAAAGCTTCTCCCAGCCAAGGAATTAAAAGGAAGTGGTAGCATCGGCTGAGTGCCACCAGTATAGTATAAAGTCCTCAGTGACTTGATGACTCCAAAACAATAAAAAATAAAAACAAAAAATCTCAGTCTGATAGAACAGGATACATTTAGACCTCATAGGGTTCAGGGACATTTCACCCCCAAATCAAATGTATATATATTTTTGTCTCTGGGCTGTAGTGCTAAATTGTTTTGGTGTGAGTTTGTACACTTTTGGAGATATCGTCTGTAAATGTGTTTGCTTTCCCTTCAGTGTAATAGAGCAAAATCAAACATGCTTTGTAGTGCTAAAGTGAGGTAAACATACCTGCATCACTCAGCAGTGATGTCTCTTTCAAGAAGCGTCTGACCCGGGTGCTCAAAAAAGAGAGCACTTTCACTGAAATGCACCCAAATCGGTGCCACTGTTCATCTATCCTTAACAAGAACCTCATGTTTGTGTCAAGTAAACAAAAAAGGCTAGTGTGCTCCCACTGCTGGTTCCAAGCCTAGATAAATGGGAGTCTGGTAAAAAACTCTATGCCAAGCCAATATTTTATTGTTAGCCTCACGGGAATATTCTAATTAGGAGAACAAAACAATTCAACTTGCAAAAAAGTTGAGATAAAGCTCCTTGAAGTGAATGCAGTAAATATTGTATACCTGGAGGCACCACTTTGACAGCATTGTCAAAGGACAGTTCTATTTACAGTTGGAGCCAGTGTAGCAGAGCAGGTCATCCACCAATCAGGAGAGTGATGGATCCATCCCTGGCTCCCCCAGTCCACATGCCAAAGTATCGTTGGGGAAGATATTAAACTGTGAAATGTCCTGACACCCGATGGATCTATTTGGTGTATTGAGCCTATTTGTGTGTGTGTGTGTGTGTGTGTGTGTGTGTGTGTGTGTGCGTGTGTGTGTGTGTGTGTGTGTGTGTGTGTATAGAAAGCACTTTGAGTGCTATAGCTGAGTACAAATGTGCTATAATTACCAGTTGTACTTGGCCTGTCATTTAAATGACCTTACCATGAGATGTATAGCCAAACAAAATGTTGCAAATTCATTTTTTAATGATCTTTTCTGCTTTTTTTCCAGCAGACACAACAACTTGTATAAAAAGAAAATCGTATAATAAATCTTACTAAACATCCACTGGGTGAAGTGCTTGTTCCCTCTGTGATTTATTTATCATTTAAAACCCACTGCCTTGTACAACATCATCAGCAGATGGTCTGGTCTGTGGGCTCAAAGTTGCTCAGAAATCTTGAAATTCTGTCCCAACTGGAATTCAACCAGGGCACTGATGTAAAGTGCTAATGGCCTTCCCCCTGTGTAATAACGCACTTGTTCATTGAATCTCTTTAATTATTTAGTGCCAAATTAGTATAGAGTGTGGGCAGAGGCATACCGGGACAGCAGACACATGAGAATCAGATGCAGTCTTTAATATTAATAACTATAAACCCTGTCGCTGAACTGAATCCATGACACTTATGTTCACATCAGTTGCTTTTTCCCAAGCTTCTGAGGCAGTCGTGTTCATATCAGTGAATTAATTAACAGTGATGTTAGCAGAGAAAAGAAGAGATAGTAATTGTAACATATGGTGTGATTACGTAGGATAGTAAGTAAGACACTATCTTGCATCCAGTGTTTTTGCTAGCTTAAGATGTGTTTACCTGGTTTAACTGAGAAGCAGTGGTTTCATGATGTTTCATGATGTATATTAAGATGTTTAATTTCTGCTCTTTTATGCTATAAGCTTCTTTTCATGCTGTTTTGTTGCATTGTTTAACTGTTCAGCTGATCACTACCTTTCACAGCAGTGATACTTTTGATGCAGAAATGCTGCAATTTAATCTGAAGCTATTTAAAAACTTCCCCCTGCTTTGATCAGAAAATACATGGTGTCTGCTGCAGGTCAGTGACAATATGCTACAGCTTTACAATTTGCTGATTCTGTGTAAAATGTAGCAAAACAGCAATCCTTTCCAGTAACCAGCCGCAGCAGCCAAAGGCACTGGCGTTAAAGCTGAACTCCCCGTGGTTTGTGTAAATATCAAATCCTTCCTCTCCCTGTGCCGGCCTCTGAGCACCTATGGGCTCACAGCGGGTACCCTGGCTTTCTTCGCATCCAGAGTGCTTTCAGTTAGACATGACTAGATACAGAAAAATACCCTGGAAAAGGTAGGAGAGAAAGCCTCTCACCATTTTCCTAATCACCGTTATCCTTCCCAGCTTTCTCTTTGTCTCTGTTATATTATTGACTTTTAGCCAGTCTGGGAAACTATTTCTGTGTCTGTGCCCATCTGCTTGAAATGACTTTAAGCCAATAAGTCCTCGATCTTACTTGCTCTCAATGCTCTGCAGCTCTAGCAAGACCTGAAACTTTTATATTTACTTATTTGACTAAAAGTGTACAGTTCTCTGGTTATGAAAGTATTACATTTTAGTGTAGTTTTATGTTGTGTCAAGGCAGTCTGCAAAAGATTAAAAGCAACGGCCTTCAAACAAATTCCTCAGATTTCCTTTTCAGCAGCTAAAGAAGACAGGGTAACGGTTTCTGCTGCACAAACTGCAGTCTGATAATACATGCTACACCATCCCTGCTTCACTGTCATGAGAACAGAACGTGCAGTCCCTCGCGTGAGTTTTGCTGTCTCTGTTGGTCCTCAGATGCCAAGGCCTGTCCCAGCGGTGAGTTCATGTGTGCCAACCGCAAATGTTTAGCCACCGTCTACGTGTGCGATGGTGATGATGACTGCGGCGACGGCAGCGATGAGCTGAAGTGCACCTCTCCTCTAACTTGTGGGCCCAACCACCTCCGCTGTAACACCTCAGAGTGCGTGCCGCTCATGTGGAGCTGTGACGGCGACCCTGACTGCTCCGACAGTTCAGACGAGGGGCCCGAGCGCTGCGGAGGTGATGGAGCCCCATACCTGCCCAACCGCCGAGCCAACTGCACCAGTGGGGAGTTTCGCTGTGCCAATGGCGAGTGTGTGCGACTGACCTGGAAGTGCGATGGAGATCCTGACTGCAAAGACAAATCTGATGAGTCAGACTGCCGTGAGTGTCTTGTTCTGCTTCCTTTCTTTCATGTGTTTGCTTGTCTCCCAACAACTGTAATCTCCTACATATGTAACCGTTTTCTATTTTTAATGTTGCAGTAGCTTATATATGTTCTCTGCTGCATATAACTATGTCGATTCAAGGCTGTCTTCTCAGCTTACAGTGATAAAAGAAAACGCTGCACTGTCTGAAAGTCTTTCAGCACATATAAAATATGTAGCAAGGTTGAGAGAGAGAGATTACATGTAAGCGTGAAAGGAATAAGCTTTGTATAACATCCCAGCTAGCATACAGAAATGCTTATGTGTGCCTTTGATGTTCACTGCTAAACCCACAATGCAATATACAAAAGAAGAATAAACTATTCATAGTTTCTTAATTACAGATAATTAAGGAGAAAAAAAGAGCTACATCTATTGCAGAAATATAAGCATGCATAATGGAAGCATATTTTGCGCTTATTCTCAGATGAGAAGTGACATAATAGTGCTGAATTCCAGATGAAAGTTGGAGATAGTGGCCGAACCCCTGGAGTGTAGAATCTGGTGGTGAAGCAGAGTTAGCAGATGGCTGATGGAGACATTAGTTGAGACACGTTGGAAAGCCCGGATGAGATCGAGTGCCAAGAGAGTGAGAGATGAGAGTGAATTAAAAAACAGGGCCTAGCAGCTGATTGGGTTGTTGAACACATGCAAAAAGACCACTGGACAAGAGCAGCCACATTAAAATTGGTAACATAGAGGAACAGACCCTCAATGGGTCTAATTCAAAAAGTGGTCATGCAGAAATCTCTGTTTAAATTGTACCTGGCACATACCTGGTTTTTATTTTTTATCTGAGATTTTTATCTGAGTACGTATGAAGACATTTCAGAACCACGTGTTTATATAAATAATGGCCACTTATAATCAGCTGTCATCTTCAAAGCAACTTTGCTGGTAAAGACAGCAATAAGATGGAGTCAATCTGCTATCAGTTTGTGATTGAATAGGGTCAAGTTGGCAATTACATACAATCTGTTTGGGCTAAATTGCAAATCTGCTGCCGTCTGTTCCAGATCTGTTGTCATCTTATACACAGAAATTCACTTTAGCTACTTACATGTGTCAGTATAGCCAGAAACTCATAGATTAGTGAATTCAGTAATTCTTATGTTTCTAGCGAGTTTTTCACAGATTTTTAAAATATTTGTGTTTTCTTGTTTTTATGACAGGTGCTCTAATAAATCTGTTCAGCGCTGTACATACAGTTTTTACATATTCTAATAAGCAGCCTGTTTCTCTACTAGTTTTCACCAATTCAAAGGCCAAAACAGAAGAAGAAACAAAGTTAATTTTGCACACGGTTGGCATTATACCTCAGGCTTAAATACTTCACATATCAAAACCATATTCATTAAAAATGCTTTCATCCTTGTTGGATGAAACTTGTATATCACTTACATGTCCCATTTATGCATGCATGTCTTTTCAATAATTGTAGTAAGTTTCTTATCTTGGGACTGACTGTTCAGGCGGTCCTTGTCCTGCACCTGCTTCCTTCCTTTTCCATTAACTTTGATGTCAACCTTTTTCTGCTTTCTGTAGAAAAAGGAAACCTGGTGGTCATCAGGTCACTGGCTGTTTCTCAGCTCATGCAACATCCACCTCAGTTACTGCAGCCCAAATCTTACTTGTGTCCAGCTGTTGTCGCTCCTAAGTAAAGACAACTGAAAGCAGTACCTTTTCTGTCTTCTTTCTCAGACATGATTGTTTCGTTTTATTTTCTAATGAAATTATTCTTGTTTTGCTTTAGGCTTTTGTACTTTCACAGCTTTAACTTCAGACGTTTCACTCCCATGATACATCTCAAGGTGCATTTGCTGATGAATCCAGCAGTAATATTGAATGTGGACCTATCTGGGGTACAGGGTAATAGCATTTCTACACCCACATTAGTGAATGAGGCACAATCTGAGAGAGCGGTGAGGAACTCTAAAAACTCATTAAAACATAAAATAACTCGGAACAAGCATGATGTTTCCACTTCGGGAAATCGTAATTGGCAGCCTCTACCCATTTCTTGATTTTTTGAATTACCTCATTTTATGTTAATACACAATATTAAAGTATATAGGTTTATTGTATACTATTAAATCAGTGGTAAAGCAGTGCTATACATTACAAAATGATACTACATTATCAAAGTCTGTATAAGCAGAAGTATTTTATCCAGCTTAAGGCAACCGTAAGAATCATGGGTACAACTGCAGCCTTTCCATTTGCTATTCAGTTTTCATACATATTGTTGTTTTAATCTCAAAGAGATCAGGTTATGGGTGGATTTGATTATTTTTTAAGTTTGGTTGATTCTGAATAAACTCTCGTAGTTTTGTGAATATTCTATTCACTAGGTGGGCACTTTTTATTAAACATGTTGCACGTCTTCAGATGAATCCAGAAATTGTGAAGTTGTTAAATTAATGTTATATTTTGTTTTTGTTTATTTGCTTTGAGATGGTGAAATAGATCATCTTCAACAGCAATATTTCTTCCCTCCTCTGAGCTGACGCTCTATCATTTAGCACATTTCTTCTCTGCTGGGAGTTGATATTGAGTTTTTTCCTCCTAAATGTGTCAGGTAAAGAATGTGTTTGTGTTGATAAACACTGTGTGAAGATGGGGCCTTGTGATAAGACAGGTTTTCCTATTAGCTGGTCATGGATGGGGGAGCCCTGAAGCTCCTGTCTCACTAAGCCAGAGTGTGAAGCCCAGATAGTCCCACTATTCATTATCAAGATGTGCGGTGCACACATCAAACGCACAGCTCTCACTCTGTGGTGTGTCATATAAGCTGCACTTACAGGAGATTGATGTTTTATTAGCCAACAGAATATCTGCATTAAGGAGGGGAGGAAGGCTGGGGGTGGTTAGGGACACAACCTCATCTTTGTCCACAAGTTCCTGTGCTACACGTTTAAACTCATATGTTCACCACCTTTGGTGTATTCACGCACCCTTATGTCTGTACGAGGATTTCTTTGCCTAAAAAATGGAATTTTCTTCCAGCTTGTCAGCAGAGGACAAATGCTCCTGCTGTGATTCATCAGTTTTGCACTGTTGCTTCTGCGCTCTTATGAATATACATGCACGTGTATCTATACCAGTGTGCACCACCAGTTTATTGCTCACTCAAATCTCTAGATTTACCTCAGAGATGCACAGAAACATGGATGATCATATCTATGTGCATACATGTCTGGACATGCGTGTCCAGACTGCAGCATCCCTGGCTCCATTAGGCTCGTTGTGTCCTGTTCGTCTTGTGATAACACTTAATCATATCCCTCTGTCACATATATTGCTTTTTAGAGCGGTTTAGAGGGAGTTATATGAGCATACCGGGCACTGTTGATGAAAAGCTTGTCTGTGCTTGGGATATTAATAAAATTTGGTGTGGTTTCTTGGAGCCTCCATCTTTGTGTTACTATATTGAAAATCATTCATCACACGCCCTCAGGTTGACTGTCTCTGTCCTCGGCAGTGCCTTACACAGACTGTGAATTAATAGAAGTGCAGTATATGCCATTTCTCAATATTTTTCAGTGTTTCAAGAAAAGTTTTTAAAGCAATTCCTCTTCTTTATGGGACACAAATGTGGAGAGAAACCGAGTGATTAAAATGCCACAGCTGGTCTTGGATTGGATTCGACCACATGATTTTATGCTCCTCTTGAAGTCATTAAAATCAAATTTAAAATTTCAATCTCTTCCCTGTTACAGCTCTGTTGACGTGTCGTCCTGATGAATTCCAGTGCGGTGATGGTTCCTGCATCCACGGCACCAAGCAGTGTAACAAGGTCCACGACTGTCCTGACCACAGCGATGAATCTGGATGCGTTAACGGTGGGTTCACCTGTCACTGTGTTTGGCAGTGAGTGTCTGTCCTCCTCCATGTCTGCTCCCCCGTCTTCTTCCTTCATCTGTCTCAGTCCCTGCTTTTGCACGTCTGCCTATGTGAAATACCTTTCAACACGAGCAGTTTTATAAGCCCACCAGGATTTTTTTGGCTAAAAGACCTGCAATATTTGTGTAGTTTTACTGAGTCAAGACTTGCCTCTACTGTAAATTATTTATTCTGTAATAATGCTGTAAATATTTTTCACCTCATTCTCTAGTATCATTGGTAATCTGATTACATTGAAGCCAGTAAAGCCTGAATCACAGCCAATAGTCTAATCGTTAAGAATCACAACTATTAATGTCATATAAAAGTACTTTTTTAATAATAAATTGTGTTCAAAAAAGTCTTGCCTAAATAAGATTTAATAAGATCTAATAAGATTTACAAAAATGAACACAAAAGCAAATTAAATGTATTTCATCAGAAAGCTATTGAACTATTTACAGTATCTTTATAGATGGAAAGTAATGGAGGTGGGGTAAGGGTTAGGGCTGGGAAACAAGTGGCAGAATGAGGAGGGAGTGGGTAAGGTAGGAAGGGGGAAAGGTGGTAAGGATTTAGGATGAAACCTAACCCATTCTTTTTTGCCCCTCTTTAATTGTGCCATCGTTTCTGTTTCTCAGACATTGTCTTTCTTCGCTCCTTCCTGCATTGTCCTTTACCTTGTCTTCACCCTTTATTGTTATCTGTTCTTTATCCTCTTTTCTTTGATTGTCTTTGCCCTCTTCTTCTGACTCTTTGTAAATGTAGAAAAGGAAACACTATAAATTACATTGTACTAAACTGCAAAACAGTCTGAAACAAGCTGTTGGGATCAAACATGGTTTATTGTGACGTAAAATGAGGGAACAAACCTGAAGCTGCTTATTGAGGATTTTGAGCTTCTCTTCTCTGTCCTTTGCTGCTGCTGCCTTCTTTCTTCAGTTTCTTACTTATTGTTGATTTCATTTTATAGCTTTTGCACTTTTCCCCCTATACTTTTATAATAAAATTCACTGGATCATAAAATAAACACTTTCCATCCTGGAACTTCCTGTTCCTAGACCAGTCTGTATCTATTATTAAAACACTATCCTTTGTCATTTTTTGAAGGCTATAGTGGTGAAATAAGTAAAAATTTAATTCTTTAGAAATGTTATGCTTAGTCTGGATCCAATGAAGTTGCTGTTCATTTTTACAGTCCATATTGTCATTGTTATAAGGCTGTTATCTACTCATTAATAAAAAGTTTTGGTGGGGTGAAATTAAAAAAGTAGCCATAAAAGCTGGTGTCCACCCAAGTTTGTGAGCACGATAATTAAAGAACAAGGCGGTCGCCGGTATTTTACATTTCATGGACTGGTGAGGGGGACATGTTAGAGACTATTTTTTCTCCTCAAATGTTTTAAACCTAGAGTAACAAGCCTGTTTTAGAAATATTTGTCCAAAAAAATGTAACAAGTAAAAAAATAAATAACCCCTCCCCCCAAATACTCAGATACAGAAGTACAGTTGCTCAAAAATTCAAAAAGTACTTTCACTTTACTTCACATCTCTGGCTTGAAGCCATAATCATCAAAATTTAAACAAGGTGTTAAAATAATTCACTTTATATGTAATGAATACAGATCTAATTTATAGACATACACTAATACAATTAGCATGTTTTCCTAGCTTGCCATACTTATGGAACCAACCATAAGTGGGGATTTGAGGAACTGCAGTTTTTGGTACTTCCACTTTTTCTTCATTTTTCAGCCCTCCAGGTCACTGCTTGCTCACAGCACATCAACTTTTACTCACTTTTCTATTTCATTTTTCTTTCATTTCACTATGAAGTCTATTCCAAGTTGTTCCTTTCCATATCAGACTTCTTTAAGTGGTGAACTGTGACTGGCTTCAAATTTTGGAGATGAGCTAAGAGCAATTTTCCTCCTCTGGCCTTGTAACCTTGAACTCTGCACATAAATCATTCTGACTAGAAAACAGAGAACAACACAGTGAGGAAGGTACAGTATCTGGCTATTCAGCAGCTTTTCCTCCATATGCAGACCACAGTGTGAAAAATTGGCTGTCATTTCATGGAAAGAAATATCCTTTAAAGAAACTTACATGAGTATGAATCATTTGCTATAATGGCAGCTGGTGTTACATTGTGTGGATCCAACCCAGTGCTTGTTGTGGACGAATTTCTTTACCTCTCCCTCATCTGACTGTGTTGCATAATTTAAAAACATAGTGCAAAATTAAACTGCAGGAAATTAAACTCAGGCACTGTGAAACAGGACCAAAATTAAAATGTAGTTATTATAATATTTTTTTTAAACGTTTTTTTATGTGGGGTATAATATGAATATTTGCTGCGTCTGGTTTCATATGAGTGTTCAGTAATTCAGTGACTGGAAATATTTAATTTGACTTCACACTTGTTGATGCACAAGGCTGTGAGAATGAGTATGCAAATGAAATAAAGTTTCATGAAGTGTCTAGTGCGGATTGTGATCTGTTTTTGTTTTTTTCCTGTTTCAGCCACCAAATGTGAAGGACCCCTCAAGTTTCTATGCAAGAATGGGGAATGTATTGACAGCTCCAAGGTGTGTGACTCAGTGAAGGACTGCAAGGACCGATCAGATGAGCCCAAAAAAGAATGCGGTAAGATGGCTACGACGAGCTCGTTTAGAAAAATTGAATTTATTACTTCTCTCTGCTTGAATATGAAATGGTTTTCCTTGATTACTAGCTGTATCAAATGAGGGAACACTCAGCTCCCAAAATAACAGAGCTGTCTGTTACCATTTGTGTGCCATCGTTTGAGCCCCGTGCAGTGACAGACCATGTACATATCTGTTGTAAATGGATTCAAGCAGTTAATGTAGCTGCATAATCATGTTTGCCATAACAAAGTGCAACTACCTCCCTCCTATTACCTTGCATTTCAAAGCATGCAGAGGCACAGTCAAATTAGAGGCAGCCTTCGATGATCAGAACAAGAGCCCGCATGTACTAATTACCATCAAACTGCAGAAAAAGTCTTCATCTGCTTTATGGTAATCTATCTTCCTGTCTCTACCTTCATCTCTTAACCAAAGGTGTAATTGCAATGAATAAATAAAAAGCACTCTTTGGAGAGGTAAGGATTGGAAGTGCTGATACGGTCTGATTTTACCTCCTGAGCCACTGCCCTGCATATGTTTTAAGTTAATCTCAAAAGACAAAATAGTATAAACAAGCCATGAAATGTCTTGGTTGGTTTTGTTGCTTAACGATACAGTAACACAGTCTCTGGTCAATAATGCAAACCCTGAAAATGGTAGCAGTGTGTCAGCCATCCTCTCTCATAAAGAGAAGGCTCTATCTAATAATTTATTTCAGAATTCCTGTTTTTAATATTAACTTGTTTTATTTAGCCTGAATTTTCTTGTATATTTTCCACAGTGGTCCTTTCTCACATTGTCTTGCATTCTTGTGAAAACATAAGAAAATTCAGTAGCTTGTAGAACCACCTGAGCACCAATAACTGGAAGTAATCGTTTTCTGTGTGATTTTCCAGTCTCTCACATCATTGCTGAGGAATTTGGCAGAGGAGAGGAGAAGCTCATGGTTGACTAAATGACTTTAAGATGCCCAGGTTCTGTGTTTGTGCTGATATGCTGTGATTGGTTTTCTCCAAACATGGTGCTGTGTATTATGGCCAAACATCTCCACTTTGGTCTCATCTGAACATAGGACATTGTTGCAGAAGTTTAGTAAAGGGGGAGTTAATAGGGAACTTAGATTACATTGACTTTGGTGAAAACTTTTCACATGACTGTAGCATACAGTAGGAAATAGTCCTTTTGACCTAAATCGGCTGTTACTGCCATTTACCCATTCACACTCTTTACTCCTATGCCTTTAAAGACTTTTATCTGTCACACCCATGCTCACACACCAATGGATGGATCAGGAGTAGCTTGGGGGGTGTATCTTACCCAGTGTCACTTCAACATGAATAGGACCAGAGGAGCCACAGATTAAACCCCTGACCCTAGCCGACCCTCTCTGTTTCTGGCGACAAAGCCATTCCCAGTTCATTTGTATTAATAGAGCTGGCTAGAAGTGAATGCACCTGACCATTAGCTATGCTATTCACACATTAGTGCAGTTATAGTGTAATTTGGTTTGGGCAGCTGGGAGGGTAAAGATCAGTAAATGTCTGATCTAACTGCATGAAGTGAAAATGGCTTTAGAGTCAAGGCAAATGATTAATATAGGAATATTCTGATCTGTTGTTTAAAAAGAATGTGGAACACTGGGATAGCTGGGTGGCCAGTGGTCCTTTGCCCCCCTTTACTTCCCATTCCCTTGGGCTTAAACTAGAGACTATAAGAACTGAAGGTGATGTTTGAATTAATCAAACATCACCATCTTTTTTTTGACATGAGAGAGTAAAAGGCAGATTTACTCTCATGAAATTATATTTCCTCAGAGAAACTTAAACTTTAGACTGAAGAGTGACAGCTGGCCGAGTAGACTGACCTCTGCCACAGACGGAAATTACACGAGTGAAACAAATATTCCAGAGAGTTGTTCTCCTCACTTTTCTCCCTCTTCTTCCTTATCTACCTCCACCTTTCTCCCTCTCTCCTTCAACCGAGGTCTTGTTCTCAGCTCATTAAAAGCATGTCCACACATACCTACTTCATCACTCCGCGCTCTCGACCGTTTACTCCCAACATGTTGGCCAACTGGCACAGACAGAAAACAAACAGAGATACACGCCGCTGCACTGAAACACACGTTATTACTCGATGTTCAGAGCGACTGCATTTGCCGCATCAGCCTTACTTCGAGGAGAATAAAGACAATACATTTCCACGCTCAATCAAATCTATTCTGCATTTTCCCCAACTCATTAGAAATAATGACATATTACCACATTACTGACCCATTACTCAGCACACATTCATCTCCTAACACTGCTCCATCACATTCTCTTAGAGGAATGGCTGAAAATAGGGAGTACAAACTGAGCTACCAGGGAGAGTGAGAAGACAAACAAGGTGGGGGAAAGGAAAGACATCATGTTTGTGTTCTGGAAAAAGCAAAGTGACCTCTAAAGTCTGTCTGAGATGGTCACAGAAAAGCTGACAGGGCCTCTCTCTTCTTTGTTACCCACCCTGCCCCTCTCAAAGAAACGGGAATGGGTGAGACCTCAAATGCAGCTTCATTTGGTCTTTTCCTCTGTCTGCTGGCAATTCAGAAGTGACAGAATGAGAGTAGTTGCCACCGTGAGTGGCAGATTGCTGTCACCCATCCAGCTGAATTAGAGAGGGGAATTTAATGCAGCCGGTTGCAGTTCTCAAAGTCTGCTGGCAGTCGCACAAAGAGAGCATTTCTCCACAAAGTTTACCTTCAGTCAGTCTTTGAATAGATAACTATTTCTGACTTTCATTACAACAGAAAATTTTGACCTGAAGGTGTACAAAGGTCCTACACAATGTGTATTGATACCCCTGCATTGTATAGATGATCACTACACCTCCCAGACATCACTTTCAGCTATTTTATTGCAAGTCAGGGTGATGCTTGCAGTGATAAATTTTTCAACCAACTCAGCACTAAAGAGCATTTCAAAGTGTTTTAGCTCTTTATTTTGATGTTTTCCTGTAGCTTCAGTGTTTTGGTTCATTCTCACTGCTCTCATATGATTTTTGGCTGCTGCATACAGCTGTTTTCAGCCACAGTGTATCTAAAAACCAAACCAAACCAAAAACGATCTACACTATCTGTCCAAAAACAAATACCAGAGAGATGGCAATCATAGCTAGCTGCTGAACACTTGTGAAACATTTAGTGGCTAAGAGAGTGGACAGAGATAAACAGGAGTAAATATTAGATTTTGTTGTTATCAGGTGGCCAGAAACAAGTCTTTCACTGTATCAAATTAAAATATTTAGAGATGAGAGTTTTTTTCTCCGTTGCTTCCAAAACACATTTTCTAAAATGAAAAAAGCCTAGCACACAGGGAGTGGACCCAGAATGCAGCGCTCTCGGCTGTTACTTAGCTGGTAATGGGGAAAATAATGAAAACAAGAATTGAGTGGGGTTAGCATAAACTTATGAACAACTCAACAGACTGACAGACACATAGACCAAGAGGGGGATGCAGACAGTATTTATATAGGAGGAGACTGGAGTGGACACACCTGAGAGCACAGTTGAACAGAATCTTAAGTAATGAAACATGGAAAGCAAAACTGAACATACACACATACACACACGCGGCCAGGGACTGTCAAGATTAAACAGGACCTAACACACCCACATTGAGACCCACACTAAGGCGCGTGAACACAGGAACGGGAGCTAAAAGGACATGGTGACACATGTTGAAACACAGGAAACAGGACTGAAGACAAATGAACTTCCTATGACAGTGAAAGCAGACAAGCATGGAGAGACCAGACACCGTGACACGACTGGGGAGACAAAAAGGGTAATGAAACAGAGAAAAGACTGACTTCCATAGGAGACGCTGATGACAACACAGAGATGAGACTTGGACGGACTGGACATGAAAGCGAACTAACATAATCAAACAAGAACCAGAAATATAAAAAAACCAAACAAACTCAGAGACACTAGAGAATACTACACTCAGGACTAACCAATACAGGGCTTGATTGTGAATATTTCTTAAATCCAAAGGAATGAAAAGAGTCCAGAACAAAATCTCAAAACACACACAAGACACAAGGCCAAAACTGTATTCATTCACAGCACATGCATTAAAAAAGTAAACAAAAAAACCCCATGAAGTTTGCATGAAAACATTCGCTCACATATGAAATACATTAGCAATAGAAAAGTGTGCAATTTAACACTGCAAGTGCCCTCTCACAATGAAATTCTTTGCAAAGCCCACATACTGGATTATAAGACTAGGCAATATTCCAGGAACTCGAGGGCTGTTTTAGGGCAGCTCAGGCCTTTGTGTGTGTTGTGTGTGTGCTGCAGGAACTGTCCCTGTAGGAGTTCTTTCAGGGTCGTTTTTAAGGGGATAGAAAATGCTTGCAGCCAGGTAGATTCCTCTGCAGTGCTAGGGGGGCTCGACACTGAATGAGTCATTGAAAAAACTGAACACAAAACATTACATTACTTTTTTTTGCACAATAACATACACACTAATTACACTGGCTCACTCAAAGGAAAGCACTACGACTTCATTTTGAAACCAGTGATTGTCTATGTGGGGAGTTTGCTGTGGCTCTTATTTCACTGACTGATGACATAAAGCTCACTGGCTGGAGTGAAATGTGTAGACTGGGCAACAAACTGTTGACAGATTTAAGATTGTAGCTTTCCTTTGTAGATTGTGGAGCCTCGCTTTATTCTGAAAAACTCAGGCTCTGCACTGTTTAAATGTTTTTCTTTTATCTTAGCTTTTACTGAGTTAGCCTTCGCTTTAAGATCAGTTAACAGACTTTTATCAAATCTAGCATGAATAAAAGAGCTATATAAATAATTAATGTATGTCCATATGTTCAGCAGTAAAATGATACAAAACTGCTACTTGCAGCTTTATTCAATAAACTTCTAGAGGAGGTTAAGTACCTGAACCTGAAGTGTCAGTCAGTGATGCTCGCTTTCTTCTTGCTATGAGGTTAAAATATTTTATGCTTCACAATCACGTCTAACTACTTCTGTCTAATTTACTGTGTGCCCACCTTGTCTGTGCCAGCTGCTTTGACCTAGTTTTAAAAGAGAGCGTGTTGTTTGTTGTGTTTTCACATTTTATTTTTCAGCTTCTGTCATTTTTAGGATCCTGCTGATGCAGGCAGCGCACCTGTTTAATTTAGATGTGCTCCCTCCCTCCTGTGATAGACCCTTGTGGGACATCTTAAAATCCCAGTTCACAGCTTTAATCCCCTCTTCACACATATTTCACATCCCTGCAGATGGACCTGATTCTCAAGCTTTACAAGCCTGCCGTGTGTGATGCCTGCGTGTCGCTTTGATTCCTCTTCTGCTTTTGAGAACATCTGATAAGAATTCAAAAAAGATGGAAAAGAGTCGAGTACAGAAGCCGAGATATCATAGAGATTACTGCGATATTCTCCACCCGTGTGCCACACATACATATTTATCTTTTAAAAACATGACAAGTCATTATGCTACAGGGTAATAGTTGAGCAGGAAAAGTCTTTTCCTAAATGAGATGAGTAACTATGACCTACTGCCTGACCTTCCTCTTAAATGAACGGCTGCTTTTGACACCTGTCTCCTTTTCTTTGTCTTCCAGGACTGAATGAGTGTATGATCAATAATGGCGGGTGCTCCCATGTCTGCATGGACCGACCAATTGGCTTTGAGTGTCAGTGCCCTACCGGCTACCGGCTGCTAGACAAAAAGACTTGTGGAGGTAAATAGAGAAATATAAAGTGTTTTTCAGACCACACAGAAACCGAGTGGTCGGCTGGCTGCTGACCAAGCCAGTATAAATCTGTTTGTGCATTTGCGTAGTGTACCGCTTTGGGCAGCTTGCAGCTCTCTAGCTGTCTATCTCTGTTCCCTGCCCATCGCTCCCACAGGGGAAGTTGTGCAGTCTTGCTCCTGTCACACATGCCTATAGTATGTCCTTCACACCCTTCCTATCATTTTAGCAGCTCGCCATCACACCCAGAGAAGAATCAGGTCAAAAGACGTCAGCAGGGATCCACCCTGCCTCCCTCTTGACTCCTTTCTTCCCTAAAACTGCAAAAATTCCAGCCATAAAATGTGGATTTTTACCTCCCTGTTGTAGCTGTCATGTCATTGAAAAGAATTTCTATATTTACATTTCCTGAATTTAGTTTCCACTCTCATCTGTCACAGCTCACAAGGGAGTATTAGTGATTTGCTGTCACTGTCTGACTGGCTGTTTTTGTCTCTCAGCTGATTGATAATCCTCTCATCCCTGTAGATATTGATGAGTGTGAGAACCCGGATGCCTGTAGCCAGATCTGCATAAACTACAAAGGGGATTTTAAATGCGAGTGCTACGAAGGATACGAGATGGACCCGGTCACTAAGACCTGCAAAGCAGAAGGTGAGTCACAGTAAGAAAAGAGGAATTAAGTTAACCATGTCTATTTGAGATTGAACATGTGGAAGAGCCAAAACGAGAGATGTCTTAAACCTGTTTTGCACATTTTCTCAGATACTAACATCCCTCAACACTGCACCGCACTCTCTTCTGTACTACATTGTTAACCCCTCCTCTTGCCATAACCAGGAAACATCTTTTAACTGTTATATTCTTATTATTTCTCTGCACGTGTTTGTGCACTTGACATAAAACAAACATCACATCACCAAGGCAACCGCTCTGTTTTTCTCAGACCGAATTTGTCCTCTGGGTCCTGTCCCATTAGACCGCTTCACGAGTGACAGACTGATGTTTAGCGATGCTGAACACTTATAATTAGGTATAGCAACTCTTCAGGGGTACCTGGCTGAGTCACGGTGGAGGCTAATTACACCAATTTAATCCAGCCTCCCGCTCAGCTTGTTGATAACAGTTGTTTGACTAGTGGAGAACAAAGTGGACCGCTAAGAAGCCAGCTGATGTCTTTTGACCTCCAACTATGGCTCAAAGCTGTTAGCAAGAGGATTGCATGCAGAGGCCATTTTATGTTTACACTTCATTTCCCTGCAGAGTTTTATTATTTAATTGGCAGCAAAGAGCCAGTCAAATGAAATGTGTTGATTCTGTCCCTGTGGCTGTCAAATGCTGCTATTTAATTTTCCTCAATTAAGCTAAGCTAATATCAAAGCTCAGCATTTGCATGTGTGTGTTTGTGTGTGTGTCGTGTCTGCCCACTTGCCTCTGTTAACGCTTGTGTACTTTTCTCTGCATGGCTGCCCAGTGCGTTAGCTATCAGTTTATCATGGCCATGAGAGAAGTGTTTCTGGCTGTGTGTCAGAAGCCAAATTGCAGCAAATGCAGCAGTTGAGTCGCTTGGTTTTGAGGCAATGAAAATGACTTCTGACTGTGACAGCCCATGAACCCAGCAGGGGAGAATTTTCCCCTTTAGAGGGGTTGGAAATGCTGTCATTGTAATGGCCAGTTTTTTGAGAACGCTTGGTCCTAAACGTCACTGTCATGATTCAGAGTTTAGGCTGGAAGACGGAGGAAAGGGCAAAAAGAGAAGACGTGCGGGACTGCGATACTACAATGAGGCTACAACACAGACTGTCAAAAGGGAAAGTGAGGCAAGCGAGCCATTAATGAGAGAATTTCATATCTGCCCCAAGAGATAACTGCCTGCAGCTGCCATCCTATTACCATGCAGTGTCACAAAGAGATTGGCTCAGTATAGATGTTACTAGACAAAGGTGGGCTTTGGTTATAGCCCGGCAGATAAAACCGTCCCTACAGGCGCATTCTGTTAGTCTTTTTTACCCACTCGACTTTTCCTGGCCAGAATTATGAGGAAATAGTTTAAGACCTCTGTTTATATATGGTTCTGATTAAAGTGCATTATGGGTGACCTTATCCAAAACAGACAGCTCTAAAAATAGGTGTGAAAAGAAACAGGGACACTCTCAGAGGAAGTGCTAAAGCAGTGCATGATAGCTAATAACAAATTTACCAATCACAGTGTGTACCTCAGATGAAAGCAAGAAATCTTTTATCTCCTTGAATAACAAAATTATTTCATAGTGTCCTGCGAGAGTTCTCCACATAGCGGGCTATATTAATACATTCCAGAGGACAGGTGAATTGTACATTCATTTTCACCAGCACATCTTGTTCTAGTAATTTGCTTTCTGACTAAAGACTCGACTAATCAGGCTCAGCTGTGATTTGTGTTTGGTCCTGATTAGCATGGTAGCAGGGTACACTAAGATGGTGAGCATTAAATATTACACCTGCATAGCTTCACCAGCACCACACACTCCAACCACTCAAACATATATATTAAATTGCAAACATTTTCATTTATCTAATGGACTCATTGCCTTTGTTGTGCTTATCAGTTGTGCTTACACGAATAGCCAAACCCCAAAGGCCCATTCTGAGCAACCTTAATGAAATTAACATCTAGCTTGAAGTCTGACCAACTGCTGACATCTCTGTAGACATTTTTTTGTCTAGTTAGTAGCAGTCACACTTTCTGTGCTGATGAAATCAAATAACCCTGGGAATAGAAAATGTAATAACTAGTGATTACATTAAATGCTTTGAGATGTATTCCAGATAAGATCTGCATCTCTGCTGTGCATGTAATAAATATTTATATAAAATGCAGGTGTACACTGCTGGCATTTGGAAGTAAAGCCTATTATTATTCTGTTGCATATGGGTTAAAATTCACTGAGCAGCAGATTGTTATTTTTCTATATTTGCAGGCCTGGAAAAGGTAAGAAAATCTCTTATTCAGATGAGTGTATGTTTGCTCATGTCTGTTTTGTTCCATTGCCGGTGCAAAAGCCGTCAGCTTGCTGTTTAAAGAGGTGCAGCCAGATCCAAAGGTAACTCTGATCTATATTTGCAAGGCAAAGATAATAAGGAGCGTACAACTTAATGATGCATACAGACACACTGATCAATACACCAACTATTCAGCTGTTTTTAATGAACAATTATTGTCCCTTCACTCTTGTTAGAAGAGGATATTGAGTAGTATCATGCAAACTTGATGCTGTTTATCTTTGTGAAAAAAGATTATATTTAGAGTATTGACTTTAGTCTCTCCAGCATCGCATTATGTTCCAGTGCTTTTAACACTGCGGTGAAGCCTGATTGTTATTACTGTAGAGCAATGTCTAAATCATTCCCTGACATGCAGCATTTCCCATCTGGGTCAGCGGTTCTCAAGTCCAACACGCTTGCATTTTGATGCTGTGCTGAACACACTGTCCAGCTTATTGTTGTTTTATTGTTGTCTTCTTCTTCTTCACATCTTTTCCCTGTGTGGGTTAAATTATTGACACAAGAGCACAGCCACTGCTTCTTCCAGTCCAGACGATGTACTTTTCCCACTGGATAAAGGTTAAGTTGATTTAAAGCAGTGCACTTGCTGTCTAATCTGAAGCATATTAATGTTGATGTGTGCATAGATGATCTGTGGAGCACCAGGACGAGAGCAGTTTTCTAATAAGATATACCCGCTTTGGCCCCTCTTCTCGCCTAAACTGTCAAAGCTGATTTGCTTGAGCATTACTGAAGCAAATCCCAACTCTAATGTATTCCTTCCACCTACAATGTATTCATCCTCATAAGCCCATTTTAGAAATTGCCTCCTATTGAGAAGTTGAACTTTATATTTTGCTGATCCATATTCTGACCCTGACTCCGGGCCTGTGTTGTTTGTGCCTGCTTGCACAAAAACACACCCTGAAATGTTCGTTTCTTCGCTTGCAGGTAAAAGCCCTTACCTACTGTTCACCAACCGACATGAGATCCGACGCATTGACTTAGTGAAGAGGGACTACAGTCAGGTGGTATCCACACAGAAGAACGCTGTGGCTCTGGATCTGGATGTGGCAAACAACCGTGTTTTCTGGTGTGATCGATTTCACCGGAAAATCTACAGGTAAAAAAGAGTGGGGACGTTTTGAGTTTCTAAATCTTTGAATGCTTTGTGAAAAACAATTTGTGTATTTAGTTTGTTTTTTTTCACACAGAAGTCATTAAGTGGCAGACAAACTGCAGCATAAACAATAGATTCTACACAGCTTGGATATGACAAATGTTTATTAATCTTCTAAGCAATTTTTACATTTTTCACTATGCCTCATTTAATCAAAACGCCTGCATTGTCAGCGACTAGATAAATATATCTGAAATATGAAGACGTACCAGAGCCATTATAAGAAAGAGACATGGCGCTGAACAAAGCCAGTGATGCAAGGAACATTTTCTGGGGAGAAGAACTTTTTGACAAAGTTTTGTGTCAAAGTCTTTAAAAGGTTTTTATCAGATTTGACTGGTAATTCTTTACATGCAATTTATATGTCTGCACAACCTTTGAAATGAAAGGTAATCAAGCTTTGAAATAACTGCCTAAAAACAGCTTCTTCAGAATGCCTCGCATGCTTCTGGAAGGATTTTGACTTGATTTTTTTCTGCTAAAAATCTATATTTCTAAATATGAACCACTCAAAATTTTACTTTCATCTATTTGCACTCCACCTGTGGTTTTCAAATGTCTGATTTTTAAAAGAACTGTGCTTTAATTAGATTTTGATACACGATTTCACAAATCCTGCACTGTTGCACACTGATGAAATTTCCCTGTATGTGATGTAGTTAGAATCTTCTCCTTTATGCTTTTGATGTTTTTTGGGTTCAATCAGCTTAGCCGATGGCTCAGACTTGCTATTATTTTAGATGAATTCCACCCTTCCTTTTGTTATCCCAACTACGTTTTCTCCCCAGAGTGTCTTCTAATTGGAGCACTGTGTTCTCTTTATAAAATTGATGTTAAGAGGAAAAAAATCTCTGGGGAAACTAAAATTGAAATTCCTGTTTGGGAGCACAGCTCCCTTGCCCTCGCCTCACACCTCTGCTGGGGGTCAAATCATTAGTGAGCAGGGCAAACCCTGAGTGAGGCCTTGTCTATTCTGATAAGTGGTCCATCTAAGAAGGATGCTAACCCCAGGATGAACCTGCTCAGCACACTGCCCAAGGCTGTAGCTCCCATATCAGCCCCATTCTTTGTTCTGCAGTCTCTTCACTTCAGAGGGAGAATGGAGAATTGCTCTTTGTCATATATTATCTGTTGGGGTGTGTCCCGTTTGTGTTATTATCACTTTATGTCCGCTTATATTTTGTCAAATGAATGTGCCAAAAGACTTAACTTGCATAACAAAGACAAACATGCAAGCTATATAACTGTGTCATACATTTATTGATTGATTGATTGCTAATGCTAGATTTACTGTTGTGATTGGAGTTTTTCTTCTTCAGTTAGAGTTTAAATCAGTACTAAATTATTTTTTAAACAAGCAGGTAAAATCCTTTGGCTCTGAGTGCAGTCACTAAAAATCAATATTTTATAGTAATAAATCTTCTGGTAGGGTGCCACATGATAAGACGGATTGTGTATTCAGCCTCATTATCACAAAATAGTGCCCTGCAGGCAGCCAACCAGGCTCTACCTCACAATCTTTCTTTACATCGATTTTGTAATAATGGCTGGTTTGATGTAGATTATCCCTTACATATTCTCATCCCCTCAAAACTCTCCCTCATTCTCTCCTCCCGCATTCCCTCCGCCTGCTCCACCCGCAGTGCCTTCATCCACGAGGCCAGTGACCCCTCCCAGCAGGTGCCACTGGTAGAATCATCTCTGCAGACCCCTGTAGGACTGGCTGTGGACTGGCTCCAACACAACCTGTACTGGACCGACTCAGGGGACAAATCCATCTCCGTGGCCTCAGTGGACGGCACCAAAAGACGTGTCCTCGTCAGCACTGACCTGAGCGAACCCCGAGCCATAGCACTGGATCCCCACCATGGGTAAGGAAGTGGAGATGTATGCATACAACACCAGACATCTGCACTGTTAGTACCAAGTATTAAAGAAACTGAAAGACAAGATCCATAATTATCACAGCTTATGCATTTTAAAAAAGTATGCTAATTGCTGAGCTTCATGCTGTGAATTTACATAACACTTAGCATATCAGCACATAATAGGGTCGCACTGAGTTCACATAGGATGCCCTCCAATCTAGTTCTAGACTATACTTTTTGTCCTCTTTCATAATTTTAGACATGATGGTGACGTTAACCTTAAACAGACGTCTAATGATAAATATTCAGTATGAGAACACTTGTTGTATATGAGAATCCAGAGTGTCAAGACTCTGACCCATTTAACATCCTGATATGATAGTTTTTGACAGCCTGAGGAGCTTTATGAAATGGTGCCAGGGTGTGATTCTGCATCTTTTGTGTTCTGGTGATCCCAATGCAGATTAAAAAAAATCAGCGACAAAGTAAACATAAATAGACACACAAAGGGGCTTCGGTGAGGCAGGCACACACACATCACAGGAATGCTTTACACTGAATACCAGTTTGGACAAAATTGTCTTAATGTCGGTAATAAACATTTACATAGAAATGAAAGTAAATTACTGTGTCTTCACTGCTTTGATTGCTCACTCATATTGCCCAATAACCATTCAAAGTGTGCTGAAGTCATACCAGATAACAGCTTTTAAATTTGGTGGTTAACAATGTTGGGATTTGGTTTAAGCTCAATGTAAATCACAGCCATGGCAATCCAAATGAAAGCAGAGTCCTCACAGACCTTAATGGTGTAAGCGATTACAGCCACACGGGTAAATGTAATGCTCAGCTTCTAGTCATGACAAAATGGTCCTGTTTGTCCTGCAGACCAAGGTGAGGGATCTAATAACCATATTTTCAAACCGCAATCACATACTCCATCAGCGAGGACAAAGGCTGCAAACAGTAATGCTGTCAACTTGTCAAAGAGGTCAATGCTTGAATTTTAAAAAAGCCTGGAAGCATGAAAGCCCATGCTGTAGCTGCTAAAATCCTAATATGCTGTGAGCTGGTATAAGAGCTTAAATTAGAGCATATGGGAGATGGTGGAATATTTGTACGAGACATAACACTAATATTGGTGGTCTTTTGACTTGTATTGTAGTTTTGTGGTGCTGAAAGGACAGCTCCGAAATGTTCACTTGTCAGAGATCTTTTACAAGAATTCCCTACAGCACTCTTTGTTGTAGAAATGTCTCTCTTTCTCTGCCCTTTTCTTCAAAAAAAATCACTTCCACAAATCTTGGATGGCATTACCTTTGCTTTGGCATAGCTTGTAGTGGGGAAAAAAGACATTTGTGTGCCCCAGTTTTGCACTCTTATGTATATCTGATTGTTTTAGGCTGCATATTGCTTATGCAACTTTAAGCAGCTTTTTTTTCATCTTTCCAGGACAAATATTTTGGTACAGCTCTGATATTGTTATTATTATTATTGCTATTCTTATTATTCGGTTAGTAAAGGAGCCTACTTATGCTGGGTAGAACTGAAACAGCAAAGTAAAAAAAAGCAAAAGAGGAGAGCTAAATTAAAGTAGTGGACAGTGACAGTGATGGTTTACTGCCGAACCACTTAGCAGAACAATGCCGTGGGACTAATAACTGCTAAAACCCTAACTGGATAATAACACAATGACTTTGGTGTCTTTGTTCCAGCTTTATGTACTGGTCAGACTGGGGCACGCGAGCCAAAATAGAGAAGGCCGGTATGAATGGAGTGGACCGACAGGTGCTGGTGGCTGATAACATTGAGTGGCCCAACGGCATCACACTGGGTGAGGGGAGAACAGCTGTTCTTCATTATACCATACACAGTGCTATATTTAACCCTTTTTCCTCAACAGCTGTTGTGAATGTGCCTGAAGCACAGACCTGAAAAGGAGCCGATGCATTCAATCAGCTCATTTTTGATAAAAGGTCAAATGTAATTGAAATAGCACAAGTTAATGTTTAACGATAATGGCAAGAAGTAGTTTAACAAAGTTATCATGGCCGCTTCGGAATGATATTTAAAATGTTTCAGATGTTATAGATCAACACAGTAAAACTTGCTGTTGTGTAATGGTGAGAATCTGACATTTCTAACGTAATCGATATCACCTAAAGGGATTTGCTGGTCAGAGTGCGAGAGTGCTTACCGCAAAGACAATCAATTTCCACTCAGCTCGGGAAATTCCTATCTGCATGTTTGTGTGTTTGTCTGTGTGCGTGTTTGCACTCCGCAGATGTGGCCAACCGCCGTCTGTACTGGGTGGATTCCAAACTGCACCTCATAGCCAGCGTGGACCTGAACGGAGCTCACCGCAGGACGCATATGTCGTCCGCGGAGAGACTGGGGCACCCGTACGCCCTGGCTGTTTTTGAGGTTTGTGTTTACCCCTTTTATTCCATCGCCTCATTTTGTAGAACTCAGCATAGATTTTCAGGGATTTTGGGCAGTTGTCCATGATATCACCCAGCCTCCCACATCTCATCATATCTACATCTCTCTCATTAGCCTCAATGGGGGCCTGCAGAGGCACAGGGAGCCCAAATGTAATGACTGTTGAATTCAATTTATTTCATGCTCAATCGGTGGGTGTCCTTGTGTGTGTTCTGCTTGTTTTTCCCTCATGGGACTGATTGGTTGAGCATACTAAACAGAAACAGCTAAGAGAAGAGAGCAGTCAAAAGCAACACACACATTTAACACACATACAGACACACACTTGAGCTTTTGGTTGTCAGCCAGTTTCCCTCTGTGCATGTTATGTCAGGGCCTTTAGAAACCTTCAGTTTGGGCTGGTGCCAAGCAGTCCTACACATCCGTGCCAGTGTGCAAACGTGCTTTTGCTTGCAAACTCTTGTTACAGGAACATCCTTTAAAATCAGCCTCCCTAGGGGAGACCACAGGCAGAGGTTTCCTTCAGAAGCAGACCAAACTTACAGCCGTGGATCTTTGAAACTATCCGCTTTGGTGTATATAATATAATTATATTTGTGACCTAGAGAGCAAATAGAGGTGTTATTTTTAAAATGTGCCTGAAGTTGTCCTAAATGTAAAATAAGTTCAGTATAAAAGAATAATGAAGCTTGTAAAGTTCAGTCACTTACTAAATTGGATTATGACTACATTCTGCCACTTCGATGTAATAAATATTTTTATAATATTTTTTTAAAATGTAGAATTGCTCTACATGTTCGCACAGTTTACCATTTAATAAGTGTAGCATAACCTTGAGGATTTTCTCCTGCATTCTGTGCTGTAAGTCCGGCCTGTGCCAGCGCTGTAGAGAGCGCTCAGAGAAATGATGATAAATTCCCTCCGCTGTAATACATAATCGATCGGGACTTCTCTGCTCTCTGCCCTGTTGTGACTACAAGGTGACCTTCTTGTTCAGCAAGTTGGACATACACCAGTTCAGTGTTATTGAGTGGGTCTTGTTGTATCGTACATCACATTACAGTACCATCTCTTTCTGACTCAGTGACTGACTCAACGCAAGCACACACGTACACACTCGAGTGTAGTGAGGCCTATTGTCTCGGCGCATGCCTGTGGTTTCTAAGGCAACTGTAAAAAACATGTCAGTTCCTATCTAAGACTCTTTTTTTAAAACTGTTGATGAGGTTAACTAGGGAAAGAAAACAAAAAGTTTATTAATAAAAAACAAGCAGGGTTAAAACTTTAGCCTGTGCTGCTGTATTGTGATCTATATTAAATGGGTTTTAATTATTTAAAGCCTCGTGCTGCTGTGAGCCAGAAAATACATCCCAGAAGGTTGCAACGTTTTAAAAATCAAATAATTGATTTGATTTTCTTATATAAAAAGGCATCATTGTTTATTGTTGCACTGCTGCTCCATGAATAGCAACCTCCTATTTACAATTAAACTCCTTTGCATTTCCTCCATCATCTTAATGATCACATTAAAAGCCAATCAAACATGCTCGCTCTTCTGCAGAAGCTAATGGGTTAGACGGTGTCTGTCAACAGATACTTCCAAGTGCATATTTCCCTTGCCCTAATTTTCTCTTTATTTCTTCTTCTGAAATAAGTTGGACTGGTATCATCAGACAAGTACTGACAGCATTTAACCATCCAGAGTGACAAGCTAAGGGCAGCTTGTCTCCTTTTTCCTGGTCACTTTTTCTTTTCAGACCCCTTTTCATGATATAGTCACACTAACTGTACAACCAAAACTATTAGGAGTGTGTGTGCCTTTGAAATGCTTGCTTCGAAGACAGGGACCAGGTCTGGGGCCAATTTGAATGTGAAAAGTCTGCAACAGTAGGAGACATCTGACCCCCCCTAAGGGTGTCTTATCTGACTCCCTTTGCAAGCGGTGTGCATGACTGTTTACATAAACCTAATGACGACAACGAAAGCTACACACTGAAAATCAAGAGGAAGAGAGAAAAGCCTAAACAATTAAATATAATGCTAAATAATTAATGCTGTTAGTCCAACCTGAACTGTGGAAGAGAAACACTTGGGTCACTGGATTTCCACTAGTGTCACATTATTTCTTTTGTTTACGTTAATGTTTAACATTAGTTGCCTTAGATAGGAGAGCAGCCTGGTGTGTCCAGCTCTGCTAGCTGTGATGTTAGCACGCTCACTGTCAGAATCGTGACAACAACAGTTGACTTGTTGACGTAACTTGAAGGGGCCCCTTTTGAATTTTTGCCTTGGACTCCAACAGACTCTAGAAACACCACTGATTACATTCAGTCTGTTTTGTAAATTGGTAGAAGTCGCAAATCCGTTGGTGTCTGTTGCAAATCCGTTCCATCTCCATACACAGAAATTAACATCAAACAGAAATCACGTTAACTGCTTACATTCAGAGTCCAAGGAAAACCTCACAGATTTTAAACAGAATTGTTGCTGCATGACGTTGTTGTTGCAGGATGGTGATTTAACTGCAGCGCAAATTCTGCAGTTTATTTCTGATACAACACTCTGACTTCAGGGATCTGACGACACGGTTCACCAATCAGATACCAGTGTTAAAATAACAAACTGTGTTCTTCACTCTGAGGACTCTGTGACTTTTGTTTGTAAGGCACCATCAGGTTCAACTGAAGCATCGCTTGCCAAACTTGTAAAATAAAATTCAAACTTCACACGACTCTAACAAACTAGTTCTGACCTGTTGTGTTTTTCTCCTGTGTCTTAGGATCGTATTTACTGGACAGACAGAGACAAAGCAGCAGTCTTCATGGCCAACAGGCTGACTGGAGAAGACATCCATGCCCTTGCTGAAAACCTTAATGACCCCCATGACATTGTGGTCTTCCACCAGCTTCGACAGCCACAAGGTGTGTGTTTGTAGAGTGTGATTGAGGCACTTGCATGTGTCTTTAGGCATTTCCAACAACAGTTTCATCCCCTGCCTTTGATTATGTGAGCTGAGTTTCACCTCTTCTGCATGTCCATATCATCCTAGGCGCATGTATAAGTAATAGTGAGCCCTGTGATTGTAGTAGAGCGAGTAAAGCACTGGGAGCAGCCGTACATTCACGCGTGTGTTCAAACTCTTCCTTCAACTCAGTTTCCTCTAATGGGACAATCCAGATCCAAACTGAACTGAACAGAGCACTTAATCATGAATGTGATATGTGTGTGTTTTCCTTGCATGTCACTTTCCATATCTGTCTCCGTCATTCTCTCTTACTTTCCAGTGCATTCTCTGTGCCCATTTATATTTTATCTTTCACTGAATTTCATCACCATTTTTTCCAGTTTGATCTTCGTACACCTTTGTCATTTCTTTTGTTAAGAAATGAGACTCTGGGATGAACACAGTGGACATGTACAACTGGTCACATTTCAGATTTTATTCTTTGCATGTTTCTGGAACCTTTGTTTACATAAAGTAATTAACTTTGTTTAAAGGGAATTCAGCAGTGCCCACAGTGGGGAACAATAAAGTACAACGACTGTGCCTTCCCGGCTGTGTTATCTCCTCACATTGCATTAATGTTAATCTTATTTATATAACCACAGCCGTGTAATTCTCCCTGTCTCCGTCTTTCTTTCTCTTACTGTCTCCAGGCCCAGACAGCTGTAATCTGGGCAGCGTAGCCAATGGAGGTTGTGAGTACTTGTGTCTTAAGGCTCCACAGATCACTGAACACTCCCCCAAATACACCTGCGCCTGCCCCGATGGACAGGACCTGGGGCCTGACATGAGAGGCTGTGTGCCAGGTGAGGCTGGCTATGGGTGGTAATGGAGTGTTTAATGATCAGTAACACCTAAAGGGGCTTTTTGGATGCTGTGTTTACTGTGGAGATAATTGGATTCTGCTTCTCATGAGGAATGCACCAGTATGTTTTTATCAGCAAACTTTTATATGCACCTATATCTTTATTAACATTTTAAAAAACATCAACAATACAACAAATTAAAATAAAACAAACAAAAAACAGGTTTTCTTATCGTACATCGTACACCCATATCCAAACAACCTGTTTTTAAGCATAAAACCAATGATCTTTTGCTGTTGTTTATCTGTCCTTCCTTCCACAATTCACAAGAATCACAGCTCCTGCTACATTACACACAGTGTGAGGGTGAAGACTTAAAGTTCAAGGTCACATTTACGTCCAACATCCGTGAATTGTTATGGATCGTGAGCCTAATGAGCTACAGCGATATCGAGGTTCTGCTTTAGAAAAAAGTGCAAATAAATAAATAACCAAAATATTTAAATGTAAGCAATAAATCTGTAAAATGACAGAAAAAAATATTTTTTGTTCATTAACCAAATGGGGTTTTTTTGGTATATTTATAGTACATTTTTCTTACAGTAAATGTTTATATTCGATAGTAAAAAAAATGGAAGTTTTCTGTCTGTTAACTGTTTAACACAAAGTTAGTTACATAGTTATGTTAGTGTAGTGTGTATGGCAGGTCTTTATTAGTAGGAAAAGCTGTAAAAAGTATGAAAATAAAGGTAAAAGTGCAAAATTTATGCCCCCTTAACATTTTCCAAAGCCATCCACTCGACCCGACTGTGGTCTTTTCTGGGCCAATTCTGGCCAGCGGGCCTTATGTTTGAAATTTCCTAATGTAAATTGATATATGTCACATATACTGTGTTAATAGTAACACAGTATCTATTTGGCTGCTTGTATTTTTTGTTGATTTTATGTTAGGTAAATGTTGATTTTTAGTTTGCTTAATGATTGAATATGTTCTATAAGGGATCTTGCAGCATCGTTCTGTGAAGATTTTAATCATAAAGTGATGACTGTTGTGGTCCTTCCTGTCTTTTTCAAACACTTAAAGACATTTACACTCATTTCTTGAACTGAAGGCTTTCGCTCTGCTATTACTTTGCCTGCAGCAGCGCCAAGAGATGACATGACAGCAACATCTTCACCCCCCACTGAATTTACTCCGGGCACTGGAGCGACTGAGGGAACAGGAGGAGTGTCACAGGCGGATGCAATCCCCCGCTTGACCACAGCTCCATCTGGCTCCCCCGAGCCTCTCACAACCCTCAGCACACTCAAGCCTATGTCCTCGCAGGAATCGAAGGCGTTGGGCTCCCACTCCACTGCCACTACTATGATTCTCTCCACCACACCTGCAGGAGACAGCAGCGTCTCACAACACTGTAAGTAGCCTGTGAATTGTAAATTGTGTTTATCAGTTCTGAGTCTGAAGATAAAAAGATATATGATGATATTTGACAGAAACCATTAGTCTTACATTCAGAATTGAGGATATGTCAGGTGCTCCAAACCTTTGTAATTAACCACCAGGGCACAGTCCTCTGACAAAGCGCCACTTTCACCCGAGCGGCCTCATCTCCTACCAAGTACCACATCTGACGGTTTCATTCATGCTCATAATGTAGCTAACAATCTCACCCTCGCTGTAATGATGGCATTAAAGTGACATATCTACAAGCCCCAGCAACCAGTCATCTGGCTTTAAGAGCAGTAATGGATGGCTGTTTCTCACCTTGAAACTGTCATTGTTCCCGCCATAAATTGAGCTCTGCGTAGGCGGTAGTGTATTGCGTGTCTTTAAGGGAATATGTGCAACTATGAAAGTGTGCATTAATAAGTGTATTAGTAACTATGTTGCATGAAAATGAACGATAGAGTCACAATGGTGTCTAATGGAGCCCAGATGGATGGAGTGTAGAAGGTCAAGGTTGCATTGAGGGGAAATTTGAACTTTTTCCATCTTCTTTCCCCTCATTTCTCTTTGTAACACACTCACATCTGTGCACGCATGATCACCCATTCCCCACCTCTTGGTCTTTATTGCCCCTCTTTTTCCACCACCTCGCCCTTCCTGACTGCACTGCTTATCTTTCACTCTATTACTCACACATTTTTTTTTCCTCCTGCACGCTTTCTCACTTTTATCCTTTCTTGCTCCTCCATCTTTTCCTCCTGTCGCTCTAACACCTCTCACTTGCTTCATCTCTCTCTGCAGCTGGAAGCGAGCATTTCCTCCTGGGTGAGAACCTCACTGTGGCTGTTTTGGGAGTGGTCATCCCCATCGGTAAGTTAGCTGCAGCTCCCCTTGTCTGTTTTTGTCTGTCCATGATAAAGGCCTGCAAGGCTGCTGTCTCAGTGCTGCCTATGGCCAATGTTTGTAGCCCATCCACACTGACCTTGCTGTGGCAAGGCGAGAGAAGCCTGGCCTACAGGTCTCCCCCACTGAGGTTTCTCAGGAGTCATTTTCTGTGTGTCTGACATTGCTGCCACACTGCATTATTCACTTCACACCATGTTGTGTTGGGTTCTGCTACTGCAGGGAATCCGTGTCAGCAGATCTTTTGTCTGAAGTTAGAGTACTTTACTTTCAGTGAAAGTAGTTTATTAATCTAAATGAACAAAATCCTTTTTTTCATTCACATCAGGTTGTATGATGGAGAATTTGAGTCTCACAGTCTGATTTCAGACAAACCCAATTCCAAAAAACATTGAGATGATCAGTAAAATGTAAATAAAACCAATGATGGGAATCTTACAAACCTTTATTTTATTTTCAGTTGAACATAGAAAACATATTAAACGTTTAAAAAGAGAAAACATACAATTTTAAGAAAAATATTAAATATTTTGAATTCAATAGCAGCGACACATCTCAAAAAAGTTAGGACAGGGTCAAGTTTACCACGGTGTACCATCCCCTTTTCTTTTAACTAGCCCGTAAACATCTGGGAACTGAGGAGACCAGCTGTTGGACTTTTGGGAGAGGAATTTTGTCCCATTCTTGTTTGTTATAGAATTCTAGCTGTTCAACAGTCCAGGATCTTCTTTGTTGTAGTTTTCCTTTTTTTAACCTAATTAGTTGCAAAATGTTACGTTTCCAACCTTTTGTTGTCCCCATCCTAACCTTTATTGAAACATCAAATTCAAATATTTTTTCTAACATAGTGAAACGTCTCAGTTTGATATTTTTTTCAGTGTCCTATTGTGAATAAAATATGAGTTCATGAGATTTACACACACATCCAATCGTCTTTTATTTACCATTTTTGGAGTTGGTGTTGTAGATAAAATCATTCTCATTTCTAGGCAAAGACTGGCAAACTTGCCTAGCACACAATAATCTGCTGTTGCCAGGTTTCACTGCTTAATTAAAAACCAAAAAAAAACACACCCATTTGCTCCATGAGTTTGACTCAGACACTGTAATCATCCAGCGTGTTCACAGATATTAGAGGAAGAAGAGGTGATAATTATACCACATAAAAGGTGGTAAGCTGAGTAAAATGCAATTAAAAATGCAATGCTGTGATTTTCCAATCATTAAAATGCAGTTCAGATAATATAAAGGAAAGCATACAAATGATGAGAACTGACAAATCTTGAAATGATGAGAAAGGATGCCAGCAACACATTTTAAAAGTCGCACAGGGACAACAAAAGAGTGAAAAAGCTGTAGAAAAACTTGATAAAGTTAACTGTTAACACGTTAGTAAGATGGCTGGCTTAAAAAAGTAAACATCCCAGAGAGGGCGAGTCTTCGAGAACTAAATATGGGGAGGCGTTCATCAATGGTTAATGACCTGATGATTCATTTAGAAAACAGAGATTAAAGAGAATAGAGTCTTTTATTGGAGCACAGAGACAATATTTAAACAGACTTACTTTATAACAGCCTTACGTCACTGCTTGACTCACTATCTTTATATTCATATAGAATTTATAATGCTTTTAGGATTCGTACTGATATTTTTGGTAAATCCGAGATTATCTCAGTTGCTTTGGTCGACGCACTGGGAAATATCAGTTTATGTAATAGTTGTAAACAGGCCTTTTTAGAGCTTGATCTTGAGTGTAGCTGTGTAATGATGTGCTGGTCTTCTTAAGATTTTTGTTTTTTAAAGGCAAGAAAAACAAGACATCACCTTTAGATAAATCTAAAGGCTGCAGGAAAATGAGCACGCTGTCTGTGTGAGAAATGTTATTGTACACTGTGCATCTACAAAAGGTGCAACACTAATACATAATGCTGAATTAAATGAAGCTGAACAAAAATGAGTGAGCCCGTTAGATCAGATGGACTGTTCTCATTATATACTTAATAAGGGGAACATTCTCTAAAGGGCCCCAAAAATATGATGCCAGTAAAGCACGAAAGCTTTATTGGTGTAATTTAATAAAGCAATATTAAATTAAAATGCTTACTCAAGGACAGATATGCTGTGATGAGTTGCCAGGAGATTGTGCAGTAATGAGTTCAAATTTGTGCTCCCTGAGGATAGTTTAAAGTCAAATTACGCCATTTTGGCCCTTAATGTTGCTCTGTGTTGCTGATTTAGAGTTTGATAAAGAAAACATGTTGGTTGGTGTATGACCCAACTTTGACCCAGCGTTTAGCCCGGCCTCCCACACACAACCTCTGCACCGCAGCCCCCTGCCCTCTCTGTCCCCCCCGCATGCCTGTCCTGCTCCTCTCTGTGCCTGTCATTTCATGCCATGGACTCGTTATGCCTCGTTAACGCTGCCCCCCCTTCCCATGTCCCTGCCGCTGTGTGTTAAACGCATGCAGTTCCTATCGTTGCCACAGTGGTGTTCGGCCTGGTCTGCACCGCGGTCTACCTGGTGTGGCGCAACTGGCGGCGCAACTCCACCAAGAGCATGAACTTCGACAACCCCGTCTACCGCAAAACCACCGGCGAGGGCGAGGAGGACGAGATCCACATCGGACGGACGGACGCCATGGGACACCACGCGCACCACCACCCGTACCCTCAGGGCGTCGGCATGGGAGTCGTGGCAGCGGGAGGGGGCACCTGCCCGCAGTTCATTGCCCTGCCTCTCGGGGGCAGCATGCCAGATCCCGGGACTCACTGGTACACAGAGCAGCCCATGCTCTCCACTGCAAAGTGACCTGCAAACAGGAGGCAACTCCTGGAAAAGATGGCCGCTCAAGGCACACGCACACACAGTGAGGTCAGAGGTGACTTGGACTGAGTTTGCTGAGGGAATGAACAACATATCATCAAGTGTTACATGCAGTCATTCCCAGCCATATCCTATGCCAGTTCCCATTTGAAAACCACCAGTAAGACAAATAGGACTCTTAAAAAATAGTTTCATACCTTTTTTCTGTGAGATGAGTCTCATTTTTCTTCAGTGAACGCTGAGATTTAATCACAGAATTATAATTGTGTGCTAACGTGTTTCTGACTTTGACCTCAGCTGGAATAATGGAGTTAGAGTGGTTCCTCTTTTGCATTGAGTGAGGCTTGTGCTGTGTGTCTTATATTTTGTGACAGGGGCTAGTGAGAGACTCTTTGTCATCCTTGATGTATTAATTTGGGCTTGGTGTTATTCCCGGTGGGCCCGCAGTGCCCTGGGAACGCTATTAGCGAAGGAGGAGCTGTGAAACTGGGACAGCCCGTGCGTTGATGGGACAATCTGTACAGATTCATGTTAGAGCCAATCACATTGTTGTTGCTGGACTTGTCTTGTGTAGGTAACATTTGTGTGGGTTTCTTTGAAGATTTTTTTCCCATTTTGCGATTGATTTTTAAAGGTTACTAACTACATTTTGTGCTTTCTCTCTGGTTCAGAGGAAGGCCTTTCAGGGTGAGTTGTCTAACATTTCAAGGTGTAGTTGAACACAGTTGATTTGAGAGGTTATGTATTTATCTGACCTTCAACACCCCTGAGGTTTAGTTAAAGAGCAGCAGGTTTGCAGACTGAGGGAAGAAAAAAATGAGACAAAGAGTATTCAGCTTGTTTTCTTTGAGCAGGGAGAGTTAGAGGGGAGTGGGTTTTACACAGAAGTTCTGTCTTCATTATTGTGGCTTGTTTAGATGTTAAATGGTTTGAGAAAAGCAATAGGCGGCAGCAATAGGCGGCAGCTTTAGGCAGCTGCGGCGTTATGTGGTTGACAAAATTCCTCGAGTGTTAATAATTTTATTTGATCACCTGCTTTTGACTGTGACAAATGTGCACAGAAATACACATGGGGTGCAGTGATAGCAAATTCACGCTGTTCTCCAGAGGACGGAGACAGTGTGCACTTGCCGAGCGTAAACACAAACAGCATGCATAATTGCTCACCAACTGACAATGCAGCCATTCATTGTTTCAGGCAAGATACACACACGCGCACACTTGCACGCGCGCACACAGTCTCCACTTTCTGCGATGGCCGATATCTGAGTGGACAGTTTTGGATAGCGCCGTGCGGGAGGGCCCGGCCGGTGGCTGCATGTCTAGAAAGACCTGTCATGTGATGTAACCGCAGAAACCGAAAGTCAGGGGGTGATGTAATGAGGGTGATACCAACTTGTCGTGTCAGTAAACATGCTTCATACTGGTCCCCCCCTCCCCACATCTTTAACACATATACGCCACTTACAAACCTTAAAAGTCTAGTTGTGTGTATGTGTGTGTTCATAAATATGCATGTGTGCTAATGTTCATCCCACAGCCATATCTGAACTGTTTTGTATGCTCTTTGTTGCACAACCCTCTTAGAATGCCTTCTGTATTGTGTACTGCATGGAAGAAAACAGTGCGTGGAAACAGGTGTGTTAGTGTGTATGTGAGCGAGTGTGTGACCGTGGAAGAGCTGCGAGGGTGCTTTTTGATTCATTGGTTTGTAAATATGTTTTCATAAAGTTTTTGATAATGTATTATATAATTATGTAAAAGAGAAGCTGTACATAAGATTTTAGATAAAGTGTTGACAGGTATATTAATTTATTTGTATAAAGGAGAGCACTGCATTCCCTGATTGTAAAAAAAATCCAAATGACCCACCAAAGTGGTTTGTGTTGTTTCTTGCTGTGCATCATTTCGCATCCTCTTTTTTCTGTGCAAAATTTCTTTTGTTGTTAACCCTCCCAAAACGTGGAGACCCTTCCCCCAAAACACCCGCATCTTTGCAACATTTCCCAACCTCGGTGTCGATGAGATGATTGAGTTTTGTTTATTTGTGCCTTTTTTTTGTTTGTTTTTTTAATTCTTGCGTTTCCATGAAATAGACAGGGATCAGCCATCTACTGTACATGCAATGATGAACTGTGTTAAGACCAAACTGATTCCACTTTTTTGATTTCCTGTACTGGATTACTTTTGAATATCTCTATATATTGATATATAAAATATGATTGAAAACAGCCTGTGCTGTTGTATTTATTATTTCCTTTTGCAACACTTTTTTACCATTAAGGAGTTTTCGAACAAGCTGGGTTGCAAAATGAGTTGCTTTAGAGCTGCACAGCGTGATGCTTTTATATCTGCAACAGCTCAAATGCATGCGATCCAAAAAGTGACACAACAAGTCTATTCCATAAGCCAGTAGGTCCCTACTTTGAAGAATATATTAATGTATAAATTCATGTGATGTAGTTTTAATTATGCCAGTTTTAATTGCTTTTGCATTAACTGCCCTACATTTACAAAACATGTTTTTCAGTTGAATCTTTAATGCATTCAGTTAAATAGCTCTGATTGAGCATTTTAGGTTTAGCTAGATTAGCAAGCACCTCAGTTCTCTAGCAATCTCTGGAAGCTGGCAGCAGTCATTTCAATTACAGTGGTGGAAATAATTACTTAATCCCCAGGTGAATTTGTAAGTTTGCGGCCTCTAATTTTTATAATAGTTTCATTTTAGTGGAGAAAGACACAATGTCAAACAAATATTCCAAAAAATAAATAAAAGAACATAAAAATAAAAACACTAACAAGAGGAGTCTTTAAAGAGTTTATAGAGCATGTCTTGGCAAAGCAAATATGTTTGGAACAACAGTGCTCTGATGTCAAAAGCTAACAGACAAGGCAGGTTTAAGACAAAAAGAAAATCCAAAAAACCCCCATTACATAAACAGTATTAATTGGTTTCCATGGCATTGAGTGAAATAAGTATTTGATCCCGTGCAACCTGTGTGTATTTTGTGTCCCACAATTTGGCCACCATGTCTGGAGGAAGAAAAATACTGAGTATGGTTGAAAGAACACCATTGGTGGAAAAATTATGCTTTGGGGCTGTTTTTCTGCTAAGGTTACAGGACGACTTCACAGCATTAAGGGGCCAATGGATGCGGCCATGCACTGTGAAAACGAGAACTTCCTTCCCTCAGCCAGAACACTGAAGATAATTTGTGGTTGGGCTTTCTAGCATGACGATGACCCAAAACATACCAACAAGGCAACAAAGGAGTGACTAAAGAAAGAGTACATTAAGGTCATGAGCCACCCTGCCCAGGAGTTAGCCAAAATCGCTCCTGAGATGTGTGCAAACTGGTGACCTGCAAGAAACATGTTACCCCCACCAGGTACTTAGTCATGTTTTGCTTGAAGATCAATTACTTATTTCACTCAGTGACATGCAAATCAATTTATAACTTTAAGTATTCTGTCTCTCTCCATTAAAATGAATGAGGTATTCATTTTACGTGCATCCCCTGTATTTTTAATATTATATTTTGTATATAGTCCCCATATCCTTAACTCTCAGAAACATTAAACACTGTTTTACCTCATTTTGGTTTTCTGATCCACATTTATTGTTTGTTTCAGTCTCTCGCTACCCTTTTCCAGATGCTGCAAACAGATGGTAGACGTGAGTTTAGCTTAGTATGCAGCACCCGAAGACTCTGATATTTTCTCTGGGATTTAGTCGAGATCAAAAACAGAGCTAGAGGTGTGTATTAATATTAAGCTTTCATCAAGTCCTCAGAAAGACCCTAAATCAGTGCTAATGCTGTTGCTGCATTTCTGCTACTAGTTCCATCCCTTGTATACATCAATATGTGTCATACATGTATTCAAACCCCATTCACATTTTGCACACTTGATTTTTTTTTTTTTTAATAAAACTGGAATTTTTCTAAAAAGTCAAATTATACTAATTTGCAAATGTAATTAAAGCCTTGAGTCAGTACTTTTGGCATGTCTCTACAAGCTTTAAAAACCTGGATCTTGACTGTCCGGTACTTCCAACCAAGCTAAATCCATAATGTAGGAAAGTGTGCAAAACGTGGAGGAGTCGCAGTCATTTCTGAAACAAATGCAAATGCTAAGTTTAGACCTACAGCATTATCTTTAGCGAACTAGCAGCACAAGCTAACAAGCAGGGAAACCACCAACAGTGTCTGCTAATAAGTGCTTTTCATTTTACCTTTTATGTGAACCGCACGGAGCACAAGTGTTGTCTGTGGAAGCTGCAGAAATATCAGCATTAAGTTGGATAACATTATCAGTTCTTATTAGCTGAAATACTCTATAGACTGTACCAAATGAAGCCACGCTGACTGAAATGCATTTTGCATTCAGAGTGATTCACCAGCAGACAGAGAAACTGTAGCAGATAAATCCAGTCCATTATCATTATTAAACTGAAGCCAGCAAATGCCTTCAGACTGCACAGACGCCCCCCTCCATTGTTGTATCACACCCCCTCAGGGTGTTATGGAATAGGTATGTTTTATTAGTCCACTGTTCCCTGCAGACAAAAAGAGGTGTCACAGACATTTTTATCCCTGCACAAAGGCTGAAATGAGCACTGTTACTTGCTGTGGCGTTAAGGCTTTGAGTGGGGGATGGGGGACGCACACCTATGCAGTCATGTGACATGCGTATATGTGTGTGTGTATCCACAGTTACATGTTATCAGAGTCATCTCTTTGAAACACTTTATTCTGACAGAGCATTTCCATACTGGCCTCCTTGTTTGTTATTTCTACATACGGATACATTTCACTAATAGAAAAGATGCCCGTTCCATCTCAGTCTGCCACATCTTCCTCGCTTTCTGACGATTTATAGTTGCTCGTGGTCATTACAGTAGGACAGCCAGTCAGCTAGAATGGAAGAAATCCTCAGGGGAAATGAAGAACCCGTGCCCTGTCACACAGAAATCCAACGCCTTCTCCATCTATGCAATCCTTTTTTTGTCTTATCTCACAAACATAATCTCAGCTCTGTGCACAAAAAAACAAAACAGTGGCCCTTGCTGTTTCCCAGGGGGCTCGAGGAAACAAAGGCCATTCAAACAAATCTGATTTCACAACTGACTGAGCATTCCTAGGTGCCATACAGCTGGAGTGCAGGTGAATCTCACACGTTGTCCTCTCACACAGTGGAATTACTGCAAATCAAAAGGCACCACGTTTGCAACCGTCTGTCACACTTGAAAGAGATTAAATCTACTTCCTTGTATGTGAGCGTTTTTAGGTTCGCCTCCGCTGTAGCTTTCTGTAGGGGGGATTCTTATTATGTTTGAGTTGGCTGGTCGTTGGCGGTGATGCTGAAATGGATGAGCTGCTCCACCTCCTGGGCGACTTTGCCACTGCATGTTGCTCGTTTCAAACAATGAAATATCATCGCTTTTCTGTTATTTTATTAAAAACAGGCGTTGCATACATCAGTGTAGCTTTTACCAACGTGTGAAATAAACAGACTGGTCAATCGGCTCCAGGGATTTGTTTCTGTTTAGTTGGCATGCAGTATTTTGAAAGTATTTTATTGAAATGGTGCTTAAAAATGCTGAGAATTCCCCTTGGAAACACAGGTAGAATCTTCTTACAGACACAGATTTTTAGATAATACAACAAACATAATAAATATTCTTTCCATTGCATAGTTTGCAGAGCGAAGCTGCTGCACGGATGTGCAAAGATCAGCGATAACCTTAAACATCTATGGTAAAGACAAAATGAAAACAGCAGATTCACTGCATGCTGCCCTAGCAACCATCATCTGCCTCACTTTCTCGTGCCATACAGCCTCATTGTAATATCATCCCATTCAGCGCACCAGCTGTCACTAGTCCAGATTTCAGAAAAAAAAAGTCTGCGTTTGAAGCGCCACTCAGGTGAGAGGATCTGACACGTGAACAGATCCACTTCTACAGAGCTCGAGCTTTAGCGTGGGCCTGCAGCAGGGCAGCTGTATCGGCGTGGGAACCTTGCATGGCGATGGAAAGCGCAGTTTGACCTCGCTGGTAGACAGGAAACAAAGAAAAAAAACAACATTTCAGCTCAGAGTGCAACATTAATGTGACTGATTCGGGGTCCCCAGATGGTGAACCTTGCAGAATTTGGTGATCTCCTGACTTTGTTATCATCTGATTGTTAAGTTAACATTATTCGTGTTACCACACAAAATTGCTGGCGTATCTGTAGGCCATATAAATTCATTTTTCCACGGTTTAATCAGTCTAATTAGTGTGGGTTTAGGTGAGACATGGTTTACAGTCGAGGAAGGATTTTTTTTTTACTCTTAAGTGTACTTTAAAGGTAGAATATCACAAGCAGAAGAGAGATGTGCCTCCCTTGCTCTTTCCCTGCCTCCACTTGCTCCGCATGGCACAGATATTGTACTGTTAGCGGATTAGCTCCTCTCAGCCCAGGGAGATTTGTCTTACTGTAGCCTTGATTAATCCTGGGGAAGCTCTATTCTGCTACATCCAGACTGTCAGTCCACTCACATCCACAGAGTCAATACATTCGAGCTTTCACGCATCTAAGCTGCTTTTCTTTGCATTCAGTGATGTGAATGCTAAGATAGATGTGCCATTTTGTTAACAAATGGAGGTGAATCATCACATGAATTCAGTGTCCTAAAATTGAATTTTAATGGGTATGATGCCCAGACTATTGTTGCATCACAACATTATGATCCAGTTCATTGTGATCCCTGAAAATGACCACAGAACAGAGTTTGCCAGCATTGTTTCCCAGGTTACATGATGATTTGTTTGATGTGGTCGTACCTTGTCAGTCAGAGCGAGGTCGCACTGGCTTCTCTCCAGCAGGAGCCTTGCGATGTGCGTGTGGCCCCTCTCAGATGCGAACATCAGCGCTGTGGTTCCCTGGCTGTCCTGGATGTTAGCGTCTGCCCCACAGCTAAGCAGCAGGCGAACCATCACAACTCGGCCATGTCTCACTGCCAAGTGCAGAGCTGTTTGGCCCGTCTGTGCGGGGAGGGAGAGAGTGTGAGGCCCAGACCAAGAATTGTTCAAATCTCCTCTTTCTTCTTCAGCTTTCATTCTTCATCTTTTAGTAGTCAGTGTCTTACTAACCTCACTTTTATAGGGACAAGCCAGCAACTCCAAAGATTGGGTAATTCTTAGTAGGATTGTTTTTTTTAACTCTCCTTGGTATACATGCATACCCATGTCTTTCAAACTGTTCATAACAAAGGTTGAAAGCTGAATGTGCAAACCCTTTACCCCAGTTTAAGATAATCCTGATGACATCATCCGCTTCCTCTGAATTTGAAAATCTCCTCCCAGAGCCACAGAAGACATTATACAGCAGTCTCAGGATGAACTCTGTCAATGATCATTTTTTCCTGTGTAAAATCTACCAAGTGATTCATTAATAATGGATATGGTTAGGTATAGCTTTCCATTCACTGCTTAGAAAACAGTACAAAGAACCAGCACAGGGTGCTAAAGGAGGGAGCTGCGCTGCCATCTCACACTGATATCCCCCTCCACCCCCACCTCATCCCTGTTACATTTGTTCTTATTGCTTGTGGTACCTTGCTGGAGCGAATGTTAATGTCGCCCTGCTCCATTAGTTTGCGGACAACTTCCATTCCACCGGGTCCATCAGGGGCTGTCAGCGAGGCCAGCATCACTGCCGTGTAGCCAGAATTGTTCTGAATGTTCACATCGCTGACACCTGTGGCACAGGGAACATGTTTTTTTAGTACTAACAAACGTTATGTTACAATAGCTTCGACAACACAGTTCCCTATATATTACCTGTATCCAGGATCAGGGTGACAATGCTGTAGTTGCAGTGGGAGACGCTGTAATGAAGCACTGTGTTCCCGTTATCGTCCGCCAGATTGACCAGAAAGGCCAGCAGGGAGGGTGTTTCCTTCTTTATGTGTTTCAGGTATGCAGCCACCCTGCTGGGCTCAGAGGCCTCCTCTGCTGCTGCACTGAACCAGTGCTGGAACAACACAACCAGGGCCTTCCTCTGGAAAATATATGAATAAGAACGATTCCTGGTGAAGCATGAATTTAATTAACATATATTACATGTTTAGATCATTTAACAGTCCTGCTTTAAAGAAATATGTGGTACAATACAAAACTGAGGTGCAACACATGTCAACTTTTTGATGGCAAGTTTTGCATGCTATTTTTATTGTTTAAAGTTTATCTGATGAAGACGTCATATCCAGTAGCATTAATGTTGCTCTGTGGCTGAGTAGTTGCTTTTCTGCCCACCTGTAGAATATAAAATATAAAATATTCTCTCTTTGAAGCCCCTCTGTGGGGCTGGGAAAAGCCAATATAGAAGTCCCGCAAACTGCAGATCCTTAAATGGCACCTCATGACAATCCCCTTAGATGTCTATGTTAAAATAACTGACTTTAGATCAGAAAACAAAACATTTATGAATGCAATGAATCATGGATCAGCCTTGTTAGCAGTGCTAGCTAGCTGGTGCTAGCATTGCACGATAACTCCTCAGGGCTACCCTCGTGTCTTAATTTGGTATTGTTCAGCTGCCAAACTCAAAAATCCAAAATTATAGTCAACAATCAAATGATTTACATCATTGTAGCAACATTCAGCTTTTGAAATTCAACATTTCTCAATAGAAGCAAGTTTAAGAGCTCGGTGACTGCAATCCACTTCAAAACAAGGCAATGAAGTAACAAACAGAACCACAAAGAAGGAAATAAATGGTGTTGGCAGCTCCGTGACAACTATTTTTTTTTTACCTTATACAACTCTGTTTAGTGTCTGTGCATTCTGGCGTAAAGGGTTCTGCAGATACCTCAGTTCCCAACGTGGTACTGCAAACTCTGTTCAGCAGGCATTTATACTGCATGTCTCTTTGTGGACAGATTTTTGTCAGCATGATAGGATGACAACCGTCCAAGATGTTTATTTGGCTGGGTTCTGAGAACTCATTTGTGTCTCTGCTGGTGTGATCGCACAGTAGTGTCTATGTAGTGCACAGACATATTTTTAATGCAGTAAATGAAAGAAAAATTTCATATCTATTTAAATTTAATCTCTAGTCATGACTGCTTACCATGTCATCATTGGGGTTGTCCATGTTGTCCATGTGATTATTAAGGAAATGACAGGCAGAAATAAAATCTGCATTCACTGCTTCTCTGGAAGAGGAAAAAAAATGTATATGTGTGCTCAAGGAAGGTCAGAATAGAGCGACAGTTCACTTTAAAACATGAGGAACATATTATATTATGATCAGATGAAATTAACTTCCTGCTGAGTGCAATTACATCTTCCGAACAGGCACCGATTGGGTGTTTGCTGAGGTCCTCTCACCTGCCTTTGGTGGTTGTTTCCGAGCCAGAGTTTCCCTCCATCTGTTCTCCTGAGGGCTGTGTTTTCATCTTGGCCGTTTTCTCTGTAGCCCTAGCTACCAGAGATACATCACCACCATCTGTCCCCCCAAAACCTGTTCCTTCCAGTTTCATCTGTCTGTCTGGGTCAATTTGCTTCTCTTCTTTCGTTTTTCTCTTCTCTGTGTCTACATCCAGCTGGGCAGGAGCCACCTCCCTAAGAACCGTGCTACTGTTCCTCTGCTCCAAATCATCATGGACACTTTGGCTCATACAGGCTTGACCAGCCGGATTTTTACTGGCAGTCTCATTGCTTCTATAGAAAAATGAAAGAAAAAAAAGAGGTATATGTTAAATGTTACAACTGCTTCTACACTTTTGGTTTGTTTTTTTATTTCGGTGACAGAGGTTGGTGAACTTATACATAGTAAATCTTGTGAATTTGCTTAATTATCTCAAACCAATGACTAGTCTGAATGTCTTATGTATGTTTAGGGGAGTCAGAGGCTGGGAATTGCTATACAGTGCATCCAGAAAGTATTCACAGCACTCATCCACTGGTCAAAATTCTACACATAATACCCCATAATGGCAAAGTGAAAAAGTTTGCTTAAAATTTTTTAACATTTAATAAAAATAAAAACCAAATATATAACATGAACATAAAGATTGTGATTATATAAAGATCTAAGGAAGGGTACAGATACATTTCGGCACCATTAAAGTTCCCAATGAGCACAGCGGCCTTCATTATCTGTAAGTGGGAGAAGTTTGAAACCACAGAACTCTTCATAGAGGCCAATGGGGTAGAAAGGTCACCTCTCTGAACAAAAACCTGATCGTCACTCTCACAGAGCACCAGCGTTGCTCTGTGGAGAGAGGAAAACCTTCCAGAAGGACAACCATTTCTGCACCACTCCACCGATCAGACCTGTTGGGTAGAGCAACCAGTCTGAAGTCAATCCTCAGTAAAAGTCACATGACAGTCCACCTGGAGCTTCCCAAAGAACATCTGAAGGGCTCTCAGACCACAAGAAACAAAATTCTCTGGTTCAAACATTGAACTTTTTGGCCCGAAAGCCAAGTGTCATGTCTGGAGGAAACCAGGCATCGCTCATGACCTGGCTAATACCATCCCTACAGTGAAGCATGGTGGTGGTAGCATCATGCTCTGGGGGTGCCTTTCAGCAGCAGGAACTGGGAGACTGGTCAGGGTTGAGGGAAAGATAAATGCAGCATTGTGCAGAGACATCCTTGATGATAATCTGCTTCAGAGTGCTCTGGACCTTGGACTGGGGCGAAGGTTCATCTTCCAACGGGACAACGACCCAAAGCCCACAGCCAGCATAACAAAGAAGTGGCATCAGGACCAGTCTGTGGATGTCTGTGAGTGGCTCAGCCAGAGCCCAGACTTGAACCTAATTGAACATCGCTGGAGAGATCTGAAAATGGATGTGCACGATGTTCCCTTCCAACCTAATGGAGCTTGAGAGGTTCTGCAAAGAAGAATGGGAGAAACTGCCCCAAAATAGGCGTGCCAAGCCTGACGCATCATACTCAAAAAGACTTCAGCATGTAGTTGCTGCCAAAGTGGTTGGTGCTTCAAGAAATATTGAGCAAAGGCTGTGAATACTTTCCTGCTTGTACAGTCAAGCAGATATTTTACTTGAATTGTAATGTTGAACCAGAAAACACATTCCTGTATGGCTATTTTATTGTAGATGAATGAAATAAACGTACATGTGCGGCTTTGAAATATGGTTTATGTTCACTGTGTCATTGTAAGATACAGGAGCTGCCTCTTTTCTCCCCTTAACTGACAGCATTAGAGGGAGTGGTACTCATCTTTCAGACTTAAATCATGATGTTTTTCTGTGTCGGGACTATACAGAACCACAAATCAAATAACCAACAATCATAACATTTAGGGTTGCTAAAGTCAGGGAGTTATTTACTAACCCTTCTTTAACACCCCCAGAATGTAGGTTTTTCGACGTCTGGGCACATCCTTCTGTCTGCAGGATGGATTTAGAGGCTACACAGAAGACAAACACAAAGGATATGATGAAATGTCAGCATTACATGCTCCTCATTAGATACAATGGCTTGTTTATGTTTGCATAAACCATTTCATCACTGCTAAAGCTAATTGTAATGCTGTCTGTAAATCCAAGAGCCGCCTACTCATCAGTTAAACAAAAAAACAAAACACAAACCCCATCAGTTTCCTTCTAATCCATCTGTCTCAGTTTTATGATGCAATGTCTTTTAAAGTAAATGGTGACTCAGTTTGAGCTTCAAAACTGACTATAAGCAAACATTTTGCTTATCAGCTTCCTCTTACTCAATTTATCATCATCCTGGGTTTTAAAATTTTTGTTATGGTCTTGGAATTCTTCTTCTTATTTAACCTTCTTTTGGTTCTCAGTTTGACCATTTCTCTTTATTCTATAATGTTTGACACATTCAGTCTTAGTTCTTTGTTTCAGTTTCTGGTGGTTTTCGAATATTCTGCCTTTGGTTTATTTTGTCTTCCCCTCTTTGTCAAGTTTGCATGTTTAAGACTATCATCTCTGTTCAGTTAATTCCTTTCTCGCTTGTGCTTTATATTGAGTTCTTGTCCTTGTCTCGTCCTCCCTGATTATCTTATTACCTTTTGTTGTTTTTACTTAGTCTCCCCGTATCATTCCCTGAATAATAATTCCTCATGCCTCCTGGTAATTTGCTTTCCTTAGCTTTGCTTTCTGTTTTTGTACCGTGCAAACCTTTAGACTAGTCAGCATTAAATGCTGGCCTTATGCTCACCTCCATCTCCTTTGTGCTACATTTGGGTCCACAAAAAAACTAACCTCATTCCATGATACATGATACAAAGGTTCATACAGCTAATGAAATGCTGTTGTTGTTAGCAGTTATCAAATGGAAATTATTCTTATTCTTTGCACTACACAAAGCTCCACCAACACTGACCCTGGCTCACTTTGACTTCAATGTTACTATTATTAACTCTGAAATGTGGCTTCTGTTATCTTAGCCATAACGTGGCTGCTGTATAGCTACCTGCTGAATCTTCTTACCGTCACTGTCACCACGCTGTTTGTGGCAGGACATGAGGATGTCGACAAGTCCCATCATCTCCTGCTGCAGAGAGCTGACTTTGGGATCTGGGTGCTTTAGATGCTTGCCCTCTTCTCCTGATTCACTCTCTGTGCACAAACACTTCCACTGCTGATCCAGGAGACTCTTTATCTTCTTTATGTGATGGATCACCGCAGCTGCGTCTGTACCCTCAGAAACCAGTGGACGTCTTTCAGACGATGTTGAACTGACCACAGACTCGTGTTGCTGCCTTCTTTGATCGTTTGCATTAACCACTCGTTTACTAATAAAGCAAGGTGCTTTATCATACTCTGATCTCACTACCGTCTCATCTCCATCCTGATCTACCACCACCCTCTCTGCACGGACCCACACCGCAGGATTCTTAATGAGGTGTTCTATCTTCTCGTCTTTCCTTTTGCTTTCCTTTTGCTGCTCCTTCAGCAGCCCTGACACTCTCTGGAGCTCCAGGCTAGTCTCGTGGAGCTTCTGCTCCAACACAGCTACTTTGGCTTGCAGGGAGGTCACTGTCAGCAGCTCATCCAGATCTGTACTAGTCCTCCACTCATGCGTAGGGTTGGAGTCATCTTGGCTGACACTGTAATTTCTAGGAAATATACTGTGACTTTCATGCTGAGGTCCTCTCAATACTTTGCTATTGTGAGAGGATGTACCAGGATCCGTGGTGCCGTTCATTGTGGAGGGATGGTCACGTGGACTCAGTCCCAGACAAAGTCTTTCTCTTTCCTCCTGGAGGATGCAGATCTGCGCTCTGAGCTCAGGAATGACCCTCACTTCCATCTCAAGCTCCCCCACTCGCTCGAGGGCTTCAGTGAGGCGCCTCAGCAGACCTGAGCAGTCCTGTGGCCGAGGGCTGTCTGAAGAGCGGAACACATCTTCACATGAGATGTTTCTTCCCCCAAGGTGATCCTTTGAACTCCAGACGCTGCTGTGGTCGTCTGTGGACTCTGACCCTTGTCTCAGTAAAACCGTAAGTGGCAGACTGGAGGCACGGAGGAGATTGGGTCTGATATGTTCCCCTAGAGGTTGCTCATCAAACTCCTTGATTCTGGCTTCCATCTCTGCCAAAGATTTAAACCCTGTGGGGGAAAGAGGTGGCCTGTGATCATATGCCCAGGAAGTATAGCCATGATGATGATGATGGGCGTCTGACAATCGAGACCTGGGGCCAAGAGCTCCGGTAGATCCCCAGGGGCTCGGGCGATAGCCACACCCAGAAGCATTGAGGTGCCTTGGTAAAGTGCTTGCGCGCACTCCCTTGCTTCTGCGCTGAATGGGAATCCTTTTGATGGTGTTCCCTTTCTCTATGTCGTCTACATATTTCAGAAAATCCAGGTCAAGTCGGAAGCCATAAGGGGTTTCCACTGAATATGGGGGCTTCTCCTTGATTCCGTTCTGTGCTGTTTTACAAGGTGCAATATTCCCTGCAAAAATCACAGATAGTAAGTGAGCATGCATTTCAAATAAATATCAGATTCAGTGAAATTCTGAAGCGAAAAACTTTTTTCTACCATTTTGTGTCGCCATCATTTGTTCTCCTTAGTTCTCCGAAAAATGTGTTGACACATTATCTGATTGGACCTCGGGCATCTGACAAGAAAAAAGAGGACTAAATTAAGCCAACAACATATGAGAAACCTGTTTCTGCATTTTTACAAGTGGTCGAAGTGATTATTGTGTGGTTATATAATAATGTAATGAGCATATTGCAGATTTCAACATTTTGGCTCTGACATTGACTTGAGGTTTATTTGTGGTGCGTTTGGTGGCAGACTCGGTCCAAGTTTTGGGATCAGACGGAATAGCAATCATCCTTGTTTGTGCTCCACACACAATATGCTCATTCATTCACCCACATGTAGTGAGTGGATAACAAAACACAAACATTCAATTACGCTGAAGTACTTTTTCTTTCTCCCCCTCTCTTATTCTCTTCTCTTCCCAAAGTTTTCTATTTTTTCTCACACTCTTGCTTCATTTCTTCCGTCCACCAGGCAGCTATTATTCAACAGTGGCAGGCCTGATCTTCACTTGATTACAGCCCTGCCATCCAGGACGAGAGCTGAAAATAGCTTGAGACTGTTTAGCCCAGCAGCTATGGCCAGCAGTGCAAAATAAACTCCTACAGACATAAATACAGACAGTCATTGTTCTGACTCAATACTTTCCTCCCTTCCTCCTCTCCCTGTGCCTCCTACTAGGTCTACAGTTTTCTTTCAGATAGTTTGTTTTTCTATCACCGAACTATCTAGAACTTCATCTTTCACCTTGGAAAGTGATGTATTTTTACAATGCTCTACTGCCTGTTTAATATACTGACATGCCCTTCTTCTTTTTTATATCACTCCTTCCCCCGCCTCCCTCTCTCAGCATCTCCCCCTCTTAAATCTTTACCTCTTCCCGCCTCCCACGTTTCCCCTCCTCTCTCCTGACCACCAGCCTCTGCGGCTGCTTGCTGTCCTCTTGAGGCACGGTGGCCACCAAGCCACAGCCCCAAACAATGTCAGCTATGCAGTAAACAGACAAACACCACCAAATGTCCCTGCTGGGAATTTTCACCTCCATCATTTACACACTCGTTGGTGGCCGGCAGTAAACGGCAAAGAGATGTGCAAATTGCAGACACGCAGGGATGTGAGCAATTTTGCAGAATAAAGCCTGCACACTGAGACATATACATGAGGCATAGATACTGAGGGCTGTACATTTGGAAATATGGTGCGTATATATTTACAGGACACGACACAGTTCCTGATTAAGAAAAAAAAACATTGAGAGATTTACTCAGAAATATTTGTTTTAAGAAATAAATAATTTGATGCTCAGTATTGTGCCATGAATAACCGATAAATCAAACATGACACAAAACAAATGAAGAAAGCAGTGTTATTTAAAAAAAGAAATGACTTGATGAGTATTAACAGTGCAGGGTGCAGAGAGAGATGACAAGCAACATTCAGGGAAGGTCCCCTATCAGTGTACTGAGTGTACTTGTTTGGTACTAAAGTTTAAACTGTTTTGAGCTTCGTTTCTCCGACTTTAATAGCCAAAATCTTTTGCATGAACAGAATAATATAAACTATTCCTTTTTTTCCATCATATTCAGTTCTGTTACCCTTGCATGTCTAACCACTGTATTAGATACTAAAACTACATTATTTACTGTTATTTTCTTGTGGCTTCCATGATGTTGAGAGGACTCTTTTAGGCCTCTGTCTGACAAGTCTAAGTTTAGCTCGTACATGTGGGCGTAAAGCTAAAGCACATGTCAGGCAGTGAGACCCAGATATGTCTTCATTTTAAAGGCTAATTGAAGACCATTCAGGTGCTCCACATATACAGAAAAATCAAGTAGTACACAAGAAATATTTCCATAAAGCTAGTGTAGCATGAATAATAGGAAAAAAGAGCGTGCTGATTGCAAGCAGACTTCACTATTGTGTCTGTCAATCAGCGCTGAAGCACAGAACACCTGTTACTGCAGACACCCCGATCTCTCTGTTGACTCAGTTCAAAATATAAGCTCGACTTCAACCCAATGACAACAAGAAATTCTTTTACAAGTAAAGAAGTTTTAGGTTCTCAATAAGAAATGTCTGGCTTACTTTAAGAAAAATATAAGCGTTTAGTATCTACACAGAAAGAATTTGGTGGGGCTAAAATACACTTTTTGATTTCTTATGAGTAGGCGGACATAGCAGCGCTGTATTTAACTTAAAGCAAGAGCTGGATCAAGTGACCCTGAACGCCCCCATAGTTATGCTGCAGTAGGCCTGGACTGCTGGGGGTTTCCCATGATGCACTTTTTTAAAGCTTCGCTTACCCTTTTGCACGCACTATGTGTTTATAGATCACTCTGCATTTAATCATTAGTTATTATTATTCTCGGACTCTCTTCCCAACTTGTCATGGTAGATGGTTCTGCTAGAGGTTTCTTCCTGGTAAAAGGCATTTTTTTTTTCCCACTGTCGCCAAGTGCTTGGTCATGGGGGGTTGTCTGATTGTTGGGGTTTTCTTTCTGTTATTGTAGGATCTTTACCTGACACCAAGAGGCAGCTGTTGTTGTGATTTGAAATAATGGAGAAAAAAATGAAAAAATGGAGAGACTTAAAATTATTACAGGTTAAGGTTATTACAGTGGTTGGAAGCACGTTCAATAAACAAGGTATACAGGCGCAAGAAAGAATGATTTATGCAGGATTCTGTGCAGTACCTCCCCAATGATCTGAGAGATTTTAGAGTCACACAGAACATCATAACTGGAAGTTACTGGCGCTAAAGGTGATTCTACAAGGATGGAGCAAGGACACTAAAGTTTTCACAGGACTCTATACTATCCCGTCCTATGAAAACTTTCCTTTTCATGACTGTGCAGTTAAAACCTTTTTAACCTGGAGCCATGTTAGCTTTTTTTCCCCACCTACCAGTCAAGGCTAGCTGTAGTTGAACATTTAAATGGCACTTGTAACTGTAAAGTAATTATCTCCAAATGTCAAACTTTTAAAAACTGCATGTAGAATATTAAGCAATAGGAATGCCAGTTTCAGATGCTTTATTTTCAGTTTTCGAGCAAACAAAGGAGCTTCGCACTGCTTGTTGTTGCCCGCAAGCCTTCCATTTTTACGCATAAATATAGACCCGAACATTTCCTCCTCACCAGGTTACCACAGAGGAAACAATATAGCAAAGTTAGGGTTAGGCATTTCCCAGGAGCCACTGCCCAACTCTCTCCACATTTCTGTGGCATAGGTTTTAATTGTCTGCGCCTGGAGAAGTAGGCCCACCTCACAGGAAACCCACGAAATGAAATGTAAAATATTTGCTTTACCCCAAACAGGCCCCAGCCGAACAGCAGTGCACAGCACTCCTGCTACCTCCGCACATAACGAATTCAGTCCAAAGTCAAGCATTGCAATGGGCTCAAATTTTCTTAAAAATAAAATAAAAAATCAAGGCTTCCTTTATGTTCAGCTCTTGTTGTCTTTCGGCTGGAGGAAAGCCACATTCTTCTCGCACAGCTATTTTTCCTTTACTTCAGTTTCTTTTCATCCTTGTGTGCCCACAACAGCTGCTCCCCTCCTCTGGGTGAGTGCGTCCTCTCTCATACAGACCTTAAGGCTCTCCCTGCATCAGCATAAACCCCATAATCACAACATGTCTGTCCACAGCATTCTTTACCAAAACCACAAGTTCAGTATTCACTCATCATGACAAATGGCTGCAGCCTCCCTATGTAGCAGCAGTAAACTGGACTAAAAGCTAATTTACTGTTGAAAGTAACAGGTCAAGATTTGCTGTTGTCATAGATGATAGCAAAACATTTCACCAGGCTCATCTTTAGCCATGTTAATCATGTGACTCTCGCAGGATGGTTACTGTTTCTCTTCAGAAATATTGAGGCAACGTTTTGGTGGATTCCCAGAGGAAGTGTCCTGTGTTTTTTGTACTATAGTGCAATATGATCAAGGTGATAACAACTGTTAGCTTGTTAGCATCCCAAAATTAGCATCTGTTTCAGACAATGCTCCGCCTACAAGCTGCAGAGCTGCTGCAATGGAGTCCATCTATTGCTTATGGAATCAGTCCATGCATTTTTGTTTTCTTGGGTTTCTGAAGTTTACAGGAGTGGGGACCTCGTAGTCACATTGCCACCGACAACACTGTATTGCGCACATTTTGACACAATTGTACTGCATACCAGGATACGAATATTTGGGAAGGTTTAGGTGTTTCCTTACCTGTTAATAGTGAGCTTAAATAACTTCAAACCATAGCTTTCTCCGTACACTGAACCTATAACCTGTGTCTCTTTGCTTCTTTACAGTGTCGGTATATATGTGTCTACATGTTTTACTGTCTATGCTGTGTTCCCGGAAAAATCCTTCCTCTCCTCTAGTTTTTTGGCTGTACAGCCTGTGGTTTTTCCAACTCATAACTCTAACCCTCATCTTCTCTTTGGAGCTGATTTAAGAACCAAAGCCAAGTGTTTGGGCTCAACCCCCCGAGTCCCCCTCCCCATCCTATGTCTCCGTATTGCTCTGTTTTCCCTGTTTCTTTAAAACTCACATTTTTCACTGTCTCCTCAAAGTGTTCCTAGAAATTTTTCAGGTTCTGTGATATCCCCTCCCATATGTTTTGTCTTGGTGCTTTTGAACCGCTGGACTTGCCCTGTTCCCATTCCAACAGCACCAGGGTCAGGGTTGCAATGAGTTGCAATGTGGCATTCAAAGCCTCACTGGATGGTATGTGGAGCCAAAGCTCATTGGATAAAACAGTTGCCTGGAGCCCCACGCAAGGAAAAAACAATGATATGCTAACATAAGAAGGTTAAAATAGAAACATGGGCAATGCAGGCAATGAGTTTGTGTCAACTGCATTGCATAAGTAAAAGTGTAATAAAATAAAAGTACAACCGACATTTAATCTTTTGAATGCAAAGATGTTGTCCCGAAGATCTGCTTAGTATTCTTACTTGGCCCAGAAGTCCACTCCACACCATTTGTTAAATCCATTTAGAGTCAAAAGCTTTTCTGACCCTGAATTTAAATCAGCCGGTCCCTGATCGAAGACATTCAAGGTCATCTTTCTGCATCTCAGCTTTGATTAACTGTCTGATCCAACAGTCCTCAAATGCCTGCAGATTTGAGATGAATATTATATCTGAGCTTACCTTGTGGCATGTTGAGCAGTTTCCCCCACTTTGTACCGCTGAACTGTGGGATTGATTGCCAGATAGTCCACTACCGTCTGCTCTCAGCTAGTTCAGCCTGTCTGTCTCCTGAGAAGGCAGGGAGGTGCTGTCAGGGAGAGTGGCATGCCGCGGCTATTTGGTAAATGCCAACGTGCAGCCCTTGCCATAACAGAAGCTGGGTTTACTTGTGTGTAAATGGGAGCAATGAGCAAGGAGGAGCTTGTGAACATGCCTCCTGTCCAACTAGACTGACAAGTGGGAGGCTAGACATAGACGATCACACCCACTCCTCCAGACAGCAGCCAATAGGAGTTCAGAGGTGCAGCCGACTGGGAAAGACAGCTGCTCCTTTGGAACCCCGGTGACAGCACATCAAAGTATTGAGCTTCTGGTAAGAAATGAGAGAAAGTACTAGTCACCTTACTGTGTGTCTCAGATTACACCAAGTTACCATGTAGAGTCTCATAGACCTCCCTCTTTGAGAATGTGAAATTCTACCCAGTGTTATGTGATCTGTGGCCTCTATAATCTGGTAAACAGTGGGCGAAGCACAGGGCTTGGTGGCATTCATGGGGGTTAAGTCTCTCAGTGCATACCTCTCGTTCTGTAGGGATCCTCTTTCAGCCTGTTACTAGCATCTTCCTCTGGAAATCACCATCACGCCGGGAAAATGGTAAACAGGCAGGTATTTGTACAACACTTTCTACACAGAGTGGCCCAGCAGAGCCCTTTTTTCATCCCTTTATTTTAGTTAAGAGAGAAATACCAACATCTCAGTGACTGCTTAACTTTCATGGTCATCATAGAACAAAAACTAGGACCACAGATGCTCCAAGAATTAATTCTTTCTGAGAAATATCACAACATTTTCTAAATTCATATGGTATCCGTAACCTCTATAACTATTTTATAGCTATCCACTTGTAGTTCTAAGAAGATGCATTCTAAGGTGTTAACAGGGTTACACTGCATTCATATTCGCCATAGGTAGTTTGATTATGAGCTAGAATGCTGTAACCATCCAAAGCAGACTTACTTGGAGCTACAACACTGTGATAGTATGTGCACCTGCCTGTATGATGTCAACCTTGATTAAACAAGAATGTGTTTTGTTCGCAATGTTGCAGAAAAGGATCCTCTACCCACAATCCCAAATTGAAACAGTGATTTCTCTGATTGGTGCAAATCACTTTTACCATATTGATAACTGTGTATGCTCAGGGTACATACACACATATTTACTTAGATAGGTTACGATCATTATGGTAAGGTTATGTAACCACTCCTGTAGCTTTGCCTTTTTTCATTTTCCTTTATTTTTTTGAATCCAAATCAGATTCTTTTGGAATTCACTGGTAATGATATGACTCTCACTTTAATTATTTACATTTCCTTTTTTTTAGCTGTTGAGTGCTTCAGAAATTAGTGTTAATGCTAATTTCGACTAATATACCGATGGTAAGCCCAGGAAATACACTAGAAACTGTCAACGTTGTAGAAAACACAAATATTTTTGAAAATCTGTAAAAAACTTATTTAAAACTAAAAATTATGTTGTTATTCATTAGGCAAACAAAAAACTGAATTCCCATTTTGAAATCCAAATTTGAGCCAGGCTACTGAAAAGTCAGAAATGAATCACACATAACATTCAACCACTAAAACGAATTTTTCTGTTATAGAAAGGAAATAACTGCAATTTGTATTTGTAATTTAATTTAATCTAAAAATAACAATTTGCTTAATTTTTCAACTTTCTAGTAAAACAGTACATTTATTCAAATTCATAATACATTTTATCAATAAAAATATATCTTTGACTGTAGAGCTTGTGCACACTGAACCATTACAGAAACATTTTGGTAATTACCAGTACTGTTAATTTAGGGCAGTTGTGGCATAAACCTTTGTAGTGGTCTAATAAATTTGTTAAGCACTGTACATTTGCTAACATGAAATATGCTGATGATAGCTCAAAGCAGTGCATATAAATAAAGCCTAACAGTGCTGCTAGCATTGATGTAGACTGTTCATCTTTCTTTGCCTCTCATTCAGTTTCTTCAGTTACGAAATTGTAAGCTTTAAGAGTTGGCTCTTTGTCTGTCAGTCAGTGAGATTATGCTGAGTTTATTAGTACTGAGCAAAATTTGTTACATTTGTTGCAAAGAAGGAGCCTATAGGCAAAGGAAGAGCTCCGAGAGGTCTGGAGAACTTTTTCAACAATAATAAAAAACTGACAAGATTCACTCCTTTTAAGTTTTATATACTGCTTTTCATATGAGTTCGATACTGTTACTCTTTTCTCTCCATTTTTTGAATTGTGTCTTTTGTGTGTTGGAGTAGGGCAAACTAAATCTGTGTCCTCAGGCCAAGAGAACTACATTTCAGAATGAAAAACTACAATCACACATTTCACAGTATGTGTGTAAGTCTATGACACGATGCCGCTCAACAAGCTGTAACCACTGCCTTGTGCCCTGCAGGGTTAGCTCTGCCATGGATGGAAAACGAATTAGCGAGAATTAGCAAGAAATACTCCCCTTTCCATTACCCAAGCAGACAACTGACTCCGAGAAGGATTGTGGTTTGAACTGAGGGAAAAAGAGGAAAAAAAACAAGTCTTTATTGGAGCAAATGACTGCTGACGGACAGACCACATACTGCAGAGAACTTGGCCAAGAGGCAAAAATGTCCTCAAAGGCAGTTTCAAAGAAAGATTTACTGTTGCATCATATATAAAGAGAAATATGGCTTATAAAATAAGTTTGTAATTTACTTCAAATATTTTGTTAAAAAGAAAATGAGTAGTTAATCATTAGCTCACACAAATAGACCATTCGGGCTTGCCTGCTGCAGGGTATTAATTTTCCTCCCATTTAGATGAAGCTGCTTTCTGCTGGAAAGTACAGCTTGAGGTTTTTTGCCGAGAGGCAGGTTCTCCTTCAAGCAAGAATCGTGCTAAAGAAAAAGTGTAACGTGTTCTCTGAAGTTTCATTCTGATGAAATAATCTGTACTTTCCCAGTCTGGTCCGCAATCTTAACCAGCCAAAATCCTTATCCTTTGGCTTTTTACCCTTCAAAAACAATGGTGAATTTGTCAATTAAAGAACTGAAACAACACAAAGCAGATGGAAGAGTTTAAAGTGGGTTAGTTGACCTAAAGGTCTCATACAGCTGGCATCCTTCCCCAAATTATGACCATTATGTAACTGCGGTTTGTGGTGAGGGGAGCTGCAAGGTAAGCTGAGGCTGCACTGGCCAAATAAAACAGTATAGTCATGAAACAGTAACCTATGAGCGTATGAATTGAGACCAGTCAATCACCCAGACGGCCACAGGCTCTTGACAACCTAAGTTATTCAGTAATACAATAGCAGATTAGTCTAATAGAATCGGTTTACATCTATTTGATAGCTGGCCTTGGTATTTTTAAGCAGAAGAAATAAATAAATAGTGTGGATGAGCATTAGATAAAAAGCATTAGTTTGCACTTTTATCTTGTTTTCAGAGGCAAAACACAGGCAGCAGTAACAGTTACTATAATAACTAAACTCTTTTCTCTATTTGGGCTGAAAGAACAAAAACACTTAATGTGTAACATGTTCAATTTTAAAATACACTGTGTTATTTGCACTGTGTTATTTGAACCTTTAAACACAAACAGCTGTTGTTGTGAACTAGCATGGTGCTACCATGATGCTTTATACTTTTAGATAAGGTCCCTCTGATACGATGTTATACAATTTCTTTTACCTTATGAGGGTTCATAACAGTTTGGTACATTTCATGGCATTTTTTTCTCCGCTACAGGCAACCAAAAAAACAAATACAAAAAAAATACACACATAATGTAAAAGGCTGTGAGTGGTTTAGTTTCTTTGTTTGTTTCAGACACCTTCTTGCACTCTGCATGGCCCCTAACTACTATTCTGCTAGATGAGTTATAATTGTGGGTAACTGCTGACGCATACAATCGACCTTTCAGACAGCAGAGCCTTTGGTGGAAGTCTGGGCTGAGGACTAAGTTTATTGTGTACACACTGTAGCCCCCATACAACCGTCATAGTTAACATTTAACTGACAGGCGCCACCACAATTGAGAGTGTTATTTTCATGCGTTCTCGTGTGTGTGTGTGTTTCATGTAATATTGATGTCGCGGGGACATAAATCTCTTATGGGGACATTTCTACTTTTGGGGGGATGTGTAGAGTAAAGAATCGGTGGAACAGGTGTTTGGTCCTTGGTGATGTTACACATCTATACAAAACCACAGAGTCGTTATTAACTGCAACAACAAGAGGGGACCAGCCATGACCTTATTTACAGGTTAGTTGAATGCATTCCCACACTGTCCTGGCTCAGAGGAAAACATCTTTAGAAAGAATAAACGAAATAAGGATTTTTAAGAGGCATTAACATCAGAAAATTTGGACTTCTGCTTAAACATTTTTTTTTATACTTTGTTTCCAAGGAGCCCGACTTTCTTGCCATTTCCTATGCTGGTCTTGAGCAACAGTTCACGTTTTCTGAAAGTCTTTTAAAGTTTTTCTTTGTGTTTGTTTGTTTGTTTAAGTCACTTAACACTGACTTATAAATCCTTCAAGCACAGACAAAAATACACCAAACTCAGGGGATGAACCTGTGTTGTGTGTACACACAATAGACAACTTTAGAACAAAATAATTTGAAATTATATCTTTAGGCACTTTGCTACTAGTTTCCTGTCAAAACACATTTGTTTACATTTCTTTAGTTTTTTAAAATTTTCTTTTGCATTTTCTTCTTAAAATGACAGGCATATAATGGTGTTTTATGTACCAGCAAGGTGATTCCCAAAGAGCTATTAGCTGAAAGCTTAGTATGTCTCAGCATGGTGTGCACGCTGTCCTTTAAAATTTGTCCCTCAACATTATTGAAACACTGTGAGATCATCTCAACAAAGAACCAAACAAATCCACAGAAGATCTTTGAATGTCCTTCAAGAAGCCTGGAGAACTATTGCTGAAGACAAAAGAATTGATAAGAAAGCTGTATTTGGGGATTTCAGACTGTGCTGAAGAATAAAGGCGATCATTCGTTCAACTTTGTTAGAATTGTAAAATCTCTGTATTTTCCTGTTTGCACAGGTTTTCACAGTCCTGTACGCTAGCTTCAAACATCACATCTATATAGTTTATAGATGTATTATATATTTTACCAACAGTTATGATTTTTGTGTTATTCTGTGAATGAATGCTGTTGTATCATCCCGAGTGACGATAAAACTTACATGCTAATCTTTAAAATTTGAATAAAGCTTAAGTTCCAAGCAGACTTTAATAGTCCTCTGAGAAGGATCTGTAGAAAGATATTGATTCAGCTAACGTGGTAATCATTAATCTGATATCAGACAGAGTATAAAGCTCTGGATCTTCACTCAGGAACTCTTCATCCCGTCACAGAGCGAGGCATGAGAATAACACAAATTGTTTTCGTGTTTGCCCTCGCTGCTGCTTGTATTCCTGCCCTCTGTGGCAAAGAGGAACCTCCGGTCCTCCACCTCGAGGCTCCTGCTGAAAGTCAGTCCCGCTTTGCTGCTTTGGATGATGTGTATCTCCTGGCAAATGGCCTCCTCCGAATGGGTCAGAGCCTGCGGCAGTTTGCACAGAAAACAAAGGGACAGATAAATGATATCTTCCAAAAACTCAACATCTTCAATCGCTCTTTCGGCCAGCTGTCAGTGCTGGCCAGCGAAATCAAGGGGACAGAAGAAGAACTGAAGAGTACCGCTACTGTGTTAATGGCCAACAATGAAGACATCAGGGGCTTGTCTGAAGAGATCAGCTCCAAGATGAACAGCATCCTGCAAGAGAAAAGTCAACTGCAGAATAAATTGGAGGGCCTCGAGGAGAAACTGAGCAGTCTGTCGCTTGGCCTTGTGCCGAGTGAACGAGCAGCAGAGATCAATAGCCTTAGGGTGAGTAACCTGTTGTTAGAAAGAAAACCTGCACTTGATGTTTCTGTACTTTGCTGAGGTAAAAAAAAAGATCACTGCAACAGTATTGTGCAACAATAAATTCTAAAATAAATCAGACAACCTTTATGCTTTTTGGCTATTACAATCATCTTTGTTTTCCATCTATTCTCTCAGTGTTTGAATGCTGTTATACAAGCTCACAATACTATATTATTATTAACAATCATTCTTTGTTTTCAACATTCTTCCCTGATCAGGAGGTGATCCAGAGCCAGGAGCAAAGCATTACACAGCTGCTGAAGGCCGTGAGGGAACTAAGTGACCAGCTCATCTACCAGAGGACAAAGATCAATATTCTAGAGGAAAAGGTAAATAATAGAGACCTCAGTAAAAATGATTGGCATCTTATGATTGTTTTGTTTGGCGGTGAATCATCATCCATAACAAATGTGCATAACGCTGGGAAGGGTTTAGCTAACTGAGAAAATAAAATACATGATTCACCCCCTGTCATCACCTCAGTCAGAGTGAATAAGTTCCACTCAAATGCAACTTTAGTACACATTCTGACTGCTTTCAGATAATAAGAAGTTGTAATCAGCTCCAAGTACCTGGGAAGAGCATCTCTAAAGCAGCAGAAAATCACACTGGGGGGTCTACCCTGTTAGCTAAGAACAGGAAACTGAGTCTACAATTCAACAAACTCACCAAAATTGGACAATAGAAGATCAGAAAAAGGTTGCCAGTTCTGATGAGTCTTGATTTCAGCTGCTGAAAGCAGCTGGTAGGGTCTGAATTTGGCGTGAAGCTCATGAGAGCATGGCTCCATCCTGCCTTGTGTTAATGGTTAGATCTGGTGGTGGTGTAATGATGTGGGGGAAGTTTTCTTGGCACACTTGGGGTGTTTTGTACTGACTGAGCATTGTTTGACCGTCACAGCCTACCTAAGTATTGTTTCTGACCATGTCCATCAATTATACTGTGATACGTGTGCACATACAAGCATGTGCACCCTCCAATCTCCAAATCTAAATCTTATTGAGATGCTGACCATCTTAGCCAGTGCTGTAGTGATGTATACATTTCACTGAAAAAGCTTTTGAAGATTTCTACATAGAGTCAATGAGAGTATTTTTTTCTGCAAGCCAAAGATTTTTCTAACAATTTTCCACAGCTGACAGCCAACATGTTAGCTAGCCCAGGAGACCATTGAGAGGATGCCAGAAACCTTCAGCGCTGAGGCTCCAACACTCACCTCTTACCTGACCTCAGGTTCTACCAGCAGCACCAAAACAATCAATAATATGGATAATGAAACATAAAGTGATGTTGTAAGTGACTTATTGGTTTGATATCTGAAATGTGTTATTAAAAACCTGAAATATTCAATCAGACCTCGAATGCTCATCATTTACAAGCGCGTCCAGGATATTTCCTGTGGTTTTCAGCATGTCATTAATACAGTTTCATGAGAGAGAACTGTGCAAACAAGGGCTAAATGAATGCAATGGATAAATATAGACTCTGCTACTAACAATTACAAAAAAGAATAAGACCTCCAAAGATAGTTATTTATCAGTAACGGGTTATTGGTTAATCTCACACATACAGTATGAAATTGTCACCAGTCACAATATCACCACATTGTTTGATTTGTACATCCCAAATTTGTGTAGTACTGTATACAAGGTAAAGAAAAGCCAAAAATCCTGTCTGGGAGGTGTGAGGCATTAAGTAGTGCAAACTAATTATTGTTTGATGAAGTACTCGATGAATCAGGGGAGCTCTACTTGAGAAAAACAAAATAGCGCTCTGTCATTACTGAAGTATCATTACTCATTTATTAACGAGTGGTGGCCAGCCAAAAAAGGTTTTAAAAACCGTGTAAATATAAAAGCTATAAATTTAAATCCCCTCTTCTCTATGTTTTCAGCTTAGACCATGGAGTAAGAGAAAGAATGGTTCAGTAAATTTTGATCAGACGTGGGAAAAGTATGAAAATGGTTTTGGAGATTATGGAGGTGAGATTTTACAGAGAAAATACATTCTCAAATTCCACATTTGATTCTTATCATCATTACTATCATTATTGTAATTTTATCATCTCTGTGACTAACACAGTGTGCCTGCACCCCTGTAAGCATCTTTGTCTGCATCACTTTTCATATTTACTTGTTAAACCATGTTGGCTCTGAGCCCCCAAATCTCTCTCTCTCGTGCACACAGAGGAGTTCTGGCTTTGTCTCAGGAGGATTCAGTCTCTGTCCTCTTCAGGCATCTCTGTCCTTCACGTAGATCTGGAGGACCGGAGACAGAACAGATGCTTCATCGAATACAGATTTTTACCTTGATGGGCCAGCGAGCAACTACACCATTCAACTCACGCACGTGTCTGGAAATCTGCCCAACCAATGAACAACTTCACAGGCATGATGTTTTCCACAAAGTATAGGAGCCATAACAACCATCGGGACCCCAGCTGTGCCCACCAGAAAACCAGTTGGTTACAGCAGATGCACATGTAATACCCATGTTTTATTCCCATGGGATTTGCATCCCATGGGAATAAACTGAATCAGATAATAGGAATAATGAATGCTTGTTGTCTACTATTTGTCACGGCACAGTGGCCCGTGGGAATGGAATGGACTCTAGTGCGGATGCAAAACCGGAGGCTTGAAGGGCGGTGCAACAAAAGAACTTTATTCACAACGCTTGTTAGCAACGGAAAACTCAGACTATTATTCAGAAGAAACATAAACTAGACGTCTGAGGTAGAGGAGACTATAACTATAACTAAAGTAAGACAAAATCACTGTGACGACTGGGTGCAGAGACTGGGCAGGGGAAGCTATCCAAAAGAGAGTTGTTAGTTAATCCAAGAGTAATTTCATTGAGCTGCCTTACATCTTTGCAGGTGGAGTTTGCTTGGAGGGGGGATGGCGTGAGACAGGGGTCCAGGTGAGTACTGAGTGCAATACAGGGAGGCAGGCAGGAGACACTGGCAGTTTGGAAGGGAAGTTACCCGCAGGTTCGAACCAGAATCCAGGAGAGGTTAGGCTGGTGAGGCTTGGTAGGTGGATTCCAGATGCCAACTAGAAGACAGAGGAATGGCGTAAGCAACACACACACACACACACACACACACACACACACACACACACACACTATGATACACCAAGAAAGGCCGTGAGGCCGAAAACTGACTAAGGTTAGCAGATAATCTGGCGAGGACTAGTTGTGTGCGCTGGTCTTAAATACTGCCGGTGCGATTGCCATCACGTGAGGAACAACAAGGACTCCACCCAGAGGAGGGGAGCCGATGCAGTGGAAAAGTACTCAGACCTGCCCAGGCCACGACACTATTGTCTTCACAGTATGCGATTTCTATCATTTTCTAAGTGGATGGTGGTTCAGCACCTGTGGAGACACTAACCTGAATGTGAGATATCTTCACATGAAACTAAAGGAGTGGTCTGAATGTAGGAGAGGGATCCAGTGGATGTCAGGTAAAAGGCGTCTTCTTTCAAGTTTACCCAGATCTCCATCTATCATGTGGCTTCCACCAGTGGCACCTCCCAAAAGTCTACTTCCCCTGAATCAGACGTCTTTCTGTGATCCAGCATCAGCATTCTCTGAACAAAATCCCAGTAAAAACAGCTTTAAACTGTGGGCTCATGAGGAAAGTCTTGGCAAAGCTTGAATTTTAGCAACCATGGCTCCAGAAAGCATAGGAAGGGAGGAAGATGTTTCCTGCCAAGTATCAGATTCATTGCACAACCCCAGTTTTGAAAAACGTGGAACACTGTGTAAAACATAAATAACAACAGAATGCATAGATTTAGAGATCACATAAACACAGATTATAATCACAATAGAACATCAGCTGAGAAAAGTCAACATTTTAGGAAGAAGAAGAATCTTTAACCATCATAGAACGGTGAGCTGTGTTCACAGACAGTGATTTCTGGAAGTGTTTCTGAGCCCATGCAGTGATTTCTATAGCAGGGTCATGTCTGTTCCTAAATCAGTGTCATCTGAGGTGCTGACAATCACAGCATCCAATACTGATTTTTGTCCTTGTCAGCAGCTGTTTCTCCAGGTTTCCCCAAATCTCTTGATTTTATCATTTACTGCAGATGGTGAGTCTTCACCGTTTTACATTAACAAACACTATTCTGAAATACTTCCACAATTTGTTCACAGAGTTTTACCCGGTGTGTTACTGACCTGTCACTAATTAACTTAATTAGTTGCAAATTGTTCCTCCAGCTGTTTCTTTCTGGTAGCACTTGTGCTTACAGCCTTTTCCTGCCCCAGTCCCAACTTTTTCAGAAATGTTGCTTCCATTAAATTCAAAATGAGCTAATGTATTACTTAAAATTATACATTTACTCCATATGCATACTTGATATGATTTTATTTGTGAATAAAATGGAGTTTAAGAGATTTGGAAATAATTACATTCTGTTTTTATTTATATGTTACCAGTCAAAGATTATAGAGAAGAAACAGTCACATATGAACAGTTTTTATATTGGGTCACATTTACTCATTGACCCCTGACAATTTGGGAAGGTTCCCTTGAATGGATCATGACATAGAAAGGAAAAGGTTGGATGCATATATGAGGCTCCACAATCTCTTCTCGAATTGTTTCTATATGTTTTTCATACTGTCCTTTTTTATGTAACAAGAACAGCATCTAAAAGTGTCAGCTTTTGTCATGATTAATGGGTTCATTGTTTGATATATTTGTTATTATCACAAAAATCAAATAACTGTTATAGAAGACTTTAAAAACAGCAATTTATTCACTTCTGAAATGCTAAAAGCATACATTTTTGTCACTACTGTTGTCAGAATTGTAATGGATTAAAACTGTGTTGGAGAAAAATTGAGAGCTTAATTTTGCTTTATATATAAGAGTCGTTACATATGAAGTGCAATTGTTGGAGGAACTCCATATAATTTAACAACAGGCATCATTTTATGGAAGAAAAGTTGTTCTGACATTTTGACTGGTGGGATAATAAATATAAACAGGCAAACCAAACACTAACATGAATTTGTATCAACTTACAGGAAATGGGTAAAAGAACCTTTTATGGAAGGAAAGAATGTGTTTACATGTGACACATTACAGTGAGAACAATGAACTGGATGAGAGTGAGCATGAGTAAGAGTATCCTGGAATCAGGTCTGAGGACAAATGAGAAGATCCGAGGTCAGCTAAGGGTCATACATATATAATGTGCGTGTGTAGTAAATGAAGTGTGTTCAGGTGCTTGGAGAGGACGTTATGCAGTGAGATGTAAGGTACCAGGATGCAATGGTACCCTAAAAGTCAAATAATATAAATATCATATCCACCTCTGTGTCATAAACTTCTCATACAGAACCTTCAGTGTCAGACACACTGAAACTCTTAACCATACGATTACCTAATTTTGTTGCATGAGTCTGAGAAAACGGTAACATTTTGGTACCTTTATAGCACATTGTTACCCTGAGGCAACAAACTTGAAATTTACCAAAATTACCAAAATTTCCGGTAAGGGGTGGTGGTGGGGGTGGGGGGCAAATTTGTTTGATATATCAACAAAGACCTCAAGCTCCCAAAAAGTAAGGTGAAATTTTTATGTCTCAGATTAAATAAATAAATAAATAAAATCCATGCTGTAGTGGTTTTAATATTTAATGTATTTTTTTTGCATTATTTTAATTAAGTACATTTTAAATAACTTCAAAAGAAATACATTTTAGTTATATTTTCACATTGTTCCAGTAACAAAAAAATAAAACAGCACCCAAATTTATGCAGACAAAACAAATAAATGTTTATTTATTTATTTATTTTACATGGCACGCTGACTTTTGAACAAATATTTCTGAATTTCCTCTTAGGCTGAACTTTTTTTCTACTGATTGATTAGTACGGCTCAGTAAACTCCAGAGGGCAGTGTTGTTCCATCGCGTGCAGATGACTTCACTGAGATTTGATTGCACCATGAAGTATGTCTGATGTGAAAACTGATACTTCCTTAAAACCTCACATGTGTGTTCCCAATTACACTCTGACTGCTTGTCCCACTGTCTGCTTCCACAAACAGCATTAAAAACGAGAAATATCCTCTCCTGAGATAGTGTGAGACATGACTTTGATGACGGAGGTCATAGTTCTTTTATGCATAATTAGTCTAAGCACAGCTGCAGGACTTTACAGATAGACAAACCGTTCACACGACAACCACACCTAAACACACACACACACACACACACACACACACACACACACACACACACACTTCTTTGTGTTTTGCCATGCAGACTTGACAGTGATCTCCCTGCACATGTGTGAAGCAGCGTCTTCAGTTACTCTGCCTGCCTCTGCACACACATTAGTTTGAAAGGTTATTTTGGGCTGCACAAGCACCCTCTGCTTCCAGTAAAATAATAGGAGGAGTCAATCTCTTGCCTTTCCATTCTGCTCCTCCGTACCATTCCTCATGTCAGCTGACAGGGGATTTCCCTCTAAATAACAAGTTCCCCTTTGCTGTCTGTGCTGCAGCATTAAGTTAGACCTTTATTTTGAAACAATGGACAACAGCCCTCTGCAGGTCTTGACTGTCCCTACAGCCCCCTACCCAGACCAGCGACCCAGCACCAACGGCCTGAGGAAAAAGGTCTATGTGTTCCAGTCCAGGAGGAACTACCTGCACAACTTCATCCAGAGTATCTTCTCTTCCATTGACCTGCGCGATCGCCAGGGTTCAACCATGGTGGTGGGGGGAGACGGACGCTTCTTCAATCGAACTGCTACTCAGGTCATTGTGCAGATGGCAGCTGCCAATGGGGTCAGTGTCACCATGTGTAAGGGCCCGCTTCCGTTGTTTGTGTGTGCATGTTGGCAGGCGGGTGTGCACATGAGCAAATTTGCAGATAACTGCATGTGTGTCAGTGTCACCTGCCCCAGTAACTTATTATCTCTTTGTCAGCGATTGTAGCTGCTTCATGTCAACTGCAGCCTGTGACTTTTGCTTTTACTGTCCAAACTATAATCAAAAAGTAGAAAAAAAACCAAAAACGTAATTTTTGATGAAATTCTATTTTTAAAAAATAATTATAACTTTTAAATGAAATTATAAATTGCATATGGATATAAGATACTGACTAGATATTAGACTAATCTCTGTTCAGTATCTAATATCCGATCTAATAATAATTATTGGAAATGTCACTTTGAAACACCTCCAAGTCCCAGAGTTCTCCATGTCGAGGGAATGCTCTCCATCACTCCCTCTATGACTTTTTTTTTGCCTCCTCTAATAATAGGACCCTTTCTGCAAACATAATCTGAGCTACCTGGGGTAGGGGAGGTGGGGGTAGGGGGGTATCCCCTTGTTTTAGTAGCATAACTGATCCTTCATTTTCCTGGGAGATTAGTGAAAGCAAGGCTTAAGTGTTATTGGCAGAGAAACATCCACCACCGTTACATTCAGTCACCATTTACTGATCTTTCAAAGCAAATAACTTGCATTTTAATTTGTGGGCTAACAGGTCACCTGATGTTTATTTTATACCATATTTGCACTGGTTTGCATAAAATACAATATATATATATATATATATATATATATATATATATATGTATATGTATATATATGTATATATACATATACATATACATATATATATATATATATATATATGTATATGTATATATATATATGTATATATATATATATATATATATATATATATATATATATATATGTATATATATATATGTATATGTATATATATATATATATATATATATATATATATATATATATATATATATATGTATATACATATGTATATATATGATACCAATTGGTGCCACATCAAATTATGGAGCCATATAAGAGGCCCTAAACCCTCCTATATGACACTCTCTACCTGTCATGAACAGCATTTAAAATTTAGCCACTTAACCTAACCAGTTGCTTTTTATTTTCTCTGCCGACATAAACACCTGACACTTTAAACGCAGCACACGTCAGGTGTTTGGAACACATATGGCCTACACAAGTGTTCCAGATTAGATCCAAATGTGTCTGTTAATTGGGCCGGGTAAATGATATACTTAGAGGGATTTAAAATACACTTACACATGATAGAACTTGCTCTTGGTGTGCCGCAAGTGCCGTTTGTGAAATAAAATATCCTATTTACTTCTGACAAGAACTGTGACAAACCTGATATTTACTGCTATTCCCACCCCTGCCTCACGCTGATATATCAAGATACATATTTTTCTCAACCAAGTAAAAACACGCCTATGTGACTTTTCCCCAGGTGGGTCGTCTGATCATTGGACACCACGGGATAATGTCCACGCCAGCCGTCTCCTGTATGATCAGGAAATGCAAAGCCATCGGAGGCATCATTCTCACTGCCAGCCCCAATCCCGGTGGACCTGATGGAGACTTTGGCATTAAGTTTAATACTGCAAATGGAGGTATGGTAACTTGAGAAAAGAAAGCATGCAGATGCATTGGCCAAGTACAAAATAGTGTTACAGGAGAAGACAGGCATTTAATAAGGCCTCATTGGGATATGTGGCTCGGACACAGAGAAAATGTGATGCTTGTATTGACACAAATCTGGGACAAAGTTCAAAAACATCAAAACAACACACAATAGTCAGTATCACTATTCCTGTCAATAGAAGATTTTTCTACTATTACAATACTGCAATTTCACACTGTCATCATAAAACCAGGCTTTTTCTGCCTCATTCAGGCCCAGCCAACGACGCAGTCACAAACAAGATCTTTCAGATCAGCAGGACCATTGAGGAGTTTGCCATCTGCCCTGGACTACAAGTGGATCTGACAACCATGGGAAAACAGACCTTTGACCTGGAGAACAAGTTCAAGCCATTCACAGGTGAACTAGAGCATTAATGTTAGTCTCTCATTCGTCATCGAAATTAATGAGCATGTGGGGGAAAAAGGGATATGAGGCTAGTTATATGACTGACCAGATATATTCTTTGCAGGTACAATAACACATATTGTCTTTACTCTTTGTCAAATGCTTATTGTAAGTGTATTTATGTATTTAGTCAACATTCTCTTTCCCTGATGATGGATAGAGTTTTGTTTTTGATTTGTGGCGGTGCGCAGTGGAAATCGTAGACTCTGTGGAGTCCTACGCTAACATGCTGAGGAACATCTTTGACTTTGCTGCTCTGAAGCAGCTTCTGTCTGGCAAGAACCACTTCAAGATAAGACTGGATGCCTTGCACGGAGGTCAGAGAAAATGCTCTCATAACTCATTTATTGTATAATGTCATAGTTATATTTGCACGCAACTCCAGCAAGTTCTTTAACTCATTTGCCTATGAAGCATGATACTATTCAAATCTATATGATTTCCATATTTCTCACATTCATGTCAGCAATGTAAAAGAGAAGCTTACCAATATTACAACAACATGGAGATAATAATGAGATAAATGTTCGAGGCTCTGTTCTATTCTGGGAGAGGTAACATTGGGTTGTCAGATCTGTGACTTTACTCTCATTAGATTACTAAATCTATTTTGAGCGTCCCCAAACACTGAAACAAAAAGTCAGGGCTGGAGCACCGTGAGCCTGAGTTTTCTCCTTGTTGTTGTTTTAACATACTTTGTGCAACACCAGATCTGCCTAGTTCATCTTTGTCCTCTCTCACTCCTGTCTCTCTCACCTGTCCGCTCTCCAGCGGTAGGACCCTACGTGAGGAGAATACTGTGTGATGAGTTGGGTTGTCCTGCCAGTTCTGCCATTAACTGTGTCCCTAAGGAGGATTTTGGGGGTCAACACCCAGATCCTAACCCCATATACGCTACAGATCTGGTTGACAGCATGCGAGACGGACAGTATGATTTTGGTGCAGCATTTGATGCCGATGGGGTGGGCTTACCGAGTTATTATTTCTGCTTTTTATTTGTTTGTTTGGTTTTTCAAACATTACAGTATATGTAATATAAAAATGCAGCTTCAAAAGACATTTCCTTGGGCCTGAATCACAGGCTTTGATTTCTAATCTTGAACCTCTTTCTGCTTTCTAGGACCAGAACATGATCCTTGGTAAACATGGCTTCTTCGTCACCCCATCTGACTCCGTGGCTGTGATTGCTGACAACATTTTTTGCATCCCGTACTTTCAGCATGCAGGGGTGAGAGGTTTTGCTCGTACTATGCCCACAAGTGCGGCATTAGACAGGTAAACGTGTGGTCTGCTTTTCAAATATCACCATCAAAACAAACTGCCTTAGAATACTCTTTCATTGTATTTCCTTCAGAGTAGCCAAGGCAACGAAAATCGAGCTATATGAAACTCCCACTGCCTGGAAGTTCTTTGGGAACCTAATGGATGCAGGCATGCTGTCTTTGTGTGGAGAGGAAAGCTTTGGTACAGGTACCAAGTAACTAAATCGAAGAAGACGAGGATTCTGATTCTGGGTTTTTGTTTTATGTTTTCTCAACACTGTCAACCAAATTCCACTTCACGCTTCAGGAGGAGACCATATTCGTGAGAAGGATGGGCTTTGGGCTGTGCTGGCATGGCTGTCTATCCTGGCCACCAGAAAGAAGAGTGTGGAAGATTTAGTTAAGGACCACTGGCTAAAATATGGAAGAAACTACTTCACCAGGTGAAATGTGGACACACTAAAAAAACACAGTGTTATTACTGAGGTTATGTGATAAAGTTTTTTTTATTTGTTTGCTTATTTGTTTGTTCTAAGTTGCTGAATTATAGTTAAGCAGAAATTGTGTCACTGATACAGATGAAGCTGTAACAGGTGGGTTGATGAGACATGTGAAGACACATGTGGAACATTACTGACACCTAGTGGAACATATGTGGTATTGCACTGTACGAAAGAACATTTAACATGAGAGTATTATTAGTAGTGTTAGTATTGTCTGTACTGACTCACTTTTGATTACAAAATATTCATTATCAACACAAATTAAGCCACATTACAACACATATGTAAAATAAGGCATCAACAATCAATAACAAGTACCTGTTAGTTTATTTATTTAGCTGTTTTTTCTCATTTGATTTTTGTTTCTACTCTTTACATTTTGCCCAGGTATGACTACGAGAATGTAGACATAGATGCAGCATGTGAAATGATGGAGGATTTGGAGATCACGATCACCGACAAGACCTTTGTGAGGCAAAGATTTGCTGTGGAAGACAAAATCTACCAGGTGGAGAAAGCAGACAGCTTTGAGTATGCAGACCCGGTAGACGGCACCATTTCCAGGAATCAGGTACACGAAACACACTGTGGTGCATTTTTCTGTAATGATAATCTTGCGGTATACACAGATGCATAATGTATGCGATCTGTCAGCATCAGAGCCTCTCAGCTGTGTTTGCAAACCCTAAAAAAAATCCTCTCAGTCTGCGCTGGGCTGTTTTCACTGCAGGGGCTGCGGATAATCTTCTCTGATGGTTCTCGAATCATCTACAGACTCAGTGGGACCAGTTTTGATGGGGCAACAGTTCAAATCTATCTCGACAGCTACGAGAAAGAACACATTTTTGGGGATGCACAGGTGGAGTATCTAAAAGTGAAAACTGCATTTTGACCAGAACAGGCAAAAAAGACAAACATTTGAATCAATAAGCAGAAACTCAGAACTCTTTTAAATGAAATGTAGCGCTGTGTGGTGGAGAGGAACAGTATTACTGCTCTGTAGTTGTTTGGATGATTTCACATATGGCAGCAAGGTGCATGAGTCTCTAATTGTGCCATCCTTGTTTTGGACAGGTGATGCTGGCACCCCTTGCCACTATCGCTCTAAAGATTTCTCAGCTTCATCACAGGACAGGTCGAACTGGTCCGTCTGTCATTATATGATTCCTTATCAATTGACAAAATAACGCTCTTTTTTAAGTTTTTCCATCCTGTTTTTTTTTTTTGTGTGTTTGTTTTTGTTTTTTATAAAGGAAGTCTCAAATCCAGTTGTAGCTACATATGATGCAAAAGTGTGCACTTGAATGAAATTAAATGTAATATATTAAATGGCTTTTTTGTTTTTGGTTCGGTTGTGGCATGCTTTGGTGCTTTTTTATGGCAGATGATATTACATCTACTTTAGTTTGTTTCAATTTTGCTTTTGTTAACTGTCATTTTCATTCTCACCAGTGAGGCCCTGGCTAAAATCTGTAAGATTACAGGAAGGTCAGCGTTTTTAGCGAAACAAATTGAACCTATTTGAGCATAATGTTTTCATAAAGCGACTTGAAAGCAGCACTTTCACTTCCTCAGTGAAACTCTTTGAAAAACAGCATCAGCGCTGTCTCTTTTTAAAAATCTTTTTCTTTTTGTACCAGTTACTACTGAAGACTACTTGACATGTGAAGTTGAGAAAATTAAAACATGACAGTTTTGTGAGTGAAATAACTTCTCGTGCAGCAGGTGCTCAGTTTAAAAAGAAGGAACGGGCTGTTTCCTGTCGTTAATCCTCTAAAACCGTCATTTGTATCATGCGTACCCCTTAATTTAGGGAAAATGAAATCTCATCAGCGAATAATAACCTGAAATTGAAGTTGAGTGCGTGGGTGGGTGCTTGAGAGTGAGTGACGGCTTTCCAGCTCAAAAAGCAACAAGTCAGCATTTAAAGATTGCTCCCTAGAAAACATCTTTTAAAGATCTTTTAGTTTCACTGTGACAAGGGTCCTCTTTTTCTTTTCTTTTTTTCTTCTTTTACTTCACTATCTGTAAGTACAACTTATGCTGCTACCTTTTTAGTACACCAACAAAGCAACAACAACAAAGGAAACTTTTAAACTGCAAGAAAATATTTTTTTAAATAGCTTATCCATATCAGGTGAGTGCACCACATAATTTCCATCTGGACGGCAACAGCACGAGTCCACAAACATCTGCCCCAGCTCTGTGATCACTCATGCCCTTTGAAGTACTGTCCCTTTCTTCTGGTTTCATCTCCATAATGCACTGAACCTGAAGGGGAACAACAACACAGCAAGGGGAAGGCCAGCTGTGGTTCATCTCAGGCCCGCCGTGGTGTGAGTTTTGGTTCCACTAAAAATTTCAGCCCAAGATTGCACAAGTTTACATGCATAGTTACTTAGTCATCAGGATCTGTCCATCAGTAACACAATATTATATTACAGACTGCAAATAGAAGAGGAAGTTAACTAAGGAGGACACAAAAGTCAGGTATTTATGAATGATAAACCTAATGTCAGTAAACAAAATCAAAACCTATTTACATGCATAGTATAAAGATGCCTAAGAAGCACTAAGAAGTATTTTCATGCCTTTTCTAGGTAAGTAAATCCATAACATGGTATTATATTCAAGGGTGTGTCTGGGGGTCTAAATATATTGGTTCCTCTGGTGTCTCCACACCAACACTATTGTAATCTGTAAATCTAGTAATGCCCACCATCATTGGATGTGAGCATGTATAGGGCCAGAGTACAGAACCTGTACCCGGATATATTATTTGTAAATATAGTGCCTTCATAGTTTCATATTGTTCTTGCATATTTTAAAGGATGAATCTAATATATGCTGAACTGGACTCCATTGGGGTAACAGCACTGGGCAGCTTGATTGGCATGCCCCCAGAGAACACCAGAACTGACTGGTCTGCCACTGGCTCCCTGTTCGCGTCACAGATGATGTTACAAGCATTGTGAGGTTTGTCCTGCCATCTCCAGACTCTTTCACACCTGTCACATGTGCTCAGCATGAACCTGCTCTCATTTGGGTGACAATGATGGACCTGGCAGATCTGTTGTTCTCAGGCAAAGACCGGCTGCATGGTGCTGAGCTGTGAACACAGGTCCCACTAAAGGATGCTGGGGCCTCATACTGTGCTCATGGAGTCTGTTTTTGACAGTTTGGTCAGAAACATGCACATGAGTAGCCCGCTGCAGGTCATTTTATAAGGCTCTGGCAGTGCTCCTCCTGTTTTTCCTCACGCAAAGGAGCAGAAACCAGTCCTGCTGATGAGTTTATGCCATTATACGGGCCTATCCAAGTCTCCTTGTGTCACAGCATGGCATCTTATCCACACACTCTGTTGGGAGACATAGCAAACCGACTTGCAAAAGCACCTACAGACAGGTCAAGGTCAAGGTAACAGTGACAAGAACACAGATTAAAAAGCAAAACTACAGAAAAATCAGTCAGAAGGGAAGAGGGCGGGGCTGCGGTCTTTGGCCACTACCTGCAAAACCAGTCCCTTTTTGCTGGGATTGCTTTCTTATTGCCTCACTAGTGTACCTGCACAAACAAAGGGGGAATGGACTCAGTGCTTTATAACGTTTTTAGCTTTTTTTTTCTTGTACTGTGATGATCACATGTTCCCTTATTTATTTTTTTTCAAGCAGTGTATTATACTATATTATTGTGGATAAAACTCCCCAGCTGTAAGATTATAGTGATATATGCCATAATAAATCAGTCATTAGGATCCAGCAGTATATTTTATATAATTCTGAATAATGTTTAACTACATTATAATACTGAAACTTTAGTTCTATTACTTAAGTAGGGTCATGAATTTTACTCAAGTAATAGTAGTTGTTATTCAATAAGGAAAAACGACAAGAAAGTATCTCTTGGGTAAGATAAATAGTCATAAATAAATATAATAATGATAATAATAATAATAATAATAATAATAATAATAATAATAATATTGATAATAGACTTGATATCCATTTCAAATGTAGGGAAGAGTAAGTTTAAGGTAACAAACAATTAAAATACTCAAGTAACGAATAAGTAATGTAGTCTGTATTACTGCAGCAGGTTATATTGTAACACAACACGCAGACGTGTAAAGCCCGCTGGAGGCACGCGCTAAATCCTCTCGTGCTCGTCATCGAAAGACTACGTCACCAGCTAGGACTGTTTGGGTCAACGTTGGTGGTGAATGGTGTGAGGTGAAACTTTTTGCCCGTCAAGATTACAATATATCGGTAAAGAAGGTCAAGCCCAGCTAGCCGCAGAGCTACTGTAGCTTTAAGGAGGTCACCTGATGCAGAGAAAGGAAAACCCGACCGAGGAAGCAGGAAGTTCCTGTACGACGACATCGAGCCCGAGCACGTAAACACTGCACAAAGAGCAGAAATAAACACAAAGAGGGGGTTTCAGACGTTGACCGCAATGGCAGGCATTAAAGGTATTTTTTAAATTTCGGCTCTGCTGGATCAGCCGAAAGTTGAGTGTTAAAGTTTTTGAAGTTAAAAGTTTGTAAGCTGAGTTTTCCACACTGCTCAAATCGTTTGCTGTATCATCTCGAAACTCGCGTCTCTGTCGCAGATCATTAAGATCTGTTGCCAGATAAGTTATTAACCTGTTGATTTATGCATTAGAGTTGTTGCTATTATCCAGTGTATCCTAACTCTTAGTTTACCGACAGCTCTGCCACGAGTGCTCCACGGCTACCGTGTATTTGTTTTGTATTTTGGCCAAAAACAGCTCTGTGATTAATGTAGAGTTATTGGTGTCTCCTTTTAGCACTGGTTGGTTTGTCCTTTAGTGGTGCTATTGGACTGACATTTCTTCTGCTGGGCTGTGCAATAGAAACCTACGGGTAAGTTCTCCTTGTAAACGTATCAACAGCTATACCTGCTACTTTATGACACTGACTTACGTTATTACAGAAATAACTGAGTTTTGATTGTGGTTTATCAAAGAGCTCTGAACAACATCATTCACTCTGCAGTTACATTGTGTGACTTTTGATTGGAGACAAAAAAAAAGGCTAGATCAATGCAGTCAAGGCCTGTATTTATAGCTCTTATAGTCTCTTGTTGGTCACACTCCAGGAATGCCAGTTTCTGTAATGCAGCTCATCAGTGCCTTTCATTAATAGCCTGCCGCCCTTACATGTCAACATCTCTCAAACCTCAGTTTCTAATGCAGCTTTTCTCTTTCATTAAGAAAAAAAAAAATCAAGCCCATGTTGAGACAACTGATGTGACTGAAGTTACTACTTCAAAACTGGAAATCACCCTAAGAGCCCCAGAACATTTTTCTGTAACTGGTTTCACAGTTTTAGAACTCCTAATGACGAGTAAACTGAGCTTCAGGTGTGCTAAGATGTTTCATTCTTTTGAAGACGAGTGTTTCATGTCCTTTGTAAATATTTTTGACAATTTCATCTGTTTTTGCAGGGTCTACTGGCCGATGTTTGTCCTGATTTTCTACGTATTAAGTCCCATCCCGACCTTCATATCCAGACGCCTCAGTGACGACTCTGAATCCAGCAATGCCTGCAGAGAGCTGGCCTATTTCTTAACAACTGGCATTGTGGTCTCATCGTTTGGACTACCCATTGTTTTGGCCCGTACCAACACCGTGAGTTCTCTTTACTTATTTACTTTATTTGAATACACAGCAAAAAAACTTTCGGATCCTACTAAATGAGCGTAAATTCATCTGTGCGTACAAGTAGTGCATGTGCAGTGAAAACAAAATTACTGTGGAAATCTAATGGGCCATTTCTGTCGTGCAGATCAAGTGGGGCGCCTGTGGATTGGTGATGACCGGAAACGCCGTCATCTTTCTCACCATCTTAGGCTTTTTTATCGTGTTTGGAGGCGGGGATGACTGGAGCTGGGAGCAGTGGTAAAGTGCCGTTGGAAAGTGGACAGACAGATGGGTGGGTGGGTGGGTAGGTGGATAGTTGAACGAACAGACTGCAGACTGAGAGGCACATGTGTCCTGCACTCAATGGGGGATGAAGCTCTAGTGTAGGCAGCAAAATGTCAAATGAAACCAGCGTGTTGTCATGCTGATTTTTATACTGGGGTGGGGATTAGGTTTGGAGATAACTGTGTGCCCTGTAATGTGCCTTACATCTGGGACCAGGGAGAAACGAATGTCTGTACCCCTCTTATGTGCCATCAATATCCACATTAACACATATATGATTTTTTTTTCGTCTTGCCTTTGTTTTAGTCGCTGAATCACCCTGCTCACTGCAGCTATTATGCCTCAGTTAATCAATATCCTAAAGGGATCCTAAAGAGTAACTATTGTAATGTATACTGCAAAGCTTATACTGCATTTTCTGTCCTCAATGTTTAAGGGAGGAGTTATAGCTTGCTTATTATTATGAGCACTCTTTGCTAGTACAGAGCAAGTTATAGGACTCCTAATCAGGTGAAGATATATTTGTGTTAAGTATGTTGTTTTGCTTTTGTTTTTGTTTCATTTTTCCTCAAGCATTTTATTTTTTTTGTTCTGGTGCAATTGTTTACATTTTCACCAAAGATAGTTTCTAGACTGCAATTCTACTGGAGCATATTCACCACTAAACTATATTTTAAAAAATAAATAAATGTCCGCTACACAGTAACACGATCCTCAAAAGCCACGCGAGGCATCTGAAAAAGAGCTCTTTGTACGATCAGTCCAGAAAAAGTAGCCATTAAACTTTATACTTCTGTACATTACAAAGCAATCCATAATCCTGACAAAATGTTATGGCATAATGAATTCAGTTTTTTTTTTTTTTTTTTTACTTGTTGAATGGTAAATACTGTACATGTTTGCTATTTTTGTCCTAGTAGATGCCTTCTCTCGCATACTTCTTCACACACACCTGCCTTAGACAATGTACCTTTCAAAGGGTCTGGTTGTGATTTGTTTTTCACCATCAGGGCCCGGTGAAATCTTTAACTGTAATTTAACATTTGCATCCTCGCATGTATTGTTTCCATAGTCAGTCAAACTAATGATGAGCTTTGTTTGATCAGCATGTGTAACGAAAACTGTCACAGAAAGAAATGTTCTCAGAAAATTCCTGATTTCCTAAACATCTGCTACACAGTTGCTTTTCAGGGGGAAATGTTGTATTGTTTGTATGTAACTGACATGTTCAAGTCCATCAACAGGAAGAAAGTGTACGTTCTCTGTTGTGACTGCTATATTCACACTTTAAAGACACTAAGGAGTGCCTAAGAGTTCTGTAAGTTTTTTTATAAGCTCCTGATTGCACTTTTCTAACACTGATTAAAACTCTCTGTGTAGTGAAGCAAATGCACGGGCTCTGTCTTTCTGTTCACTGATCATGATTTGATGAGAACTTGATTTGACTTCTGTACATCTCACCTCTTTGTCGCTCCTGATGGCTGATGCATCCAATCAGACACCTGTGCACTGTTTATACAGCAGAGCAGCAGTAGCGGTTGTAGCAAACCCCAGAAAGGGCCTCTCATGAGACAAAAAGTGGAAAAGAAGCTGTGTGGGTGAGTGTTTTGGAATTATTTCCTTCTGGTTGGATTTTGACAGAAACACAGGTGTGAACAGCTGCTAAATTTTTAATTATCTGTTTATTTTTTTTATGTTTGTTACTTCATATTTTGCGTACAAGCTTATAATCCTCACTGAAAAACATATTTCTGCTTTCCCTTTCCGCCATTTCCAAACACACACGCATTAGTAATGAATGCAGACTGGCAACAATGCCAGTTGTGAACAAACCGCATAACAAAGGAGTGATAAAACCCAACATTACCTATTCAGGGTTAAATTGCATGTGACAGAAATCCACCACGCAGCTGCACACCACCTGAGTGGTTTCATTTCATTCTCTGTTCATGTGTGTCAGGATGCGCCGAAGCCGCCTCACCACTCTGAAATGAGTGCATTTCCTCCACAAAACAAAAGAACCCGCACTCTGCATATGAATTATTATTATTTATATGTAAAATATGCTGCCTGCCTCCACTAATTGCCTTTTATACGAGAGTGGGCACAACATGTATAGTTTATGGTCTAACATCTCTACAAACAGGTTTAGCAGCTGTATCATTGCTGCTGTGTAAAAGTCTCTTCTGAAACGCAATAGCAAAGTTGTGTATGTGCAATGTATAATGTCTTCACTGCATGTTTATGCAAACTTTAAGAACTTGAACACTAGATACTGATTATAGTAAATGTAAACCCGGTTTTGGAAGGCATTAAAATGATGAATTCAGCCACCTGTGTGAAACAATGCCAGCAAGTTGTACTACTGATGCACCCTGCAAAGAATTTTTAGAGCCAATTTACGCTAGTGGACTAGTCTCAGGAATGAAGCAGAGGCCTTAACATGGCTGTAGATCAAAAAAAATCCTTTTGTTAATGCAATATTTTATGAAGAAAAGTTGGGGATTGATTGGTGAGAACTAACTGTTACATTTTGATACAATTTGTTAGAAAAAAGAGCCAAATGCTCCTTCGATTACATCAGTGGGATTAATACCATGTGAATCGTGTCTTCCGACTAAAAAGCTGGCACCTTAATGTGATGCAAGTGTCTGCCGAGGGAGAGAGAGTAAGTGCTGAAGTCAGACTACATCTATAATCTCTCTGAAAGTGAGGCATTGAGAAGAAAAGAAAGATGAAAGGAAAGCTGAAGATGAAAAAGATGCCCAGGGACACCCATTCATCTCTCTTTCAGGACAGCTGTTGCCTGGCAACAACCAAGGCATCACAATCATTCTAAAACACTCCCGAGAATGCCCTTGAACACAACACAATGCAACAGAGTTTTGAGCAATGTAACAGCGCAACACACTGTGCAACACGCATACAGTGTTTGTTAATGTGTGATGCTGCAATAAACACTACATGACACTGCCGCTGTGGTGGGTGGCAGTGTCAAAGGCAACACACTGTACAGCTCAGTGCAGATACACAGTCAGTGCAACAGAACCCAGTTAAACGATGCAAGACCAAAAAGAAATGAGTAAAGCATAATGCACTGCAGCAAGAGGTAACACAATGTTAATAACAGTGCAGTAACACTGCTGAAGGTAATTCTAACTAGAACAGGCAGATATATATTTAAATACCTACTTTTTCCTGTAGAATAGTGGTTGCCAAAATAAAGAAAAGATTCCCACAAAACAGGGATATTTTTTTCATTACCGTCCTCCATATGGTCTATGGGCCAATGAAACTGATGAGACTGTATTTATATAATAGTTTTACGATAAGAATTGCCCCAAATGGCACCCAATACTGGAATTGTTGGTAAGATCTTAATCAATTATGAGGTTGCCCTTGGAAACCTTTGTTCCTTTTCACAGGTCTGTAACCCATCTGTAGGCTGAATATAAAAGATGCACATTAGCATTAGCATGTTATTTAGTTAGCATTTTGGCCACCTCCGTATTTATTTTATGTTGTTTGTTTTATGTTGTCACGAGAAATGTAGTGCTAAATGATCAGCTATCTAGCAGTCTTGGTTAGCATTCATAAACTGTATGAGATTTTCATTCACAAAAAACTGGAGCACAAACAGATGAATCCACTGAAAATGCTTTAAATGTGAGCAACAGCACAAACACAGTGAAGAGATCTAGCTCAGTGACTCAAAATAGCAAAGCGAGGTCTAGCAGACAGTTGCTGGCTAGCACGGTCTGTGTGAACACAGTCAAAATGTTCACACCCTTAACTTTAAGCCAACCTCCAAACAAATGAGTTATAAAACCCCCCCCCAAAACTGTCTCCCTCCCTTTCACCCCAAACCAGTCCCAGCAGATAGCTGTCCCTCTCTTAGCCTGGTTTCTTCCGGCTAAAAGGGAGTTTTTCCTTTCCATTGTCCCAAGTGCTTGCTCATAGGGGGTTAGTCTGATTGTTATAGCGCCTTGAGGCCATTGTTGTTGTGATTTGGTGCTATAAAAATAAAATTAGAATGGAAACTTCCATCATTTCTGATGCTGAAGTTGGGCATTTTAACCTCGGAATCTACGAGGACTGATTCACTTTCAGAGCAAGTCTCAAGAGTGAATTGGTGAACTTTCAGTTCTTTGCTCTTCTGCACTGGCTTCGTTTTATCTGTTATCTGGGTAGGTTGCAGCTTTGCAACTTGAGTCAGTTCCAGCTGGCATGGGTAAAAGTAATACATCATAGACAGGTCCATCACATCACTGCATGTAGATAATTATTTTGTATGTGAAACATAGAAATAACATCTTTGATTAAAATAAAATAAATAAAAATAGTGTGGATAACTTTCAGTTTAGCTCAGTATCCCTGACTGCTATTTAACAGAAACGATCCGCATATGAGGAAGTTAATGAAAGCCAGAGGGCCAGGGGGACTTGTAGAGCCATTAAACAGTAATCCATATCTTGCGCTGGGAGGAAATCAAATGGATGATGCCGAACAGGCAACAGTAGTGAGGAGGCACAGAGGGCGTGACCGTTGTAAAGCCATTGGTAAGCGGAAGGATTTGCGTCGTGGATGTTAACACTAGAAGTCCCAGGCTTTTCTAACCCTCTGTCAGCCAAGTGGAAGCTAACTTGGCTAGTCTGTTAGCATCAATTCATATGTAAATTGGGTCGTTACCTGAGAATTGTGGAAGGGAGTGGGGGTGTGTGAATGATTGCTGAGCCAAATACCTCTTTGTTTGTGTGTGGGGAGGGGGAACTGCTAAAAGCTGTGAACTTCATTTTGTGTTCTTCTTGATGCATTCTCAATCATCCAGGAAAATAAATCTCCAAAAGATTTATTGATAAAAACAGTACAAAAAAAACAAACCAAAAAAAATTTCTACAAAAACAACCGTTTGTACAGATATTTACAACTAACAATAAAAAGTGAGTGAGTACATTTCAATCACTCACAATCCTGGCACTGCCATGGTATCTGTAGTCTGCGTTTACCACATGTGTATCTGTAGCAGTGAACACATCGCACAGTGGCATGATTGTTCTTGCATTTGTGTTTGACCTGACACGTGGCTCTTTTTCCAGGGCTAGGTGTGGAGGGTTGTGTCTGAGGCAACTGTTCTTTTCTTGCCTTCTTCCCAGCCATATGAGAGTTAGCCAACTCTCTTGCAAGCTCCACCAGGAAGTCTTTCCTGCGTCCCGGTGCATGCTTGATACAGCACATGTGCATTCAGTGCTGCCATGTCAATCATGTTATAGAACACGGCAACTGGCCAGCGCCGTGTTCCTCTGCGGACCATGTACTCCCGCACCATCTGGTCCATCACATCCACGCCACACTTTGTGGTGTTGTAAAGGGTGACAGTGTTTGGCTTCCTTTTGGTGGTGTTATCAGTCTGAACCACGCTGTGCATGCTGCTAAGAATATAGACTGTCTTCTTCCGTTTGGCCGCATACGCCGTCAGCGTGGCAGCAGAGGTTGAAAACACCTAAGAAATAAGATAAATTGTTATTTCCATAGCACTTTTACACACAATGAAACACATAAACATAGAACCACAAAAGACCTGCAGCCTACCTGAGTGGTGAATTCATTGCGATCTTTGTATCTAGCGGATTGAGGAATTTCCCGGCGAATCTTGTTGACTGTGCCGAGGATGGTGGTTTTCCGTCTAAGAAGTTTTTGTGCAAGTGAAAGCGATGTGAAGAAATTGTCCGTGGTAACATTTCTGCCCTTGTCTAGGAATGGTTCCATCAGCCTCATCACTACATTTTCAGACAGTCTCTCCCCACTGGGACGATTGGGGTCCTTGCCAAGATATGGGAGGACATTGCAAATGTACTTGGATTTTAGGTCGCAGGCCACCCAAAACTTGATCCCAAACTTGTCAGGTTTACTTGCAATATACTGCAGGAAACAGCACCGAGTCTTTGATGGGAAGAGCTGTTCATCAACGGTGATATGTAGACCAGGGTTGTAGCACGTGATGCAGTTGGTGACAAATGATCCCCACACACTGGAAATTGCAGCGAACTTATCAGTCTTTGCTCGATCACTGCGGGTGGACCTGTCATCAAAGCGTAGGTGTTGCATGATGTCTTGGAAGCGGTTACGCGGCATAGTTCCAATGATCTGCGGGTTTCCCAGGTTTGCTGACCAGCAGTCACGTAGTGATGGAATCCTAGTAACCCCCCGCAAGATGACAATTGAAATAAATGCCATTAGTTCAGGGAGGTCCATGAACCAATGAACATCCTCCGTTTGCTCTGCATGTTGAATAGTCCATTCTTGAATGCTATGAAGCATGTCAAGAGTGATGAAACACAGGAAGCTCTGAAGGCGACTCAAGATACTTTTCCTGGCCTTAGCCGTTGGCTCTCCATCTGCAAATGCAAACGAAATTGCAAATGCATGCAGTATCTATGCATGCATTTGCAATTTCGTTTGACCTTCCCATTGCTCACAATTTGAATTTGTTCACACTGCAGATGAGGAGACTGCTTCTCAACCTAAAAAGAGAGCTTGTTTGGGGACTGAGACAGCGAAAGATGGCACATTGTGGCGTGAAGAGCAGGTGGGGACCTGTCTCCCTTTCACCCCAATAGAGGCGTACGCTGCAGATGGAGAGCCAACGGCTAAGGCCAGGAAAAGTATCTTGAGTCGCCTTCAGAGCTTCCTGTGTTTCATCACTCTTGACATGCTTCATAGCATTCAAGAATGGACTATTCAACATGCAGAGCAAACGGAGGATGTTCATTGGTTCATGGACCTCCCTGAACTAATGGCATTTATTTCAATTGTCATCTTGCGGGGGGTTACTAGGGTTCCATCACTACGTGACTGCTGGTCAGCAAACCTGGGAAACCCGCAGATCATTGGAACTATGCCGCGTAACCGCTTCCAAGACATCATGCAACACCTACGCTTTGATGACAGGTCCACCCGCAGTGATCGAGCAAAGACTGATAAGTTCGCTGCAATTTCCAGTGTGTGGGGATCATTTGTCACCAACTGCATCACGTGCTACAACCCTGGTCTACATATCACCGTTGATGAACAGCTCTTCCCATCAAAGACTCGGTGCTGTTTCCTGCAGTATATTGCAAGTAAACCTGACAAGTTTGGGATCAAGTTTTGGGTGGCCTGCGACCTAAAATCCAAGTACATTTGCAATGTCCTCCCATATCTTGGCAAGGACCCCAATCGTCCCAGTGGGGAGAGACTGTCTGAAAATGTAGTGATGAGGCTGATGGAACCATTCCTAGACAAGGGCAGAAATGTTACCACGGACAATTTCTTCACATCGCTTTCACTTGCACAAAAACTTCTTAGACGGAAAACCACCATCCTCGGCACAGTCAACAAGATTCGCCGGGAAATTCCTCAATCCGCTAGATACAAAGATCGCAATGAATTCACCACTCAGGTAGGCTGCAGGTCTTTTGTGGTTCTATGTTTATGTGTTTCATTGTGTGTAAAAGTGCTATGGAAATAACAATTTATCTTATTTCTTAGGTGTTTTCAACCTCTGCTGCCACGCTGACGGCGTATGCGGCCAAACGGAAGAAGACAGTCTATATTCTTAGCAGCATGCACAGCGTGGTTCAGACTGATAACACCACCAAAAGGAAGCCAAACACTGTCACCCTTTACAACACCACAAAGTGTGGCGTGGATGTGATGGACCAGATGGTGCGGGAGTACACGGTCCGCAGAGGAACACGGCGCTGGCCAGTTGCCGTGTTCTATAACATGATTGACATGGCAGCACTGAATGCACATGTGCTGAATCAAGCATGCACCGGGACGCAGGAAAGACGGGTGGACTTCCTGGTGGAGCTTGCAAGAGAGTTGGCTAACTCTCATATGGCTGGGAAGAAGGCAAGAAAAGAACAGTTGCCTCAGACACAACCCTCCACACCTAGCCCTGGCAAAAGAGCCACGTGTCAGGTCAAACACAAATGCAAGAACAATCATGCCACTGTGCGATGTGTTCACTGCTACAGATACACATGTGGTAAATGCAGACTACAGATACCATGGCAGTGCCAGGATTGTGAGTGATTGAAATGTACTCACTCACTTTTTATTGTTAGTTGTAAATATGTGTACAAATGGTTGTTTTTTTGTTTTTTTGTACTATTTTATCAATAAATCTCAGCAACAAAGGAAATACACTCATGTGTGTTGATTTCTCCCTAAGGCAAACTGAAATTCCTTGTGGCTCAGGAAACTAACCACTCCAAGTGGTTCACCATGGCCCCACCTTATTTACATAACAAAAGCAGCTGTTCACAGGTGATTAAGGATATTAGCTAAAAGCCTACCAGCCATTTGGCTCGACGGTGGGTTTTCTAGGTAGAAAAGCCAAATGACTAATCTCTGGGACTTCTAGTGTTAAAGCCAATCGATGCGCTCGCGAGGTCGTGAAAGGGATCGAGCGCGAATGGCACAAATGGAACCTAATAAAAGGGGGCGCGTGCTCGGAGCGCAGCACAGGAACAGTGCGTACAGTTTGTTGCAGTAGACACGAGCGCGTCGGAAAACGGATAAAGCCTATCACTGGTAAGAGACCACGTTTAACCTTTTTCTTATAGACAAACTGTCGTTTTCTTTAGCTTCCAGGAAAATAAATAAAGAAAAAAACTTACCGAGCTTATCATTTGTACATTCAGAGCTTTATGTTGTTTTTCCTCTCTAGCACACAACAATAGCCCACGCGACATTTTTGAAGTTTTGATAAATGTGTGCAGCATCCCTTTAAAATATGTACAGGAAAGGATAATGGAATAAGTTATTTCAGATATTTGCGAAAAATTGTGTTTTAGGACGTTCAGGTGACAGGTTTCCGTAATTTGAGCTGTACCGTGGCTATTCTGGGTGGAACACGATCGGCACTCGGATGTCTTGAGTTGCACTGAAAGGTCTTTTGATTTAGTCATATCACGCAGTTTTCGTGTCTCTGTGCAGGCTGTGGTCCTTATCTCTCTGGTGACTTTTCTTTGTGGGCATCTCCCTTCCTGTTGACAGTCGACTTGTTCAATTTTTTTAGTGTGTGTTACACTAAAAACATTCTTAGATTCTCAGGTTAGACGCACTTTACTGAGTCTAACCTAAGAATCTGCACAGATGTTTCTCTTGGAGTGTGACGATGAGGTTAAACAAGGCAAACGCAATCAAAGTTAGTGATTTCTCTCCTACACAAGCGAGTTTGATTTATGTCTGAGTTTGGGACAATTGTGTGGGTGGCGAGAAAGGGAGTATTTGTGTACTGTAGATGATGTGATGGAAAGCTTGGATAGACCCACATTAACACAACCTGTCAACCCATTTAGCAGTGAAGTCAGGGTAGGATGAGGTCAGTCAAAGATGGATAGCACTAGTTAGGCTCATTATTTTAACTTGCTCGAAAAATCATGATAATATTCTAGTAGATTGATGTGTCTAGCTTTAATGAATATAGGTCCACAGTAGTGACATATTTACTGGGAATGGCTCCAACACTTTCAAGTTCATTATCTCCCTTTGAGTTTTTGTTGGTGCTGAACTTTGTGAACTTTAATTAATAAAGCCATCACTGTTTGTCATCTTATAAAAGGTCTTTTACCATCTTTCACAGCACTAAGTGGGGCACAACAGTAGCCATTGATTGGTACATGAATATCCACCCGTAAAACTAAAGCACAACGCATAGATACTAAAATGTCAGCAGACTGGTGATGTCATCAGTTCTTTCCAAATGCACTGTTTGCTGTGAATGCTACTGTTAGTAGCGTGGAGAATATAAGTCATTTGCACCATTTTATTAATTTCACAATTGTTAACATTGAGACCGACTTTTGAGAGTTTCTGTTTCTTTTTTGTGGGAGCCTTTTGTTTTGTGCAGGAGTGAGTCTAGATACTTGGCTTTGTGGATTTGTAACAGCATATTTTTGAATGTATGCCTTTTTTTATTCCAAAGTTTGAACATTAAAAAACACCGTAGGTTTAATTTTTTTCCTCTTCTTAATAATCACTTTTCAGAGCTTTGCGTTGGTTCTGCATCCGACACGAGCTCCCACCCCACACCCCATAGTTGTGACATTTTGCTGGAATGTCACATATTGACGCATGTTACATTTCTGAAATTTAGCTGCATTTCCCTTTAAGCCCAGCTCAAAGCATTTATGATGTCCGTTGGGTTGTGGGGTATGAATTCAGCTGGCCTCTTTGTGATTTTATTCTCACACAGGGCTGACAAAGAGGGCACATACATACAGCTTTTTGTTGGGCGGGCTGTCAGACAGATGACTCACTTAGTGGTTGCTCGGTTGGTGGTACTAATGATGATGTTGTTACTGTCCTACCTTTCTTGTCACTGAACTGTGATGTTTGGCTTCCAGCCGGTTTTTGTCATGTTTGGGTGGAAACTCCAGCTGACTGGAAATATAGAAATCACTACATGTATGATTGAATGCACAAGCACAGAATATGGTATATAGTTCCCCTAAGAGATATATCATGGACCATTGGTGCTGGTCTACAATCAATCGTGTAGTTTCAACTGACCAAAATACTGTGATCAGTCAGCATTTTTTCCTTCTCAAAGATTTCACTGTGAAATGTGATCAGTCCAGATATAATCCATACATTGTTTCTCCTTCAGGTCAAAAATTTGCTGATGTGAATTCCTGCTCGCCCGTTCACCACTGTCTCAAGGAGAACAGCTCCTTCTGTAAGTACACCTTTGCAGTCACTCAAAGGAAATATTGTGGCCAGAATCCACTTTATAGGTATTATAGAGTATTATATATTTTTCTATTAGTTTCCATGCAGAGGAATTCTGCTTGCAGTATATTGCAGAGCTGCTTGTTGAAATTGCTCGGTACAATTTTATATCAAGTTCATAATTCAGTGCACTGGGATTATGGGCATTTGTACTATGTGACATTTTCAGAATGCATATGCGGTAGGTATTAATATGATGTGTGAAATTGTTTTTCAAGAAAAAATACATAACTAATCCTCCCCTCAGATTTCCCACTTTCCTTAAATGATTTCTTAAAGTGCCTTAAATTGTGGTTTTAAAATGTTGGCCAGACAAATTGAGCAATTTGAAGGCATCTGCTTATCAGCACAAGGTTTTAAAATCAATATTTTCAATTATTTTTTTAATCAATTTTGTTTTTGTTTACTCAAATAACATATATATATTTTGTTTATGAAATTGTCCAAAATATATAAAAGAAAAATCAGACATCTGTCACGTAAGGTAACACAGGCTCAGTGAATTTAAAGTACATGGACATAGTGTATAGATTCCTGTTAAAGGCCAGATCTGAAGCAAGAAACCTGAATATACTAACAGCAACAAATGAAGGAAATATTGGCTAGTTCTTATTCAGTTAGTTCTTGTTGCAGAACAGATATTGGTATAGGTGCTGGTGGGAAAGAGAAAATGGTTCCCCAAGATAGCGTTGCAAAACTTTGTGTAGAGAATTTGTTCACTTCAACTCAAGGAGTATGTCCCAAGAGGACAGATCAAAGCTTCACAATGATTCATTTCTGGATTTGCGGTAATGTTTACATGGATGTTGCCAGTGATGATGCTCACCAAAGGCCCTATCAGTGAACCATCCCCACCCCCACCTCCGAATCCTGCACACCATGCCAAGCCTTCTGTTACCGCCTTACTCCCCAAGTCAGCTGTTATTTTTCACTCTAAAAGCTTTAGCCTGTGTAGTTGGTACACCAAGTTTCCTCTTGTAAATGGATACTTGACGAAGAGCTGACACCGACAGTACTTCAATCACAATACCTGAGTGCATGTTATTAAAGCGACTTGAATATGATGGGGTAATCAGCGTGTGAGTGTTTTTTCAAAGCTGGCACTCTCTCGTAATTATTGCTGGTTTTGTCAGAAACTCTTAGCAGTGACTCATCCAGAGTCACTGCTGCCATGTGTCCAGTGTCCAATCCCCATCAATTATGTGTAATTTTGTTCTTTTTGTCTGAATCCACAACATCTAAGGCTCATGATGAACTAAACATTTTTTGTCATTTCTTTGACAAAAGAAATTTGTATTTGTGTTTTTAAACCAATCAAGTCAGTCTGTAAGACAACAAAGCTGGAAATCGGTCTACCTCCCCCATTACTGTTATTCACAGTGCCAATATAACAAGCACATGCCGTGAGAGAAGAACAATCTACAAGTACCAACAGGCTCAGAGAGTCTGGCCTACCCATTCTCTCTCTCTCTCTCTCTCTGTGTGTCTCTGGCTTTCTGTGTCTGTACAGTAGGGCAGTGGGTTCCCTGTGGCCTCCACAGTGACGTCATATTTCAGCTGCCACAAATTGGTGTGTTGTTTCTCTCCCTCCTCAACAAACTCCTCTCAGTCTTCGCTCGTCTGAAAAGCTCATTTCTGCTTGAATCTGCTTTTGCGCTGAATGCAAATGTGACTTAGTTTAGAGCTCTCAACTGCAAGCAGTCTAAAATGAGAAATGCTCATTAACATTAGGAAATTCAGTTGTTGATTGAAGCTTAAAAACAGTGTAAAACTATTAATTAATCTTTGAAAGGTTTCTTCCTTCATAACGTATTTGATAAATATTTATAACACTTGTAGTTGTGTTCATTCAGTTGTGTTTCATTCTTAATCAATTGTTTATTGAAGGCACACCAAAACAGATTTCAAGTTTTATTATGCTGTTGCCAAATATAGGTTAGTTGAAAAATACAGCAAAAAAGAAAGAGAAAAGAGTGTTATGCCTAGTTCATTTTCTGCTATTAATGTTAAGTTGCCATTGAAAATAGGAGCATATGAAAACCAAATAAGATTTTGAAATCCATAATAATCTGTTTTAAGCAGGAATAGATAACAAGTTAACGTTTCAACTCATTGTAGGATGTCTTCCTCTCTCTTGTGCTCACATTTATTAGAATTATGAACAACATAAGACTGTCTTGCCAGGGGGGGCCACTGGGAGAGCCAGCAAATTTTGGGGGGTTGGGCAGTGCCCCCCTTAGCCCCTCCTTGGTGGCACCCCTGGTAGAGACAAGCAGCATTTTGCTTGAAAGCTTGCTTAAAAACTGAATTATATAAATAGTACTGTAGTTACAGATAATAGTTACAGATTACTTTCAGCTAATCAGTTGCTTGGACTAAACATTTTAAGCCTGTGTAGAAAATTGCCTCTGACATATTTTTGATCTGTAACAAATATCTTTCTATTAAATGATTATTCATATTTGTGGATATAATTATTTCAGTGTGCTATAACTATGTAAATACAAGTACACCTGCATGAAGTGCAACAACTGCTTTGTGTGTAGAACAAGCCTACACACACAGTGTGGGACGGATGGATAAAAATAGAAAAATAAGACTGCCTAAAACTTGCTGCAACCGTCTAACAAGTATTTTTCTTGACATGCAGTTCTTAACCTTGTACATTCAAAGGAAATTAACAGATCAACTCTGTGCTGAAGGAGCCTGGCAAATATTGATTGGTATCATATTCAGCGCTGTAGGAATTACATTAATATGGATCTTTCTAAAATGGTGCCTGGAGTGCTTTTGTGAAAGCAGAAGTTCTTCAATCACATATAACATTCTGTGATTGTCTGTTTAATGAAGCCAGGAAGCCTATAAATAGTGTCTATACATTTACTCCAGTTGGCAAGTAGATATTCCAGAAGTTCTGCAAAAAAAGCAAGTACTTGTCACTAGCTTAGATAGTTTTCATTGAAATTCCATTTGTAATGCATACGTGTCTCTCCTCTTGGGAACAGGCCTAACTTTGGCTTGTCATTTTTCTCAAGCTGTTACATCTACAAAACAGCTTTTTTAGCATTATGCACCACAACGTACTATTTTTCAGGCTTGTGCAAATATAAGTAAGTAAGTAAGTAACCTTAAAACTGTGCAAATTAAAGAAATGACTCTGGAGATATTGTCCTCCAGGAGGCCTGATTATTTATTTTTCTTGTCGTCTGTTTGCTCTTTGAAGGTTGTAAATAGTGATTGTCGTAAACCTACAGCTACATGTCTGCCAGATTAGACTCGACAGATAAAGTGTGCAAATGTTTTTGAAATGCAGTGCGTGATCATTGAGCTGTTTCATTTGAATCACCCTACAATAACATATTGATGTCTTTCGGCTTAAATGAAACTGCGGGTGGCTCTGACTTAGTCTTCATTTGGATGAGTTTCAGTTCCCTTTTTTGCATATTTAGCCTATGATTTGAAATGTCAGGAGGAAAAAAACATTATGTCTTTGTTATCTTTCTGAGGCAGTAAAACAAGACCACTCAACCTCTTGCATTTGGTCATATAGATGAGATACAATCTGTGAACAGCCTGCATGTTTAAATTGCTGTTCTGTAGGACTGAATAAAGTGTATTCAGTGGGATTTAGATGGAATAAACGTGGGTGGGCATAATAGTCAAATGGAACCTAATGTCGACAGCTGTCTTGTCCTGTGACCAGTGCTAGCTTCTCCATTTAGCATTCACACATTGAATATTCAAAACTTAAACAAAGATTAATTCAACACAGAATAGTTCAACGCCAGGTCAATGAAGTCAGTTTGCCAAATAAATACATGTCATATAAGCAAATCTCTGGGTGTTAGTAAATGATAAATGTAAAGTTATTCCTTCAGAGTTGTGCCACACAGATGGCTTCAAAAGCCCGCCTTGTTGGACTTCAGAGTAACTGAATGTAATATTAACACAGTTCCACGCATGATTTCTTTACCCCTCTTTGTTTTACCACCACAAAAGGTACCTTTGTGTGGGTGACCAGCTGTTTTCAATTAATGACTCACCCTTCACAGCTCTCCATTGTTCATGGGTGCTGTGTGACATAGATTAACTCGTCAGATGGCTGAATTTTGTCACTTCTCGTTTTCGGCCATGCAGACCTCTGATTGCAGACGCTAGTTTTTGTTAGCATTGTGAACTTCCCATTTACTGTGCATGCTCTTACGGCATTAAGGCATTTCCCTGCTTCCCCAATTCAATGCTTTTGTTTTATTTGATGTTCACATTTATTGACTGTAACAGGAAACCATAGAACCGATGGAAACCCCACGCAAAATATAGTATCACTAACTACAATTTTAATAATCTAATTCGTGCAGTTTATCATGTATCTCAAAATCATGCATCATCACACCTTGTAGGGATTGTAAATTATGTTTTGTAGGCAGTGTACTGTTATGCTGTCTTACACATATCTTGATTTGCCCCCCAATAGAGTTTATCTGATTAGGAAAATTTACACTTATAGTGTACTTTAAAGCTTTTTAGCTTTGGGTTGTGCAGTGACTGATTACTGTAAAGCCAAGGCTGTCCATGACCCTCACATTGCTCTCGAGTTGTAGATTAAGCAAAGATGCTTTGTTATTTTTTCCCCTTAATGCAATGATAATATCCATATAGCACAATACTCTCTGATGTGCTCTTCAAATCCATGCCAAATTCTTACAATCACCATCTTGAGTGCTGCCTCATGACCATGCATTCTGGTACCCGCTTCACATCAACAATCAATTATTTGTAGAGGCAGAGACCAACCCCTGGGGGTGATCTTTCGCTGAGGCTGTGAGAATGGGAGGTCAGTGGAAGCTTTTTTTCTCTCTCTAGTAAGTCGAGGCTGTGTAATCTAGTGTCTTAAGTCCACTGATGTTTTGATTGAGAGTTATTTCATGCTCAAATGCTCAAGCCTCAAAGGGCTTTCCCTTCCTTAGATGCATTGAGAGAGCCCTGAAATTTTTATTAAGACGAATGGCATGTAGCAAGACTTTAAAGTAAGATTATGACAAACCTTTTTTTTAACAGTAGTACATCTATATAATGGCTCCTTGTTGACAGTGAGCCTCAGTTGTCAATCTACTGATCTCCTTAAAATATTGTCTGAACTATAATGAACTAAAACGGAAACTAAACCAAACTTTGACAAAACACCATAATAGAAAGCAAATTATAACTTTGCTGTTTTACCTCAGTAAAAGTTGGAACAGTTGGAAATGCCACAGCTTTCAAATTGTAGCCTCAGAGGCATAGAAACAAATAATTAAACAGTGTATGCTATCTAAATTCACAATAAGTGGTCTCATAGAGACTGCCAACTCCCATAACTCCTTGTTTAAAAAATGTATTACATCTATACACTTACACTAAATTGGGACTTTTGGGCATGTTGTACACTGAGCACATGCTTCTCAGCATCTCTGATGAAGCAAGGACACAGTCATCTTTTCCTTTGATTAATTTTCCCAATAGTGTTAAAGCTTTAAAACTATTTTAGGATAACGTCTATCATTGCTGGACTTATATGGCATGATTCTGCATAACCTTTCACCATCTGCAGTCCTTTTTCACTACAATAGTCCTTGGCTTTCAGGTCAGGTCAGGCTGATAATCTGTAACAGCATGACCTTTATGTCAGGGCATGGGAATATATACCTTTAAGGATACTCTTACAGTGTTTTCTTCCTGGCGTAGGTGTCGCTTTTGAAGTAAATAATTGGCAAAAATGTAGCTTGTTGTTAATGATACGTTTATTAATAATAAAGAAAGAACATTCCAAACACATAACTTATGTGAAATTTTGGAAATTTTAATAATTGGGGCAATTATAGGTTAGCACTTACTTTAAAAAAAACCCAGCAACTTTGCCTTTGATAATGGTTTTTCCATTAAACATTATAAGTGCTAGTGAAGTCTCAGCCTTAGTCATCTTGAAAAATATTTTATTGGGTAGTTGTTAGAAAATAGTTCAGCGAAATTTATCACACATCCCAAAATTGTGACACAAAGCCAATAACACTAAGAACTCCTTAGACTAATATTATTGCTTTTCCTTGCATTAGTACTACAGATTAAGGTTTTTATAATTAAATGGGCTGAAAAATGTTCAAATATGTTTTAAATTTGTGGAAATTATTCTGTTATTTTAAACTATATAAAAATGACTGACTCTTAGAGTCTTAAAAAGAAATGTCACAGTCCCAGCTGCACTAGTTGCCGTTTTCAGTGTGTTGTTTTTCCCATGATTGTGGGCATTTCTTTCCCCACACAAGGATAGATCAGCATGTTGCTCCTGTCAGAAGAATTGCAGCTGCATACATCACCTAAAGCAAGTACTGTAGTGTTTTCAGGATTTCTGTATCAAAGGTTATCATAAACATATCAGTTTGGTGGCTGGTTTATTTTACATTCATCTTTGTACTTTTCCATTTCTGTTATTATTTTTAGTGTAATTGTTTACAGTTGCGAAAAAAAGTAAATCATATGAAACTTTTACAACATATTTGCACACTGTTTGAACCAGTGCCACGGTTAAAATTAATTTTTTATAAGTTAATGCTATAGTTAAAATAAATTAAAGAAATATCTAAAGAAAAGAACACTTCAGAAGAAAAGGTTGTGGATACCCAAGGTGTCTTGCTGAGGATTTAAAAAGCTCTCAAAATTATTTGAATTAATTGTTCCACTTTTCAGAAAATGATCTACAAGTGGCGTAGTTTTTAAACAACTATCAGTTTGTAGTAAAAAAGCAGAGCGCTTTATATGGAACAGTCACTTTTTCATTGGGAGGGCAGTTTGAAGTCACTTTCACACCACACATACACTAGGTGATTGTTTTGAACATCTATTAGCAAGGTTAAACTGTTTGTGGTTTGGAAATTTTCTTTTCATGCCATTTAACTTGGCAGCAGCTGGAGAGCACCGACGGCAGTCTCCCAGCAGTCCTACACAGACATTAACACAAGGACACAGTGCCAGCCAAATTCAGGTTAATGTGGGTGCCACACTGTGGGGATCAATCATGACATGGAAAACATTGATTTATGTCTGTCACATTGATTAGTCAGTCATTCCTGCCTTGCGGTGATTTTCCACCAGCTGCGGTCATTCTATAATTGATGAGTGTGCAGTCACTACATTCAGAGAAGCTGGCAGAAACTGGAACTGGGTTAAAAGCAAGCAGTCAAAGTGATACTTACTACAAAGCCAAATGAGTGGAGCTTGACCTAGGCCAGCTCTCTAGACCAAGTCGGGTGCCACTCATTTGCTAACAGCAATGCATGTCCTTTATGAGACAGCTAGGGACTTTAACCTAATGGGCATAAAAGTGTATATTGTTCATTGTTGAGGTCAGAATGTTAGGACCTCCATAGATGCTGGCATACGATCACACCATCATCATGCCTTTGCGACACCACCATCATTTTCAAAATCCTTCATTCTGCTTTCAGTTAGATGAAAGTTAGATGAGGTAGTGTAAAGAGCGACAAGGTACAAATTATTGGTATGATGCGGGAAATGAATGGCTTAATCAGTGCGTTCACCCAACAAACTGGGGTTCAAATCCTGTGTGAAACTTTAAATCTACTTGATTTGGAAAATATACCGTTTCACTACATTAGCTTGTGTGTGAAAGACTTTCCAACAAAGAGTCCTGGGCTCTGCAGTGAGCAGCATCTCACTAAAAAGCCTTCAGGCACAACTGTATGTATCACAACCCTAACTAATGAGTAATTCTTACCATACTATAAAAAACAAACCGTGGTTCTTTTTTTTCAACAACACCTTTTTTTTTTTACAGTAGTGCTTGTTTAAACGCTTCATATTTAAGAGGCTTGTGTGCGGTTTTAAGAAATACAAGACTAAGAGGGGCACATGATACAGATTATGTGATCAGCAAGAGATCAGAACAAAGCCATGATCACATTCTGTGTCCATCCATCCAATAGTTGTCAAAGATATTTCACTTACAGTAAGGAATGTCACTTTCATTATGACCATTCGAAAAAAAGCCCTAGGCTTTATTTCTTGAGACCAAGAATGTCTGTAGAAAATTTGATGGCAACAAATAATTGTATTTCATTCTGATCCACAATGACTAACTAAGGCTAACACAATGGCATTGCCTCTCTAAGCCACACTGCTGGCGTAGATAGAATGCTTGTAAAAGTGATTATGGTTGCTTTAGTGTTAACACTGAAAGTATGCTAAGATTTCCAGTTGTGTTTTACACTTTTCTGAAGGGTTTTTACTGCCTTTAAGTTATATTACCTTTTATATGCTTTTTATCCAAATGATGGCATTTGTAAATCACTGATATGTAAATGCATAGAGAAAAGTAGTGTATCACAGCTCATGCAGTGTTGTTTCTTTGTATCAAATTATTCACTGCATGTACACCATATAGCCGGTCAAAACTGTTCAAGTCTGATGCAAGGCTAAAGCAAGTCTGACATCAAATGCAGACAGATTTACTATGATTGAGGCAGAATAACTTTTGGAATTTGCTACTTTAACATTGTTACCCACACCCTCCCTGCTTCACGTGTGCAGGCGTACTGGTGAAGCTGCCCACAGCACAGGACGCAGGAAAGAACTGAATTTTTGGAGGATCTGACACAGAGACGGAGAGTCTGGCTGCGCATCCCTCAGGATGAAGAAAAGTAGGAGTGCGCATGGAGTAACACCAGGTGATGTAAGTGCTGATTTTTTCCCACCAACCATCTGCTAAATCATGAGTCCGTCCATGCATTCAATAGCCTGCAATATGTAATTTCCTTTATCTGAAATTCTGTGCCTCACTATTAAGGTTTCTGGTTCCGTATTTGTGCACTTTCCATATATTTTATAATATTTGTCTTCCTTGTGTTTCCTTCTGAATAAAGGTAGATTGAGCTCTAGCAGGAAAACATACTGCAGTATGTCTGTGTGGTGGTCAGTGACTCACAAACAGATGACTGTACTGTACACAAGAGACTGCTATCTGGTAGAATACACCGCAGAGATGGAGATGGTGTGTGTGTTTGTGCGTGTGTTCATGATTTGTGTGTGTACGAGAAAGTGAAGATGGAGATCGAGATTTGAGGAGTGACTTTAGAAGCAAGAGGCAGAGTGGGCCGAGGATGAACGTGTTAAAGTACAGCTCACACTAGGAAACATTCAGGGCATAGACTGAATGGAAACATGGATAAGAGGAGGAAGGACAAGGATCTGACAGAGAGGCCCATCTGCTTCTCCTCTGTGTCAGTGGTGTTTATGACTGGGCAGGCAGGCCAGTTCATTTACACTGACATTGTCCAACAGGAGCACAGAGGCCAAGTAAAATCCTGGATGATGAAAGTTTTCCTGCTGTGACTGGCCTTTATCACCCTCTATCCCCTTTAGAATTTATTACGCTTTGCAAAAATGTATTTCTTATTTAAATTTATTGCCTGCCTAATGCAAAGCATTTCTGTGCTGTGTTTGCTTCTTAGCTGAAGGAAATATCCAGTGTAATGTAACATGATGGTTAATCATGACAAGATATATAACATTTTTTACTTTTTTTGTATTTTTACTGTAATGCAAACATTTGTTTTGGTAATGGTGGTCACATTTTTGATAGCTTCATAATAGAGCTCTCTTTTCTGAACCTTATGATGTCAGCCATTTCTTTCCCTTGCTACAGTTTGTTAGGGCAAATATCTAATCAGCCAATTACATGGCAGTAACTCAATACATTCGGTGCATGGTGAAGGCGTCCTACTGAAGCTCTGAATGGAAAAGAAAGTTGATTTCAGTATCATATGGTACCAGTATTGTAATGTGTTGTCCAGCACCTCTTTGAAGTAAAGCACCTTTGACAAAAGGGGTTCCAAACTGATACTAGTAAGGTGTACCTAATAAACTGGCTGGTCACTGGATATACTACATAGTACATTGGTGTGCCTTAAATATTTTTTCTTTAGTTGTTCTGTTTTTTCAGTCATTACTTACACTGCTTTTTATAACTGTGCACTGCAGTGTTTCCCACTATGTGAGAATTTGGCTGTGGCAGTGGGCTGCTGTAGTGTTCCCTAAATGACTCACATGTTGGCATTCGGTAGTTTTGAAAGTGTAACAGAGATTACTTTATTTAAAGAGATTTGTTTATTTCTTTTTATCCACCATATGTGTGTGTTAATTTTGTTCATTTTCAAGCTTGAGGTTTTTGTTTGCTTCACAGAGAAGATTAATAGCTCATTAAGCATGAATTCGCTATGCGACAGTGTTTGATGTGTCCTACCTTTCTTTTAGATTCTGTAGCACTTACATAATTAAAGCACGAGTCATTTTTCCCGTCTTTGCTGAAAGGTTTAATAATTCAGTCACTACATAAAGCCATGCTGTTGGAGCTTCACTCCTAAAGCCGTCTCATTTATGATCGCCTTTCTCAAAAAGGCTTTTTGGAAGTGCCCCACAAAACACTGGAGCTGTTTCAGCTCTGCAGCCAAGAAAGGCCTTTCATCTTCCTGGAGAAAACACCCACTCCACCTCTGTTTGACTCTGTGCAGCTACACTACCTCCGTTTGAGTTTCTGTTGTTTTCCTTTCATCTTAGTTCCTTTCCTTTTATGACCATGTTCTGACACACATTACAAATCCAGGTTTACTAATGTTTCGACCCCTGGCTTATACTTTATGTACAAGGTGAATTGGCCTTATACTTTCTTCCTGATGCCATGGGCAAGTGATCAGTGGAGAAATAGAATTACATAGCGAGACAACAGATGCAATCAATAAACAAATAATAAATAATTTACCCAATAACACTGACATATTGACAGGAGACTATTTAGTTCTCTGCTTGACAAGTGGTTTAGTAAATGGAAACAGACTTCGATTGGTTCTCTGGACAGTTTATGTTTTGCCAGATTTAATTTTCACCCATTTTCCTGGGAGAGGAAGAATATATCTTTAAAAAGACAGGAGCAATATGTCAGGCAAATTGCACAGAACGAGCCGGGGAGTGAAGAGCAGTGTGTTTACTGACAATCAGAAAGGACAGCACACTCCCATCTCTGCATTGGTTTCTTCAACCATCTCGTGTTCACTCTGTCATTCGGAGTCTTTTCCTTTCCTGTTCTCATCTTTTTTGCAGTTATCTCTCATTTATGTCTTGCAGGGTACTTCCCTGCTATTACTTGTCAGTCACATTGATTGGAAAGAGGAAATGGGATGACATAATCTTTCTCTCACTTCTCCCGTTAGACAGACACCAGCCTGTGTACACTGTCAGTCAAATATCTATATGTTGTCCAAACATCTATCCGTTTGAGCACTCAGTTCAGTTTACCATGTGCTTTCCATACACCAGTGAAGAATCACTGCTGTAACTGGATAACCGTATTACCTGGAATGTTTTTCTCAGTGGTCATTTCGAGATTGACAGAGAAGATTTGTCAAGTTTTTCATGGGCGCCATCCACATATTGAACTCTGCTGCTCCACCCACAGATGCATTTTCCTTACAAATGTGGGACATTTTAGGGGAAATGAACAGGATTTCCAACGGTATCAGATTTGGTGAAATAATTGATTAAACACAATTTTCCTTACTTTTTGAAATATTGCTGTTATCTAGTTAGCATATTAATGTTATCCTATTACTTTTTATTAATCCAAATATTGAGAGCATAATTATGTTTTTGAAAGTTACCATATAATTATTCCTTATTGTGGTAATCAAATGTGCTTCCCAATTTTGATCCTGTGTTTTTGGCTCTTTATTACACTGTGACTTAAATGTGATACTATACAAAGATTAAACTCCCAGTGTTGCCATGCAATTAATAAAATATCATGTAAAGAATCTTCATTAATGTCTTTAATGCCTTAACCAACTATAATATCACTAAAGTCTGGATCTACATTTTTATTTTATTTTATTTTATTTTTTCAAAATGAGAGGTGAATCAGTGTGTAATGATATTTGATTGATTTAGGCATGAGTAGTGAATCAGAAGCACAGTAGAGCCACAGCAATCGAGTAAGTAACTTTTACTTTGTGCTGTTTTAATTTCAAGTGAATAATTTTTTTATTTTGTTATTTTTATGTCAGCATCTGTCTTCTGTATTTCAGAATGGGGATGTGTACAGAATAAATTCATTACAGTTTTCTGGTTTTGATTATATTGCAACTCTAGGACTTGGTTTCTGCAGAAGTGTAGCCTTTTCTTTGGGTCATTGGATCAGAAGTGCTGTAATTTAAATGTGATACATTAAGACAAACAATTCTGGCCCTCACTACTTTTTTAACCCCAGTTTCATTTCTAAGTGGTGTCTGTGAAATAGGTTTATTTGAATGAATCATTGCATGGCTTGTCCACTAGAGAGCACTAAGTTCATTATTCAAGTTGTTCCATGTGTTCACAGCTGTCTTAAAAAATCTATACTAAGACTGTTGTTTATATCAAGTGTTTACATTAGAAAATACACTGCAGAACAACATAAGAGTATTTGCCTCAGATATCAGATACTGACTGGGTTAAAGAGCCTTGTTGTTGTTGTTAAACAGTGGTAAGCTTTCTGTCTGGATCACAGGGAGGTTAGACTGTAGCTTCACGCTCTTTCCTTTTCACACTAGCTGTCAGCTTCTGTATTTCTCACTCTTCTTGTCTGTCTAGCCTCCTGTGGCCACATTGACATAATAAACCAAATCATTTCTCGATAGCCTCAGACTCATTCTAGGAATTCTTCAGTCCCCGTCCTTTCCCCCTCTCATTGTTATTGTGCTTCATATGCTGCTTGTCTGCATGAAATCTTTGACGTGTTTAATTTCTTCTTGCATGCTGTGAACATAAACTGTTTTATATATGCAGAATGAGCTCTGGCAGCCCATTTCTGTTTCCTCAGTACGCTGACTTGTTTACAACCCATCATTTCAATGAGTCACTCTGTGATCCATACTGGAACCTTCATGCTAAAGAAGGCGCACTAAACATACAATATTTACACTCTGCACAGCTTCATCGACATAGAAGCTGGCACTTTTTATTTATTATTATTTATTTATTTATTTATTTTTGCATTTCCAACCGTAGCTGGAAGCCTTAGGTTTTGCAGTTGACCGAAAAAACCTGAGGCTTGAATTCACATGAATTAAGTGCAAATGTTTGTTGGCTGAAGGATGATGCGATTATAATTTAGTGGTCAGAGGTCACAAAATATATTTTTGGCCACAACTCACACTACATGTGCAAATTTTGACAAAATGTCTAATAAGAAGGATATTTACATAGAAAGGTAAGACGTGGATGTAAAGTAGAGTTTCACTGGCCTGTGAATGCATAAAACTTCAAGGTGTTAATTTCATCTATCCATTTTTATGTTTTAAATCATGTTTTTCCCCCATGGTTTTACATTTTATCCTCTTATTTATAGTATTTGTTATGTGCTATGTGCATTTTTACTCCTTTAACATTTTCCCTTACCGATTTTCTTTTTCTGAGACAATTTCGTATCAAAGCTAATCAATCATTATCTCCTTTCTGTCAGGAAAATAAGGAGCCTCCTGTGGGACAGTTTTCTGCAGGCAACACTCTCGGGGTGGAGGTGTGCAAAGTCCACAGGCGGTTTTCTGGCAATCTGCAGCTGCCTCCGTTGTCATGGCGACAGGCGGAGAAGGAGAGGGAAAGGGGAAGGCCGCTCACACCAGAAGAAGATCCCGGGACCCATACCAGACCTACGAGCCTGCCCATCGCCTCTCTGCCTCGCATTGACATCACACAGGCTGACCCTGACAGGTGAGGCTGTGATAAACACATTGACGTGCTCAAACGCTTTATAAGGCGGCACCGATGCTGCGCACGTTTGGGCAGATTTTTTTTCCATGTACTTCTCTGCATTTGTGCTTTTGTTGTGCTGCAGTAATAATGTAGTAATTTGAGAAAAGCAGCACAGCTTGTGTACCGGGTAACAGCGGGAGGCCGGTGTTTTCTCCCATCTAGATCTGACATTAGATTTGCAAACAAGCAACAAAGTTGGCATTTATGATTTTTTTTTTCAGCTCCCAGCAGTCTTCAGCACCTTGGTTTCTTCGTCTTCTTCTTCTTCTGTTTTTTATTTTTAACCCTGTCCCCTTGTGACAGAACACAGAGTTTTCTCATTTTTAAGGGGGCAGTTGTTTAACTGCAGTGTTGTTTTTAGTTTCTAGGCAGAGGAACAATAACAGACTGCTGGTCTATCCATTTTTTTTTTCAAACTATATAATATACCTGTAAGTATGATAAGAGGGGCACCTCAATCCACATCATTTCCTCAGGGAATAATAAAGTATTCTGATTCTGAACTGTTTGTCCAATTCAGAGTCACTGGGTGGCAGGACCTGATTTGAGCTGTCATAGGGTGAAAGGCAGGGTACATACTTGACAGCTCATGTGTCTATCGCAGTGACAACACAAAGAGGCAGACAACACATTCATGTTACGGCAAATTTAGAATCACCAGTCAAACTAAGATTCATGTGCATTGAATGCGGGAGGAAGCTAGAGTTCCCCAAAAAAACCCACACAGACACGGGAAGAACATGCAAACACTTGAAGTTGCTGAATAGCAGTTTCCCTTACGTATTATTTCGTTGAGCAATTATGATTCATCCCAACAAACTACTTTCTCTTTTGAGAGCTTTTGAATCTATTTGATCTGTTTTCCGTTGTATTTTTTGTTGCTTTCATCTGTATAAGACTTATACTATGTCCTCGTGCTTTTGAAAAACATGGGTTGGATTTATCTGGATTACAGGTCAGGAGCACAGAAACTTTTGCTCTGTTTATTGCACAACACTGGAGACGCCCCATAACTTTTTGCTTTGTTTTCCAGCTGCTTTTGAGTAGCCAGTCAGCTTGTTGATAAGGCTTCTGTTCATATTGATTAGCATTATAAATAATGCAGTGGGGGACTGTCTGGATGATATCAACCAATAAAAATGAATCATAAGTTCAGCCATATTTATTTCAGTTTGTGAGTGAATATTTTAGTGCAGTCTTGTCCGGCATCAGACTCGGTTGTAAAGCGGACTCTTTAATGGAAACTAGTGGAGAATTCAAAGGGGTCGGGTTGGGCCAGGCAGACTGTTGCAGTGTTACTTCTAGTCATTCTGGCCAGAAACTCTCACCAAGGTCCTCAGGCAAGCAGGCAACGATCAGACGTCTTCATCGATACAGACGCTTCACTGTAGCCAGCGCATGGTAAGGATATTCTTTTGGGGGTGTTAAAGAGAGAAGGAAATAAATAAAATAGAGGATCGAAACTCAAGTAGTGGGTTTGCTTGTCAGCTGTATTGTGTTTTTGAAGAGCTACAGCAGGTAGTTGGGATTGTGGATTTATTTAGTAACTCAGGCGGACCCTTATTTAGAAGTAGTTTATTTCAGGTTGTCAAAAATGTCCCTGCTCCAGGATGAGTTAGAGCCCAGGGGACTCATTTTTTAAAAATAATTCATTGGTGTGGAAAGATGCCTTGGAAAAAGACCCTGAAATAACACATAAAAAAAAGGATATTAGCAGGAAACAGTCCCCTTTATGTCATACCTTACGTAAGGTAAAGTTTATTTATATAGCCCAATATCGTGGGGTTGTCACTGCGAGCTTCCAATAAAACACACAGCAAACACTTTATTACGATAAAAGTGTGAGACACCTCTGGAAAGCCATTTGCGATTCTAGGACCAAAGCGATTGGCAGACATCCCTGTGCTGTACGTACAGCGTGTTGAAATACTCAGATGATGAAATTCACCCCTGGGGCGTGATTTCATCACAAACGTTTTAGTTCTTAAAATATTTTTAAAAGTACACGCTGAGCAAAGCAGCGTGCTGGGACTTTCTCCTCTGGGATCTACTTACATTAATGTGTGTGGCTAACCCATGTTGTTCTTATAGACTACGGCACGATTCTACCCTTTGTTTCCCTTCTTAAATAAATCCTTCTGTTAATGCCACAAACTTGGATTCATCAGAAAACAGGGTTTTTTTTCCCTCAATCGTCAGTTGTGAAACATTGGTAATGGTTTTATCCAGTCCAAAGAGTTTAGCCTTGTTTTTTCTCCTGAGAAGCCATTTAGCGACAGGCCATCTTTTGACAGTACTTTTCTTTTTCTGTTTTCTTTTTGGGACCCTCTATCTTTGATAAAATTAACTTCTAACTTTCATGTCTAAGTGAAAAAACCCAACATATCAATCTGCCGATAGCGTGATTACTTCTGGCCTGTCTGATTTTTCTTTAGATACGTCTGCTTATCATGCAACTAGAATTGACACTTTCACCTACTTATGATCCAAGTCCCACTACCACAGGGCTGCTTAGTGAGCAATGTTTTGCTGTACCAGGCAGCGACATGTAAGTTAAAATCTGACATTGTCTTATCTTTGATTTGATTAATAGTCTGTAAATAACCGTTCCTTCATTGTACCCCTCATAATCTCTGGTGGTTTTAAATGTTAATCCAAGCATCAGATTTCCTGACGATTTCCAGGCCTACGTGGAACTGTGACCCCGCTGTATATACTGTATATGGAAGGCTTTTAGTTAAGCTCTGGTTCTCCTCAGTCTTCCACATGTCAACCAAGTCAACAGACCTTCAGCCTAATCACAGAAATCAACTACTGTTATGGACATTGAGTTTTATAAACAGTAGCTAAGTACCAGAGAATTTCTAATAATACATTGTCTGCAATCAGAAGAAGAGCACAGCCATATTGCAGCTTTAATAACACATCACAGCATCAGAAACCTCCTGCTAGTTTTCCTCTTTATTTTACACCACACAGTCACTGTACTGTCTCTTAACACACAGATGTGTTTTTTTCTCATCTGGGGAAATATATACAGTGTACATTAAATGCACATTAACTATAATCTCCAAAGTTGGCAAATAAATGACGATCTGGATTTTCCACTTAATCCCGACGTCCCACTGTAAAGTCTTGTCGGCGCTGTGTTTTAATACAGAGGGATAAAGGACAGGCGGCCAGATAAACAGAGCGACTGCTGGTGCGTTTTTCCTGCGCTTCAGCCCAGATCTGCATGTTAGCATCTGCCAAGCCTACGTTATTCCAGCACGTGGGCTGCTACTGGACAGAAAAGGGAGGCTATAAAAGTGTGTGTGTGTGTGTGTGTGTGTGTGTGTGTGTATGAGTGAGCAGACACAGTGTCACTGTTTTATGTTGCTCGATGTGGAAGTGGAAGAGATAGAAAAATGTTTCGAAGGTCTCCTAGGTGCAGAGCTGGACATTTTGACTTCAGTGAGGAAGTTGTCAACAGAGCACACCTCTCAGCTCCAAGGTGATGTTTCAGTAGTTTTCTCTCTTTTTTTATTGCATTATAGTATTTTATATGTATATGAGTCCTTTTTTCACTCTACATGTCAATATTTTAGAAAAATAACTTCATTGGTAGATTTTAACATGATGCTCTTTTTTTTTTTAACCTTATTTTTCATTTCCACTGTACTGCATGTTTACTGAAAGTTCTGCAGTTGATCCGAATCTACAGAAATTGCGTTCATATGCTGTGGTTTCTTGATTGGTTTCACACTGTGGGATTAGATCCCTGTAGTTAAAATATGTTGTTTGGTGAAACTGAATGACGCAAAGCACAACACAGATGACGCTGGTCTTCCTGCATGTGTGTAATCAGAGTTCTCACATTAATCTGAGCTTCTCTGGCAGAGGTGTGGGACTGAGTGTCTCAGTGGGACACGCGCCTAGTTAATCCCACATGTAGGAGAAATTAAAGAGGCGGGCTTTAACGTGGAGAAAACATGAAGTGGCACTTCTAATAAAATGAAGTACCCATTTTTGTGTGTAAATGGTAATCAAGCTAAGGACTCTGAGTTATTTTTCCATTTCATGGTTTGTGGCATCTGCTATTCCTGCTGGGCCCTGACAGTTTGACCTTGCACCTCTAAACTCCTGTCCATCTGACCCAATCATCTGGTTACACAATAGCTCGTCCCTGTCCTCTGCACAAACTCTGTGGTGACAAACAGATTATGTCTCTGTGTGCATCTGTGGTGGTTTTTATTGATCAAACAATTATGGAGGAAAGCTGCATTTTTTTATGTGTCAGCTAAGAATGCTAAGAAAGGCCATAAATTCTACAATATTATATTGTCTTCCTTTTAAATAAGTTTATTATCATTAGTTCAATTTTAGTGTTCAAATACATTCATCTTAAACAATGAGGGAAGGTAATCAACATGTAGGCAGATGCTTGTGAGTGCATCAGTTACTGTAAAAGAAAACGTAGTTAGTAAAAAAGCAAAAATGTGCCTTGAATCACACAGCAGGGAGCTGGTCACTCTTTGTATGTCATTTCCTAACTGCTGGGTTTGAATGGAATTGTCAGTGTTCCAGTAAGAAACAAACCAGACAAGCAGATTACAGTAAAGCCAGCCCTGCTTGTACAGACAGTAAAGCATACTTATTTAATGAGTGTTATAGTTTTTTCTTCAGCTGTGGATGAATGGATGAGTAATTATTTTAGGACTCATGCAATAATCTACTTCCTGGATAGGATTTGTCAACATGTTGTGCAAGCCAGTACTTACAGGTAGATTACGGAAGGTATTTTCAAGATGACGATGATGATTTAAAAGTTAAATTTAAATGACAAGATTGATGATCAATCAGACTTTGGCTTATGCTTTTAAAACTAATAGATTTAAGAACTTGCTTTGCGTTGTAATGAATCACATCTTGATATTTTCTTCTTTTCCCCCCCTGATTGTTTTTTCACTTTCTTTTAGTTTTGAAGGGGAGAATGGCCCATCAGTGTGCTGCAGCCCATCAGACCCTCAGGCATCCCCAGGTTCAGGTCTGGTTCTTCATCCCAATATGGCAGCTTACGGCCAGCGGCGAGAGTCCTTCCTGTACCGCTCTGACAGCGACTATGAGCTATCACCAAAATCCTTATCCCGAAATTCTTCCATCGTTGGAGAATTGTGAGTGGTTTTAATCACAGCATTGTCACATTACACTCAGTGGTCAGTTAGCTATTTGTTTGTCTGTTTGTGTAACAGGCTTTGCTTTCATTACTCTCATTTTTCAGACATGGAGAAGACTTGATTGTGACACCGTTTGCCCAGGTAAGAGCTTGTTATAGCTCCATAGATCAAGTACAAAGAGCACCAATTATCTCAGAATATAAAACACAATTTCTCCCAATAACTTTTTAATCTAAATGTCCCATGGAGCCATATTGAACTGGTGGCAATGAGGTGATATAACAACATCGGCTTGGGAGAAGAACTCCACACTCAGATTTCAGCTTCATCGCAGAAATCTTCTGCAGACAAACAGTATAGAAATGTAGAAATAATATAGAGATATTTAGTGCCATATTATTTAATTACATTATTAAAAACAGTAATTTGCCCCAAAATAGTCATAAAATAAACGAATCACAATTCTTTAAAACACTTCTCTTTTAAACACATGGTAAAGTCAGTAGCAAAGGTTATTCTCCATGCTCTCCTGTGAGAGGTAAATTATAGTCCTTAAACATTTTTCACACTATTTTATTTTCATGCAAAATAGTCTCTTGTTTTAAATTTCACTTTTACTTTTTGCGCATTCTTTCTCTTACATCAGTCTTTTGATCTTCTCTTTAGGTTCTGGCAAGTCTTCGGACTGTTAGGAACAACTTCACCACCTTGACAAATGTACAGTGTGCATCTAATAAGTAAGTGGGATCATTATTAGTTTCTGTACTTAGAGTTTTTATGATCCACAATTTAATATTTATTTTTTATTAAGGAAAAATCTGCATGTGGATTTTAGTTTTTGGAGATACACCAGTAAGCCATACCATTAAAATCAGACTGGGACTTCTGATTGTGCCATGTGGTGTTTTGTAGAAGGCAGCAGATAAGAAGATAATCAGTGTTTGTCACTTCACCTGTCGGTAGTTTTAATGTTGTGGCTCATAAGTGTCTGTTTTGTCAATGGTTGGAGATGCCAGCATGCTCCACTTGGGGGCACCAAAGATTCAGAAACTTTTATAATGCTGTGGGCTTGTGAAGAAGTCTCGCAAATATAAATTCACATATCTCAAGAGCCTTTTGCTGGTGACACAAAACTGGACACAGTGACATTTCAATTCTGTTTTTTGTTATGAGAGGCACTAACCTCATCTTTTACATGGAAGTGCTCGCAGGTTTCCAGTGATCACTGAATTGGGTCAGTGGTTGTAGTTGCATCACATTTGCCAGAGGTGCACACTAAGTCAATCTGACCTCAGAGAAAAGGGTCACCGCAAGCCTGAGACCTGTTCAGAGAACCAAGGGAGCTGTTTTGTGTTTATGCTATGGCAACAAAGACCGACTGGAACCAAATGAAATAAATAAATAAATAAATGATGGAACCATTTGTCCAGGCTCCCAGTTTTTAAAACTTTGTAAATTATTTCTCTTTTGCAGGAGGTCTCCAGCTACAAATCAGCCCCATGTCACCAAAGTATGCCTGTCAGGTGAGTGATTAAGCCTTCTGTTAAAGAAAGAAAGGGGAGTTCATTATCACCCTTATCAGAATGAATGATTCTGGGAAATGTTGCACCCTGCAACACACATACAGTGCTAACTGTCTGTGCTGTTTATATCGCTTTTGCAATTTCTGAGATTTCAAATTCCAGGTTTTGATGCTTGCGCAGAATGATGCTCAGTTAAAGTTTTGAATGAGCCAAAAAAGAAAGATGCTGAACTGAAAAAAAGCAAAGAAAAAGAAATGGAACAGCCAGTGATGTCCAATTGTTCTCCAATGCATGTGTTGTAATGCATTTACACAGATGGGGATTCTTGAATGCAGCTAAAGTCTGCACAGTTGTTAGCAAAAATAATAGTTTAGGTTTCAAACACGTGAAATGGAAGTGGCATACAGTGGACTGCTTATTTCACGCCTCTGCAGTGATCAAATAGATTGTCCCTTTGCACACAACACACATTTACATGAGGAAATATAGTTCCTCTTTTAAATTTCCATAAAAGTACTGAGTTAGATGTTTTCCCAGCTAGGATAAAATGTTATCTTTGACTCTTTTCACAAATGCAAATATAAGCAGCAGGCCTTTGAGTTATTCAAGGAGGAAACCGTGACTTGGTAAATGCGCAAAATTCCCGTAAAGTGTCATTATGGAGGCATGGCGGAAAAATCAAAGTGTGAGAACAACAGAAGCACCTACTGGTTTAGATTCAGATCAGGTAGATGGCAACAAGTGAAAGAAAAAGAGGAGGGAGGTGTCGATATTGGTTCTTGCTGCACTGGTTCTTCAAGTCCAATTGACGTCAGCAGGGCCTACACACATGGGTGCTCTACTTCCTATCAGCACAGATGGGCTGTGAGGAGTGTCCCACAGCAGGAAAAATACAACACAACTGTGAGTCTCTTATTGTCCTTCCTCCTCCACATTTCTCACAAACCATGACCTCCAAGTAATCAGTGCAGAGTGAAACTATCTCACTGGCTTCCATTATGACGCATGAGGAAGATAAAACAAGAAAAACAAATTTGAAGCCTCTGAGACAGAGCTCGGAGGTTTATATACTGTATTTCTGGTCCTACCAGGGACTCTTGCTGCTCTCAGCTTTCAGTGAGCATATAGAGAAAATGGAGTACACCTGCCACTAAATAATGGTGATTGTTGAGTTTGTTCAGTACGCAGCTACAACAATTAACAATATCACAATGAAAGATGCCATCATATCCTCCCTTGTGCTGCTTTCTGTCCCGTTTTCCTTGACTCTTTGACCGGAAAAGGAGAACAGATTTTTCCTGTTTTCCCTCTGTGTTTTTAGTCCGGCAAAATCCCCAGTAGTGGAAAAGAAAGAGTACCTGCGTCTTTTTGGGCATGAGCTCAGCATAAATGAGTGCGCACTTATACACTCTGGATAGCTCTATAAAGGGATTCAAGACGGACATGGGGAAAGACAATAAAAATCAAGACAGAAGATGATGTGGTGACACATGCACACATTGGCGTCAAGACATATCAAGAGAGCCACCAGATTGTTGCTGCGAGTGAGATACAAAAGAATGAAAACACAGTAAAGGTCAAAGAGAGAGAGAGAGATAATCATCTGGCAGTATGGGAGTAGCATATCAAATTCGGTGAAATAAACAAAAAGAGCACAACCGTGACCACAGCCAGTGGGTGAAGGGGCATAACGAGTAGAAAACAAGAAGCAGGGGGTATACTAAAAATCAGCTCAGCTGCAAATGCGTCACTGCAGGCTGTTTGCGCTGTTCGACTTACTCCAGAAACGTGACGGGATTGAAGTTTTCCCCCGTATGAGTTTGCAATTTATGGTTTGCTAACCAAACTGGCCCCATCGCACACAGTCTCGTGAGCTCAGCCAGCAACAAAGAGCTCACTCTTCCCCTACTGATTCAGATTACAGGCTTTGCTCTATATCATGCCTGATAAATAGCACTTTTGAGAAGTTGCTTTATTATGACGTCTTTGACAGTCAAGGGCTGATGATTAATCTGCAGCGATTATTACTGGCATTAGCCAAACACAGATGGTATGAACTCTGGGGTTAGTCATGTGTCCGAGAGAGCTGTAAAATCTCATAATGGCTTCATGAGCAAATGTTCGCTAGACTGTTTTCAGATATTAATCATTACACAACGCCCTCAGAAATTAATCTTTAAGAAATCCCTGTTCAAAGAAGGCTACTCCTAGTTAGCTTTAGACTTGGCCCCAAGAGGGAAAACTATATATGCGTTCCCGCTTAATTTGTGATGAAATTCTACTGTTTTGCTTGATGTGTGTGTTTTTAAATGAAGTGTAATATTGGAACTAGCAATTTTTACTTGACTTCTCACTTTCAAATCAAAAGTGATCTTGTTTACACTAGAAGCACACACAGTAGTAAAAAGAACTGTACTGTATAATAATACATTTGCTATTTTCCTAAGAACGGTGACTATCCATTTCATATCTACATGTTAAATTTGAGGCCAACATGAGCAGCTGGTCAGCTTAGTGAAAAAAGACAAAAAAACCCAAAAACCCAAGCTTGACTATCCACAGAGCTCACAGCTCACTTATTAACATGCAAAATAACAAAGTAGCCAAGATTTCGCGCTACATTTTCCATCTTCTGTTACACTTTTATCCTTTTCACTGAAAGAATTAAAAAAAAAAAAAGGTAAAACTAAAGTAAAAGCAAATCACACACTAGCGGTTTTCTTTCTTTCTTTCTTTTCTCATATAGATCCCTGGTGTAAATAAGATCTCTTATAAAATATATCATGCTTTTAATGTTATTGTAGCTTTTTGATACCTTTGTGTTTTGTATTATTTAAACCAGCTAGGTGCTTTAGGGGAGATAGATTTGGCTTTCTTCAAACAGAACCACATTGGTGGTTATCGCCTATTTCTGCTCTTTATACTGTTACATCAAGGTTTTATACATCATATTGTTTAAAAAAAAGTTTCTACAGACCTTCAAAGTCACCGCTGAGAAAAGCTGCAACTAGATTTAAGTTACACTGTCAACATTTACTTGTGTTAAATATAAGAATTTTGAATTTTGTCAGAAAAAAAATTGAAAACAACAACGTAACATGTGGCTTGACCAAATATACAACCCCATTTCCAAAAAAACTGGGGCGCTATGTAAAATTTAAATATAAATAGGATGCATCGATTTGAAAATCTCATAAACCCACATTTTATTCAAATAGAATATAGACAAAAAATTTAATTTTTACCACTGTGTAGCATCGTCTCTGTTTTTTTAACAGCGATGTCTGGGAAGTGAGTAGACCAGTTTCTGGGCTTTTGGTTGGGGAATGTTTACCCATTCTTGTCTGATTATAGCTGCTGAACAGGATTAGAGGCAGGCCAGTTCAGCATCTGGATTCTTCCAGTATGAAGCCATCTTCTTGTTATACATGCAATTTGGGGTTTAGCATTGTCTTGCTGAAAGTCTTATTGCTCAAGGATAAGATACATATATATATCTATATCTGGAGTACGTAGCTGTACTGTTGCAGTAAGGGTGTTTTCTGCATTCACTGACAGCAAACAGTGTAACACCACTGTGTAAGGATTCCATGACAGAGCCATTGGACCCAAGAGTTAAATCAGTGAAATATGCCATTGTCTTTTGAAGTTGCGTCAATAAGCGTATCCGGCATAAAACTCTGCCAAATCAAACATGCAAAGCCACCCGACGTTGCAACCCCTTGTGACAAGGGAGCAGTCGAGAGTAGCATTTATTTGAAGTGCTTGTTTTTCCTCTTGATGGTCTTTCATTGTGAGATGTGTAGTTCAGTGGCTCAGTGAACCTGTTTCCAAGAATATGATGCATTTCCAACCAGGAAAATCAGTTAAGCATAGCAGATCGTTGCACTGAGACATACACATTTTTTACTTTGGAACTAAACAGTCACGTGACTTTGTGCGTAACCTGCAGGGTGTGTGGTCCAACACAATGAGCATTACTCATTTTTCTTTTGTCACTTTTAGTAAACATGCCGTGGAAGAAAAGTGATGACAGACCTAACTGAAACGAGTTAGTCTGACAGTCTAGGAAGAATAGGTTGTTATTTCCCTTTAAACCTCAGGTCTAGAGTTGCTGTCCACACGTGCATTTGTTTGTACAGTCATGGGTTGTTTTTTTGTTTTTTTTTTAAGAAAAAGGTTCTACGCTTTTGCCTGTCGGGGCATAATGAAAACTTATCTGTTCCTCATAGCTTATTATGCTGTAAATTTGAACAACAACACAGTGTGGCATGTCATACAATGGAAAATGCACTTCATTAATGGATCATCAGGAGATGTGAGCACCCCTATCAAAGCAGAAGTTTTAGTAGTTTGCTGCTCTGGTGCATCTAGGTGTCTTAACACAATAGAAAGCAGGAAAGAAACTAGCTTAGAGAAGCTGTTGTTGCAGTTCATCAAAGTCCATCATTCTGCAGTGAGAAGGATTGGTCACATGTGCAAAGGAGTGGACATCCCAGCAAACTGACATTAGGATGAATTTGCTGGAAATTCATGCTAAGGTAAATTTGCTGGGACGTTTAATGCTGAAAGAAACAGCAAAATCCCAAGAGCTACATCTCGGACGCTAAAGGCCTCAGTTAGCAAGTTAAATGTTAAAGGTCAAACATACCAGCATACCAGCACAAACACCTCAGACCAGCTGCCAATCAAGCAGGTGGAGGGGTGATGATTTGGACTTGCTTTGCAGCCACAGGACCTGGGTACCTTGTAGTCATTAAGTCAGACATGACCTCTTCTGTTACCAATGAATTCTAGAGTCAAATGCGATGCCATCTGTCTATAGCTAAAGCTTTGGTAAAACTGGGTCATGTAATGGGATGGTGAGCCCAAGCACAGCAGGAAATCTACAAAAGAATGGTTGAAAAAGTAAAGAGTCAAGGTGCTGAACTGGTGCAGATTTCAGGCATCAATCTAATGCCATGGAGGAACCTTAAGAGAGCTATGCATAAACGAATGCCTGCACGAAGCAGTGAACTGAAGCAGTGCTGTAAAGAAGATTGGCCCAAAGTTCTTTCTAATGTTCCAAACCAAATTTGCTTTTGCCCAATGTAATTGAAAACATATTAGGAATTTAGTAATGTTCCCAAGATCTTCTAATTGATCAGATTACTTAAACTTTCATCATAGCAAACTTAATCAGTATGAATATGTAGAATTTGTGGGCAAGGGGGAAGATTTTTGGTGCAGGACGCTTCCTGGGTTTTGTTTGCAGACTGCTTGTAGTCTGAATTTTGTTAACCAATCACGTTTGAAGAGACTTGGGTTGCATGCATGTGGAAAGTAAATAAAGGGTTTAATTTCCGAAACCCAATTCCAAAGCCACCAGCTATCTTCTGACGATTTAGTTTTTCGTTCTGTTTTGTTTGTTTGTTTTTTCAAAATAATTCATCTGCTATTTCTGGAGCACTAATAATGATGATGCGAAGCAATATCAATTGTCCTCTACCTGGAAATCCACCTGCAAGTCCTGAAAAGTTGCTTTGGTGACTAAGGAGGCAGATTACCTAACGGGCAATTAGATTAAATCATGCAAACCTGTTTCCCAAAGAGGTTTGAGCGCAGTGCAAAATGCAAATGAAAACTTTATACAGTCATTTGCAAGTCATTTAAACAACATTCATATCACCATATCAAATGTTTGTTCATAAGATAAGATAAGATAAGATAAGATGAGATGGCCTTTATTAGTCATTTTGATGTTGATGCCGGCAACACATTTTTCCAGCCAAATCTTTCCCACTCTCACAGTCCAAAAACTTTTGAAATGTTTTATTGCAACAAATTCAAAATGAGCATATGTTTTGTAATAAGGTTTTCAAAACTGTATGGCTAAAACACTTGCAGAATCTCTAAATGCTGTCTTCATACTATTTCCAATTAATTATAGGGTTCAAAAGAATTGCATATAGCTGCATTCTGTTTTTATTAACACTTAACACCCTGTCACAACTTTTTGGAGAATGGTGTTGTACTTAATTTCTAATGTTTGTTATCAATGTGATATAATTTATTTCCTCCTATTAACAAAAAGTTATGGAGTGAATGGACACACAATCAGACAGCACACCACAAACTGAGCCAGAAGAACTGACCTGTCATTTTCAGTCTGGTCAGTCTGCTTCACTCTTGTGTGCAGCAGTTACTCTGCTCCACAGCAGGATTCCATTTCAGGTTTTCCAGGCTCACAGCCAGGGGAGAGGATCCGGAGGGCTGGAAGCGTGCAGCCTGGTTAAGTATTTGAATTATGTCATTGACGTCAGCACAGTCATAAACCTCCCTGCGGCCCTTCCCTCTAACTGGCCCGTGCCAACACAGCTCCATGGTGCATTGTGAATGAGCTGTCAAACAGGCCCTGATGAGGTGTTTGTATGTGCATGTGTGTTTTCAAGTCTTTTGTTTTCATAGGCGATGAGATTATTTCACAGTTGTAAACTATGAAGCGACACAATTAGTGAGGCTTATTTGTGAGAAGACCAAGAGTGGTGTGGTTTCGGGGGTTGGACCGTCTCTGATTGTCCACCGCACATCACTTTAAATCTAATGCTACCTTAAAAGGGAAAGCATTATACAAAATTGTCTCACATATAGCACACCAACTTATTCCTGTAGCACAGCAAGGGAAACAATAGATTTGTATTGTAACTTGTAACAGTATGCTAATATAATTTTTCTGTGGCTATGACAATTTTTTTCATAAAGGTTTTTAACAATAGACAGCATAAAATTATATATACACACGCATGATGAAATATATTATTTTGAAACACAATAAGTGTCAATAAGTAAAATAAAATACAGAATGATGAACTTAAATATGCTTTGCTAAAATCTAAAAAGCATGCACCATATATAGAAAGTAAAAATATTGAATTTTTAAAATTCTGAATATATACTTGTAATGTCATAAAATTAATAAATTACATTATTTGTGAAAGTACAATATGTGTAACACTTTAGCGTTTTTGCATTTAATTCATATACTACCTTGTGTTAAAATAAGAAAATGTTTAGAGTTCAAAGCAGATGGCATAATGCAAATGATTGACACAAAGAGCAAAGGCTTTTGCAAGAGTAATCATGAATTTGCAAAGTCCTCTTTCCGCCCCTCTCGCACTTTTGAACAAATTGACGTACATTGGAGGTGATACAATGGTAAATTATTGACCCGTGTCCTGTCTTAGCCCCACGTGTAATGCAAAATCAATAACAAACGACTGAAAACGTGCAAGTTACTGTGTCAAAGTGTGCATTTCTCTTCTGGGATGTGGTGAGGTCACTATGAGGAATGTGTTTGCGCACATGCAGATAGCCTTGGTCTGTTTACAGGTCTGACGTCGGTGTCTTGAGTTGACCATCAACTTTCTTTTCCTGCACTTTCCAAATGTTTGGTGAATTAACAATTAACATTAACACAACTAAAGGCATTGTAGTCACTGTGTTAAAGTCAGCCTCGCTATAAAACTCAAATACTGCATAAAAAATGCCAACTTATAAAGCCACTCTCACACAGAAAGCCATTGTGAAAAGCAAGTTTAAAATAAAATAAAAATGAGAAGCTGCTCTGTATATATACTATTTAATGCTACCCAGATGTTGTTTACATTAATAATGCTAACCCAATGATACATACACAAATGCACCCTAATAGGGTCATTTTGCTGTTTTTGTACTACTTTTACTGAAGTGCGTGTTTGGTCAGTCCATGGCAGTTGTTGGTATGAGCTGAGACAGTGCAATTCTTCAGTCAGACACTGAGGAAAAACAGCTTATGGGGGTAGGTTGAGAACATAGAGAGGTGCAGTGTGAGGGGGATGTAAGTGGAAGGTGTTTTGGCAGGAATGGTGGTTTGGGAGCAGCCCTGCTCGTTAGTGTGGTGGATGACTCTTACAGAAGCTGGTTTGTGGCCCTACAGAGGAGAGATAGAGGGGAAAAAGGGGGGAGAGGGGAAGGCAGACGAGGTCTGTCTGCACACTGAGGTCTGTTGTCCTCTTTGCAGCCTCCAGCATATGGCCAAAGCATTAGAACTCACCAAGAAAAAAAAGAAAAAGAAAAAGACATCCACTGAAAAAACAGGCTGGAAAAGTACCTCACACTCTGTCTGGAAGCAGGTTTCTCAGACTGAATGTGCGTCACGCCACCTTTGACTGGTGACATTGTGAAATGTCAGCCCATTTAACACTGTATTTATGAAGAACCAAAGGTGATGATAGGTTCATTCCATCTACTCATACCGTGTGCATGTGCATAACTTTGTTTTATTTAGAACTTCAACTCATATGTCATTGTTATACAGCCCAACTAAGGGAAGTTTGGCTCCAGACTTTGAAAAAATGTAACTTTTCAGCCACTGTTTTAGCCCAAAAAGCCAAAAGTCCAGCAAGCTTTTCTACAGTAGTCTGAGTGTTTCACTCTTATATGTTCTGGACTCCGTCAGTGATTAAGCTGCCAGCTTCAAAATGACCCAAATCCCAATCATACAGACTTCGCAGATGAGCCAGTCCTTTGATGTTTCAAGGTGCCCAGCTAAAATGTCTGCATATGCATGCACCCTCTTCTAAGGGAATGAGGGCAGGATGTGGTCACACCTTCTTGGCAACGTCTACTGCCCCTATGGACCAAGACAGCCGCACGCTGATGTATACCTAGTTTCAACAGCTCACCGCCTTGTGCATGAGCTGCTTTGATGTTATACTTCTGCTCTGTGTCAGTGACTTTTGCATGGCTTGCGTGCCAGTGGAGTCTGTGAATAGGCTGGTCTGCAAAACTTGGCATCCAGTTATGCGTTGTATCGAAGCCAAAGGTTCTTTGAATCGGCCAACCAGGAACTTAAGGAAATAAAAATTAGTCTAACCTGAGAAATGACACAAGTGGTAGCAGTCGTGTAATATGAGGAGCCAGTGGCATGAGTTCTGTGAGTGAACTTAAACAGCTGAAAGTTCACTTTTTTGGGAGTCAAAAGAATCCCGGGTGTTGTTCTGATTACTTTCAAAGGTGAAATATTTCCTTTAACTGTGCTGCATTGTCTGGGGTTGCATTGAAGTTCTTTGTTCAGCACTGGTGGTTCAAAATCTGTATGCCATCATCGTGCTTTGAAGTGCTTTGATCCACTATATTGACGTAAATTGGGGAGCAGCACGCTGGCTGTCCTGTTGTGCTAAGCATATGGGGTAAATTTCTTCCATGTGTGAAGTGCTATGAAGTAGAGATCAGTCTTTTCCATAGAAAAAAGAAGGTGGGGAGATCCAGATGTGTTTTAGCGTTCGCTCCCTCCAGCTAGAAATATGTTGAAACATTGACATATTGAGCAGTGATACTTTTTAATATGTTTCCTCATGTTTGAGTTTCCCAGTGATTTTCTTGTAAACCACTCTTTTCCTTCTAAACACTGTGCGCCTACCACATGTGAGTCATAGCTGCTAACGACAGAGTTATTTCATCAAACGACAGCTATGATTGCCCTCAGCAGTCACTCCACCATTCATTAATTCCACTCCATGTTTTCTGGGAGTTCATAGCCAAAGAGGAAGTGCTTTGGTTTCTTTGGCTCGCAGTGTGGCCCTAGCCTGGACTCCCCCCGATTCAGGGAGTCAGAATTTGCCTCTCGTGTTGCTTGTGCAAACACGTTTGATGTTTGATATAATTTTTTTTCCTCCCTCAGAGAGGTTCAGAGAGGAGAGAACCAGTTTGTGAAGCGTGGTGGTGTGCTGTGAGCTACTGCAGATGCAGTTCACCAGGGTTCCTTGAAATGGTCTGCATGTCAGAAAGGAAGTCATTGGAAATGAGTTGTCTTTGCAGTAGTGACGAAGTCCTCCTGCTATTGTCTATAAAGTTCTAATGAAATTTCACAGAGATGCATTTGTTTGGATGTAATCACAGTGACAGGAATAAAAGCTAAAATTATATGTGTCTCTTGCACCAAAAGCAGTTAGGGTTTTTTTGTTTTGTGTTTTTTACCCTAAATGCATGTATACACCATTTCTATTAATTTAAATGGGCAGGGGGTCACAGACACACCAACAGCAGGAGGCAGCAAACTGCCTAGTCTGCATGCTACTTCTTCAAACGAGTGGAACTGAGAGGGGGATAATTTAATGAGAGAGAGGGAGAAGTTGAGCGAGGGTGGGGGAACCAGATGAAATGGGAGGGGGTTTGCAGCACGCGCAAGAGGGAGGGAAAGAGGGGGTACGCAGAGAATGAGGCTACAGAGAGACAGAAAGACAGAGCGAGTCAGCAAACAGTGACCATAGCCACTGTTTGTTTGAGAAAACAACTCCCCTGAACTTTCGGAGGTGGTGGAGCGGAACAAGATGAAGGAGCTCTGTGTACACACCTCCTCATCTTCCTCTGCGTCTTCCGGAGGTTCTGCATGTCAGTGCCCCTTACGATCAAGCCACTCTGGGACACTTGGACCGCCACGCATGGTGTCTGGGGGATCAAGTATGGACATGGATCCTCTCAGACCTGATTACATGTCCATGTGTCTCTTGGCAGATGAGTCCTACCAAAAGCTGGCTATGGAAACCATGGAGGAGCTGGACTGGTGTCTGGACCAGTTGGAGACCATCCAGACCTACCGGTCTGTCAGCGACATGGCCTCCAACAAGGTAGGACAATCTGGGCCATTTGTTAATATATGTAAATGTGACAACAACGCATGTGTGAAGTTACCTGGGACTTTCTACATGTATTTATCAATTACTGTGATTTTATAAAAAGCTATTGGCCTGTCCTCCTGGATGAAATACCTAAGAACGCTACAAACATTCACATTTTTGATAATTAACTTCAGGGGTAAAAAACTATTTGGATATTTGACCATTGGCACAGTAGGTTATTAAGATGATTTTATCAAGTCACAAAAGAACCATTAGTTCATTAGTGTGAAAAGCTATCATGCACATAGTGCTGTGCTTTCATCTAGAATCATATTGCACAGCAAACTCTTGCATGCATGCTTCATTTTGCCAGCATCTCTTTTTACCCACTGAAATAACAATCATTAGAGTGTGCCAAACCATAATTAAAAAAGATTTAAGTTAAACATTATAATTGTAACCTATATCTCATAGTATGCAATGCAGAATTATAATTATTACCATCACGGTACATATTCTGTAACGTGCTCACTGAAGGCATGATACTTGTGATGATGGCTTGACTGGCCTGTGATGACCTGCCAGCCTGCATATATATCTGTGTATACTTGCTCTTTGTTTCTGTGTGGTTGGGCATTTGCACAGTCTACGCAAAATGTAAAATACTTGTAGCCACATTGACGCATTTGCAAAGCAACAGCTGTTCTGCGGTAGCATATCAGCAGGCATCATCATTTTATAGATCTCTTGATAAAAAAGGAGAGAAAAAAGTGAATGTTTGCTTCGCTGCATAACAACTTCAGCGAACTACCTGTTGCATCTGCACACCATTATTGCCTGAATTCCAAGGCTGTCCTGCTTGTATATCCTTACCTTAATCAAACTGCCCGAGACACACAGCTTGTTATACTACTAGGTTGGGCTGATTAAAACATTACCCAGATGCATTTTTCATTCATTTTAGTGCTGTGTTGATATTGGCTCAGTTCTAAGGTGTAGCTCTGTGTGAGTCCGTTTAGCAGGGCGCTTATTGCTTAAGGCTGGTTTGAAAGTACTGAACTTATTCTTCTGCTTGCTGTGGACGAGGCAAGACCAGATCTGCTATATGTTCCATTATTAAACAGAATAATGCCAGGATAATTTTATAACTGCGTCTTCTTTACAAGGGGCCAAACACATAGCAAACATATATCTCTTGTGCCATTTAGTTTAGCGTGTTTAAAACATGGTTAAAGCGTGAGACACTTGTGAGACACTTGTGTCTCACGCTGCCTGGAAAGTTATTAAATGGTAAAACTCAGTTTATAGTTAATATAACTGCCCAAAAAAATGTGACCAAAAACATGTGCTAAAGGAAAAGGGAACTTAAGCATCTCCACAAAAAAATAATTAACTGTTAGTACCGACAAAAGGATGAAAAAATGTCTGTTCTCATCGGTGGTCTCAGCAGCGTGTTGTTTTAAGTGTTTAAAAGTGCCAGTCTTCCAGTTTGGTTTTACTGAATTTAAACACACTGTGGTTTTTAAACCAGCATTTTTGAACTAATTACTTCCCTTTGCTTTGATGCACATGAGCCTGTTTTTTTCTTTGTGCGTATTTCACTTCAAAATTCACTGTATGCGGCACATTATTGCTCAGACAGCGGAGACTGTACGGCGACATCAGATTATAAACACCCAGGGTGGTGGTGTCCATTTCCGTCTGTGCTCTAAGCTTTGGTCTGAGGGAGGATTGGGATGGGGAGGGGGTGTTGTCAGACCATGATGGGTGGCTCTGACCGTGACACCAGCTTCCTGTCTCTGTATTTCCTGTGCCTCCTCTCCTCTGCTCACTTGTTACTCGATGACAATAGTGGTTGAGTCCTGACAGACAGCTACATCCCCGGGACTGTCAAGACAATGAGAAAAGGCCCTCTAGGCTTGTAGCAGCGTAGCAACTTGTTCAGGCAAACCAGGTACAGATTCCTAACAACACGAGCCAGTGCCATTGTTGACCAATGCTGATTTTTTAAAAGTGTACTGGGCAACAGTTTTATAATGTTACAGTTAAGTTTCAACAGTGTCCTACATTGTTGTGCAATTGTACAGGGATAGAAAGAAGCTATTTATTGGTCCATCGAGTTCTTATTGCAAAATTGGGAGTCAAGTCCAGTGATATTGTTACACCATCGGCCCAGTTTTTGTGGGCGTTTGACGCAAATTTTGACAAAGAGTCAGGTTTTCCTTCTTCACCACTAGATGTAATTGAAGCCACAATCAAACCCGGGGTGTCTCCGTTTTCAGTTTCCAAGGGCACAGGTGTATCCGGGGATACAAGACCACACACTCTGCTGACCGCCAGCCTGGTTGCTGTGACCTCAGAGCGGGGAGCTACTTCCCTGCCCCTCACTATCATTAACCTCGCCACACTTCCATGCCGATGCCGGTGACGGCCTTGGACAAACACTGCCATCTGAATGCAGTTAAAGGAGTTTAGTGCTTTTGCGGGTAGCGTGCAGGCAAGCCCCTCGAGGAGAACACAAGCGAGTAGGAAACTTTAACTCACGTGTGGTCACTTCAGCTTTGAAGCACCCGCCGTCTTCACTGGGGAAAGAATGACAAAATTATTGAAACAGATGCAGTGGTGGGTCTGTAGCTGTACCAGGCGTAATGGACATTAAATTATAGTCCTGCGCTTCCATTTGACTGAAAGGGTGGTGAGGAGATCAGACGAGCTCCAGCAGTGATTATGGTACTTAATCGTAATTTTTTTTTTTAAAAAAGTTTTACCTCTGTAATCTTATGTTTTTCATCTGATCTTCATCTTGGAAAATAAGACAGCACAAGGAGTACGAATGGAAAATATGTTTCTACTGTAACCCTGTTCTTACCTGTTTCTGATCAGCACCTTCGAAGAAATGTGTCTTTCTTGTGTTACTAAACAGTGTAAATTTGATGTACATCATTCATTTTGTGTTGACACTCGAAACAGCCGCATGCATGCGACAGAGGCGGCGTGTGCTCACTCTGGGGTTTGTTCGATTACAGTGTAATGGTGTTGCATTATGAGGTCACATTGTTCCTGAGAAATCCCATTTCTTCACGTTTTATGTTTTTCTTTTTTCTTTATTTCTCTTGTCAGTTAATATATCAGGAACTTTAGCGTGACCCCTAAACTTGTTATCTGGGACTTTTCTGTGATGAGCTCAGGTATGTTAGTAGTGGTGCCTGAGGCTACAGGAAGAAGGATGTCTACCAGTAAATGATCTCAGGGAATTACTATAGCAAAAAAAAGGGAAGTAGGTGGAGACACATGCTTAGGCCTGTATGGGGGGGAGGAGCCATCAATCTCCTGTTAGACTTTGTAGGCCAGTCAGTTAAGTCAGCTTTATTGCTATAAGTTTCCTGCCTGACGCCAGTTGACAAAAGAGAATAGAGAGAGGAAGACGGCTGGCTCACAGACACGCTGAGACGAGTTAATGTACTTGGACCTTTACAGGATTTCTTTGTGCTGTGTTTGTTTTTTCGTTGTGTGACAATGGGACTATGCTGCTCTGAAAAGCAGAAGATAAACTTTGAGATGCTTGCGAGTTGGAAAAAGGTGAGTTAGCTTTATAGAGGCTTACTTTGTGTTGTAGGAGTGTAGCGTGCCATGTGGAGATGGTGTTTTATTCAAGAATAGATTGCTGGATTTGAAGTGAGATCTAGTTTCAAATAACAAAAATAATTTTCCTCCTCAGTAATTACACTCAAAATTTTCCTGAATTTTTTTTTTTCTTCTATGATTGCATATTTGAAAATATGTCGGTCTTTACTTTTTGTAGCATGTTATTTCCATAGTTTTCGTTTTTTTGGGACACATTTATATTATGCATTGAATATTTAAACTATTAAACAACGGCTCCTGATTGTGTGAGAGCAAATTCCTTTTTTGTCAGAGTTTGTGCAACTTCTCTCAGTTTCCTCAGTTTGTTCTGAAACTGAGAATCATTTGCTAACGTAAAAGGATGTATGAGTTAACGCCATGCATTGAGTAATCTGGGTTACTGAGAACACTCGCAGCCTTGTCATCGTGCCGTGTGTGTGTGATGTGTTTCAGCTGAACTACATGACCCCGGGTGACTGACATACAGCTGTGTGCCTAATTCACTTCCTAGAGGTCACTCAAATCCAAACTGTGCTGCATTAAAGAATCAATTACAAGCTCTTTTTGAGCAGACTAAAGCCAACTGATTCCAGCTTCTTTGATCTTTCTGGGTTTTTAGTGCAGCCGATGCTTTGAAAGTGGTGTTCAAGTTCCACAGTCAACTAGATGTTAGCTGTCTGGTTGACAGCTATTAGACAGCTGTTGAGACCAGACAGTCTGGTTCAGTATGAAGCAAAAAGAACTCATTATAAGAGAGAATATAAGGCCTGGCAGAAACCACAATGACAGGTTTTCTATTTTCTTTCCAGTGCTAGAATACAGAGTTATAAAAAAAGGAAAGCCCAATTACTTTCTCTGGAAATGGCCTTTATTGCACACACCATTACTACATAGTTTTCATAATCAACTTTGGGGTGTGATGTTTGCATACGCTTATTCAAATCGAAAAGAACATTTTGCATGAGAGATAAAAATCGATCTCCTTTTGCACAGAAGCTATGGGTTTTTTAAAAATGCCTATCTGGAGCGTCGCTGCTGCGGTTTTTGTGATGGGTTTGTTTATGTTTACGATGCAGTGCTGTGTTTTTAAAGTAGGGACCACCATGAGAACAGTGAACGGACCATGTGATTCTGTTGCCATGGCATTCGGGTTGCCATGCAGATGGTGGGACACCGATGGGCCGCAGACTGAAGACTCTGTCGTCTGCTTGATACAGCAAAACATAACGATTATGGACTGAACTATTTGCATCCCCCCATTTTCTGTTTTTAAAATATGCTTAGTTCTGTGTCTGAGTTTGTGTCTGTGTCTCATCATCCGTGTGATAAACGCTCTGGTGCTTTGAAGTCTCACATTGCGCAGTATGCTTTGCATCTGTTCTGCATTACTGTGCAGGGGGAGCATTTTAAGTAGAGAAGGGAGACAGCGGTGGGAGGGGGGTTTCACAGAACACAGGAGTGAGAGAGAAATAGCTAGAAATAGGGAGGAAGATGTGGGGGATCCTCCAAGCTCTCATTTTCTGCAGTGCTGTGCATGAGCATCAGTTTTTAGCGGGGGTGGGAGGCAAAGAGAGAGACAGAGAGAGTGAGAGAGAGGCTCCAGCAATTTGTGCCACAGGGAACTCTACAGCTATAGCGTGCCCCCATCTCCTCCTCCTTCTCTCTGCCTTTTTCAGTCCCTCTCTTTCTTTTCTCTTTCTGCTGTGAAGACTGCCTTTTTTTCGTGACTTGCTCAATCTGGGCTTGGAAAGGCTGGATTTTCCCCAGTATGATTTTTGGATGGTGGCAGAAGGAGATGGAGGTTTGAAGAAAGGGACAGAGGCAGCGACAGCCAGAGGAAAGGGAATATTGATCACATCCAGGGGGATTCCATCACTCACGACAGTGGCTCGCGATCCTTGATAACAATGGAGGAAGCCAGGAGGAGGCGCGTTTGGCTGGGAATGTAGGGCTCCGCCACAGCCCCTCTCCAGAGACTTCGGCCGGGGCGTTTTTACCGTAGTCAGCCGTCGCAAGGCGGTGATTTGGTGACGCCTTGAGCTTCAGGCTGTAGGGCTGAGCTAAGCCTTGGGGGTCCACTCAGAGAGGAGCACTTACTGCTTCTGCTGGGGGGCTCAGCACTGCTCAGCACCATGCCTGAGGCCAACTACCTGTTCTCTGTGTCCTGGGGATACATTAAGGTGTGTCCCAGAGGAGATTTTCCATTAATGGGACTGTTTCTGTGCATATTCTACATTCATGTCTGTTTTCTGTTGCTGGTGAAGTGCCCAATTTCTCTTTGAATGCATTGCGAAATGTTTTTCATCTTGCTCAGTGGTTGCATGTGTTGAGAAAACTGGCGTCTTTTGCTTATCTGGAAAATCTGCATAAAGGAAATATAAACTATGCACAGCACGCATCGTATATGCTGTGTTGAAATACGAAGCAGTCTGGATAAGGAGACTGGGGAAGAATACACAAACCTAATATGGCGCATTAAATCCAGAGAACAGGGTCCCATGGGACGTGTTCCAGTGGAAAATAACAGGAAAGGGTTTATTCCCCTGCTTAGAAACAGCAGTCAGACTCATTTGCTGGATGTGTTTCTACGTATAAATCACATTACCTCCTTAACATTTTATCTCTTTACTTCCAGTTCAAGAGGATGCTGAACCGGGAGCTAAGCCACCTGTCTGAGATGAGCCGATCAGGCAACCAAGTGTCAGAGTACATCTCCAGCACCTTCCTAGGTGAGCACTGCAGCACATGTTTACCACACACCTCCTGAAGTATGCATTGCACCATTGCAAAATGTGTTGTATGTGTGACTTCAGTGAGCCAGCATCCTTCAGGAATGTAACAGAGGTTGCGAGGTTACCCAAAGCATGTGCCAAGCAGTGGGGAAACTCACAGTTCCTCTGCAACGCTGTTCTTAAACCAGTCTGATCTGGTCTGGAAGGGAGACAGGGTCCCCTCGCTCCGACTGCAGAGATATGTGAAGGGAGGAGGGAGGGCTTTGTACTCAGGGAAGACTTCCCTCTGGAGAGATTAGGAGCAGTGAGTCGGAGAGAGAGAGGGTGTTTGTGTACTTACAGTGCCATCAGGTTCAGAGAGATGCTGCATTATTCATCAGTGGGACAGCAGTGGTTGCTTGTCTTTAAAAAAAAAAAAAGCCTGGCGGCATTTCGTGACTAACGGCCAGCCAGCTCGCCAGCACTGCAAACCACTCTGCCCCTCAGGTTTTTCTACCCTCCCATCTAGCTCACCACCAGCATACATACAGCCAGACTCCCAGCTTATAAGGGCTCACTGCAGACTAATGTTGTGGCTCTTGTTTGTGAACACGTGTCTATTTTCCTGCCTCGGAGCACTAAAACATAAAACATGACAGAAAAAAGACAAGATGCTGGATGCATGGTGGAAAGAGGAAAAGAAAAAGCTACCTCTTGTGCTAACAATAGAAGTGGCGCAGTGATAGAGACAAACATGAAAGCTCAGCTCAGTTTATCTTTGAAGCTTTGCGGTTTTATCTGCATTGCAGCTAGCACCTGTCAGGTGTAGGGAGATGATTTTCCTGTGCTTTGTGGAGGACGCAGCTAAGATGTTTTTTTTCTCGCTCTGCGGTTGTGCATGTAGTGCACACATACTGACTGAGGGAGTCTCACCCTCACACACAGTGAGAAATGTCACTCAACTAAAACATGAGTCACATGCACCGACTGAACCCGCATACTTCCAAGTCCCTGCTCTAAACATTTCGGCTTAACGTGAACCATCTTTCCATGATTCTCTGAATTGTTACCAACACATGGCTCAGATTCACAGAATGCCTGGAATACTGGCATGCTTCTCTGATCATCATAACAACTCATTACCACAGCCTGACCCTTTGTGTCATAAAACATTTGCATCTCATCAGTGTATTCAGCTATTTTAAAAGCCTTTCATGCTTTTGTTACTAGTGTATTCTTATTGCAGAAGACAGGCATTGAGGGATTGATTGCTAATTTAATAGCAACCAGTGCAGCTTTTTTGTCTTGAAAACCACCTTTTTTAATGTTAATTCTATTTTCTCCAGACAAGCAGAATGAGTTGGAGCTTCCGTGTCCAGTTCCAAAGCCGAGGGAAAGGAAGAGGAGGCAGGGCCAGCAGCAACAGCAGCAGCAGCAGCAGCAACACGGTGGGATGATGACACAGATCAGTGGGGTGAGAAAAGTCAGCCATACATCAAGTATCTCGGGAGGTGCTGGAAATCGCTTTGGGGTCAAGACGGACCAGGAGGAATTGTTGTCAAAGGTAAGTGACAGACAGACTGGAGAAACTTAAACTTGCGTGATATCTGGTGTCTCACATGCTCAAACACTTAAATTTGTGTCCTCTCTAACAGGACCTGGAACACATCAACAGATGGGGCCTGAATATTTTCAAAGTGGCTGAGCATTCTCACAATCGACCTCTCACATGCGTCATGTACACCATCTTCCAGGTTTGTTTTCAGCCTCAGCTTCCATCCTCTAATCGGGAAAGAGCTCATGAAAACTGTGAAGCCATTCAAACAAACACACACGCAAGCCGTGTCAGTGTGTACATCATGCTCTGTTAGCTAGCTCCAAACTGTAATCAGTTTGGGCGCACATGTTTTGTTTTGGGGTTTTTTCCACTTGGTCTAGAAAAATGCTGCACCCCTTTCTGTCGAGGCCAAAAGATAACTTAAAACTGCTGCAGCAGATACTGTCAGTGCACCTGTTAGTCTGGAGCCCTGCCTAGTTTATGACTACCCATCTGATGACTCAGAATTGAACTGTGGTTAGATGGATAGACCGTAGAGAAAATAATATCCTGTAGCGCGTTTAGCCAGGAGTCTTGTTTTTCTAATCCACACTGTCACACGCAGGAGCGAGACCTGATGAGGACGTTCAAGATTCCAACGGACACCTTTGTGACGTTCATGCTGACCCTAGAGAGCCACTATCACTCCGACGTGGCGTACCACAACAACCTCCACGCTGCCGACGTAGCCCAGTCCACACACATCCTCCTCTCCACCCCTGCATTAGATGTAAGTCGTGTAAAATCTGTCTTACCTCACTCGCTTTCAGCACTTCTAAGTGTTCAGAGTTTGCCCTTTAAAACGTGGCACAGTTAAAGTGTGTCGCCACCGGCCACACCTTTTACTTGAACTGTTTATATTGTTGTGATGAATAGCAACAATAGAAAGAGCATACCACAGATGGTGACACATGGAAGGATTGGTTTTTCAGACTAATACCTTACCTTGTATGGTCAGCAATTAGCTATCAAGGCTAATTTATTTTAATTTTACTTCCTTCTCTTCAAACACAGGCGGTCTTCACTGACCTGGAGATCTTGGCAGCCATTTTTGCAGCAGCCATTCACGACGTGGACCACCCGGGAGTCTCCAACCAGTTCCTAATCAATACAAGTAGGTCCACCTTTTCATTCGACATCCATCAAAAAAGTCAGCTAGAGTTATTTATTCATCTGCGTTTTGAAAAAAGGGAGAAATATTTGCTTGATTTGATGTTTAATCCCCTTTTCTTGTCCTCTTTTGCATTTAGACTCTGAGCTGGCCCTGATGTACAACGATGAGTCAGTGCTGGAAAATCACCACCTGGCCGTGGGCTTCAAACTGCTGCAGGAAGAAAATTGCGACATCTTCCAAAACCTCACCAAGAAGCAGAGGCAGACGCTCCGGAGGATGGTCATAGAAATGGTGAGGAAATGTCTGCACGTCTGTCTCGGGCAGCAGCCCCGTCTCAGGATCTGAACAGTTTTCACAGTTTTTCTTAAATTGATCGTTTTTCATGTCTTGCTCACTTCCAGGTTTTGGCAACCGACATGTCTAAACACATGAGTCTGCTGGCGGATTTGAAAACAATGGTGGAAACCAAGAAGGTCACCAGCTCTGGTGTCCTGATGCTAGACAACTACACAGACAGGATGCAGGTAAGAGGCGGACTAGTATGCACATTGGACGCAAACACTTTTATATTTACCACAGAGGGAGGAAAGGGAAAAAAAACATACTAAACTGTGATTTTTTTTTTTCCTGCAGGTTCTCCGTAACATGGTTCATTGTGCAGACCTGAGCAACCCCACCAAACCTCTGGATCTGTACCGGCAGTGGACTGACAGAATCATGGATGAGTTCTTCCACCAGGGAGACAGAGAGAGGGAGAGGGGGATGGAAATCAGCCCAATGTGTGACAAACACACAGCTTCAGTAGAGAGGACTCAGGTAGAGAACACAGGCATCCAGCTCTCGAAATAAAACCTGAAAACTGTGGTTAATTTTCATATTTACTGACATCCTCTCTGTTTATCTTTTCTAGGTTAGCTTCATTGATTACATAGTGCACCCTCTGTGGGAGACGTGGGCTGACCTGGTCCATCCCGATGCCCAGGACATCCTGGATACACTAGAGGACAACAGGAACTGGTACCAAAGCATGATCCCCCAGAGCCCATCACCTCCTTTCTACACCAGTGATGGAGAAGGAGGACCTCACGGGGAGGTGGAAGGGCGGCCTGTAGCGAGTAAATTCAAGTTCGATCTAACGCTGGATGACCAGGAAGGACAAGGTGAAGACAGTGGAATGATGGACACAGCTGACAGTTGTGACAATGTGACATTACAGCATCTTCCCTGTGATCAGGAAGGGGCAGATATGACAACACATGACGGCTCCCCGTCGGAAACATAGCCGAACTGGTGGCGTTCTTGGAGCGTAGCACGTTTTTGGTGAATTCATTTTATTGCAGTGGAGCAATCCTGCAATTTGGCTCTGGCGGGAGCTGCTTGGCAAAGAGGGCCTGACTGAATGTGGGGCACCCCTGCAAACGAGGCTTGGAAACCCTGCGGTAGTTTGTCTTTGAGCCCCCCTGGAAGGGAGCTGGAAGAGTGTAGGCTCTGTTCTTTACAAAAGGGACTACTGTTGGACTGCAGAGGCAGAGCCTATCCTGGGTTCGTTCAGACAGAGAATGTGAAGTGGACGTATGAATCCGTGTACTGGGACAAGTCTAAATTTCAAACTTGCACTTCAGGACATTTTTTTTAAATGTTCATTTAGATTCTTTGTATCGTGTCGAGATTGGATACGATCCTGTATTGTCCAACCACAGCTACTGGTCAGCGAGTTATTTGTAACCCAGTAGTGTTTTTTTAACACTTGTCTAAAAAGAGTAGTGTGCCTTTTTTTACAAGTGTGTGTTTTTGTAAGTGTTTTTTTTTTTTTAAATAATTTATTGAACACATTCATGTAGCTGTGTGTCAGATTTTCTACAAAACGGACATAGCTGTCTCACACAGTCTTCCTGATGTTCTGGCAATAGTATAAGCTTGTTCTTCACAAATGGATGTATATTAAAAAAAAAATCAGCTGACTTCCCAGCACAATTTGCACTTTGTGGCACACACAGTTAAACCAAGACAAAGACAGCATCTGTAACTTAAAGGAGAGACCATAGCAAGCATGTCAAACCAAATAATTTGATTTGATTTATCCAAATAAGTAACTGCGTAAGCAATTAAATGACTCATTGGCTAGATTTCGTAAAAGAGGAAAAACCGTTTTTTTTTTTGTTTTTTTTTTGTAGAACAAAAACCAAAACTCCAAAGATCCTATAAGGAAAGCACTTTGTTGGATTCACTGCCACCCCTCAAAAGAGTGATCGCATTTCCAAAGAGTAACTGGTGTGACAAGTCAAACTTCCGAGCTGCGGCGGGATTGATTCCCTCTCACTTAAAGCCAGTTACAGACTAAATTCTCACTACAATCTTCCAAGATTAAAGTGGAAAAGAAAATATTTCATAACCCAGTTGCGTTTAAGCCTCATCCAGTGTGGAAAAACCGTCTCCGCCCTGTAATTCTCCTTTTCATTGCCTCACACAACACACCTGTTGTGGTTAGCAGTATTCTCATGAATAGGCTGACTCATTTTGAACTTTGAATGACTTCAAGGCAGTTTCAGAAGACACCTGTCAGTAATGGAATAATTGAATCTTGTAGTTTTTCATTGCAGCACTTTGAATACGTCGACAGTTATGCAGCTGGTTGCTGATCTGTCCAAACACTTCCTTAGAGGTACCACGTTGTATGGTCATAATACGGGGAGATCAGTTTCATGTTTCACCATATGACATTCTCCTCCTGTGTGTGTGTGTGTGTGTGCGTGTGTGTGAGGATGTGAGAGTGTATTTAAGTGGTCACAGAGTTGCACAGTCCTGTTGCACCCAACTGTGTTGTGCTGACCCTTAAGCTGTTTGTAACAGTGTATTTATTACATTTTCTTGTATATGTTAATACTGAATTGATAATATTCGCTGTATATTTGTTATTTATATGCACTACCACGTGTCAAATGACAGTTTGACTGAACTCGTTTGTTGGTTCATCCGTGTATAGCAAGGTATTTTGCTATGAGACCATAGCATAAAGTTATGCAGGTCAATTTTGACGATTTGAAAAGTATGTTTCGTTTGAAATTCCAGCCAGAAGTGTTTGTACGGTGGAAGCCAGCAGCGCTTCATACGAGGCGCAGCAGAAGCTTTTTTAGTCCTTTTGTTCCTGGCGAAGGCTGGATATTTACTGCAGCATAATGTGTACGGTGACAGGTCATTGTACAGCTATAAGAATATTTGCTGAAATTTATACCATTGTTTCAAATGTATTTTTTCAGTGTTTTCTTCACAGTATACTGTAAAACGGTGTATGTTGTGCTCAGCAAATGTTTTCTATCAGATTATTAAAATGGGCATGTATAACAGACTCTTCTGGTCCAAATGTTATTGGATTACATCAGTGACGTTTGTTTCAGTGCTGTTAAAACCAGTTTGGAGACAGATTTCAGTTTCAGTTTAAATGTTTTTATCTATACACGTTAAACTATTTAGAAATTGTCCTAAGATACATATTTGCACATTATGCAATTTAAGGTGCACATTCAAAAGAAAGTCCAGAAAACTAGAAAAGTCCTAAAGAAACAGACACTGCACATTTTTTAAAAAGGTAACTTTTTGTACTGTTACAAAAAGACACAATCTCCAATTCCAAAAATGTAAAGTGTGAATAAAAACACTGCAATGATTTGCAAACCTCCTAAATCCATTTTAATTCACAATAGAGCAAAATAAATTTGATGGCAGCAACAAATTTCAAGAAGTTCAGGGTGGTGCAACAAAAGAGTAACTGTTGCTGTTAGCAACTGGTCAGTCACATGACTGGGTATAAAAAGAGCATGTTAGAGAGGCAGAGGTTCACCACTCTGCAAACAAAAACAAATGTTCTGCGCATATCCAGATGAGGTATTTAAAGTAAGGCCTTGCACATTTCAGCAAGACAATGCTAAACCACATACTACCACATATTACAACAGCATGGAGTCTGGCTGAACTGGCCTGCCTGCTGTGAGGACCTTTCACCAGCTGAAAACTGGTTAAAGTACCTAGAAAATACAACGAAGAAGCTAGAATCCTATATCAGACAAGAAGAGGAAATTTCTCTCCCAAAAGTCCAGGAGCTGGTCTCCTTAGTTTGCAGATGCATACGAACATGATTGTTGCCTTTTAAAAAAATATTTAACAAAAATTAAATTAAGTAAATGTTGACAGTGTATTTTTTAAGTTTTCTCAACTGTGATTTTGGAAGACTGTAGAACCTTTATTTTCAATAATCTGATGTATGTAACACAGTGCTACCCAACCCTCAACAGGATTGGTTCCACTCTCATAGATTTCCAGTAAATATGAGTCAAGCAAAGCCACCAACTTTCAGCATAAATAGCACTAACACGCTAATGCGGCTCTGTCTCAAGAAAGCCAAATCTAGCTCCCCTAAAGCAGCTGGCTGGTTTAACTGATAGAAAAACTTAAAGGTATAAAAAAGTAACATTAACACAAAAAGCACCAAGTATTTTGTAAGAGATTTAATTTTTACCAGACGTGTCTCCACAAATCTACACAAGAAAAAAAAAGAGAAGAAAGAAAACTGGTGCTGTGCAGTTTCCTCTTTCTGATGGTGAAGATTTGTTGTTGCCATCAAATTTAAAATGACAAATTCTACATTTTGTGACTTACTATGAATAAAATCTGGGTTTAATAGATTTGCAAACCATTGCATTCTGTTTTTATTCACGTTTTAAACAGTGTCCCAAGATTGTACAAAACTCTGCGCAGGAGTTCAAGACTGGTTTCATTAAACTGCAAACCACAAGTGTGCAATGTCAGGCCTTTCCCTGCCAATGATGACATATTCCAGAAATTGGTGTTTTGAAATCATGCAATAGTGTTAAAAAAATCAAATATTAATAGAACAAAAAAAATTCTGTGAGTTTTTGAATGATTAGTGATTCATGAGTTCAAAGTAATGGAGGGGGAAGTGTTCTATAAAATTATATACAGAAAGTTCAGCAATCACTTATAATCAAGCACTTAAGTAAAGGGAGAAAAAAAACTGCCAACAATGACAAAAGGAATGGTGAAAGCATTTTGTTGAAGAAAAGTGAGAAAGCTCTCCAATCTAATGGCTTGAATGATTTTTATTTATCAGGTAATAACACTGTTAATGGAAAAATGTAGTCACTGTTGGCATGACTACATTTTCCCTTAAAATAACACCCATGTATTATTATTGCGCACAGTTTTTTAAAGTACTCAGCAGAAAGAATGTTTCAAACTTCTTGAAAACTTCAATGGAAAATTATCTTATTATTCTTCTGTGGGTTTGGTTTCAGTGTCTTCTGTCACCTCATGAAATGCCAGTCATACTGGAACCTGCCGGCTGTGGGGAAGCCATACCATTTCTTGATGTTGGTTGCCAAACATGACTTTTTGTGGTTTCAGCTGAATAATTGGCTTGTTGACATGTGCTGAATATGGAACAAGTCAAACTTCTTTGTGACGATATTACAAAAAGATAAAAGGCAGCCAATTGTATTTCACTGAGCTATACTGAGTGCCACACTTTATTTTTAGACTCACAAACATGATCTGGTGTGGAAATGATCTGAATCGCACCAAACGTATGTCCTGAGGAAAAAAGGCCAGAAATGACAGAAGGAAAACAAACAACTGGATTCAGCCCTCAGTGATGTCACTTCCCTGCACTGACACCAGTGACTGCTCTTCCTGCTGATCTGAGGTCAGCATAGCTGGACATCAAGCCAGCAATGTAAACAGGAAAGGTAGAGATAGTGATGCTATGCGCGGGGCCCTCAGGGCATTCACTCTCCCATGGCTTTGAGCACCTTGACCCAAACAGATAAACATCTGAATACGTGATCAACAGGAGGAGAAACATGAACATGAAGTGATGTCTCTGACAGTTTTCAGTTTGTGGGCAAACTCCACAAAACAAAGCAGCATAGACTTAACTAACAACATTCGCTGATGTGATCTACTCATGATTCATGCTGAGGATAATCTCCTGACAATCTGTAATAATAATACTAACATTTATTTATTAAAACCTGACAGTGCCAGTCTGTCTCAGCTCCGTTCCTGACATGACTCTGCTTCCCCTAAAAATTCCGACAGTTACTTTATTGCATTTATGCGGTGACCAAGGCTTAAAAGGCACTCATTACTTAGCTATGAAAATTACCTGGTTGCACAAAACTGAGAAAGACCAGTCAAGAGGTCCTTTGTTCAGCGCAACACGCACTGATTTCAAATTTACAGCTTTAATGAATCACCGGTTACATTTTGACTGTGCTCAGAGTGTTTCATTTATTTACGTTGGAGTTTTTGGATGTCTCGATGACACCAGGAAACCCTAAACCATCCTCGTCTTCCTTTAGATTCAGCAGAAAACGAGGTGACTGTTTATGGTAAACACGGGCGCAGACAGGCTTCCATGGGGGTGGTCCATACTGCCATAGCAATAGGCAGGGAGTTTGTTTGAAACTCTAACACAAACCTTGCGGTTTGTTGGTGACTGACGTAAGCTGGGCTGGAGGCAGCCCGCTCCGGGCCTTCGACAGCAGCACCGTCTGGGTTCAGGCTGGGCAGGACGCTCTTACTGCCAGCAGATCCAGTTGACAGCCACTCAGCGTCCGTTCTCCACTCTTACCAGCCAGGACCCGAAAGGGCCCGCGGCCCAGGGCCAAGGCAGAGAGGAAGAGAACCACTTCCAGCAAAACAAACCTGCTCTCTACATATCCACTTTGTAAAAACAAATGCCTTCCTGGAGTTTCTCCTGGCCAGCTGCTGTTTGTTTTTAGTCGGGTTGACAGTAAGAAGTGAAGTCAACTGGGCGTTCAGTGTTGGGGGAATGTGGGGTAATATGAGAATGGGGCATTCCAGGATAATTCAACAGCTCTCCAGGCTTTGTGTGTGGATGGCACAGATCATCTCAGAGTGGCTGAGACAGATGGGTAAGGAAGTGAGCTCAGAAGGACACTTCTTCCCCTCTACAGAATATGATGAATCTGGAAAAGATCAGATGAGGCAGCTAAGCTTCCTCTAAGGCCTCTTGTATGTGTGCATGTGTGTGTGTGTTGTGTCTCATTGACTCTAAAATGCAGGATTAGGACAATAACAGGATGTGTCCTTCCCAGAAAATGTCACAAATCATCGAGTTATCAAATGTGGCGGCAGTCATCGTAGATATGCCATTGTTTCTCTGAGTGTGGTTTTTGCCTTTGCATGCAAATGCCCCAACTACTCACAAAAAGCATTAACCGTGTATGGCAGCAGTTATATAATGCACAGAACGCACAAATGCATTTAAAAAATAAAGTCACAACACATCTGAACCATAAAGGACTCTTTCTCTCAACTTTCCATACGTGCATGCTGGCTTTGACAACTCCGAGTAACACTAATGAGGCGTCGCCTCTGCAAACATCAGCTGTGCAGAAGAATTACACTGACCATGCTGGCAGCTGTTGGTGAAGAAGAGGCTCCTGTGATAGACGCTTTTCACGACTTCAAGGCAACCGTTGGACCCGTGTATAAAGCTGTCTGTGTCAGATCACATTTAACCCTGATGCATTTAAGGACAAAGCATCAGCCTGACATTTGTGCTGATTCCTCTGGGCTCTTTACCCAGAATGCAGCTTGCCTGGGAATTGCTCGGACATGGAAGGGAACATCCCTGTGGGAAGGCAGCAGGCACACAAGAGTACACAGTGCGACAGGGAAGAAAAATAAATAAAAATAACATGCACGCATACTCAGAGATGACACATTTGGTCACATGCATACATAAAGACATGCTGAAAACATTGTGACACTGTGATAAAAGTGTGAAAGAGATGGAAAGATGGAAGCATCCCAGTCCAGACTCAGAGACACAACAGAAGCCTTCCAAGCTTTTAAATTCAGCTTAGATGTCTTTAATTTCCAAACAATTTTTCTGCCACTGGAGCTAAACCCTGTGTCTTTTCTTTCATAGCAAATGAGCTTGGTTCTGTGAAAAGGGGCTCCATTATGGGCTACAGTGTTATCAAGACCAAACTCAACTGTCAACCAAATCATGTTCAATCTGCATGTGCTCCTTTTGATTTTACCCAGATCAATAGCTGTCCTTACTTGACTTATACACACACACTCAGAGGGAGAGGAAAGGGGGAGGGCATGCAGATCTGTGGCTCTGGTGTGTCAAAGTCAGCGAGTGCGTGGGAGGAAACGTTCAACATGAGCTGCTGTGGCAGTCTGCAGCGAAGGGAAAAGAAAGTGAGAAAAAAGAGAGAAAAAATAGTGGGGTCTATGCCACACTGTTTGCTGTGTGGGCCCTATTTGAAGGTATACAGTAAGCTGAATCTATAAAGGTGAGATAATCCTCTACTATTAAAGGTCTTTGCTCCAGACTTGGGTTTAACTCTGGCCTGTGATTCCTGCCTTTTTAATGTTTCACCAAAACACAGTTCAAATTCATGTGAAAAATCACTGGAAATGCAGCTCAGATAAGTAAATAATCTAGCTTTTTGTGTACCTGACTTATCAAACAACACGTGACGCTGCCACCAGGATTTGAAGATAAGGTTGTTGTTTGTCGGTGATGCATTCGAGTCACTGTGCATCAGCACAAACCTTTCAACAAGCTTTTCTCTACAAGCTCTCTGCCTGGAATAACGCTGAGTCTGCTTTCAACACCTACACCGTGACAAGTAAACTCTCTCTCTCTTTTTTAATTTTTCATCATTCTGAAACTATTATATTTCTTGTCATCGCATAAGAGATGAGATTAGTCAGAGTCCCATTGTTGTTTTGTTGTGAATTCCAGTAAGGATCCGAGAGCGTCACCGTCTGCAAGCGCTGACCCAACTTCCTCTGTGTGCACTCAACAGAAATGATAAGGCTTCAACTTCCCCCTCCACCCTGACTCGGGCAAACAGCTGCCCTGCACCCCGAGACTCGGCCCTCCGTGTCGGCATCGGGCCTGACTGCACGTTGCTCTGTGTGGACTTGATGGAGCATGCAGATAAGGCGCACTGTTGTGGCTGGGTTGCCTTTAAAGCAGTATGCGATCGTTGGTAGATAGGTTCTAGCAAGTAACCCCGGTGTTTGGATCCCTTTGTGTCTGCTTGTGTGTGCATGTATGACTGAGTAGTCATGGAAAAGTACTCATATCCTTCACTTAAACAAAGCAATATAGCGGTTCAAAAATACGTCATTATGTGCACGTGCAAATCTGTTTTTTTCTCTTTATTTTTTTATATATATAGTTATCAGCAAAATCTCTTTTAAGCATCAAAAGTGAAAATACTCATTCAGTAGAAAATGATGACCAAACATGATTGATGGTGTTTTTATGTGTGTGTGTTTTTCATGTCTAAGATCTTTGTTTATTCTTGTAAATGAGCTCTAGCCTGCAGAATTTCCAAAGCGGTTATATATCAAGTACAAAAATGACCTTATGACTTTGCACTGCTGTACCTACTCCAACCAGTCCTTTATGGACACTTAAAATATCTTTATGAAACTGTTGTTATATTTGTTGCAAGCTTTGCTGCCCTCTTGGCCTGATCTCTAAAAAAGAAAATCACAATGAGACTTTTTATCAGGGTAAATGAAGAATATATAAAAGTCATTTTTATATATAACAACGATTGCAGCTTGTACCTCGTGACAAAAATGTTCTTTCAACTTCAAAATGATTTAACGGCAGATATGATTGACAGGATCTTTCTTTATCCCAAGTGCTGCTACTGAAGGTGTTGTGGGTATCAAGGAAAAACATGGGTTGAGGCTTACGGAAATGAATAAATTGTGAAACAGCTACAAAAATTAAATAAACATAGATTTTTTTTTACAAATATATCCTAAAAATATATAAAATGCCAAAAAGTGATGCTTAAAGATAGAGATAAATAACAGAAGCTTAAAGCAGCAGATAAAATACTTAAGACAAGATTAAAATAATGGATAAACTCTTGAAATACATAAAACAACCACCCCAGTCAAACCTGCCTAATATTGCAGAGGTTCTGTGCTGCGTTGGCAGCAGATCTTTTGGTTCCTGTGGCTTTGATGGCTGCCTCAGCGGATCGGTTTTGTTCCAGTGCAACTTGCAGCGCTTGGCCAGATCGGAAAGTAGGGACTTTGGAGCTGAGTCAGCTTCGCTTTTTCTTTGTGTTACTTTAGCTGTTCCCCAGAGGTCTGTGCAGCGCCTTTCTGATTGTAACTGCTGCCGCTGGGCAGTGCCATAGTATGAATAGATGTATGTTTGGGTACATGATGTGTCAAACTAAAAATCCACAATCAAAACTAGGACCCATAGTTTCCCCATTAAAATGTTGCTTTCACTTCACTGGAAAGTAGTGGATCTGATAGTTAAAAGCAATGGCTAAACTACTACTCTGATCTTTACAGTTGCAAGAAAAAACTCTGGGAACTCTTTGGAATCGTAGAAACATAGTCAAGGAGTCTGGCACAGCTTCACCTGTTTCCAGGCTGCACAGAGAAGCTTAAAGCTCTTCAGCTTGTAGTCTTCAGCAGGGATGACACACACTCGTTATGCATCATCACTGAAGTCCATTGACACAACAGGACTCAGGTTCAGCTCTGCCGGCCTTTCTCCCATCAACACCCTTCCAGGTTTCAGTTATCACTGGCCTCATAAGCAGCTGAGGTGCCCCAGCAGGACAACGAGGTCTCAGATCAAGGATTTCCCAGCACCCTTTTCTGGGACTCTAAGAAAGCCGGGTACTCTGAGCCATTGGCACATAAATGTTAATAACAGTCAGGGCCCGTTCTTGACCCAAGGAGCGAAGCTACCCTCTCACCCACCGGAGAAAAATCCTGTGTAGAGGCACCAAACAGCTCTGGCTCTTTCCTGAAATACTGCAAAGAATGAGTTAAACTACAGTTTTGAAGTTCTTGCACTTTACCTGACTGTCTTGTTTTCAGGTTAGTTTACTGACGTGTTGTAAAGAAATGTTGCATTTTCCAATTCAGACATACTGACATCCTACTGTGTTTCCAAGGTAACAAATCAGTCCGCACCATGATGAGGTTTTGATGTTACTGTGCACCACCTTTGGCTCAAGGTCAACTTTTGCCTCCTCTGTCCACAGGACATTGTCAAAAAAGTGTTGTAGATCATAAGGGTAGTTTTTAGCAAAGCACAAAGACGTAATTTATTACCATCATTCTTGCTCCGTGTTTGAGACTGTTACACAGTGTAGAGATGTGAGATTTGAAACAAAACGTACAGTGAAAAGGAGACACGAAAGTGACGTTTAAGGCCTTCAGAATTCAGGGAAACACAAAAAGGAACTTAGACACAATCTATAAACAGTGCCTGTGTGGCCCACACCAGATCTGCTGACATGTAAATGAAGACCGAAGTATGTCAGAGCAGCTTGGCAGACAGCCTACATGCAGCTCAGGGTGCAACCAAAGATGCCAATACCTCGACTCCACTCTACCATGTCAGTCAGTCTAATTAAAACCCCAACACAATAGTGGGGCCGTTTTCCTTTCTCTGGATCCGTTTATGTGTTTTAGCAGTTTGGCTCAGAAATATTATATGAAAGAGCCCAGAGAATAGACCTTTGTCTGCTTCTATAGTTTGCAAAGTGCCCCCCCCCCCCATTGCTTTAGGCAGAGGATGTAAAAAAAAAAAGTAAGATTACTTCACTTTGAAGTTTCACACAGGGGCCCCTAGCCAAGCATATGCTATCAATACTCTGACAGCCTGACCCAGAAACTTTTGATGACCATGCAGCTGGTGAACACGGGAAGTATGCTTTAAAAACTGGTTAAAATTGAGATCTGTAGAATTATTCTCATACACACCTCTCTGGTGTCTACACACCAATGTGAGATAAAAATTTGCATTTTCCTTCTTAATATGTGCACATTTGAGAAAGTGACAGTTAAAAGAAATATAAAAAGAATAAAGAAAGTTTTTTTAAAATTAAATTCAACTGATGCACTTCGCAACGGTGGGAAGAAAAAGCAGGAAGACTCCTCTGGCAGGACCAAGCTCAGGAGAAAGAGGGAGAGACAGATTAACAATGACTAATGATTAAATGTGTAAAACGCATAAAATAAAGTTAAAGGTGTTGTTTCTCTTAGCATTAAGTTTTACTCATTTAATCAATATTCTTTTTTATGTTTTCCCTACTATTCTCACTTAAATCTTTCATATAATCTATTTTAAAAAAGGAAAAAACAAAAAAACCCCAAACAACAACAAAACCCCAAACAATAACAACAACAACAACAAAGAAATTGGGAATTCAAAGTCGGGTAATTTTATTTTACAGTGCAACAGCGACATCTTGTGTCCTTACGAGGAATCACAAGCTACGCTTCAACGATGCAGTGAACATTTATCGCCAGCGGGCGTCGCTGTTGAGTTGTACTGCGTTGACTGCACAGACAGCAGAAGTCAACCAAAGAATTTCTTCTACAGCTGTCGCCATCTTGCTCCAGAACATAAACAACACCACCGAGTCCGGTTAGCGTTTGGGTGTACCGCTATTTTTCTTTTTTTTTGTTTTTACTTTTCTGTTTTTGGAAGAAAACAGCAAGTCTTCCGGCCTCAGCGCCGATCCTTTCAAACGGAGATGATGTTTGATGTGGTCACCTGAGCCGCCGTGTCAGTCGGTATGACAGTCGTCAGCTGATGTGCGTTGCTTGTAAATTGGTTGTTGTGTGCGCGAGCATGATACCATGACAACGGTGCGGCTGTCATTAGCACACCCTGAAGCAATTTATTTTAGCTTCACATCTACCCGCTTTAAGCGAGTCATGAACGCCTCAAGCGGAATTGGCTTTTCAGCCGTGTATGTTTAAACCAGCTGAGCTTAGACGATGACGCCAGGCTAACCAGGCCGTTTGGTTTGTTAGCCGAAAGAGCTACTTGTGTGTGTGTGTGTGTGTGTGTGTGTGTGTGTGTGTGTGTGTGTGTGCGCGTGTCTTTGGATAGCGCACATTGTGTTCTGGATGGTTTCTGCTGTGAAATAAGCTGAGCCGTTTTCTACACAGACATGGGGATCCACTGCGGATTTCCTTACCGGGAGGGAGCGGAGGTTTAAAGGGGGGCGGGGAGAGCAGCAGAGGGGGCTCGCTGCTCGTCATCCCCGAAGAAATGGACCAAGAGTACGAGAGACGGCTGCTGAGGCAAATCAACCACCAGAACCTGCCCGCAGAGGCCCGCCTGACCAAGGTGAGGCACAGAGAGCGAAATTTAACACGTTTCAGCACGGCTGCAGAGTCTTCTCGTGCGAGTGTGCTGTTTTTATTAGCACGGATCTTTAGTGGACTGCTTTTAATCTCTTACGTTCATCCTAGTGTTTGAGTGCTACCTGCAGTCCTGTCAGTGTGAAGTCAGGGGACCGCTTCATCCCTACTCGAGCTGGAAGCAACTGGAGCATCAACTTCCACTATGCCAATGTGAGAGGTGTTCGTTTGGTTAAAGTAACAGTGACAGCTCAGTAATCCAGGCCAGTGGTGACATACCTTTCACTTTCTTGACAGGAGAACTGTCGCTCTCCCAGTCAGAACCATAAAGCAAAGGATGCCACTTCAGACTCAAGCAAAGGTCAGAAGTCTTTATTATTATTTATTATGTAAATGTGTTATAACAATCATTTAAAATCCAGATCTGCACCTCTAACACAAGCATTTTCATCACCGCTCTCACTGCCGCCCCTCCAGATGCTGTGGCCTATGCTGCCCTGTTGAGGAATGAGTTGCTCGGGGCCGGGATCGAGACGGTGCCAGACCCTCACACGGAAGACCGTCGGCACGCAGTCCTCTCGCAGGACTCTCACAGTCTTTTTAGGGTAAATGACAATGGGGGTGTGGGTGGCCATTAAAGTTAATTTAAAGCGACTCCTGCCGTGGGCTGTCAGTGTGATATTTACATCCGGCTGTCATAAACATTTCACGCATGTATTATGCTGTTATTTTTGACTCACATGCAAGTTGGCCATAAGAGACGACGTCCGTACCAAAACCCGGTGGCAGTTTGTAACTGTGGTTCTGCTTCCTCTCTGCAGTACACTGTCCACACTAAGAGAGTGCCTTTTGATAGTGACAATGAAGTCTCACCATACTCCCTTTCTCCACTTAGTAACAAAAGGTATGAAATGTCTCACACACACACGCTGCTCACTCATCAGGTGTTTGAGCCGTGCTTTTTTTATGAGGAGGGGTTTAACGTCTCCATGTTTTGTTTCTTGTAGTCACAAGCTGCTCCGCTCTCCCCGTAAACCAGCCCGAAAGATCTCCAAGATCCCCTTCAAAGTGCTCGATGCTCCGGAGCTGCAGGATGACTTCTACCTCAACCTGGTGGACTGGTCAGCGGGCAACCTGCTGAGTGTCGGCCTGGGAGCCTGTGTCTACCTGTGGAGTGCCTGCACTAGCCAGGTAAGTGGGGGTGTGGGTTAGATTTTGCAGATAAGGAGTACTGGAAGTGCTTATTTTTGTGTTGAAACAGGTGACGAGGCTGTGCGACCTGTCAGTGGACGGAGACTCTGTTACGTCAGTGTGCTGGAACGAGAGGGTGAGCAAGCGACTGCTGCTTGTGTGTGGCACGAGAGAGGAGAGTACAGACAGGAGAACAATAATGTGTGGGTTGCTCGTGTTTTAGGGGAGCCTGGTCGCCGTCGGGACGCACAAAGGTTACGTTCAGGTGTGGGATGCAGCAGGAGGGAGGAAGCTGACCAGTTTGGAAGGCCACTCAGCCAGAGTAGGTCAGTCCGAGCAGGAGCGAAGTGAATTCAGTCAAATGTGATTTGTGCGTCTCTCGCTGAGAAGCCGTTTATCCTGCTGCTGGTAGTGGTGGTTGCGGGAACAACCCTCGCTCTGAGCCTTTAAGCTCATGCTCAGCTCTCTTTATCTGGGGCATGAGAATAAGAGAACCTACCCTGTGTGCCCAAGGTGCCCTGGCGTGGAATGGGGAGCAGCTGTCTTCTGGCAGTCGAGACCGAGTGATCCTACAGCGGGACGTCAGAACACCGCCTTCTGCTGAGAGAAGGCTGCAAGGCCACAGACAGGAAGTGTGCGGTCTCAAATGGTCTCCCGATCACCAGCACCTTGCATCTGGAGGCAACGACAACAAGGTGAGGCGACTAAAACAGCACATCCTTGAGGAAAATTTTAGGTTAGAATCTAGGTAAAAGTTCAAAGTAAGCAAATTCAAGCTTTATTGATATCTATATATTTTAAAACAGCCGTTTGTACCTCTTTAGCCTCTTCTAGGAGAAGAAGTGGTCTGAGTGGTCTCTTTCATATTTCTGCCTCATAAAACAAATTGACTGGGTTTACATCAGAAGATATTGAGGGTGGTCTCTGCCCATGGAGTTACCCATGGAAATGATTCTAATGGCTGTCACAGCATGTTTTTATTGACATAAACTGAGGTGTCAAAACTAGTCATTAAGGGTATTTATGGAAGAAAGAGTTAAACTCAAAGCTCTCCTTACTGACCTCTTCCTGCGTTTTGAACAGTTACTGGTGTGGAACAGCTCCAGCCTTCTCCCTGTGCAGCAGTACAGTGACCACCTGGCAGCAGTGAAGGCCATCGCCTGGTCTCCGCACCAACACGGGCTGCTGGCGTCAGGCGGAGGCACGGCCGACCGCTGCCTGCGTTTCTGGAACACGCTGACGGGTCAGGCTCTGCAGAGCACAGACACCGGCTCCCAGGTCTGCAACCTGGCCTGGTCCAAACACGCCAACGAACTGGTGAGGAGATGCAGACACGCACTGCACAACACTCTAAGATGTGATGTCAGCACAGCAGCGTCTGGCTATAGATAATGTCATCAAGCTAGTTAGGCCCAGTTTGTGAACACAGTAGCTCAAATATTAAATTAGCAAATCAGATCACGTTTGGACAACTTAATATAGAGCCAGTTACTAATGCGTACGTTACACCTGTGCTGTGTAATGCAGCGTTCGGTTTAGCTGGAACTGCGACCCCTGATGTGCTGAGTCACGGTCAGTTTTCATACTAGCTGGTGTTGGTTTTGTATTGAATTACATGATACTTGAAAGACGTTTCTACTGTGTCCACATGAGAAAACGCTGAATTAAAACAGCTTAGTGAATTTACAGTTTAACTGAGTTTTCAGTGTTGAACTGGACATTTAACGCTTCCAGCTGAAGTCAGTCTATTTTTATGAAATCTAAAACTTAAATACAGACTGACTAGTAAAAAGCACAAGTTGACTGAAAAAAATAACAGTTAGTCTTGATGGTTACGCTCGACGCCCAGAGATGGTTGCGAATTGAAGTGAACTGTATGTTGAAGGTGTTTCAAACTAATAAAGACTTCTGCAGTATGTTATTAAATTCCAATATTCTCGTCTTACACTGGTGTTTTCTTGGAAAGAGCATAACCATCCAAATGTGGTCTGAAATTTCATTAAAAGTGGTGTTTAAAAAGTCTTTAAGTATAACTTCCTTTTTTACTTTTGCTGTTCAAAGGTCGCTGCATAAAAAAAATCAAGAATTCATACACTGCTTATGTTTAAGTGCTGTTCCACTCAGGAACATCAATACCGCATCAGACACTAAACTGATGATGATCTGTGGTGTTTGCTTATTACATTTTTACAAAATCATCAATTTGTATATTTATTATACAATAAATCAGGATGGGACATGGTTGGAAGCTCCCCCCTTGAGTGCTTGGCAGAAGCATCCAACTGCAAAGTGGTAACTGCAATGCTGTTCTTTGTTTCCAGGTGAGCACACACGGCTACTCTCAGAACCAGATTCTGGTGTGGAAGTATCCATCGCTGACACAGGTGGCCAAGTTGACGGGACACTCCTACAGAGTCCTGTATCTGGTACGATTACATGTTCTAAACGAATCACCGTGCATGGGCAGCACTGATGTAACTAGATAGTTGCACTTTGATAACTTACACACGTCTAGCGTTTGCATACATTTTAATTCAGTGTGTAGCAACATGCCGAAGTAAAACTGCGCAAGAATCACTTTGTGTTATATTTAATGGACATTAAACTAGGGATGCATTTAAATCCTGCGGTCTGCTTCCATTAGTGTGAATTCTGCACTTCACTGTTGCATTATTTTTCACAGTAATAAAGAGGTCATTTGTGATATTATATAAGTAAAGAAGCTGATTTTATAGTATGTCTTCGCACCAGTTAAAGCTCATGCCTGTGCTGTTGTTCTTACTGCATTCAGTGCATGTAAATCAAAAACATTATGAGGATATTAAAGGATCTCAAAACTGTCTTTGTAACTGTCCTGTTAAATCTCTCTGCCGGGTTTGTTTGTTTGTTTGTTTGTTTGTTCCACTAACACACATGCCACATTTTTTTCCCCCTCTCAGGCTGTGTCACCAGACGGGGAGGCCATCGTTACAGGAGCGGGTGACGAGACACTACGATTCTGGAACGTCTTCAGTAAGACGCGCTGTACCAAGGTGGAGTAAAATACCCGAGAACTTTATATTCTTAATTTCTGAAAATGAGTAAAAATTGAAACTTGATGCATTTTAATGCGCTTCACGCTGTTTTGATGTATTTCTCTTCCCAGGAATCAAAGTCAGTACTTAACCTCTTCACGAGAATACGATAGTAAACGGCCCGGGGGTCGGGACGGTCCTCTGGAGGAGCCTGCCGGGCTGTGGCTGAAATACACAGAGTCAAACAACGACACTCAGACTAGCCTCGCCGCACAAACTCTCATCCTTTTCTACAAAAGGATGGAGGCAAAACTTTGACGGACAACTGCCATCCCTCACAGTGATGTCACCGATTCCAGAGAAAAATAACACACACACAGAAACAGAAGTCTTTTGTCACAATTTGTCGTCTGCTTATCAAGTTGATCTCGTTCTTTTTTTTTTGTTTTTTCCTGTTGTGAAAAGTGATCAAGTCGTTTCCTTATCTATCAGCAGAAGTACACCTGTGCAAGAGTTCTAAGCTATGTAATGTAATGTAAGAGGTTTTTTAAGAGGCGCTCCTTTGTAACAGAGAGAAGATGAAGCCTGACCTGGGTGGGTTTCTTTCGTTAGATAATGTGTGAATATGATCTACAGCAGTATGCAACAGAAGAGGGAAGTGAACAAACACGACCGGTGCTCAGGTGGCTGCAGCAGAGTTTCATGTGTTTATTGGTGTTTTGTCAGTGTTCATAGACATGAAGCACGGGTTTGGAACCTTGCGCATTCCTGCCTATAGATACGAAAATGCCACCCTGACTCTTATTTCATTTTATCCTGCTTTAGATATTTTATTAAAAAACATGTCGCACAGAGACCCGATTATCTTATAAGTGTCCACTCAGTGTGTCTGTGGGAGCGTCTTGTTTTCCAGTCGTGCTTTGTTAAGTCTCATTTAGCACCAAAGCGTTTCTGAAAACGAGGATGAGCTGTGGAGCCTTTCTCAAAGACCCGGTGAGGAAGTCGGATGCAACGCTGGCAGTTCAGACTAGTAATCTGAGTATCCGGACCCCTGCAGACCTCGGCAGAGCAAAGCGAACTCCTTCACAATCTCCTTAACGCGGCGCTTGTTGGTTTGTTCCCTTAGAGAGGGGGAAAAAAGAGAAAAGATTTGGCTGTTGGACAGATTTGTATTTTAAATCATCTCCAAAGCTCATTGATGATAAAATGTCATTTTATAAATGAGCCAAATATCATAAAGTCATGTCTTACATCCTTATTTGGCATCAGTAATGTTTCGAATGTGTTCACATTACATGCAGATACTTTTGTGTCTTTATCGTGGAATCAAACAATAACTTTGTAACACAGCAAAACTACAGACAACACATTTAAAAAGTTACTGTTATTAACAATTATTTTTAATGTATACAAACGCCAAGTCATGCTCAGGTCAAACTCCAGAGTTAGAAAACTTGTACTCAGCAGTTTAGTAACGAATGTTATTTTATTTTCAGTCATGAAATGAATGAATTTTTTCTCTGAAGTTTAGTTTTGATTGAAAAATATTATATAAAAAAATACAGATCCAGAAGTAACTTAATATTTTATAGCTAGAGTCCACATAAGAGTGTCTGACATGTACAGTATGTTTCAGTGTTACATGAGGCTACATTTTAGACCAGCGGAAACGAGCTGAAACTGTTACCTGTGTTATCAGCAGGCTGATCATGGAGCAGTTGTTTCCGAGTCTGAGTGTTGACCGAGTTTTTTCCCATAACTGCTTATGTTTAAAACTTTGCTGGTGACTTTTGTGTATTTAGTTTCTGAATAATTTTACTATTTTCATCATCGCAAAAGCAAAGTCTGAAAAGAATAATATACATTTTCTGTTTTTCTGAGGCAAAACCATCAGGATATAAGACTTAATACTAAAGAGGAAGAAATCTGTTTTGTTCCATTTTGCCATCAATGAACATCACACTTAGATCCATGATCTCTTGGATGATACAGCTTTTGCAGTTTTCCCTCTGAACGCCAGCACACTGGCTTTTAAATCAAACAATAGAGATGCGATTGAAGGACAGACTTTCAGCTTTAATTCGAGGGGTCTTATAAACGTTTTGCATTCACTCTTTATTAATTAGAGCCATTTTTAGAGGCTCAAAGAGGGATTGGAAACTGACTGACAGCAGTATCATGGTCAGGTGAGGCTTGTTTCATTGTTATTTCATGACAAATGAAGCAGACAGATTATCTGAAGTTGGTTCAGTGTGTTGACTTTGTATTTTATATCTTTTGACTGTAATTTTAAATATGAAGCACAAGGAGGTGTCAGTGCAAGTTGGTGAGGACACCATTAGGCTGAAAAATGTAAATAAACCCATCAGAGAGAGAACAACTTTGAGAGGTGGAAAATCTACTGTATGGTTTGTTTTTAAAAAGCAGAGGAATGCATTGGACAGCTAACCGACACCAAAAGACCACAAAGGACCAAGTGCATGATGACTAAATACTTTCATGGTTAGGAAAAACAACTCGACAGCATTCTCAATGTCTACAATCAAGTCACACTTTCATGAGTGGAAATGCAGAGGATTTACAACAAGGTGCAAACCACTGGTTACATTCAAAAATTGTTAAACCCTCAAATTAAAGCTGAACCTCTGCTCTTGAGTCATATCTTGACTGATTTAGACTCCACAGTGGTGGAGAACAGAGGAAAAACTACAAAACAATAAACAACTTGTCCATTAACCTAATAGGTAATACTTCTCTACCACTTGGTGCTGTACTTTACCTTAGAAGCTGCTGACTGAAGGTGTGTTTCTGCTCTGCAGTGACCTGGGCACAGGGGAACCCTGGGGTCTGCAGTGTTTCTTTGAGCCACTGAGACAGCAGGGCCGGGCAGTGCCTGCTTAGATTGAGCAGCACCTCAGAGAAGTGCTCCGTCAGACTGCTGGGAGACTCACCTCCAACCGCCTGAGAGAGGAGGAAAAACATACAAAAGACAAATTCAGTGCCAGAATGAAAAACAAAACAAAACATGGGTTTAACGAATTGAGGTGGACGCTCCGATTCTGTCACTAGTTTACCTGCAGAACGGTCTCTGTCAGGAGCTTTCCATCCCTCTGCAACACATCACCAAATGAGGGCATGTCTTTACAGCGACTCAGGAACTCTGTCTGCCAGGAATAGGGTAGAAAAGGTTAGCTACATGAGGTGAGAAATTCAGTTCTGACAAGAAACATGATGTTATATATGAATATATGAAAGTCTGCACATTTTTTTTTTGCCTCAGCTTACAAAGAACTGGCTGGCAGCTTTTACTGTGGGTGTCTCTGGAAACTTGAGTGACAGAATCCCTGCAGACAAACAGGACTGATTCAGCGAGTGACTCACACAAAGGCACTTTTGCAGGAAACCTAAAAGATCATGTAAGATTTTCTTTTCATCTGTTTGCGTGCGCCATGAGCATGCGGTGATACTCACCACAGTAAAACAGTGCTTTCACATCTAACTGCTCAGACAGATACAAATCAGGCTTCCTTTTAAGAATCTAACAGACGAGAAGACATGGGTGTTGTAGTCAAACAATGAATTTCTCAGACGCTCCTAAACTCGCGCGGCTTCCACCAACCTGGGCGTGAAGGTCCATAAACGATTCGGCAATGTCAGGATGATCTCTCGGACCTGCCGAGTAAGCACACGGTGAGAAAAGCTCTGATTCAAAACAGGTGCATTTCCACGCAGCCTCTTATTACCTTGCTGAAATATAGTGAGGGTGGTGGATGTTAACACTTCAGTGAGGCTTCTGATGTGAGAGATGTGATGCTCCTCTCCAGCAAATATGTGAACCATCTTTAAAACAAACAGAAACAAAGAGACTGACCTCTGAGCCTGCGAGAGTCTGTGTCAAAGTCAGAGGAGTAATACTTTAACTCTGGCCTGTGTATGTGGAGGTGTACCTGCCGAGCCAGGTCCAAAGCCGAGGCTTGTGGGAAGGCGCTATAGATCTCCCCCAGCATCTCTCCCAGCTGAGGAACCATGGGTCCAAAATCATGTAGGAGGGTTCGAACTGATTTATCAAAAACCCCACACACTGCCTGGTAGAGGGGGGCGCAGTGGGCATGTGTGAGTCATGAAACACACATACACACGTTTATGCAAGAGGTGAAAACCCTCCTACCTCTACCACCTCCGAGTCATGGAGCCATTTGCTGAGGATGGTCTGGATCAAAGTGAAGACTTGTTGTAGCACAACAACCACCTAAGTTTAAGAAAAAAAGAAAAGAATAGTTTTGAATTAAAAAATATTAGCATAAGAAGTTCTGTATATAAACTTAGATACTTTGTACCCACAGGCATTGTGGGTTTTCTAGCTGTTCTCTTCTAATCAAGCTGTTGTTTTTCCTCTGAACTTACTGGGTTTTGCGTGCTCTGGGGGGCTGGGAGTCTGGAACTGGCTGCTCCCTCTAAGCAGTCTGCCTGCCTATTGATGTCCAGAGTGGTAAAGAGACTGGCCAGCATCCCCACGATGTGGATGATGCTCTGTTTATTAGTGGCATTCAGCTGTGGGGAGAGAGAGAGTACATGGGTCTGATATGTGCAGCACAAAGCTTGAAAAGCTTAAAAAATAAAGGACAAGTAACTGTCAAGTGTCAGAGTGAAGCTGCTGCTGTTACTGTAAAAGCTGTGTTAAGTATCTGAGTGTGAAAAGATGTTTTTAAGATCTTAACTGACACCCTGGATGACAAACTGCGCATCGAAATGCATTTTATCTGCACTCTAACAACTCTGGATTACCTGCTGTACTCTATTTGCAAAGGAAGTATTGTTACTCTTTCTAAATGTGTATATGTTATATAACAAATGACTGTTTGTGCACTTTCATCACTGTTTTCACTTGTTTGTCAGTGCTTTAAACTGGAGGGGGGGACGTGAGTGGGAAAAACGCTGATGTCACATTCACGCAGGATTGTGCAACAGTGCAATCAAAATGTGATGACAGCTGGGGGGTTGTCCCCATCAGTTTTAATAAAAAAAACACTCAGACACAGAACTTCCAGGTGATGCAGAACTGCTTCAGAAAAACAGAAAGTTTTTTTCATGAAATAAATGATGAACTAATCAAACTAATCACACTAATATCTCTTTTACTTCAGACCAAATTGTTACCAGCATTAAAAAACAGCAAGGTCACCCAAACAATTCGTAGGCACCAGCACCTCTTCTGTAATTATTAATTCAGTATCACATTTGTATCAGTTACAATGTAAGAATTTTCCCTGTTAAAATAAAAAGGACCGGCAGCGAGACTTGCCAAAAAAATACAATACTATGCTGTATATAATAGAAGCTTAACAGCACAACTGTCTGTATCTGTATCTATCATGTAATGAAGAGTCTTCACTGTTGATTAGTGTTTGCACCCCATCCTGGCATTTACATACAATGATGTGACAAAGAAGTTGTCCACAGGACTCTCTGCAGTCCTGTGGACACTGAAGCACTTTGATTCTTTTCTTTTGCAGTCAATCTGCTGCTGTGTTTGGGATCATTGTCCTGTTGCATGACACAGTTTGGGCCAAGCTTTAGCTATCAGGCAGATGGCCTCACATTTGTCTCTAGAATACTTTGGTATACCTACGAGTTCATGGTCGACTCATTGACTTCTGCATGGTCCTGTGGCTGCAAAACAAGCCTAAATCATCACTCCTCCACCACCGTGCTTTAGCGCTGGTATGAGGTATTTGTGCTGATATACTGTGTTTGATTTTTGACCAACATGATGATGTGCACTATGGACAAACATCGGTGACTTCCAGAGGACATTGTTCTAGAATTTCATTGGTTTGTTAAATTCAGCTTTGCAAGATTTACAATTTTTTCAGCTTGTGAATAATCGTTCTCACTGTTTAATAATGGACATCAGATTGTTTCGATATAGTCTTGATGGGCAGCTATAATTGCTTCTCTAAGATTACTGCTGACTGCTTTCGTGTTTGCCGTTGTGTTAACACACACCTGAATGTTTCAGAGCAGCAAACTGCCAAACCTGCTGCTTTTATAGAGGTGCTCACACTTGCTGATGATCAGTTAATCACATGATGATATGATTAGCAGCACTTAGCAGTACCTGTCACTTTAATTCCTATGGTTGTATTAAGGATGGACTTAGTTTTTCACGTGACTGCATATCGATATGGTTTCACTCAAATTGCAGTGATGACAGTTTGTAGCTGAAACGTGGATTTAACATTAAGAATTTATACTAATAGGTAAGTGATGGTATTCTGTCTGCTATATGTTATTAAGACTGGTCACCCTATACAGTAAACACTGGAATAAACCATTACAGACTATTACAATACCCCACCCACATTTACACATATACAAACACACACCAAATAAACCAGACACTAGTATTCTGTAGAAAATATACAAATATTGCTGCTCTTACTTTTTCCTCAAAGGCTTCAGCATGTTCTATATTCAACTGTATTTACAAAGAATTGCAAACTACAGCATTTCCTGTATTTTTTTTTTAAACATCAATTTACTAAAGCATATAATTATTATTATTATTACATTTACCTCCTGCTGGGCCAGTGTATCCAGCTGCTGGATGTGAGGCGTGATGAGTGAGTGCAGTCTCCCTAAAATCTCCTCTGATGGCAGGGCAGACAGCAGGAAACCCAAACCCTGCATCAGCCACATGCACTGGCTGCTCTGCACATACACACACACACACACACATACAGAGAGAGAGAAAACACATAATAAATTCCACCCTCAGACAGGGAGGTGATATGGTCTGTGTTTCCAAAGTAACTGTGACTGTTTAAGGTTAGGAACTCACCTTGTGGACTTCTTTAACCAGTACATCCTACAAATCACAATAAACAAATCACCGCATGGTTTAAAAACTCACGCAACCCTGATGATGTGTTGCTGTGTATGCCTCCGTGTCTGACCTGTGACACCGTCAGGATTTCCTGAGCGTAGGGGCCGAGGTCATACCGGCACTCCCTGCAGATCCTCTTCAGTGTAGATACACTAGACACAGACAGCTCTGGCTTTGCAAGGCCCTGAAGCACCATAGGCAATATGCCACCCAGCATCACCGGGTGATCAGCCAGCCACTCAGCAAGTGAGCCTGTTCGACGAGGGATGTTAAATTTCCGTTTGAGCATAAACCCAAATCACAATCACAAATCTACGATCGTAAAAGAGAGCCGAGCAACCAAAGATCTGTTACCACAGACTAAACAAGAAAAAGAGAAAATAAGAATTTTCTTTTAAAATAGGCGAAACTTGTTACTATGAACAAAGACAATATCATGCAGGTGTCTGAACACACACTGTACCTATTGTGTACATCACAGTGTCGGCTAGCAAAATGTTGCTGATGTTGATTCTGGGGATCAGACCAATAAGACCGGGAATAACATCAGAGTAGTTCACGTCTATTGTCTCAGCTATGGACTGGAAGCCAAACAACAGCGCCTCAGTGTCCTGAAGATGGAAATAAACAAAGTCTGATGTTAGAGATGACATGGAGCATTCCAAATTGCATAAATATAGAAATAGCTTAGCAGCTCAGATTCTTTTATTTTTATTTGTATAGTTAAACTTTCTTGCTGTTTTTATAATTGTTTTTTTTTATGATCATTTATTGTATTCATCTATTTTATATGTGGATTTTTCTGTTTAGCATCTGTTGTGGACAGTAAAGGGTGTCTCTTTACCATGCATATGACAATAAAACTTGTAATTTGAAAAAAAAAAAAGAGACACACAGCAATCAAAATAAAAAAAGAATGAAAATAAAGTAAGAATTTACTTCAAAAACTGGTAAAACATGATCTTTTTAAAAGCTCTTAAACATAGCACAACTAAGCTCAGATGATAGAAACAAACAGTCTATTACACACACAGTCAGATAACAAGCCACGCATTCAGGAGCTGTAATATGTTTAATAGATCTATTAAAACAAGTTATGTAAAAGCAACTATTGACTATGAGGCTCAAAACATGAGATTATTTTGAATGGTCTGACTCACAGCAGTTGTAAAGGTGCAGACTTATTCCTCTAATTCATAAGTACAACTGAATAATTAAAACAATAACAATATCCCTAATACTCAGTGAAACATGCTATTTACTTCAGTTCTCTATTCCTAATGCTTAATGAAGTAGGAGTGGATCATGGTGAATTGTGCTATAGTTAGCTCTGAATACTGCTTTGAAGTGCTTGAACACTCAAGATAACAAGTGTGGGCTCTAGGAAAGAGCAAGGAGGCTGTCCTTTCTTCAATGCAATGCAACATTAACAATGCTACCTTACAGTTTTATTTTCTCTTTCAGTGTCAGTCACTTTCTCTATAGATGGCTCAGCTGAGCACAAATCTTTTGAACTGAGGGGATCAAACTACCAGAAGGCAACATTGCTGACATAGAGGACAGCTACAAGTACCTGGGGATCCCACAAGCAAATGGGAACCATGAAGAGGTCACTAGAAAAGCTGCAACCACCAAGTACCTGCAGAGGGTCAGGCAAGTCCTGAGAAGTCAGCTGAACGGTAAGAACAAGATCCGGGCCATCAACACCTACGCCCTGCCCGTGATCAGGTACAATAGGCAGGCTGGGAAAATAAGCTGGCCGAAAGAGGAGATAGAAGCCACTGACATCAAGACAAGGAAGCTCCTGACCATGCATGGAGGGTTTCACCCCAAGTCCAGCACACTGAAGCTGTAAGCTAAGCGGAAGGAAGGAGGCCGAGGACAACAAACATCCACGAATACACCATGAAGATGGCCCCAACTGAACACGTACTCAGTGAATACCTCAGGCAGCAGAAATCCAAGAATGAGGAGGAAGAGGAGGCACGATCATGGAAGGACAGGCCCCTGCACGGTATGTACCACCGGCAGATAGAGGAGGTGGCTGATATCCAGAAATCCTACCAGTGGCTGGACAAAGCTGGACTGAAAGACAGCACAGAGGCACTAATCAGGGCAGCACAGGAACAAGCTCTAAGCACAACATCCATAGAGGCTGGGGTCTATCACACCAGGCAAGACCCCAGGTGCAAGCTGTGTAAAGATGCCCCTGAGACAATCCAGCACATAACAGCAGGGTGCAAGATGCTAGCAGGCAAGGCATACATGGAACGCCATAACCAAGTGGCCGGCATAGTGTACAGGAACATCTGTGACGAATATGGAAGTCCCGAGGTCAAAATGGGAGACGCCCCCAAGGGTGATGGAGAATGACCGAGCTAAGATCCTGTGGGACTTCCAGATATAGACGGACAAAATGGTGGTGGCTAACCAACCGGACATAGTGGTGGTAGACAAACAGAAGAAGACGGCCGTAGTGATCGATGTAGCGGTTCTGAATGACAGCAATATCAGGAAGAAGGAACATGAGAAGCTGGAGAAATACCAAGGGCTCAGAGAAGAGCTCGAGAGGATGTGGAGGGTGAAGGTAACAGTGGTTCCAGTGGTAATCGGAGCACTAGGTGCGGTGACTCCCAAACTAGGCGAGTGGCTCCAGCAAATCCCGGGAACAACATCGGACATCTCTGTCCAGAAGAGCGCAGTCCTGGGAACAGCTAAGATACTGCGCAGGACCCTCAAGCTCCCAGGCCTCTGGTAGAGGACCCGAGCTTGAAGGATAAACCGCCCGCAGGGGCGTGCTGGGTGTTTTTTTTTTTTTTATATATAGTTTCATGAGTAGGGTGAGAAGCCGGAAAAAAAGAAACAGCTGTTTAGCTGAGCTGATTTGATCAGTTCTCCTGCACAGCTCTGGGACCAGCTGGTTTATTACTGCTCTGTAAATTCCAGTCCAGTATTTATTATACGCATATATGTATTATATGTATGTGATGATTTTAGAGGAATGCAGCCTCTTTGCTATTTATCTCAATGGCTTTCTGTAGCACCTGAATCACTTGAGTGATGCTTACTTACTTTTTTAAGGTTGTGTGGTTTTTCCAAGTAAATCAAATGCCCATTCTATGAAATTCAATAAATACATTTTCATATTAAGCAGCTGAATAGGAGTTATTCAGGGCATTACCTGCCATACTGCTGACTGCTGGGGGTCCATCAGTAGTCTGCCAAGCCTCTCATAGAGGTTACTGAGCAGCTCTGCCCCCAACATTTCATACACGTACATCAAAGTGTCCGAGATGTCGACCCTACAAAGCCAGGAAAACATATTTGTAAAGTTGGTGTTGGTCATTGAAGAAAGATTATCAGTGTGGTACATTATTAAAGTCAGCCTCCAAATTTCAATCAAACTGAAAGAATAATAAGACCAGACCCACCTGTAAATACGAAACTGCTCTTTGTCATCAGAGGACCAGGAGGCGTACTCTTCCTGGGATGGATAGTGGGATTTATGAAGCAGCACGTCCACCAGTTGGAAGTAAACTGGCCTGTAAACCTGCAGGTAAACAGACTGCTTCTCCTCCTCAAATGACAAAATGTCATCCTAAAAATGACAACAAGCTGAGTTTGTAAAAAGAAAGTATAAATCTTTTGTCCTAATGGACAACACGTTAATACTTCACTCTCCTTACCTGCAAAGTGTACCAGAAGGTGAGAGTAAGAGAACTTGTGGTCTCATTAACTGGGTAGTGTCCAGGGATGCCCGTGCAGAAGAGAATCATGTTAACCAGAGCTAGGTATTCTTGCCAGTGGTCCACCTGTTCCAACAGAACTCTGTCACAGGGAAAGAAATTTAAGAAATAAAAGAACATTTCAGCCATAAAAGACAAATGGTGGAGCCCAGGTACAGGGTAGAGTGTGTGTGTGTAGTTGTGTGCTACTGTGTGTACCTGGAGTGTGTTTCCCCTAAAGCAACTGCAATTCGACAGATACCATGTGAGGTTTCCATGTCCCCATCCTGAGCTGCTGTCTTCAGTTGGTCATAGAGGCCCAGCACCAGAGGCATCAGGCTCAGTAGAGCATTAATGTACCTGCACACAAATGTTTGGAGTCATCCACCCATATACTGCATGTCACTCATCATCACCTAATCATCCAGCTGTGCTTCTCACCTTTGGCAGTCGGGCTGTGAGATGGCGTTAACTATCGTCTCCACAGCTGCGTCAAACAGCTCTGGGTCGGACAACGCGGTGAAGCAGTCCTGGAGCAGTTCCTGGATTTCCCCCAAAGGCACATCTAGCGCCACCCAGCTAGACAGGCATTGGAGCACCTTCTCCTTCACCTGACTTGATGAGTCCTGGCTCTGCATGAGCTGTCGCAGCAGAGGACACACCACTGCCCACTCTCCGGCAAGAGCCTCCCTCAGCTGGCCTCGCCGAGCTTGAGCCAGGCGGCTGCTCTGGAACTCCTCTGGAAGCACGGTGAGAAGCTCTAGCAGAGTGAGACAATGTGCGTGGGGGTCCTGAGAGGCCTTTGCTCCAGAGCCATCTTCAGGATCAGGTTTGTGCGGTTGGAAAGCTCTCACCATGTCCGCCACCGGCTGAGACCAGGCCTGGGGAATTACGTTAAGAGCCAAAGAGGCCAGTGCTACACACAAACGAGTCAGCACCATTTTGGGCCCAGAAGAGAACTGCAAGATATGGCTGAGCAGTTGCGTCCTCAGGCTCTCGTGCTGGTCTGCAGCGAGGTCGCTCCAGTGACGGGAGATCTTGGTGTGCAGGGTGCTGGCACCGAAGAACTGAACCTCTGGGATCTGCAAAGCAACACATTCACACACGGCTGCTCTTAGTTCCTCATTCAACCAGTCTGTATTAAGTTGTGGTGTCTAATGTTTGTTACAGAAAAGTGCAGTGTGGGGGTAAAGAGGGAAAAAACTACAGACCTTGTCAGGACTGAGCAGGGCCCAGCAGAAGTGCCAAGCCTGTGCAGAGGCCTGGGCCTGGGTCAGCCACTTCTGGGCTACATTCTTATGCTCCATGTCTGGATCAAAGTACAGCTGGTAGAGAGCCTGGATGGAGAAACACATACCAGTGCAGAGAACAAAGCGATGTAAGAAGTCAAAGGGATATGCTGAGAATATTTTAGCAAATAAAACTGGCTTTAAATTTGCAGGGCAACATGTACAACAACCACTAATAATCATTAATAATGCTGGATGGCCGATTGTTTGAACTTACTGAAAAATGTGTTGTCACAGCAACTAATCCAAAGCACATGTGTTAGTTATTATTAGTACAGCAGGTGCTTCTAACTGGCATCATATTACAAATGCTACACTTTGCCCAGTCTCTCTACGATGAGCAAACTACAGTTATTTACGTGATTAAAAAAATCGTTTCACTAATTTGGTATGAAATCATATTTATATCAGCAGAATGTGCTGCAGTTCTTTTTCTTCCTGGGAAAACATGCTGCTGTTTCCATTATCCCGTAAGTATTACAGCCATGTACACATAATTCAAACTTCCCAGTTAAATGCACGAGTTTTGACTAATATCCTAACTTACCGACTCCACGTTCTCCACCGTTAACTCCAGCTCCACCGGGGTGCCTCCCGGGTTGCCTGGAGGCTCCATGTGGCACAGGGTGAAGGTTTCTTTTACTGTTGCGTCTGGATATCCTTTACAACTCAAAGCCTGATTTTTTTAGGAAAAAATTTAAAGGAGAATTCGGCGTCTTCCAAATTGTGTCAAGACAACGCTGAGAGAGGACGCAGCAGGTCATTCAGCTGTCCGTGCGGCACACAGGTGGGCAGTGCGCTCAGCCGTGACGACACGCTGACCTCGGTGGGAACTGAGAGGTGGTTGGCTCACAGCAAGACACTGACACACATTCAGCTGTTTGATCCTGCAGACTAGTTTTCACAGTGATAAACAGCGCAGTAAAACTTGTCAAAGAGCGCGTTCACTTCGGTGCCACGGCGCTTCGAACGGGCGCTCCTGACGCACGCAACTGCGCCTCTGACGCACTGATGTGTGATTGGTGCAGCAGAGCAACAGCGACTGCAAAGTGACGCGTTGTGGACACTTCCATGAAGAGATGATTGGCTCTGAAAGGACAAACACCGAGACGAGAGGCCACGCGTGAGTTTGCGGTGGTTATCGGGGAAGCTTGTTTTACTCATTAGAATCTATTTCTTTGTGGTGCCACCCACCAACACCGCCCGCATCCAGCCCCACCCCTGCTTCTCTTCTGCCTGACTCCCTCAGGATATTTTTAGAGCCCATGATGTGCCCTGTCAAATCGCGTAACGGAAACAATCCCAGAGAGCCACAGAGGAGAGCTGCTGTGTAATCTAAAGGGGGAAGCTTGCCGCCGATGAGATGAAAATTGAAATTCATTTGGTGTTTTGCGTCTTGATTGTGCTGTCCGGCACAACGCGGACAAGAGGTAAGCTGCCATTCTCTCTCTCTCTCTCTTTCTCTGTGTTTGATGCGAACACTTCTGACATCCCGCCGATGTGAGTTGGGCTCGTAATCGAGTCCGCACGCGACTATTTATTGGTTTGATTGAGGTGATGACGGAGATCTTGTTGCTGCAGGTTGTTGGTTGCATTTCATCTTCGTTAAACGATGTTAACTTTCCTTTTGTTTTGTTTTTTCATTTTTAGATTTTCCTCTCATCTCTCTTGGCTTACTCGTAATTCGCCATAATGAATCTGTCATGATGCAAAATAGCACCTAAAGTAGATAAAAACGGCAAGAAGCTTGAAATTGAAGGGGACATCTATGCGTTAGTCGATGAACTGACAAATTAGAGTCGTTTTCCTCGAGAACAGACGCAAAAGCAAATATAAAGCAAAACGTTTTTCTTTTCACCCTTTCATTTTTAAGAACCCAAACAAATCAATTCAGTCAGCTGTCACCTCAGGTCACCTTAGATTGTAAGGTAAAGACCCTAAAATTATAGAGAAAAAAATCCCAACAGTCAGCTGACCCCCGTGAGCAAGCATTTGGTGACAGTGGGAAGGAAAAACTCTCTTTAAACAGGAAGAGACCTTCAGCAGATCCAGCCTCACTGTTTGGAGGTGAGGGGAAAGAGACAGGACTGATAATGAACTTCAAATTGAATAATTTACCACGCTCTGGGAAAGTTATATTTTTACACTATTTTACTATTTTAATACTCACTTCATAAATAATTAAAAAGACCTTTATATTAATCTAAACGTGACAAAAGTCATCACTAGTCTGGAAAATGGGTCCTAAAGTCAAAGTCTCTTTAACAAGAGTTCTCTTTATCGAATTACAGGTCAAAGCAGTGCTCTGCCCAATGTCTTCACACCAGCCGTCTTCCTGAATCATCCTGGAAGCTCAGCATCTTCTAACCTGACAGAGGATCGTGGGAATGAATCCCCAGAGCATGCACGTATTCCTGCAGGCAGGGATGAATCCACGGGTGAAACCACAACCCTCAACGAGGCAGAAGGAACAGTCCGTGCAGAGACTCTGACAGATGCAGTACTTAAAACCCACTTGTTCACAGCAATCCCCGCAGCACTTACATCTCAGCACGCAGACCTCGGTACTCTAACTCCTTCAGGTAATCAGCCTCATATGACTTGTCTTAAAAAGCTGCATCTTTATAATTAGGAACATGCAATTATGGTGATCATAATTCTATAATTGTCCATCTATAATTTTCAAGTCCAGTCTGTTTAGATTGACCAGACTAGAGCCTTAAAATAAAACTTCCCACACACTTAAACACTGCCTGTTTGCAAACACAGGCTCTTCTTGGGCACAGTCCCTTTTGCCAGCAATGTTCGTGCAACACACTCCTCGCCTGACCTGGCCCCCGCTTGACTGGACTGAAAATAAGAATGTGTCGCAACCTTGTTTAAGAGATTCCTTTTATAGATCAGATAAATATAACCCACTCAGCTGATGCGGTGTTACCGCTTTGAGAAGCACAGAAATAACAATATGACAGATCCCTCTCATTTGTCCCTTTTTGACCCTTTGTTGTTGTCCTGTCCCTGCAGAGTAACGTGCAGGCTGTGTGAGGCTTCTCGCTTCAAAAGCTGAAAATATTCTCACTTGAAAATATTCTCACTATAATCCAATTAGAACACAAACATTTTTGTTTTTTGTGTATTTTGTTGACACCACACAGTACTTCGACAGTCTGTCTGTTCTGCTGCAGGAATGTAGTCCGGCTGTCAATCACACCATGTGCACCACATTCTCAGCCCCCACCAAACTGTCAGTGCAGGCACATGTGCATGAGGTGAAACGAAATACACTCACGCCAAGAGAAAGTCATTGTTCTACGTATAAACAATCATCAGCCACTTTATTTCGTTACACCTGTTCAACTGCTCATTAAAGCTAATCAGTCAATCACATGGCAGAAGCTCAGTGGATTTAGGCATGCAGACACAGTCAGGTTGACCTGCTAAAGGTGAAAACAAGCATCAGATTTCTTGGCAGACTTTGGGCCTTTAGCACCAGCTGAGCCATGTACACCACAGCCTACCTGAGTATTGTTTCTGACCATGTCCATCTCTTTATGAACAGTGCGTACCCACTATGTTGTGAAAAAAGGCCTCCACAGACACCTGATCTCAGTCTAGTAGAGCACCTTTGGGATGTGGTAGAAGAGGAGATTGACATAATAGTGTGCACCTGACAAATCTGCAGCAACTGTTTGGAATCGTTGGGATATATTTCAGTTCTTAAGCAAACAGTAGCTACTTATTTAATGTAGTTCTGTGGCTTTAAGCTGAGACCTCAGAGTCCAAAGCTGTTGGAGAAAAGACTGTGGATTTATCTGATTCAAGAGCACCTCTGTGTGAGCAGTGATGCTTGAAAGCGCAGGTCATCGGGATTCACAGCGTTCTGTTATACTGACAAAGAACAACGCATAAATGTAAGTTTTCTGTAATTTGCACAGATTTTTGTCAGGGCGTGGGCCGCACATGCTGCACAAACACAATCGCGGCAGCTTTAATGTCAGCAGGGCAGTGCAGCGTTACCTCTGGCTGTTGTGAATGCATTTCATTTCGTTTGAAGAATCTTCTGTACTGTTTTGAATTGATACAGCACTGCGCTCACATCCCCCCTTTCAGCTGCCGCAGAGAGCCTTTCATCAGCGCCGACTGTTCAGAGCACCACCCCTCTGCACCCTGCAGCTACAGAAGGCAAAACCCCTCTGACCAACCATTCCCTCTCTACCTTTTCATCTCAGCCAGCCCACACAGTCCACAACACAAGCTCCACAGCACCCACCTCCACCACATGGCCACACTCTGAATCTCTGAACACAGCTACCACATCTCCAGGTGGAGCCTCTGCTGGGTCAGTGTACAAGGAGGTCCAGTCTGTAAATAAATTCGGCAGTGAAGGTAAGGTGATTGGCAGGTGCTAAGTGTGATGAAGGTGTTCCCTTAAGCTTCTCCCATTGAGTTGTTTTGCCTTTACCATGACCTATTTTATTTTCTTCATATCATATCAAATTCTTTATCGTGTAGAGGGGTCCGGCCACCGTTCCAGCTCCCCTCTAGACCCTCTGCTGGCTGGTCTGCTGTCAGTGTTTATTGTCACCACAGCTATCGTCTTTGTCGTCCTCTTCCTCAAGTTCCGCCAGCGTACTAACCACCCGGAGTTCCATCGTCTGCAGGACCTACCCATGGTAAGATACAGTCTACTACCTTTGCATTACCATTTTCACCACTTTTGTTTTTTTTATCTCCATCTTAGAAGTCCCCAAACTTTATGAAAGTCAAATACCAAATAACTGCATCTTTTATTAAGTACCCTTCACTGTCAAGATGAACTTGGGCATTAGAATATCAACTGCAAGCAGAGATGACATATTGGAATGTGACTTGGCCGCTAGCTTATTTCTTGATCAGGGGTTACTCTTGAGATGTGGTCTAGCTGATTAAAAATATTCGAGAGCTTAGGTAAGAGAAACTGAAAATTATTTTCATATATTTTATTAGATCCTTACTAGCCACTTCATTATTTACACCTTGCTAGTGGTTGGCTGGACCCCTGTGGCCTTCAGAACTGCTTTCATTCTTTGTTGTCTAGATTCAACAAAACATTCCTGGAAACATTCCTCAGATAAACCTGCAGCTTTATCAGCTGTGCATCCATGATGTGAATCTCCAGTTTCACCACATCCCAAAGGTGCTCGATTGGACTGACATCTGATGACCGTAAAGGTCAACTCATTGCCAAGATACCAGTTTGAAAGGATTTGAGCTTTGTGACATGATGTGTTGTGTGAAGCAGCCATCAGAAGATGAATATGCTCTGATCATAAAGGGATAGATATGGTCAACAACAGTATTCAGATAGTCTGTGACACTGTGCCAAGAAAACAGCCCCTACACCATAACGCCACCAGCAGCAGCCTGAAACATTGATATAAGGCACGATGGATCCCTCATGTTTCTAACCCTACCATCCAAAATGTTGCAGCAGATATTGATTTATCAGACCAGGCAACATGTCTCCACATTTTCTATTGTCCAACTTTGGTGAACCTATATGAATTGTAGCCTCAGCATCCATTTCTTAACTGACAGGGTACTCTTCTGCACACCTGGGTTATAACAAGTGGTTTGTTATAGTTTTTATTATTACAATTAGTGTTGCCCTCCTGTATGTCTCATGCAGCCCGGGCAGTCTCCTCTGACATCAACAAGATATTTTCACCCAAAGAACTGCCACTAACTGGATTTTTTTCCTTTTTCGACCATTCTCTGTAAACTATAGAGATGCGTGTGTGGGAAAATTTCAGTAGATCAGCAGTTTCTGAAGGTCAGCCCACTCCATCTGGTGCCAACAACCATGCCACAGTCACAGTTTCTTAAATCACCTTTCTTCCCCATTCTGATACTTGGTTTGAATTTCAGGAAATAATCTTTACCATGTCTACATCCCCTAAATGCACCGAGTCCCTGCACTGTGATTGGGTGATTAGATATTTCTCCAACAGGAGGTATACCTAATGAAGTGGCAAGTGAGCGCATATTTTGAATTATGCTCTGTGGAGTACTGATAATGTTTTTTAAATCACTTTATTCAGGATGATTTGATGGAGGACGCACCACTGTCCAGGTACACCTACTGACAGCAGCTCCTGTTCTGTCAGTCACTTCCACCACTCAGAGGACCGAAGCAAATCTAACACCAAAGGAAGACCACTTTGGATGTGAGCAAAACCTTTCTCTGGAGGCAGAAGCTCTTTTTCCTTTCTCTTTGGCACTGAGAACCTAGTGTTAGCAATTAAGAAAAAAAAAAAGTTTTTAACCAAGGATTCTTAATGTTTTAAGCGGGAGGTTTCAAATTCACTTCAAATTTCTTCCACATTCCTTTTAAAGTTTCGGAGACCTTCAGTGTGGTGAGAACTCCCCACCCCGATGGAAATTAACATGACTCTGCGCCCCTGACTGACTCCTGCACAGCACTTTAATATGACACAAACGGTTACACTGCCCTCTAGGGGTGATCTGAGGTAATGTGGATCAAGGTCGCATGAAGTCCTCCGTAACTGTAAGAATAGCCAGTAAGGCAGAATGAAGGCTCATGGGAAAGCTGCTCAAAACAACCACAAACCCTTGGGTGACCAAATATCATTGAAGTGGTCTTGCAGAAAGTTGACAAAATAAACAGATTTTACAATTGAAAAGCCACATCTTTGGAGAAAGACATGCCAGGTCTCCAGCAGTGGAAACCACTGTTTTTCCAAATTGTAATTTAGCCTGAATTACAAATGCAGATTATTTACTGTTGCAGCTGTTAAATGTGCAGTTATGTTCACAAAGTCATGGAAATCTTGAATTTGGTGATTGCTTTTCTTTAAATGTTTAGGCTGCCAGTGTTTACTGAGGAGATACCCTGCTAAGCCAAATACTTAGATATCTGTAAATTGTAAAACTCACTTAGTAAAAGTGTTGTTCACACACACACACAGTGGAGATTTGAGAGAGCAGCATTGGAATCATTTTAAAGGTCCTCCATCTGGACTGGTTGGAATGCACTGCAAATACAGTGGAATGAAGCTCTGATGTTTTAACTTGGTGTTACTTTACTGCCTGCAGTGATGTATGATGAAATGCAAGAATGACTTTCCTGTTTAATAACTTGAAAATAAATATATCAAACCTATGTATGTGGGGTGTGCCAAAAGCAATAATAGGTGGGTAAGCTCTTAGGCATTATGCAGCGTCACTGTTCACTGTGTGAACGACAGTTTCTATTGTCAACTATGATTTGCTTAAGACTTCAGCAGGGTTGGTTCCTGCCTGTCCAGACAAGGTAGGCGCACTTTGAACATTACTCCAAAAAGAAAAGCCACTCCCCTCCACACACAGATACACAGGCCATTGTTAACCACATTCAGACAAAGAAATTAAACGGTTGATATGAGAAGGTGTCAGTTTTATGACAAACAGAAAAATAGAAGTTATGGAGGTTTTTAATTACAAAAGCAGTACAGTTGAATAACCATCTTTAGTCACTCAAAGTTCCCTTTCAGCACAATAAACAAGGAATTTCTTCATCATTACTTTTTTATTCATTAATAAATTTATGATTGTAGGTGATATTAAGAGTTTAGACCCAATTTATAGATTGCTGTTAGCACTATAAGACAAACTGATAACTCATGTATGTTACAAAAGTGCTAGTCTCCATTATTCCAAATCAGGCCATACAGTTCCTGAAGAACTAGTCAGATCACCTAACACACCTGACTTAACCACTTAAAGATGAGAGCACAGTGCAAGTGTATGATTTACACCATAGTGATGATGACTGAATTGGCCCAGGCGTAAATTTTCATTACACACTGGATCCAACACCAAAACGCCTCATCCGTGGGCTCCCCCTCCAGCCCAGCAGAGAGCCTCCGAAGTTCAGTGTGGCCAGCATCATCCCAAGTAAAGCCAGATTTCCAAAAGCTCCCCTCATTCTTTTTTTAGGATCTAATTAAGATGAGAGAGACAGACACACATTCTGACCATGTTTTATGATATAAGAATAGAAATCGATGTGAACTGCTGAACAGTTTCTTACCTCCTGTAGAGTAGCCGTGTGCATAAACCTCTCTGCTGATAATCCACACGACTCCAAGTCCACTGACCAGACGCTGCAACAGCCACACAAACAATCACTCAGATGCAACAGGACTTGACAGAACTGCTAACCATTGCATGCAACAAGTTGGGAACATTTTCAGCCAAAACGCTGTGACGCAGTTGACAAAAATAAATTGTATGCTTATGGTGCCGATACAACATGGCAGCACAATGAAAATAAACTTACAGGTGAATGAAAACCGCCAACAGCCAGGCAGAAGAGGAAGGCAGGGTAGGATTCCAGGCTGGTGGGGAGGTCACAAGAGCATGTTAACATCAACCTGCTTCTCTGTTGTCGATGAAAGAACATGACATAATGCTGCTGTGCATGGATTACATTACCTTACTATACTTACGTGTTTTGGTGTGCCCGCTGGATGCAGTTGAAAATGTTCCCAGTTTCTGGGTCGTCGCTGTACATCTGAGGATACTGCAAGGCGTGACAAGCTCATTTGTACAGGACAGCACCTTTCAACAGGTAGTCTCCACTGTGCACCATATTTGAATACTCACGTGCACATGGTACTTCTTCCTGGCTTTGCCAACATTAATGGCCAGATGTGTAACCATGACCATACTGGCCATGCCAGTCAGCACCACATATCCATACTCCTTGGAAAGCACAACCATCCTGACAGACCTGGAAAATGAATTAGAAATATATTGTGTCTTATATCGAAAGTACTCATTACACTTTTATTTTGGTAAGAAAGGCAACGCATTTGTTTCCTCCCTCGGCTAACATGTAAAAGAAAGTGTCCATTTTCAGACCCTTTAATCACACAATTACCTCGAACACCTGAGGAGAAAATTAGCCGTGCAGCTGCCGGCGCAGATAAAGGACGTCTCACAAACGAAAGGTCAAACGAGAAACACCAGCAGCACCATGACTCGTCAGGGCTGCTTTGAAAGCGCACATATTAAAACGAATTACAATAGACACGAACACACTCACCTTGACGAAGCAACCAAAGTTCACAGCTACAACCCTGGAAAACACCGACCACCGTGAAGTTTCCGTCTGAATATATCTGCGTGCGTGCGGCTTACGTAACATTCACGGGGGGGGGCGTGGCTACTGAGATATCGACGTTTCAATTCAGTTTTATAGCTAATGCGTGTTAAAGGTTAGCTGTAAGACTCCTAAGGATAAACCGAAACCTTTTTTTTTTTTTTTTTTTTTTTTTTATAAGCACATCCTTGCGGAAGTAAAGACTCCTCACGCCACACAGGCTGGGAAGGGTCTGGCTGCAGCCACTGTGGAGCTCCACAGTGGCTGCAGCCAGGTGCTCTTGGTGCACAGGCTTCACATTGGCCACAGCGCTGTATGCAAATACTAACACCGACTCATTATATACGTGCGCGTATATGTGTTAAATGGCAGGGAGAGATCCAAGTTATCTTATCATAGCACTGCTCCACATTTCCTGATTAGTTCCGCCTATCTTACGTGCAAAGCTGCTCCCCAACAGGACTGACCAGCGTGGATGGACTGTGCTACCAGTAACTTGCAGTTAACTTCACCTTCGGTGTTACTAAAGTTGTACGTTTTTGTTTTTAGTTTTTATTTTTTGGAAGTAGGGGTGTTCATGATTTTTTGAGTGGGCGGTGCAAGGAGGAACAAAGGACAACACGGGGAGGAGGTGCCGGAAATGAGGATGTGTAACCAGAAGTTAAAATAGATTGCTTTGATTTGCAAAGCGTCAAAAACAATAGTTTGGGGCTTTTTTTAATAAGTAACAACACGATCTTTCTACTTAAGTAAAAGTATCCTTGAAGTATTGAAAGTGAATGTGCTCCAACTGACCTTGGATGATTGGATGATGGTAATTTACTGATTGTGTATGCAAGCTGGAATTTTTTACTTATTAATATTATTATTATTTTGTTAGTCATTGTTTTTCTTTTTTCACTTTTATTTTTATTGTTATTGTCCGCAAGCCAAAAACATTTGGGGTACAGCATAAAGTCGAGCCTAACTGCTAAGGAAAAGCACTGATTTCCCTTAAAGGACATAATCTTAGAAAAGAAAAAAGCCCATTTGAAATTAAAAAAACAAAACAAAACATAATTTGATAGCATAAGGGTAGTCCGCTCCTCTTGAAAAACAGAGTTTGCACTACCCGGAGACGATTTATGTGACAGTGTTTACTGCAGAATTAATCCCTTTCTGACTTGGCATACCAGACAAAGGTGGGAGCCCAGCGTCATTAATGATGGCCCCATTCTTTTGAAGTGACTTATATTAGCCATGTCAGCGAGCCAGCTCACAACAACTGATGCAGAGCGCAGACTTTCTTGGCTGGAGTGCAGCCACATTATGTGCCCTGTGGTGAGGGGAACAGGGATCTGACATGCCAAGGTTTCTTGTATCAAATATCAGGTCAAGTTGAGGTATGCACACCACTGTTAGAATAGTTTATATAGCACCTTTACACAAAAAAGTCAAAGGTCAAAGGCCTCTGTGAATAAGTAAATTTTCGACTGCTTTTTGAAAATTTTCAAAGACAGGGTGTTTTAGAGGAGAGCATATTCCAGAGAGTGGGGGGCTGCAGCACTGAAGGCTCTGTCCTTTAAAAGACCCCAGCCTGGTGAGGGGGATGGCGAGTAAGCCTTTAACTGGGGAACGCAGTGTGGGGTGTAAGGGAGGGAGGAGAAGATTGAATAAGTACAGGAGAGAAAGTGCATGTGGCGATTTGTAGGTTTGTACGTTAGGTGGGGGTGATGTATTGCCAGGACTTGTTGCAGGTAGGAACTGTGAGTTCTGAGCTTGTACAGAGCTTTGTCTGGTAGACCAAATGGGATATCACTGCAATAATCCAGGCAGGAGGTGATGAAGGCATGGATGAGGGTTTCAGCTGAGGACTCTGAGAGATAAGGTCAGACTCTAGAGATGTTCTTTAGGTGGTAGAAAGAACTTCTAGAGATGAATCTGATATATGATGAGAATTAGAGGCTGGGGTCCAGGATGGCACCCAGATTGAGAACCTCTGAAAATTAATGACCTTTACCCATGTTAAGGTGAAGGTCAGCCACTTTCAGGAGTAGTGACTCGACACAAGAGTTCAGTTGTATTGTTTTTCAATATGATAAAGCTGGATTATATCTAGATTTAGATGTCATCCAGAGAAATGAACTGACTAGAGGGTTTCTGTGCTGAGATACAGCTGTGTATCATCAGGATGGCAGTGGAAGCTCAGCCCGTGATGGCAGATAATCTGACCATGAGGGGCACGCAAACTGTGAAAAGAAAAGCTCATACCCTTGTATTTGGGAAGTCCCTGAATTTGTAAAATCCTTGTAGATACTGATGTGAGGATGTGTTGCCAGTTTAACAGTGATTGGATGCTTTTGTGAATATATTTCTTTTTTTACTTTGTGTGACCTGTAATACAGGAACACTCAAAGTAGCATAACCTTCACACCAGCTGTTATAACGGAAGAAAGTTGTATATCTGCAGATTAACTAAGATAAATAGGGGGATTCTTCTTACAACACCAGATTTAAAGGATTACAAAAACACCTTTCGGCTGCAGCTCTTTCTTCCAGTGTTTAGCATTTTTCTGCCATGCCATTCTAGACGGTTAAATATAATGATGAATATTTTAGGGAAAACAGAGAGTAAGACAGACGTGCACTGTGCATGACTGTACCTGCTGGAGATTCCAGGAAAACAAATAGCAGAGATTATACTTTGTCAGGAATAATGCAAAGCCTGTATTTTGAAGTCTGCTTGCCAATCAAACAAGAACTGGTCCTGCTATGCGCTTTCAAAATAATGGTTCCTCAAAGTATATATGAGATGATTAGATAATTTTAAAAAAAATAAATTCTCAATGTTCTTAATGTTTTAAAAGTATCTTCTTCTACCCTTTCTGTAAATATCACATCTAGATAGATATTTAAGACTCCAGGTTTTAAGTTTCTATGTCTGCAGCATTCCCTCATATTTCTCATTTGTCATGGTATGCACATTCCCCAAAATCTATATTTGGAAATTTGGGGATTTTGTCAAAAAATCAGCTCTGGCTTTGCACAATGCTGGACTGAACTTGCTGAGTTATGGCTTATGTTCGGTTTATACAGTTTTGCTTCCTGTATGATCATAAATAGAGAGCGGATAAATTTAGACATCTATTAAAAAAATCTCTGTGCAATAGCTTCAAACTACACCTATAAAAATAGTTACACAAAGACCAAAACATGGTTGCTGTCTCTGTGTAACATTACCAAGTTTTCGTCACTAGATGTCCCCATAAAGTCACTAAATATCCTTGACGCAAAACAGCTGTGTGGATTAAGTTCAGTCCACATGGATCGCAAGCGTGAAAAAAGCATTAGGTTATACACAGGCCCACTGCTCTGACACACCAACGCGGGGTAAAAGGCTTCCACCTGGTTTTGTTGACGTGCGCGAGCGGTCAGCGTTCAGCAGGTTGCTGGCTGTCGGCTCGGGGTCGCTCCTTTCACGGACTGTCAGCGGCACATCTGTCCTCCTCCTCCTCCTCCATCATGCCGAGTCTGATTCAGCACTTCAACACCTACACAGAGAACCAAGAATAGAGACAGGGCTCACACTGAGACTGGAGAGAGGAGGAAAAACAACTGCAGCCTGAGACCACCTAGTACCATCTCATCTAAGCCCATCATCTGCTGGCTGTATACATCAGGGAAAGTTTCAAGTGGGTGGGCTGGCTGCCTCTGTGACAGTCAGTCACAGAGGCAGCCAGCCCACCCCACATACAGCGAAAACCCGCGAGATGCACATCCAGGTGCACCTGATCCTACACCTGAGACAGGCTGATGAAAAGTGTGCATGCCATCATCACAAACAGATCTTTACATACACATTCTTACATCCACGCAGCTTTTACCCACAGACCCTCCAGTAGCGTGTGAAGATGTAATCACTGCGCCCGTGCCGGCAGCTGAAGGATCACAGGTCACCTTACACTAGGTGTCAACTGTGCGCGGGCTTTAATATTTAATGTCAGCCTTACATTACCTCCACTGCCCAGACCCTTCCACTCTCCACGCTCCAGCTCACTCCCAAGCGTGAGATCACTCCGCAGCCCCCCCCCTTTCAGTGCGCCCCCTTTATTTAGATTCAGTTTCGGAAAGCGAGAGGATGGCAAACATGTAACGGAACAACTGACTGCGAGCAGCAGCGCCGCATCAAAGGACGTCGGGTTTTTTACGACGTGCGAACAGCTGTCAGCAGAATACACTCAATAAATTCATGACATTCGAAACAGCACCAAGGCAGCCGGCCGTCAAGTCCAGCACAGCGGATGCGCGTCGGATTCAGAACCAACAGACAGGATGAACTGAGACATTACGCGCGAGAGGTTGCCACGGGCACGTTTGGACTTGACCTCGGCGGAGATCGTTTCTTGGGACAAGCGGCTCGCACGGTGAGGATGTATCAATGAAGAATGTCACTGCGACCGACTCTGTCCAAACAGGGTTGATGAAGCCCTCGGCGGTGTCATGCGTCTTGCCCCGCAGCCAAGCGCGCAACCCCTGCGGCTTCTAGTTCTGCTCCTCCTCACGACAGCGGTCCTCTCATCCCCGGTAATCTCCACTGGCTGCCCGGACAGGTGCGTGTGTGATGACCAGCTTGTGGTCCAGTGCGCTGGGCAGCACCTGACCGCCTTCCCGGTCAACCTTCCGCTGGCCACGCGGCAGCTCATCATCTCCAACAACCGTATCGCGGAGCTGCCGCCTCTCGCGCTCAACTACCTCTCCGACCTGGTGTACCTGGACTGCAGCAACAACTCTCTGACGGAGATCTCAGAGTCCACTTTTGGGAATCTACGCAAGCTGGCCTACTTGGACCTCTCCTTCAACACTCTGACCCGGATCGAGGACAGGACGTTCGGCCCCTTGGCGAGCTTGGTGATGCTGAGGATGACGGACAACCCGGGGCTCTCCGAAATTCACCCGGACGCTTTTGGGGAGAACGCGGCCCTTCAGGTACTCGATGTGAGCCGAAACAACCTGACGGTCTTCAACATCACCTCCCTGATCGCGCTGCCCGCCCTGCGCTCAGTGGGGCTCAGCGGGAACCCGTGGAGCTGCGAATGCGACAACGAGGACCTGTGCTTGTGGGTCCATCTGGAGGGCTTCAAGTTCCAAGGTCTTGTCAGTTATCTACTCTTTTTTTTTTTTTTTTTATCAACAAAGAACATCGCTTACATTTGCTTTGGTGAGACGTGGAAAGGCCCCAGAGAGCCAGTCATTCCATTTAATTGTTAGATAATTCTCAGTTACATAAACTGGCCTCCCGATGGAGGTTCTTTCAGTAACAGAACAGCATCCACTAAAAAGATGAACAAAGTGCCCGCGCAGCACCTTTCATAGATCCAGCTGTGTTGTATGTCGATAAGAAGCACTTTAGAAGTAAACAGACAAAGGGCAACTTTAATAGCTAAAAAAATCATGGTGAATCTAGAGGCTAAGTCACACATAATGGACTGTTTATAAGCTGGAATTACTTCTGTTTAGTGTTTAGAATTCTTTTTACTATTATTTGAAGTCACTGAATTGAAACCCCCACATCTGTTCAGTTTAACCACAAGGCACTGATTAAAAATAAGCTATTGAACCCCTTTTGTCCCGTCTTCTGTGGAATATAGTTTGAAGGTCATTTGATTTCATTTAATTGATCTGGGTCTTAGTCATATGCACATATACATTAGAGCTTCAGGGGCCCTGAAAGGCTGTGCATCTGGAGCTGTAAACAATTTTGCCTCGTTGGTTGGTAATCGAGATTGGTGTCCTCCTACAAAGTGACAGTCCTTTAACTGGGATATTTTTTGTTTTTTCACACCTTACATAATTAAAATTTGTATTATATGACAAAAAAGATGTTCAAACATGATGGCAAAATGGCAGCAAATCTCTTTCTTTTGACTCCCTCAAGGAAAGAATGACTCTGTGTCTTTCTGAATACATGCAGAGGCTTAACTACTGGATTTCCCTCGCACCATGTCACTCCCTGTCATGTCTGCATCTCAGTACACACACACAGACACACACAGACACAGACACACACACACACACACACACACACACACACACACACACACACACACGCCATGTGGTATCCATGTACACCAGAACTCTGAGATGTGCTGTTAGTTTGCTGTAACTTCACTCCTCTCTCATCTTTCAGTGGGATGAGACGCAGGTGACAGCAGTGGAGCGTGGCAGCAATCAGACTATCAAATGACAAAGAGGGTGAAAGAAGATCGTAGGCAGGGACCCACTTGATTTGTCTTCTGGCGACTTTACTCATAAATTCGGTTCTGCTTTCTACAGTGATGAAGGAAACAAGGCGTTTCTTTTTTGTTTTGTTTTTTTAAATCTGAGAATGACTAATCAATCCGCTATCAGGCTCCTGCGTTGCAGGCGTGATAAATGGATCATAGCTCCACCATCAAATATTGATCCCCTTTGTTTTGTTGCTGTCAAGCTGATAAATGTGTCCGGGATTCCATCATCTTTCTTACTTTGAGTTATTATGCTCGTGGATAATGGTGTGGATGTGTCACTATGCAAAAGGGCAGCTGCTATTTATAGTGTGATTTACTGAGCAAGAAGCCAGCCATAATTCTAACACCACAGCTATAATACAACTGCCACGCTCACTAAAAAGGCATCCCCTGCTCTTTTCCCTCTCACACACACGCACACATACACACACACACTATAGTTCATCATGCTCCCTGTGAAGCTCAGACTGAGTCCAAAATGAGTCCTGCAAGAGCTGTCCCATTTTCCTGCCTCTCGTTGCCTTTTGTCTGGCTTAATTTGGAGTTGAGTCTCTTCCAGTGACAGCTGCCAGCGAGGGAGATGGCGGACACATGGATACAAACATTCTCTACATCTACACGCAGCCTTTGGTAAACACTATAGAAACTCACACACATACACACCCTCACAGGCGCAGATTTTACACACTGACTGATTTGTGCACTGATACGTTTAAACACAGACAAAGCATACTTGTGTAGCTGGGGGTGGGAAGGGGGTTTCTGAGGGGGGCGGGGGGGTTGAAAAACATTTTAGAGACCGTTGTTTTTCAGCTGCAAGCTCCGGCTCCCAAGCCTTGTTATCGCTCGCCTGGGTCTCACCTGGTTCATGCAACATGGCTCGCCTTGTCTCCTTGGTTTAGGAAATGCATCAAGACCAAGCGAGAGGCAGGGAGAGAGAGAGAGCGAAAGAAATAAAGCCTCAGGAAGGAACCAACAGATTCTCCTCTGTCTCGCCTTCCTGGCTAGATTAGCACTCTCTCAGCTGTTATATAAGGAGAGCGTCTAGAAATAGAGCAGTGTGGATGGGGGAAGGAGAGAGGGAAAGCCCTCTCCTTTGATGTCAGTCCCTGTAGGGGTATAGGGGGTGAAGCCATGAGGGTTTCCTTCCTAGCTATCAGGCCTCCTCTCACACACACACCTGCATGTATAAACACACACACGCAGACATGTGCATCCACAACAATTTGCAGATTCAGATTGGAAATCTTATGCAAGCACATGCATGTACAGTGCATTAAGAGGGAGTGCACACTGTACGTGTTTGTGTCTGCATGGAGGGCTGTCGGAATTTGAGTAGCATATTGTGTGAACAGTGAGCAGCAGCAGCAGCCTCTGAGAGGATCAGAGCAGACTTTGAATTTTCCCTGCTATAAAGCTTAGAGGAGCAGAGCCTCCTCGTGTTCTTCAGCTGCATGCTCATTTTTTAATCTTTGAGACACATAAGAGCTTCGCTGAGCATAAGAGCAGAGATTTCAGCGCACAGTGAATAATATATTAGGGGAAGCATACATTTCAGTCGCTCCGTGAGATGGAATTGTCGAGTAGTTTGATTGAAAGCGACGGTATGATCCCTGTCACCCTCTGTCAAATCACACCTCCCACCAACCTGAGCCTGTTTTTATATGTGTTGCCAGTGAGCAAGCGAAATAGGTTTAAACAGCTAAAAGTAATTGAGTGTGAATATTTGAAAACAATTAGGTAAAATATTAACTCAACAGTTGATATAAAAGCGAAAGAAAAATGACTAACAAATAGGTGAATTAGCTTAAATGACTGAATGTGCAGGTTAAACGACGACGCAGAAAGAAGTAAACAAATTCAGCAGAACTATAAAAATACGCAAGTAAAAATGCTGTTGACTTGGAGCATATGAGGTCGTCAGTGAATAAGGTTGCATTTTTGATGGACGTGGCCGATCTTCATTAATCACAAACACATAAAGAACTCAAAGAAAACAGTACAGTTATCTGTTATAATGACAGTTTTCTTTCTACTTTGTTTTTGGCAGAAATTGGGGAATAAAGAAAACCAAACTGGTTATTAGCCAAACTGTTACCTCAAACATCAGGATTGGCATCAGCCCAATATTTCAAAATCCTATGTGTCTCTTAAAGTAGTTTCATGAAAAGCCACCTACGTGGAAAAGGAAGTGTAGATGATTTAAATTCTAGGGTTTTTTCATGTCAAGACATAATAAAAATGATCTGGTCCTTAGCAGGTATTAAAATTTGGGAAACATAACCTCAGATTAGGATGTGACATATTACACAATGTCATTATTTGTTTAACAAAAATTAAGCTAAAATGCAGAAGCAGTGTGTGAAAAATGAATTCCACAGGAATTAAGATGGTAAGTAGCAGCTAGGTGCTGATAACGAAATGCACTTAATTAACTGATCATCAGTTCTTAAAGAAGCGATTGCTGCTGCAGCCAGCAGTCTGGGAAGGTTTATGCAGCCATTTCTAAACCATTCGAAGTCCGTCATTCTACAGCGGGAAAGATTATTCACAAGTGGAAAACCTTCAAGACAGTCGCAAGTCTTCCCAGGAGTGGACGTCACAGCATATTTACCTGAAGTTCAAACTGTGCAATGTTTACAGAACCTGTAAAAAAACCAGGAGCTAGATCTCAGACTCTGAAGGCCTCAACTAGCATGTTCAATGTTAAAGTTCATGACAACACAATTTGACAAACAGTTTGGAAAGGTTGCCAGGTGAAAGTCTATTATCTCTATAAAGAACATGTCAGGACAGCTTAGGTTAAAAAGCTGCATCTGAACAAACCACAAGACTTATGCAACAATGACATTTGGTGATATTTGGCGATAACTCACAGTGCCACGTTTGGACCAAAACAGCATATCAGTACAAAAGCTGTAAAGCACGGTGGTGGAGGGGTGATGATTTAGGTTTGTTTTGCAGCCAGAGGTCATGGATTGGCTCAGACAAACTTTACTCATGTATAATATTCCTGTATAAGTGTAAACATACAATAAATGTAAGCTGTACTTATTTCCTACTTTTCTATTAAAACAGAAACAAACAAGGGACTTTTTCACAGTACTGTATATAAAATGCTTTGACGGTCATTATTATCATTATTGTGTATTGTCATCTAAAATTGTCAGCTGAAATAACACAGAATACAGTAAAATGTTCATAAATTCAAAGCTTACCTTGCTGAAAGACCAATGATCTCTGCTACAATAATCTGAATTTGCACACAATGACCACCTAATGGATCTTCACCCAAACTGTGCTTAAGGTCAAGGGCAAGATCACATTCATCATTCTCAGTCTGTTTTAATTCTTATCAATTCGTCCAATAAAGCAAACTATTGGCAGCTGGATGACCAACTACATACGACATAAATCTACAAAATATAGGGTAATACATGAGTAAACATTATCATTGTCATTTCTCACAGCAAAAAAAGAAAAGATTTATGAACGTTTTATTATTTATCAGCGGTTTGTGCGACGAGATCACTCTGTTAGTCAGTGCAGTGTAAACATGTTGAAGTTCTGAATGAGAAATAAACATAAGCAATATTAATGAGATGTTTATGTAAATGTTGTACAATAAGTTTACAGTTATTCTCTGACGGTCTGCAACATGTCTCAGTTTTCCTCTGTTTGTTAGGGTTATGTGAACGTTACAGTTCCATAGCATGCATCTCACAGCAAAAAGAGTCAGGGTATTTTAAGGATGTTGGTATGAAAATGGGGCTACAGGAAACTGTTCCCTGTGCAGAAACTTCCAAGTCTTTTCATCTCTCCCAGTGGGAATTCCTCCTAGCACAAAAGCTCTGAAAAAACAGAAGCCAATTAAAAACAGTGGCCGCATGGAGATGCCACGCTCTGCTGTGTTGCACTTTTTTGCTCACAATAACAAAAGACTCAACCAGCTTTCGGGATTGTTATCTTAAAAAAGGCCTCTCTGGTGAGCTGCTGCAGGGCTCAACACCTATAATGTGGTGTGTTTAATTTTGACTCGGAGGGCTTTAAAATTACAGGATGTTCATGCAGTTTTCTGAAAGACAAGGGACTCAATATTTTGTTGGAATATGTGGATTTCAGCAAGGTCTCAGTACTGTAGTGAAGTCCTATCCGTCGCTGATGATGAGAACCCTTATTATCTGTGGTTTCAAGCAGACACAAAGGCTCAAGTCACTCGCTAATCCTGTGCAGGGAAGAGGAATTTAAATAATTCATCCATGATTTATTTATTTATTTTTTTTGTTAATGTAATGCTGCATCAACAGCAGACTGTGAAGCGCAGGAAGCTCTTAAAGCTTTTGTAGTTTTCTGATAGAAACAGCAACATTGTTATGATGCAATTTTCTGCCTTTTGGTTATTTATTTATTTAGAAGTATGAATGTGAATGAGTTTTGGATATCCTCGTCTCAGGATGCTGCCATTTACAAATGTTGAGGAAAACAAGCACTAACATGCTTGAATTATTCAAAAGGCTGCTCTCTTTAATACCATATGTACGATATCGTCCGAGTGCATTATGTCTCACAGCAAAGGATCTCGTAAATCATATGCTAATTAGATGCAAAGGTTTTACACACATCTGCTGCACATAAGTAAAAGTACTGGATGAAGAATGTGTGAGAGAGAAAGAGCTCTGTGACAGACTGGCGACCTGTCCTGGGGGGAACCCCGCCTCTCACCTATGGCAGCTGCGACTCTGATAAGGATAATTGGAAGAGAACGGAGGGATGAATGATATAGTACAGTGGAGGTGATAACAGGAGTTACATGTATCCTGTCACATTTTCTACTATTTTGTACATTTTTGCTTTTTTTATTTGGTGAAGTGTTTTTTTCTGAATTTGTATGATCTGTTAGAAAGTTGAACCACTGGTTTATTGATAATTTTTACCTGGGTTTTTTTTGTTTGTTTGTTTGGTGATGGTTAAAGCTATTAAGATAAAAGTTTTGAGGTGATTTTTTACAGTCAGCGAGGATAAGTCACCTGGAAGTAAAACAGAAGGAGACCGTATGATGCTGAGGCTGAGGACCTTGAACAGCTCTGCTGTATTTAATCCTATAGAGAACTCTTGATTTTAAACCAGCTGTGACACCAAGTGTATCATATTTAATACATGTGTTTTCCAGACGTCTATGTCATCAGTGTGATTTGTTTAAGATGAACTGTGAGCAATAAATTGCACAAAAAATACCAGATGTATCAAAAGCGATACAAATTGAAACTTATATGATATTTAATTTCTTTTTTTTTAATTTGTCAGAAGGTGGAATAAATTCTCCAGTTGAAAATAAAAAAAATAATAAATTTAATGGTTCAGGCTTTAGAGAGTTAACCACCTTATGATGTTTTAATAAAAAGTTTAATTAATAATCATAAAGAAAACAATATTATTATAGACAAAGATCTGATGAAATTTCACTTGCCTTGTGTCTTAAAAATGTCACTTAACAGTAACAACATCACTCAGCTCCTGAGCGGTGCCACTCTAGGTCAGCTGTGACGTGTCTGTGGTGCGTTTCTTTGATATTATAAAAAAAAGAAGAAAACCAGGATTAATTTCTAACAATAAAAAAAATGCTGATTTGCTGCTGTGTCCCATGATTAATCCTCACCGTTCCCCCTTGGTGTACTTTTGTGTGACAGATGAGGGCCAGACGGTGTGTGGTTCACCTGCTGATACTCAGGGCCGTCGACTGGGGGAGGTGGGCATCCAGCTACGGACGTTATGTCATCAGACACTCGGCTCCTGGGACTACCTTTTCTTTGTCGTCATCGGCTTTGTCATCTTTGCTGCTGGCACCGTGTCGGCCTGGGTGATGGGTGTCATCATGGTGCTCTATGAGCGCTACATCAAGAAGAAAGACGAGCAGCTCGAGATGGACGACGAGGAAGAAAGCATTGAGACAGGCCGTGCTGCGAGCACCAGGAGTGGCCATGACAATGGGAATTTAAAAACCTCACATACTGTTTAAAACAAAATCCCACCCCTCTCGCCATGGATTCCCACAGTGCCTCCTTTCAACTTCCACAACTGTCTGAGAAGTCTCATGAAACTGGGTCTGTTTAACAGGCTCGGATCTGTTAATGAATGGAACAAGGAATGTGTTTCTATCATTTTTAGTGGGCTTCCAGGTGTTGTTACACACACTGTAGTCACCATAGTGGAGGTCCCCAGTCCTTGGGTAATACATAAACAATGTATGCAAATATATGACCACATATTTTGTTAATTTATGTGCAAAGTTAGCATTAAAAAAACTCAAAAACAACATATCTCAGAAAAACTCTGAATATGCTTTCACAGAGATATTTTTGACTGATTTTCAGATCAGTTTAAATCAGCTTTTTGAAATTTTAAGGTTTAAAAGTTAAAAAAAAATCAAGACTGATTTCAAGGCAAAGATAAAATCTTAAGCTAAAAAGTAAGCTACCCCCAGGTTACCTGTGAACTGCGACCTGCACTATGGCAACACCAGTTGACATAAAGACAGAAAACGTGGCTTACAGTTCGTGCTTTGCTGATGATATTGTTAACACTGAGTAGGGAAAGTGTGTTTTTGTGACTGTAGTTGCTTTTTTTCTCCAGATCAGTTTGTCTTTTTTATTGGTACATTTTTCACTGAATATCCCTGCAAGATGCTTTAATATGGATATTTTATGGATGTAGTGAGGAAAGCTGGATACCAGAACTAAAGATGTTGACGGCTTGCTTGACAGAAACAGAGCTCTAACTGGATTTGTAGCTCAGTGAAGGAGCACAAAAATATTTTCCTCCAAAAAAGGCCTTCACCTACTGCCTACAGCTATTGGCCCATAGCTGTTTCGCTGTATTGATATCATAAAAATAAATAAATAATAAAACTCAAGACAGACATTTGCTGGTGTTGAAACCAGATGTGACAAGAAAGTGGTGGATCTGAGTGAGAAATGGAGGGACACTGCACACTCATACAGTAATGATTTATCAACCATAAACCATCTCTAAAGGAGATCATGGTTTACAAACTAAACATCATGCTATATTCAATAAGAATTGAAACTAGCATCTGAGACCATATAGCTATTATTATTATTTTTTTTAAACTCTTAATGAAGTCAAAGACAGCGGGAGTTGAAGGCCCGTTTTGCCATAAATTATTAAACTGCTGAACTTCTGTTTGCAAACTGTGTAGTCGCCCCCTGCTGGCCACAAGAAAGAATCAGGTTTAAGGCACTTTCACATTAGCTTCACCTTTTAGGAACAGAAGCTACATCCATCTTTAATATACAGTCTAAGGAGCAGCAATGCTGAATACATTCAGAGGTTTAAACTTATAAGGAATTTATAGCAAAATAATCCCACTTAAGATATTTAAGAGCTAAACAAATGTGTGTGGATAAATTTAGACATTTAAGTCGGACTATTATTTCTAAGCCATAGTCAAAATATGCATGCATTCATGCATCCATCCCCCCAGCTGTCATAGGGTGAGAGGCTGGACTAGCACAGAGAGACAGACAATGGTTCACATTCGCACCTACAGCCAGATTAGTTCTAAATCTATTAGTTAAAATCAACCATCAAAGTAAAAAATCTTTTGCTGTTTGCATTCCATTGTTTTAATACCAAGCTAGGCTAACCATGTACTGGCTTTATATTTAGTGGATGGATACAGTATGCCTCTCACTCAAAAAAAAATGAATTCATCTTGTGTTACCATCTTTTTTACATGTCTGATTTACAGCATTCGCAAAAAAAATCCAATAGAAGGAAACTAGAAATGTTTGCCAAATTTTCTGTGGTAACTATAGACCCAGTTCAAATATACAAAACCTTTTCCTAGTATTATAAAATGCACAAAAACTATTCGGTTAAACCAGACAGCCATCTTATATAGAATTGTTTTTTTTACACTGACAGTTTTCTCAAGGACCTCGATGATGGCGCTAAGCAAAGCAATACAATTGTGACACAGCTCGAGCTCCTCTGTGTAACATTATAAATGTCTTGTTGTCGCTCCACCCGCAGGTATGACAGGAAGGAGAGGAGGAACTCCTTTTAAGGAGTGCATTTATCCCCATGTATGTGACAGAGTGTACGATGTAGCTTTATGTGTCACTTTGCACAGTGAGAGTGTCAGTCCGTGCACCGCTGGGGCATGTTTTTGTACTGTAATCCATCTTTCCCTGAATCATTAGCCCAGAAACAAACTACAGTGGCTGTATTTGTGTTAAGGTTCTACAGTTGCTGTGAAGTGGAGAGAGCCCACAAGTGCCAGCTGCTGAGATCTGTTTTGGCAGTGGGCCCTGCTGGATGGCGAGCAAACAGGACAATGTGATAAGTGATTTCTTTTCTGTTGGGTTTGAGTGCAGTGTCCTATCTACTTCTGCATGCACTGTTAATGCACCAAAAAGCCTTACAAGGTGTGTATACGTTCATTAAAGAATGAAATAGGATTTCCTGTAACATACGAAAACATCCTATCTGTGATCATTTCAAAATGCTTAAAAAAACAATTATTTGTATTTTTTTGGTGACTGAATTACTTTTCAAGGACAAACATGATTTAAGCCAAAATAGCAAACATGAACACTTGCTATGCTTCAGGTTTCCATGTCACAAACCTTCCATGCTTTTAATACTTATCTAGAATTGCTCTCCATTGACCCTGACTTTAGTATCAACTTAGAAATAAGGAGGAAGATTAAAAAAAACAAAACTCCTTGCTTGAACCGAGACATCAGGCTGCCTTTTTTATGTGTACTGTTCCTGTTAAGTCTCAGAATTATTCATTTGATTAAAGAAAAAAAATAAGCTATGACAGACATGCGAAGCATTAGATCAGATACTTTTTTCCTGTGTTTGAAGTCAAATGTTTGGATGTATCCAAGTTTAAGTCGCTGTAACAAGTACAACATCTCACAGAACTGAAAGCAAAGTAGAAAAAAATACTTTACCGAAGACATTTTGAGACACACACACACAATCAAATTAATGAGAGCCAGTTTTGCTATTCTGATAATGTCAAGGTCGGCCGAATATGGCGGAATTTGTGTGCTGAAACATGTGAAGGCATCTGCACGATCTGATGCCTTTCTGTAACGTGATCTGCATCTACTAGTGAGAAACCTTTCTTCACACATTTACTGGCACTTGCAGTCACATATTCTTGTGATTTGTCCAAAAAGAAAAAAAAGGTAGTGTTTTATGTTTTATGTGAGGAAATGAAAGCACAATAATAGCATACTATCCAGTATAAACACAGTATTTATGGAAGTTTAAGAGGTGGTGTCAGAGGCATTTTATTTTTGGTCACCACAGGTCTTTCACGTGGCAGACACATGGCAGCGTTTGATGTAAAAAGGTTTTCTTGTTGCACTCCTTGACAGCTATTAAAAGAAGAAAGCAAATATAAACCACGTACATAACCACATACATAAGACACTTCTAATTTTTTGTTGCTTGTTTTCTCTTGATATTAATGCTGACTCATAACACTATATATAATTATGCATGTACCAATGTTTTGATTGGTGCATGCATAATTATATATACTGTTACTTCAGCAGTATGCTGAGATTCCTGTGAACACTTCAGTCCTCTGCTCCTGATTGCTTTCATGGCTTTGGGTGTAATATTTGCATGGGTTCTGTCAGTAATGCATTGCTTAATGTGCAGGTCTATTCAGGTCTGCATACTACTAACTAACTAACTCTCATATATACACATAGATGCATAAGCTCGATCATTTTGACTGTGAGCCTGTGTTAGTTTCTGCTGCAGCTTACTGATTAGGCCATGTGATGCCACAGGCAAGGGTGAGGGTGCAGACTGGAAAAAGGATTGCTGGTTGCCCCAATTCATGTCAGCACAGTGACACACATGAAATGACAAGGAAAACCCACGTCTCCCTTTCCTAATACATGCTGCAGTTGCTGTTCGCTTACACAAGGTGAAGGTTTGCAAAGCTTGGGTTTGAGTAATAACAGCTTTCTGTTGCATAGCACGTGAATGAGCTGAATTTCAATATTTAAGTGGATGAAGTAAAATGGAACATTTTGCACTTGTTACACCCCCGTGCTTCACGGTCAACCCGTACTTAGGCACATGTATGCTTAAACACACAGAGACAGAAGCCTTGGTTCTGCCTCTAATTTCCCCTTGGGGTAGAAAGACTCTTATTAACACTGATTCCGACAGCGAGCACAATAGTATTGTTTCGCATCACAAACAAAATTGAAATAATTTGCTTTCTTTCTGATGGTAAAATAAAGTAGAAAGCTTTCTCTTGTATCTGATGAAAAGCCAGCAGCTTATTAACATAGCATAAAAATAGAGGAAGACAAGTAGCTTAGCTCTTGGAAGGAAACTAAGCTGGCATAACACAAAGGTAAAAATTTAAGTGGGTTTAAAAAGTGTTAGATGAGTTGATTTCTTATCTTTGAAGACCAGCAGTTTTTTTCGTGGATGATGGTTACACACCAACTAGCGCAACTGCTGGTACATAGCGCCAGAACAGGTGTTCAAAGGGCAGAGTGGTAATGCAAGAGAAGCGATTCTTTCTATTCACAGAACCATAAAAGGATTTAAAAGCTGCCATTTGTATTTTATATAGGACTGCAATGCTCCTTTAAACAAAAATGTAACATTCATTCGGCAGGTTGGGTTAGGGTCGCTGTTTCCTTCTGGTTCCACGTTAATCTAAGTTCAGCGGCAACTGGCTACAGCATCACATTAACATACAAACCTGAGGGGCAACAATCATTTGATCTGACCATTGGCAAGTTAGCAAGTAGTAAGACCACATTTCCCAAGATGTTGAACTGTGGCTTCGAAATAATAGCAGTGCTTAAGGCAGTTGTAGTGCTTGCGAATGGATGTTTGTTTTCATTTTCATATCCCATCATTCAAAAGCCAAGCTGAGGCAGTGGTCAGGATGTGCTCCAGGACAGAGATGCGCCCAACTGGATATGGTCGCATTACAGCTGTGACTGCGAGCCAGTTCAGTAAATAGACAAGGAAATGCACACAGCTACTGGACGCAGAAGCTCCCGCAGCCCTGTTTCCTGCTCATATTTTTGCACCATTGTGTGCACCCACTGAGCTGGAGGCAAACGGGCCAATGTAAAAATGCCTGCAGATGGGAGATGTGACATGAAGTAAGACTGGCTCTAACCGACCGTAATAGCCCTCTGACACATCTACTTACAAACATGCTCACTTACACACAGTCATGCACACACACACATCAAATAGGAAAATAATCCTTTAGTCATGGAACAGTGGAATGACTTAAACTGAACTTGGAGATGAGGGGGATATTTCCACGGAAGGGTGGAAATCTGGTGTCTGTGTCACAGCTGTTACGTGAGAATTTCATCATTAATCAGACCCAAATTAATGTCAGCTGAGACCAATCTGCAATACATGCTGTACCCTGTAAAGAAAATACTTTAACGTATATAAACTTAAATGCATTTCTTTTGCATGCATTTGTGAACACACAAAGGCTAACGAGGGCTCTTGTTTTATACTCCAAGTTTTCTTTAATATTTTGTCATTTAAATTAATTTCTGACCACAGAAGCAAGGAACAAGGATCAGGATCTGCAAACACGGGTTTTCCACTAGTTTTTTTCTTCCCTCATTTCCTCCATTGTGATCTCAGTACATTCTCAAAGCAAATTATTTGTGTCGTGGGATTTGTTGCAAAATAACATTACTGTTTGATTTGATTTCTGTCACATGCAATATATATTCTATTGGACTCAGTATTGACAACTTCTACTTATCCCTCCCTTGGAAAGAGGCTATTGATTGATGGTAAAGAGTGAACCCCTGCCTTCACTTGGCAAAGAGGAGGATGGTCCTGCTGCTGTTACACACTGTATTTCCACACAGGCTCAGGGGCCTGCCAACTCTGTATCCTTCCCCAGCAATAAAAGGTCATTGGAGAGGAGATGGTGTGTCCTTTTGTGCGTCACAGTTCTGCCTGGAGAAGTGTTTTTTTCTTCTTCTTTTTTTTGGTTTCGCCTTCTTAGACGTCTCCTCTCCTCCTCTTCTTTTCTTAAAACGTGTTTTCTTCCGCTCTTGCTCTGTGGGTATGTAGAAGGCTAGTCGGTGTCTAATTAGCTTCCAAGTCAAAAACCTGTAAAGCCAATAGGCACATATGCACTGCAGAGACCGTCGCACACAAGTGAACAGGCACACAGACATTCGCAGCTGGAGATGTGTTGCATTTTACATGAGTGTATTCTGGGCACCCAGACCAGTTCACAGTTGTTTTAATCCAACGGAGCTGGCTGCACAAGTGAGATAACGAGATGCTTACTCACACTAAGCTCCAACTCAAAAGCAGTACAATGGTATTTCAGACTGAGACAGGCACTTTGCAAACTGGTCTGTGGTATTTTTTGCACATGCAATTGTGAAGCATGAAAGGGACTTTAATTTTCATTTGACTGGCTCTGTTCCTCTTATCTCTTAAATCACTCCCTTGCTTTATTTGTCTCTTATATATTTTGGCCATATGGCCAGAAATATCTGCACCTGCCATTTTCCCCATTGACGTGCCTATTTCTAGCTTTTTGCCAATCTCCGCCCTTCTCTCTTTCTCTAAACAAAATACTTTCTTGCTGTCTGATAAATACCAACAATGAGTTAAGCTTAGCTTAATACAAAAAAGTTTCATGTCTAATTCATATACTGTACATTAACTGCTTCTAGCACTGACAAAGTCCTGCAAATGTTGGCTTTAATACTTCAATCTTTGGAACAAATGAAATAATTTAGTGACCTTCAGGATTGCTTGCACTGTATGTGTGTGCATTTTCACATCAAAAAACTCCTCTTGGACATCTTTGCACAAAACAGTCAAGGACAGGAGTCCAGGCACATTATGAGGCTGGAGGTGAAAGCAACTGAGAGACACAGGGAAGGAGTTTCAGGGATCAAGTGAGGGTCAAGGAAAAAGGTTGACATGCCCAAAAGGTACTGTGTTCCTGTACTTTCACAGTGAACAGTTAATAGTCTTCAAGTTGAATCAGTATTAGCTCCATAACTTTGACACGAAAATGAAAAATCGTGGGCTGGAATCTTCGGAGACATCTGGGTCAATTTTGAAACTCCAGAATTTCTGCATTCCAACACTTGATACAAGCATCTAGCAAACACTATAGTCTATCATCAATAATATATCACATACACTAATTTTGCCTGACAGAATCACGTCCATTTTTAATTCAGTCAGCCCAGTGAATACAGCCATTCAATTGTGGCTTTTGACTTCTGTTGATTTCTTTTTAAAATACCTTGAAACCTCCAAATGATTTCACAAAGTCGTGAATCAAGCATGAGTCATGAACCCCTTTCCGTCTTTACTTCTTACAAATAGTAAAGATAATCAGTCTCTTTAGGAAGCTCTCTTTATACATAATCATCTCACTGACTTCTTGTTAATTAACCTAATTAGACTTTAGTTGGCCCTGTCTCAGCTTTTTTCTTCTTTTTTTACAAACTTTACAAACTATTTCCATGTTTCCCCCCTTGCTTTTGTCCATCTGATATCCTTCTGTCTGCTTCTTCCTCGTGTCACTTAAATATTGATAGGTTCCTCGAGCAACAGAAAGAAACTTTAGACCTGTAACAGTGCACAGCGCTGTTGTCCTTCGGCTCGGTTCTCTCCATTCACTTTACCTCATCACACGCCGTCTTTTCCTGTGTGGACAGATTACACTGGTTCAAAGTTGAGTTCTATGCTATAGAGTAACAGCACTACTGTAATGAAAACCCTCGAAGGAAGTGCTGTTTTTCCACCCTTCTCATGACTTGAACTTCACACCTCTCTGGCTGTTGGCACTTTAACTTTTAATCCCACCGGGTTGCCACTGTGAGTTTAAAGTTTAGAAGGTGAGTCTGTGTTAAATGCTGTCTCTGGATCAGATCTGGTTCCTGTTTTCAAGGGTAAAGAATAACTCACCACTTCCAAGGAAATGAGAAACCTGGCTGAATCACAACATGCAACATCATATTATTTTTAATAAATATTTTTAAATTCCTGCTGGGATTTTTTTTTTTTTTTTTTTTTTAAAAACAGGTGAATCGAAGCAAATTGACACTTAAAAAGTTGAGCAGCCTGGTAAAAGTCAAATATTCACACGAGCTTTTTAAATTCACTTCTCAAAAGGAATTATTAATAGAACAATTTATAATAGACACTCTCGATGCCTACAAGCAGTTCTGTCTTCCGGCTGTATTACATAAAACATAATGAATTCAGCTTCAGAGAGAGACGGAGAGAGCGACAGTGTGCGAGAGAACAGAAAAATAAGAAGAGGAGAGAAAAACAGATAAACAGCAGGTTAAGCCTGCTGGTACCTAGCCACTTATCACATGATGATGACCTGGAATCCGTAAATCTAGTGCCTAAATAATTTACACAAATACACATTAAGGGCGAAACAGTCCCAAAAATACAGTACTAAAGCACCCCCTAGTGACAGGTTTGAAATTAAAACCTTAAGTCAATCCATTTTTAGCTGCAGTTCATTTTATTAAGCTTATATGCTGTTCAGCCCATTATCAATGTAGACTAAAAACAGTGCACATGTCAAAGTAGAACATTCGCTCTGTAAACAACAACTCTGGTTTCAAAGTAAGTAAACAGTTTAAAAAACAGATAACACAAATAACTTTTTACATCAAGCAAATACACTGTCCATATGAAATAAATATTATGCCTTATGTGGTTTATTCTATTAAATATGTTTCCAGAGGATTAGCATTAAGTGTCTGCACCTTGATACTGCATCTGCTTTCTCTGCAACTATATATCTAGCATATTTCAGATATAGCTCAAAGATAGCAAATCAAGTAAAATTCTTCTTTTTTTTAACACTTCTGTCAAGAGCTTTGAGGTGCCGTCTGATTGTTGAACGCTCCCGCATGAATCTGATGTTGCTCAACCATGCTCAAGATGCTGTCTGATAGTCCTTTAATGTCACTGTGTGTGCTGGGATGTGCAGCCAAAGCTTTCAGAAGTTCAGTCAGGCCTTCCTTCTCCAGCATGCTGCTGTAGTGTGAAGCTGGATGGATTGAGGAGAGGAGAAGCGATAAAAAGATGAAAGAGGGATAGCGCTCAAGTCCCAACACGACCTGACTATTAATAAACCAAACAGCCTATAAAATATGATCATATTTTTGCATGAATAAAACAATTGTTTCAGATCAACCCATCACGCCGATAGTGTAACCGTCCTTGGATCTCTACAGCTGTGTTTGTGTGTGTGTCTTACTGTTTTGAGTGCAGACCAGATGTATGGCCCAGACTGCCCACAGCTGCACGCCTGCGGGCTGACAAGTTTGAAGCAGAGGGCAAAACGGATGGAACGACCTGAAACATGGACATCAAATAACTCAGTTTTTGTTTGTCCCAGATGCAATCCAGCTGAGTATGTGAGCTAAGGTGATGCAGAAAATGATTCTCAATCACGTTTAGGATGTTTTGTGATGTCTGAGCTTTCTGTAGCACTTGTGGTAGAATTCTGGGTATAACCCAGCAGAAAAAAAAGAAACGAACAGCAACAACAACAACAAAAAAACAAACAAACTGGCAAGTGCCAGTGTTACCCCTCAGGCTCCTGGCAGTCGAATCTTTAGCTGCCATAAATCTAGTGGAAGGACAAGTTTTATAACACATAATTACCAGGTCATCTTTTAAGACTTCAGCTATCAAATTGTGCCCTGGCTGGAAAATTCATACAGTTACAGCAGAAGGGTTATTATCACTAAGAAAATTTTATGAATGCCAGTTGGGAAAAAGTCATTTTATCTAAAACGCTGAAACAGTGGTGCTGGTATAGCTGCACCATTGAGAAAACAATGCATGAATTATATTAAAGTTGCAAAATCCAAAAGTATCAGAGATTGTCAGTAGATGCAGCTATGCTAACATATGAGAAGCCTATATGATATCCTTCCTGAGTAAATATACCTATAGGCATGGTTTAAAAGATCCTACATGACCTCCTTCTCAAGCTACTGTGTTCACTAAACTTGACCTCTGACCTTGAAGTCTTACCTTAATCATGAGGTCAAGGCCGCTGATATTCAAAGCTATCAGAGAACCTTTTCTTGAGTTATCATCAGGTTGGTTGTCATCACTGCTGCCCACCTGGTTAACCTAGTTAATGCCCCAAGTGTTTCAGGCTGAGAGGTAAAAACTGTTAAAAGGAACTGTCCATGGTGTTTAAGATCAGGCTTGTATTACACTGATTAAACTGGGCAAAAACTGCACAAATGTTGAGTCATCTAAAGAGAATGTAACATGTGTAACCTAATTAATGGGAAACTGTTTAAATAAAGTGTTATTCAGCATGTAGCTCATGCCTGATGTCAAACTGAGACTAGTTTTATTCTCTCTTTACAGATTTCTGTTCTATCTTTGCTATTCTCTCACCTGTAAGATACCATCTCCCTCTCAAGATGGGTCCACGTCATGATGGAATCATGCTGCCGAGATAGAAAGGCATATTCACAAAATGTGGTAGGTCTTACGTGAAAAGCAGCACTCAAAACACACACACACCAGCTGCTTCAGTACTGTGCTGCGCAACTCATTTTCCAGGGTCCAGGCATCTGGTCTGGAAGCAAGGTGCGCCAGTATCCCCCCTGCAAAGTAGCGAACCCCCACATCCACCTGAGAGTCCTGCAAGAGACTGAGAATGTGCTCCAAAAGGTCCTCCTCCATCAGATCAACCTGCAACTCCTCCACCTCAGCAATGTTGTTCTGCAATTCAGGGAGACCAATTATAGCAGTGAATGCAAAAACATAATATAAAAGGCAAGCATAACACAGGAACTGCTTTGTGTATGATTACGGCTGCCTACAGACGACTTCATTTAAAAGTATACACTACCCACCAGAAGGCCAAGAACTTTCTGCTGAATAGAAGGTTCAGTGTAGTAGGACTGCAAAGCAAAAGGGAAAAGCATGAGAGGAAACATACACTCTTATGTTAATGTCTCTCTTTGTGAGGGTTCATTTTTAATCAGTGTGTCTATTGTTATGTTTTCTGGTCTCCTCTACCTCCAGAACCTCCTCGTACAGCTCCAAGCCCCGGCACTCAATGAAATTGCGCGCTGCTACTGGCATTTCATCCGTCAGGTTCCACAGAGCACTCAGGGCAAACTTCAGAGTGGAGTCGACAACTCCAACCATGGCTTTCTGCTGCACAATAGCCAGCAGCTGCTGTTAACAGAGACAACAAGAAGAGGAAATATGACACCGTGGAAAAGCACAGAGGGGGAGAAAAAATGGGAGATTACTTTTTTTGTAGAATAAATAAATATATAGGAGAAATATTGTACATATAGCAGGAACATACTAATGTGTAGCTTTAGACATAGAGCAAAAGAGGATAACTAAATGTGGAGAGCAAGACGAAGTGACTGAAAAGCAGAGAAAGAGCAAATTGAGGCGTAGGCGTGCATTAAGCGATGGAATGACAAGGGCATCAAGTAGAGAGGTGTATGCATTAAGTAACTGTAAATGGACAGGTGAGAAAGACGGGGAGGGAGAGAAAAACAGAGGGAGAGAATTAGAAATAAACCCGTGAGAGCCTTAATGTACCTTCATTATAAAGATATCCTTGCTGAATTGTGCCATCTCCTCTGTGGACAACTGCACATAAAAACAAATGGATGAGTGCTTCTTTTAAGGGTTTTTTTATCCATTCTTCTAAATGTCAGTCTAAAACAAGAAGCTACTTTTATCCCACAGGAAAATTGTCCACATTTAACTGGACTAAATGAAAGCATAAAGCCGCTCGCTGAAATAAGTGTCACAGGGTTAGCTCTCAACAGGTAGGATTAAAAGGTGCCACCACTATTTTCCAGCAGCAGACTAATGCACAGCAAGCGAGAAAAGTCTTGACCTTGGCCACCAGAATGGAGATGACAGCCACAGCCATCCTCTGCAGGGTCGGATCCTCGTGGCTGCTCAGCCAGTTAATCACCAGCATTGCCGCTAAATACCTGAAGCACGATAACAGCGTGGATATAAGGAACACAGTATTACAGAAATACACCAGTGATGCACAGAAAAACCTTGTGAAAAGTTCACTGCTTTGGTTTAACATCTGGAAGAACTATTTCTTTTGGCAGTTGCATTTCAGAAAAAAACAAAAACACAACTCAGCTGGATTCCAATCTGATGGAAAAACACTACAGTGCCACTCTATGCATGCACTGATTATTTTGGCTACTGCCAGACCAATGGACTCAAAGGTCATATTACGACTGACGGAAAGTAAACTAACTTGTCAAAAGGAACCTCCTGGAGGATGTAGTCACTGCAGAGGGCCAGCAGACAGTTCTTTTGCACCTGGAGAGACGGTGACACTTCATGAATTGAAGTATGGGGTATTATAGAGCAACTACAACTACAATCTGGATTAAGTCTTAATTCCGTCAGGAATTAAGTTGGATTCTGGTGAATAGCAACTCAGCTAGAACAAAACCACTGAGTGCCACCTTTTGCTGGTATACAACTACATGATATTATGATTCTAAAATCTGATGGTGGCTTTCACAAAGGATGGGGCATGCACTGAAATCCATCCATTACCTGAAATAATGGTTTTTCAGTGCATCCATTATCTTCAATAGCTTGCACCACGCAACAGCACTTTGCTGCTGCGCAAAGCAAATGCACAGCTCAGGAGCATTTGCGGGTTCAGCATATTTCAACTTTGACCCATGCCTGCTGGGAAGCACACATAGCTAGTGGAAAGGAGGCTATGACCTGGCAGCAGGTAGGGAAGGCAAAATGAGGAAAAGTTGATATCATAAGTCTGAAAATTTGGAGTGCACACACATACACACACTCTCACCAGAAGATTAATACAAAAAGCTTTTGTGGAAAACAAGTTTCCATCCCAGTAGAGACGCCAAGTTTTAAAACTCCTAAAACACCTAATATTAGTAGTGAACCCAAAGGCGAGTAGAGCACATGCCACGTCCTGTGTGAAAGCCTTCGAGGCACTGAGCATATTCCTGACCTGCTGGTGGTTGGGGAAATTCTTCATGGTGTTTAATAGCTGGGTGACAGTAGAGCTGAGCAAGCTGATGGGCATGGCCTCTGCCAAGTCCTGAGTGGTCAGGTTGAACACACACGCTGTGGCGACCAGGTGGATGTGCAAGGAGGTGGGGTGCCTCTGCATACCACTCACCACCAGCTATAGGACAACAAAATATCCATTATATTAGTGGTGCCCAACATTTTTTATCTGAAATATACTCAGAGCACTGTCTCAAAAAAAAAAAAAAAGAAGCACCAATTTATGTTCATTTGCACTAAACTGAACGATAAACCCTTTCGGCTTATTTCTCAGCTGTAATCAGCTAATTGTTTTAACCATCCATCACTATAAGTTCACAATGTCAACCATTCACTACTACTCTGAGCTTCGACTCATTGTAACAGCTATTCATTTCACTTGACACTTAGTGACCAATAACTTTACGTTTATCCTTTTAGCTACCAATTTCATTTATACTGATAGCTAAAAATATTAACTATTTATCCATACTTTTACATTACAATTTAAACTTTCAATTCATAATCTTAACTTACAGTTTACCTGTTACTTTTTATCAATTATTTTTATTCATAACTTTAGCTAGCTCTAAAATTATAAATAAGTAGCTATTAAGACTAGCTAACACTAGTGGCTAATCGTAGCTAGCTACACACTATGCTAAGAATATAACTTCAAGCCATATTTAAATACTTCATAACTTTGCATTCAGAATTTCATGTAGCTAATTTATTTTACTCAACCACATTAGCCAATAGTTTAACTGTAACACTTCACCAAAATATTTTACAAATATTTACTCAAAATTTTAGCTAGCTCCTACATTCCAACTCTTTATCACTTTGGTTTAGCAAAAAAATTAAAATGGCTTACATACAATTAGCTAATTTTTATATTAATTATATCATTTTGTACCTAATTCTTTGATTCAGTTTTTTTTAGGTCAGTGTTAGCAGTTGTGTTAATCTTGCTATACTTAAGGATCTTGCAGAAGTACTCTCTGTGATACTGTACCCCATTTGGGAATCACTGTAGTACACAAGCATGTGTTTCCGAAAAAGTAATGAAAGCAATATCCAATCTGCATGTTCTCCTGTTCAATTCTCACCTCTATTCAACCAATTCATCTGTACAGTTGGACTGTACTATTTAACATCAAGGCTGTAATTTAAACTGCCTCATCACCTCTTCAATATCCACAATTCACAGGACATTAAAGCTGTAAATTAGGAAAGTGGTTTAAAACACCAAAGATTTTTGAGAAAAACGATTATTTATATTACTATTTCCTTTATTTCAATGAATCATGTTTTAGTACTTTGAGATATGGTGTGAATGTTTGCATTGTTCTCTGCATATCCTGTTTCTCTTGGCAAAGTCTTAATTTAAAAAAGGAAATGCTGGTTTCAGTGAGAGTACTGTTTTTAAAAAAGAAATTAATGAACAAGGGAAAAGATCTCATCCAATGGAGAACAAAGGGAGATACTACAGTAAAATCTTACTTTTGGTAAGTTTTTGCTTCTCCTAAGCTGAACAAAGTAGTTGCCAACTGATTTTCTGCTATCACCCAATCAAACAAATCATTCCACAGGTTTACTAAAGACATGTCGGGAAGCAATGCAGACCACAACACCTTCAGCACGTCTGGCTGTGGTTTGTCAGTGTCGGTGGTTAGACTGTAGAGATGGACAAGGGCCTCTCGTACGAAACACTCGCGGTCTCTGTACCTTCTGAGTGCCTCACACACCTGGTTCTCATCAGCCTCTCCTGTTACCTGAACACACATTCAGCAGCATTACAGAGACAGGAAATGCAGTGGGAATATTCAGAAAGAGTACAAACAGAGCCTCAAGTCAAAAATAAATGAGAAGCTTGTGCAGTAATCAAGCTTGTATTTCTACCATTGCATTCCCTGGGTAGTAAAAGATTCTTACTTTTAGGTTTTTCTGTGTAGAAAAGAAGTCACAGGAGCTAACCCCAGTGGCTAGCAGGCCCAAAAAGACCAGTCCACTTCTGGATTCCACAAAGCTTCTGATTGCAGCTTCACTGATTCTCTTCCTGCCAGAGATATCTAAAGAAACTAGTGATGGGAGGACCTGGGGACTCCCTTCCAGAAGCTGCCGCACTGTCTCATCTCCATCTCTTCCATCGCTGTCATCCACAGAAAAGTGGTCCTCTGAAAAGTCCAGATGCTTGAGAGCATGAAGCTGGCTAAAGACAAAGACCAGCCGGGCAGGGGACATATCCAGGTGCCGCTGCCTGTGGGCAATTAGGGATCTCAGGGTGTTTTTGCACTCAAGAAGTGCAGTGAGCTTAGAGATAGCACTGCAAGAAATATCCAGCGTCTCCAGGTGAGGGAGAGTGCAGATATCCTCAAGGGCAGCATCATTTAGGTCTGTGTTGGCAAGGTTTAGCATTCTAAGGCCCCGCAAGGAGCTGAAGCCAACATGGATCCCACCATTTGCCTCTAAAGACTCCCAGTCCAGACGTAAACCGTTGAGGGACAACCTCTGCAGGCTGGATCTGCATTCTGGGTTGGAGGCCAAGCCTGAGACAATGTCAGCCCCAGTAAGACCACCAGAGACCCAGGAGGCATCTAGTTCCAGGAGCCGGTGAGGGCAAAGAGCCAGGTGGAAAGCTTCTGCAGACAGTGGACAGCTCCGAATGGAGGCTCGGCGCAGACGGAGTTCTTTGCAGTTTCGGAAAATCCCAACAGTTGTGTCATTCAGTATCTCTTACGGGAAGAAACAAACATAGGGATATTGTAGGAAAAAGAAGCATCGGTTAAGCCATATTTATGTTTGTGGAATATACCTTTCCTACTCTTGCAATATGACAAACTGAAACCTCTGTTTACTGCAAACTAATAAATGATTTCACCTTCAATGCTTTGGAATAAGTTTTCTTTCCTTCAGTTTGCCAAACAACTGCGACCACTCAGTAGCGGCAGGAAATTGATGTTTGCAGAGCTGTTTCAGTTTCTGACCTACCTTTAGCTGCCATGTGATTCAGAAGCTGGTCAGCAGTCTCCTGCGGGAAGACCGGGGCCCAGATGAGGCTCATGGAGCCGTCTGCTCGCATGCTGCACAGAGAGCTCAAGCTCCGGCACACCTGAGCCAAGCAGAGGTCACAAAGCGTCGGGGGGCCCTCAGCATCCTGCAATAGCATCACCATGTATCACTATAATCACACACACTACAGAAGAAGTATATGCTCATATGCTCACTTCAAAAAAATCTCACTCGACTCAAATTAGAGGGTTATTATAATATTCTATGTGATCTGGCCAAAATACAACAGTGCAAGTTTTATTATATGTCATAATTCATAAATGTGTGATGTAAATGTCATATTAAGAGGTTTCAGTTTATTCTAATTGCATTTAAGCATACAGAGACCCTCCAGTTGTCTGTGTGGTCTTCCTCAGGCCTCAACGGATCTACAGTGACACGGATCTCTAACCTTAGTCTAATTTTATCCGCCACAGATGAGCCTCCGCTCACGAGCAAAGCCTGTTTAAATCGCCTCGACCCCACCGCTTTCTGGAGGGCAAAGTGGACAAAAACAACTGTTGCTTCCACTGCTCTGCACAAGAGCCGAGTGTTTGTCACAGAGTCGATGTGCACGAAAATAAAACCCTGGCGACATTACATGGAAGGGAATGGGGTCAAACTCACCATGCTTGAAAGTGAGAAGTCCGCAGGAAAAATGAAAAAAGTAACAGCAACACTTCGTTCACCTGATTTTTAAACCATGTTATTCTGATTATTTATTCATTTCTTCCCCTTTAAACGAATGACAGCTAATCAAACGCTCCTCTGTTTTGATTAAAGTCGCTACAGTTTTTCGCCGGACGTCAAACCACAAGTGTCAACTGTCAATGTCCAGCTTGTGATTGGTCAAGCCGCATGACGTCACCGAGGGCTTGGCGCAGTGTCTGTGATTGCAGGGGATTAAACACTGTATCGATTACAAGCTTAGAGAAGTGTCTTTGGAGGTATTGCATAGATTCTAAATAGTGAGACTTGGATAGTGACTTTAAGTGTTACGAGGACTGGATCTTAAAAAATAAAAAATAACATCGCATATGTATTCTCCAACTTTCCACTAGACCAGTATCTCCCCCTTACCTTCTTTAGGTCTGGGGGTTCCCCAAAGTGCCTCTAATTTTTCTTGATGAACAGGAATATGAACAGGTAAATAATATAAAATAGCTATCTATTACGTTTTGGACTGAACAGAGCCTCCCACATTTACATAGCCACAAAGCATATGCTTACACACAAACACATAAACCAGTTACTAATTTTGATAAAAATATGGATATTTTTGTGGTCTGTCAGTTCTTTTACTCCACACACTCATTAAGAAATATATTCTTTTAGTTCATCTGGGATTTTTGTTATTGTGTTTTTGCACTTTTTTAAAAAAATGTATCTGCTTTCATGCATCTTCATATCTTCATTAAGAATAAACTGGTACAACTATGGTATTTGCGAAGGTGAAACTGGGTGGTAGTAGAGTAGTTTGGCCACAAGGAGGGGCTCACAGAGAGAGGTGGATTTTATTTTTAACCACAGTCACAGCTTAAGTCTCGAAGTTCAACGTAAACTTTCACAGAAATTATCCACAGATACAAAGGACCAAACTCCATTATGTGCCTCCAGAATATATACTTTTCATATACCTGGTTTTCAGAAATTTGAGCAGTGAGCCACTTCAGGTGGAGCATGGACGACCAGGTGATTTGTTTAGAGTTTGCAGATGTTATTATGCTTACCATGTTTTATTGTTAAAGGCTGATAATAATAATGGAATATGGGTCATAAATTGTTGATCCTGCAGGGCATTTTTTCAGCTTCTGAAATGGCACGTGTTAGAAAAAGTTTGGTAACCACTGTTGTATACTGTGGAGTCTGTAGTAACAAATCATGTTAACTCAGAGGAAGGGGGAAATTGTGAGGAGCATTTTGCTCAAAGAGTAATGTCTGTTTTCATAATATATTTGAATAATTCTTTTTATTTTGAAAAGTAGTAAAGTCACTTTGATGTCTTCAGACTTACTGCAAAATTAGTTCAAAATAATTAACAAATTTAGAATTTCTTAGTTTTATTCATTGATATGATTTTACATGCTCAGAAATCTGGTATTATCAAGGCTAAAACCATTTATTTACAAATTAAAGATTCATTAAAAAAAACGTTTTCCTTTTCAGATTTTCAGATTTCAAAACATTTTCTAAAAAATAAAGATTTTTCATTCCTGTTTGCTGTAATTTTTCAGTTTCACCCACTGCGGTGAGACCCACGATCACGCACAAACAAACATATGCCCTCACACATGTGTGCGTCACACACGAGCACCCACACACTAAAAGGCGTTCGCACAGATACATTTCTACAATATGAATCCTGTCTTGATTGCTCAGAAACAATACTGTCCTCCCACATGCTGAAGTATGCCTCCCCACACAGAGAATCCCCATGCTTCAAAGCCTGTGCTTCCTCTCCGGTCCAAAACATTTAGCTGAGGGGCGTTCTTTTTTGTCTGCAAAGCCCTGTGCATATTATCCTCATACCAAATAAGCACAGCTGCCAATAGCTCTTGGATTGCCTCTGGAGGAACACACATCCCATATAGGGAGTAAACACAAGAGAAGCACTCGCATCCAAAAAACAGACCTCATATTATTATGCTAGAGCTACTGGATCGCCAGAATTACTCAGTCATTAGATTCGAGTTGATAGGAAACAGATTTGCGTGGAGTAAGCAGACTGTGAGAAGTAGTTAGGTGAATGAAACTGACAGATGAATATGTGAGTGAGAGGGAGAAAAGGAAAAAGGCCATCAGCTTACAAGCCTGACTGGCGTGTTGCGTGTGTAGGAGACAGACTAACCCTGCAAACCAGATCTTGTTAGGATTTAAAAGATGGCAGAAAGATTGTTTTTTGCATGTGCCTTCACCAGTCACTGACTCACAGCCAAGTGCATTCATCACTTTGTGGTGAAACTTTATATTAGGAGGAGTCTTTTTCCCCAAACTGACATCAGAGGAGGAAGGCAGGGCCAAAGCCTCTGCTCAGACTACAGGAGGAAAAAAAAATCACACCATCAGTCCCTCTCGTTCTGTATATGGACCACCCTCCAGTGTTCTCTTCCAGTTGACAGTTTTTGCTGGTGCCATAGCATAGTGTGCAGGCCATTAATCTCAATGAGAGCAAAGGCAGAGGGAGACTGGGAGTGAGGAGATGGGAATGGAGAACCAGCAGAGGAGGCACGCATGAGACACCGAGCTGGGTTCTACCTGCAGCTCTTGGACCACTGATTGATCTCACTGACACAGGTTAGACTTTTGCCTGTTTTAAGATCTCAGAGTGGCATGTGAAGTTTCAGAAACTGATGTGACAGTATGTATATTTTTGAACTATGTGCACATTATTGAATCTGTAGATCTTTGATGAATGCAAAACACAGAATTAAATGCAATGTGCTGAGTATAAACCTTCTTCTTCCGATGGCTTTGGAAGGATCCGTGGAAGGACTGTTAATCTCCTAAAGGAAATATGTCTGATGTGAACCACTTGGCCCCATTCACCATGTTTAATGTTGTCTCTTCAGCAGACAGACTTAATCAGTGGCACCGTCAGAATAACTTGTGGTCTAATCCTGAAAGAAATCTGCTGGCTCCGAGCAAAAGCCACAACAAAGTTTGAGTGGGATAAAAAGGAGGGATATATGATTTGCAATAATGTATTCTGTATGCTGGTATAACCAGTTTGATGGGACCGTAGGGACTCGTACGCTGTGTTCGCAGTAATATAAAAGAAAATCCTTTAATCGAGGAGCTTACCAGCACACAGTGGTGCCACTTAGAGTTAGTGGGCCATTTGGCAGAGTCCTCCTAGTTCCCTTCTCCGCTGGGGAAAACCAGCCACCGCAAAGTTTGACCCATCTGGTTGCAAAGAACTGTATTAATATAGATGAGGTGGCTGGATCTGGTCAGGTCTGGCTCTGACCAAGGAACGTAGAGGTGAAAATACCCTTTTAATAAGTGAAAAAAAGAGGGAGAGAAAAATGAATGCTGTGGCCGAGTTGATGAAGACCAGCAGGGTGTGAACGACAGAGAGAAACCCGGTGGTAATAACTGCAGATGAGATTCACAGCTCCAGCTGAGGAGCCTCTATGTAAACACTGTCACTCCTGTCAGACCAGAGCCTGTGAGATTCATATTGTGGCGTTGGAGACATACAGACGGGCCAATTGCTGAGCCTTAGCAATTGAAGGGAGGGATGACCGGTGACTACAGAAAGACAGGAAAAATGCACTCTCTGAGTAATAATAACTGACTGCCTGTGCCAAGGTGTTTTTGAAGCCCGACACATGGGCCTTTTCCTTTCCCATCATATGGTTTGTGATCTATGCCAAATAAACAGAAGCTAGTTCCATATGTAAAAGCTAAAACAAGCCAAAGCTTTATTTCTATCAATGAGTCTTTGTGCTTCATGAGAACACAAAAAACTTTCCCTTGAGGCGAGCATGTTTTTTTTCCCTGCAAGGATGATAAAAGGGTACTATTCTGCTACGGGAGCATTCTGAGCTTAGGTAATGCTCTGGGATCGGTCCCATTTACTGTGGTCAGGGCTCTTCAGTGCAACTAAACATCAAGTTAAGGCCACAGAAATGATTCAATGCCCCCGCTGTCTCTGCCTCGCGATCATTAATTTCTGCCTTCGTGGGCATCTGTAAAAATCCTCAGCAGATTTGTTTCAGAGAGCATCAGCGTGATGCAGTTCATACCGTGCGCCTGTCAGAAGTGTCAGCTGAAGGTTCAGCTTCAACTCATCCACCAGACTGCCTTCTGGTTGGATTTGGCTTGACTGCCAAAGTCAGCCTGAAGCTGGCTCGCCGTTATTGCTCCACTTCCAGAGCCAAGCCATGTTACTGAATATGAGAAGGAGGGATCTTTCACTTAGCATGCGCCCACCCCTGCTTCTTTTCGTTGCGCTGTCAAAACCAATAAGATCAAAACACCAGCTTTCTTCACAAAAATAGACTCCAGAAAACATTACTCATAACCCAGGAATCCCCCCCCCCCTTTTTTTTTAAACTCTGCTCTTCATCAAACATGCCAATTTATTTTATTTGTCACCAAAACCCAAATGTATCTGCTTTCTAGCAGCCAGGAAGAAATGGCAGAAGTTAAAATGAGTCAGAGAAGCCCAATGACTACCACCTGCTGCTTTCTTTGCTCATTACCAGAATAAAAATGTCTACACCTCATGAAACAAAGACTGCCGCTGGATGCTTCCCTATTAGATAGCACATTCAGCATCCTCCATGGCCACAGTAACACAGTTTTCTCTCAAGTATATTTTAATTTAATTGAATTTTTTCACTTGGAGTTAAATCTTTTGTCAGATTCCTCTGTTTTATCCACATAAGCTAGTGCCGGTATGGTGAAAGACTATAGGGGAGATTTGCAGAAGGTCTGAGCCATGAGGTCTACTGAAATATTAAAAACAGATCTCAGCACTTGTTCACACCCGCCCAGACACCTGATACAAATGTGGTAAGAAAGAGAACCCATGAGGGGAATGTATTTAGAATAGGAGATTTTAAATACACAGATTCCTGGTGATGAACAAACAGCTTAGTACGTGAAAACAGGTGTATCTCAATTTTCACCTTTGCAAAAACTATTTAGTTATTGGTGCTTTTTGACTAAGTTTTGCAGCCGCACTGGATTAAACAGATTCAAAGGAGAAAAGAGAACCTTTGCAAAACTTTAGTTTTCTTGTAGTCTGCCTGTTAGAAAGATGATCAAATAGAAAGAGATGAGTGATAAAGATAAATATCTGAACCAACCTCAGTGGAGTCGGTTTATTTTGATGCTACCAAAGTCCTTTTAGAAGCAGGTACCCACTGATGTCCAGATCTGTGGCAGGGAGTTTGCAAGGAGCTGCAGGTCAAATATGGTGTTTTCATGGAAAACTCTAGAATAACACCAACCTAATTCCTTATGTATGCAATGCGTTTCTCTTTCCTTTTCATAGATCTGTACGTTTTTTTGATAACGCATAGAGGAAACACCATGGGACCTGGAATGTGGACCGTATTTATTCTGCTTGGTCTGTCCCTCTGGAGCAACAGTCAAGCCTTTACCAAGAACCCCATCCTCTCCCGGATAAGAAGGGCCCCAGAGGCCAATGGAGAAAACAAAAAGTGCTCTTACACCTTCCTGGTCCCCGAGCAGAAGATCACAGGCCCCATCTGTGCCACCCGTGGTTATTCAACCGACAAGGATCGAGTGACACGCCTGGATGTGGCCTCGGTGCGCGACCTGCTGTCTAAGCAGCGTCGGGAGATGGAAACTTTGAAGCTGGTGGTGGACGTCGATGGCAACTTGGTGAATGAGATGAAGCTGTTGAGGAAAGAGAGCAGAAACATGAACTCCCGAGTGACCCAGCTCTACATGCAGCTGCTTCATGAGATCATCCGGAAGAGGGACAACTCGCTGGAGCTGGCTCAGTTGGAGACACGCATCCTCAACGCCACCACTGAGTCGCTGCGCCTGGCATCCCGTTACAGGGAACTGGAGGCCAAATATGCAGCCCTGTCAGCCATAGTGAATAACCAGTCAGTGGTTATAGGAGCACTGGAAGAGCGCTGTATGCAGGTGTATAGTCGTAGGCATGAGCATCCGCCTCTTGGACCTCCACTGGTGCAGGTGGTGCCTGAGAACATTCCAGTCAATGTGCCACGTTTCACCAACGAAATCCAGAGGTTTGCACGGGAACGAGGCTCTCGTTCCGGTCCGTCACCCACAAGCGGTACCCTGGAAGCCCAGAAACCTCCACAGAGAAACTTCAGTGCAGAAGGTTAGAGAGTTACTCATCCATCCACAAATCCATTCATTTAATCCCTGCTTCAGTCCCAAATATCCAACACAGTCATGGTAAAATGTAGAGCAGCCTTCACAGGCCAACCACAACAAAATAATAATCCAAAATTTTGAACACAGCTGCAGGTGGGCCAGTGTCCCAACTTCTAAAGGTTAAAGATTTTGTAAACTCAGCTCGCACCTCAACAGAAGGAACACAAACCAGGATGGAAATAAAAATGTGCTAATGTCTGAATAGAGGCATGCAACCTAAAGTAAAACAAAGAAAGTCCTAAGCAGTGAGATTTTGCTCATCAACAGATCTCCCTCAGATAGTTCAATTACCTTCACCCAAGAATAATAGAGTGTGTTGAATTTCAGTGCAGCTGTGTGCGAAAGATCCTTCATAAGACTGCCACTGCATGTGAAGTGCAGACAAAACTCAGGCTGGCATTACAGGCGCCGTCCAAACCACAAAGTAGAGGTAATTCTGTTATATAAGTGAATGGACTATACCTTTACCTTATTACCATAATGTGAGCGACTTACTCATCCTTTCTGTAAACTCACTTCTACACCTGCTAACAATGAAAAAATTTACGATGAGAAGGTTAAATTAGCTTGAGAAAGGGCAGACATTATTAAAGAAAGGTTAATAAGATATCTACTTTTTTATTACTTCAAATGAGGGGAAACTATTTCTTATTAAAGTGACTTAATAGGCCAGTTTTTTTCTACTGCTCTGTATTTAACTTTGCAGACCTACAATACATGTGTTTTATATTACTCTCTGTGCTTGTGTGACTTTTTGTTCTTGTTTACAGTTTTTTCCTGCATATTTCATTTTCTGTCATACATTTCGTTCCTTGTAATGTAAACTCATTGTCTCAGTGCTCTGATTTAATCTGCCCTATGAAACCAAATTGCGGTCGCATGATAGGTTTGGTCAAAATTGACCTTTTGTTCTGTAGAGAAGTGTGCTTTGTGAAAATGTAACATTTGAAACCACTTACCTACAAAACAGGGTAAAAAGAGAGGGGGAGCCTGCAACGTTAATGATTTGTGAAGTCCTTTTAAAGCCTCAAGCTGAGCATTTACACTTTGCAATCTTGTCAATACCAAACAGGGCCATACTTAAAAAATGAGCATCATGTTGTATTCAGTATTCATAAAGTTTTTACTGACAGCACGGATCAAGGGAGTGCAAGGTCCCTGTTGGCCTATACAAAAAGTAGTCCACACTAACTACGTCTTAGCTAGGTTAGGCTAACTCGAGGATAGTTTGCTAATCTAAGGTGAAGCAAATTTTATTTCTTTTGGGTTGTTTTTTTTTGTTGTTTTTTTTACTAATTTTGTGCATTGAAAAAAGAACTGGATGCTCTAATGTCCAATTCAGTTTCTTATGTAGCATAAATAAGTTACTAGCTGAATCTAATAGCAAACAGTACTGGTAAAAGCTAACTAGCCTAGCATCTGTTTCCTTAACAATTCAAACAGCCTAACAAACCTCACCCTCAGATTTTTTTCTCAGCTCTTTGATTTTTATAAGCATATACAAATGTGTTTTTAGTAAATCTGATGATTTTTACCTACAGAAATGTAGAATGTTTGTCCAGCTCTCTATTTTCTTGATAGAGCTAGATTTTCTAGTTCGCTCTTACTTTTATCAACTGTATCCTTTCGTATTCTCTTTTCCCTCAGGCCCATTCAGAGACTGTCTTGCAGCACAGGAGGCTGGCTATAGCACTAGTGGCATGTACCTAATCAGACCAGATGAAGCTGAGAGGCCAGTGCAGGCCTGGTGTGAACAGGACATAGACAATGGCGGCTGGACTGTCATCCAGAGCAGAAGGGATGGTTCAGTTAACTTCTTCAGGAACTGGGAAAACTACAAGGTGATGACAATGGCACTTCCTCTGCCCCGTCTCTTTTTCCCCTCTTTTCTTCTTTTAAAAGTGCTGTCAAATAAATACTTGGCCTATCCAGAGATAACAATGTGCTGTTATAAATTCCATCTAGAGGAGCCACTGGGGTGTTTGAAACAATTCCCTGAGCCTGAATCTCCATGTATTCACTTACTGTAAGCTTTAATACCCTGTCAGCAGCACCATTTGTTGGAGATCCCTTTTTTATTTTCCCATTATGAAACATTAGCTGTCCCACTAGGAAGATATGTTCCACAGCTCAGCTGGAGCCAAATTCTTTCCAAACTGCTTCTACTACAGCACCTTCCTGGGTGGATGGTTTGTTGGCTTACTACACCACACTATATAGAGCCCCTCATCAAAGCACAGTGAGATTGAGATTGAGTATATCATTGCTGGCAGCCTCTGCAATCCGGAGTTCCATTCAACCAGGTCAAGGCTGGAGGCTAAATTGCAATTTTCAACACTGATTTACCTCTGTACTCTCCCACAAAGCCACCACACACATACACACACCACAGAGGAGGCCTCAAACTCAAAGCCTACATCATTCATCATTTGCTGGCTCCCCGAACTAATCCACAATCACAAACCTCAACCTCTTTTACCAAGTGAAGTGTTCTGGCGGCATGTAGCCAGACATAGATGGCTGGTGGTTTTTCAACACAAGTGGCCAGGCCAGTTTCACTATTAGCAATGATCCAAGAGATCATTGCTGTGGGGTAGGAGCAATGAAGGAGAATTTTGAAGACAGATGGCTTTTCCAGCATAAACTCTACAGCATGTCTTCCTCAGGAATTTCAAATGCAGGATGGTATCCATATATCTCAATGTATTTTTTTTTTCCTTTTTAATTTTCACTTTTCTGCAGAATCATGTCATGAAAAAGACCTTTCTCATTTGTTCTCCTGACAGTCACTCGTCATCGCCCACAACTCCTTTTTATTTTCCTAAATAATCCTCATGTTTCTAAACTCCTCGGGTAACTGCAGAACAAACAGTGTACATTGTTTTCTGTGATCCTTTTTGTAACTTTCCTTTTAATCTTCCTTTGACTCAGAGTGGCTTTGGCAACATAGACGGAGAGTACTGGCTCGGCCTAGAAGGCATCTACGGCCTCGGGAGGCAGGGGGACTACAAGCTGCTAGTGGAGCTGGAGGACTGGATGGGCAAGAAGGTTTACGCTCAGTACAGCAGCTTCCACTTGGAGCCAGAGAGCGAAGGCTACCGCCTGAGGCTGGGCACCTACCAGGGCAATGCTGGGGATTCTCTTACCAGCCACAATGGCAAACAGTTCACTACTCTGGATCGAGACAAAGATGCTTTCTCAGGTAAACAATACTGTGTGATTGTCACACATAGTCTTCTCTGAAGTGTTAAAATATACAGTCTAAGTGGTCCTACTTGATTGGTCAAAACATAACAGAATCTGCTAGTCTGAGTTTTCTCAGACTAGCAGATTCAAAAGGGAACACACTGTGACACAAGGCCAAGTTTGTTCATATCAGTGCATAGTGGTATATATAAAAGATGGGATGGGTCTAAACAAATGTACTTTACACTTGCATTCTTTCTAATTTGGGGCAATGCAGCTGATTACAAGTTTAAAAAGTTACCTCAGTAAACATTTTCACCTAATTTAGTTTATGATCTCGATACTTTGTTTCAAATATTGTTTATCACAGCAAGATGCTCATTTCATAAATATGGTTACAATTACCATAAAATAGACTAGAAAGCAATGTATGATTTAAGGCACGGCTATTGTATGAGCACGTGATGTCCTCCATTTGTCGCTTTCAGAAAAGCTTTACTATCACAGTCTATTTTTCTCACTTGATGGAAAAAATAAAGACTGGATTCAATCTCTAGAAATATGTCCATCATTATCATCGTTCTGTCCATCATTATTGACAGACGTATAACATAACACAATGTTATGTTATTCTTTTTATGTTATTGGGCATATACAAAAAAAAACATAATTTTTTAAAATTATAGTAATGTTTCCTAGGGCAGTGCCAATTACCTGACTGAGAAGAATAACAAATAAGATAACCAATTCTTCTGTTTCCCATTCGCAGGTAATTGTGCCCATTTCCATAAAGGAGGCTGGTGGTACAACGGATGTGGCCAAACCAATCTCAACGGTGTCTGGTACAACGGAGGGGTCTACCGTAGCAAATACCAAGATGGTATCTTCTGGGCCGACTATGGCGGAGGTTTCTACTCGATGAAGTCTGTCCGCATGATGATCAGGCCCATAGATTGAGAAGAATGCATAAGCCAGGCTGGTCAAGGGGCAGCTATGTAGGCCAGGGCAAACTTGAAACTCCGTCTACATTGAGCCTAGCTTGAAGATGGAGTTTACCAACCATCAGACAGTGACCTGAACTCTCTGCTATAAAAGACACAGATTCTGCTCATTTTCCTTTTTGATATCATAACTGACTCAAACATAGACGGATTCACCATATTCCTATATGACTGCTCATAGGAAGCCATACTGCTCCTTTACCACCTAATGTGTATGACCGAGAAGGTGAATTAAGAGTATATGCCTAAGTTTTTCACTAAAATAATGGTAGCTGTCTCTCTGATTAAGAAACCACAATGTTTTCTTATTAGTATATGACTTCATGGAGCAGAGAAGCCACATCATAAAGGAACTTCAGCGGCTGTGATTTCATTCCCAAGGTTAGCGTCACAGGCTCTTAATGCAGCTCGTCCTACCTCGCCAACATAAACGTCTGGAGGAAACACACGTATACGGTATTTAACTTGCTATAGTTGCTGGTAGCTGGAAAAGATATTTTGTTACTACCTTATAGATTTATCTGGGCTCTGTATTCACTTCCAGATGTGAAAGAGCAACACATTAATGAGTTGGAGTTTATACATGTGATTACATGGAAAGAGTGGCGATTTTATTTTTAATCCCTACACTTAAAATGACCTGTATACTGCATGTTAAAGTACTTTGAGTGCAGAAGACCAGAAAGGATAATTTATGTGTATAATTAAGTTATCATTACAGTGAAAGGGGCCAGGTGTCCTGAGGGAAATGGTAAATGATCCTGAAGAAAATAGGACTAATTTCCTGCACTGTACGCGACAATCATTCTCCAAGTGTGCTTACACGTATGGAAATTTGTTTTATACGTTTTTCTCATTTGGCTGTTGATTAAACTTCAGTATGACTCTGTGAAATACAATCATTGTTGGGAGGGGGAATAAAAAAGATGGATTTCCGTTTTGTTTTGAGTGGTTTTCAAGCATGAAGAATATGCCAGCCGAGCGTGTTGAAAGTTATAGGCATGGGGACAGACAACGAGAAACACATTTCTGAAAGCCAGACAGAGATGGAGAGAGAAATAGAGGGAAGGAAGGGGAGGAGGAGATGAACTGGGATGGAATGGGTCCAAATTTCCAAGTTATTTTTTCCAGCCACCCAACCAGCCCCCAACCCGCACGACCATTTTTTTTTATCAAACACAGAGAAATGTACATTCTTTCCACACAAAAGTGCTTGAACTGTATGTTTTTGTAATTAAAAAAAAATCTTTCCTCAACAAAGACACCAGTCCCTGCACCCTGTAATCACTGGTATAGATGGAGAGCACCATCTTTTTAAGGAAAACCATCCCTGGGGAGGGGGTTGCAGAGATGTAAAATGATGGGGACACGTTTGAAGAAATAGCCAGTTGTTGTATCCACAACAACACATTAAAGCCAAGCAGCCTGTAGTCTCGGATCTGAAAATAGGCTCACATCTTGTGCTCACCCACCACAATGGCCTTCACACCCATGTCTTAAAAAACTTTTATAAAGCATGAAACATGAACCAGGAACACGGGTCAAACCCAGCTGGACATGGAAACATGTTTATGGACATGTAAAAAAGCAGCCGCTAATAAAAAAAAATGACATTACAATCTTAAAATTAAACAGCAATAAAAGCCGATGAGTCACGATGCTTGGCAGAACAATATTACACAACCAACAGTCACTAAATGGGAACATTTAGGGTTCACTTCAGGGGACATTCTTGTTCAAGTGGTTTCCATAGGCTGGTTTATTTGTTCACCAACTCAATAGGTTTGCTTGACTTATTAATTATTAGTCCTGTTCTGTCTTGCTGGTTAAAAGTTGTTTTCTGATTCAAACGAGTGCTATGACACTTAATAGAAGAAGGATATGCAAAATCCAAAAGTTCCAGGGAATTCCTGGACCAGTTGGCAACACTTTGCATTTAACACTAATAGGAGTTGTCTTAAATCTTTCTGGCTCTGTCGGCTTTGTGTCGATGAGCCAGACCATCACACTCTTCAAGTGGTGTCCGTGGATGACTGGTTTCAAGCAAAGTCATCAACGCCAGGCGCACAACTTTGATCACATGGAACACATTAATCCTTTTTTTTTCTTTTTCAACCATTGTGTACTCCCTTTGACAGTCCAAAAGAGTGCTCCTAATGCCTTTATGTCTATAAATCTGTTTCATTATAACCGTGAAAACCTCTGTTTCCTGAGCGTTTGCCTGCATGCATGTCGATGTTAGTTCAGAAGACTGAAATTAATTACATCAGAATATCTTGCAAACAGTAAAATTGAGATTAATGGTACAACTATCATGTGTCTCTAATAAATCTGAAACTAGCCACCTGGCGTTTAGCTTACTTTGCCATAAAACTGGAAAACACTTCCAGTCAGGATCAAGAGTTATAAAAGCAAACCAAGCGGATCCAGAGCTTACAGATTAATGTGATATACCCCCTTTTTTTTACTTCTAAAATGAGAAGTTGAGTAGTTCTGGAAACTACCCCATGACACTGATTCCACGCAGCTGAAAAGATGAAAAAAGCGCAAAGCTATTAAAGCTAATTTTAGTTTTATTGTTTGAGGATTCTTCTGATTTTAAGAGGATTTGTCTTCTGTATAACCGTTTCTGTGCTCAACTAAGCTAAGAGCTAGCAAAAAAGCAAATAAACGTGAAAATTAGAAGCCAAGAGCTTTAATCTGTCACAGGTCTGAAAATATATAAATGCTTATTAAATCCTTCATTTAAACATTTAATCTCATTGAGATTGAGATCTATTTTTCAAGACAGACCTGTGAACAAAATAAAACATACAAAAATTTAGGCAAACAGGTACATGTACACAATTTTAAAAAACAAGAGTGCAAGAGTAGCTGCAGAGAGACAAACACAACCTTTAAAATGTTGTATTGAAATCAGAGAATACAGCTTCATAACGTTTTGGTAGTTTGTTCCATTTGTAGGTGGAGAAATATTTAAATCCGGTTTTTCCAATTTCTTTGTGAACAACAGGTACAGCTAATGTTAAAAATGTCCCACGGCCTGACATTGTAAGAGCTCCGTTTAAATTCAGTCAAGGAGATAAGCAGGCAATCTTTGCAGCAAAGAGCCTTGTAAATAAATATCATACAATGCTGCTGTCTTCGATTTACTGTACATAATCACCTGTGATGAATCGTAATTTACTGTAGTACACAGAATCAAGAGGCTTCAACTTGAATATAGAAGCAACATCACCATAATCAAGCATAGACAAAATTGGCAGATTGCACAATGATCTTACTAGTCATGAATGAGAAACAAAATTTGTTTCTACGTAGAAATCCAATCTTTGTCTTTAATTTTCTTAAAAGGTGCTCTACATAACTAAAATAAATATGCAGAAATGTGACCTACTGACGTATACAACGCATTTTAACAAAGTATAGGCCTACTGCTTGCTGAGAAGTTCGAAAGCAGGTTTAGATACCTTTCTAGAGCGTGGTTGTTCTCTAAAACACTTTTTTGTGCTTTCATGCAAAAACTAGACGTCCTCCTGTCCATCCCTGTCCTGCACTGCTACCCACTGAGAAGCTTTACTGGATTAATTTCAATACAAATTTTCCCAGCTTGACCAAGGAAAAGGACGCTGATTATAACGGACCACCTTCCTGTTACAAATGTGTCTCTAAAACCTCAGTGAGAACAGACCCCACAAATCAGCCAGTGTGGGTTGCTCCAAGTGTAGCCTTCCAATAACTTGTGCCGGTGACACACTGAACCCTCACAATTTTAAACAGCCTCACAGGGACATGGAAATGCCTGATTAACCCACAAAAACCAAACCCCTGCGCAGCCTCATGCTGGAACTGTGAAGGTGACATCCTTGGCTCCGGTGAAAGGACCACACTCAGGTCTGCACCAACTCAAAATACCTTGCCAGCAGACTGGGGATGGGCGAACGCTGCTGCGGTGTGGTCCTCTGAAAACCACTGCACGTTTCAGAGGTAAAAGCCCTCCTTGTCACTAAGTGAAGGTTCACTGTCTACAGATTTCAGGCTCGGAAGATTCCTGACAGTTCGCTGCTGTTTGCTATAAGACATCTGCTGTTGGGGGAATGTCCGTGAGAGTGACTCATTAGCTCTCAGAAGCTCACTTAGTGTCAGCAGCAAATCAGCAGACAGGATGTGCAGCTGTTTTCTTTGAAAATAAGCTCCATGATGAATTTCTTGCTCTAACTGGGACGGTTAAACAAATCCGTAACTAAGTTTGTTGCTAAGTGCCCTTTTGATTTAGGGCTCAACAGACACTTGTTTAAGATGGATGATCGTTTGGAGAGATCTGGAAAGGCTCACTTTGCTGTGGACAGCTACAGTTTCCACTCTGTCCTAAAATTTCCAGAAGAGTGATACTGTGTTTAGCTGTGAAGCAAACAAGCAGAGGCTGAGATTGTGAAAATGATCTTTATCTTGCTGAGGGGGTTTTCTCCAAACTAAGCAGCAAATGCAACCCAGAGATAACAAACAAAAGGACATGTGAACCATAGAACATTTGTTCCTTGAGTTTCAGCTGCTTATTAACAGACATTTAGTCTGTTAAATGCATCTAATAGCGATGAAAAATTCAGATGGTTTTCATCGTTCTTGCGTTTGGCATGGCAGGCTTGTTTATTCTGCTAAAGCCACAAAAGCCTAAGATGATCAAATGGATATCCTTTGTAAAGAAATATGACTTCTGAACACTGCAAGTTAGTCACGTAACTGAGGACCCGCTAATAGCCTACAGTATGTCTGTATATGTTCAGTGATTGCACTCATTTTGAATGACATGAGTCAGATGGCCTGGTAAAAGCTTCAGAACTTCCTGGGTATGTGGGGGCAGGGGCGAGGAGCACCATCTATTTGATGACTCAGCTGTTTTTATGCCAAAGTTAAAAGAGTGAAAAACAAAAAGGGCCTCCTGGCCTAAATCTGCCTGAGAGAAATATTATCTGTAAAGGACAACATATGGAACCACAGAAGTGCTTTCGGATGAGCACCGTGGAGAATTGAGGTTTCTAACCTCAACTGGTAACTCTAAAACTACATTTTTTTGGTGAAAGCAGAAGAAATAATTACTTCATAGAAGTGTACTGGCTGATTTATAGCTGTTGCATTCCAAAGTAGCTGTAGGTGTGAGTGACTTTTGAATTGAGTGGAAATTTTAGTGGTTATAAAGGGAAGTGCAGGCAGGCATGCTGCATATTGGAGGGAAACTTCTGTGATCATTAGAAGTGTTTCTTCTGGTCTAAGGGGAGCTAAAAAACAAAAAAAACAAAAAGTAAAAAACCCATAAAAACCCAAAACCTAGTCTGCAAAATGTTGGAACAGCCTAGAGCATGAAAACATGACAATGTGACCTTTCTCTAAGTTTGTCGTAAAAGGTTGCAACACTGCTTTGAGTTGCGTGATTTGTTTTGAAGGCTTTGATCACATTCTTCCCACTGGTCTTGCAGACTGACTCTGGAGTCATTCTTTATACACGTCAGCTCAGGCTCTAAAGTCGTTTTAGCACACAGATGCTGTGTTCTGACATGAAAGCTGTTCACTGTTAAACACAAAGAGCTAAGATTCTGCTTGGTAAAAGACAGACGACTTTTGGGGGGCATCTTGACCTCTTTGTTATGGGTATGAAATTTACAAGATTAAAAGCACTTTTATTCAGCTCTTCTGCATCAAGTGGACACCAGTGGGAGAAGTTTGCCCTCAGGGTTAAAATACATGCTTTCATCAAAGTTAACCACGTCTTTAGAGAGCTTGTCTGGCAGAAGGCCCTGAAGGCAAACCTCACTAATGTGTGTACAAATATGAAAATGATACCACACTGCCATCTAGCGGCGCAGTCGTTTGTAACAAAACCATATGGTTTAGTTATTCATTTTACTTACATTGTGTTTTCCGCTTATTTTTGTTGTGTGATTGATTCTGTTATTTTTCTTAGCTTAATCATCTTATTTATTTAATTTAGTCACCATATTTATTTAACTTAACTTATTTATTGATTGGTTATTGACTTTTTAATAGATTTCATTTAACTAGGTAGATTCAACTAGTCTCAGCCATTAAAAAATGCTAAGTGCTTTTCTCTCTTTTCGACTCATTTTGTGAAATGTATTTTCTACAATAAAGTTTATAGGTTTAGGGGGGAAATGTTACTGTCGCCGATTAATGACGTAATTGTAGGCGTTTATGAACGTCATGGCGGCTCATGCTAGCGAGCTTGAGATTGCAAAGAAGAATTTAACGGATGCAATTGGCGATAATGTCAAACAGTAAGTGAAGTGTTGTTTGTGTGCTTGTCTTTGTTCGTAGTCTTGCGTTTTGGTCCCATTTCTGTGCCACTGAAATGAAAAGGTAACTAACAATAATTAACTGCGCCTTGGACCAACTAGCACCTAGCTATCCTCTGCTACATTTTGCAGGATTTCCCTCGTTGTTGACATATTACTGTAGCATCTCTTTGGTATCTTTTTTATGTCTGTGGTGAAGGTGATGCGTAAGAAAGGTGAGATTTACCTTGTGCTTTATTAGCTGTATGAACTCTAACGTTATGGCGAGTTTGTATAAATCCAACTTGACGATATTTTGAAAAGTGTACCTCGAGTTGGCGAGAAGTGAAACTTAACTTAAAGAGGACAAGTGAAAGAAACAGGAACAAAACTGTTGAGTATTTGTGATTTTAAAAGTTAATAGCACGTGAATAACGCGATAAAGAGATGTAATGACGTGCAGATGGTGCTTGTGTGTATGTATGTATGTATGTATGTATGTATGTGTGTGTTTCTGTGTCCAGCATCACTTTGTGTTGTAGATGCACCTGAGTCATGTGTGTGTTGGTGCTTGCTTCTTGTTTCCTCCCTGCAGTTACTGGGCAAACCTGAAGCTGTGGTTCAAACAAAAGATCAGCAAGGAAGAGTTTGACATTGAGGCGCGTAGGCTGTTGGCACAGGAGAATGGTTAGTGTCAAAGAACAGCTCTCCTCTGTGCTAGTGTGTAATGTAGAAATTATAATAATACTAATAAAAATCTGGCTTATTCTGTGTTTCCTTCATTCATCCAGTCCATGTTCACAATGATTTTCTCCTGGCTATTCTTACACGGTGCCAGATCATCGTCTCCACACCAGGTGAGTTTTTTTTTTATTAATAACTGAATGCCTCTGAAATTGTGGCTGAACCTATATTTTATAACAGCTGACATTTTATGTATGTATTAAGCCATACCTTTTTGTCAGGGCTGGCTTAGGAGCTGTTGAGATTAAAACTCAAGAATATTTCACCAAATAAAATGGCATCTCTGTTTGTGTCTTTCATGCACCTTGTTGTGTGTCCTTTTTGTCCTCTAGAGGGTGCAGGGTCGTTGCAGTGGCAAGGTAGCTGCGCTTCAAAGCCCGGCAAACCGAAGGGGAATAAGAAATGTTCCTCTAGGCAAAAATTCGACGTAAGTCCTCCTTCATATTTTCATCTCCGCATGGGCTAGATATGTTCACGTTGGCAACAATACTGCTAAAATTTTCCCACAAATGTATATTCTTTGACAGAGGTTGCACACACACCTTTAATGAATTGTTGAAAAAATAGTTCTTATAAGGTTCTCCTCTCTAAATATTTTAGTTGCCAGGTAGTGTGACCAGTAAACCTTTATTGAGCTGCCGCTCCATTGAGTCTCTCTGTGGATGAGCTTTATCTCCACTGTGTTGGGCTGCAACTAGTGATTATAATCCATGTTCTGCTTTGCAGTCTCAGAGAGCTCAGCACAGTGCCACATGACCCATTGCTCCTGCTGAAGTTTCTGGTTCTTGGGCCATTCAGTTCACAGCAGAAAAAAAGACTGTCACCAATCTAAGTCTGTCTGACTATTAACACAAGACCCATTTAACTCTTTACCCCTTGAAAGCCTTCTAGGAGTAACCCTTGAAGCTTTTTTTCTGAACTGAGTAGTTTCTCATATTTCAGGCCTGCTTATAGAACAGGTCATTCAGTAGTAGTAGACCAAGTAGACCAATAAATACTTGGGTGTCAAAACTCATCATTAAGGGTACAGTGGAGGTAGAAGCCGCTGAATCCTATTGAGGATTGCCACAACAGCAACCTGACCAGCAAACCAACTGCTAGGGAAACCACACAGAAAGGGCCAGGGCTTTCAAAATGAGAGTAGGGGAATGGTCCAACTGTAAATCAGCCATGGGTGATTTCATTTTCTGTGGCATGATTTAAAAAAAACAAAATGCATTAAAAACAAAAGGCTGAAATGAGTCGACAGATACACTTGTGTGGCCATCCTAAGTAAAGTGTATGTGTGGCGGTACACTTAAAAAGTAAAATCACGACCGAGTGTTACAGCTGCAAGGTTAGCCACCTCTAAATAACAGCTGTGTGCTTGAACAGTGGACTGACAATATCGCTGGGATGCTTATGTGTCCTTCAGCATCGTTTCCAGCCTCAGAATCCTCTGAGCGCCGCCCAGCCATTCAGCCCGAGGGAGGGGGGAAGTGAGGAGGAAGAGCTGCGTCTCAGCGCCCACACTCTGCTGCTGCCCACACGGGGCCAACTGGAGGCTCGCATGATGGTGACCGCCTTTGAGGTGGGCTTGGATAACGTCACAGAAGATGCCATCAGCACCATGATCTATGCCGTTGAGGTATATACTAACAGTTCAACAGAAGAGTGACTGTTTGAGCCTCAGTGCACCCTCATAAAAGCTGAGAGTGTGACGTGAGTGATTCTTCTGCTTTTTAAGTCTGACATTGTTTAAACATCCGTGCAGTGGTTTAAATGATCAGAAAGAACATGTTCTGCGTCATTTATTATGCAGCACTGACAGCTTTGTTTTCTCCGGAGACTGAGCAGAGCTTTGTCGCTTAGTCACACCAAAATCGAACGAGATGTTTACCCATGTGTTGTTGCCAAAAGCAGGAGGGACATCGGTTTTACCGTCTCAGTCTGTGTCCTTGCCCAGCCCAGCGTCTTTTTCACTCAGCTGTTTGAATTGTTTTAAAGTTGAGTTATGAAACAAGTATATTTAATATACATATATGTAGTAAGAGAGGTCTTGATTCCATTATCAGTGGTCACTTGGATTAAACTACACTAAGCTATCAGTCAGTTTACATGCAAAAGCTAATGCGACCTGTTGCACCTAGAAATGAATGGGAGCCATTTTCAGTCTGACTGTGCACTGACTCAGTGCTCTGATTTATTTCAGCACCACTTGAAAGATGTCCTGACTGCCATAATCATGCGGAGGAAGGCGTATCGATTACGAGACAGCCGTTTCCCCTACGCCTTTGGCAATGATGTCACGCCTCAACCCTATCTGAAAAACAGCCTTGCTGCTTACCACAGTGTTGCTGAATGGTAGGGACTCCAGCTTTTGTTGGGCTGTGAGAATTCTCAGTATAAGTAAAATGCATTTGATGCAGAAAAATGTTTTTGCCCTCTCATTACTGCAACTTCATTAAATCTTTTTAGTTTTTATGTTTGTATCAGTAGCTGCTTTCTTTTGCTGTCAGTATGGACTAATAGTGTACTTCTTTTTTTTTTTTCTTGAAGTCCGCCACAGAGTGCTTCCCTCCCTGCAGGCCCACCACCGCAGGTGTCACCCGATGAGGCTGAGCAGCAAGCTGTTCATTTGCTGGCTTGTTCTGCTGACAGTCTTCCTGCGCCGCTCCCTCCAATCAGCATGTTTGATCTCCTCGAGGCTTTACAGGTAAGAAAATGTGCACGACTGGTCCTAGCAACATCAGCATATTTCACAGTGAGTTTGTTTGGAACAGCCCAAAGGAAAAGTTGTGATATTCCCAGGCAAGTGGTCAAATAATACAACCTTTGACCCCGGTAAATGTGATGGAGTTTTTCACCTTGAAAATTTGTGTGTGGGATTCTTAGAATCCTGTGAAGTTGTGTAATGGTCCACAAATGAGTGTGTAATAAGACTGATATAAACTCATTTTTCCAGCAAAAATGCCAAACTTTTCTAAGTTCTGGCTTCAAAACTGTGTACAGTTGCTGCAGTTTATTGTCAAGGTTTTTGTAAAGGTTTATATCTTCATGTCTTACTCTTTCTTTACTCTTAACGCTGGATTCTTTTTTTTTTCCAAGCCTACCTTTCCATCATTTAACTATCAGAATTGAAATGGTTTTCTCATCTCTTTTATACTCGTTAAATGCAGGTTCACCACGGCGTGATGCCCTCCCACACCATGTACGCCCTCAACATGGAACGCGTCCTGTCACGGCTTTGGCACCCCAGCCATGAAGAACTAGAGCAGGACCACGTCCACCGGCAGCGCATAGCTGCTAAAGAGGGCGTGCTTGTCAGCTGAGAGCCCCCGGCCACAGGACTGTGCACAGACTATGGGGGTTATCAGGAACCAAACACAAGAACGACCCCCAGATAAATATAATTTAGGAACTCTGTGTTCGAGAACTTAAAGCTGTTTAGAAGCTGGAAAAATTTGTGTTGCACAGAAAGATGGAGGACAAGTAAGATCAAAAGAAGCTGTTGGATGAGACCAGAGCAGCCAGTCGGCTCCAGTAATCAACTCCACCAGTCGTTTCTGGCAGACAACCGTCATTTTGTAACTTCTGTTCCATAGTAGAATATAGTGTTTAATTTTATGTACACTGTCTGGGGATCCAGTGCAGGATGCAGTTGTAGAGTTTGTGGATAAGATGCCTTAACAGACCAAACCCTGTCTGACTTGCCTCGAGTTCCTCTTTGTTCACATTGTTAGATACGCATCAAAACATCCTGTAAAGATACAGAAAAGCACATATCTAATCCTCGAGTGTTGTGTAAATAACCAGTTCACAACATGACATACGGCACGTATAAAAGATTACAAGTATTTAAATGGTCATAAAAGTCCTGGACAGAACATGCAGGTGTATTCATTTAATGGCTGATTAAATCTTGTGTCAGGCTGAAGTTGAGGGAATCTGTGAGGAGCTTATCTAAACCAATATACCAAGACTCAAGTTAAACATAGAAACAGTCCTGTCATAACAGGTAGGGCCAGGGTGTATCAGCCAGTGAGTGAAAGCACCTGTGTGGGTTTACAGTCTGTGTGTAGGGTCTTTAAACTGCCAGACAGCTGCTTCCTCCAATCATTTACCACCAGAAGCTGGTAAATGATTGGGCATGAACATATGTGCAATCATTTACCAGCTTCTGGTGTCATTGTTGGACTACAGAGTCTGTTTTTTGTTTTATTTTGTTTTAATTTCTTTCCAAGTAATTGAACATGTGCCCCTCTGTTCAGGTTAAATGTATAAAATGTATACATTTGTACTTTTTTTTCTACAGAAACTTATTTATATTACAGACAGTAGTTGAGAAAATAAATTTAAAAAATACGCCTCCTCCTTTTTACAAAGTATCTCTTCTCCACCCACTCCCTTCAAGTGTGTAAACAGATCTGCCTGGGCTTCATGGCGTTTCTTGTAAAAGAGTCACCAGCTGTAGTGGGAGGACGGTGACTATTACTCGCGCGCGCGCACATACACACCCCTACCCGTCCCAGCGCTCGCTCGGGACCTCTTGCCATATTTGGCTGCCTGCGGCTCACTTCCGACGCTTCGCTGTCCAATGGGCGTCCGAGTAGCTTCGGCAACCATCGGGTGCGCCTCAGCGAGCTGGTGACTCAGTCTCCCGTCCGCCCCAGTTTCTCCAACAACAAACGCTCCATGTAACACACTGCAAGACTATCCGGTCACCTCCAGGCTCATTTATCGTTAATCACAAAGCCACAACACACATCGTGCCGCATATCCAACACTTTTATTTTCTCATATTTACAGTTAAGTGCTCAAAATACTGCGTACAAATATTACTAAGTGTTAACTTGAGGTTTGACATTAGTTACAACTATATCACAAAGTTGCATGAAGGTAAGTATTAAGAAAGTAAGGCAGTTTTGTCAGTAAACACACACCTATGAGTCTTTAGGGAAAGGTGTGAACCTTTGTTGTTGTTAGTGTTCTGTACATATAATCGTTGGTGCCTGGGATACTCAGTGCTTGACTTGTGTCTATATGCATACGTTGCTACTTGACATAGTGAAAGGCTTGATTCACATTGTGTCTATGCAGTTGGAGCCCACACAAACCCTATCTCTCCTCCAGTCAGGATGCAGGATATGCGTGGGCCACAGTCGAGTGATAAGATGTGGACACTTGCCATAGCTAGTTTGACAGATTACAGATTTCATTATGTAGTTTAAGGTGGAAATAAATGACAAAGACACACACAAAAAAAAAATGCCAGAAATATGTAACGAGCCAGATCAGAGGCGCTGGCAGAGCCAAGGTTCCATCTGAGCTGTGTGCGCCTGTGCAATAAGTTTGATGGCTTCTGCTCTGTGATAATTCACCGTTGCTGACCAATACCAAGTATCTTGTCAGTCAGCCTCCATGTGGATACAGTCTGAGCGGATATTTTGGTGGAGGAGAAAAAAAACAATGCGCTGAGACTTCCCTGAAAGGCTGAACGGGCCACTTTAAGCTGCATTTGGTCCCCGAGCAGTGTCCCTTGGTTCTTTTTATTTTCTTCCCTTGGCAAGTCTAGTAAGCTTGGAGCTGCTGCGTCAAAATGAGCTGGCAGCCGCTGTTAACGTGGTCCATCACCTTTTGTTTGAGCAGAGCCAGCTCGTCCCGCAGGACGTTGGCAGAGGAAACCAACTCCGTGTTTTGGCTCTTTAGGTTTTTGACCCTCTCCTCCAGTCGGGCGATCCTCTCCAGCTTCCTTTTCCGGCATTTGGACGCGGCCACCCTGTTCCTCATGCGCTTCCTTTCAGCTTTGATGCGCTCTTGGGACTCCATGTCGATGGGGGAGAGCGGTGGGGTCTCGCCGGACATCTCCGGGACCGTCTGTGGCTCCTCTTTGAGCGCATGTAGCCGTGGGTGCTGCGCAGCCACCGGCAGCTGGTGGTCCATGTGGTTGTGGGACGGCTGTGGAGCCGCCGGGTAACTTGTAGGTGGAGGTGGCTGCCTCTCGCCGGCAGGTGCGGGCGTGGAGCCTGTTACAGCCCGAGTGAAGCTGCTCAAGTTGGTGTACTCCGGCGGCTCCGTGCGCACCGTGCAGCTGTAGGAAATCCCGCCGCTCTCGGGCGCAGCGGAGCCGGATGTCATGCCGTTGGCCGAGCCGGTCTGTGGGTCGGGCTGGGCGGCAGGTATCTGCTGCTGGTAGTGGAGCTCAGCCAGCGCCCTCACAAACCCCTCAGCGAAGCCCTCCTGCTCGTCGGTGATGTTCTTGGGGCAGATGAACTGGGTCGGGGTGGGAGTTGTCAGCCCGTTGCAAGACTGGATGATCAGTCTCTCCAGTTCAGGTGAAGCCAGCTTCAGTAACCCGACATCAGGGGACGTCAGGATGTCCAGGGCCTTGGCGCCCAAATGAGGTTTAAAGTTCTTCGGGTCGTTCAGATTCAGGGTCATGGTCTGTTTGAGGGTTTTAGGGTTGAAGCCGTACACTGCCGCCCCGTCATGCTGAGAGTTGGAGGCTTCGTCGTAGAAGGTCGCTTCCATTTTTCTGGACATAAAGTTTTGTTCACCCTGAGGGAGATCTTTCTTTTTCTCCTTTAAAAAAGAAAAGAGAAAACAGTCCAAGGTCGACTGTTTACATATGTCCCGTGACAGTCCGTCAACTGGATTGCGATAGAGTCCGCCTATTGTTGAAGTTCAACTCACTTGACAACTTTATGTCCTGGGAAAACTTTTCTTTTGTGCGCCCTGCGCTCATCAACAACCAAAGACTGTCCCCCCGCCGCCGGGTCTCCGTGTCCTGACACACCGAATGTCCTCCGTGACTTATCCCCGCTCCCAAAAAGTAAAAACAGTGCCTGAAAACGGCTAATACTTTCTATCACTTCCAACGTGGAGACGAACTTTATCCACCTCTAAGCTGCAGCTCGCCTGAAAATAACAATGATGTCATTTCTACGGCCAGCGATTGGCTGGAGATGACTTGGTAGGCGGGATGTGTCTAATGACATGCAGGTTGCTCTGACAACACGCTATATCCCCGCCCACCGCGATGGTTTATGGGATTAGGTAATGCAGACGGTGGAGCAATGTACTCTGGGATTACGTAGTGTTTTTGAATATTTAGTTACCCGCTCAATTACTAGTTATCCCCCGAAGTGCGCGCTGAGGGTGCGCAGAGATGAGCGCTGATTGGAAATGAACCAGGAATCTTTAAATAAGATGTTTCTGATCAGGAACGTGTGATCTAAGGCTGTAGGTTTCACAGGCTTAAATATTAAAAAATAAATCAGAACAAAGAGATAACCTGCTTGAAAATGCAGAAATGATGGTGATCAGTGTGTGTGTCTGTACAGGAAGAACTACACGGGACTTTTGAGGAAGTGGGCACAGGTTGGCTGGTAAAGCAGGGTTAAAGACAGGAAAGAACAAGAACCTGACCTGCGTTGACAGCTCCTTTGTTGCCCACAAAATATGCGGTCCTACACCTGTGCTGGTTTTAAGTTTCTTTTTGATTCCTTGCTATGTGAAGATGGCACGTGTCCTCAGCAGTGCACATATTTACTCGGAAAATGTGTACTTGTGCCATACAGTATGTGGAAACAAGTAATATTCAAAAAGCTTAGAAATATAGGAACAAAAAATCTATTATATGTAAACAAATGAGTATTAATACATAAATGTACACTAGGCCATAAGCACTAATTTATATTCTTGTATGGGTACTCCATATTTCTATACATGCAATTTATAGTAGAGTATAAGATTTGTTCATCTCTAACACTAACATTGTTGTATAACAAACATTTATGCAGTTATGATCTGTTTTTCCAAGTACCAGTATCGCATGATGCAATAAAATCAAGTTAGCTGCTGAGCTAAAGAGTATTTTATTTAGCTGATCATTTTCAGAAAAAAAAGCTCTTCCAGGAGAAAACTTTTCCACTCTTTAAGGAACATCAGCTTGTAAATTTCCACAGCTGTCTTTCAGAGTGTTTTTTCTCTTGAATGTGCTCATGCAGAGGATGTCAGTCATTCTTTTTGATGTGTGGTTTAAAAGAAAAACACAAAAAAAGAAAGTTGCGTAATCCTGTTTGGAGTGAGCCAAATGTTTGGCATGACGTGAAAATAAACTAGCATGCAACTTTTTGTTTTGATTAAGGTGCAGTACTAGTTAAAACATTTATGGACTTTTCCACATATTTATTTTGCAATGCATTTTTGCACAACAAAAAAAGTAGTTAAAATAAATAATCGTAAAATACGAATGGAGCTCTATTTTATGTACGATTGTGACCAATCTATAGATGAAGTCTGCAACAGCAAAGATGATGGCACAAATGTAACTTCCAAGGGACATTTTTAAAACCTTATATTGAGGGGAAAGCCAGCACATTTAACAGCTATATATATATTTTTAAAGATATTGATGGGGGAGTGTTTGTTTCCTGTAGTGACCAATCAAATAAACTTAATTTAAATTATGTCATGAAATAAATACCCAAATAAGTTCCTGCGATAGATGGGTGCTGAGTGGTGAGACTTGCTTGAAGGACTTTGATATGACACGTGGATTCCTTAAACACTGTAATTTTTGATTAATTGTTATTGAGCAAAATTTGTCAACGCTGATAAGGCCATACTATTAAAAACTCTAGGTAACCTTAACACTGGACTGTGCTGAGAAAAAAAAAAGACTGAATTATATTGTGCCAATGATTTTATGACATATATGAGGGGATAGTAACATATGGACCAGATCTTACCTATGCACTGACAGGCTAACCCAACCCTAACTCTGCACAAAAAGTAAGGAAATTGCGCTTGGTCGGCTTTTATTTTCTTGGCAATTTCTTTCTTTTTTTCTTTCCCCTAAAATAATAACACATTTGTAAGGAAAATGCATTTACAGGTTGAGCAGCAGAGTTGAGTATGTGGACTTCACCCATGAAAAACTTGTCAGATCTTCTCTTCTTATGCCAAACAGCTTATTCTGCTACTGACTCTTGTTTTGAGTTGCAAGCATGGACCCTGCTAGAGCCGTCAGCTGGTCTGCTCCAAGCATGCCCCATTTGACTGATCTGGATGGGACTTGTGCCATAGTGCAACTTCAAGCTTGTGTTTTATAAGACCAAGTAGCAGCATTATTTGGAGCAAGCCCTAGTATTATCTCCAAATTGAAGGTCAACTTCTATCTAATGGGGAATGTCAGAGACAGGCTGTGAAGGTCGGCGTCCCAAAAAGATGACACCACAGGAAGACCATTTCCTCATGTTGTCAGAACCGTAGGCAATCTTCTACAGATTTGCAGTCAAGGCTTGCAGGACGACATAGCAGTGAGTAGGCAACTCCCTCACTGGAAAAACAAGGCTTGTCGTCACTGGCGGCAATCTGAATGCATATCAAGATATTGAGATGAGATTCTACAACCAGTAGCAATCCCATGTCTCCATAGTCTGGGACAGAATTCAGTCAATACTCACCTCCACAGAGAGGGGTTTATCAGAGACTACCTTCAGAATTTGGGAGTGGAGAAGATGGAATGGCCTGCCTGAAGTCCTGACTTCAACCCCACTGAACACTCGTGGGCATGCTGTTCATGACCAACACAACCATATTGGCTGACTCGCGACAAGTTGGTTGAAGAATGGGACGCCATCCCACAGCAGTGCCTGACCAAGCTGGTGACCAGCATGAAGAGGAGCATGTGTATGGTTCTTCCACATGCTACTAAGGTCCCTGTTTGTTAAATGAATCAACTGTTAAATTGCCAATATGTGTTGTTTCTTCGGACGAAATCATCCAATCTAATAAACGCCACCAAACAAGAGTCAACAGCAGAATAAGCTGTTTGGTATTGGCAGAGAAGCATGGGTGTAGCCCACACACTCAACTCATGAATGCATTTTCTTACAAATGTGGCATCATTTAGTGGAAAATAAACAGGCTGTCCAACATTATAAGCTTTATTGCCAAGAAACATTGTTACAACACCAAAATAACAGACCAAACACAAATGTCCTTATTATTCTGCTTAGTTTGCAGTATATTTTATCTGCAGGCAGTACATGAGACAGGTTTGTGATCACACAGACTTAGTCTATGCTTGGAAAAGTCATTGCTTTGCAAAATGGCTGTAAAAAAGTGTAAAAATATTGAATGCATTCTTTGGTATTGCAGTCTTAACCACCCTGCACTGTATGTATGAATATGTGTTCATTCACTCACATAGGTAGACACAAAGCCAGCTAATGACAGCTGCTGTCCAGTCTGTCTGGTCTACCCCATTGTATTATTAAACATGTTCTCCTCAAGCCAACTATAAATAAGTTAACAGCCCAGACAGACAGGCTGGGATAACCAGGGCAGCCTGAGGTCAACACTCTCCAGATGACATGTTGTCTTCATCAGAAGGCTGCACAATACCCATTCTAAAGTATGACACCCTAAAGAATGCTTTAGAAACGTTCTTTCTTTCTATCACACGGTAACTTTCTAGGCCACTCTGTCCATATACCTGTGTAAAGACCCACCATGCAGTGTTTCCAATCAAACTAACGCTACGGCCTGGCCATGCTTCCTGTTTCTCTGTCAGCTTTTCCTCTCTACTGGGTTGACGGGGTCGCCTTTAGATAACAGTGCTTTCCTCCTCCCTGGCTGGGCCAGCTGTTTCCACTGCATGGAGTTTTCTAATCAGGAGCTGGTCCCTCCTGTCTCCCAACAGGCCCTGCTTTTGTTGTACAGAGGTGGGACAATCCAGCTTTCACGGAAACACCCCTCCCCTCTCCTCCCCTTTATTAGGGCAAAACACAGAGAGAGAGTGTATGTGCATGTGTTGATGTATCAACAGAACAAAGTTTTGATTACCTTCAGGCGTGGACTTGAGGGACACACACACACACACACACACACACACACACACACACACACACACTGGCCAGTGAGAGAGACAGATGAGATTTCAAACACTGTCCATGCACTGTTTGTTGGAGACCATCTGTTTCTTCCTGTCCTGCTGCTTGGTTTTTCTCTGAAGTCCATCTCTGCTGATCATTCCTTGCCCAAACATACTGGTCACATCCAGCCGCACTTCCTTTACACAGCTGCTTATCTCCTTTAATAACACAAAGAGACAAGGTAGGATTTAGAATGAAAAACTTGACTATATAAAATTCCCCACCCTTTGTCCTTCCCTCGAGCTTGAGGGAACTGTGGAGTATCTTTGCTGTGTTCCTAGAACTGTGCTCTTCTGGACAGAGATCTCAGATGTCATTCCTGGGATCTGCTTGAGCCAGTCGCCCAGTTTCCAGTCACTGCTTTGAGTGCTCCGATTTCACCCTCCACATCTTCTCTACTCTCTCAGCCCTTGGTATTTCTCGAGTTTCTCGTGTTCCTTCTTCCTGATGTTCCTATTGATTGGTATAGCTACGTCTACCACTAAGGCCTTCTCCTATCCCATTTTGACCTCGGAACTTCCAGGCCATACTTCCAGAGATGTTTCTGTATACTATGTCGCATACACTTCCACATATGCCCTGTCTAATGGTATCTTGCACCCTGTTGTTATGCGCTGGGTTGTCTCAGGGGCATCTTTGCACAGCCTGCACGTAGGCCCGTGTCTTAGCTGATGTGGTAGACCTCAGCCTCTATCAATTTTGAGCTTATAGCTTGTTCCTGTTCGGCCATGATTAGTGTCCCTGTGCTGTCTTTCAGTCCAGCTTTGTCAAGCCATTGGCAGGATTTCTCTATATCAGCCACTTCTTCTATTTCTAGGTGGTACATGCCGTGCAGGGGCCTGTCCTTTCATGATGGTTCCTCTTCTTGCTCCTCTTCTTTCTCAGTGGTCTGCTGCCTGAGGTATCCACTAAGCACACAATCAGTTGTGGCCAGTTGCGGTTTATATATAAATCATAAAAGCAACTGAAATCACCAATGTACTTCATTACAAATGTTGAGTAGGAATCAGTAGTTCTGATCTTTTGAGTCCACACCACTAGATTTATTATAATTTGTATTTCTAATTATTTTTTATTTGTATTATTTTTGTATTAATTTTTAATTGTAATTTTTAATTCAGTTTACTTTCAGTTCCCCCCCGCAGTTTATATTTTATAGTTTTTATTTAAATAGTTTTAGTTTTTAATTAGTGACATTGCAGTTATTTTCTGCACACTTTGAAAAAAGTCAAAATGTTTTCAATGGTAAACTTAGACTTTTCAGATAATAAAAGATATAAATGTAAAATGTAAAAATATTTAAATGTATATATAAAAATATGGCATGATGAAAAAGTGAATCAGCTAATTTCTGAAGCTAAAATGCCTGAACAACTTAGCATCGGTTGGAGGCGACGGTAAGCTTTTTGTCCGCTTTCGCATTCCGTCTAGCGGAATCTGAGGTCCAGCAGCGTTAACTCTGAAAGTACCCTGATCACAAACTTGAACTATCAACATAAATGTTCTGCGGACTAAATAATTGTGTAATCGCTGGGTAAGTTCTGAGTGTCGTGTCTGATTACGCACTCGCGTCCTATTTGTTTATTAATAAGTACTTTATAAGTACTAGTCTGTTATTATTTCTGAAAACTCTGTTTTACCAGCTGTTGCTGCACTTCACACACTCCTGCCCTCCAACCGACTGCAGGAGTGTGTGAAGTTGCTAAAAAGAAGACATTTTTCAAAAGAAAAATACGCAAATTGCCTTAATAATGGCGTTTTTCTTCCATTTGTATAACCTGCTCAAAGTCAACACTGATAATGTAACCTGGTTAATAATAAACCTCCTCCCCCACTTTCAAATCAGCTCATCTCCTCATGGCAGAGATTTTTTATGTTGGAGTGGACGTGGGCACAGCCAGTGTGAGGGCTGCACTAGTGACCAGGGAGGGCCTGCTGAAGAGCACTGCACAGGAGCCAATCGGCATCTGGGAGCCGGAGTCTGACCACTATGTCCAGTCCTCCACTGAGATCTGGGAGAAATGCTGCACAGTTGTCAAGGTGGGATGATTTATGGTCTCAGTGTGTGTTATAAAAATATACATCCATCCCTCTATAGCAGCCGTCTGAGCACAGATACATCAACACAGACTCTCATGTGTTCATTTTAGCTATTTTTTAGCATGGATGTTAATAGTATTTTAGCAGCTAAAGAAAAAAAAAAAGCAGTTTCTTCATTATATATATGTTTTAATTATTTAAAAAATTCCTTCTAAAACTTATTATTTAATATTCCTACCGTCCTTACATTGTTCTCTCCTAATTGTTCCAGCATTTTCTTCACTACATCAGCAACCGTTTGTTATTTTTAGCTAACTCTTGGTAAGTCTTTCAGTCGTTTGTATTGTCGTTTGCCATATGCTAATGTTTCGCTTACTTTGCTATAAGCTAGCTAGCTATAAGCTAGTTATTTCGTCTTTTTATTCAGCACCTATTTTAGGTAAAATATATTTACTACTGTTCTTGTGGTTTTTCTGCTAACTTTCTGCATTTAATTCCCTCCTAGTTCAAACTCAGCTGGTACAGTAGGTAGGTTTCTTATGACCAGTACATTTGCATAATTAATGAAGCTAGCACCACTGAAGAACAATGGGCTGTGAGCTCAGTTTCTTGATCATTAATATGCCAATTGTCATGACCATGAGGACCATTCACAAAGAGTTGAGGAATGGCTTTCAGTCATTGTGCAAATGTACTGTTTATAAGGCTGGGGAAACATGCAGTCAGCTGAGACTGAAAAAGTCACTTGGATGAGTGACGAAGCGTTTCTCCCACTGAAAACGCTACGTCCAGATGATTTTTGGGATTTCCTTACATAAATGATTGCGCATGCTTCAAGACATTTTACTTCAAGATATTGAACCTCCATTGTTTCCAATACACACAGCACTATAACCAGTGGTCTAGAATTAAGCTGTGTGTTGTTGTTGCACTGTAAACTAGTTTGTTTGAAATACATTGCTGAAAAGTTGTTATACAGGATCCAATAAATTTCCCTTTTATTTAGAACTCCCCTGTAAATACAGCATTACTGTATGTCTAAAGAATATAGGGCATATTATTAGTATCAGATCATTTTTTGCTCCCTAAGTTGGCCCTCAAAATCCAGTATTGGTCAGGCTCTACTCTTAATGGCAGCACACACACTTTGGCAACAGCTGCCTTAAGTTAGGGGAGGTATATACTCGGCAGCTGGCATATGTGGTGGATGACTGGTCTCTGCGACAAAAAAATTAACATTACAGGGTTTTTCCTGGCTCAGAATGTGCCTGTGGGAGAAGCATGATTCATCCACATTAGGTTAAGGCAAAGAGTATGTGTTACCTTAGTTAACAGAGGTTTATGTAATGAGAAAAATGTGAGTAACTTTAACCGTACTAAAAAAAAAAAAATTTAAAATACCTGTTAAAAATGCTGGTTGAAATCATCAGTAGTGGTAATTTCCCCTCAGTGGAAGGCAAAAACCTAATGGGCAAGGAATATTCAGGAATAAACCTGTATTAGACTCACTACAAGTTGTAAACATGTTGTGCTGAAAAATCATTTCTATGTATTGCCAATGTACTCCCTAGGTTTCAATGTGCACTTGGTTGGGAATCTCAAGCACACATCCTGTGTGAACAGCTGTTTATTTATGAAAGGCAGAAATTGACATCATAAGCTGGTGAATGTATTCGTGCCCTCTTACGGTTGCGGGATGAGTAAATGCACAGAGGAAATGTAATTTAAAAACAACTGCATGTATTTGTTCCAGAAAGTTACTCACGGTGTGGAGAAGAGCCAGATTAGGGGGATTGGCTTTGATGCCACCTGCTCTCTAGTGGTTTTGGACCAAAGCTTTCAGCCTGTGCCTGTCAGTCAGTCAGGTAAGCGATTTATTTTATTGCATTTTTAGTCCCCTGTGGCCTGATCTGAATGCTTGGTAAGCATTGGTTATGTAAGCCCCATTTTTACTGAGCATTGATCCTTCAGGGGGAAAAAAATCACCCCCCTCCACAGTGAGGTCCAAGGTCATAGTCGGCTGCAGACTAGAAGCCTGGAGCTGGCTGTGAATCATGTTTTTGCTTATTAAGCAAGACACAAAAACATGACCCAAATTCTTTGGTCTAAGTACTGAATATATACTCTGAGAAGAAATTTATCCATGGCAACAGTTTTATGTATCATGTCTTAACAGATACAATATTATATACAATATTTGCGCTCTGGTGTTTGTTCCCTCCTCCCCTACTGAACTGCTATTCCCAGGTGACCCCCAAAGGAACGTGGTGATGTGGATGGACCATCGTGCTACAGAGCAGGCTGATCGTATAACAAAAAATGGCCACAGGGTCCTGAGCAGGGTAGGAGGAGTCATGTCACCAGAGATGCAACCCCCTAAGCTGCTCTGGCTCAAAGAGGTGAGAGGTGAGAGGTGAACAAGGTCACCACTGATCTCTGCATGTTTTATTATTGCTCTTTGTACTGGCTGTTTAGCAGATACCTGGTGGGCTTCTTTTTTGTTTGTTTTTTATTACTGTTTTAGCCTTAGCATATTTGTCATACAGTTGTTGCTTTTATTCTCACACGTCTTTCACTCATTCAGAATCTAAATGAGAGCTGCTGGAACAAAGCCAGTCACTTTTTTGATCTTCCAGACTTCTTGTCGTGGAAGGCATCCGGCTCTTTAACGAGGTGAGCTGTCGATGATGTTACGGAGACTTACACATTTATGTATGTCTAATAAAAAAGGAGGTAGGTTTGAAAAGGATCACCACTAGCAGGCCTAAAAACCCTTGTATTAATTCTAACGTATTTACTGGTGTGCTGCCCCATTAAAAACAATAGTCTTGTTTCTGTTATCAATTAAAAAGAAAAGATGCAGTTGCCTAATCCTTTGTAAAATGTGTGGACAAAGTCATTGGTTTTCACAAAATACTTGTAATGTGTGCTGTTAATAAAGCATATTTATTATCCTACAGTATTTGTAAGTGGATGCATGTTGTCCAATGATGCACAGGTCTTTATGTACTCTGGTGTGTAAGTGGACCTACTGCCCTCCAGAAGGATGGGATGCCAGCTTCTGGACAAGCATTGGACTGGACGACCTTCTGGAAAATAACTTCTCCAAAATAGGCCAGAAAATGACATTTTATACATTCAGATAGTTTAACTGATTATTTCTTATATCTTTTTCAGTTTTTGTCTCCTTTATTAAATTATAAGAATTACAAATTTTAAATAATTTTGTCATCCAGGCAGTGTGACGAGTCCTCCAGGAAGTCCACTGGGAGACGGCCTTACACAGGAGGCAGCAGCAGATTTGGGTTTGGACCCAGGAACTGCAGTTGGGGCTTCTCTCATCGATGCTCATGCTGGAGGCTTAGGTATCAGATAACGAATCACACTTACTTGAAAACGAAAGTATTTTTTTGTCATGAATAAGCCGAGATTACTCAGTTTACAGCTGCTTTCACACAGCCTGTGACTGTGGCTGTTCCATATGAAAGCTATAGTGAAAGCATGGAGGGTAATCACATAGCCAAGTCATCACACACCAGAGATGCGTAGCTGTTTTTTAATGGTGTCTTGTAATTTAGCTGTAGTTTGTGTGCTGGATTGGTGCAGACATGCTGAAGGAGCAAAAATTGCTCTATGCTGTCGTGTTGTTATGCCTATTTAAAGGTACTGAAAGGAAAATGAAGGCATAAAATATGATGTCAGTGATGCAAAGTTGATATTTTATTTGCAAAGTTGATATTTTGATATGCTACGTGGCTCTGTCAGGGTCACAATAAAAAAGAAGTTCATTCCTTAAGGAGCAAAGTTTAATACAAACATTTACTAAATAGACTTTAATATTTCATAATTTCCACTTGTGGCTGTGGCTTTTCAGTATCCTGTGTGCAAAGTTTAAACTTTAACTCCAAAACAAAGCATGTGCTAAGTTAAATCATTATTTTTGTAGGTGCATGAATGTACTAGGAAACCAATTTATATATCATAGTAATATGTATATGGACAAATGTAAATTTGGGCTTGATGGTAGTGCTATATTAGATGCTAGTTTATCCATCCATTATATTCTGCTTATTCAAAGCCATGTCGCAGTAGCAGCAGGCTAAACAGGGTGCTCCAGACGGCTTTTCCAGTCCTTTCTAGGAGATCCCGGGGCATTCCCATGACGCGTCAGATATATAATCTCTACAGGAGCTTTTGGGTCTATGCTGGATTGTCCTCCCAATTGTATGTGTCAGAAAAACCTCTTAAAGGAATCTCCAAGGAGGAGGCTTCCTAACCAGATGCCTAAACCATCTAAGCTGTTTATGTTTGGCGTGGAGGAGCATTGGCTCTATTTCAAGCTCTCTCCTGATGTCTGAGCTCCTCACCCTGTCTCTAGTGCTCGCAAATAAAAGAAGTCAACATAAGTTTCCCTTGTGGTGTGGCTGGGGAAGCATTGTTGCACTTGTTTGTGAAATGTAAGCCTATTGATCAGTGGATGACCTGCCACAAGTTAAAGCGCTAATTATCAGGATAGTGTGATCCTCACTGAAAAGGGAAAACAACCTGCTTGACCAGCCGACAACTTGTGACTGTGCTTAGTTACCAAAAGAAAGAAAATACCTTTTTTGGTTTTATGAATTAGCTGGAAGAAGGAAGTGAGAAGGGAGATAATAGATGGATGATGTGATAATATTTCAACAACTATAGTTTACCACATGAGGATTAGGTGCCTAGCATATGTTAGACATTCCCAGCTTTAATATTTTGGGAAATAAACTGAATAACAAACCTGCCTGAGATGTTAGTTAATTTCTGACCAGTGTCAGGGCAGCAGCAGAACTTCCTCAGGTTCAGAAATCCTCACCATCTGGATCTGTTCTGTGAGTTGAACTCGTCGTGAACTCTTGCTTCTGACCCTCGACCGTGACCTCTGCCAATCACACATTGCTGCGTCAGTGAGAGGTTACAGCACTCTGCACCATTAGTTTCTGTTCATGTCACAGTGATGGAGACTGGCCTCCCACCTTAAACTCAAACCAGCTTGATAAACATTATTCCAGCAGTTAGCGTCACTGGTGAATCCCATGAAGAGGTTGGAGCACAATTTCATTCATGTGGATTTAAAACTCTAGCAGCATCTTTGACACTTTGTGTTAGATGACAGCAAAAAAACAACTTAATTATTACAATGTATCTTTTCCCCTGCATAAAATAAAGAATGTTAAATAAAGCAACATTAACCTCCTCCTTCCAGGTGTGATCGGTGCTGATGTGAAAGGTTTTCATTTGCCCTGTGAGGGTCAGCCGATCACTGCACGCATGGCGCTGATCTGTGGAACGTCAACTTGTCACATGGCGGTCAGTAGTTCACAGCTGCTGTTCACCTGATTGGTGTAAAATTACTACCGTACTAGTGTACTACTATACTGTTCCCCAGTGGCCTTTGTGATTCTGTGTATGTTCCTGTGACTATCTCCTGATGACTAATAAAAATGTCTTCTGATGATTAATCGTGTACTCACCGCCTTCATTTCCTAGGTGCACATTCTGTCTTAAGTAGTCTGATAAGATATCTTTCTAAAAGCCACTCTGTCTATATTACTTGTTTATACTTATGTGAGCATTGTTTAAAAATTGTTTATAGACATAAATTATCCTGTCTGCACAGGCCAACTGCAGTAACTCTGAGATGAGAAGCAAACAGCACGCATATCCTGTTAGTTAGGCGGTTTCTATTTTCATTTATAAAATATTTACCTCCAACTAAAACTAACTAAAAGATTTCCTGTGCCGTCAGATCAGTGAGCAGCCACTGTTTGTGCCAGGAGTGTGGGGGCCCTACCTATCTGCCATGGTGCCTGGACTGTGGCTCAACGAGGGAGGGCAGAGTGTGACAGGAAGGCTGGTCAGTCTACTCATATTTTTCTTTATCTTTTTCATTAATATTTAAATTATTTTACAGATCCTCTTTATGCTTCATACTAACAGAAAACATGGAGACAAATCCACTTATTTTTTCCTCCCCTTTCACATTTGAACTGCTGGTTTGACAAAAGGAGCCAATGCTTTGGGATGTTTATCGATTCAGTTTTGACATTATTAGTTGAAGCCAGGTGGTCACCAGTCATTTGTGATGCTTTTCAGTTTAAATGTATTGCCTCTTTCCTCCCTCAGATTGACCACATGGTGAAAGGTCACACTGCATATACCCAGCTCCAGGAACAGGTTCAGCAGAGGTCAGCTGATGCTTTTAATACTGCAGTTCCCAACAATGCTTTTGCACATCTGTGATCCTCATCAGCTGGACTAGAATAATGTCAAGTATGCTTTAGGAAGATTAGAAGCTCAGTAATGTTGTGCTTTCAGTGCAACTCAACTGTTCTCTGGAGGAATAGGAAGTTAAATTTTTTGATATACGGTACTTCACGTTTGCTGAAGATTGAATATAGATTCCATGCTCACCAACCACGATGGCATTAATATAGGTAATATCAGCTGTCATTTTAAGTGTCCTGGCAACAGTGTTTTTAATTTTCTAGGCTTCCTTTTGCTGGCGAGAATATCTACAGCTACTTGAACAACCATTTGAGTTCGATGGCCAACTCCTGCTCTGCTGTCGATCTGCTGGGGTCCAGTCTTCACGTGTGGCCGGACTTCCATGGAAACAGGTCGCCCCTGGCTGACCCAACTTTGAAGGGCATGGTAAAGGCTATGACTTAAAAAGATATATATATATATATATTATTATTTAAAAATCTAAAAAGAGGGGGGATCTTGTAATAGAATCAAGTTTGTTTTATTTCATCACGTTATAATGAATTTCCTGAAGGATATGTGTAGACTGACGTTTTGTTGGATGTGTGAGTATCAGATTTTAAGTTAGGGTATGCCTGCTTTGAATGTTTCTTCCTTTTTGTGCACTTGGGGTTTTCTTAATCTTTTCTTAATGTTCTCTTATGCACGTGAAAGTCCGTGTTTCAAAGATCCATGCTCTACAGAATGATTATGAATGAATTCCACAATTATTCCACATATATGTGTGAGGCTTTTAGAACCAGCAACATATATGCAGCTCTGACTGGCCGCTTTCCAGTTTTTGTACTTTGTTCATTTGTCACACATTTAAAAGGTTTAATCAAAGCTAATACATACATTTCATTGTAAAATGAGGGCAAATGATTAAAGTCAGACGTTACTTATGTTACATTTGGAGGTCTTCATTTTTTTTCTCCATATCCTGGAGCTTCTGCTGCATCTCTTGGTGTATTGTCTCCATGTTTTGGAGTTGGCACTGCATTTCTCTGTGGTTCTCCTCCACTTTGTCGTGGTCCTGAGTCTGAGGACTCAGTGTTTTGTGTTTCCTTATGCTTTTGTTCATTCCGAGTATGTATTCTGTTGTGATTTTGCCATTTGTTAGGTTTCTGTTCTTTGCCTGCCTGCTTCCACTTCTCTGTGTTCCCTCTGTCTGTCCATGGTGTTATTGTGTCTACTTATAAGTCCGCCTGTCAAGTTCAGTGTCCTGTCTGGTTCTGTCTGTTAGTTTCCTGTTTTAGTCTGAAAGTTCATGTCTCATGTCAGTGTGTGCAGTTTTACCACTCCCCTGTCTCGTTAGCCTAATTTCTCCCAGCTGTATCTCCCTCCTGTGGCCCATTCCCTGATTACTCCCTGTGTATTTAAGCCCTGTGTTTTCCTGTGCTCTCTGTCGCGTCGTCTGTTTAATTCCATGTCAGTCCGCATGATTCTGTGTTACCCGGTATTCATTCTGCGTCTCTCTGCCATCTCTCTTTGTGCATTTTGCTCCTCCTCCCGTGAGTGTCTGGTTTAAGTTTTGATCTTTAGTTTTTCCCAGTTTAGGTTTGTTTACCCCCCGCTCTGCTCTTCCTGTTTTTTGTCACCTTATCACCGCTGTAAATAAACACTCACTTGCACCCCAGCCAGTACCTGCATTTTGGATCCTTTTTTCAATACTCCACACGACTGCTCCCCAGCCGTGACACACTTGAGTTTTCTCCTCTTGCATTTGTTTAACCTTTTTCTCCAGGTGTTGTTTTTCTTTGATGCATTTTTCAAATGCTCTTCGGAGTTTTGTTTAGTTCAGTTCAGTTCATTTACAAACATCAAACATGTACATTCACCATCATTACAAAATATCATTTCATTCTTTTGTTTGAAAAGGAGTAGGCAGAAGCATACACTTATTTGGCCCTACCCCCTCAAGTTTGACCTCTCATTCATTTAATTTTCTTTCAGTCTTAAATTAAAGAAACAACAAATGAAGCCAAAGCAAAACAAAACACAACCCCCCCCCAAAAACAAACCCCACCACAGTATAGTTTCTTTCATATAAATAAAGACAGAATGTGTAAATTTGCAGATTCACAAATTATGAAACAAACAAACTAAAACACCGTTACCAACATTACCATCCTGGGTTAACCCACTTTTCTTCATTCTTATATTTGTTTAAAATTTGTTTTTTATATTTTATTTTAAACTGGTTTATGTTGTTACTTTCTTTTATTTCTTCTGTTAGACTGTTCCATAATTTAACTCCTGCAATTGAGATAGACGTACGTCTTAAAGTTGTTCTAGCACTTTGTATTTTTTAATTCCATTTCCCTCTTAAGTTTTACCCCCTTCTCTTTCTATAAGCAATTTACAGATTTCTTTTGGAAGCATTTTATTTCTTGCTCTGTATATTATTTGCGCTGTTTTAAACTTCACCAAGTCTTGGAATTTTATAGCTTGCATTTTGATAAAGAGTGCATTTGTATGGTCCCTGTACCCCGCATTATTTATTAATCTAATGGCCCTTTTCTGTATTATAGTTATTGTTTGTGTATTACTTCTCTATGCGTTTCCCCAGACCTCTACACAGTAGCTCATATATGGCAGTAGTAAAGCACAGTACAATATGTGCAGTGCTTTCTGATCCAAGATTTGCTTTGTTTTCCCCGGGACAGCAATGCCCCGTGCCAGTTTCCCCCGTACATAAGTAATGTATGGTTTCCAACAGACCTTATGGTCAATGATCACACCAACAAATTTTATTTCATTTACTCTTTCTAAGTATACATTATCAATACGTATTTCCACTTTGATACTTTTCTTATGGTTTCCAAATAACATAAATTTGGTTTTATCTAGATTTAATGATAATTTATTTATATCAAACCACTTCTTTAATATCTTTAATTCCTGTGTGATCACCTCCAAAACCTGTGGCAACTCCACACCTGAACAAAATATATTGGTGTCATCTGCAAATATTACAATCTTCAGTATCTTCAATACTTGGCAAATATCATTTATATACATAATAAACATTTTTGTACCTAATACTGATCCTTGAGGTACTCCACAAGCAAAATATCTATCAAATTAGATTTTTACTCATTTATTTGTACATATTGTTGCCTATTCACTACACAGCTTTTTAAACAGTGTAAAATTAATCCCCTAAACCCGTACCTTTCCTGTTTTTTTATTAGAATTTCATGATTGACAGTATCAAACTATTCTTTTTAATCTAAGAAAACTCCAAGTGCGTACTTCTTATTATCCATACATTCTGTTATCTCTTCCATTAAATCTATTAATGCCAAAGCTGCTGATCTGTTGTTTCTGAACCCATAATGACTATTTGTCAGCAATTCATGTTTTTCCACAAAACTGTCAAATCTTTTTATGAAAAGTTTTTCTAGTATCTTAGAGGACTGGGAGAGTATTGACACTGGTCTATAGTTTGTAAAGTGGTGCTTTTCACCTGTTTTGTAAATGGGAATAACTTTAGGAACTTTAAGTTTTTGTGGAAAAACCCATTTTTGAAAAGATAAGTTGGAAATGTATTTTAATGGCTTTACAATACCATCAATAACTCTCTTTACTGTTGCCATATCAATATCATTCCAATCTGTGCTGGTTTTGTTCTTAAGTCCTCCAATGATGTCATAAATCTCTTTCTCTTCCACTGCTCTTAGAAACATTGAGCTTCTATTCCTTTCTATATTTTCACCAGTCCCTTTCTATTCCATCAATCTTTATTTCCTCTGCCAGTTTTGGCCTATATTTACAAAGAATTCATTAAAACCATTTACTACCTCATTCATTTTGTTAATGCTTCTTGTCCCTCCTATAAAGTACCCAGGGTAATCATTATTCCTTGATTAATTTTTTATTATACCGTTTAATACATTCCATATACCTTTTGTGTTATCTTTGTTATGTTCTAACCTTTTAATAAAATATTCTATTTTACAGGTTCTCATTATATTAGTTAATTTATTTTTACAAGTTTTATACTTCCTTTCAGTTTCTATGGTTCTCTTTTTTTTTAATGAATTCTCGATATAGGATATTCTTTTTTTTGCTGGCATTTTGTAGTCCTTTAGTCATCCATGGTCTTCCTGCATAGTTGGGTTTCCTGTTGAAAAACAACTGTTGGGGTCATTGCTCTCTGTTGAGTGGTGTTTTTTTCTCTCTCAGACATTTTGGTACCTTGCTGACTAAGATGACTCTGTGAAGGATCCAAATGTGTTTAAATTCGTCGTAGTCGATGCCGAATGTTTGATAGCTGCGAACAAACCGGTGTGTTGACTGAAAATGGTTGACTTGAAGTGTCTCTTGTTTACTTATGAATTATAAAATAGCATAATGTTTGATATAAGATTCTAATGATGCAGCCAAGTTCCTGACAAGGTCAACATTCCCTGTACAAATTAGGTTGTCACATGACATTTTTGAGGAAGGGATTATTTTTCTATTTTGTTTGCTTTAATCTCTGATATCTTTGTTAAAGATTTATTATCATTGCAATCACATAAATATAACTGAAACAATTTAAAAAACGATATATAATTTTTTTTTTTTACAAATTAAATACATCTGGCCAGAGATGTCACTGATTTTGAATATACATATTCCACTTAGGTTATTTCTTATCACCTTGATTAGTAAAGAATAAGAACCAGAACCTAACCGTTGATTGTATTATGAAAGAATTTTTTAAATTTCTTCTTTTAAAAACTTAAATCCACAGATTCAACTTATTTTAGTTGTGGTGTGGAAGAGAATTATTTTCACCTGCTACAACCAGAAAAGCCGTGTTTCTCCTAATAAGGTTAACAGTGGCTATATTCTGTTCAATTAAACTGTGTTTATCCTACTTTGACATATCAAAGTATCTCCTGAAATATGGTCCATCAGCATTAAAACTCAGCACATGGGGAAATAGTTCATTTAACTTGAACTTATTTAACTTTGCAAAACCACAGATTGTGTTTTCTAGAGTGCTGGTTTGGTACAGAGAAAGCAAATTAGATAAGATCCTAATGACTGATTTGATTTTGTAAATCACAGCAAGTCGGTTAAAACCTGTGCCCTGACCTTATTTGTGGAACTCCCCACAGGACTGAATAGGTTCAGGTTGGCAGTTTTATACGATCTGTTTCTGATAATATAACAATGACCTATGAACATATCTTTTGCTCTCAACATAGACAGAAATTCACATTTAACTCATGCATTTGTGCTCAGCAGCCTTTCTGTTCTCTTCCAGTCCCCTCGAGTTCAAGACTGATAGGAACGTGTTGACAATCTGTCTGCATCGATAAACTGGACAACAATTACTTGCGCACCTTTTCATAATGTCTCTTTTTTTTTTTTTTTTTTTTTTTTTTGTCTGTCCCATTTGGTTCTTTAGCCGTCAGAATTGTTGTCTGAAGACCAACAAGGATACCAAATGGATTTATTCTGCCAAATGGATCATCATGGCATTGCCATATTGGTCCATTTGATCAAACTTTGTTGTTATTATTTATTTTATTTTCAGTTGTTACAGATGGGACAGACATGACTGGGGGATAGGAAAGGGAGAAAGAAAGAGAGGAAGGAAAAGAAAAACAGAAGGGAAAAGAGACAGTGAGAAAGGGCACTTACAAAGACAAAGAGAAAGGAAAAAAATCTCCTGGATCACCTGTTGAGAGAAAAAGAAGAGAAGACAAGCAAAAAAAAAAAAAACCAAACAAAAACAAAGCAACATACTAAAGACAACACCATCACGTTAATCTAGCTGAGTGTGAACATCAGTAAATACTAAATATTGAAAGTTGTTGTGCAGCATGCAGGACAGACAGCGCACAATGTGCTTTGAAGTAGCAGCTAAGAAAGGTGTAGTTTATGTCTACGAACAGTGAACACCCGTGTGCACACCTGTGTGGATCAACGCGCTTGTATACAAAAGGTTTCCCCATGTAACGGTCTGCTAGAGGGTGTGGAGGGCCATAGCCCCGTCCCCCAGGGCATGAAGCAGGCATGGAGGAGATCCAGGCTCCAGACATCCAGAGGCCCCAGAGTGCGAGAGCCCAAGGAGGACCACCGGAGGGGCATCCGTGCCACCCTCCTGGGAAGGGCTGAGGAGATCCCCAGACAAGGGGTCACCCAGTAGCCACGGAGCAGAAGCCAGAGGGGGCTGCACTGGCGTGCCCGCCGGCTCTGCCGGCAGCCAGCTGTGCCAGAGTGAACCGAGTTGCAGGCCCCGAGGCCGGAGGCCCGAGGGCCCCTTTGCCCCGGAAGAGGCCTGACCGAGCGACAGGCACCAGGCCCCGCCAAGTAGCCACCGGGAGTGAGCTGGTGCATACCTGAGCGCCCAGCCCCGGACACCAAGAACCACCAATGCACCAACCCCTGAGGGCATCAGTTACCAGCAGGGAGTGTGGTGAGGGGAGATAGGCCTCCACACTTGGAGGGCCTGGGAGTACCCAGGGAGGTGGAGTCTAAGACCCGACCTGACATATAGACACAGACAAACAGGCACACACAGACATAAACATGCTTTCCCACCCTCATGCACACATATACAAACACTCAGCACTCACCCAACGTAGGGACAGACATACATAGACATGTACACACAATCATACTCCCCAAACATACTCTATGCCCCGGGTCCAGGTACCCTCACTTCCAGAGGGGGAAACGGCACTCAGACCCAAGAGATGTGACCCTTTCCCCCGGGGTGGAGGCAAGCAGACTGCCCCAGGCTCCGCAGCAGCAGGGAGGCTTCATAATGTCTCTGAGAGTGATTCCAGTCTAAGTGTGGTTTTTTTTGTTGAGCCAGTATAATTTAGATTCACCAACTAACATTGTCTCAGGATAATGGTGCATGAGTTGAGTTATCTTGTTTCTACTATTGCGCGCAACAATATCAATATTTGCTGTCCCTATATCAATACGCAAAATATTACGATACTATGCTCTATCAGTTTTTCCCCCCTACGCCTAGCAGCTATGAAGGCCAGCCGAACCAGCTAACTTCAAAAGCAACACAGTTAGGTTGAGGTAAATTTCCCATTACACGATTAAATGTCATCAATTTAGTTTGTTATTCTTATTGGCTTACTTAGCTTATGGTCCCTCACTAATCATATAAAAAAGAAACTGTTTTTATTTGTGAGTTTAACTTGTTTGAACTTGTGAAGTTCTTTGATGGATTGAAAGTTTCCAATCCAAATGGATATTTGGTTATCCATGTTTTGTTTTGGGGTGGAATGGAATATGAAAACTTCTGTTTTTAATAAATCACCAAACACTGGATGACAGCCCTGCTTTCACAAAATCTTAGACGGTGATCATACCCTTGCTGGTATTTTTGTGTCATTACTGTTTTGCAGGTAGTTGGACTCTCTTTGTCCCAGACCTTGGATGACTTGGCCCTTCTCTACCTGGCCACCATGCAAGCCCTCGCTGTGAGTCTGATGGCGTTTTGTGTTTCAAATGACTTCCTCTCTCTCAGACTGATACCCTAGCACCTTTAAGTACAAAGGAGGTTGTATTTGCTTTCTTGTAACTTTATTCCTGTTGTGTGTCCTCCTCTGGTTTCAGCTCGGTACACTTCATATTCTGGAGGCCATGAAAGAAGCAGGACATGAAATCAGAACCCTCTTCCTGTGTGGTGGATTGAGCAAAAACAACCTGTTTGTACAGATTCATGCTAATGCTACAGGTAGGAAATACCAATAACATGGTTATATGTATAATTTGAAACACAGTAGCACAGTATGTACATTTATGATTTATTGAGAGTAAGAAAGAATGTTTGTATTAGTATTTCAATAACTTGACCACAAAATAAAGATTAAGAAGAAAAGTTTAATTCCGTGCAGCTTCCAGTAGCTGACTTTGAAGTTTAAAGAGTCCCCCAAAGTCTTTTTTAATGGCACTGCACAACAAGACAGAAGAAGTTCCTCCTAGGATGGACCTACATGTAACTGAAGTGTGCACAGACTAAAAAACAATATAGTAAATTTAGAATAAAGACAATCAACAACAAGAAATAATTAATATATAGTAGGAATATGATACAGGAAGACGTTGAAGAACATTCCGGCAGAGAGGACCTGGAGAGAGGAAAAGGTAAAATAAGTTCTGTGATAGCTTTAGCCTATTCCATGTCTTCAATCTCATTCTCAGGATTGCCTGTAGTGTTGCCAGACCAAACTGAAGCTGTGCTAGTGGGAGCAGCAGTGCTGGGAGCATGTGCATCAAGACACTACAGCTCTATACAGGTAGAGTGAAGTTACAATACACACGAGTCAAACAACAGGGATTTGGCAGGAAATGCTTTTGAGACTTAATTAACTTAATTAAGCACTCATTAGATATAATATCTGAAGAAGAGCATCTCTGAATGGGCAACATGTTAAACATTGAAGCAGATGAGCTACAGCAGCAGAAGACCACACCGGGTGCCACTCTGTCAGATAAGAACAGAAAACTGTTCTGATGTGACATTAAGGTTCATAAAGAACATGAAAGCATAAATCCAACTGCCTTTTATCAACAGTTCAGTCTGGTGTTGATGGTGTAAAGGTGTGGGCGATATTGTTTGGCACACTTTGGGTTGCTAGTACCAAATGACCATTGGTCAAACAAACACCTGCAAAATCACGAAACTGGAAGTTTTTTCTGATATGTCACAACACCAACACCAACACAATAACGTGTTTTATGAAGTATCCCGGTGGAAATGCACTGAAACACTGTCGGCTGTCACAGTGGAAATTTGGATTTGCTCTTTTGTACAAGTAGAGATGGAGGTGCATAGTGTTTTACTCCAGTCTGCACTTTGACTTTAAGAGCTGGCTTCCCAAAATACATTCAGCGATTGTAGAGTAAGTTGTTCATTTTAACAGTTTTTCTGTTTAACAGAGTTAGATAAGGATTAGAATCTGTGACTGGCTCTTTAAAATAATTTAATAATATTAAATTTTCACGGCACTGGGTCTGCTGACCCAGTGTTTGTGTTTTTGGTTTAAGCTATACTCTTTGAATTATGGTTTTCTGTTTGTATTATATTTATAGTTCCTGGTTTTTAGGTTTCTTTATGTCTTCCCTGTGTCCCACGTCTTGTTGCTTTTGTCTCTCTGCTTCATGTTCCCGCTGTTTCAGAGTCTGCCATGTTTCTATGTCTCAGTGTCAAGTCCACGTTTCTGTGTTATGCTTCCTGTTTACTTTTACTTTGACAGTCTGTGTCCTTGGTTAATGTATTCTGCTTTGCTTCCTTTGTCTCATTATATCTGATTTGTCCCACTTGTGTTCCCACCTGTTCCCCATCATTGTCTTGCCTTCGCATTTAAGCCCTGTGTTTCCCTTTGCCCTTCGTTGCATCGTAACCTCACTGTGCTGTGTTTCTCCCTTCGTGTTCCTGATGAAATTCTAGTTCTCAGTTTGTGTTTCGTATTTACTAGTTTCCAGTTTAGTTTCTATTTTATATGTTCAAAGTTTTGGTTTGTTTTTTTGGAAGTTTATTTCTATGGAAAAGTCTTCCCAGCAATAAAAGCTGCTGCTTTACGTTTCATTCTGTGTCCTACGTTTGGCTCCTACATCCTGCCTGCCACGGCGCAGACCTTGACATACATACATTTCAGTCAAAGAGGACACGTTTGATGAAGTGGTTGCATTTGAAGAACATATAAGTAATCCCATGTTTCTGAAACTTGGCTTTAAAGGGATGTTTATGATTTTTAAAAAGCAGAAACATCCTAAAAATTAATTTCTTTTATGCTTTGAACCACTTCATTATAAATACAATATGGATAGCATTTTTTAAAGAGACTGCCCCTGCCACTTAAATGTAAACTGCATATATCCCAGTTTATTTCGTAAAAGCCAACATCTTTTTTTTGTCAGCATCATAGAAGACTGTGTTGTACAGCTGTTTCGAGCAGTTGAGCAGTACTTGTAAACTAAATACGAAATAGATGGAGTGTCTCTTTAATCCAGGTCAACTTGGTATTTTAATGTTTAGTTTACAGTTTACAGTCTGCAGCAGTTTGCAGTTCTTATCATTAAATGCTGTAGTGTCGTGGAAACACAGCAGAGGTCAAACATGACACAGGTTATGTCATACATAATCACTGACTCACTACCTGCATCTGCTGGGCGGAAACAAACTACATAATAAGGAATCCACTGTGCTGGCTTTTGTTACAGAGAGGTATGGATTCATCTTGTGTCAGGTCAACTCATCATCTCTTTGTGTCTCAGCAACACAACTCTGAGCAGCCTCAAAGCCAGACAGACTAAAAATACGATGCTGCTATTTGGACGAGGATGCACCTGTCAACCCATTTACGAACATAGACACAGCAGGCAGTTATGTTGTCTGAGCCTCCGAGCTGCAAACCGTCAGCTGCATGGATTTTGTAGGTTTAGACAGCAGAGGGGCCTTGCACTGCATTAATTATAAACTCCGCCACAGCAGCAGGCTGCTGCTCTTACTATAACTGGGTCATGGCTGACATGAAGCTGAATGAGTGTGCTATCATTTATTGAACGAAATTCATGTGTGCGTCTTGTGTTTCAGGAGGCCATGGAAAAAATGGCTAAAGTGGGGAAAGTCATCCAGCCTGACAGGGAAGTCCAGAGGTGAGGAATTCAGCAACGGAAAGGAAGCGCTTGACTCTGATGCCTTCTTTGTGTTTAATAATTGATATAGTTATGGGATATTTCAGGAATGAAATCTGAAATATTCAGCGGGCATCAAATTTATCTCATGATTTTCTTTATTCCGTCCTTTTTTTCAGCTTCTATGAAAGGAAGTACAAGGTGTTCCTGCGACTGCTCGCCCACCAGAGGGAGTGCCAGGCCCTCATGAGCCAGAGATGACAGTGCTGGTGGGAGGTGTCTGAGATGAAGCTCGCTCTCTGTGACGCAACAGTGATGACAAATCAAGAACGAGACGTCTTAACCTTGCTGCTTTTTTCAGTATAAATAATGTTTTTTAATTCTATTATGGGGGTTTAACATTCTCATGTGATACTATGTCATATATGCAGGACTTATCAGATTACATTTGGCATCAGATCTCTGTGTAAAACTATGTGTTTCAAATTGAGGCTGAATGGGACAAGTGGCAGTTAAAGTCATGGAGTGTTATCTTCTAATGCATTCCTAATAAATATTTCAAATGAACACTCCTGTCTCTGTCACTCCAGCCTAATGTGTCTGGATAAACAAGCTAATGTCCTTCCAGTCAGCGCTCAGTGACATTCATTTTTAAACTGCTTGTCCTTTGTTCTCTCCTCACTCGACTTCATCCCTCCATTTCCTGTTTTTAACACCTCTCTTGTCCTTAAATTCTCCTGTCTGCTGCTCACAGAGGGGAAGCCTGTTGCCATCGTTCCCCCAGATAAAAGTTGATAAGCTCTTAGCTGATACTGTCAACCCTGTGAGGAGGGAACGCCAAATCCCACACAGCTGAGTTAACACTTCAAACAAAACTAACTTAGGATACAGAGGAGGCCAGGGACAGTGCTAGCCAAAGCTAACAAAGTCACAGAGGAGATCCTGGATAGATATATATATATATATGTAAACGCAAATGGCAAGGCTTTTGCAGTTGTAAGTGCAAGAAGATAGATTTGATGCTTATTACCAACCTTTTTAATGTGCAAACACCACTGGTTGTAAGGCAGGAAGAACTGCGGCGGCTTGTAGCTGAGGCATTGGGTGAGAGGGGACTGCTGGCGGATGTGGCAGTTGCGAATGGGGCAGGCATAGCTGATGTGGAGCCACTAGGTCCTGTACCGACTTCTTCCACTAGTCCTTCTCTAACCACTTCTATAGCTCCTCCCAGTCCTGCGGTGGGGGATGTCAGCTGAGGAACTCCAGCAGATGCTCCGCATTAAGGAAGTGGAGCTGAGAAATTGGGAGCTGGGAGCTGGGAGCTGGAAGTGGAAGCGATGCATCTTAGGGTGAAGGCGTTAGAGCTGGAACGCCAGCCTAGTAGCTCCATCCTACCACCGCTCACACCGTGATGTCATTACAGATCCAACAAGAAGCAAACCTCAGCCAAGGCAGCTCACTCTTTGGGCAGTATGGATGTAGGCAGTAGCATATACATACAATTTTGTATATACATACATCATTCCCTATATTCTTTTATGTTGTCAATACAAACAATGGCAGTAAGAAACAATGTTTTCAAAAGCTTTATTATCACGGTGACCTTGAGATGAATCTATTGACCTTGAAGGAGGTTAGAGGTCAAATGTAACATGATATTTTAAATCTTTATATAAGGTACTTTCTATATGTTAACAATACACACCATATTTGTAAGAATTATAGTTTCTAACTTATGAGGCTTTTTGTCAATTTTTGGCAAATAAATCATTAAATTGACCTTAAAGACCTTGGTGGATATAAGATTGTTAACATTACCCGACTCTACACCACTACAAAGTTTGCATTCATTCAAATTCATTAAAAACTTTACGAGCTATCGTGTTTACACACAGAATGACACGCATGCACAGAAATGCTACCAAAAACATGATACAACATGTTTTTGCTACCAAAAACATGTTGTATGACCAAAAAAACTTGGTCAAGGTAACAAATCCAGTGAAATCGGTTAATTTGTCCTTGCAAAAGTTTTGCATCATCACTGTCAGCAGTTTAATATTAGACCAGTATTACACACTGTAAACATTATTGCCAAATTTAATCGTGTTTACTGATTTAAGCTTGTCATGCTCAACTTGACAGCTGTAAAGAGAAGAGTGGGGAATTATATAACTTAAATTTTGTTACAAGTTGCGCCTCTTCTCAAAGTATCTCCACTTCCAGCTTCAAAAACCTAAAACGTCCACAAATGTATACAGTAGATTTAAACCTGCAGGTCCTGGATTGGCCAGTTGAGTCTGGCGCCGCAAGCAGCTCAGTCCCATAGACACTTGTTGAAATGCCACATTTTACAGCATTAAAAGGGATGTTTACTGTATGGCCCGTTGTGTGGTACAGACCACCCAAGAAATTTGTTTTCAGCCTCCCCTCAACCCTAGATTACATGGATGGGTGAGCTTGGTGAACTGATTAAGGCTCTGAGGGAACACATGAGTGTTGACTGATGTGTTTCATGGAGCGTTGCAGTGAGATGTCGCCACACTCACATTTTCCAGACCATAGAGAGAATGTACCTGGCTTCAGAACTATTCAGCAGGCGTGGATGTTAATTTGAGCAGTAATGAGAAATCTTTTTGTATTTGTGGTGGTGTAATCCCAGACTGCAAAGAAATGTTTCTGCAGCCTGAATATTAAACTGCCAGCTGCTGGAATGCATCCATTTTACTGGCCAAGGGAATTCGTCATTGCTGTTGCTATTTTGAGTCTAGTTTGAATCAGCACACTGTTTGGATTCCTCCATCATCTGAGAAAGAGGTCACCAAGATAACAGTGGATGATGAATGGATCCTGACCACCCCATGCAACCCTTACTAGGCATGCAGATGAATGCTTTCTCTAACATCTGCTTCAGCTTGTAATTGAACTCCCCTTTGAAACATTTTTCAAATCTTTCTATTTTTTGTGATATTGTATTCATTTATTTCATCATTTTTCATGTCTGTAACGGTCATTTGTTACAGCAGTAACAGTTACTTAACACTAAGCAGAGCTATTAATGTTTGTATGTTGCACACCTGAAGTTTATGTATGCAACTTTCAAACCAAGCTAAATGCTAATGCTAAACTAACACCAAGCTGGAAAATGAGGACAACAGAAACCAGTGGTGTCATGTTGGCTACGTCCATCTTTTATGTACAGGTTTGTGGAGACCTTCTAAAGAGTCAGCTGTGCATTTTCTCTTATTAATATCACAGTTGATTATAGATGAACCTTGCTAACCAAACTAGCTAGCTCTTGATTTAGTGCAAAACTCCTCAGATGGTATGACAACATCCAGGCATCAATACGGGAGTAGCTTATGGGTATGGATATTAATAAACCTATTTGTGAGGTCATATTCTTATATATACAGCTTATGGCTTAAATAGCATCATAAACATCTTACTTTTGATCCTGTAAATGAAAATGTCATGCCAACAGTATTTCTGCTAAAAAAAAAAAAAAAGAGACTTATTCTGCCACACGGTAGATTTAAAAAAAACAAAAAACTTTTATTCAAATAGTAATCTATTTCCCCATGACAGCTCCTTTCCATCTGTCTTCTTAGAAAAGTAGGTAGCTTGTCTCAGTTAGAACAATCCTATATCATAAGGCACTGGTATTCATTCCATCCACGTTGACTGGGACTGATTCACAGCTGGGATGTCTATCAACCAGGTGAGAGTAGCTGTCCATGCAATGGACAATGCAGTCCACGTAACAGATGCAAGCGTTGAATATCAGCATCCTTTCTGCCTGTGCTTATGGCTGGGGTGTGTAGCGCAGGTACTTCTTGCCAGAGGGGAGGTCTTTGGTGTAGACGCCAGCTGGGAACAAAGAGGCGGCCTCTTCTTCAGACATACTCGGGGGAACCATCACGCAGTTTCCAGGCTGGAGGAAGAGACACATTGCAAAAAGTCTGCTGGTCAACACAGCAGCTGCTGAGGTCCTGTAGCTATTATCTGTGCCTTCAGCTGCTGTAATAACTGGCAGCAACTGAGGTCACTTTCAAATGCATGGCATACCTTCCAGTCGGCAGGTGTGGCTACTCGCTTCCCTGCTGTGAGCTGGAGCGAGTCCACCACTCTCAAGATCTCATCAAAATTGCGTCCTGTGGTGGCTGGGTAAAGCAGGGACAGCTTTAACTTCTTGTCAGGACCAATAATAAACACCTACATGGGGGGAAAAAAAGGTGAGAGAGTTTGCCAGTGAGAGGGATAACAACCTTCACAGGAATGAGCAGAGATGGGGCACCAATTCTAAAAACAAATGTGTGTTTATGTTCTCACACAGCGGGCAGTAAGGGGCATGCCATCTTTGTCCTTCTCATCTGGGTCCAGCATGCCCAGGGCGACTGCCAGCTCCCGATTGCTGTCCGCTATGATGGGAAAGGGCAGCGAGCAGCAGGCAGACTCCTCACAGTTGTAGGCCACGATGTCCTAGTCACACACAAGAAGAGATGGAAGCCCTCCATTAGATATTCAAAGCAAGTGTGAGTGGTGCAACACTGATTGTGCTTTGTCATATATACACTGCTACTCAGATTTCAGTGTAGATTTCTGGGATGTGAGGAAATAATCCCCCGCATTATTTAGGTCACAGTCATATAGACTGTGGAGTCCTGGCCTGACGAGTTAGCTTTTCTGTGTTGGGCCATCCGACTTCGCCAGAGGTTGTTTGGTTTCCCCGATGTATAACTGGAACTGATCACAGCCACAGAAACAGCAATTCGAAACAACAATATTGCAGACGTGGAAGCAGAGCAACTACGGACAAACGTTTTGGCCGGTCTCAGCAATGCAAAGCCCCCACCATCCAACATCAGCATGGAGGAGAGGAAGGCACTCACATCACTTAGTAATGACAACAACATTATTATCCTTCCGGCAGACAAGGGTAGGTGCACTGTTTTGCTAAACCAGAAAGCCTATCATGAGTAAATTTTATCACTGCTCAGTGTTACGGCCCTAGAAATTCAACACCCACCGACAGAAGTACAGCAGCACTATCGAGAAAGAAGCTCTTTCTCTTTTGCTTGCACTGCAACATTTTGAGGTAGATGTCTGTGAATGTTCTCAGTCATCCAGGTCATCGTAGTCTAAGGAGCTTGGAAAGAAAAGCGTCTGGACTTCTTTAGGTTGCTTGAAGACGTTTCACCTCTCATCCGAGAAGCTTCTTCAGTTCTAGGGTCAAATGGTGGAGAGTCCCAGATTTAAACTCTGTGGGAGTTTCCCCCCCCAAAGAGGGACAAAAGGACCCCCTGATGATCCTCTACCTAATCACATGAGCCAAGGTGTGAAAACCTTGCAAAGATTAATAACATAAGAATGAATTTTTCTCATTCAGCATCTGTTATGTCGATCTCTACCTCATCACGCCGTGTCATTTTGGATACTTTCTCTCCTGTTTCACTACCTGAGCTGGTAAAACTAGTGAATTCAGTGAAAGCATCCTCTTGTCCACTTGACATTGTACCTGCATCATTATTCAAGAATGTCTTCCAGGTTATCGGTCCATCTGTGCTCACTCTAATCAACTCTTCACTGGCGTCTGGTATAGTTCCGGTTTATTTTAAAAATGCTGCTATTTTCCCACTTTTAAAAAAACCTCAGCTAGACCCCTCTCTTTGGAGCAGCTACAGACCAATCTCCAAAGTACCGTTAATTGCTAAGCTTCTAGAAAAGATTGTGGCTAAGCAACTTATAGCGGCTCTAGACAAACATAGCATTTTTGATAAGTTTCAGTCCGGCTTTCGTAGAGCTCACTCCACAGAAACAGCCCTTCTTAGGGTCTCAAGTGACATTTTGATGAATAATGATGCAGGAAAATGCTCTGTTCTACTCATGTTGGACCTAACATCGGCTTTTGACACTGTTGACCACCACATCCTCCTCGAAAGGCTTAAACATTGGGTTGGTGTATCGGGTACTGCCTTGGAGTGGTTCTCCTCATATCTACATAACCGATCTTTTTCTGTGGTGGTCCCCGATTTTAGGTCATCTTCTACCTCCCTTACTTGTGGTGTCCCTCAGGATTCGGTTTTGGGGCCTTTATTGTTCTTAATATATCTTCTCCCCCTCCAGCATATAATGGGCTCTTTTGAGGACATTTCTTATCACTGTTATGCTGATGATATTCAGTTGTACATCTCTTTTAAGCCCCAGGATTTATCTAAGCTGCAGCTTTTAAATGACTGCTTAGATTCTATCAAATGTTGGATGGCTGTAAATTTCCTCCAACTCAACGAGGGGAAAACTGAAGTCCTCATATGTGCTCTGGACAGATTTGTATCCCAGATAGTGAAAGCCCTTCGTCCTCTTTCTGTGTATGTTAAATCCTCTATCAGGAATTTAGGTGTCACTTTTGACTCGACTTTTACATTGGATGGGCATGTGAAACCTCTGGTTCGGTCTTGTTTTTATCATTTAAGAAATGTGGCTAAGTTAAGACACCATTGCTATTTCAGCTACACTGGCTTCCTGTTGAATTTAGAGTACATTTTAAGATCCTGGTCTTGACATTTAGAGCCTTGCATGGACTGGCACCTCCCTACATCTCCGATCTGCTACAGCCCTATGTCCCTAGCAGGTCCCTGAGGTCATCTTATCAGGGCTTACTTGCTATAAAACAGACTAAAATGAGAACTAAGGGTGACAGAGCTTTTGCCACCGTGGCCCCGAGACTGTGGAACTCTCTCCCTCACACATTAAGAACTGTGGACTCGGTAGTTGTTTTTAAAAAACAACTCAAAACTCACCTTTTTAAAACTGTTTTTGGTTAAATTTCTGCCTGTTTTATATTGTCTGTTTTTACCCTTTTATTATTTGTTATCTTATGTGCAGCACTTTGTGATTCTGTCTAGAAAGGTGCTATATAAATAAAATTTTATTTATTTTTATTATTTATTTATTTAAAACGGGTGTGGGTCACAATCAGCCAGGGTTTCGGGTGAGCTCATTGTGAAACATAGCCCCTCCCTATCATGTGATTTCCTGAGGTCAGATGGCCCAGGGTGTGAGTGGGCGTTGAGGTATATGTCGGTTCTAGTTCAGCACCTGTCTTTGTTTACATCAATCACAACACCCTTGTGTTTTTGACTAGGATGCAAAATTCTAACCAGAGGCTCATGAGATCGTCCCTCCTAGTACAGGATTTTAATTTGGAGATCCATCACAAAAAAGGAACCGAGAATGTGATAGCAGATGCACTGTCGCGTGGTTTTCTCCACTCCTAAGTGCCAAACATCTGTACAGGAGATGTTTGGTCTTGGGAAGGGGGTTGTTGTGCTGTGTCTTTAAGACTCTACAGGTCCTTCCTGATTGGAGAGCTGGTGGCAGCTGATTGGTCCCCTCGTCAGGTGGCTGTTTTTAAAAATACCCCTGCCCAGCAGTTGAGCGGCAGCGACTGACAGCAGCAGACCTGACCCTGGCTTCCAAACCTTGTGCTATTCGTGTGTGGTTCCTCAGATTTATTGAGCTTTGTATATAGTGTGTAAATTAGTCTTCACTTGTAAATAGTACATTGTAAATAGTAGGGATGGGTACCAGTATCTGGTGCCATTATGGTACCGGTTCTGACATAAACGGTAATAACCAGACTGGAAGGCAGCGCACATTTCGGTGCTTTAGTTCAGTGCTTTTTTTTCCTGAGATGTCATACACTTTGGATTCTAGCCAATCATTTTACCTTTCCAAGGATAGTAGGTGGGCCCAAGTACATACGTTCTTTTAGAGCAGAGCTACAGATTAAAAATGCCCAAGGCGAAGCAGTCAAAAGTTTGGCTGTACTTCACCGCAAAAGATGCAAACTCAGCAGCCTGAAACAAGTGCTTTAAGGTGATACTGTGCAAAGGAGGTAACACCTCGAATCTGATGAAACCCCTGGCGACGCATAGCGTTTTTTTAAAAGCTGAGAAATGCACCGTATTTGATAGCTTGCTGCAAGACCTCACACTGAGCACATCTACTGCGGGTGTGGTGCCTGTTATCGGACCCGGAGTTAGCAACATCCCCCAAGAACCCGAAGAGCAGAGTCCTGGCCCCTAGCCCTGCCAGCGTAGCAGAAATGATGACAGATGATGATGGCAGCATCAGCCGTTCTTCTCTGCGTGAGTAGCTTAATGTTGTTCGTGTGTGAGTAGGCTAACCATGTTATTAAATTAATGCACGTAAGGTGAACTATCAAACACCGTCGTAGTTACATGCGGCTGTCTTCTTGTTTGATAGAGTGATACCATATATGCCCTATATCTGCAGAAAAGAAAAGGCTAACATTGTTATCCTTTTACAAAAAACAAACAGCTAAACAGGAGAGGTTTTAGGACAAAGTTTGTGTTTTCCATTGTTCTGTGTATGGTTTTGGGGACCAGGGCGGGGTCACTTCCTTTTTAACCCTAATGCTACGTTCCTGTACCCCTAGACTGGGGCGTAACACTCAGTGACAAAAATACTTATGAAACAAGACCCAGGAAGTGGTTACAGGAAGAGGGTGATAGGTTGTCTTGTTCAAACTGCTTCAGACAATACTATTGACTGGACCTCATACCACAGGCTATACCGAAGGGAATCTACACCAAGTCTGTATGGTTTACCTTAGATGCATAAACAGGGTGCACCTTTAAGACCGATTGTCTGTATGATCAACTCGATCACCTATAACATCTCAAAGTTTCTGGCTTCGATCCTCAACCAGAGGCAGCTGTGAACACCACATCCAGAACACCTTGGATTTTGTTGAGAAGGTGAGAGACGTCATTATGGAGGCAGAGGGCGCATTGCGCGCAGTGGTATCGAGTAGCGTTTTGGGGCACAGAGGAAGAATAAACCTTCCTGTTGTGAAACTAACATCAGCTCAACGTGTGTCCCTTTTTCTATTCTTTATCACAGCACCACACGTTGTTGAACAGGAAACCAGTTGCCACTCTGGTCATCATCTTAGGGAGGCAACACGACTACATGTGTTTGCTTTTGTAACTGTGGCTTTGTTATCCTACCCTGGAACACCACCAAGTCATTGGTTCAGGTATGTTGACACCTTGAGATGTGCCACAATTCACTGATCACATTAACTCGGTGGACCAACACATCAAATTTACCAGGGAGGATGAGGAGGATGATGATGATGATGATAATAATAATAATAATAATAATAACAATAACAAAAATACATTTTATTTAAGAAAGCGCCTTTCAAAACACTCAAGGACACTGTACACAAGCAATAACAACAACAAACATAAGAATTTACAAAATTATAAGGATAAAACGTAGAGCAAATAAATAAAATAAATTAAAGTAGCAGGATGGAAAAGCTTATGTGGAATAGGCTATTGTGAAAAGGTGAGTTTTGAGTCTGGACTTAAAAAGAGGGAGGGAAGTGATGTTTCTTATCTCAGGAGGAAGGGAGTTCCAAGGTCGGGGGGCAGAGCAGCAGAAAGCCCTGCGCCCCATGGTGGCTAGCCAAGGGGAAGGGACGGAAAGAGAAAGAGAGGAGGAGGATCTGAGACACCGAGAAGGAATGGTGAAAAGGATATGAACAGTGGCAGGTTAGCCTTCTTAGGCTGTGAGATTTCCATAAGTAATCGGGGACATTTAAAAGTTGATGTAAACCTACGTATATGGATCAGTATTTAAGGTCTGACTCATCATCCACCGGAGCATAAACTGGGTGTCATCAGGACGCTACAACACAGATCCAACACGATCCCCACAGACACAGTGGCCAAGGAAGCAGAAGAACATCACATCAAGAAGGCCCTGAGTAAATGTGCGCAGTGGTCTTTGAACAGTGGTTGTTCGTATAATAATCCTATTTTGCCACTGCCACAGGAGTGATGGTTGCTGATTATGTGCCTTGATGTTTTATTGTAGATATTCCACAGACATTATTAATGACTATTATTTCTATTAATCATTGTGATTTACAACTTCAGAGGCAGTATACAGTACTTAACCTTATACTCGGGAAGAGAAGTGATGCTCATTTCACAGCTGGTGCAAAGGCAACATGGTAGACTTTGAAGTGCAATATATATTTTTAAAAAGCACCAAATATTTGAAGCAGGAAGACAATTTCCCACACTGGTTTTTCAGGCTTTCTTAAAGATATATAGATTGATACTATATTGATCCCACAAGGGAAATGTAGCAGTTGTAACTGACGTTATCAAATTGAGTGCAAGCAGTAAAAAATGTTGGCTGAGATAGTCTCACTTTTAGCCTCTCTAAGCCAAACTCTAAATACACAGTATTAATACACTTCCCATAATCACAAGTCTCGCCCTTCTATAGATGCTCAATATGGTTCAGACACCTTTCATCTCAGTTTTAAATTAACAGCTTGTGGTCGAAGCTTTATTTGTGTTGCAAATTTTTATGCACACACTATATATATAGTCCTATATATATAGTCCTATATATATATAGGAGTCAGGCCTGCACAGGCTCAGTGTTCATTGTTCATTTGAGAAACCTGAGATTTTAATAGGAGTGAGGTTTTGAGTGAACCTAGAAGGATTCATTTATTTCAGCATGTTGTTGGAAAATCCTAAATACCCACATAGCCCGGCATTAGTCCAGATATCTAGATGTCATTTGCCTTGCAAATCTCTTGTGGCTTGTTTAAAGAACAATGCTCAGCTGGGAAGTCAGAATGCTGAAATATCACCAAGCTTGGAGCACGGTTCACCAGCTAGTACCGACTTCCTGCTTTCTTTGTGTTTTTCCAATACTTCTAAATACTTAAATGTGTGCAGCAAATAAATAAATAAAATGTAGTAACAACACCTTGGCCCAGCCGTGGTGATCCTCCAGGAAGTCCACTGATAGGGCGATCAATTTAACGTTGCGTTTACTGAACTCACTGCTGAGTCTGGCAGCTCGGCCCAGCTCTGTGGTGCACACAGGAGTGTAGTCTCTGGGGTGGGAGAACAGGATTCCCCATCTGAAATGAGTCAGATTTACCATCATGCTCGGCTCAGGATGAGGCCTCTCAGAAAAAAACGAGGCCTCATCCTGACCCAGTTTCCTCTCAGCAGTCTGCATTTCTTGATATTGTGTGTGTTACTGCTTGTTTCTGGGTTTCACAAAAGGACAACAGGATGTCAAACGAGTGTAGCAAATATGTTAAAAATGATGGCAAAGTTGTTTTTTCTCCACCTTGAGGTCAGCGGTCTGCACATAATCACTTTCACTGAGCTCAAAGGAGTTTTTTTCTCAGGTTTGACCTCAATTTCATTCGTTCAGCTTACAGGTGCTCTCAATATCAGAAGACTCACTGTCTCACAAAAAGATCTGATTACTGATAGATGCACTAAGAGGTAAAGTGTTATTTTTAGATACACTTAACTGAGATCGCACTTAGACCACAATGCCGTCATTACAGGTACAGTATGCAGATTTTAAAAATGCCACATGCAGTATTTTAAAGCAGAAGTGAAAAACCATGACAGGAACTACATCCCGCCCTCTCTCCCCGCTCTTAAGCGAATTCTCAATAAGTCTGTAAACCTGCAGCGTAAAAAATAAAAAGTCACAAAGTCTACTCACGAATCACCAAGAAATTCGTGGAGTTTAATTGTGCCAGTGGTGGTCTCTGCCTCGAAATCAGGAAACACGTCTCCGAGCAGCAGCCCCGGCATGCTGTGGCCGTGGAAGTGTTTAGTCCGGTGTGCAGTAGCTCTGGTGACAGCAGGTAGCGCAAAATAAAGAAGAGGCGGAAACCACGCACGCACTGCGACAGCATGATAGACCCAATTTAGGTTCATAAAAAGCGCTGCGCTCTGAGCCTTTAGCGTAGTTGTGACACATTTTGCGCTCAGACCGGTGCCGTGAAGAGAATATAGACATTTATTATTATGAAATGTTTATTATGACACAACTAACAAAATAGTCAAACTTTACAGTCAAGGCGGGCCATCTGGTTCACAAGTGATAACGTGTCCGCTGGGTTTCCAAGTTTAAAGAAAAAGCCTAAAGCTCAACACCGGACCCGTTTAACGAGCACGGTTTTGTGGATTCATTCTTGTCACGTGACAAGAGCGGTCCCGTTCTAAACTGGTACCATTTATCCCCTGTAAACCGGGCAGGATGTTACGAGCTCATCAGGGGCCATAAAGGAGAGCGGATACACGACCTACGGCACTGTCCAACCAAAATGTCCTCACCAGGGTCCAGGCGGAATAGTTACCGTGGAGCTGCGTGTGGAAGCCGGGCAACGTTTGAATACCAAGTCCGTCGCCGGAGCTCCAGCTGTTCTTACTTTGCCTCTGGAGCGCAAACCGGAAACTTTTCTGTCAGACTGAGCCAGCCGATATTTACTGTAACGCTCCGGTTTTTGCTGGCGATAGATCTATGGCTGTCCAAACGGCTCGGAGTGTGCGCCTGTGAGGGGTCTGCATGGGGCGGCATACGGCCCTTGGTCCGGCTGGTCGAGTTCTCCGGTCATGTCATCCCGTGGCTCATCGGCACCGTGTACACTCTTCTCCGTGGACGAAGTGTGGAGGAGCAAGAGATCATGCTGAATTTGGCATTGGGTAAGTATCATTACACCATAGTTAGGATTTCTGTCTTTAATGAAACAAAAATATGTCTGATTTAATAAATAACACACCTAAGTCCACAGCCATCAACAGGCTCGATATTTACAGATTTACAATAAATTTACAATATACATTTACAATATATTTACGTATTAATATGTGTGGGTTGATGTAAGGGATTTAATCTAGGATTTGAATTTATACTAATTAATTCTGGGCATTTAACGTTAAGCTGGTGAGCATGGAGGCCTTAAGTGGAAGCAAGAAGTGCTACAAAGTCAACCTGACTTTATTTAGCTGTCCGACGCTCTCGCAGCTTCATATTTATCACCACATTGCCGATAAGCCGGTGCGTTATTATGCACGTTTGTGCCATGGTCACAGTGGAACCCGTGGCATTCATAAGTGGCTCTCATGCTTGGTCAAAACTAGATAATGTTAATAGCTCTTAATGTCCAGAGACCAAAATGAGTCTAACTAAGTGCCAATTAATGCATTAGCAGGAGTGAATGGTGTTTGAGCCAGAAACAACTGCACGACAGCGATGGAAAGTTTTTCGTGGGAGCTGTCTGAGATGTGATGTATTTGCACGTGTAGATTATATTTGTGAACTTGCAGCTTTGAGTTCAAGCGCTGTGCTGGTATACTGTATTGTGTTGTGGTGAAATGCCAGAGCTATTTCTGGTCTATAAAAGCCCAGGATGCCATGGAGATTTGGAAATAGTATATGATGTTAGACCAATCAGATATTGACCGGGTCAAAGACCTTTATCTTTTTTTTCTAGGTCAATAAATTAAGCTGGTTATATGCTTTTACTTCAGCCTTGCTCAGTGCCCCAAGGTGTTACATTAAGAGATCAACATGTTTAAAATCTTAACTATTGGTTGATTCAACTGAAATAAAATTCCACTTGACTTCAAAATGGTTAGCAGAGTGCTAACTAAAGCTGCTAACCATGGTTCACTGCAAAATTTGATAAGTGACCTTTACTATAATGATGTACTGAAAACATCTGAAGATGTTTGAAATACCTAGATCTCAGTTCTTTAAATATCTGAAAGTCCTCATGGACTATCAAAGATGTTCAAATGTAATTTATAAGCTCCTAAAGCTGCTGAGCTCTTTGATAATGTACTTTTGAACTTTGGGCAAGGCCATTTGTATAGTATTCGTTGCTAATTCAGAACCTGTGTTAGGAAGCTTTTTCAAGGGAAACATGGGAAAGTTTGAAATGTGATGATAAAGTGATGGGATAGGATATTTAGGGGCATCAAAGGAACTGCAAAGGATGTAAAAGTATTACTTAGCCAATTTAATATCATTAATCATTTTTGTTGGACACAGTGCCGATCATGTAGATTTAGCTCACAAATCTAAATAATCTGCCAGCAATATTAGTGAGAGTAGGGTCATTTATGATCATGTAATAAATTCCAGAAATATTTTTTCTGGATTATAAGCATTAAGAAACAAGAATACAAACTGTGATCACGGCAGCAGACTGATTCTTTTTAGAGGATGTTGAAGAGGTATCCTTGGTGTGAGAATAGACTGAGAAAATATTAATAGTTGCAGCATTTGGAAAAAAATGTCTTGAAATAATTTGAAAACTGGACAATTATTCAAGAAAGCAGGGAAATTTTTTTACTTTTCCTCAGAGGACTCTTGACTTTAGGCCGCGAGGTGTGGAGCGATGCCAGTCGGCTGTTTCTCAGTATAAAAAATATATAAAACCTTAGTTTAGTAATTTTTTTAATTAAAGAAGAAACTCAAACAAAGTCACCATGATTAAATATTTTATATATAAATTCAAGACAACTTTTCCACAGTATTTACATTTTTTGGGGGGTGAATTCAGTGTTGGTTGCATTCCTGTGCCCCACACACTGCGTGGTTACAGCAACACTGGTACTAATAATCAAACCCTGAAAAGGCAGTCTCAGTTAGCGGGGCAAGCTAACATAGGAAACCACATGAATTCACAAGCTAGTCGAAACACAGCCTAACTGAAATAATGATCACAGCACCGATAAAGCTTATGAAGCTAAACATTATCTTTACCACAAGTTTTTCTTTCGCAGAAATGCCCCATACTTGGCAACATCAAGTGCTCAATTAAGCAACTGCGTGCAACTCAGAATGGGGACAGAAAGTACAGCTAACTTAAGCGAGAAAACAAGTGTTTCAAAGCTGGTACAAATTAAGTTCAACACACTAAAGTAAAACTTTTGTTTGTATTTACAGTGTAAATCTATAATTAACGGAAGCTTTAAATAAATGTATAAACAACTGAACAACTTCAGCTGCATTTTTACTCATCTTTTCAGCTATTTAGTTTTTTTTCTTATATATTTTAAGGAAAATGTAATAATAATAATAATAATAATAATAATAATAATAATAATAATTATAATTATTATTATTATTATTATTATTATAATATTTATTATAATTATTATTATTGTTATAAACTAATATATATCTAATGCAATCTTGTTGTTATTCACATCCTAAACTTTAAAAACTACTCTTTCCTCCCCACAGCTCTGATTTTGGATTTGCTGTTTGTCAGACTTGTGAAGACTCTGGTCAGACGTCGCATGCCCGCCCAGAACCGCTCGGAGATCCTCTCCACCTTCTTCGTGGAGCGTTATTCCTTTCCCTCCGGTCACGCTTCACGGGCGGCCATGTGCGCCCGGTTCTTCCTCGCCCAGCTGGTGGACACAGACTCCATGCGGCTCCTGGTGGTGGGGTGGGCTGCTTTGGTGAGCCTGTCCCGACTGCTGCTTGCAAGACACTATGTGACAGATGTGGGCTTTGGCTTGGCCATGGGCTACTGCCAGTACAGCCTGGTGGAAAGACTGTGGGTGACTTGGAACTGGTTGCAGGACGCGCTGCTCATTGGCCTGGGAGAGAGGCTGAACAGGGCTTACGATGGACTCTGGATGATAGATGGGAAACATTAGGTCAGGTGTGTGTGCATGTAGGGAAATGGTTGAACATGAGTGGGTAATTCTGAAATTCCTGATTATTGATGTTATTTTAGGATACTTATATGTTTTTCAAAAATCTGTATCAGCGTTATGTGTTTGTCTTTGTGTTTACTTTTATTTTTAAGTAGAAGTATTAAATGTTTTACCTCCATTAAGCTGCTTGTTTGCACATCACTACTGATAATGCATGGACTTAATTTCACAAGCCTGAAACCAATGTTGAATTTATTTAATTAAATTTTTTATTTTAAAAAATTACATTATTTTTTTTGAGTGCGTGTGAATGTTTAAACTGTGGTATAAAAAAAGAGACTTCCACCTTGACATGGTTCATGATGTGAGAATTTCATCTGTTTGTTTATCATGTGGTTTAGCAGTGACTTGTCACAATCCAGTGTGTTTGTGTGAACATTGTTGTGGGGAAAGTCAACTCACACTCAAGCAAGTTTCCATCAGCTGCTGCTGCTGAGTCTCCTGACTGTCATTGCACGGTAACACATTCCATCTCATCTTACAGTGTTGATAAACTGCTGCCACCACCTCCTTTTTAACATACCGAATACCACTTCCAAATCAAACAGTTGCTACAGAAATCGTAACACTCGATACATGTGGGTTTGGAGTTAACATGTTGAACAGGTTAAGAGAGCAGACGCTTGGGTAGCCTACATAAACAGAGCTGGAAAGTGTGACAAGTTGTGTTCAGGTTGCAAGTGGGAACATGGGATATTTTCAAGAAAAGCTGCTTATTTTTATTGACTTTCATATAATGCAGGTGAGCTGATGTGTGGGTGTGTCTGTTAGCGGTTTTATTAGTCCAAGAAATGTGACAGAAGTAACCTCATCTCTTTCAGTTTCATCGTGTGAATACATATACTCCATATTTCAACTTTTATTATCTAAATTTAAAGAACACAGTTGTGTTTAAATAGGAACAATTTTCTGAAGGCTTTCTGTAATTATAAAAGGAGAAGTACATTTATTGAATGTACTGTGTATCTTAGAACCTCAATTCCAAAAAAGGTTGATATGCTGTAAATGTAACTAAAGCCAGGAAAGTATATTTTAATCATAATACAGCATGGAAAACATATCAAAGGTTTACAAAGAGAAAATATATAATTACAAGAAGAATATTAGCTCATTTTGAATTTGATGGCTGCAACAAGCCTCAAAGTTTTGCCAGAGCCATGTTTAGTACTGTAAGACAAATCCTGTCTTCTTTTAAAAGCAGTACGTAATTCTCTCGGGAACTGAGGGGTCTGCCGAAGATGCCTCCTGGGTGAGGTGTTGGGGGCATGTCCCACTGGGAGGAGGCCCTGGGGCAGACCCAGGACACGCTGGACAGATTACATCTCTCGGCTGGCCTGGGAACACCTGGGTGTTCCCCCGGATAAGGTGGAGGAGGAGGCTGGGGAGAGGGAGTTCTGGACTTCTCTGCTTAGGCTGCTGCCCCCGCAACCCAGCCCCCGGATAAGTGGAAGAAGATGGATAGATATTTTTTGATGATGCTTGAAATGTTTTCAGTTGGTGAAAGATCTGAAGTGCAGGCGAGTTCTGCACCCAGACTCTCCTACTATAAAGCCGTGCTATTGTAATAGCTGCAGTATGTGGATCAAGATTGCCCTGCATGTTTCAGCAAGACAATCTTGAAAATAAATTGGACTGGATGGAAGCATGTGTTGCTCTAAAACCTGTACACAGTACTCATGCTGATGGGGCCTTTCTTGATGCGAAAGCTGCTAATTCCACAGGCGCTAATGCAACCCTTTTGAACTGAGCACTGATAATATGGTCCCCTCGTCTTTAGTTGGGAGGACATGGCGTATGTTTTCCAAAAAGAATACAAAATTTTGGATTTGCCTAACCACAGAACCGTTTTTCTCTTTGCCTCAATCCATTTCTGGATTCAGAAATGTTTCTTTGCACAGCTTTAACCTATGTTTGTGGATGGCACGGTGAATACATTCACAGACAGTGAATGAGCTCATGCAATGGTTTCCATGACAGAATCATACTTTTTTCAATTCAGTGCAGACATTCAGAAATTTAGCAATGATATTCAGGCTTGTCCTTTGCACACAGAGATTTCTTCAGATTCCCAGAAACGTTTGATGACGTTATGTACTCTGAAAGATTTCCTTGCAACTTTACACTGGGGAACATTCCTCTAAAATTGTTCTACAATTTGTAGATACAGTTTTTTTTGTGATTGTCAACCTCTGCTCATATTTTCATCTAAGAAGTTCTGCCTCTCTAAGATGCTATTTCTATAACCTGACTTGTTGCCAATTAACCTAATTAACTGCAAAATGTTTCTCCAGCTGTTTCTTTTTAGTACCACCTTCTTTTCCATCCTTTTGTTGCCCAGTCCCAACTTTTTTGATGTTGTTGCCTTCAAATTGAAAATGGGCAACATTTCTATTTAATGAAAAATTGTATTTTTCAGGAAGTAGCATAACAACGAGGAAGGATCACTGAACCCACAGTCCAGCCCATCCAACAGTAGTATTAAGTATAAGAATGGACTAAGGTTGTCCTTATCTTATGACATTAGTTAACTTAGCTAATGCTGCCTGTAGATAAGCCTGTGGTTGAGGATGTAGGAAATAAACAGCACATTAGCTTCCAAAGCTGAGCTCCTTTGCTGGTGCTGATTCTACGTGGCATGGTTTGTTTTTGTTTAATGAAGACATAACCATATTTTAATGAACGTGGGCGATGCCAGCTAATGCTATTTCTAGCTAGCTTGTTTATTTCATTAGGATGCTAACTTTGACTAGCAAAAAGGAGCCTAAAATAAACTACATATTGGAGAACTGACCACCCCACCGCTTGGAATATCTTTTCGTACAACCAGTGCTGAACAACAGAGGTGGGACGTAAATACTTCATTACTTAGTTGAATAGAATTTCCAGATAGCTGTACTTGTTTGTACTTTTACTCCCTACATTTGTACTCAAATATCTGTGCTTTCTACTCCTTATATTTTCAAAACAGCTTGTTACATTAGGTTTAACGATTTTGAGGTAAGTTTTTATTTCTTGGTACTGTGGAATTTTATAGCATTATATAGCTTTTCAGCATTATATTGTTTAAACATTATAATTTTAAGCAGGCCCCTGTGTGACCTTAGGAGTAAGAATAGTTGTAGCAACATCACAGGAAAAAGATGCATCGGCGAGATACTAAGAAATAGTACAGAAGTTACAGTGGATAACGGGGGCAACAGGGCAGCGTTAAGAACAGTCTAACACATTGGATCAGTATAGACTAGAAAAGCAGAACTAAGGAGGAGAGCGTAAACTCCCAGCGCAACACACACTTGACACCTACAAACCGCACACTCATGACACTTGACTTGACCCACACACACACACTCCTACAGTGCAGACAGGAAGACACACACATTGCAGATAGAGACATGTACATCACACACACACATTCACAATTAAGATATGCAATTAAGAAAGGGGTTAAAGATAGGGCAAGACCTTAAAAGGAAAGGTAGAAGATGATAGATGAGGAAGAAGTTGTTTTGATTGAAACTGTGTATGACGTATAGGCGAACGTGATAACAGAATAACAGGAAAGGTGGGAGGCAAATAAGGAACTTTGGAATATTATAAATGTAACAGTTTGAAGGACTGCCCTTTGAATCTGCAAGAGGCTTCATGCTGAGCTGATTCCCTTCTGCGCAGGGGTTGAAATAAAGAAGTTGATTGAATTGAAGAAGTCTGTCTCGAGTCGTTCGTTCGTTTTGGTTTTTCACCAGGTCAGAGAAAAAGGATCGGGAGAGGCGTCAACTCGCCGACAGTTTTGTGCACCTTAAAACAGATTTGTGCCTAAATGAAGGGAACGATGAGGCATAAAAGACAATCCTATTGGTTTAGCCATCACCAGCGCTTACGGCATACAGCGAAATGAAAGAAGGAAAAAAATAATTTATGCATAATCTATAGCACTAAACTGTTCCTATATGGAACTGGTCTTGGTATTTCAGCATCAAGCTAGCAATAAAGAAGAGGAGCAAGTACAAAGGGAGTAACATTTTATTAAAGTGTCAGGTAATTTGAAATGTAGCATTTCTATCAGATCAAGTTTGTGTTGTCACAGTGTGTTGCTAGCTAAACATCCTGCTGCTGTATTTCACGGGGTAGTGAAAAGAATAACAGCTGACTTCACTCAGAGATGAAGAAATATAAAATAGATAGGAGAGGAAGAGCAGTTATATTTAAAGGTTAGAACTGCTCAGGGGCATTTGATGAACAGGAAATGTGCTTGGTTTTTTAAAGCAGATACTGGATCTGTATGATGTGAAGTTGTGGGGTTTTTTTTCATTTTGTGAAACATCCCACAAAACAAATTTACAATAAAGCCCTGTATCGGACTGTTGCACAGGCGGTGTGGTGTTCATGCTCTGTATTAGATTACAAGTGTAGCAGAAAATAATTTGAATTTGAGCTGATAATACTTAGGTTCATTCTTTGAATTCCACCTTTATGCTAACCAGGTCTAATATAAAGTTATTCTGAAGAGTATGCTGTCAGTGTAGAGGATGGAAATCAGCCAAGATGGCTTGTGAAATATTGGATTACATCCTGCTGAATTCAGTTGTGTACACCTACAAAAAGCAGTAAATCTGAGAGCCACAGCACAGTCAGCTCTAAATTTAGGTATTGTAACCACTGTAGTCTATGAGGACTAACTTGCTTTTTGAGGCAGCCTTGTCTGCAGTTGGAACGCTGCAGTTTGTGGCTTCGGCGGCTGAGGACATGACTGCTTGGTTGTGACTACATTTTCAAAATGCAATCCAGAAAACAAAAACTTTATTTCATAAATTTATATCTTAAATAAAAAATAACATTTGCAGATTACAATTCTATTTCACAAGCCATAAGTAACAATATGACATAACCACACTGAACAGCTTTACTGTATGAATAGTTCTTTGTTTTTATGCCGCTCCTTATTTATGATACTAATGCCACAGAAAGACTGTAAAATTCAAAACACATTGATAGCAAAGCCTTGACGGAGCACCTGAAATGATTATTTATTTCATCTCTATCACTTGTTGTTGCATCAGTCCTGCCAACAGCAGTCCTTCTCTGTGTCCTCTCTAGCTCCTGCCATGGCTGGCCCTGCCCAGTCTGATGTCATAGGTGACCATGTGGAAGTTGTCCCAGGCATACAGCTTCCTCTCAGCGTGGTTGTAGTCCACCATGCTGTTGTAACTGTACTTGTTTTTGAAGGGCACTGAGACAGCTTGTCCCACACCAGTGGCTGTATCAAACACAAAGTTGAGGGTGGTGTTGGGAACAGTGTAGCTAGCCACTGTGTACAAACGTCCACACACCATGAAAGCGTTAGCCACTGAGTTCTTCTTAATATTAGTCTCCCAGGTCTTCTTCACCTCCAAGCTCTCGGGGTTCAGCTGCGAAATTACAATTGCACCCCTTGCTTTACTTGTACTGTAGATGGCCCACAGACCCTGTTCATCCACTGCTAGGTCAATGTCAGTGTAGCCCCCCCAGGAATAAGGGTGCTGGCCATGGAAGCCGGCCTGAGGCAGGTCCATGCGGGATGCCAGATATTCAGAAGCCAGGTCGTAGCGAATCAGTGTCCGACTGAGTCTTCGCTGATAGTAAAGGGAGCCTCGGTACACAGTTGCCCCTGTGCTCTCCACAGGCTCTGGCAAAACCAGCACCTTCATTGGGAGACCTCGGGAGAACTGATCCATGTCTTCGTATGCAAAGAGGTGACGCACATCTCTACCCACTGCATCAATACGCCACACAGTGTTGTTGGTGTACTGAGGGCCTTGAGGCTCTGGATCCCGCAGCCACACACCATACTTCCCTGTGATACTCTCAGCTTTCCTGTGTGACACAGGATCTCCCACTGACACTAACTCTCCACAACCTGAGGAAAAAAATGCAAGTTACTTTAATTTAGACTCTAAATTTTAATTTGCTTAAAAGCTATAACGCTCGATTCCAACAACTCCAGTAACACGTTACCTGTGAAGTTGTGACTTCCTTCATGGAAGAGGTGGGATGCAGAGATCTCTGTCACTTCAGCTTTCATCTCCTGATATCCACTATTCCCAAAGTCATATCCGTGATCTGGGAGAGAAATACAAAATTCTGAGCAAAACTCAAAAGCAACACTTTAACCTCAAAGTTGTAAGGACCCTATTTTTTCCTCAGTGCTTGATGCTCTAACCCTGAAAATAATCACACTTGTGTAGACATCAACATGAGTGACGAAGCCATAAAAAAAGACTGTGTTAAAAATTCCTATCCCCTTACTTAACTGGGGACAGTTAACTGCAGCCCAACCTGTCTCTGCCTCTTTAGACTTTTCAAAGCACGAGTTTACCACAGAAACATTTATTCTGAAAAAAACAAACAAACATTAGAGCTGGAAAAAATTGCATAAAATATGTTTTTTCATAGATTAAAAAAAGCATTTTTTTTGTATTTGTATGATTTCGTGGTTAAAGAAAAATGTGTTCTTTTGGGATTGCCAATCTTTAAACTAAGATAATTTTTTATTTGTGTGGTTTCCCGTGACCCCCTCACTGGTACATACCATTGGCTGGTCTGTTTTCATGCTGAGTGTCCAATGAGGTGAGCGTCTGCTGGCAGGGTTTCTGCCTGAGGCTTTCTGCCTCCTGGCTCAGCTCAGCCAACCTCCTCTGCAGCTCCTGGATCTGCCTGTTTAGACGCTCCTTATCCTGCTGCAGCTGGCTTCTTTCCCCTGTAACCTGGGAATAAGCTTCCTGGAGACCTTCTTCTCTTTTAGCTCCAACCCCAGTCATGGTGCCTTCGTCTGCTCCTGCTAGGAGACGGCTGACCAAAGCTTCGAGCAGGGTGAGCCTGGACAAGACTCTATCCATCTCGCTGTTGCTTCCAGGGCAGCTGGACTCTTGTGGACTGGCCACAGTAAAGGTGTAATGGCAACGTCCAGAGGGGTCATTGGAGCGGTGGAGGGAGGCTCGATCTTGAGCCTGGGTTTGGATTGACAGAAGTAAGCAGGACAAACTGAAGAGGGACACTTGGAGCCACATTTCAAAGGGCCTAACTGAATCTTGTGCTATGTGGAAGTTTGTAGATGCAGTTGTCTAACCTCTCTTGTTAAAAACCTAGACTCTTTTTTTAGACTCTCTTTTGTTTTCTTAAGCTAGTCTCTTTTCACCTGAGTGTCTCTGGTCAGTGCAGGTCAATGTCTGAATCCCGATAATGCTCTGAGTGTGGGTATTTATACAGTTAACTGTCAGAGAATGGGAGGGGACGAGGAGTGTGTCGGGAATGAAATAACCAGGGGGTGTGGAGTGCTTGTGTAAAAGGCCACGTGTTTCTTCTTTTTGCTCGTGGTGGTGGAGATGTGTGCAGAGACAGCAAAGACTATGTGAAAATCAGCGGAAAAATACACAATTTAATGTTTGTTTACTCCTGTGAAGAATTCTTTTAGTGTGTCTCAGCAGTCGGTATGTCTCTGCAGGTTGTTTTGACTGGACAGCATCTCTTTATGTGTCTAGTGCGTGTCAGCTGCTGTGCTGTTTACTTCCTTTGAAGCTGATGGTCTTTCTATTAAACCACTGTGTGATTAACCACAAATTCAGTTTATGGGCTCGGTGTGTGTGTACATTTGTGCTAAGAGGAAGTGTTTAGCATGCCAACATTCAGCAGCCAGGCTCGAAAGCAAGGCAAGCTGGTCCTTGAGAAGACCTCAGGGCAGACTGGAACTTATCTGTCCCAACTACAGCTGAGCAGGATGTCTGGCACAGGAGGCAGTCTGGAACGGAGACTTATCCAAACCCCATATTTTCTGCAAACTGCCACAAATTACAGATAAATTATCAAGACAAAAGGAAGTAATCATTCACTGTTGAGGCTGGAAAAACACAGAACTTGCAGTAAGCAGTCTGGAGAGATGACGCTGAAAGTGCTGGTTGTACAGGCCGACCTTCTGATATATACATACTTACAAAATTATTGACAAAATGTTCAAGAAGCATTACTCAACTTTCACGTAACCTTAGAAGAAGAAGCATTGCAGAGATGCATGAACTTTTCAGACCGGGGGGCCCAACAGTCTGAATAAGACAAAGTGTCTAAAAATGGAAGACATTTAAGATGATTGTTACTCTTACTCTTATACTAAAAACCCAACATGCAGTTCTGAAAAGGAAAAGGGAAAAAAGCAGTGACGAGAGTCTCTACAAGGTGATAAAGTCTTTCCCAATATAACAAAAACACTGATTAAAAGAAAAATATGAAAATATGTTTTTCATGACACCCAGAGACACTGAAATCATACCTTGAGCCCTAAATGTGCCTCGCAATCAACAAATGAATTAAAATTGTTCATGACCTGAAGCTTAGCAGAAGTTTAATGGTGCAAAAAGAAATAACACAGTGCCCACAAGTAAATCAACTACAGAATGGTTGAAACCCCCCAAAAGGGACCTCCCACCACATCTACAAGATGCTGAATTCAGATATGGTGGTTTCTGAAGCGTGCACTCAAATGATTACTCGTTGTGTTCACTAGTACAAGTACTGCTGTCTGTGTGTTTTTAGTTTACTCAGATTGTGTTTGTCTAAAAATGTGACTTATATAAAGCTCAGAATATGTTTTAAAATATATGAAAGCAGAAATCCTGATATATTCAGCATGTTCACAAGCTGTTGTAACACAGTGCTGCCATGCAAGTTGCTCTTTGATGGTTTATATGGCAAAACTGTGCTGACTGTGTTTGCTTTCTAGTTTGAAGCCACATTGGTACGCCTACAGCATGTTCCAACTGTCTTCATGTGAGTACAGTGTACTTACTGTAAATGTGCAGAAGTCATCTTCTGGTTAAATGCCCTAAATGCTGTACATACGCTCAAGTTTTACAAACAGTTAATTAGGCTTTTCTTGCTCAGACAAGTCCAAAGCACATTGATATACACTCAGAAGGAGCCACGCTGGTACGGTGCTGTTAATTACAAGGTTTCCGCAAGAGAAAATTAGCCTTCTGTAGTCTCCATCTATAGTAGTCTTGTGTTCAACTTAGAAATCCTTGTTATAACTGCAAATTTTTCCTTTTCAGTCAGATAAATTCAAAAACTTTACTGAGATCAACAATAGCTAGTTGTCCTTAGTCGTCTCAGAATTCAGAAATCCTTGCTATAATGCTTTGAAAGCAGCTACTGTATGCGTGTTTAGCCAGAAAGGACCAGAAAGAAAAGATGCATAACCAAAGTGCATATTACAGTTTATGTTATTCATGCATCACTTTCTGCAGATTGCTATAACCCAGCTCACAGATGTTATGTCATCTCCACAACACTCCCCTTTGAAACATATCCCCACAGTTATGACTATAGGTCATAAGTTTGCATTATGAATGGGTAGCATTTCATTTCTCCTCTACTTTCATTTGGATATTCCACAATTGTTCCAAAATATTGTTTATGATTAATAAATAAAGAACCAGTTTTTTTCAGCAACAGAGACTTGAAATGCACATCTGTATTTAGTTCCACAAGATCAATTTGCTGTTACTCTTTTTTTTACTGTGGAAAGTCACCAGTATTCCAGTGTTTTTACTACCGAGGTGTGTTTTTCTTATGTAACATAATGACTCAAGCATCCTGTAAAAAGCGAGCGCCAGCTCCTTGGTTGACCTCAAAGAGAAGAGAGGATCACATGGAATACGTAACTTTTTCCACAGGTGAGGCCATGCAGACTTTTTAAAGGTTTGTAAGTTAGTAAAGTCTGTGAAGCTGCATTCATGCATGAGTTGTTTATTGATGTGTTTCCCCTAAACATAATGTTCTCAGTTATTTTCAACTTATTCTACACTACTTGTTATTATTACTGTGAATATTTCATCTTGTTCCAGCTGGTTTACTTGTCTTTGAAGCAATGAGATTTTTACACTGAGGAAAAACAAAAATCCAAGATTTTAGGGATATTTTATGGGCCCATATTTCTGCCAAATGGTAATTTGGCCTGGTTTTACATAAATCTTAATTCTGCATCCTTTGCTGCATAAATCTAAGCAGCAAAGGATGCATCTGTGTCATTACTTATTTAACAAAAGCTAAACCAAAATGCAGAAACTAAGTACACATCACGATTCAGTGGGTTGTAATAACATGTTTATCAGCAATATCTTGCAGTAATCATTGTCTGTATGATTTTTTTTAATCTCTCACACTGTTGAGGATTAATTGATTGATGATAATTAATTGGCCCACTATTCTTTGCAACATTGCCTCAGTTCATTGAGGATTGTGGGCACCCTCTTAAGGCCTTTCCACAGCATTTCAATCAGGTTGAAGGTCTGAACTTTGTCTGGACCACTGCAGTCACCTGATACTTTTCTTTTTTGGTCATTCTGTTGTAGATTTGCTTCTGTGTTTGTGATTATTGACCTGCTGCATGACCTAATTTGGGCCAAAGTTTAGCTGTCAGGCTTCAGGTTTGACTTTAGAATATTTTGGTATACAGACGAGTCCATGTTCAACTCACTGACTGCAAGGCAATCAGCAAGTCCAAGTCATCAATCCTCCCTCTTTTTGGAGGGGTTGTTTGTGCTGATTTGCTAAATTTGTTTTTTGCTAAATGCAGCGATGGACGTTACAGCAGAACATCTCCACTTTGGTCTTGACTGTCTAGTTTCAGAAGTCTTGTGGTTTATTCAAGTGCAGCTTTATAGAGCCATGCTGTGATGTTCTCTTTACAGGAGAGGACAGGATTTCTTCCAGGAACCCTGTCAAACAAGTCCAACTTAGTCAGTGTTTATTTAACTGTACTGTCATGAACTTTAACATTTAACATGCTTTTTATTCAGTTTCTGACCATAGGATGAATTTCTCGCTGTAGAATGATGCACTTTCTGGCACTCGAGTGCTCCAGACCAGCAAACTGCCAAAACTGCTTTTATTGAGGTGCTCACACTTCCTGATGATCAGTTCATAAAGTGCATTTAAGTAGCAGCACTTGGCTGATACTTACTTACCTTCTTAAATAGTAAGAGGGGACTATTTGACACACTGCATGTCAACTTAGTTTTTGTTAAATAAATGACAACACAGTACAATATGCCGTTGTTGTTTATCTGAGGGTGTATTTACCACATTTTAGGAGATGATATAAGAAGATATAATTACAATATGTTTAGCTTCACTTAGTAAACAGCTAGTGTAATTCTGTCCATAAATAACAACATAAAAACATCCCCCTTCAGCTCCACTAACACTGACTAAAGTGCACATCCTGTTTTTAATCTGCATAACCAAAGCGAGAATGACAGTTTGCCCTTTTACAGCTGATATGTGCAGGACTGGGTTCCTCTCAGATGTGCAGACTGTTCTTACAAAATGTTAGCAGCTTTTCCATTGAATAAGAATCAAAAATGTAGATGAATAAAAAAAAGTAGTTAAGGCCCATTGAAAATGCAATCCCAGAATCCTTTGGCATTTAGCAGGATTTCCATTATTCAACTTTGAGGGGACGGTTTAAGGGCTGTATTTGTTTGAATATGAATTATATAATATTATGCAACAGGGGGGAAAAAGGGGGAGTAATGAGGGGGCTGATGACATTGGCATGACACAAGAGGAAAGAGAGAAAAAAAGAAGAGAAACGTGCAACAGCTGAATGTTAAAAGGCATGGAAAATAAAATACACTCCATCAGACTCTGCTGTGTAGTTTGAATATCGAGTTCTGCGAGCGGGAAAGCTTGAAAACAAATTACGTGCCTGCTTTTCTCGCACGGCACCAAAACAAAGATGCATCACTTTTCCAGTGGTCGCTGAAAAACAAATCGAGAAACACCCACACAGAGCTTTCATTGGCTCTGCATAGTTGCATTCACAGGTGTGAAGTGTTGCACAACGTTCGTTTACATGGGAAGCTGTCTTCGTTTGGCTTGCTGACCTACAGTGTAAAGCAGACATAAAGCAAGCAGTCGCCCGAGGGCTGGTGAGTGCTCCGTGGTTTAACACCTGCAACCTCCCACCTCATTGTGTCGGGGACATTTTAACAAAGTGCCTCAGTGCTCTGACTGCAACTGTTGACTGGAAACGCGAGCTTGGGAGAGGAAAGTGAGAAAGTCTGGACACTTCACACGTGGTGCGATCCAAGCTTAAATGACTCAAGCATATTTGATTTGTAGCAAGCATTGCTGGGGTATGATTAAAAACTGCAGTTCTGTACTTTAGGGTTCACGGCACAGACCCAAGGGGGAAGTCACCGTGAGGTGTTTTTAAGAAAAGCATTACAAATGTCTTGCTGTCTGCTATGAATGTGAGGATATAATCACAGTGGACTGCGTGCCTACACACCTGAAATCTAACAGCAGAGCAGTAGGTGTTGTTTAGCATCACAGGTGTTACACCAGACATTCTTATTACTCAGAGAGGCAGACTGGCATGGCGCCAGTGTCTCCTCTGCAAAAACACAGCTGCAAACACAAGGATTTAAAATTCAGATGGCATAACACAGTAGTGATGCAACTTAGTTAAAGAGCCCTCTGCATCATGGGTAGTGATGCATTTCTGCATGCCATGACAAGGGCAGGAGACAGGGTGCGATGGGTCTGTCTGGAGCATTAATTGCTGGGTAGATGATAGATCACTCACATCTCATAAAGCAGGGAGAGTCCTCTTATTTTGTTAGTGAGCTCTGTAACTCTCTAAAGTTAGAAACATGAAATACCCATAAAATTACAACATTTTTGGAATTTTATAGTTGAACCTCCAACCAATTTAAAAAAAAGCAATTTACATCCATGAATTTTAATATGTACTATTTTTGCTACATCAGCATCTTTGTGCAAATTACTGCTTAAATATCACCAACATGTCAATATCAGCAGCACTGAGGCGGGACATTGCACACAAAATTAAACACGTGTTTTAGATTTGTGCTATTTTATGCAGCATTTTTAAACCCTCATAACTTATTATGTTCAAGAGATTGCTGCACGAAAATTTCAAGGGTGAAAAATATATTTTGGGTCTGACAGGAACTGCTGCCAAAACACCCACATAGCGTGTCACAGCCTTAAACCGAAATCTTGTTTTAGTTTAATTTTTCCTACTACTTCCATTTTGTTGGTGTTAAAATCAGACTAGTCAAAATTGCTATGATTGTTGAGCAGTCACATGATCCATGTAGAGATGTGGGATTTGAAAGTTTTCAGTTTAAAGTTTTATCCAGTGAATTATCTGGAAATAAGTAAAACACAGTCAAAAATACTGACTTTAAGTAATTTAATTACATGTAGATTCCCTATGTAATTTTGTTGCATAAGTACTGCAGTCTGTTCAAATGAAATGTACTTGATAGGTATAGATTCAGTTTATAACAAAGATTTTCCATATTGATTATTTGAATAAATAAACCTTATTTTTTAAATATCTCTGATGCACTTTACTCAAAATTATTGCTTCATGTTTATGAGAGCAAAGAACAAACTGTTTCTCTTTTTCTACGACATAGACATTAGCTTGTTGCTTATATATATGTTATATCTCATGATACTGATGCTCAAAGTTGATTACAGAAAACAAAGGATGAAAGTGAGATTTCTGAGGGCCTGTAACTCTGAACACTGTCAAATTATGAAGAAAAAGAGAGAGAAAATATGAAACTGCTCATGTGTAAAAAAAAAAAAGTTGGAAAATAATCTGCACTGTTACAAATCATAACCTTACCTAAACTTTTGTTCTGTTTATTGGTGCGTCTAAGTTGCCCGTGGGTGTGATTATGAATGTGAATGGCTGGCTGTCTCTGTGTTAAAGACTTGTGACCTGACCAGGGTGCACTCCAGCTGGGACAGGCTCCAGCATCCTACAGTCTTATATTGAATAAGTGGTTAAGAAAACAGATAGATGGCTGGAATAACAAGCCATGCTACTTGGTCTGTAGGTAGAGTGTTCTTTGATCTCAAAGTTAAAATTACCCAATAATCCTAATTAGGAAGAGTTTGGAATTTTGACCACTTTACATTTCATCTCAAAGGGATGTGAATTTCCAGAATCTACCCAAGACCTCTGGAGATGTTTCAGTCTGGAGTTGCAATGATAAGGTTTTAAGAAAGATCCCATTAAAATTGAAGAAGTGTCTGATTGCAGTGCCTGCACCGACTACAGCACAGTTCAGTGTTTTAAGGTTTAAAATATGACACCATACTTTCCAGAATTGCCTTGTAACCTGCCCACAACTAATATCAGTGTCTTTTGTGGCATTACCTCACATACTGTAAAAAATCATGGAATTTCTGTTCACTGCAAATCTAATAGTAGCTCCTGATGCAGTGTCACAGGACTTCAGTTCCTCTAATGTGTACATTCAACACTTTCAGTAAATTCTTCTTTTCCTCACTACAAAACCAGCCCTCATTCCATGTGGCTGTTTAAAGTTGTGTTATGTAAGAGGGCCACTATTTCCCCCAAAATGATGACATTTTAACAACAGCCTCCTTCCCCTTTGGAACATAATTCAAACTGTCTCGAATGAGGAAAATTGAGAAAATCTCTGAAAGATTTCCCCTGATTTAGTTGAATAGTTTGCAACTTTCCCAAGTACAGACCCTGATTTAGTTTCATCTTGAATAACAGAATATCTTTGGCTCATCTCACCGGGACGTGCAGTCTCGTGCTAGAGAGAATGAAAGGGCAAGGAATTCCTTAGAAACACATTTAATGCTGCATCAGACTGAACATGTGCGCTGCTGTCTTTGGCTTCTTCTTGGACTTTGCTGAACAGCACTTTGCGTTCTGGTACATCTCAAACCGGATACAGTAGGGCCCAAATTTATGAGCTTAGATAGGGTAAGCAGATGCCACCGTCCTGTCCAAACGCTGTTTGCAGTCAAGCATGGGTAATCGATGATTCAAGGCCATGATGGAGTGGCTCATGGAGACCGGCATGCTGATAACTACTCTCCCCGGCCTCTCTTTGACCTGAAGCCAATAATATGTTCTCCACCAGCTCTTGACCATCTGCCTCTCATTCAAAGTGTGCATATAATTACAAGCAAATACACACGTCCACACAGACACACTGTGGAGGACTGAAAGTGCCATAATAAAAATTTAAAAATGGATTCAATTTAGTCAAATAAACAATCAGTCAATAAATAAACATGTCATCAAATGTGCCAAACATGTTAGAAATTAATTTCTGAATGAATGTATTTATAAGCTGGGCAATAAATTCATTCTGCCTTGCCTAGATAACTTAGGCTAAGTACCCAAGTTATCGTGGGTTGACAGGACACAGCCGTCTGATGTCTGGTTTATACTTCTGCACTAATCAGTGTAGAAAGAGGCTGACGCTCCACCAATATTGGGGTATGAAGAGCAGCTTTACTGCTTGACCAACATGTTTCAACCTGTGGCCTTCATCAGAGTCATCCTGATCCTGACCTGATGATTAAATAACACCTAAAGGCAGATGTATTCAGACTGATTATGTAATTATGATCTATAGTATGAACACAGTTAAATATTTTGGATACCTATAAATGTAAAAAAAAGATTTAAAAGTCCACACTGCTCTCCACAAACTTTGATATATATTCATTTTTATCTATTTCAAATACTCTGTGGCATCCCTGATGTTGATGTTACCAGGAAGTGGTGCCATTTTTCCTATTAACACAGACATTTAGAAGGTTGTGTTCTTTTGCAGTTTTGTAGCTATTTTATATTTATGGTTTTCTTAAACAGATAATCAGTAAATATCGGCCTAGTGGCCCAGAGCCACAATAACTAATCTCCAATCAATCATCCAGCACCTCATCTTTAAGGTGCCCCTGCTGACCAGCAAGTACTGAAGCAAGTATTAAGGTAGCTGCCAGGTCTTGATCTAAAAACAGGCCCACCTGCATTATTGAGGCTTACATACTGACCTGGAGACCAGCTCTGGTCTTGCCTCAGATTTATCAGGACACACGAGCTTTGGCAGGGTATGAAAGCAATGGCGAGAGAGAAGTATTGGATTGATGTTGTTACTGGACAGCCCTGGGTAAGCTCACACTGTTCTAATTACATAGTGTTTGTCAGCATCCCTCTTAAAGACAACTCCTTTAATGCAGATTTCTAGAAAAACAAAAAGGAACTTTAGGCACTTACAGAGATCTTTTTTTTATTCCATGACAGTGACTTGATAGTGCTTCCTCCACTTTCTGTAATTGCCCTGATATTTTTTGTTTTTCAATCAAGTAGCCCGTTTTAATTTTCTCAACGATAAGGCCAGTAAACATTGGTCGTTACTGCCCTCTAGTGCTCACTACAGCGTGACGTTACGAGTGGACCCGGCTTGAAAGGCTTGGCCATAATGAAAAGGGCAAATGCCGACTAACCCCTGAGCTTTTACTAGAATTTAAATAAATGGAAGGCTCCACTGTGGCCTCCATTTATGAGCCAGCACTTTACTCTTTAACCTCTCGGCTCAGGGCTCTTAAAAGCAAACCAGTTTTCTCCTTAAAGACTATTTCTGATGACAGCAGATGTCACCCGGCGCTACCAGGCACAGATGCCGTCCTGCTTGAGGTTAAGGCAGGATGGCACCGTCCTTTCCGCATGACCGCTTCCACCAGTCAGGAGGCCAGGCGTTACACTTCTGTGCCTGCTCAAGAGCAAACCCCTTACGCTCTTTACATCACCGAGCGTGGTTTGAGTGCCATACAGGATCATATTCTATCGCGCACAAAAGCAAGGTGTCATAAAACGACCGTGCCACGTCTGAAAGCGGTAGAAATTTACGACAGCTGCTTTCGGCTGCTACTGCGGGGATCTGCAGGAGCGCATTTACCTCTTCTGTTGCAGCGATGCGCAGCCGTGCCGCATGAGTCACAGCGGCAGAAACGGCACGGATGTAAACAGGGGGCGGGCTCAGGTAGGCCTAACCTGTACCCGCCCAACCAATAGGGAGCCGCGTTTCTCTGCCTCGGCTGCAATCTCGAGGTTTCTATTGGTCCTCCGAAGCGTCGATAGGCTGTGACAGCATCGCAATTACACCGCGGAAAAAAAGAGGAGCGAGAGAGAGAGCGAGGGGAAAATGATTAATCTGTCAAAGGCAAATTTGGGATCGGGATGAGAGCTCTGACATCCAGCCGAGCGTAACGCCAGCCCCCGCAGGCGAGCACCATTAATGCACAGGAGTTTTACGCTAAGCCGATGCACCGCCATAGCAGGTGGTGCTCGTATAATCGTCCGAGGGTCTCGTGTCACTCGTCTCTGCTGCCTGATCTGTGCCTCGTTTCAGCACTGGACAGCGACCGGGCACTGAAAACACCGAGGGAATCCTGAGGCGGGGTAAATGTCACAGCCGCACAATAGCTTACCACAATGTTGGCATCAATCCCGTGCTGCATTTTTTTTCCTTACTGGTTGCTGTTTTCTATTGAGATATCACCGTATGTGTGTGTGTGTCCTCTCGCCGCGAAGGATGCTTTGTTGTGCGGTTTGTTAAAGCGTGATTCGTGTTTGATTTGTGAAGCCTCCGGGAGCACGGGACTGCGCACGGTGGCGATATGGAGCTCACCGAATGCCCTTGAAAGTGTAGCCTTCGTGTGTATGTGTGTGTGTCGGTGTGATTGTGTGTGTTTTTGTGTCAAAGGGAAATAAAAATAGAGAGAAATAGTGGGGGGAAGCGAAAAGGAGAGAGGGGAGGGGGGCTGTGGTGGTTGGAAGCAACTGCGCAATTGTCTGTCCCTATCTGTTCACATCTCCTCTCTGCGCCTCTCTCTCTCTCTCTCTCTCTCTCTCTCTCTCTCTCTTTCCCGCTGTATGTTTCCTTCTTGGCCTCTCTCCTCTCCGCTCTCTCTCTCTGTGTCTGTCTGCTGCTTCCACAGTCGGTCCGACCCTCGCTTGGCTCGGGGCAATGCGCGCCTAGATGACTTCACTACATCAACAAGCACCGCGGTAGTCCTGGACTAATATAGCAGAGCCACATCTTTCCCCCCTCATCTCTCCTCCTCCTCCTGCTCTCTCTCTCTCCATTCGCTGATCCTTCCGTCTAAAGGCACCATGGGAAACCGTGGCATGGAGGAGCTGATCCCGCTGGTCAACAAGCTGCAGGATGCCTTCAGCTCCATCGGCCAGGCCTGCAACCTGGACCTGCCGCAGATCGCAGTGGTCGGAGGCCAGAGTGCAGGAAAGAGCTCTGTGCTGGAGAACTTTGTAGGCAGGTAAAATTGACTAACAGAAATAGGATAATCCCTTCTCACTTTAACCTTGAGGATGACATAAGAGGCCTATGGGGCCAATCTGGCTGTGCGGAGAGTTCAGACCATCTTTCCCCTGCTTTAAGTCACAGTTGAAGCACCTTATGGCGAACAGCTTCAGTTGCTCTCTGTGCTGCTGTTTTATTTTCTCTTTTTTTTTGGTACCCCATATCTTGTGACCGCCAACAGGGGATGGAGGCTTTATTTGGGTTACAGCAGCACCTTTGGGGATTTTGGCCCAATCAGCACCAGCTCCAGGAGGCCACCTCACAACCCTAAAAATAATAACCGCTGCTTTTCCCGTGAACCATGTAATGATGGCGTTATGTTCGGATGTTGTGTAAAATGCAGATTGCTGCATGTAACCTTTATAAAACCACCATCCTACTGTTCATGCAGAGGTGTCAGCTCCCACTTCTCCAAACACATGAATATTCATAATTTTTTCGCCCTTGATTTATATATCTGGATTTTTTGTTGTTGGGTTTTTTTTCCAACTCCATAAGCAGCAAGCAATGAATCTGAAAATGAGAAATACATCCAGGCTCCACAATGACATTTTTTCCTGCTGTCCAGGAGCTTCTAGTGTGTTATCTGCTACAAGAATCTCACTATTCTCACACAATAATGTGTTGCCATGGTTTCTTTATAACCGTGCATTTTAAAGAGATTGGGGTTCTTTTAATTGACAGCTAATTATAGCGTCCCTCAGTTGTCTATTAATAGAGAGACGTACTAATCGTGTATTCTCTAAATTTGATGAGAACTTTGCTTTTTAAATCGATTAGGGATCCCTTCATGTGTCCATTTCAAGGGGAGAAGTCCGCTGCTCTGTCTGCAAAATGAGCTGTTGGCCGTGATGATTTCTGTGGCACTGGAAAGAATACCAGCGGGGTTATTGGAGCTAGGCTCAGATTCCAGACACTTGAAAGCATACACTAGAGCATATAGTGTCGACATTTACTTTTAGATGAGAATATTTTACATGCAGGGAGGGTCTATTAAAAGATGCCATTTCATTACTACTGTTTTTGAAGCTTGACCCACGCTACATACTTGAAAGTCAGTTGTTATCTGCTGCACCGATTCTGGCCACTCTTTTATAGGCTGCTTGTCAGTGTTTATGGAGGTGCACAACTAAATACCAAAAATGCCATTAGCTTGAATGTCTTTGTAACCAAATATTGCATGTCCTTACAAGCGCACAGTTCCAGATGGATGCATTGATTTAGTTCTGTTTCAGCCCTCATTTAGAGTCGTGATGCTGAGTAATGGTCCATCTGTCCAGCACTGGCTCTGCACAGCGCTGAATGGACAAGTAGTGGGCTTTTAAAAAAAGGAAAAACAACTCACCTACTTTAGGGACTTCTGAGGGTCAATATGTGTTAATAAGGTTCTTGAAACAGACCTTAAAGCATAAGAGGTGGGCTGTTAGGTGTGTGGCATGCCTGCATGTGCAAGTCACTATTTTAAAATGGGAGAGCTCGCCGTCAGCGATGCAGCTCGGTATTCTGACCTGTTGTTTATCGGGTCAGGTTGTTCTTTACTGTTGGAGTTATTGGGTTGCAGTAGCAGCAGCTGAAAGCCACAGGACATGTTTTAAAATGGGGCCTTTTTCCCACTTGTTTTGAAATGGCCTACAGCAGACTACACGAATGACACTGAAAGCTTTATGCTAGCTGTCATGCCATCGTAACTGGTGTAATTATAAGAAATTTGCCTTTCAATACTTCAAAGGTAGAAGCTGTAAATAACATTATCATTATGCTATCTATAGCCACACTTGGAAAGAGGTTTACATTTGCTGCGGTTTGATGTAATGAGTTTTGATTGGCTGTCTGTCCTCAGGGACTTTCTGCCCCGTGGATCTGGCATTGTCACCCGCAGGCCCCTGGTTCTGCAGCTTATCAACTCTTCTGCAGGTGGGTGCACACAGCCACACACCCACACATGCTAGCATGCAAACACACATGCTCTTACACACAAACACACACACATACAAAACACACAAATGCAGCCTCCTCCTCTCTCCTTTTTAAATGGTACTGCTTTTTTTCCCCCTCTCTCTCTGGCTTTTATTCCCTCCCGCTCTGGCATTATTTTCCACTCAGACACATGCAGCACAGCCATTACTAATCTCTGTTATATGCTCTCCATTTTCATCCTCTCAGAATGGGCTGAATTCCTCCACTGCAAAGGGAAAAAGTTCACAGACTTCGATGAGGTTCGCCAGGAGATCGAGGGAGAGACGGACCGTGTCACGGGGGCCAACAAAGGCATATCTCCCATCCCCATCAACCTGCGGGTTTACTCCCCTAATGGTGTGAAAGGAATAACTCACCTTTTTCCTCTTTTTACTGCCAAGTGCCAGTATGCAGTAACACTTTTGAATCAAACTAGAACGTGACAAGCTGTGAGTCATCATACTCTCGCTCCTCGTTTCAACGGTTGGCAGATAGACTCTTTAAAAACTGGGTCATTAGAAACAAAGAAGATAGTTTTGCTAGTGAAATTATTGTGCTGGATATGAATGAGTTTTGATGATGTGAAAGGCAGGCAGGCAACCAGATCATTTAAAGGCTCTGTGTTGATATTGTTGCATAGCATATTCCGTTGTGCTGCTGCCCTCAGATTGTTTGCGCTATTATTTTTTTTATAGCCATATAAGTCTTAGAATTAAAGGGATATGAAATAATAAACTAGCCAATTCAGCTTCCCACCTTCTGTGACCTTCTGTCAAACTGAGAATGTGGATTGTCTTTCATTTTAAAAGCTAATAGCATCATCTACCTGCCTTGAAATGCTGAGGGATAGCTGGCTTACTGACTAAGACTTTTATTTCATAGCACTTTATTTACCTGATTTAGTCTTCAATGAAAGTTGTTCTCCCACTGTATCTGCTTTACAGAACTTTATTGCTGCAAAAATGACTTCTAGGATTATTCTAAAGCTTTAACCACAGATGATACACTTTAAAAGGTCTTTGGTTCATGCCAGCACTGGCTAATTTTAAGCTGGAAATGTGAAACTTGTGATAACTTATGAGGTAAAACTAGCAGTTAGTAAAAGCGTGCATAGCAGTGTATTTACTCATTTACCTTTTAGCTGTTTGCTCTAATTTGCTGATTTCAATTATGGTATCTCAGAGCCGCCTACATATTTAGTCACTGTTGAACAGTTGACAGACTGAGAAATCTAGCCAAATGTTCTAGTTATCAACCACCATAGTTAAATGAATGTTGGACTAGCTGCACATCACAGAAATGTCAAACCAGTATGGCCAGTTCTTATATTGCATTCCTCTGGTTGTGCAGTATTGAACCTGACTCTCATCGACCTTCCGGGGATCACTAAGGTGCCAGTCGGAGACCAGCCCGCGGACATCGAGCAACAGATCAGGGATATGATCATGCAGTTCATCACCAGAGAGAGCTGCTTGATCCTGGCCGTCACTCCGGCCAACACTGACCTGGCCAACTCTGATGCCCTAAAACTGGCGAAGGATGTGGACCCCCAGGGTAAGGCAAGGATGCTGGGGTAAGCACCAGATATTGGGAATAAAAGAGGCTGTAGCAAGGATGTAGAATGAGAAACTGAAGGAAATGAAGTCAGTACACAGTGGCATTGTGGTTACTGGGCCAGCCTCAGTAAGACTTTCAATCTCTGTCAGCTGCAGGGTGGGTGCTCAGTGTCTGACCTTGTGCTTTGACCGCTCTGAATGTGGAAGCAGGATTTCCCTGTAGGGAATGATCAAGTGTCACATTTTTATTAGAAACGAGGGTCTGAGAGAAGAGGAGAATGGAGATGAGGAATGCACAAATCAAATGATAAACAAGGAACGGGAAAGAAAACGAATGTCTTAACTTGTGTGGAAATAAAGTTAGGCAGATAAGTTGGGGGTAAGAAAAAGCTGCGTGAGATGAATCGAAATGATAGGAAAAGAGAAAAGAATCCACCTAACTGAAGAGTTTGACCTTCAGACAGGAGACGAGAACACAGAAGTGGACAAGAGGGTGAAATAGCTAAAAAGAGGACTTGAACAAAATAACCTTGTGTGAAAGACGAATTATATCAGACAAGAAAAGTGAGGTGAAGGAATACAGGAGGTAAGCAGAAACAGAGAAAGGATGCTTTAGAATGGAGAAAAGAAGAAGAAGAAAGCGTGGCAAAAGGGAAGCAATAAAGTATAGCGAGAGCTGGATACAAAGCTGGATTAAGGCCCAGACCTTCATGAGCCCCAAATGGGAACATTTAGTATAATGGACAACAAACAATAAATACATAGTTAATTATAATAGGAAGCAGATGTGCAATATAAGCTTTTTTGCTCAGTGTGAGGACTGTATAATTTTACACTGTAATAAATACAAAAAGACAAATACTCACCAGAGTGGATTTTAAATCAAACAGTCTATGTGTAATTGAAGTGCAAGCTGTGAGCATTAATTTGGTGAGTTTGAAAAAAAAAATATTGCATTCACTGTTTAGTAATTACACCCATTTTTATACAAAATTCCCCATTTTCAGAGGTTCAAAGGTTTCTTGGTTGACTGACAGCAGTTTCATGAACATATATGAAGTCTGTTCCATTGTTGTTAGGTAAAATGTTTTGTATTTTATAGCTTTTCACTGACATTTTAAATATGGGGCCCAAAGAAATGTGAGTGCAGGTGAGGAAGGCCATCATTTTGCCTGAAAAACCTGAGAGATATCATAAACCGTTAGTTGTAATGTTATCAAGGTTTACAATCTAGAAACACCTTAATTAATGGAAATACATGGTGCAAACCACGAGTTACACTCAAGAAGGCCAGAAAACAGGGATCTGGAAAAAAGTTCTTTGGGCAGATGAGAACAAGATTGCCTTGCACCAGAAAGACGAGAGGAGACAAACAGGAGGAGGAGAGCTCATGATCTGAAGGATACCACGTTATCTGTCAGAGATGGTGAAGCTAGCGTTATGACATGGACATGTATGGCTGTGGAACTGGGTCACTAGCGTTTATTGATCATGTGACTGCTGATAGAAGCAGCAGGATGACGTGTGAGGAGTGCTATCGCTGCAAAACTGATCAGACTGTGGTTCACAGTGCAAATGGATAATGAGCCAAAGCATACTGCAAAAGCAATTCAAAGACTTCTCAAGGAAAAGGAATATTCTTCAATGGCAAAATCTGATCCCATCCCAGTAGAGCATGCGTTCCAGCCACCGAAGACAAAACTGAAGGCAGAGGGACCCACAAAAAGGCCTAGATGGGCATCTTAAGGGGGTAAACATGGCATATGTTGATGTTCATGGGTTCTAGACTTCAGGCAGTCACTAAATGCGAAGGAGTTTCTTTCAAGTATAGAAAACAGTTCTTATATTTAAAATAATATAAGTATTTTATCAGAAATGGCTGGAATTCCTAAACGGTTAAAGCTAAATTTTTGTTAAACCCCTTGAATTAAAGTTGAAAGTCTGCACTTCAGTCGCATCCATACCGTTTGATTCAAAAGCAGGCAAAACTGCAAACAATTTAATTCTAATCTAATTCTGTGCTTAAAAAGAGTAACCCAAAATCTTTAAAAGAAACTAGCGTTTCCTAATGACTACCACTTCCTTTCCCATTGTATGACTTTTTAATGCCCTTTGCAGGTCTGAGGACTATTGGAGTGATCACCAAATTGGATTTGATGGATGAGGGCACAGATGCCCGTGATGTCCTGGAGAACAAATTGCTTCCACTTCGAAGAGGTGTGTGTTTGTTTTATTGCGATCTAGCCAGCTTCTATTTGGCTCTTGCCATTTCTCTTCTCCTACAGTTTCTCCGCTCTGAAAACTTCAATCTGTGTTCTTGTTCTCAGAATCAAATGTCTGTCCAGGTTTTACCTGCTTTCACATCCATTCTCTCGTTATTTTACCCGTGTAGTTGCTACTAAGATTCTCATTTTTGTTTGTATTCGTCTTTGTTCGCTCCCAGGGTACATCGGAGTGGTGAATCGCAGTCAGAAGGATATTGATGGAAGGAAGGACATTAAGGCAGCTTTAGAAGCCGAGAGGAAGTTTTTTTTGTCCCACCCAGCATACAGGCACATGGCTGAGAAAATGGGCACTCCACGCCTGCAGAAAATACTCAACCAGGTGATCACAGGTTCCCCACCAGTGCTTCTCCATCATACACTTTACATAATTAATAAGAGGGCGGCCTACTTTTTTTTTTGTTGGCTTCCATTATACAGCACATCAGTGTGGGTGATATAAGACTGTAAGGAGATGGAAAACACACTCACGCTTTCTAGTTCAGCTCCTAATAATTTATCATTTACTGGAGGAGGCATTTCACATTTTCATTCTGCAGTGTTACTGAATGAGTGTTTGGCTAAATCCTCCTTGATTACAGTAAAATAAACAGTCCTGACTGTAATTATTCTGTCTTGCAAAAAATGGCAAATATGTAAGAATTATCAATGAAACCATGATTTTAATGCATTTCATATGGTGGCTTTGTGTCTCTAAAGCAACTTACCAACCACATCCGGGACACCCTGCCAGCTTTCCGCAGCAAGCTGCAGTCCCAGCTGTTGGCTCTGGATAAGGAGGCAGAGGAATACCGGGGATACCGACCTGATGACCCGTCTCGCAAAACCAAGCAGCTGCTGCAGTCAGTACCCCATTTTTCCCACGGCCAAAGCATTCAGATTAGATTTTGCTGGCAGAAAATGTGTTTGCTGCAGAAATCCTACCATATATTGAATATGATGAATCATCGTTGATTTATTTTGAGGTTTTCCATTTTTCATGTTACAGGATGGTGCAGCAGTTCTCCGTGGACTTTGAGAAGAGAATTGAGGGTTCAGGGGACCAGGTGGACACAGTGGAGTTGTCTGGTGGAGCAAAAATCAACCGCATCTTTCATGAGCGTTTCCCCTTTGAGTTGGTCAAGGTGATATACTGAAGTTAAAATGAAATGCAATCACTGCAGTCACATTTAACACAGTCTTAAGTCTCACAGCCAGGATTTTAAAATGACTGAAACTTAGATGAAAGCTTTAAAACAACATTATATGGTAGTTGTTTGATTAAATAGGATGGTGTGTCTTTTTTTTAGCCCCAATCCTCCCTGTGCATTTTCAGAGGAGGGCATGTCATCAGTTGTAGCTTTGGCCTATTTGTACATATTAGTAGCTAATGACATAAAACTCCACCTTCTGTTGTTTCATGAATCTGGAACAGCAGAAACAGTGACACCCCTTGTTTTTAACTTTGTCATTTTAACCAAATGTAACTCTTGAAGGATGAATATGACTAAATTACATAATTTCTTCCTTTGTTTTCCTCCTCTGCTTCCTCCCTATTCTTCATGCACACTGTAATTCCCTCCTTTATTCTCTGTTGTGATTTTCTTTTGAATGATCCTCAAATAGCCTCACATTAGTGATGTTTCTTCACACTCCGAGTGCAGAATGTTCTCTCTCTTTAATCTTTCGGCATGAAGAGCTCTTGCAGTCTTCGTGCTGTCCCATCCATTACATTTGTTCAGTTCTTTCATTTCTTCCTCTCTGTTCTCCGCAGATGGAGTGTGATGAGAAGGAGATGCGTCGCGAGATCAGTTATGCCATCAAGAACATCCACGGTATCAGGTAGGGGTTTGTCTACCAGGCGAGAATATGATACTGCCTAAACTAGTCTTTGTTCCAACAATCCCTTGCACAGGCCCACATCGACTTGCCAAAAGTAGTTCATGCCAGTTTTCCTCTATCAAGCATCCAGTTCCTCAAAAATTTTGAGCCTGTGCTCTGCTACTGCTCGCAGCTTTCTGGCTGTGGCCAGAGATATTCATTCTGGTATGGTGAGAAATTACCAGCATTGAATTTGGTTTGTGAAAAGGCCTGAAAGTATAAAGTTTGTATGAGTATTTATGAACTGGGGTGGAGCAGGCCTTTTCTTTTATTATGTTCAGTTCTGACTATGTGTGTTTCTATATTGATTCAGCAGTGGTTAGCCACTGGAACCCCCCCAAAAAAGGCCACCCAAGCAAGAGAAAATCTGACATTTAAGACACCACCAAATTTTGAGCCTGAATTCCTTCCAAAAACAAAAACAGGTCTGCAGTGACTCACGTCAGTAGAAGATGGTAATGATCTATTTATTTTCAGAACCACATGTGAAGGCTGTGGTTACATCTAGCTGAATCAAAACACAAATCAAAAGCAGGAATATATGTGGAACCAAAACATGTGTTTCTAATGTTCATCATCTCTTTTCTTGTATTCTTCGTGGGATTCAGGACTGGACTTTTCACCCCAGACATGGCATTTGAAGCCATCGTGAAGAAGCAGGTCATAAAGCTGAAGGAGCCTTGTGTCAAGTGTGTGGACATGGTCATCCAGGAACTGATTAACACTGTACGCCAGTGTTCTAACAAGGTAGCGCTTCTGCTCATTGGCTTTGTTGTACTGCGATAATATTACCAGCTTGATGTTTTGGGTTGAAATTTCATTTGAAGTTTTTCATTATTTACGATATTATTTCACATTCATTATGTAGAAGGAGTCATAAGCTGTGTACTATGTTTTCAGCTGGAATGCTTCCCCAGGCTGCGAGAGGAAACTGAGAGAATTGTCACGTCTCATATCCGAGACAGAGAGAGTCGGGCCAAGGATCAGGTTTGTCTTGTTACTGTTTAGTTGCGGTCTTTTTTCTAAATCACACAACTCAAAGGCAAAAATACCACAAAAACAAAACAAATATAAAAAAAAATTGCAAAGGTTTTGTCACAATTTTTCCAAAACTTGTCACTTGTGTACAAATGGCACATTTTGGCTTTATGTTCTGGATAGCGCCAAGCTAGCTGGTTCTCTGGTTAAATTCTTCATGCTAACATAGGCTAACAAGGCTAGTGCTCAAGCTAACGAGCATCAGCGAGTCTTCTGAAGCACTTTAGTGCAAATATTTGACAATAATATGACAGATTATTAAGTGTTGCATCACATGCTCTGGTTTTTAGTGAGTAAAATTTTAGCTGTCACTATATTAGTACACTATAATACTATAAGATTACTTAGCACTAAATAGCAAGTAGCTGTATCTCTGTTGTGTCAATACAACCTACACCTTAGCACTCCATCTTTTTCCCCGAACATGGTCATTTCCTGAGAAGAAAGAAACTAACATGGACAAATATTAAAATTTGACACTGCTAAACAAATAGAATAAAAGATGGGTGTAGCTACCATTACCTCACCGCTTCTTTCTGAAGTTTTTGAGAGCTTCTACTGTTGACATCTTCAAAATAATTTAATGTAATATAAAAAATAGATAAATAAAATAAATAAAATCTTTGCAAAATAACAGATATGACAATTTGACCTGTGAAACTGCATATTCATAGGCTAACAACACGTGATTGACACATTGTTAAGTCAATGACAGTGCAGTTTCATACAGATAATCTAATACTTTGAAACACAATGATAAAGATTTCAAAAATAGATTCAGTTTTGTTTTATTCAATATGAACCAAAATGAGTGACTGAGGACACAAACTGAACAGGTCAGTGTTTACATCAGAAAGCTGTTTCCCTATAGATTTCTATAGGATTGGAAGTTACTTGCAACCAATGCAGGTTTAAGGCACTTCGGCATTAGCTTCATTTTTTCAACCCAGAAGCCATATTTGTGTGTCATACAGTCTATGATTCATAACAGGGTTTCACAAACCAGTTTTTTTAAAATACAGAAAAAAGTGTGGTCTTAATGCTACTTGTCCAACTAAAGAAAGCCAATGAGCATATTATTTCCCAAACTCACACATTGATTTTCATTTCCAGGTTCTGCTGTTGATTGACATCCAGCTCTCTTACATCAACACTAACCACGAAGACTTCATTGGATTTGCTAAGTAAAGAGTCAATCCCCCAACTTAGCTCTGCTATGATGCATTCTTTAATACTGCTCATGTCAGGCTAGTAAAAACAGATGCTTAGAAACTTCTCTTTTACCCCATCATGTTTGTCACCTTCTCTTTTCTCTGTGTTTGCCTCTCATCTCCGCATCGCCCTTCCATCTCTGTTTTGTTGCTTCTGGGCGACAGCGCGCAGCAGAGGAGCAGTCAGACTAATAAGAGCCAGAGTTCAGCAGGAAATCAGGTGAGCATTTGTCACGTCTCGTGTGTCAAACAGTGGAGGTCGAGGGAGTACTGCACACCCACACAGCGGCAAGATGGCTACTGCAAAGAAAATACAAAGAGCTGAAATGAAAGAGATCTTGTGCAAAGCACTCTCTTTCATTTGAGTAAATCTTATGCATTGCACAAACATTATGTTATATGCATTTTACCTTTGCATTGTTTTTTTAGATTATGTTATTACTTATTTCTCCCTTTCGTCATGCATGTTGTATTATGTTTTAATTGGGCACCAGCTTTGAACAGTGTGTTTTATTTTGATCTCTTTATTTCTTTATTTTTATTTGCTTCCAGTAGCCTTAGTGAAAGAATCTCTTTGGGTTCTGTTACTTTTTGCCACCATCATCACTGGTGTTGTTGTTGTTGAGACATTTCCCTTTGTTTGAACCCCTCCTGTGTCATCAAGGTGCCACTTTGCATTTCATCCCCATCCCTTAGTGAGAATCTCAGCTGCCCTCTTAGCTGGGTGTCTGTTGGTGAGTATCGCTCATTGTGGGTTATGGTTTGCAATGTAATTTGTGCCTGCAGTAACAACTCAGCCCATTGTGTGGTGCTCTCCAGCACTGCTACATAAAAGAAAACATTTTCCCCTCATTTTCCACTCTGACAGGTAAAGAATGCTAATTGGCTGTGTACGCTTCTGTTGGGCAGAGGCTCAACTTTAAAACAGGTTGCATTCGAAAATTTGCCTTTTTTTTAGTGCCACACGGTGTCTAAAACCCCCACATCCCTTCCTGTTGTAGGCCTCCTCTCCTCCTGCATCAGGCCTGATCGTAAGAGTTTTCTTTAATAAATGTGTGCTTTCTAACACCGCCTACACCCACCAAGGCCCACAGACTACAGGGGGTTACCAGCTAAACACGTAATAGTGAAAATGTGCTTTTGGCATGGCTGTTAAAATAAATCTCTAAGATAAGATAAGAAGCGTGAAAAAAGAATTCTTTCTGGTGTCCTGTGATGCTTTCAGCTACAAAACACCTCTCTCATTTGGGCCTAAGACACAAAGGCTTTGTAATGATTCGGGTAACCTCCTTTGTGAGTCTTAGGCGGTGTAAGACTGACAGTAATCTAACCTAATAATCACTTGGCACTGTGCCCTCAGGCCTGTTTATGTAGGGCTTGTAGGGTTAATACACCACAGGAGACACACACACTCTCTATTGTGTGCTTGAAGCACTAAACACGGCGGTCACTTAACCAGCTAACACGGGCCTCTGCTTGTGGCATTGCGAGCACAGTGAATGAGATCGCACTGACACACAGTCACACGCTCGGCTCTGCCGTGAGTCACAAAGACACACCTAACCTGACCTTCACACGCATTTCATCGCAAGTCATGCTTTGGGTGATTTGCACTAATTTGCGGTGTCCGTCTTGAAAGGCGGAGGAGTCGTTGATCATTAGGACCGTGTCGTTCTCTTTCTTTTACGTGTAGTTTATGTTTTTATTTACTTTTGGGGGGGAGGGTTTGTCCGTAGATGTCTTCCTGACTTTCTGACCTCACCTCCTTCCACCTCACAGGTCATCCGCAAAGGCTGGCTGACTATTAACAATATCAGCATCATGAAGGGAGGAGCCAAGGAGTACTGGTTTGTCCTGACTGCTGAGAGTCTTTCCTGGTTTAAGGATGATGAGGTAGGTTTAAAGCGGCTACGATCAGTATTTTTATGCAGTGTTATTTCTGTGACTCAAATGTGCTGTGTGAGGCGTTGGCTGTCGTGATGAGACCAGATAGAAGGGGCCAGGATTTAAGTGTTTGGATTCAGTATCCACGCTTGTCTCCTTATAGTTAATTAGTCTTTTAGACATTGAATTTTTTGTTTCTTCCTGAAAATACTGAGATTATGTCACACGTTTACTATACTGGGATAAAAATAACTAAAACTTAAAGGTAACAGCCTGACGCTATGCTGAAAGGAAGCAGCATTTAACTTTCTACATGGATACATGACTCAAATCACTGATCAAAAAAGAATTTTATTTATTTATTTCAGTTATCCTTGAAAATATCAAGTACAGACCAACCAGCAGCAGCATACTGGTCTTGTAGCTGAGCACACCATCTGCACCACAAGCCTGCATGAACAGGATGCAGCATTCGGTCCATCCTCCTGGCTTAATCTTGGTGGGCTGATGTCTATCTGCCTGTCTGTGCCTGCTGTACAGGTTGGAGGATATTCTGCACAGCAAGTGTAGATAGGCAGACACACTGCAACTCCCTCAGCCAGTCGGTGTGGTCTCTGCTTGTTTATTGGGCCTCGTTTAGTCTCTTGCTGTGGTACGGCTCCAAAAAGGGGAATGCACAGAGACAATGGCATTCTCTGCAGCCTTCATTACAACATATGTGCTTCCAATTCGCCGTTCTTTCGACTTATCCCCAGACCGGTCGACTGCTTTTTGTGCATTTTTCAGGCATTGCTGAGCAGCAGATCATCACAGTGATGGAGCAGTTTACTGTATGAGTCACCATTGCGAGGAGTTTTGGCCACATTTCTGTCATTCACTCAGTCTTTCCGTTCATCTTGTGTTTTGTCTCGAATCCCCCCCTCAACCCCCCTCATTTCTCTTTCTTTTCTCCCCACCTCTTTCCTTTGGGAGTTTAGGCATTTGCTTCTTCTTCTTCTTTTGCAAATTTGGAACAGGACCAAATCCCAACCAAATGTTCAATCGCAGACACCCAAAATATATGAAAGCACACTCAGCCCAGCACATGGGGCCGCGCAGCGCCGAGTCCAAAGATTGTCATTTGAGACGTCAGTGTGGTGGTGCAGGAAATTATAGACTCCGCTGGCTTCGCCTTGTATATTTCTGTTTTACACTCTGTGAACTTTCTATAGTCCCGATGCACGTGCACATGCGTGGATGCACATAGACACATCTGCACACTCACCCACTCTCTCCCCCTCTCTCTCCCTCTTAATGTGGCTGCCAGTTACTTTGGAACTGCTCGCATTCTTGGCAGGAAAATTATAAGTTTGTAATCCAAACATGAGCCTCCAGTGTTTGCGGTGAAGAGAAACCCCTCGACTCAATATCAGTGCCCTGCTCAACATGCCCCCCCCCCCTTCCCGTAATTCGACTGACCTTCAACATCCTTACCAATCACTTCATGACAGTCATTTCCTTTAATCCTTCATATGTGTAATGCTTAAATGTGTCACAGTGTGCAAAAGAGCTCCAGCACAAGATCTCAACTTAATAGACGGAATAATCGCTCTTAGCTGACGCCATATTTATGAGTATAGCTCTCTTTTGTTTTATTTGCGTTATCACACTTTTCCTATCAGCCTTTAGCATTTAGCGTTCGACACCTTAGAAGTCTACTATAGCTCCTTTGTCCTGTGCCTCACAGTTTTCCAGTCCCATTCTGACCACCCACTGAAATAACTTCCCTGGAGGTGTCTGACTGTATTTTCAAACTCCACTTGATTGATTGGCCCTTCGTTCCTTTGGCTTGTGTTTGATGCTTTGCAGCCACATTCGCTCCTCCTCCTCCTCCTCGTCCTCCTCCTCCCCAATCCCCCCACCCCCACTTCCACAGGACCACATCTTCATCAGAGGCACCAGGCTAGCAGCCTGCACATTTACTCATTCATGCCATAAATTATGCGATCTTGTGGGTTAAAGCTTCTGATCGGACTAGGGAATATTGATTCTTTTTTTACACCCTGGTTTTTCAAAGCTGCAGTTAGTGTTGGTGATATTTGGTGATATATGTTTATTCCCCAAAAGAACCGAAAGGAAAGTGGTGAGCGTTAGAGGGCGCTTTGGACAAAATACAGATGGATACGGAACAAATACAGACTGCAAACATATTCAAAATAGTGAAGGGTGAGGAAGAAGCAAAAGATGCAATAAAAACGAACCCACCCCACACACACACACATGTCGAAGACCTGAAATAGAAACAGAGAGAGAGAAAGGGACACAGAAAGACAGACTGACAGAAGAGGGTCCATGCCCAGTCTAACCAATGTGCAGACTACTGTACACCAGTATGACAATGAACAGGTAGTCTGAACACTGGGTGGACGGAGCCGGAGTTAGAGCCAGGCCTTGAGCGCTGGTTTTCCTGCTTCCCCAGATGCTTGTGGCTCCGTCGTCCGTGCCCTCCCTTCGCCTCCTCTCCATTTTGGCAGCAAAGGATCCAGCGTATCGAAAACTTTTCAAAAAAGCGCGATTCTGTCTCATCCGCATTCGTCTCTTTCCCCCCTTTCGGTTTTTGGGTCGCATCTCTCGTTTATTTGTTTTGGTGGGCGTTTAAGTTCAGGGTCCCCTCGCGGTCCGTTTTGGTCACGCCGGCCATGAAGAGTATCCAGCCTTGACGTGGCATATTCGCTCAGACGACCGGGACAGACTGGCTACACGTTCAGGGAGGGGATATTACAAAAAAGAGGGAAAGAGAGAGACGGAGGGTGTGGGGGAGGGAGGGGGGGGAGTGAGTGAGTGAGTGAGAAAGGGAGAGGAAGAGGGAGGGGACCTGTGTGACCATATATGGGTTGTAGTGACCCCTTGGGGAATAGAACACAGAAGGGTCTGCAGAGTTTTCCTGCGTCTTCTTCTCCCGTCCTTATCTCCTTTAATTCTTACCTGCAAGCATCTAGCACCACTTTCCAGACCATCGCGCCAGATGTGGACTATCTTCTGCAAATCTTTTGTAAATCCACTTCAGCACTTCTTCTTCTCGGTCTTTCCTCCTCCCTCCTTCAGCCGCCATCTCTTTAACTTCTCCCTCCTTCCCTGCTTCCCTGTGTGCTGCTAAGCACTACCAGATGTTGAGTTTTAACGCCAGGCTGTCATTTAATCTCTCTTGCTCCCTCTCTCTCTCTCCCTCATTCAAAAAAAAAAAAAGAAGAAAAATCAGGCAGGAAGTGGGCCCCTCTGGAATGGGAAGGAAAAATATTGAAAAAATATTGAGGGGGAGGGATAAAAGAAAAAAAAAAAGACAGTTAAGAAAGATGAAGGCTGGGATGAAAAAAAATAAAAGATCTGTCACAGCTCCTGCCAGAACCTGTGTGTCATCCACATCAACACCACTGCTTGAGTGGTGTGTTATCTGGACCTCCTGTGCGATTATATCAGCGTTTTCTCCATCTTAACCACGACCAGAGTTTCCCGCGCCGTCAGCTACCAGCTCTCCACCAGCAAAACGCACCGTGAAGAACGACTGTGTCTTGACCCACACTGTAATGACTTCCACATGTGCTCTCCTTCTCCCTTTTTCTTTCTCTGTTTCTCCCTTCCCACCTACTCACCCCACTGCCCCCCACCCTCTTACCTCCCACTCTCATTTCTCCCCCATTCCTCCTCCCTCCTGTCCCCCCTCTTACTCTTTCAGCTTACGCCCCTCTTTTTCCTCTCTTACAAAAAAAACAAAAAAATGGACGTCACCTTTTCTCTTACCTATGTCACATAATGCTGTTCTTTGCATGACAGATGAAAATGTTTCAGTTAGAAAAGTGATTGCGGCACGTACCTTCTGCTTTCCTGGTCCGCAGGAGAAAGAGAAGAAGTACATGCTGCCCCTGGACAACCTGAAGGTGCGCGACGTGGAGAAGAGTTTTATGTCCAGCAAGCACATATTCTGCATCTTTAACACGGAGTCAAGGTCAGCTGAGAGACCTTCAAATATCTGCTTTTTTATTAACCTTTGTAATAGTCGGATTTATATATGCCTAGAGGAACCAAGACTTATTAGAGCAGACACATGGAGAAGACGGAGGCCTGTGTGTTGAAGCAGAGGCTGAAATGTTTGGGATTATGTTTCTTATAGTGGAGTGTGAATACAGGTTAAGACAAGCTACAAAGATTTAGGATCGATCCTTCTCAGTTTTTGAAGTTTGACAGTTACATTTGATGTACATTTGGTGCTACGACACACTATCTTCTAGACAGCGCACGTTATAGAAAATTACCGCAACAAACTGAGGTCTTTGAAGGTCTTGATGTTGCAGTAGTGAGCTGATGTATGTACAGAGTGCCAAAACACCATCTAGCAAATAAACATATATATGTTGATTTGTTCATATTTAAAAAGAGGCTTGGATGTGTCATTTGATTCTGTTCATCAACTGAGCACCACTAACTCTAATCAGAGGCATTCTCAGAGGAATAGATATGAAGAATGTAAAAAATAAAGAAAATGCAACACTGGTAGGCCTAATGCTGCAGAAAGAATTGTTACTTTGATCGTCACAAGCATGCAGAATAAAATAAATAAGTAAAATAAAGAGATTATCATATTTAAGTTACTGCTCAGCGTGTGCTCTCTGCCGCTGTTTATTTTTAACATGATAGCCTCACATTAGAGGTTTGAAACTTTAAACTGCACATTCTTAAATATTAAAGGTCACTCTGTGAGTTCGACTCTGACTCTGTTTCATAGCCTAAAAGAAGAAATGGAAATGACTTTAGTTTGTGGCCAGATAAAGGTGAAGGGAAATTACTTTTATTGATCGAATAATCTTGGCGAGAGATCGCGTTCACATGTACCTGATCAGTTTTCTAAGTTTTGTTCTTGTAGCTGCAGTTCCAGCAGAGTTTTAAAAATGGACTTAAAAAATGAGACATTTTTTGCATCGTCATCTGAATTTGATTATGTGCAAATACAGTGACAATGCATTACAGTAGGGGTGTCAAACAGAAGGCATGAGGGCCAGAATCGGTCCGCCAATTCAATCCACCGGACAGCTTTGGCAGATGGGAAGAAGGCATGAATTTTAGACTTTTAACTATCATTTTTATTGGTTTTACAGCTTTTCCAACTGATAAAGACCTCATTCATGACCATTCATATTGCATCAAAGTAAATAAGTAATAGATAAAGCATTAAATAGCAAAGTTCCTTTTACTGTCTGCTATAGAAATGTATGATTTTTACAGCGGGTTCAACGTAAAAAAACCCCCCCAAAAAGTACAAAAATTCCCATTTTAGAATTGCAGGACAGTCTGTGCAATGAGTTAACAGAGCTTTTTCTGTATTTTTTCTCAATTTTACATATTTATATATTACGGTTTAAGCTCATTTCTTTATATTGTGGCAAAACTGAGGTGTGTTGTTGAAATTGCACTCATTCTTATATTCAAATATCTCAGGGATTAGATGTGTGGTTAAACTTCTTCATTACTATCAGAAAGATGAGTTTCACCGGTTTGGTTGACTTAAGATCAAAGTGAGCTGTACATGAGCCACAATGCAAAATGAGTTTGACATCGCTGCAGTTTCCACTGCTCGAACTTTAAAGTTGGCTACAGGTCGCATATACACACACATTCCTGCATTCCACTTACAGGATACTGTAAGTAAAGAATCAGTAAAACATCAAACAACATTTTAAGATAAAGTAGAGCTTTATCTATAATGCACATAGAATCCTATGTGCGGTTTGAGCGGTTTGTTAAAGAAGAGCATTCCATCTTTTTGTATGAGGTGCGGTGGTGAGTGAGGAATCACATGTGATAAAAAGCAGCTGTGATACATGGAGTAAGCAACTTTAAGTTGGGGGGGGGGGTGATACATATTTATACAATATCATAATGAAACAAAAATCTAATCATCAAAATCAAACACAAAAAAATTGTGCAACAATTTTATGACTAGTGCAAGAGAAACACGATTTGTTTCTGAAATTAAGATAAATCACCTAGTATCCATCCAGACTGTCGGCAAGAAAGTCTTGCACACAGACAATAGACTGGATACTCTCTCTATTTGATACTGTATCAGAAGCAGATTTCTAATTGCGAAATCCAGATTATTTGCTTAATTAAATACACTCTTCTACTTTTTTACATGGGATAGTACAGATTATGAGCTTTGTTCTCGCTTTGTCTCACACATGCTCTCCTGTCCTCAGGAATGTGTATAAGGACAATCGCACCCTGGAGTTGGCCTGCGACTCTCAGGATGACGTGGACAGCTGGAAATCGTCTCTCCTGCGTGCTGGGGTCTATCCTGAGAAGACAATTACGGTTGGAAAAAATTCCATTAATTTAGCTCCTTTCATTTAGTTTTTATGTAGAGCCAGTTGCTGACAGCATGAGGCTTAAGGCAGGTCAGGTTTAAGGTTAGAGTTAATAAAAACGTATTTAAAGAAAACTTGAAGTGAATAAAAAGTGATGCAGTTGCAGCAACGAAAAAAATCCAGTAAACCAAATGAAGTGAATGCAGAAAGCCAACAGGAAAAGACACAGGACGGGGAGACAATAATCACACAACACATGGATTATTTGCACAGACAAGGCACAGGTGAACTAAATCAAAAAAATAATGAGCATATACTCCAGAATGTTATGAAGAGTGATCAGATGAATTGCATAGTCCTTCTTTGCCATGAAAATTAACTTAATCCCAAAAAAACCTTTACACTGCATTTCATTGCTGTCATTAAAGGACCTGCTGAGATCATTTCAGTAATCATCTTGTTAACTCAGGTGAGAATGTTGACGAGCACAAGGCTGGAGATCATTATGTCAGGCTGATTGGGTTAGAATGGCAGACCTGACATGTTAAAAGGAGGGTGATGCTTGAAATCACTGTTTTTCCATTGTTAACCATGGTGACCTGCAAAGAAACGCATGCAGCCATCATCGCGTTGCATAAAAATGGCTTCACAGGCAAGGATATTGTGGCTACTAAGATTGCACCTAAATCAACAATTTATAGGATCATCAAGAACTTCAAGGAAAGAGGTTCAATTCTTGTTAAGAAGGCTTCAGGGCGTCCAAGAAAGTCCAGCAAGCACCAGGATCGTCTCCTAAAGAGGACTCAGCTGCGGGATCGGAGTGCCACCAGTGCAGAGCGTGCTCAGGAATGGCAGCAGGCAGGTGTGAGCGCATCTGCACGTGCAATGAGGCGAAGACTTTTGGAAGATGGCCTGGCGTCAAGAAGGGCAGCAAAGAAGCCACTTCTCTCCCAAAAAAAACATCAGGGACAGATTGATCTTCTGCAGAAAGTATGGTGAATGGACTGCTGAGGACTGGGGCAAAGCCATATTCTCCGATGAAGCCTCTTTCCGATTGTTTGGGGCATTTGGAAAAAGGCTTGTCCGGAGAAGAAAAGGTGAGCGCTACCATCAGTCCTGTGTCATGCCAACAGTGAAGCATCCTGAGACCATTCATGTGTGGGGTTGCTTCTCATCCAAGGGAGTGGGCTCACTCACAATTTTGCCCCAAAACACAGCCATGAATGAAGAATGGTACCAAAACACCCTCCAACAGCAACTTCTTCCAACAATCCAGCAACAGTTTGGTGAAGAACAATGCATTTTCCAGCACGATGGAGCACCGTGCCATAAGGCAAAAGTGATAACTAAGTGGCTCGGGGAACAAAACGTTGAAATTTTGGGTCCATGGCCTGGAAACTCCCTAGATCTTAATCCCATTGAGAACTTGTGGTCAATCCTCAAGAGGCGGGTGGACAAACAAAAACCCACTAATTCTGACAAACTCCAGGAAGTGATTATGGCAGAATGGGTTCCTATCAGTCAGGATTTGGCCCAGAAGTTGATTGAGAGCATGCCCAGTCGAATTGCAGAGGTCCTGAAAAAGAAGGGCCAACACTGCAAATACTGACTCTTTGCACAAATGTCATGTAATTGTCAATAAAAGCCTTTGAAACGTATGAAGTGCTTGTTATTGTATTTCAGTACATCACAGAAACAACTGAGACAAAGATCTAAAAGCAGTTTAGCAGCAAACTTTGAGAAAACTAATATTTGTGTCATTCTCAAAGCTTTTGGCCACGACTGTACACTTGCCAGTTCCATTATTTGTAAGCCCTCTACCAGCATGGCTCTAAATGTTGCCTTTCTACATCTGCAGGTTGAGAGTGAGACCACCACCAGCACAGACAACTTCTCGATGGACCCTCAGCTTGAGCGTAAAGTGGAAACCATCCGTAACCTGGTGGACTCTTACATGGCTATAGTCAACAAGTGCATCAGGGACCTCATGCCCAAGACCATCATGCATCTCATGATCAACAATGTAAAAATAAATATTTAAATGTCTTCATTAAATAGGAAATAAAGACAACTTTTCTTTGGTTGTTACTGTATTAAAACAGCAGGACTATGCTTTTTCTTCATTTTCACAATTATGATTTTCCATCTTCCCCTACCTCTTTCTGCCACTAGGTGAAAGACTTCATCAATGCAGAGCTGTTGGCCCAGCTGTACTCTGCCGGTGACCAGAATGCCCTAATGGATGAGTCCCAGGAGCAGGCCCTGAGGAGAGACGAGGTACTGAGAACCCACCAGGCCCTGAAGGAGGCGCTGGCTATCATCGGTGATATCTCCACCTCTACCATTACTGTCCCACTGCCTCCACCTGTTGACACCTCCTGGATGGGAGGATCCACTGGTGGTCGCAGGTAAAGTGAAATTACAGTACACATGGAGACTGTGACCATTTGAAATAAAGGCATTTGGTGGTATGACGATATTCTGTTACCGCATACCTTGTCTTGCCCAGGTCTCCTCCACCCAGCCCCACTGCTCCAAGGAGGATGTCTTCAGGCCAACGTCCAGCTCCCAGAGGGGCCCCGCCGCCACCAAACCGCCCAGGACCCCTGGGGCCCTTCAATAACAGTGCTGATAGCCCTCAGGCTCCCAGCCGCCCAAACCGGGCCCCTCCTAGCATCCCAAGGTGAGTACAGTCCTCACTTCCAAATCTCTTTTCTTTGTATTAATTAAGTACTCTATTCATTTACTGACTGAATAAAATATGGAATCACCTAGAAATGATCAAGTTTGAGAAAAGTAAATCCAGAAACAGCTCTTCATGTGCAGTTAGAGTTTTATATTTTTCAGCAGTAATCTGCTCTCCTAGGGCTTCTGTAGTAGTCAACTAACAATAGTTGAGCAGTGAGCTGAAGTAGATGCCATTTAATATTAGTACAAATTCTTCTATAAGTTACATGGTATACCTAAAAGTTCAAAAATACACAGATTTTGAAATCAAAAACAATATGAAACTAATTCTCGGGAGAAGGAGGTTTGAGCAAATGTGCTCATTAGCTTTCTAGCAATCACCAAGTGGAACGCCCCTCACATTGATCCCACTGGCATTTCTGTATTTTACGGTAAAGATGTTAAATGCACTGGTTTCATATAGTGCTTTTCTAGTCTACCTGTGCACTCAAAGCAGTTTATACAATATGGCTCATTCATTCATTGACACCTACTCAAACGAGCTCTTTTTTCAATGCTAAAGGGCTTTCTAGCTAACATTCACACACTTGACACAAAGCTACCACCAGCCCCGTTTACACTAGCTCAGCACGAGGCAGGAAACAGCTAGTCCCTAAAGTTAACAAAGTTAGCCAGTATAATGTAAGACATTGTATCTGCTCATATCTGTACAAAAACAAAACTTATAGATTTTGGAATTTGATGCCAGACATTCTGACTGAGCCAACCAGGCTAGCTTCCCCATTTATGCTAGGCTAAGATAACTTACTGCTAGTAGTAGCTTAACATTTAGCTTACAGAAATGAGCACAGTATTTCCCAAAATGACAAACTGCTCCAATAAAAAATCTCTACATTCCTCAGATTTTATATTTATTTGGCTTTAGTATGGGAGACAACGTTCTGACTTTTTCTTGTTAATTTCCCTTTTCCATATCTTACTCATGATGTAAAGAAATATCTTTTAAACTTGTGTGAACACTAAAAGTTACTCTTCCCTTCTCTTCTTTTTTCTTCTCATCTTTTCTCTTTTCTAAAATCACCTTTCATTCCTGCTCTATGGCACCTCACACCACATAATTACCTATACTTTTCCTAAGTCGGCGGCCCCCTCCATCTCCTACAAGACAAGTCCCTCCATAATCATATAAAGGGATTCTTCATATCCTTATCTCCTTCCCTTATCCATTTCATCCCCCCACTCTAAGCCATGGCTCTGCTGTCCTGGTCTCTTCTTAGTGCTGACACTGAAGTCTTTGACCCCCTTTGACCCTCGATTTCCTGCCAGGTGACGATGTCCATATATTTATGTACAATATGGTACTTGTCTTGTGGTGTATGTGTACGTGTGCTTGTTGCTCGCCTGTGGTCCAGGTTTGCTTAGCAGGTCCACTACCCAGTATCGGTCCCTGGAACCTCTTCCCCGTCCACAAACCCTTTGCCAAGTCAACCACCGCCCCCACTTTGCTGCTTCTACATGAAAATACGCTCAGCAGTCGTACTGCCCTACTCATTCCAAAATGCAGCATGGCACATAAGCTGCTTTTATTGCATGGGAGTGTATGTGTGTAGAGTGTGTGCGTGTATGCGTGTTTTGTGCGTATGTATATGGGGGAGGGACTAATTTGCCTATATGTAGGCTGAGTTTGATTTAGTATTGTATTAATTTATTGTATAATGCCCCCTCCCCTCCTAAGTGTTAAATATCAGCTTGATGTTCTCTTAGGAACAGAAGTTGTAACTTAGTATATGTGTGAATATGCATTTTCGTGTGCGGATAACTCTGTGTATGTGCGTGCGTATGGGCGTGCGGGAACACGTGAGCATGTGCCGTCTGTCTGCACGTTTGTTGGCGTTTCAGTTTCTATTTGTTTTCATGGTCAAAGCTGTTAATGATGAATCAAAAAACCCTCCGGGGTCAATTTTAATGTTGGACTTTTGTGAGTTGTTCCTGTGTTGTAGTAGCAGCCATACACACATAGCAAGGCTGAGGAGCACCTTCAATATTCTCTCTATATAGAAAACAGCCTCAATACTGCATTTAACCTCGTCATAGGTGTCCACCTGTGCTGTAACAATGGTCAAATTGTGACCCTTGCAGCCTTAAGCTTCGATGCAGACGCTGACAGTAAGATGAAAAGAGAAAGAATACTTATTTAACGTGGGCAGAACACACGTTCATCCATTAACGAAGAAAGGACATGTTCTTACATGTTTCCATTTAGCCTTTTTCTCAGGTTCGAAACATGCGACTCCATGCATATCATGACTAGCATTCCTATTTTCAAACTCTTCTAGTCTCTTCCGTTTTACTCGCAATCACTTAAGCTGGCTGGTCAGCGTTTGTATCAGCGCTCAAGGTTGTATTGTCAACGTATAAGTGCTTCTCTGTCAGTTTGTTATTGTGTATGTGGGCCTAAACTGTGTTCTAATGTATATAAAGTAGGTAATGATAAGGAGATACTGTACCTGTGGACTATAAAGACCTCATCAAGGATCCTAGCGCTTTAATCGTTCTCTCTCGTGTCTCTACTCACTAAATGCTCTCTTCTCCCTAATTTAGACTGCCTTACCGGCATGAACTACAATTCTGTATTGCCAAAGCTAAATGTAGAAGGGGATAGGTAAAGGTAATTAAAAAAAATAAATCTGCTGATGACCAACAGCAAAACGGTTCCATTTGTAGTGAAATTGCATTGTTTAGCAGAGGGCATACTGTTAAATTGGGGAAATGCATCAGTTGTTATTTTCTGTGTCTCTGTATCTCTCCTCAATAAACTTCTCCCTCATAATGTCACACTTTGCCAGACTCTTTATTGTTTCATTCACAGGGTTTTGGACTTGTATTTCTATGCAGGTTTAAAAATTAAATGTGATTATTGCTACATTTAGTATCTTATTATTACTTTGAATCAAATATTTTTGAAGTTAAACTTTTTGGTTAGAAGAAGGACTTAAGAGAAGAGGTTCACCTGAAGAAACAGGATGAGCACACAACCGTAAAATGAAAAGAAATGAAACTCCTGTTGTAAAGCCTTGTAAAATGTAAATAAAAACACAAATTAATCACTTTCCCAAAGAGGAAAGGGACAAAAAAATGAAAAAGTTGTATAATGCTAATAAACACATGGTGGAACATCTCATAAATAATAAAGTCAATTACCAAATAATCTAGTAAGTTCACCATCTATGGTACATAATATCATTAAATGATTTAGAAAAATGAATCTTTGTATGTGAAGAACAAGGATAAAACTTGTACTGAATGGCCACAAACTGTCCTGTTTGTTGACCAATAACTATTTATACATTTTGAAAATCTGATCTCAAGATACTTATTTACTTCCAAAGCTAGCATCCATATTTCCATGGGATGGTGCACATGTGAACAATGTTGTGAACAATGTGTGCATTTTTTGGAGCAACATGTAATCTCGACAAGCTATTTGGCACAGAAGGCCTTGCTTACATAAGCAAAGCAATGCCAAACCAAGTTCTGCAAGTATTAAAACTGCATGGTGTAGTGATTTGGCACTACATAAATAAAATTGAATAAAAAAGCTTTGAAAACTGCAGCCATTTCTCTCCTCAGAGGTTTTAAAGTCTTATTTATGTGCTATCTTGAAGCCCAGAGATGCTAGATTTACCTAAATGGTTACTGTTCTTTATGTAAAAAGTGTTTAAAAAAATGACCCTTATGAAGAGAATATCGAGGGAACAGTTTACCCTGCCCGGGATAGGGTTACTGGGGCCCCGCCCTGGAGCCAGGCCCGGGGAGGGTGCCCGAGGGCGAGCGTCTGGTGGCCGGGCCTTAGTCCATGGGGCCCGGCCGGGCACAGCCCGAAGAGGAGACATGGGCCCATCCTCCTGCAGGCCCACCACCCGCAGGAGGCGCCATAGGGGTCGGGTGCATTGTGTGCTGGGCGGCGGCCAGGAGCGGAGGCCCTGGCGGACTGATCCCCGGCTGCCAAGACTGGCAATAGGGACATGGAATGTCACCTCTCTGGTGGGGAAGGAGCCTGAGTTAGTGCGTGAGGTTGAGAGGTACCGGCTAGATATAGTCGGGCTCACCTCTACGCATGGCTTGGGCTCTGGAACCAGTCTCCTGGAGAGGGGCTGGACTCTGTCTCAGTCTGGAGTTGCCCCTGGTGAGAGGCGGCGGGCTGGGGTGGGTATTCTAATATCCCCTCGGCTTGCTGCCGGTACGTTGGGGTTTTTCCCGGTGGATGAGAGGGTTTGTTCCCTGCGCCTTAGGGTCGGGGAACAGGTCCTGACTGTCATCTGCGCTTATGCGCCGAGTGGCAGTTCAGAGTACCCAGCCTTCTTAGAGTCCCTGGGGGGGGGTGCTGGAAGGTGCCCCATCTGGAGACTCTGTTGTCCTGCTGGGAGACTTCAATGCTCACGTGGGTAACAACAGCAAGACCTGGAGGGGCGTGATTGGGAGGAACGGCCTCCCTGATCTGAATCCGAGCGGTGTTTTGTTATTGGACTTCTGTGCAAATCACAGTTTGGCCATAACGAACACCTTGTTCGAACATAAGAGTGTCCATAAGTGCACGTGGCACCAGGACGCTCTAGGCCGCAGGTCGATGATCGATTTTGTAACCGTTTCACCAGACCTGCGACCATATGTTCTGGACACTCGGGTAAAGAGAGGGGCTGAGCTGTCAACTGATCACCACCTGGTGGTGAGTTGGATCAGGTGGCAGGGGAGGACGCTGGACAGACCCGGTGCACCTAAACGCGTAGTGAGGGTGTGCTGGGAACGTCTAGCAGAGGCCCCAGTCCGCAAGATCTTCAACGCACACCTCCGGCAGAGCTTCAACAGCATTCCGAGGGAGACTGGGGACATTGAGTCCGAATGGACCATGTTCAGCGTCTCCATCACCGAAGCTGCTGCATTGAGCTGCGGCCGCAAGGTGGTTGGTGCCTGCCGTGGTGGTAATCCCCGAACCAAATGGTGGACACCAGAGGTGAAGGGAGCCACCAGGCTGAAGAAGGAGTCCTATCGGGCTTGGTTAGCCTGTGGGACTCCGGAGGCAGCCGACAGGTATCGACAGGCCAAGCGGAATGCGGCTCGGGCAGTGGCTGAAGCAAAAACTCGGGTGTGGGAGGAGTTCGGAGAGGCCATGGAAAAAGACTTTCGGACTGCCTCGAAGAGATTCTGGCAAACCGTCAGACGTCTCAGGAGGGGAAAGCGGTGCTCTACCTGCACTGTGTATAGTGCTGGCGGAGCGCTGCTGACGTCGACTGAGAAAATTGTCAGGCGGTGGAAGGAATACTTCGAGGACCTCCTTAATCCCACTGACACGTCTTCCGAGGAGGAAGCAGAGTCTGGGGATGAGGGGAATGACCCGCCAATTTCCGGGGGCGAGGTCACTGAGGCAGTTAAACAACTCCTTGGTGGCAGAGCCCCTGGTGTTGATGAGGTCCGCCCCGAGTTCCTAAAGGCTCTGGACATTGTAGGGCTGTCCTGGTTGACACGCCTCTACAATGTTGCGTGGAGATCAGGGGCAGTACCCCTGGATTGGCAGACCGGGGTGGTGGTCCCCATCTTTAAGAAGGGAGACCGGAGGGTGTGTTCCAACTACAGGGAGATCACACTCCTCAGCCTCCCTGGGAAAGTCTATGCCAGGGTGCTGGAAAGGAGAGTTCGTCCGCTAGTCGAACCTCAGATACAGGAGGAACGATGCGGTTTTCGTCCTGGTCGCGGAACACTGGACCAGCTCTTTATCCTCTCAAGGATACTTGAGGGTGCATGGGAGTTTGCCCAACCAGTCTACATGTGTTTTGTGGACTTGGAGAAGGCATTCGACCGTGTCCCTCGGGGTGTCCTGTGGGAGGTGTTGCGGGAGTATGGGGTGTCTGGCCCATTGCTACGGGCCATTCGATCCCTATACAACCGTTGCAAGAGTTTGGTTCGCATTGCCGGCAATAAGTCGGACTCGTTCCCGGTGGGTGATGGGCTCCGCCAGGGCTGCCCTTTGTCACCGGTTCTGTTCATAATTTTTATGGACAGGATTTCTAGGCGCAGCCAAGTGGCGGAGGGCTTTCGCTTCGGTGGCCTCAGAATCTCATCTCTGCTTTTTGCGGATGATGTGGTTCTGCTGGCTTCATCAGGTGAAGGCCTCCAGCTCGCACTGGAACGGTTCGCAGCCGAGTGTGAAGCAGCGGGAATGAGGATCAGCACCTCCAAATCTGAGGCCATGGTTCTCAGCCGGAAAAGGGTGGAGTGCCCACTCCGGGTCGGGGATGAGTTCCTGCCCCAAGTGGAGGAGTTCAAGTATCTCGGGGTCTTGTTCGCGAGTGATGGGAGAAGGGAGCCGGAGATTGACAGACGGATTGGTGCTGCGGCTGCAGTGATGCGGACGCTGCACCGGTCTGTCATGGTGAAGAGGGAGCTGAGTGTAAAAGCGAAGCTCTCAATTTACCGGTCGATCTACGTCCCTACCCTCACCTATGGCCACGAGCTTTGGGTAGTGACCGAAAGAACGAGATCGCGGATACAAGCGGCAGAAATGAGCTTCCTCCAAAGGGTGGCTGGCCTCTCCTTTAGAGATAGGGTGAGAAGTTCGGCCATCCGGGAGGGGCTCAGAGTAGAGCCGCTGCTCCTCCACATCGAAAGGAGCCAGTTGAGGTGGTTCGGGCATCTGACAAGGATGCCTCCTGGGCGCCTCCTGGGTGAGGTGTTCCGGGCATGTCCCACCGGGAGGAGGCCCCGGGGCAGACCCAGGACACGCTGGAGAGATTATATCTCTCGGCTGGCCTGGGAACGCCTTGGTGTTCCCCCGGATAAGCTGGAGGAGGTGGCTGGGGAGAGGGAGGTCTGGGCTTCTCTGCTTAGGCTGCTGCCCCCGCGACCCGGCCTCGGATAAAGCGGATGAAGATGGATGGATGGATGGATGGTGTTTAAAAAATGTTAAAAAGTAGTCTTAGCATCAGTTGCATTTATGCATTTAGAAGTTTCAGTTTGTGAGCATTACAAACTGAAACAGTACAAAAAGGTCAGTCAGTGGCGATTTCCTCTGTTCACCCAGCCCAAACATCAATATGTGGAAGAGGACTGCACATCTCAGATTAACAACAATGATCTTGTCGTGTTTGCTGGATCAGTGTTTTACACTGGTTATTTGTTTTCCTCAACTAAAACAAAGGTTTGTTACAGTTTCTATGCTTTTTTTTGTGCAGACATTAAGCCTTCCATAATGTAGAAAATGTATCAAAATTCTGCATAGAGATGGTGATGTGTTTAAGATATATATAATGAACGTTATGAACAGAAATGAATTGAACAGATGTGTAAACTATACCATCTGTCACATTTTGTGGCACTAACACAGTATTTAGTATGCGGTTTGCATGTCCACTGCACAAGAAAAACCTCTTGATGTTAAAGTAATGTGATTCACTTGTAGCCACTTGGTGGCAGCAGAAGTCTAGGTTGGTCTGGTAGTGAAAGTTTATTTCAACTGGGGGAAAAAACAAAACTGTTCAGTACATGAATTTCCAAAATGTAGCAATGTTACATGATTTCTGATTTTCATGCATTGGTAAGAAATTAACTGCCAAACTCTGCACTATGACCACACATTTTGAAATTGAGTGCAAAAGCACACTGAGTGCTCATTTAGTGTAGAAATGTACTTTAAAAGAACCAGTCCATTTACCATTTACCAAAAGCCCCAGAAAAAAGTGTTTCTTTTAGCACAGTTCGTTCGTTAGTTATGAATGTAGTCCTGTAATTTTTTTTCTTAAAGCCAAGGACTCATTTTTGTCTAAGTCCAAATGTGCACTCAGTCATCCCCAAATCAGGATGTGGTATCTTTGTCCTCTCAAAGTCCAAATGTGCTTTGTATTATGACTGGCCACATGCCCTGTAGTCACACTAAGCTAAAGTGCTGCTCAAGTGAGCTTGGAGCTCTATCTATGGAAGAGATGATCCTTTTCATTTAGCACTTTAGGCACATGATGGCTCTTGGGCTCATCACCCCGTGATTTGCTTATACCAAGGTGAGTTTCAAATGATCTCCTTGATGCCGTTATGTTTCACAATTTGCAAACCCCGCAGGGTTGAGCAGAGGGCTCCCCCTAGTGGGTGCAATATAAAACAGCATTCACTGCTGTCTCTATTAGGCTGTTTGCTGCAGTGCACGATATCTAATTGCAAAGTGAACCTCACAGCCAAAAATAACACAGGACTCTTCGCATTCCTGATAATTGCGCTGACCTGTTGAGATACAGGCTGACACTTTTGTAAAACTGGTGCAAGAAACGCACCGATTTGCAATATTTGAGGTCAAGTTACACGTGATTGCACCAAAAAAACAAAAACAACAAAAAACATATGTCTGTGAAGGTTCTCAGTCATCCAGGTCATCGTAGTCAAAGGAGTTTGCAAAGAAAAGCGTCTGGACTTCTTTAAGTTGCTTGAAGACGTTTCACCTCTCATCCGAGAAGCTTCTTCAGTTCTAAGGTCAAATGGCCGAGAGTCCCAGATTTAAACCCAGTGGGAGTATCCCCCCGAGGAGGGACAAAGGACCCCCTGGTGATCCTCTAATGACATGCGCCAAGGTGTGCACACCTTCTCGGATGAGAGGTGAAACGTCTTCAAGCAACTTAAAGAAGTCCAGACGCTTTTCTTTGCAAACTCCTTTGACAACAAAAAACATATACTATCTTTAGCACGCATGTAAGTTTCGCGGTGTGGAATTTGGGGTTTATTATAAAGTTATTTAATGGGGTATACAGCGAGAAAAATACATTTCTTTTTCTAAGTTTACATGTTTTACGGAGCTTGCGTGAATTTCCATTAGCTGTCGACACCCCGCATGATCGTAATCGCATCTATAACACTGCGGGGGTGTTTTGATTATCGCAACTGATAACGCTTGAAAGGCAAAATCACCCTCCCTTGACAATTTTAAAATACTTCAGTTCAAGGAGCTCAATACAATCGGGCGACCGTGCGCTACAAAACGAGCGCTCCCAACATACGCTCAGTTTGAACTGCGTCATGGCGTCGCTGCGTTTTCATTGGACAGTTTCGCAGTGACCCGGTAGCAAGTTATGTATGTGTGTGTGTGGGGGGGGGTTACAGCAGTTAGCATCACACTTCACTAGTGAAACTGCCAACGTCAGCTTTGTTAACAGGAAACAGCGGATCGGTTTATGTTATACACCGCCGTGAAAGACCGCATAGCAAAAGGATACAACGTTTCTCTGAGCGCGGAGAGGATGTCTGTCCCGGCAGGAGAGGGATGAAGATGACACCACTGTTGTGGCGACTTGTGTCAGTGTGGCTAGCTGTTGTCTATTGGTGAGTTAGTTTAATTAGTCCCGTTTGAAAACAGTACTGTTGTTTCGCTGAAAAACACAAAATATTCAAACTGCCAAACAGCCCGAGTAAAGATTACCCCAAGGTTAACCTTTACATCGCTTTGTCTGGCTAGCTTGCGTAAACATTGTGGTGTGATGTGGCACCTGGCTGACTTCTGACTTGTTCGCGGACGAGTTAGCTTGAGTAGCTGACTACTAACCAGCTAACTTTAAAGCGGGCTTGGGAAGCGTTAGCTTTAAACGACCTCGCGAAGTTGTTCACTTCATGAAAATGTTACGGTCTAGAAGCTAGAATATGATTTGAATTTTACCAGCCGCTTTAAGTTTGGCACATGTGCGAAGTCTGTCTGAGCTCTAGCTTAACTGTAGCCTTTCTAGAAGACACTGACCAAGACAGCATGGTTTACATGCACACACGCTAATCTGCTCTGTGTACATCAGTGACAACCCATGCCGTGAGGGATCAGACGTTAGCAGACGTTACACAGGTTTGGTTCATCAGCTGCTGACAGGATTATGGGCCTTGCACGTCAGTCATGTCTGTCCTGTGGAAAGCCTGAGTTTGCTGGGGCTCTGTAAATCTGACACAGAACATTGAGGCCAACATAGAGACAGAGATGAGCATGAATGTGGGATCAAACAAACCATCAAACAAACTGCCTGCTGTGCTTCAGACAGAAGGGGAGGGAGTGACATGATGTAATACTTTATTAGGATCTATAGTGGTGATGTTGGCATGGCCTACTTTCAACAGCATCAGTTTAGCTCTCATATTAGACAGAAGCTTTAAGTGATGGTGCTTTTGCCTTTTAATGTTTATCAGCTTTGTACCCCATGGAAAAGCTGTGGAATTTAATGGAGTTGTTGATGCCAGTAGAGTATCACAGCAGGAAGAGTACAAAACTCCTTTTACCGTGTTAGAGAAACACTGACGTCATGGTATGATGTTTAACATAAGACCCATACATCTGATATACCATGATTTAGTACCTTCTTCTCCATATGTACATTTAGGGAGTGTAGCCGGCTGGTCGCAGCAGATGGCTGCCCCTCCCTGAGCCTGGTTCTGCCAGAGGTTTCTTCCTGTTAAAAGGGAGTCTTTCTTTTCCGCTGTCTACAAGTGGTTGCACATGGGGGATCGTCTGATTGTTGGGGGTTTCTCTCTATTATTGAAGGTCTTTACTGTAAGTATAAAGCACCTTTAGGTGACCGCTTTTGTGATTTGGTGCTACATAAATAAAACTGTATTCAACTAACTTTAATTACTGTATATTTTAAAAACTGGTTCAGCATTTGTTTAAAAAAAAAAAAAAGTTTCATTTAATTTTTCTACTAATTTCATAATTTCAAGTCATAAACCACCATGCAGGTGAAACCATACTATGTATCATTTCTTCCTATCAGAGTCACATATCAGACATGATTCCCAAGGACAGTCTGACAAGAGTGAGCACATATACATGATCTTTGCACTTGTGGTAGACGTGTTTCGTCTGTTTCATCTGCTGCAGCGGTCAGCAGTTCACTTCCACATATTAAGGCTGCTCTTTAAAAGTGTTTTTTTTCATGCTGTTGCATTGGCACTACTATCACTTAAAAACTTAATCCTGTTTTGCAAATCCTGCACTTATACGACCCATTTCATTTCTCAAAAATAATAATAACATACAGTATACTGTGTAATACAAACATTTAATGCATTTGCGGTGAGACTGAGCATATCTTAGCTTTTTGAATGTGATGGTGAGTACTTTAACCCTTTGTAATTGGGTAATGAATTATTTAGCTAGCTGTGGCTCAGCACCACTGTTGCTCCTTTGGCATCACACTGTGGTAGATGACTTTCAATTAGAAAACAAATGCTCTGTTGTTCGTGGGTGTTTTTGACTAGTCGAGCCTCACGTCAGATCAACACAAGCGATGGCAGCCAGGCAGCCGGCCAAGTAAAGTACCTGACCTGGAATCCAGAATAAAATCCATGTAATGACCTGGATTGTTGCCAAGTGACTGTTAGAGCGTGGCCTTTGAGGACACCAGTTTGACATTTTCGCAGCTATTTTAAGCCTTGTTACTGCTGTTTAGTGTTGTTTTTCTGCCAAGAGTGGGGACAGTCAGTGTGACCCTGACCTTCTTCTTTTTGGGATTGTGTCACCCAACAGACTTGTAGGGTTCAAAATAAAGGAATATTTTAATATATGGGTGTATCCAAAATTCCAGCACCTCGAGACAAATGATTTTTGAACTGCAGAGACGTGAGTACCCTAATTGATTCTTGCAGACTTCCACAGTCCTGCTGCCAGTTACATCTGTTTCGAATGACATTTTAGACAACGGAAATTGCAAGCTCTACGTGCTTTTTATAGCTTTCACCTGCTTTGTGGGCGAAAGCGTCATCTGTGTTAGCTGCATGGAGGCCAGCTTTGGAAATGTCATCAGCTGACAGTCCTATTGGGAGCATTTGGCCTTTTACAAGCCCGTATTAGTTAATTACATAAAGTTTTGACTCCTCTTCACTTGATAAGTGAAAAGGTGTCAAAAGATTTGCAAATGCCACAATTAGGTTTTGTTCCAGTTTTTTAAGTTGATGAAAAAAAAATGTACATAAACATTTAAAGACATGTTTTTTTAAAATTTGGTTGTTATTCAGAAATATGCACAGTCATCTGAAGTAATCATCATTCCTCAAATACTTTCATCCTTCATCCCACAATTAAAACAATATTAGGATATGAATAACACATGAAAAGCAGGTCTGACAGACAGGTTGAGTAATATGCAGTGTGCTTGAGGTGTGTCTTTTGGCTCTGAAAACATTCCCTGGCTCTGCATACAGATAAGATAAACTGATTCCTTGGGGTACGGCCACGTGAACGCTCGGTGCGTCACACTGTGACACTGGGCTGCAGGTTTCTCCGTTCATGACTCACCGCCCTGAAATAAAAGTGTTGTTTTGTTCGGTTGTTGCAAGAGTTTTAAAAGTTCCTCACATCCTCAGAATCCGAGCTCTTTGTTTTCCACAAAATGAAGTGACCCTACTTTTCAAAACCGACTCGGTGGTATTGTGGCACTGACCGTCTTTCACTTTGTCCCTTCGCTGCCACAGTTGCTATGTTGGTTGCACAGAGCTGCAAGGAGAGGCCCAGAGCCCCGTGTCCCCAAAGGAGGTCAGCTCGGAAGAAGAGCCTCAGGAACACTCCCATCATCACGAGGTAGCGTTGTGCAATGCTGTACCAGAACTTATCTCATGGCTCAGAGCTTGTACAGGTCGATGTGATGAATAGCTTTTGTGACTATACACTTCACTATGCACTCCTTTGTTGGTTTAACAGCTCTGGAAACGCCTTGCTGTGCTAGATTTGTAGCAGATTAACAACATTATCTGAATATTTGGACTGAGCAAAGTTTTTTAGCAGCTCACTCAAATTTGGGGGTGTAATAATATCAGTGAAATGTTATTGTGTCGTGACTAGGTTGAGGAAAGCTTGGTCGTACCTGACCCGCCTTTCCCTGAAAATGAGCCACCAACAGAAGACGATCGTGTCAAAGAGGAGCAGATGCTACAAGAAGTGGGCCAAAAAGAATACGATATGGTATAGTATGACTGCAGCTTTCATTTATATTTAATATAGCAATCACTGTCTGCTATTATACTTGCATGCTGCATGTGAGAATGTCAAAAACATGTTTTAGCTTAGACTTCAAAAGGGTTTTACATCTTGTTTCCATCAGAGCAGCATAAAACTTTCACCGCAAGAGAAGCAATCAAGGTCATGAATGTTCAGGGATATTCAGAGCTTTAAGTGTTTCATTGATCAATCCAGCTCTGGTAAATGGGCCAAACATATTACCATTGCACTCAACAGCACAAATATCTCTTGTCTTTATCCATCAGGCCTTTGAAGCAGACGAGTCTGCTGCAGAGGTAGAGCTGGAGGCAGACAAAGGAATATCACAACCTGAGCACAGCTCTGAAAGTCAGCATATAGAAATCTCTGTCACTCAAGATCAGGAGCATGGCTCCCCGCCGCCTTCCCCCGACTCTGTCGCTGCATTTTCTGCCGAAACTAACGACAGCCCCAACAAAGACAGCATCCCCAAGGGGCAAGTTACTGTTGTCAAATCTCACTGCAGATGTTTGTTTCATTTAATGTTCCTGCTAAAATGTTGTTGTTTTTTTTCTTTAATTTCAGTGTCCCGGGCGATGCCTTAGATGTAGCTGCTTCTGAGGTCAACGATTCTGACCTGCCTCCAGCTGAATGTGAAGAAGAGAACAATCCATATGAAAATGACAGGTAGGTACAGTTAACATTTCACCCTTTGAAAGATTTTAAAAACAGAGAAAAGAAAAACCTCTGGATGTAGTTAAATAAATAAATTCATTCTCGACTCTCTTTAAACGATGGCAACGATGCATTTTTCGTTACTACAGCAGCCCTCCAGTTGTTCTGGAGAACACTTCCAATGCTCACACTGCAGGTACTAAAGTCCACACTGATGTTCCTCTGAGTTCTCCTGCTGGTCACGGTACGCAGCACCTGGAATCCAACGTCTCGCACACACTCAAGGAGGCGGTAAGGAGCGTGGATTCAGTGTGAACTATTTTTCCTTTCACGTCAGAGGAGCTGTCCCAGCTCTCATTTTCTCATTATCTGTGACAGGACTTGAGCTCCCCTGGCACCACAGACACAGATTCAAGTGTGAGCGCCAAAGACCCCGAGGACATCCCCACTTTTGATGAGTGGAAACGCAAGATGATGGAGGTGGAGAAAGAAAAAAGTACGATCTGAATATGAGTTTTGAAATTGCAGCCATTTCTGTACTAGAATAAACTGCAAAAGTGTGAAAATATATATCTCTATATATCTCCCCCCCCCCCCCCCCCCCCCCGTTTTTTTCTCACCATAGCTCAGTCCACTCACACCTCCAACAACGTGGGTTCTCATACAGTGAAGAAGGTCCAGAAGAACTTTAATAACTACGCCTCAGTGGAGTGTGGGGCCAAGATACTTGGCGCTAACCCAGAGGCTAAGGTATAAAATGATGCTTATGTTTTCTATTCACCATGAACTCATAAAATCTGCCTATCCTGCTGGATGTTGACACAGTGACAAATTCAACTCATACTACTTTGTTAATTCGTTCCATGCAGAGCACTTCAGCCATATTGAAGGAGAACATGGATTTATACATGCTAAACCCCTGCAGTAATAAAATCTGGTATGTTGCATCCCTTTCCTTCTATCCACAAATGAGTCAATTCTGTTTTTCTCTCCTCTTAAACCCAATTTTCTATTTTTTCCACCCTCTCTCTGACGCTCAGGTTCATTATTGAGCTCTGTGAGCCCATCCAGGTGAAGCAGTTGGACATCGCCAACTTTGAACTCTTCTCGTCTACACCTAAAGACTTTCTTGTGTCCATTAGTGATAGGTATGCCCAGTGGCTATGCTGTCGGATCTGTCATGTCATCTTTTTAATATCTTCTAAAAGAAGATTACATTTTCAGTATTTTTTTTATTTTTGTTTTTTTTATTGTCATCTTTTTTGTTTCTCGCTGTAGTTTCCAGTGACACCAAGCTGCAGCTTCAGTCATCGACTAATCTGACTGTGCTGTATGAATCTACTTTTGCAGGTACCCAACAAATAAATGGCTAAAGCTGGGAACCTTTCACGCCCGGGATGAACGTACAGTTCAGAGCTTCCCATTGGATGAGCATCTTTACGCAAAATATGTAAAAGTGAGCACTATATTCTTTTTTTTTTTGTTTGTTTGTTTGCTTGTTTGTTTTAATTATTTTGCTATATCTCCCCTTATTCTCTGTTGAATCTGTGCAACAAATTGCCGTAATCTTTCAGTGTAATTACATTACGAACAGGATATTTTCTGAATATGTCGAGGTGAACTGCTCATTCAGTTGTTTCGATCTGCAGCTGACTATTACCTGACTGTACTGTACTGTTGGAGTGGGTTTTTTTTTTCTTTTGTCCCTTGTGGCTTTGCCATTTTGAAAAGTGTTAGAGACGGTGTTGCCATTTGCCTGAGTGACTCAGGTGAAACCAGCATCCTCTCTCTAGTCCTGTTTTTAATGCATGCTGACGTCTCTTTTAATATTTCTCTTTTTCCCTTTTGTCTTGCTTCAGATGTTCACCAAGTACATAAAGGTTAGCTTGTCCTTCTTGTAGTGCTCTGTCGTTGGGTGAACTGAATAGTAAACGTGGAGGGGAGTGTGTTTTGTGTCTAACTGCTGTGATCAGAATGAAACAGAATCAGATCTAACTTGCTATGCTGCCTGCAAACCATTGTAACGTCCAGTGGCTGCTTTTCCAGTGTGTTTATTTCAGACATTGTGAACATTTGATAATCCTCGGAATAATACCCATTATTATGTTTCTCAAATTTCTCTGATTTCCTGGTTACACAGTCTGTCAGTCCATCATTTTTTTTCATTACACTAATTGACTTTATAACAAAATCAATGCTTTGCTGTTGTTAATAACTCTGCTGATGATTTTATAAATCCGCAACACAAGATATGAAATAATCTGAATTAGTTTTGCAATATTTTTTTATTTTTTTGTTGTAGGTAGAGCTGGTCTCCCACTTTGGCTCTGAACATTTCTGTCCACTTAGTCTCATAAGGTACGTGAAACTGCTCCTAACGCATAGCATGCAGTGTGAAGCATTCTCAGCTTTTATTTTTCAAATCTATTTAAAGGAAGTCACAATCTGTATATTGCACAAGAAGCAAGAAACCATAACACAGCATAAGCTAGGATAGCGTCTGATTTTTGGTACTACATCAAGGTTTTGTTTAGAAAAAGTGGAACTAACCTGTTGGCAGTTGTTTCTTGCTTCTGCACAGTTTAAAGATACATTTAAATTACAGTTTCAGAAACTGCTGACTAATAGTTTTTGAGGGAGTGAAAAGTATTTGGTGACTTGGAGCAAACAAGAATTGGTTGCACAAGTTTGAATATATAAGTGTGCATACAGGCTCAAATATGTACACATCCGCCCCCCCCCCATTAGTCTTTGTTAAATGTTCGTTATCAAGTTGCACCTCGACTAGATGATTTTGGTATTCATCAACAAGCTTCTGGCATAGTTCTGGCTTGATTTGACTACTTTTCTTGGTAGAGTTCATTTAAAATAGTTGGTTTCCTGTCATGGACCTGGCTTTAAAGCATAGTCCACATATTTTCTACAGGGTTGGAGCTTAATGTTTATGCATTTATCCATTCCTAGACCAGGTTTGATGTGTGTTTGAGATTATATTTTCAGTTGTGTCCAAGTTGTAACTGTTTAGCTGTTGATTTGAAGTGAAGCTGAAGAATTTGGAATTAGTCTTCCTCCTTCATCATTTCATTAACTATGAGCAGTGAGGTTTCCTGGGTTGTTTCTAAACATTTCCCTCTTATTTGAGTGTGACAGTTTGAAACTTCTGACCACAACTGTAAATTACTTTCAGTGTGACTGTGGTTATAGATTTGGATCCTTATTTTTATGACAGGGTGTTTGGTACAAGCATGGTGGAAGAATATGAGGAGATAGCTGATCCCTCAGAAAGGCCAGATGATCAGGACGACGACTTGGGTAAGAACAGAGGATGTTGTAGCTAAAATTGCTGCAAACTGCTGTTAAAAGAAAAAAAAAATAGACTAGTTAAACTTGGTGTAAGTGCAGCTGTCAGTACAGTTTGAGAATAATAAATTAGTATTGAAATCATCCCTTTTGAATTTTTGAAAAGTTTTTGTTTTGTGTAAAAATAAGCTAATGTCATAGTAGTTTGCTTTACATTTATATTGGTTGGTGATTTTAATGTCTTACATACAATATGAAAGCGTTTAATAACATTCCCTACAGATTATCCCTCTGGATCGGCACCTGGTGAGGCGAAACTATCCAAGAATCTAATTGGATCAGCAAAAGGCAAGTCTGATTTTAAACTCCTACAGCATGAAGATGAGTACATTTGTTCTCAAGCTCAGATTGTGTTTGTGTGAACTTGTGACTGATGTTATCATTTGCTCTTCAGATGCTATTTTAAACATGGTAAACAATATTGCTGTCAACGTTCTTGGAGGAGGCACAGAGATGAATGGTACGGACAACACACCATATATGCATACTAACACACTACTGTTTTCTTATTTGACTTTGTCTAGAGTAAACATAATAAAAGCTATCCAAATTTGAAAAAGTTAGGGACCAGTGTAAATGTAAAATTAAAACAATCTGTGGGTTTAAGTTGAAACCCTACCATGCAAATATACAAAGATACTAAGCCTTTGGAAATTTGTAAGTCATTTAACCTTCAATCCAACCTGATCCAACCCGTTAAAATCTCTTATTAATCAACAAGGAAAATAATATTTTGATTCTAAAACTACAAAAATTGGTCTCATACTCACAGTGGTAAACACAGCTTGTCTAAAATGTGTTACTGATAGAAAATAAAAAGTACATTAATCAACTGTAATACAAATATATTACATCTAAGAGAAAGATATTTGAATTTCAGCATTTTATGATGCACGTTGTTCTAGTTTTATATAAATAAAAGTTTTAAAGCATTTGTTTTTAATTTCTGTTTCACACGCTTTTCTGACACTTTTTTTGGAAAGTGGTTTTGTAAAGTTATTTGCCTTTTCAGTCTTATACAGTGTTCAGGATTGACAAGCTTATTTTTTTAGTTTTTTTTTTTTCTTTAATCAAAAATGTTGAAGTTGACTAAACTGTACTTTTGAAACTATTTGTTGTTAATGTAAATTTTTCTGATTTTTTTTTTTTTTTCAGGCAGCCTTTCATCCCAAGAAGTGAACATAACTGAGCCCTCGCAGCCCCTTGAATCCACCACTGAAACTACTATTACTACTACTTCAGTGTGAGTACCTGTCAGATGTACCACAGGTTCACTATTTTACTCCCATTGATTACCTGTGTTATCTATAGTGTTTTTCATTTTTTTAATAGTTAGTAGATTTTGCACCTCCCTCTGAGCCTCTTCACACAAATGCAATAGTACTCCCTATGACCTATGGCGTGATTTCCGATGTGTAAAAGTGAGAGATCATTTTAAACTGACCACAGGCAAACTTTAATTTAATATTTACGACATTGTTCTCATTTCTCCAGTCCAGACTCTGAAGATGTGCAGATTTCAGATATCCCTGAAACTGTGGAAAACTCCACCCTAGAGACATCAACCACATCTGATGGTGTCAAACAGGAGCTCCCACCCATGGAGGAAAAAATAGTTCTTCCTTTAGACAAGGATGAGGAGGAACCTATCAGCTCTACAATCATTCTTCTAGACAAGGAGGATGACTTGGAAGAAGAGAAAAGGGATCATCATGAGAGACAACAGGAAAGCTTAAAGTACTGCCCTCCAGTTCCTTCACTTTCTTCTCCATGCTCCTGTGCAGCTTCTCTTCTGGAGTATTTCCAGCAGCAGTGTTCTGCCTCACTATCCAAACACAGGGAATGCCAAACAGTGGAAAAACAGCAAATAATTCCTTCCACCCAAACACCATCTTGGCACCCACCTACGCACTCATCTGCCCCTCCCGAACCTCAGCAGCACCCGAGTGAGCTGCATCAGCTCCAAGACAAAGAACAAGCTTCTGAGCAGGAGCCAGAGAGTGAAGCTGTAGAATCGGAGGTATCACAGCCTCCTGGGAACACAGAAGAATCCGTATCTGGATCTCCTCTGCTGGAGCCCAGTCAAACCATGAAGCTCCCCAAACCCAGCGATGCTGATTCATCTGCAGCCAAACCTACCCATATTGTGGAAACACCACAGCTGTCCACCTTGGAACCGGCAAAGGAGCCAGGGCCAGAGAACAGCCAGGATGTGCTGGAGGAAGAAGAGCACATCGAGCCTTCGGCTTCTCTCAGTAGCTCTGTCCCTGTAAAACCAAGCACCAGTGTCACAGCAGACGACATATCGGTGACACCCCCAGAGGAGACGCTGGAGATTGATGTCACTCAAGTAGAAACAAATGTCCTCATTCAAACCCAAGACAAAACAGATCAATCTCCAGTCCCTGCACCCACAGGCTCCCCTCATTTAGAGCAGCAGCCTGACTCAGCTGTTGTACCCGAAAGCAGCACTGCTTCTTCTGAAGTATCCCCCCCTGCTCCAGAACCTGCTACAGAACCTGAGCCTTCTGGTGGTCACGCAGCCATCGCAGATGCTAAAATGGAGGATTTTGCAGACGACATCTCAACATCTTCAAGTGGCAACGGTCAGCTGCCTCGCCCATCCTCCCCAACTCCGTCTTCACCCACCTCACCGTCCCTCTCGGACATCTATGCAGATCCCCCTAATGGCACAGAGCAGAACGGGAACCCGGTGCACAGCTCGAGCCAGAAAGAGTCGGTCTTCATGAGACTCAACAACCGCATTAAGGCCCTGGAGATGAACATGTCACTGAGTGGACGCTACCTGGAGCAGCTTAGCCAGAGGTGAGGATGGTGGAAGGACAGGAGGAGTGAGGAAAACAAAAATATAAAGTTTGTTTTTGTTAATGAGCTGAGGTTACAGTGATCCCTTTTTTTTTTTTTTGTTAAGGTATCGAAAGCAGATGGAAGAGATGCAGAAGGCTTTCAACAAAACCATCATTAAACTGCAGAACACTTCCAGAATTGCAGAGGAGCAGGTAAACAATAACACACAGTTTTCATGCAGAGATGCCATAAATGCTTTTTCTCTGACTTTGAGTTGGCTGCTTCTTTCCAAAATGTTTTCTTGCAGTTTGTATTGACTGTAGAACAGCCACATGATGTAGCACAGGGATGGGCAACTCCAGGCCTCGAGGGCCGGTGTCCTGCAGGTTTTAGATGTGTCCTTGATCCAACACAGCTGATTCAAATGGCTAAATGACCTCCTCAACATGTCTTGTAATTCTCCAGAGGCCTGGTGATGAACTAATCCTGTGATTCAGGTGTGTTGAGCCAGGGTGATATCTAAAACCTGCAGGACACCGGCCCTCGAGGCCTGGAGTTGCCCACCCTGATGTAGCAGCTGCCTCCAAGGTTTAGAGCCCAAAGAGCTTTCCTCAAAGCCAAATCCAAATTGCGCTAATCAATATTTTCTATTAGCGATGGCTCAAACACCTACCCTTAACTGGCTTTGCAATTCCTCGCAACTCAACGTGGAATTCAGCTCATTGTTTTGTTTTTATGGCCCATTAACGCACCGTTTACTCTAAGTTAGAAAGAGGGCGAATAGACCTATACGAGAGTTGTCAGGTGGGCAGGAGCACAACTGCACATGAATGCTAATGTTGCTCCATATTTTTGTGGTGCAGTCAGTAAAATAATAACAATGTTTCAGTTTCATGTAGCTCATTGTTTTAGCTTATGACCACAGTAGATTTCTTTGGTCCACTACAGAGGACATAATTAATAGACTGGGTATCAGGAGCAAATAAAGATATCAGATTTGACCATAGTTTAAACACACTGAAAAAAACAGAGTGGCAAAAATAATTTCAAGTTAGTCCCATTTTGCACTTTTGTTTCAAGTGTTGCAATAAAAAGTCAACATCACAAAATTGTGTTTGGAAGAGAAATTTGCGTTTGTTTGCTTAAACGTGCATCCATGACAAACTCAAAAGGTCACGCACTATCTCCAAGTGAATAAAACAAACACTTATTATACCCCAAAATACTTACTCATCATACTTTTGCATATCATTTCAGTGACGTGAACCTGTGCGGTTGGTTGCTAATGTGTTGCCTTTTTACGCCCATAGGACCAGCGTCAGACTGAATCCATCCAGTTTCTGCAGGGCCAACTGGAGAATGTGACTCAGCTGGTTCTCAACTTGTCTGTCAGAGTCAGCCAACTGCAGAATGAGGTGTGTGCAACACTCCGGGCACAAAGCCGTCATCTGCAGTGCTTTTTTGCATTGCCTTTTCTCAAATGGAGTAAATTGAGTCTTTTCACTAAGTCATTAGGGTGCACTGGTGCTCTTGCTCATTAGGTGCTTTTACATGAGGAGAAGCTGCTAATATTTAACCAACTTTATAAATACACCTCACAGTGTATTTATAACACTTTTTGTCAGAGTACTTTCTGTCCTCATCATCAACGTATCGCATGTTACTTAAAATCAGTTTCCTGCGTTCCAGGTATCAGACAGGCAGAATTACCTGCTGCTGTCTCTCATCTTGTGTCTGTGTCTCGGCCTTCTGCTGTGTGCCAACCACTGTCGCCTCTCCACTGTACCTCCAACCACAGAACCAGAGCCACCCTCGCCTAAGAGCTACACCTACTGCTGTCCTGAAAGGTACAAACACAACTTCTGCCACCTGAAGTGGAAAGAGAGCACTTCAAATGGGCTCTTAGGAGCTGTGAGGAGAGGTTGCAGTGCAATGAGTGATTTTTACTCATTAGGACAATTTGAGTTGTTCATCAAGATATCTTGATAAAGGTGGTGTGTGTGTGCTGTCTTTTCCACTAACCATTAATACACTGAATTTTATCCTTAGCAGACAGTTCTCCTGCTGTGATGAACTGGGTTTGAAGAGGAGTGCGTCCTATCCACTCATAAACTCTGAGTCATTCCAGTTAGCCACCACTGAAGGTAAAGTCGCACCACATAACATAGAAAGTTTTAAGAATCTGCTTTTTATTTTGCTAAAAATCGCTAATCAGTTTGTAGAAATTAACCTTTTTTTCTGTAACAGGCCCAGAAATGCTGCATGCAGAGGGAACAGAGAGTCTCTATCCAGCAAACAGAAAGGTGTGTAATGCTTTTAGTAGTGTGGTTTGTGGGGGAAGGGGGGGCTTGGCCAGTATATCAAGATGTGTGTTGAGTTTCAACACTGTCAAAAAAAAGAACTCGCAAGGAGATGCAATAATGAGTATTGCGCAGCATGGAAACCCCACCAATGGGGAGGTTTTACTGAGTTCAGTAAGCTGTGAACGATTGTAAATTTGCAACTAGTAAACTGAACGTTGGGGTTTAGCACAATGCACTGGTGTTGTATTGTCACAGTGTAATATCAGGAAGGTATTAATCCTTTTACCAGGGTATCATGATTAAAGTGGGTCTCATGTTTCTGCCTTGTCGTCTTCTTTTCTTATACAGAGGAGACGTCGTAAGATGAAACTCCTAGAAAAGGTGGAGACTCTGAAACCCTCCTTACATTCTTCTCCTGAGCTGACCAATGGAGTATGCAACGGAGCGCCTGTCACCACAAACCCCATCCCCCTTACAAAAAATTTACTTCACCCTACGTTTAGAGACTCACCGTCAGAGGGCAGCTCGGAGGGATCTTCTCATTCAGACGACCCCTCTTTCTGTGGCCTCACCACAGCCTGCTCTCGAATCTGTGACGGCCTCCCTCCACCCAAGAGCCGGGCAGAGAAACGGGCATGGCGACGCAGGCGTCCTAAGCCCAGCTGCGCGGTGGTGGATTTTCTTCACGCTCCTCGGAGGGACAAAAGTGAACCGTTGCCCATTTCGACCATAGAAGACATCTTAAGGAGGAAAACAGAACCAAGCACTAAGACATTTGTGGCGCTCTCAGGTCCCGTCTAACTCAAACAGTGACACAAACTCCCCCCTCACCCACTGCTCAACTCTTTCTAAAAGAGGACATCTGTTTACTTTTGTGGTCAAAGGCAGCTTTAAGCTTCAACGCGAGACAATCTGTTCGCTCTTAAAGTTCATTTTATTTTCATCGTCACTGTTCAGTTCTTATCATTTGCATTTGTTTTACTTCAAATCAAAAAAATGTCTTCCCAGCTTTCCATTAAAGCTTTTTCCTCTTTTGGTTGTGAATAGTGAACGTGATTATTGACCCAACAGGTCTCAAGATGTCAACATCTTATTTTTGTTGTTGTTGAAGGAATTTCCGTGTTTAAAATCCAAATATCATGTGACCAGGAATCAAGAACTGAAACAATTATTTGCTGTGGCTAATCTCCCTTTCAAAATAAAAGCATAGGAGTTGCTATGTTACTTCAGGTAACATTTGCCCCCCCCTCACCAAAAAAATGGGTTAACTAGCTTATTACTGGTACTGGGTTGGACTTCCCTTGTGCCTTCAGACCTGCCTTAGTTCTTCGTGGCGTAGATTCAACAGCAAAGAAACATTTTTGGTCCATATTTACATCCAAGTTGTGTTTATGATTGAATCTCCTATTCGTGGTGAGTGGGTTGAAATCTAGTGACTGGAGGCTGTTTGAGTGCAGTGAACTCATTTTTATGTTCACACAGTTTGAAGTGTGTGTTATCCAGATGGAAGCAGCCATCAGAAGACGGACACACAGTTGACATAAAAGGATGGACATGTTAAGCAACAATACTGTGGTAGGTTATGGTGTTTTAAAAGACAAACAGTTGATACTAACAGGCCGAAAGTCTGCCAATATAATACCCCCCCACACCATTACACAGCTAATCACCAGCCTTCATGTTCATGCCGAGTTCTGAACCTGGACAGGCAACTTTTTTCGCCCGGTGTGGCGTTTTGCTGCTGTAGCCCATCTGTTGTGCGTTCAGAGATGCTATTCTTCGTACTTTGGTTGTAACAGGATGTTATTTGACTTGCTGTTTCCTTCCTATCAGGGTGCTCAAAGCATTCTCCTCTAACCTGTCATCAACAGGGCTTTTTTTTTTTTGCCTACAGAACTGCTGCTCACTGGATGTTTCCTCTTTTTCAGACTATGCTCTGTAAACACTACAGACAGTTGTGTGGTGACACCCCAGTACATCGGCACTTTCTGAAACACTCAGATCAGTCAGCCACCAACAACCACATTACAAAGCCACTTGTATCACCTTTTTCCCCCCATGCTAATGCTCACTTTAACTTCAGCTGGTCCTCTTGACCATGCCTATATGCACTGAGTCGTTGCCATGCAATTGGCTCATTACAGGTTTGTGTTAACGAGGAGTTGAACAGGTGTACCTAATGAAGTGGCCGTTTTTACCTTCAGTCTTTGGTGTGTTTTAGCTTTTAAATGTTAAATTCTCCCCTTTCAGTTTGCTGCATTGTTGAGTCATCTTGCAGAGCAGGAATCGTGCGCTGCTTTGACACTCATGGATTTCATGACTAATAACACTCTTACTGTAGAATTAAGCTTACATTAAATTCCGAGCGATGCTGCAAATGCCATTAGGAGAAAATTAAAATGATCAGCTGCGATGGATTTGAGCTCAGACCTCCCGAGCTGAAAGCCTCCACTTCACCGACGCACTCGGAGCAGGTCAATGAGCCCCTGGCCTCGGGAGTGATGATCTGTTGTTGACCCTGCGCCCTGAGCCCCGGAGGAAAATAATGTTACCTCTGCAATCAGAGTGACACAGAATCACCCCAGAGAGATAACACTGAGTATCAGAAGGGTCTGCTGGCAGCATGTGATTGATGCCCAGTGTTAGTGTTTGCATAATGTTGTGCTTGCTTCTGTATACAGTTCTTCAATGCCAGCTGTGGTTGACTGCATTAAGAAGAATGTTGTGTTGCATCAGACAGCGGCAGCTAATGGAGGTCAGCAAGATGGGTGACACTACCTCTAATAGGCCACAAAAACGCTTCTTTTACGGGGCTTGACTTACATGTGATTGGCTTAAGATATTTTCCTCTATTTTCTTTCGACGGTGATTAATTTTATGAGGTCTCACAGCTTTTTAAAAGGTGATTATGTACTCGAGATGAAGCTTATGGGGCTGGGAGAGAACACAGATGCACAGGTAGACATTATAAGTCATATAAATAAGCACAGTAAGTCCGTACACTTCACATTAAACCAGACTGTGTCACTTTTTTTAGCGCAGCAGTTTTAATAGAAATACCAAAATTTTCACCCAGGGCTGCAAGTAATATGAAGCTGAACTGCAGTAACCTTTATTATGTAAGAAATGATTCAGTATGTCCAGCAGGGGGCAGTCCAGCATTATCATAAACTTCTGCTGGGGGATTTTTTTTTCTCTTTGATCTACCATCAACATCCATGTGATGAGTCATCACTCAGGATAGAAGTAAATTAGTTCAAGGGCTAATAGGCTGCTGCTCTCCACAATACGAACTCATTTGCTTGTGCCTCTATAAAGCCAATGAAAGTGCCGTCCCTTTTATCGTGTTTGTGTTCTGTTATTAAATGCACTCGTTAGACTCTCCAGTGAGAAATGCTCATCTAAACGTGCTCCCTGTTTTTGTCCTGCACAACTGAAGTGCTTTTTAGAAAAGAAAAACCCCACTGAGCATGGAGTGAAAATGTGCGTTTGAAGAAATCTTTTGATGTGAAACCACGAACCAAAACCACATTGTTATGGCTCCAGCTAGTTTTTTTTTTTAAGTTAAACAAACAAACAAACAAACAAAAAAACAGGATTATTTACTTTTCCTCACACTGTCTTTTGCTTACGGTGGTCACGCGTAGTCAAAGCCAACCATGTTGGACGTGAGAAATTAGGTTAAAACCTCTTTATTCATCTGACCTGGCTGGGTAGCGAGAGCCTTTCAGAGATAAGCGTGATGCTTATACCCCCCCTCTCCATTTTGTTAAACAGAATTCCTAGTTTTCTCTTTGCCCTGCCTCGTCCCAAAGATTATCTGCAAATGCAGGGCTGCAATCCTCTTTTCCCAGGCACTTTGCTTTCATCCGAGGTCTGTCATGGATGGGATATTCTCAGTCTGCTGTTGTATATGTAGGCTTTTATTTTGGTCTACAGGTGTCTGCTCTGTGCCTCTCCTGGCAGAATTTCTTTACACGCTATAAATACTAATAAATTCAAGAAGCTGTCTGGTCATGAGAGCTACCACATAACCCGTGAAACACTTCAAAGGTGGCGTTAGCAGTCTTATGTGCATTTGTACACATAGTTCTGTATAATCTCGAGCTCATTCGGGCATTTCTGTGGTGATCCTATTTCCTCAACTCATTTTTTAAGTAGCTCTAGATTTATAAAGCCCCAGCCGAGGGTTATTGTTTTTTAGTCGTTCTTATAGACTGTATATGAAAGATGGGCATAGTCCCTCATCAGGTTGTCAAATCCCTCTGTTTTAGCATTTTGGCCATTTCAGTGTTTTGTGTTTTTTTTAAGCAACCTTAGTTATAAAGGTGCTTGGGTATGGGTGTATCACACACATGTAAACACCTGCCAATGAAACACAACTTCACAAACCAAAGCTGGAGCACCGACCTCTTTGACTGGTCAGTGGTGTAAGCAATCAAAGAACAAAGTCACTTTATTCATCAGATATTTCATGGAAAGTGTTCTAAAATGCACAAAACACAAACACTGTGTGCAAGCGCATGGCGTGCGATGGACTTTAATTCAGACCTTTTGAGCTAAAGTCTCCACTTTACTGAAGTACTTTGAGCAGGTCAATGAGCCCCCTCTCCCAGCCTCAGGAGATGACGTGAGGAGAGTAATACTACCTTTGCAATCCCAGTGAAACAGAATTTCCCCGGTGAGATAACAAAAGGTTCAGCTAGCAGCCCGTGATTGCTGACTAGTGGTAAAGATGGATAATAAGAGGTCCGGTTGAGTGCATTGAGTCACGGTGTAATATAATTACACAGTCACACAATTAAACAGATGGGGAAATTGTAAAAAAAAAAAGACACCCCTTGCAAATATGGGTCAAATTAGACATTTGACACCAAAGAGGTTTAAAGGTGGGTACACTTGCTTCTGGAGACAGCCTCGAGTGGCCATTTGAGCCACTTCTCAGCTTAGGAGGTAGCCACCTGCTCATCATGTGTGACTTCTGAGCTATATTTTGTAGCTTGATTGTAGCCCTTTTTTAACCCAACTCGAAAAAAGATGGCTTCTCATCAACATTCTAGTTGAGTTTTTCTACATGATTAAAAAAAATGCTGCTGTAGTAAATGGAAGAAATCCATCAGTATGGCTTTTTGAGCTAGACTGCCCAGACCAGGGGTGGGCAATCTCAGTCCACGAGGGCCGGTGTCCCTGCAGGTTTTAGATGTGTCCTCGAACCAACACAGCTGATTTAAATGGCTAAATTAGCTCCTCAACATGTCCTGAAGTTCTCCAGAGGCCTGGTAACGAACTAATCATGTGATTCAGGTGTGTTGACCCAAGGTGAGATCTAAAACCTGCAGGGACACCGGCCCTCGTGGACTGAGATTGCCCACCCCTGGCCTGGACTGTCCCATAAATATAAAATATAAAGCTTTTGTTAATTTTTCACTGTGGCAAAACAGGAACTTTTCTGTCATTTAATTGTTTATCTATTCCTTAATTAACTTGCAGTATATGAATGGCTGTAGGGGAGGGCTTTATCAATATAAAACTGTAAAACGTCCAAGTTTTGCCCTCCTTCATATTTTCCAAAGCCTTAAAACGAAGCTTTTGCTGGGCCGATTCTGGCCCCCAGGCCTTATGTTTGACACCCCTATTCTAAAGTATCTGGATATTTGGGCTGGACAAAATGCGTGCTAATCCAAGCCCTAAGTGCAGCATAAAGTATTGAGATCATAATCTAATCACTCTACCTGACTCCTACTTGCTGTACTCGATTAATATTGATCACACTGTAATATGAGCAGCCAGAGGGTAAATGCAGTATGATCACATTCTTAAACAATAATAACACCCAGCGAGTTAAAACTCTATTACTGTATGTTGTATTAGCAGAAAATAACAGCAAAGTGTAAATGTTTTGGATGATGTCAGACATCATCTCATTTCAGCCAGCTGTGTGTGTGTGTGTGTGTGTAAAGACTTATTTAAGTGCCTGTTCTCAGAGACCCTAAGTGCTCCCTTGTCCTTTAAAGGGCAAACACTCTAACCCTCTCTCTCCATCTTCCCATTACCTGATTTGCCTGTCTCCGTGTCAGGTTACATCTCAGTATTGACCGACTCACACTTCTAGCTTTATTTTCTTTCCCGCTGCTCCCACTCCTCCGCTCCCTCCACCCCTGCTCTTTTCCTTTCACCATGTAATGCTTCTCATTCTCAGCGTGGGAGGGGGGGTCTGTTAGCGAGGAGTGGCGAGATCCCGTCAGAGTGGATGTATGCGATTGGAGGAGAGTAATCCTCTGTGTGCTTTGCTTTCTTAGATTTTATTTTTTTGAGATGGAGGGTTGGGGGTCTTTGATGTTCTGTGGATACCATTTGAGACTGAGGCATTAAATGCGGATTTACAATTTCTGCCATAGATACTCTCATCCCTTATTTCCTTTCTGGTCTTTAAGTTGCACATCTATTATTTAATGCATCCCTTCTTTTCGGTTGTGATGACAAAAATAAACACATTTATAGTTGTGATTTAAGGAGCAGTTATGCCTTCTTCGTGCTCGGACTATAATAGCATTCTGACACGACCGTTTAGCGGGGTGCTTAGCAAGAGGCCGATAAAACGTTTGGCAGATACTTGAAATCAATTCGGCCATGCCTTACTCTCAATAAGCCTACCGTCACACACGTCCCATTACCATGTGCTTGTGATTAAGCCCGGTGTGTAGGGCGGGTGAAGCCCTTCAAAAAGCTGTAGCAGACGTGCCACGTTTGATAAGTCTTTGGTTGGAGATGCATGTATATGAGTAACAGTCTCCTCCAGGGGAGCTTCTGCCTAATGTTTCACGGACTTACTTCATCTGTGCCTTTCTGTCATCTGAGATTTGCTGCTGTCTGATGTGACACACTGAAGCATTACACTGCAAAAACAGCTATACTTGAAACAAGCCAAATATTCTTAAATCTGACAAAATTTTCTTGTTTTGAGCAAAAAAATCTGCCAATGGGGTAAGCAAAAGTTGCTTGACTAGAATTCTTAAAACTAGCAAATTAACCTAACTGCCATATGCCTTTTAACTAGACAAAATTGTCTAAAATGTATGCTTAATTCAAGAAAATGTGACTTATTATAAGTAAAAGACACTTTGATATTTAGAAAATCTGTACCTAAAATGAGTATTATGATTTCTTGAACAAGCTGTTTTCAAGAATTATTTGCTTACTTTAAGATTCTACACCTTAATTTAGATTTTTCACATAAAAAAAAACACCTTACTATAGGACAAATTTTCTTAAATCTGAATTGTTTCTTTCTTGATTGAGCTAACTATAAGAATTATGTTTCGAGTCTGAGAACAATAATCAGCCAAAATTCCTGAGAATAAGACACCATCTCTTCAAAAACCTACTAAAAATAAGGGAATTTATCTTAAATTAAGACAGCAAAAGCACTCTTAGTTTTTGCGCTTTATTGGGTCAGTAGAATCATGTCTAAAATTATACATTTCAGCAGGGTGTAACATGGCCAAGTGCTCTTAACATGAATAATAACAGTATAACATGGCTGGTATCAAAAATAAATTTTGCTGAAGCTTAAAACAATCACTATTGCAAATACTATATTACATAACATTTTAGAAGAACAAGTTTAACGACCACACAAACAAACATGTGTTTTACATTTGAACAACTTTTCTAGAGAAAAAAAAGAAAAGAAAAACAACCTCACTGACTAACACTGAGACTGATAAACAAGGCAGATGGAGTCTGTCATCTGAGAGACTCACTCAATGAATGACTTCCACTCACCAAGAGCCTTCCTGTAAGAGGGGGTTGAATCTCGGTCATGGATGGAGTCTTTGAGTATTTCAGTTTGCAAGACAGACAGCAGCGTGGAAATGCACTTTGGATATGTGAGGTGGAGGGCATAGTATTATGCCATCAGATAGAGCAGTCCCTCATTAAGATCCTTCCGGTCAAAAGTGCTCACCGCTGTGGTTCCAACAGCTATCATGCAGTTGCCTTCAGAGACAAGCAGAACTGGACAAGCCAGGGGTCGCTGACGCAGGTAGCCTTCAGGGTCTTCTGAAGTCTACATGACAGAAAAAAAAGAGGATTAGAATAAGACCGTAAGAAACACAATTTTTGAGTTGCATTACAGTTTAAAATAGATAACTTTTTTGTAGGTTTTCTTAAAATCAACATGTTATGGGGATCTGAACTTTAAGAATATTTGACTGACTCCACAGTAAAATATATAAAATGAAAACATGAGTAACTGCAAAATTCAACAATATATACACATAGACTATTGCAGCCTTACCTTTAGGACATGGAAAAAAGCCTCACTACAGATGCCCAGCTTCTTAGGTGGTACTGTGCTGGAAGGGAAAAGCATGGGAAGGGCTCCGAACACAGCTGCTGCATGTTCCACTGGTTTGAAAAAAGAAAAATAAGACAGGGCAACACCATTAAGCATTGCAAATAATGTAATCTGCAAAGCATAAATGTAGACACAAGATACTGTAGCATTACCTCCATCCAAAGTTTTTGGCGGCTTCATAACTTTCTTCATGACACCATAAAACTGCACCTTTGAGTAGAAGATTTCCCATCTATCCTTCATCTCAGAAATGTATTTCAAGTTGGATGGTTGAATAATTCTCCGCAGCTCATCAAGGACCTGAAAAATACAGACAGAAACCCAACTGAGATAGATCTGTCTAGCTCTGTATCTGGTCTTGACAATAAGTGATAACAATTTAAACATGAGGGTCAGTATTTAAGAAATTTGAAAATCATATCAAAATGTCCCCAAAGGAATAACAGGATGGCTAAAAGAAATAAGTGCTGCTTACATGATCCAGTTCTCTGAAACAAGGATACGCCTCTAGTATCTTCACTGCTCTGTCTTGCTCCTTTATAGCATCAGAGTTAATGAATTGTCTTCTAGACTCAAACTCCAGGTTCAGCAGTTGGGTAACAGCAGCTTTGTTCGGTTTTTTGGTCTTGTACATGTCTTGAAGTGTCTTGTAGTGTCTTGCCTGGGTTTTGTGGCTGTCAAAGAAGTCAGCTGAACCAGCTAAACACACAGAGCAGAGGTGTAAATCATTTATTGCCACAGTAAGGCTTTATATATCTGTTATTGGTGCAAAACAATAAAACAAAAATACCAAAGTATATCTGTAGATTAGATCAACAAATTAACTAAACCACCTATCTTATAATTGTTCATTCATCCTGTCAAGTTGTCACTATTAAATGGAACGCAAAGATTCCAAGAAAAACAGTGAAGTAGTTGCGTTCCATTGTTAGCAGAATTTTGAAGAAAAAAAGAAAGTATTGTCCAAACCACATTTACACTCAGGGTGTAATAAGAGGGTGCATTATATTATACTTACATTCTTCATCACTGCCATCCTGGTGGTGCACTGGGGTGCCCATCGATCTAACTGGTGATCTATCTAGAATAATAGTTGATGCACTGGATTCCCCACTGCTGTCACTTTTTGCAATGCTTTCATTCCCATCCTTTCTTGGCTTCTTCGCAGGTGGTTTTTTGCCCTTCCTTGGACTTTTGACATTGGAGAGTCTCTTCATTAGCTTTTTAGCAACATGCTCCTAACAGATACAAATGGTAAAAATTAAAAGATGATAAGATACATCACTCATGATTAACACAGAGTGGTATTGAGCAAATGCTACTTACCCACTCACCACACGTTTCTTTAAGCATTGGGTAGTACTCCATTAATCGCTTTGCCATGGCATCAACCTCATGTTTGCTGGGGTATCTGGAGTCCTCGGCTGCTCTTGCTATGGAAATCATGTTTGTCATGGTGTTTCTTACGAGTCGACAAAAGAGTTCCTTTGACAAAGGTTCAGCACACTCTGTCCCCAGCCGCTTCTTTTCAAAGTAGGAACGTCGAGCTTGCTCAAGTTCACTGTCTGTAAAGACTATGTACTCTGGATTGGACATAGTCAGAAACTTAGAAGTGCTGGGTTCCTCTCTGGAGAAGTCACCATCTCCAGTAGTTGTTAGCGGTTTTTCAGCAGCAGTCTTGTTCTAAAATACAGTGTACATAGGGCTAATTTCACATAAAATTGCACAAGAACTTTAGGTCTCTAAACATGAAAGAAAGTACAACAAAATATCAGTAAAGTGTTGAACAATAAAAAATATGTATATTTAATAAATGTGTAGGCCACATTATTTAAACCAAAACTAAAAGAAGATTCTACTGTCTATCTGTTAAGTGAGTATTGGTGGAATTATTTGAAACTGCATAAAACAAGCTGGTGTGCTCACAGTTTTGTCACACAGCGATAGGACTGAACTTACTTCTTCACATTTGTGCACTGCAAGCCATAGAGCCCGACGCCTGAGGAAATGTTCAGGACCAGGAAACAGATCTTTGATGTCATCTCGTGAAAGTGATGAGAGCAGGTCTTCTCCAACATTTGCTTCTGCAATAGGAGTTTCCAATTATCACTACATTGCATTATCCTCATGTGCAAGCCAGCTGACAGCTTTGCTTGGGTAACACACAGGATACACAAGAAACATAATTTAATATTTACCATTTAAAAACAATACTCTATTCCATTATATTCCCTCCTGACTGCTCCACAGGTTCTAAATTACCTTCTTCCCATTGACTGGAAAAAGTATTATATTTGTGATACATCAATTATATAAGTGTATACATATAAATGTCTCTTTTTTTAACTTCCTGTGCTAAAGTATATAATGAAATAACTTTACTAATGGAAATTTGAAACTCCCACAATTTCTGTAAAACTGGCATTAAATTATGGCACTTTGCACACTTGTTGAATAAATTCACAGACGTATGTCCACACCTACCCAGGTATTTTTGAAAAAGCTGATTTTTGTATGCGTTTGCACCTTTCGTCCACACGTAAACGGCGTTTTCGGTCACTGAAAACGGAGATTTCTAAAAAGGCCTGCCAAGGTGGATATTATCAAAAACGGAGAAAGATGTGCGCCTTTTTTGACGTCACACTGTGCGCCGCCTTATTGTTTCGGTGAAATGAATTTCTACAATACTGTTACTGTTAATTGTACTCTCTGCATTGTTTAAATGCTTACATATACACACACAGTTACTGTCCCTCCACACATAGGACTGGGTTCTGCTTCTACGCCCCATCTTTGTTTACTATTTTCCACTGAGGCTTCTAGACTTCTGATTGGCCAACATTTCTACACGGTTGGGAATATATCGCCCCCTGTTGCTTTGGCATGTTCTTGGCAGCATTTTCCTTCATTTCTGCATTTACTTATGGACGGGATTATTTTTTAAAACCAAAAACGGAAAATCTCAGTTTTCAAAAATACCCTTGTATGTAGTGTAATAGCATTAGCATATTTAAATATGCTAATGCAACTAAGCTAACCGCACAAGCTAAGCTAACAATCGAGTATAGCCTGCCATGCAAGCGACTTAACATGCAACATAGCAGAACACAAAACATATAAAAAACAAAACAGTCACATACCTTTCAGGGTGGCAATTGTTATTTCGTCCAGTTTCTCCATAGTGTGCCTTAATTTCTTCACACTGTACCACTGTATCCCGGACCCAAAAATATTACTAATCCTGCAATCCAAATTGGAGGCGCGAAGCTAGAGGCGCGAAGCTGGACTGTACCAACTCAGGAGGAGTATGGGGTTGTGTACAGAAATGGTTTAGTTCGCTCTTTTACATCTATAAAATTCTATATATTTAAAGATTTGACTATTTGGTTAGATTATATTCAGTAAATACTGACATGTCGGTAGTATTACTTACTACAGCGGTTATAAGGCAGCGAATTAGGATAGCCATTCCTACCCCTTAATGGAATAATCCTGGTCATCTTGGCATTATGGGAAAAAACGGTTCACAGATCAGTGAAACAAAATGATTTGGCGCTGTGTTATCTGCTTTGTTTTTGTGGGTCTGACCCTCAAATCCTTACTGAGTCATATTAATTCTGCACATAGCCATAGTCCAGATTTCCGTGTAGTTTGTGGCATAGATGGATGTGTCAAAGAATATCGTGTTTACAATTCATTTTGGTATCACATTCGTCGAACACACTCTGACCACCTTGGCAATGGACGATGCAGTGGATCGACTATGACACAAAAATCTGTAAGGTGAGACTGACTATATACTTTGATATCTTTGTAAAAAATCACATAAAGTATTCATGTTAGATTCCTACTTGTTTTTACAGCTTAACAGTAGATATGTTAATGCTAATTCCTTATGATCCACAACAATGCTATCTATTTATAAAGACTTTCTGAGTCTTTAATTTCTCCTAATAGAGAAAACAGCATTTTTTATTTTTTTTTAAACTTTTGTTTTAAATAAACCTATGGGCATGGTCCAGAGTCTCCTTGGTTGCTTGTGTTTATTAATATTCATTGTTTCAGTTAGTGTCCTGGTTATTTGTTAATTATTTCCAGTGTTTAGATGTTCTCCGTGCCTCCCTTGTCTTGAGTCAAGTGTCCTGGTTTGATGTTCATGTTTATTCCTGTTTTACTTTGATAGTCCCATGCCCTGCATCCGTGTATTCTGTTGCCCTTCCCCCTGGTCTCTTCTCATCTGATTAGTGTCAGCTGTGTTTCGTACCTGTCTGCCAATTCCTCGTTTCCCTGTGTGTTTGTATATTTAGTGTGTGCTTCCCTCTGTTCTTTGTCGGATCGTCTGCATTTTCTCCTCTGTTATCTGCCCCCCCCCCTCAGGTTTTCATGTCTCATGCTCCTTGCTCCAGATTGTAAGGTTTTTGCAACATTTTCCAAGTTTAGCTCTCCAGGTTTAGTTTTTGAGGATCTTTAAAGCTTTTAAACGACAGTTAAGCTGCCAAATATCAGTCAGCATTAAATTAGTAACAATTTATTAAACTCAGTCTGAAAATATACATATTTTAGCGTAAATTATCAAATGCAGAATAGAATTATTTAGAAATTATCTTAGAAATATCTTTAACTAGTCAATTAATCAATTAATCTCAATTGCAGTTCTAGGAGGGAACCCTCATCAGCGGTGAACAGAGGTCTGAGTAACATGTGGGCCTACAGGACTGATCCAGTGGTCGAAAACCAGCCAACAAGCCAGCCAACAATGGATGTGGCTGTAGACACCAGATTGAACTCAGGAGAAGATGCAGTGATTGAGCAAAACGCAATACAGCATGATCCGGACAGTGTGTGCCCGGAACATTTTGGCACTTTTGACAGTAATATGACATTGTACTCTGGCTTCGATGATGCCGCCCATATCTCGCAAAGGCCCCTTGTTCCATCCCAGACCAACAATGATACCTCGACTCCAAACATTTCAGCAGATTGTCCAAGCGGGTTCGCAGATGGAGTAGCATCATGCCAATCTATGGTGAGTCTATCACTACTGAACAATAACAACTTCTTTTGATAAAACATTTTACCAGTTTATTACACTCCTATATTTATTTCTCTTTTCTGAACGATGACTCCTGCCACGATGTTCTTACCAGACAAGCAACAGCTCTTGTATTGACTGCAAGAGAGAAACATCGTCTTTCACAGGTTTGTGCTCATACAAAATTAGAATGATTATTTTAACATGTGGCTCTATTTTTTTCATCATTTATTATTAACGATTTTCCCTGTGACAGCCTTTAATTCATTATGATTATCCTAATAGTAACTATGGAAAACCGAGCATCACTTGTATGTGCCTCCAACTTTCCAGTTTACCTAAGGCAGTCATAGTCTCCAGCTATCCATCCATTTGCCTCCGCCTATCCTTTTCAGGGTTGCTCCCATCTCAAGCCTTCCTCCACCACCCAACTCTTAGTCTCAGTTTAAAAAGGAAAATTGTAATCTTAATTAAACTAAAAATTTTATTTTTGCAAGAAATCCGAGAAGGAATTCAAAACTTGTTTGGGTTTTTTTTTTAATTTCAGTGAGGAAAAAAATCTATAAGAAACAGTCAAATAATTCTATGCAGTTTTTTGGTTCCAGAGCTACGTACATTATTAGTCCTTACATTATAATTTGTCTATTTGCTAAAAATAAATCTCTTTTAATAGCGAACAACTAAGATGTCGTTTGTTCTTTCTGTCTGTTTTTCAGAGTGGTGTGAATGATGTCGTTGCAGCATTACAACAGTATCAGGCATCGTTGGTCAATAATCTGAGAAGTCAGGTACAAAAGGTTTTCCAGCAGCATCATGGAAGTGGACTTGAAAAAGATGTTTTGGCAGTGTTCGACCAGATTGAGGATCCATTTGCCTCTGTTTCAACAACATACAGGCAGGATGATGTGATAAAGAGAAATTTCAATTTTGTGGAATCTGAGGAGGTTTGTGTTGGGTATACTGCTGTCATGGTAAAAAAAGGGAAAAAAAGATTCCTCAGTACTGTGCCCAAATGTTTTCATTATGTTCCGCTTGTCAGAAGTTTGGAGCAGTTATTCTCCCATCCAAGAGTTTTGGCATTGATAGATGAGCAGAAAAACTACAGAAATGATTATTTATACGATATCATAGATGGAGAACTCATGAAGTCTCACCGTTTATTTTCTGCACACCCTTCTGCCTTACAGATTATCCTTTACTCAGATGAAATTGAAATTTGTAACCCACTTGGGTCTCATGCCTCCAAAAATAAGTTGGTAATGTTCTATTATACTTTGGGAAACATTAATCCTAAATATCGATCAAAACTAGCTGCCATTCGTCTACTTGCCATTGCAAAAAAGAGTGCGCTTTCTGAATGTGGTGTAGATGGAATCTTGCAAAGGCTGCATGAGGACTTAGTGAAGCTATATAATGGAGTTAAAATTCAAACTGGAAATGGTGAACGTGAAATATTTGGAGCATTAGTTTCATTATGTGGAGACACTTTGGCGCAACATGAGCTTTGCGGGTTTAAAGAGGGTGTTGGGTTTGCTCATAGTAAATGCAGGCAGTGTGAATGTTCATTTGAGGACATGCAAATTTATTTTGATGAGGATAACTTTGAGGAACGGACATTTGAACGACATGTCCGGCAATGTAGCGAAATTGAGAAGGCCAACACAGAGTATCTAAGAAGCAGCTTAAAAACAACATATGGAATAAACAGAAGAAGCAAACTTATTAATTTCCCAGCATTCAACTTGATCCAACAAACACCCCAAGACATGATGCATGTAATTTTTGAAGGGATTGCTCCATTAGAAATAAAGTGTGTGTTGAAACACTTAGTTCTTATGGGAGAGCTAGACTTAGATCTCTTCAATGCTGCATTGACTGGTTTCCCATACTCTCCAGTTGATATTAGAGATAAACCAAGTGTTATTACCTACAGTACATTAGCTTCCAGTGACAATAAGTTGAAGCAGTCCTCGGGGCAAATGATTGTGCTTTTGAAAATTTTGCCATTTCTGATTGATGCAGCCAAAGGTACTGAACACTACGCATTCATTCTTGAACTCATTGAGATAGTTCAGATTTTACTTGCTCCTGTCATCAGTCTGCAGACAATTAACAAGTTGAAAATCCTCATTGAACAGCACTTGAAGCACATGAAAGCCCTTTTCCCAGATAACAACATAACACCAAAACAACATTATTTGATTCATACACCAAGCCAAATTAAACGTTTGGGACCAATGGTCCGTCATATGTGCATGAGATTTGAATCGAAACATTGCTTTTTCAAACAATGGGCATCAAAAATAAATTTTAAAAATGTTTGCAAATCTTTAATAAAGCATAATCAAATGTATGAATGTTGTCAGAATGTGGATAGTTTTGATCACCCCATTTTTTCCAATGAATGCACATTAGGACCAACCTCAGAAGTAAGCAACGTGTCATACTTAAAAGAAAAAATGAGGGCCTTCCTTGGAAATGATGAAGTAAACCATGCAGTGACTGTTAAATGGCTTAATCTAAATGGTAACAAATACGTAAGGGATAGGTCATTAATTGTTTGTGCTGTTGGTTCTAGTGATTTACCTATATTTGGGCTTGTGAAAAATATCTATGTGATCAATTCATCATTGTACTGTTTTGAATTCCAGCAGCACAATACCATTTGTTATGACAGAGATTACATGTCATATAAGATAGAGATTCCAAACATGGCACAAGCAACGGAACTGATATCTGCTGATAATCTTATAGATTTCACTCCATATTACAGTTTCACACACAAAGATATGACATATGCAGTCATGAAATATTACCTGTGTGATGTAATTGGACTACACATGAGTTCAACAGATGTTTTATAAAAGGTACACTGCTTTACATGCATGAACTGTATTATCAGGTTATTGCTTTGGACAGTTTTGTTGTTGAGTTTTCTATCAAATCTGACAGTTGAATGTGTTTGTAGCATTGCCATAGTGAAGATATGTATAAGATATGTATAAGATACTGATACTTGTCTGATGCTGATCTATTAATCTGTTTGACCTGGCCTAAAGTGAATGAGTTATGTTGTCTGTTTTTCAAATGGGCCTGTATTTCATGTTTATCATGTGCTTTTAGTTCCAGCTTTTGTGAATGTTGTGTCAAACTTGACAGCAGTTTTATTACACTTTAGTGTCAATAAATACATTTCTTAAACTGAGCAGCTGTTTAAGTGGCCTTACTCTTGAAATGAGAAAAATAATCTTGTTTTTATTCTGGAATTTCAACCGAACCGTTTTCATACCTTGTAACTGGTAAATAAAGCTCAAGATAAGCTGAAATATCCTTTTAAGGAAAAGTTAGACATATTTTCCTAGAATAAGATTTATTTTCTTGTGCAAAACTTGCTTGTTAAGAATATATTTTCTTTTTAGACAAAAAATAAGAAAAAATGTCCATAAACAAGGGTTTTTTTACTTTCTTGAAAATCGTTTTTTGCAGTGTAGGTGCTCCTTGAGATCGTCTGACACAGACTGGAGATTTTCTGAGGGGTGATAACGGATACGCTCTCGTATGCACATTCTGCGCTCATGTGGCAAGAGTGCAGACGTGGATATACAATACTGACTCAACGCTCACTGTGTTCTCACGCAAAGCCCACACGGGCGAGACACAGCTGAGACACACTTGCGCAGAGATGAGATGTGACATGTTGACTAAATACATGATTGGATGCACACCGTTCAGCCTGGAGTAACGAATGATCACGCGTGACGTGCACTTTCACAGAAACATCCAGGCTAACCTTTCCTCCGCTGATGAATGAGTCACAACCCGGACGCCAAAGGTGACCTTACATAGTGTGTGCCTCTCACTGTTGTCAGTGTCTGTACTTTTGAAATCATATCTTGTGGTTTTATTTCATTTAGGAACTCACGAAGAGTCTTTTTGTATGGGTGACAACAGCTCCATACTGGAAATTTTGGTATCAATCCAATACCAAGTAAATACAGGGCCAGTATTGCTGATACCAATACAGACACTGATGCTGTCAGCCTATAAAGACGGCTTATGTAGGGCAGAGGAGTGTGTCATGACTTATGAGATGAATTAAAATGTTGCAAAATCTGAACACATTGTAATGACCTCACTGTGAAATTTATTTTCCAACATAATTAGCTAGCACACAAAACACACCTTTTAAATGCGCCTGCCGCTAAAGATGTTTAAATGTGCTATAGGCTTGAAATAAAAGACGTGACAGTCAAAACAATTCAGTGAGCTGAGTCGATCCAAAATGTGACGTCAACAGACTGCATGCTACCAATTGGCCAGTCAGTGGCATCACTCGATGAGTCATGAAAATGGCTCCTTCACAAAAATCAGAACCGCTCATTTTTAACCCAGCAATGAGGGAAATGGCCCCACAAAAACACTACACCATGGTCCCCAAGTCTGAAAAAAGCCATACACCGAGCAGAGGTTACACCATCACCTCGACGTCCTCCATTGTTGTGTTGGGTTTGTGTCCCATGCAAATGATGTCACAGGACTTTGGGCCACGTTGCTGTACCGACCCCATGAGGTGGCAGTCAGTTGAAAGTAGAGTTGAGGTGAGTTGAATCGATCCTATCGCACTAGTATTGGCCCGATACCAATACCAACATTGGTATCAATATTTGGATTGATATCCCTACCTCTATGCGTTACCTCAATGAGATGATTTTGATAAAGGCAAGCATACATGTTGAAGTGAACAGACATTACTGACACATTTTGACCAATTGCCACACAGTACTGTTGATGTATTACTTTATCATAATAAAGCAAATAGCTTTTGTCTTTTGATAGTCCAGGTAAGCTGTTAAAATATAAACTTAATTAAATCTTAAAACTATGACGTCACTCTACTTAATTTGATGTTGCAGGAAAATGCACTACATCCACAGATGTTCTTCTTACCTTTCAGTCTTGGCCAGTGAGCCAGTCCTGGAACACATGTCTGTGGAAATAATACTGCATATCTTTTTGGCCGCTCTCTTCAGGGGTCACCACAGTGGATAATCTGCCTCCATCTCACTCTGTCACAAGCATCCGCTTCTTGCCCTTCTCCCCCTCTTCTGTCTTTGGCCAACAGTAGCACAGTTTCCACCGACACCCTGCTGGTCAGCAGCACTGGTGGTGGTCATTGTTAACCCAGGCCCTGACCGATGTGATGTGAAAATCTTACTGAGGATCTGCATGTTTGATTTGGCAATGATTTTACGCCGGATGTCCTTCCTGACAGAAGTCTCCCATTTACCAAGCTTGGGACTGGCAGTAGGAGTAGATTCGTTTATGGAGCCCTGTGGTTGCGTTAGAAATGATACTGTGTCCTGTGTAATCCATGCTTTTATGGCTAATACTGTGTACTGCCCAAATATTTTACTTTTATCCTTTAGCAGTACTATTCATTGAAACTTAAGCCTCACTGCATTGTACTGAATTGAAGTGATACTGGAAAGGATCAATGAACTTTCATGCCTCTCTTATGTTGTTTGGGGGTTTAAATCCCAGTTTATAGCACTGCATTGAGTCTCCGTGGTATATTTGCATTCCTCTGCCATCATGACTAAATGTGCTCATGCAGGACTTGGAGCTAATAAATCTCGGAGAGCAGTTAGTTTTATTGAAACACAGTGCAGGAAAGTGAGCAGACTTGACAACACAATCTGAGTCCATATATGGACTGTCAGAGGTATGAAAATGAGGAAAAACAGAGTTTGTTTATATTGTCAGAATACGAGCCATTTTATCAGCATGCTAGGCAAAGTTAATTCACCTAGGTTATCTTCTAAAGAGGTATTATCTTTGTGGTTAGTTAATATACTGTGTTTACCACCAAAAAGACATCACAGTTGTAGACATCTTCGTTTTGTGGGAAGATGGATATCAAGGGATGGTATAGGTCTACATGCTACATCTTAGCCTATGCTGTATGTTTAAAACAGTTCTTTAAATCAAGCATTTGTCCAGCCTTTAGTTGGGTCACTCCTGAAACTTTACCAATGCTGTCTTTGGTATATGCTTACAGCAGGGGTGGGCAACTCCAGGTTTCAAGGGCCTGAAGGTTTTAGATATCACCCTGGGTCAACACACCTGAATCAAATTATTAGTTTATTACCAGGCCTGTGTTGGATCAAGGACACATCTAAAACCTGCAGGACACCGGCCGTTGAGTTGCCCACCCCTGGCTTACAGTGACTGTCCTGCAAAAAGGTAAATGTCATTTGACACACAATGAAGGTACAGAACACTGATCTCAGACCTGATGTGTTCCTGTGACGTGTTAGTGTTTTTATTATTTTAACTTTCTTGAAGCTTGCCATCTGTTGTCTATTCTCTTTCATTTCTACTGCCTACTGAGATATACAGCTAAGCTGCCATGTTAAAAGCCTCTAGTGGGCTTGCTGATATTTGTTGAGTTTGAAATATATTTAAAATTAACTACTGCTTCATAAAAAAGTAACTCAGTTTATGCTCGCTCCACTCGTTTAGCTATATACTGTTGATAAATGCTGCAAGTTCATCGATATGTACATGCATGAACACATGAAAGTGACAAGGACAGAAACAGGGTGCACGTTAAGTGGTAATGTGCTCATAATATTTCTACTTCTTGATGCATCTTGACAGCATCGGCTGGGAGGGATGCCAGGCTGAGGCACAGATGTATTTATTTAATTAAGGGTACCAAAACGCTGTTCGTGGTTGTTTCACAACCTTTATATCTGTTTCCAACCAAGCTTTATGTTGTAACTGATTCAAAAATATCCCTAAATCATTTTTTTAAAATTCCCAGTGCTGAACTGCTGCATATTAGTTCCTTTTTTGTGTAGCTTAATTGCGCTCTTGGTTTGTTAGCAAACTGGAAGCACTAGAATATTATAGTTTTGTAGTTTCTAATTGCTTTTTTTTAAATTTCATTTTGACTTTTTATATTTAATTCAGTTTAGTTTCACTTAGTTTCCAGAGTGGATTTTCTTAATTCAGTTTATTTATTGTTAGAATATTTAATGTTTAAAAATGTTTAATTTTGGTTTAGTTTTCATTATTTTCACTCTTGGTATTCTTAATTATTATTGTATGCAGTGTTGGGGAGTAACAGAACACATGTTGCGTATTTAAAATACAAATATGAGTAACTGTATTCCATTACAGTTGCCGCTTAAATAGTTGCTAATTAGAATACAGTTACTTTGTTGAAATAAATGGATTGCATGGCGGTCTTTTCCTGTTTCATATGTTAGGCTATCCCCTCTTTAATTTTGGTAATTCCACGCATTATTGGAAACCCAAACAAAACAAGCAATAAGAGGCTCTGACCGGAAATCTGACTGTGCAATGCAAACTGTGTTTGCCAGCAGCCAGCATCAAAAGACTCCACCTACACCCTAAAGAAACATCTGGAAGTAAGTTCTTTTTAAAAAACTAACGTTAGCCTACTGCAACTACCTTGTTTTAGTCGTGGTAGCTACCTGGGTTATGTGCCACTTCAGTATGCTCGATGTACTATTGCTGTGTGGTCTATTTAGGGTGACCAACCGTCCTGTTTTTTGCACTTGTTGACTTGTAAAAGCCTATATGACATTTTTTATTTTACCAATCATTAACCGAACAGAGAAGGCATCGTTTAAATATCTTAAAGTTGTCTTTAAGCAAACAGTATTATTAAAGTTGTTCATGACTGGGCCAAGTGTCCTCTTTTTTTGGAAATCAAAATATGGTCACCCTCGATTTATTACTATTAATGAAGGCTGCATTACAACCTGCTAGCTGCAAATAATTGTGCAGTTCTGAAAGCAGACAGAAAGAAAACATATTACTGATACAGAAATCGTTTTCTATACGAGATCACTGCAAAAAGTGCAGCCTTATCTAATGTCTGCCCTGTTACTCATTTTATATTAAGATTTAAAAATCTAGTTGGTATTGCTTTCAGAACTGCACATGATTATTTGCAGCTAGCAGGTTGTTAATGCTGTCCATCAAGTCTAACAGTCTGCGGTCTATGAACTAACCTCAGCTAACAATGTTAGCTTGGTGGTGAGTAGCCTTCAGTAATAGTAATAAAACACACTGTAATAGCATATTCATGTAGTTGTAAAAAGCTTGACAATATATCAAGTAATCTAAAGTAATCAGCATTTGTTACACACTGAATAAGTTAACGTAATATGTTACAAACTACATTTGGGGCCATGTAATCTGTAATCTGTAGTGGAATACATTTTAAAAGTAACCTTCCCAACACTGATTGAATGGAGGGCATGTGTCAAAGGCGAAATCTAAGAAAATCAGCACAGATGTCACAATAAAAACAATGAAACTTTTGAAAGCAGTTGACTCAGCCTTGTAGACAACCGGATTCTCAATAAACATGTTCATCAGTGCCACATTAGGCATATTGTAAAATAGTTAACTGTTTTTTCCTGTTCCCACTGTTTTAGTTAACTATAATAACCTTAGGAAGACCTAGCCTAAAGTTCGTCCCTGATCCCTGACAGAGTATTGGTTACAGTTTAGTGTAAAACCACTTATTACTATTATGTCCGGCAAGGAGGTCATAGTTTTGGTATCATTTGCATACTTGTCATTCTGTCTATAAACACAATAGGATTTTACATCTGTCTTTCTTTCAAGTTGATCCCAGAAAGTGTGACATCTTTAAAAACAAACAAAGACAATGAGCTGCCTAGCTAAGATAAACTGAAAAATTGAAGCACAAGTACTTAAAAATGTATGTGCCTTATACGTTGATATTTTATGTTATCTGATGTCCTACCTCCAATCATGGAAAAGGTGGGGTATTTTTTACCCCAATAAGAGATGCCCTGACAGAATGCTACATCTCCATGCCCAGTCTCTACTGCACAGGCTGTGTTTTCAGTATGACTGAGGTTGTTGGTGCTGATTGCTTGTACGTTCACTAGCAAGAGTATGCAAACACTGCGAGTTATAAGTTCATGATCTTGGAGGAAAGGATCACTTTCTTTAAAACTGTAATATATGGCAGTTGGCCTTGGCAGAGGGCCGCTGAAGTTAAATAATTAAATTAACAGCAGGAAGGAAGCAGAGGCCATTTCCGTGATATTCTTGGCTTCACTTCTGGAGACCTGTCATGTCGTCCATCTAGAGTGCTGCTCAGTTGACTGACCACAGCTTGGTTCCTCCATTCATGGTAAGCATGGACACCCTGTTTTGTTCATGAACAGTTGCAGGAACGGAAGCACCATGCGGGCCGTTATGTGGCAGCTCAACAGTGAAAGCCATTTCCTTCACTCAGATTCTTGTAAACTGTCCAAACTGCATCATTCGAGGAATCATCTGATCATCTTGGAGGCTCTGTTGATGTTAAAAAAACAAACCCATCCAAATGCACTAGTAATACTGGCAATGAATGCATGGCCCCGTGTGTCTCTGTAATGTGCTAATTACTGTTTAAATCAATTTGACTCTCTTGTGTCACTACCTTGGTGATGATTCACAGCACAAAAAACAGTGTGTGTTCAACACAGTCTTATTGATTAAGATGTTGTTTTCCAGAGGTGGGACCAAGTCATTGTTTTGCAAGTCTCAAGTAAGTCCCAAGTCTTTATCCTCAAGTCACAAGTCAAGTCTCAAGTAAAGTCAAGCAAGTCAGAGTCAAGTCGCAAGTCAAGACAGACAACTTTCAAGTCAAGTCCCAAGTCCGAAACTTTGAATTTCAAGTCCTTTCAAGTCTTTTTTTTAACCCTCTGGGGTCCAGGGTATAATTGGCCGTTCTTGACTACTTTTGATTTTACTTCTATATTTCACTTTTAAAATATGTTTTTCTTGCCTTGTTTGGTATCATTATTTACAGCACAACCTCAAATATCTGAAATTTGTGTTATTTTTTTCATTTTGGTATACTATATTAGCACAGTTGATCTAAATTCAGACAAAAAATTCAGAATCCGAGTAGAAAAAAGTTATATTTTTTTACGTTTAACGAATCATTTTCATAACTTGAAATGCAAATAGAAATTGTACATTTCTAAAAATTATGCACAAGTTTTGCAAACAACAAAGTTATATGGTACTATTTACCTAAAAATGTAGCCAAGGCCTCAGGCGTTTTTTATATAACCATTTAAATCTATTTACAGAACAATCAGGTGTGCTGCATCAAATAAGAAGGCACACAAATTATTTGTGCCAGTCCAAAACATGTAGTTTGTATTCAGTATAAGACAGAGGAGAACACCACAGGCCTAAACCCTGCAGGTCTGACAACTGGAGGTGCAACAGTCCAGTTTTCTATGTGGAGACAGCGTTTACACTGGAATCTGCCTTTGACAGCTTTTTTAGATCAAATATGAAATTCAGCAGTCTAACCGACACACAATACAAAACAATAACTACACAACAAACTAACTACAGCCTCCAAACACGCTAAACGTCACTAATGTCTCACATATGAAAACTCTCTCTCTCTCTCTTTCGCTCGCCCGCTTTCCGTCGCGGGTGTCACTCCTAAAAACTTCCCCTTCTCCCTAAACAACCAAATGTCACATGTTGCCTTATCATTTTTTTGATTGGCTGACATGGTAAACTCTAACACCAATAGGGAAGGGGTGTTTTTTCTTTTTCCACTCGCAAGTGGAGAGCGTATGCTAGGCTGTCTGTAGAAAACGCCGTTTTTGTCTAGCATCCCTGTTGAGAATAACCTTTGCAAATAAACAACAGCTAATAATATAAGATCAAAGTATTTTATTTGATGTATTGACATAAATGACAGAAGAAAAAGGCCATGTATAGCAGGACTACTCAATTACACACTAAGGTGGGCCAGATTTTCTAACCAAAAAATTTTTTTTCCCTGGCTCAGACATGCAAAAGTTAAACACGACCATACACTAATTGCAAATTAAACACAGTGATTTTGAATTGTGATGTGATGGTAAAATAAATATTTGTCAGTCTAAACTGGGTTAAATCTACGGGGTTAATGATGGGGAGGAGACGGAGAGAGACTGAGTACAGCTACAGAACCCACTTTCTGAAACGGACCCTGCTCACCATTCACCGACAATTCTGAGCTAACAAGTTGCATGTTATTCTTGGATGCGCTTGCAGGACCGGATTTAAAATAGCATGACAAACATATCATACCTGTTAAAGCCAAACAGTATCATCAACGTAGCCCGGAGAACATTTGCTAATAAGATGAAGTTAGCTAAGTCAGCTGTCTCATCGTAGCAAAAAAAAAAAAGAAAAAAAAAAAAGCACCACCTACCTTCTTTATGCAACTTCAAATGTCGGACAAAGTTGGAAGTTGTTCCATCTCCGTCTGTGATTCTCTTCTTGCATGTTTTGCATATTGCATTTCGTTTTTTGTTGACTACTTCGTAGTTTATGTACCCGAAAGAAATTACTCTTGGGAGCATTTTTGGCTCGAGCGTTTTTGTTCTTGTTTTTTTCAAATCTGGTTAATTTGATTGGCTGTGCTACAGCCCACGCTCACATATATACGGAGTGTGGTAAGAATGAATGAATGAATAAAGTGAATTAATGGTCCGCACTTTTTATATAATATGTATGTTAAATTTTAGATTTGGGTAAAATATCAAGTCTTTTCAAGTAAACAGGTTCAAGTCCAATTCAAGTCCCAAGTCACTGGTGTAAAAGTCCAAGTCAAGTCACAAGTCTTACAACCTTTTTTCAAGTCAAGTCTAAAGTCATAAAATTAATGACTCGAGTCCAAGTCATGTGACTCGAGTCCACACCTCTGTTATTTTCATTGCACAGTTGTGTAGATGTGCAGTTTGAAGGCCACCGCACTGACCCTGACATTGCACCAACCTTGAGGGCGAGCAGCTCCAATCTCCCTTTGATTGTCGCCATGGCTACACACAGTGGGAGTCCTGCAAATGAAAATGTGATGATAATGGTGATAGTGATGGCGTTGGTTGTCATAGTTTGCCCCCAGGGCTTATACTTTCGCATCAGACCCACTATCCTCTGCCCGTGACCTCTGTCAGCTACCCCGGGGAGACACTTGCCAGGTGAGAAAAGCGCGCAACAGGAATTAGAAGGACCAGGTCGACTGTATGTCCAGTCCCTAGAGCAAGGTTGTTTTTGTCTGTCCTTTTTTTTTTTTTATACACACATAGTAGGGTTATTTTCTTTTCCAACTAATTTGGGAGCGGAGATGCATTTGGTGATATAATGAGAAGAGTGGTGTTGCCCTTAATGAGATTTCACTTTCTAATCATACTGAGTTAGCGTCAACTTTGGAGCCATTACACAGTGTTTAAACATGCAAGGAAAAAATAATGCTTTGGGAGGAGAAGGTCGTCCTTGTTCTAATAAGTGAATCAGACACTTTTTATGCAGTTTACAAGGGCACGTGCAAACTCGTCAAAGAAATACTGACTATGACTTCTGATTTACCATTTGTTTGGAAGATGCTGTGTTTGTTTCCAAGTGATTTATCTGTCATTTTTTGCTTGAGTGTTGTCTCCCATGGTGTATATGCAAATGAAAATGAATAAGTTAAAAGAGGTTTGATCTTTTTTCTCATTAAAAAAATTCTGTTCACAATTAAAGGTTGGGAATGTAGCCCAGGATTTGCAGGTTTGTTTTTTTTCACTTCGTTTCCATCCTTTTATTTTAGCTTTAATTCGCTGGATAGGGTTGAGGCTCCAATTCTTCTCTGGTGTGCAGTGTCTAGTCAGCTTAGTAGGCAAAGCTGGGAGCCTTTGTTTGGCAGTTTTTGTTATAGACATCTCGTTTTCATTTGTTATCCACACAGGTCTGGTCTCTCATTACAACAATTGCATCGCTCTTAGGCCAAACTTAGAGGCTGGTCATCATCACCCTGGCAACCTCCAGTCACTGGGGAAAAACGTGATTTTTTTCCCCAACCAGCAAGTGGTTGCTGGCAGTCACTGGGTGAAATTGTGTGTTTAGAGGATGCTGTACCAAAAACCTCCCTGTTATTGGTTTTCCCACTAGCACATTGCAGTTTTCACCCGTAAACTGCATGAAAGACCCCGACTTGTCTGTGGACGCTTGGCATTTAGTGAAACTTGAAAAAGTACCATCCAAACAGGAAACACAGAAAGTTTTCCTTCACAGTAAGTCACCCCTATCCTGTTGCAACAGCACATTTAACGGTGCAATTTTTACTTTTCTCCTTTGTCCAGTTTGCATTGCACATTTCAGTTTCTACCGTTCAGCAAGTAGTTTACAAGTGTTTGCAGACGAGTTGCCACCTTCCGTAAAACTACGGGCTACCACAGCACTCTGCTACTGACCAAAGCAATCAAAGGTAGGTTTTCAGTGCAGTACAATACACCTCTTTGTGATCACACTAGTGACTGCCAACAACCTTCAGCACCCACTCGGCAAAGTTGCAAAATGCACACTTTTCCCTAGTGACCAGTAGTTGCCAGATGGTTGAAGACTGTTCTCTAGGCCGGTGTGATTTAAGTCTTAAGTGCCTAAACATCCTCACGGACTTTCCTGATTTTGGCTTCGTTGATGGTCCTGTACAAGCAAGTAGTAAAGCAAAAGAACAGTTAATGAAACTTGGACAAAAACTGGTGCCACCCTCCTCTTTTCAGATATAGAGTTTAATTTAATTGCAACTGTATAGTTGCCCAGGAAGTCACCTTGAAATACTGATGCTTCTTATCCACTCTGGCAGTCTCCCATAACCCATCAGTGGAACATCTCCAAACCTTTCCTGTGATCGCATCATCACAATTTTGTCTCTTCTTTCTTTTTATTAATTTTATCTTTAAGTGAGAGATACTAATATACCAGAAAATATCCCAAGATCACAAAAGATGTCCCAAGCGAAACCTTTTTTGTCACTGCAGGTGATAGGTGGGGAGAAATTGTATTCCAGAGCAGCAACCCGACTAAAAATACCTTAATTGGTATGTATCTGGGGTGAACAGAGCCCCACAGTGCTCTCTGAAACCATCTTAATTAAACCCCTCTCTCCTCCTTTAGTTTTGGTTTATGCAGGAGGATGATGTTAGTCCAGTACATATCCACTTTTAATGAAGGATAGTTCTTTTGGTTTGAGGCTACAAGCAGGTTGTAGATGAGAATATGTTCCTTGCAGGTTTTCCAAATGGGCAAACACAATCATGTACTCTTTATTATAGTTATTATAATTACACAGCAATTCTGATTTATTGTAAATCAGATGTAAAAGTAGACATATAAACTTGTGGCTAGTTTGACTTTTTCCTAACACTAATGCAAGACTGACATACTTTTCAGTCATGTCTCAGCAAAAAATTGATCTGTGGTCATTAAATTAGGTAAATAAAATTTCATGTCTAATAACTGCAACCATATAGTGGAAAGCAAATGAGATTTAATGTATAATCATTCTTACAATGCTGATATGCTATAGTATGATATTGAATATGGTTTAGTTGGTAATTGTCATAGACTGTCTATGAAGATGGATGTAGCCACCAAGATGTCACCAGTGTGTATGCTCAGTATTTACGCTTTAATGTTAGCATTTTAGTAGCCAACATTTTAGTTTTTTGTTATTATTTACATAAGAGGATGAAATATTGCACTAGAGAATTTTAGGCTACGTCCACACGTACCCGGGTATTTTTGAAAACGCAGATTTTTCTATGCGTTTGCAACTTTCGTCTACATGTAAACTGCGTTTTCGGTCACTAAAAACGGAGATTTTTAAAAACGCCTGCCAAGGTGGTGAGTTTCGAAAACTCCGTTTTTGCATTTACGTGTGGATGAGGAAAACGGAGAAAACGCAACGTCAAAGGTGTGCGCCTCTTTTGACGTCACACTGTGCGCCACGTTATTGTTTTGGTGAAATGGATTTCTACAATGGCGGACTTAGACAAAATACTGTTACTGTTAATTTTACTCTCTGCAGTGTTTAAATGCTCACATATACACACACAGTTTCTGTCCCTTCACACATACGACTCAGTTCTGCTTCTATGCGCCATCTTTGTTTACTCTTTCCCACCCAGGCTTCTAGACTTCTGATTGGCCAACATTTCTACACGGTTAGGATTATATCGCCACCTGTTGCTTTGGCATGTTCCTAGCAGCGTTTTCCTTCGTTTTTGCGTTTACGTGTGGACGGGATTTTTTTTTTTTTAAAAACGAAAACGGAAAATCTCCGTTTTCAAAAATACCCGTGTACATGTGGACGTAGCCTTAGTCAAGTGCCTTCAATAAGCAGAGGGACAGCTACAAGCTGTCAAAGAGGCCGCAACTCTTAAAAATTTAAGCCTTAAAGAAATTTCAATTATATATATTTAAAAAAATATTTACCCACTGCAAAGCTGCTGTGAAGTGGGACACTATGCTTACAGACCAAAACCATTTTAAAAACTGGCTGTAGACTAGGGCTGCCACAATCGATTATTTTGATAGTTGATTATTCACTGATTATTTTTGTGATTAGTCGACTAATCAGATCATGCATCAATTGGACGTAAAACGTACAGCTTATTGCACAAGCGCGCATCTGCTCTTATATAACTATCATTAGCTTACAGCTTGAAGTGTTTAAGGTATGTGCTAACTAAAAATAAAGACAAGATGATAGTTTATTAAGCTTTTAATGAAATTTGCAGATTGTCTCAGTGGAGTAGACCCATCCTTCAAATCTGGGGAAAAGGAGGACGCATTTGTCGGCCGCACTTGGAGGAGTCTTCGAATTTGGACAGCCTTCGTCGCCTCGCCGTGATTTAATCGGCCTACAAATGTGGCCTCCGAAAGATGCGGCCCCTGAATTTGGACACAGCTACGATTCCAGAGACTGCTTCTTCTTCTTTGGCATTTAACGGCAGCTGGCATCCTTGTAGATGCAGTGCTGCCATCTTCTTCTTTAGTCCGTTATTACACTCTTAAATCCTACTACTTATTCCTGCATCTTTCAGGATCTTACAAAGCTTCAAATGACGTGCCAACTATTAAATTAGTTGTCAACGATTCTGATAGTCGACGTAATTGTGACTAGCATTTTAACATTGAAGTCTATGGGGGTTCACTCACTTTTGGAGCTAGCCTCAAGTGGCGACTAGAAGAACTGCAGTTTTTGGCACTTAGCTCTGGCTTCATTTTTCAGCTCTGGATGTTTCTGCTTGATATAACCTACTAAATATCCCCCTAAGAATTATCATTATAGTCTCTAAAGGTTCTTAACTCTGATTTGTACTCTCTGAGGACAAGATTAAACAAGGTAATAACCATGTTGTTTACTATTTGTACGTCTGAACATCCACAATAAATGGCAGAGTAAAATGTTGACCATCATGTAGATGGGGAAGAGGTCTTCTTTTTCCTCTAGGGGTCGCCACAGTGGATCATCTGCCTCCACCTCACACTGTCTCCATGATTCTTCTGTGGTCTTCCTCTTTTCCTCCTGCCTGGCAGCTCCATATTTGACATATTCGATATCCTCATACCTCCACAGGTATATCATCTGGACAACCTTCACACTCTGCATAGCTGCCCTCACTCTCTCCTTACTAAATTTCTTCACTTCCTGATTTACTAACTGTCCTCCATCCGTCCTCTTCTCATTTTCTTTTTCTTCATTCGTCAGCTCCTCACACTACATCTTTTCAGCACACTCCCTTCCCCTGTCAGTACATTTCCTTCTCTATTCTTGGTCACATTAACCTGCTGTACATCCTTTTATACTCCATCTTTCTGTCTATGGAAAAAAGATGGGGGGAGAGGCGTTGTTAACATTTGAGCAAGCGCTCTGTTATGGAAACATTCATGCTATAGTCAAGAAAAACTGCTTTTTACTCAATTTGCATTTCAGCTATTTGCCTATGACTAATCAATATCTCTGACTGAGCAATTGATGGTCCCATAGATGGCCTTGCATAATGCTGAGTCCCTGTGTGTGCTTTTGGAAAACAATAGGCCATGCCATACAGTGAATAAAGCTTTCTTTACTGACTCATAAGGCCATTCAGAAGCCTTGGATGGAAGGAAATGCAAGATTAATCAAAGACTACAATAGCGGAGATGGGCAGTTTATGCTGCACAGCCATCAGCAGAAGTGGGTTACTACTCACTAAAGCGCCTACAATACCAGCAGACTCCCATGCAGACATAGCCCATAAGGACTTTAATTCCTCCAGAGTTACTTTGTGCTACCATCCTATCCACTTGAGAGCCTTGACATCATTAATCCATTAAACTTTAAATTCCAGAGGATTTCTAGCCCTCCTGCTCCCAGATTAGCAGTTCAGTGCGTTTCTGTGTCAGTTCACTGGGTTGAAATTAATTTCTGGACTAATTTAGTAATTGCATGCCAAGCTTTTTTTTTTATCTGTGCGAAGCATAAACTGCATCACATTGCCACTACACTAGAGGCAGGTTAGATTTTTCGGGAACTGTGTTCGTATTCAATCTGCACCCCGAGCTTATTATTACAATTTTGTATTTTTTTTATTTTGAATCAGTAGTCTACTCATAACACCTCATGCACAGGCAAAATCTGACTAACCCAATAAAAGCCAGATGAAAACAGACATTTCCTATTAAATATGTGAAATACGCATAGTGGAACGGTGCGTGCTGTGACCTGTCACTGAAAGGAAGCCTACATCAGGATGTAGACAGTGAAACATGCTAATTGGCACAAGCTTTTAACCACTTTCTCTGAATGTCTGCTCTCACTGTGAGTACGGTATTACACAGGATGGCGGCTCTGGGTAAGTGCTTCACTGCTACCGCCTGTTTTGCCCATTACGGATAAGCTCCTCTGACACGCTGATGTAGAGGCTACTTCTTTCATACTCTATCACACGCGAGTGTGTGAGCATGCTCTTAGTAGTGTGGGTGGCACTGGCTGTAATGAGGGAGGGAAATGATGTAGTGTGTGATGACGAGTGACTCTCAATCTTTCTCTCTCCTCCCTCGGTCCCCTTCCAGTCCACAGGGTGAGTCACGGTGTGTCCCCCCCCGCCCAGTTCGCTCTCCAGAGAGGACGGAGACGCGCACCAATAACAGTTTTGTGCTGGCACGGGACGTCTGGACGCCGTCCCCGCTGATCGCCGACCACATTTGACATCTATGCCTCTCAGTGTGACTCAAGTTCGCAGGGGGTCTGGTTTTGTCATGAGAAGGCATCAGCCAAAGAAAAACAAAAAAACCCTGTGGTGTCTCATCACCCGTGTATCCGCTTTCTCGCCGCCTCTGAAAAACATGACAGCGTTTCAAAAGCACATCAGCGTTGTTGTGACACTGACTAGAATTACAGTAAATTACCACATTGCACAGAGGTGTAATAACAGCATTTCTACTCAGCGTTCCCATGACGCCGGCTGCCGCCGCTCCGCCGCCATGGGGGCCCATCTGCCGACGGAGATGTTCAGCTCTGCCTTACAAGGCACGCACGAACACGAGGTGCACCCTGTTATCACGGCTCCCTCGCACATACGCATTCTTGCCCGAGGTGTGAGAGTTGTGATAATGGTGTGTCTTGCAAAACCCAGTCATCACGTGTCACTTCTGACAGCCACCGCTCGCCTCCTCTGGGCACACACCCACAGTCACAAATGCTGTGGTTGTCACACAGGTATGATGAGCAGAGAGAAGGGGGCTGGCAGGTTGTGCATCCAATCCAGACATTGAGGATTACATCCAACGTAATAAAACCGTATTGAAGAACGGGTCTCGCCCTATCTTCAAACCACATACTGCATCTCTGTTAGAGAAAAAAATGCTATCATTTCTTGACGATAACATCATTGCGGTATGATCTCAGGTCTTCCAAGCATATTTCGAGGCTGGCAATAAGTGGAGCCGGTGGCTTGTGTGCAGTTGGTTAGAACTGTGTTCTCTCTGCCATCATCCCTAGTCATCCGTAATCCTGTGACTGCAGCTGTACACACAATGGGTAATCCCATCATGACTCAATTGTGTGTGGAAATAAAGACACACGTTGGCTGTGAAGAAGAGTTATTTGTTAAGGCTCAAAGGGGGCAGGGGTCTGTTGTTGTGTGTTCGCCGGGGAGGAGTGAATGGTATTAAACGTTCACCTGCCAATACGTCTCAGCTTGGACCGGGTCCAGCGTTGCTCCTGCTGCCACCACAGAAGTAAAGGGGGAGGTATTTTATTTTTTCCACCCGTGAATGAAGGTCTCACTCTTTTCAGTTTACTGAAGTTGCTGGATAACGTGCACGGTGTATTTTTAACAATGCGTCGAATCGCAAACACCAGCTTTCCTCGGGGTGAAAAAGCTTTTTATCTGGTCTAGGCCTTTTGCAATCTATTATTCAAGAGACAGGCAAACGTGAATTAGAATATGGTCGCTCGCAGGTTTTGTGCTCTTGGAAAAGAGGAGGGGGGGAAGAGCCCCAACTGTAGTCGGTAATTGCAACTCTATAACTGGCAATTTCACAGAGGGATTTCCTATTTACAGAGGGAAACCATGCGCAGCTTGGATGCTCGGCATCACCACAGGCTGTCTTGCGTTGATGCCCGTTTGCGGTTTACGGAGCTACTGACCATGCTAGTGTGTGTCAGTCTGCCGTGGCCTCTATTCCTGCTCCTGCTTCACTGAATTTTGTGCACTGGCTCAGATAATGAACAGCCCAGCCCAAGGGGGACAATTAGCTTCTTAATGTGTCTGATCTGATCGACGTTTGCTCTGGCGAGTGGAAATCCTGTGGAGGAGCGAGCGGCGCCGCGCTAAGGCCGTTGGAGCCTACGAGGCTGTTACTGTGACACAGAAAGGATCAAACATGAAACATAAGCCTTCTGTCTGGCACCGCTGCGTTTCGCAGTTGTACAAGGAACACGAAGCCCTCTATGCATTTGGGATTTGCTGTCTGAACATTTTTTTTTTCTCTTTTTTTGCACAGTTCATCCTCCAGATTCCCGCTGCTCTTAACACTCGAAGTCAGCAATTGCCTCAAGGAGCCGAATCCGGTACCTTTGTCTGGAAACTCCCTTGACACTTCAATCAGGCAGAGAGGCAGGGCAGACGCTTGGAATTTTAATCAAAAAGAGAATAATGAATTTGTAGAATTTGAAAATGTGCCTCTCAAACAAAATGCTCCCAACCCTCTTTGATATGGAAAAGCTACCACTCCCCTCTCCCTCCTTCATGAATGAAATTATTTTTCCTGCCTGTACAGTTGGCTAGCCCAGGGCACTATGACCCTTATTACACGAGCTGTACATGTGAGAGAAAACCCTCCACGTCTCTTTATTTGCCCTCCCATTTTTTTTCTATTTACTTTCCCCTGAGACTCGACTCTACAATGGCTCTCCAGCTGAGCGGTGACCCGGTGGTGCTCGGTGCCGACAGGGTGTTAAATAGGTTGTGGGGAGGTCTGGAGGTTATATGAAATTAACAGCTGGGGGTAGTTAATTACTATAGTGTGTGTTGCCCTGTTATGCACTTAAACCCCCTAAAGTAAAAGAAAAACCCCACTTGCTCTGTTGGAAGTTAACATCATACCAGAAACATTTGTTTTAGAAGTCAGAGAAATAAAATCTTGCTTGCTGTTTGATCTTAACGACTTTCTGTTCCTGAGTGCCGTAAGACAATTTAAAATTCTTTTTTCTGCGCCAATAAGTTTTTAAAAAGTAATGAAGTGTTTGAAATTTTTGTCCAACTTTTGTATTTTAGTGCACTGGTGGTTTTAAATTTTGTATCATTAAAAAAAAAACTACTCTCCACTATATATATTAAAGGATGACTGTGCAGCTGAACCACCAGAAGCTCCATGTATTTAAAAAGCTTGACAAATGGGCTCTTAAATGTAATTAAATGTGCACTGGTTTGCCTGGTTTGTGCTGTTTGCCCTCACTGTTACATTGTGATTGGTCAAACGAGTTTACTTAGTCTGAAGCTTAACTCTGATAAGCTGATAAAACTGGTATAACTAAAGTGCTAATTGTTGAATTTCCACGTTTGCTGCCATTATTCTGTCCACAACATTCATCCTTAGAATGAAAATTAAAAAATGACTTATAAATCAGTAATATCTTCCACTGGTTTCCACTCCATGGAAGCCTACTTCTGCGCCAGTTCTAAGTCGTCACTTACGCCATAACCAGAACCCCATTTTAACTATGCCTCAGACTTCATGTAACCTCACATGCACCTCCAAGAGACGTAACTACACACTGGGTGAACATATATGACAACTTGAATGCTGTGGGCGGTTGTGGTGTAGGGATAAAAGGAGTTTCCCATTACTACGCAAGATAGGGTGTAGGTTCCCCACAGAAGTCTAAATCAAGCTTAAATTTTAGCATGATGGTTGCTGCTGTAGCCAGAATTAACTGTATCTGCACGAGTCCAAACCATCGCAGCCTTTTCCTCTTTAAGTCCAAACTGCTCAAACTGAGCTGTCCCTCCGATTTATTATTTCCAATCCTTTCCACACTGGTCACTCCAACGAAATTCTTAGCATTTTCAACTCTGCCACCTGTCTTTTTGGTACTGCTAATGTCTCAAACCCATATATCAACACCCCTGACACTCATCACCCATTCCACCCTGCCTGCACTCTCTTATGCACTTTCTGTTACCTTGGAGGTTTGACCCCAGGTATTTATTTATCATCTACCTTCATTACCTCCGTGTCTGTTCAGCTTTCCACCTGTCTCCATCTCATTCACACACGTATTCTGTCTCTTCAATGTATACATGTATACCAGTGTATACTTACTCTCACTGCAGATCAGAGTGTCATCTGCAAACATCTTAGTCAAAACCAAATCCACTCAGTATTGAACTGGTGAGCTTTGTGTAAGGCAAAAACGTTAACCAAGCCATGAGGGAAACTCCCTTTTTTAATATCCTACAACAATAATTTAACAGCACTTATGATGCTACTATCCAAATACATATGTACTGCATATATACTTAAACATTTGGGAATTGAATTGAACAATATCACCTTTTATTTTAATATGCTAAACCTGTTAGAACAGTTGCTTGTTTAAACAAATTGCAAAGTTAGCACTTACTGGAGACGTGTTTATGCCAGAGGACAGATGCAAGTCTGAAGCTGAATCACATCAGTAAAATATCCTTTGCTCGTTTTTTTTTTTTTCATAGCTCAAAACATTGAGCTATGACCACAATTATATAAACAGAGTTACAACAAAAATGAACAAAACTGCCAAACGCAGAGGAAAACTTTAACCTGCAAGAAATAATTTGTTCCCATGATACAAAATATTGATTAGAACAGAAGGACATAGCTGTTATTAACTGTCAAAATACTGCATCCATTGATACAATTATAAAGAGAAAAAAGAAGAAATTGCAGTTTACACACAATTTGCTTTTATTGCACAGAATGATGCATGTTCAGAGACACTCTAGAAGACAGTTTTCAAATTCATCCACTGACAGTCTGAGCTTGTTTCAAGTCTAAGTTTAAAGTGTGTAGCTGCAAGCAGGATTTGTGACATTACAACTAATCTGGGAGCCAATCCCGCTCCAGTAGCCGTATGACACAAAGTGATGTGAAAACTTGAAGCTTAGACAACTCTAGCACTAAGACGATGTGTGCTGCTGCAGACGGGAAACAGAGACATGAAAAATACTAACTTGCTCAAATCTTGAATTTTTAGGTGCGATAGTCATAGATGTGGCTTTCTGACTTTCTAAACACGTGCTTTAAATGTTGCAATGATGAAAAAGAAATGTTGCATTTTTATGGATTTTAATGCATTTTTATGCCAAAAATGTTGAAATATTGCAGCTTGAATATGCATATATTATTGGACTGCTATCTATTAATTTTAGAATGAATCTCAGTATTTCCCCTTACTTTGAGGCTAAACATAACTTATCCCCATGCTTTCACTAACGCCTTTGCTCCCTCAGGGTTCCTGTGAGTCTCACCCGAAACCTTTTTTTCTCTTTCCTTAATCGAGAATAAAGATTAAAGGTGACTGGTGCTTTTGCTGTCAGGGCCCCTGTGGGCTACTTCGCCTGAGAAGCCGAGGCTGCCAGTGAAAGTCTTTTCTGTCAAATCACTCCCTAATATTGGGTTTTATTTGGACGGCTTTTTCAGTCCTCGTTTTACTTGGATTTATTGGTTTTCTTGCATTCTGCTCCTACTTATGCACTCAGTTTTAGTCTATTTGATATAGTTTTGTCTTTTATATTTACTTTTTATCTTTAGGTAATGGAAAAACTGATGAATGAATGATGTGGTGCAGTCATGTCTATGTTTTATAAAAAAGCAATATGGCTCACATTAAATTCATATTAGATAAAGGAGATCCAAGGGATTTTATGGTTTCGATAAGGGGAGCATAAGGATCTAATTTGTTTTAGTTCTGCTCTAACAGATACAGTAAGTCAGATGCTCCAGGTTGTGACACTCTGGAGTTACTGTTAGCTACAGCATATGGCAGACTCTTACTCTGGTTTGTGAGCCCTTTAATTAGCGCAGCGATCCAAATGAGGTTACTGCATTGAAGGGGAAAAAAATCGAATCAAAAAGAGCAGGGAAGCAAGAGAGATTGTTCGTGTAAATGGGATGATGGTGGGCAACAGTAAGGTTGGGTATGAAAGCGCAAAATGTTATGTAATTCAGTGTCTGATTATGTAAGTGCTCAATAGTAGGTATGGGCTGTGAGGGGACTCAAGTTCCCCACTATCCGCACGAGCACATGCTAATCATTGTTCTCCTCTGAAGTTCAGGCTAATTGTTTCTCAGGAGAGGAGCCTGGCATCCTCTTCTGCTCCTGCTGTGGAATCAGAGATGGTGTTGCATGCTGTGTTGTCAGACGTGCACAGCTTTATTAGGCAGGTTTACCCCAGTGCCATTTAACATTAAAGACATGGGTCATAGGGAATTTTCTACAGTGACTTGCTAAAGTACTTTGAACTTAAATTGCATATTTACATACATACATCATGTCCTGTGCTCTTGTCTATATTTATATTAGTGCTGTCAATAGATTAAAAAAATTAACTAATTAATCTCACAATTTTCTGTCATTAATCGCAATTACTTGATCAATAGCCTGGCTGCAATTACACTTTTTCAACTTTATATTTAAGCTTGTAACTGACATTTATGCAATATAATGAAGTAAATAGAGAATAAACACAAAGAATGTGTCTTTAAATTCAAAGAAAATTTGAATCGTTTCCTTTTAGCACAGGTTCTCTCCTGTGAAATACAACTTTTAAAAAACCTATATACTAATAGGTAATCGGTATAATATATATTAGTGCTGTCAGACAATTACAATTTTTAATAAGATTCATCAATGGCTTACTCTGAATTAATTTTGATTAATCACGATTAAATATCATTCATTTTATTCTATATTATTCGCATTTCATTTTGCATGAGCAAACAGACTCGAGAAAAAAGGGAAAATATACGCACTTAACATGTTTATTGAACATCTTGCACATTCATGTTAACAAAAAACTCTGTAAACATTTATCCATGCTCTCTCTCTGTGACTCTTGGGGAGGCACTTCAAGTCCTTGAAACGAGGAACCAAAGCTATGTAACGCGCGTGTTCTCAACGATATTAACAGGTCTGCAGTTTGTTGCAATCCACTTGGGAATAGTGTCAGTCAATATTTCCGAGGTAGACTTACTGAGTCCCCAATGCTCCGTGAGTGGTTTGTCCCAAGCTGGGTGACGCATTAGCCAAAGTCCTAGCAGCATTACTGACTAACGTATGCTTCGCGTCAATGTGATATTTTAAGCTGGAGGAGCTTCGGTGAAAAGAAAATTCCTTCTTGCACAATGTGCATAATATGTCGGTCGACTGTTCCGTCTTATTTTTTTTAATACTCAAATTTCCCATGGAGAGGACCAATTTGCGTTTATCATCTTCCATATTGAGTTGATTGGTTCAGCTGCCCGTCACTACCAGATCAACTGCCCATTTGCACATGTGCGAAAGTAACTCTGCTTGGACAAACTGCCCGAAATGCGTTGACAGAAAATTTTCAGGGATTTTGAGTCATTCTGCACTCCAGATGCGTTAATAGCGTTAATTTTTTTTTAAATTGCATTAATCGTGATCGCAGCTTAATCTGCATTAACGTGTTAATTTTGACAGCAATAATTGATATTTTATTACAATTGCTGCAATCTGTTGTAGTGACATTACATTGATGGTTATTTGTGTGGTGATATAACTGTATGGATAAGTAGCTTGCAAACCCAGATTTGTTGTTTTTAAAAACATGTTTTTTCATTGTGACCAAGTAGCTTTATTGAAACTGTGACTATATGGGTGTGACATTAGGAAATTCAGTTCAATTCAATCCAATTTTATCTATATACTGCCAAAAAGCAAAACCAGGCTCAGGGAGGGGCGGCCATCTGCATGAATAGATTGAGAGAAAGACAGGATAAAGACACGTCTTGAAAGAGAGCCAGACGCCGGCTTCATGGACAGATAAAGTTGGGTGTCATCTGCATAGAAGTGAAAATATATGCTTTGCCTTCTAATTGTACTGCCTAAGGAAGGATTGCTCCTAGCATGGAACCCTGTGGAACTCCATAATTAACCTTAGTGTGTGAAGAGAACTCTCCATTTACATGAAGACTTTGGAGTCTGTTAGATTTCATTCAAGCCACTGCAGCGCAGTACCTTTAATAGCTACAGCATGCTCTAATCGTTGTAATAAATTATTATGGTCAACAGTATCAAACACTGCACTGAAGTCTAGCAGGACAAGCACAGAGATGAGTCCACTGTGAGAGGCCATAAGAAGATCATGTGTAACCTTCACTTCACCTGTTTCTGTGCTGTGACGAGCTCTGAAACCTGACTGAAACTCTTCAAATCAGCCATTCCTCTGCAAATGATAAGTTACCTGTTTTCCAACTACTCCTTCAGGAATTTTGAGATAAAAGGTTGGAGATTGGCCTATAATTAGCTAAGTCAGCCTGGTCAAGTGATGGCCTACTGGCAACTTGAAGGCCTGTGGTACATAGCCGATTAATAGAGAGAGGTGGATCGTATTTAAGATTGATGAACAGAATATAGAAAGGTGTTTGGCGGTTAGACTCCAATGGCCCGTCTCGGCAGAACGGAACCCCAGCTGTGAAAGGCATTAGAGCAGGACCCCCTGGAGCCTAGACGCTGGTGGTGGAGATGAAGGTAGCTTGAATGGAGCTTGAGTGATAAGAGGTGGAGATGGGGAGGAGGTGGATTGCACAAAGGCGCCTGCGAAGGAGAATGACAGATGCGCAGTGAGATTTAGTACGCGGCATTATTGCTTATTGGCCTGGAGAAGGCTGGGAGAAGGTGATTGGACTAGACCTGTCATGACACAAAGAGCTTGACAGCGTGGAAAAGTGGAAGTGATATAGCTTAGATTTAGCGGGCAACACCTGGACAGATGTGAGGCCATAGATCTTCCCAACCTGTTGCCCTACGATGACAAAGGACTCCTTTCCCCACGCTAACAGATCAATATGGTTGAGAACTGGTTTTACACAGAGCTTTGAAGGGTTCATTCGCCAGGTGACTATCAGTGTGCCAGTGACAGTAATGTGGAGCAACTGGTCTCTTAGCTAGTTAATAGAGAAAGAACTTTTTTTGTAGTGAAATTATACAGTCTTAAAAACGGTGTAACTTCAATCAATCAATCAATCAATCAATCAATCAATCAAAGCTTTATTCGTCACATGCAGGTTGCCCTGCAGTGAAATGGGACCCCCCCCCGACCTTACACATACAACACAGACATTACATGGGGATACAGGTCGGAGATTGGTAGCATTAAAGAAAAGAAACATTGAAATGTACATTACAATGGGAAAGTACAAGAGGAAAAAAAGAGACCCCTACTCATGCTGTGCTTCCATGGTAGGACAGCATGAGAACAGGAAACAAAAAAACTCCTCTGCACAAAAAAGCACATGAATGTCCACAGCACAACATTATGAAGGACATGACAAGCCACGGGGTTGGGTGGGGGGTGAGGAGTAATCCGAAGCGAACACAGCAGCCGCCCTGCACAGCGCTATCATTCCAGCGCGGCACATAGACCCACCGTGTTCCCCCGCAGGAAACAAGCATCGAAGGCGTTTGGAAAGGGACGGGGATCAGTGTTTGCTTATCAGTGTAAGTGTATGTGTGTGCGTGTCCATAGTTCAGCGGAGACAGTGTCCTTCGCCCTGCCAGGTTAAGTAAACAGTCTACCAGCCAACCCAGGTGGCCTTGCATGGGATGGGAAGGAACAGTCTCAACATAGTCGTTATCAGGGATTGTTTTGATCGGCTCCACCCTTGAGCCCGCAGCTGGCGCCGGAGGGGTAGCCGCATTATGATTGCGATTTTCTTCCAACAACTCTTGAGAATTTCGAGCTGTTTCTTTTAGCACTCCGACACTGGTCTCTCCATCTCCCGTTGGATAGCTGCGAGTTTTTCCATGATGTTATTTACCTTCAATTCCGTGGTCTTGTCACTCTTTTGCTCACAGATCAGATTCTGAGACCTCACGACCGCAGCCAACTATTTTTTTTAAATTTTTTTTTGTCCACTATCTAAGAATCCCATGCTGCTTTTTTTGGTTTTGATTACTTCTTCCTCTTCGTAGTGAACACCCCATCCCCAATCCCCATTCACTTACAAACAACTGTATGAATAATTTTAGCTCACTGTATAGATCATATATTTATATACCAGTCAGTCTTCAGAGCCAACCATAGTGCTACAACAGCTCTCATAACTGTAATGAATGCCTTTAAGATCAAAAGTGACTCACAGAGAACTTTGATTTTAGCGTCTCTTGATCTCACGGCTGCCATCGACACTGTTGTTCATGACATTTTAATTCAAAGGCTTCATGTTTCAGTTGGCTTAGCAGTTCCTGTTAGCTGGTTTTCATTCTAATTATTGAAGAGTTGCTTTCATGTTTGAGTAGGTAGCTTTAAATGTGTTGTAACAAAAATTCTCTCTGGGGTTCCACAAAGGTTAGTCCTTGCTCCACTGCTGTTCAACCTACACGTGCTGCCGCTTGGTATCATCTACATGCACGCGGCACATGGCTGTTCATCTGTGTTTCCCCCCAATGATCTTAGATATGTTAACAGACATCTTAACATCTTAGCCTCTTGCTGTTGGTCAGATGAAATATACCATTAATGTGAGGTGAAACTGAAAAATGTATTGCAATGCAAAGCAAGTATTGTGAGGTAAGGCAAAAGTAGTGATTAAAACATTTCTCATTTTTTTTTCTTTTTGGGGGGGAGGCTCAGTAACTCAGAAATCTGCATACTGTATGCATGCAGATCGTGATACTAACATCGACTTCTCTGAATTAGAGATATGCTTGAGAGTGTGTTGAGCATCCTCCTTGTCTGTGCTCTAAGAATGATAAATAATGGATAACCTACAATAATCACATTAACTGGCATACACGGGGAAATAATGCACATTGCAGATAATGAAAACTATAAGAAAACCCACATAAGCAAAGCGAAGAATCTGGATTTTCACTTCAGCTCAAAATGTGTGCCAGAATCCAATAACATGCACACTGGAACTCTACATGACACCTGTCAAGTCCGGGAAATGGCTCTTTTCTGTTTTCCAGTCCCCCCGCTCCTTCAGGATGGCCTTGTTCGTTTTCTCTCTGTAGAGACAGAAGATCACAGGTGCTTCTTCTTCTTACATCTCTTTCATTTTCACCCTCTCTTGTTTCTGCACTTTTCCTCTTTCTCTTGCACTCTTACGTCTCTCTTTCATTCGCCACGCTTCTGTCTTGTTTCCTAGCTCTTTCCTCCGTCTTGCACTCCATTGCTTCTTGTCTCTTTTTTGTTTTCTGAGCTTACTCTTTGTCTTTCAGGCCTTCCCCTCCTTCCTCGCAGCTGAGCTGCTGCTCTGGGATTATCCCAGATCATTTGACATCAAAATATCTTCTCCTCAGTGTTGCCCTGTGTTCCCCTCATCTAGACCATGTAATATTAAAGTCAGAGGGGACACCCTTGCTGTTTTCAGTGAGAGCTTGTTTGCAGCAGAGAAAAAGAGACCAGGAGCAGGAGTGGGGAAAGCGATGTCACCCACAGCAGAGCCAGCGAGATGAATGCACTTTGACTAAATCTTCCCTTTAGCCACTTATTATTATTCAGAGAGTCCAAACCCTACTCTACTGCAGCTCTAAAAACGCATATAAAATGTGAAGGATGCATTTGTCAACACACAATGCTTTTTAAGGCAAGGTTGAGACTGAGAACACGCCTTCCTGACTGATTATGCACATAGATTAGTGCTGTTCAGCTGCCACAAAAGTCATTGATCAGTCATTGAATTTAATGCTTCTCCTTGACGGGTGGCCAACTGTTTTGGAACTAAATGAACCATAAACATTCACCTATCAAGAAAGCCGTAGGGGACTTTTACTGTGGGCCCCGCTGTTGTGCAGCCCGCCAATGAGGCTACATAGCAGCACATGTGCAATTAACACAGGACAGATGGTCCAAGTTCACATCAAATCAATGCCGAAGATGAAGTGAAGGGGAGGGAAGCCCGACTAGCCTCATGGGGCCCCCACGGCATCACTGTCACTGATGCGTGCTTCAAATTGACATGTTTGATCAGGTGACTCCATGAGAGCGTGTTCACTTTGAAAGTGAAATGTTTGCCAGAGAATATTTACAGTACCCCTCTGTGTTTCGTAACACAGGTGGATCCGCTTTACGGAATCTGTCATTTCAGATTACTGTCATACATTATGCATGTGACGTGCCATTAGTAAAGACAGGTAGGGGCAGAGCAGAGCCAGGGGGGTCTTAATGAATTTTTCAGATTATGATGATAGGAGGATTTGCATTTGCGGTTGGCGACATTGCGTTTATTCTGGAAAATTGGCTGAGATTAAGGTTCATGGTTATGGTGTCCCTGGTACCTGCTAATACTATTACAAAGAGCAGCGAATAACAGGCCGTGTGTTTTGTGTGTTCCTTGTATTTGGTTAAATGAATTAATCTCTGTAGTAATCCTGACCTTGTTATGTTAATTTCCATGTAATACAGTTTACCATTGATTAAATCCAAGGGTGACAGTGTTTGCCACGCAGCACCATTCACATTATGTTTGACCATATTATCAGATTGTTGGTTATTGCATTTCACTTGTTATTTTCATGGTATTATATGACCATCATACATTTTAAGGTTAAAAGCCATTTCAAATCTCATCTCAGTATTACATGAAATATGGTCAGCTGTCAGGAACAGTTTTCTTAGGCTTGGTGCTATGGAAATCTTTGAAAACTGGGGTGTAGGAACCACTGCAAAATTTGACAATTCATATGGGAACAAAATTAAAGTGAAGCAGTTATTTGGTGTGGGATATATGGACACCCCATAGTTGCTGCAGATTTGTCAGCTGCAAAACTCATATTGTATCAAATCCCAACGGTGAAATGATCTGAGTTTTGTGGAATGCTGCTTTATCCACCTGGAAGCAACCATCAGAAGAGGGGGTGGTTGTAAAGGGATAGACATGGTCAGCAATAATACGTTTAATCAAGGATCAGTTGGGGCTGAAAGTGTGCCGAGAAAATATTCCTCACTCCATTACACTACCACCAGTGGATCCATGCTTTCATGTTGGTTACAACAATTTGATTCTACCATCCAAATGTTGCCAGATCAGACAACTTTTTGTTGTCTGATTGGTGTAAACTATAGCCTCCGTTCCCTGTTCTTAGATGGCAGGAGTGACGCCCACTGTGGTCTTCTGCTGCTGCTTCATCCGTTTTAAGGTTCAACTTGACACCCACGTGTGCTCTTCTGCAAACCTTGGCTGTAGCAGGTAATTATTTGAGTTATTATTGGCTTCCCATTTTTCTGAGATTTTGCTCTGTGCTAACATGGCACATCACACAGTTGCTCCAGGTTTGTTGGCAGATTTGTTGGCTCCTCTTCTATCACATCTCGACAGGTGTCCAAAGCAGGCTGGCCATTCTTCTCTGACCTCTGGCATCAACAAGGCACGTCCACCAAGAGAACTGCTGTTCACTGCATAATTTCTCTTGTTCAGACTATTCTCTATAAACCCTAAAGATGGTTGTGTGGGGAAAAAACCCAGTAAATCAGCAGCTTCTGAAATGTTCAGACCTGGTTTATGGTTGAACAATGCTTATGAACGTACTTATAGGGAAAAGGAAAACAATCCTCATCACATTTTTAAATGTAAGATAAGAGGACAGTTGAATAGTGTATCATACATGATCTGCACCAATATAATACAAATAAAAATATAAAAAGGCAAGATAAAGCCACTATACAGCACTTTTCTACTCTGAGCACTCAAAGCCCTTTGCACAACTTGCCTCATTCACACAAGCACTTTTTCTATGCTCTTTCTACGTAAGTGCTTTCTATCTAACATGCGCACACATTCATACTATGATGAATGCATTGGAGAGCAACTTGGGATTAGTATTTTGCCCAAGGATATTGGGCATGCAGATAGGAGGGATCGAACCACTAACCTTTTGATCAGCAGATAACCCGTTCCTTATATCTACCACTAAAGCCTCTTTTCCATTAGTATCTACTCAGTTTGACTTGACTCGACTCTACTGGGTTTTGGTCGTTTTCCATTACAACTGAGCACCAACAATGTACACAGGGTATCTATACCGACTCGGCCAAAAGTCTCAGGATGTCATTTGTATGCACCACAAATACAGCAGAACAATGGAGGACGTTGAGGCAATTCTATACCTGCTGCTTGGTGTATGGCTTTCTGTCAGACTCGGTGATCACGGTGTTGGTTTGTGTGTAGCCATTTCCCTCCTTGCCAGGTTTCAACAATGGCGGTTTTGATTTTCGTGAAGGAGTCGCTCATGACTCATCGAGCGATCCTACTGACTGGCCAATCAGTGGCATGCAGGCTGTTGACGTCACATTTTCAGATCACTTGGAACCCTGGTGTACTAGGTACTAAAAAATACCTGGTACCAGGTACTATTACCTAATTAAAACCCTAAAAACTGAGTCGAGCCAAGCCGAGTAGGTACTAGTGGGAAAAGGGCTATGAGCATTTGTAAATAAATAAATATAATTCCAGTGTAATTTCAGACAAAATACATGGAAGTTCCATTTAATACAGGAAAATTACACCCTTCATCACATTTTATATTATAAAGTGTTATCACATTTGATAATTAGCACTAAGACACAACTGATGTCACTGGTTATGCATATATTTGTTTGGGTTAAGAGGTCAAAAGAATTTATTTAGAGAGCACGAATTTCCTTGCAGTGAAGTCAGTAATTGTTGAAATGACATCCCAAGAACCACACTGCCCGACTAAAATGCTAATATCCGATTTATTTGACACAACATAGATTTTATTTAGACATAATAAAGAGGAAGCACATTTTGTAAGTTGATTTATTATTATGCTTCTTTAAGTTCAGCGATTTATAACTGCAAATTAATTTAAAACCTAAACTAGGATGCTAAATATTTCAGACTGACTTTAAATTTCAGCCTCTGTCGGTCGAAGATTTGTTGATGATAATGGTGTAGTTTTTTGGGTTTTTTTGCTTCAACTCTGAAAAAGACAGGTCATAAACTGTTTTCTCCATTTGCTGTGGTCTGTTAATATTGTACCAGAGGCTGTGGTTTAAACTCAAACAGTCTTCACCAAGCAGAACAGAATATTTATATTTCACGCTCTGGCTCTACAGCATCAATGCAGAGCAGCCGTGATTATAACTGAAGTGTTGCGATAATGACCTCGCTTCGGGCACATAACAAAATATTAATTAGACTTTGCTGTGTTTATGAGTCAGCTGTGGTCGTTATGCAACCCAGGGAAGCAAAACAGCGAACAGTTTTTGATGTAAATTCAAACACAAATCCGTGGCGCCTCGTCTTTGGGAGCAAAATGAAGCTGCAACAGAAACAGTGGCACTATTACCCAGAGCAACGATTTCTTGACACATATTCATCAATAATGAAGGCTATGCAATGAAAAATCAATACGGCATAAATAAAGTGGCAGTTTTAATAGAAAGCTTCTTGCCTGATTTCCTTCAGCACCTGCAGAAGAAAAAGGAAGCTGTTTGCAGGGGAGGGGAGGCACAGCACAGATAGCATTATAAGCATCCTTGCTAATTAACTGCTTCTATTTCTCTAACCAAAGCCTGCAGTCTCTCTCCTTTGCTCTATCATTCCCTCCCCTCCTCTTGTTTGACAGCCCAGTCTGATTTGTATTCAGGTGGCTGTCTCTCCTGCTTGTGTGTGACTCTGCAGAGCAGGTGTCCATGGCTGTGGCTCAGACAATGATAGCCCACTGATAAGCTGCCTCACACAGGCTCAAAGACAGGCAGAGACCCCGTGTTTTCCACTAACAGGACAGATATGCTTTCAACTGATATTTTGTAGAAGATTATAGAGTATATGTGTTTTGGGGGAACACAGCTAAGCCTAAATAAATGTGTTAAGGCAGTTTCTGTTTCTACCTGTATAGTCTACAGGACTTTTTACTTCAAACCTGAGCTAAATTGACGCAAATGTCTCATTGCAGGCCTGCGTGAAAATGCTAGCAGCCTGTTAGCTTACCTTAGCTTAGCCTAAAAAGGGTAAAACAGTTAGCCTGGCTCTGTCAGAAGGTAAGAGAAGTGCTTCTAAAGCAGAGATGCAAACTCTCATTTAGACTGTGTGGATTTTTTTTACACTGTTTTCATTGCTGCTTGGCTTTACTGGAGAGGTTATAATGTTATGATACTATGATATTAATACTATTTAACCGTGTGACTACAGTCATCACAAAGTTGTACTTTTATTGATGTCACGAGTTGTAATAAATGTGAAGTTGTAGAAAAATGTAAATGAGGCTAAGCTTAACAAGCATAAATGAGTGTTTTGCTATTTTTGGAGGAGTCTCTGTGCGTGTGCCTTGATCAGCTGTTTGTAGACACGTGGTAGTACTTAAATGTACTTATGTATTCCTCTAAAACATAAATTAATTATTGATTGTTAATTATATTAAACCTGTACTACTAAGATATAAGCAAGAAACATAGGCCTAGCATAAAGCATATTCCTGTCTGAGCATATTGGTTTATCTATAGTTGCCTGTGAGTAATCGTATCACTATTAGCAGCTGTATCCAATTCCTTCTCCTGGTTTTGTGGTGTTTTGATTCATGACAATGTGTGTGCATCACAAAATGCACCTTCAAGCCCTCTGAAACCATGCATGGCCAGAGGTGCACTGTTATCTTTTAACGATTGTTCGACATATGACAAGATCCCACAGGTCGAAGCCGTCTAGTATTCCCCAGGAGAACTCTTTTGTGTGATGATATTGTGCTGCCTGACCCCAGCATCCGGCATGGTACCACAACGATTATCTCCTGTAATCTTTAATAACATTCCAGGAAGGAAGGAAGGAGGAAGAGGGAGTGCAATAAACTGCATCTGCTGCTACAGGCCCTGGACAAGCAAAGCAAGAGAGAGAGGGGGAGAGAGAGATGCAGTGTGAAGCACTGACCTGCATAGTTTGGCCTCAGCTCAAGTTTAAACTACTTGCACACAGTAATGGAAATTTTGCCTAGAAGCTGGGCATCCAAATTCGTTTCTGTCCAGCAATTAAACTGGTACAAAAGTCATTTATTGTTGCTAAATGTCATGTTTAAAAGTTCATTTGGAGTTAATATTAAAATCTTTGTCTTTTTAAAATTGATTTGTATTAAACAAAGTAACTTTGTGACTTTGCTCACAGGAGCAATGTTTATGCTTAAGTTTCCTTAACAAATGGGGCCTAAGGGTATTTCACTCCCCGCTGAGCTGCAGCGTTAATGTCAGTGTGTGCATCTGGGTGTATAATTGAAAAATAAATACATATAAATTAAGGATGCCAAAGTAACAACATGGTAATGCGATGTAAATGGAAAGCGAAATAAAAGGAGCAAAAGACTGAAATACTAACAAACTGAGCCTAAATTACATCAGCCAACTATCTTTGGAGAAGTTTATTGATGAAACTGATTGAGAGAAGATGCTGAGCAGCTGAGCTAACTGAGGCTACAAAACGCAGACTATGGAGTAAATATTCCAAAGGGAACTAAATATAGTTTTCCATTAGTCATGTATCAAATGTCAGTGACTGCTATTGTGACGAGTGCCACTCAAGGGTTAAAGTGGGTGGGAATGATCCAGAACAGCGTTTCAGCACCTTCAGTTAATGAGCAATTAAATCAGATAGGCAAGTTAATGCATATGACTGTGGAATAAGTTCATTTTTCTTTGTGCTGCAGCCTGGGATTGCTTCCAGTGACAGCATGGACATACTTGCTCAGTAACAAGAAAATAATGACACCACATGAACCACTTACACCTTCATTACATCTGTGTTTATAGTGCAGATTAAGTAAAGCTGTGGTCAGGGTACTTCAGGAGGAGAGGCGTACACTACCTTTGAGTCATTTAAAGGTTGCATGAAAACATTAGGCAGTTTAGTAAAGGTAAAACTGCTTCGCTTGCAGTACTGTGTTGCATTATGTTACACTGATGCCAAGTGTTTGTGATCAGTGTTAGGTTCCATCAAGGGTAGCAAGCATCCGTTTTAGGTGATGGTGCTGATCATATCCTCTCACTGAATTCCACCTGTTATACAAGCTTTATAATGTCTAGTGGTTGGAGCTCAGCCATGTAGGGTGTGAAACATCTGCCCGTATCTTGTTGAATTCAGCTGGCGAAAAATTGAAGTAAGATCGTGAAAAAAATTAACTGGAGCTCACAAAATAAGATCTTATGTGAATTATATCTGTGTGTTTCTTTTTCCCACACTGCATCGCTTTAACTGATCCTGACAAATCCCACTTTAACTTCTGGTGCCACTATTTGTGGAGGATTCATATAAAATTATTACCCAACCTTCCTTATCCCTGATACGTTTCAGAGTGTTTTTGTAAGCTTCTACCTCACTGTTCAGGCACACTCTCTCTACTTTTGTCAATTTTGTTTGTTCCTGATGTAGCAAAAAGCATTTCTTCCTGTAAAAACAACTGAACAGAACAGCTGAGCAACTTTGTGAACACAGTGGATCACTTAGCAGCTAAAGAGCTAGATATTTCATCAGAATTTGGTGAGGATCAAATCAAAAGTTGACAGAATGATAAAGCTAAAGTTGTATGTGGACATAAAAAACTGAGATAATGAATAAAAAACTTCATTATCTCACTTTTCCGCGTGTGTATGTGTGTAAATCCCCAGAGGACTTAGTAATAACAGCAGGCCTTGTGCACTGGCTATCAACCTGTGCAGTGGGGGGAAAAAAGATGGTCCGACAATCAAGGACAAGCACTAAACTGACCATATCAATCGTACATTTCGTAGAGGGGTACGAAGCTCAAGGTGGCATTTTTGGGTGATGGCGATGTTTGCCGCCTGTGATCATGGCTGAAGATTCATGGTGGCCGCGGATGCTCCATGTCTGCCTGAATCCAGGAAGGATATTTATGTTGACAGCGCTCCTTCTCCCACCAAGCCCAGGAGGAGGATCACACAACCCGTCACTCAGATTGATGTCTCCCCTGACGGCATAAGTTAAAAGGAAAAGGGGGAGAAGGTAATGAAGAGAGGATAGGGGGAGCTGAATGCTCCTAGGGTTAGAAATGGATGGATATGATCTCTTGCTGCTTCATCATCGGTATTCAATTCACTGCATTGACATTCACACATGTACACAAATTATATGTACTGGGAGTTGTACCCAGAGCAGCGTTATGTAGAGCAAAGCTGCTCTGTTTCACAGAGGATTTGTTGAATATGCCTTTGATGTGTTGCCTGTTGTTGAGAGCAGGAGACAAAGTGTGTAAAAGGGAGATACTGTATCAAATAAAATGGAAATAAAAAGACAAAATGAAATATCCTCCATGTGATCTCATTGTATATCACCGTAATATTTATTTGGGATATAGCACTGCGTATCTAGCCACATCATCTTTGAAATGGGATGTTTTGTGTGTGTGTGTTTTTCCAGGTATGTTATTCAGCCATAGCCAAGAATGAATTTTTCAATCTCTGCATTCTTTGATATTAGAGGCGATTTGTTTTCGTATCATAGCGGCGCATTGTGCAACAGAGAATTTTCTTTGCACGGTGAGTGCCTCTACATAATGATGAGAGGAAACATAATCTAATTTCAACTTTCATTTACAGGACAGATTGTTCAAATAGAGTAATAACCATCTCCTCTGCCCCGCGCTGCCTCTGCTCCTCTCTCTCTCATCCTCGCCCTCGTTCTCTTGCTCTCTGCCTATTTCAGGCCCTATTCATTCCTTGAAGAATGCATTTGAAACCGTGCAAATGAGAACAAGTGAACAAATGAATGTTTCATGAATGTTTTCATGATGAGAAAATGCAAATGAGGATGGGTGAATGAATGAATGTTTAATGAACGCTTGTTTAATGAAAAGGACTTATTAACTAGAGTGCTGACTTAGCAGTGCGCCACAGCCCCAACCGACCATGCATGAAAGGCTGATACATTTAGATGAATAAGCGCTGCCTATCAGTTGGACCTGATTGACAGGACAGGGACATACTGAATAAGTGTTTAACTGTCACTTTCCCTTGCCCACCCCTATGTGTTTTAAACAGTGCTGCACAAATATACAATATGATGTGGTAAAACTGGGCTGTGCCAGTTGAGCTATAGTTCTGGCTCAACTGGCACAGCCTAGTTTTGGTTGAACCCTGGATATTGGCCAACACAGATACCCATTCTATTTCCCTTATTAGTCCACGGCACAGGAAGAAGGTTCCTGGTTTCTTTGTGGAGTTTGTATGTTTTCCCTGTGCCTGTGTGGTACTCCCACTTCCTCCCGGTCACAGTCCAAAGGTATGTGTGTTAACTGATGTTTCTGTAATTGCGATGTGAGGTAGGTAAAGTGTTTCAAGTCAATAAAGCATACTAATGTCAGTTGTTGTCTAGAGCGCTTTGGGGGGGTCAGTGGCGAGGTTAGGGTGGGTGTATATACAGGGGTTTTTTTGTTGTTTTTTTGCTCCTTTACACCACAGTGGATTTTAATCCAAACAATCAAGCTTTTATTGAAGTGTAGACTCCCAGCTTTAATTCAAAATACTGCATTAACTGTTTAGAAATTACAGATCTTTGTTTACTCAGGACACATTTTTTGAAGCTCAAAGTTAAATATTTTTAAATACAAGGATTGTATTCAATATGTCTCAACCCATTAATATCTACAAATACTGCATTGCCCCCTTTAAATGTTTGCCTTCAGTTTAGGACCCAGTAACTTAAAGGTGTGCTCTGTTGGGTTGAGACAGGGAGACAGATTTGGACATTGAGGGATTTTGTGAAAGATTTCTTTTGCCTTGAAGTGCTTGGATTGCACAGCTGAAAATGCATCTATTCAGACAGACTTTTGGATAATGGTTCTGTGTATTATGTTGTTTTTGTGTGATTTCATTTAACTGTATTTTTTAAAATCATTGTAAAGGACTTTGTAATGGAGTCCTGCCTTGAAAACTGCTATAGAAATAAATTAGACTTACTTACATTATCAGTTTGTACTATGAGGTCTGTACAGTCTGAACAGTCTTGCAGCTTTTGTCTGAATCTGATAAGAGAGTATGGCCCTGTTAACTTCATAATTCATTCTGCTACTTCTATCAGCAGTCACATCATCAATAAACACTAAAGGCCTTGATTGTAGACAGACACCTAGCTCAAGAGTATTCTTGACTTGACTTGATGTTCAGAGGTTGTTGTTCTTAACTTAACTGGCTAGTGGATTCCTTCTATTTAATTTCTACTTCTGGCTCTATTTAAAAGTGTCTTTGTGGGATCTCCCTGCTGCCACCATTATGCTGCCAACCGACCACCATAGCAAACCTGGAAGAAATGACTGTCTTGCAAATTGGAACTAAAAATGTAAGACCACAAGGTATTTGTGCAGCTTGGCTTTAATATTAAAATGAGCACCTGAGATGTTACATCAGTAGCACATTGCATTTTAATTCACAAACACATTGAATTTAATATAACCTAGCACACACAAATGCCTATAAAGTGAGAAACTTTCATTCAGACATTCTGATCTTGCTATTTGATAATTGAGTAATCTGTGTCTGGTGTTGATTTTAAAACAGGTTTTTTCCATTAAAAATGGCACTAAATTTGGTGTCATCGATGCTAATAGACTTTTTTGAGAAGGTTTTTAAGCTCAGAGCCTCTAATTTGTTCGAGGGGTGTTTTGTTGCTTTACACCAAAAACAAACAACAACAACAAAAAAAACAAAAACAAACCATCAGCCTAATACTGTTCAGGTTCTTGTAGTAACTCAGCACCAGACGCTGATCCTTTCAGTTCTGTCGTTTGCAGGGTGGGGCATAGTAGGTAGGGTATTTGCAAAGTACATAGTAATTATAAGAAACACTTTTGGTTCAGATGACTGTCATGGTGTAAACACAAAATGGTGAAGCAAACATCGCCATTATCAGTGTTGGGTGTTGTTAAAACAAATAATGTAACCAGTAGTTAAGTGTTTTATTTACTTTTGCAAATCTGCATGACCACAGTTCAATTTTTCTCATGTTTCTCATGCCAAAAAACAAATAAAATAAAAAAATCCCAGTGTCTTTACACTCCGTGTCACAAAGTCATTTACTAGTAGAAAGTATTGCACCTTTGTAGTAAATATGAACCCTACCCCTCATTAAATCCAGGTTTTAAAACATCCATGGAGAAACGCTAATGTCATTCATACTTTAGGTTTAATCTGTCTGATGATTCTTTCTGAATGTATTTAGCTCCACCAAGGCGGTCATGTTTTTGGTAGTATTTGGGTGCGTGCATTTCATTCTGTCTGTCTGTAAATACAACAACTCAGAAAGTTTTGAATGAATTTTGATAAGACTCTGTAGGGGTGTAGAGTTGGGTCATGCTAATCCATTATAATCTGGCTTACATCCACCAAGGTTTTCAAGGTCAACTCAGTGATTTAATTCAATTCAATTCAATTCAATTTTATTTATATAGCGCCAAATCACAACAAAAGTCACCTCAAGGCGCTTTATATTGTACAGTAGATCGCACAATAATAAATACAGAGAAAAACCCAACAATCATATGACCCCCTATGAGCAAGCACTTTGGCGACAGTGGGAAGGAAAAACTCCCTTTTAACAGGAAGAAACCTCCGGCAGAACCCGGCTCAGGGAGGGGCGGGGCCATCTGCTGCGACCGGTTGGGGTGAGAGAAGGAAAACAGGATAAAGACATGCTGTGGAAGAGAGACAGAGATTAATAACAGATATGATTCGATGCAGAGAATCATATCTGTAGAAAATTGGTAGAAAATTGACAAAAAGCCTTATAACTTAACTGTAACTATGATTCTTACAAATGTGGTGTGTATTGAAAGATTTAAGCTATTGTGTTGCATTTGACATAAAAAGTAATAAAAAATAATAATGCTTAAAATGATATCAAGTATATTAAAATGTGTTTCAACAGTTCGAATAAAAAATAACTACTTGTTTTTAGAAACTTCTTAAAAACTTCATAGTTACAGTTAAAAAGAACGAAAGGAACAAAATGAAAATACATAAAACACAGAACTATTTCCTTAAAAGTGGGAAAAAAGCGAGTTAGCTGCCTTGGCTGCGCTTCGAGTGCTTCTTGTTATGAATGTAACTAATTCTGTGTTAATATTCTTGAAGCAGTTAGGCAGTTCATCAGCTGACAGGCTAGTATGTCACTTCCTTCAGGTCAGCCAGCAGATGTAAAAAAACAAAAACAAACAAAAAACCAAAAACTCAAAACAACAACAAAAAAACAGGGCTCATCATGTCGCGGCAGAGTGGCACAGTTTTTTAATCCCTAAATGAATTCAAGTATTTCAGCTCTAAACCGAACCATATTATTCCAGTAACTGTCATCGTATTAACTTGGCAGAGAAAACACGCCAAATGGCACAGGCCACTCCGTCTCCTGTTTGACCTTCTACACCCACACTCCCTGCATATGCTGCTTCACTCTCTCTCTGTCTCTTTCCCCTCCATCCCCAAGCCCTTGCCTCTATCTCGCCATCTCCTCTCTCTCCCCCGTTGCTACAGTTGTGTTAGAGGGAAATGGGGCTTAACAAAAATATTGTCAAACTGCCTGGAAAGCCGAGGGGAGGAAGCTGGGCGAGCATATCCAAATAGCCTTCATTTGAATTGCTAATTTGAGCTCCAAAACATTAAAAAAAAGTGTTGACAGAGAGAGCAGAGCAGAGGAGAGTAGGTCCTTAATCAAGCAACAGTTTTAACTCTTGGGTGAGCAGCTTCAGAGTGATCAAAGCATTTTAAAACAGGGCAGACTTAAGCTTCTTCAAGGGACCTTTCTCACACATAGGCACCTCTCTCTCAGTTTCCCACTAATTCTGTCCCTTCGGTCGCTAGCCTCAACAATCCCCTTTTTTCACAGCTTGGGCTTTTGGATGAGAACTGCTTCTTCCTCAAAGAGCATGCAAATGTGCAAATGTATGTGCAACAGAGACAGAGAGCGCTGCAGAGAGGAGAGGGAGGAAGAAGGCGAGCTTTGTTAGAAATGTCTAAATTTGGTTGCCTTTGTGCAAATCCACTGATCTCTTTCAAATGAAAAGCAAAGAGCGCTTTTGTCCCACTAATAGGCTGTCCACATACCATGAAAACGCTTGCGTTGTGTCTGCACGCACACGTGTGTGTCAGTGACGAGGACCGTACACGTGGGTTTACATGTGCAGCCCAGTCTGCGGTCTGCAGATGCATGCAGGTCAGACAGGAGGGAGCTGCACATCAAATCACATAGTTACTGATGTGTAAGAGTGTTCAGTCACTAGAGGAGACACACAAACGCGACTGATTTTAAAAACACACCTTTAACACACATCTTTAACTTGAGGTTTCTTGGTCAAAGAAATTGATGTTAAGTGAGCAGTTTTGAATTCTGTTTCATGTTAATTATTGCATCATGGATGTAGCAGAGATGAAAACATTTTCCCCACCTGGTCCGTGCTTCATGTGTCGGTTTTCTTCGGTTACTCTGGTTTCCTCCCACAGCTCAAAAAATGCATGCTGGGTTAATTGGTGATTGTAAACTGGCCATAGTTGTGAATGTGAACATGACATGAATCGCTACGCGTTTCTCTGTTAGCTCTGTTCTGAGCTGACAACCTGTCCAGGCTGTGCCCTTGCTCTCCCAGTGCCACTTGAGATTAGGTAGGTATAGCTGAATGGATGGATAGCTGGAGTGGCCATTCTTCACCAGAAGAGTGGGGATAGTGTAAGAGTATGCTTACACCATGCCAATGTAAGCACAGATAAAAAATAAGCAGAGTTGAGTGTCGCATGTCACTGTAATCACATTCCATTGTTCAGTAACGCAGTAATGTAACGCGTTGCTGTACTTAATTCAGTAACTACCTTATTGTTACATTTATGTTGTGACTCACGCTACAATGGCTCTTCAGTTATCTGCACTGCTTGGTAGATGAGTGATGAGTGCAGATATGGACATAAGTCATTTTCATATCAACAGTAAAGTGCAAACTGCATCCAGGATAGAAGCAACCACATTATACTGCTAACGAAACTTCTGCTCTTTGTGAGCATCTGCACAGACAGCATGGTAACACAAAGCTAGCCAAGAACCCAGTGTGATGATAAAGTTGAGTGCATGCTGACCCGAGCACAGCAGCCAGAGTCTGAAGTTAGTGATGAGCCGTCAGGTATGCAGCCTCTGTTTCTATCTATTCATGTTTCTGCAGTAGAATCACTGTGGTGTCTCTTTGGGCTGGTTTTCAACTTTGCATTGTGCTGTTGGCTTTGTGCTCATATGTAAACACTAACAGAAAAATTGTACATCATTAGGATGGGGATCTGTGTCGGGGTGTGGGACTCCAGCCTCAGGATTATATTCTTAAATGGTCATTATGTGACAATGCGGTTCAGATCATTTTATAGAATAACAAGAAAATGATTTAAAGAACCGGGGGATTCCCATGATGCATTGAGTTTTTCCTTTTCAGTCACCTTTCTCACTCACTATGTGTTAATAGACCTCTCTGCATCGAATCATATCTGTTACTAATCTCTGTCTCTCTTCCACATCATGTCTTTATCCTGTCTTCCTTCTCTCACCCCAACCGGTCACAGCAGATGGCCCCGCCCCTCCCTGAGCCTGGTTCTGCCGGAGGTTTCTTCCTGTTAAAAGGGAGTTTTTCCTTCCCACTGTCGCCAAAGTGCTTGCTCATAGGGGGTCATATGATTGTTGGGTTTTTCTCTGTATCTACTGTACAATATAAAGCGCCTTGAGGCGACTGCTGTTGTGATTTGGCGCTATATAAATAAAATTGAATTGAATTGAATATTTTTCATATTAATTTCAAGTCAGTTTGAGTAATTGGAAACTGCTGTATAATAAACCTTGCACACTTATTTAGGACAACTACGATTAAGATGGACAAGCAACAGAAACTAGCAACAGTGGATGCGATGTCAGTTTGACATAAGCTTTTTCATACGCTTAGCGAGCTGCTGGACGGCGTGTATAATGGGGTCCTCACCTTCTATCTATCTCTATTGGCTTACCTCCTCCTCATTCCACTTTTTCCAGTGCATCCTATAATTTAGTCCTTTGTACTAACTGTGACACCAGTCTTAGATACTTTAGGTAGGAGCAGGGGCCAGTGTTATTTAGATCATCTGTCATGTATGGAGGCCCTAAAGGAACAAGATGAGATATCTGAAGGTTAACTTTGTGTTATCTCTCAAAAACATCAACAATACTTCACTTCTGCTACTAAATCTGTTAAAGGTATCAAAATGTCTCTACTATTGAGATTACAAAAGGAATGTAACACACACACACACACACACACACACACACACACACACACACACACACACACACACACACACACACAGATCTTCTGAAGGCATCAAACTGAATGACCACTGTATTTCATTTTCAACAATGTCATAAAAGTTTGTGCAGTTGACTATATAAAATGTGTAAATAAAGGTGTTAAATTGAAGGACTAGTTCACACATATATGTCTGCAATATCTACTTGTTTCACACATCTCGACCAACATGAGCCAAATATTCCACACATGATCCATCCATCCGTATTTTTCCACTTATCCAATTCAGGGTCACTGGGAATAATTCAACCATGCATATTTCTTTCTGTTGTAACAAACTGAAACCCGCAACCATTTCTTCACTCTGTCTTTCCCTTTTCAAAGCCACATATTACAACCAAAAGAAACTGCTGTCGGATCAAACAGAATACACTGCGTTTAACCACAACACGACTTGAGATTAGACCGATCTTTGCTCTATGAATAAGTAAGGCTGCTCACATTTCACTCCGCGGCTGTAGGAAACCCATGAGTTTGGATCGTGGCCATGGCAAGGATGAAAATATTTTACAGTGAAAGAAGACACAGCGGAGGAATTAGTCGTCAAAAGAACGGAAATTGAATCTGACAAATGAGAGTGTATTTTATTTTTTCTGCTGCTTTTATCAATAGTGAATATGGATTTGTCAAGAGGTCTGCATATAATGTATAGGGTTCAGTCAGAGAAAGAAGAAAGAAGCCTGTGACGTTTTCTTTTTTAATTTTTTAAAATCGCTTAATTTTTCTTTTTTTGGAAATGTATTCTTTTTATAGCATGAATGAAAGTCCCCCACCTCTTCCACTTGAGTAGTAGTTCAGGGATCCCAAGCACAGCAGCAGAATGTCTGAAAAAGAAAAGAATCAAGGTGTTGCAATGACCCAGTCAGTGTTCACACCTCAACTGGACTGAAATGTTGTGGCTGTGCATAAATGAATGGCTGCAAACCTCAATAAACTGAAGCAATGTTACAAAGAAGAATGGAATTAAGTTGCGCCACAATGATGCGAGAGACCAATAAAATCATATAGAAAATGCTTACTTCAAGTTATTGTTGGTAGATATATCTACAAGCTACAGAATTATGGAGTGTACCTTCTTTTCCACATGACTGTGTTCACTTTATCCACACCTTTTTCTGCCATTTATCTTGATCCGTGTTGTGGGTACAGCAGTCTTAGCAGACCTCTGCGACCTCTGTCTCCCCAGCCACCTGCCCCAGCTCCTATTGGGGGATACAGAGTCATTCCCAAGCCAGCCAAGAGACATAATCTCTCCCTCATGTCCTAGGTCTGCTATGACATCTCCTCCCAGTTGGACATGCCCAAAGTCGAGTCCAAAACAAAATGGTCTCAAAAGACTCAGGAGCACAGAGAACAGTCTAAAGCAAGACAGGTGTCAGGAGTCCAAAACACATGGCCAATGGTTCAATAGTCCATCTCAGAGCACTGGAGCCCAGAGAACAGGCCAAAACAGAACAGGTGTCATGAGCGCAGCGAGTCCAAAAATCGCGAAGCCAGAAGCAGCGACGGGGTTCCGAAAGCCGTCCACAACAACGAAGAAATCCAGCCATTGGCCTGGAAAGTGGCCGGTGAAGGCAAGGTGGTTCAGGCCGAGCTGAATCAGATGGTGGTGTACCAACGGCAGGACCAGACGAGGCAGGACCAGACGGTGGCGTCGCATCCGCAGGCGACGGCGTGGATGCCGCTGATGGTGGCTGAACAGAACAAAAAAAACCAACAACCCCCAGCTGACTTGGCGTGATGCTGGCCGGGCTCTCCAGAACCCCCAGCTGAAGTGGCGTAAAGCTGGCCGGGCTCCTTGGACCCTCCAACTAACTTGACATGATGGTGGCTGGGTTCTCCTGAACCCCCAGCTGGAACAGATGCAAGGCCAGATGGTACAGAAACCCCTGGCTGAGGCGAAGCTAGCTTGAGCTGCGTGAGACAGACAGCCAGTTCGGGTTGACTTTCAGGCTGCAGCAACACATAGTCCATTGTGGGCTGGATGAGTTCGCCTGAGCCCTCGGTGAAGGCTGCTGCGGACTGTGGGGACAGCTCACACGAGCTCTCAGCAGAGACAGGAGGTGGAGACAACCCGGCAGAGCTCTCAGTGGAAGCTGCTGTGGACCGCTGGGAAGGGTCGCACAGGCTCTCGGCAGAGACAGAACACTGAGACGGCCCGGCAGAGCTCCCAGGGGAAGCAGCTGAGGGAGGCTGAGAGAGTTCAAACCTCTCAGCTGATGAACACAGTGACAGAACAGGTGGTTGAGCAAAAGACAGAGCTAATGACAAAACGGTAGCCTGAACTGGTGACAAAACTGGAGCCTGAACTGAAGACTGAGCTAACAGTTGAGCTGATGGTTAAGTTAATAGCTGAACCATACACTGGGGAGAAGGCTGAACTGCAACCTGAGCAGGTGACTGCAACCTGAGCTGATGGCTGCTGGGCAGGTGACTAGGCTGATGGCTGCTGGGTGGCTAACTGGGCTACAGGCCGGGTGGCTAAGAAATTAGAAAATTAGACCTAACGAGACAGAGGAAGCGAAACTAGAAACACTGACATAAGATGTAAACCTTCAAAATAAAACAGGAAACAATTCACAAAGACGCAGACTTGACACTGAACTAAACACGAGAGCACAAGAACTAAACCTAAGAACTAAACCCTTAACCAGAATAAACTGAAACATAGATTTATAATAATGATCAACAAAGCACAACAAGGGAATCAGAATATAACCCATAAACCAAAACATAAGAACTCTAAATGCTGGGTCAAAATGACCCAGAACCGTGGCAGTATTTATGATAAAGTAACAGGAATTAATGGGAGTACATGAAATCTTATTAGAAGTATTTGTTACTGAAATTGTGATATACAAGTTATTATTTCTATACACAAATTTAAGAGATACAGGTGGATTAAGTGTGCATTTAAACTACAAAAAGAAGAGAAAAGAAGCTCAGATTTGTATTTTTTTCACTAGCGATAAGTGCATTACCAAAAGAAGTCAGCATACCTCATCTGTTATTTGGAGTACAAGAGTGCTGCAGCTTATGGATGTGCTTTTTAAAACTCTGTCTAGAGACTGCTGTGTACTGAAGTGCAGCTCATCCCGGCTATGTGGAGTATAATGTAGGTCAGATGTGTGAGCTGCAGTGCCAGTTCACAGCGATGACCCAGTAACGAGCCCTGTGTCCTGCTTGCTGTCAGCCCACCTTACCTGGCACAGAAGGTTAGGCTAGTCCCTCTGTGTCATGCAGGAACATCCAGCTGTCTGATCAGCTGCTGGATCAGCAGATGAAGGCATCCAGGATGTCATCGTGTTGACAGCTGGTTCTCAGTGTAAGGTCCAAAAGGAGGGGGAGAACAGCAGCAGTTGATGATTTTCATTAAATTAAATAATTATTCATTAAAGACTTTTTTAGGGTTAAGGCTGTGGCTGTGGTGATATTTTACCCAACATAAGCAAGTCGGGGGAGCTTTTAATTATTATGATAAAGTCACTCTGCACCAGTTAGCTCAACTTGTCTCTTTGCAATAGGGAACTTGACTTAACTGGTTGCCAGCTGGTATTCTGGTTATATTAGTAAATAAAAGCAAGGTTGCAGAGTGCTCATGGAGTTAAATCACAACTATGCCAATATGTGTGGAGGAATTTCTGAATTTCTGTTACAGGTCTATGAAGTCTGTGGATGTACATAGCAGCAGATTTGCAGTTTTCCCCAGTTTATCATAAGATCCGCTTTTGCCTTTTTATCGCCATCTTGACGCGCTAAAGTCGCTTTGAATACAGCAGTATTTCTGTCCCCGAGTTCGACGCAAAGACAGTCACATGACTGCAATAATTTTAGTCATGCTGTGGCCTCCAACCAAAGACAAGAATTATTTAATTATTTTCCCAAAGCCAATCAGAGGCTTCCTTTAGTAACAGAAGTGTAGCTGTGGTTGAAAGTTGTGGTTCAGTTCAGTTGAAAAAAAATTAAACTCCTATCAAGAGAAAAATCCGCTGACTGATTTCTCACAAAGGCTGAAAACAGCTTGGTCCTTTAATTAATTAAAGCTGCAGCTACAACAGTGTAATATAACTGCCCCGACAAACTATTTGAGCCAGGGTTGCACTAGTCAAACCTGTCCCAGTTTTCAGAAGGAACATAAAAAACAGAGAGGCTTCTTCTGTCGCACACGTATCTGCTGCTTTGATTTCACAGGAGGACCTTAGTTCCCTTAATAAAGTGCAAGAATAAACAAATTCGTACGTGGATAAGTTTATAAGGTTTACATATGAATTTGTGTATGATATAAGCGCTACAGTGTAGCTTAGACTGGTGACTCAGATGAATTTCTCCTCAGCGGCACAGAAATCCAGCGCCGATATGCACAGCCGTGAAACCTAATGTCTCGAAAAAGGTCATCCTCCGAACATTGCAGTAAAAAACGTAGATGTGGGGGGTCTGTGTGTCCTTTTCGTCACACCTGTTTTTTCTCCTGTGATAAATTGAATTAGCAGGTGGTACATTAAGCATCTTATGTTTAGTTTATGATGATAACACTCCCCCCCCCAAAACCTTTTACACCTCAGTTCCTCAGTCCCTCTTTTTCTGGCGGATGTTTAGTCTCTTCCCTTTGCTCCACCTTACTCCTGTACCTGCCTGCAAGGCTCCACGGTGGCTCTGTGTGTCTGTCGACTTAACGCTGAAGCAAGGCTCTAATCTGCCATTAAAACGGGGTGGTGGTGGGGGGGGCTTACTGGTGTTTCTCTTACAAATCCACTTCCAGAAAACCCCGGCAGAAATGCTGCACCGCATCCCGATGGATTAGCAGTGGGGCTACTGCGGGAAAGAGAGAGGAGACAGGATATAAGAGAGAAAGAGAGAGAGAGAGAGGAAGGAAGACAGAAGAGGTGTGGAAAGAAGAGGAAGGAAAGAAAGAAGAGGAAATGGTTTGAGAAGAGGACAGGAAAACGAGGGGATGGGAGATTAATGGTCAAAATGAAATGATGTGATGGAGGAAAGGTGAAAATAAAAAGACAGGTGGACAGGTAGACAGCTGCAAGGACAGCCGAAAGACAGACGGAGGACCAGGAGAACCTGAGTGAGAAAATGAAAGTGTGTTTTTTTGTTGTTGTTGTTGTTTTTTTGTCCAAATGCATCATTTGTGTGCGTGCTTACATGGGAATGCTCAAGAGGGAGAAGTGAAAAGGAAAATGACACAGAAGGGGAAGGGTGTAAGAGCACAACAAGGAGGACAAAAGGTAGAACAGGGAGTGAGAGAGATGGTGGTGCTGCGTGGGTGTGCTGGTTGTACAATGACAGTTGTGAGCTGCAACGTTTAATATCTGGTATCCACACAGCGTTTACTTAATGTTGTGGGCAAATATCAGTTACCGACAGGTCCCTGCTCTGCGTCTTAACCCCTCTCAACCTGTTCAAATATAAAACACATTTACTCTTGCGTTACTCCTCCGCTCTACCTTTTTTCTTCACTCTGCTTTTGGTTTAGCGACGGTCAGGCTGCCCGGCCCTCCCGGTGTCACAGCCTAGTCATGGGTGACACCTTTCTGAAGGCTGTCCATCTGTGGTGGGAACACCGGAGAGCCAGAGCAGGGGGCTGAAATGAAGCGCTCCTGACAGGCAGATGGCTCAGCTCCTCTGTGCCAGGACTGTGCCCAGTTTCCTCCAACCTCACCCCACCCCACTCCCATAAGTCACCCCCTCTTGGCTCAGCCCATCTGTGGATTGGAGTTGAGGGGGCAGGAAGGTGTCCTTACCTGGGCTGACCACCCAATATGCACGATGCTCATTTTGTTCTGGTTCTTTTTAATGTGTTAGAGGTCGGCGCAGCCTAAATCACACTCAGCACACGCAAAACCACCCACGCACATCCAAGTAGCTGCCCTTCTAAAGGTAAGCGAAAGGTCTTTTTTTTTTTCTTTTTCTTTTCTACCCAACACTCTTGGCTTTCCGTGGGCAGTTGCCATGGCTACGGCAAAGTAAGCGACCACCTGTGGGCTCGCTTCTGATGTAAAACAAGGGGGAAAAAAAGCAAAAAGAGACAAATCACCAGACTGCAGACTGATTGACCGAGAGTACCCTGGAATAAATCCAACATTTCGTCTTCTCTGATGTTTCAGTACATTCAAGCAGGCAGATTTTTTTTTTTAAAAACCCCCAAAACATCTTGATTCAGCAGACAGCAGAGTCCGCCGATCAATCAGATAGCAGCTTAGACACAGTGGGCACGGCCAGCAGATTTTTCAGCCCGGGTCAGAGCAGCCCGAACCCCCCAGAGCAACTCACTCCACAGATTCTTCTCCTGCTGGACATCAATCTTCAGAGCTGCTGTCTTGGCAAAGAGCAGATTTGATTTCTCCACTGAACAGTACTCAACCCTTGACCTCCCTCCCCTCAAAGGCATGGTACTTCCAAGTAGTTGCTATGGTTACTGTAAATCGGGTGGTGGTAACGGTTGCAGCCCTGCAGGATGCAGAGCCACTGTGAACATTACAGGAATGGATATAAATTTGTACAAACCCCTTGCGAAGTGTAATTGAATGTAGTCGGTGAACCCACCCCCTGCCAATAAATTACCTGTTTATTTCTGGCCTTGAACAAGGTGACTGCCTGCAATATGTGCCAGTGTTCTGTGCAGCACGATGCTCCCAGCCTGGTCAGGGGTTGGATCCTGTTTAAAAACTCAGTCATGTCTGAGTGCTCTGCAGTCCCGTGCAGACGCTGCATGTTTTTCTGTGCACGCGTGTCCACAGGAGCGTGTGCTCTGTGTGTACGTACATGTGTCCAGGCGTGCGAGTACGTGTTGACTTGGTGCCAGTGGGTTCCTCGTGCCAGCACCGCAGTCTGGTGAGGCAGAGCAGCATGTCGGCTGCACAGCTGCGCGCGGCCAGCTCCCATTGGCTGAGGTTAACGAGGTAGAGAGCACATCTGCATCGGAGCAGGCCACGGATGAGTGAGAATGCAGCGCAGGCTGTTTTAGTCTCTTGCTCTAACTAGACTGTGTGTCTGTGGTAGACTGTGTGTTTTTCTTATGTGCGTGAGAATGTGCATGACTGTGGATTTATTTTTATACCAGGAAGGGTGGAAATGTGTGAATGGAGTAAAAATATAGTTTATTCCAGTGCAGGATTCAAAACATTCACTGCATGTGCAAACAGATACTCTGTAACAGCGTGTCATGTCACGTAAAGACCTTATAGCAGGAATAGATCTAAAGTTTCCATCATATAAAAACTTGAATTAGTTTGGCTGATACACGTTGAATGTGTGTACACTTTCTTTACAGGATGGGAACTTCCAGCGAGTTGGGTCACTGCAACATTTAAAAACGCTTGCGATCATTTTCTGTGATCTGTGGCGCTGCGTCGTCTGGTCAGGTTATACACCAATAATGCATAACATTATGACCACCTGCCCGTATTGTACAGGTCTCCATTTTGCTGACCTTGTTGGGGTATAAACTCTACTGGATCCTGAAACTGTGCTGTGGTATCTGGCACTAATGTGTTAGCAACAGATCGTTTAAATCCTGTAAGTTGCGAGGCGGGTCTTCATGGATTGGCCTTGATTATCAAGCACATCTTGTTGCTGTGCTCCTTAAACCATTCCTGAACCACTTTTGCTTTGTGGCGGTGAGCATTATCCTGCTGAAAGAGGCCATATACCTGCAGGGAATAAATGGCCTCCAACAATGCTTAGGCACATGGTACGTGTCAAAGTAACATCCACCATATTGTAAAAGAAAAGGAGCCTCATCAGACCAGGCCACCTTTGCGTATTGCTCATTGGTCCAGTTCTGATGCTCAAATTCTCATTGTTTGTGCTTTGGTAGTGCACAGAGGTCAGCATAGGGACCCTGACTAGTTTGCAGCCATGTAGCCCTATTAGCAGCAAACTGTGATGCTCTGTGTATTCTGACATTCTATCAGATCCAACCACACTGGCCAGCCTTCCCGCCCCATGTGCGTCAGTGGGCCCTGGGCACCCTTGACTCTGTCCTTGGTTCACCACTGTTCCTTCCTTGGCCCACTTTTCATAGATACTAACTGCTGCAATTTTGAAGATGCTCTGACCCAGTTGTCTAGCCACAGTTTGGCCCTTGTTAAACGCGCTCAAATCTTTATGCCCATTTTTCCTGCTTGAAAAAAGTCAACTTTGAAGACAAATGTTCACTTGCTCTCTAATGTTTCCCACCTACTAACAGGGGCAACAATGAAGAGATAACCAGTGTTACTCACTTCACTGGCAGTGCTCATAATGTTATGTCTGATCAGTATATATCAGCAGTTTTTAAAAAGTAACTTGCAACATGAGTTGCAATCAAAACGTTCAGGGGCTTACTAGTAAAATCAAAAACCTTACCTTATTTAAATTTCCTTATACCTTCTCTTGTACCTCCTGTGCTTTTTTGGCCTGGTTTTGCTTATATTTCTTCATGAAAGTCCTGTTCTGATCAGTAGTGCGTATCCAATTTCACCCAGGAACTCAAAGTTCAGCAGAGAACAAGCAACCTCTGTCTCAATGTGACCCAGGTTTCACCTGCAGGATCGTCAGCATTGTTCAGCTGCTGTTCTGCAACCCAGCAGGTGTTATTAGATTTCAGTTGGAGACTGAAAGTGGCCCAGCCCTTTTTACCTGGAGTGGCACATCAGTCAATTCAAAACCACACTGAAAAACTTTTGTGCAAGAATTTTAAACACAAGAAGTCACTCCTGGAATTACATGTGCATCAGACAAACTCAGCTTATCACAGCAAGAGGTGCAGTCATGCAAAGGGAATAATTTAAGTGAGCAATGACTGCTCGACAAACATGACGAAGAACTCCTTGCACTGTTACTGAACATTTTTGGGAAGCTTCAGCTTAAAGGTGAAACTTTAGCAAAACCACTGCCCTGTATCCCGCAACTATTGATGCAAAAAACAGTGGGTTGAATGACTGTACTCTGGCATCCCCCTCCTCATCTGTGAACTGATCTGCATGAGAGTTCACGCTCGTTTCTGCATGTGCTGTCCTGTGCACTCACTACTACGTCCAAGCATGATTGTGAGTGCACTCGGTCATGAATAAATATGCTTTTGTGCTTAATGGTGCTGCAGCACACAGTAGTATCTATCTAGGACAGTAGCATGTCGTGATTGTTGTTTACACAGCCTATTTACATTAGAAAGCCCCGTAACAATAAGCAGTCTCACCATGTAGAGCCGATAGCCGGGGGTTTTCACGTTGAAGCCCATCGTCCTTATTGTCTGCCTCACCCGGGGAATGTAGAATTAACAGATTAGCCAACTGGAGGGGTGGGGTGGGGGGGCTGGTGGAGGAGAAGAAAATGCCTGCATCTGCTGTTTGATTTCGAAAAGGAAAGGCAGCAGTGATTGTTTGAGCGAGCATGTATGAATTCATATGTCTATTTGAGGATAATGACTGAAATCGTATGCGCACGGCACCTGATGAATGTAAGCAGGCCTTGATAATGTGCTAAGCCAAGTGTCTTCCGATCTGTCTTGACTATTTGGGATTTATTTTTCAGTCTGCGTGTGTGTGTTTGTGAACTGACACACTATGAAGTGACGTGCATGTGCATGTGTGTGTGTGTGTGTGTGAGATGGGGAATCAGACGGAGAGAGCAAGCATGGAGATGTGAAGAGAGAGGGCAAACATATTCCTCTTTACCTTGGATCCACTGGCTGAGTCACTGCAGATGGAGGGCATTTTTCATGCTGCATTGCTACACAGTTCCCTTTACTGCGTTATTTTTTATGACACTCCTCCCCAAGGATGCTGGAGTCTTAAGGAGGCCTCTGACTGTGATTAATATAACAGCCTTCCGTTACTGCCTGACATTTGAGATCTTCTCCTACATCAATGCACATCTGTCTCATTCTTCACCGGGCGGGTGATGGCGACAGCCTCACGTCATGCTAGGGGAGGCACGGTGGTTAGCAGAATATTCAAACCTCCATCTGGCTCTTTTTGTCTTTCTTCCATTTTACCCCCACTGTCTTCTTCTTTTGCCTCTCTTCCTGTCATTGACTGCTTCCCTCAGACTCGGTTTATCTCACTTCCTTTAAACACACAGGTAGTGTCTCTCCCGCTCCTGCTGATTTTTCACATGCCTCTGATGCTTCTGTTCCCAGTGGGTTCTAGGTATCAGTCTTGGTTGGCCGGCTTAAATAAAACTCAGCCATCAATTATCAAACAACACTTGTTTGTCCCGGGAAACTTGCTGGCGTAATTATACAGCAGGCGTTGGAATCCAAGGGGTATTTTACTGCAATGTATCACAGAAACACCCCCCCCCCCCCCCCCCCCCCGTAGAAGAAATCAAAACTGGGTCAGAGCTTCAAAATATCAAAAGAGGAGCCTTATTATCATTTCTGTGTATTGTTAAGCTTCGTATTCTGCCAGAGAAGAACTCTCTAAACAATAGGATAGCACATCTAGGATGGAAATTAGGATACAGTGGGAGGAGAGGGATACCAAGACTCCAGATGTCAGGGAAGAATGCTCTGTCGTGGTGCGTGTGTCCAAAGCAGCCTATCGCTTCTAACACATATTCAGTGGCTCCTGCATGACGTTTAAAGCCTTCAAATCTCGGTCCCTGCACCGTTTACCTCCAGAATCTTCAGGGAATATCTTGGACCTGTGTACGTGCAACAGATCTAAGAGGGTAACACATATCTGTGTGTATATGTGTATCATGTAAAGTGCACGTGGGTGGTTAAATATATATGTCAGTTAGACACGAGCAATGTGCAGCAGCTGCACCCACCTGACTGCTTGTGCTGAGGAGTGTGATGATGCAAAGATGTGTATAGTGCCTGTCAGTGCAGTGAAAGGGAGGTCTGAAGGCATTTGGATTGTCTTGATGGAAAATCAAATGTTCGCCCGTCTCTCTCCTCCTTCACCTCTACTTTCTGCACTTTTCTTAAAAGGCAGGAAAATTGACCAATCCCAGGGCCTCATTTATCTGGGATTGAGTCTTTTTAAGTTTGACGTTTAGTCAAAAACAATGTATATAAAATATGGACTACAGTGACTTATTTATTTATTAGACAGTAAAAAACATGGCTGCAGCTTCCAGGTCCCAAAAATGAAGCCAATCCACAAGTTACTTACAGCTGCGTTCCATTTGAAGGCCAGGAGATGGCAACACCCGTGGTTGCAAAAAGACCTCTGGTCCTAAAGAATCTATGGAAAAACAGCTTTCTGTCCTGACCTGTGTACACACTTATCTTTTGAGTTTATAGGCTCAGTCACTCACTTCAGGACATACTGAACAAAAATTAAGTGTATTTTGAAAATTTCGGTCATGCTGCGTTTCAGAATGTAAAATTGTCCTTGGTATGAAACCACAAGCTCACTGGCTGGTAATCACAAGTCAGTAGCCAATGAGTGTGTGGTTTCACAATCAGACTATATCTTTTTTGCAATCAAGATGGTGATGGCAGAAATGCCCATCTCAAGGATTCAAAACAGAACTTCAGAAACCAGTGGGTGATGTCGCCATAGCTACATCCATCTTTTACACTGTCTGTGATGCTGAGTCATTGGCTACACTAACAGGCTTGACTGGCAGAGTGCATCCCTAGACTGTATGGAGGAAAGGGAGAGACACAGATACCTGTAAATTGCTGATAAACTACACATGAGTATTAAATTACTACAATTTGGAGGTCACACTTCTCAGCACAGATGCTAACAGAGCAATTATACAGGAAGACATGAGTGAGGTATAATTATTAATAATGCTCTAAAAAGTACCAAAACCACAAGCAAGACTGAAGCTGTCAATCAAAGCAACCATGCTGCTAATAGTGCATAAACTAAGGCTTTACTAGAAGTCTACTGCACCACCAGGTTAGTTTGGCTCACAGAAAGAAGGTTGGAATCCATTGGCCAGCTCGGACCTTTCTGTGTGGTGTTTCTCCAGGAACTCTGACTTCCTCCCAAGACCCTGCATTTTAACCAGTGTTGGGGAGTAACAGAATACAAGTATCGGCATTACGTATTTAATCTCCTAGGACAGGGGTGGGCAATTCCAGGCCCCGAGGGCCGGTGTCCCTGCAGGTTTTAGATCTCACCTTGGGTCAACACACCTGAATCACATGATTAGTTCGTTACCAGGCCTCTGGAGAACATCAGGACATGTTGAGGAGATAATTTAGCCATTTAAATCAGCTGTGTTGGTTCAAGGACACATGTAAAACCTGCAGGGACACCGGCCCTCGGTGCCCACCCCTGTCCTAGGACCTGGCGTCCACATATGTGGACATCACATTTTGGGTTGTCTAGACCAAAATACTACATTTTGCTCTACAAGGGCCTGATATCCACTTACGAGGACATTATACTGCCACTGTTCTATTGAAATTTTAAACAAATATCCTCATATGTTAATCTCATTTTTCTCAGAAACAAAAATTAGGTAAAAAAAAAATCTGGTAGTTCTTTGTTTTTACATTCATCAGTTGCCAATCAGCCAAATATCAAAGAGAAATTTAAAATGCATACCATGGAAGAGTTCGGGTCTTAGGAGGTTAAAATACAAAATATGAGTAACTTTATTCCGTTACAGTTACTGTTTAAAACGGTGATAATTAGAATACAGTTACTTTCTTGGAATTACTGGATTATACTGCGGTCTTTGGGTTCATGCTAGGCTATCCCCTCTCTAATTTTGGTAATTCCACGCATTGCCAGAAACCCAAACAAAACACGAAATAAGAGGCTTTAATGTAAGCGTCCTGTTAATGTTGGTGACGTCAATTACACAATCGACCCGGAGCCAGCACAAAAGATCCAGCAGTGCACGGTCAGGAATGCATTTCTTACTTGGAAATTCCGACACCACTTCACATTTAAAGAAAGGGATGGGTGAAATCTGACTGTTCAATCCAAACTCTGTTTGCCAGCAACCAAGCTGCTCTCAGCGTCAGAAGACTCCACCTCCAACCTAAAGAAACATCTGGAAGCAAGTTCTTTTTTAAAAACTAACGTTAGCCTACTGCAACTACCTTGTTTTAGTTGTGGTAGCTACCTGGGTTATGTGTCACTTCAGTATCTTCGATGTACTATTGCTGTGTGATTTATTACTATTACTGAAGGCTACTCGCCACCGAGCTAACATTGTTAGCTGGCGTTAGCTGAGGTTAGTTCATAGACTGCAGACTGTTAGACTTGATGGACAGCATTAACAACCTGCTAGCAGCAAATAATCATGTGCAGTTGTGAAAGCAGTCTATGAACTAACCCCAGCTAACGCCAGCTAACAATGTTAGCTCAGTGGCGAGTAGCCTTCAGTAATAGTAATAAATCACACAGCAATAGTACGTTCATGTAGTTGTAAAAAGCATGACAGTATAGAAAGTAATCCAAAGTATTCAGAATACGTTACAAACCAAATTTTGGGGCATGTATTCTGTAATTTGTAGTGGAATACATTTTAAAAGTAACCTTTTTTCAGCCAAAACTTCATGTCATGAACCAAATCGCATTTAAGACAAAAAAGGAACATCATACAGGGAATTGCATTGTGAGGTTAACCATTCAGTGTAGATTTAATTCTATTTGAACATCTATATCAGTATTGTAGTGAGAGTGTGGATGCAGATAAGTGGAAATGCCTGCCACAAATAATCAAAGAAAACAAAAGTCAAACTACACACCAATCAAACACCTGCCTGCTGGAGAGGATGGAGTGAGTCATATTTTGTTAGCAATATTTCATCTTTTAAGTATCATTGTGATCACTGTGGAATCCATGCTCCGAACAAGGATTGTCTGAATCAAAAACAAGTCAAATCTCCAAACTACAGACACTTTTCCCCTTCCCACTGGCTTCAAAGACCAAAGGTCTCATCAATGTGGACATTTTTGCTGTGAAGTAATGGCGCACGCGGCAGGCAGTGTGGGAGGTTTATTTCCAAAAGGGGAAAGGCACAAATTTATCTGTGGTTCCCTTTGGTCCTGTATTTGCTGTCTGCAGTTAGTCCTTCTCTGATGCATTGCTTTAAAAGGCATCAGGGAAACCCGTCTCTCTCTCTCTCTCTCTGTGGATTCAATTGACACTAGTTTGTGTGTCTTGGGATTTTCGGCATGTGCAATACACACACACCCACACACACGACCTAAAAAAGCATATCCGCGCACACTCTGAGCCACACGAGGTGGAACACACATACACAAACACACCCCCTCTATGCAGCGCAGTAAATACAGTGATTTTGGCTCCATTTTCTCCAGGGTGGTGACAAGTCTTCCCCCCCCCGCCACATGGTTGAAATGAAATCCAATTATATCCGTAATGCCTCTTCAACTGTTCTTCTGCTTTGAAGGAGTCAGCTTCCTTGAGTCACCACTGCTGGACCCGAATGTGCTCGGCAAACCAGTGATGCGCAGTGGTGCAAATGTGCAGTGGAGACAGATGTATTGCGTGTGTGTGTGTGTGTGTGTGTGTGTGAATTAGCGGCAGAATTCTTCTGTTTAAGTCAACTATCATTCAAAAGTGACTTAACTCCCCGCCAAACTTTGTTACTCCGGTAAGTGTGTCGCGTTGTTAGTGGGAATGGCTGTCTATTTGCATATTTTAATTAAATAGCAGGAATTTAGAATTAATCACTTTCTAAATTTATGGGCTAATTATATGGTTTTTGTCCTTGACATGTCAGCGTCACCCACCCGTGAATAAATTCATCACGGCCAAAGTTACGCTGACACCTGCAAACTTTGCTTCCTTCACTTACCCCTCAATTAGCCTCTTTTATGCTCTCTTCTGACACAATAAATCACATACTGTCACATTGTCTCTGTCATAGCGCCCCTGTGACAGCCCGATCGCGGAGATGAGTGGGCGGAAAATGCACGTACGGTGTGTGCGCATGTGCCCACGCATGTGCACGTAAAGCGACTTCTGAACACCCAGTGCACTGGCTAAAACAAAAGTAAATAAATAAAATGAAATACAGGCCCTCTTTGATAAAGTGGACATGGACGAGGTCTCGCATGTTTCCATGCGTCCCTCCCCAAAGGAGATGCTGTGTGCTTGGGGTTGCCGATTGAGCAAAGAGCACATTGTGTTACTTTTTCACGAATAGCGCTTAAAATGACATGAAAGGGAGATCACCCTTTTGTCAGTTTAAAGAGAAAAGTGATCAAACTTGTGCAGATGAGGCTATTAAACGTGCACAGCTTAGTTTGTATGTAAACACGTGACATCTGCAGTGTCTGCGCTTCATTTACGCATCATTTGCACACAGCAAACAACCAAATTGGTGCTTGATGTGCACGTCTCCCCGCGCTGTATAATGTCGTGAAACAACAAGAACTCGGCGGGGGATGCAGAAGCAAGAAAAAGGAATGCAAATGGCCCAGAGTGGAGCCAAATTTCTGCTACAGTCAAGATGTTCACCGCAAATAAGTGACATAAGATGTGTCTGCACGCTAGCCTGTATCCGAGCAGTGTACAGAGGCAATGTATCCACATTGCGCTTTTAATTAAGAATGCGAGTTTGGCAGATGGGTGTAAATCCAAGTTCCTTTTCCAATCCAAAATGCAAACTGGCACTTGTCATTGTCCATCTGCTTTATTTCCTGTTCTTGGGATTTAATATCAGCGGCTAATAAACCCTCACACCTTGAGCTTGAGCTCCGACCATGTGTATCCTCCACGCTGAAGCTAGACTAACTGCTTCCATGCTGCCACTTGTTATTCTGCATACAGTATGCTCCAGTGTGGTTCAAGTGATGGCTGGATATAAATTCCAGCAGCATCACAAAAATCCTCAAATCCCCGCTACCACCCCACCCATTCACTTCACTGCTGATAGTTTAAAATTCAATATTCACGCACGGTGGGAAAAAAATAAAAAATCCAAGGTTAGTTAGAAAACACAGACGCCTTGTTACACTGACACTAATATAAAGCTACGGTATGTAGATCTTCTTTCGACCTAGATAGAAATCGAAGATGGGGTTTCATCTTCACAAATTAGTGCGTGCATCTGGATTTGCATGGTCTGATTATTTCAAGATTTATCAGCAAGATTTTCTCCAGACCTCTTTGACCTTGAAAAGACAGCTGCTCCGGCTGCATGAGATTAACAAGCCGGTGTTGTGGTGTTCTTGGTTGAGAAACAAAAATGGCTTAGAGCAAGACAACAAGGGTAAAGGTGTGGCACGATACTGAAACAAAGTTAAAGCCCCCCTGAGCATCGGCACTGCATCTGTTCAGTTGCATGAATCCTAATGCTGATTCACTACCTTTTTGTAGCTTTTCATTTCTTGACTGCTGCTTCAAGGTCACAACACTTAATCCTTTGAGACTGAAGGATCAGTTAATATTAAAGCAGTATTAACTGATTTTTTTTTTCCTGTTTGTTTTGAGCAATATAGGGCAGTGGAGCAAGCTGTTTTCAGCAATGACATAAAACGTGGATATGTCACAGATGTTAGCAAACAGCTGCCTTTTGAAAGCACACAAAATTTAATTTGGAGACATGCTGGCATGCAAATGTTTCCGCTCAAGCCAAAGAAGAAGTGCTTGAAGAGCATTTCATGCCTCCCATTTCCCCATGTGGTCTCAGCATGATCGTGTTGAATAGGACCATACTCAGACCACACTGACTCGGTATGATCTCAGTCAATAAGTTATGATTTTTAAAAGTTTCTGGGTCTACATTGATGGACAGTTGTGGACTTGAACAAATAGTCGACTTGCATGCATTTCCATACCATACTTCCCAACAGAAACACATTGCACTACTTCCAAAGACATGCTAACTACCACAAAACAGAACAAAAAACCCAAAAATACTACTATAAAATGATATTAGATTAGAGGATGGATGAGTCCATTAACTGTTTAGGAAATACAGCCATTTTTATGCACACTTTCTCATGTCTTTATGCGTTCAGTCTTGTATTTAATAACTCTATCGGGTTGAGATCCAGTGACTGACTTGGCCATTGAAGAATATCCCATGTCCTTCCTTTGAGAAACTCCTGGGTTGCTTTTTTCCATATGCTTTGGCTCATGATCCACTTTTGTGACATGCTGTCTGATCACTTTTGAATCTGAGCAGAGAGTGCAGCACTGTACACTTCACAATTCATCCTGCTACTTCTATCAGCAATCACATCATTAGCAGCCATATCTTCCCATGCCATATTACTGCCTCCACCGTGTTTGACAGATGATGCGCTATACTTAAAATCATGAGTTGTTTCTCACCGTCTCCATGCTGTTGTCTTCCTGTCATTTTGGTTATGCATAAATAAAAGTATGGTTTCATCTTTCCAGAACTGTGTCAGCTCTTCAGATGTTTCTTTTAGATTTTGCTTTTCATTTCAAAAATGTACCAAATTCTTGATATATTTGTATAAAAATGGCTGTAATTCCTAAACAGTTAATTCACTATTTTTATAAACCCACTTCAATTAAACTTCAAAGTCTCGCCTTCAATCACACCATGGTTTTTTGATTCAAAATCCACCGTGAAAGCGTGCAGAGGCAAAACTAGAAAAAATGTGCCTTTGAGCAAAAAACTATTGACCTAACTACAGTAGCAGTGCAGTCCCAGCTCATCTACACAATAATTGATAGTCACATTGAACAACTTGCTCATTTCCTTCAATAATAAATATGAGCACTACCACAGGTGTTCTGTCTCAGTCCCCTGAGAAGTGTGCCCTCTAGACCCACAGCCGATGGAGTACATCATGATTACCCGTGGTACCGGAAATGAAGTGGCCCGGGGTGAGAGCGATAAAAGGAGTGGAACTTCTCAGCAGCCGGAGTAGTCAGAGTCAGGGGTCACATGTCATTTATCGATGTCAGGCTTTGCCCCGCCGTGCCTCTCTGAATGCTAATCGCTCACGCTCTGCTGTGACAATACGATTAGACTTGATTAAAACAGTCTATTAGCATAGAACCCACAGGCTGGGCAAACATCCTTCTTTCCTGGAAAACATGCTCACTCTGAGTGTCAAAACTGCAACTGACTGGACGTGCACTTACTGTTCGTGTTTTTGGCAACCTTCATGCCCAGAATCAGAGGCAAATCAGCACTCTGTCTGTACAATAACCTTTTTCTTTGTCCTTGAAATACATATCGTGACCCCAAAGCTGCCGCTCTGACTAAAACCGGGAACTAATTATTGATCAGCTTTCATGCTGAGGTTTTGCAAGGTAGCCACCAGTTACCCATCTCCCCTTAGGGAGCTGACTAATCAGGGTGCGGCGATGAGAATTTTGACTTAACTAATCTCTGGATTGAATGGAGATTAAACGCCACGTGGGCTGACGGCTCTCCTCTTTGTCTTTTTTGTCTGGACGGGGATCTGTTCTCCTTATCTTATCACCCTGCCTCATTTCTCCAGGGCAGTTCCCTGCCGTTATCAACGTGGCTCCATCTACATGGAAATCAAAGCCTTTCCAGAAGTGGAATACGATTAGGGAGGGGGAGAAAAGTCTAATCTTTCCCCTTTTGGTTCATGCCACCAAAAAACCTATGATGAGCCGAGCAAATGAACAACAAACACTCCCTGTTATTCTTAATTTAGGGACTGCGTGTGTATTTGCCTAAAGAGAGCCTGTGGAGAGGGGTTTGTTAATGCTGACTGGTTGACAATGGTTGGGAACAGGGAATTGGGGAATTGACAATGGCTGCAGTGGACCCTTTAATCATTTGTAACTCTCAGTTTCACTTCAGCTCTTTATATAACTTCACTCTTCTCTGTGGATGACTGACTGGCCATCAGTAACACAAACAATAGTTGCCCACAGACCAGTTGTACCACATATTTTTGACATTGCCCCCATCTGATAACATGTGCTTGCTGCAGGTGGACATTCAACCCACAGCTGCCAATGCGTTACCACCGCTGAACCATAATTTCCCCTTTACAGTGGAGGTGGATGGATGGGTGAACAAGGTGGCACAAAAGTGACGAGTTCCTGCGTAACTGCGAAGCATTTCATCTGCGAGGCTCCTTTTTGTCTCTGGGCCTTGGAAATGAGGATTAACTCTCGCCTCACAGGACACAGCTGCCTGATTCCACTCCTGACACTGACCTCCTTTGTTTCTTTTTAATGACCAAAGAGTAGATGACTGTGTGTGTGTTTGTGTGCTTGTTTGTGTGTGTGTGTCCAGTAGCAGGGGTGTCCGATAAAGAGAGGGAGGTTTACAGAGGGGATTAAAACCCAAACAGCAGCTTCCCTCCCTGGTAAACAAAAGTACATGGGGATGTGCAGTGTGTGTGTGTGTGTGTGTGTGTGTGTGTGTGTGTGCCACTGCTCGTGACACCAGACAAAAAGAGGAAGACTGAGTCCATCTGTGAAAGCAGCAGGATTAAGCTGTGCTCAAGCCAGGAGCTACACGTCAATCAACCACTAAGTGTTTGTGCGTGTTCTTGTGCCAATGTGCATGTGCATATGTGTGTGTGTGTGTGTGTGTGTGTGTGTGTGTGTCACATGCACAACTGTACATCCACATACATGTGCTCTTCTGATCCCACAGCGAGGACCCCAACTTTGCTGAATTCGTTCGGAATCTGTGGGATGGAGCGAAGCCAGCGATACGTCAGTCACCCAACAAAAAAAAAGAGACAAACTTTATTTTTTGTGAAATGTGTGAACTCAGTTGGCACCCGAGCATGAATCGTATGTGGCTGACATCTCCCTCAAACTGTAATGTGGGATGAAGAAGATGCTTCAAAGTGCTTCAAAAACAACTTTGACAACAAGACGGCTGACAAAGTAACTAAACAATAATAATAAAATAACATAAATTCATTCTGCAGGAATGTTCTACATCATGAGCGTGCAGTCAGTCCCCCCAACACAGGTCACCCCCTCTCAATGGTTGCTGGTGCTCTGTCTGTCTTTGAGAAGCTTGTTGTCTCCCTGTCAGGACCCCCGACTGTTTGCCCATAATGCACCACCACTCCTGCATGGCACCCTGTGAGGGGTGGTGGTGGAGGGCAAGTCTGAAGCCTTCAATGCGCAGGCCACAAAGACCAAAGGTAGGCGTGTGCTTGGAGAGGTGGGGGGCTTGACCTGGATGTTCCTCAATAAAGGACCTTGAAGGCAGGGGGTCATTACGCCTGCATGAGCCGGTGAGCGAACCTGGCTTTCTCCCCTTGACAATCTGAAGGGGTAAATTAAAATCAATACAGCCTATGATGAGGCGACTGCAGTGAGACAGGGGTGAGGGAAGGTAGGAGGTGGGGGACAGAGAGAGAGAGAGAGCTTGGACTTGATGGATGGCTGGTTAAAGGGGGATGATCAATTACCCTGATGGATTGCTTTTTGGGGATCTCTGAAATGAGACGGATCTCTGCTCTTTAAAGGCAAATTCAGAAGGAATGGAGGCTCCACTCCAGTTTGCATGAGAGCCCTGCAAGGCAGGAATATTATTCACTTACATCTTTGTTGTTGTGAGAAGTGGCAACTGGTCCCTCCTCCTCTCCAGAATCCTTTATTTTTCGAAAATGTTTAATCCCCTTCGTCCCCTCCCCCCTCCACACATTCTCCCTCCAACGGATCCCCTCTCTACATTATTCTCTGTGCATTTTAATTTTTTTTCCCTTCTTCTGTCACCGGGGGCCCAGTTTTTCCCCGCCTACTCTCCTCATTTAAGCTTGAAACTAGAATACTCGAGCCAAGAAATAGTTAATCTCTCCGGCTGCTGCTATGATTGGCCGCTGTATGCAGCGCTTCAGCCTCCTTGAATGAGAAATAGGGGTAACCAAGCAACTTCAGTGCTGGAGAGAAGAAGATAAAAAAAGCAAAAAGATGATAGGGCTTTACGGGATTTTCACAATGATGGAAGAATTTTGAAGCTGTTAACAGAAGAAAGAAAAAAAGAGGCAGAGGCAATGTGATTTCACCTTGAGTGTCCGGCAAATGGAATTAACAAATGGATTTTCTTAAACGCGCTTCCTCCCTCTCTCTCCCTCTCTCGCTCATTGAGGGGGGGAAATAGAGCGCTCAAATGAAGGAGACACAGATGTGGATTAAAACGCACAAATGGGACACTTCAGAAAAGCATCCACTGAGAAAAGGTGAGTAACATCTCAGCTTTTCTTTCTTTTTTGGGAGGGGTGTGCGGTGAAGAGGTGCTTCAGCATTAAACTGTGAAACTACAGAGCTGTTTAAGGATGCAAGGCAGCTCAGCGACATGTCAAGATTTATGGATAGGATGCGTTGAATGAAAATGGGAACCAGTCCGCTGTGGATGACCGGGATACAAACACATACAGAGTGAAAAAGAAAGAAAGAAAAAGGGAAAGAGAAATAAATGTGATCATGAAGCTGTGAACCTGATCGTCGGTGCTGCTTTGATGGATTTGAATGTGGAGTCCGCTGAAGCGCAAACGCCGGTTGCCTGTCAAATAACCCGCTGTCCCACGTCGAATTGCGCATAAATTACAAAGTGACGTTTGGGTTTTGATTGTTTTTAAACGATTTCAGCGCGTTAGCTGCTCACGGGGGCTTTTGGCTGTGGGATTTCGTGTAAAGGAACAAGTGTGAGAACAGGCGAAATCTTTTTTTTCTTCTCCCCACCACGTCTGTTGCTCTCCCTCCCTCCACAAATATTCAAATGAAGAGATGTTCTGCTGCAACAGCAGTAAGTCATTCTCAAACGAGTGCGTGTTAGCCCGCTCCGATGCTGAGCGAATGGATGAATGATGACGCATATGTTGATAAATGTATTGATTTCAGTGCGGAAGCGGTCAGGGAATGCTCGGTGGGCTGCAGTAGTAGGGGCTGAGTACCTGTGGATGAACGGTTGGATGGGAGCGCACAGCGCACAACGGCGCCGGTCTGTCCGGCAGCGGTGAGCCAAAATGTGCCAGAAAAACCAGTGCGTGGGCCTTCAGTGTGAGTCCTCCGGTCAGCAGCGACGTTCGTGGGTCAGTGTGGAGGTGGAAGCATTCCAGTTAGTCTTGGAAGACGTGGATGAGGTGGGTGGGGGGTAGCGTGAGACACGACTTCCATTTGCGTCATTTAAAATTTTTTATTTTATTTTTTATGTTGATTTTTAATATATGTCTGGATTTGTAGGACTTACTTGTGTTGTATAAGCATGGCTAAACTTTGGTTATTTTATTTTTGTAAAGTCTGCTATCAATCTTGGTTCTATATTTAAAGATAACCCTAGACAACAAGGTGCATCCCTGGTCCACAGGCATGTCTTTATTAATTAAAAAGAACCACATATAGACAAAATATAGTTTTTTGTGTTAAATCATTCAATAGAACAGGCTGCTGTCCTGGCTGTTTATTATTTTGTTTTTCATAATCATAACCTCTCAAACCCAAACCCCCTCCCCCTTTGGGTAAAATTGAATTGGAGCCAATGTTACCAGTTCAAATGCAAAGTTCATTACTGGACCATATGTCAGTCATGATGCTCTGTGTTTTCTACATGGGTGCTTGTGTGAGAGCAATCGTAAATGATGGGAAATGAGCATTGTAGTGGAAATGTAGTAACACAGCAGCCATCAGCTACAGACCAGGGTGCTGCTGAAACACTGTGGCTCACCTGCATCTTGTTTATGTCGTGGTTTGGTGGGATAAAAGTGAAGGTCTGGGGCTAGGATTCTCACGCTGGTGCCAAAGTTCACTGGCGATTTCTGCAAGTCGCCCAAACTATCCTTCGTAATCTCCTTAGTGAGGATGCTCTGCAACAGAGCCTAAGCTGTGCTCAGTAGCTCGATCGTGGGATGGATGTGTTACCACTCACACACACACATGCTACAATTTCCAGTTGTCACCCCCAGACATTTCTTTGCAGCCCAGTGTGAATTGTGAGGCTTAAGATAGAGCTCAACAAAACACTAGAGAGCATTAACTTCTCCAGTAAGGCCTTCTTTGTTGGGTCTCCCAGTGGAATCAAGGCGCTTCATTTAGCTCCTGAAAGCGAAAGCAGCCGGTGCATATGGTGGATATAGCTTATCCAATTAAGACCATAATGAATTTTCCCCTTTTGCATTTGGAGGAAAGGTGGTTTGGGTATTTCTTCTCTGTATTAACTCTTCACGATTGCATTGCAGCAGTGTTGGAGCAATTTCAGCTTGTTGTTTTTTTGCACTTCTTAAATCTTTGGGCTTTTTCACCCCTTTGCTGTACCGTGCCACACTCTGCTTCTCTTCTTTTGTTTCTGCTGAAAGCCTGGTGGATTATCGCATTTGTAGTTTCTCTTCATCTCGCAGCGGCATTACCTCAACGTGAACTACCAAGTGTTCTGAGGTAATGCGTCTAACGAACAGGGCCTCGCATTGACACTAATGCAAAGTTTCAGACTCAGACACACGACTCCTGGAGTGGCCTGAATCTTTTATAAAAAAGTAGCTTTAATGAGCAAGATTGTGCCTGAGTTCTGATTTTTGCTGGCGGCCTTATCACATTTAGTCTGTTCATTAATAAAGATGTGGCCCCTGGCAGAGGCAGGTCAGGGGTGACCTCGCTTGCCGGAGTTGAACAAAAAGGGGGAGATTGCTCCGATAGCGGTGTATTGTAGAAAGCTGAATGATGCACACGTTCGCCCCCCACCACCACCCGCCACCCTCCTGGGAGTGTAATCACCATGACAGGTGCAGGGAAGGTTGGGGCAACTTAATGTGTCAGAAGCAAGAACTCAGACTACATGGTGTGAAATCAAAGAGCAAAACAGCTTTCCATTTTACAGGGTGCCATGTGCTGCACTAGGTTTTGGGATGAGTAACTTTGTTGAGTTTACATCAGCAAACTGGCACCATCTTGAAGTAGTCCAACACAACCCCCTATTAAATTGTTTTGTTTTCTGTTAATTTGATGAACAAACAAAGTGCTAAATACTAAACTTTAAAGGTATTGGAAGGAATAGCAAGTATAAGTTGATTGCCATATTACACCGTGGAATCTGTCAGTATCCCACATTGACCTGACAATATGTCCATTTTTGCTGTGGTCAGTTGGTGGAAAACACAAACTTTGAGGGGAGGACACATTTTGTAATTTTCTTGGGTCAGAGTTTTCATGTTGTTGTTTCTGTATTAAAAAATCATACAATATTAGGCATTTAAGATGGACTTTTATTAAAAAGTTGAAGGTAATAGCTTTGATTTGAATCAGTTCTTCACTACCCAACCAAAGCCATTTGGTAGCTAGGTCTCACTGTTACCCTGTGGTTGATTCTTTGTTGACAGAATGGTTTTTGTTGAGCCATAAACCAAAGGGAGTATGACTTTGTTGTGTTGTCTGCTAAAACTGATCTCACAAAGACTTTATCCCTGAAAAACAGAGGTATATGTTTGTCATGACTGACTTGTGTGATGCTGAGTGATGTATAGGCTTGCTAAATCACAACAAGCAACCTTAAAATGGAGATCCCAGAAACTTTCCTTACCTGGTTGATCGAGCATGCATAAGGACTTAAATGGAGACCAGTGAGTTTGATACTGATGCAGTTAATTTTTCTTCTCACGTTTACACTATTGCTCTGGTTACCTGTGGGAAAATCTTGCAAAAAACCCCAAAACTGTTTGTCTTTTAAAAGATATAGAGAACTTCTGGCCTTTTTAAAATTATATCAGTGATACATCAGTGGAATTTGTTCTCTGTTGTTTTAGTGGCTTTAATAAAAGTGATATCGTTAAAGCACTGAGAATACCTTAATTTCACTGCTCATAATACACAATAATTATCACTTGTTTAAATTCACAATTTAATTACAAGGTGTAATAGATGGTGTTCATTTCTAAATTTACATTTAGAAACACCATTGATAACTATCAGGACAACCAACCCCAGTTGGTTTTCACAAGGTGTCATTGATGGTTAATTACTGTGTGTTACAATTAATTGCAAAAATGAAAAGGATACCCATGTTTAGCTAGCACCTTAAGCTCTGATTTAACAAAGGAATAGTTATTGAAAGCTATTCAATGATCAGCAATTCATGCAAGACCAAAAAGTGTAGCAACAAATCCTGGTCTACCCTACTAGCTGTTTGGCTAATGAGGAACTTGGATAGCACCACAAAGTAGTGCCTTCCTTTTTTGTTTTATAGTTGCAGAGTTGAGAGTTGCATATGGTCACTAATAGAGATTCATTCCATCCATTGTTGTGACTAACAAAGAACAAAGCACGAGTATTTAAGTCTTCATTCCCGCGCCAGATAAACTTCTGTGCTAACAAGCTAGTGTGCAGCCAGTGGAGCCAAGCTAAAGCTAGCTGTTGCTGTTTGGTTTGAATCTTTATGCTAAGCTGAGCTCACAGGCTGCTGGCTCCAGCGTCTCATGCAGTTTAAGGTCATGTTGCCCTTATTGATTTTTTCATCTAACTCTCAGCATGAAAGCTGTTTTTAACGTCCTCTAGGACAGCCATCCTGCTAAGAACCAAAATATCCAGCTTGGACAGACTTCACATCAGCAATATCATGGTAACAGGACTCGCTTATTGAACAATCTCTCAGTAGCATCAGCAAGCAGTCATGCAGAATATAAAATGCGAAACTGAAACTGGAAAATGTTCAAATGAAAATACTCTTTTTGGACCTGTTTCAGTATAAAAAATTGGAAATAGTCCACACTTTACATCCTCCACAGGACAGAGGCTGTACTGCCTTGCAAGTTTCTGTCTTTCGCTTCATAAAGAGTATCTGAATGGAAAATCTAATTCTGTTTATGCCTTATTAATACATATGTTAAGTTGTTTCCAATTAAGCTATTATATCCAAAATTAAACAAAGGCTGAAGATATTAAGCAAATAAAACCACTCACATTTGCAAACAATCAAACTTATAAACTTCTCCATCCAAAATGATCTCATTGTAATTCAGACAATTGTAGATAAATATGTACATTCTGCAAAAACAGCAATCAAGTACTGCTTTCCTAACCTCATGTCACTTATCGCACTGATCCTGTTGAGCTGATAATGAGGCACTGACCCTAACGCTATAAACGGTTTCACTGGAGTCAGATGGGGAAGTGAATTACCAGTCCGTCATACAGTTATTCCCATTGTGCAGAGGCGGGTGGCTAGTAATCCCTGTGCCTTGGCCTGTAACATCTGGTGAGTGAGTGAAGTGTTCAGTGTGAAGCCAGCAGTGTCAGCCTGCCTCCTCTGTTCAACCGGGGCAGCCATCACTGCCCGCTTCACTTCCAGAGGACTGGGCAACTTCAATGCATCAATGACACCAGCCATCACAAGGGACATGTAGCATGCCAAACCAATGATTCATTAGGACTCAATTAGCTGGGAGGCATGGGGCGCCCTGCCATATGCCTCGAGGTTCAACAGCAATCTGTACCCACTCCCCGTTACTATAATCTCAACTGTATTTTGGCACTGTACAGTCTGTACATGTGTGCTGTATCAGTGGTGTACAGTAGCAGCACAAGGTCTGCAGTCTGCTCCTTTCCGCAGAGGCATCGTCTTTGTGCTATTAAAACAAGTCAGTAGCAGAGTTTTAGCAGCTCTGTTTCCAGCCGCCCAGCTTTTGAGCTGGAAATGAGTCACAATGACCTTCAGCTCAACTCATGTTGCGCCAGTTGGCACCGTATGAAATACTCATCCATCTACTGAAGTATGAGACTGTGGAGCTCCAGATACTGTAAATCTTAGGAGGTAAGAAAGGCCCTCGCTCAGTATCGACTTCTCTTCCCTTGCCAAGAGGCGGCATGCGCTGCAGACAAGATCTATCCGCCCTCAAATCTAGTTTGTCTTCTTATCTGTGCCAAGGTAAAGGACCCCCTCACCTCATTCCACATGCCCCCGCCACCTAATCAAAGCCTTCCATAAACAGAAATAAATGAAATCAGATAGGAGCAGGAGGCAACCCCTTCAGGGTAAAAAAATCCATTAATCATCAACACTTTTGAGATTTGAAAAGCAAATGCTCATAATTTGCTTTTCATAATTTTACACTGATTTGTAGAAATTTTAGGTCAGACGTCCTTGAAGGAATGGCTGAAGCAGGTGTAGGGTTTTCTTTAGCGTATATATTTAAAGTGAAACCTCCCGTGCACGTAGGGAAATTAATATCGGCCACACGCCTCCCTCCCTCCATATCTCCAGCGTTTTCCGGCATATGATGGGACGGCTTAGCTGCTCATCCAAATCATATTTGATTGGATAAATTTATATGTAGGGCAGTGAAAGCAGGATGAGTCACTGAAAACACTTAACAAGAAAGGGTTTTTGGTAAGGCAGTGTTCTCCACACAAACAGGTTTGCATCTCACATGAACATCTTTAGCGGAAACCGGCCATCGTTCAGGAGGTTCTGTTGTTTTGGCTTTTGAATTTTCACATTTTAATTTTTTGGAGCAAGAAATAGAAAATGAATGCACATTTTTACGGATTAAATGCCTAACGTTTCAAAAATGCCAGCAATGAGTGAGGATACAGGCAAAGGAAGTCAAGTCGGAGCCACTCTGCCCCAGTTGTAAGCACGTGCAGCCACCCAACTGCACTCCTCCAGCGTTTTCACCGCATTACCCAGAAACGCTGCGTTCGCGTGACCCAATTTATCAGTCTCTCCTCCCCATTCATCTGCTCTCACAGATGCACTACAGGAGGTTCCATAAGAGCATCCATCACCTCAGAGTAGTCAGATCCTTCAGTTTCATCCCGCTGGCCCGTTCTACAACCCTGTTCCCAACAGGCAGGACAGCGGGTCCATATGTGGCTGACGATTATAACAGAGTGCCAGGCTGGCAGCAGCAGCCTCGTGTTTCAGTCTGTAAAATATGTAATCAAATATAAGCTTAGCCGTGTTTTTCTTCCACTGACAGTCAATTTAAATATTGTCTCTGCCACATCTTCTTACTGCTGTACTTCTTCAGCCCCCTGGAGATAATTGGGATGTTTAGTTCAGCCCGGAGGAGCTATCAGATTAAGTTTTCATGTGATTTCATCTCCCCCAGATTCATGTCTTTTTTTTTTGTTGTTTTCCTAAGTGCTGCCATTTCAATCATTTACAATTTCGGAGTATCCGAGAAGTTAATTTTTTTCAATTCACGAAAAGGAGAACTTTATGCCTCTTATGGGAGGCTGTAGTTTGTGTTTCCAATACTCGGGATGCCCTCATTGGTATAAAAAAGGGAATCCTCACACATCTAAAGAAGTTTCAGCAGCAAAGGCTACGTTACAGCATAACCTTCAGGATTCACCGGAAAGCTGGTGTATTAGACTGCATTAGTATCTTTTTGTAGCGGATAAACTGACTAGTGAGTGTAGAATGTCTTTCATGTGGCCAAGCTGGAGGAGAAGCAGGAAAAAAAATAGAAAAAACATATTATTCTTTCTATTTGCTATACCGTAAAGATGTAGAAAAGCATAAATAGCATAAATAGATGCTGTAAAACTGCTGTAGCTCTTGCTGAGATCAAAAGAGAAATCTTCAAAAACCCAAAGTTCTCATTCTACCCTTAAAAAACACAAAAAAAAGACAGAATTTATATTCATGCGATCGAAAGTGCGGGGAATGATAGTACCACCTGAGTTATGCTTTTATTTTATCAGCGTACCGCGTGTTTTAATGAACAAGTCTGCTAAATTAAAAGATGCTGGTGCAGAACGTCTCGTAGCAGCGCCTGCAGGGAAGAGCCTCTGTATTTTTTTTTTTTTTTGATGTGGAGTTGCACCGAGCAGCGAGCATCTGGCACAGCAGCGGCGGTCAGCATGACGCCTTCTGACGAGACCCTTTAGATCACTTCTCATCAGAGCGTCGCAGTTGGAGACCACCCTGATACTTTGCTCTAATCAGCCGTCAAGTGTCATATTCAGAAGGCTTCACTCAGGCTTGTATCCAGCCTCCACTTTTGGTTTATACAAAACAACACCAAACACCGAAGGAGCAGCTCCTTAGAGAGAGAGACGACACTGGTGTTGCTTGTGTGTGCATGATGTTTTTTTGGAGGGGGGGTGTTTTCGCGATCTGTGCGAGATCCTGACCTTGCGACGCCATTGTAATGAGAGGCAGTGGAATATTTCACTTATCATTAGCAGCATGATTAGCTGCCAATGGGCTGTGCCTGACGTGGTTTAATCCTCCCAGTCTCCAGAGTGCGATAACATATGAGATGACAACAGTTTCACACCCAGTTTCACACCTCCCGTGGTTCCATACGTCGCAGCAGCCTAATCACTCATGTGAGATTAATGAGAGACGCTGAGGTGTGGTGGGAGATTCACTAATTACACCCGCGCATGCTGTAATGTAGTCGGGGGACTGGAGAGTTTGTGTGTCCGAGTGTATGTGTGTGGGTTTCTTAAGCTCCTTTTAATGTACAGTTTTATGAGATACCTGTTACTCCTTAGTGGGCGAGGATGAGCTACAACAAAGGTGACCTCGAGAGGAAAGAAGAAATGGCTGTGTGGAGAAGTGGAGTAACAAAGTCAAATCACTGCAAAATATCTTTAAACCTGGAACGTTAAAAAGTTGTAGTGTAGAGTTATTAAAGGTGCAGTTAGTAATTTGGAGGGGTTTATTTCAAAGAAAACAGATTGTTGCACTCATGAATGTGTTTGTAATTACGCCTTCAACAATCTGATGCATTCACACAGAAAATGCACAGGAGTGAGTGCAGATTTGTGGAAGCTGCTAAGTTCCTAGCATATTTGAATACAGTGGCTAGGAGGACATCTACCTTCCAATTAATCACATTTCACATATGTGGTTGTTGGAAACGTGTAGTACTCAAAGGAGAAGAAAAGTTGTGTAGTCGCTTGTAGGGACATAAAATTAATGTCTGCGTGAAGGTTCATAGCTACGTTTTATTGTTAGAGACGGGGTCCCCTTCAGCAAAGAAGCAAAAAATGCAAAGAAAATGCAAAGAAAAAGAGACAACACCACTAGCATCACACACTCACATGTGCATAAACATGTTTGTTTATTCCCATACTGTCGCACTTACTTATTGTCAGCAGATTGGATTAGATTAAACATGTGACTGTTCAGGCTCTGGACTAGATTATAAGTGATAAGCTGATTATAAGTTAACATTATGCCAGCTAATTTTATGCTCAAATGTCCTAAACTCACACTTTCCCTCTGATGAACTTAGTTTATTTACTAACCATCAGATTCCAATCTTAGATCTATTTCAAAGGCAGTTTTGCTAATGCTGGCTAACAGCAGCAAAACCAGCAACGCTTACAAACAGAAAGGTTCAACATATCCTCATCAGCTCACCTCAGTATTGCTGTTATTGGTCAGAAGTGAGCTTCACTGACTAATCAACTCATGTATGAGTCTTTTACAAAGATTCATAACCTCTTTCAGTATAAATAAAGGTGGCTGTTTCCCACCCAGCATTGATAGTGGACTGACAGCCTACATAACAGGAAAAACCTCAAAGGCAAATCTGTCACTTTGCTATCTCAGTACACACATTACAGACAAATGGCAGCCAGAGTCTTTGATTTAACTGATTTCATTTAAGTGTTGATATTATTCAAATAAACTCATTACAAAAAGTAAGGAAATTTGTGCGTTGTTACAGCAATTATTTTGTTGTTGTAATGATTGTTCAGCAGAGTTGAGTATGTGGGCTGAATAACTGACCTGGAAAACTTCTCCGTTATCCAGGTCATGATTGTTTAAGGAGCTTGGAAGGACAGAGTATGAACTACTTTAAGTTTCTTGAAGATGTTTTTTACCTCTCATCCAAGAGGCTATGTCAGTTCTAAAACCAAATGGTGGAGCTTCCGAGATCGTCAAATCCTGGGACTGTCCACCATTTGGCTTTAGAACTGAGGAAGCCCCTCGAGTGAGAGGTGAAACATCTTCAGGAAACTTAAAGAGGTCTAGATGCTTTCTTTCCAAGCTCCTTAATCTGCCACTGAACCCACAGATGCATTACAAATGTGGCACAATTTAAGTGGAAATAAACAGGCATTCCAACACGTTAAGATTTATTGCCAACAAACATTGTTACAACAAAGAAATAATCCACCAAACTCAATTTCCTTACTTTTTGTGCTAAGTTAAAGTAAAAATATGGTGTGTACAAAATGTATTTTTATACCAACAGAAAGAAACACACCAGCTGATTGCAGTCATTATGGAGAAGTCGTAATTTAACGTTTTTGATCTCTCTTGGCTGACTAAACCATACCATAGCTAGGATTATGCATTTGAATTAGGAGGGGTAAGAAAATAAAACTTATTTGACTGCAATCTGCAATCTACTGACATATATTGGTGAAACTTTACACACTGTAATCACAGGAATCTTTTGGGCAGGAAATTTGGAGGGGCGACCAAATTAATTGCGGCACTTTTAAAGCAGAAGAAGGAATGTTTCAGAATCAGAATTCAGTTCCACCAGCTTGATGTGCGGCCATAAAAGTGACGCGTTCGTGTGGAAGTGATTCGTAGTATTTGTTTTGGTAAGAAATACCAGACCCTCAAACTCAATACCAATACACACACTCAACACTGCTTTTCAGACCACAAAGTGGAAAATGACACAACCAATGACATCAATGATAAAGTCTAATCTAATTATTAAAAAATCAAATCAATCCCAGACTTGAGGAGAAATCACTTTTTAGACACAAATAATTGTGTTATCTTGTTAAATCACATTGTCTGTTAATGTTATAGACAGGCAGGACTGATACGATTTACTGCCCAGCTCCCATTTTAGCATTGCTCTTTTATTATTAGCGAAAGCTGCTAGCGTCTCTCTGAATGATAACCTAACTGGCAGCTAATAAGGCTATGCTAATAGCACTGGTCTTCTGTTTGCTACTGGGAATTTCAGACCTGCTCAGTTTTTCTTTTCTACATTGGTTTCTGCTGTGAAATTCAATTTAAGCTTGCATGTCATGTTTTTGAGATACATATCAACGACATTTTGACACTTTTGAATATTAACATATATGGAATTTTAGCAATTTCCCACCAAAATTGTTGAAATGTGTTTAATCTAAAAACAGAGCAGAAGATGACACTAGAGATCCTTTAAAACATATTTCTGTCAATTTAGCTTAAAATAAAATTAGGTCAGCGTGCTAAAAAATGTTTGAGGCACTTGCTTTTGTCCTTGTGCTACACATCCATCTCTCGCTGCAAGCACCAGCGGTAGCCACCTCATCATGCTAGGATCAAATGTTCACTGATATCGGTTTTTCGTCCTGTTTATATTTGAATGAAATCTTTCCCCGCGTTAGTTGCTGACATCGCCCAGATTTGTTGAAAAAAAAGTTGAGATGAGAATGTAAAAAGTGGCATTCTGGGACTCATTAGCTGGTACACGTTCAGCATGCTATCACAAGCTCAGCGTAACTCTATGCTCTGTGATTCCCCAGAAAATTCTGGGCAACCTGCACAAATGTTTCCCATGCTTCTTTTCTTTTGATCTCATCATGAAGAATCAGTTCAGATTTCAGTAAAAACAAACACCTGCCTTAATTTCGATGTCGCTTTTCTCGAGATCAAAGTTTTTACTTAAATGCTGAAACGCATCGCCGTTTCTGTCCACTCATCCTAGCTGTCTAACACTTGGATCATCATAACTAAACAACTGAACTTTGCAGGAAGAGAAGATGACACTGTTGGTCAGATGATTATTAACTGATTACCTAATCAGATGTTAATTTTTAGAATCAGCTAGAATCTGAGTAGCATTTTATACCACCCTGGTTTGCATATAAAAATTGTCTTTTACTTGCTTCGCTTTCAGCAGCTTAGATAAGCCAAATCAGCATTTAGATTTAGATTTCATCTGGCATCCAGTAAATGAAAGTCCAACAAGTACTCTTTCCTAGCTCTAATTCAGTTCTCCACCACTCAAAATGGCAAGTTGCTACCTGTTTCTTTCTTTTTTTGGTCTGCTTGATGCTGAGACATTAGAGTACAGTGGGATTTTCCAAGCACACTTCTCTGCTGTAACTAAATATTGCACTATAGTTGTTTTCACACATGAACTTCGGAGGTCAAGATATTGTTTGGAGTAGTCCTTTCTCAAATCTAAGACACCTTCTCACTTCTGAACATACCTCATTTTGTTGTGGCTCCTGGTTGACTATTCAGACATGTTCTTACATAAAACTCCTTCTGATAATATAAAATTTGGGGCTATGGCGCATGTGTGAAAATGGCTTGTGAGAATGGTGAGAGTGGAGCAAAAAGATAAACCGTTTAAAGCTCAGTAAAGCTGACAGAGCTGCAGGTTTAGCGCATAATTCTCTGCAGGCAGATCTCTATGAGAAACCCACCTTCACAATGTTATTTAATGGTATTTTTAAAATGTAGACAATACCACTTTGTGACTAATATTATTAATCTAAACAGGTTAGAAATCTGAAGAAACTTTCGACAAATCTTTCACACGTCTGTTGCTCATTTATTTAGATCTATACAAGGATGTACAAATAATATTCCACATTACTACGAATCACTTCGTAGTGAACGCGTCACTTTTATGGCCGAACATGAAGCAGGTGAAAATGAAACATTTCTTTCTTCTTTAAAAGAAAGTGACACAATTAATTTTGGTGCCGCTCCAAATTTCCTGCCCAAAAGATTCCTGTGATTGAAGTGTGTAAAGGTTTCACCGCTGTTGCACTCAACTAATTTCCGTTTTCTTACCCCTCCTAATTCAAATGCATAATCCTAGCTATGGTGTCTTCTATAGGACACCCAGTGTTGGGAAGGTTACTTTTAAAATGTATTCCACTACAGATTACAGGATACATGCCCCAAAATGTATTTTGTAACATATTCCGTTACGTTACTCAATGAGAGTAACGTATTCTGAATACTTTGGATTACTTAACATATTATCAAGTTTTTTACAACTACATGAATGTACTATTGCTGTGTGATTTATTACTATTACTGAAGGATACTCGCCATACCAATACCAACTATTAAATCTTAATATAAAATGAGTAACCGAACCGTAGTAAAGGGACCTCTGGCTAATACGTCGGGTTCTGTGTCGGTCTCGTTGCTGAAAACTAGCTTTACTTTGTTGTCTGGGTCAACTTTGCTAGAGACAGAGAGAGGCGTTGAAAGGCTGCTCCAACGGAACTTATTGTTTCGCAGAAAAACACGAACACAGTGTACAGTCGAGTCTTAATAGCTTACTTACAGCTGGGCTACACTGCCCATGAGGCTACATTCTTTAGGGCTATGCCTGTAACACTCTGCCTATTGCCTTCCCATATGGAAAAGAAATAGTAAAAACTTATATGATTTACTCATGAAAGTGGCCACTTTCTCATTACTTTCATATATTGTTTTAGTAAGTATCCAAAACATACAAGTTTCATTTATATAATTTTTCAAGGGATCTTATATCTGTTTTCACTCTTGTATGCTTTTCATACAAGTTTCACACAAGACAGATACAAACTTTATAAGATTTATATATATCTTTTCCATATGGGTTCATATTAAATAATTTTTTGAACAATAATTTTTAAAAATATTTCTTCACATCATTATGTAGAGGTGACATGGGCCGCGAGATTGAGACACAGGCATTAGAGCCTCTTAATGCGTGTTTTGTTTGGGTTTTCACCGGCGTGGAATTACCAAAAATAGAGAGGGGACAGCCTAACATATGAAACAGGAAAAGATGCCGTGTAATCCCTTTATTTCAACAAAGTAACTGTAGTCTGAATACCACCTTTTTAAACGGTAACTGTAACGGAATACAGTTACTCATATTTTGTATTTTACGTAACGGCGGTACATGTATTCCGTTACTTTCCAACACTGAGGACAAGCAAGTTTAAGTTAGCCAATAGAGTTTAAAAACATTAAATTAATGCTACTCCATAATGACTGAGGTCAGCCGGTGTGTTCTTATTACTGCTGGTGTAAAAATACATTTGATTCATGTTTTTTTGCCATTTCAATCTTCCCCGCGAGAGTCTCAAAAATGGTGTTGAATATTTTCTTGGGTATTGGTGTTGACTTTGAAGTTCTGGTATTGTGCCAATCCTAATGGAGTCAGAACTATTGTGTTCTTTAAAATCCTAACCATAAGTGCAATATTGTGCCCATCTCAACATAGACTTTAGCAAAATGGTGTGACAGCAAGTAGAAACAGTAAAAACTTTCATTTCAAGAAGGATGTTTTGGGTTTCCCCTCAAGTTCATTAATGTTTTCTTGCAGACCACAGGTAAGGCTTTTGTGCTTGATCATGAGCACTTTAATCTCTGCTACACAGGACTGTTGTTGGGAGTACTCCTCATATACCTGTCAATGAGTCTGCATTAAACGTGCGTCTTTTAAGATGCAAATAGTTGGAAAAACAAACCGTGAAACTGTAATTCACTGTCAAGTTTCATGAAGAGGCTGCTTGTGTATCTTAATTATACCCATGACCCATGTGTAATTAAAGAGGACACCTTTTGGCTATTTATTTAGTTCAAAGAGAACACAGAGGGAAGAGGGGGAAAAAAGCCCTAATTGTCTCATTAATTACTCTCCACATGAAATAATGACCAAACCAAGGTATCCACAGCTCTTTTGTAACTGACAAAACAGAGCAGAGGAGGGGTGGCAGCAAAATAAAACATGCTTTAACCTCTTTTCACAAACAGGCATTGTGTTGGAAGAGAGGGAGACAAAGAAAAAGAGGGCAAATGAGATCAGGGGCAGGAGGGAGGGGAAAAAAGAGGTAAATATGGAATTGAAAGAATAAAAAGGCTGAGATTGAAAATTATAAATACAGAGCAAATGAAAGAGAGGGAAGCGAGACAGAAGGAGAAAATATTGGCTGTGAGGTATCATGGTGTTTGTCCAGGCTTTCTGGACTCTGCCCAGTTCTCTCTCCCACCGAACATGGTAAATAGGCTGTTTTAACACACTGTTCAGGCACTGAGACACAAACAAACCAAATCAACACTAAATTAAAGACTCCTCGGGGAGACCACAGACTAACATCAGAGGGGGTGCTTTGGAAAGCCAGATTCAGCAATTAAGTGTTCCAAGAGAGGTCCTGGAGTCTCGCGCCAGTTTCCAGACCTGCTATATTGCCATGGCTGTAATTAGATGAATAAGAGAGGAAACGTAGTGTAGCTTGTTTTCTTGCTTTTGTTTACTGCTACCATTGGGAGCAAGTGACACTTTATTAGCCTGAATACGTCTTTTATTGAGGCAGTAGAGGCCTAAGAAATGAAAACTTCCCAAATAAACCCCATTAATATTTGCATCTTGAGACCTATGCTGTGAGTGTATTTCTTTATTTATGTCATGAGATACACACACAGACACTCACCCCCTCCTCATACTTGTTTGATCTAAAATGGGCCCAATATCCTCCAGCTAAGCTGGTCAAAAGGATAATGCAGGGGCACTTTGAAGGGCAGCTTCTCACTGCCCTTTGCTTGCCAGCCACGAACATGCTGGAGCCACGCCTTACTGAGTGCACAGCTCGGAGGCCTCTACGAGCAAACTTTAAATCTGCACAGCCAAGCAGCTGCATGACAACGCTTATTTATACCCTCAACTGAATTTTTTGTATGTATTTTCTTCCCCCTACTTCACAGCTCACACACTTCACTATTCTATCATCAGAGGCCCTCCGTCTTGTCAGAGAGAGGTGAACTAATGGGCCGCGGCTGAGCAGCCTGAGCTCAGAGGCTATCAGTTCCCCCGGAAGGCCAGGAAGGCAGAGAAAAGGAGAAAGGGGAGGTCCTTCTGTTCTTTAGCCACTATATTTCTTCTTCTTTCTTTTTTCTTCTTCTTCTCCTTGGGATAACCAACTGCCCTCAGTCTGTTGGTTATCCCTTCCACCACACTGGGTCTTCCTTCTTTAGAGCACTGAAACTGGGACCGTTTGGGGAGGTTAGCACCAATAAGCTTACAAAGACATAAAATTAATATTGATCAGAATTGTAACTATGGTTAAGGAAGTGATTCCTCCACTTGTATCTTCTATAATGCTATGTCTCAACACGATGCGAAGCAGGTTTCTCAACTCTACACCCGCAGAGGTCCATTATCTTGTGACTAGTGTTATATCCTCATAATACTGTGGCCTATCTGAAAAAAAGCAATAACAGTTGCTTAAGCAGCTGATAATGTGAAAGTTAGAGGAAATGGTGTTGCACTCATTTAGAAGGTCTTATTTTGGCCTCTATTAAAGAAGCCCTCTGTAAAGCTGGAACATCTTTCTATTTGTCACCGACTGAGAAAAACAGTAGCTGTTCAGCACTATAAATAGAGCTCTGTTGAACCAAGTATTCCTTTAACCTTAACTAGCAATGGCTTTATGAATTTCTACACAGGTACAATGTTAACCATTAGAGATAAAATATTCAGAGTTGTCCCACAGATGTGCCTTTAGGTACAGCAACTCTAATAACTACTGATTCTACTTGGATTCTTTCGCTCTGATCAGTCTGCATTATTTTTAATAATGTCTTCCTTTAAATCATTAATATGCATTTTAGACCCCATTCCTAAAAGACTGGTCAGGTTTCACCATTAATTAATGCTTCAAATGGATCTATCTTTATTAACAGACTACGTAGCAGGTTTTTAAGGTGGCAGTAATTATACAAATACTTAAAAAGGCATCACTTGATTAAGCTGCCTTACCTAATTATAGACAGATTTCTAACCCTTCTTTTATTTCAAAAAAATGTTGAACAAGTAGGTGTAAAATAGTTAACTGATCATTTATAGAGGATTTGATTATTCAGTCAGGATTTCGAGTCTTCTTTACGCACAAAGGTTAATTATGGAGTTCCACAGGGTTCTGTGCTAGGACCAATTCATTTTACATTATGCATGCTTTCTTAGGCAATATTTTTAGAAAACACTGTATACATTTTGATTGCTGAACAGATAACACCCAGCTTTATTTATCCATGAAGCCAGATGAGACAAATTAACTAGTTAAACTACAGGCATGTCCTAAAGACATCAAGGCCTGGATGGCCTCTGATTTCTAAATTCAGATGTAATACTCAGTCCTAGCTGGGACTAGAAAATGAAAGCATATTTCTCCCCTATTAGCTCATCTTTAATGAGTCATTAAAGATGAGCTAAAATTCAGAATGAATTTAAAACCCTTCTCTTTATATACAAAATCTTGAATAATCAATGATATCTTAAAGACCTTAGATCTTATTACCCTAACAGTTCAATATCCTAACAGAGAACTTCACTCTCAGACTGCATGCTTACTTGTGGTTCCTGAAGTTATCAGAAGTAGAATGGGAGGCAAAGCCTTCAGCTATCAGGACAGACGTAGGCTTAAAACTTGCCTTTTTGTTAAAGCTTATAGCTAGGGCTGGATCAGGTGACCCAGAACCATCCCTTAGTTATGGCTTAGGCTGCTGGGGGGCTTCCCATGATGCACTGAGCATTGTTTTTTTAAACTCACTTCTTCTCGTTGTCTATGTGTTTATACAGCACTCTGCATTTAATGATTAGTAATTATTAGTAATTATTAAACTCTGGCTTTCTCTCCTGTAGTTTGCCTTTTTTTCCTCTCTCTATAAAGTCCTTAAATTACAGCCTTGCAGAACTATTTCTATGGTGGACCATTACTCTGAAATGCTAACTTTAAATTCTTTAAACATTTTCTCGGTGGCCTTACAGCCATAACTAAGTTCAACGTGATTAACCCTCTCAAACCCCTGAAACACATGGGCAGAAATGTTAATAGATGCCATGCTACCATGAAGACCCATGTACCAATGAACCACTCGCTAATCAGGAATCTAATTTGTCCAACAAAATCAAATTAATGTTATCATAGATCAAAGGGCCATCAGACTCTGTAAGGCCACATAGGATGACCTTATTGTTGATTGTGAACCTGTGATAAGGCCTCTTTCAGAATAGAATAAAATGTCCAAATAAACATTTTCCAGAAGAAACAGCCGGTCGGTCTGTACGACCGTAGATAACACAAGTTAGCACAGCAAGACTATTCTGAGAGGAGCTTTCCTAGGCCAGGTTGTGACAGTTGTGTCCCACTCCATAAGCTGGAGGGCATTTAGTAACGAAGATGACCAGCGCGAGGTGCCAGAGCCGGTCTGTCGAACAAATGCTCCACGAGCCCCGGGCCATGCTAGGCTCAGCTTAGAACAGACAGAGATGGTCCTGGGGACGGGGCCTCCCCGCTCCTCAGCTTCAACGTGCAAGCTGGAGTGCAGGCTGCACCTTCCTTCGGGACCATTGTGAATAGAGGTGTAATTGGCCATATCCAGTGATAGAGGGGTGTTCAACCTTTGTTGCTCATCAGTGGCATAGAGGCATACACAGAGGCTTGTCTCACAATATGAGGTTGATTGTGCAGTCTATTAAATACCGGTCTCAGGAGGAAGTGTTTCTCCTTGGAATGCTGGAGCTTAGAAGAATCTCCAGAAAGATCTGATTTAAAAATCGTCTCGTGCTCAGTGATTGCCTATTATACCCCAGAGACAGTAAACATGATTTAAAAATTGATCACGCTTAATTAATTGCTTTCCTCAGCAGAGACGACTAAAGAACTAGACTCAGTAAAATTGTTCGAAAATCACAACCTTTTGTTTCTCAGAAGCATAAATCAAAGCTGTAAATTATAGTTTTTATTTCATTCCAAACCAATTATCATGTTATGCAAATTTCTGGTTGTATGATACATGCAATAATTATGTAATTATGGAAAGCATTTCATCCTAATACAAAGAGTCTGCATGACAAGATACAGACACCTGCATGTCGCCCAGAGGGTCTTTATGAAGAGAAGGTAAATGTTCATATTCCTGTTGAAACTAGAAGGGCTGAATACATTGTGAGCGTCGCGTTAAAGAAGAGTCACCACACAGTAGGTTTGTGATGTTGATTTCTACAAACCAACAAGTTGAAAATGGAGACACAAACAGGTGATGCACATTTCGAGTTTTGAAAGTCAGGCAGATAGAAAAAATGCCAGCAGTGGGTTAGTGGAGGAAAATAAAGACATGCATGAAGAAATGAAATTGACTTTGCTCAAGGAAGTTTCCCTTTGCACGTGAGAGCAGCAGAACAAAAATGAACAAATTAATAAATAAGTGGTGGCTTTTGTCGAGGGCTTTTAACATCCCCTAACAGTTGAGAGAGGCAGGAAAAATGAGCGATGCTCGTTAACTCTGACCCAAATCCTAAGAGACAGTGGGAGCTGTTAAAACACGGAGCAGATTGGGGAGTCTGCGTGACCTAGATAGCATTGGTTTTGAAAAGCAGCCGTACTTCACATTAAATCGCTCCTACGTCTAATATAATGAGGCATATCTCCCTGGTCGGTAATGAAAATTACATTCTGATAAGGTTCTTTGTGACATCGAAAATACCTCTCCCACCACTGACACTCCGAGGCTCTGTCTGAGATGCAGTTGGTAAAGTGCGCCTTCGTCTGGACTTGGGTGGCATTATCTGGCTCTTAAGCGCACATGAATTGTGACACATGGGCTAGACATCCAGAAGAGAAGCGCTAGTGATGAGACAGCCAGTGGCCAACTGTTGTTCAAAGACATTATATGTGTCTACAATTGACTTTGGAGACTAGTGGATTAATGCTACACTCACACTGGGAAAAACAGTGATTGGAAGCCATGGTATGACCAAAAGTATTGCAGCTGTGTGCAGTGAACTTGTGTGAAGTTACATATCAAGGGACTATATGTGACCAGTCGCAGTCACCTACCATCTTCAAAGCACCTTTGGCGTGATGGTAGTAACACTGGAATAAGACAGAGTCAGTCTGCTCTCAGTTTGTGGTCAAATTAGGTCAATTTGGTGATTATATGCAATCTATTTGTGATAATATGGTGACTGACTGTAAGAAAGTCCAGCAAAATAGTGATTGATAGTGATGTGGCTGCTGCAGGGCAGGAATTTAACTACAAAATGCCATAGGTTTTTACTTTTACATAGGAATATAATCATAGTACAACCTCTTAGCAACCAATAGAGCCAAATCCCATGTTGCAAAGAGATGTGTTGCAAATAAGTTGTGCTTGTCAATGTAGACTGACTCAATTCATTTCAGTTCAATTTTATGTATGTAGCCCCAAATCACAACAACAGCCAACTCAATGTGCTTTATATTGTACGAAGAACCCCAACAATCAGACAACCCCCAATGAGAAAGCACTTGGCGACAGTGGGGAGGAGAAACTCCCTTTTAACAGGAAAAAACCTCTGGCAGAATCAGGCAGCCATCTGCCATGACCAGCTGGGGGTGAGGGGAGGAAGACCTATACTGATTTGCAACGTGTGGGCAGTCTGTCTGTGTTTATGAATAAGAAGGTAATTATTTGCAAACCTTAGCCAGTCTGTCTGAAAGTGTTTGCATTTGAACTGTTGCAGTACTAGAGATGTATTTCATAGATAAAGCTGTTTTATTGAGCTTGTGGGCAGACAGGAAACACCTCTAGGCTCAGAGAGCACTTATATAAAACAAATTTAAATATTTATTTTCTAGACTGGACATAAAAGATGGACACTTTGACTGTGCCACTCATGCGGCAGTATTGCATATATTAGAAGGCAAAATGTGTCCACTGGATACATTGTCTATCCAGGTATGATGATTAATAAATAGTATGAAATGTTTTGAAATTAATCATAAAATGACTCACTGATCACACTCCTACTACACAGACTCACAATGTCACACAATGTCACGCGGGACAATGTGTGGCCGGTGCTCGATGGGCTGCATCTCTTTTCAGGACAGCGTAGGCTCAAGGCCTCTTTCTCCAACAATGGCACGTCACCATGCCAACAGAAGCTGTGCCAGCCACAGCGTCAGTTTGGCACAGCCACCGTGTTAGCGGTGGATGATTCAAGGGCATTAAAGCACAGTGTGTGTGTGTGTGTGTGAGTGTGGTGGCGGGGGGGGTGTTCTAGTGTATTGGTGGCTGTGCCAGGATTCCCACCACAGTTTGCTCTGAAACAGCCTGTCATTCATTGCTTTCCACTACTTCCCCTCCTCTCGTGCTGTTGGCCCGAGCTGGGAGCATTACCAATCCATCTTCTGAAAATTTGTTTTGCATGCACAGAAGCACCGGTCATGCTCTAATGTATTATATTTACTCAGAAGCAGAACATAAAAACAAGAACATCAAATATTTCACCACAGGTCTTCTTCAAGGGTGGGCGCAGAACAGCAAGCATTTGCTGCACTCTCATTACAGACTGATGATCCAGAAGAGATAATAACATCTTTGTTGATTTGTTAAATTAGTTCCTGCCATTTCATATCTTAAATTAATGTTGTAATGAGTGATCAAGGGGCATGTGTCTTTTTAAGTTCTTACCACCTCCATCTTAAAATTAACCATCACCCCCTGTCTCCTTGTCTTGCAGCGCTCAGAGCAAGTGACTGTGATGGGCTGTCAAACCGCATCTAAAGTACTCTACCAAAGAATAATATCCACTCCTGACCTACTCTGAAGAAAAATATTTCATTCGATCAATGTCGCAGTCTCCCCCGCAGGGGAATTACTCTTGAACAATAGGTGAACCCTAAGAAAAGAGCAACACTGGACCATGTGATACTTGACCTTCAAAGAACGAACTCAGGTACACTCCAGAAGATGTCAAATCGGATCTGAAGCAGCTCTCGAGAGGATCGCCCAGCTCATAATTCAAGCACTTTTTCATGTTTTGTTTTATCATTACTCAAACACCATGGGCCAAAAGTGACAGAACATAGTTATTTTTGCTGGATCTTCATCTAATGAGGAGTACCAGACATCTCACCATGGATTTGAAGGAGATTTTCTTCACCAAAGAGCAACAGTGAGAAACATCAGAGTGGGGGGGGGGATTGGACACTGGTGGCTTGGAGGATTAGCTAGAGTGCTGCTAACCCATGGTGGATCTGCTGTGAGTGGGGAAAGGGACTCAGCGGTGGAGGATGTCAGCAGAGGCCGAACTCCAGCCGGGTGTCAAAACCAGCCAGCGAAAGGAGTCCAGGAGGATCAAAGGTATGTTCTTACCTTTGCAACACCAGAGCGTCCGTAACATAGACGCGTGTAATACATCAGGCTCTGTTATGTTTGTTTGTCAAATGAGATAAAGGTCTGAGATATAACGTTAAGGGAAAAGTACTCAAAAGACACGAAACATGACAGGACGAAATGGGAACCTGAAAGTTTTCTTATCTTCATCAGGTGGTGAACGTAACTTTTCACCTCGTCTTGGATAGAGTTAAATAACGCTGGGTTGCACGGAAAAGGCTTCACTCAGTCAGGCTTGCCGAAAGGCTCCCTGTCTCATCCCGGGGATCCAGATGTAGTAACAGCTATTCCATGTAGCCCCAGGCTTTGGTAGCGACGTGATTTAGGTGTCATGGACAGGGTAATTCGCACTCTGTCGCTTTGATGAACAGCATAAGTGAAGTAATAGGACGAGGCATTCTCAGAATGTTCACTGGGAGATTGAAATGGGATTGAAAAGGCTGAGAGGGGGGAGGAACAAGGAGATAGAGGGGCAGAGAGAGTGGGATTCACAGGGAGGGAGAGGAAAGTGAGAAAGAAAAGGATGCTTTCTCTTTCTTCTTCCCCATCTTCATTTTGGCTTTTTTGTTCTCATTTCTCTGTCCACAAATAAAGCCACTCCCAGCTAGTCCAGTAAATCTGGCTTCTGCGGGCTCGCTGTAACGAGGCCACGGGGCCGGGTCCTCTGCGGCTGTTTCGCTGGCTCTGTCGACTTGCTCAGATAAATGGCCCGCTGGAGGAGGGCCCATCGATTTGAGTTAAGTGGAGGGGGGGGGAGCAGAGCGAGGGGGCAGTTGCACACGTGGCCATGTGGCTTATTGGTGGAGACTATCAGCACAGGCTATCAGCCCCTGACTTTACCATGCTAATCACATGTGCTGCAGGGACTATTATCACAATCAGCAAACATGCTATTTAGATCCATATAAATGGAAATCAGGCAACATGAATACAAGCAGACTGTCAAGCAGCATGGTGACTTTGAGCCAGCTGGGGCGAGGTGAAGGGCACTATCAAGAATCAGGCTTACGACATACAGAGGAGGGGAGAATTATTAGCCCCCATGTACATGTCATTTTTTTAAATTAAGTATTTCCGAAGTGCTATTAAACAGAGCAAGGAATTTTTAACACAGCTTGTCCAAATATCATGGTTTTATTTTGGATGCTTGCATTATTTTACTTTACACACAAACAGAATAATGTCACAAAAACCCAAAACTACAGGTCAACAGGTCAAAATAATTAGCCCTCTTCATGCTAAAAGTCAGTTATGTGGCCTACTCACTGGATAACAACCTCCAGTCATTTGTTGTCTTTCATACGTCTCCTGATCATTTCCAGCCTATTCCTCTTTGGTGAATTTCTCTAAATTGTCCAGATTTGATGGTCTTCTGCCACAGACCGTAGTCTTCAGTTCATCCTACAGATTTTTAAGTCAGAGCTTTGTGCGGGCCAGTCAGTAACATTCTCTTTGGTCGTCTGTTTTGGGTTGTTGTCACGTTGGAAGACAAAGTGATGACCCGGACCCAGTTTTGGTGCTGACTGCTGGAGGTTTTCTTTCAAAATCTTCACCTATCCTTTATTTTTTAGGTGCCTTTTTAGTGTGTGAGCAGGCAGCCACATGCCAAATGGTTAGAATGTAGCTGTCCCGGTTTGAGTCTCCCCCATGGCCCTTTGCTGCATGTCTTGCCCTCTCTTTCTCCCTCATATCCTGTCTATCTCAATTTACTATCCAATAAAAAAGGCCAAAATTAAAACTATTTATCCTTCTTTCTTTATGATTCCTTCCACCTTGACAAGTTTCCCAGTTCCTGACGCACTGAAGCATACCCACAGCATTATACTCCCACCACCGTGTTTCAGTGTGAGGATAATGTTTTTTAGGTTTAACTGATCTCCCATCTTTGTCCAAGAGTGTCTGTGGCCAAAGATCTCTAGTTTCATCCCATCTGACCAAAGGACGTGCTCCCAGTATGCATCTCTCTCCAGGATGTCCTTCCTGTAGTTGTTCTGGGTCTTTAGAAACATCTCTCTCAAGTTTTCTTTCCAGAGTCTTTGAAATCTTTTGTTTCCTAGCTCTGTATATACTCTGTATCTGGAAAATAACACAGGGGGATAATAATATTGACCCTGGTTATTCTGGAGTTTTATCTGAAATAAGTTTGTTATTGTGTGTAAATAGAAATAATGAATGCTTTCTAAAGAAAAGTGTCGAAAATCCCTTGCTCTTTAAAAAAAACACATGGGAAACTTTTGACAAAAACTTTAAATTTCATAGGGTGGCTAATAATTTTGATTTTATCTGTATATTGATAGATGCATTGTTTATATCCACAGGAATATGTAATGAAATTTATGAGTTTAAAGCATATGGCTGTGATTATTTTATGTTTCTTTCTTGCAAAAAAGTTCACTTTGAAAGACAAGTAAAAAAAACACTACAAAAACATACTGAACTGAACAAAGAATTCATTCATGGTGCTTTAGCATTTGTCCCACCTGTATAGCACCTGACCAGCGGTGAATGAAAAGAAGTAAATGATTCAACGATCATTCAATCAGCGATGATTCAACAGAACCCAGTGTCCATGCTGTTACAGGAAATAAATGAATAGATTTGAATTTCAAAAGATAAACTTATTTGCCTTTTTTCCTGTGAGTTAATTAGAAAGGGTTCTTTGTTGTTTTAATGAGCCTACTCATAAGGGCTATATCCACTCACCAACCAGGTACACCTGTTCAGCTGCTCGTTAACACAAATATCTGAAGAGTCATTCACATGAAGGCAACTCAATGCATTTAGGCATGTAGACATGTGCAAAATGACCTGTTGAAGTTCAAACTGACATCAGAATATAGAAGAAAGGTGAATGAAGCTACTTTCAGTGTGTCATGGTTGTTGGTGCCAGACACGCTGATCTGAGCATTTCAGAAAGTGCTGATCTCCTACTCACACAACCGGCTGTACGGTTCACTGAGATGGGCCTGAAAAAGAGATGATATCTAGTGAGCAGCAGTTCTCTGTGTGAAAATGCTTTGATAATGTCAGAGGTCAGAAGAGAATGGCCAAACTGTTTCCAATAGGAAGGCGAAGCTAACTCAAATACTCACTTGTTACTACCGAGCTATGCAGAAGAGCATCTCTGAACAGAAGACCTCATCACATGGCATGGGTTACAGTTTGTACAGACTCAACAAAAGAAGACAAAATGTTGCCTGCTCTGATGAGTCTCAATTTTGGCTGCGACATTCAAATAGGCTCAGAATTGTGGGTAAAACAACATGAAAGCATGCATCCATCCTGCCTTGTATCAATCTGGCTGGTGGTGGTGCAGTAATGCTGTAGGGGAAATTTTCCCGTGACACTCTGGGGCCCTTTGTGCCAGCTGAGCATTGTTTAAGCACCATGGCTTACCTGAGTGTTGTTGCTGACCATCTCTTTTTGACCACAGTGTACCCATCTTCTGATTGTTGCTTCCAGCAGGATAACCCGCCATGTCACAAAGCTTAGATCAAATTGGTTTCTCGAACATGACCATGAGTTCAATGTACTCAAATGGCCTCCACACTCACCAGATCTTGATCCAATACAGCACCTTTGCGGTGTGGTGGAAGGTGTGATTCACATCATGGATGTGCAGCAGACTTATCTGCAGCAACTGTGTGATTCTATCATGTCAATATGGACCGAAATCTCTGAGGAATGTTTCCAGGAACTTGTTGAATCTATGCCACAAATAGCAAATAGTAATAGTTGTACCTAATAAAGTTTGTGGTGAGTGTCTGTTTATGTTGATATTGGATAAAATATCTAATCCAGTTTCATTCTGGACCTGGAACCACAAGAGGGCATGACAGTGACAGCCTCATTTGTATTTACTGCTCTCCTTCTGCTTTCCCATTCCCATCAAGTTAAGCTTATCTGCAGACTGTTGGACAGATAGACAACGTCTTGCTTTCTTTTCAAGATTATAGTGAATTTAATGAAAGGAAATGACAGAAAAGTAAAGTTTTGGTCAGTAAGAGCAAGAGCTGCAAGATATGGGCAGAAAGACAGACAAAATATTGTGTTTTTAGTTAATGACCTTGATGATGTTGTTGGTTTTTAGCAGCTTTGAATTCATTTTATCATTTTTCCCCATCTAGCACCTATGTTCCAAGTGCTAGATTCGATAAATTGTGCAAGGACACAGGTTTAATAGGCTGTTAGCTTTAACACTAGGTTTAAAAAAAGCAAAGAAAGAAATATTTCACTGTGAAACAAGAGAATAAATGTTCCTATTTAGCCTTTCAGAGACATGATTCATTCCAAAAAAGTCTCATGGCAGTTTATGACATCTCATCTGCAGAATTTTGTTCCTACTGCCCGACCATTCGGTGGTGACCTGGCAAACTACATCAAGACGTATATTATGGATGCAAAAAATAGGGAAAATTTTTGAATCCTTTCAAAATGCCACAATCTTGCCACTCACAGAATAGAAAAAAATTGGAGATAAGCTGCCCATTACAACATAAAAAGATCTGCCCCCTTAGTCATGTCCTGGTTCATCCTCTAATGCATCACTTATTATTTAATTGCTTCTGTATCATTTTCATAAAATTCTGATGCATTTGTGATGAATGCGAAACAATTTAGGGTGAACTTGGTTTTTTGGGTGTCCGTTTTGGTTTTGGCACGCACTCATATCACTCTTCATTCTTCTCAAAACAGTGAGGAAAAATTCAAACCTGACTGCAGCAAAGTCTGCCGTCATAAAAACCAAAGCTCCCCTCTACCCATCGTCAGAATTGCTTTACATGCGTGACTTTACTCTATCTCCATAGCAACTGTTGCTCTCCCAGTGTAATCTGTGCACCAAAAAAGAGAAAGAAAGAAAAAAAGATTCAATTCAAAAAGAAAAGCATGGAGTTGGGGACATGGAAGACACTGAGAGCAGGGGAGAAAAGGGCAGAGAGCAGCTAGTAGACAAGCAGCAGAGTAAATCACCGGTCGCCTCCCATGCTCTAAGAGGCAACACAAATACTACCCATTCAAATCTATTCAAACACTATTTGCCAAGTCATTTGCAGGTATGCTTTTTCCCAACTGGGTCTTCATGTTGCGTCCCCATCAGCTTGGTAATAGCATCATGAAGACCCCCCTTCCTAAAGTATAATCCCCACAAAATGCCAGCCAGCACACACCGTCTCCTGTGTGTGACTCCACAGCGAGTCACTGATCTATCCAGTGCATTGACAATTTGCACAATAGCCTTCATTAACTCCGAAACTGCTTTATTGATCAGCCGTTTAACCAAACCCTCAATGCTGCGTTTAGTGCCAAAGTTTGGTCGAGGAATTTTCAATTTATTTGTCTATTTTTACATCAGTGAGGGCTGGACGGGGAGAGCGCGCACCGCTGTTGAGATTTGTAAATGTGCTTCTGTGTGTTTGCTGAGGCTTGTGAAATTTCTTTTGCGCACATGGGGGGAGGCAGATGGCGCGGACAGACTTTGCTTTTCTCAGACGTGCATTCTCTTCGCTGCTACTTCAGCCTCCTGCGCTGACAGGAAATACCTGTCTTTTCATTTCAGAGAAAATATCGGCTGCTATTGCATATTTCATTATAGCTCGGAGGATGGTGTGTGTGTGTGTGTGTGTGTGTGTGTGTGTGTGTGTGTGTGTGTGTGTGTGTGTGTGGCTACTGGCAAACAGCGACTTTAAAGGAAAAGGACAGGAAGGCACAGATACACACCCAGAGAGGTTCAAAGGTTAAGCTGCCTCTATGCCCAGATCCCCAACAAAAAGTTTCTTGTTGCCAAGTCCTTATATCTGGAGGGGCACTTCTGACTCTCCATCTGCCGCCATCTGTCCCTTTGCTGTCCCCATTCTAGTGTGGCAAGAAGACGGATGCAACACTGTGATCAGAGACGAGCCCTGAAACAGTATGGAGCAGGGCGAACAGTAATTGTTCTCTCCATGGTCCTGGTGCAGAGCCTGCGTGTCACGTGGGAGGATTGGAGCGTTTGATTTAAAGCCTCTGACATCCTGGATTTTAATGCCCGACTCAGTTTTTAAAAAAATTAAATCTTTGTAAGACTACTGAGAAACAAGGGATTTTGGAAATATTGGGAAGCAGGAGACGAGGTCTAAATTTGAACCCTGGACACATGCACTTCAGACCACCAGGCACCAGGACAACCCCCCACCCCCCCGCTACCCCAAAATGGTAGGACTGTTGTGCCAGGATACATAGAGACAAACAGCAGACAATACCTCAGGCAATCCACTGTCAGAAAAATTATGAGCATCAGCCTTACGGGCCAGAATCATTGTGAGGACCGTTCAACCTTGGGTAATTGTAAATCCAGAAAGCCAGAGGAATATGTGTCACCTCCCGTCACGAACCCATACACACATACGCACACACACCTTCTCGCTTCTCCTCTCTTACAGTGTGTAACAACATGAAACAGCATGCCCCTCAGCTCTTTAGTTTTCAAATACAGCACACTCGCTCATCTGGATCTGAACCCAGAGCACGTAGTGAACAAGTTATGCCACTGACTCAAGACTCTCATTTGGTATGCAAGGCCTATTTTTTTTTTTTTTTTTGAGGATCTGTGCATAAACCTCTAAATCCTTCCTGAAGTGTGAGGAGGGCCGTGTGCGGTATGTAAAGAAACAAATGGCACAAAACATCTGGTTACAGCTCATCTGAGAGAGTTGCACTGAATTGGACCGATTGTATTTAAAATGCATCTGGAGCAGCATGTATTATACATTACATTACAGAGTATATGAGTCAGTAAAATCAGGGTGGAATGCATAATACTGCGTGAACAAACTGCGGTCGCTTTGTGAGCAACGATAATTACCTTCAAAGCAAATAGCACACGTGTGGCTACAGTTCGTATTTTTAGGGAGTTCGTCACTAAATCTGAGCGTCCGTTTCTTCACGCGCTGCGGTTGATGTTCAGATGTGCCCATTAGCTGTATAACTCCTCTGGCAGTGAAATAAGTCTAAATTAGACCCAGATTTGACAGTCGCTTGCTTAGAGATTTTAATGACTTTAGCATCCTCAAGCCCTTCCCCCTTTTAGAGAATTGTGCCCTCATGAATTAGTGAGGGAGTGTGCACAGCCAAGACAAGCACTTGCATTTCACTAAGATGGGGAGGTGGTGGTGGTGGTAGTGGGGGGGAACGCTTCTTAATCTGCCCTTTTCCGTAGTTTCCAATTTTTCCTTTTTGGTTTTGACTTGGAAATTGCAGAAACGGAAAACGGGAATTTGGTTAGATGTGGCAGGCAATGGCATTTCTGGGTGGAATAAGCCGATTTTGGCGTAAATGTGACTTTGGAGCACAGCCTGACAGCCTCTGTTAAGGATGTTACACCTCGTCTCGTTGTCGCCCACAGCTTAGCCAGCCCCTTTAATGTGCTGCTAACTGATGTACTGCATGGTCTCCTGACCTAGATTTGAATGAGGAAGAGGCCTTGAAACTGTTAAATTCTCCAAGGTGCCGGTGACCTTGATTCGAAATCCCTACTATCTCTTTGTGCGACTGCAGCAGGGAGCCGGTGTTTTGCAAGTGACAAAGCCTGCACAGGTTATACAATGTAGACCTACGAGATAACGCTTGAGGCTTGAACCCACATAATCAAAACAGCGAGCGCTGAGACAAAATGAGAAAGGTGTCGGTATCAAGGAGATGTCAGGGTGGCTGGAGAGACAGAATAATCAGGAACAAGGAGGGGAGGGGATGACAGTATAAAGCCTCAGGCCATCCAGACACACACGTGAACACCCCCCACTGCCCCCAGCGGCTCACACCATCAGCCCGCCACCTTCTTGCCACCACCCTACATCCATCACACAGAGAGGGCTTGGGTGGATTGTGGGTGAGCGCTGGACCGAGAAGATTCCTCTCAATAGGAGCCATTCAGGCTGGTTTGTCGCTACCAATAGCACCCATGGGAACTCCAACCATGGGTAGCAACACTGGAGTAAGCACCCCCTCCCTCCCCCTCGCCTTTGTGTGTGAATGCCCTACAATGCTCTGCGACAGGTGACTGTGGCGCTGACTGTTTTTGATGTTCCAGTTGTTTTCTCATTTAGTGCGCCGGCTTTATCCAACTTCATTTTCAATTTCAAGTTCAATTTTCTTTCCATCTTTGCGCACCGCTGCTAATTTTCTATTCATTCCGCGTTTCCTATTGCATAAATATTAATACCGGAGCACAGAGACACACACACGCGCAAATACGCACGCACCTACGCACAGACGCCGCACGCAGAAGCCCGCGTACCCTCGAGACGGGCACGATAGCAAACGTGTTCAATTCATTTGAGCTCACACGTCCTCATTTCCTGTAATCACTCTCTCGTTCTTATTTCTCCGACTCTTGTCTGTTTCTCTTTCTCTTCCTCTGCAGGTCAGGACCGCAGTGAGGCGGGGCTTATTAAGCGTTTCCGCGGAGATGGCGTGCGCTACAAGGCCAAGCTGATTGGGATTGATGAGGTGACAGCCGCACGCGGGGACAAGCTGTGCCAGGACTCCATGATGAAGCTGAAGGTGCAGACTTCTTTGTGTGTGTGTCTGAGTCTGTGTGGACATCACTGAGCATCTTCAATCATCTCAGTCAGATTTGGACAAAGCATGCTCAGACATGGCTGTACTGTCTGTTGTTGAATGAATCACGGGAGCTTGTCTTATCCTGTGTATGACTCACTGAGGGTCTGTTTGAACTGACCAGATGGAACAAATGAAAGTCCAGCCTTATTATTCCACAGCTCTGTGTCCTATAGAAAGCTACTGTAAGGTTGGCTTTGTACTTTATTTTAATAGCCTGCTTTATTTTTAGTGTTGCTCAAAGCTCTTCGCATTTATTCATACGTCTTTTTTTTTTTTTTTTTACCTCCGGGGCAAGCTGGCTCCCTATTCTGAGATACTTAAATCAGTATATCAGTTAAGTTAGAGATTTTTCACTTTTCAGCATGTGCGAGGAGAGTAACCATCCCATCCCCCCACCCCGATCTGTCTCCTGTATGTTTTCTCGTGTCACTCACAATCTATTTTTACAACCAATTTCATGATGTTACACTTGTGGCACATATGCAAACTGCGATAACATGACCCAGATAATACTTCAGCCAGTTTCCCTTGCGAAATATTGAAAGTAAACTAGATCAAATTCAGCCCTACAGACAGAGAGAGTCAGAAAATGCCTGCATAAAAAGTGGTGGATGAACGAGTTGGGTATTCTTGAACTTACTACATCATCTGTGAGTTGTTTCTATTGTTTTTAAATTAGAAAAAGTGTCAGAGAAGTAAGGTAAATGGTGGGGCTGTGGAGAAGGCTTTATTGGGGATCAGGGGCAGCTCCGGGGCTGAAATCCCCACCCACCCACCTACAAGCGAGCGAAGCAGAGGAGAGCGCAGCAGGAGTGAGGCAAATGAAGGGGAGGGTGTGGGACACAAGAAGCAACAACAAACAGGTATGAAGGGCAGCGAGGATTATGATAGGAAGGAGACAGTTTGATGTATGAACTTCTACTTAAAAGGAATTACTCTATTAAGTCACCTTTCATGAGCTTCTCTCCTCTAAGTGACTGAGCCTGCACATACTGGATAGACAGATTGGTGAAAATGCTGCCTCTCTTTAGGTTTGTTGATTTGATCTCATGTAAAAGACATAGTGATAAAGACAGAGTACAGAGTAAACCATGTCTCATTACAATCAGATGCTTAAATCAGATATTTTATTTTTCAGCTTTGTTTTAATTTTTAGACCGTGGACAGCCACAGCTTTAGCTTTTGTGGCTTTTGTTGTTGTTGTTGTTGTTTTTTGTTTATTTGTTTGCAGCCAGGAAAAGTGATTATAATCACATGAGTTGTAGTGGCTATTAGCTGACGCTAGCTTGGTTATCAAAGTCTATGTGCATCACACAGACTTGGATATCTGCCAGTGATAATAAGGTTCAATCAAAAAATTATAATTTTGCTCAGTAAAAGTGGAGCAAAGACTCTTCAGATAGGCTCTTAGTACATTTCAGCGAGCCATCTTTTTTGGTCAGATAATTAGATTGAAAAATATCTCAGAAAGCATCAACACCACAAATGCAGTCAAGAGGTCCAGTTCAGTGTTGTATATTAGCTGAGCTGAAGCCTGGCAGACAGCTTGCGGCAGCAGCTGTCTGTCCACCTGCCATTCAAAACGGCCACAAATTAGAAGAGTTATTTACAATTCTTCCCATGCCCAATAACTATACCGGGTGAAATAAGGTAATAAGATATTTGATCGAGACAAAAGGAAATCTTATAGAAGGCTGGAAATGCAGTATCATTTTGCTTTAAAGTGTGCCATTTTTGGACAATATTAATGTCTTTGGGGACTGATTCACTGTCGAGCCACGAGTTCTGTTTGAAGAAGTTTAGTTCTTGGTATCATTTCATTGGCTTCTTGTCTGTTTTTAGCGCTGAAAGTTGCTGTTTCTTTGAATTTGGCAGTGTTTTGGGGGAATCTGCAACAACTAAACATTTTGAACTGCCTGATGATTTTAACATTCACAGCTCTGATGTGATTCTTATCTTTGGTAATGGTCATATACAAAATTGATGAATAAAACCTGGCTTCTCAGAGGCAAAGACGATGTACTCTATTGAGGTGTACTGCAAATAGACCGTTTTAATGTATCATAAAGGCTCTGGTTTTACACTAAAGGAATAAGACAAATGAATGGCAAGTGATATTTATCAGTTGTGCAAAGAAGCAGCGCACAAGCATCACTGCAGTAAGTGGCTGCAGGATAACGCAGATGAACTGTAAATGCATATTCTCAATGACTTTCCTAGAGCTTAGATGTGTGGGAAGCCCCACTGGAAAAGCAGTATAGCCAGAAGGCAAAACCTCTCATTGCCCATACCCTTTTAAAACGATACAGTACGTCTAATAAAGCAACTTTTTCACTGCTTTGATCAGACATTTCTGCAGTGCCCTCCATGTGACTCCGGTAGTCACCAGCTCCCAGCCAGTTACAGTCAATGGAGCAGTCGATACAGACCTGCTATTATCTGGACAGGGGATAGAGAGGGGGTACAGGTCTCTATTGAGCTGCCGTTCGCTGCTGTGCGGACTAATCCGCCAAATGGGGATGCCGATGACTGATTGACAACATCCATTGACTCTCCTGCCCACCCGCCTCTTTCTCATTTGCTTTATCCCTTTCCTGCTCCTGTTGCTTGTTCTGCTCTTTATCCTTCTCCCTCCTCCTTTATGTACTGTTATTCCTTCAGCTTTTTACTGTATAGTTATTTAAAGCTAGCTCGAAGGTGTTTACTGCGAATCAGGGTTTGTGGTTGTGTTATCAGGTAGGCTTTCAAAGAACTTCCCCTCCCCCTCACATCCCCCACCAGTCGTAGCAGATGGCTCCCCTGCCCCGAGCCTGGTTCTGCCGAAGGTTTCTTCCTGTTAAAAGGGGTTTTTCCCTTCCCACTGTTGCCAAGTGCTTACTCATAGGGGCCCATCTGATTGTTGGGGTTTTCTCTGTGTTATTGTAGAGTCTTTACCTTGCGATTGCCATTGTGATTTGGTGCTATATAAATGAAACTGAACTGAATTGAATTGAATAGCACTGATGCAGTTTTTCCAGACATACTGAGCGCAGAAGGCAAGCTTTTTCTACCCTTATCTCATCTTTCCTCTTCTCCTCTCTTCTATTTTCTCCCAGGCGTTGTTCTGTGAAAGACATGTCAAGCACACAGGTCGCATCAAAGGGAACACGGTGGAAATTTTAATTGTTTTCTTTATCAGAGCTGAGAATATGAGGAAAAAGGAGCTGGTGAGATCCATGGGAAAAAACATACTTCAAAGGCTGGATTGGGTGTTCAGTCAGCACTATGTGAAGTTGCCGAAGCGAGCTGACGTCGGTCAGCGGCGCGATCCGTTCTGTCAGCAGATCTCACCTTATTGTTGTTAGCTAGCACTTGTGTATTGCCACGTTGAGGTGCAGCACACTTACTTCAAAAAAAAGGGAGAGAAAAATGGTTCTAAAGGGGGAAATGGCAATAATAATATAACTCGCTGCACAAGGCGATGTGTGGAAAAAAAAGAGCGCATGAAAGAACATCCTGTCCTATCACACTTTATGTAACTCCTGTCACCCTGCCCCCAATCTCTACCCCACATCTCCCACTGCCACACTCACCTGAGTCGGAATAGAAGAAGGCTTCATCATCTCCTTTTATCTCCTCATGTCGTTCCCTTTAATCTCCTGCAGGGAATGGCTTCCTCGGCACGTTCCAAAGGGGAGCACAAGCAGAGAGTCTTCTTGACGGTGTCTTTTGGCGGGATCAAGATTTACTGTGAAAGATCAGGGGTGAGTAGCACATTAGCAAACAGGCCCGGCTTGGCAGGGCTGCACTGCCGACCTCTGTGCCAGCTGCTGTATCGTGAACCTACACTGCAGGACATCCAGAGGGCAGACGCTCGTACGGCTCAGTTCACAACGGCTGCTCGGTCCGCCATCTTATAAGCCTGACTGCCACAGTTGACATATTCTTGCAGCTGCATTACCTGTAACACATCTTTCAGTGCGTTGACCATATTTCAATCTCTTCTCCAAATGCCAACACAAATCACGAAATTGCATGATTCATACAGGACAGTTTGCCCTTTAGCCCCTAAAAGTTAAACTTGACAGCACTGGATTGTGGGCCTTGCATTTCCTATACAACCCAAAGCCAAGTGGTTTACTCCAGTGCGATTAGGGGAGTGCTGCAGGACCTACTTAAGATCACTCAGGCCCTGTCTGTGTGCTAATGATAGTGCAGTAAGCAGTGTTATGGCGATGATATGAAATGGGCTGTTTCCGCCTGCATCCTGGCTTCCACCCCCACCCGGCGGACTCAGAGGCCTGCTGTTCCATTACAGGATGATCAAGGGGCTCGCTTCTCCCCCGTCCCGCGGCGTAGTGTTGGCTAGATAGGCCCACTCTGCTCATCAGCGCTAACCGATAATTAGCACTCAGTTCCACCCCTTAATGATCATTGCCGCTAATGCTAATTACACCGCCGGCTCCACCTCAGCTGTCATTAGAGCTAAACTGATAATTATGCAACAGCGCTTGTCCCGTGGCTGCCAGCTCCCGCCCGACCACCAACAGCCTACCCCTCAGCCCACCAAACAAAAAAACCCTCATCTTTTTGATAATATCTCTTTTCAATGTGACTGGTGGTGATAGTAGTGCGTCTTTCGCCTCTAATGAAAAAGAGCATTAAGCCTCCCGCCACGACCCGCGCAGCTCACCAGCTTTTTGACATGCTCATTTGTTGCTCGGAAATCATGCCCCCTAATGCTCCTCTTTTTATTTACTGATTACTGGCAGTAAATAACACTCCACACTTAATACCCCTCTTGACTTATTTAGGTGGAAATGGGGATCGCTAGAGCACAGGCTGTGTCAGCGAGCATTTAGATGGAAATGCTTCATGTAAAGCTGATGTGATTCGCCACTGAATTGAGTGCCCGAGTCGTATTAGTTTTGTATTTTACATTAATCTGAGGCATTACCGGCGACACTCGGCGCCGAATATCGGCTAATATTCAAACAAACGCTCCTCCCTGGTGTCTAAGCACATATCTTCTAAGAGAGGAGGAAGCAGATGGGTGTGAAGAGCTGAGTTACTCCTATAAACTTACAACCCAAAGTATAGTTTTGCAACTGCTAATATCTCTTGCTTGCTAATTTGGCGTTTTTTTCGTTGAACGGCAACTCGAGTCTTGCTGACATCACAAAACAGCACAAAGCTAAAATCATGCCACTGGTTTATATCTTTAATGAATGCTAGTTCTGTAGCTACATTATCCATAAAGTTATATGCAGAGATGAGAGCACTCTTTGAAGCACACTCTGTGTTGTGTTGCATTTGCCTCAACAATATGCAAAGATGTTTTAAGTAGCTTTGACCTACTTTGTCTCCCAGCACAGTTTACAGTACTGTGGTCTTTTTTTTAAAGGGAGGATTTTAAATCATACATCAGGTTTTCATTTCTGCATCTTAAAGTAGAAGAAGACAAATAGGACACGTGGCACAGAAGACCTTTTTTTGTTTAGTTTTAGCTAACACTTGCATCTTTTTTTGCCATCAAGGTGCTCCTTCATCACCACTCAGTCCATGAGATCAGCTACATTGCCAAGGACACCCGGGATCATCGCGCCTTTGGCTATGTCTGTGGGAAGGAGGGCCACCACAGGTTTGTGGCCATCAAGACCGCGCAGTCTGTGAGTACTTTTCCCCTTATTACTTTTCCCCGTCTTGTTCTTTACAATTGGCAGAAAAGAGATTAAAGTTGACTTTGACTCTGACATGTTAGTTGATTAACTTTCCTACAACTCTGTTTAAGTGTCAGATTACGAACAGTGTAATGTTTGATTTTTTTCATATTTTAAGTACTATAGGTGATACTTTGATTATATACCATCTATTACTAACCTTTTCTTAATTCAGTCCTTCACCATCATATTCCAATTCTCTCATCCAGGCGGAGCCTCTCATCATTGACCTGCGTGACCTCTTCACACTCATCTACGATATAAAACAGCGGGAGGAGATGGAGAAGAAGGCCCAGAAGGACAAACAGTGTGAGCAGGCAGTGTACCAGGTAGGATTTCCTGCGTGAAGTCTTTGCGTTTTCTTTTTTTGTTTTCCCCTCAGTTTCATTTCTAATTCGGAGGTGAGATCACACGTTATAACTCCGCCTGCAATTCATTCACACAACAAATATCTTAACACGTTGGAGCTTCCTTTAAAGTGCGACGCTGTTTTGTGTGTTTGTCTGGACCATTGATTTCTGTTCTGAATATCTAACTACAATGGAAAAGCAACAGGTTTTGCTGGTTTGATTTTATTGTTATTATTATTATTACTGTCACTTCTAGGAAATATGTGTTGTTTTGTCTGTGATGTGCCAAATTACTGTTTGATTAAAAAGCAACATGCTGTCAGTCTATAATTGTGCCTGCTTGCAGGAAATGTCACGCTGCGATGAGTGTATTTTTTTGTCGTTGTTGCTGGTGGTGATGGGTTTTTTTTATCATCTTCTCTCAATTTATTCTCTAATGAGACTGAAAAACAAAATGTGTCATCTGCCTTCTGTTCCGCAAACACAGACTATCCTGGAAGATGAAGTGGATGATCCAGTTTACCAGGTAGGTCCGTAGGCACTAAGAGCGGGAGCAAAACACTGCTGACTTTGATGCTTTCTAGCTGTTTTCACTTTTTACGCTTGGAATAAATATATAAACAAATAATCCTTAATTTATATCAGCCACTGACATGCTTGAATTAATGATTCATAAATATTGCACCATTCCAGTAATACACAGTAGACCATCTAGTGGACAGTTTTGTTCAACCATTCAACACCCATTTGCCAGTGCAGTGTTGTAAAACCATATTTTTTCAGTTGATCTGTGTCAATGTTCTGATTTCTTCCAAAGACATGCCCCCCTCCCCTTGACTGGTTGTTATTCCCGTCCCTTTTGCCCTGTGCATTTATTTGGCTCAACATTTTTTTTCTCTGTGTTTGCTCACACTGAATACAGACAACACTAACTCTTACTCTGAATGCTATGTTCAGTGATACGTCCAACCACCTCCCAGTTCACCTCTGTTCTTTGCTCTTCAAGTATGTTTTCACGTATGATCATTCCATTTGCAGCTTTCAATTTATGTTGATGTTGGTTGACAAAACTCCAGCCTGCTCCCAGAAGGAACTGTTTGACATCTGGGGAAACGTGCTTAATTGATTTCTTGCGAAGAGTTAGATAAGTGGACCAGTGCAACTCTCATGTCTGTATCACAGACAGTGTAAAAGCTAGACTTAGCTAACATGACTTCATTCATTGGTTCCTAAAGTCTTAGGATCAGTTTTACGAATGTGTTGTGCCAGCACAAATTGGGTTTAGGCGTAAAAACAAAGGGTACTGTTGGCATTTACAAAGACATCACAGTGACAAGATTGCGTGCAAGAGGTGGGAACTATACTTGTTGCACATGTAGTTCTCAAGATGCAAAATATAGGGACACAAATATTTAACTCGAGTGCACAAAATTATGTATTAATGCTTGTGACATGCAAATTATTGCTAAGTGTGCAAAAAAAGCACATCTTATTTTTGGCTTGATATTGAAATCAACTGACTGCTCCTGGGTTTAGAGAGCAGCGCAACTTTTGTAAATCACCTGAACAACTAAGCACACCTATAAATGCTATTTGGGCATTGCGCTCATGAGCTACTTTAACCCATTTAGTTAATCTGGCCCTTGGTTTTCAAGCTTCGAGGTTGGTGTTCTCACCATCACAATATTGGTTTAAAAAAAAACCCACTAACAACCATATGACAAGAGGGGCAGGTCTCATTGTGAACCCGCTCGCTCACTGGCGAAAAAAACTTGTAAGTCATTGGCCAATAAGCACAATACTGATAGTCCCCCATTCTAAAACATAGTATAACCAATATGACCTGAAATGAACAACTCAGCCCATAATGTCATCAGGAAAGACTTTGCAAGCGCATAACAGCTAATGACTTAACTTGTTGGCCATTTTGGTCACACTGTAGGGTTACTGTTTACAAGAGGAAAACCTGGTAGCTGAGGTTTGATGTTGCTTTTGTTGAAGTTGCTTTTTCTCTCACGACCAATGGTTTCATGTCCTGTAGGTTCAACATCACTTTCGAGCATTGTGGGCTTCAAGTCACACGAGAAGCCAATGTAGGCTCTGTAGTCTTTTTGCAACCACAGCCATCTGGTGGCCTTCTGATAGAATGTAGCTTTAAAGCACTTCCACTGGCTTCTCAGACTCAGAGGATACATTCATGTGTTATCCTGCCTATGGTCTGAAAACGGTACCCAAACCTGGAACTACAAGCCAGTTAGCTTAGCATAAAGAACTAATAGCTAGCCTAACAACCTGGCTGGGTCTAAAGAAAATAAATTAAGCTTACTAGCACCTCTTAAGCTCCCTTTTAAATAGTAAATTTTGTGTTTTTAGTACTTGGAAAAATCAAAGGGTAAAAATGACATTTTTGCTCATTTTTCCTCTTTGCTAACTTTGCTAACTTTCTCGAGGTGCTGTCCACCAAACAAACATCCTAGATTTTTTTTATAATTCAGTAATTGATATAATACATACTATATAACTTCTATCATTAATTAATGTGCTTGTTGCCTGGCTAGCTCTTTTCTGGTCTATATGATAAGCTAATTAGCTGGTTTCAGCTAAGTATTTACCAGTGTGATAAAGTAGCAGTTCTCTCATCTTACTCTACACGCAAGATGACTAAGCACATGTCCCAAGACGTGAAACACTTCTTAAACGTTAAAGGAATTAATGACAGATTTTAAGACTTCATTAAAGGATCTTAAGGAAAATATTCAGACCAGTAGGTCTGTTTTCTCTGAAAGAGGTGGAGCATTTCTGAGGTTGAAGTAAGACCTCAAGCTAAAAACCTCTACATTGCCTTGAACTATTGCCTGACCTGTTATACTTGTGCTCTTTCCTCTTCACACCTCACTCTTTTTTTCTTCCTCCTTTCATCTTCCCCATTCCTTTTTCCCATGCCCCATTTTTTATACACTTCATATTCCTATCTCATTTCATTTCCCACTTGACGCCATCCTCACTCCTGTGTGCTTTCATGTATTCTTGTTATGTTTCACTACCTCTATCTTTCTGTTTTATATACCAATCTGTCTCTCTCTGCTCTCTCTCTTCCATCTCATTATTCTCTGCACCTATACGCCTTGCCCACTACTTCTGTTCTTTAGTACATAGTGTTTGAGGCTGGACACGAACCCCTCCGTGGCCCCCAGTCAGAGGAGAGCGTTTATCAGGTACAAAGACAAACATTGCCCCCCATTCTTCCTCCCTCTTCATACCCTGTGATAGATAATACAAACAGTACTAATATTATAACTTCGTAGCACATCTTAAAGAATTTTAAAAAATACCAAACTTTCATAAGTACACCAAGCTAATGTTCCTCAAGAGGAAATTCTGTAGTAAAATTTCATGCAAACAAAAGAAAAAACTTTCATGCTGAATATCGTTACACGTTGAGCACCAGCAGATCATGTTAAAGATGGTTACCTTGCAAACAATGATATCTACTAAATGGTAAAGGCTAACGCTGAAAAGTATCATAAAGATAATGAATAATGTTGAAAATCTCGAGGGCTGTAACTTTAAAGATGCTGGCATTAAAAAGGCATCAGCTTTACGTTCAAAAAATGATGTCAGAGTCAAGGTCAGTTGTTTAGTCTGAATAGTTCACCCACAGCCTGTATAACATTCTGCTTTTATATATCCAATACGATGACCTTTTGGTTTTAGACCATTTGAAGCTCCAACTAGGACTCCAGGGAGCTGTCATACGGTTTAATCCAACCTCCCAGCCTCCCTTCTCTTTCGCCCTCTCTTCTCTTCCTCCTCCTCTTTTTGCCTCTCTGTATCTTGCCTTCTTCTGAAGATGAAAGATGCAGAGAGAGTGAGAGATTAATCACTTGCCATGCCATTTGATCTCAGAGTGAAACAAGATCAATAGACTCGGGGAAAAAACGTAACCAAAAGTTAACCAGTCGAAGGAGCGTGGAGGAGCAGGGGGGGTGACAGATGAGTTTAAGAGCAACAGATAGTTTGGATAATTGTGAACGAAATAAACAGAACAGGCCAGAGCTCAGGAGGTCTTTTTCTTTATATATAGCCAGATAAACTAGTTGAGATGTGCTGTTGCCGATTAACAAATACTCACAAGCCCAGCACACACCTTTCTCAGGCACTGTTTGCAATCGATATTGATTTAAGTAGAATTGATTCGGTGGCGCTACTTTAAAATCTGCATAATCCTATTGCGCTAAACGATGAAAACGCATCTAAATAAATGGCCCAGATAGAAATTGATTCAGACATGTTTCAGCTCTTGTAAGTTCTTGTTCTTAAATACTCAGCCAAGAAAAAAAAAAGGTGTTGAATGTGACTTACGTTTGACTCGACCTCCAATCCAATGCAGGTCCCAACCAGTCAGCAGAAGGAAGGGATCTATGATGTCCCAAAACGCCATTTCATGACTGTAGGTGTTTTGGTTTTTTTTGAATTATTATTTACTTTTCCTATTTTTCTACTTGCAAACCTCTCCTTAAGATCCTCTTGAAGGAAGTGCCTTAAGCCACCATCCATTTCTAGTAATTTAATCTGCTGTTATCTAATGGTTGCAGTTATGAATTACAGCCGACAGGCTTTTAAAAACAAACTTCTCGAGACAAGGACGAGTCACACAGGGGTGTATGTGTGTGTCTGCGTCTGTTTTTTTCTGTGACAACAAAGCTACTGATCATGATAAGCATGCTTAAAGAATCGAAACTAATTGATTTCTCAACCAAAAGCAAGCATGTCAGCAATTTCAGACAACGTTAGAGGACGGGTCTCATAGCCGAAATCTGAATCATTGCACAATCTGATTCATGTCAAGACAAAGAGTCTGTTTGCTGGTCCCAGCTGACTGGTGCAGGGGGCTGATTAGATAAACAAAGGAGTGGCTGCTTCATCTTCCTCAGAGATCGAGGACGAGAGGTTTGTAGGTGGGGGTGGGTGTCGGGTTGAGCTGCATGAGGTGTAGTCACAGTTACATACAATCCAAGGCCGCCAAACACTCATAAAAGCTTTACTTTAACAAATAGCATCTGACCAGAGAACGGCATAAAAAAACAGAAATGCACTTTTGACCCCCATCCCCCTGCCATGTCATCTAACTGAAAATATATTTCATCTCATCTTGCTAGGCTTTATGAGTTCTTCACCGCCATGCAGTGACTACGCTGTTACATCTCTCAAGCCGCTTGTAAAGAATAAAAAACATTTATTCAAACCAATTTTGTCAAGCATTAACCCAGTAAGAACCTCCATGTAACCCCTGAAAACAGCTGCGGCAAAGTGCTCTTCTTCTCCTCCTTCTCCTCCTTCTCCTCGCTGTTTCTGTGCTTGTTGCTCAGCCTATCAGACAGATAAACTGTCCCAGCCCCTGTTGCTATCTCACCTGAACAGCCCATGCCAGTATATTAAGTAGCAGCGCTTCCATATCTCTAAGTGTTACTGCTTGTCTGTTCATTCAGTTGGAGCTTTCTGAGAGCCTTGAGCTCCCCTGATGTGTGTCGGTGCCGGCGGGCAGAGATCTCTGTGTACAGTGTTTACCTCGCTCCAAATTCTGACTCATTCTGTCCCCCTCGATGGTTTCGAAATGCAGTTACAATCGGTTATGTCCCAGCTTATCGGAGGAGGACATAAACGCCCTGTCCGCAGCAACGTGGATTGCTGTGATTCCTCCCCCTTTTCCTTTCTTTTGTTTGACCACGTTGTGTTTGTGTGTTTGTCTGTTTCTTTTACAGCATGTAAATCCTGTGTTTTTGTGCATTTTATGGTGAATCATTGTCTGCTTGTGCATGGCCCCCCCCTCCCCTCAGAGACATTTCACGCAACTTAGCCATCTCATAGTCTCTCCCATAGCTAGGTCTCCTCTCCTTTAAGTAGTGTGAGTGCAGGACAGAGGGGACTAGAGCAGGGGTCACATCTGCCTATAGGGTGAGGTGGCCTCATTGCCTCGGTCGGGTGGTTCCAGGAGCTTCTTCCTTCATTCATTTGATGATATAAACACAGTCCTCCCGTGTATGTGCTCACAGAGGGAAATCAGCATGATAAAGCAGCCCGAGCTCTCATGGGAGGGGTGGGAGTGGGGGGGCTCTTGATTGGCACACATAAGAATATCTAATCAGAGTCTGCTTTACAGGGCTGAATAGCCTTTTACCCACTCAATTATAGCGAGCTACGAAAGATTCATTTTAGATCCATTTTCTGATAATGAATCGAGGGGACAGTTGTTTCTTGCCATCCGCGGCACAAACTGCCTTTGTGAGTAACATTCACTTCCCCGCACCTACCCACCCATGCAACCACCGTACCCTATCCGGAGATGAATTTAAGGCTTCATGGTTGTGCAAGTCTCATTTGCGTGATGTATCACTGGCCTTTGTCTTTCTCTCTCCCTCATCCCTCGGTTCGACTGACAGAATATCAACCACTTTGATCTTTTCGGCGACATGTCAACTCCTCCTTCGGTGAGTACTATAACTCAAACCCTCTTTTTTTTAGCTCCAACATGTAATGTCACTTCATTTCATTAGGTTATTCACTGAGATCTAAATGACCTGAATATGTGGCAGACACTGCAGCCAAAGATATTGTGACTTTTAGGTGACTTTGATAGCACGGTGACATCTGTGTGTGTGTGTGTGTGTGTATGCATTTCCTCCCAGATGCCCCCATCACCTGCCAACACGCTGGACCCTAGCAGGAGCAGCCGCCAGCAGCAACACACTCCTGCTGAGCTGTATGCCCCCTTCAGCCCCACCTCTGTGCCGTCAGGTATCCATACCCAGGCTGAAACGCTTCCTCGTTTTCCACAATGCGAGAAAAAATAAAGAACGCCGGTGGCGACGCGGCTCTTTGATGTTCGGTTCATGAAAAATCTTGCCAAGATTTAGCAGCGAGTGAATTTAAGGACCACACACAGAGATGCAGTTTAATTGGGCTGTAAACCTGTGAAGAGATACAGCAAAGTGGTGTTACTTGAAGGACCACTACAGTGATTTTGCATACTTTACTGAAACAACTGGCATTGTAAAAAACTGAAGAAAAAAAGATATATCGTTTAAAACAGCAGCTCGCTGAAGAGCAACATCCTTTCAGATGCAAGAAACAGCAACCTTCACAATCATTCTTTTCACAGTGTGTCTGTCTAAGATAACAGCCCTTATAATATGAAGTCTGCAGGCCTCATGCAGGAACATTGTTGTAGTTCTTATATATATACTACATGTGCAGCACTGGTTTCCAACTGGATTGTACATTGCTTGTTAAGCAACCTCTGTATGTTCCCTAATATACATTTATAGCCAGCCATCTGTCTGATTTTGACTTGGTTTCATTCACAGTAAGATTTAAAGAGTAATTTAAGTCATTCTGATGACTTGGAGCACTACAGCAGCAAATCATTTTCAAACAAGTTTGTGACTGTACTATCACAAATAATAGCATAAATGCGACAAAAATATGATTTGGAAAGATTATAGTGTCAAAATGAGGTCGACAAGAAAAGTCCCTGTGCTGAATCTAAGACTGTAAAAAACAATGATCTCCTCAAGTGCATTTCTTCTGCTCTTATGTTCAGAATTAAATAGCTCATTTTAAAGATTAGAAGTATTTATAGATGAGTATCTGTCATTTTAATAATGTGCACTGAATTGGTAACCACGGAGACCTTTAATCGCTTCCTTTTCTTTTCTTTGTCACTCTTGTTCCTGTTTCAGGTTATATGACCATGGGTCCTGTGCAGGCAGCACAGTGGGCTCAGCAGCCATTTCCCGCCCAGGCTCAGACTCTGGCCTTCCCTGTGCAGGCACCTCTGCAGGTGGCTCAGGTCCTCCCCAGTGGTCAGCCGGTCATCTGGAGCCAGGCCAACATTTTCCCTGCTACACAGCAGCAGTGGGCAGCTATGGCAGCCTACATGCCGGCCCAGACAGTGGGCGTGGGGGGCCACGCCATCCCGGCCGCCATGCTCCAGGGCTTAGTACCCATAACCACAATGTGCCCCCAGGCCTGCGACCTATCAGCCCCGTCCTCGGCCATCACCAGCCCCCAGCATACGGCCGACCCCACCCTGCTCCAGAAGCAGCTCAGCCTGGGTAAAGAAGGCCTCGACTCAGATGCAGGTGAGGGTCCTTCCACATCGGGAGCAGCTGTATCAGTAGAACCTGGTGGTGTATCAGCAGGGGTGAGCAGGTGCGGCACCCCAGGCCTCATGAGTGTACCGGACACACTGGCCTGCAGTCAGCTCCTGCCACCTCCAGCTGCTGCGACCCAGGAAGAAGAAGGGAGCTGTAGCGACCTTGATCTCTCTAGGATGACTCTGAGTCCCGGTACATCGACTTCACCGTCTACTGAGTCTCGTAAGTGTTTTTTATTATTTACCTTCTACATAATTACTCAAACCAGTATCTGTGCCACTTTATTTTACTAGCTCAAGGCATTTTTTCATCTTCTGGACCCCCTTTTGAAAAAGGTCAACACTTTGGACAACAGTGGGCTTACAAATGTTTGATTTAGTTCTGTGCAGATATTCCTTCATAGAGAATGACTGAATTGAAGTATTTTCTAAATCCACCAGGCATGTGAAATGTTTTTAATCATTTATATTATAGTAACAACTATATGTACTACCTTAAAATAAGTTACATGCATATAGTTTTAATACATGTAATTTTAAAAAACTGGCTGCAACCACTTGGCTAACATTAGCTAAGGACTTATCAATCGCAAGTCATTAATCAATGAAAATACCATATATAATTGTACATTTTGTAACATAGTATGACCAAAATTTACAAAACACTTGTTTTATATTCACTGTGGTACAAATCAACACCCAGGCTAATTAGCAATTAGCTACTTAATTAGCTAATTAATTAGCAATTAGCAACTGGGCTAATGAGCAAATGTTAGCACAGACATTAGCATTCACCTCAATTTTATATAGCCTACATAATGTCACGAAACTACTAGCGTCTGTACATCTTGCCTTGTGTCTTTACAGCTTTAACCAAAAAACTGTTAACCTTAAGAAAATGAAGAGGGTTGTCCTTTGTTTTATAGAATGTCAAGTACATTAGATAAAAAGGATAGGTGATGACAAGCAATAAAGGTCATAGTTTTAAACTTACTGCTTCCCTATAAGCACATCCATGCTACCAGCCACGATGCCAGAATACTCACAGAGCAGATTAGCACAAAATCCATCTATAAGTCCTTTTACTGTGTTCTGTAAATATTTTTCGTTCAACTTTATGATTATGTTCTTTTCCTTAGCATCCACTCCAGCCCCACAGCAGAGCTCATCTTCAGACTGCCCCCCTTCCCAAGGCAGTGACCCACCCACAGATCACTCCCCTGTTGACCCTGAGGGCAACTCCAGCAACGCTAAGGAGGAACAATTGGTGAGGACGGCCCCTCTGGGGGTCATGTCAGTCATTTAGATTCATAGATTTTTCATAGAACAGCTGACTAGCATGATGCTACAATCCATTACTGCCACATGGGTGACCTGTTCTCAATTATGTAACATGTAATTACGCAGATTAGAATGTCGTGATTATTATGGCCAAATTCGATGGGAGTTTAACCTTTTTTCAAGAAAAATGTCAAGTCAATTAAACACGAAAGGTCAAAAATGATTTAAGTGCTTTGATTAGATCATGTATAATAAGGCAGCATTTCAAGGTAATTAAACTCGATGTCACTTTCCTAAATGTTTTCCTGTTTTTCGGGAAATGCAGGAGGTTTAACAAGCTGAGGATCGCCTGATCTTGACAAACACGTCACGTCTAAAGGAGAAATTTTATTGTGTTTTCTCTCTCAGGGCTCTGCCGTTGTGCCCAGCGAAGCTGCTGATCCTCCACAGGATCAGACATGTCCACAGGAAGACAGCTAGAGAACATCAGACAGTGAGTGGGTATTTCATGGTTTCCTTCTTTCTCTGATTTTCTCAGTTAAATATCAGCTGTCTTCACATTGTTGCATTTGGGTCCTCTCTCCCCAGCTCCTTTCATCCTCCTCTTCTCTCTCTCTGTCTCTTTTATTATCCTTGTATTTTCACCTGTCAGTATATCTCCTTTTTCCGTGTGAATGAGTGGCCAGTTGAGAAAGGGCCTTGGTTTAAATTCTGTTTCTGTCCTCCAGCTCTCTGCGGTGTCCCAGAAATAAGGAAGGCACAATGTTGCCACCTTGTGACGAAAGTTGTAACAGCACTAGTGCTACTAAGTAATTTTGAAATATTTGCTGTTTGTCTTTTAGGGTGATGGAAGCTCTAAAGGCCGAAACATGAGCTCACGAGAAAAAGAAGAAAAGAGAGATGAGCGACTGTGAGCAGCAGCATCTCACAGCCTGAAACACAGACTGCTGGGTTTTTTTTTTTTAACCTTTAAAGGATGTTTTGGCAGTTATGTAATAGCTGGCTATCCTAGGATCTGCTTTCCTCCAGAGGCCGCTTACTGTACTGTACTGTACTCCAGACTTTGGCTTCATCGTCCAATCAATTGACCTTTCAACCAGGAAGTGACCTTTTATCTTTGACCGAAACTGACAACAGGAGGTGATTGCGTCCTCCTGTTCTGGATTAATGAGTTTATATCTCCAATGATATAAAAGACAAAAGAAAAAAAACAACATGGTTACACTGATGATGCAAATTATTTTTTGGAAAAGAGAGAGGAGCAGCGTCCTACTGGATGCGGTTGACCTTCAAGTTCGTCAGCTGCCACCAGCAAACACTGTGCACAGCAGGAAGATTTGCCAAATGTTCTCATAGCGTCGCTCCACCGACTCAGCCATTTGCATGAACAGACCTAACGTGGGTTCAGCGGACTCGGCTGTGAGCAGAGCTGATCGCCGCAGCTTCCTTCTAGGCCTGCTACAAATTTTAAAAAAAAGAAAGGTTATTTCATTTTTGTTTTTGTTTTATAAGCTGTGAATTCTCGGTTGATGACGCTGAGTCACTGCAGATATCCACATGACTCTGAGGCATCAGCGTGGAAATCAAAATTTGCCAAACATCTATTTTGTAAATAAGAATCTTCCCACTCCCCCACACCCGAGCCTCTGTGCCATAAGATAGCTCTCTGCCTCTTGGATGCCAACTACCTGTGTTTCTCTCAAACAATGCCCTACCAGCACCTCCTTCTTCTTTTTTTTCTTTTTTTTTGACATCTGGACATTTGTTTCGCCTTTTTCTTTTCTTTTTTAAATTTCAAAAACTGTCTTCTGTTCAGTTAGTGAGAAATGAACTGTGAATCTGTGTTACATTGTCATTAAAAATACAATTTAAAAAAAACCTACTGGACCCAGTTTTTGCTCATTTTGAACTTGAAAAATGACACGAGCGACGGGGCCGAAACGACAACCGCTTTTTTTTTTGTTGTAGTGATAGGACGCTTTGCTTTTTAGATATTTGACATTTCCAACTGAGGTCACGTTGTTTACACTTCGCCTGTCATCTAACCGTATCTCTGGTTTAATAGGCGAGCAGAATCAACTCATCCTGCACTGACGTGGCTCGATCACGCCAAGCTCGGAGACGGTCGATAGCGTTTCGATGCCTTATCAGGTTTCTTTTTATCGTCTTTTATCGTTTTCTTTTTCATTTGTCGGTGTATACAGTAAGCAGGTCATTGTTGTGACAAAGCACTTAGGCATACTGTAGGTCTGCTCCACTGAAGTAAGATGGTTGAAAAGACAGGCAACTTTATATAATATGAACAATAGAGATATCACTATTAACTGCTAGACTTACAAAAACAAATGGTAACTGTACCCCTGCTTGTGTGAGAAAAATGAGAAATAGTCCCAAAATATTTTGTAAATTTTATTTATGGAATTAAGAATTGTCATGAAAAAGGAAAAAAAAGGACTTTTGTACGTCTATGACTTCCCCCATACACTGTACCCATGCCACTGTTCAGTCACAAATAAAATACCATGTGATTCCCACCTTTGCCATTGCTGTTTTTTTATTAGTGTGTGTGTGTATGAAAAATTACATCTCCAGACTTTTACAGATTCATCCACATGAATTTTAGAGGGGAAAACCCTTTGCTGAAACTGCAAAAAACTCATTGTCATCTGCTTTTTCGAAAAGTGGTGACTCTTTTAGTGACAAATCAAAAAGTTGCTATTGTGCAATTTGGTGTATCCTAGTTGTTTCCCTTTGTTAATAATGGCTTCCTGACAGCCACTGAGGCCGTTTCTGATTTAAATTCAGTGAACAGTAAATAGATCAGCTGAAGATTCAGATGCGTCTGTTAGGACCTGTGTCGGGTCTTTCCTGGATTTTTCCCCCAGCGTGACTTTCAGATACTGTTTATCACTTTCTTCTGTCTTCTATTTGTCCAGTTTCCTCAAATTTGTGAATGACACACTGCACACCATGCTAAGCTAAGATGTGCCATTTTTTGCTGCTCCTTATTGGTGCAAAAGTATGTCTGTAAAACTGTACTTTGGCATTTTTCATAGATGCAACTAAAGAAATGAGAACAAAATATCATTTAGATGCATTGATTATTGGTTATGTGTAGACACAACACTGGTTTTATTCCTTGTTAGGTGCTTTCTAATGCTTGAAATATCCATAGGTCAGTCTTAAGTGGTTTAACAACAACAACAACGACAACAAAGCCCCTCGTGTGAAAATGATCAGGTACATAGACAGGACTGAAAATAAGTGGAAAAGTAACCAATGTAAGAAAATGTCTAAAGACACAATGTAATTTGCTAGGTTCTGTTATTCTAGCCCAGTTTGAATGAGTAATAGGTCAGTGTTAGTGGCTCAACAAACAAACATTCCTGTAAAAATGGCCAGAAACATGGACTGGACTGAAAATGAGGAGAAAGAAAAAGAACTTTGAAAGACCTTTGGAAAGCCTGGAAAACTATCGCTCAAGACCACTTTAAAACATTACAACAAAGTCTGGCTCCTTCAAAACAAAATAGAAAGAAATTCGGGGTGGCTCAAGACTTTTGCACAGGAGTGTATATACTTTAGTACTGTACTTAAATGTCTGCATATGACTTAGCTTCTACCACTACTATCTTTACAAAGCAGAAGCCAAAATTTTGAGCGTATAACATGACAAAGCAGCCGTTGCAGACTGTGAGTAATGGCAGTTTCATTACTTTCACTGCTTTTCACGAAGTACAGCTGACTCCTGTGGTTGTGTCATTCTGTGAAATCCCACAAACCAGTCAAGATAAATAAAGCTTAAAGGTCACACGTAGGGAAACATGATTCAAATGACTTTGCTGGAATTTTCTTCATTACAAACTCTTGATATTTCATCACTGGCATATTTTAATGTGTTTGAATAGGAAATACTTTATAGGCATCCAGAGTCATTGATTCCTACAGATTATACAGACTAAGGTTTATGAAAACTAAAAATACATCCATATATTTTGGGTTGACCTAACCTGCAAGCTCTGCAAATTCTATAATGTTTAAGTAAACTTGAGGTATGTGTCCCAGCCACACAGACAACACCATAACACTGGCTTTGTGGCCCTGAATGCCTGCAGTATTCTGACTCCAGCTCCACGTCTGACTTTAATGGCAGCAGTGAGTTCATATACAGTCCATTATTGATCAGGCTGTGTTTACATAGAGAGCAGAGTGTCTTCTCCTCATTCACAGTCAGTCACAACACACAAACATGCTTTCTATGGTGATACAGAGCAGTGCAATCAATTTGCACAGCTGTCTGCTCCACGTTACTTTGAGCTTGGTGCTGCTAAGGTAGGAGATTTATTTTTTTAACTGCAATGAATTGATAAGCTTACTTTTCATTTGCTGAGTAGATTCAACTGGGATTAATTGTCGTAACTATTTATCTGTCAAAGACCAGCTGGCAAACTAGTAGGTTTAGAAGCACCTCATTTGACACTTAAATCTGTATTCCTTTCACAAGCTATTATATTTTGATTAGATGCTTTTGAAAAAAACACATGACCTTTGCTCCCAGTGCCGCATTGCTCTATTTGTTTTGATGTGGGTTTTTAATCTGCATGTAACAGTAATGTTGCAGTGGCCACAGGAAGCAATGAAGACCCTAGCAGTCGTCAAGCCCGGTCAGTGGGTGACCCAGTGGTAATTCACCCAGTGGATTGCATTTTGTCAGAGTGGAGCGCATGGTCACGTTGTGACATCTGTCAAAAGAGGAAAGTAAGTATAATGGCTATGAGATGTTAGTTAAATCAGCAAGAACATACGGAGAAATCTGCAGAAATATGACTGGATCTCATCAGACAATCTGATTCATGCAGCTGTGCATCAGCAAAGCGTGTGCTGCCTCACAAAGCAGCCGGTCAGCTGCTTTGTGAGGCAGCACACGCTTTGCTGAATCAGAGGCTTTGTAAAGATAGTCAACTGACTAATACAAGCAGAAGTTTAGTCTGAATGCTTTAATAAAAAATTAGAAAGAAATACAGTCATTGTTAGTCCAAGAATGTGGAACAGCCTCTGATTCAGCCTCATGTGAATTTACCCCCAACAATGGTTGGTCATTGGTTATACTGTAGACTGCTTTACAGATAGGGCAAACAAAAAGAGGTATTAAAGACTTTTTTTAAAATAATTTTTTGGAAAGTAGATGAGCAGAGCGGTTCAAGTCTGAACCATGATTATGAAGCTTCAGGCAGCAGTCGGCTAATAGTAGATCACCTACAGTGGAAACAGCTTGCCTGTTTCAGTCCACATGTAGAATTTGCCTAGAAGACCTGTATATTTTTTAAAAATCTGCTAAATTATGCTAAATATAAATATAAAATGCTAAAGTCATGATGCATTCTCAATCATCCAGGAAAGTAAATCTCCAAAAGTTGATTCTGTTCATCTGGACGTAGCGTTTTGTGGGAGAAACGTTTCTGTGAATGGTACTCATGGCCATTGATCAGTGGTCTTTTGATCAGTGGGTTTTGGTCAGTGGTTGTTGATCAATGGTCATGAGAATTTGCATAATTATGATTAAGGAACTGACCTCCCAGCCCATTGTTCCTTCAGTGGGCTGGTTTTAGTCATTATGCAAATGTACTGTTTATAAGATTTGGGGAAACCTGCAGTCAGCTGAGACTGAAGAAGTCACTTGGATGAGTGACGAAACGTTTCTCCCACAAAACGCTACGTCCAGATGAACAGAATCAACTTTGGGAGATATAAAATGCTAAATTAGCCTGCGAACTATCTTAGCAGGGTTTCAATGGGAATTTTTGGCAAAAGGCAAATAAAATCTACTTCCTAAAATATCAAAAGTTAAAACAAAATCTTTCATCTCAAACTCAGAAATCAAGCAATACTATTTTTAGTTGAACTAACCCACAGAATTTCTAGCCAGATAAACTTCTTAAATCAAATGTTACATTTCCACAGTCAGATTAGCTTAATTTAGCTTAGCTTAGACTGGATGAATCATTCCTATGGGGCTAGGATTGAGAGCTAAATCTGGAGCATTCTACATTTTGACACTTGTGACCTGTTTTTGTGAAAGCTGAGAGCTCAGTGTCTGGTGAAGGACTCGGCTGATATACTTCAGTGCTCTATTTTATCCACTTTACAAGTAAAGGGATTAATAACCTTGACATGACAAAGTGGAAAGAGCCCGCTAATGTGATTTCAGCTGATAGCTCCCCGGGAGCAGTTTTCAGGCCACCGTTATTGGATACTGACAAAATCTCTTGTGTTTCTGTGACCCGCAACATCACAGTATCGCTATGCTAAAGTGGAGCAGCCTTCTCAGTTTGGAGGGGAACAGTGCAATTCCCATGCCAGGGAGGAGGAGGCCTGTAATGTTCCAGCCCGCTACACTTGTGACAGTGTTCCTCTCTGTGAGGGCTTCCTCTGCACCCAAACAGGTAACTCCAACACTAGTCGGAATAGAAACCACACAGCAGTAGTTTTTCAGTGTTTAAGAATTCACATTGCATGGACGGTACTGTTATGTGTTTGATATAATCAAGTCTTCTTTCCAGTCAGAAAATTTCAAATTATCTAGAAATTTTACTTTTACTGGGTTCAGCCACTATATAATCTTAAATTATCTAATTTTAAAGACAATTTTTGACTGTCCAACCTAGATACAACTTAAATTTTACTGATTGATCTGTTTTCTGAGTGACCAGAAGAACGAGATTGCAGCACAAATGAGCATCCTCCAAAGGGTGACAGAGGTTGAAATAGACCGGCTAGTCCTCCACCATGCAAGGAGCCAGTTGAGGTGGTTGAGACATCTGACCAGGATGCCTCCTGAGTGCCTCCTAGGTGAGGTGTTCTGGGAAGAGGCCCCAGGGAAGACCCAGGATTCACTGGAGAGATTACATTTTGGGAATAAGTTGTGACTTTCTGGAGTGAAGATTCTTTATTTGGAACAGAGTCCAACTTGCTTTATTCCCTAAGCTTAGCAAACTGATGACCGCCACTTGACACTGAGACGTGTTGAGAATCAAATCAACTCTTCATTTAATTCTTATCTAACTCTTCACTTGAAAGTAGAGATCCACTTTTGAAACAAATTTTTTGATTTTATGTTACAGATAATTTTGCAAAATGGATCCAGTTCTGCAAACATACTTATTCTGCACACTGCCTGTCTGGAAAGAAGTCATGGTTAAACGCCATATATTCCTCTACTCTCTGTCAGGTCGCTGTATTCCTAGAACTCTGCAGTGTAATGGGGAGGATGACTGTGGGGACATGTCAGATGAAGATGGCTGCAGGAAGGTTCCCAAGCCCTGCAGGCAGGAGGCTGAGGAGTACTGGGGAATCGAAAACCTTGCCAAAGGGTGAGCTATGTTTCCACTAGTCTGTCTCTTGTGCGAGTCCAAATTATTGTTATTATTTGTGTTTTATGTACTTTTTATCTACCCAAGCATGCTACTCTTCTAAATCCAATCCATACACAGTTAGAATTATTGCTCTTCTTTCAGAATAAACATCTTGAACAGTAACCTGGAAGGAGTGGTGCTTGATAACAGATACTATGCAGGCAGCTGCCTGCCCCACTACATCCAGGATGTCAGATTCAGGAAGCCCTACAACTTACAACAGTATACCTTTCAGGTGAAAAAAGCAGACAAACACACTTCTGCCCAGTATTGTGGTCTAGTATTCATAAACAAATTCATTTATTAACGGTTTATTGAAGTTTTAAAACAAAATTGTTACAAAAGTTTTTATCCTTCCTTTTGCTATGCCATTGTTATATCACTGCAGTATCATCTGTGTTCAAAGTACTCTTAATATGACTATTTTTAAGTTTTTGTTATTTTTGGAACATTTAAAGAAACAGACATGTTTCTTTAAATGTTGGGGTGATTATAAATAAACCGTTGCTCACACAAAACACTTAATTCAGACTATATCTCACATTATCATCATGCTGTAGACCCATAAAAACAAAAATTGTCCCATTTTTCTGTTACAGGCTCTGTTTTGCTGCTCAGTCTTCCCAGCATTTTGTCACAAGCTGCATTTTCAGTCATTCTCTCCTTCCACCTTTTCAGGGATGGGGTCCGAGGCTCTCTCCAAAGTGTTAAAATAAGACGAACACAGGTCACAAGCCCAGTGTTTAACACTGAAGCCTGCTTTTTCTAGCTCTGGCACTTCGCCTCTGTTCCCCAACAGGCACAGTATTGGTGATCTAGGAAACTTACATTTCACCCAGCCCTCCATATATTTAAAACGTTTTCCCAAATTGGGGAGACCAGTGGACATTCCCACATAGCATGCACTAGCTTACCCTTTGCTTTTTGGCACTTCCAACACAAGTCATCTTTACTAATTTTATAAAGTCTCATCTGTGTGTAATAGTACCTGTTGAGAATTTTATATTGGATAAATTTACCTCTAGCTTCCCTGATTTAAAACCCATTTTCAGAGATGATTGAATCCCATGTTCCCTTATCAAAGGAACAATCCAGATCTTTTTGTAAGTAAGTAAAAGGAAATTCTCTATAAGATTTTTCTCCTGAGGAGCTTTATTTTATCTTTCAAACAATCTCTAATTTGCAAATATTGCCAGAAATGGCCGGCTCCTTCCAAATTGAACTTTACCGTCAGATCGTTAAAAGACATGAGCGTGTTCTCTTCATTTAAATCACTTTTTTGTGCCATTGTGGCCAGTATATTGTTTGTTTACCTTTTTTAATTTTGGGGTTGTGCCACAGGGGTGCATATTTTTGAAAGTATGGGGACAGATTAAATCTCTTGTGAACCTCTTGCCACACCATTTTTGAAAACTTTAAAATAGGGTTTTCTACTCTTGTCTTGTTTTTGAGCTAACACCTCAATGGGGGTGAACAGAAAGGCCAGTTCACACCTAATATGACTAATTAACCATTAACATTTAGTTTTCACACATAACATTTAAATGTTTTTGGTTATTTTGTCCACAGACGAGAGGCTCCTATGATTTTAGCCTGCAGGCTTTTGAGTCCTACTCTGACTACATGGACTACACCATGAAGGAGCGCATGAGCAAAACCGTTGTTTCCTTCGGCTTTGGCATTCCAGGAATTGTCGAGTTTGGCTTCAACTACAATGATAACAAATACAGCAAGTCAGTTAAGAAACTTCGCAGTGCCTCTGGGAAGGTGAGGTGTCATGTTTTGGGGTTTGTTTTTTTTTAATGCGTGCAGATCTCTTTACGTTACCTTGAACTTCTCACTCTATTGTCAAATATCCACATATCCAAAGTGTGTGTTGTATTCTTAACACAGTAGGCACTGTGGTAACTTTGACCTGCATTCTCTGATGCCCAGACAAACAGCTTTGTGAGGGCCAAGGCAGAGCTGGAGTTGGCCCAGTACATGCTGAAGACGGATGATTTAATGCTACACCCCGAGTTTCTGCGGCGCCTACGCTCCCTGCCGCAGGCTTATGATTATGGGGAATACAGGCAGATTTACAGGGACTATGGCACCCACTATGTCACCGAGGCTGCCCTCGGAGGAGACTATGAGCACACCATTATTTTGGACAAAGAGAAGCTTGCAAAGACAGGTAGGAGTCCTCAAGAAGCTTTAGTTAGGCATGCTCAGTCAGTTGTTTCCATATTTAGATGACATGACAAGAAATCCTAGACCGTTATTTTGATCAGATCATGAAATTCCTAGAAATGAGTTGTCAACACTTTAAGACTGTTTGAACTAGTCTTTGCTTTGAAATAAACGGTCTCTGAGGGGTTTTTTTCTCTTTATCCCAGAATATTCTTTAGAAGACTACAAGAACTGCGTACAGGCAGGTTTAAAGGTTGGCGCAAACATATTCGGTGTCTATGTATCAGTGGGGTTTCATGGGGGATCCTGTGATGGCCTGCTGAACGAGATGGGAGGTGGGGTCTCCTGTTTGATCATAGTTCTGTCAGTCTGTCTTACATTGAGCAAATAAGCTTAAGTAAGTAATTTGTCTCTTTCCAGAGGAGAAAGGGACTGAGAGTGAGGTGGAAGACTTTGTTGCTATTGTAAGAGGTGGAAGTAGCGAATCCATCTCTGCTTTGTTGTCCAAGAAGCTTCCCACCCCTGAACTAATGAGGCTATGGGGTGAAGGTGTGCGGTTCAACCCTGACTTCATTCGCCAAACGGTGAGTTCAGTTCATTTCAGTTCAATTAAATTTTATTTATATAGCACCAAATCACAGTAACAGATGCCTCAATGTGCTTTCTGTTGTAAGGGGAAGATACTAAAATAACACAGAGAAAACAACAACAATCAGATGAACTTCTATTAGCAAGGAAGAGCCAGGCTCAGGAAGAGCAGCCAGCCTGGGAACCCCCCAGCAGCCTAGGCCTATTGCAGTTTTTCTGTCTATTGCTTCTATTTTGGCTGTGTTACATGCTGGAGTCCCACACATAATACTCTACAATTGGTGTGTTTGTTTTCTCCTATATTTTTTTTTTTTACATAAATGCAGTAAATACTTCATTTTGTTCATTTTTTAAAATACTTCTCAGCTTCAGCTCAAAAATGTGAGGGAATTATCCACACGGCATCTGACCTCATTAATTGATGCATGACAAGCACTGGCACAATCACACAGAGGCAAAGTACAAACTGAGCTGATCAATGGCAAGAGCAAACACAAAATGATGCCAAATAGCAAGTGTGCCAAAGACAAATAGGCTGCCTTGCTGCAGCACAGTCAGGTTTCAGCACTTGTGGAGCTTCCCAGTAAGCTCAATACAAAAAAAGGAGAGAATTTTATTTGGACAGTAAAAAGATCCTGGATTTAAAACAGTATTTATGTCTTATTAGACACGGCCACTCTATGAGCTGGTGACCTCCAGAGACTTTTCCCATCATGCTATCCTGAAAAGAAACCTGAAGAGAGCCCTGTCAGAGTACCTGGCAGAGGCTAGTCCGTGCCGGTGTGCTCCCTGTCGCAACAATGGAGTGGCTGTTCTGAAAGGTAACCCAGAGGATAGTTGTTGTTGTTCAGCAACAACTATTAACATGGAGTGATTCCTTTGTTCCATCTCCATCATTTATTCACAGAAAGCTCAGTACACTACTTTTTTATCATAAGCTACTTATGATAGCTTTACTTTGATTTAATAAGAATGTGTCTTTCATCAAAGACTCAAGAAGTAATTGCAACATATCTCATTGCAATCCCATTTTTCTAGTGTTTTGTTTAAGTTTCAGCTGGAACGCAATCTAAATGTGATATCTGGTGACGATTATAGTGATGGCAAATAGTGACAGTGAAGGAAATATCTTTTTTCCTTCTTAACAGGTACAAAGTGTGACTGTGTGTGTCCTGTTGGCTATACTGGAAGAGCCTGTGAGATCACTAATAGGAAAAAAGGTTAAGACAACTTTAAAAAGAACAACAATAATAATAATCTGGTAACAGTGTTGTATTTGTTTTATTTATGTCCACTAATTGTGCTGACACACTGACATGAGGTATGGTATGATCCATTCTGACAGAAATAGCCATTGATGGTAACTGGAGCTGCTGGGGTGCGTGGTCATCCTGCAGTGGAGGGCAGAAGACAAGGAGTCGACAGTGCAACAACCCTCTACCCAGCAATGGAGGCATGGCATGCACAGGACTGCAGCAAGAGTCTACTGCCTGCTTTTAAAATCCCCTGTCAAAGATGCCCTAAAGATTTATAAAAGAGATGTTCAGTGTCTGGTACATTTGTCTTGTATTTGACTGTCCAGTGTGACATGATGATTCTCCTTGACAATGCTTCATCTCCTTATGCAAGTATTAAAAAAAATGTTAACCCCAATGGATTATGTCTTGATTCTAGGTCTCGTCTTTGTATTTTTTATCCCGACCCGTTTCAGATACTTAGCTTCTGTTAACAAGATTCAACCGTCAGTAATTCACAAAACTGTCACAGTACAGTACTGTGCAGCCGGAGGTGCTGGGGTGCGTGGTCATTCTGCGGTGGAGGGCAAAAAACAAGGAGAGAAGTGGTAAATGGCCTGGTTCTTATAAAGTGCTTTTAAAAAATAAAAGTATATGTATATATATTTATTTATTTTTACCCTACTTGAGCGCTCAAAGAGCTTTTTACAACATGTCTCATTCATCCATTCATGAAAGCACTTTTCTCTACGTCTAACACTCGCAAACATTAACACTCAAATGGGACCATTTGGAATAATTTGGGGTTCAGCATTTTGTCCAAGGATACTTTGGCATGCAGGCTGGAGCAGTCCAGGACCAAACCCCCAGCCTTCCATTTGGTAGATGATCTGCTTCTACCTCCTGAGCCAAAAACACCTCACAGTGGAAAATAGGTGCAGAGATTTATTGAAACATATGAAAAGATCACAATAAATACAGTATGTAAGGCAAAAACAGAGTTTGGACAGTGGTAACAACCATTTCTCATTGGTGAGGATCAAATGGCACGTCTTTCAGATACTTTTCATTTGCTGTAGATAGTCTTTCGGGTAAGTTACTTTTTCATTTTTCCTCCACTTGTCTAGTTTCCTCAAATTTTTATTGACACACTGCACTTCTTTGGGAATCAGCTTGTTGGTGCAAAAAATACCATTTTATGCCTGTCAACTTGTGTTATCTTTGATATTCTTCATCAAATTGAAAAAAAATTCAACAAAAGAAAAGAGAACAAATTAAATGTTTTTGTGACAGGCTGCCAGTAACAGTAAAGGGCCTAATTTATCATTTAAAATTTGTTCTTATGTGTAAAATTGGTTCTTTGTGATGTGTAGACACAACACCGTTTCATCCCTCGAGTTAGGTGTCTTTTTTTGCTTAAATGATTCATAGGTCAGTGTTAAGTGCAGCAAACAATAAAACCTTCCTGTGAAAATGTTTGGGTACAAGAACTGGACACACAAAATCTGCGTAAACATATATTTATTCGGAAATACAGAAATTCCAATTTTCTCTTTTATTTGTGAGCACTCCAATGTTTACAAAGGAATACAAAAAATGCTCACTAAGTAGTTAACACATCTTCACTCAGCAATCTGAAAGAAACCTGTGTTTAACAGGGCCACGTCTGAGAAGCAGAGCCCAAGCAGGTGGCTCCACCATTCTGAGGTGGAGGATTATTACACACTCTTGTCCTGGTCTTCCTCCTCGATGTACAGGGTGACCAGGCCCCCCAGCAGGACCACGATCCATCTGCCTTGGTTTCTGTCGATAAAAATTAAAGGTGTTGATTATGAACTGTAGGGTGTAGATCCATTAACAGCTCAATTTTTGAGTTTCACTAAAAACAGATTAGATGACTATTTGAATATGAATGTTGAATCAGTGGAGAACTATCACCGCAGCCGGTTCACTCTACAAAAAGGCAACAGTCTGCAGTAAAGAGGAGCCGCTCCCTTTTTTTCCAAGGGGCCACTACAGCAGATGGAGCCACATATTTTGATTTGGCAAAGATCGCGTGCCAGATGCTCTTCCTGACACAACCCTGCCATCTAACCAGGCTTGATGACTGGCGCTAAGAGCACATTAGCTTGTGATCTTCCTGAGGCTGGGTTTGTGTTTCCTTCCCTTCTGGAACCGGGGAGCTTTTGGATTTAAGGTGAATGTGTTAACCACTACACCATGGAGCCACACAACAGTCACGGTACTGGGTCGTGTGACCCAGTGTTTGAGTTTTATTGCATTTTGTTATTCATTTGTGTTCTAGTTTCAGTTTAGTTTATCGAATTAATTTCTACGATGCCCAGGTTGCTGTTCTAGTCCTTTGTTTGTGGATCCTTTTGTGTCTTCTCCCCCTTCTCAGTCTCCCTGCTTTGTGTGTCTACCTGTCATGTTTCATGTCTCTGTGGTTCTTGTTGTCAAGCTGGTGGCATGTCTGCGTCTCGTCATGTTTCCTGTTTATTTGGAAAGTCTTGTTTCCATGTTCTATGAGTTTACACTTCCACTGTGGCGTCATTATGTTCATTCTAGTCAGCTGTTTCCTCATGTGTCTCCACTTCCCCAGATCTCCTCATTTGTTTATTTAAGTCCTCTGTCTTCCTGTGTTCAGTGTCGCGTCGTCTGCGTAACTCTCCCAGTTATGTCTCGTCATAGTCATCACAGTTTTCACAGTCATAGACTTAGTCTTCATAGTGTCATAGCTTAACCACATTTTCATAGTTTCAGTATCATAGGTTTTCATAGTCTGTTTTCCAGTTTAGTTGTCTTGCCTGCACTCGTCTTAGCTTTTGTTTTGCCTTCTGACATCAGCCATAATAAAGGCTCGCTTTTTGTTTAAAGTTCAGTCCCGTCTCCTCGCCTGTCTGTTCTTGGGTCCACCTCACACTCAGTTCATGGCAAAAACACCAAAAAACCAAACAGAAAAAAATAAAGTAGTTAAATGCATTCAAGAGGAATAATTTTCTCTTGTATTTGCCAAGCAATCTAAAAGGTGACCACAAACTTTAAAATTACTTGGTTCTTATATTGCTCGTGCTCTACCTCTCCACCAAGTTTCAGACAGAATGACAAATGATCGTAGCATATTTCGTGGCTACCTACTCCTTAACAGATCGGATGTTCTGAATGAAACATCATCACACATAAAGCAGTTATTAGGATTTCTTAGAAATCCCAGTTCTTTTGATTTTCCTATTCATCATAACCCTGTGAATGAGACATTCTCACATCACAGTCTGTGTAACATGACACATTTAACGGTAACCAAAATTTGTATCCATGACAGAATTTCTTCTCATGTCAACATTAACTACACAATTAAAATCAGAAATAAAGTCATCATAGATATTTAGATATCGACAAGTCATTCCGGTAAAGCTGAAGCCTGACCAGAGGGCTTGCATGTACCCTACAAGTACTGCAAAATTTCAGTTTTAATTTGAAATGTTTCCTGTTCTATGTTAAACGATCAGCCTGTTGGCAAATTTAGTACAATGTGTATTACATTACACATGTGGTGTTAAACTAATGAACAGAGAAATAATAAGATAAATTAACCATATGTGTCGGTGTCATATACAGAGATGGGCAGTAACCCATTACTGTAATCTGATTACTTTCCCCCAAGTAACGAGTAACGTAAGGGATTACTATTGCAAAAAAGTAATTAGATTAGTGTTACTTGTTGCACGCTCCGTCACTGCGTTACTAAACCGTGATTTTGTTTGTGAGAGTGTCTCATGACAATAACATACGAGCGAGCGACGTCTGTGGCAGCAACAGACGTGTGCAGATCAACAATGGATAATATGGAGTGCGGGAGAGTGTACGACCATGCAGCGTTTAAAGCTTGGAAGTACTGACATTACTCTCAGTTTGATTCCGTAAAAAGTGACAAAAACATTAGCGTCCGCTGTACACTCTGCGTGGGAAGAAAACTTCTTTCTACTGCGAAAAATGAAACTCCAAATCTCAGCAAGCACCGAGCACACCGCCACGGGAATGTGAAATTCAGAGAAACCCCCGGATCCCCCCACTGACATGACCACTGCAGCACCAGGCAAACCTCCTTTCCTGCTAAACAGGTGAAAATAGATTCAGGAGCAACAGGACTTGGTGCTGCGGAACCTTTGATTTTATTTATTTTAAGCTGTGTTTTACTTGCATTTATTTGAAAGAGTGAGTGTAAACACAAAAAAAAATTATTTTCTGCATATCATGGAATATGCAGAAAATAGGTTTAAATGTTAAACAAATTCCTTCAAATCAAGGAATGTTATATATAATTTAATTTTTGCTTGATGCAATGTGCATAAAGTTAAAAGATTAAAACTTTTAAGAGACTTTTTCATTTGATTCAGTTTTATATGATGGATTATTCAGAAAATAGAATTGGGCTGAAAGGTACCTATTCAGGTTGTGTATCATGTTTTTAAAAAGTAACCAAGTAATAAAGTAACTAATTACTTTTGAAAATAAGTAATCAGTAAAGTAACAGGATTATGTTCTTGAAGAAGTAATCTGTAATTAGTAACTAATTACTATTTTCAAGTTACTTGACCAACACTGGTCATATACAAGCGAAGCTTGTCTGCTGAATGTTAAAAAATTACGACTACAATATTTGTCACAGTTGTATTTTTACTTGTTTCTAATATGTCTTTTGAAATACTGTGTGTGATTTGAACATGTTCAGCTTGTTTCTGTTTCTTCTTCTCACCTCCTCGGTTGGTCTCTTCGCAGGCGTACCCCTGATAGCCTGAGCTACAGATGCAATTACAAGAAGTGCCTGAGAGGACAGGAATCCCATTGTTGCTGCAGGGGGCACAGCGGCACGGGTCAAACTGCTGCAGATACTCATCAAAGGCTCGCTGCAAGTTGGCCAGTCTGTCACCTACGTGGTCAGCAGCTGTGCTGATACGTACAAGCTCATGAATCGGCATGATCTAGTTTACAGGGCATGTGGGACAGAGACAGGACCAGAAGAAAGAGGAAAGTTCATTACAAGAAGATGTCAGCAGTGTGTAGAGATAAATGACACTCAGATTTATAACATTTGTTGAAGAGCAAGATTTATAATTCATCTTGATTCATACATAATTTTACTTATTTTTACTGAGTTACCTCATAATCAATGAGTGTTGGGTTATATTTAAGAGATAACCCCCACTTCCGGTATATGTCAGGGTTCCTGATGGCCCTCAGACCAGCGCTGCTGTCTGTGATTCCTCCGCTTACTTTTGTGACAACGTCCTGAATAATAGCTGAACTACCTCTTCTATCTGCGCGTACAAAAATAAAATAAAAACAAACTATAATCCTGTTTTTATAACAAATGGAAAAAGTTACAAATAAAGCAAATACAAAATTGCATTTTATTAAGAATTTAACTAGCTAATGTAGATAAAGACAGAATTTCCATTTTTCACCTTCACTGAAATGTCCGCCTTTTTTGCATAATTGCCCTGACACCTTGGGCTCTATTGCTGCAGCGGTGCCAACTGGAATACTCAAACCAAACGAGGCGCCAAAGCATGAACCAGCTTGATCAGCGTTAATATCTGTAAACGTTGGGGAAAAGACAAAACAAGGGTTACTTTACATCACATGTGATAATGTGGTAGGGTACTCTGATTACAAAATGGAAAACTCCAGTACTTAAGTTTCTCAGTGTTGTTTTGTTGACAATCACAACATGTTCCAGGGTTCCCCCCATGGTTCCCTCTGTGATATAGTGGGTGCCAAATGTGTTGAAGAAGCGAGAGTACATCCCAAAGTCGTATTCCTCTGGGAGCTCCATGAGTGAAACATAGAAATCTTCATGAAGCATCAGCTTATTAGTTCTCATCTTGAAGCGAGCGGTTTGCACTTCTGAATTAAGCCGAATGAAACCTAAATCCTGAGGGGGAAAAAACAAAAAACAATATAACAACTAGATTTTGCACTTTGAATGTGAAACAACAAATATACAAAGAAACAAAGTGTGCCACCCTTCACTTCTTTATATTCTGTGGCAAAGGGGTCTGGGCCAGACTTTAACCCAAGGTGCCCCATTGAACCTTGGTTGAACATAAAATAGTATTTTTTTATTTTTTACCAATCAGGTGATTGCCAAAGTGCTTTCAGTGTGTCCTTAAAAAAATAAAAAACTGGAGGAAGAAGTCTCAGGTTAAAAAAAAGAAAGGAAAAAACTACAGCAGATGAACAATGTCTGAAAGTTATCTTCCCAAGAAATAGAAAAATCGAGCAAAAGAGGAGGAGCTGAAAGATGCATCTTCACTAGATCCATTTGGATCTTGTTGAAATTGATGGAATTATGAACACAGACAAGTACCATCATATTTTGAGCTACCACACAATACCATCTGGGAAGCATCTGATTGGTAACAGGTTCATTGTTCAGCATGACAATGATCCCAAACACACTTTTATGTTTTAATATAACATAATATAATAACATATGTGAATTCTGACCAGTCACAAGAGACAGTTTCACATGCACCTAAGTAAAAAGTTCATGGTTCAAAGAGTGCACCACTCAGTCCCTTGTTTTTCTTGCTTTGTCTCACCAATATGACAGAAACCATATGAATAAGACGACATTTACTTAATTACACTTTGGATCTCACATTTAAATGAATGGAACGCTTACTTTGGTCTTCACAGTTCACAGCCAATTGTTTTCTTAATTTGTACATGCGTGTGCTTCTGTAATTATGAGCCTCAGCCCAAACTACTTTGGTCCATTAAAAACCAGAATCCTGACGGCACGCCTGCCTGAACGTTAACATCACTGAAGCAGTGTGGGATAATTTTGACCATTTTCCTTTGAACGTCCTCCCAGAAGCCTGGAGAACTATTCCTGAAAACTACTCAAAGACATCTTGCTTAGAGAGTTTAGACTATGTTAAAGAGCAAATGGTAGTCATACCAAATCTAGACTTTCAGACTGATTTGAATTGTATACATTAAATTGACATATTTACCATTTTAATGCCAAAATATAAAGAAATGAAGAGGAGCTCAATAGTTCCGCACAGTACTGTACAATCTTGCTGACACTATATTTTTGTTTGACCACTGAAGCTAATGCTAGGTAGCTCAAGCCAGTTGGATTAAATGTGTCCTCTTATAAACAATATAGTTAGCCATAGGTTAATTATTTGCTGGTAGCCTCAGTAGCTAGAAATAAGCTATTTAACTCTAAATTATTTAATGTTAAATTAAAAACGAATTAGCAGTGATTTTAAATAATTAACATTAATATATTAATATATTCGGGTGAAAAGAATATACCTGGCTTTTGAACCGTGTTATGTTATTGAGAAATGATTCTTCATTGCTGCCACTCAGTCCCACTTCCACATGGTAGATTCCAACTGTGAAGCCACCGTTGGACGATGACATTGTTTTCCTTGCTTTCAGCAGGCTCACCATGTCATCAAAATATTCAGAAGAGCCCTTTGACGATGCTTGGGCCTGTAACAGGTTAGATACGTTCAAATATTTTTGTAGAAGAAAATAAAACAAAAATCAGAACATTACAGTACCATAAAATGGTAAGTATGGTAGTTGTATGGTTTCCTGTAGTTTTTTTCATCTTCATTGTAGTGCAGGTTCTCGCAGAATGCATCATAAGTGAATTTTCTCCATTCGCCATTATAGACATATTCACACTCTCCTCCAAAATATCTTGGGTCAAGTACATGATCCATTAATTCTCCACTTAAAACACTATAGCTACAAGAAAGAAGAACAGTGCAAATTAAGAAATTACATTTAGATACAGATATACACTTTTTCAAGACAAAGAAATAGTGTGATATGAATGCATATCAAAGGTGCAATAGGACCGGCATTTTGCAGCTAAAACTGTTTCTGGAGCAAAGCATTGTGTTTTGGGGGGGTCACAGGGGTGCCTGTCAGTAGGAAGGTCCTGGGTTAAAATTCAGGCAGAACTTTCTTTGTGGAGTTTGCATGTCACCCATGCCAGCATAGGTTCTCTCTGGGTGCTCCAGCTTCCTCTCACAGTCCAGAGTATGGGATAGGTTTATTGTCCACAAGTAGGAATGTGAATGGCTGTCTATCTCTCTATGTTATGTATACCTTGCTTCTCATCCTATGACTGCTAGGATAAGCTCTAGCGCCCCGTGACCCTGAAATGGATCAGTAGAAAAAACGCATTAGTGTGGACGTATCCTTAGAATCACCAATTAACCTAACCCCACTCCCTGCGTGCCTTTGGAGGAAGCCGGAGAACCCGGAGAGACACCCACGCAAATATAAGGAGAACACGCAAACTCCAATCAAACCCAGGACCTTCTTGCTGTGAGGCAACAATGCCACCGTGCTGACATTGTTTGACAACTCCTTCATAAAAAAAGCAAAAAATGCTTTTATTGTGGCAGGGTCATTTTAATGCATTTATTTTATTTATAAGGTCTTGAAACAGCTTTGCATTTTATTGTACACACAAAATATATTATGACTTGAGGTGGCAAAACTGAGTTCTTTTTTTAAAATACACACTCAAAGAATCTGCTAACAATCTTTTTACTTGCTGTTATATTTTAGGTCCTATTTTATAGCACCTTCAAAAGGTGCAACTTTTACTTTGAAGGCAAAATGTCAGTTTCTGATATGCATCGGATGTGTTTTTTCCTTTTTCTCTTTAGTTTACAGATAATTGAATAAGCAAATGGTTCAGTGAATGGTAATCCACATCCTTATCCAAAACAAAAAGGAAGGCAAACTTTAGAGTGAACATTTTCTTCAAGCTACTGGTTGTGATTAAAAAAAAAAAATCTTAGTATAATACAGAAAATCTCTGTTTGCGTGTTTGTTTCTTTGGCCACCAACTCCTCCTACACAATCAGGAGTTGAGCCACCAAGCTTGGCACACAGGTAAAAATTAGGCCCCTGAGGTTTTAATCAATAGCAGATATTATGCTTCATCGTGTTGCCTAGCAACTACCCAGCAGCATGGGTAAAACGTTGCTGGGTAGTTTTTCGCATTTATGCGCCTATAATATTTTGTAAAAACATGACATTATTTTTATTTTACCACAATTTACCACATTTATAGCCATAAAGGGTGAATTATAAATTGCACAGTGTCATGTTGCCTGGCAACCACCTAGCAATGGGCTAAAATTACCTATTTTTCTACATTTATGCACTAAAAACACCTTATAAATGCATTTGAATCATTTAAATCTTAGGCCACAAGCAGGCCAAACAATACTTGAAGGTGGTTAGTACCAGGGTCACAGCAGTATGCCAGTTTCGAGGCATAACCATAGACATTATAAAAGATGGATGCAGCCACTGAGATGCCACTGACTGCTACTGAAGTCCCATATTATACAACTTTCCATAGATGATGTAAACTACATGTGCATGTGCATTCATCACAGCACATTATTTACCCTTGCGTGCCACGCTCCGCACCAGGGATTGGTATGAGGGTGGAACACTTGTCGTTTCTCAGGTTAAAATTTTCACATCCATCCTCATCAGAAAAATCATCACAGTCTGACTCTCCATTACATTGAAGCGAACGGCTGATGCAACGCCCTAGAAACAAAGTAAGTAAGGACGCACATTTATCAGAATTGACTTCCTGACACACAAATGCTTGCAGCATGCCATGCATGTTAGTGAAAAGACAGAGAAATCACCTTCAGCATTTGTTGCCTGAATGGTCGTAGATGGTCCTTACCTGTTTCTTTGCAGGTGAAGCTCTCTTCACAGTAATCTGGGACCAGACACGGTGTGGTTGATGTGGGACACATCTCCCTCCTCCAGAGTATATCAATACACTCAGTCCCATCAAACTGTGAAGGTCTCTCTAAGTATCGGAAACTGAACTAAAACCAAGTTCAAAATGAGTTAAATTCTCTGAATTCATCCATTCATGCTCATAGTAGAAGAATCGTAAAATTAAAATTGTACAACATTTGATATTTATTGATGAGTTATAAAGTTATAAGAGTGCTTCCAGGAACATCGGGGACAGAGTACAGCCACGGCCCACTTTATTGACTCTCCTGATGTGATCTGAGTTACTTTGCAAAACAAACTGTGAAATGTCAGTGTTTGGAAGAAAGTTGCAGTAGTGAAGTATTGCACAAGCCAGCCATACCAAACACTGTGAACAACATTAATCATATTTAAATGTTTAGTGAAAAAAAGCATAATCACCTTTCTGTCTGTGCAGGAGTCACATGGTGTCCAAGATGACCAGCTCCCCAGTCTACAGTCGATAGGTGTTGGTTTGTTCACAGCTCTGGCCATCCTGGCCCACATAATGGTATTATTATCTTAGTTATAAATCCCATTGTGCATGGGATATGATAAATAAAAGCTATTAAGGTGTAAATGCAAGAAGTGGTGAGGTGAAAAATACTGTACCTGTTTTTAGCTCTTGTCCATGGCGTCCTGGATGCGTCCACAATTGTGTCAGAACTGACAAACAGATGCAGTATGCATAAACCAAGGAGTAAACGAAGGAATGTCCCCATAGTGAAAATAAACAGCGATTCCTAAAGACTCAGAGCCACATCGCAAATCAGATATTGTGATCCTGAAGGGGTCCTGAGGGGACTCTTGACACTGTTGTCTTGATCAGCCACAGTAAATGATTGATCAAGAGTAAACACATGCGATTACAACAGTTAGGAAAGTTTTTCTCTGTCTTTTTTAAATCATCTATTACAAACTTTTTCAATGACACACTTTACAAATGTGAAACTGAACCTTCACTGTGTGCAATGTTGATATCCATTTATTTAAATTATGATATGTAATGAAATTTTCCGATACCTCACCGAATTTCATGAATCTTGTTGGAGAGGTGAGAGTTTGACAAAAGAAGAAGCGTTAAAATTAAAAACTGCAAATGGAAAACTAATTATCATTATCAAAATAAATCCCTATCTACACACGTTGCGCCTTTCGACGCTCCTGATTCGTTGATCAAGGAAACGTGAACGCGCACGTAAGTCGAGTGCAGCACGCAGGTGCGTCATTCAGCGGCTCTTTCAAATTGTTTGTTTTAGCCTTCACCGTGATTAACCAAAGCTGTTTAAAAAAAATAAAGTAAACAGCGTCTCGGTATTAAAATTGAAGCCGTCTTTCAAATGGTCGGTCCTTAACAGTGATGACAGACAGAAGCTACAATGGAAGAGGTAAAGTTACAGGGCTTTTATAGCAGGTTTAATTAGCTAAAGGGCAGTTGAATAGAAAGCTAATTTACTTGTATTGGTTTTCTTTCTGCTAATAAGCTGCTGCTGTTGCTGCTGCTTTACTCTAACACATGAGTATGGCTTACTTGAATAACTGATTGAAAGGGGTAAAAAATACTTTTGAAATAACTAATGTATCATTTTTACGACCAACCCAGTTAAATATATGAAAGTCGTTTCGGTGCTCGCAGTGATGGCAGGTTTTCTTTTGATCGCTTTTGAGAAACATGGATGTCTTAAATTTTCTACATCTATTATTGATTAAAACAATATATGAAGGCTTAATCTGTTCAGTAGCATCTTAATTAACCAACAAACACTTGGGTTTTAAATGAACAGCGACTTGTGAAAAAAAGGCCTCGCAATTACCAAAAGGATGTAGTTTGTTTTTTCCAAAAGAAAAAAATAGAAAGAAAGCTTAAACCAGAGAAATTAAATTTAGGTGAGCGGATCCTACTTTAAACTCTGCAGTTAGAAAAATAGTTTTAAAGTACCAAAAAAGGTACCTTCACGTGTCATTTGTATGATTGGTAGGTAAGGTAGGATTGGAAACTTAGAAAGTTTATTTTCATTCCTGTTTCTCAGCATATGCTAGCATTACCTGTTGAATTTCAGGAATTTTGTTGGACAGTTGGAACATAAAAATATTTCTGTATTACTTCCAGTGGAGTAAGTGAGGAAAAATTGTCTTTTGTAATTTTTGTAGGCTTATCTCTTTACCCCTTGAAAGCCTAGCAGCAGGAACCCTTGAAGCTTTTTTTTTTTTCTTCTAAACTGAGCGGTTTCTGTCATATTTCGGGCCTGTTTATAGAAACAATGACTGGGTTTGCATCAGAAGTTAGTGATGGCGGACTCTGCCCGTGTAGCTGTCCTTGGAAAAAGACAAACTCTTCTAATGGTTGTCACACCTCGTCTTTATGGGGGAAAAGAGTTAAACTGACCATATAACATCTATATACTTGTGTGCTTTCTTTTACTTACGTTTTTTTTTTTTTTTCAGGAAGGACCAATCAACTTCAAAGCACTGAGGGCCAAATTTCAGGAAGAGGCTCTCCTGGCTCAATCCAAAACCAGCCGTCCAGCTGTTGCTGAAAAACCCAAACAGATTCTTCCACCTGGAGGTCACTGCACTGTGGTTAGCAGTATTAATGCTGTTGCAGAAAACAAGACACCAGTGCTTCCTCGTGTCATTTTCAGAGATGCACTGCGAATGTCTGGAGGCAAGAGGCCGATTTCCTTTCCGCTGCAACCTCAGTGGACCTCCCTGTCATCTCAGCTTACTAATGGAGACGGCACAGCAAGGCATTCTCGATACATGCCCTTGGTGCTTCCTGTTCTGCCCGCAAAAGATCAGAAGACAGAAACACCAGTCAGGAGAGAGTACAAACCCGAACCAGAGTCGGGGAAGGAAGCCTTGCCACAAACTAAAATCAAGAAGAAGGCTTTGCTGCTTCCATTCAAATCAGTCAAAGCATCAAAGGTCAGTGCGGAAAGCGGAGATGAGCCCACATATGATGATTTGACCACCAGACCGTGTAGCGCTCCTGGTGAGTTGCCATCAGTGGAAAAACAAACCACAGAGGATGGGGCTTCACTCCAAAGTGACCAATCGAACAGTGAATGCCCCCTCTCCAGTCCAGATGTCCCAGTCACCCCTCCTTCAGCAGAGACCACAGTCGATTCCGACAATAAAATTATGAGCACATTGGAGAGGGCCAAGAAGAAATTCTCACGCCGAAACATGTTGATCTCTTCCAAACCCAAGAGCTTGCATTCCCCTGACAACACAGGCAAGGAGTTCACTCCACAACCGAGGACCACTGACTGCCTTGGGACTGATCCGCCCACCCCCCCACCACTGTGTCTTTCACATCTGGCTTGTATCTCAGCCCGGCCTTTCTTCAAAACCAACAACGCTTTAGGCAGTAAGCTATATGCAGAGTGACAAATGTCAAAATCTGCAGTTTCATCATTTGTGTTAATGTTATAACATAAACTATTATATACATTGCTAATACTATGCATATTTAATGCTTTTTCCCCTCAAGAATCAGGACTGGATAAGCAGCTTGGCAGAGAGAAATCTGGAAATTTGCCAGTGAAGACTGTTGAACTTCATCCACCACATGTCCCACTAAAGAAGCCTCTGCCTGATCTGAGAACGCTGGGGCCAGTGCCGGCGAAGCCCCCCAGACCTCCATTAGTAGATCTCAGCTATTACCATGCACCTCTGTTTACTGGTATGAGAGTCTCAGCGAGTCTACAGACATGGCCACTGGGAGCAATAGCAGAGAATAGATTTACATTAAAAACCTATTAGAAAATGTCAGCGAAGGTTAGCTGATGCGTTTTAGCAAATTCTGTCCCCCTCTTGCTGTCACATAGACAGTTTACCTGCATCTCAAACTGCGCATCAGGTGTCGGAATAATCGGACAAATGACTTGGGCTGCGATCAGTCATATTAGAAAACGTAGTTTACAACAAAAGGTTTCTTGATCTTAAGATAAACCTGATTAATGTTGGAAAAATAGGAAAAAATGTATCAGTCTAACATTAAAGTTTGGTATTAGGTTTTAACACCAGCTGCTGTCTATACACTGTCAGTTAGAATGATTATTTATTAGCAGTACTCCTAATAACATCTCAGGTTAAACAGATGCATGTTGGAAAGGGCTATCAGTCTGTTTATAGAGATTAATGTTTCATTTCTTCTTTTTTTCCCTCTTTTTGCATCTTCAGTTCTGTGGCAACAGTTCATGTGCTTAGGCATCAGTGACTTAGCATTATCCTCTCTGCAGTTCACATTATTCCTCTTTTTGTGGTGAGGCTTAACATCTGTTCAAATACTGCTTTTACTTTCTTATTATAGTGGTGTCACCAAGCGTTAGCCAAGCAGAGTCTGAGCACCCACCCGTCTCCAACCCTTTGCTGGATGCCCCAGAGTTTCCAGACTTTGAAAATACAGAGATGGAAACAGCAGAAAGCGGAGGTGTTGATGTTGCTGCACTAGAACTGGAGGCCTTAGACTTAGTCAGCGCTAACCCTCACACAGCTGTCGACGCTGAGCGTCCACAAGCTGACTTGTCAGCGCATGATCCTGCGGGGCCCGGTGTGAGCTCCATCATCCAAGATCTGAACCTTGGCAGTGAAAACATAATACCCCTTGATCCAGCCAGCTTCCCTGAACCAATAAACTTGTTAGAGTTCCCAGAGCCTGCTATACCACAGCAGAGGTCCCAGAGCAAAGAGGTGCTTGTCGATTCTTTTCCTAAATCTCCGTCTGATGAAACTGATGTGGGAGTTGCTGAGTGTCAGTCTTTCCCAGAGGAAAAGGAGCTTAGTAGCCACTCATGGTAAGTTTTATACTAACTGGAATCAGTTTTTTTTTTTTTTTTTTTCTTCATATAACAGTGTGTTGTTTATACATTCCCCTTACAGTGGACATCAACAGGACAGTTACTATGAAACGTATACTAACATATATGAAGATGTTGAGAATTTGAACAAATTCACTTTGAGCCAAAACTCCACTAAAAGAAAAGGCGGACTGAAGAGTAAGTACTTAACACACATTTTATTCTTAAAATAAAACCATTTGCAGACATTTATTCTCATTTTTAATCATTGTTTGTTTTTGTTTTTTACAGATCCATATGCGGACCACCAACCAAAGGTAACTCATTTTTAAATCAGAGTATATAATCGTCATAGCGACTTTAAAAAGTGTATTTTAGTGTGTATTTTGTATCTAGTGTTGTCTTGCTTGTTTTTTTTCTCAAAAGGAGTCGTCATGTGTTAAAAGGCAAAAGAATCCATGGTATGCTTTTTCTTTTCTTCATTCCCTCCTTCCCTCCTTCCCTTCTTGTAAACGTAATACTTTTGTTCTGTCATTGACACTGTGACATCCATTCCCTTCCTATGGTTCTCAAACTGCAGGGTTAGTGTATCGGGTGAACATTTGGCCCATAATCATATGCACAGGTATGTCAGACATGTAAATCTTTTTACTGAACATGTGGTTTAAAAAACAAACAAGCTACTCGTATACCTAACCCCTTTTGTCACATTTTTATTAGCATGATGAACACTCCCAACCCCGCCGACCATAAAGAACAGAAGAAGCGGGAGAAACAGCGATTGGAAAAGAAAAAAAAGGAGCAAAAAGAGAAGGAGAAGAAGGAAAATGAAATGAAAAAGAAGTTCAAAGTAAGGGGGGATGATTTGCTACTGTTTATTCAGCTTTTCTAAGTCATCAGTTGGTTGGGAAATGTTACTTTCTGAATTTTTATTTTTTTTAAATAAAATTTCAAAAATGGAATCCATGCAGCATCTCTTCAAAGATGTAAAACATTTTTGTGCTTTACGTTTTTTTGCTGCTTAGGTGTTTGTAAGACAGTGCAGCTCATATATAATATGATAAGCTATAATGTATAACAGATGGATGTGGCTTTAGGGTCTGAAAAAGTACCATATACCTTTCTTTCTAATAGCCAGCAGAGGGTGACACCTCTGTTTTTTGGAAATCCTTTCATCTATAACCTCAGTAAATGTGTTCCTGATGTGATCAATTTCACTAACTATAAGTCTAATTTCAAGTCTTTATGAATACAACAAAATGAATATTTGTTTTCAGTTTGCCAGCCTGTGAGTGTGTGACATCCAAAGGCAGCTTCTGAAAATGAAACCAAAGCAGAAAGTGTTTAAAAACTCCAGTACCTTTAGGAATCCCCTTAGTCTCATGTTAAAATGTCCAACTTTACAGCATTAAAAAGCTTGTTTACAACCTGGTACAAAAAAACAGTTTTCACTGCTGTGGATAGTTCACTTGCTCATAACAACTCTGAGTGGCTAATTTGATTTTACAGGTGTTCAGACACAGACAGCTGAAGCCGATCAGTAAGTGCTTTGTAATCTTAGCAATAATTAGTAGGTGTGTGTGTACGTTGCAGCCGCAGGGTTTATGAATGCAGCTTGTTCTCCAAGCTTGCAAGCATTAGCAGATTAATTGGCACTCCAGCCTCCGTCAATCCAAAAAGAAAAAAGACAGGGCAGTGGTCAAAATGTTAATATTGAACCTTACAACTCTAACGTCATCGTGAATATGTCCATCGTTTACATACAGTCTTTTACGTGACCTCGTAGGTGACTGGGGACGAAGAGCCGATGTACCATGCCAAGGTGATGGTGGCCAGTAAAGTCCGCAAGAATGATCTGCCTGTGAAGAGCGGGGACACGGTCAGCATCATCCGCACCACCAACTGCCCCAAAGGCAAATGGTTGGCCCGAGACGCCAACAACAAGTGTGAGTTCACTTTTGTGTTATTTGTAAGTATGAAATAAGAATAACATCTGGACTTTAAAAACATAGCATGGATACAACAGACATTGATATAACAGGAGTGTTTCCACATTTGGTGTCATTACTTTGCTGCTCTCTCCTTGCCCTTTGCAGATGGTTATATTTCAGTGATGAATGTGGAGCTAAATATCAAGGAGATGCTGGAACTCGGCAAGAAGGCTCAAGCAGCAGGGCGAGGAGGCAACGTGGAGGGAGATAACATAAGTATTGGAAGCAGGTACTGGGTAGCACACTGATCAAATTTTTAGTTTCTCAATTAAAAAAAACAACAAATAAACAGTGTGTCATGATTCATTTTTTCTTTGTTTTTCAGATCCTCAAACCAGCCTGTTATAACAAGCAGTTGTAAGTTTTGGGAGGCTCTGCATGACTGACAGAGTGCTGCTGCACTGAGGCTGGATCCCAGCCAGTGTCACTTAACTGCTGTCATCTGCTTTACAGCCGGGTGTTATTTTATGATACTGATGGAATTCATGGGCTTTCATTAGCATGCTTGTCAGGCTTAATTGTTTATTTTATTCCTTTTTCCTTCTTCACACAGTCACAGATGACAGTGAGGAGTGGGCCTATGAAGATGAGACCCTCTCACCATTCAGTGAGAGCCAGTAAGATGTTTGGCATTTATTCAAAGCAGCTTTTTGATCAGTGTCACTTCTAAAAATGACAAATGAACACTAAATATTCTTTCTCTTCAATTTGGGTAGCAGCTTTTCTCAGCAGACGGCTTCAGTGCCCGAGACGCGTGAGTACATTTTTATGTCCCGTCCTTTTGAAGTTGAAACGGGCCAACAGAAGATGCCTACCCCCACCCCCAGCCTCTCCTGTTTAAAGGGAACTCTGGTTGTTTTATGCAATGGCAGACTGTAACAGACCTTTGATGTGCATTTTTACCATATGTTTTTCTTACTTACTCCCTCTAAAGTCTGCGTTTTAACTAACCCCGTTCCTGTCTCACCCTTCCGCTTACACCTCTGCCCTTCATTTGTTCACTTTGACAGCATGTGTTTATGCTGGTGCCCAGAACACACCGAATGACGCCAACCTGGAAGACCTGCACCCGCAGTAAGTCTCAAACACACGGATGTCAGAGCAGACACATTATTTCCCTTTCCAACCCTTCATAAACATTACTGCACTGCTTCTTAGCAAGTGTGTGTATATATACTGTGTTGTGGACTAATTTATGATCACTTACTGTGTTAATGAGCAAGTAAATATTAAAGGTGGAAGAGAAGCAAAAACAATATTGGGACACATTTTACAAGAGGTCCTTGAAGCTGTATTGTAGCGATACAGAGAGTGTTTCTAGAGACCTCTACTGATTACAGGAGAGACTAAAGACTATCATTGCCACACTGGATGATAAATTTAAAAATCTTAGCTGATTAACAGTCTGCATGAGAAAGGCGAATCACCAAACCGAGAAACCGGTTCTCTTTTTGTTAACCTGTTACCTGCGTATGGGTTTTCTTGATTGGCATAATTTTCTTTTACAAAATGATTAAAAACTCCAATTATAATCATCTGTGAAGTATTCCAGTTTATTCTTTTGTGCGAGCACCTTATAAATCTAAAAGCTATTCAATTTGTAATCACATCCAACAAAGGGAGGGCACCAGCTGGTAAAATATTGGCCAATTTACTTGAAATTTAAGCGAAACAATGAATCAGAAGTGAGAAAAGCTGCTGATTGTCTAAGTGAGCAAAGCTTGAAGTCCAAAATATTGGGATATTTTAAATCCTAAGTGGCAGAAATGGTTAAATAACCAACGCTTGCTACTTATCAACATCTTACTAACAGACAGATGGTCACTATTAGTTGTTTTTTTTGTTTTTTTTTTAAATGGTGGATTTGTAACATAAGTTTTTTTGTTTTTGTTTTTTTATGGTACACTGAGTTTAGGTTAAGCCTAAAACTAAATTATAAAACTGACTTTGATATCATTGCCTTGAAGACTTTTACCTTAGCTGAAGAAAGCTTTTTGAGCCTTTTATCACCAAGCTTTTACTTTGAAATCTCAGGCCAATACAAATTTGCTAAAACGTTTTGTCTTCTGTTCCAGGAAGTACAAAAAGTAGCCTTTAATAAAAAGCTCTGCTTCAAGGACTTTAGTCAAGGTGGTGTTGTGGTTGGGTTCTACTCACCCTGCACAGTCTTGTTTCTGTGTAAGAATATTGAAGCTGGACAAAATAAAACAACTAAATTTGCAACATTACTTCTGCTGTTCAGAATTAAGCATGAAGCTCTGCAGAAGTTGGCAGTCTTCTTTCACCAGACCAAAAATGAACTTGATGATGATGATGGAGCAAAGTTTACAAGGTTTTATTTTTGTAACCTTTAACCTCAGACACTATTTATGCAAACTTTGTCGTGTTTCTAGCTGCTTGTCTTTATATTCAGCAGCACTGTTCTTTCCTCTTCTTGTGTCCCGTTTAGCAGCGAACCTCGGAGTAAGTAGTTTGTTTTGTTTTTTCCCCTCCCCTCCTCTTCCATGGCTCCACTATTGTCACCACATGTCGCCCTCACTGATAATGGTGAAGCTAAAAACAGGGTACTCATACACACTGGAGACTTTTTCCCTAATGGAAAATAACTTGAGAAACCTTTATCTGCTTTAAATGACCTGGAGTCATGTTGCCGTTATTTTGCGTTGCTGGTTGTTCAAAGCTGACGTGACACTTGTATCTGTTCGTCTTTATCTAGACTTCTTGAGTGCGGTTGAGGAGCCTCCATATCCGTAAGTGTCGTCTGTTTCCTTCTGATCAGAAAGCCTAACTTTGTTATTATGACAAACATTAAACTGAGTACCCATAGAAGCATGTACTGTAGTACTTGATGTTCTTTACAACAGTTTATGAGAAAGATGGCAATGCCCTGTGTTCTTCTTCTTGACAGTGAACAAGAAGTTGACTTCACAGAGCTGGAACTTCTTCCTCCCCCACCACTATATGCTGACACCTAATTATCACCCTGTGGAGCTTGATATTATGACTTTGACCCTCTGCTGTGAAGAAAAAAACCCATCATGAATACTAATTGGACTGTGATATCACCTACTTGTTGCGAATAGTAGTAGTTTTTTTTTCTCTGGAGGTCACTGAAATGAGTAGATGGTGCACATATTAAACTGTTACACTTTGTCTAAATACCAGTAACCGTAGTTAAGTGTTCACTTGTGGTTGATTAGTTATGAATGTTTCCAGAAATGTTGTTTACATTTCTTTTTCTTTTTTTTTGTTGTTGTTGTTGTTTCAGTGTAACATCTAATAAATAGTTGACATTGAGTTATGCTTTTAGGACACAGTTTGGTTTTCCTCTGCTGTGTTTATGTACAGTCTTCATTTCTTATGACTGAGGTTGAGGCAGGTGTTAGCAGTGGTGGGGGAACTCCAGGCCTCAAGGGCCGGTGTCCTGCAGGTTTTAGATGTCCTTGACCCAACACAGCTGATTCAAATTGCTAAATTACCTCCTCAACATGTTTTGAAGTTCTCCAGAGACCTGGTAATAAGCTAATCGTTTGATTCAGGTGTGTTGACCCAGGGTGATATCTAAAATATGCAGGACACCGTCACATGAGACCTGGAGTTCTCCACCCCTGTGTTAAAGCTTCCCAGCTCGGAGGCTTATCAGGGTTACAAATGATATCTTAAGAACATATGATATGGGTGGGTGTTCTATCCTTGTATTACTTCACAAATGTGTTCTTTACCTCACTCTGGGTACTCTGGTGTCCAAAGACATGCACGCTGGAGTGAATTGCTCTGTGTTCATTGATATAAATGAATAACCTGGGCTGGATTTAGGCGGTGGCTGTGGCTCAGTAAGTTAATTTTGTCAACTGTAACTTGCATCTATTGGTGCATCTATTGCAGTTTATGTAAGAGCATGTCAGGCATAGGTTAAAAGTACTTTTTAATGAATGTTTGTGTAAATGGGTGAATGAGGATAGTACCAAGAAAGCACTTTGAGTGCTCAAATTGCTTCAGTCCAACCGCAACCCTGAATTGGATGAGCAGAAGAAAATGGATGAGCACAAAGTCTGCAAAATCTGGGAAATTTTCCTACTGGTTTTTCCCTCCATCTATGAGTTATTTAAAGTGGAAAATGAGAACTTGCTCCAGAATTTAAAGGGAAAAAAAGTTTCTTTTTCTTTGCTTTGTTGCTGCTGTGTTGACTGGGGCGCCCCTCAGCCCTGAGAGGTGAGTGGGGTGGGGGGAGTCCCCACCGGGCACATGGAATTAATTGAAAGAGGAGGAGCCGGAGGAGGGGTTTTCTTGAAAGGCTGTGACAGGACTTATCCCTGCAGAAACGAGTGAAGGATGGTTAGAGGAAGGTGAGCCAGTAGTGAGGAGCGAGTAGTTTCCACAGTGTTTTCCAGCTGATCAAAGATACTCGCGTGACCGCTCCTACTTAGGATTCCTGTAGAATAGCGAGACACGTGTTGTAGACCGAGAAATAAACTCCAGTAGCTACTAATTCATTTTTAGTCTGCTTTCTTCTACTTCTTTTTTTAACCAAACGCGCAAAACGCTTTAAATGCAACGCTGTCTGATCTATGAGAAAGCCATGGCAGCCAACACGAAGAACGGCGGGAGTTCGCTCAACAACAATAACTGCAAAGACCACAGCAGGAGGAAGCTGCTGGTCGGAGTGGATCTGTTCTGCCTGTTTTTAGGTAAGAGCCCGAAAAATCACTTTCGCCGCGTCACGTTACCGTGGGGACCTTTGGCGGGAAGTTTGCGGCTTCTTGCTCGTTTCATTGTTACTTCTGGCGTGTTTCTCGCTCGTGTGTGGCTGTTATACTCGATACCAGGGATGCCGAACTCGTTTGACGTCGTGACTCACTTTCTTTAAGTGAAAACTAGTTTTTTACTGCACATTTCATTCCCGACGCTTCTCAATATAAGAACAAGAAGTGCAGTTTTACGTAGAAATGCTGCTGCAGTTAGTAGAAGAAAGTGGACTCTGCAAGACTCTTTGGCCGGAAATTGTAAGAAATAAATGAAAGTCTGCCCAGGCTGTCCTGTATTAATAAAGCTAAAGTTTTTGGTAATTCATTCATTGTATTTATTTATTTTCTGTGGAGGCATAAAAAGAACAGGCATGTAGATTGTGGAAAAAACAGGAACTTTACTGTCATTTAATGATTTATCGGTTGCTTCATTACTGTAGTATGAATGGCTGTGGGGGAAAGTCTTAATCAGTATAAAAAGCTGTAAAAAAAATTCTGAATATGCAGTTTAAAGGTCAAAATGTATTCCTTATTTTCCAAAGACATCCAGGGGGGCAGATTAAAGTCCTTGCCAGTCTGATTCTAGTCCTCAGACCATATGTTTGACACCACTGAGTAATAATATAAATTTATTTTTCCTGTAGTTCATTTGTGATATTAAAGCACTGCATTTGCATTCTCTTTTCTTCATGTCTGCTGTAAAAATGTCTATTAAATAATGAGACAAAAAGTGATAATATCACCAGTGATTCTGCCACACCAGCTTTCACAAACTTTGTAACTAAAGCAAAGCATTGGCTACTCCGGCCTGTTTATTTAGCTATTAAAGTACATGTGGTTTTCCAAAAATTACATTAGCTTAACCCCTAAAAAATGCAGTCCAAGTGGAAAGAAATTAATAAAGTGCTCCAGGAGGGATACATTTCTTTGGTCTCCACCCACACCTGTATGGACTTCTGCTTTGACTGTTCATTTTATTTTCCAGAATGTCCCACATTCCAAAGCAGCAGGAATTCTTCAGATCTGAACATCTGGCATAATATTTCTGTGTGTGGTGTAATTAAGGGAAGTGGTGAAAAGGTCAGAGCCGTGTGTGTGTGTGTGTGTGTGTGTGTGTGTGGATCAGTTCTGGTCCTGTGATGTTCAGCAGCTGCACACACTGGGTGAAACGTTCAGAACATGAAAGTCCCAGTTTTAAAAGTGGGGAGGGTGCTGTGTGGTTCAGACCTTTGACTTCATTTTCTTCTGTGATACAACCACATGTTTGCATTGTGTTGTTCAGTGGAATATTGGTGTAAAGTCATGATTGCAAACACCGCAGCAGTGGTAAGATAAAGCCACATCTATACTGGATAGCAGTAAAGCTATTGTTAACAGTGGTTTAGACTATAAACAATCTTTCTTTGACAAGCTATATTTAGTTTAAGTGTAATTCCATTTTTTTTGTATCTCTGTGGAGGGTAAATCCCCGTCATTTCTTCTGTATGTACATAACTTCCCACAGAGGAGCTTGTCAACAAACCAAGTGTGTTTTTTCTGGCTAAAGATGTGGCTTGAACAGAGCAACCACAAGGAGGAAACGTCGGGCCCAGCGCTGGTTAATCACCACTTCTCCTTCATTCTCACACACTGATTTGTAGTTCTGGGGAAAACTGCATCCCAGGATATTGCTCCACAGCTCTGTCATGCACTTTGAGTGAATGTGCTCCCCATGGACCTGCCAGTGCATGTAAAGATAACAACAGGGGGAGTCGGCTGGATGAGAAAGTCATGCTGATTCAGTGTTGACTGGAACTCAATTGGGAGAAGGAAAAAGAAAGAAATGCCCCTCAATCAGCCCCGGGGCGAGGGGGTGATTGGGTTCAAGTTTACTCTAAGCTGTAGCAACTGACTCTCCAGTTAATCGCCTGATCACGTTTACCCGTGCCTTTGCCCAGCTTCACAACTAAACTGGTGATTGGCAGTTAATGGGTAACAGTCTGATTTTTTTTTTTTTTTTTTTTTTTTTTTTAAACCACACCTCACACAGATTTAGGAGAATTATGCTGGGGGTGTTTTTTTTTTCTTGTTTTGTTTTGGGGTTTTTTTTAAATCACTTAAGGCCTGCTCACCAGAATGAGAAAAACAGAGAACCTCACTTTCGTAATGTGTTTCATTACTAATTGTAATTGGATGCGTTGGAGGCCAACACAAGCCTCTACAAGCAAAACTGAAACTAAAAGTGTCTTTATATTTAGAATCTGGTTAAACGGACCCTTTGGGAATAGTAAACATGAGCTTGGTTTCTTTCTGAAACGAGTTATTTCCAGTTAATCCAGTTCTCCTTCCAGGAACTCCGTTCGTAGGCTCCTGGATTCCTTCTTGTGACAGTTTCCATAAAAAAAGCTTGACCCACAGACCTTCCAGAAAAGAGAAAAGCACTGAGGTGTTCCAGTTTAATAAATTTGTGTCAAATGACATTGTTAGTCCAGTGTAGCAGTCAAGATGTGAGATTCACATTTGATTTCACTGGGATTTTCATTAAAACCCAAGCAGGCAGACCTGCACCCCCACTTCATCCGTGTATATGCCACAGCTGCCTCAGACATGTATGTATACATTTCTAGGCCAGCAGACAGTGAGGGATCCCTGCAAGTGGAAAATGTGCGTCTGTTTGTTTTTAATAGCCGTGTTTGGCGTGTTGGCGAACGCCTCCCGGAGTATAGTGAGGATTGAATTCGGAGTGTGCGTTCATTGCATATTTATTCTAGTTTCCACAAGGTGTGGCTGCATGGAGCTGTCTGGTCTTGATGATGAGTCTTCTGCCGTGTTTTGACGTTACACTGCGCTCATTCGTGAGCTGAAAAAGTCATCATCGGTCTTAGTTTACGGGGTTTGCTTATTTTCACGCTTGGTCTCCTCAGTTGTTTCGGAGAAGATGTGCAGGAAGGAGATCATGAACTGCAGAAGAAAATCTTCCAACATTCTGCTTGTTTTTTATTGTCTTTGGGCCGATGCTGCTAGCGCGAAAGGCAGACTCGCGCCTGCTGACTGGTGTTGTTGTTGGCAGTGATGAGGACACCCTCCACCCCCTCGCCCTCCCCCCCCTGACTTTTAGATGAGGGGAAAAAGAGGAAGGAGGGGAGGGAAAATCCCAAGATGCCACACTCACTGCTGATGCTGCAGCTCTGTTTCGGATGCAGGGGGTCAAAGGACTGTGGAAGAAAAACCTGAGGCAAGCAGGGGTCACTTTTTCTTTTTTTTCTTTCTTCCCCCCAATCACCGCTTTGGAACCGTTGACCTCACGCTGGTTCCTCAAAAGCTGTGGCCTCTTAAGTTCATCAGGCCGTTTGCCATCCATTGGTTTCTTTCCATCAGTCTCTGGCCTTGTGGTTTGTGTGTTTGTGAATGTGTATAGATGCGGTCGCAGGGGTCAGGGCTCTTGGGTCAGTGTGTTTCACATGTAGCATTTTGAGCTTCTGTGCCCTTTTTTTTTTTACTTTTCCCTCCCTAAATCCTTTGTATCAGCAGTTTGAACAGACTAAGTCCCCGCTTTGGAAAGGCTCGTGTTGCTCTTTTCATAGCCAGACTAACCAAACTGAAGGGATCAGACATGCAGGATTTAGCCGACTTTAAACTGCAGCGTATTTTTACAGTTCCAGAGTTGTTAATATGTCCCACCCTGCTCTTTTTCGTTTTTCTTCTTCTTCTTCACTGGACCTGCTTCACAGCCACTCCATCCAGGTGTTTGTTTGAAGAACAACAGTGAAAGCGAGAGAATTAATAATGTGAATCCTGCTGAATGTGGCAGGACTTGCCCCGGCATTCAGAGTGCCAGAGTTCTGTCTGTAACCTGAGCTCAGCCCACAGCTGGACCTTCAAAGGCACCCCCGAGTCAGCTGTATGTTTGTGTGTGTGTGTGTGTGTGTGTGTGTGTGTGTGTGTGTGTGTGTGTGTGTGGATGTAAAGGGGCTCAGCAGTGACTGGTGCATGTGTTGACATTTATTTTGAGAAATTGTGCCCGCTCCCCCCCAAAACGACCACCAGTCTGCTTGTTTTTCTTTGTGTCTGCAGATCGCGCACGTCTTCAGAGAGTGGCTCGAAAGCTAAACGTTGCTTTGAAGTCGTTTGACAGTGCGTTTTCCAAATTCTGTCCGAGATTTGAGGCCTCCCCCTGGGTACCCTCGAATATCAAAGTCCTTGCTGAAGTCTTTTAGGAAATTGACGGGAAAATAAGCTGTTGGTTGGGGGGGGGGGGTTGGCTTGCATCTTAGCTACGCCCACTCTGTTTGTTGTCGGAAGATAAATAAGATCTTTTTGGCACTTTTGCCGAAAAACACTCGATCTATCGGACACAAACACCTCCCCCGAGGTGTCTTTTAAAAAGGCCTTTTTAAGAGTACTTGAAAGCCTCGGCAGGAAAGGAAGGACACTGATAGCGTGTGTTTTTCTTTCAGTTAACAGCAGCGTTGCCTCCTAAGAACAGGGCCCATCTTACCCTCTTAATGGGAATTTGAGATCATTTGATGCTATTCTCGGCTCAAGCGGTTCACTTAAGTGCAAAATGATGATGATTTGATTTAATGGTTATCATTTTTTCTTCTTTTTACGATAACGGGCAACCGGGATGCGATAATCTCTTAAACTTACTGTAAATGTTTTGAATGTGTTTGTTTTTTCTCTGTTGATCCAACGTGTCTGTCTTTGTGGTCCTGTGTCTGTCCAACCATGCAGTGATGCTCGTTGCCGTGCTGTTGCACAAATTTCCCTTCCCGCCTTACCAGAGAGGATTCTCCTGCAGTGACAGCAGCATCCGTCTGCCCTATAAGAACAGCACAGTGTCCACCGCGGTGCTCACAGCAGTGGGCTTCACTGTGCCTGTGGTCTCAGTAAGTTCCTGCGCGGTGAAGTAAGAAAACGAGAGAACACGTCGGGACGCTCTCAGTTCATTACCGGCTGCACTGTGACACCTTAAGGGGGGGTCTGATTGGTTCAGCAGCCTCTCGCTCACTCTCAGTGGTTTTGTCTCATTGACTGTAAATCATGTACATTACCGCCAACCATTTTCCACTGTGTGGTATCGTTAACTTTCAGATTTAATTGCTATCCTTCAGGCTGCCTCGGTTTCCATTTATTTCACTGCTTCAATAAAATTAAATATTTTACACTTTAGAAATGGGACTATATAATAATGCAATTACCAGCAAATCCCTAAGATGATCAAAGAGTCATCTAGTCTATGAAATAATAAAAAAATGATCCTAAAAACACACACACACAGTTTCCCACAGCTCTTGCTCATGTACCTTTTAAAAAAGATTATCAATTCGCTACATTTTCTGTCATCTGCTTGGATTTGGATATGCCTTATCTCAAAATACAGATATCTGAGCTCGTTTTTCTGTCAGAGAGACAGAGAATAAGTCAGTTTTAAGCTGGCTTGGAGAGTTAAGTCTGAAAGCAGTGATCACATGGATTGTCCAAAATCCGGCTTAAAACAGGTTTTAATTTAACAAAACTGGAATAATTTCTCCATCGGTCACAGATAGCAGCCACAGAATGAACTGGAACTGAGTCCCATGTGTTCGCTCGTTACCTCTTGCTTGCATCCGCGTCCTCCTGTAATTTGCGTGGCATTAACCCAGCACCTCCATCTCTCTTTTCTCTCCCTCTCCCTTTCTTCTCCATCACCCATCCCCACCAACCCTCCTTTCTCTCTCTGTGCTGCTCGCTGCTTCTTCACACTAGCCGGCCTGCCTTTTTTGGTCATTGAGACCAGCGCAGTTCAGCCTTACCATAGAGGGTTTTACTGCGACGATGAGTCCATCAAGTATCCGGCCAAAAACGGAGACACCATTAGCGACGGTGTGCTTACCGCTGCTGGCATTCTAATCACCATCCTCTCTGTAAGTCCTCTCACCCTGACCACTAATGTCATCACCTCCTCTCATGTTTTTGCACCGTGCACATATACTAGCAGCACCGTTGAACTGCAGTTGATGTTAACCACATCCTTTGTCATCATCCATCAGTTTTTATTCATTGTTACAGCCATGTGTCCAGCACACAGACGATTTGTAGTAACACTGTTACACTTTTCCAGCTGTTAAATTAGTAACAGTTGTGTTTTCCACCAAGTAAACCCGCAATCTTCTCTGTGGGCTTTACTGTATGTGCTGAGAAATGCGGGGTTTATCGCTGGGCTTTATCTTACGGTTGATGCGTTCTGGCTATAAACTGAGATTGCCCTGGGAGATGGCTGGAACGACGACTCCTCGTACCTGCACTATCACACCTTGTTATTAGTTTCACCCCATTCTAGATAACAGCCAGTCAACATTTTCTCAGCGCTTTGCCTTGGGGGACGGGGGGTGGGGGCTTAAGATGATTCAGGTGATTGCAGTAAAAGGAAAGCACTGAGTGGGTTTTTGGAAATTCCTGTGAGAAAGCGATGACGACGTATGGCGAACCTGTGCACATTTCCTGTAAATCAAATCACATTTTTATTTGCCACGATGATGAAGCCCAACAGCCCTTTCTGCTCCAGATAATGTTGCTGCTTCAGGTTTCAGATGGCCCTCACTGGGCCCTGTAGAGAGAAGCCTAACATTTCACAAACACCTCAGAGTGCACAGCTCCACTGAGGCTCAACATAATCCACGCGTGTAAAACATGTTGATGCGAGTATAGGGTGTATAACAATCCTCGATAATGTTTAGACCACAGTTTTACTTGACAATTTCATTTGTACAACAAAAAAGCGGAAAAATGTTCATTTTACGAGAGGCCTGGTGATGAGGTGATGATTCAGTGATGATACAGTTTGATGATACAGTCAACACCTGGTATTCGCGGGGGTTAGGGACCACACCTGCCACGAAAAGCTCAAATCCATGAATACTTGAGACCCCGTCTAAAAACGCTTATAACTGCCTATTTTAATAGTGCAAACACCAAATATACCTTAAATTATCATCCTTATGAAAATAAGGAGCGAATATTTTAGATGTCCTTTTTGAAAAAAATCCATGAATAGTTTGGAATTACAGTCCACAGAAAAATCCCCAAATAGGCGGAAGGTAGACTGAAGATTAATTCCATTGTTGTAGTGCATTTCCAGTTCACTAGTTGCGTAAACGGTTATTAAGCATTACGTCTCAGCAAACTACAAACCTTCAGCATGCATTAAAGGCCTCACACTGGTAATCACGGTAAAGGAACTGTGGTACGATGCTGTAGATTCTTTGATCGTGGTTTTAGAATTGCAACAGGATGAATGCGCACACACACAGTATTTTAAAGAAATACCACTGACATGCAAGAAAGTGAGCACAAGCATCCAAATCACACGCAATAACAGATAAATAAGACTACAATAAATTTAATTTAATTTATTTATTTAGGACAGTGCATGTTAATGAACATAAATGTAAACAAAATTACATGAATGCGTTGACATTTCTATGCGATGCTGCAGCCCGGACAGGAACATGGAGCATACACACATTAAAAATAATAATAATAATAATAATAATTCTGCTCAGCGCTGCTGCAGCACATGCTGTCACCTGACAGAGCGACATGTCGCCGGCTGTCATCGTCTCGCCCTGCAGTCACCAGAGCAGACTCTGGGCCCTCAGGGGCTTTTAATGGTGAGGAGTCCTGGCTGTGCAATTATGGTTGATGCAATGGTTGTTTGGTTAAATACTGTAATTGCTGGGGTGGAATTGTGGCGAAAGCCCCAAACAAGAAGGCTCTGCCAAATATCGCATTTTCCCCTGGCGCAAAATGACTTTAAAATCCACGTTTTCTTTTTCTTTTTTCCCCCTCTGGAGCGTTCTGGCCAAACTCTGTTTTCTGAACCAGAAGGCGCAAACATTAAGCCATTTAGTGCTTCGTTTCCCACTATAAAACTAGAATCCAATGTGTCGTAAATGATTTATGCCCAGCTTTATTAGAAGGGAAGAAAACACTGTGTCACTTTGGAAATGCGAAACTTTTGACATAAGCCACAAATCAGTGTCCTGCCCCACGATTATCTTTGAGGTTTCAGCGTAACAGCCATAGATGCTCGAATGCCAGCTCGTTCGCAAAATATAAAACAAACAAAAAAAAATCTCTCAAAGAAGGAGAACCAGATGTGTTTTGTCCCCCTTCCCCTCTTTCCCATGAAAGCCGCTGAGCTGTGTCGAGCCGGCTCTAAAGGCCTGAGTGGTGGGAAAATGACACGCTTGCACTATCAGCTTGTTAAATCTTCTTAAGGGGCTATCCCTCTGCAGAGAGACTTTCCCAGAATCCGACTTATTTCTGTGCCGCTCGAAAGAATTTCTTATGAAGCTGAGACACTAACATGAAAACAACCCACACGTCCCTTGTGAAATCTGAGCTGTTTCGGTAAGGCGGCCAGCGGAGGGGAAAAACAAACGTGTCCCCGACGTGCGCCTGTGGAGTCTGGCCACCAGAATCAGACACAGCGCCCAGCTCAGCGATTCTGCTGATTAGAACCACCGGGGCCCAGCCCCTCTGCCCCTCATCCCTCCTCCGATGCTGTTGCTCTGACTTCCATCCTTCCACTCTCGAGCTGAGACAACAGCGGATGAGGAGGGAGGGGAGGAGGGAGGCTGAGGGGGGGTTGAGAGGCGTTTTTGAGCTCCAGCAGCTGTTTTGAGTTACCTCCTCCTAAACACGCCTCGCTCCATCAGTCGCTGGTTTAGACTGCGGTCTATTTACACACTTCTAGAAAACTATACATGGTGGACTCGGTCTGACTCGCCCCCCCATGTCATCTCACTGTTTTCATAGTTGTAGATGGCACAGGTAAACACTTCAAACTCTAAACAAGCTCTTCTCGAGGCCCTTCTTAAAGAAATCACTGCATTCTCTTGTAGCTGTAATAACAACATCTTTGGTCTTAATACTTAATAGTGTGTTTATTATTTATTTGTTCTGATATTAAAAAAAATAAATGAATAAAAACTCCCTCAGGAATAGGTCTGTGTTGTCTTTGTTACAAGTCGTGTCACTGACATTGCTTTCCCGTCTCTCCCCCTCAGATTATAATTGGTGAGAGCTACAGGATCTACTTTTTGAATGAAGGCTCCAAGTCTTTTGTGGGGAACCCGTACATTTCTGCTCTGTACAAGCAGGTCGGGGTGTTCATCTTCGGCTGTGCAGTCAGCCAGTCCTTCACCGATATCGCCAAAGTGTCAGTGGGCCGTCTGCGTCCTCACTTTCTTGACGTGTGCGATCCTGACTTCTCCACAATCAACTGCTCTCTGGGCTACATCACTGACTACCAGTGTCGGGGCCCGGAGAGCAAAGTTCAAGAGGCCAGGTATAACAAGCACAGCTCAAAATGTTCTAAATATCACAAATAAAATGCTTGGTCGGCCACTGTGTTTTTAAGCCGTTTCCAAATGCTGACTGCCATCTGCTCTCCTCAGGAGGTCTTTCTTCTCTGGACATGCATCCTTCTCCATGTACACGATGCTTTATTTGGTGGTAAGTTTCTGACCTTTTTATTCTCGTACCATCTTACTCATCCTGTTATTCTCTGCATGAATACTCAGTATGTCAACGTCTCTCTCTTGCAGTTTTACCTCCAGTCTCGCTTTACTTGGCACGGAGCCCGTCTTCTTCGCCCTTTAACCCAGTTCACCCTCATCATGATGTCTTTCTACACCGGCTTGTCCCGCGTGTCTGATCACAAGCACCACCCCACTGACGTGCTGGCTGGTTTCGTACAAGGAGCCCTGGTGGCTTACTGCATAGTGAGTGGCTGCGTCGGAAACTTGTTTAATTGTCTATTAATTAACGAAAGACCAAGACAGACTTTTAATTCATTTGAAAGCCTGATTTGAAAGCCTGATGCTTAGCCTCGTCCACCCCAGCTGTAAAACTCAGAAACCAGTCTTACTTGTTATCATCTATCGTCCACCTGGGCCTTACACAGAGTTTCTCTCTGATTTCTCAGACTTTTTATCTGATTTAGTGCTCAGCTCAGATAAAATAATTATTGTGGGTGATTTTAACATCCATGTAGATGCTAAAAATGACAGCCTCAACATCGCATTTAATCTGTTATTAGACTCAATTGGCTTCTCTCAAAATGTAAAAGAACCCACCCACCACTTTAATCACACTCTAGATCTTGTTTTAACATATGGCATAGAAACTGGACATTTAACAGTGTTTCCTGAAAACCCTCTGCTGTCTGATCATTTCCTGATAACATTTACATTTACAATAATTGATTACACAGCAGTGGAGAGTAGACTTTATCAAAGTAGATGTCTTTCTGAAAGTGCTGTAACTAAGTTTAAGAATATAATCCACCCACTGTTATCATCTTCAATGCCCTGTACCAACATAGAGCAGAGCAGCTATCTGAACGCTACTCCAACAGAGGTCGATTATCTTGTTAATAATTTTACCTCCTCTCTACGTACGACTCTGGATACTGTAGCTCCTGTGAAAACTAAAGCCTCAAATCCAAAGTACCTGACTCCGTGGTATAATTCTCAAACACGTAGCCTAAAGCAGATAACTCGTAAGCTGGAGAGGAAATGGCGTGTCACAAATTTAGAGGATCATCGTTTAGCCTGGAGAAATAGTTTGCTGCTTTATAAGAAAGCCCTCCGCAAAGCCAGAACATCTTACTATTCGTCACTGATTGAAGAAAATAAGAACAACCCCAGGTTTCTCTTCAGCACTGTAGCCAGGCTGACAAAAAGTCAGAGCTCTACTGAGCCAACAATCCCTTTAACGTTAACTAGTAATGACTTCATGAACTTCTTCACAAATAAAATTTTTATCATTAGAGAAAAAATTACCAATAATCATCCCACAGATGTAATATTATCTACAGCTACTTTTAGTACCATCGGTGTTAAGTTAGACTCTTTTTCTCCAATTGATCTTTCGGAGTTAACTTCAATAATTAATTCCTCCAAACCATCAACGTGTCTTTTAGACCCCATTCCTACAAAACTGCTCAAAGAAGTCCTGCCATTAATTAATTCTTCGATCTTAAATATGATCAACCTCTCTAATAATCGGCTATGTACCACAGGCCTTCAAGGTGGCTGTAGTTAAACCTTTACTTAAAAAGCCATCTCTAGACCCAGCTGTCTTAGCTAATTATAGGCCAATCTCCAATCTTCCTTTCATATCAAAAATCCTTGAAAGAGTAGTTGTCAAACAGCTAACAGATCATCTGCAGAGGAATGGCTTATTTGAAGAGTTTCAGTCAGGTTTCAGAGCTCATCACAGCACAGAAACAGCTTTAGTGAAGGTTACAAATGATCTTCTTATGGCCTCTGACAGTGGACTCATCTCTGTGCTTGTCCTGCTAGACCTCAGTGCTGCGTTTGATACTGTTGACCATAATATCCTATTAGAGCGATTAGAACATGCTGTAGGTATTACAGGTACTGCACTGCAGTGGTTTGTATCATATCTATCTAATAGACTCCAATTTGTTCAAGTAAATGGAGAGTCCTCTTCACACACTAAGGTTAAATATGGTGTTCCACAGGGTTCAGTGCTAGGACCAATTCTATTTACATTATACATGCTTCCCTTAGGCAGCATCATTAGAAGACATAGCATAAATTTTCACTGCTATGCAGATGACACGCAGCTCTATCTATCCATGAAGCCAGGTAACACACACCAATTAGTGAAACTGCAGGAATGTCTTAAAGACATAAAGACCTGGATGGCCGCTAACTTTCTGCTTCTTAATTCAGATAAAACTGAGGTTATTGTACTCGGCCCTGAAAATCTTAGAACTATGGTATCTAAGCAGATTCTTACTCTGGATGGCATTACCTCGGCCTCCAGTAACACTGTGAGGAACCTTGGAGTCATTTTTGACCAGGACATGTCCTTCAATGCACATATTAAACAAATATGTAAGACTGCTTTCTTCCATTTGCGCAACATCTCTAAAATTAGAAATATCCTGTCTCAGAGTGATGCTGAAAAACTAGTTCATGCATTTATTACTTCCAGGCTGGACTACTGTAATTCTTTATTATCAGGATGTCCTAAAAACTCACTGAAAAGCCTTCAGCTGATCCAAAATGCTGCAGCAAGGGTACTGACAGGGACTAGAAAGAGAGAGCATATTTCTCCTGTTTTGGCTTCCCTTCATTGGCTTCCTGTTAAATCCAGAATTGAATTCAAAATCCTGCTCCTCACATACAAAGTCTTAAATAATCAGGCCCCATCTTATCTTAATGACCTTGTAGTACCATATCACCCCATTAGAGCACTTCGCTCTCGCACTGCAGGCTTACTTGTTGTTCCTAGAGTATTTAAAAGTAGAATGGGAGGCAGAGCCTTCAGTTTTCAGGCCCCTCTTCTGTGGAACCAGCTTCCAGTTTGGATCCGGGAGACAGACACTATCTCTACTTTCAAGATTAGGCTTAAAACTTTCCTTTTTGCTAAAGCATATAGTTAGGGCTGGACCAGGTGACCCTGAATCCTCCCTTAGTTATGCTGCAATAGACGTAGGCTGCCGGGGATTCCCATGATGCATTGAGTTTTTCCCTTCCACTCACCTTTCTCACTCACTATGTGCTAATAGACCTCTCTGCATCGAATCATATCTGTTATTAATCTCTGTCTCTCTTCCACAGCATGTCTTTATCCTGTTTTCCTTCTTCACCCCAACCGGTCGCAGCAGATGGCCGCCCCTCCCTGAGCCTGGTTCTGCCGGAGGTTTCTTCCTGTTAAAAGGGAGTTTTTCCTTCCCACTGTCGCCAAAGTGCTTGCTCATAGGGGGTCATATGATTGTTGGGCTTTTCTCTGTATTTATTATTGTGCTATCTACTGTACAATATAAATCGCCTTGAGGCGACTTTTGTTGTGATTTGGCGCTATATAAATAAAATTGAATTGAATTGAATTGTTTACTAGATTTGTTCAGAAATCGAAGAGAGCACAGGCTAAATCTTTCTAATAGAATGATTCCTCTCTGATTAAGCTACTTAACAAGAGAGGATCTTGTCCAATCATTAGATTTTCTCCAACTGCTTTTTTTGTGTGTGTGTGGATGCTGTTGGGGTCTATATGTTAAGTCTTAGGATGACCGTGAGCATTATCTGTGGAGTGTAAACTAAAGGTTTCCGTATCAGTATGTAAGAAAATGACAGTGGTAATGATGTTCTGTATTGGGTGAGACTGTGCCTTGTAAATGATGAAAGGATCTTTCCTTTCATCATTTAAACGCACAGTCTGTTTATAATTTATGTTGCAAAAAACATGTTTACAAGTGGAAAAAGCAAAGGGACCACATACAGAACCCTGAGGAACACCAAACTGTATTTCTAACGGACAGAAAGTATCAGTGGAAGTAGGAGGAATAAGACTTTAAATGGGGGGGAAAAAAATAAAAAGCACCTTCTCCACATTTGGAGTACTGACATACTCATAAAAATCCACCCAGGTAAACAATGTATTGTCTATTTTCTATCTTACATTCTTAATGTTATGATTAAGTTTTTAACATTTTGCAGTTGCGATGCTCAGACGTTAAATGAGTTTTCTCTCTATGCTCTCCACAGGTCTTCTTTGTGTCAGACTTGTTCAAGCCCAAAGGAAGACGCTCTACTTTGTCTTCAACCCCTCTGAAGAAAGAACTTGTTCCCGCCGTAGACATCAGAGAGCGGAGCAACCACCTCATCATAGCATAGAGAAGGCTGCAGAGTGACTGTATATAACCCTGACCTGTGCCTTTTTCTTTTTTCTTTTTAAATCCTCACTACTACAGCCACTAGTCAATACTGGATAATGGAAACTTCAAAGATCTGGAAAATGCAGACAGATACGGAGTCTTGAACATCTCACTGGATGAGAAGACGCTGCAGAAAACCAGTTAAGCAACTTAAGCGTTCTGGATGGAAATTTGTCTTTATTTCCCCTCCGATTCACCAGACAATCTCAGAGTGGAAAAGAGAGCTGAACTCCTTTTGATTGAGAGAGCCTTGTCCCTGTTTTCTCTTATGAAGATTGCTGGAGGTGGCCCACTGTCAGCTTAGAAATGGCAGCTGTAAACAAAGCTGTGTGCGGCTTTCTTGCCTCGGCTGCATCTATGAGTGCCGGGTGACACTCTACTCCTGCCACTTGCTCACTGTGTGACCTGTCCTAACAAACCATGACAACCAAACAAATTCCTTAATTTCAGGAAGGATGTTGTTTTCGTTTGGTTTGATTGCAACATAAGCAGTGTGTATGATTTATAGCACTAAACTCAGTATTCTTTGTCACCACTTGAATGACATGAAGTGAAGCTTTTGGAAAGCTTTGTAAGCCGTCGGGTTTTTTTTTTTTTTTTAAATGTGCACGATGTAATGTTGCTTAGAAGCTGCACATAAGTAACAGTAGTTGGAAAGTACAGTGAAGGTGTATGTTTTGGATGTGGGCCTGTTTCTGCTGGGTAGGACAAGCCCCCACTGAGCCATTTAATGAAATGCCTGTTGTATGTACAAAACGGGTACTCACAAGTGTTAGAGAGGTGTGTGTGTGTGTGTGTGTGTGTGGCCTTTATGTCAAGTTTATATATCTCAGTGTTTATAGCCTACTCTCCAGCCAGAGAACAAGCACCTGCTCCAACCGACACATGTAACTCAAAACAGGAGCACTGTTGGGTGCAGGGGTTGCTGTACTATTACTAATTATGGTGATGATTCCCATGATGACAAATCCTGTGATGTATTGGATTCTATACGTGTGTGTGTGTGTGTGTGTGTGTGTGTGTGTGTGTGTGTGTGTGTGTTCAGTAAATCTACTGTATATGCAAACATACACCTAAAAACAACAAGACGTGCACTCATAGAGCAGCAGCTACCCGTTTCAGTACCAAAGCACAATTTAGTCATTATTTTCAGCACATTGTAAATGTGTAATAACTCAGTCTTGTAAAGTAATACAAAAGGGCTAGCAACAAGCTAGGGCTAGCTCTGCATTATATAATAAACGACCATTTTATAATGATGCCAGTATATTTGTATGTTTTTAATGTAATTACCTAGCACAATGATAACTGTAACCACTGGGTGAAATATCAAAATGTCATCCTGACTCGACGGAGTTGAAAGTTTAATCTGACGTGTTTATAAACGTACTTTATATAGAATCTGAGCATTCTTGTATATATTTTTTATTTTTTCCCCCCATATGTTGTTTCATGCTGCGCTGTGCGTGTGTACAGCAGGCATTTTGGTGAAATGTCCACTATGACTCTGACACCTGTGTAAATGGAATACGAGCTTCTTGAAGAGGCAGAGCATGAATATTAAGTTTTATAAAAAACAAAGCTCTCTAAGCAGACAGCTTCAGTACTTTTTTTTTTTTTTTAAAGAGTTTGAGTATTTTTGTAATTTTGTGAAATTTTGTACAATGAAACTTTGTGACTATAGCAAAAATAAAAATGTCTTTAATAAAACGCCTAAAACCAAGAGCGAGAGTGTTTGTTTGTTTCATTCTACTTGAAGACAAAAAAGAAATTCTTCGTTTTTCTTTATCTCGGTAGTCGCTGGCAAGCCAGTGCGTGTGATGGAGCGATTTTTGGGTGTGGGGCGATACTAGACTTCCATGCGCAGCTTCCTGTGGGGGAAATGGTGTACATTCCAGGCTTTAACCCCTCTCCCCAATGGCTCTGTGGAATAATATAGAGTCCACACAGAAACTATGGCAGAGTGGTAAAATACATTCACATGTGAAAACGCTTGGAGGCTATATAGTTTGCCTGCCCTTATATACTTCTATGTTGCCCGTAAATGTATATGTTATCCACAGGTTGTGCTGTTTAACTGTACATTTCTTTATGTGCCAGCATGTTCTCCTGAGCTGCTGAGGCACGGCGCCCAGAGGGAGACCAGAACTGATTAGTTTAATAAGCTGCAAAATGTGTTTTGTTTATGACTATGTCAGGAGTAATGCTATTGTGTACCAGCTGCCTTGTGTTATGACTACTACTAAATTACTGTTTCCAGTGTCTTAATTTGCCACGAGACTACACCCTACTGTGTGTGTGTGTGTGTGTGTGTGTGTGTGTCCGCTCTGAGCTAGGCTACATTATGGGTTATTTTTATGTATTCTATCTGGAACACAGTCCAAAACAAAACATCTCAACAATTCCTGAATGGATTCACATAGCTGCAGTACAGACCTTTTTTGTACACTTCCTAGGTTCCTCCTTAAATCCTCAAGTTACCCTACACTGCCCTCTCTCTCCCACTAATACTCGCTTCTGCAGATCTGGCAAACGGGCCGTTGCTGGTTCATGTAAAAAGTATTACTACAGCTGTGTTATTGTGACCAGAAACTCTGCATTTAAAAATCGGGCATATTTAGATGCTGATGGCTTGAATGTAACAGACGTCTGTTTTCACGTAAATGTTCAGCACTCCAACTTTGAATTACATTTATTATCTATAGAGAATGAACCCAGTTATTTATGGTGGTGATCATCACAGTGTAAAACAATGCAGGAAGCCATAAGCCATTATGATACCATTTCATCGGCTTTGCTGCAAATGAAAGTGACAACAAGTGCACTGGAGAGGCAACAAAAAGACCCCCCGTCAAGAAAGGGAACAGTTCTCCTTTCTTAAATATTGCAGATTTGTTGACTGCACATCCATGATGAAAATCTCCCATTCCAAAGGTGCACAGGCACCTCTCTGCAGCATCCAAATGTGCAGCAGAAATTGATCCTCATCAGACCAGGCAATGTTTCTCCAGTCTTCTACTGTGCATTTGTGGTGTGTGAACTGTAACCCCAGTTTCCCTTCCTTAGCTGACAGGAGTGGTGCCTGGTGTGGTCTTCTGCTGCTGTACCCCCACTGTTTCGAGGTTTGACGTGTCACATGATCATAGATGCGCTTTTGCATGCCCTGGTTGTAACAAGTGGTTATTTGACTTACTGTTGCCTTCCTATCAGCTGGAAGCAGTCTGGCCATTCTCCTGTGACCTCTGACCTCAACGAGGCATTCTTGTCCGGAGAATATTTTCTTTTTTATGGGCCATTCTCTGTAAACCCTAGATATGACTATGCAGGAAAAAATCCCAGTAGATCAGCAGTTCCTGAGATACTCAGATACCCGCCTTGTCCGGCCGACAACCACTCCACATTCAAAGTCAGTTAAATCACCTTTCTTCCCCATTCTGCTGCTCAGTTTGAACTTCAGCAGGTCGTCTTGGCCTAAACAGATTGAGTTGCTGCCATGTGATCACTTGATTGCATATTTGTATCTGAAAGCAGTCGAATGGGTTCAGCTGATAAAGTGTCCGGCGAGCGCATACAGCCTGCACCTTTTTCATTAATTATTGTACCTTTCAAAATAAAGGAGTAAGAAAAAGTGTGTCAGACTTCAGCAATTACACCATTTCATTTGGGATGCTGTGGTTACATTAGACACGCCCGGCTAAAGTATTCAAATTTTAGTGTCTCACTGCCTCTGTGTAATTAAAAAACAGAAGACGCTGTGAAAGAATACCAGCTGAATGTATTTGAGTTGTTAAAATAAGAACTTTATGCGTAACATGTGTGATGTAATCAACTCGTTTAAATCCTGAAGACATTTCACTTTTAGTTTGATCAACTGTTGGAAGTTTACAGCATGCCAAATATGGCAGCATCTTCAAACCCAAGACGCAGAGTCGCATTCTCTCTTCAACAAATGCGCACATCCACTGGCACAAGCTTGACGCTGTGTTTCTGTTTGTGACCCGGTCCTGAACCACTTCATTAAATCATCAGTGGGGCATCAAGCTGTGCTCGTATCAACAGCTGTTACTGAAGGCGACAGAGGCTGTGTGCAGAGTACATTTTTACGAGTCACCAGACCAACAAACAAAGTCCTGTTCTGTTTGTTTGTTTCTGTGTTTTCCACTTTTTTTCTTTCCTGAATGTGATTCAGAGGCTTTCTTAATCAGCAGCTCTCAGCACTGAAATCCTTTTCATGTGGTTTGGAGGGGATAAAAAAAAAGAGAAGTTGCTGCTGTGTTTTCCCACTGTGGTTTAACCCCTGTTATTTGTGAAGTAATTACTCTGTGTGACTTACAAATTCTTCCCATGAACTCTGAGCACTGTTGTGGTTGGTCTGAAGTCTTGCTTCTTTGTTGTTTGCTCCCTGCACACACAGAGACTTTAAAAGCCATCTAAGATTTTTTGCCATGCAACTCTTATTAGCGATGGTGTTTCTCGTCATGCGTGCACAATGTTCCGAGAGCTTCCTTTCAGATGTTTTTTGGTAGTTTGGACAGAAAAGAAAAACAGCATTTGTGTAGTTGTAGTTTTTTAATTAATGCAGTTAGAAGAAAAACGAGACCTGGTCTATTCTTCGACAAAGTTTGGACTTGCTGGTCCTTCAGTCAACTTTGAAGCCTGTCGTGGAGTTTGACGCCACATGATATTACTGGCAGGACTTGGTGAGGTCACTGGTCCTCTCCCTCTGACAGATGGAGGGATGCTGAGAGGAAGCGTGGCACACCCTCCGAGTGCCCTCGCTGATAAGTGACCTCATTACGGCTCCGCTGGGCATGTTTTTCTTATTCACAGAACAGAATGATGACGGCTGGCTCCTCCGGGGATCTCGGCTTTTGAGCTGTGCCAAGTTTTCTGACTTTCTGAGAGTTTTTCTCTTCTTGGCTCATGGCTCACAATTAGTTTCAAAGACAATCAATACCAGGCTGAAATACTCACATTACACAGAAACACATCGCATTATGTGATGTCCCTATACCAGCAGCTTGTGAGAACATTTAAAGACCAGGTGTTTTTAACATGTTATTAAGTAGGCTTATTTTATCCGCTCCATCACTCATGCTAATACAATACAAGCTAACGCCCCTTCGGAGAACCTCTAAGCGCTAATGTTAGCCATAATATATTGCGTCCATGCCCAGAAGCTCTTATTCTTGGCAGAATCTTGGGGTTAAGTTCTGCTGCTATAAGCAGTTTTCTGAATATGTGTCTCTTTCCTCTCTCCCCGTTTCTCTCTTTGTTCTCCTTTTACCTGCAGAATGTAAACATCAGGAGGAAGGCCAAATTTCTGCCATAACATTTCCCGTATCAGGAACCTCAGCCTAAAACACTCTGAAATATATAGACTGCTTTGAGTTAGTAATGTTAGGATTGTACAGACACTACTGCTTGTTCCTGAAGTTTTGGAGACATCTCTCTTTGTCTGTGGAAGTCACATCATGTGTGGATGGCTAGCAATGATTATGTTTTTTTGATAGTGTCTTTTATTGCTTGTGATGGGGTGCTGATGATGACCGATCTATTGATCTGAGACATTTGTCTCCAGGGATCAGACCGACTGGGCTTCCGTCTTTGAATGGTTTGAAAAGGAATCCGTTGACATGATTCGGGCATTTTACAAGAATGCCTCCTGGACACCTCGTGGGTGAGGTGTTCCATGCATGTCTTAACGGGAGGAGGCCCTAGGGTAGACCCAGGATAAGCAGGGAAGATTATATCTCTCGGCTGTCCTGGGAGCACCTTGGTGTAAGCGGGAGGAGGTGGCTGGGGAGAGAAAGTTCTGGGCTTCTTTTCTTAGGCTGCTGCCCCCGTGACCCTTGCCCTGGATAAGCTGTAGAAAATGGACGGATGGATTCTGACATCACAACAACCTCTGGGGAACTTTAGCTCGGTTCTCAGAGCATTCCTAACTATTATAATGACCTTTTGTCTGTTTAAACAGTCAAGTTCTCTCGTAAAAAAACTGGATTTCCTGACAGTAAAAGCTTTTCATTTATTTATAGTATTGATTTTATACTGGTTTCTTTTCCCACACATTGCATAATGTAAAAGAGTGATTACATAATACATGGTGCATGTAATGACATTACTCAGATAATCATTCTGTTGAAATTTGGCACTTCTGTGATGTCTTTTGGTAACTGTTTCCTCTCTAAAGCGTTGTTGTTGTTGTGGTCATGTATTAATGGAAGAGAGAAAAATGACAAGATTTCCTCCAAGTTAATGTGTGCATTAATGTGTGCACAAATATGGGACTTTGCAGGAGTCCTAGATTTTCTTTCCAAATTTTAACTCGCCAGTTCTCCAAGATTTTTTTTTTTTTTTAGATGTATCTGTCCTAAATTTCAGATCCTGATTCATGTTGATGGTAAGGAAAAGCAGATTTCAGAAAAAGGTTCTGAAAGTGTGTTGTGGGACCAGTATTTGATATATGATGCTAACATTTCACAGCATTCAGATTCTTCGAGGGATGATCCGTTTCAAATTTGATAACATGATTATGAGGTGGACTTTGCAGTTTTAGCTACCCTAACAACTACAACACTAATAGAAGGTATGGTGAAAACTTACAGACGATTGTAAGTTTCATTTAGTGGGAATTTTACTTTACTTTTACTGCTTTCTATCAAGCCAAATATATTGACCTCCATAAAATCTCAATACCCAAGCAACATGTTACTCAAAGCCATTAGTCACAGAAAACCTGCCTCTACGTACCCCAGAAACATATTCCATCCCAGCCCCAACTCCTCAAACTGATTTCCCAGTCCCAGATCCCAAGGCCATGTACTCCCTCTTATTTCTTTCTCCGCTGAAGAATTTGAACAAATTACCTCCATATGTGTCTGAAGGAGTCCCATGGGAGGAGGGCCAAGAAGAATATAGTGCTGACAGAACACAAACACTGACTTCATCAAACATTGCAAGCATGCTCTGATGCTCACCATATGCTCACCTGGCACTAGCAGGCATTTGCTGACAGCACAGCAGCATCTCACCAGTGAGGTTCTTTATCTTCTTCTGCCACATGTTCAGTATCTGAGGAGCGGAGGCGCGCGGAGGCTGGTCATGGTAGCTGCTATCACCGCTGAGGCAAAACATCACCGCACGGAGGAGGGTCTGTGTTTACACAAGCCTTCGAATGATAAGTTAACAGTGAGATAGCAAAGATTGAAAATGTCAATCAAATTTCAATATTGCTCGCGTACGTTAACAAAGCGCTCTCTGTGGAGCCTCAAAGAAGCAGAGAGGAAGACAGAGTATACGTTTCCCTGTGTGACTGACTTTACACCTCAGGTACTGCACTCAATCTCACTGAAACCTGTATTTCCACTGGCACCTGGCCAGAGGCTTTTGACCTTGTTCACTTTCGTTCTCATGCCACTTGCCGGTGACCTTTCAGGCAATGAAAAGCATGCCTCTGGAGAAATATCGCTTACAGAAAGCCTTCACTGGTTTTAAAGAGAAAAATCACCTAATTAAGCGCAGCAGTAATTCATACAATCATCAATGTGTCTGGAGCTACGGTCCTCCCTCTGCGCTGACCTCCACCATTAGGAATGTGTGATTCAGCAGGGGAGAGAAAAGTGGACTGCTCCTATCTACTGAGCGGCAAGCTGTGCTGTAACAGAGCTACGGGCGGAGCAGAGGGACTCCATCAGCGGGCTCTGCCTCCTCCCAGGCGTCTTTAACAGCACAACATGCACAGATAGATTGAGGGGGAGGATCTTTAAGGATTTGGCAATAACAGCCTTTCTGAGTACCAAAAGTGCTATTGCACTGAAGGTTGTTTTATTGTGTAGTATTCCATTTGGACCCTCTGCTCAGCTGTTCGACTTGTTATTTGATGGTGATTAGAGATCCTTAGTAGAAATCCAACAACACTGAGTGCTGGTTTAGCTCAGTGGGCGAGCAGGCGACCATGTGCCAGGTTTGAGTCTGATCTGCATGCCTTCCCATTTCTCTCGCCGTGATTTCCTGTCTATCTTCACTGTTTCTATCCAATAAAGGCAACAAAAAAAAAAAAAAAAATAGAAATCCAGCAACACATTCCACATTAGGCTGAACAGTTATATAAAGTACCTTACTGCTGTTCTGCTGGACAACACTCACAAGAAAGCTCTGATTACTAAAGTCACCCCGTGGTAGGCCAGCAGGTTGGAATCAGTGACTCTGAGCACACTGGAATTTTGTTTTGTTTGCTCTGATCATCTAAACCTAGCATCAGCGTCTTTTTACTGGAGGAGGTAGACAAAATTCTGACAAAGCAACATGTGAGTGAAGTCATGCAGCTGACTCACATCTGGGAAAAGAGATGGAAGGTGATGACTTAAGCCTTGGAAATGAAAGTAGCTGCCAAAACATGCGATAGCCTCAGTCTGTTCTCGTAACCAGCGCTTATCAGTGACAATGGGTCAAACGTGTGATGTGAAAGTGGTCACCTTCAGTGGAAAACCCACAGGAGATCGTGTCCATCAGCTAAATGGTGTGATTTTCTTAATCTGATTATTTTGGTTTTAAAACTCACAACTTTACACTTCACTGTCCTCGGTTCACCCTCCCTGCTCTCGTTGGCTCTGTTTGCAGCTCTTGAAACCTAATGCACTCTACAGGCAAACCTTAGCAGCTCAAAAGCCAGACGTTGCCCTCGGCACTCGACGAAGAGTAAAACAGAGCAAAAAGGAGAGAATATAGGACATCGTTTACAGACAGCTCCAAATCAATGACAATGTCGGCATTCCCACGAGTGGCCAAAAAAATCAATAAATGCAGTTAGAAAGAAATAATAATACAAGAGGTGGGGATATTGATAGTTTTTCTGAAATGAGATGCTATATGTATTGATCAACTGGCGGTAGCTATATTGATTAAGTTGTTCATCAATATTTCTGTTGTTGTACATCTATTAGTGTAGCCTCCTTTAGTCTATATACATGCATGTAATCTTGTTTATTGCTTATTTAATTAAGCTAGTAATAAAATAAGTATACATATGGGTTAGCGCTTTGGTAATCTTCTGTGGACAGTATATTAATAAGTCTGGTGACTTGATGTCTATAATGATGGATTTACTGCATTATATTCTTTAGAACAACACCTACAGAATCACTTTGTCTACACAGCCTGTAAATTAAAGTATAATTGTGGAGCTGTTTAATGAAACCAATACCAATAATAGCAAGTAACTAAAGGTAAAATGGAAGAATTGTGTTTTATAGTCTAGTAAGTTCTATTGTTTCCGTTCACCAGCTGAGGCAGGGTAGTTGGATTTGGTACTGTGGGATCCTGGCTTGGATTAAACAGTAACACTTGCGGAACGAGCCGTTTTATCTGACGTATTCAATTCAATTCAATTTTCAGGGCTCTAGACTAACTTTTTGCCATGGGCGCACTGGTGCGCCTAACTTTTTTAAGTTAGGCGCACTGGCACAAAAGTTAGGCGCACTCAAACTGCTTAACACCGCAGTTTTACATGTGCACTTTTTGGGGGGGGAACTGCTGTCCATACAGACAATATTCATTTCTAAATTATTAACTAACAAACTTGTGCTTAAATTGCTTTGTCAATATTGTAGAAAATGTTAAACTTAATCATCATCTTGGCTCCTCTGACGACCTGTTTGCTGCTGCCTGCTGCTGAAAGGCAGTGGGGAGAGGGGACACTTGGGCAGTGCATTTATTGCAGCATATAATGTGTTTTCTGGATACACTGCTGTTTTTTCAGCATTCAAAGATTGATGGCACCGTGTCAGAGCTGGCTATGAATTTCAGACTGATCAGTCCTTAACTTAACACAAAAGTTATCAATAGTTCTTTTCATCGTTTCTTATTACCCACAGCTACATCCACTTCTGTCAGGCCTAGGCTGCTCACTAGGGCTGGGTATCATCACTGATTTCTATAATCCATTCGATTCCGGTTCTCAAAGTCCTGATTCGATTCAATTTAGCCTCAGACAGTCAGAAATATTATAATTCTGATCATTTATCAGTACTGATACACATGAGACTTCATCAGAATTGTGAACATCACAGCAGATGCCTTTGTGTCAAAGTAACTGAGAATAAAACACAGAAAAACATGAAGGAGATTTTCCTGGTCTGGCTTTTTATAGCAGATAACCTTAAAAATATTCTGCAATTTTGCATAATTTTAAGAAGTTTAAATTTCTTCAGTATTGAACAGCAGAAATTAGGCTTTCTTGTCCGAGGACATTTAAGTGAAAAAAAGAAAAAGAAAAGAAAAAGACAGCGGCCGACAGCGCTGTAAACAACGGTAGACTGGTGGGTAATAAGCGAATGAGTAATGCAGAAAACAGAGATTTGAGACGGGAAACTGTTCTTGAAGTACAGAGAGAGAGAAAGAGAGAAAGGGAGAGAGAGCTGTGCATGAAGTGTGATTTTTATCATGGTGGAAGCAAAACAGCAAAAGTCAGAGGGAATTCATGACGACATTGATTAAATGTGAAGCGTAGTTTGCTGCTTCTTTTGCTGCTGGCTCGGCGAATTTTGGTTGGAGAGAGACAAAACCTGCAGCTCAGAATCAGCGCAAAAAGACGTAAACACAGCGCGGACGTACCCGACGCATCAGAATCGGTGAGCCCCGACGGCGTGTCCGTCTACGTGCTGTCGGGTGAGAAAGCCGAGAAAGAGAAAGCTGATTCTGATGTGTCGGGTCCGCTCTGTGTTTACGTCTTTGTGTGGAGTCCGTGTACCTGCTCTCGTTTGCTGTTTGGTGGTTGTTGAAATAGTTTTGTGAGCTTTAATCTGAGAATCTGGCGTTTCTGGCAAAACACAGTTATATTTAAAAGTCAATTCAGGATTTAATGAATCGATATCGCTTTATTCAAGCTACTCACCTCTCTCTTCCACCTGCACTTTCAACTGGACCACGGCCAATCAGAGAGGTCCCGCCCCTGACTATCTCTGATTGGTTTAGTCCACGATAGGGGCATAATGTGTGTCTGTTGTTGACCACACGGAGAGTTGCAGAGATTTTTTTTTGTTTTTTTTTTTTTGTTACCCGAACAGTTGGTCGCACCAGTGCAACCAAATATTTTTTTTAGTCGCACCATTAAAAAATTTGGTCACATTTGCAACCAAATTGGTCGCACTCTAGAGCCCTGATTTTATTTATATAGCGCCAAATCACAACAACAGTCGCCTCAAGGCGCTCTATATTGCACAGTAGATCATACAATAATAGATACAGAGAAAAACCCAACAATCATATGACCCCCTATGAGCAAGCACTTTGGCGACAGTGGGAAGGAAAAACTCCCTTTTAACAGGAAGAAACCTCCGGCAGAACCAGGCTCAGGGAGGGGCGGGGCCATCTGCTGCGACCGGTTGGGGTGAGAGAAGGAAAACAGGATAAAGACATGCTGTGGAAGAGAGACAGAGATTAATAACAGATATGATTCAATGCAGAGAGGTCTATTAACACATAGTGAGTGAGAAAGGTGACTGGAAAGGAAAAACTCAATGCATCATGGGAATCCCCGGCAGCCTACGTCTATTGCAGCATAACTAAGGGAGGATTCAGGGTCACCTGGTCCAGCCCTAACTATATGCTTTAGCAAAAAGGAAAGTTTTAAGCCTAATCTTAAAAGTCCAGATAGTGTCTGTCTCCCGGATCCAAACTGGAAGCTGGTTCCACAGAAGAGGGGCCTGAAAACTGAAGGCTCTGCCTCCCATTCTACTTTTAAATACTCTAGGAACAACAAGTAAGCCTGCAGAGCGAGAGCGAACTGCTCTAATAGGGTGATATGGTACTACAAGGTCATTAAGATAAGATGGGGCCTGATTATTTAAGACCTTGTATGTGAGGAGCAGGATTTTGAATTCAATTCTGGATTTAACAGGAAGCCAATGAAGGGAAGCCAAAACAGGAGAAATCTGCTCTCTCTTTCTAGTCCCTGTCAGGACTCTTGCTGCAGCATTTTGGATTAACTGAAGGCTTTTCAGGGAGTTTTTACGACATCCTGATAATAAAGAATTACAGTAGTCCAGCCTGGAAGTAATGAATGCATGAACTAGTTTTTCAGCATCACTCTGAGACAGGATATTTCTAATTTTAGAGATGTTGCACAAATGGAAGAAAGCAGTCTTACATATTTGTTTAATATGTGCGTTGAAGGACATGTCCTGGTCAAAAATGACTCCAAGGTTCCTCACAGTGTTACTGGAGGCCAAGGTAATGCCATCCAGAGTAAGAATCTGGTTAGATACCATATTTCTAAGATTTTCAGGGCCGAGTAAAATTACCTCAGTTTTATCTGAATTAAGAAGCTAACCCTACCCCTAATACTTATAAATAAAGTATTCCTAAAAGAGTTCAGCATCCACCATTAAGTATACATCGCTAAATCGAATGAAAATAGCAGAAATGTAGAAGTAAATGTCCAATTTCTATTATGAATTAGCTCATATGTCAGCAGATACAGCAGTATTTGCAAGTAAAAAGTAAGTGCAATTTTGAGATTTCATTAGTGCAGCATCCATTTCAAGAGAAACATGCCAAAGTGCTTCACAACAAAATGCTAGAACATAGAAAAAGTTAACCAAGGGCAAGTCTAAATGTTAAAGGGTCTAATGCTGGACTTCATTGGACTGTGTTGGTTTTAGCACAGTGTACCCAGTAAACTGTACTGCTGAACATTTATCAAAAGTAGTATCAGAAGGGACATCAAAAACAAAATATCTAAAATTCTTTCATGTGTTGGAACTCGCATCAATTCCCAGAGGTTTAAATGTTTTCTTGGGAAGGAAAATCTTTCCTCTGTGCACCGGATTCTCCAGCTCCTCCTTACTCCAGGCAGTAGAGATCCCTGAGTGATGCCTGGCCTTTCTCCGGAGCTCTGGGAGGAAAATCCTGTTTAATGTCTCCACAATAACATTCCCTGGGGTTATTTATTCAGGAATGTTAATGTGCTTAGAATCTACTAGCCAGTATGGCCTCTGACACAGGCTCCTCTGGGTTTTCCTATCAAGCATTCAATCAGGCGCAGCACTAGCTCTTTGGTGCCGCTGCCATCTGTTTAAACAACAAAGATTGATGCAGCAGGAATCTATTGATGACCCTGCAGTCAGACAGTGCGGCCTATCAGTGTGTGCACAAGCCTGCCCGGATGCTCATCCACGCAGTGTGCGCTTCTGCCTGTGCTTTGCTTCAGTCTGACATTGTGACGTGCAGCAGGAAACAGAAGCAGTTTAATGTTTGCGAGGCCTTCTATAACAAAAAAATTCATGGACTACTTAGCATGCCTGTCATGCATTGTAAATGCTGCGTCCTCTTCCAGGATTTGTGCTTTATGTCATGGTTTGACTGAGCACAACGCCATTACAGGATGTAAATGGGCCTCTCTTTACATGTGAGATTCATTACTTTTCCACATTCATTTAATCTCTCTGTAGGTCCCTAAGTGGAAACAGATGCACAGAGCAGCGTGATTGCTTAACTAAAAATTCACACACTGCAGGAGTTATTAACTAACAGTTCCCCTCTTTACACTGCACCTTTACTTTACAGTGTTTAGGCTTACTGTGAAATCCATAGAATAAATGTTTTCAAACACATACTTACTTGAATTCTTTCGACATCAATGAGAAGATCAATAACGCTTTCATATCTGCTATAAGGCGCCTCCAGCAGTGAGGCAAAATATCAATGATGCCATATAACTGATCATCAATATAGGCTAATGTTGTTATTTATTTTTTTTTAAAAATGTAGTTGCACAAAACAAACACCACATCAATTTGATTTACCGGCGTGGGGGCGGTTTTAAAATCAGTGAGACTAAAGACAATGAGGGTTTACACACTTGCAGTCAAGAAGAAGGTGGGGAAAAGCTAATCATAGAGCTAATAAATCAAAAATAAAGCATTATGAAAATTGAATTTTTATGATATACAGTAGTAGGCACATTTTTTGAGCCACCCCAAATTTCTTTATATATGCTAGGAAAATAGGAAGTAGGTGCAGAAGTTTTTGAATCAAGTAAAAATTTACATTTAAATATACTGTAAAGAGAAAAACAAGATGGATTCATCACTCCATCAGACGCATCACCACGGATCTTCTGTAATTTGGTGTAACCTTCAAGAAGAAAGCACCATCAGGTATTTTCAACAATGTATTATGGTGGATCAAAATCTGATGGCACTTTTTTAATCAGTTTTCACAAGATGCCCAACACCGCTGGCTGAAATGCAGCCCAAACCATGACACAGCCTCCACCGTGTTTTACAGATGGCTGTAGACACTCACTGTTGTACGTCTCTCCTGACCTCCTCCATATGCATTTACAATGATTTGAAAAAGTGGTGTTTGCATTTATCACTCTGTAAGACCTGCCGTTGTTAACTTTAGTCCAGGGTTGGTGTAATTTAGCATACCTCAGCATTTTCTCCTCGCTTTCCTTTTGTAAAAATGGCTTCTTGACAGCAGCCACTGAGACTTTCTGAAGAGGCTTTGGCAAACTGTAGATGATCAACTGGAAAGTCAGATGCATCTCTCAGGTCCTGTGTCAGGTCTTTGCTTTCAGATACTGTTAATATGATGTAGACTTTTATTTTAATTCCTGCTAATCATCTTTTTCCTCCACTTGTTTAGTTTCCTTACATTATTATGCCTGTCAAATGGTTTATATTGAGTTTAAAAATGAGAACAAATGATGTGTTTTTTTCCACAGGCCTCCAAATTATGGAGGCCTGTTGGAGGCCTGGTCATGGCAGATGGCCCCGCCCCTCCCTGAGCCTGGTTCTGCCAGAGGTTTCTTCCTGTGAAAAGGGAGTTTTTCCTTCCCACTGTCACCAAAGTGCTTGCTCATAGGGGGTCATGTGATTGTTGGGTTTTTCTCTCTCTATGTATTATTGCAGGGTCTACCTTACAATATAAAGCGCCTTGAGCCAACTGTTATAATTTGGCGCTGTATAAATAAAATTGAATTGAACGGAATTGAAAATTATGCATTAAGACTTTTGTACAGCACACCTACATTATCAAGGGGCCATTTTCTTCTCCCTCACCTACACAGACATCATCACAGAATCATTGTTGTTTCTTTGTTTTCACCAAAGCTCACCAGATAAAGTCCCAACCTCTGTGCTAAGCCAAACAAGAAGAAGCATATGTGCACATGTAAGAGTGGCATTAATCTTCTCATTTAAATTCAAAACTGAGGGAAATATTAATGTTTTTTCCCCCAATTGTTGAACTTTTCCTCCCCTGTTTCCTAGTCTTGTTGTGCTGTAGGAATCCAGGGATCCTCGTCCTCAGTGATTGGCTTTGTTTGCATGTGACTGCCTTCCACAGACCACGTGAAGCAGCAGGATTTCCTGGCTCGCTCGCCTCATTTGTAATGCTGTTTTTCTGACCCTCGACTCAAACATGTTTGCCCTAGTTCATGCTCATTATTTGTGGATTTGGGCTCTAAGGATGTTAATATATCTATCTTTTTTTCTTTCTTTCTTTTAATGATCAGGGTGACTCTCTGCAGTCCAGTGAATGTGGTTTTAATTCTGCTCTTCACATGTTTCAGGTGTTTGAGGAAAAAAAAGTAGGGTAACTCCCGTAACAAACCTCCTGTCCTCTTTATGATCCTCAGTAAATCACGTTTAATTGTAATGGCAGAAGCAGTAAAATCGTATCTGCTCGTAATGTTCCCCTTTCAATGATATCCACATTTTGACCATTTTTTAATGTTTACACAACTTTATAATTTCCCCAAAACTGGAAGTCAGAGGCCCTGACTCATAAAAAAAACAACATAATTCCTTCGGTGCGCAACTTTTTTATGATTAACCACTGCCTCATGTAACGCTGACTTTAGGGTGACCCACACATTTCCTGGAAGAGGTGGGTAGTAATTTATGCCCCCGTACACCAAGTGAAACCTGATTTTTATTCACTCCTCACTTCAGCTTCATGCTTTTTTTCCAGTCCAGGAAGCTGCAGAATGCTGTGTCACATTTGACAAATTTACCATCAGTGTTAATGCTTCTCTCTGATGAAGTCACTGAAACGTGCTCGCAGCAGTCGAGCACCTTTGTCAACAAACTTGGACATTTAATGGCCGAGCTTTCCTATAAAGTTACAACAACCACATTCTCCTGGTATACACGATGACCTCACGGTGTTGACTTAGGCTTAGTTTTCAGGATTTGACAGGCGAAACTTGATCCGTAGTCTTAAGAAAACAAAACTAGTGATTGTAAATCCCTGAAGTGCAAAGATATGACTTGATTGTTCAGACCAGAATGTGTCACCCTTTTACGGAGAGCTTGGAAATGTTGAATACATGCTGCCATCTGCAGGCCATTTCAGAAAATCTAGTTTACATTTGAGCTTCAGCTGAAGCTCTGTTACCAAGGTCAAAAGAAGGTCTTATTTATAGTTCTTATTATTCTCACTGAATTAAAGTGTTTAGCTGATGCACATTGTAAAAATACAGCAACTAAGTGGTTTAGAAGGTGAGAAGAGGTCATAACTTTTTGCTTTAGTAATGCTCAAAGATGGCACAAACCATTCTACAGGAATTTTAATCTTTGATATAAACCTTGCACTCATGGTTAATGCCAGATGTTAATTTTGTAATTTTGATGTAGGTTAAACAACATCTTTTTTTTAAGACAACATGTACAGGGAAAAAAATGTGTGCATTTATCTTATTAGCCCTGTGGCAGGCTGGATAAGCAGAAGAGGATGGATGGATTTATCTGTGCAAAAGTTCATCTGTCAGGGAAGATTATGTAGTGCAACTAAAAGCAAAAACAAAATAGCCTTAAATTCTTACATTTATGCTTTGTGTTTCTAAAAATAAATTAACAACAATGACAGCAACACATTTCTTTCTACAAAAAGTCTTGATCCAGCCCTCATGACTTTTTATTTTCCTTCTAAGCAGCAACACTTTCCTGTTATTTTTAAAGGTTTCAGTCATTTTCAGTCCAGTCCTTATACCTGACTTCTTATACATATGTCTTATGTGCTTTTTGCTTCTTTGTTTGTTTGTTTGTTAGCCACTTAACACTGACCTATGAGTAATTCAAGCATAAATAACTCATTATAATCATTAGATTCCCATCCCCCATGTAATACCATCTGGATAGCATCTGATTGGAAATGGCTTCACAAACACACAGTGACACACACTGTTAGTCATGCAGTAGATTGGCCTCCCCAGAGCCCAGAGCTCAACATTACTGAAATTTACAGTAATTTGCTGTAATTTCTATTTACAGTACAGTTACTGTAAATCTCATCTACAGTAATTTGCAGTAATGTGGAATCATCCTGAAAACATCAAAAGAAGAGCTGCGAATGTCCTTCAAGAAATCTGGAGAAAAATTACAAGGAAGCCTGACTAAGAGAATTCTGTCTGTGTTGGAGAATAAAGGTGGTCATACCAAATATTAACTTTCGGACTCCTTAGAAATGTGCTTAACCTGTTTTTATATGAATGGGGGTTTTTTTTGTTGTTGAGTTCTATTTTTTGAAGTTTCAATAAATTGTTGCATCTTTTCTTGATTTTCCTCACAAAACGTTAAGAAATAAGAGTTGGCTCAAGACTTTTGCACACCAGAATACCTACATGTTAAAAACACAGTTCTGATATTGAATTTGATCCATTTATACAATTTCTATGAGGGCAGTAACAACAGCAACTACTGTGACTCCTATATAAAGTTTACCTGAAATGGTCACTATAACAACAGCATCGTCCTGGTGGCCGCTGAGCAGCTCCAGTAAAACCAGTCGATGTTTTCTGTTCCACTGCTGAGATTTAAATGTAAAGGTGAGTGAAATTTACGAGCCTCTAAACCGAGGGAGGTAAAGCTAAAGGGCAGAAGAAATTCATCCTTTAAACCATGCATGAGATCATGACTCATTCTTTAACATAAACACTGCGCTCCCAGCTCATGCACAGACATGAACATTCGTTGTTTGGATTTGGTGGACACTTTTCGATACTTATTTTCAAATGAAGATCTCCAAAAGTTTTGAACTGCTGCTACTGTTTTGTATGTATGTTTGTGTATTTTGTTAAATTTCAGCACCATCATTGCATCATTACCTTGATTATATCACACATGAAACCTTCTGAAGTCTTGGATCTTGTTCAATATGAGGTATTGGCAGTCCCTCGCAGGCCTGTGATAGGTCCAGGTCAAGTTTTATGAAGCATCACTAACATGTTTTCTGCACTTTGCTTCACATCTTTAGTTAGGGAGATACTGTATCATCATTGCATATTAAACAGGTATTAAACAATGCATTTTCTGCACAGAAACGGGTCTTAGATGCAAAAAAGCAACAAGCATATAACCATCGGTCCAGTTTTAAAGAGGCATGAATATGGGGCAAAATGACAGGCAAACAAAAATAAGTCAACTATTTTAGCAGCTGGCAGATGTCAGCTTCCTCCCTGCTTGTTTGACCCATCTATGAGTCTAAAAAAGTAGGTTGTGATTCTTTCCACTTGGGGCTTTGCAAATCTTGAGCACTTAAAGAGCCCGTACAAAGGTTTGGGGGTTTTGTTTTTGTTTTTTTAATTGCATGAAATCTATTTGAGCAAAACACTTATGACAGCAATGATGATGAACAAGATCAACATTACTCCAACAACACACTCAAAACAAACAAGTTCATACTAGCAGAAACACAACAACATGCTCAGTGGAAAAAAAAATGGTAAGCAACACTAAGCTTTGCATTCACTAGCATTCCATTAACAGCCCGATGAAGTACAGCTGTGGGCGATCCGATTTTCAGAGTGGATGGTGTTGCCACGAAAACTGAACCACAGTGAAAGAAGAGGCCAGAGGAAGGTCAGTGGGCTGATTAACTAATAGTTTGGTAGGTAAGTCAGAACCTACCTAGCAAACTATTGCAAGCTTTACAACAAATGCAAACATTTTGCAGTGATGGAGTTTCCACAAGCTTTGCATTTTAGGAGATCTGTCTCATTCTTCTCAGCAGATCTACTCAGCCTTTGTTAGTCTGGGTGTCAGTCACCTGTTAACTGTCATCCTTGGGTTCCTCCACAGATGGAGGAGTTCATATCTTAATTTCTTGAACTCCAGTTCCCCATGCCCCTGCACTCTGAAGTACTTCTTCTATCTGTATGGTTACATTATTCTTTCCTCATGTTGGTTCATGAATACGGCAAGGCAGGAGGAAAAGAGCTTAGATGAGGTTGACGTGAAGGAGGACATGCAGAGGGTGTGACAGTGAAGGAAGAAGAAGAAATATTTCATTAGTTTTTAGAAAAGCATCCTCATAGCATTGTACCAGTGCTACATCTGCCATCCCTCACCATCAAGAGGCCTGCACTTGCCTGTACATTCATTTTCTTCTTATCAGAGCACGTTTTTCGCCATGCTCCCATAGATCTTTAAGTGAAATTTAGAGAACTATGGGCAGTCTTGTGAGTAAAAGCTGTTACTTAGAGTTGTTTCCATCTAGCACTAATCTCGCTTAGCTGGGTGTCTTATAGGGAACGACAGTTTGGCTGAACAATAACATAAAAAATAATCTGATGGTTCCAAAATTTTATCATTTTATACTTCACTGGTTAACCAGCTTTTACTGGTTTCATACCATAATCTAAGCTGGTAAGGTCTTCAGACACTTCCTTTGAGCTCATGACCTCGTGTTTGTCTTATGTATACTGAGATTATCCGAATGCACCACTGAAAAACACAGGAAATCATTCCTGCCTCTTTCTTTATAATCCCTTCATCTAAAAACACAAAAATTACACATCGTGAAATTTGTACACCCTTAATATCTGCTCATCTTTTACAGGAAAAAGGAAACAAAAACTGTCAGTATTATAAGAGGGGCACCTCAATTTCAACTTTATATTTTATATTTTGTGTGTAACATATCGGGGATATTTATATATTAGAGCTATTTTGTAATATATTGTATTATTTAATATGGTACTTATTGTCTTGGAGCACCTGTGACCAGATCATTTGCTCTGGGATTACTGAAGTATTGTGTCGTTCTGGTGTGCACTGTGTACTGGGAAAACTAGTCAGTGGAATTTCCCACAGATGGACTACAGTCAAGTTTGAATACCTTAAGGTTTAAAAGAAAGCGAAACCAGACCGCCCTCTGAGTTTACGAGTAATCTGGATTAACAGGTAAAATACATTCTGCCCATTTAAAACTCAACCTGAAAGTGTGTGTGTGTGTGTGTGTTTATGATTAGACTCTAAAAAGGCCAGTAAAGTCAGTCACGTGATTCCATATATTTACAGGGTATCCGGCGCGCTCTGGTCTGCGGCAGCTCGGTGCTCGCAGGTGTTTCTGAAGCTTGTCAGTGTGAAATTCCTGCCATTGTTTGAGGAATGCACAAAGGGCATTTCCACTTTCCGCCGTCATGTTCCGGGCTGCATATCTCTGTAGTAGGCTGTGAATGGTGACGGCGGTCAGCTGCCGCACTTGGTTTGTTCGTTCATACTTCCAGCGTTTTCGTGGCTTTTTCTCTGCTCCCGTGACAAGTTTTTGTTTGTTTGTTTGTTTCCCAGTCGCGGTCATGCTGAGCTGTGGAGCGTTCAGGAATATAACGCTCGGACTGTGCTGTAAGTCGACAAGTGCGGGCTGGTTTGCGTGTGTGTGAGGTTTAAAGGGAATTTACGCGCAAGTGTTCCTTCCCATCCAAAACCAGCGATCGGGATGGCAGAGGAGTTATTCAGGGATTACTTCCCGGATCTAACAGAGCTGGAAAATAAGATCGGGATGAAGACACCGAAAAGTCTTCTGACCTGGATGAGAGATGCTCCAAATTGTGAAGGTGGCCGGAGGTCTGAAGTGACCGGCAGGGAAAACCACAGCGCTGATTTCCCCGAGGCTTTGTCTGACAAAATTAACAACTTAAAAAAAGAGCTGGTAAACATTTCTGTGTTTTCTGTCTTTTCGTGTGTGTGTGTGTGTGTGTGTGTGTGTGTGTGTGTGTGTGTGTGTGTGTGTGTGTGTGTGTGTGTGTATTATAGGTATATTTATAGAAAAGATTCCAAATGGAGTTTCCATTATGCGTTTTAGTGACTCACCATTTCCTGTGTATTTTTCCTTACTTGGTCAAAGCTAAGCTAAAACTTGTACAACTTGTTTAGCAATCACTGTGACATGTATGAAGTGCCATTCTGCGCCACTTCACAGGCAGCAGTTTATTTCTTATGACAGCCACTCTTACCTGTGTTCTCACCACACCTGTCAGTGCCACATTCTGACTGGATTCCTCTGTTGACTCCCACCACCTTTGTTCCACTCTAATGCAATTAAAATGAGCATGATAGTGGGGTGGAAGGAGTGGAGAAGTTCATAGTACACACACACACACACACACCTGTTTCTTCAGTTACACCTTAACACTCACTAACTCTGTGGCATTTCATCAGAGATCGCTCCGTTCTGCCGATGTAAGGATCCTACGGCAGCTGGTGGCTTTGCACGAAGGGATCGAGACCATGCGCTGGCTACTGGAGGATAGGGGTCCTTTAACCAGTCATGGCAGCAGTTTAACAGGAAGCCTGAGCAGCCTGGAGAACGGGTCTTTGATGTCTCCCTCCAGGTGGGTGACCAGGTGTCCCACTCTCTTGTCTCCATGCCCCACATACTAAGGCAATGTCTCACATTTTAGTCTTCAAAAGAGAACACAGAGACACATAGTGTGATTTTCTTTTTAATTTTTTTCATTGTGATTGCTGTAAGCATGGAGCTTTAACAGCTTTAATGTTTTCAAAAGAGAACACAACCTTGCACAAAGACTGTTGGGATCAGGGTGTTAAAAAAAACTTCCATTTATGCTTACAGGTTATTTGTTTTACCAGCGTTTAATCTGGATACCTTTAACATGTTTTATTTTAAAACTATGTGTCAGTGTTAGTAATGTGTCCCACACAAACATATTTTTTGCCCCACATTTAATTTGTTGTGCTCTGGTCACCCAGCGTGTTACCCATTTAGTCTTTTGAAGATTAAATGAAGATGTTAAATATGCATACAGCTGCTAAGAGGATACACTAGGAGTAAGGTAAAGCTGTTGAACTAGAATTTTCTTGCATCCCTGCAAATATACACAAGCGACAGTTTCCTAAATTTAGTAGCCTGTAGCATGTTGGCAGCATAATGCAAGATATTCTAAAAGCGGTTAAATGGAGAAGTTGGGGCCCAAAGGATAGTCAAGGAGGTTTGTGGCAAATTAGATTCAACTGGAAAGACATAAATCACAAAATTTGCACATAAAATGCTGGCCAGGATTTTCAGGCCTTTGCACAAGTGGTCAAAAATGATATGTTGCTGATTAACTCTAACCCATCAGAATAGACTTTCCTTGAGAGGAATGAACTTAAATCCTGCCTGTGACTGATGCATTTCTATTCCTTTTCCCACAGAGAAAACCCAGGCTACCCTGAGGAATTGACTGAAATAATGGGTGAAAATTCAGAGAATTCAAACCCTAAAAGCTATGCTGACATTCTCAGTTCAGACTCTAGTGAAGGAACATCTCCGAGTCCTTCCGCCTCCGAATTTTTGATCAATCATCCTGCTCCTGGAAGTTTCGGTCAGACGTCATTTAGTCCTGCCAGTGGATTGAGTGATGAACAACCACAGGACTTTTTTCTAACGTATTTACCACCAAAAGTAAAAAATCGTGGCGACACCATCAGAAGAGTTTTGCTTAGATCTTGCAAACCAAGAAAAAGCTTGGACGTGGAGACTTTTGACCCCGCTCCACTTCCACGAGAGACACAGACAGTACACCAACCTCAGGAGAGATTCACAGCACCTCACACCAATATTATAGAAAAGGAAGACAGTGAAACCAGTGAAGAGGAAGTTTTCCTAGGCTATGATGTCCAGTGGTCCTGGGTGCAATCAGAAGATGATGTGACATTTGTATGACGACCTCTGAACACAACTTCGATTTATGATCTTTGCTTTAAAGCTTTTCAACCAGTGGTCTGAGAGTTAAAGCACTTTGGCACACTTGTTAGAATAAGATTGAAGCCACTGACTAATGTGAAGACTGTTTCTCTCTGTGTCACTATATACTCTGTGTGTTTGACTTGATATTTTTAAATTATTTGTTATAAATATTAAATAATCAGAAATGAATGATGTGATGAAGGTTTCAAACACCTGAATGAGATCTGAGCATCAGATTTTGTGTATTTGTTGTGTAACCATCGGGTCTTATGTTTTGTATTTGTTTAAATAACTTTGCTTAGCAGTTTTCTTATCTTGAATTTTATGGACACTTTCTTCTCAAATCTCTTGAAGACACGGGGGAAAAATAGCAGAAGGTGATTTTTTTTTTCAATTTAGAGTAAGGCTTTTTGTATTTATGAGCCTAATGTATCTTTTTTATATAATTGCCAAGACAATAAAAGTAATTTATTGATACTCTTGTTTGTTTCTTAGAAGAAAAGCATGAATGTTAAACGTCATTATTGGTGAAATAACTGTTGTGTCCTAATATAGTTGGGGAATACATTTTTTTAAGGTAAAAAGCATCGTCTAACTTGTTAAAAGAACTCCCATAGGTACTGCGCTGAGTTTAGATCTGGTGATTGCTAAAGCTGCGGCCTGTTTGACATCATTTTCAAAGTCATCAAACCATTCAGGGACACGTTTTTGCCCAGTGGATGGAGGCATTTTCATCCAGGAACTCACTGCCATCAGGACATGTTTCTGCAAAGGTTAAGGACAGGTGGTCTTTCACAGTGATCTGCAGTGATTCACCCCTATGAACCAATCCAAACTACTCACAAAATGCCTTCACAGCATAACAGAGCCGGGACAATCTAGGATCACAGGAATTTTTTGTTCCGCCTGTGCGAATTACAAATGTCCTGAGACTAAATGTAAACTTGGTTGTGGAAAAAGTGGCTACAAAAAGACTAATTGCAATTGTCAAAGCGGTTCATATAAGTTAGAAGTCCACTTTGTTTTTGTTTTTTTGTTTTGTTTTTTGTTTTTTTAAATTTTGTTATATCCCTCTTACTGTTTTAATCAATTTGTTTAACTTCGGCATATTTTAAAGAACAGGAACAGGAAGAAACCAGGTTCGGCAGAGGCATCCAGTTGGAGGCTAACGAGAGAAAGATGGGGCAAAAGACATACTGTGGAACAGAGGCAGGGAATAAGTTTTAAGCCTAAAAACTGAAGGCTCTGCCTCCCATTCTGCTTTTGAATATCCTGGGAACCACAAGTAAGTCAGCAGTTTTATTATTTGTTTTTCTTTAATTTATCGTGATAATCATATGTCCATTGTTAGTGGTGTAATACGTGTTAACGCAAATCCACAATTGATTATTTTAATTATTTCATGTTTGTTTTTGGGTTTTTTGCTTTATTAGCAAAAATCGTATTTTTTCCTTTTTTTATATTTACATATTATCTCTAAAAACTAATGAAATTACGAGGGAAATACAAAAGCCTTACATAGTATGTGTGTGCTATTCTTTCCGATAGGACCTAAACGCAACGTGACGTCATGTATAGACAACAGGAACTGTGTCAAAACGCAGGGATGTCTTCTTCGGGAAGGTAAATTTGCAAGTGCAGGTGGGTACGGAAGATGTAACGACTCGGATAGTTGGGAAGGAAACATGAAAGTTTGGTTTCTATGTAGTCTCCTTTTCGTCGCCCTGACGGATTGGACATCAGGAGACGACGGTAAGTGTTTCGGGCAGAGGTCACATAAAGTCCGACGTATTAGCACTTTTGCTAGCAGTCATGGCTGGCTTGCTTAAGCTTAATGAAGTTAACTCGTGAAAACACCTGAGAGACTCACTGAGCTGCCAGCGCTAGTCACTGAGCTCACAGTATATCTATGCAACGATGCTACTAACTGGTTATTTACCTTGGTGAAAGAACGCACTTTGTTTCTACTGTTCTATAGACATGCTTAGCCTTCATTGTTTGTTTGTTTGTTTGTTTGTTTGTTTTTAGTCTTATCTTGTCAAGTGTCCTGTATGCGTTTCCCTTCTCCCAACTATGTAAATATTTCAGTGTTTCATATTGGAAATGTATATCTATCTATATAGTGTAATTTATTTTTTATATAAGGTCAACGACGACAACCTACTCCTCACCCCACCCCAAGACGCACACACACTTAATAAACAAAAAACAAACAAACACACAAAACCCCTTTCTTATACTGCCACATATCTTTGGTAGTATGAGTTAGAACAGTTGTTCATGAGCTCAGAAACGTATGCCTACATCTTGATATTAAAAATGTATATTTAAATATATTAATAACAAAAATAACCCAGCTAATTTAAAAACCTTAAGCAGTGTGTGACACGATTAACTGCTAATATCTGCAGAGGGGACTAAAATATTAATTAAAGAGGAAGGTGTTTTGCTGGTTAAACTAATGACATTCAGTCCACCAGGTGATTTCTCATAGATGCTAATCTTAAAGTGCTGACGGCATCTGGTTAATTTGCCTGTTTTGTTATACTGGACGTGGTCAGAACTGCCATCTTTGCTGTAACATCAAAGCTTTCCTTGCCACTGTGCTAAAGGAGTTATTAATAAATTTTTCACACTCTATTTTCTCCACATCCCACATGTTGGCCAAGGTTCCTAAGAAAACAAAACTCATCTGTTATGATGCTAAATCACTGAAGCTTGCCCATGCCAGCTGTGTTTCCACACAAAGAGCATATCGTAACTGATCTCAGAGCAGTGAAAGCTGAGCCAGCAGCAGATTAGATCCTGGTCTCCCTTAAGTTTAGAGTCAAAGACCAGAGATTTATCCACAATGTGTTATGTGCAAATGACTTTAAAAAAGGCTGCTGGCCTCTCAGCTTGTCCAGCTCCAGTCACTGTTATTGGGAATGGGGACTCGCATAAAATGGAGACGGCTACAGTTTCCTAAGAGCACGAAACAAGTGCACCTGTAATAGTTTAGTGCAGCCACAAGATGTAATGTAAAGGATGGATGCACACAGGTGAAGAGCTTTATGACAGCACTGTTTGAGATGAAAGGGGAGAGATAATTATGATTGGTAGATTTTAAATATGTCTATTTTTGATTGGACAAGGGGAGGACTGCTTGCCTTGCTTGTCCTGACGGAACGCCACTGCTTTAGTGTGCGTCTCCATGTTTTGAGAGAAACTCCAAGTTGATAAGGTGAAAGACTGTCTTACTATTTTTCCTGCAGATGGACAGGTGACATTTGTGTCAGAGCTGTCATCCAAACCTGCCCAGAAATTGTCAAAGTATGGCTGGTACGGGAATGCGAGGCTGCAGAGGTTTCACATACCGGAGGAAACCGCCATTGCTCGCTGGCTCTTTTCTGTGACAAAGGGCCACAGTTTCCACTGCGGGAGGCATAATGTCACTATGTAAGCTATGAAGTTTATTAATAATGACCTTTTGTGCCTCTTTATGATGTATTTTATCCCCCCCTAACCTAACTTTATGTTATAACCATTTTGCAGCTATATTCGATGGGGTGCCCCTCCTGTTATAAACCCCACAAGGCAGGAGTTTCCCAATACGACACTGTGGACCCCCTGTTTGTCTCTGACTTTACCTGTAATCTCAGAGAACTCCACAACTTTTAACCTCTCTGACCCCGCCGCAGGTGATTGGTATGTTGCTGCTCACTTGCCTGAAGATGATGGCCGCATAGAACAGAAGGTTGGTATAGAACAGCGTATGGTGCATGTTGCTGCTGCTGCCACAGTTACGTTATCCACCATTTTTCTTCCCTGATCCAGTGCATTAAAATTTCTGTGAAGTTACCAGGAGTATATGGAAGAAAGAACTGGTTTAAATTTTCTTGGCTGTTATCTAGGGCTGGGCGATATATCGAGTTTTAAAAAATATCGATATATTTTTATCCGAGATATAAGATGTGACAATATCCTTTATATCGATATAGTCTATGTTACGTTATAACTATACTTGTGGAGCCGCAAGTTTGCCTCTCTTTTGTCTCTATGCAACGTTACTCGGCCTCGCCTCTCTCCTTCACTGAACACAACTCCCCCTCCTCCCCCATCGCTTCACCTGCAGGCAGCGACAAGATGGACACGGCAAATCTCCGTTAACAAGTTACTGCAACATTTTCTCAAAAGTTGACAGTGCGCCTTATGTATGAATTCTGGTTGTGCTTGATGACCGCAAACCGATTTTATGTGATACACGGCGCTCAGCAATACGTCAAAAAATGTTTTAGTACGACTTTGGTAAGCTACGGAGCTGCACCGCTTGATGGATTGTCGGAGCATTACGGCTACCGAGGAGCCTCGCGGAGTGATACGTACTGTGCTTCAATGTAATATTACCGTACTGTGTGTGTATAAGGACCATAAATGGCACCTGTTCAGAGACATGGTTACGAAGCAGATTTCAAACTCCAGGCTGTCAGTCACGCAGTAGAAGTTGGGAACAGAGCAGCTGTGAAATCTGTCTATGTTATTATGCTCAGCGTCTTTTAGTTTACATTTTGACTGCACAATTGTGAGCTCTTCGTTATGCACAAAAACAACATTGTTTTCTTTTATTTATGGAGCATTATTATTTAATAAATGCTTGAGTAGTTGTTTTCATGTACATCTATGCTGTATGTTAATAAAAGTGCCTGTGTGACATCTGGGACACAGCTTTGACTAAGAACTCTCTTTTTGTTCTTACTTTATGGCTTTAAAAAAATATCGAGATGTATATCTTATATCGCCATCCAGCTAAAAAATATTGAGATATGAATTTTGGGTCATATCGCCCAGCCCTACTGTTATCGAATTTTGACAATTATGTAACCTTTGTACTTGCGTGAGGGTGAGAGGGGGCAGACAATGTACATTGTTAGTATTCTGGTCATGTTACACTAGTACTCAAAATTTCCTTTATCACTCTAACTTGATATAGCAGTTTTGTTTTTTCATGCTAAACCGGCTGAACCACGTTCTTTGGCTCCGTTCCTCCTGCAAAAGTGTTTTCTTACTTATCATTTGATCTGTTTACATTTTATCTTAAATCTCTGCATTGTGTTGGTGTGCATTAGTCTCCTATTGTTCTCCTGTAATCTCTCTTATCACCTCCTCTTATTCACTTATTCAGACTGAATGGCGCCCATCTGTATAAGAAGAAGTGTGCACCACAATCTTTTTACTTATAAACTTTTGTCTGTCTGTCTTTATCTGTTAGGGTTTTCCGTCCTGCTCCTATTTCTTCCAGCCTCAATTGTCAGTCAGGAGAGCAGTGGACACACCTGTTTTGCAGAACGGCACATTCCTGACACAAACTGCAGCCCCTGACAAACCTGCACGCCTTAAGTAAGAAGTGCATGTTTTATTTCCTGTATTTCCAGTCTTTGCACATTTTTTCTTTGCATCAGTCAGAAGACCGTAAGTGAGTGTATTTGTTCTCTCGCTCTTAGATTGTATGTTCCTGAGTTTGCCTCTTCCCTTTCGGTTTCCGTGGCTGGCTGTTCATCAGAGGAGGGAACGGAGATGGGAAACTGTTTCCTGGTCCTCAGGCTTGGCTCAGCTTCTCTGCAGCAGGGCCCAGTAACTATGAACTGCTCAGGGTTTAGCTGCTCTGCAGCTCTCTCTAACCCACCTTGGGACACCTGGATACGAGTTGTTATTGAGAGCACCCGAACCAACCGTACTGTTACCTTCAGCGTTGTCTCAAACTACACAGGTGAATAGAGAAATATGTACACTGAAGTATGTACACACATTACACCTGTGTGTGAAATCACTCTTTACTCACTACAATATATAAACTATGCTGTGGGCCCAAAACATCCTCCAGTACCTTAAGAAAAATAGTCTAAAATGTGGTCACTCTCTCATTGCATCATCATGAATGAAAAGAAAAAAAGTAGCCTGTCACAAAATAGACCCGCATTTCTTTTCTCTTCCACTTTGCCAGTGAGCTCCAACTCTTTAAATAAGAAGTGTTGAATGAGTGCATGATTCCAGACACAACCTGTGTTTCTGTTCTAACCCATTTTCTTGTGTATCCATTTTGCTTCAGTGGGATGTAAGCCAAAAAGTGTTGGCCTCAAAGCAGATGATGAGATCTTTAAGCTCCATGGCAACAGCAGTTATAGCAACTCCTCATCATCAAGCAACAGTTCGGTGCTTGCAGACACAGGTGTCTTCAGCAATAAATCGTTGTCATGGATGTCATGGTTGCTGGGGTCGGCGTGTGTGTGGAGCATCCCTGTGCTGTATGAGGAGGTGGATGTCTTGTCACTGCGATTCACCCCTGTTGGTGGAGCCAATGTTAGCGTTACAAATACACACCCCACGCTGCTCACGTACCCCCTGCACGCGCATGCCAGTGGTGGCACACTCAACCTGCAGCTCACACTCAACTCTGTGAGTAACATTGAATCACTGTACTTCATAGACAGATTGGAAAGTCACAGAGTTGAGCTTCCGTGGAGATTTGCATTGATACATGCGTCTGTGTGGTGCTTTTGTAGACTAACATGACATTGGGGAACAGCAGCAGTGTGGTTGCCTGTCTCTCTCCCTGGGCTCCAGTCCTTGAACTGAACCACTCTCAGTCGTGTCGCACAGGTACAGCAGCACTGATTCAAATTCACACACATCAAACACCAGAAAACACTGCTTATGCCTAACTGATCAGAACGCTTCGATGAAGAATTCCATGCAAATGTCTTAATTTATGTAGATGGATTATAAATCAGCTGAAAATTTTTCTGTTTAAATTATTTTTACATAAAGTTCAAGTGGTTTTCTATTCCAATTCACTTTGTTATCATGTAGTGTAGCTTTATGGGATCTCTTAAATGTGTGTCATCCATTTGTCGTAGCTGTGGCTCAGGAGGTAGAATAGGTCATCTTCCAATCATATGTTTGGTGCTTTGATTACATGGTGCATGTTGAAGTGGCCTCAGCAATGTACCGAACCCTGAGCTGCCTAAGATTCTTAGGTATAGAAAAAAAAAGAAGTGGTTTTGTGATTGGGTGAATGACTAAAAAGTAATTTGAGTACTCCAGTACTGTTGAAAAGTTCTATACAATACCAGTTCTCTTATCATTTCAAACAAAATCTAACACAAAATACCGTATTGACAGTGGGTCTGATTTTTAGATGATAATGTGCTCTGTAGGCAAAACAGTGTGTTGTTGATTTGATGACAGATTTATTTGGAGGTTATGGTGTTGCTGTGAATGCCAGCGTTCCTAAAGCTGTGGTCAGGCTGCCTTTTCCTCAGTCAGCAACGTGGTACCTCACCCTGCAGCTTATATGCAACAGGTAAAGTGTACACACACACACACACACACACACACACACACACACACACACACACACACACACACACACACACACACACACACACACACACACACACACACTGCAGTAGCAGACTGTGTTTAGTTCTGCAACTTTTCGTGCTTCAGATATTTTTGAAATGTACACTAAATATGTACCACATCTGACATTCAAAATTTTTAGTTTGCATTTTAGAAGTTTGAAATTTCATGAAATGAGATGTCATTCATACTTTGTGTGTGTAATGTATGTATAATAATACATGCATGTGTTTGTGCTTTTTCTTGCAGCAGTAACTGTGGTAATACATCAGTGGTGTCTGTGACCCCAGAGGTGTTCCTCAGTGCCTGTGTAGAGGACTGTGGGTTATACGGTGAATGTAGACTTCTGAGATCTTACAGCTACCTGTACGCTGGATGTGTATGCAAGGCTGGTACGCCCACACACACAGACACACACAGTCCCTCTCCCCTAAGAAAAGGCCTTGTTAAAGTTGTAGTAGAAGCATTAAAAAAAACCAATCTATGTCTTGATGCATGCTCAGTCATCCAGGTAAGGAAATCCCAAAAAGTTGATTCTGTTCGTCTGGACGTTTTCAGTGGGAGAAACGTTTCGTCACTCACCCAAGTTACTTCTTCGGTCTCAGCTGACTGCAGGTTTCCCCAACCTTATAAACAGTAAATTTCTTAAGGTACTGTTTTTCAGCAATTCAGTTTTGAGCAATTTGACTGAAAATCCTCCAGAAAGCACAGAGCCAGCTGCTCAATGAATGGGTGAGACTAACAAATTTTACCATCGATGTGCTAAAATCAACAAAAGAGCAGATCCGATAGAGACTTGCAATGATTCTAGATAAGAAAATTCTTCAAAAGGTGTTTGAATTCACTGAGAAGGCTCATCTACCACAGCATGAAGTGTCTAAGACCAGTCAATAAAGGAATTTCGACCTACTTGTTGTACGTCAGAAACCACAGCAAAATACGGAGAGTGTCCTCAGTGGCCAGAAGACAGAAGGATGCCACACTGAGGATGTGGACAACTGGGTGAAAAAAATTTTCTGACAGACAACTCATTCAAGCAGAGAAAAACATCCTTGCAAAAGGGTTGAACTTTGCTGTGACGCAGAGACAAATTCCACTAGATCACAGCCACAGAAACAGCGATTCGAAACGACAACATTGCAGACGTGGAAGCAGAGCAGCTGGCTGGGCTCAGCAATGCAAATCCCCCACCATCCAAAATCAGCACAGAGGTGAGGAAGGGACTCATATCGCTTAGTAATGACATCAACAACATCATCATCTCAAGGGTAGGTGGACAGTTTTGCTAAAGCAGAAAGACTATCGTGAGAAAATATTGTCACCGCTCCCTGAAGCAGTGGAGGTAGCTCATAAGTGATTACAGGATGACCCCAACCTCAGCAACAGGACCACTCTCAGCACGTGGGTTTGCTTTTGTAACTGTCTTAATTCCACCTATTTCACATAGCAGGGTCAGTACTACAGACAGGAACATGGGTGTGCCATGGGCTCCCCAGTTTCACCCATTGTGGCCAACTTGTACATGGAATAAGTGGAAAAGAGGGCTTTGTTATCCTACCCTGGAACACCACTAAGTCATTGGTTGAGGTATGTGGATGACTGTTGGGTGAAAATCAAACCTCAAGACGTGCCACAATTCACGGATCACATTAACTCGGTGGACCAGAATTCACCAGGGATGATATGAAAGTGGCAGGTGAGACTTCTTAGGCTGTGAGATTTCCATTAGTAACTGTGGACATTTAAAAGTTGATGTAAACTTATGATCAGCATTTAACGTTTGACTCTCATCATCCACTGGAGCACAAACTGGGTGTCATTAGGATGCAACAACACAGACCCAACACCATCCCCACAGATACAGCGGCCAGGGAAGCAGAAGAACATTGATCTATGGTCGTGATGATTTGTATATAAATGATCCAGAAACTGACCCCCACAGCCGTTGTTCATCAGTGATGTTAGTCTCAGTCATTGTGCAAATACAGTGTTTATAAGGGTGTGGAAACCTGCAGTCAGCTCAGACTGAAGATGAGTGAACAGAATCAACTTGTGTCACTGCAGCCTGTATTTCACTAATATTAAAATATATCATTATCTCCTCCTCAGAAAATTACAGTCATGCATTTATTTATTTTCACTGTGTGTGCAGGTTGGAGTGGTTGGGGCTGCACAGATGATTCAACAGCTCAGTCATATAGTCACCAGTTGTTAGCAACTCTGTTGCTCACGCTCAGCAACTTGGCTTTCCTGCCTGCCATCGTGGTTGCAGTCAAACACGGTTACATCACCGAGGCCTCTGTCTACCTCTTCAGCATGTTTTTCTCCACGGTAAAACATTCAGGAACATACATGTACCTTTTTATACATGTAGACATAGTTATGAGTGTGTTTCTGATACATAAATAGGTTTAAGAGTCAATTGTTATGGTGTGGGTTTTTGTAAAGAGAGAAGTTTTAGGAAATGAGACGGTGAACTTTCCTGTTTCTGCACTGTTCATTCACAAGCTTGGATTCTTACACATTGAACTTTTATAGCTTTAATATCATTTTGGCATAGTGTGTAAGTAGGACTGAGATATTCAGTAAACTTGTCACCAGTAAAGATGATACAAAAATAGTAATAAAAAAACAAGGTGAGCATCGGCAAATAATAATAATCTTAGTTTAAACTTTGATATCAACCCTTACTGTCATTTTTTCCCTCTTGTTTGTAGTTCTACCATGCTTGTGACCAGCCGGGCATTGCAGTAATGTGTATAATGGACTATAATACTCTGCAGTACTGTGACTTCCTAGGATCCATCTGCTCCTTCTGGGTCACCATCCTGTGCATGGCTCGCATCAGAAACACATTCAAATATGTAAGATGCTGATTCCTGCCTCTTCTTTCATACCGTTGACACACTCTGCTAAGGATTGGTATATTATAAAAGCCTGTGTGGGTTTTTCTTGCCACTTTGTGTGTGTAGACTCTGTTCATGCTCGGGACTCTGCTGATAGCCATGTCAATGCAACTGGACCGCACGGGCCTGTGGAACCTGCTGGGCCCCATCCTCTGTGCCATACTGATCATGGTCATTGCCTGGGTAAGAGATGCATTTTCCATCTGTTGCAGATGTTGATTATATTTTGGACAGTAATAAAACTGTTTCTCCTCTTTTCTGTTTACAGGTGCGCAAAGGGGTCCATCGACGACATTGTTACCCGCCCTCTTGGAGGCGTTGGGTCTTCTACCTGATCCCCGGGGTGTTGTGCGCCTTAATCGGCCTGTGTTTGTACACTTTTGCTGAGACGGAGGACAACTACTATTACACACACTCGCTGTGGCACATCCTGGTGGCGAGCTGCGTGGTGTTACTGCTACCACCAAAGAAGAAAAACAGGGACATGTTTGGCTGGAGCAGAGGCTGGAGCCTGAACTGGAGCTGGAGACCCCGGGTTTGTGGATACACTCTCTGTGAAGGCAGCAAAGATGAACTCTACACTGTCACATAGTAGGTCAGGAGATGCTATGTCTAGGCAGTGGCTGTTTGACACCCTTAGACTTACACGAGCATCTGATCCCTGCTGGTGTTGACATTTTACAAAACGTTTCCAATTAATGTATTTTAAAAATCAAAGTGGACCTATATTCTCTTGGGTCTGCAGGTTTCTTATTCATAATTGCATTAAATTAAGTCTTAAACAGAACATGCACAAACACATTTGAAACCTCCACAGTGGACTATTTGATCAGCGGTTCATTGCACCAGCTTAATGTAGGGTTGAGCATCTAAACCTTAGACTTTATGCCCAGGAGTTTATGTGCTTTGTGTATATTTTACTAGTGTAGGACGTTAATGTTTGAAATATTTATAAAGAAGTCTTAGAAGTCTTTATATTTAGTCTATTGACACTACTATGTTTAGATCCATTCGACACATGCTTGATCTTTAACTAACAGATAGTTTTAATACTAGCTTTTTTTCCAGGGCTGCTACGCTCTGTCGTGTAGTCGTCCAAGCGCAATGCGCAATAAGACAAATTTATTAGACCATTTTAAACAAAACAACACCTTTGCCAAAGTCTGCTTCTTACATTTCTCATGCCTTAATGTTCAATTCAGTCTCCTAAAGAGTGTTGGACTCAAAATTGACTGTTTTATAGTATCAAAATGACCACAGCTAAAACCACAGCTAACAGCATCTTTTGATTTGCCCGTTCTTCTTTTTAGCACCTACACTACCCACAAAGCAATGCAACACTTGCACAGTCAGTTGTCCCAGTAAAGAGATTATCTTTGACTCTATACACAAATATATAATATGGTACTGTAAACAAACTTTAATGTATAAAGTCAGTGTGATTCCTTTTTAACTTGCTCTTAAGTTTTTGTCCAAATAAAAACTGTCTTGACCCTTATCTGAGTTGCCATCACCCCTACAGACTTTGAGTTAGATGATATAAACAGGTGGGGAAATGTAAGTGTAATAGCAGTGTAGTAAATGTTAGCGTTGTAGCTGTACATCACTATATCTGAATGTTCAAATGTGTGAAGTGTATCTGAACATTTCTACCTGTTTCTGAGTCCTTAAGGATGTTTATAGCCGAGTGTGTTATTTTTGTGAACTAATGAAAAGGATTTGCACACAACTTTGTGGTTGCACTCATGTTTGAGTTCACACAGAACTCCTCTCCAGTCTACCAGTTTTACTTGGATTGTAAAGTGATATAAATGGAGAACAGACCACACTGTCATTTTTAGTGCTTGCTGAAGCCTCACTGTAACCACAGTAACAGCACAGAAGACTCACCTTTTTATCCTTTTATCATTGCTCGCATATTTTTCTGACAGATGCACGTTGCAAAACAATGATGTCAGACTTTTGGCAGTGGAACTTTTCCACACCAGTCACATGGCTGACTGGTTTTGCTATTCTGTTTCTAAAAACTATTCACATCCAGTGATAATAAAACAGCTTTATTGATGCTAAAATCCTGTGTAGGTCTACGTTGTTCCCCTCAGACGATATGTCAAAATCAGTAAGAGAATAGGAAAAGAATGTCACCTACAAGCAAACCTGACAATGGGATTGGTGTCATTAAAATCATAACCAAAGCCGTCCCTAGTTATGGGCTTTATTTGTACTTGGAGATGAAACTCATAGCTATAAATGCTAAAACTGAGTTCACTAACAATTGCATGTTTTATTGGAAGGTATCCATGCAAGTCTCTTTCATTTGTCTTCACACTTGTCTACAGATCTGCTTGCAGATACAAAAAAGTTCTCACATGTAAAATGTTTTACACATTCAGATACAGTAATACACAGCCAGCATACTTACGGCCCTGTTTTGTTTCCATATTCAGTTTGATTTCCATAATCATTGCTGAAGCTAAGTAACACCATGTCCTTCTTTTAAACTCTAATTCCGTTAAATTCTACTCCAAAACCACTTCCTGTATTCACCTGACGCACTTTATGATTAGATGCAATGTATATAGCTACCGATATTACATAGCAGAGCAATCCAGTGTTCATAGTGTGCAAAGTGAAACTCATTGAATGTATATTCAGAATTTAGTCTTGTGCCTCTTTGTGTACTTTGTATGCCTGAATGTGTGTTTTTTCTCTTCTACCAATAAGGCTGCTGAATACTTTCCATACTGTTTTATGTAAGATGTACACACTGCTTTACACATTGTCTAGTGTGTTGCATACTGCAAGGGTTTTGCACATGGTTCAAACTGAATGTTTCCTACTAACACTCTTGCATTGCCTTTCTTTTATTGTTATAATGCTTTTTTTCTCTCATGTATTAGCGCGAATCGCATTGTTGAATAAGTAGGAGGATGAATAGGATTTCTTCAATCGCAACACACTGTTGCTCTCTTTGTGTAAACATGGAAAAATGTTATGTTCGGCATCAGAAGTGATTTTATTTCCCTGTACTGTCAGTCTGTCAGAAACCCAAACAGCATTTTAACCTACCAAAAATAAATCCATGTATAAAGAACATAATTTCATTTGTTGTAAATGCTTTTTATGTGGCTGTTCTTTTCCATTCCTAAGGCGAAGACACGCCATCGCCAGCACTTATACTTGGATAGCAGAGAGGGGATGGGGAACAAAGGGAAGCAGATTATCTTAATCCTCAAAAATGCTGAAAGTGGTTGTGCTGAAAGACGCGGTCCTGTGCGTGTGTGTGTGTGTGTGTGTGTGTGGGGAGAAAAAGTATTTCCCTGTATCCATAAATAGCTTCCCTCCATTAGTAAAATTGATGGTCCTGCAAAGCTTAGAGATCACAACATTAAGCTGAACTGCTTTGGTGTGGTTAGCGTGCGTGTAGACCTACCTCAGAAAAAAGTGTGAAGAATTTAAAAGCCTGTTTTTTGTTAACACATTGTTGCTGTTGAGTTGCACTTCAAAAACTCTGGAATCTACACTTCCTGTAATATATAAACTTTTTTCTCTGTAATCCTGAAAACTTTGGAGGCTTGGTTCAGATCTATAGAGCTGAATGAAGCTTCCACGGGCTGAAAGAAACACTACAGTCACACTACAGATAAAAGTGGTTATGCACAACACAAAGAAAATTGTTGCAACTGTGTGTTTGTGATCTTGTTGCCCATGAAATGGTTACTTCAGAGTTGGGGACCAGGTCTGTGACCACTTACAGTTAGTTGGCCTCTTTTGGTGCATTGAGACGGTAATGAGGCAAAGCCAGTCTATCAATCTGCAGCTGAACTGGGCAACTGCTTGCAATCTGTCATACTACATTGATTAACCTTGATAAATGTGCAAAAACCAATAATGACCACGAAATCGCTTCAGTGCTTGAAATACAACCATTTGGCATCAAGCCGAGTTGAGTCCCGTATTTCAGACCAGTTCCACTCATCAGTGCAGACTGACCTGAAAGTGAATGGAGTCAGTCTGAGTCAGACTACGATTGTTTGCAGGGTCTTAAGGTGTAGATTTTATTTTACACATTACTTTTACATCTTCAGACTTCAGATAAAACGTTCTGAGAAGGAAACGGGTGCTCACAGCTCAGGGATCACACCTGCCACAAAGGATCACAGGCTGTAGTTTTTCCAGGAAACGTGAAAACGTGTCGCTTTGGTCACATGCAGCCAGTAGAGGGAGCCAGCACAGAACGGTTATAAGGAAGTAGAAGCAACAGAAGTGTTACTACAAATAATGTGCCTTTTAAAGCTCCTGCAGGTAGCCATAGGAAGGGTTAAATGACCAAAGGTACTAATTTCAGTGGGAACGTTTGTTTAAATTATTTTTCTGAAGATTTAAAAACTGCTTAAAGAACCCATGAAATCGATTAGCAGTGTGTGGTAGAAAGAGAGGAAGGAAAGGGAGCTCTAAAACCTGGTCACTGTATCCACACACTCTCACGGGTATTCACAGCAAGCAGGGCTGAGGCCATAGCACCACACTAACTGCTGCTGTGACATTTTATTGAGTTGAGAGCATGCTTGAGAAAACTGAATAGCAACCTGCACAACAATCACAGTCACACTGAGGCAGATCTCTGAAGAAATATCATGTTACCAACGCCTTTACCTAAACCGGCTCAGGATTCTATAGAAAAAGAACACTTGATATGGGGATCATAGGAAAAACTATTCAGCACACTGTGATGGGATGACGATGCAACAATGAAGGGTGTATAAAAAGCTCTTCTCTGTGGTTCGCTGGTCGTCCTTCAGTTTCATGCTGCTCAGGTGTGCCATGACACCTGTTTCTCAAAGCTTTAGTGATGTTGCTGCGGTGTACGAGAAGCTCTATTTGACTTTAAAGAAAAAAACTCAGACAACAGAGTAAAGCGACCGAGTCTTTCTCTCTTTTGGTTTTTTTTGTTTTTTTTTTGGCCTGGATCAGAAATGCGAGCCAGCTGCAGAGTTGGCACCTGCCCCCTTGGCAAGGCCTTCTTCCTCTGCTGCCTGGGTGGCAGTCTGAGCAGGGGAGGGGCTAGAGTGCCTCTGGCGTCTCATGAAGGGGAACACACTGACGGGAAGGAGAAAAGGAAAATGCGCTCAATAAATACATGCTTAAATTTGGATGGAGAAAAAAAAGTGGGATGAGTATAAAAATGTCACCTTTTCTTGGTTTCCTGGGGGACGATGGCTTTGGCCAGCATGTTCTTGTACAGGTCAGACTTGAGATACCTTGGGTAGGAGTCCTGGAAACAGACACACATACACAAAAAGAAGCTTTTAGCTCATGGGAAAGAAAAGATGGACTTCCACATGAGTCAAAAAAGTATGTTTTTTGTTTAAATCTGATATTCAGAAACAGGAAAAGGCAAGTCACACATTTATTGTACCCAACCAAAGATTTGGAGAGCAAAAAGTAGAAAAATAAAAATTGCTTTCTGGCTTCTTTTTAATGCGTTAATTTACTTTCCTGCTGAGAGTAAGAAGGAAAGATCAATACACTCTCATATGTCATGCAATATGAAGCCGGTGCAAAGAGGTATCCAGCTTAGCTTAGCATAAATACTGAATACACAATGAAACAGCTTGGCTCTGACCAAAGGTGAAGCAGCACTTCTAAAGCTCACTGGTATGAAACTGATATTGATCCTCTCGTCTGACAAGGAAGCAAATGAGCTTTTTTCCCAAACTGTATTCCTGTAAAGCAGGACTCACCTAAAAGCACCATTACAATCTAAAAAACAAAGTGCATACAGTAATGTGCAAAAATCTTGAGCCACCCCTCATTTTTTAAAAATATTTTGCTAATGTAAGTAGGTAATATAGTATGTAAGGCAGAAAACAGGCAATTCTAACAAGCTTGAAAGTCATTGTTTGGTGTGTTCACCTTTAATCTCCAACACCGTCTGAACTTTGGGGAGGCCAGTCCATGACTGATACTGTTATACAGTTTGTGTTTTTCTATGCAAGTGTAATTTTGCTGCACGGGCAGCATTTGGGATCATTGTCACGCTGAAAAACGAAGTCATTGCCAATTAGTTGCTTTCCATGTGGTATTGTAGGCTGAATCAAAATCTGTGCATAAAATTATTTGAAAATTAAGTTTTCACTGATTTTTAGTTCAGTTTGTTGTCATTTAGCAAAGCTCAGCCTTTTGAGGCTTATTGACAGCCAGGCTTGTGCTGAAAAGGCTTCAGTGAATAGTAAATGATCGACTACATGGCCAGATGCATCTCTCGGATCCTGTGTTGGGTCTTTGCTGGAATTTTTTTCCTACTTCTCAGGGGCACGGCTTTCAGATACTGTTCATCTGCTGTAGATGCAACAATTTAGACCAGTTTAAAACAGGTTCTTTGCTAAGTTGTCTGTCATGTGTATAAACACTGGTTCATCGCTTGAGAAACTGCCTTTGTGATGCTTTAGTGATTCACAGGTCAGTGTGAAGCAGCTTAACAAACAACATTTCTCAGAAAATGGTCAGGTACAAGGACTAGATGGAAAATGAGTAAGAAGCAAGCCAGTGTCCAAAGAAAACCCCTGCAAGACCTTCAGAAAGCCAAGAAGAACTATTGATGAAGACAACTTTACAAAATGACAAGAGTCTGGCTCTTTAGAAGCTAAGTATAAAGAAATGGCTCAAGACTTTTGCACATGACTTCATAACATAGCATAATTTTATTATAATTTGTGGGACAAAGGAGGGAGATAACCTTTAATAAACACAGAAAACCCACATCAGGTGAAAAAGTATAAGAAGGATATGTGTTCCATATTCATGGCTCGCACTTGCTTATAATGCATTTTTTATGGTTAATGGTAAGTGCTGTTACATAAAGGTACAGTGTGTGGGTGGGTGAGTCAGAGGTCAGACCTTCTTCATGAGGAAGTAAATGTGCATCTGCGCGTCGTCCATGACAAAGCGGTGCGGCCGTTTGATCCCCTCTAAGGTTTTATCCATTGTCTTGCTGTCGATGTTGACCCAGCGGGCCGCTCCAGGAGCCAGGAAATTCCTGGGTTACATAAAAGATGAGGCGCTCATCTTATGAATATGAAACACATGCATGTATCACGTGCTTGTCCACTTACTTGTAGACGTCTTCAACTTTCTCTACGATTTTGGAGTTTTCTCCATGTCTGATATCCTCACACGCCTGCCAGAAATACAGGTTCTCCGCTGAGAGCGGAGAGACACGCGGTGAGGAGCTGCGTGTGTGGTAAAACAAACACTGACGCAGGAAAATGTGACACACGGCAAGAGACTTTTTATAGCTGTGGAAAGAGTTCACACTGTACACATGCATGGGTGAGCAAATCCCTCTCCTGTGTTTTGCCTCCTTCCTCTCCACATCTCACTCTTAAATGTGGCCCTTCCTCTCTCCTCCATTCTTTTACCTTTTAACTTTGCCACATCTGTTTGTGACCTTTTCTGTATTTGAATTCTTCTTCTAATGATTTAAAAGATTGTTTTAACTGATTGCTGTGCAGCGCTTCGGCCCACGTCTCTGGTATTTATACAGGGCACATAAATATACTGAATCTCTTTTTCCACTGTCTCGTCTTTTCCATCTCTCACCGCTGGGACTGGAAAATCATTAGGAGAGATAATCAAATTCAGAATAAAGCTGATGTGAAAAACAATTAAATAGATTTTCCATGTGTAATATTGTAACAATCTATACTATATTTCTCGTATTTCATGCATATTTTACACCTGTTATGCTCATTTCCAGCTGCAGTTTCAGCCTCGACAGGGACATGGCTGAAGACAGGGTATGGGAGGACACACAACATGAGCTGAAAGTGCAGGTGGATACAGACATTGAGACCTGCTTTACTGGGAAAATGGGTTATGGATCACTTTAAACACACCTATGCACAGTAACCGTTATTTTGGATCAAGACATAAAGTTTTGCAGTTTTGCCTCTGCACACCACCAAAGTGCCAGGTCTTCATCGCTCAGACAGCATTTAATGATGTCCATGGGTTCAAGACTTCAGGCGGTCACTGACTAAATCCATGTAATAAAAATAATCCGTCTATTCTCTTCTGCTTATCTTTGTCAGGGCCACAGAGGAGCTGGAGCCTAACCCAGCTACTGCAGTGAAGAGGCAGGGTACACCCTGGACAGGTCGCCAGTCTGTCGGCTAACACATAGAGAGAGACAACCATTCACACCTATGGACATCAATGAACCAAACCCCACTAACTGCATGTCTTTGGACTGTGGGAGGAAGTTCGAGTACCAGGAGAGAACCCACGCAAACACAGGAAGAACATCCACAACTCCACACAGAAAGGCCCTGCTCTGATGGTGGACCTTCTTGCTGTGAGGCAACAGTGCTAATCACCGCACCACCGTGCTGTCTTACAAAAACAATCCTTATATTTACAATTATTTTTGTTTGTACAAATTATTTTGAGCCTCTGAAAATGAGGGATAATGTTTAAAAATATTTTTTTGTTAAACTCCTTGAATTAAAGCTGAAAGTCTACACTTCACTCACTATTGAGTGTTTCATTTAAAATTCACCACGGTGGTGCACAGAGGGGAAAAAAACTACAAAGTCTGTATCTTTGTCCACAACTGTGATAGTGAACATAATAATATGAATGGTATAACAAGTGCATTTTGTTTTTTTTATCCTCCAGTATTCAAAGCTAAATGCTCCATATTTGTAATTGGTTCCCTCGCTCCTGTTTCTCACCACTGAATTCCTTCTCCAGGTAGGTCATGAACTCCTTCCTCCCCATGGCATCGTTGAGGAGCTCCGTGAAGCTGAAGCTCCAGCGTTCTACTCGTAGACGCGTCGGGACCGGCACTCTGCTCAGAAACGCACAAAAAACAGAAATGTTACACTCGATGTATGATGCTGAGCTCATTTGTAATGTAACATGCTGATGTTTCTGTAGCGCTTCATAGTCTCAATTACTACTTAGTGTTAAATAAGGAAAAGCATGATAAGTACAGTACTTCAACTGTGAGAAAATATATATGATCTAACATGCTGCTGCTACAGGACTCGATGAAGTCTTGAACGTGTGGAGTACTGTACTGTGTGGACTGGTTATAATCTCTGCATTGTCTCACATTTCTGCGTTCATCGTCCAGTGCGCGGTGTCATCAGAGATCCAGGGGTTACTGGGCAGGCAGCCTTGCATAATGGGATCGTGGTTCAGGTACTGCTCGCTGTATTTCAGAAAACTGCACATCCACGCACAAGTGCAGTGGCATGCGCGCACACAAGAACACACATGCATGCACACACACACACACATTATTATTGTATTAGTCCTGCAGATCATAAGAGTTAATGGCCACTAATTCCAGCTCGCCCCGGGAAGCATCCATTAGTGGCTCTTCTAGAGGGAGCACTAAGCTTTATGTGCATGTGTGCGCGTACTAGAAGACGCCGAGTTTGACTCGGGCAATCAGATGCCTATTATGTGTGTATCTGTGCGTGTCTGCATGTGAGCCTTTAGCAAACTGACACATACCCTTCTAGGCAGATGGATGATTTTACACGGTTTCTTCCAAGAGCCTTTCTACAGGCTTCAATCTGCAAACAAAGGCAGGAAGAAGAATGTTGTATGTGCACTATACACTTGTGCTTAATCTGATGGCATCTGAATTACATGCTGTACTTACCTCTCTTTTGTAGTAGTCACTGTTCTAGTTCTGTAAAGAGTAACACAGGGTCATCATGTGAGGTCACACATTAAACCTTTATATAATATATGTTACAGTTATAGAAACATATACATTTGAGGATAGCTTCCTTGTGACCAAATGTGTTCACAGACACACAAACAGTAGCATTAAATATATAATCTTATAAACAATGACAGCCTAGTATGAGATTACAGACTAACATAGTATATAGTGAATTAGATTTCCCATTTGGGACAACAGACACGACTGACTCTACCCTGTCATCTCAGGTCCTCGACTTTTTAACCTTGATTTACAATCATGATTATTTTAATACACTTTAATCATTCCTAATACAGTGCAGGTCTGTGGTAAACTTACTTTCAAACAATCCCAGTGGCAAGAAAGAACAAAAGGAGGCAATTAAACACAGAGTGAAAAGTTACATCATTAATGCATTTTTTTAAAGCAGGAAGTAGAGAAATACAATGAAGTTGCTGACCAGTGTGACTCTGCAGCTGAAGTTATTTGGTCGCTCCAATCCTGTGTCCAACACATTATTAACCCCAGGCTGTAAAAAAAAAAAGAAGAAAAACAAAAAATAACATATGAGCACGCAAAGTAAAATCTAAGTACAGTGTATTTGATGCATGTGTCTATACAATATCTGTGTGTGTGGGTGTGTGTGGGATGAGATGCGTGTGAGCGAGCACTTAGCCTCCCTAGAAGTTTCCACTCCACTAGCTCTGACTTTTAGTCCCAGGTTTCTTTCTTTTTCTCCAAGCCCTCATCCGTAATTCATAAGGTCAAGACAGGATGGAGTCCCTCCTCCAAAACCCTTATCCTCTTATTCACCCGCCTGCCATTACCCCTTTCATTTTCTCCTCCCCACTTTTCCCCGGCATGCATGCACACGCACGTGCACGCTTCTTCCTTCCCCTTTGGTACTTCTCTCTGCCTGTCTGTCTCTATCTAAGAAAAAACCAAACAAAGCTGGTGTTCAGCTAACAAACAGATGTGGAATATGATGATTTTTTCTTGCTCTCCTTGTTTCTCCCTCTCTTGCTCTCACTCTCTGTATATCAACCGAGGCTCTTACCAGGTTGAATATTTCATGCAGAAGGGAAAAGGGACTGTGGGTGAACTTTAGTGGGACTGCTGTCTGTTTTTATGCTGGGATACAGCTTTAATAGTTGCCTAGTATAGAGATGATCATGTAGCTGTGCTGTAGCGTAGCATGTACGACACAGTACAGTTGAATGCAGTACAGTGTTATTGAGCGTACCGGGGGTCTGTTGATGAGCCAGTAAGCCTGCTCCTGACACTCCAGAACAATGCGGTCAGCCTTCCGCCTCTGTTTGGACGCTCTGAACATAAATCACAGAGTTAGTCTCTGCACGCTGGTAATCGCACGTGCGTGTGTGTGCGTGTTTGCAAAAGAGTGCACCTGAGTTGCTCTCTGGCTTGCATCACAACAAAGTCCCAGGTGTGGTTGATCCTCTTGTGCAACAGACTGTACCTTTCCTAAAAAGGAAAAGGAAAAGAGGGAGGAGAGGAGGAGGAATGATGACACAGACTTCTTGGCCCAAATCTTCCTGCTGCATATTTCATAACACAAACACAAACACACACACTTTCTCTGTCTTTTAGATGCACATACACACACATGCTTTCCTCACCTTCTCATATTCCATCAGTTCACCTTGTTTTCTTATATTCTTTTTAGCCAGATAGATTGCTGTTAGGATATAAGAAAGAAAACAAAGAGAAAGAGGTGAAATCAGAGGTCCAAAGACCTGTACCTGTGTTTATTATATGTTATAAAGGCTCCTTTCTGCCTTCAGCTGCTCACTTATTCACATGGGTCTTCACAGCAGGTAGCTCCGTATATTTGATTTGGGATTTTTTTCCCCTGGGTCTCCTCCTGGTCTCAAACTGGGCTTCTCTTATGTGTCAGGTGAATTTATAAACCACTAAAGTATAAAAACTTGTGTAGGATTTTTTTCGCAAAGTGTTTCATATAAATAATTTTTAAAAAGAGTGAAAACGACAGGAATCGTAGGATACATGTGAAAAAGAGCTTACATATTCGTAATCATGATTATATAATGTTTTATATATGACATGTCCACTGGGAAGTGGACGTCGTCCCTCAGAGATCACATGTATATTTTGAGTTTTTTCTTACCATAGTCCAGCTCTGAGGCGGGCCACCTGGTACTAGTCCAGAAATATGGGGTCTGTAAAAAAACAAACAAACAAACAAACAAAAAGCAACATTTTTCTTCTTCCTTTTTATTTTATTTTTTATCTTGACTGAAACTGATGTTGAAGCAGTTGATGAAAAAGCAGCAGACTGGCAGATGGATGAGGGATTAGGAAGTAGGCTAATGGAGTGAGAGTGAAAATGGGAGATGGACCCTAATAGAGAGAAGGTGATGTTTTACTGAGAGATTGATGGAGGAAGGGCCAGGGTTTTAGAAAGTAGGCAGAATGGACATACTGAGCGGCCTGACCTGGAAGCGGTAGGGTGACTCATCGGGCCGTAGCACAAGGCACCTCGGCTCTTTGAGGGGGTAAATATATCCATATTTCACCAGCATGTTGCCAAGGTGCAGAGCCTCTGTCGAACACCACAGAAGAAGTCTCAAACATCTCACCAGATTGTTATTCAGGTTTTTTATTTATCACCGTGTCATGTCTGATGGCACCTGAGAGGGGATGCTGATTTCATTAGGACTAAAGCTTTTAGACTGAACTGACTAAGTAGCTGTGATTGGAAAAGAGCTGTTGGCACTGCACTTTTCTTTATCAAACATGCGAGCACTGTCAACCATCTCTCATAAATCGAGGCTTTGCTCCAGCGATGAAATGCCTCATCAATCTTCAGTCTCTCCTCATTTGTTAAAGAGCCCTACTTTTTTGAGTGACAGCTCCCAAAAAAAGCTGTGGGATGCATTTTAATCAGCTCCTACCACTCTCTCTCTGTCCCTCTCTGCCTGACTCCACTCTTTTCTTTCCTGCTGCTCTGAAGCAAAAGGGACCAGCGGGCTACTTTTTTCCCCCTCAACGTCTAATTTAGTTTAAAATCTCCTGAGGTGAAGATCTCTTTGGGGACACTAATCAAACTCAGATCATCAGGTGAGTTAATCAGACCCAGACCCACTGGGGCTAACCCCATTCCTGTTTACTGGAAACATCATCCCCTACGATGCACACACAAATAACTACCTACCGCGTCAGGCACCATATCCTGGCAACACAACAACGACACACAACATGCCGCTCACACAGAGATAGGAGAAAAACAGCAGATACGTAACAGTCAATCATCAAGCGCACATCGTATGCATCTGTACACCTACCCTCCTCGCTGATTCTGTATTTGTGCGTCAACCAAGTAATTATATCATGGCCTGTAAAAGAACGGAAAGAAACAAGAGGGGACGTGAGGAAAGAAGTTCCTCTCCAATCTTGGCAAAGCACACAGGATTCTCCAAAAAATGAATGCTGAATTATGCATGACTGCTGGGACAAAGTCAAGCTGCAATGTACCTATCCACCCAAGCGCACTGATTCCAATGCATACTGACACAAGGAGCATACTCATACACACACACACACACACCTGTCATGGCATGTGGAATGACAGTTATAAGAAGCCTCTGGTTTCTCATCTTCATGCCCATGTCAGGGTCCTGCATGGCCACTATCACTTTCTCCATCTGCAAGGGAGACACACACACACACACATACACACACACACACACACACACACACACACACACACACACACACGTAAACATGCACCTGGGCAACGAGAATAAGACCACTACACGAATAATAATAATAATAACAACAACAATAATAATAGTAATTTTATATTAATTTGTTTTTCTTCTTTAATCCAGTGATATGTGTTGGATTTGTTCAGCGCTGGATTTCCAGGATATTCTGTGACAAAATTAATACAACCAAAGAGCACGTGATCAAGCAGTCTTACCTTTCGAAAGCATGCCATTTGCTCCCGATGACACCCTCCTTTAGCCAGGGTGTTGATGGTCATCTTGCGGGATGCTTGGGATCACTCGACGGGACGGCAAAGTGCAAAAGCAAAGTGCTACCGGGAGAGCGATCCGAGAGAGAGAGAGAGAGAGAGAGAGAGAGATAGAGAGAGAGAGAGAGAGAGAGAGAAGAGAGAGCGAGAGAGAGGGGGAGAAGAGAGAGAGGGAGAGAGATGGAAACATCAGGCTGTCCCGTGCCCGCCGGGCGCGCGCGCGGCTGTGTAGATTAGAGAGGATTACATGTCGAATAAATTTTTACTCAAGAGTTTCGGCACAAAAGAGGCAACTATAGCTTTTCTCTGTTTCTTTTTACAGAGAGGCTATATGATGAACTGAAAATGAAAAATATAGCTGTATACGAAATGTAGGCCTTACCAAAGCGTAGCATATCAAGTTCTTTCGCTGTTATTTGAATATATACATATATTTAAAAAAAAAAATAGTTTTACATTTGCAGAGAGTGTTTGGCTGGTCTACTGACCTGATAAGGGTAATAAATATAAAGACACTGCATATTAGTAAGTGTGCTGTGAGCTAAATAACTAAAAGGTTGAATAAAACATGACAGATTGTTGAAATGTATTGAACTGATTACATTAGTCAATAAATAGATGAATAAGCAAGCAAGCTTAGTATTTTTCATTTTATGCCATTAAAAACAATAAACTGGCCCTGAACGTCTGGGCTAAGAAATACATTTGCTGTTAAACAAATTTTCGTAACAGAAATTCTTAAAGATGCTTTCTCTGCTTACACATATTAGAATATCAACAATTACAGTCATTTCGAAATAAACTGGTATTTTGTATCTTTAACTATCTATGACAGCAAATACTGGTGCTTAATGATTTCTGTGGATTAAAATGGTTAAATGTTTTAATGATGATGTATTATATATCCTTAACCGTCATGTATTATATTTATAGCAAAGTTGCTACATATTGTTATGGATTTTGTTCCCGTCTCTCTTTGCTATAGTATCCGTAGATGTGATTTTGTCATATGGCTGTTTGCTTGTTTGTTTGTTTCATATATATACATACATACATATATATATATATCTATATATATATATATATATATATATATATATATATATATATATATATATATATATGTGTGTGTGTGTGTATTTGAATAAAATAGATCAATTAATCAAACAATATCCTATCCTACTGTGTTATGTGTCATTATGTGGAACTAAAGATAAAATTATCAGAGTGAAATATTTCTGGTTTCTGCTTGGTAAAATAATTTACACAAAAATATTTAAATTAAATTAAATTAAATTAAATTAAATGCGTTGCCAGTTTACATCCACATGATTAACGACAATGAATGAACGTCAATGGCTGTCATTTTTGTTCCACACAGGCTTCCGTAGTAGCAGGAAGCAGTTCCGTCGTCGTTTTGAGACCTTTCGTGGTCCTGTTTTCAGCTAATTTGTGAAAGGGAATAAGAGTTTTTGCTGAGGTAAGTGCTTAACTCCTGCTTTTTGAATACTGCCGGGTTAACTGTAACGCGTAAGCTCTGTAGCGAAGGAAACACCTAGTGTTAGCTGCCAGCTAACACTAGCTGTAGCAGGATGGAGCAGACCATTGAGGAGACTCAGTGTGGAGCTGGTCCAATCCAAAAGTATTGACACTATAGACACGGCAAAAGTCATAGGCATAATTTAACGTGAAACCAGAGTTCAGAGTCTCTTTTTAAAAAAAATCATTGTCCACTGTTCCGTCATTTTGGATGATAAAACAAGCACAGCTAATGTTTTTGTTACATCTAATGTGCTTTGTTTGTTGTGTTGTTTTCTTTCTGTGGCACATATCACAATGTGTCAAGATTTAGCCAAACAAAAACCTGCAACATCTTAACAGCCCACCATGCAGTGCTGTTTAAAAACCTGCAGAGCCAATGTTACTTCATGAATTAAAACCGTTTAATACTTTCACAGATAGAAGAGACACAGCCTTGTTACCATGGACTTTTTATTAATACACTTCACATCATCATCATATTTAACGTCTTTCACATTGTTTATGTGCTTCTGTCAGGTTAGTGATGGGTGACATCCGTCAGTCATTGCTGCCTCGGGATGTGCTGAGTGCAGCCAAGGAGCTGCTGTACCACCTGGACATTTACATCTGTAACCTGGTGCAGTCTGGGAGGCAGCCTCCTCAGGTTGACTCAAAAACCCTGGAGCTGGTTGAGGAGTTCATTCTACATGCACCCAAAGATAGAAACACCCCAGCCAGGGTAAACTGGGACCCCAGAATGCTTAAGCACCAATATATAATATGTAAACACACAAAAGAAATCAGTCAATAACTCAAGTGTGGTTTTTTTGTTTTGTTTTGTTTTTTGTTTTGTTTTTCTTTCAGAGAATGAGTGCTCTTCAGGAGCTCCAGCTGTTGGAGATCATGTGCAGCTGTTTTCAGGAGCAAAGTCGTGATGCTGTCCGTCAACTTATGTTTGCTGCCCTTTTTAATCTCCAAGGCAACCAGGCAGATGAAAGCCGCATGGCACTGCTGGGCAAATTGGTCTCCATGGCTATTGCTGTGAGCAGGGTTCCTATCCTGGAATGTGCTGCTACCTGGTTGCAGGTGAGGACTCAGTCCCACAGTCCTGTGTTGTTAGTTGTGAAATCATGAGGTCAGGGAGAAATGACTAAAAAACACAACCACAACAACTGTTCTTACACTAGACTTTGATACCTGACAGCAGACGTTGTTGCATCTGGACGATGTATTGCTTCAGTGATGGTGCCATGTGTAATTTGACCAGTTTCACCAGCCCTTATCACAGTTGGCACTTTGATGCTTTAAGGTCGATGTTTTTCTCCTGACACTGTCCGGACCTGATGTGTCAAGAAAGGACTGCATGTATGTGTCCCTGTACTTTGGATGTACTAATCGTAGGCTTCTGGTTCTGTTTGTGCTGTGCAGAGAACCCATCGTGTGTACTGCGTACGCTTGGCACAGGTGCTGGTAGATGATTACTGTAGTATGGTCCCAGGCTCTGTGCCCACCCTGCAGAATATCCACAGTGCAAGCCCGCGCTTCTGCTGCCAGTTCATCACTGCTGTCACCACTCTTTATGACTTCACCTCAGGTAAAAAATAAATTAATTAATTAAAAAAACTTGAATGTAAAAACATGGAAACAGTTCGAAAAAAGACTGTGTTCGTTGGGGGAACATCTGATATTTAACACTTTTGTGTGTGTTTTCAGAGGAGCTCACCCCCCCACTCGAACTCCTCCAGATGATCGTATCGTGGATCCAAGATGACCCTCGTCTAGTCCTGATCACCTTCCTGAACTCGCCCATTTCCGGCAGCCAACCAATCACCTCGCTCGATGTCACACCGTTAGGGGGTTTGGTGCGTTGGTGCATCAAAGCACCACTGGTCTACAGGAGAGACAAGAAACAGGCGCTGACCAATGGAAGCTCTGAGAATGAGCCAGAAGTAGGGCCTCTCTTCTCTGCACTCCACTTAAGTGTCCTACAGGTTTGTGTTTGTGTTCAGATCCATCCAGTAAAAGACACGTTGTACACGTAAACCCTTGCAACGTCCACAGAGAAGGTCATTAGCCATCTCCTCCTTGTTCCTTATTTAGGTCTTAATGCTTTTGCCCACCATACTCAACGAGAAGGGGCTTTTTGGTCGCCTGGCACTGCTTCAGATGGAGTCCTTGGCTGCTCTGACATCTGATCTTTCCCGACTTTTGGACCAGGCTGACAAACACACGCACACGTCCTCCGCTGATACACTTGCACTGTCCCAGCTGGCCCTCGACCGGCTGGCCCAAGCCCTGCAGGTGGCCATGGCCAGCGGAGCCCTGCTCTGCTCAAGAGGTAACAGTGTGGAAAAGTGGTGTAGTGAGTGCCTGTACATTGTTGTGCCTGGGACTGGAAATTAATGTAATATTCAGCTATTCAAATCCAGCTCCATGTATGGCTTCTAAGTTCATTTTCTAAAAGAAACAAAATGACAACAAAAAACACAGCTGTAGATACAGTTGAGTCTGCCATTAACTCATCTGTATAGTATTCTAAGCAAGTATTCTAGAGTCAAATATGTGGCCACCTGTCTGACAGCTAAAGCTTGGTCCAAACTGGGTCATGTCATCATGTCATTTGATAATGATCCCGAATAAAGCAGCAAATCTACAACAGAGTGACTGAAAAACAAAAAAAATCAGACTGTTACAACATCTCGGTCAAAGTCCAAATGTCAATCTGAGTGAAATGTTGTGAAGAAGAATGAGCCACAATCCCTCCACAACAATGTGAGAAACTGTTGAAGTCATAAACAAAATTATTACTTTGAGTTATTGCTGCTGAATGTGGCTCCAAAAGCTGTTGGATCATGTCTTGTACTTAGTTTTTCACAGGACTAAATAGATTCCTGTGAAATCTACATAAACATTTACCACGTGTTGCAATTACTCTTTTGTTTTTTCTCTTATCTTTTAAGTTAAAGACCTAAAAAGATTGAGTGCATTAGTATTTAAAGACAAACTGATTTTTAAAATGTCACCTTGAAAATTAAGGAACTTTAACAAATGTTATATATGAAGGAAATTTCAGCTTTTAGAAAAGAATTTAGTAGCTAGGTAACCAGTTGTACTTTGTCTTAGCACACTATGTCTTTTCAAACATAATGTTGTCTTCACAGAGGACCTGAGGGCCATCTGTTCCCGACTCCCCCACAACAAGTAAGATCCAAGTGTTTGTTGTTTAGTACATCATTTCCCTTCACAATGTGATATTTGCACAGTGTTGTCGCCTACACTGTGCTTCAGCTTCAGGGTTTGTTTGTTTTTGTTTTTTTAACAAAATTACATAAATGTACCATCTTATAACCAGCGCCCTAGACTATATGGGAAGCTGGTTAAGGACTGAAGTTTAGTTGTTGAAGTGAAATTGAACAAACTTCCCCATTGGAAAAAAATTTACCGCTAAAGCAGTTTTATTTAAACAATGCAGTACCTGTCCTTTAATTTGATTACAAATTTAATTCCTGTGATTTTGGTTTCGTTTTGGCTTTTGTGGACCTTCCATTCTCATCTTTTTGTGTATTTGTGTTTCCAGTCTGCTCCAGTTGGTGCTGTCTGGCCCGGTGATGTACTACAACAACATCCACACACCTCCGCTGGCCTATAGTCCTCACGCCGCTCATTCACCCATCGCCCCACACCCCACACTCCCTGCACTCCCCACACACCGCGCGCACACCCCGCACGCGCCACTTGCCCCACACCCTTCCTCTCACCCTCAGTACCCAGCTCAGCCTTTTATGACAGGGATGCCGTTCCCCTTCCGACCCAGCCACTGAGAGAAAAATCCCTCAAACCGCTGGCAGATGTGAACGTGCGTGTGGACGTTTGGTAGTATGAAGTGAGTGTTTGTGTGCGTGGATTAATATGTGTGTTTGTGTAACTAGGGTGTATTGTCTGATGTTATTAGCACGTTTGCTTGTGAGAAAGTCTGTGAGGCTTACATGTTTGTCCAATAAATATTTTTTTACTTCCACCATGGTGGTGTTCTTTTTACCAACTATTTGTGGTCACCCTAGTCCTGTTTCCAGCACTAAACACTGACCTTGTATTTTCAGGTGGACAGTTAGAAACTGAATCATCATTACAGGAATTAACCAAACCGCCTGTTAAAACATGACGTGACATGTGCAAGTGTAGGCATAAAGGCAACTTGACTCAGAGTGTGGACAAATGAGTAAAGGTAGACTGTTCGGCGTGTCCCAAACTCAATGTGCTTCATTACGTAACTAGGAGATGTCAGAGCTTTTGGAGCCCTGCCCTGTGTGCACAAGTTCACCCCTGTTGCGGGGCAGATAGCATATCATTGAACTGCAGCACCTCACCCTTTTCAGAGACCCCAGCTGCCCTCATGTAGGATGAGAATTGCATCATCTGCGATATTTTCTCTATAGCAGAAGCAATGGATGCCTTTAACAGAACAAAAGGTTAGGATAGGGTTGAATATTTTTGCTTCACTTCCTTATAGCATGTGCTTAGAAGGAAGTGAATAGTTTTCAATTTATTCATGTTATTTTGATCACTATTGTTGTCATTGTTAGCCATTCTGCTTCCTTTTCTGTTCTTACTGGAATTGCACTAATAGAGATGCACTTAGATTTCCTTCATTCCGTCCTGGAACACGTGCGACGAGACATTAAGTCTTGAATCCGCTCCAACAGTGTCAACATGTGGCGGCAAAATGGAATCCAGTTCACAAATGCGTTTTGCTACAGCTTAAGGCTGATGGTAGTATATTCATGCATGTGCTGACTGTTTGCCCCCCCCCACACACACATCTCATGGGCGGAGGCAGCGATAAGGATAATCTCTTCCTAGAAAATGATGCTTTACTGTTGGGCCTTTAAAGGTGACACACGGAGATAGTATTAAAGTTAAAAAGGCGGGATCGATGAGAAAGCGTGTGAGCTTTGTTTCTACAAATGATAATGAAACCGGCCGGGCGGACTCAGATTTTGCATTCCAGTGTGTATTCTAACATGAAAGTTGTGTGGTTTGGTAAAAATGTAAATTAAAGCAGAATGCGATATGTCGCATATCATTTCCAAGATATGTAGTTTACTGAAAATTGTACAAAGGCCTCGCCTCTCCTTTTAGCAACACTCTGTCTTCATTGTCCTGATGAAATAAGAAAGGAATGTGTGGCCAACATTAAATAGCTTTTCTATTTCCGATCATGCAACTATTTAACCTCATCAGATGTTAGATGTTCCAACATTTCATAGGTAACTGAGTCTTCCAGCTTTTTTTTTATGTGTTACTGCCATTAAATTTCAGTTTCAACATTTGATATGTTCTTGTCGTACTAATTAACATTAGAAAATTATGCTGCACCATGTTGGCACGCATGCTGGCCATAGCTGAGTTCATCTGTGCACTTACTGTAACAGATTTTCCGTCAGGGTTTCAGAGGATATTTTGGTTTGTGTTGGTTCAGTTCACCCTTGCCAAAGGTGTGACTGTATGGTTGGGCTGGACTGTGTGTTAACAGCTGCAGAAGCAAGGTTTCTGCAGGAACACCCCCTCAGTCACACAGATGCACCACCACCTTCATTGAGGCTGATTCCCTCAGAACTGCAAGCTAACCATAAACTAGATGGCTGGATTTTAATTTTTAATTTCAAACTAAAGTAATGCACATCAGTTATTAAGCGGTGAACGCCTGCAGCCCCTGGGCTAAATGTTACACTAGGTTTTCAATCTTTAACTGTGAACTCCTAAAGTTCATTCATGCTTGAAACAACATATCAGCAAAATAAATCATGGCACAAAACGGCCTCTTCCCCTTCTTCACTTTGCTTTTGAAAAGAGTGCAGGTGTTCAGTGGTTCTGCATACACTTCCTCTCTTACAAATACAGCAACAAGTCTGAAAGTCACCGGCAGTTTCAGCACCTGTCGATCTGAAGGTTTAAAGTAATAAAAATCAAACTGTCACTGCAGGACTCAAAGAATAAAAACAAGTATCTTTCACCTAGCTTTGGTGGGGGGACTCGTGTAACTGATTCTATTCTTTGAGTGAATGTGTACAATACATGGCATCAAAGCTGTCATTAACAGGTTTGTTCTATCATATCCAACAACACAAGCCTCTCTGAATAAAGAGCTGTAAGTCGGGCTGTAGCTGCTCTGGGACCACCCTCATTTGCTTTTCTCAAAGACAAGGATCAATACTGCTGACTGTACATCCTGCAAAGCTTGAGCTTATAATTCACTTTAAGCCAGAAACAAGCAGAAAGAGGACACAAAGCTGTTATTTTCAGGGGATTTAACAGTGATATGGGAAACTCAGGACAATTCTTTCCCATATCGTCCTGAAAGCTTCCAAGAAGCTCCTGAGATGAAGGTTTCATTAGCATCAGTGTGTGAGTTTGAAAACAAAGCCGTGCTGCTTTTCAGTTTGGAAAAAATACACATAGAAAGGATACTATCTTCTCTCATTCACTATTCTGCTTCCTGGGTAATTTATTAAGTCTGTATTAATGTGTGCACGGTGATGCATGTTAGAGGAGGAACTAAAAGTCCCTGCTACCTGCACATCCTAAATATTAGGGGCTTTTAGCATTTACCTGAATCACCTGCATGCTAGCATTTCCCAAACAGCCCTTGGAAGAAAAAAAAAATGTATGAGGCAAAACTTTGATTTTGCCACAGTGATGCACTAAAAAACAAACTCTTCATTCATTCATTCAAACTCTGAAATGAAATCAAACCTCTGCAGGTGAAACTGTCAGTGGATCATAAGATGCATTAAGATCTTCTTGGAGCCATTGATGTGTGAACAAACATGGGCATTGATCCATATCAGTGGATATCAAATTAGTTTACTGAACAAATGGCGGTAAAGAAATTTATTGTACCATAGTGCACTTTTATGATGGGGTAACATAATATTCAGAGGTGTTTCTGGGCCAATGAGCTGCAAACAGGCCAGCACAGCACCATTTTTTATCTGTGATCTCAGTGAGAAGAACATTATTAAAGTCAAACATTCCTGACGGCTTCATCAAAATCGGAGTATTATGAGCTTAATAAGAAACACAGAACTGAGCGCTCAGGTTGGATTTGGATTTCATTTGATTGCACAGGTGTGCATGAAAACAGGAGTGTATTTTATTCAGAGAAACAAATGTCAGCCTTGTGCAGCTACAGTAAAAGTCAGCAGAGTCTGCAGGATTTGTTCTCTGAGAAATGTCGTGTCTGCACAAATTTTCATGGCAGCCTGGTTGGTGAGATCTCCCTATTAAACCTATTCAGGAGTCTTATTTTGAAATATTCTCTAACTTAGAAAAGAGTCAGGGACCCATCAAATGTCATTAGTTTCAAAAAGAAACCTCATTTGCTTCTGTTTATTCAGAAGTCAACATTTTCGTGAGTAGAAAGGAAGGAAGGAGTTGCATGAGGTATTTCTTAATGATTTCAGAAAAGCGGTTGAGCCTTACAGCCTCTCTCCGTGTGCACAATGTACACGTGTGCCTTAGTAAATGTTTTGTTTTTTAAATTCCAGACATCTTGTTTTTGTCTTGTCTTTTTTTCTGAGAAAACATTTCCTCCTCTGTTATTGCACAGTTGGATTATTGTTACAGACGCCACACATGCTGGGGCATTATTACCCGATGCCTCACTACGGATCAGTGTGCCAAGTAATGATTAAAAGAGACAGCAAAAGCCGGCCTGAAAACATTCCTTACGACAACTTTACATTCTTGGCTTACACCAACACGGAACTACAACGACGTCTTGCTGTAATAAATGCTCTTGAACTTTCAGAACTCTAAATCCTTAAACGTGAAAGCACAGTTTCCCATGTCCACTGTTTTGTATAGAGAGAGATATATACACAGTAGTGTGCTTCTGAGTCCTAGCATTCAATGTTCTCAAACAAGTGGACTTCCAAAGCAGGTGTGACACAAAAATGTGGGGAAATGATGGCGTGGGAACATTATTAAAGCCGGCGCTCTCGTCACCCAATGACTGCTTTCTGCAAAATACATGTAAGCGGCCTGATGTCGGGGATAAACATGCAATTACTTAAGTCAACCCAAAAGAGCAATTACAGGGACAATTTCACAATCACACTAAGGCTGTTTTGGTTCAATAATCAATAATTAAAAGTGATGGCAAATAAACGAGATTGCAAAACCAGCTATGAAAGAAAGTTTACAAAGACCTGTTTACAAAGATTTACTAATAATTTACCATCAGTGGCGACTGCTTCGCTGCTGCCCACCCTAATGCCCAATCCCAGGGGTTGTTGATTGGTCAACCCTGTCTGAATGAACATGACAGTGAGTAGTATAATCACCAAATTATCAATGTTGTCTCCTTGTTTGGCTACTAAAGGCCAGACAGCATCAGTCTTTGCACTAAATTATTTACCAACTTTGGCTCCAGTGGAAATTTCCAAACTTTGCACTTCTAAGCCTTAGTTGTAGAATACTGCTCTGTATTAATTCTGAATATAAAGCATTGTCTTTACTTCTGTGCTGTGTGGGAATAAAAAGCAGAAATGGGGGGGGGGGGGGAAGAACTTCAGACACTGACCACAGTTAATGGACCTTCAACTCTTTTCTTCTTCTAGACATTTTCACAGCTGCAGCACAAAGACAACACTGTTTTTGGACTGTGGGTGTATGACTCCCCCCCCCCCCCACCACCACCACCACCACCACACACACACACACACACACACAGACAAAAAAAACCCAGCAGACCGCTATCATGTCTGCTGTTCCTCATTTCAAGGTTTCAGTTGATGGAAGAAAAGCCACGATTTGTCTGGAAAGGTCATTCAAGGTAGACTGTGGTTTTAAACACAACCAAAATACTAAAAATACTGGAGGGAAAAAAGTACAGTTATAATATTTTATTAGGAAATGTTAAAGGTATATTTACTTACATAGATATAAATGGTAATTTCTAATTTTCTGGTTATAATATTCATTCTAGACTTTATAAACCATAATTTTGAAGGGTAGATATGGTACAAGGCCACAGCACAGCACACTATGATTCTTTTAAAAAAAAAGCTGAAGCTATTATAAAAAAGCAAATCCAGCAGAATTCAGGGTTGGATTTCAGTAAAGGTTTGCATCTTCCATAATTTGCACTTTCAACCTACAAGTAAAGATCAAGAAGCTTGGAAGAATATTATTAGTCTTCTCTGACAACTTTAATATTGTGAGTTATCAAAGTGGAGCAAATTTAACCTTTTCATACACACATACTTGGTTATGTTCATTAGCTCCTAGAAATATTTTATCAAACAAGTAGTCTCCATCACTGACAGTGTCCTTCTTCCATCTTTATGCATTTCTGTTTTGTGTGATTTGGAACATTTTAGTTTAAGTTAAAGATTGGCTGCTTTATTATACCACATAATCCCTCATCTACAATAGGTTATTCTTTGTTAGTACCTCCTCATGCTTATAAATATATAAACACAACTGCATGATGAATACCTTCAGAACCAGCTGGTATTTGCAGACAGAATCTCGCATTATTCATGTGCCATATGCTGTGCAAATCCTCCTTTCTTTTCTTTTACCTTTCTTTTAGGAAGAAACATGCTGTACTTTCCATCCTCACATTTGGTTTGTGGCATTTGACCTTAATAAAAACAATGAAACACACACTGAATGCAAAAGCAAATTTCCTGTTCTGCGAATAATCTCCTTGTCCCTCTATTTTGGTCTTGTCATTTACATATTGGGTTTTTTCACTTTTTTTTTTAATAGTTGATGCTATTTTATGTCATTTTGTTCCTTTATAGTAAAGATATTTCATTTGGCTGCATTGATCGTTGTGACAAAGACGCTTCCAAGTACCACGTCCACAAATGTACATTTGTCAGAAAAAACGGTCTACTTTTTGTGAAAGAAATAGAGCAATATTTTACGATGAAGATGTCGTCACAAATTAAAGAAAAAGCGAGCTCATTGCCGTCCTGTCGTTCTTTATTGCCCCCTTTCCTTCTCTGTTTCACAACACCTACTGCCTCTTTGATGTTCATACCTTGCTTTATACTGGCTCACAGTTTGATTTGACGGTAATAAAGGCTGTAAAAAAGAAAAATTGGCGCTTTGACGTTTCCGCTGTGTTGACGTCACGCGTGCGTAGCTCCTGCACGGCCAATAATAAGCGGGGTAGTTGGTGAGTGCAGTGTAACTCCCGGCTGGAGGGTGGAAGAGCACCGACCGAAGAAGGAACCGCGTGGTAGTCCTGTCACACAGCAGAAGGTCACTCAGGTTGGGTTGTGCTGGAGAGAAGGTGAGCTTTAAAAAAAAAAAAAGAAAGAAAGAAAGAAAAGAAACGATAACAATAAAAAATGAAGGCCTAGCTACACTATTTCAAGTCGAGCTGGGGAAGTGTTAAAGCTTATTGTAGCTAAAATAGATAAAAGTCGATGCAGATGGCACATGGCCAGCTGTCGCTTTCCTCAGAGTGCGATGTATTAAAATGTTTATATATCTCATATTCAGTTTACTGATGTGTCAAACTTCTGAGCAAATTTGCTAGCTCCGTATCCGAGCACGTGCACGTAGGTAGCCGGTCTCTTCGTGAACGCCACCTGCCACTTTGTCTCGCGAGCTACACGCTGCTGCTGCAGGGCGCCATAATGAAGCAGGCCGGTTGTCACGTTCAGCCAGCATTGCAGAGTATTGTCTCCCGTTCCGGTGTAAGCTAACGCCAGGTCCTCGTAACGACCCGTTCCTGTAACGTGGAGGTAACCGGGCCAGTGTCGAGCCTTCTCATTGACCTTGTCATACAAGCAACTGGCGGCTAAATATAAGATGATGCAGACGCACATGGTTGGAAGATTTTCAGGAACTTCTCAGATAATCTAACTCGCTGGTCTAAATAAAGGTGACAGTCAAATTGTCTCACATAAAACATGTGGAGCTGACTCTCGCTATGGATGAGTTGTCAGAGCAGCAGTGGGTGAACTTGACAGCCCTGTAGACTGCGAGCTGTCATTATCTTAATGGGTGCAGTTTTAATATAATACTTAAGACAATACTCTGTAGTACTGATTGTTATACAGGCATAGATGGCTAAATTGTGCAGTATCAGAGTATAACCCACAATAGTGAAAGTGAACAGGAAACGAAACTGTCCTGAAATGTAAGTGCAGCTCACGCAAGAGCATTGTCTCAACTTTGTTCAGTAAATTCAGGGGCATCCAGTGTCGCTCCTGATACTTTGAATTCAGAGTTTCCTGCTGTTTGAAAATACTTCTTTAAAAAAAAAAAAAAAAAAAAAAAAAGGATTTGCCTGCCCTGCTTTTCCCCCAGTGTGACTCTCACATGATTTGCTACTCCACAATAACTCCTATGCACCGCTGACCTCCTTGTCCTCTGCTATTCCCACTATTGTCTTTTTTTGGGGGGGGGGGGTCTTTAGCTAGAAAAGAAAAAAAGGCTATGTATATATGTTTAGCTAGAACCTGCTCATATTTCAACACATGCAGTCTAAACTATAAAGTGCATCATTTCATGTACATTGGTGAATGGTCAGGTGAGTTTTTCACATGCTGTGTGGTTTTTTTTTTTTTGTTTTTGTTTTTTTTTGTTTTTTTTGGTTTTTTTGTTTGTTTGTTTTTTTCCCAGCTAAGGTTAACTGTGCTTGGGTGAGGTTTCCACCTAATTGTGTGGTATTTGGATGTGTAATTAACATAGGGGGTGTAGTCTGTCTTCAGGAAGGAAAAAGTCTTGTCAGTAAGTAATTGGCTTGTCATGGAAGGAATACTTCTTGAATGCAAGTGCATTTGTGGTAATTACATTATTTTATGAACTAATTGTGCTTTAAGTAATGCTCCAGTACTAGATTACTATTGGGATTTTTTTTTTTTTGCTTTTGGAAGCTGAATACACATAAACAGACAAGTTGCATAAAGAGCCCTTCACACACACAAGGGCTTTAATTCCCATAATGACTGTTGTTATGCTTATGTCAGATTTAAGGTGGCAGTGGCTAGTAATTATGTGATGTCAGCATTTTAAAATGGTCGGTTAATCTGGTGAATGAGAGTAATTGGTTCAGTTATTGTGTAAAACATTGGTGTGTTCCAACCTTTTTGTCCTTCTTAATCACCCTCATCTTTACAACAGTTCTGTTCTTGTTGCCAGATTGTTCCTCATGATGAAGCAACAGTTAGCCCTTTTTTTTTTTTCTTCTTCCTTTTTTTTCTTTTTTTCAGACAAAGGGATTTGTTCAGTTCTGAACTCTGTACGAGGAAGTTGCATTTGTAGACCCAGACTGTACTCCACCTCTCTGACCCTGACAGTGACATTTCCTTATTTTGCAGGACTGTGCAGTCCTTGAAGGTTGAACTTGAGGCATACTCGATAAGGAGCTGTGTCTGACAGCTTGAATGTTTTTTGGGAAGATAATCTTGTAAAAAGAGACAAAGTGCAGTGTAGTATTTTGTGGAAAAACACAAAATAACTGGTGAGAGTGGCTCGCTGTTCCAGATCTTGTTTTAATAACCTTGACCATGGTTTCACGGGGGGCAAATATCTCCTGTTACAGCTTGGTGGTGGGAGGGGGGGGTGGACCATGCCTGCCAGTATCCTTCTCAGAAGGGTGGGGGACACACTCACTATCTCTTGGGCGCACACACACACATGTTCAAAAGCTTCTTCAATGGAGATACAGCTTGTGCCTTATTGCTATAGTTATGGTTCAGCAACTGATGTACAGAAGTGGACTTGTCCTGTGATGCAAAAATGCTTGTTTTAAGTAAAGTGCTGTTGAAATTGAACATATGAATTCTTGATTTCTATTTAATATTAATATCCATATGTTTCAAAGTCTCAAAGAGTAGCTAATCTGATTAAAGGATCGGCTTAGCTCAGAACCGGTATGCTTGGTATGTAAGGCTGTAGACACGGCTCTACCCACCTTAGAGATCAATTAGCTTTACACGGTAACTAATCCTTGCCTAGTTCTACTTTCTAAAGCTCACATCAGTCACACTTAAAGTTGTGCTGTCAAGCAGGCATTGAGCAAGAAAAATATAAGGCTGCTCATTTGTTGTCCTTTTTAGAGCTGATTTTACTGCTTTTCAGTGTGGTTCTGGTTTATTACCCTGAAGGTTGTACTAGTCGAGGTAGTCCTGCCAAGCCATGCTCTAAAGTTAGCTGTACTTCATAGTGCTGAGAATAGACAGTGTTTCCTGAACAACCTTACTGGGCAGGTTCCAACTTGCCTGTGCTCTCATTTGCTTTGTGGAAATATTAAGCTTTTTGTCTATTCTGTCTTGGAAGCTTGCCATCGAAGTCTATTAAGGTTGTTCTTCTGCTGCAAATTAGACCGAGCCTGCCCGCTCGCCTGTTTGTGTCCCCTTGGCATTTGCCCACACAGACCTTCCACACGCACTATCCAGTTAGAACATCTCGAGCTCCCATCTGTAGTTGCAAATCGGTCCTAAGGATAATTATAGGGTTTCTCCTGATAACCTATAACCTATAACCACTATTGTCTATTTTAGTTTTGACTTTGTATTTAGTGTTATTATTAAACACTTCCATACCATTACAGACTGCATCAACCCGCGAATGCACAATTTATTTGTATGCCAACTCTCGGAGCATGTGGATTTCAAGTCGGAGTCAACAAAACAATGTTTTCAGTGTTTTTAATCAGGCCAAAGTTCAATGACTGTGATAGCGGTTCAACCCTGTGATTCTAAACTTTCCACATAGTAAAATGATCCACTCCAGGGTTGATGAGACAAGATTTGAGATAGCTTGGTGTCTTTTTGTTCTTGAGGGCACAGCTATTGGAAGAGACGTTGAGCCATCAAAATATAGATTATATATATATTTTTTTATTTTTTTTTTAACATTTATTATTTGAATAAGCAAATCCCACAAAGGCCTGTTCTGATACAGGAAAAAATAATCTGTGCATACCTTTGAATACACAACAAGTGCTTAATGTTAAGCAATCAAAATGTGAGTATTCAAAATGTTTCTGTAATGTGGCCATAGCTTATCAACAAACATCTTTTGTGTAGCAGTGCTGATGGTTGGGAAATTTCCCCTGAAATTGTGATTGCAGTATGAATGTTGCAGCATTGTTTCACATTGTCTGCATGTGGTTCCTGTGAAGAGGAACTCCACTCCTTGGATTTTAAAACCGTTCAGTTACATTTTTGTCAGTTTTACCTTGTAAAGCATAGCAAGACAAAAAGCTATGCTTTCAGGTCCTCCTTTAACATGCTGCGATTTCCAGTATTTAAGATTGTATGCAGAGAACTTTTATTTCAAACCTTGTTGGCTTTGTTAAACTGACACCTTGCTTTGTTTGGCATATGATTTTGTGGGAAGCCAGTGGTTTTGCATTCAGTTGGAGTTTACAGGGGTCTCAGATGGTGTTTTGTGCTGGACACTAGCCTTTTGTGCCTGGAAACGGCACTGTTTTTCTAGTTAGTAAGATAGGAAGCCCTGTGGATGTTTAGACAAGAGGTGGGGATGTATTGTTTGGACAATACACAAGTAAAACGGTAACACAGTGGGAGCACTGTAAGGGAACTGAAATTGAAGCAAAAATAATTCAAGGCTCGCACTACGTGAAGAAGAGGGTTGGTTCGTCACCCTTTATAGATTCAGTTGTGGCTGCATTCACCTACTCTGCAATGTATAACTTACTTTTTTCTTCTTCCTTATCTTTTCAGAATTCTGAGACGCAACAATGGACCAAGCAAGGTCAACAATATCCAAGATTGTAAGTATAAGTGTAAACCCTACAATAACAGGCTTTACTTTAAGCTTTCATCCTAAACAGGACATCATCATTTCCACACCTGAAATGACTGTTATTGCAAAAATGAGAACTTGCATGACCAGAATTAGGTCTGTGCGATATGACCAAAATCTCATATCCCGATATAAGACATCTATCGTCCGATAACGATATAAATCACAAAAATTTAACATTTTCTGTAAATTCTGTGAATCTTGGGCAGCTGAAGTGTTTCCAGCTGGGCGTCGTGTACCTGGAGTCGAGTGTTTTAACCGATGCATGAAACGATACATTTTTAGACATAGGTTGTAACGGCCGCCGTTTTCTTTGTGAGTATTTATTACACAGCGTGCTGCGGGGAAAAGCCTGTTCTAACGTTTGAGTCTAAGGTTTATTTTTTAGCACCTGACGACTTTTTTTTTTTTTGCTGCTCATCCGTAAATACTCTGCATACTTTTTCACGTGATTCAGTTTATTTTGAAATCTTGAGCTTTATTGTGAAAGGTTTATGTGGAAAATAAACAAGCGGACACGCGATGGTTTTACCGTCGTTGCTGCTAACGACAGCGCATAAAAACAGGCGCTTGTCCGTCCGTAGTGTGGTTATATTAAATATAAGAGAAAGAGAGAACTTCAAGAAATTAATATAGCCACTACAGTGACCATCAAAACAACGAAAAAATAATGCCGTAAACAGTTTATTTTGCAACACCACGAAACAAACGATAGCGTAAAATGAAACAATAGATGTTTTCATATCGTCATCCGATATATATCGTTATATCGAACAGCCCTAACCAGAATGTAATTTTTATTCTATTTTGGGAACGAACACAGGAAGAACCTGATAAATACAGTTGTTACATATTCAGAAATGCATTTAATGTTAAATTGTTACATTGCATAATTAAATCAAATCAGAACAAAAACCTCTCACCTCTTGTAAGGTGGAGCCCAGATCCTGAAATCAAACCACTGCTGTTCTTTGGGAGTTACTGAAATCATTTATTGTGCTTACCCTAACTTTTTCTATTTCTGATAGTTTAATGGGGAGCCCCACTCCTACACACGATTCAACTTGACCCAGAATATGGAGGGTGACAACAGTCAGGTGGAGATGAAGCTGTCATCTGAAATAGATGAGGAGACTGGGGGAAATGGCGTCGGCGGCCGCCTGAATCACAACTCAAATCGCACACCCTATGTGGCTCAAAAGCTTGGACGTACACCCAAGAACCTCTGCTTTATAGCAGCCACAATCTTCCTCATCTTCATCATCGGTAAGAGAGAGAGGGGAAGGAAGAAGCTCTTTTTAATGTAGTGCACAATAACTTGAGTGGTTCTTTGGGGATCTGTCCCAGTGGATTGTGTGTTACTTGTGAAAAAGTGGAAGTTCACTGTTCGACAGCTATTTTAACATCATTTTCCTGTGGGGGTGGGGGGGCACTTACCATGTGTGTTTTTTATTTTTTGTTTGTTTTTGTTTTGTTTTTTTTATATCAGGAAAAACATGGCTTAGCTTTGAGCTGTCATCTGAGTAAGACACTTCAGTCAGGGTTTGGCTTGTGCCACTTAATTCAGTTGAGTCTGTTCCCGTCCCTTATCTGGAATCACTGCCACTTTCAGGCTATTTGATTGGCTACCTGGTCCATCGAAATAAGGATTTGGCTCCCACCTGTGCACCCTCTGCTTTCCGTTATGAAGATATCCCCCATGAGACCGGTGCTGCTCCCCTCATGGACTGGGATGATGTGAAAAAGCTTCTTGCTCAAAAACTGACTACATCCAGTATGGACGCTGTCCTTGGGTGAATAGAAGCTCCATACACTGCCGCACTGCACACATTTTGTTATGTGTATTGTTTTTTTTTTAACAATAAGTAACCCGTTTTTGTTTTCCCTGTCCCAGTCAGCTGAGCAGTAGCAACCACCGGGCTGGTTCTCCTGGTGATGAAGATCTGGGGAACAAGGTGCTCAAGAAGTTTAAGGAGTACGGCATGAAGACCTGGACTGATGAGCACTTTGTCAAGGTTCAGGACCCCCCAGCATCTGGATACAACAGAATAGTTTTCAAGAACGGGTCAGAGGAACGTCCAACAGGTTTCCTGTCCTACAGCGCCAGTGGAACAGCAAGGGTAATCAGAAGGCCAAATTATAAGTAGGAAAAATGTACAGTGACACTTGCAGTGACATTTCTGTTTCTGATGGTTCCAGGGTGCAGTGCTGTATGCCCGTTATGGAGAGGAAAAGGAGCTGAAGCAGTTAAAGGACATGAACATCGACATGAATGGCAGAGTGATGCTGGTCAGAGCTGGAAGGATCAGCTTTGCTGAGAAGGTGGGTGGTTTCAAAATAAGATGGAACATCATTTGAACAGGACTTTATTCCCTGGGGTCCTTGTCAATATTTGTAGATGTCGTCTGTTCTTAAGCTTCAATAGAATTCTATTAGAATTTTCCATATTCCTGCAAATTCCAAAAGAGGACACTTTTCAACAGTTTTAACACCTACATTTAGCAAAAACAAAACAAAACTTGTGTGTGTTTTTGTAACAGGTATATTCTCTACAGGTGAGACCTTCCAAACTGTATGATCTCTTAAGATTTGCAGATTTATACTCTTTGTCCTCCTCTCTTTCATCTGCCTCCTCCATCACTGCTTTCTCCTTTGCCTGCTCCATCTCTCCCCAACTCAATCAGAATCAATATACTTTAATCCCAGAAGAAATTATGTAAACAAAGCCTCACGCTTCCCCTTTTTAGCATGAAACATCATATTATATTGTGTGATTCATTCAAATGATTTTACTGTTGGTGAACTTAGCTTCCATTCCCTTGTTTCTCTGCTTATAGGTAGCCAATGCAGCCAAAGTGAACGCTTCTGCTGTGCTGATCTACCCAGACCCTGCTGATTACTCGATCGACGAGAGCAGTCCGCTCTTTGGACATGTGAGTGAAGACCGTTTTCACCCCTCAGGTGTAAATCACCTGGGAAAATACTTTAGATGAGTACACTGAAGGAAAGGGGAAGACTGATGCTTAAATATGAAATGAGAGGACAGATTTTTGACATATCGACAATACAAATGTTGTGAAGTGCATGCAAACCTAGCACTGTTCATAAGAGGAAGTAGTTGCGCTTCCTCTACCAGTGCAGTAATCTAAATGATAACCACAATAATAATAATAATGGGGTTCATGTGTTTAGTTTGATTAAAGCTACCTTTGAAAAGCGGTCATGATCCACTCAAAGCTCATCTTTCCATCTGTCTGTTTCCCACAGGTCCACATGGGCTCTGGGGATCCCTACACCCCAGGCTTCCCTTCCTTCAACCACACCCAGTTTCCACCTGTGCAGTCTTCAGGCCTGCCAAATATTTTGGCTCAGACTATCACAACAGGCATGGGATTGAACATTCTGAGGTAAGACACACACACTGAACTGGTATCAGAAAGATGGTTGAAGCTTGTAATAAACAGGGCATCAGTAAAGGGTTGATGTTTGTCTGCATCCCACAGGCAGCTCGGGGGTAGAGCTCAGCCAGATGGTTGGGAGAGCATCAACAGACTTGGAGATGAGAGCGATGTTATTACTGTGGAAGTCAACAATGTCCTTACTGAGAAAAGGATAAATAATGTCTTTGGGGTCATCAAAGGCTTTGTGGATGCAGGTACAGCAAAGATGATTAATGAGAGAGATCCTGTGGTCAGGAAATATGGAAACGATGTGAGTGATGAATGTCCTGTGACCGTCTGCAGATCGATACGTGGTCATTGGGGCCCAGAGGGATGCGTGGGGCCCCGGCTTTGCGGCATCAACCGTGGGCACCAGCGTCCTCGTTGAGCTGGCGCGTTCCATCTCTGACATGGTGGAGAACGGTGAGCACCTGTTGGCAGCTGATGTTGGGTTTTTAATTTCCAAATAAAATGTTCCTGGATGTACACATCATGTCAGATGCTGAGCAGCTAAAGAAGGTGCTGGCTTCATGAGTTTGATTAAATGTTTCCACTTTGATAGATGGATTCAAACCAAGGAGGAGCATCGTGTTTGCGAGCTGGAGTGCGGGAGAGTATGGGAGTGTTGGCGCCACCGAGTGGTTGGAGGTAAGAAGTGCATGGCAAAGGTTTAGATTAGCTGCATTTTTCTTTCACTCAATAAAAATAAATCTTACCATTGAACTTTTTTGTGATTTCCTTCATCTTTGGTGCTAAAAGAGGCCACCCAAATGCATGAGATATCAATGCAATGAGATATCAATGGAAAGCCCAGGATGTCTTCCATTTCTAATTTTATATTCTAAATTTATATTCTAATTTTTGCTTCAGAACTTTTGCACTGTCCACTTCCTGCTGTGACAAAACAAATTTCCCACGTGTGGGACTAATAAAGGTCATCTTATCTTATCATTTCGTACATCAGGACTTTTTAGGATGGCTCAAATAAGTCAAAAGATGTAGACCAAAAACTAATGCCCATTACAGAAGATGTAAATGAATAGGCTGGGTGTGAGTAGGATAATTATTAGTGATTGTGCTCTGTCTCATTCCTTTGTTGGATATTTCTTTGTTCCAGGGTTATTTGTCCTCTCTGAGCATGAAAGCATTCACCTACATCAACCTGGACGGCATTGTGACAGGTATTTACTGCCATGGATGCAGACTTATTGTACCCATGAAGCTGTTTAATGTCTAACTTTTACAAACACATGCAAAAAGCATCACTTATTTTTCAGGATAACTAAATATTAGTGGTCTTGTCATTTTAGGTCAGAATGGGTTTAAAGTAGCAGCCAGCCCGTTGCTGCACAGCCTGGTCCAAAACGCTCTGAAAGAGGTAACTCCACAGCTGATCTCTTCAGTAGAAATAATTCTGTTGGTCAGTTTTATTTGTAAAATAAAACAAGAGTTTAATCAAAGCATTTGTTTTCTTCTTAGGTGAACTATGACAAGGACAAGTCTCTTCTTTCTCAGTTTGGAAAGAACAACTGGGAGTCTACTATGTGAGTCTGTCTAATTAAAGATAACAAAGTATAGCCAGTGACGATTATCACAGCCTTCTTGTTTGATAGTAGGCTCTCATTCTCACGCTTCTGTTTTGCGTTTGATTTTGAAGTCTGGAGCCTCTGAGGATGGACAGTGCTGCGTATCCTTTCCTCGCCTTCTCCGGCATTCCCTCAGTCGCTTTCAGATTCCACTCTGGAAGTTCAGTAAGTGAATTCTTCTGTACTATAAGTTCTTAAATAGTTTCTGAACTCTTTTAACTCATGCCAACTTTGTAGATCTGAGAGTAATTCTTAAAACATCCCGTGTGCCTCCTCAGGACTACCCGTACTTTGGCACAACCCTGGACACCCAACAAAACCTGAACTCTATCACAGCCAGCCAGGTTCCTCAGCTGGCTGTGAGAGCGGGCCAGTTTGCAGGTCACATAGCGCTGAGGCTGGTCCATGACCACCTGCTGCAGATGGACCTGAAGAAGTACAACCAGCTCATACGCAGCCACGTGGTTCAGATTAATGTGAGGGTCAAGGCTGTTCAGAGGGTGAGTGTTCACCAGTGTCCTTGTAAATCAAGATAGTATTTACCTTGTTGAGAGCAGGGCTGCAGAAATCAGGAGCAACTTGACTGTTGTCGTGTTTTTCATCACTTGACCTAAAAATGATCAGTTTATTTTTTTAATGCCGTTTCTGTTTTGCCTGGTTACTCCTCATCGTAGAAGTCAACTGTGGTCAGGTCTTGAATATCCAGCTTACCAACTTGAGTTTGAGGGAGGAAAAGTCATCCCTGCATGTTTGTGTGCTTGCAGTTGCAGCCCCAGCTGTTGCCCAAAGCTCTGACAGTGCAGTGGTTGATCATGGCCTCTGGCTCCTACAGCCGTGCCTCTAGCGCGCTGGCAGCCGACATCCAGAACAGCGACCTGGAGGACATCGAGATGTGCCGCGTGATCAATGACCGCATCATGACGGTAAGGGGGGAAAAACTCAGCCCAGCAAGTTTAGTTGATTTCACAAGCTGCCACCTCTGCTCCTGATTAGCTGAAATTACAACTTTAGTGTTGGTTTAGCTACCTTTGGATCATATGTATTAAATGGGATACATCACATTTTAATCACAGTAAAGTGTAATAGTTGATGTAGGTAGTCTTTAGTTACTGCTGCCTGCTTTTCAAAGGACAGGGCTGTCCAATACATTTGTTGATAACGTTGGTTTTTATCCAGCTCGTTCATGATGTCCGTCTTCTTGCTATAGGTGGAAAGGAACTTCCTGTCACCCTACGTTTCTCCCAGAGACCGCCCCTTCCGTCACATCCTGCTGGGCTCCGGTCCCCACACCCTCAAAGCTCTGACCAGCCACCTCGACTCTTTGAAGACTGCCAACCCCGACGCCGACGCCGAGCTGTTCCGCAACCAGTTTGCCCAGGCGACCTGGACCATTCAGACCTGTGCCAACTCCCTAGCAGGGGACATCTGGTCTCTGGATAATGAAATCTAGAAATCCTTTGCCCTCCCATGTTCATGGTTTGGCCCTCTTAATACAACTGGCAGTGCTGTTGTGATTAATCACCACATTTTCAGCGGATATCTACAAAGTCATCATATCGTTTCCACGATGTTCATTTTCCTTTTATCTGAAATTCTCTTAAAGCCAAACATGTTGCAAAGTGGTTTGTAAGCCTTCCGCCTTAAAAGGACTAACCTCTAAGAATCTTGAATTTGAACATGTGGTATTTAGTTATCACAGTCTTAAATCCCTTGGTGCTAGTAATGACGACAAATGTTATGTGGAAGTACTACTTTAAATTGGTGTTACCTCTGAATGAGTTGGAGTTGGATTTTTCTTTACTTCCAGAACAGTATCAGGTCAGAATCACAGTAAAGACTGTGTTTGCCAGCTCAGATCTTTAGACCGTAGAAGCGCAGTATAATAACAATAAGCTAATGATTTTGTATTTGTTTACCACGAGGCAAACTGCTGGTATTTCTGCTGCTGCTGCGGCTTGGTGTTCAAACCTGAGCTGGTTTTTATTGGTAGCTAAAATATCTCATACTGTGCTGGATTCTGCTACACAACTCAGTCAGAAAATAGATTCAGGCATTCAGCTGCTGAAAGAAGTGCAGATTGATTTACAGCATGCAGCAGCAACAGTGCACACAGATTTGGAATAATCGGCTACTTTAAATGGGGGGGGGGGAGTCCTAATTATATGCAAGAATTGGGGGGGGGAAGTGATCTGAATCAAATAAGAAACACATTTCTTGGCATTGGAGCTAATCTGTGCAGACCTGTCAAAGCAGGGGAAAAGGTCCTCAACCATGTGGCACTGAAACGGAAACCGTATGTTTATTTATTGTGTTATTTATTTATCAGTGGCAGGGTTCACTATAAATAGTTTTTAATCACGTTTTATATAAAGTATAATTATCGGGGGCAGTGTCTTCCATAATTATGACAGTTATACTGTCGAAATGACAAAAGCAGCATCTGCTAAAAGAAGTGTACATGTGCACCGACAGCTGGTACACAGCAGTTTCTTTCCCCTCTCTCAACTGACACTGAACTGGTCTCTGAGCAATGCCAGCTCACACATCACACCTGACAATATTTACCCGTACCTGTCCTTTGGTGCATGTACACTTCTCATCTTGATGGCATTATCGGGAGCAGTGATTTCCATAATGTGAAAAACAGAAGGTAGTTTTTGCCTACCAGTGTGTGCCGTATCGGAGGCAGTGCCCTCCATATTTCACTGTAGGGGTGGATGTTTTTTATTATCGGGGACAGTGTTTCCCATAATGTGTATATACAGTACAAAGCTACACATCGCACATGTTTGCATCTTTGCAATCCCATCTGGCGTTCCATGCTAATTTCTTCAGCGTTCCTCTCTAGACAGGCAGGTTGGCACCCCGAGCACCTGATCACAGATCAGTGTCTGTGCCATTGGTGAGGCCAAGCAACCGATGTGCTTGTTTTTAGTGGGACAGTCTGTTTTGAAGCGAACGCTGGTCTGCTTTGGTCTTTTCTTTGTATATGGAAAGTGTCTTTGCTTTAAGGAAAGCACAAATGCGTAATGTGGTTACAACAGCGTGGTCCAGTATCTCCGTAATCAGCTCCCACCCTGTGTTATGGATTTAGTTTAATGAATTAAAGTTCATCGTACCTTCTCTTTTGATGAATTCACTGAGATTTCCTTGTGCCTCTTCTTTTTGTTTCTGAGCTGACGAATACTTGGATTGTTTAGTTTCATGTATCAGGGTTCAGTTTGTTGTTTTTCCTGTTTCTCTAAGAATCAAACTGGTGTTAAAGCAGAGTTGCTAGACAGAAAACAAATGGATGTGAGTCCATTTCAAATGACTGAAAGCAGGATTCTGTCCAAAACCCATCTGACTGATTGTAGTTCACCACACTTGTTAACATGATACATTAACCATTCGTCATTTGAGTGATTTTTACCTTAATCCTGTTGGTTTATAATGGGGCAAGTTCTGGAAATTGCAACTCCATTTTCAGCACTGGCTTGTAAGAATTAGCAGATGAGTTTTGGGTCAAAGGGGAAAAGTGTAACCCTTGTTAAAGAATGTTTGAAAATGGTCGATTATTATTGTGCGTGGTTTTCTTTTTTTGTTCTTTTTCCTTTCTCTCAAACTGTGCGCACATTTGCTTAGCTTTATTTCAATTGTTTTGTTTTGTTGCTGCAATAAACAATCACAGCTATTGGAGTCTTAGTTTCATTATTCATTCTCAATAACATGGACACTTTGTATCTTGTTTGTTAGGCTACTAATAAAACTCTAAAATTTGGCACTGTATTGTACGTTAGCTTATTGCTTTAGTTCTTAAAAAAACAAAACTACCGATGACCTTTTTCATTCTTCGGTGCCTCGCTTAATGGTGCTGGTGATCATGGTTCTCATGGTCATCTGGCGTCCTCTTCAGTCTCTAACTGCCCCAATGAGGGTTTCTCTCGTCTTATCAGCAGAGGTGGGTAGTAACTAATTACATTTACTTTTTGGAAAAGAATTACTTTCAGGAGTAGTTTTACTTGAGTAATATTATTATGAAGTATCACTACTCTTACTTGAGAAACAATTCTGGCTATTCTACTCAGTGTGAATAACTTCAGTAAATGAATAATAAACACGTTTTAACCAAAAATGCACGAAACACAAACCTACAGTTTATGTTGAAATGAGACTTCTTGTTTGTACATAAGGTTTGTTGTTTTAATATTATTCTATCTGCTGAGCCTGTTGTGCCATTTGGAGAGGCAAAGCAGCACCATATACTTATATTACCTTCTGTAAATATTAGTTTAATAATGATTTGGAAAAGTGTTTCTTAGATTTATTATTTTGTAATCATGTTATTTATATATAGTATTTCTTTTTCTGTCTTTAGTGCAAATTTTGGTATTTTAAACGTTCTTGTCTGTCTGATTATCTCATTTTTAAACATTAAATCAGATGTTATGATCAGTTACTCAATACTCAAGTAGACTTTTTTTAATAAATACTTTTTTACTCTTACATGAGTAATTTCTTGGATGGCTACTTTTTACTTTTACTTGAGTAAAACTATATTAAGGTAGTGCTACTTTTACTTGAGTACAATTTTTGGCTGCTCTACCCACCTCTGATTATCAGCAAAGGCTCTACTTTTGGCTCTGTATGATGTCACTGAGAGCAGCTGTCCAGAATATGGTCAGCTTAGCTACACGGCAGCCCCACCACCAGCTGTTAAACCTTTTTGTCTGTAAGTAGCAGCCAATCAGTTGGTATAAAGCCTGCCTGTGCATTGTGCTGACCCCAGGCCACGTGTGACACTTTGGTTGTTCCTTACCCTTTTATTAAAGAAGTGTACCAACTCACTATTTTTTTGTAAAAAAAATTTCCATTTTATTTTTATTTACTTTTTTTTAAGGGAAATCCCAGCAAAACTTTGTAGCTTCATTTTTTTAAGGTAACTGCTTTTGGTGATTGACCTACCTACTTGTGTGCCAGCCAATACACAACTTGCATGAAAAACAACAGAGATGCAGTAAGCAGAGTTTGAACAAAAAACAGACTTTATGCATTAATTTACTCAAGTCTACGTCCCAGGACAGAGCTGGATAAAATTACCAAAAACTGCAGCCCATTCTCTGATTAGGAGTTTATCAGTTTGGTGGCCTCAAATGTCCTGAGGGAAAAAAAAGCATTTGAGAATGTACCTAGTACCATTGAAGACGGTTAGGGCTGAAGAAAAAAACTTATTTTCTTTTCACAATTCTGAAAACAAAACGTCAGAATTCTGACACTAATCTTACAATTCTGACATTTCTTGGCATTTTTGACAGCTTTCAGAATCACTGAGAAAAAAAGGGAGTGGTCCTAATCCTTGACCTTTCCAGGGTGTAACCTGCCTCTCACCCGATGACGGCTGTGATAGGCTCCAGCCCCCTGCGACCCTGAATTGGATAAGCAGAAGAAAATGGTCCGTCTTTTAAAATGCATGTACAGCCATTACAAGCATACAGACTAATTTCACTTTAGGTCAAGTTTACACCATTACAGTGTTACCCAGTCAGTATCACATCACTTTGTTGTTGAATTTCAAATTAAAAGTCTGCTGAAATGAATAAGTGCAGTTTTTTTCTTCACATTCAGAACGCCATTATAAGGGAACCTCGTGTTTCCACGGACTCATTTCACTTTAGATCAACAGCACACACCCTCACCATCTTACTCGTTCAATATTAAGTCAATCTGGTTTTTAATTTTACTTTAAGTGAAAAGTATACAGCTTCACAGTGTTAGTCAATTAATATCAAATTATTTCAAAAATAATAGCAGTTTGAAATCACTTTTTTTTTACCTGAAATTCTGAATGCCATTATATCCAAATTTAATCCCTGCACAGCAGTTATCTGATTTATATTTCTTACTTTGTTACGCTCTCGCTAGATCCTTATTCTACATGGAAACGACACCAGCATCCTTCCCTCTATGGTTCAGCTTTTGCAGTCATACCGCAAATCATTGTGAGCAGGGAGACAATGTCAGGGTTTCAATTAAGTTCACTGAGACAAAGTCTACAAATGAACAAAAACACTTTACTGGTAGTTCTGTTGTTTGCTGGGTAATTTCCCCTGAATGTGTATTTTAGCCCATCTTGTTTAGATTCCTGGCCAATTTTAGTCACACGCAGTGTCTGATAACTATTAATCTACAGTTAAACTTTGTGCTGACTAAGGAGATGAAAAACCTGAAAGGCAAGTTTCATTTTGGTAAAAACTGAAATGGAACTTGTTGCAATTCTGGAGAACAGAAGGAGTAAAAAGGTTCTTCCCTGCTCACCACCTCCTCTTTTAATAAACAACAAAACCAGGAAGTAGATCCCCACTTTCTTTTTGTTTGTCCCCAAAGACGGTGACCATCCACCTTTTCAGGCTCTCGGGAATCTCAAATAGTAAGTTCAGTTTATTAACTCTTGAGGAGACTGTTTGACAAATTGTTGATATGGTGATGTTTTATATCAAATTGAATTGAATTGAATTATTTTTCTGCTTTATTTTCACTATTTAAGCAAATATTTATTTATTTTTTTGCTGGTTTTCTCATACATCATTATCTATGATGTGCTTTGAGCACACAGGAAATATATGCAGGTTAAGAGACAAGTTACCTCAAGAAAAGGACTGAGAAGGTGAAAGAAGGGCTAGAAAGAGTAGATGATTGTGAAAGTGAAAGGAGGCAGCTTTCCTGTGTTCATAATTTTTGACAGCTTGTCATCTGATTTTAAAACAGCACCTGCAATTGGCACATTTAAATGATGAGTTATTTATTAGAGGCATGTTTATGAAGAAGGAAAATGACATTTTTCACAGCGTGGGAAATCACAAGCTGGTCTTAATACTAATGACTAAACTGGTAGAGCTGTTAGATATGGTTTATAAACCCTTTATTTCAAATATGCCTGACAGAAAAGAAAAGATTGTGTCCCAGATCCTGATGTCATGGCTCCCATCAACAAACCATTCATGTCGTTTGGAAAATACAGAAGTGATATTTTCTGATTACCATGATTTTTTGGTTTTTGTCAGTTTAACAGTGAACCACACTTCTACACATGATTCGACTTACCCAGAATATGGAAGGTGACACGGGCCATGTGGAGATTATACAGTCATCTGACATAAATGAGCCGTTTGGGGTTGGAAATCACCTCAATCGCAAGTCAAGCCGCAAACCAGACGTCCATCAAAAATGTGGATGTACACCCAAGGTCCTCTGCTTCACAGCAGCTGTTATCATCCTCGTCTTCATCTTCGGTAAGAGAGCAAGTTGAAAGAGGAAGCTGTGGTTTTGTGTAGTGTTGGGGGGGGGGGGGGGGGGGGCACTTATCATGTGTCATTTTATCAGGAAAAACATGGCTTAGCTTTGAGCTGTCATCTGAGTAAGACACTTCAGTCAGGGTTTGGCTTGTGCCACTTAATTCAGTTGAGTCTGTTCCCATCCCTTATCTGGAATCACTGCCACTTTCAGGCTATTTGATTGGCTACCTGGTCCATCGAAATAAGGATTTGGCTCCCACCTGTGCACCCTCTGCTTTCCGTTATGAAGATATTCCCCATGAGACCGGTGCTGCTCCCCTCATGGACTGGGATGATGTGAAAAAGCTTCTTGCTCAAAAACTGACTACATCCAGTATGGACGCTGTCCTTGGGTGAATAGAAGCTCCATACACTGCAGCACTGCACACATTTTGTTATGTGTATTGTAATTTTAACAATAAGTAACCTGTTTTTGTTTTCCCTGTCACAGTCAGCTGAGCAGTAGCAACCACCGGGCTGGTTCTCCTGGTGATGAAGATCTGGGGAACAAGGTGCTCAAGAAGTTTAAGGAGTACGGCATGAAGACCTGGACTGATGAGCACTTTGTCAAGGTTCAGGACCCCCCAGCATCTGGATACAACAGAATAGTTTTCAAGAACGGGTCAGAGGAACGTCCAACAGGTTTCCTGTCCTACAGCGCCAGTGGAACAGCAAGGGTAATCAGAAGGCTAAATTATAAGTAGGAAAAATGTACAGTGACACTTGCAGTGACATTTCTGTTTCTGATGGTTCCAGGGTGCAGTGCTGTATGCCCGTTATGGAGAGGAAAAGGACCTGAAGCAGTTAAAGGACATGAACATCGACATGAATGGCAGAGTGATGCTGGTCAGAGCTGGAAGGATCAGCTTTGCTGAGAAGGTGGGTGGTTTCAAAATAAGATGAAACATCATTTGAACAGGACTTTATTCCCTGGGGTCCTTGTCAATATTTGTAGATGTCGTCTGTTCTTAAGCTTCAATAGAATTCTATTAGAATTTTCCATATTCCTGAGAATTCCAAAAAAAGGAGAATTTTCAACAATTTTAACACCTACATTTTACTGTTGGTGAACTTAGCTTCCATTCCCTTGTTTCTCTGCTTATAGGTAGCCAATGCAGCCAAAGTGAACGCCTCTGCTGTGCTGATCTACCCAGACCCTGCTGATTACTCGATCGGCGAGAGCAGTCCGCTCTTTGGACATGTGAGTGAAGACCGTTTTCACCCCTCAGGTGTAAATCACCTGGGAAAATACTTTAGATGAGTACACTGAAGGAAAGGGGAAGACTGATGCTTAAATATGAAATGAGAGGACAGATGTTTGACATGTCGACAATACACATGTTGTGAAGTGCATGCAAACCTAGCACTGTTCATAAGAGGAAGTACTTGCGCTTCCTCTACCAGTGCAGTAACCTAAATGATAACCACAATAATAATAATGGGGTTCATGTGTTTAGTTTGATTAAAGCTACCTTTGAAAAGATGTCATGATCCACTCAAAGCTCATCTTTCCATCTGTCTGTTTCCCACAGGTGCACATGGGCTCTGGGGATCCCTACACCCCAGGCTTCCCCTCCTTCAACTACACCCAGTTTCCACCTGTGCAGTCTTCAGGCCTGCCAAATATTTTGGCTCAGACTATCACAACAGGCATGGGAACCAAAATTCTGAGGTAAGACTCACACACACTGAACTGGTATCAGAAAGATGGTTGAAGCTTGTAATAAACAGGGCATCAATAAAGGGTTGATGTTTGTCTGCATCCCACAGGCAGCTCGGGGGTAGAGCTCAGCCAGATGGTTGGGAGAGCATCAACAGACTTGGAGATGAGAGCGATGTTATTACTGTGGAAGTCAACAATGTCCTTACTGAGAAAAGGATAAATAATGTCTTTGGGGTCATCAAAGGCTTTGTGGATGCAGGTACAGCAAAGATGATTAATGAGAGCGATCCTGTGGTCAGGAAATATGGAAACGATGTGAGTGATGAATGTCCTGTGACCGTCTGCAGATCGATACGTGGTCATTGGGGCCCAGAGGGATGCGTGGGGCCCGGGCTTTGCGGCATCAACCGTGGGCACCAGCGTCCTCGTTGAGCTGGCGCGGTCCATCTCTGACATGGTGGAGAACGGTGAGCACCTGTTGGCAGCTGATGTTGGGTTTTTAATTCCCAAATAAAATGTTCCTGGATGTACACATCATGTCAGATGCTGAGCAGCTAAAGAAGGTGCTGGCTTCATGAGTTTGATTAAATGTTTCCACTTTGATAGATGGATTCAAACCGAGGAGGAGCATCGTGTTTGCGAGCTGGAGCGCGGGAGAGTATGGGAGTGTTGGCGCCACCGAGTGGTTGGAGGTAAGAAGTGCATGGCAAAGGTTTAGATTAGCTGCATTTTTCTTTCACTCAATAAAAATAAATCTTACCATTAAACTTTTTTGTGATTTCCTCAATCTTTGGTGCTAAAAGAGGCCACCCAAATGCATGAGATATCAATGCAATGAGATATCAATGGAAAGCCCAGGATGTCTTCCATTTCTAATTTTATATTCTAAATTTATATTCTAATTTTTGCTTCAGAACTTTTGCACTGTCCACTTCCTGCTGTGACAAAACAAATTTCCCACATGTGGGACTAATAAAGGTCATCTTATCTTATCTTATCATTTCGTACATCAGGACTTTTTAGGATGGCTCAAATAAGTCAAAAGATGTAGACCAAAAACTAATGCCCATTACAGATGTAAATGAATAGGCTGGTTCTGAGGAGGATAATTATTAGTGATTGTGCTCTGTCTCATTCCTTTGTTGGATATTTCTTTGTTCCAGGGTTATTTGTCCTCTCTGAGCATGAAAGCATTCACCTACATCAACCTGGACGGCATTGTGACAGGTATTTACTGCCATGGATGCAGACTTCTTGTACCCATGAAGCTGTTTAATGTCTAACTTGTACATACACATGCAAAAAGCATCACTTATTTTTCAGGATAACTAAATATTAGTGGTCTTGTCATTTTAGGTCAGAATGGGTTTAAAGTAGCAGCCAGCCCGTTGCTGCACAGCCTGGTCCAAAACGCTCTGAAAGAGGTAACTCCACAGCTGATCTCTTCAGTAGAAATAATTCTGTTGGTCAGTTTTATTTGTAAAATAAAACAAGAGTTTAATCAAAGCATTTGTTTTCTTCTTAGGTGAACTATGACAAGGACAAGTCTCTTCTTTCTCAGTTTGGAAAGAACAACTGGGAGTCTACTATGTGAGTCTGTCTAATTAAAGATAACAAAGTATAGCCAGTGACGATTATCACAGCCTTCTTGTTTGATAGTAGGCTGTCATTCTCACGCTTCTGTTTTGCGTTTGATTTTGAAGTCTGGAGCCTCTGAGGATGGACAGTGCTGCGTATCCTTTCCTCGCCTTCTCCGGCATTCCCTCAGTCGCTTTCAGATTCCACTCTGGAAGTTCAGTAAGTGAATTCTTCTGTACTACAAGTTCTTAAATAGTTTCTGAACTCTTTTAACTCATGCCAACTTTGTAGATCTGAGAGTAATTCTTAAAACATCCCGTGTGCCTCCTCAGGACTACCCGTACTTTGGCACAACCCTGGACACCCAACAAAACCTGAACTCTATCACAGCCAGCCAGGTTCCTCAGCTGGCTGTGAGAGCGGGCCAGTTTGCAGGTCACATAGCGCTGAGGCTGGTCCATGACCACCTGCTGCAGATGGACCTGAAGAAGTACAACCAGCTCATACGCAGCCACGTGGTTCAGATTAATGCGAGGGTCAAGAATGTTCAGAGGGTGAGTGTTCACCAGTGTCCTTGTAAATCAAGATAGTATTTACCTTGTTGAGAGCAGGGCTGCAGAAATCAGGAGCAACTTGACTGTTGTCGTGTTTTTCATCACTTGACCTAAAAATGATCAGTTTATTTTTTTTAATGCCGTTTCTGTTTTGCCTGGTTACTCCTCATCGTAGAAGTCAACTGTGGTCAGGTCTTGAATGTCCAGCTTACCAACTTGAGTTTGAGGGAGGAAAAGTCATCCCTGCATGTTTGTGTCATTGCAGTTGCAGCCCCAGCTGTTGCCCAAAGCTCTGACAGTGCAGTGGTTGATCATGGCCTCTGGCTCCTACAGCCGTGCCTCTAGCGCGCTGGCAGCCGACATCCAGAACAGCGACCTGGAGGACATCGAGATGTGCCGCGTGATCAATGACCGCATCATGACGGTAAAGGGGAAAAAACTCAGCCCAGCAAGTTTAGTTGATTTCACAAGCTGCCACCTCTGCTCCTGATTAGCTGAAATTACAACTTTAGTGTTGGTTTAGCTACCTTTGGATCATATATATTAAATGGGATACATCACTTTTTAATCACAGTAAAGTGTAATAGTTGATGTAGGTAGTCTTCGGTTGCTGCTGCCTGCTTTTCAAAGGACAGGGCTGTCCAATACATTTGTTGATAACGTTGGTTTTTATCCAGCGCCTTCATGATGTCCGTCTTCTTGCTATAGGTGGAAAGGAACTTCCTGTCACCCTACGTTTCTCCCAGAGACAGCCCCTTCCGTCACATCCTGCTGGGCTCCGGTCCCCACACCCTCAAAGCTCTGACCAGCCACCTCGACTCTTTGAAGACTGCCAACCCCGACGCCGATGCCGAGCTGTTCCGCAACCAGTTTGCCCAGGCGACCTGGACCATTCAGACCTGTGCCAACTCCCTAGCAGGGGACATCTGGTCTCTGGATAATGAAATCTAGAAAAGTCCTGTGCCCTCCCTTGTTCATGGTTTGGCCCTCTTAATACAACTGGCAGTGCTGTTGTGATTAATCACCACATTTTCAGCGGATATCTACAAAGTCATCATATCGTTTCCACGATGTTCATTTGTGAAAAGCGCAGCATGATGACAATAAGCCAATGACTTTGTATAGTTTACCATGAGGCAAACTGCTGGGTTTTTTTTCTACTACTGCTGCTGCGGCCTGGTTTTTAAACCTGGGCTGTTTTTTTATCACTAGCTAAAATATCTCATACTGTGCTAGATATAGAAATTTCAAATTGATTTGTACAGAAGCACCAGTGCATAAAGATTTGGAATAATCAGCTGCATTTAAAAACAAAAGGTAAAGCCTTGATTATATGCAAGAATTTAATAAAGTGATTTGAATCAAATATGAAACACATTTCCTGGCATTGGAGCTAATCTGTGCAGACCTGTCAAAGCAGGGGAAAAGGTCCTCAACCATGTGGCACTGAAACGGAAACCATGTGTTTATTTATTGAGTTATTTATTTATCAGTGGCAGGGTTCACTATAAATAGTTTTTAATCACCTTTCATATAAAAGTATAATTATCAGGAGCAGTGATTTCCAAAATGTTAAAAACAGAACGCAGTTTTTTTAATATTATGGGGATAGTGTTTCCCATAATGTGTACTTTCAGTACAAAACTTTCTATTTTCGCATACACGCAATGCGCCTATTCAACTGAATTACTTGATTGGATGAGTCACATCACGTGGGATGGCTTACAACGTACGCGATTGACCCGTTCCTGTGTACGCACGTCGAGTACCGTAAATACAAACGAAAAAACTGCGTACATCAGAAATAGCCTTACCGTAAGTACGTGGAAAGCTGCGCAGAGTAAAATATAAACGGTCTGGTTCCACACAGAACTTCATCTGGGTCCCGATCCGGACCGCGGTCCACCCATTGTCTACTCATGGGTTAGAATAAACAATGTAAACAAAAATATTGTCGTTAGAAAAAATGAGAGGAAGTATGTTACCACTGAGCGGTGACTCCAAACTCGTGATCTCGACCTTTCACGCCCATTTCTTTCCCAACTGCGCTAAAGATCTTCCTGCTCAGAGAACTGCGTCCCCCGATTTATGATGCTGACATCGGGGACAGAGAGGCAACAGTCTGACACAGTAAGTTCGCCATGCGACACATCAGAGAGAATTGAGATAAGGGTAAACGTATGTGCCATGAAAGTGTTGCGCATTTGTTTCATTTGCTCATTAATTTGGTAAAACACACTCTGGTGTAGTGTAGTCTGTGTCGTGGAAAGGACATTATCTAACTAATCAGATTAGTTTTCAGATCTATATTTCTCTGTGTAAGACACGGTCTGAGTGACTACAGAGACTCTGCGTGGAAACAACATCAACACCCGTCCGTGTGCTGCACAGTTTCTGCAGTCGTAGCGCGAATTGTTTTGACCTGGGAGCCGAGGTCGAGGATTCAACTACTGTTTGCTGAGCAGAAAAAGTTTAACTTTTTATTTGTTGTGGTGCTATTCCTTTCGTAACTTCCCCTTAAATGGCCCACATGTCACTGCAGTATGAATGTTGCAGTTTTTTTCAGCTCCCCCTTCCCCTGTATTTTCAATGGAAAACATGCTACGACAAAAGGTGCAATTTACGCCCTCCAGTTTAGACTCACTGTCCGCTTTAGTCACATGCGTTGTCTGATAACTTTGAATCCACAGCAGAATTCTGCATGTGCTTCCTCTATGACAGTCCTCAGCCAGCAGTGGAAAGCCTCTAAGTGGCTCTGCAGTATCACATATGAGTTAATGAAAAACAATCCTGAGTGATCAGAAACTCTCTTCTGTAATCTTGTCGCGGGTATAGTGTTTATGTGGCATACGTTTGACATTATGTGCATGTTTAACAGAAATAATATTTCTTCTGATAATGCACGTACCTGTAGATATGATAAGAACTGTACAGGAAAGCATTACTCAACCCATAAGACCCCAGACCCATTTTTACTTTAAGGAAAACAGTGGGACAGTCAGTGTTAAAACTTTAACAGAAACCTTCCTCAATGTGTAAAGAGGTTTCTTATGGGCTAAAGAGATTCTTATGATTAGCTTGTATAGATTCTGTCCCATAGCTGAAGCTCCTTATACAACTGGCCTTTGACTTCTTAACAGTGGGGGAAATAATTATTTGATTCCTGATGAATTTGTAAGGTTACTCCACTTCCAAAGAGAATAAGAGTCTGTAATTTTTATGGTACTTTCATTTTAATGAAAAGAGACACAACTACAAATCCACAAAAAACACATTGCATAAAAGTTATAAATTTATTTGCATTTGTCACTGAGTGAAGGAAATAGTTGATCCCCTACAAACATCCAGAATTCTGGCTCCCACAGATTTCAATCAAACAATCAATCAATTACAAGCACTCCTGATCGCAACTCTTTATGAGTATAAATCGACCCAGCCCACAGAAACAGTTTATCCATTCCTACCTCGCCACCACGATGGGCCAGACCAAAGAGCTGGTGGTGTCACTGTGTCGACCTGTGCAGGACACTTGCCTTTTGTTCCCCTGCCAGCTCTGCCTTCAGGATAAGAAGAATCGGACCAATGACAAGACATGGGATATATTCTTTGGATAATGCAATGTTCCTGCAAGTAAAAAGCAGCAACACACTGCTCGCACTGTGAGGGATTTAAGTTGAATAAAAAGTTAAATTCATGCACCACCTGCCTTTAAGTCTCTTTGAAGGATAAAATGCCTGTCATTTAAAGACTTAAACTTGGCTGGAGTAGTCCAACTTTTTGGTTTATCTTCTCAGAATCCTCTGAAGCAGCCATGGACCAAGCAAGATCAGCGATATCCCAAATTGTAAGTATTCAGTGAGTGTTATAAGATAAGTCTTAAAATAACAAGCTTAGTATTAAGCTTGAATCCCTCCCTTTATTTATTTATTTTTCCATTTCCAACTCTCAACTGAAAGGTTACTTCAAATATGCATTTCACTATGCAGCATTTCCTTTGGCACAGGGACACTCTACCAAAATCCAATTCACAAACCAAGACACTTTTCTCTTGGGGGATAATACAAACTAAATCCAAATGGAAAATCTGAATCTAACTTACCGCGTGTAGCTAATCACTAGCCTGCTAGTGCACTGCACTGAAGCTGCTCCGATGTAATGACTGACCTGCTTAGAGAAACTGTCGAGGCCGAACACAAGAGCTTCAGTTTTTGGCACTGAGATGGAGAAATTTGAAGACTTTCAATTAGTAATGACAGTGAAACAGTCACTGAGGCAGGAGAGAATGCTGAGGCTTTTGGATTAACAGAAAAGTTATATGGTGTATCGTCAGCATAGCAGTGGTAGGAAATGCCTTTGAAACTGTTTAATCGATGACTCGTGGTAACATATATTAAGAACACAGAATTGGATGAGTGGGCATGCTGTCCATGACTCCCACCCAGTTTCTATATTCTTTGGTTTTTACTGAAATAATATATTTTGCTTACCCTGACTTTTTCCGTTTCTGTTTTGTCAGTTTAACAGTGAGCCGCACTCCTACACACGATTCAACTTGCCCGATAATATGGAAGGTGACACCAGCCAGGTGGAGATGATACAGTCGTCTGACATGAATGAGGAGGTTGGAGAGAATGGCGACGAAGACCACCTTAGTCACAAGTCAAACCGCAAACCACACGTGGCTCAAAACTTTGAATGTACAACCAAGAACCTCTGCTTCATGGCAGCTACTATCGTCTTCACATTTGTCATTGGTAAGAGAGGGAGAATGGCATAGTTGGCATATTTCTGCTTGTCTGAGGAGATACATACGCCTAGAAAGTTAATTTTTTTTTAAACATTTTCCATTTGTGTGTGTGAAAACTTACAAAGTATAATTTTACCATCTGAAAAACATAGCCCAGCTTTGACCTTGCATTCATCTTAGCAACAGTTTATAGCGTGAATTTAGTCTGGAGGTGTAAGCATTCGTAGTATAAAAACTTTAGGTCTCTTGGTGCCTCACTGCTATTTTAAAATGCTGACTCTGTGCTTTGGTCTGGTCTTGGGTGTGTTCCCTTTCCTTGTTAGTAATTGTTTCCTCATTTTAAATGACTACCACATTCAGGCTATTTGACTGGCTACCTGGTTCATAAGAATAAGGATCTGAATTGCTCCTGTGCACCTTCTGAAGATGATGTTACCCATCAGACTGGTGCTGTCCCTTTCATGGACTGGGATGATGTGAAAAAACTGCTTGGTGATAAACTAAATACATCCAACTTAGAGATTGCACTAAGGTGAATAGAAACCCCACACATTGCATGTACAGTGCTGTACAAATTTTATGTGCATTGCAGTTTTAAAGAGAATAACTGGGCCCTGTTTTCTTGCCTCCATTTGTTTTGCCTGTGTTCTGTCACAGTCAGCTGAGCAGTAGCAACCACCGGGCTGGTTCTCCTGGTGATGAAGATCTGGGGAACAAGGTGATAACGAAGTTTAAGGAGTACGGCATGAAGACCTGGACTGATGAGTACTTTGTCAAGGTTCAGGACCCCCCAGCATCTGGATACAACAGAATAGTTTTCAAGAACGGACCAGAGGAACGTCCAACAGGTTTCCTGTCCTACAGCGCCAGTGGAACAGCAAGGGTAATCAGAAGGCTAAATTATAAGTAGGAAAAATGTACAGTGACACTTGCAGTGACATTTCTGTTTCTGATGGTTCCAGGGTGCAGTGCTGTATGCCCGTTATGGACAGGAAAAGGACCTGAAGCAGTTAAAGGACATGAACATCGACATGAATGGCAGAGTGATGCTGGTCAGAGCTGGAAGGATCAGCTTTGCTGAGAAGGTGGGATGCTTAAAAAGATACAAAACTTGTATTAGTAAACTATTCAAACAGGAATAATCTTTCCTGGGGTGACTTGGGTAATACCTGTGCGTGTTGTCTCTTTGTAATTCCTTGGAAATCTGCCATGTCCCTAAATTTCAATTTGAAAATGTCAAAATATCAAATAGAAGTTGTGTGATTTTAGTCCAGTTAAAATCTGTGTGTGTGTGTGTAAAAAGTTTTGAGTTCTCTGCACTTTTCTTCAGCCTCCTTCCTGCATGAGGCTGTGATGAATAAAAGCTTGGAGAACATTTTATGCATAAATTTGGGAGAAACTGTTTTGCTAAATGGCACAGAGATTCACACATAGAAGGGACATGTCTAAATCCATCAGATGAACAGGCTTAATATGTGGCAGCTGATTAACATAAATATTGGCTCTGTTGGTCAGATATCAGAAAATTTGAATAAAACAGAATTGTAAATCTGATGAGGTCATACCAGTGATACCAGTTTAGTGATTATGGGACTTAAGTTTACTTCTTTTTGCATGAAACATTGCAAAAAGATGGATGGATGGATTCATGCAAAATTGTTTGCTGTTGGTGAACTTAGCTTCCATTCCCTTGTTTCTCTGCTTATAGGTAGCCAATGCAGCCAAAGTGAACGCTTCTGCTGTGCTGATCTACCCAGACCCCATTGATTACCCTATTGGAAATGATACTTCCCTCTTTGGACATGTGAGTGAGGGCAGTTTTAAAATGTACTGGAATAAAACCCACTGAAGTGCTCTACGTGCTTAGTTTGTTTGATGTTCTCAAGATTCAAAGAATTGGAATGCAGTGGGAGCTTTTATGGAGTTTTGAGCAAGTGAGGGTGCTACCAAACAAATCATAACTCCCTGGCAATTGTTTGATTCCTGGTCATACAGTATTGCTGGTAGGTTCTGTAGAAGTATAGACAAAAAGACAGACAGAGAATATGAAGACTGATTTGACATGTCTTACGAACTCTAAAGTCTGTAAACCTAATACTGTTGCTAAGAGGAAGCGATTGCACTGCATTGTGTTTTTCTTCTGTTTCCCACAGGTGCACATGGGCTCTGGGGATCCCTACACCCCAGGCTTCCCCTCCTTCAACTACACCCAGTTTCCACCTGTGCAGTCTTCAGGCCTGCCAAATATTTTGGCTCAGACTATCACAACAGGCATGGGAACCAAAATTCTGAGGTAAGACTCACACACACTGAACTGGTATCAGAAAGATGGTTGAAGCTTGTAATAAACAGGGCATCAATAAAGGGTTGATGTTTGTCTGCATCCCACAGGCAGCTCGGGGGTAGAGCTCAGCCAGATGGTTGGGAGAGCATCAACAGACTTGGAGATGAGAGCGATGTTATTACTGTGGAAGTCAACAATGTCCTTACTGAGAAAAGGATAAATAATGTCTTTGGGGTCATCAAAGGCTTTGTGGATGCAGGTACAGCAAAGATGATTAATGAGAGCGATCCTGTGGTCAGGAAATATGGAAACGATGTGAGTGATGAATGTCCTGTGACCGTCTGCAGATCGATACGTGGTCATTGGGGCCCAGAGGGATGCGTGGGGCCCGGGCTTTGCGGCATCAACCGTGGGCACCAGCGTCCTCGTTGAGCTGGCGCGGTCCATCTCTGACATGGTGGAGAACGGTGAGCACCTGTTGGCAGCTGATGTTGGGTTTTTAATTCCCAAATAAAATGTTCCTGGATGTACACATCATGTCAGATGCTGAGCAGCTAAAGAAGGTGCTGGCTTCATGAGTTTGATTAAATGTTTCCACTTTGATAGATGGATTCAAACCGAGGAGGAGCATCGTGTTTGCGAGCTGGAGCGCGGGAGAGTATGGGAGTGTTGGCGCCACCGAGTGGTTGGAGGTAAGAAGTGCATGGCAAAACTGCATTAATAATGTGTGTACGCTGTTCATGTAAATACACGCTATTTATTAGAGATGGCACGATACCACTTTTTTATGTCCGATACCGTTACCGATATCATAAATTTGGATATCTGCCGATACCGATATGAATCCGATATTGTGTTTTTTAATCAATAAAACTGTTTTTTTTAATATCTTGCTGCATTTTGTATAAGTTCATACTCAAGTTTAAATAAACAACAACACTAAAGCTATTCTGTTATACCTGTATGTAAAAAATACACTGCACCCAAAATATTTCATAGTTCAGCAACACTGATCAATCTAATAAACTTAAACCTACTCCATCCTCCCTATTCTGGTATTTTAAAGAGTACTTAGCAGAAATATTAAGCAACCTAACTAATAGGGTTGCAAACTCCCAGCAAAAAAAAAAAAAAAAAATAGGGAACCACCCACCCTCCACCTCATGATGCTTAATCGATGTAATCAACTTTAATTTGATGCAGGGTGAAAAAAAATGCACAGAAACAAATTATTTTTCAAGAATAATTAAATAGATTCAAAATCTTTCTTCTACAGAATTGCAGAATTCACAGACGGTACCTTCCCAAAGGAAAAAGTACTATAGCTTACTAGGGTATATAGACTTAAGAGTTACTATATATTAGGGATGCAACGATACCAATTTTTTCAAACCGATCCGATACCGATACTTGGATCTGAGTACTTGCCGATACCGAGTACAAAAACCGATACTTCTACCACACACAAGTTAAACTTAACCAGTAGTAAAGAAACGACCCCACACAACTCTTTAACACAAACGAAACGTTTACTGAACGTAAGGGCAGAGACAAATACTGTACAACACATCCCTTTTTTAAACTCAAATGATATTCCAATTCCTTAACCAAATGAAATACACTGTATAAATGACATAATTCCCTTTCAAATTATATTAAACAACCCAACTTATGTTATCACCTTTTGGTAAGTGACTCACTAATATACACTCCAAAACACGTTATATAAATCCACTAAACATAAAATATTCACACATGGGCCCCACACACACTCACATTCACACTTGTTGCAGGCCTGTTTGTTGCTCACGCCGGACGATGGAGAAAAATCCTCTTCTCCCCAGTAAGAGCACAAAAGTCTGACTTACAGTTCAGCTGATCGGTAGGTCGCCGTTCACCAGTCCCACACTAAATCCACTCCCTGCGGACCCGATGCTGTCTCTGCTACAGCGCGTTAGCGAGTCACTGTCCAGCTCTCTGACAGTCCATAGCGGCTGCCTCCGAGGCGCAGCCAAGCAGTCCGGGCTAGCCTGTAGCCTCGGCGGTCGTAGCTGGAAATACAGCACGGTGGTGCGACCATTGAAACAAAAAGTCGCTTCACCCACACTCTGTTGTGAAGCTCTCACACGGTCAGCTTTCTAGCCACACACTCTTTTGTGCTGGTTAACCTCAGTAAAACTAGCCGAGTCTCTCACTTTGGTTCAGCTAACCTCGTGCATCTCCCCATGCAACGTCCCGTTTTATGCTACCTTCACAGGCCTCCAGAAAATTAGAACTCTGAAAAATATTTTAACTCCCTTCAGAGTTACATACCATAAAATAATACTTTTATGATTAACGTAACAGTTTGATTGCTCTAATTACCTGTATTTACCTTGCGACATATTACAGGGCAAATTATATTCAGGGTAGAGTTACATCACATAACATCAACTGTGAACACCTTATGTTACCGTGGCGTTTAAGTCCATGGGAATTATGAGTATCGGTTCATGGTATCGGTTAACTTTTACGAGTACGAGTACGCACACATTTTACAGTATCGGCACCGATACCCGATACCAGTATCGGTATCGGTGCATCCCTACTATATATAGTAATGGACTTCTATACATTTTACATCAGATTAAAACTTTGGGTGTAAGATTCAGATAATTATTTATTAAAAGCTACATATTTTAAATGAGAATAAGAAAGAAAAGTATGTCTTTGTGCCCCCCTTTTCCCTGTTCATGCCCTATCGGCCCCCCTTGCTGCACTTTGCTAGATCCGCCCCTGCACAGTTACCAGCCGTCAGCTACGTAGAAAAGGATCCTGGTGTAGAAAGTAATATTAAATACATTCTAACAACAGCTTATCAAGCTTAAACGTGCTGCTGTTGTTCAGCCGCTGGTTTCCTCTTTCTGGCGCGAAGTGGGCCAAAAACAAAGAAGAGAGACGGACTCGCAACAGAAAAGCCGATCAGCTGATCGTTAAGCAGTTTCACGATTGAAGTAGCGGCAGGAAGGTGAGGGAGAGAGAGAGGCAGTCGCTCCATATATCGGTTGTTAAGCTTAACATGGGAACGCTTTACAAACATTCAGAGATGAACTTACACACTTGCTTTACTTCTCTCTGGGATACCTTCCTCGGAGATGAAATGCTGGTTTGGTAGCGAGGCTCCAAATACACACAGCCGCTCTATCACATGAGGCATACTGCTGCAACGTGCTACAGTTATGAGCCGAGTTACGCCGTGTTGCAAGTTTTGTGAGATGCTTTTTTTGATATTTAATGGATCGGAGTACATTTTTTATTTTTCGCCGATATCCGATCCAGTAATTTGCGTCAGTATCGGACCGATACCGATATGTAATATCGGATCGGTCCATCTCTACTATTTATTACACTTTATTAGTTGCAGCTTGCTAATACTGGGTTGGACCTCTTTTCACTTCAGAACTGCCTTAATTTTTCATGTCATATATTCAACAAAGTGATGGAAAAGTTCCTCAGAGGTTTTGGTTCATATTGACATGATAGCATCACGCATTTGCTGCACATTAGTGAGTTGCATCTCACATCGGGTTCATGTCTACATGCATAAACTGGCTTATTAGAGAGCAAACATTTGAAAAGGTGTACCTAACAAAGTGGCTGAGTATAAATTTATTTTGGCTATTTCTTTGTTCCAGGGTTATTTGTCCTCTCTGAGCATGAAAGCAGTCACCTACATCAACCTGGATGGCATTGTGACAGGTATTTACTGCCATGGATGCAGACTTTTTATACCTCTTTAGTGTTCAGGTTTCTTATGTATCTTCTTAAAAGACTAAATTAGGCGATATCATGAAAACTAAACATTAGGGTTTTTTTTTTTGTCCAGGTCAGGATGGATTTAAAGTAGCAGCCAGTCCGTTGCTGCACAGCCTGATCCAAAACACTCTGAAAGAGGTAACTTCACATCTGATCTGATCTCACCATGTAAATGAAATAAATGTGTTTTATTTGTTTTATCAATTAAACATAAAATTCCCCATTAATTCCCAGTTAACCACAAATTCTACTAACATCCCAGCTGCACTGCAAATCCTTACACCCTGTTTTAGAGACACTGCAATCAATTCACCCGTGAACCAAGCACTGCAAACACTGTGTCTCAGCACAACTGGGAATAAGTGCTGTGTTTCACCTGTAATGGATTTGCAGAGGGAAGTGACACAAACCAAAAAACAAGTATAGAAAGAAGTTGGACCGCTCTCACAGGACTCCCTCGCAATCTTTTACAACGGCCTGCACGCCCAGGCGGACTAACTAAAACAAAACTACAAGTAAATCAAAAGAAAAAAGGACAATAGAGACAGCCCAACAAACACAAAGTTTTCAATTAAACTTGCAACACACTCGATTTCATCAAGATCTAGGTCTTGATGAAGTCTTACTACAAATCATACCCACTCACACCAGAGTGAGTTAATCATCTGCTGAAATTCCCACTTTCTTTTTAAAGCTCCTTTGCCAATCACACAACAGAAAGCATCAAACTGCCAGGTGGCACTTATTACAAGTAGAAATAATTCTTTTGGTTTGTTTTGTTTTGTAAAATTTCTGAGAGTTTAATCAAAGCATTTGTTTTCTTCTTAGGTGAACTATGACAAGGACAAGTCTCTTCTTTCTCAGTTTGGAAAGAACAACTCTGAGTCTACTATGTGAGTCTGTCTAATTAAAGATAACAAAGTATAGCCAGTGATGATTATCACAGCCTTCTTGTTTGATAGTAGGCTGTCATTCTCACGCTTCGGTTTTGCGTTTGATTTTGAAGTCTGGAGCCTCTGAGGATGGACAGTGCTGCGTATCCTTTCCTCGCCTTCTCCGGCATTCCCTCAGTCGCTTTCAGATTCCACTCTGGAAGTTCAGTAAGTGAATTCTTCTGTACTACAAGTTCTTAAATAGTTTCTGAACTCTTTTAACTCATGCCAACTTTGTAGATCTGAGAGTAATTCTTAAAACATCCCGTGTGCCTCCTCAGGACTACCCGTACTTTGGCACAACCCTGGACACCCAACAAAACCTGAACTCTGTCACAGCCAGCCAGGTTCCTCAGCTGGCTGTGAGAGCGGGCCAGTTTGCAGGTCACATAGCGCTGAGGCTGGTCCATGACCACCTGCTGCAGATGGACCTGAAGAAGTACAACCAGCTCATACGCAGCCACGTGGTTCAGATTAATATGAGGGTCAAGGCTGTTCAGAGGGTGAGTGTTCACCAGTGTCCTTGTAAATCAAGATAGTATTTACCTTGTTGAGAGCAGGGCTGCAGAAATCAGGAGCAACTTGACCATTGCTGATATATCAGTATTGACATTGATATAATGATGCCAATACAACAAGTTTGAAAAAGGAAAAAAGAGAAGAGAGAAACACACTTCAACCATGTTATGAGTGTTGATGTTACATAGTTTGTCCACCAGAGGTCATTCTGAGACTTCGCTGTTGACAACGTGTAACTGGAATGCCAGAAACACAACAACTATCTGATTACAGGCCTGTACTTCAAAGCTGGAATTCTTCCTATCCGGGTAACTAAAAGGTTTCTGTATTACAAAGAAGGTTCACTTCTCCTTCATTTTTATTTATATAGTGTCAAATCACAACAACCGTCGCCTCAAGGCAATTTATATTGTAAAGTAAAGACCTTACAATAACGCAGAGAAAACCCCAACAATTAGATGACCACCTATTAGATAGCACTTGGCGACAGTGGGAAGGAAGAACTCCCTGTCAACGAGACTAAACCTTTTGCATAACCATGATCAGAAATACGCTTTCTCTTTCTAATCCCTGTCAGTACTCTGGCTGCAGCATTTTGGATCAACTGAAGGCTTAATTACAGTAGTCCATCCTAGAAGTACTAAATGTATGAACTAGTATATCAGCATCACTTTGAGAAAGATGTTTCTAATTTTAGAGATATTGCGCAAATGCAAGAAAGTAGTCTTACATATTTCTTCAATATACACACTGCAGGACATATGCTGGTCAAAAATGACTTCAAGATTCCTCACAGTGTTACTGGAGGACAAGTTAAGCCATCTATCCTAATGGCATATCCCAGCTACCATGGGGAAGTACACCTTGACCAGGTCAACAGTCTGTTGCAGGGCTTATATAAGCCTGTATTATGTAAACAGAATTGGTTCTAACACGGAAACCTGTGGAACTCCATAATTAACCTTGGTGTGTGTGAAATAAGACTTCCCATTTACATGAACAAATTGTACTGTATTAGATAGATATGATTCAAATCAATGCAGCAGACTTACAGCATGCTCTAATGGCTGTAATAAAATATTATGGTCAACAGTATTGGACGCTGCACTGAGGTCTAGCAGGACAAGCACAGAGGGCGTAAGAAGATCATTAGTACCCTTCACTAAAGCTGTTTCTGTGCTGTGAATTCTGAAACCTGACTGAAACTTCAAATAAACAATTCCTCTGGAGATGATCTGTTAGCTGTTTTACCAGTATTCTTTCAAGAACGTCTGAGATAAAGGAAGGTTGGATGATACAGATGTGATATTGAGTCTGAGAGATTAAGAGTTGAGATATTAGGTCTAAGTCACACAGTTGGCATTTTGCCGGCATTTCTTTCTGCCTTCTGTCAAGAGGAGAAATGTTTTGCTGCTATTATTTGCTGTTATTTTTATAATCAACATTACCATTTCATTATTAAGAGTGAGGTTGCATGCAGATGCATTCAGATGTTCAAATATATTGGTATTATATTAGTCTTTATTACAAGTCCAGTAAGAATAGACTAAACTTTATTTATATTGTAGCTGTTTTCAGTCTTATAGTCTTCAGTCTTAGCCTGGATATGCTGAGTTTGCTTTGGGCTCTGAGCAGAGTCGGGCAAAGCGTAAACGATTAATCCAAGACTTAATTAGAGTAAAAGCAGATTATTTTGAAACTAGATCGTTATTTTATTAAGGACTCATTAACAACTACATAAAAAAATGTTATATTTAGTTAAATTAAATCTATTTATGTAGTTGAAAGCAAGTTGAAGAGATGTAGAGTAACTTGACCTCTCTTACTCTTTTGCCCAGACTCTGGTCAGATCTTGCATGTCCAATTACCAAATTGAGTTTATTGTGAAAACTAAATCACTCCTGCATATTTGTCTGTTTCCAGTTGCAGCCCCAGCTGTTGCCCAAGACCCTGACTGGGCAGTGGTTGGTCATGGCCTCTGGTTCCTACAACCGTGTCTCTAGCATATTGACAGCTGACATCCAGAACAGCGACCTGGAAAACATGGAGACGTGCCGCATGATCAATGACCGCGTCATGACGGTACGGCTTCCAACACTCAGTAATTCTTCTTGAGATACTCTGTGGAAAATACGGATATATCTTAGCAGTTCTAGACAGACATAGGGTCCTGCACTCTAAACATTAGCCTTCTTTAATTAAATACATAAATAATACACTGTAATTGAAATACCTCATGGAATGAGCAACATAATATAAAATATATGTTAAAGAAATAAAGGTACAAAAAAAGTTTTTATAGCAGATAATGTGTAACTCAAGTTACATCTAGTCTAAAACTTATCTGCTAAACCTAACTAGCTGCTTAAAAAAACAGGTTACTAGTTAGTTATCTGTTGCTGTTATCGTAAATATTTCCTTCTTTTGAACTGATAATTATTAATTTAACAGGTTAATCAACGCAGCTAATGAGGTGTTGGCTTATAAAGTGGAAACAACAAAAAAGCTAAAGCTAAGCTGCTATCTGAGCTTTTGGCCAAAGGATTTTATATATTTTATATATTTTAGTAGCGGTGCAACAGATCAAAAGACTCACGGTTCGGATCGGATCACGGTTTTAAGTCATGGATCGGATCAATTTTCGGATCAGCAAAAAAAAGTTTACGTCGCCATTTATTTATTTAAATATTTTTTGCCCATTAAAAAAACATTCAACTCAAACCTCATTCCACGCAATTATATAAAAACAAATTAAGGTGCAATATAGGGCAGTACAGGGAATCTACCACTCCGCTGTGATATAATGAGCGGTCACCGTCATGTAGATTTCCGTTGCCCGGTGGTCCACCCATCTGTAGTCGGGCAACAGAAGATGCCTGGGACAGCTCAGCCATAACTTTAGACTTTTCCTGCTCATACATGCTTGGAACGATCTTGTCACTGAAGTGGACGCGCAACAGGATATCATAGCGTGGCTCAAGCACGTTCATCATATGTTTAATCAACGGAATACGGCCTCATGTCTCCAGCTAAACACCCAAATAGCTTTTGTAATAGCTTTAGCCTGGTCGGATTGGGCAGCAAAGGGCTGCTTAAATGCCACAAACTCCTCTACTCCTTCACTTGGAGCGCTAGCGCTGGCCATGACTATCGCTTGACAGACTGACCACGTGCACCATACACATATTTTTTTTTTTTTTTCGAATCTTCAGATCATGTGCGTGCCGAACCGTGGAGTGGGATCGGGTCGGATCACGGATCAGCAGTGATCCGTTGCACCGCTATATTTTAGTGTGGTTTAGCTACTTTTGGATCATATTTAAAATGGAATACGTCATATTTTATTTTACTGCATTACTTTTTATCTACTGTAAAGTGCAATGGAAGTCAAGGTAGGTAGTCTTTTTCTTTTTAGCTGCTAACTGCCTCCTTTCATATGACAGAAAGGTCTGGTGACTCAAAACACTTTTAACAAACTCCTCCATGTTCCTCCTCCTGTTACTATAGGTGGAAAGGAACTTCCTGTCACCCTACGTTTCTCCGATAGACAGCCCCTTTCGCCACATCCTGCTGGGCTCCGGCCCCCACACCCTAAAAGCTCTGTCCAGCGACCTCGACGCTCTGAAGACTGCCAGCCCAGAGGCCAACGCCGAGCTGTTCCGCAACAAGCTTGCCCAGGCGACCTGGACCATTCAGGCCTGTGCCAACTCCCTAGCAGGGGACATCTGGTCTCTGGATAATGAATTCTAGAAAAGTCCTGTGCCCTCCCTTGTTCATGGTTTGGCCCTCTTATTACAATGGGCGGTGTGACAGCCAGTATGATGGTGTGATTAACAGACAGTTTTTAAATGGATTTCCACAAAATCATCACATCTGTTCCACGATGTTCATTTTCCTTTTTCTAAAATTTTCCATAAAACCAATATATGATATGTCATGATAGAAAATATGTGAGCCTTCCGCTTAAAAAAACTTGAATTTGAACCTTTGGTATTTTAAATATCGCGATCTTCAATACTTTGGCCCTCATCATGCCATGTCAATATCATAGCTACAAGCCACCGAGCACAGATGCTTGGTGTGCCCAGTGGTTGGAAAGCGGTCCTGCCATCTGAATCCAAAAACGCTTCTAAGGCACCGCATGTTGAACGAGTTGAGCCGATGTTCCCGCCTCATTTAGGTGATCCAGGTTTCACGTCCATACAGTAAGGGGCTGTTGACACAGTGCTGGTACACTTTGATCTTTGTGTGGTCAGTCAGTGCTTTATTTCTACACACCCTGCAGGACAATAAGGCCACGATAGTGTTTACCTCAGTGTGGGCCACGAGGGTAAAGAGCATCTCCCTGCTCTATCCTGACTTTGGTCTTCAAGCACAGAAAACAGCAAATGTGACTATGACTTTGACCTTGTGGGTAAGGACTAATTAGGAGCTCATTGTGTGCATGTTTAGCTAAAAAAAGACAAATACTGTAGGAGCAGTGATTATCGATTATGAAAGGATGGACGGACAATGTATACCTCTGGCTTAAGCTCATCCTTTGTCCTATACCATGGAGAACATCAGTCCTTTGGCTGGATGAAATAAAAATGAAAAACAACCATCACAATATCACTTTAGCAAAAGCATCTCAGAGTACCTGTTATTAAAATCAGAGGCCAGAGCTTTTTCATATGATGGATCATCTAAAGAAGCACAGTTTCTGAACCATCATTTCAGGTCATAAACATTCACTATCATTACCAGCAGCTGCTAATGTCCGGATTAGCTGGGATGTCTTCTTGTCCAATATTGTCTGGAAAACTTTAACGCTAACTGCAGTGGTTTCATCCTGATTTGTTTGAAGAAATAATAAAGGGGGCACCTCACTCTTCTCTTTTTCTTGCATTTGTTAAACCTGCTTCTGCTTGTTTCACCTTTAAAGTACTGCAATTTTAGCTAAAATTGGAAGAGACCACTAGCCTCAACAGTGTAGGGGAGTAGGACACGTGAAATAATGACTACTGTACTCTACCAAAGATCAGATTTTTGGTATGACAGAAAAAGTGCACTTATTTGGGTACATATATGGTTTCAAGGTGTAAGGTTTAAGAGAATACGTAACCCACCCCTCTCGCCAAATTTACGTTATTGGTTGGCCCCCAATTGTGTGTGGGGCACTAGGCCTGAGGCCTGTAAGCCCATTTCATCTGGCCCAGCTGATCTGTTCCATCTTCAAGCTCTACTATTGAAGGAATTTTTGCTTTAAAGAAAGGAGTGTTACAAACACATACCATGGCCACAGCATTGTGGTCCAGTATTATTTCCATAACTAATCACCACTCTACACTGTGGATTTAGTTTGAATGAATAAAACTACATTTTACCTTTTGATGAATTTGTTGAGATTTCCTTTGTTCCTTTTTTTTGTTTCATGTCTGCAATGGAGAGCCGAGCTTCTGTACGCTGAAAGAGGTTCCGTTCATTTTCTTGTTTTCTGTTAAATCAAAAGTTGGTGAACTTGGAAAAAAAATGTAAAATTCCTGCAAATTGTTAAAATATTCAGCTTAAAAAAAATTAAACTGTAAACATATTTTCTTGGCCTTACAGTTTTCTTCTTCAATAAACACAACTATTTGAGTTTTGCTTAATTGTTCATTCACATTGAGGTGTAGTAGAGGTGAGTGGACTCATCCAAATATCACTAGTATCGATACCAACACTGTTATTGGTATTGGACTGATAGTAACACTAAGTAAGCAAGTAGCCCACTGAAGTGTGTTAAATAATTTAAAATAAAAATTAACCTCAAATGTGCAATGAGAAAAATGCCTATTTTTAAAAGTTTTAAAATAGAAAAAGGATATATTTTAAACTGTGAATCATTTAATAGATCCTCGATGGCGTAGACAGATAAAGTAAAGCTGGAAATTGGCTGAATATGTTCCATTTAAATGTGAATTTGCAAAGTCTGACTTTATGCAACTTAATAGTTAATAAGTATTCATGTCAATGATTAATTAGTTTTTCGTTTCTTTTTTGTCTGTAATAAAGGCCATTCATTTAGTGTCGTTTTTCAAAATGATCCCGTAAACACAAAAAGCTGTTGTGACACAATTTGACCAGAAGATGGACACAAAGTAAAGAAATCGTTAGTGCATCACTTGGCATTTGTGCTTTTCCCAGCGTGCTCAGGCAGGTGAATCTAATTCAAATCGGACCGTCAGCGGCTCGTAAACGTTTTACTCTCAATGACTTTCGGAATAACGTACGCCCGAAAATGATTTTTTGTTATAAATGAGCTGATTTGTCATAAAAACCTATCATCTATGTTAGTTCACAGAGTGCGCGCACCACCACCAAATCATAGCGCATTCTTCTAATGAGTTGGGCAGCTTTTAACAGGAGCTATAGGTCCTACCGCATTCCCTATCCCTAATTATGCTGTTCTCTTTAAATACACCCAGTTGTTATTTGTAGGAATCTGTGTGAAATATCTGAACACGTCCAGCGGCTTCATTTCAGTTTGCAGAGACAACTGTCGGCAAGGTGGTAGCATGAAAAATCTAAATGGGAGAATATTTCTTTAAGAGTGGGCTGACAGAGTGAATGCGCAACAGAGATGTGAGAACATAAAAGACCTCTCACTTCGCTACTTATTCCTGCGGTAAAACACACCAACCTACAAAAATGAAACACTGTAGTGCTTTAGTAAAAAAAGGGAAGAGAGCAGATCGCAGGAAACTTGAAACATAACTTGATAGATAGATAAATAAATAAACTGGAAGTCAGGAGGAAGCATATGAAAACTAGTTATCAGGCACTCCTCACTGTGCCTTTAGTGGCTCAGCCATTTTTAACTGTACGTCATAATAATGTAAAGCATGACTGTGTTATGAAGCGATACTTATCAGCTAATTAATGAGTGAGCAAGCAATGTGACTATTTCCTCAGTTCTATTATTAAAATATCTTGAATGAGACAATCAGTTGATTAATTGGACCTTATTTATTTTTAATAAAAGCTTTCCGTATTTTTGCATGTTTTTTCATTTTAGTATATATTTTAAATGCCTTCTTATGCAAATACAAATAAAAATAAATACATAAATACATATAAATTCAGATAAATTAAACAATGACTGCTCTTTAATGGAGTTATCCATCGGTAAACGTATAGAAGATCTTTGTGTTGTACAAGGACAGCACAGAACCGACGCCAGCAGCCTCTGCACTCATACCCGGGCAGTATTTCGGATACTGCTGCTGTGTAATCATTCAGCCAACTTTCATCAGCTTCATCCACTCCACAGGACAGGGAGCTCGCGGGGATGCCAGCACCTGTTCATTTGTAGAAGTTTTTTTGGAGGCCAACTCAATGAAATAATAGTAATATTAAAGAGAGGGCTACAGGAGCGTAAGGTGACAGGAACCGAGACTAACAGGTAAGTGCACTCATTAAACAGAAGTGACTAACAGAGTAGTAAACTGTACTTGCAGTCTTCATTTAGTTGTGGATATGTTAGCTTTGCAGTTAAAGTTGAAGTACTTAGTTGTCAGACGGCCATTTGTTCAGGTCCTCAAATGCAACGCGAGCCGGTTAAATAGGCTTGGTGGCGGGAAGGAGGCAGCAGGTGAGAGCTGCTGTCACCGTGTCTCTGTTGTGAAAGACCGGAGCACTTAAGTTACAACAACGCTGGTCACAGAGGGGGCCAACCTGACCATCTTGTACATGTACGTGAGTTTTATATGCGGATAGGTGTCTCAGGGTCCGGGCAGAGGCTCAGGCAGACGAGGAGGGCACCCAGGTGTGCTTAGTTAGTCTAACAGGTCCTTTGTACTGAAGCAAGTCACATAGACGTATGAAAAGGGCAAAAGGTAATGTCAAGTGTCTATAAAATGTCTATTTTAAAAAAGCGTAGTGCGTTTCTGTACGCGCACTTGACTTGTTTCTCCCTGTTTAACTTGCTTAAACAGCAATACAAACATTTCTGTTTGGGCTATGACTTGGATAAATACAGCACACCTGACCAGTGAGGGAGTCACGCAACACTCGCATAACAAGAGAGAGCGACAGATGATATCAGTGCCTACACTCACTGCATATATATTACACAGTTAGTCCAGAATGAGGACAGCCAATTCAGCCAATGCATTCAAATAGTTAAATAAGATCCGCAAACATCCTCCAGCCCTTTTCTTGTATATAAGGCGTGCAGCAAATTAAAGGAAAAACGGTGATAAAGTGTCTATAGTAAGTTGTTTCAGCTTTGATACACATTGGCATTGATGCTCCCAAGAAGTGGAACACCGTTCTTCTAAAATATGTTCCTTAATTTAGTGTTTTCATGACACCCATAGGTCCTTAAATCGTTTTACATTGAGGGTCACATACAGCCCACTTTGATCTTAAGTGGGCCGAACCACTGATACACCCCTTTCAGTCAGTGTAAAGACCTTTAATTACACATTTAATCCCTGAGATATTTAAATATAAGACAAAGAAGTGCAATTTCAACAACAGAGCATACATTTTTGACTTTTAACTGTATTTTCATAACTTTTCCTGCTAATAAATACCTCTCTCATAGCCATTCTTACTAAAATAAAGTAATGAAGTAATAAGTAAACAGCGCTGCCAGAACTTTTTCTGGAAGTTTTTTGCACATTTATTTCTTACAATTTAAGTGTGAGGAGCTGTGCTGACACATTTCCTTGACTTATTACAGCAGTATTTATTTTCTACACGTTTAAACTCGGGGATTAAATGTGTAGAAAAAGCGAGATGCATGTTTGAACTTGTAATTCTTTTTCTTATATTAAGATATCTCAGGTAAAGGAGGATTTCACTAGTCTGGCCCACTTAAGATCAAAGTGGGCTGTATGTGCCATCCCTGGTCCATAGTGAAGAAACAATAACACTTCTGTCATTATTTATCATTTATTTAATTACTTTGGTGTAATATGGACGTCACCGGGGAAGTCTTTATCCTTATCTTTAGTAGGAAAAGCTGTAAAACTTATGAAAATACAGTTTTATGCCCTCCTTCACATTGTTGAAAGCTATCCAGTGGGCAAGATTCGTGTCTTCTTTGTCGGGCCAATTCTGGCCTCCGGGCCTTAGGTTTGACACCCCTGCCTAAAATCATTCAGTGTCACCTCCTGCCATACGGATGGTGGTCTTGTCATCCCATCAAGACAGAACAGTTTCATCATGGGATGTTGAAACAGCCTCTCTCATTTCGTCAATCAAACCAACCCTTCAGAGTAAAAAAGAAAAAATGAACTTCACAGAGTGAAACTATGCAGCTCAGCCTCAGCTCTTGTTCCCACTTGCTGTACGTTATCTCCCCGTCTTCCGCTTCTTTCTCTCACCCACATGCGTGCACACATGACAAACCCCGGTGTCGGATAGGAGGCCTGAGGGCAGCAGAACAAAGCTCGCTACCCTCTACACTGTAAATCTAACCTCAGCTGACCCGGCCTCTGCATACCACAAAACACATACACGCGATACCTCCATTATGTGTCCTTTCACTGCAGATGCACTCTGTAGGCTTCATGTCTGCACTGCTCACACACGCCTGTCACATCGCACACGTTCTGCTGTAATAGCTGTCATTATCTTTGTAGCCTGTGAGGAGGGTTTTATAGCTTTATGCTTAGCATTATGCAAGGCATTTGCACATAAGTGATTTTTTTTCTTTTCTTTTAGTGGCCAATTGATTTTAATGGTTTGACAGTAAAATCAAAATGAACCTCTGTCTGCTGACAAAGTCCAGGTCAGGTTTTGACATCTGTTATTGTTGTCATTGGATGTCACGTCAATCATGGGTGTGAACTAGGGCTGGGCCATATCATACCGTTCACGGTAATACCGGTGTAATTTTGGGCAACGATAGGAAAATGAAATATCGCGATAGAATATGGGTAAAACGCGCATGCGCAGTGCCTATGTTTACATACGCACATGGCGGCGACGCAGAATGAGAAGAGCGAAAGGGGATCATTAAATGAAACGGATGAACCAGAATTGGTTTGTAAAAATGCTGCAACTTCAGTGGTGTGGAACTGGTTTAGCTTTCGTCCGTCAGATACACAACAAAGCACTATTTTTGGTAGAGCATGCTAGCGGGCGTTGTTATTACCGTGTTGTTTGGAAAATACGGCACACTTAAAATCAATCCTTTGATTTTTCTGAAAATCGACAGTGTCCCTTATAATCCTGTGTGCCTTATGTATGAATTCTGGTTGTGTTTACTGACCTCGAAACGATTTTATGTGGTACACGGCGCTCGAAAATCTGTCAAATGTTTTAGTGCGACTTTGCTAAGCTACGAAGCCGCACCGCTTGATGGATTGTCGAGCATTACGGCTATTGTAGGCAGGAGCCTCGCGGAGTGATACGTACTGTGCTTCAACATAATATTACCGTATTGTGTGTGTATAACCTCTTTTTAAGTTTTGTGGATATTATACATGGTTATGCTGCGGATATCTCGGCCAATTTCCACTGGAAATGCCTTTTGGTTAAACTGTCAGCAAGGAATTTGCACTGTTACATTTTTATATAACTTTGATGCACATAAAAAATAGCTGCTTGTTTAAGTGAAAATACATTGATGGGGTTTTTTGCACTAATAAAGTTGTGGAGTTGTAAAGTATTTTGTCTATAAATATTTTTGGCCATATCACCCTGCTCTAGTGTGAATTCTTATTTAATATACATCTGACTAGGGCAGGGTGATATGGCCAAAAATATTTATCACGATATATATTTGAAAATTTGCGATAACGATATAACTGACGATATAATTGACGTGAGACAAAATACTTTACAACTCCACAACTTTATTAGTGCTAAAAAAAAAAACCCATCAATGTATTTTCACTTAAACAAGCAGCTGTTTTTTATGTGCATTAAAGTTATATAAAAATTTAACAGTGCAAATGCAAATTCCTTGCTGACAGTTTAACAGGATATGTTAAACTGTCAGCAAGGAATCAGGATATGTCGGCCGGTTTCCACTGGAAAACCGGCATAACCATGTATAGTATCCACAAAGCTTAAAAAGAGGTTATACACACACAATACAGTAATATTATGTTGAAGCACAGTACGTATCACTCTGCGAGGCTCCTGACTACGGTAGCCGTAATGCTCAGACAATCCATCAAGCGGTGCGGCTTCGTAGCTTAGCAAAGTGGTACTAAAACATTTTTGACAGATCTTTGAGCGCCGTGTACCACCTAAAATCGGTTCGGTAAAAACGGTAATAACGACGACCCGCCTGCATGCTCTACCAAAAAATGTGCTTTGGTGTGTATCTGACGGACGAAAGCCAAACCAGCTCCACACCACTGAAGTTGCGCCATTTTTACAAACCAATTCTGGTTCATCAGTTTCATTCAACGATCCGCTTTCGCCCTTCTCATTCTCCGTTGCCGCCATGCTTTTTCCGCCATGTGCGTATGAAAACAAAGGCACTGCGCATGCGCGTTTTACTCATATTCTATCGCGATATTTCATTTTCTTATCATTGCCTAACATTATACCGGTTATACCGTGAACGGTATAATATGGCCCAGCCCTACATCTGACTATAAAAACGTGTTGACCTTTTTATGGTTTTTCTTATTTTCTCACAGGTTATATGTGAGTGATACATAAGACCGATAGCAATATCTGGTGATTTTTCTTTCTCTTTCAGACACATGAAACAGTTTTGCTAAAACTTGTTAGGAATAGTTATTTAGGTGTCCTTACTGAGATAATGTAAGACAATTTAGGTTAAAAAATCAACTTGTCCTGTTGTCACGTATTACTTGTTTATGCACGGTCCAACTCGTTTCTTTATGACATTCTTAAACCTGCTGCCAACAGGGAAAAGTGCCCTCTGGTGGACAAACCACTAATAACATGGTTGAAGGGTGTTTCTTTTTTTACTTTTAAAATTTTCATTCATTCGCTGGTAAATGAAAATTTATCAGAAAAAAAAAACATACTAAAGATGTTCAGTTTCCAGTGAGACTTCAGACTGGCCTGGGTGCTTTGGCAGAATAAAGGTGACTCAAAAGGAATAGCGATGGCGCGAAAACTGCTTCTTTTTAGACAGTAGATGCATTTAAAGGCTGCATCAAAGCTCAGTAAAAGAAAATTAAGGATTGGTTTGAGCTAATGTGAAGTCAGTGGAAATTTGCAGCTATATCTTCACCTTTGTGTGACCGTGCATCAACACTGGCTGATTTATTACCAATATTATTTTTGTCCAACACAGAGAAGATGTGATAAGAGTCACCCTTGCAGTTTCAGTCAGACGTCCTATGGTACAACTGTTGCTTGATCAGTATAACTGTGGCCTTCACATATTCTTATTATACAACAAGCTGAGGCTCTCTTTTTTACCCACCGCATATGTGTAGCTTTACAACACACTGAATCTGTTACTGCACAAAGCACCTGGTTGATTCGTGTTGATGTGAAAGTTGAGGTTTTTCTGAAGGAGATGCTGATTGGGTATAAAAATCCAACTCCAGCTAGCTCTGTAAAGCCTTTCCATTAATACACCATGACTGGTGTTAGCAGTATGGCTTGCACATTTTCCATAGCACTGCTCAGTGGCTGCTATTTGCAATTATAAGTGCAGTTGATTACAGTACACGTACTATAACATATTCAGTTACATTTGCATGAAGAAAAAACACATTAACTCCAAAAACTGTGTTAAAAAAACAGTTATGCTTTAACACTATAATTTGCGTAGAGAAGATTATGATTCCTCGTATCTCCTGCCTGCACCTTGACCTCCTCACTCCTCTGGCTTAAATTTGGCTACAGCTGCTTTCACTTTTAACATGCTCAAACTTGCAGGCAACTCTGTAGCATCACACACTGTTTGAAGTAGATATTATCAAGCCCTGGCTCCCACTGAGTGTACCTTTTTACTCAATGGTGTCACATAAGTTGATATTGTTTTATGATCTGCTGATGAGAAAGTCCTTGTGCTTTGCAGATCCACATGCTCTCAGCAGCTGATAACCTTAAATACTTTAGAACAAATTGTTGTTTTCCTTTTAATTTGCTTTTGTAGCATGTTGTGTTGTAATTTGTTAAGTTTCTATTGCTGTACTAAAGTCAAAATCCAGCTCTCATCTAATTACTTGGAGGATGTTCTGTTAGTTACTAAACTAGTAGGACGTGGATGGCAGTCATATGACATGAATGCCTTTAACTGTCACAAAATCAGTCATGCTCTTCTCCCTTGGGGCTGATCTAGTAACAGACAGGACACATCTGTACAGCTGCCTGGCCGTAGAAATTGAAAGAACTAAAGATAACATGGCTGGTCTCTCAAATGTGAGGTTTTGATGCCATTTACCTTATTTGTTTAATCCGTTTTTTGTTGATACTAACTGATTTTAATGTATTCTGTATCTCAACTTGTTTTTATGTTATTTTTAATGCATTTAATTCTCCTTACTCTAATTAGTGCACAGCATTTTGTGACCCCTTGTTCATGAAAGGTGTTTTATAAATAAACAACACTTACTTAAATTTGGTTATATATGGGCATTTGATGGGATGTTGTAATTTACTGACGAGCTGCATCTACATCAAGTATATGAAAATGTATTGTGGTGGGAAACACTACACACCCCATAGTTCAATATTGTCACAATACTCCACTCAAAATACGATATTATTGCATTTTTTAATATTTTATGATACGGTAAGTATTGCACTAACATATATTGCAATTTATCGCCTCTTATCAACTGCAAATTATGTCCTCAAAGTTGAACTTTGTCAATATCCATTTTATCCAATAAAATAATGCTTTGTTGCAAAATGAGATCGTGAAACACCAACACTGTCGCTGAAACCTGCCATGAATGTTGCCATAAGACAAAGTCAGTCTGCTATAAGTCTGCGATCAGTCTTTGATTGAACTAAGTCAAGTTGGCAATTACATGCAATCTGTTTCTGATAATAAAGCAATTAAGCTTGATAATTGGCCGACAGTCATGTTTGCTGCTGTCTACATAGTGTGAAATTCACATTTCACAGTTACATTTACACTTAGCAACCTTCCTGTTCTATAGGAGTATAACCGGAATACAACCAGATGGCAACCAGTTGATCCGAGTCCCCTAAAGTTGTGCTTTAAGACTCATTCAGACTAATGCCAACATGTTGGCAGTCTGTCTGCATTTATAAATTAGATGGCAATTATTTGCAAACCTTTGATAATCTCTCTGAGAGTCCAAGGGTTGCTGTCCTATTTTCACTTGTGTGACTGAGTCATTACCTTGCTCTGAATAAGGAGATCGCTTTGTCACGCTAAGTGTGTCCACTGTTGCTTTTCAGTTGAGCTGATTTAATGTCGGTTTGTTTGGCTAACGTTATCTAAGGATCTGAGCATGAGGTGAGCCTTTGCGTTCAAAGTATTCACAGAATAATTTATTTTAAAAAAAATTATTGATATCAACATTTGGTGTCTCTGTAACGATACAATATCGCCACACAAAACACTAAGCTGTATGGATATATGTATGTTTTTTTCCGACCCCTATGAATCATGCAAAGGTACTGTAATAGACCTCAAGACTAGAACTATGTAATTAAAAATAAGCATAATGGGTCCTGTTTAACTTTTAATTTTCCAGGTCAGAAGTAAGTGTTTATCTTAATTGCTAGTTCCAGGATGACATTCAATTATAAAATATAATAAATTTAGTTTAATATTTAATTATGCAACGATTGTAGACGTAATTAAGCTGTAACTGATCTCGGCAGCATCCAGTCCCACGCTTTGTCACTGAAAATCTGTGTGTATGTGTCAAAGAAACACCTGCTTAATGACATAACAAATTCACTGCTTGGACTGAAATCTCTACACGGGGTCTTGTCGATGTGTTTAAACTAATGATGTTTGCATTAAATTGGTCATCGCTGCTCAGAGACGGCATGGCTACGGAGGACTGGATGGGTAAAATAGATTAAGAGGAAGCTGTTGTCAGTACTGGCTCGATGCCGAGCGAGCAGTTAGTGCAGGAACAGTGCCAAACGTGTTCAGTGCCAGCTCCCTAACAGGATGTTAGAGTCTACATGGGTGTTGTGCCACCTTCCTGCATGAGTAATAAAAATCTCTGAAAATACTTGATGACTCAGAGTAGCGCAAGGTGTAGTTTAGACTGCATGTCCGAGTCGGTAATTAAGAATGGCAGATGGGGATAAGACCGGAGGCAGTGTGCCAGAAGTTTTCTGCAGGGAGGTGTTTCAAGTCAGCTTGATTGTTCAGCAGTTTCTCAACTCACGAACAACAAAGCTTGTTGAATTTGAATTGTTCCATTTTTTTTTTAAATCATATGACTTTTATAGTGACTGCTGCTAAAGGGTAAGTCTGTTCATCGCAAACAGAAAAAACAGAATTGGTGTGAAAGAATTTAGTAGAAAAAGTGCGTTACATCTTAGCCTAATATGCCAGAAATGAGGAACACATGAAGAGGGAACAGTGTTCAACTGAAATGCTTTTTTCAGTAATCATGGGGTACGCAGTTTGTTGTCAGTCTGGTTCTCATATACTGTCCTGGTGCTGTAACATACTCCACGGCTAATAGATTAATATTAGCATTAGACAGGGGTAGGTGTGAGGGATGTTGAAAGTGAGTTGAATTTGGGCTCTTTATTATGCTTATTAGTATCAAAGTACTAATGCCAATGTATAAGATGTTAACAGTCCGCAAAGGTAGGAGTCACTGTGGTTATCTAAGTTGGTAAGTGTCCTGCAAAAGTTTGGACAGTAGCACAAATTGTGTTTCACTTTCACTACACTTTGCTGCTTCAGCACTTGAAGTATGTCAGCTTTTCCTTGTCCACCCACTTTTTAAGGATTGACCATGCAGAAAACAACTTTGACGATCCAGGACCAATATGGTGACAATCTGCACATTTTCCAACATGGTGGAGGGCTTTGTCAGAAGACCCAGAATCTAATTAATGTTAATTGACATTTTAGGTCCATGGCCAGGAAAGTCCTCAGATGTTAATCTGATTGAGAATCTGTGGTCAGTCCTTGAAAAGTCGATGGAGAACCAGAAGCCCACAATTTGCAATCAACTTGGAGCGCTGTAGGGAAATGATTGCCATCAATCAGGGTTTGGCCCAGAAGCTGACGTTCAGCATGCCAGAGTTGCACAGGTTATGAAGGAGGGTCAACACTGTAAACACTGACTCTTTGGAAAAATTCCATTTATTTAAAAGTTTTAAAAGTCTTCATAATCTAAAAAAATCTAAATGCAAATGACTGACTATTAATTCAGCCCATAAATAACAGAAATATTAAACATGAACATGCTTTAATCAGTTCTATTCATAGGGAGGAGACTGATTTACTATAGCATATGTTCCAAAACCCACTAAAGATATGTACGTGCGTGCGACAGCAATAGAGAGTACTGGGTTTCCTGTAGTGTCTCCTATAGCAAAGATAGGATAGTATTTCAATTCTCCAAACCCTTCATAGTGTTTCCTCTTCCTCACTGTCTGCCAGAGAAAGTGTTTCCCTCCCATGTTGTATCACATGACACCCCAACTGCAGCTTAGCTTTGTCCAGAGGGGAGTATATATGCTAGTTGGCTTAGGCTCTTTGTGCTCCATCCTCTCAACCAAAAAGTCCAAGTATGTGAGCTTTGCTGCTGAATTTTATAGCTTAATTTCATTTAAATTAAAATGAATTTTCAATGTACTTTACATGAAGCTTGTATCAGGAGTATAATTACATTTTTAGGTTGTATGTATATAAAAACTAAAGGCTTCTATTGTCAGTGTATCGGAGTCCGTATAAATGATGCAGTTCAAAGCACTTGTTTGGTGAGTGGTGACATTTTGACTTCATCAATGGGGGTGTCTGCATGAAAGAAAGGCTTTACTGTTGACAGTACAAAGCATGAATCAGCACTGACTCTGCTTTAAAAAGACAGGAGAAGCAGCGTTTCTATTCAGCCTGTCGAATCCCAGTTAATTATGAGCTTATGTAAAAACACAGAGAGTTATTAGATGGGAAGATTTATGTACTAAAATTAAGTGCTACAACAACATTTTAGCTCATTTTTTCTGCTTACTTTTAAATTCTACTATTTAATGCTTTATAACTCGTAGAACAATTGTTTCTGCCTAAATGGATAAAAAGATTTGCTCCATTGGAGTCAGAAGTATTAACTTGATATTCAATTTCACCACAATGCTAACTTCCATTACATTAAATTATAAACTTTTTTCAAAACATTACCCAAAAATGATAGCTGCCTTAAGTTGTGGTCAATCAGATGTTCAACTCACCAGTTAGTCAATTTCTCAGTATGTTTGAGTGATTGTTCTCAGGTCATAAGTCACATTTTATAAATGATTACGAGTGTTTAGCCATGCTAACATTTCTAAGAAGATTTCAATAGGGCTAGCTGTAGAGCTACTTTGAACCAGACGCTGTCATCACTGTGTTAATCAATCGCTGTGGAAAATGTCCAAGCTAGCAGGAATGATTTTGTTGTGTAACGTCCTAGTTTTGTGTTGGCATGCTAACATTTGCTAACAGCTAATTTGAATAAATATGTTACTTTTTCAGGTATTTGGTTACAATGTCAGTTTAAATATTTGACCTAGTGATTTTACAAAGACAAATTTCTGTCAGCCGTAAAAGTTACAAGTGTTTCTGTTTCAGGCAGTTATTAATTTGGTAACTTAAAGGTACAGTGTGTAAAAAATCTCACTATTAGATGTCAGTAGATTGCATTCAGCTGAGTTCTGTTTTCTTACCGCTCCCAATTAGAGTGTGTTGTCCTAGTTATGGTGGCCGCTGTAGGACAAAGAACTAGAAACGTGATTTTTAGGATACTTAAGCCTAATATTAGCTTAGCTGGTACAATGTTAACTTATAACCAGTTGTTGTCGTTTTTAACTGGCTTGTTGTAAGCTCTTTATAAGGCGTACTACGTATGTACCCAGTCTCTAGACACATACATAAAACGCTATTGGTACAGCAGGGGCCAGTGTATTCAAGATGGTGGGGCAACATGGCGGCTTCCACAAATCAGCGCCCGCTCCTATGCATTTTTAATGGATTAATTCCAAATTCATAACAATGCATCAATTTGTTGAAAGCTGTAATTACACACTAAACAAAGTATATTTAGGAGTACAATATTCAGTTTTTCTTTTGGATAATCTCAAAAAATTCTAACTGTACCTTCAAATCAACTTAAATTGACTGTCATTAAGTAGTGAACAGAAAACCTCTTTTGTTTATACTAGTAGCTTCTGTAGTTGGTCCTCTCACCTCAGTTAGGCACAAGAACTGCTGCTCTTGTGCATTTGTGGTGTTATAAGTGGCCTCTGTGCTCGGCTGTGTGTGCGCAGTTTATTTCTGGCCGTTCCCGCACCCTCTAGAGACTGGGTGGTGGTTGTGTGACTTTATATGCCAGGGTGAGGGCCACAGCCATAAACTAGCTTCTCCCTGTTGCGTAACAAAAATGTAAAGTCCCCTGGGATGGTGCGATGTTGCCCTCTGGCACTTTACAATTTTTTTGTCAATAGAAAAATGAGTGGCTAACCGTTTCAAGCCCCTGACACCAAAGCATGAAAGATTCATGTCGATAAATAATTGACCTCCCCGTGGCTATTTATCACTTAAAAGCTGCCAGACTGTTGAGTGTGCGTATTTGTTTACAATTCACGCCTATGAGCTTGTATGTGATTAGTGTGTGTTACTTTTCTGTTGCAGTGTCCACAGTTACGTACGGGGTCTGTTTTCTCAAAGACAAAGGAGTTGTTTGTCGGGCGCATGCAGGCAAAAAGAATAGCCTGGTGTTCCTCCTCTGACACTGTAGGCTCCAGTCAGCTACTTTACTAGGTGGTGGGTGGACTGTGTCCTCATGTGTCTGTGTGAATCACATTTTATTCATTCATACTGCCTTCTCCTGCAGAGGGCCCCTCTGGCATTCCTACCCCAGCCCCCAGACCTGGTCTGGAAAAATGCCAAGTCATGTCCAACATTGGAAGTTGCTTCCGGTAGTAGACTGCTCTAGGTATTGATTCAGCGGGGAAGAAGCTCATGCTTCTGTTTTGGAGTTCCATTAAATCCTTTGTGCTCATTAGTATTTTTGCCGAGTCATTAAAAAAAAAAATCTAATTCATCTGACCGCGTGCAGCGTTTTCACTTTTCAGTTTTGCAATGAGGGAATTACTCATATCTGTTGTTAACTCAGTTCAGGTTGGTGCCAGCACTCTGTTGGGTCATGTATGTGTGTGGGTGGATTTTGTTGCAAAGAGTTTGACTTCAGCTTCACCTTAGAAGATGTGTTTCATTTTCAGTGAAAAAGGCTTTCATTTTCTTAAAGTGTTATGTGGTTATAAATGTGTTTTAAATTTACATAAATCAAGTCAACCACAAAGTTGTCATTGAGTATTATGTTTTCAAAATTAAAACACACCAAGTACTAACAATAATGTTCCTCGGAAGGAAAATTCCTAATGTTCAGGTTTATAATTACCCACAAATGTAAAATCTTGGCCCACATATAATTCCTCGTCATAGTGATGAATTACAGTGGAGAGAGAGAGAGAGTTAGCTAGAGAGAGAGCTAAGCTGATCCTGTTGTCAAGGTTTGGATCCTTGGCAGGTAGAAATGTGTGGAAAGATTAGAAGTGAGTACATCAGAGGGACCGCTCAGGTTGGAGACAAAGTTAGAGAGTTAAGGCTGAAATGGTTTGGGCTTGTGCAGAGAAGGGACAGGGGATATACCGGCCAAAGGATGTCAAATATGAGCTGCCTGGAGGATACTAGGAGTAGGGTGAGATGGAGCCAGATGATCCGCTGTGACGACCACTAAAGGGAGAAGCCAAAAGAACTGTGGAACCAGCTCTAGAGTGGACACAGGGCAGCGTAATGATGCAAAAACGAAAATTATGTGTTAGTTATGAAAGAACCTTCATTTCATGCCGTATGCCTAGAAATTTTTAAGTAAGTAATCAAGTAACTTCCTCAGTTTTAACAACTCAGCTAACAGCTCATTCTGGCATCGCTACATTAGGGAGCTCTGAGGGTACACAAAAATCCACGGTGCTAGTACTAGTAACATTTCATGCAAATACAGCACATCTGCATTGAAGCAACATTCAGACTCGTAATGCTTAATGAAGACTTGTAATGCTTAATGAAGTCAAAACTTGTTAAAGCATGTCCCTTTTTTTGCTTGTTTATATATTTTTTTAGGCTACTTCAGCAAGGAAAAAACTCCAAGGTCTGGTTTCGTCAATGGATGGAGATGAAATCATGTAGGGATGCACTAACCCTGCAGTGCCACAGAGTTGTAGCTCAGCATAATCTCACCTCAATGGATTGGGGCCCTCGTCTGTATGCGTTTGACCTTCTTTTGTCAACTTGAGAGAAGGATCTACAACGACAGAGCCAACACTGGAAAGAAAACCGGGTTTCTGTGGGTCAAATAGTGCAGGTAAGAAACTTGAGTACACATATGTGCTCATACCTCCAGTATCTTAGACAATAGCACTATTGCAGTGCCTTCTTTTTTTGGGAGCCCATTGTATTTGGGTGTGACTGTTTTTATGCGTAGTTTTCATCGTAGTGTACACTGCTTAAACACTTCACATGTTTGTGTCTTTTTACACACTGTGTCTGTGTGTATGTGCTGGCTATGCAAACATGAGGTCATGTCAAACATTGACTGTGCTTTGGTCACCGACCCATGGAGGTCTAAAATTGAACTATTCACCTTTTGAAAAGGATCAAATTCCTCAGATAATGTCATCAATGGTCATAATGTTAATTTTAAGTGTGTGTGTGTTTTAGTTGAAGATGGATGTGGCTGACCATTTCCTGTTTCATAATGCTTTTGTTTGTGTAACCAAAAGGGATCGGTCACGTCCCAGCTTAGTTTGTTTTTCTGGTCGCAGCCACTGAATGAGAATTCTTAGCTGATGAGGTAGAGTTAGGAGGAAGTGAGAGTCACACTGGTGGCTTTAATAGAAACCCTTGTATTCCACTGCCACAAACACAGACCCACGCACAGGATGCCTGCCAGACACTCCCAAGCAGGTGTCTGCAGAACTCAGCAGAAAGGGAAATAATAGTAATAATAGTGCTTATGTTTGAGTTGTTCTTTGCTTTAATGAAAACAAGCCCAACTGGATGTTGCCGTCAGGTTTGGCGTTTCTTTATCAGAGGCAGACTATAAGCAATGCAGACTGTATGCACATTTAAGATGACACATGTGCATTCACACTCGCTTGATTCGTGACTGGAGTGTTCTTGGCTCCTGCTTATAGAACAGCTCTGCACTGTTTCGAGTCCTGTTCATGAATAAGGAGAGAAGATGAGTTCTGCTTGTAAAACTGATTGAAAACATCAAATTTGCTTGTCTAAAACTCCACGTGGTGCCTTACTTTGCGAGTCACTTGGGTTCTGCTGAGATTTGCGAGTTCATGTCATGAAAGAATCCATCTGGCCAGGCTTACTGGTCAGTTTGGACCAGTCGGTGGCAGCTTAGGATGTGTTTTAGTGTGACAGTAAATAGATGGTTCATACCATCACCTACAAGGAAAATGTGGAAATGTGTGCCCTTTCATCAACGGATCTTTTTGTCATGTTCCAGATGTTTCTGTGTAACAAACCATCACCTGCCTTAGGCTTCCTGGCATCTGCAAAACAATTAAAAGTAGTAGTTGTAGTAGGTATAGTTAATGAGTGCTTTATTCAAGGGTTACTAAACTGATCTTCTCTTAACACTGATTGTTATATACATAAAAGCAGAATGTCTAATGGAACAACAAAGAGGCCTGAAGTTAATGAGGTTTTTGATCCCATATCTGTTTAAAGAGGATGAGAGGTGGAGAAGAGATAACTTGTGATGCTCTTAAGAAGTATCCTATAGTTCCTGCCAAAAAAGTGATTTGATTAACAAACTCAACTGAAGGACAGAGGAGAAGTGGACAGAGATGGAGTAAGCGTGTGGACGTCTAGAAATGGATGTTCTGCTCTATTCTGGAATAGAGAGGTAAAGCGGAAGCTCCTCGAATAGCAGCAGTGATCAGTGAGTGTGCTTTTTGTGGAGAGTGTCTCTGAATGCTTGAAGGGCCTTTTGGGGCCCAGACTGACAGAGGAGAACTTGGAGGAAAGGGAGCCTCTGGGAGTCAAAGTGTGTGCGCGTGTGGGTGTGAGACAGTGTTATTTTAACCATGAACTTACATCCGGCTGGCACTCCATACACTCCCACCCCCGCTCCACTTCTCAGTCCAGCTACCTGCAGGCAAGTTGTCACATGGCCTGCTGTTGGTTTCATTCCTCCTCTGGCTTTTCCTTTTCCTTTCACCATTCGCTCTTTTAATAATCCCTTCTCTTCTTCTGATCTACATGTATTACATTACCAGACTCCCTGAGGACTGGTGTGCTGTCTGTCACTTCCTGGTGTATTGTATGTCCGGCCTGTTGTCAGTGCGTCGGATTTCCTGACTAAGTGTCCCTGTAATAGATCACCTTGTGACACTGGTAACACAGTCGCACAGCTCTGGGGTAGAAGACTTGAGCCTCTTATAATCTGAAATCAGTCTCTAAAAGATAAACGTCAGGGTGCTGACCTGCGTCTTCTTTTGATTCGTCTTCTTCATACCTGTGACAGGATTAATCACTGAAGTTTCAGGGCATCCAGGAACCTAGAAGTCGACTTCTATAGGATAATAACTTAGAAATGTATATGGAGTGACTAACTGGTGGCTTGTTGCATATCATATAACCTTTCACATCCTGCCAATGGAAAGTAACAAAGAAAGAAAGTTCTAGCATTGCCAGTTTCTTTTGTTTGGTCCATTGATCAGGAGTTTATGCAGTAGCATCAGTGCAATGGTTGCCACGCTGTCCACTAGCCCCTCTGTTCATCCACCGTCTGAAATGAGCCGTTTCTGCTCCCTTGAAGCCATCTTTCTTCTGATTGGCTGTTTGAACAGTTAGTGGTTGGGGGATGCTATGCTCACAGCCAGAACTGTGGGCTTTCACATATGTTTATTTGAATCTGTGGTCATGTGTAATATGAACATTTTGACAGTGTATGCACGACTGTGGAAAAACCTACAACCCCAATTCCAAAAATATTTGGATGATGTGTAAAATGTAAATAAAAGCAAATTGCAATCATTTGTAAATCTCAAGTCCAAATTTCACAATAGAACATAAAAAACATTAAAAAATGTACCTTTTTAAGAAGATTTTGATTGTTTTTAATTTGATGGCAGCAACAGGGCTCCAAAAAGCTGGAAAAGGTATTAGTACTAAAAAGAAACAGCTGGAAGAACATTTTAGAACTAATTAGTTTATTTGTGAACAAGGCAGTAACAAGATTGGGTATAAATAGCATGATTGGAGTTTCTCTTATGTTAATATGAGCAAAGGAAAATCTGAAAAAACCCCTCCAAAACATGAAATTGTAGAACATTTTCATAATAAAGTTCCTCAACAAAAAATTATGAAGACTTTGAATATCTCATCATCTACAGTACATGATGTCACAAAGAGATTCAGAGAATCTGGAGATTTTTTTAAATCACTGCATTAAAAACAGGCACGATTCTGTCATGGAAATCACCGCAGGGACTCAGGAAGACTTCCAGGAATCACTGTTTGTGGAACATAGATATGATGGTTGGAGGTGAATCAGTGCCCATAGAACTGGCAGCTTGAAAATCTGGGAAGACACCTTCAGTATTGAAAGCTATATAAAGGTTTTAAAACAACGAAGTTCCCATCCAATCAATGTATTTTGCTAGGAAGCTCTCGCATGTTTCAGCAAGACAATCCTGACCCTCATATACTGCAGTTATTCCCACAGCACGGCTTTGTGGTAGAAGAGTCTGGGTGCTGAAGTGCAGCCAAGAGCTTTCACCAAATGGAAACATTTCAAAGAAAATCAAAAAAATATTATCCTTTAAAATATGACAAAGAAGACACAGGACTGTTGAGCAGACAAGGATGGGAAACATTCGTCTCCCAAAAGTCCAGCAGATGGTCTCCTCGGTTTACAGACTCCTGGTAAAAGAAGACAGGATGCTACACAGGGGTAAACATGGCCCTGTCTCAAAAAAGTTGGAACGTGATGCTGCCATCAAATTCAAAGTGATAGTAATTTTCTTAAGTTGAAACATTTGAAATGTTCTATGTGGAATAAAATTTGAGTTTATGAGATTTGCAAGTTTAAATTTAGGTTTTATTTACATTTTACACAGTATCCAAACTTTTCTGTTACTGGGTTTGTATTAGTTTCAACTGAGGCATAGATAGTTTAGTCTGCATGTGATAATACGAACTAAAGAATTCACATTGTCGTCACACACAGAAACGCGTGCATGGCTGCAGTGTATAGAGTGTGTTGTCTTCCTTATCTTTCACTCTCCTGATCAGAGGGACCGGAAGAGTAGCTTACATATTGACCACACACACCCACAGTCATTGCATGGAGTGATGATGCAATTCTTCTGACAGGTTCTTGACAAACCTTACATCTTCACACATACACACACACACACACACACACACACACACACACACACACACACACACACACACACACGTGTACAACGAACACGATATTCAGCTTTTTTCCCTCCACACTGCTTAAATATGTCTTTTTAAGTATTTTTACAGAGATGACAGTTTGAAACCTTTGATATTTTGTAACATTTCTTTCTTTCTTTATTTTAATTAGAAGTGTAATGTTGTGGTAATGTTGCAGTCCTTAGTGTGAGCTTGTTTATGAGGCCTTGGTGAGTGTATCAGTTGAAATCATTAAGCTGGTATTTTACTTGTGATCTTTACCAACTTAAAGGATAAGCATGACAACCGTTCTAGGCTGGGAGGTTTTGTTTTTCTAAAAATAGAAGACATTGCATCCTCCAAAGCTGCAGACAGACATTGCTAAGAATGATTAACATCTGAGTTTGAGCAATAGTCTGTCATCTGTTGTTGTTTCTACTGCAGTACTTTAGTTATTATCTTTGCTGTCGTCAGAAATATCCTGAAAAACATCATCACGATGAAAACTGTATATGTAATTTTTATTGTATGTATTTCTGACACACACATGTGAACACACTGTGTTAATGTTAGTGAGTTTTGTCTGTACTTAAACAGCATTTGAAATATATGGATGACTAAATATTAATTAAGTCAAGCCAGTATTGTTTTTTTCCTCACACTGTCTTTAGAAGAAGAACTTTCAGGTACAACAACTCAAATTAAACAAACAGGCTTTGAGAGTGACTTCCGTCACTGTCTCACACTGCCCCCCTGTGGCCTGAGGAAGAAATGATAAGCAGACCGTATGGTTTCAGTTAACCGAACTGAAGTTATCCAAGCACTTTGTTACACGTTAGAAGTAGAAAAGTGACGTCAGCGCCAGCATGTCGTGCTTAAAAAGACAACATTTAGTTCGGATTAATGCATTTTTAAATGTTATAAGACATTTATTAAAGAATTGATAGATGAATAGTCAGTGGATATGCAGCTAATTAAATGTTTTTCTTTTAAGATGACATTTGTTGGCTTCAGGCTCTCATTAAGGGAGAATTTATTAATTCTTCTGAACTGCTGACCATAAAATACATAAATCAAATACATTTATTTCCTTTGTTTATTGGAAACGATCACATTTTCATAAAAACAAAAACAAAAACAAATGGATGAAGTAATAAAAAATTGTCACTTAATTATTAGCCAAGGATAATTGTTACAGTGTGTCAAGTGCATTCAATAAAGCAGTAAATTTTGAAACTCTGTACTTTGTACAGTAGTTTCTGTAACAGAAAGATCGATTTAATCATCTTCCATGCTGCCTAACATTACGGCTCAGCTCCAAATTATAGCATGCAGCTTAAACTAAAACGTAGGATCTGGATTCTGTACACGGCTTGTCTGGCATGTGAGCTGAGGCTGTGAATGAGCTGGTATGTTTGGTGTCATTTCAATGTCACACACACACACACACGCTGTCAAAGCCCCTGGCATGATGTATGGCCAGGCATCCAGATGGCAGTAAGGCACTGAGCGCTTTAGCCTCTGGTGGTATGCATACTTCCTCACCTATGACCTTGGCACAAATGCGCACATGCAGATTAAGTGAGACCCGAGAACCTCGACCCATTCTCTGCTCCCTCTGATCCTGTCCTCCTGTTTATTTCCTTTTTATTTCCTTTTGATTTTTGTGTGTCCCAGTCAAACCCATGAAGATTTACAGCTAAATCTCAGTCATCATGAATTTTTACTTACATTCACAAACCTGAATTCTGATCTTAAATTGTGAATATGTAGACGTTTCCTTAAATGATTATTTGCAGCAGCGTTTTTATTTGATTAAAAATGCTGAATGTAATATTGGTAGTTCCATGATTTTTGAAAAACAACAGTGAAGAGGAAGAGGAAGCTCAGATTTACCCAATGTGAAACTAAGACATGCAACATGGAATTGGGGGGGGAAACTACTCAAGGAGGTTAAAGTTATGAGTTTTAGTACCATGTCAAATGTTCACAAGGTAAATTTTAACACATTCATGCAGGTGTGTGTGTGTGTGTGTGTGTGTGTGTGTGTGTGTGTGTTTTTAAAAAGAATTGGAGGCTCTGTGGAAGCAATATGTATTTGCTTCATGTTAAATTCTATCCCACCTTATTTATCGTCCTAACCTAGCATCCTTATCAGATTGAGTTACTCTAAACATGTGTGTATGCGTGGTCAGAAGTATGCATGAAGTACAGAACAGGATTCACATGGTTTATCTGGCCTTCAGTGTTGTTCTGCACGTTTTAAATTACCCTCTTAAATCCCAGCTGTTTGAGCTGATGGGACAGTGGAAAGCAAACACCACGCGCACTCACGTGCCCCTTTAACACTTCCTAGAAAGACAACATGAGAGCTGAGGATTATAAAGCTTGGAGGTCTATCTGTCTCTTAGTCTCAGTCACACTCACACACACACACGTTCAGTCTTTGTCTCCTCATCGCTCTCCCACACACACACATGCACACACCTCTGTCCGCAGTGGATTTACTGAGCGTGCCTGCTCACCCGTGATTCAGGAGAAATGGAAATCTTTCTACGAATGGGGTGATTAGAAAGGATTTGTTGAGGATAATATTTCTCATGACAGCTATGAAATATTGTGAGTGAATGGAAATCATTAAGGGGCTTGAATCAGTGCCCAGCTGCGATTGATCCTAACAGTGAGTTTGCTGGGTCAAGGCCATGGGACGGGCCATATTTCAAGAACACCGTTTTCATTAAGTTTCCACTTTTAGACTTTTACTGCTCGAAGCTCAAGTTAACAGCCGGTGGTGAGAGCTTACTGAGATAAAAGAGCTTTTGTTCATAGATGGGGGAAACCAGGTGGGAATCACTAGACGCACCATAATATGATGTTATCACGATATTGTTGCGATTTTTAATATTTTGCGATATGCTGAGTATTGTGATAACATGTATTGCAATTTAGCAAATTATGCCTTCAAACTTCATTTATTTTTTTTCCACCCCTAATAACCAGGTGGATCTAAACCAGTGTTACAAGTAAAGATTGTACTATAACACCATAAAAATGCTAAGGGAGCCACTGTGCCACAAATCCACAGTCGACACCCCAGACCATAGCTTCATCAGCTTCCTCTCTGGTCCTTGCTGAATCAACATTTTCCAAGCAGCATTGAACTCAGCATTGCAACAGCAGAGCCAGCAGTCAAAGTTCTTCTTTAGTATCGTGGAGTAGTGAATCATACCATAGCATGTACAGCGGTTTTCACAGTCAGTGAGCTGAAGTCATCCCTTAAGGGGAAAAGATTTGGTCTCTGATGAGAAGTTGTGGGTGGGTGGATGTCTCTGCCGTTAACTGTAAGGAGAAATGTCTCTTAGTGCTGGGAACCCAAATTAGCTGTAAGGAGAATTTATCTGGGACCTTAAGAAGAAACAGGCCTGTAATACAATGTAAGACTAACCTCTAGAAACCCACGTTGCATGTCTATAGAATTATCTTTTAAATGGTACTTCATTATTAGAATATTAGTATTCCTTTCCAGGTAAAACCTTCTTTGTCAGGACTCGGTGTTTTATTGTGGAAGAATAGAAATCACACTGACCATTTGGCAGACAAAAGGTCTGTTGGTGGAAAAATAGACTGATATTAGGGAATTAAACCAGCAAAGAAGATCTTGTTAGCCTGTGCTGATGCAATTTTAACAGTTCTTTTAATTTAATTAATTTATTTTTTTGCTGCATGTGATCATTCATTTATTTGTCTTGCATTGATTGTTTTTAACCGGCAAAAACTGGCAGTTAATTAATCGTGAGGATTAGAAATAAGGAGTCATGTTTTGTCTGAGCTGTTTGCCGGTGATTCTGAAAAGACAAACATTTCTTTCAGAGTGGTAAAAGAGAGGTAATGTGAAGGCACTTTGTGGATCTAGAGAAAAAGGAACTGTGTTATTGAAAGAGGAACTCAAGAGTGGCAGAGAAAGTATGTGAGAGTGATGCAGAACATGTGTGAGGACAGCGAGAGAGTGGTGAGGTGTGCAGTAGATGTGACAGATGAGTTGAAGGTGGGGGTGCGATTACATCAGGAATGAGCTCTGAGCAGCTTCCTGTTTGCGATGGTGATGGGCTGAAGTAAAAGAGAGCCTGGAGAGGTGGAGGAATGAAAGTTAATAGAAGCAAGACGGAATACATGTGTGTGAATGAGAGTGAGGTGGATGGGAAGGTGAAGATGGAAGCAGCAGAGGTGGTGAAGGTAGGTCAGTTTTAATACCTGCGGTCATCCAAAGCAAGATAGTGTGGACATTTAAATATAGGATCCAATTGGCTTAGTTCTGGTAATGGTGTGTTTAATGGGTGGGTGTTTCCATTGTCTGAAGGTAACAATAGAAGGATGTAGTGAACATACATGATGATGAAATATCCCTTTAAATTAAATGAAAGTCTTAATTCACAGTTTTCTCTTTGTTTTCAGTCTGATGGTAAGGAGGTTAAAGGCCTACCAGGCCAAAAAGGTGTGTCCAACTGATTGACAGGTGATAGGATATGATGCATGTTGGAGGTGGTGAAGACAGAAGGGGTTTAAAACTTGTGATTTTTACCAGATGTTGAAGAATGAGCTGCCAGACAGAAGGGAAAGAGGAAGACCACAGAGAGAAGCTGTGTTGTAGTGAAGGAGGACAAGCTGAGGAGGATGCTAGCGATAGGCTGAGATAGAGGCAGAAGATCTGCTGTGAGGAACCCTAATGGGAGAAGTATTCAAAAGTATCCCGTTCATTGAACCGCAGGTAGATACATAAAGGAGATTAAACTTTTAGAGACGTGTGTTTTGTTTCGTTAGAGTGAAGATTTCAAACTTTAGTTCCTCGACACAGTGTAAGTCATTCTTTATTTTTTCCATAACGAAGTATCCTTTCAGGTGAAGGCTGCCGGATAATTGACAAATCTTAGCCTGACAGTAAAAAAAGATGGTTTTATGAGTCACATGGATTTTTTTTTAATGATAAGATGCAGACACACTGAAGCCATAAATTTAGTTTTGATAGCTGATGACCTGTCATTCTTTTTAGACTGTAACTAATTCAGAAACTATTCTGCAGATTAGCTTATCTATGACTTGGATAGATACTATCACTTACATCTGTTCATGCAGGTAATAAATATAATACAAATTCAAAAGAAATGTAATACTTTCCACTAGATTACTCACACACTCATATAGTGCACCAGAGCTATACTGTCCAGTTACTACCCTGATTATGTTTCCACCATACAAGCCCCACAATCAGGAGTAGACATCGGGGATTTCATCCAGCTCCTGTTGAAAAGCTTAGTGTTGCCCCCAGAGCCTGCAGCCTACCCACCAACAGTCATAAAGAGAGGAGGGACCCAGGATTTGCAGTCCTTTTAGTCTTTCAGGATGCTTAACAGTCTCTTAAAGGTAGGTTTAAACAGGCCGCGATGCTTGGGCTGGGAACACTTTATCATTACACCCACAGCTTGTCTGCTGTGCTCTCCATCACGGGGACAGAGAAGGCGTTTACATGTTTTAACAGGCTCAGCTCTGTCCCCCCTCGACACGTGCACACACACGCACAAACACACACACATATGCATGCACACACACACACACACACAAACAAGATGAGTGTATTCTGATGATGCTGGTGAATGAGCAATGCACTTTATATTATCTACATATCCAGAAAAAATGCAATCTTTTTCTGCAAAACAAAAGCTCTACTTTTAAGGTTGATGGGTGCTTATCATCGGCTACGAACAGATTTTTAAAATTCAGATTGGTGCTGAATAATATTTTCACTGCGACTGTTGCCCTTCGGTCTTATCAGGCTGTGGAGCAGCCTATAACTGAGTGTGTTAACTTCATCAGGGGGCAGCTGGTGGGCAGCAGTGACCCGGCGTAACACCGCAGCTCAGCACCGCTCCATTTATCATGGCCTCAATTCACCGCAGATCCCTTCTGTTTTCTCGTCTCTCCTGCGGCTCATCTTTTCTTTTCTTTCACCGTCTCTTACTTTGGACAGTTTATGCAGTTAAACATTTCAGATAAACAGCTTTACAAAGGTATCTGCTGTTACTCAGCAGTGCAGTATTGTTTATACTGCACTGTACGGTTTTGTATTTCGTTCTGTATGCCTACACGTTTCACATGATTCGAGAAAGTTAGAAACTGAATGGACAAATGTATCATTGGACACTTTAAAGAGAGAAATACACTGATGGAGGGCTCACTGTATGACCCCCTTTCCGTACTTTAGGAAAACAAACACACCGGCATGTAGTGCAGGAGTTGGCATCTGGATGCTAAATTGACCTCCATCCATTCCAGACCGTCATTCCAGACCAATTCCCAGGCTCTGAACGGCTAAGCAGTTAAAATCCTCACTTTCAAAACTACAGCAGCTGGTAACCTCAGTTCTCAAATACGTGCAGAATGTTGTTAAGATCATAGGCAATGCAACACTGTGAACCTCACCCCACCCCGTCATGACTATTTCAAAAAAATGTCGTTGGCCATTAAGGTTGAAAGCTCTTGAGATTTGCGTCTAAAAATCTGATCCTGGTTACTCCACTAAAAGTAAATTTATATAAAGAGGGTTCATTTAAGATTGAGCTGTAAGAGGGATGGAATAATAAAACACGAAACACGAATCCATAGCAGGGGTAAAAGAGGAGAGGTCAGCATGTACTGCTAGAGTATGAGTTGATATTACTGCCCTATAAATACCCTAAAAACCTGGACACAGTAGGTGTCTGTGGACCTGTTTTCTAGTAAATGCAGAATCGCTGACCTACAGTGTGTGTAGCTGTGTATTATGAATGCGTGCATCCAAATCGTATCACTTACATTTGTAGAAATAATTATGTGCAAACCATGTGTTTCTTTAGAGGCGGACGCATATCACAGCTAATAATTGATTTTATATTCAGTTTGTCTCTTCCAGCAATAATGGAAATGACATAATCGAGATAAAAGGATTATTCTGTAATTTTTTTCTAATGTGAGTAAGGTAAACCACGACATTTTGGATTTAGATTTTGAGCGAGAAACAAGAATAAAAAATAAAAAAAAGAAAAGAAAATTGACAAATTCTAACTTTAAAAAGTGCTGACGTCTTGGTGACGTCAATATTGACCAAAATAATAATTTTTTAACTTTAATTACGTAGTCTTGCTGCTTTTGTTCCACTGCTGTGTTGTGTTGCGTGCCTCTCAAATTTGTGGAAGTCTGCTTCCGGAGGACCAGATCACAGAACGGAGGAAAGGTGGAGGAATGAGAGCAAAAAATGAATGTTGTGCAGTGGGCCGCAAATAACTGGCCTAAGGACATCAACAGGACTGGAGTGGAGTCGGAGATGGAGAAGAGAGCGAGAGGAGGCAAAACAAAAGAGGGGCGAGTGTTAAGGATATGAAAGTGGAAGGAATAAAGAGTGACATGGACTGAGGGGAGGAGGAGATCATGCATGCGTAAACAAATACTCTGTGCTTGTCCCAGAGTGCTTTAAAGATTTTTTTTTTTTCCTCAATGGCGTCAGTTGGAGCGATGGGGAAGTGTCGTGTGTGTGTACACAGACGCACATGCGTTGTTCTTTTATTCTATTTTCCTCTTCACCCAGATGTCCACACAGCAAGGTCCAGATGGCTTGGATGTCCTCTATACTGGAGAGCTTTATACACACAAACACAGACAAAGCAGCATGGCCATGTTTTTCTCCCTCTCAGAGGGAAGATTAACTCTCCTCATTAGGGCTCCCTCAGCCTCTCCACCTCTCGCCTGACACTCTCCTCCCCCTCCCTTTCCTGTTGGCTTGACTCATCCTCATTGGCTGCTTTTATCAGGACCACTGCTGAGTGGATCGCCGTGACTACAGGACACGGGAGCAGGGAGGAGGTGGGATGGGTTGATGTTGCCACGGTAATAGAAGAGGCGACCCCTCGCCAAATCATCGAGTGGGGAAAAAAAAGTGGAAGCGTGTGGAAAGCGGGTTAGAGGGTTAGGGCTCGAAAGGAGAGGAGGGGGGAAAAACAATAACAACAGGCGAGGGATTAGGCATCGACCGAGCAATCAGGAAGTCCATTTAGGACAAAGCAGAGTCCAAAATGCTCCCAGACTTCAGTCGGCATCGTTAGAGCCGAGCCGCCGGAATGAATAAAAAGCACACAAAGAAGGAAGGAGCTAATTCAGGTGAAAAATGAAAGACGTCACCCGGACGACCGCTGCCACTGCTTGCTGTGATTTTTCACTGTCGATGAGTAAGAGGAGGTAAGCTGGTCATGGTAGTGCCTGGGGCATGGAAATGGAAACGGAGAGCGCCGTCGCTGGATATGAGGAGCATGCGTCAGCATTAAGGCAGGGTGAACAAGAGTCAGAGAGAGAGAGAGAGAGAGAGGCAAGCAGTGACAGCAGAGATGAGCACAACTGAGCACGAGAGAGAGATTGAGGTTAGAAGCTGATGTGAGGATACAAGCGGAGCCTGTTAGACTTTTCACCTTCTGTGCCACACCTTGGCTTCATCCTCCTAACACTCCCTCCTCTTGACTGCAGCAGCTCCCAGGACCCAGGCTGGAATTTCATTGTCTGAGGGACAATAATCATCACTGAATGATTTCTGAATGATCATTTTCACACCCCAGAAGCTTCTTAATGCTGCTGACATATGAAAAGGACAGACCGTTCAAGAGGATTGCCTTCTGTATATCTTCTCAAAAGAGGAGCTACTCCTGCCTGCACTAGCTGAATTGAGTTATTCATTCTGTATTAAGAATTATTGTTTGCAGATTATCAGCACAATTACACTTCTGAAAACTGTTTCCATGAAGATCAGCAGCTTTGTTTTCAGAGACTAGTCAGTTCCTGTCACAAAGGTGTGAAAATGAAGAACTCATTGTCCGTCCATTTTAAACGAATGCTGACTCAACCTAAACGATGAAGACAATGAAGGTGGTATTACTGGATGCAGGAGTGACAGCAGAGTTAGCAGAGTAATAAGACGTATTGTGCCAGGCGTTGCGGAATAATGCAACGCCGCTCCGTGAACGACGCCCAGAATATCGCACTTGTCTTCCTGCATGGACGTCGAAGTGAGCTGACTGACCGACTGAGTGTGTGGGCTACTCACTGGACTGGAGCAGCAGCTATTTGAGGACACACAGCACCCGAACAGGTACCGGCTGGGTCTCAGAACTCTACCATGGGGGAGACGGCAGAATACCAGAGACTGCAGGAGACGACAGAGTCGGATTACCAAAGGCTGCCTAGCGATGATGAAGAGGTAAAGCTGTACAGTTCCCTTTATTTGACAGTAGTAGGTAATAGTAGGTAATGGACTAATTTCAGCCGGCAGTATGAACCTGGGAAAGGGAAATGAAATGATGATTTATGGTTTCGTAGGTGTCTCTGTATTTAAAATCATTGCCATTGTGAGCATGTATCTTGTCTTGTTCAGTGTCACATTGGCCGTGTCATGTCCACAACACTTTGGTGAATGTACACAGCTGTTTTCCTGTGACATGACTTTCACTCCTCAGTCAGTGTCGGGCCGGGTTTCCCGACATTTAACCATCCTTTTTCCCTTTGTGTCAGTTTGCGTACTGATGGATTAGCAGCACCCGATCAGGTGGTCAAGGTGGTCCATCATTTTTAGTGTTAAATAATGTGGAAAATTTATAAGCTTTTTGTTTTTCTTCCCTCAAACAGACTCTTTGACACGTCAGAGCATAAGGGGTAAAAAAAGACAGGTGTAAATACTGGATGCCGTTAAGTTTACTTTAGTTTCAGTGGCATTGCTTGTGCTTGTTCATTGTCACACTATCCCGGCTTGCTGAAACACAATATTACAACGGCCATTGTTCTTAGTAACACCTGTGGCAAGACATACGTCTGCTGAGGGGAAAAAAGTCTGGTTGGATTGTGCAAACATAACTCCACTTCATAGATCTCCCTAAGTGCTCATTCATCTGTCAGACAGTACTACCTCTTTTACCCATGTATGTCAGTAGCGCCCTGCTCAGCCACCACGTACCCACGCACGGCACTTCTCGCCCACACACGAGGCGAGTTATTGCATGCAGAGCCATGAGGTCACTGATGAAGTGCTGCAGAATGAGGTTGGTGAGAGGCAAACTATGACATTTTATACCCTCCCACCTATTCTGCAAAGCCACACACAAACACACGCACACTATTTCACAAATGCTGTGAAGGCCCGACTTTTTTATATTTTGTTTGGCTTTTAGGCTGGCCATTTAATTTCCACATCAAACCATTATGAAGCATCTCTGTCGCCTTTTTTTTAATGTTTTCGCCATCAGAAGAAAGTGTGTAGAATCACTGAAAACGGAGCTAGATACATAAATTCACCAGGTCGGTAATTCACTGTTTTACCCTTTTTTTGTAGAGCTGTTGTAAACTGAATAGTTTCAACAGTCTGCAAGTGCATTAGATGTCAGGGGTGTGTGTTGCTGTCATGTTTAGGCTGGAATAGATAATTTAAAATTCAGATTTGGCTTAAAAAACAAGAAAAAACTGTCTGGTGTGAAATATACAATGTTGATAGTTTGGTCTTGGCTGTATTTTCAGTGTGATTAAAATGTGGCTAAAGCAGTTATTACTGGTAACTAAAACTAATTTTGAAAAAACAGATAAAAGTACAATAAAAGTAAAAATTGGACTTAAAAAACCCTGAAACGTATTGTGAATAATAATAAATAAACAAAACAATACAGTTTTATTTATATAGCACATTTAAAAACCCGAAGGCACACCAAAGTGCTTCACAGTAATACGGAGAAACAACATAAGTCAATAACAGAGTACAGATCGGGCACTAGCACAGACAGAATGGAGGCACTAATAGACCAGAAGAGTTAAGTAAAATAGGTGTCAAACCTCAATACAGGAGGAAGGTCAGATCGTGAATACAAAATATCTACTAAGAAGATAAAAACAGCAGTAAAATTAATAATAAAATAATACATTTAATAAAAAGTTTAAAAAGGGTATTAACTGGTCAGGAAAGCCAGGTTAAATAAGTATGCTTTCAATCTTGATTTAAAGGATTGGACAGAGTCGGAGGCACGAATAGAAGCAGGGAGGCTATTCCAAAGATTGGGTGCAGCTGAGGCAAAGGCACGATCGCCTCTGCTCTTCAGTCTAAACTTAGGTCTAAAACATACGGGAAATGTTAAGTCTTTGTTCATTTGGTCAAATTTGTTCTTTGTAACTATTTATATATAAAATATTTGAAACTGGGATATGTAAGCTGCCTACACAATGTTTCTTTTTGTATTTCTTTTTATACAATTTTTACTGTAATGTGTATTCTAGAATTCTTAAAGTTAGACTGTAACAAAGTAAACAAAATAAATATCAAAAACTAATAAAAGCTTAACTGAAATGTGTAATTTCTACCATTAATTGTAAAAATGAAACAAGAAAAAAAGAAATTAATTCAAAATTTTAAAAACAAATCAAAATTTAAACAAAAAACTAAACACAAATTGAAAATATGTAAAAAACTGCCTGAACAGAGTGATTTCACTATTGGTGAGAATTACAATTTGAACTTTTTCAAAATGAAGGATGTAATTTTTTATGTATTTATTTATTTTTTTACTAATTTACTTATTATGCTTGTTTAAACATTTTATGGTAGCTCGTGTTTAAATTGAATTGTGTTCAAATTTGACTCACTACTGCTGCTACTTAAAGCAACGCCCTGCCCTGGTCTTCCCCGGCATGTACTGGGTTTCAGCCCTCCGGGACCTGCTGTTGATAAGCAAATATAGGGAGAAGATAAATGAATGTGTAGATCTATGCGGCAGTTTAAATGTCATACTGTCCTGTGTGTGTTGAGGATCTGTGTGCTAGTTGAGCAGAGTTGAACCGATGGACGCTGCAGCTGTTGTGCTCTGTTTGGGGCTGAATCAGATCAGTCTCCTTCCACAGCTGCAGCTTTGTGCTGAATACAGCGGTTTTTCTAGGGTTAGCTTTCAGCGCCACAGCCTGCAGCTGCCTCATCTTATTCTGAAACTGGCTGAAAAACACTTAAGGGTAGATGTATCGGCGTGTATGGAAAATACTAGAAATACTTATTGTGTTATTAGAGTGACCATTTTATTCTCCACACAGATATGTTATGGATGTTTTTCCCCTTGTGGAGGATGAAGGGATTAGCGGGCAAGCCTTATCTGAAAATGATGAATTTGTGTCGGCCATGAGTATGGCTGGGCATCCTCTGTGTTTGGAATAATATGAATGTAATAAATAATTTCTTTTGTTTGAGCTACCTGCTGTGATAGATTTTGGGTTCAATCATTTCATTCATGATATTTGATATTTATTTTAATGGCCCCTCCTTCTCCCTCTTAACCTGTTTTAAGGGATGAAAGGAAGGATTGCTCAGTATGGGTGTAATTCATTGTTTTGTGGGGGTTGTTTTTACAGTCTGGCATTATGCATATTAGGTCAAGCTACCAAAACAACATTTGTTGACAAAACACAGCACATATGTTCCTGAAAACTGGAAGTGATGACCTGGAAGCAGGCCACTGGCATCCAGAGCTCTCATCTTTCTCATAATCGGTTCATGGGCACATTAACGCCCACAGCCTCATACCGCCTCTCCCCTCCTGACTTTGTGAGTGATGAGTTCCTGTGGACGGTAAAGGGATTTAAGGAAAACGTAAAAGCCAGACCTTGGGAGATAGTTGCTATCTGTGACATCAGGAATGATGGATCTCTGTGTGTCTGTGCATGCTGTCCTCTGTCAGAGGCATTGTTTTTGTGTGTTTGTGTAGATATTGTGCTAGCACAGTTTCCAAAAAGATTAATGTAGTTCTACTACTCCTCCTTCTTCACTCTGCATTTTTGGCACCCGGCCCCCAAACCGCAGATTGATGTTTTGTTACCAAAATGTTGGAACTCAGTTTAGAAATACACTGGTGCCCAGTAAGCTAGCTTAATTCCCAACATAGTGCCTCAGGATGAATCCAGTCGGTGTGCATGCCTTTGCACGCCTTCCTGTATACAGTGAGCATCATATTACAGAATCTACAAGTGTGTGTGTGTGTGTGTGTGTGTATGTATGTATGTGTGTGTACACCTGTTTAGACATCTTTGTGGGGACCAACAGCCACTAGTCAGCACAAAGTGCCTGTCCTCACGAGTTTGAAGGCATTTTAAAGACTCAAAATGTAGTTTTAGTGTCACAGTTACAATTAGGTTGTGGTTAGGTGGAGGCTAGTGTTAGGCAAACATTTTTGATGGTTAGGGTTAGGGTAAGCGGCTGGGGAAACATTATGTCAATTAGATGTCCTCACTAAGATATCAAAATGAGAATGTGTGTGTGCATGTGTGCATGTGTGTTTCAGCACTGTAACATAATAGAGCTCACAGCCTTTTGTTCTTCATAATCTTATTAGCTAGAAAGGTCCTAATCTGATGTCTGGTCATGATAATATAATCTTCACGGTCAAACATTTAACTTGGGCTTTATAGTATTAGTGTCCTTTTGTAAAGCCACTCAGTCAGACTACTTTCTGCATGCATGCGAGGTCAGATAGCAGTCTTAATGTAAGGCTAGTAGCAGTAAATCTTTAAAAAGAAAAAAAAATCTAAACAGTTTTATCTAATTGAATAAATTTCATTGATCTTGATAAACGGGTGACATTTAGCCTATCCGCAAATGAGTTGCTGTGCAGATCAGCACCTGAGCTGCGGGCTTATACATTCATATTTCCTGCATATCGTATTTCCTTTTGTATTCTGGTTTTGGTGCAATTTGATGTGGCCATGCTAGTGTTGTTCCTAGAAAATTAGACATGTACTTCCTCCAGGGTCGTCACCACAGGTGATCAGGTTATTGTGATGTGATATATGTAGGTCTTGTGTGGAAAAAGATGCCATGTAAAAGTTTATTTAGCTAACTTTCACTTTCTACTTTAGCTTTATTACCATGAACATTGCACAGTGGTGTATTTTGAACCAAACTATGGCGTAAACCAAACCTCAGTCAAACCAAACAGACAGTGAAAACTGAGAAAAAAAAAATCAAGAAAATCAACCAGTTATCAACTGACATTAGGTGTTTACTAAACTATCAGCAACTGATTTTATATCAACTGATGAATGAAAATTAAAAAGATAAAGAAGAGATGGGGGAAAAAAACATCTGATGAGTGTTGATGTTGCATAGATTGTTCACCAGAGGGCACTCTGCAACTTTGCTATGGCACCAAGCATGTATGGACGCCCAACCAACCAGTTGATCTGAGCAGTGTAAATGAGTAAGCAACTGCACAAAATAAGTGTGATGGAAATCTGTTTGTTTTGTTTGTATGAGGGGGAAAAAAATACTGGCCAATATATCAAAATATCACATTTAAGTCACTAAATATTGGTATTGTTTGACATAAATGCCATCACTATAGTCATATTGTGACTTACTGTAACTACACGGTAATGCATAGCGCCCTGGTTTTAAATGTTATCTGGTTCTGATTTTAAAAAAATGACCATAGTTTTCATCCAATTCATCCAAACTGAGATTTCAGCTTGTTAACTTGAAATTTTGAGGTACCTAAATTGAAATTTCAAGATATTTACAATTTGGACTTTTCTTCACTTTCAACATTTGAATCCTAATTAACTCTTGACCTTATTAGGTGAGACTTTTCTCGTTATTTCAGCAAGCCAAAAAAAAAAATTGATAATACATTTTTGTCTTAATCACCAGCCACTAGTTGTCAAGACACCTCGAGGCATGGTAAAATGGGCTGTTTTTCTCTGAGGACTAGTTGGATTTTGTTGCCACTGGTAATAAACTGGCCCCACATAACCAGAATGGCAACTGATAAAAGTTTGTGTGAGTAGTGAAACCCTTCATATTAAGATTTGGTTCCCCCTAGTGGTCATATGGCAACAATACATATTGACTTATGTTAATCGTATTGCTCTAATCTCCTTAGTCAGGAGGCAGCTGACGGCTCTCTGACACATTCCTTCCACTGATTTCTAACAAAGCATCAGCTGAACTTGGATATTTGATGGTACTCTACACAAACGCTGCATTATCACACACACAGCTTCAGTTTCACTAAACTGCCACACTGGTGTCGCCATATTTCCTCTTCTTTTTATCCCGGCCTATCTCTTTATTTTTTTTTAAATTCTTTAATTACAAAAATGTAATTAATAATGAGTCCTGTTTGAAGTGGTTTAAAGCTATTGTTTTGTTCACCTTCATTACTGTTAATCAATCCAACACACACACACACACACACACACACACACACACACACACACACACAAGGAACTGATAATTGTTCAGTGTTGTTCCTTTTGATGAATTAATGGAACACATTTTTAAAAAATCCAGTTATGTTAGTAACGTCCTTCTTTGTCCTGCTGCTGATTTTCAGGAATGTGGGCTATTTCATAACATCTGTTTCACAGTCTTGTGAGTTACATAAGTGCTCCAAAGCAAACATTACTTCCTTATTCATCATATCACTGAGGCTAACTTTACTGTGACCAATTCTATATTGGTATCTATTAAAATACATCAGCTCACAGCTGGCTGATGCAAAAATCTGAATAGTCTAGGGAGGTAGTTATGATATTAATGGGTCTACGTAATCCTTATGATTCTGGATGCTTGACTCATATAGTAACTATAATATACTTTAATGCAATGCTGTCAAACAAAAGCAATAGAGACTTTGTAAACTAAGAAATCCAAACGGACGGCATTGGGAATTTTAGGCTGTTCTACTTAAATAAAAAAGTTTGGTATCCTTAGTCGGCTTGTGTTAAGGTGATGACCATGAGCTGCAACTTTCCACCTGTGTGGGGGCTTTGTGGATTTATTTAATTACACATCACGTTACATCCGAATTTCCAGCAGGATACAGTAGGCCATGTTCTCTTAAAGTTTTGCCTGATGTCATTCGGATCCCTCTCCATGTGGGCAAGGGGCACAGTAAAGAAACTCCAATGTGGATATCATCAGCTAGCACACTGTTCCCTGTGTTGATGACAGTATGGCCTGCCTTTGCCTGGCTGACTTCATTGAATCTATTATAACGTCGCTCTAAAGTGAGGGAATTTGTTCACTTACACATTACAGTTAAAAATAATAATTTTTAAAAATCAAAACATTCGAATAAAGTCTGGCATTTGGACAGCTGATTAAAGTACACAAACTACACAAATAAATTGGTATGCAAACTCATGCTGCACAGCATCACCCGACTATCACAAATGCCTGTTTTCCCATCTCTGATTAAACTCCAATACTTCATGATCAAACATGAAGTATTGGAGTTTTTATTTCCACCCCATAGCACCTCTGCCTGCTCACCTTCTGTCCACCCTTAGTCTGGTAAACACAAAACTTCCTAATTCAAAGCAGAAGTGTGTGGTAGTAAATGAAAGCGAGAGTGAGACGAGGGAGCATTATAAAAAACAAACTCTAGTGAAAAGGGAACAGCTAAGTCAAAGTGTGGATTGATGGGTAGACTTATGAAAAACAGCACAGCGAGCGAAAGAAGGGGGAGGAGGAGTGGCGAAATCGGAAAGGCAAAAGTTGAATAATATCTGCCTGCGGAGGCAGATGTGGCTTATTGCTGCCATTGGTCTGAAAAACAGCCGCTACGGGTTTGTTTATAGTCAGCGTGGTGGAAGAGAGATAACATTTTTAGAGGATTAGAGGCAGGAAATAAAAGGCAGTACCAAATAAAGAAGAAAATGCAAGAGTTTGGCCAGATCCTCAGGGATAAAGAGGAGGGACAGAAGGAGGCATGGGAGTGAAAGAGAAGGGATTAATGATGGAGTGAAGGATGGGGAGGAAAAGCGCAAAAAAGACGTCACAGTGACAAAAAAGGAGTGTGCGAGTTTACCGCGGTTAAGTGACCTGAGCAGGTCTTGTGTAATCATAATTATAATCATGTGGTTTTTTTTCCTTCACTATTACTGTAAACTATTAGTCATCCACTAACAGATATCTGTAAACCTGTTTTGCACATTGTGTGGTTCATACCTCAGAAATTATTCATACACTATTTCATTGTCTGAATGATCCTGGTGGTTAATGATTGGTGCTTGAAGTATGCTTCTGGGTTTGTTAAGAAGATACTCTTACACAATGCGCTGGTTATAAGTGATTTAAGATCATAACAAATAGATGTAAAATGAAACTTGAAAAAAGATATAGTAGGAAAATCTACTGTTAAATCATAGAGATATTGATTGCCATTCAACAATAGATTTCAGTGACAGTTGAAAAAATATTACACTAAGCAGGTTGGGAAATTCTGCAAGGCAACAGAGGGAGAAGCTGAAAGAGCGCTTGGTGTGTGTGTGTGTGTGTGTGTGTGTGTGTGTGTGTGTGTGTGTGTGTGTGTCTTTGGAAGGTTGCATCACAGGAAACAAGCTCCCCGTCCTGCAGTTGAATGTGACCCTTTGGCCCCTGGATCAAATGCTCCTCCGGGCTGAATACCATGAAGCCTCTGTCCTCTGCACCACGCTCTGCTCTGCACTGCACGGACGGCAGGAGGAGGAGGGTGGGAGGAGGAGGGTGGGGGCTGGGGGGTCAGGACAGATAGGGTGAGGAGTGGAGTTGCAGGAGGGGGCAGGATAAAGGGGTAGAGAAAATTTGGCTGATGCAGAAGTGAGAATTATAAAGAGTCAACATGAAGCTCAAGCACATATGCTACCTGTAAACAAATGCAGACTGGCCCCCCTCCCTCCCCCCGCAGGCAGACATGCATGTTTTTAAAGCCTAAAAAGTGGAGCCGGAGACGCCGACTCTGGCTCGTCTGTTTGTGCTGCCGAGGGGATTGAATCGGGCAGAAGACGCTCCTATTTTTAGTCCCATGCGCGATGGAGGGATCGAAAAGCAAACAGACAGTATATGCACAGGCAAAGCAGAGAGAGCGAGACGGGGGGAGAGAGAGAGAGAGAGAGAGGCAGTGAAAGGAAGGGAGGAAGAAGGAGTGACTTATTTGTGAAGTTCTGCAAGTTTGGATGACTGGCTCATTGCTGTCTGAGGAGGGCACATGGCTGGACTTGGGCAGAGGGCAGAGCTGGGAGGCTTTCTCTGCTAGAAGCAGCAGCTTCCATTCGCTCTCCAGCCTTCTTTCCTAATATTACAAGCCAGTTTGAGTTCTCTTCTGCATTCTTAAGTGCTACATAAATGCCTCTTTGACTTCTTGTGGGGAGCTGAAGCAGTAGAAGGGGCTTAGAGGAGGATTGCCCCGCCATGGAATGCTGTAGATTTGCGTGCAGGGTTTCAGGAAGTTTTTCTTCCCCCTCTCGGGTTCATAGGTTTGGGTCCGGATCCAAAAAGTGTGTGCGCTTCTTAGAATTCCCTCAGAGATTCAAACCAGGGGTGCTGTGGCTCTGGTAATGATTTAAAGGACAAGCAGCAACCACGGGCCATTTAAACGTGTATGCACTTTATTTGCACCTACATTCATCCCAGACGAAGGAATTCAGGATGCGACGCTTTGACAAGCTGAAAAAGACATTCCCCTTCCTGGCACGCTTTCACGTATATCGAGTAAGTCTGCTCTGCTGGATTGTCTACTCTCCATATTCCACTGAGGGGATATCTTCTTTAGCATGACATGGATGCTTGTAACTATAGTCAGAGTCATGTGGTTTAATCAGTTGTTAGAATACATGAATCATGAATATGGTATGGTGGAGGTCAGTTGTCTGTAACTCTCCGTGTGTGTGTGTGTGTGTGTGTGTGTGTGTGTGTGTGTGTGTGTGTGTGTGTGTGTGGACTCTCCAGCTGGTCTGAGGCTCTCCTCTGGGATGGTTGTTATTGCAGCAGGATGTGAGAGCAGAACCGATTTAACACAGGACATGATTTTGGCCAGAAGGTGTAGGGGTGTGTGTGTGTGTGTGTGTGTGTGTCTGTGTACGTGTACGTGCGCCTGTGTGAATATCAGCACCACCTTGAGGAATTCGTTCAGGCCAAAAGCATTTCTCAGCAGGGACACCATGTTGTTTCTCTGCATCTAAATTCCTGCATCCCTCATTCATTTCTCTTTGTTTTCCTGCCTGTTTGCTTGTTTTCAATATTTTTTGAAGTAAACACTAAGCTTGGACAGTTTAGTGCAAACAGGCTTAGCTTCTTAATCTGCCAGCATTTCATGATGCTTCTTTAAAATATGGTGAAATGAAGGAAACTATATAGATCACTAGTTATGGATTTCTAGCCCTGGTTGGATTCCTCAGAGTCTTAACAGAAGTCATTTCTAACGGTTGGGATGCAGCATTTCTTTCAAGTTTAACCTCACATCTTAAAATGTACTTTTTCTGCTTCCTACTTTAGGAGAAGTTAAGCCCCTGATGATGTTTTACATGAACTAAATAAAGGAAGGACCCTGTTTTGTTTGGAGAAAGTATAATTTGATGATCTCAGATGGTGAAGATTCAGGGTGTATCAAAAAGAATCACCTTAATTCAAAAGGCTATATGTTTCAAAGTAATGGACGAAGAAGCTTGTGGTAAATCCTAAAATGCATGTAAAGTTTTACATACAAAACTTGCATCGTTTACAAGTGCTCAGTGTGTCCCCAACCAGGTACACGGCACACATCAATACGATAACTCGTCCCAACAACCACGTGAATCTTTTAAGTCCTCGCTTTCTACCAGTACATGTTTCAACCGTTACCAGTAAACAGCTGCGGATTTAAAGCACTTTAAAGTCAGGTGATTTTTTTTGATACACCCTGTATAAAGCTCTTTCTTAACCACCTATATTAATTGTATCAAAGCTTATTTCTATGAAGGTGTCTCAGGAAAAAAAACCCCAACATGCCTTAATGGGTTTATAATTTGGTTGCTTGTGGGCCGACAAATAGAAGCGCTTCATCTCCTTGATTTTGACCCCTCATGCCTCAAATGACACTGCCATGAAATGAGGCCCAAGAGAAAGCTGACTTGCGTCTTTGGCACTGTCCAGAGAAATAGCATTCTTTCTTCAGCGCTGACTGCTGCTGGGGAAGATTGTAAAGGATGAGGTGGGCTTGTTTTCATGGAAAAATGAAAGGATTAAATGAAAAATCATTTGTTTCTTGTTTGGGAAAACTTTTGCGTCAAACTCTTAATAGCACGTCTGCCACTGGCACAGCTTAACCCGCAGTGGACCAGCCAAAAGGGCCGTTGGATCATCTTTCTCAGGATAAGAGTCAGGCATGATGTAGCAAAATGCAAAATATGGAGATGGATTCAAATGACAGCAGCTCTAGTTAATCCTAAAACCACAGGCACTACTGTCACTGGAGACGCGAGAATGTTTCCTGGCTTACCAGTGTAGGTAGTTAATTGTCTGGCTGTACTGTTTTACTTCTTGTTTTCAACAAACAGGAGGATTTCAAAGATAACTTCAAAGAATGTTCTCAAAGTGGGACTTTAAGTGGACTCCTGTGGTTTCAAAAAGACAGCTGACCCATTTTTATGGTTATAGGAATGAATCTGTATCAGGATACAAACATCTGCCATAACCATTGGGGACTGAGCCCTCCCAGTAAATTGACCTCAGTCAGACCTCACATCTAAAATTCCTGGAAAATACAGAACAGCTCACTCTGAAAAGACATAGTAGATTTAGGGATAGATTTAGGGATTAGTCATATACAGGCTTTATTTTATGGCCCACCATTAGAAGTGTGTGTGTGTGTGTGTGTGTGTGTGTGTGTGTGTGTGTGTGTGTGTGTGTGTGTATGTGTATGTGTGTGTGTGTGATCTTGAGCTTCTCAGGCCAGAGTCATTAAGTAATAGGAAATGACCTCTAACCAAGTCCCTCAGGAAGTTTAAATGGCAGCGAGCAAGGAAGCAGTGACCTTTGTGACACTGTTCTCTGGACCTCGTAACCTCGCCTTTGCCAGCACAGGAAGTTCCTCATTCGCCGAGTCTAAATACTAATCAGTGGAGTGACCCCTCCAGCCAGAGCACCCATCGTAAAGTTTTGTCTGCCTTTATGTGCGGATTAGGAATGTTTCTCTTTTTCCGTGTGTGTGTTGTTTAGCTTGGTTTACAGGTTTACTTCCTTAAAGTTCTGAGCAGGTGTGGCTGTTCTCCAGCAAAGCTGTTTACTGTCTTGACTCTAAATTGAACTTGCATCAGTTTGACACGATAGTCCTGTGAAGAAGCCCATCAAGATTTAGGTTTCTGGTTACGTTAAATGGATGATTTTTGTTTTTACGTTAAAGATTGATGGGCTGACTCGGTGTTGTGTGAGGAATTGCGGTGAAACCGTTTCGGGGCCATGTTTGGTTTTTCACTGACACGTTTGGACGTCAGTTTTGCATAATTATTTCTTGTATCGCTCTTCTTGTTTTTTGTTTTTTTTGGCACATTCATGTCTGAGCAGTCTACAGCAAGTCAGCCAAAAACAACTTTCTTTGTTTTGAGCTTCAGTTAATTGAAGACTAAGTGGTTTGTTGATCCCACAGTGACATCAAATTGCAGTGAAAATGACTGTTTTCATTGTTTTTATCCTTTGATAAGTAGCTTATGCTATGCTTGCCGCTTTAGCCCCCTTGATCTTGAGTTTGTGACTTGATTTTTATAAGCAATAGGCTGTTAATGATTTAGTTAAGAGGGAACTGGCTCTGAGCTCAGTTTCCTCTCTTTCTCTGTTTGTTGCTGACTGACTTCCTTTTTGAGTGTATTTTACGGATTTTGGAGCATGCATCGGGAAAAGTGTTGAATGACTATTGAATGGGCTTAACTCCTCTGTGTGTGTCTTTGTATTTTTATCAGAAACTGGGCAGCAGCATGCAATGTGAGGAAGGGACGGAATGGTTGCTGGAACTGCTGATGGAAGTGCAGCTGCAGCAGTACTTCTTACGGATCCGAGATGACCTTAATGTCACGCGGCTGTCGCACTTTGACTACGTCAAGAATGAAGACCTGGAGAAAATCGGCATGGGTCGACCTGGTGAGACACAGTACCTGTGTGTTTTTGTCAGTGAGTGAATGAGAGAACCGCAGTTTTGTTTTGCCAAAGAAGCTCATCCAGATGTTCATTTGGCATGTCTCTCTTGTGTGTTTAAATTTGTAGTCTTACTAGTGGCTTCCAGTGTTAGATACTTTTAGTATAAATGTTCCTTATTCAAAGGAAAAATCCTACGGACTTTATCTCCTCTTTGTCCAATGATTTGTGACCTAAAAATGAACTACATCCCCATCAGCTTCAGTTTGACTTTTAGTTTTAGTGCTAATTAGCAAATGTTGTAACTCTTTCATGCTAAATTCAGATGCTGAATATATTTGACATACATTATAAGTCTTAAAATATTGATGTTGGCACTGCCTTTGTTACCAGGCTGTAGACTGTAGAAGTAGATATTAGCTTTTAGCTCAGAGCAGTGGTTTAGTGTCGCTAGATATCTGAAAGCATGGCTGTTGTTTAGTGGCTTGTTTTTATCAACTCTTTCAAGACTGGAAATGAGCATGAGACACAGAATTTCTGATTTCAAACTATGACTTCATAAAATCATTATTGACTATCTTCTCTGCTCATGTGTTATAATTCCTAATAAAGCTGTACTGGCCTTTCATAGCTTAATGAGCAATTTTTATATTTATGATGACTTTTATTCTCTGTATGCATCTATACATAGCCTTAAGTATGACTCTTGTGTTCAGTAATGGCACTGTGTCATTTGGCTCACCCTTGATGTTGCTTGAACAAATCCTGCGTCACTAATGCACTTAATGTCATTACAAAGTCACAATTTGTAATTAGGTACAGTGAGAGTGGATATTAAAGTGTCAGATCTTTTGTCTGCGGTGTGTATAAAGTGGATCACAGCAGAATTGTTCTAAATCCAGTTACCGAAGCCCTCAGGGCCTGTGCTTCACAGCCGCTTAAGACTAATTACACCCACTTCGCATGCTCATATATTCCCTCACATGTCTCTCCACTGCACAGCTCACTGCTCTCTGGGGTTTTAATATCTTTTCTTCTTCCTCCTTCCCTTTGCTTTTTGCTCTTAGTCTCATTTCATATCAAAGCTGGGTGTTTGGTTTTCTTCCTGTTGTGGTAAATGTGTTGAAATTCATTATGGCATACCCTTCTTTTGCTCAGATTGCTCCTGATGGATCCTTAAGCAGTTGCAGTCCACATTTGAATGACTTGCCACTGACCCATTGCCGCTTTTTGTTTCTTCTTGACCGCAGGGCAGAGAAGGCTGTGGGAGGCCGTGAAAAGGAGGAAAGCCATGTGCAAGCGCAAGTCCTGGATGAGCAAGGTGACAGACATAGACGAGCACAGCGCGCATCAGAACTCAGTATGGTGCACGGTATATTTGGCAGTATGTCGCCACTGTGGAATCCGTCTGGGTGTAACAGTGTGGATACATGACCACAGTAACCTGCGCCCTCCGCGCAGATATGATCAGCACCCCCTGAATGAATTCTGGCATCATTACGTTGTAATCTGAGGGAAAGATGTTAACATAGTCGTATGTGCTTAAAAGCAGCCTTTAACTTAATACTGCCTGTTAGTAGTGCAGAGGTTTTAAATCGACCACAAACATCCGTGATTGTGGTGAGGTGTGAATTGTCAAATGTTTGCATGTGTCGTTAAGAGAAAATTTCCTTTACTGAATCAATTAGCACATTGTTTTTTCTAGACCTGCGACGATTATAGGAGAGTTTATTATTTTTTATATAAAAAGTAATTTTTCTCCAGAGGACACACGAGGAGGGCGAGTGAGTCCATATTCAGATATAAACATACACACATTTGCAAGGCTATTTTTGCTAGGACATTCATTTACATTGCATTCCCTAGTTCCTAACCCTAAACTGAACCATGCCAGGTTAACTGCCTTAGCCTAACCTAAGCCTAATCCTAACCTTAAACTTAAGTCTTGGCCCATAAAAAGGCCCTTTTAAGCAAGGACCAGCTAAAAAGACCTAATTTTCCAAAATGTCCTCAGTGTAAGGCTCCAAAACTGAAAGTAGTTCTCATAAAGATAGTGGGACACACACACACACACACACACACACACACACACACACACACACACACACACACACATCCCGTCACAGCCGGCTGAGGAAGCAGATTACTCTATCTGAGGATAGTGCCAGAGGCGGAAGCAGACAGGTGTAATTATAGATGGCAAACACCGTCCTGTGAGAACCACGGCTACACACAGCCAACACATGCGCACCCACACAACTGTGACGGCTTCTCCTCAGTATTCCTTCTCGACGGTTAATTCCTTTGAGTATTTGAATCAGCACGTGTGTTACATACCTCGCAGTTTTTGTGTCTTTTAATTACCCTTTGACTCTTTTATTAAAGGAAAGTGAAGAAGTAACTTAACGCAAAAAAGCTCTGTCTCTTTAAGGGGAATTTAATAAGACAGCATTTTGTGAATGCAGCTTGAGCCGAATCTGTGTGTCACCGACTCTTATGACTCCACTCGTGTGTGATTGTGTGTGTTTATGGGTCTGTGTGTGCGCGCCATAGTCAGAATTATTTGAATATCCAGCCCTCTATTTGAAACGAACTAACCCACACCGTGACCACACAGAGGTGGTATCGTTCAAAAAAGGTCTGCAGCATTATGTCATGTCTGGTCCAGTGTGAATGTGAAACCACATACCGCTTGCTACTGTTTATATCCAGCCAGTCAAATATGTTTGGCACCAGATATTCATTGACACCTCTTTTTTACTGATGACATAATTTCTGAGTACTGACCTTATGTTCACGAGCCAATAAGAGATGTTTTTAAGTGAATCCGACATCACTGATTTGATATGTAATGTAGTATTTGTGTTACCAGCGTAGGAGAGGCTGTTCTAGTGTTTTATCTGACATGTTATCGGCTTGATTTCATCCCTGCTAGCTAATATCACCACCAGTTTCTGTGAACTCCTATTTTGGTAAACAGTCTAATTCAAGTCCTCTAAACAAAGGTTTCCCTTGGTGGCGCCAAACGGCACACATATTTTTATGGGTTCGGATTTAGGAGACTGGGAATGAATCATTAACACACATGGACACACACACAGAAATGCAGGCATACAAACATGAGCACACAGAGCCATTCAGGTCACTTAATCTAATAGGACTTCTTAATGAGTACTTCCTAACAGCTAAGTTATTCCTGCTGTGTTGTTAGTACTTAAGCCAAGAGGCAGGAAATTTCTAAGTATTTTGTGTGTGTGCAAAAACATGTGTGCTCATGTTAGTACATGTGCATGGAATTTTATTTACTTTTTCCACAAACTGCATAATGTTTCCTTTATGTGTAAGATATGACCTCGCTGCACACACAAGAACTTGCAGTAATGGTTTTGAGACTGCTTGTCAGACTCTCACCATGGCATGAGTATGCTTTCCAACCACCTGCTCCTCATGTTGCACACATTACACAGATTATACATAGATAGAAAAAGGGGGAACCAGGATGTAGAATGTTGCTGTTTATGCAAAATGTTAAATTATGCTCATATTTTTATGCTCTAGTGCCCCTCTCTCTGCTTTCACACTTCTTCATTTTCATCTGTTTCTCTCCAGGTTTTTAGTGGTAAACGTCCAGATGGAGGAGACGTGCCCCAGCAGGGTCAACCGGCTTCCTCGTTTCGTAAGCTGTCTCCCACACCACCTCTGGGCGTCGGGGAGGGAGTCCTAGTCACGCAGCCCAGCGGTGGCGCTCTCCTCGATGGGCAGCAGCAGGGTCTGACCTGCCTCATCCCAGAGAAGGACTTGACGCTGTTTGAGAAGCTGGGTGACGGCTCATTTGGGGTCGTGAAGAGGGGAGAGTGGTTGACACCTGCGGGGAAGGTGGTGAGGAGGCATATTGTTATACAATTTATCCATGTCGCTTGTTTGCATCTTGTGCAGGAACAGATAAAAGCAGGTGCATGAATGTTTTTTCTTTTTCTTTTGTTTTTTTAATGGGATTTTTATCAGAACTTTTTAGACACTTTTTTTAGAGTATGAGGAGAAGCAGAATCTGATGTTTGAACTCATCATTTTTTTAGCTGAACGTGGCCGTGAAGTGTCTGAAGACAGATGTGCTCAGCCAGCCCGACGCTCTGGAGGATTTCATCTGCGAGGTCAACGTCATGCACTCGCTGGACCATCAAAACCTGATCCGCCTCTACGGTGTGGTGCTCACACACCCAATGAAGATGGTAGTGGACACACAGAAATGCACACGCACAGGGAGAAATATACAGACAGATAAATGCGAGTGCACATAACCGTTTACAGTAGCTGCTTTAACTGGCGGCCGATATCCTCTGTGTACACTTGCCACATATGCAAATGTGAAAGGACAAAAGAAGCTTTGAGTTTGTCCGTTCTTTTCACCCATGCTCTATTTCTCTTTTTCACCTGCATGCTGTAGGTGACTGAACTGGCACCTCTCGGTTCTCTGCTGGAGCGTTTGCGCTGCGTTCGTCCTCAAGGCCCAGTGTTGATCCACACTCTGTGTCAGTATGCTGTGCAGGTGGCTTGTGGCATGGCTTATCTGGAGCAGAGGAGGTTCATCCACAGGGACCTGGCAGCGAGGTAGGGTGCAGAGCTTTGGTAGAGGCAAAAAAAAAAGGTCAAAAACTACTGAAAAAAATACATTCAGGAATAATTTTTCTGCTGTGGTGAATTATTTATATTGCCTCTCCTATTCCTCCACCCAGAAATTTACAGGCCATTAACAGGAGACTTGGCCCATAAGCACAATGAGTCACTGGCTGGCTGGAAGCACTGGGTGGTCCAAGTTCTTGGTCTTGCCCAAATTAGACACTTTCACTTAAGTGCTGACACTATGTAGAGGTCTGGGGAAAAACCTTAATGGCCGGTACAAATGAGTCACTTTACCAGTTAAAGCTGTAATAAAAGGGTAATGACTACACACAGCTGCTGCGTGAAGGTTTGCTGAGCTCTCTGGGCACGCACTGTATCCTGTACGCTGGAAGCTTTCCGAGATAAAGATCTGCTGACTTTCTAACACACCAAAAAGTTCATAACAGATAAATCTCTTTATCTGTTATGGCACACCATTTAAGCTGCTTTAGCATGTCCATAAGACCTAATCAGTGACTTGTCATATCTGTCACTAACGCCTTGCTGTTTCTCTTCCTGCCTCTGGCTATCATGTCTGCACATGGAAGGACAGGGAGGTCCCTGAACAGACCCAAACTACTAGAAATAACAGTTCTCTTTACATATTAGTAGATCTAACTAAAATATTTATTTACTTGTAAATGAGTTTAATCTTTTTAGTCATGCTCAGTCTCAATAGATGCTACATCTGCAGTCTTGTGCTTGGCCTATCAGTAAAATGCATATGGACCAAGTCTCCTCTACAATAATTATTGAAATAGTTATTATTAAGAACATTCGTTCTACATGTAGAAGAGTTCATTCATTTAGTGTTTTCCAGCTTGAAGGTTCATTTTAGGATTTCCAGCTAATTGTTAACATCACCACCCTGTCTGCAGGAACATCCTGCTGGCCGCGGCTCACAGAGTGAAGATTGGTGACTTTGGCCTGATGAGGGCGCTGCCTAACAACCACGAGCACTATGTCATGCAGGAGCATCGCAAGGTCCCCTTTGCATGGTGGGTGGAATAACGCAGTAGCTTGAGCTGTTATTTGATGTGCGACTGAACTCATTTCATTGTTGCTTTGTTATTAAAACTCTCAGCCAAGGCAGAATTTAGAAATCAGTTTTGTCAAAATAAGAAGGAAAAACAAATCCTTCTCTATCACAGTCGCACCAGGGAAACACACCATTTAATGCCCTGCTCCACACTTGTGCTCAGACTGTGCACAGCTGGTTTATAGACTGTAGTGTATTGTTTTTCCATGTTACAGGTGTGCCCCAGAGAGTTTAAAGACCAGAACCTTCTCCCATGCAACAGACACTTGGATGTTTGGAGTCACCCTCTGGGAGATGTTCACACATGGTCAGGAGCCTTGGCTGGGTCTTAATGGTAGTCAGGTAAACACACAAAAAGGATCAACAAAAACTGCTTTTGAAATTCTGAAGCCAAAATACATAAATTTGCTCATATATGCAGTGATATATATACCGTAGCTGTACTCTTTTGTCTTTAGATTCTCCATAAGATTGATAAAGAGGGTGAACGCCTCCCTAAGCCAGAGGATTGTCCACAGGATATCTATAACGTCATGCTGCAGTGCTGGGCTCAGAAACCTGATGACAGACCAACTTTTGTTGCTCTACGCGAGTTCCTGCTCGAGGTGGCGTTAGCAGTCATTTAACCATTGCTCTAGGATTTAAGCATGCATGTTTTCTACATTCATTTAACTTCTCTTCTGTCATCATGTTGTCATTATATAAATTTACCTTTAGCGCCACCTAGTGGTGCTATTTCGAAGCAAAAAGTGGACAGGCTGCTTATAATATCTGCTATATTTTTTTTGTCTTTGTCTCTTTTTTCAGTCTATGCCTACAGACATGTGTGCTCTCCAGGACTTTGATGAGCCTGACAAACTCCAGATCCAGGTCGATGACATTATCACCATCATAGAGGGGAGGTGGGTGATAAAAGGTCTTAAAATAATAATTAAACCGACACATCAGGGGCGATTCTAGGTTCAGACTTGCAGGGGGGTCTCAGCTCCCAATCATAATGGATTGCTGTGTAATTAATAATGATGGAATGTGCTGTTTGCGAATTTAATCAACCCTTTTCACATTTGCAGACCTCAGTTGAATTGGATAAACGTTACAATGGGATCTTCAAAAGCAACCTAATTAGTTGGGGGACCTATTGTTATGTGTGACAATAATTCAGAGTGAACAATCAGAGTTTCCAATCTTTTCCACATGTTTTAGGGTGGAGCCTTTAGTTATCAAACTCGATACAAAGGCTAAGTCATTAAAGAACTTAAAGAACCATTTGTGGCAAAGCAGAAAAGATGAAAAACATGCAAAAAAAATTTCAGCCTCTTAACAACATAGAGGCAGTCCACCAACTCATCAAGCACTCATTCAGTACAGACACTGGAAAATCACGCTGCCAGTCCATAGACCTGTAAACGAAGCAAACTGCCAATAGCTATTTTATATTAAAGTTTCTGAATTAATACAAACCCTCATTTATTAAGCAGACTCAGCACACAGCATCATATATCAATATGCTCTCTTTTGAATGTCCACTGGCATGTTTTAAGTGCTACTTTGTGAAAAATAGCATTTGATATTGCTCCCTCATTCTTGCGGTTCTTCTACAATCGCCGTCTTTTCTCTCCCCAGCCTCCTCACTCAACTAGAAACTAGAAAATGACAAAAATATAATCTTATAATAATTATTATATCAGGCACAGACAACAGGAAAACACTGCTTAGTTATGTGAACTCATCATTAATGAACGTGGGTAAAAGAGAAGCGTTATCATTTTTGGTGAATTTGACTACATGTCCACTCTTACCTGTTTCTTTTTGCTCTCTTTGCTTCATCCTGCTCTCTCCCTCTCTAGCCTCTCTCAGTCTTTGTGCCGTCACCCAAAAGTTAAATGTTACAGTGAATAAAAGACAAACTGATCTACATGATCCATATTAGTTTATAGCAATATTCAAAATGAATACAGGCCGCTGCTGGACATAGACAGGTAATATCCTTTTGACTTGCTGTCACCTGGATCTGATGCTGTACTGTAAACTAACACTGAAGCCCAATTTGACTAGAATAGGAAAAGAAATATTTAATAAAGTAAAATAATAAAGTACAGCAGCTCCTGATATACCAGCAGACTAGTGAATCAGAAGGTTAAAATGAGCTAATAATCTCTAGTTTAAGCTACATTATCTTACACTGGACATAAAACCTGTTTTTATTCTATCCTGTACTGTTATAAATAGACAGATAGACATTTGCAGATAATTCCAGAAAATAATACTAAAATATGCTATTATTAGTTCTATTAATATTTTTAGGGGTGCTCTGATTAAATTTGGGTGTGACTGAGAACCCCCAAAATGGGTCTAAACTAACCTGTGCAACATACCAACCCCACTACTGATAAATATTGTCTTGAATGCAAACGCAGTGCAGTGCACTGAGTGTGCAAGGCTGCACTTTGGAGTCCTCCCACAGTCCAAAGACGTGTTTGTTTATCAGCAAGTCTACATTGCTCGCGGGTGTGAATGTGAGCGTGAATGCATCTGTCTCTGTATGTCAAGGTTTTACCCCATCTGCCACTCAGTGTCAGCTGGTACCAGCTGCAACCCCCACATTCACCTCCAACAGATGGGCCCGTAGCTAATGCAAGGGTGGTGTGGGCTGGAAAAAAAACCCAACCTCTCAATGTCAAAAAGTGGCAGTCTACTTTCATACCCAATATAATTATCTGCCCTAATATGTTTCAGGGCAGAGAATTATTGGTGGCGAGGTCAAAATAAGCGCACCCTTAAGGTCGGGCAGTTCCCCAGGAATGTGGTGACTTCTGTAGCAGGGTTGTCTGCACACGACATCAGCCGTCCACTCAAGAACAGCTTCATTCACACAGGACATGGAGACACCAACCCCCATCGCTGCTGGGGCTTCCCTGACAGGATCGATGAGTAAGGAACAGCTTTTGAAGCTCAGTTTGATTATTAAATGGATGTGAAATGGCATTTACATCATGCATCTAGTGATGTTTTAAATGGTCTTTCTGTTGGGTTGTAGTGATAGTAAGCACTCACCAATAGATGGCACTAGCGGGCTTTTTTTTGCAACGTGATTGTACAGCACCTGCTGTGTGTTAGTTATATGCATTTCACTGATGTTTCCTGCATTAAAATGTCTCATTCTTGCCGACAGTTTGTACCTCGGGAATCCCATGGATCCTCCTGACGTTCTGGGCTTGGACCTCAGTGCTGCACAGCCCACACAGCTAGCAGGACGAGCTAAAAGTGAGTGAAAGAGCTCTTTATAGAAATGTATACCTGTATAATGTATAACTGTTTCAAAACGTTTGCCTCAATACCTCTTCAGTTCAGTGACAGACTGAGCAGATGATCATATTCCTAATCTTTAAAGAGTGCTTCTTTCTTCTTCTTCTTATTTCCATCATGCATTGCTGGTTGAAATTTTAAGATCTGCTGCTGCTGTGCAAAAAGACACTGAAGAGCTTGCTTTGCTTTTATCCTAACAAAGCTTTCAGATGTAATAGCGCTTGCTGTTTTTATTCTTATCTTAACATCTTTTACTGCTGTCATTTCTTCCCCTCTTTGTTTCTCCTTTGCGCTGGTGGCATCTGTTATTATTTCTCCCCAGAGGAGCCTCCTCCCCGCCCTCCTCAACCAGCAGTGTTAATCAAGAGTAAGTCTGGTTTCTCTCAGCAGCTCTTCACCCATTGCTCCTGCCCTCTCTGTTCCCTCCTAGCTCCACTCCTCAAAGGTACATCTCAGAGTTTTTCATCTTTTCCTTGCCTGTCTTTGCAGTGGACCCCCGGCCCCCCTTCTGTTCTTTTCTACACCTTTGTCCCTCTAAAAGGTGTGCAGTGTCCTTGCTGTGCATTGTATTCTCCAGTCACACCTGGCGAGTTTTTTCGGAGCTGTGTGTGTCTTGCATTTAGTGGTATTAAGTGATCTTAAACAGCCCTGGTATCAATGATCTCTAAACTACATCAAGAATATGTTGTGTTTTCATCTCCAGAACCTTCCTATGACCCAGTAAATGAGGAGGAGGATCTGACTTCTGCGGGACTAAAGAGATTATCACTTCGGAAAACGGGTTCTGTCAAAGGCCTCAAACTAAAACCGGCCGTGTGGGTCTCTGCTTCCAAACAGGGAGGTGGCAGGACTTCAGGCTCAGGCCAGAACACTAACAGTGAAGTGTCCCTCATTGACTTTGGGGAAGAGTACCCCATATCCACACCGTCCCCCTCTCCCGTGGTTGAAATTCCAATTCCTCTATTGGCCAAGTTGGCTTTGGAAGCAGAAAATCTCCTGGACAGGACTCCACCTCAAAGCCCATCCAAATCATTGCCCCGCCCCCTTCACCCTACGCCAGTAGTGGACTGGGATGCGCGGCCATTACCCCCACCCCCAGCTTATGACGATGTAGCGCAAGATGAGGATGATATGGAGGTAGGGCTACACAATACATTTAACACTATGTCAAAATTTTATAAAAGTGGAATTATTTTGTGTTTTTCTGTTGCCTAAAGTAATATTACAGTGAGTTTGTTTCTTTCTCCGAAAGGTGAGCTCCATCAACAGCTCGGAGCAGCAGAATGAGGCAGAGCATAGTGATGGCCTTAATCCAGAAGAAACTCTGTCCTCTGGGCAAAAGGTCAATGATGAGGCTCTAGTCTCCAGAGGTTCAGACAGACCAGGTCTGGAAGACAACCTGTTTCTCCCCAGCAACCACAGCCAGGGCCTGTCCACCTCTTTTTCACAGTCTGCAGAGATCTTTCAAGAACTACAACAAGAGTGCATGAGGAGGCTCAATGTACCAGCAGCAAGTGCTCCTCGTTCGTGCTCGCCATTGCAGAGCTCAGTCTTGTGTCCCCAGACTCTTCAAAGTCCCCAAACCCATGAGGGACAACAGCAGAGTGTCCTCTCCTGTAACGAGGACCGACCCCAGATCCCCCCACGAGTTCCCATCCCCCCTCGCCCCATGAAGAAGGGGGACTACACCTCTGGCCGCTGGTCAAGGGACCTCTCCCTTTCTCCAGTGCCGACTGAAACCACGGAAAACGTTTCAGGCGCAGGCCAGGAACGACCACCTCAAATCCCTCCCAGAGACCCTTTGTCTCAGCCTGGATCAAGAACTCCAAGCCCAATGGGTCTGGTAGTGGGTTCCCCCCAGCAGAGGCTCTACTCTGTCAGCCCCAACACAATGCAGGCTGCCATTACAACCTGCCCACCAACACACACCTACAGCTCCTACCTCTCTACCTCTCCAGGTAAACTGATGCCTACTACACACAGCTTTGCTTCGGACCCTAAATATGCTGCACCCAAAGTGATCCAGGCCCAGGTGCAGGGGAAGGACGCTGCTAGCAAGGGCCCCTGTATCCTGCCCATCGTCCGTGACGGGCGTAAAGTCAGTAACACCCACTATTACCTTCTGCCAGAGAGGCCACCGTATCTCGATCGATTCGATCGCTTCTTCAGGGAGGCTGAAAGCCTTCCCGCCAACGATGTGGAAGAAAAGCATGTACGGCAAGCCAACACAGCCACGGTCAGACCGATGGTGGTCGGCAGTCACACACTGCAGGGGCACACCCAGGTGCAGGTCCAGCCGGGTGGTGACCTGAAAGCCAATTTCTCCTCCAATAATAACAGCAATCTGGGTTGGCCACGGTCAGGGATGAAGAGTTCAGTTAGTCTTCCTCGCGTCTGTTCAGACGGGCTGACAGCACCAGCAGTCACTGCTTTCTGTACCAGGACAGACGGAGGAGCGAACTCAGCTGATAGGGTCAAGATGGTAAGGTCTAAGATGGATGAAGTTCCTCTAAGAAAATGTTATTTGAACTGCAAAGTACCTAAAACACTGAAAGTTATTAATTATTTACATCTGTATGTAGATGTCGAGGTTAGCCATGATGGATATGAAACCCCTGCAAGAAGATGTGCTGCTTGCTATATATACTTGTCCTTGTTTTTCTTAATGCTGCCGTACTTTTTGTCATTTTGTAAGAAGTATTAAGCAGATAGTCATCTGTTTATCGTTCAGTATCACTGGTGTTAAGGCAATAAAAGCATCGGTTCCTTATCCTAAGTCCCTTATCACACATCAAAGAACTAAAATATGAGCCCATTGTTCAGGGTAATTCATTAGCATCGGTCTAAGAAGCAGGCTCTAAATAGTCTGCAGTGCATATTTCATGAATGGCTTGCTTGATTCCTCTCAGTTGTAATGCAGTTTTCTGGAGCTCCTTATTCAGTGTTTAAATGCTGTCTGTAAGGAAGAGCATGGTGGGTGTATGGCGGTGTGTTTCCTTTCCTTTTGCACTGTCAGCAAGAGTGAGAAATTAAGGTTGATACAGCAGCTTTTAATGACACAATTCTGAAAAGATCAACTTTCTATTTCACCTTCAAATCAACGTGACAACCAAATTAAGAGACGGTATAATTTTACAACTGGAGGCAATCTTTGTTAATGCGTTATGCATCAAATTTAACTAATAAAATTGGAACTTGAATGTTTTATATCCCTTTTAGTAGAAAAATTGTTAGAATACGTGTTTTAGCTTTTTCTGTCTTTTTTGCATTCTCAAAAATGTTCTCATAACTTATTAAAAATACACTAGTGTTCCTTATGAGACAAAGGCTATATAAATATTTGGTGAGAATCGGATTTCAAAGAACAAACTTCAAAGTTTCATTTGTTTCTTTAGGTGGGTCAATTGATCCTAGTGCTGTTCGAGTCTGGCTGGAGTCAGAAACGCTGTGAGCTCTGAAGGCTCTCAGGCACTTGGTATTTCGTAGTTGATACGGCTGCAAAAAGTAGTGCAGTAAGAATGTGAGATATCTCAGCTGCATTGCAGAGGAGTTCAGTGCAAGACAGAGTATTATAATAATATAATGTATATAGCGTCTTGTGATTTTACTAGCCGTAATATCTGAGCTATTAATGTAAAACTGCAGTGGTTGGTAACATGGGTATCAATCAAGTTCATGCAAAGAGAAGTACTAACAAAAGAACCCAAAAATTCGGTGATTATGCTGCCATGAAGTCTCGGTACTCTCACGAACACCGCGTCAGACTTCTTGAAATTTGAGCAGGCTTAAGGTGGGTTTTGATAAGGCAATAAGCAGAAAAAGAGATGAGAACGTTCAAAACTTGATCTGTGCAGCGATGCTTAAATCCAGCTGGGATTCTTATCATGTTTAGCAGTAAATCCACTGTCCACCTAAAGGATGTACATGGAGATTTAATCTTAGATGATTTCATCACAAGGAAAAGTAGTACTGTGACCCAAATAAAGAAGTAGTGAGGAATCAGAGGTTTAAACTTCAGTGTTGTTGTGTGTCTCAGGTGCAGGAGGCGGTTCACGGTGTGACGATGGAGGAGTGCCAAGCCGCACTCCACAACCACAACTGGAATGTCCAGCAAGCTGTGCATTATCTAAAGGTTTGTGCACTTACTGAAAGCTAATGCATTTCCTAAATCTGTTCATCACACTATGACTGTTGAGTTGTTTCAGAAATTATATGTTGCTGTTTAACTCATAGTAGTGTTGTATGGAGGCCTGAAAATGGCAAAATTTAGTGAAAGGTGAGAAGGAAAAATGCTCCTTTAGGCTTCAGTCATTTTTAGTTTTTTGAGATACTTTTACTGACTTTTTATTAACTTTTGTTTATTCGCCTTTTCTAGTCTTGTTGCATATTGAAGTATTATTTTTGAAAGGCATTATTTCCAATGTGCACATGACTATATGCATGTAAAGTGTAATAACTCCATGTAGTAATAAGTATGGCTACAAACCCTAACTGGAAAATTCTGGTCGGTGTTCATTTTTAATGGTGTTTATTTAAATCTTTACTTCTTAATAAGATGAAAAAAAGTCCGTATAAAGTTTCAAACTAATTCATTTTAAATAACAAAAGTAAAAAAGCTGAGTAGCAAAAGGGATGTAGTTCGTTTTTAAGGTCAGGTTCCATAGTCTTAAAGTAGTGCATACACACAACTGGCAGAAACACCTTTGTGAAATAAAACTGTACAAATAAAGGGAACAAAACATTTTATGGCTCAGGCCATCAAAACAAAGACTGCATGAAAATCCGTTACCTCAGTGGTAAACACTTCAGTGCTGTAGAAGGATACTTGGAGAGCTGGTTCACTGAGTCTCAGGTCAGTCGTTTGTGTAATAACAGGGTATATCTGCAAATGGGTACAGTCATTCACACTTCCTGAATGCAATAGGCTCATATCGAGATGTGATAAGAGAACTTTATTCATCCTTGAGGAAAAGTTGCAGTGAGCCACTACAAATGAAAAAGCATGTAGACACTCTGATATGTTTAGGGCGGTCTTTAACACCGTCTTAACTGGCTGTGGTTTTGCCCAAGGTGCCAGGATGGATGATTTGTTAGGACTTTAGTGTTCTCTTGTGCCTACTGGAGTGTTCCTTGATGGTGGTGGGAAAGTCTGTTAGACACAGAAAAAAGTCATCCACATGGTTCAGATTCTGCTAAGCTACAGGAATGTGTTTGTATGAAGACAGAAATAGTTTCACACTCACTGGCACTCCATTCAGTAAAAAAGATGAAAGCCTGTAGTTCTTTCCCTCGATGACCTGACTGTGTGAACTCGCTTTAACAGTCCCATCTTTTCCCTCTTGATAACTCTTTGGTCACTTGAACAATGTCTTGTGACCTGCCTCTCTACAGGTAGAACAGTTGTTCTGTTTGGGCCTGAGGAGCAGATCAGAGTGTCTAAAGCTGCTGGAGATGTGTGACTGGAACCTGGAGGTGGCCAGCACTCACATGCTGGATAACTATGGATCTACAACACGACAAAGGTAGTGTTTCCTACGGCTTTGCAATGATTGTGACTTCCCAGAAAGCATATATTACTTTAATATCAGAGTACGGTCCATTCACTGTCCAGCAATTACTATTCATCTGTCTTGACCCCATCTAGGAGCCAGAGCCTTCAGTCTACACTGAAGAAACTATTAAATGATGCTCATTTAATAGTTTCTAGAGATTGCTACTAGAATTTTAATAGGAAGCTCATGCTGACATAATGCTATTTTTCATATCTCTATGGAAAACGCATGATTAAAATCTGCTTCCTAGTGGAGCTGCTGAGATTGTTACTGCAGGTTTACTTAGTATATATATATGGAAAATGTAAGCAGGCAGTCATATGATGCAATGCTGTTGTGGTGTTAATGAGATAGAGGCTCATATGTGGCTTTTAGATTTGGGAAGTGTTGGACGGGGGGAGGGCGAGGGGGTGTAAGCACTTTTTTAAAAAAAAAGAAAAGTGGAAACATTTTGTAATGCTTGAATAATGTGGCACATGCACAGCAGCTAATGCACAGCAATAATGTCTCTAAGCACACCAGTAATTTTGGTTTGTGTGTGCGCAACAGTACCGCAACATGGCTGAAAGAAGTTGATAATTAAGTAGAGGATGTGGTGGCTGTAGCTCACTCATCAGACGTCACTTTACTGCTCTGAAATTCAACTCAAAGCATGCAGTGAGGCTTTTTGTGGATAATTCAGTGTGTTTGGAAGGTGCAGTTACAGCATGACCTACAGCTGTACTGGTAGAGTGAGGTTTTAACTTGTACACTGACTAAAGGATTTTTTTAACACATAGAAACCATTTAGCAGAGGTATTTCAGTTTTATGTCCCATTACATTGTCATGTCATTGCACGAAATGTGTGAGAGTGACACTGCTGTGCGCTTTAAGACCGACGCACGAGTTGAGCGGCAATAACATGACTTCAAAACAGCAGAGGGAGCTATTTTGTAGCAGTCTGGTACCATTTGAATGTGATTTGATAAAGGTAATTGTGGCGGACATTTGCACATCCCGCAGGTTTATCAACATGTGCGCTCCGTTTCCCTCAGCAGGGAAGCATTTCATGCCTGATAAAGGAGCTGTGCGCAACAGGCACTGAAGTGCTTTTTGAGATCAATCAGACTGATATATTGATGCTCGCGGTTCAAACATTGATTTATAATTTTTTATGCTGATTTAAACACATCTAATAGATATGACAAGACAAACTGAAATGGTTTATTTACATGATTTCAAATGGTGCTCTTTATTTGTCTACATTTGCTTCAAATGTGTAATGTTTTGGGTTTTTTTGTGAAAGAAATATGAGCCAACTGGCAACAACTCTTTGTGTTGCATTATTTAAATGAATCTCCCGCCTGCTTGTAACTCTCCTTAGCGCCACCACAGTAGTAGTGTTTATCTCACTTAAAAGCCCCCAAAAAGGTGAAGTCTTGTCCAAGACAATTAGCACTTAACATTTCATCATTCATCATTTTTCACCACCTCTAAAGCTTCTTTCTGTTTGCAGACGGTGACAGAAATCTCAAGCTGCTGAGCTCTGATTGGAACTTCATCCGCAGTAAAACATCATCAGAGATGAATCATCTCCTGACCTTTTCTGTCTGATGGTTCAGCCACACTTCCAATCAAGACTGTATTAGAGAACGGAGAAATCAAGCACAAAATACCAAACTTCATTATGGCTGTGTTTGTACTTAACATGGATGTGTAGGGTCATATTTTTACTTTGGTGTGCCCACTCAAGGGCAAGAAATGACTGTACTTGTATTTTCAGGACCGGCGGGTTAGCCTGAAATGTCTCACAGATTCTGGGTGCTGCCACACTCAGATGTCGTCTTGTGAGCTACTTGCATAGAAAAAGAAATGGTTTGAAAGGAAATGTAAAGAGGCCAAAATGAGATGGCTAGCGCAATATACATAGGAGCACTTTCAAAAACAAAAAAAGTCTTTGTGTTGTGTCAAAGCAATGCACAGTTTACTGGAGAGCTCACATGGTGTACAATATCAGCACTGAACCTAAGAACTGTACCGTGTGCGTACAGTTCTTTAAAGATAAACCTCCTGTATTAGCAGCTATTGCATCACTTAGAAAATAATTTGTGAAGACCACTTTTTCAATTTTTAAAGCTCACACAGTACCTCTGAAACATCCAAGCACAATAAAATAAGCCATTTAATTGGCTGACAACTCTGTGTTGTGCAGGAGATTATTCTGCCCATTAAAAGAAAGTGAAAATATGGAAATAAGCATCGAGTCAAGACAATTCATGGAAATATAAGGCGGCAGAAGAAGTTTGTACACTTGTACACCTATATTCAAGGGTATATACAATATGCTATTTATGAGGAGGCATGCATGTGTGTATGATATTGTTTAATATATCTTGAACATAGTCCTCAGAGATGAGAGAAGACTGTTATTTCCATTACTTGTGACACCGTCTTTTTAAAAATATTTCATTCTCTTCTGTCTCTATTGCCACATGTGGCTAAAAAAAATACCCATCCAGTGGAAACGTTCTTCACTGCAGGTTTAGTCTTTCCTTATTTCTTCCCTCTAAACACTTTGCCTACACAGAATCCTGCGCGTCAACCGAAAAGTCCTGCCAGCGTGCGGTTTTCTCCGTGCACCCAGAATACACCGGCAGCTAATATCAGCGGTGCAGTGAAATTTACCCCAAGGCACAGATCCCATCCCATAATCATCACTTAAGACCACAACTGTGATATTTTGGTCAGCAGCTTTAGGGGTAATAATTTAATACTGAGAGGACGCGTCTGCTCTGGGTGAACTGACTGCTCGATGAGATGGTACTCTTTTTTTTTTTTTTTTTGACTGTATTGTCACTGCAGCAGAGCCAGTTAACAGGGAACAGTTGGGCTCCTCCTGATATTTATTCTTAGTATGTGGGGACGACGCCAGTGAAAGGAAGGAAGATCTACAGTAAGGTAGACTGAATACTTTTATGTGGCCAACCAAATGCTGGAAAGCAGTGCTTTACATAGTTTTTAGTTAACTCCCATGATCTCTGTGGTGCTCCTCTTTGAACTGTCTTTGCCAAAATATCTATTTTTCTTTCTGAATTACATTATATTACACGTAAAACACATAATATGTGTGTTTATGCATGAGATGGCACATATATGCTCTGGCTTTGGTCCAAACCAGAGCTCCTCAGTATGTCTACAAATCTCCAAGGATGCGACTGAAACAAATAAAGAATAAAAAAGCTAATACAGAGTCATAACAACCTGAATAATTAAGAGGCTTTGAAATAAGTTTTGAAATATATTTTTTAAAGGACGTACAGGACTGATTGTAGAAACTTCCAATAAAAGCTTTCTCCCATGTGCAATAGGGCTGCTGTATATCCTCTAACCTCCCACCCTTTCTGTCAGTACCATCCAGTAGCAAAAGCAGAGATTTTATTTGTTATAATCTATCCTGCTAATTGAATAAGAAAAATCAAAAGAAAACCTGTTTTTCAGTGTAAAATGTTTGTTGACTGTTTTTCCGACCCAAAGTGAGATAAAGTTGTCCTTAAGCACTGATTCGGGGCCAGTTTTGCCATTTTCCCTTTAAAGTCATGCGGTGAAGCTGACTGTGAAAGCAGTGCGTAAGGACAGCTGCATGTGAGTGCTGCCTCCATAGTCTGTTCACGTGTTGTTCGTCTTCATACCGAGCTGCTGTAGTTGTATTAGAAGGACTGAAGTTAACCTTGTGGTGTTTTGGTGAACCCAAAGCAAAGTTCTCCTGTTGGGGTGTTGAAACTCTGATGTTCTGTTTCTGTTAAACAGTCAGATCTGTTTTGGTTTTTTCCAGAATCTGTGTTCATTTAAAATCTTTATTTTTTATTGGTTTTGCTGTTTCTCCTTCAAATTGCCATATTTTTTCCTCATTTTGATGTATTTGCCTTCCCAGAATGTGTTTCATTGTAAATGCCTACTGTACAGTTGGTTGTTATTGTCATGGATGGAAATGAAGATCATGCTGCGGAATTTATAAATGTATTTTTTACTAAAGAATTAACTATTTTTTAACTTGTTTTGTTCATTGTTTTTACTGAAATCTATACATTGAGCTCACAATAGCTAAGGTGAGGTGAGCAGCATCAAGATTCAATTCAATTTAGTTTCATTTATATAGCGCCAAATAACAACAACAGCAACTGAAGGCACATTGTAATGTACGGTAAAGACCCTACAATAATACAGAGAAAGCCCCAACAATCGGACAACCCCCTATGAGAAAACGTTTGGCAGTGGGAAGGAAAAACTACTTTTTAACAGGATGAAACCTCCAGCAGAACCAGGGTCAGAGAGTGGCAGTCATCTGCTGTGACCGTCTGGGGGTGAGGGGAGGAAGATGGTACAAAAGGCATAATGTGAAATGCAGAGTGGTATATTAACAGAGAAAGTGATAAAAGGTGAATGAAAAAGAAATGCTTAGTGCATCATGGGAAGCCCCCAGCAGCCTTGGCCTATTGCAGGATTCAGGGTCACCTAATCTAGCCCAAACTATAAACTATGTGTTTACTAAAATCGACACAATGGTGAACTCGCAATAGCTAAGGTGACAGCAAGTTTAAAGCATAGAACAACAGAAGGTACAACAGATGAACATAACTTATTTTATGGGTTCAGAACAATTAGTCTGGTAAATTACAGTCATTCACAGTTCACGGGAGATTATCCAGGATGTACTTGTTGACTAATGACTCATAAATTACAAGTTGTTAGCCAATGAGCATGTGATATTACAGTTGGACCACCACTTCATCTAAACACCAGGATGGCTCAAGACTTCATAATAAGAATTCAGCAATGGATTTTTTGTGGTTCTGTCCATATTATATACTGTCTTTGAGGAGAACAGAGCAGGCGTTGATGACAACAGATATGACATTAAGTCAGACGCAGCTGAAAGGAAGAGCTGGATTGGAGAAGGGTTGCAGTGATGGTGGGATGTCTGTGGCTCTACCAAAAGATATTTGCACATTTGATGTTTTCATGATGGTCGTGTTGTCTTAATACACCAGGAAAAACAATTTCCCATATGTGTTCCATCTTAGTTCTGGAGGCTGCAAAGCCATAATAAATTCTTTCGTTTTATTTTCATCAAACCATTCAGTTGTGTCCTAGGGATAAACTATTACTATTGGTATATATACACTGGCAATTCCATTCATCTGCTTGTTAATCTAATACAAGTGAATCCCACGGCAGTTCATTAAGGAAATCCATGCCAAGATGGTCAAGGCATCTATTGACTGGCAGTTCTGTGAGTGCAAATGCCTTGTCAATGTCAGAGGAGAATGGCCAAACTACTTTGAGCTGATAGGAACACAGTAACTCATATAACCAACAACTCATATGCCACCAAGGTATGCAGAAGAGCATCTCTGAAGACACAACACATCAAACCATGAAGCAGTAGCTGGCCACACTGGGTGCCACTCGTGTCAGCTAAGAACAGGAAGCTGAGACTGCAATTCATACGCTCACCAAAAGAACAAAACTAAAATCAAACCGATTTGCTGAACATGACGGTCAGTCCACTGTATTCAAATGGCATCCACCAAGTCGTCACCAATCCAATACAGCACCTCTGGGATGTGGTGGAACAGGAAATTCACATCACAGAGCTGAAGATGAGAAATCTGCAGCAACTGCATGATGATGTCATTTCAATATGGACCAAAATCTCAGAGGAAATCTTCCACCACCTTTTTGAATCTTTGCCACCAAGAAATTACGGCAGTTCTGAGGGCAAACCATGGTTCAACCAAGTACTAGCAAGGTATACATAATAAAATGTCATCCCCACCTAACATAAACAGACATATAAAAACTGATTACATATTTCACAGACAAAATACATTTGTGTGAGAGATATTTCAGACGCTGCCTTTTTCTGAGGTTTTGATTGTAAACAGTAGTTTGAAACCTGAGTTGTGTTTATTGTAAACAGCACGATTAAGGATAATCTTTTCCATGAGAGGTCGGACAAAGCCAGTGGAAATGGAAGAAATCACTACACTGAGCAGGCAAGGTGAAACCACATCCCAGCAAGCAGTTCAAGGGATGAGGGGAGTGTTTCAAATGAAGCACAACATCCGGTCTGTTGGCAGTAGAGAAAGGCGTTAAATTGCTTAAAATTGTGCCCTTGGAGCAGGTAATGTCTATGAAGGAAACAGCTTTGTGCGTGTGTGTGTGTGTGTGTGTGTGTGTGTGTGTGTGTGTGTGAAGGAGAAAGAGAGAGACAGAGAGGATGAAAAAAACTGCACTAGGACAGTAGGTAAGTCCAAACCCCCCCAAATTTTACAACATTTCGTCGATCACCTGACTGTCTTACCTGTAAACCCGATGCAAACAAAGAGCTTTTCATGTTGAAGAAGTGAAGCACGGTCAATTGGGTGAGTCAATCAGCTGATCCCAATGCGTCGACTGCAGATCAGCGGCTGAGACGCCACATCAAACAAGAGCCAAGGCTGTGTGAAGTGCATCCACTGATAACCGTGAGTCAAAGAACTCAGAGCGTCACAGACTGCAAAGCATTTTCCACAGGATGTCTCATGATGACTTTTTTTTGTACTTTATGCATTGTATCTAGTTACTTTGAATCCTCAAATTTTAAAAGCTACATTTGGTGGTAAGCCCAATATTTTTCGTATATTACTGTAATAAGTGTTAAAAATTCTAAACCTAATTTGACTGAAATTATTTCTATGAAAAAACAAATGAGATTACCAAAGAAAAATTGGCCGATAGGTGCAGAGAAACTTTACACAAAAACAAAAACTAAAAGAAAAAGTCAGAGGTTATTGAGCCAATAGGGGTGTGACTGCAATGCCAAAGAGCTGGTTTGAGCCACTCTTCAGTGTTCACATTTCTGAACGATAGTTAAGTAGTTGGTGGACACTAGCTGCTATTGTTGAATTGATCTCCAGGATTGGTATTTATCAACGTTTTGGGGGCTAAAATAATTAAATATAGGTTCCAGTCAATAAAGACAATGTAAATCTAAGCTAATCATCTGTGCTGTGGATTAATACTCTCCTCCCTCAGCCTCCTGCTGTTACATGTGGCGGATCGATCTGAGTCAATGAGGCCACGTTTATGCCCGTGATTATAGATGTTCTGGCAATACGACGCCGCGAGAAAATAAACCCCGGGCGTCGGATGTGTTGACCGTATTGATCCATCACACAAACCTATCAATTCACCTTCATCTTGTATGTTCGTGTCAGCTGTTGCAGTGCAGCATGACTGAGAGTTTACAAACTGTTTCCAGTGCGTTAGGGTTTAAAAGTGCATATAACTGGCTCATTTGTTTATTGATGTTGTGGCTGTCTCATGGGCAATGAAACTGGACTACAGAATATAATGGAACAAAGTTGCCTATAGGATACACTGGCACCAATTAAATAAAAAAGCATATTTGATCTTTTTTCCTTCTACATCATTCACTGTCATGTTTCTTGAAACACGCTCTGCTTTGCTGCTGGACACAAAGAAGTCCTGCTTGCTAATGAGAGCTGGCCCTGCATGCCCTCTATTTATCTTGGCGGTATGTTTGTGTGTGCGTGTACATTATTGTTTCTCAGTCCCTAGGCATGTTATTAATGTCTGGTGTTCCAGTTGTTTTGGTCACTGTAGCAGAGGGTTCAGAGAGGAGTCCCCTGAGAAATTATCTCAATAGAAGAGGGTAAATAAAGAGGGAAGAGAGACAAAGTAAAACCAGCTGGGAAGCCTCCAAAAGAGCAGATAAAGAATGTAACTTTTGCCCAAGGAAAAAAAATCCTCAGGAATGTGCATTTATATATGTGTCAGTGTGTGTTTGTGTACCGTTTGCTTTAGAGAATATGATTCCAGTATCTGCCTTTGCTTTCTTCCCCCCCTTTTTCTTTTTTCTTTCTTAAGAAAGGTATATTTTTCTCTCCGAGACCTGTCGTTTTCTCGCCATCTCCTTTGTAGTTCGGAGTTGAAACTTTAGCTCGGAGCTGAGCACACACACTGTAGCACAGGAACAAACCTTGAGTGTGCGATGGATCGGCTGGCTGTGGAGCAGCGAGAGACAGAGTAGTGACAGGATGACAGGGTAAAGAGAGATGCACAGGAGAGATGCTCGAGAAGCCGGAGCAGAGAAGAAAAACATCACAAAAGATGGAGGGACTGGAGACTGGACTGAGGGAGAAATGGAGGTGCGCTACCGACATGGATCCCTCTATTTCTTTTCTCTCCTTCCTATTTCTGTCTCTCACACACAAACACACACTTGCTTCTGCTTCTTTAAGTAAAGCTCTTCACTTCAATATATATTATGTATAAATAATTTCTCCATGTATGTAACTGTTGTTGGACTGAGCTACAGACTTGTCATTTGCTTACTGATACCTAGTTTTGCTACGAGGATACTAAGAAAAACTCCTGATTGGAGACATATTCTACAAATCATACTGACGACTCTTACTGAATTACTTTGGTGGTGAGGATGTCTTTAAAATCCTCACATTTCTCAGCCACATTATGAAGAGTTCTTGCCCCTTTATTCCTCTCCCCATGTAGTACGTTTTCTCTTAACGATGAGGTCATTTTCCTATAATTACGACATGTGAGTGCTGTCTTTTTTAAACTCTTATTGGAAGACACAGAAAGTCATGGCGATAATAACAAGTTTTCACTTTTGCAGTTAGTTTGTAAATTGACTCCTGGCTTGCTCTAGACCAGGAAGTGTGAAACGGCAATGGACAAATGCAAACTGGTTTGTAATTAACACTTCAGTTATGAATATTTTTAGGTCTTCTTCTGCAGTTAAAAAGAAAGTTGCCCATTTAGCTCACTGGAAATTGTACTTCTCAAACAAATTAAAAGAACACTTTGCAAAAACACATCAGGGCATCACTGAGCTCCTGGATAGTCTGAGGTGCAACCTAGGGGGAGTAACATAAGGTCCCACAGGTGTTCTGCTGGATTAAGGTCAGGTGAGCGTGGGTGCAGTCAATAGTATCAATTCATTAGGAACTGCCTACATACTCCCACCAAACACCTGCTCTCATCTGTGAAAAGCACAGGGTGCCAGTGGTGGACCATCCAATTCTGGTATTCTATGACAAATACCAGTCAGTCTTCTTGGACCTGAGCAGTGAGCACAGGCCCCACCAGAGGACACTGGACCCTGAAACCACCCTCATGAAGTCTGTTTCTGTTGGTTTGGTCAGACACATTGACACCACTGTCCTGCTGGAGGTCACTTTGTAGTTCTGGCAGTGCTGTTCCCGTTCCTCCCTGCACAAAGAAGCAGATACTAATCCTGCTGAGTGGGTTAAGGACCTTCTACGGCCCTGTTCAGCTCTCCTAGAGTAACTGCCTGTCTCCTGGAGTCTCCTCAATGTTCTTGAGACTGTGAAGGGAGACACAGCAAACCTTCTGGGAATGGTATGCATTAATGTGACATCTTGGAGGCACATGTTGAACAACTGGTGCAAACAATGTAGGGTCCAGGTAACGCCTCAAGCTACCAGCAGTGACACTGACCCTAGTCAAATACAAAACTATTGAAAAACACCCAGAAAAGATGAGGAGGGAAAAATATCATTGGCCTCCACCTTTAAAACCATTTCTGTTTGAGGAGTTGTCTCATTGTTGCCCCACTGGAGCACCGGTTATTCATTTCATTAACACCAAAGCAGCTGAAACTGTTTACCAACAGCCTCTGCTACCTAAATGACCAGATCAATATCCCAATATCAACTGACTTGATGCTATACTTTGATTAAAAAGTGTTCCTTTAATTTTTTTGGGCACTCTATAAAATATAAAAACAGTAAGGTCAAACAAATAACAGCATGAATACAGGCAAATCAGCACAAAAAGTTGGACCGAAAGAGGCTAAAATGCCAGATAGCAATGAGGAGCAGTGCAGAACTAGATTTAGAGTTCTATTGTTAATATAAAAATTCGGATTCACTTTAAGACAGTTTTAAAGAAAGAAAGATTTATTTTCTGTAATTTTAACAGTACAGTAAACTGTGTCCTGTCCTTAGATGGACCGATCAGTAAAGCTTAGGGAGAGTATATACTGAAACTGACTCCCAAGTCTACTTGGGTGGCTGAGTGAAAACACAGAGCGTGTTTTGCCATTGAGAGTGTGGACACAATAATGAACCTCGACGCCCACAAGAGCAATTAATCATGGTCATAGGTAGCCTTGTGTTCAATGTCCCCGTGACCTTGTAGGTCATTATAGGATTATCTAACCTTTCACAACTAATGAACAGTTTTTAGCTTAGTTCAATACGTGCTGTTTAAAGCTTCACCTTTTAAATCATAATATTGACTCACACTGAAATTAATCCCAATAGTGCTTTGAACATCACATGATGCAAGCAATTATGCCGAGCGGTTGTCGAGCATGTCCTGTCATTTGGCATAATGAGACATAAACATGGGAACATCAGCTGTGAAATTTTCAGGGACCCGTTATGGGGCGCATGAATGACTGTAACATTTGTACGTTACGTGCACGCTCCCACTGCCGACCTCCACTCATGGATGTAATTGGATTTCTGTAGCCATATTGTATGGAGCAGGTGCTCGTGTGAAATGTGCAGGAGCGGTAGCTTCAAGGAAGGAAGACGAAGGGGTGTGATGTTATTACAGTCACACAGCTGCAGGTTAAAAAGACCACACTGTCTAAGTTTTTTTTTTTTGTGCCGCAGCGGCTGCTGTCTGTTCATGCAAATTAAACAGGGCGGCTCCATGTTCTTCAAAAGTAATTGTACCTTAATATAAGAAGGCAGTGACATTCATGCGTATCCCATCTTCCTGCATAGTTGCTTTAATGACATTCCTGTGCCAATAAAACCTCTCACAAAGCTCCTTTATATGTCATTACACTTTCTGTCAGCCAAGCATTTTGACAGCAGTTTCTACATACTAATTTACAAAATTGAGAAAAATTATTTCCCTAATGGCAAATTCTTGGCTGTAATTAGTTAACATGTGTATTAATAGTGGAGAAAAAGAGAAAACTTTAGCAAACGCACTGCAATTTTTGTCAAGGCACGGGGGAAAAAGCCTCACAGAAGATCACATTGTAAAATAAAATGACAGGAGAGGAGATGGGAGGAGGAGTGAGCGTGATAAGGGAAGGTATATGTTTGCAGGAGAAGGTGGTGAAGGGTGAGAGGAAGAAATGGGAGCTTTTTTTCCTTTAAAAACTGGAGAAATGAGGAGGAGCAACTGATTGGGGAGATGTGAGGACTCGGATGGTGGGAAGAGATATGGGAAACGGAGCCCTGGAGGCCACTGGTTTAGAAACTGACCCTTCAGTGATGTAGCAATGGGGTCCAAACCAATCTACAGTACATTAGCACATGGAAAAGCCTTTCAAAAATAAGCCATTATAGACTGCTGGTGCAGGAGGTAACAAGTGCAGGGGAGAAAATGGTATTTTATTAAGAGTTTTGCTGCTTTCAGAAGTGAAGAGTCTTAAAACATTTTTTGATGGAAAAAGCTTGTTCACCGTGTAGGGGGCTACAATAACTCAAATTTGATTTGAGATTTCTCCCTCACAGGTACAGTGGGGAGAGGACAGAAATGTTACATTTTATGTGTGTTTAAAAGAAAAATCATTTCTAAAGTGACATGAATTTGAAAAGATTCTCACCCATGATTTTTGTCAGATGTACGCCAATAAGAAAAAGACATAGAAGAAGTCTCATTCTACTGTTACTGAGCGAGAGGCAGTGTGCATCCTAGAAAGGTGGCTGAGATCCTTACTGCTTTTCTTTTCTTTCTGCCATACCTTTATATAACTGAAGCAACTATGATTTCCATTCATCCATGCAAAATTAAGCTAGTTTTATAAGTAAATCATAGTATGACACATACTTTTAGTCTTGTCAGATCAGAGAAACTTTATTAGTCCTAAAGAGAAATTGAGTTGTCATAGCAGCAGAGATAGCACAGAAAACAAAGCAAGAAGTGTAGAAATAGAGATACAAATGTAAATGGACACTAGTATTAAGACTAATGCTCCGGAGACATTAACAGGTAAAAGATGCTGGTAGGTATGCAAATACACACCGAGGCGTGACGGAGAACAGTGAGCTGTGTATCGTCTGGTTCAAACCAAAGTAGATGAGTTAAAGAGTTTGACAACGGCAGGAAGTAATAACCTCCTGTATCGTTTCTTCAGACAAAGCTGAAGTTGTAAAAGCTAGTATAAGGACTGTAAAGCTAATATATGGAAAATAAACATAACATTGATAAAAGGTTAATTTTTTATTTTAACTTCTTTTGGGAAAGAATTAATCTGCTCCTGTAAGTTTATAAGAAAAAAGCAATCCAAACTATTCAAATGGACACCAAACAAAGATGTTAAACATTTAAAAGATTAAGGGAAATTTTGAAATAGTACATATAGGTGTTGGGACCTAAAGTGAGTCATGACATTGGCACAAACACAAAAATTACTTTCAGGTTTGAGGAAGACTGAGAAGAAAAACCCAACGCTTCTGTGTGTGAGCTTCTCCAGAGGAAGGGGGAGCCTCTCTCATCTCTCCCTCTCTGCGTGTGAAGCTTCTACTCCCTCCCCCGTGTGAGATGATCATCATGGGACAAGCCCGTGGCAGTGTTGCCAACTTAGCGACTTTGTCGCTATATTTAGCGAGTTTTCAGACCCCCTAGCGACTTTTTTTCTTAAAAAAGTCGCTAAAAAAGACGTGAAAGCGCGTATCGCTTTTACTCTCAACAAGCAGCGGGTGCTGTAACACAGTCAGTTCTTCTTTTACTCTTTTACTCTTATGCTGTTTTGTGGATCACAAGGTTTAAAACTACTTATAAACACACACACACAAAGTAACTCCACCAGAGTGCCTATTTCAGATCACTTTTGCCGGTCCAAGCCCGGGTAAAGGAGCAGGGTTGGAATTGTGACATTAAAAAACCAATAATTGCTAAAAGAAATTTAATTTGTAGTTCTAAATAAACTCTAAATGCATTTAGGACGTTTTTTACTCACTTTATGTCTCTTCCACGATGTTATTTCTCTCTCCAACAACATAGGTTACAATTATATTAGCATGACCAATTATGCAAATTAGGTGATGACGTCATTTAGCGACTTCTAGCGACTTTTAGGACAGCCAATAGCGATTTTCCTTACCGAGGAGTTGGCAACACTGGCCCGTGGTCCACAGAGCTAATTAACAGCAGCTAAACGTGACGTTTAACCCCAGTTAAACAAAACATTTAAGTAGAAAACTTACATAACTTTCTTTAAAAAAAAAAAAAAAAAAATTATTTGGAAGCAAAAAAAAGAAATAGTTTTTGAAAAATATGTTAAGAAGATTGCTATTGTTTATTTCCAGAAAATATATACTGCATTACTGTTTATTAAAGCTTTCTACCAACTTGCTTTCTAAGTTGCTAAGTTGCTAAGCTACTTAGCTTAGCAACTTGCTAAGCTAAGTAGCTAGCTGATACTCCCCGGGTCTGATCATGAGGCTGGGCGTTTTCTTCTAATGTAGTATGTGAAGTTCTCAGTAGTGATCGTGTTTATGATTATCACGATCAAACCAACAATAATTACTCCGCTCTAATGAAAGCTGACAGGGACAGACTGCACCTTTTTAAAATAAATCCCCTGCAAACAGGTTCTTTAAATATTTATCGTTCTCGACTAAAGGACCAATCAAACTGCAACGTTTTCTCTTTTATAATGACCCGTCTGCTCGTGTATCGTGTATGTTTTTGTAGAATTTTGACGCCACCTTGCACCTGCCACTTTATTAATGAGCTCAAGCCTAAAAGCAAAAGAATAATGTTCAGACACCTGTGCCATCGATTAAGCCGAATCACTGACGGTAAAGCGTTTAAGCATTATTTGTATTCCAGTGTTTGCTGGCTGCAGTCAGCACTGTCTGCCAACAGAAGCAGGTGAGTAAACAAATTTGTTTGGAGGCTGAAAGTGAACGAGAGAGTGTGTGTGTGTGTGTGTGTGTGTGTGGTGAAAGTAGCAGATGCTGTAAAAGACTCCCACATCCCTTGTTCCTCTTAGAGTTTTTTTAAGCTTTCATAGCTCAGTTTTCCCATTTACACATATACACATGCAAACACTCCATCTTCATGATCATTATACTATCAGTTTGTCTGCCTCACTCCCCACAGTGGTTGTATTAGACTGTCATAAACACAGTTTAGTATTTATGCAGTAACACTGACACTGTGGAAAAGTTGTTGGAAATGTGTTTAGAAGCTGTATTTGTACTAGTCTCATGAACCTACAGCCAGTGGTTGGTTCACAGTCAGCAGTAATGTAGAAACAGAAATCATCATCATCTCGTTCCTGCTTTGCGTCAATCATCCAAACCATGGATGTGCAATTCATTTTCCCAAAAAGGGGCCACAATTAGGGCCTAATTATAACATCTTCTCTTACTGGTAGTGGTTTAATAAGAGATTAAATTAATATTGAGCAGAATGAGTTCAGCTTATTGCTGAGGCCCTCCACAACAGTCCCAGTTTCTCACAAGGCCCTGTGGGGGAATAAATTAGCCACCCCTGGTCTAAAGGCTGCCAGACTGAGCAGCAGCACCTCCAAAGCTCACTAATCATTATCTTTAATCGCCGATCCATTATGAGACGATGGGCCCCTGAAGGGAGAGACTTATGAAAGCCTTAAATCTCTTATACGTCAAAAAAGACTTACAGTGCTTTTAGCATCTTTGCAGTATTTACAACTTTATTTGTATTCATTTTATTATTAATTTAGCCCATTTGTGATCTTTTTAAGGGCTATTTTGAGTCTCTTTCTGTTTTCTTGAGTGTGTTTGCGATTGATTTTCAGTTACTTCCTGTTAATTTTGGTTCTCTGACTGTTCTGAGTGTGTTTGTGGCCGTTTGACTGACAGACACTTTAAAACATGGATTGGAGATCTTTGCACAGCACATTTTAAGGCTCAAAACAGTTCAGGTGAGGCTGGAGGTGAAAGTAATGAAAGGTATAGGACAGAAAGCCTCAGGGGCCCCTCAGGATTAAGTGAAAAGTTTGCTACACCCAAAGGACCCTTTCTGATTGAAACTAGTTTTAATTTTTAATCACAGTAAATAGCTAAATAGCTTCAAGTTCAGTCAGTAACAACAAGAACACAGAGACCAAAACAACATCGGCTCCATGGTAACACCTGGGTAGTGCTGTTACTATCACCTGATGATTTTTGAACAGGATTCTCCAAACACAGTGTTTGCAGCGTTTTACCTGTAGATTTCATTTCCAAACACCAACCTGAACCTACAAGCATCTCTCGCTATTTGCTGTGACTCGACGAACGCTTTGGAAAAATATCGACAGCTAAACAAGTGTAACAGCGACTCTTCAGTGTTTCCTGAGCCCAAATGGACCCAACATTTGTCTCAGAAAATCTGGTAAGCTTTTCTCATGTGAGCAAGCAAAAGCTTTTTTTGAATTCTCTGCTCAAAATTTGTCTAAAGCTTTCATAATCTTCAGGAAGCAGAGTACATTTTGGAGTTTAACTTTAATTTTTATTACTTAAACATTTGTAAGCACTTTTAACAATACTCTGAACATTTGTGTTTTTATAACATCTGTAAGACTCAGTTTTTGCTTTTTTGTTGTGTCACCTTAAAGTTTTCTAATGCCACACATCACACTGTTTGATTGATTTTTCTAACTATGGACTTTTATCATTCAGGCATCTTGGGCAGTGCAGACTAGCGCTGCTAGCGCTGCTGATATGAAACAGCAGCAGGAAGCTAACAGGATGGCTGAAAGTGAAACGGTGCAAGAATTAAAAGATGCACTCCATTTTGCCACTCAGGAGTTGAAGACTGCAAAGGAGGAAAATGCATCTTTAAAGGAGAAGATTGCCGTCCTTGAAGATGCTCACAAAATGGAAGTGAGTAGCCTCCAAGAAGAGCTCAAACTCAAGGATGAGGCGCTTCAAAGATGTGTGAAGAAAAGAAGAGCTCGAACCAAAGCCTGGGTAGAACTCCTGCATGAATCGACGATAAAAGACATGGAGATAAACACCAGGGAACAACACTGGAGCAGCAAGTGGCAATCAACCGAGAAGAGCCTGAAAGAAGAGAAGAAAAAAGTGGAGGAGCTCCAAATTAAGAACAAGCTTCTGTTTGAGACATTACAGGAAAATCTGGATGAATCCAAGGAGGCCCTTCAGGTAAGCTGTCTCCGCTATCACTTCACTTTACCATAATGTCATGTTTGGTCCTAACAACTTCTGTCAGACTGAGTCACAGTTCAGTAAAATACATTTTACTCTGTCTACATAGGAGCTTGCACCCAATGCTGACCACCAGGAAGAAACCCTGGAAACAAATTCCCATGAGGAAAAACTGGAAAGCCACGTGGGAGAAGAGGAGGGAACGGACAAACCAAGAAAGGACAAGAAAAAGCAGGAAGAAAAGGAGGAAAAGCAGGAGACAGAAGAGGACATCGAAGAAAACCTTGAGAGAAAAAGTGACGAGAAGATGGAAGATAAAACAGCAACTGAAGATCTAAACCCAAACCTCTGCCTGGTTCCCATCCCTCTCACTCCCTCCGACTCTTGCCCTTTACCCCCTGTCCCTACACCCCAACTCAACCCCTCTGCCTCCTCCCTACCTTACCCACTCTCTCGTGCTCTTTCCTACTCTACACCCAGCTCGTATTCTTTACGCCACACCCTTAGTCTCCACACCTTCCCCCAATCCTCCTCCCAACCTTACTCGGTCTCTCGTGCTCCCTCCTACTATTTACCCTTGTTTTCCAAACCTGTGCAGCCCATAAACTCTAATGAAATTTTTGATCTGCTTTTTTGTTCATTTTAAAATAAACATGTGAAATTTCATTGAACTTACAGTCTTTGTTTGGATCTTTTTTTAACCTATAGCAAAATATTACAGTTTTGTCCAGAAGAGATTTATTAAAAAAGTATAATCTCATTTAAGTGATCAAGAGTCTCTTGTCAGAAAGGTTTAACAGTTTATAAAGGTTAAGTTGACAGTGACCGACTTTATTTTAAAGAGCCCCAAGATAAGAAACGTGTTGCAGTTAAGAAGCAAGAAAAAAGGTATTTTTATTATTGTGGCTTTCAGATGCTAAATATCTAAACCTGACATATGGCACTATTAAGACCTTTGAATGGGTGAAAGCTAGTAATGAAAAGGCCTCCTACTAGCATGTATAAAAAATGAAGCTTCAACTTTTATTCCATATTTGATCTTCTTTCCTTTTAATCATCTACATGTGAGAACAAGACAAAATTATCAAAAAGGATTCATTTAATAATAACAACAAAAGACTGTATATAAAAGATAGACATAACCCGTGTGACCAGTTGCCTTCTGTGTTTTAGGAGCTAGTATTGGACTGTATTTGAGCAAGATGGTGAAATGCTAAGTTACCATCTGAAGCTGTCTGGCTTGGCTAATAAGTGTATCAAACACCTTTTGGGTCCAACACACAAACATGGATGCAATGCAAAAAACCCCCCATCTGAGCATAAGAGACTTCTTGGATGCTCTGTTTCTACAATTTGCTGCACAGTAAGCCGTATTATGTTAATTAACTGCATTAAAATGCACCAAGAGGCACCGACACCACAGTCAGGAGTAGACAACTAACATGGAGCAGAAATTTCTTTATTCATATAAATTCTGGTAGCAAACCGAGAAACCCAGAATCTGAAAACCAGATTTGTTTGTAAAACATTTGTCTCTATTTCTCTTGGTTATCCAGTGTGAGATATTCACGCAGCTCTATTTTACTTGGCGCTCCGCTTTTAAATAGAGATGGACCGATCCGATATTACGTATCGGTCCGACACTGACCTAAATTACTGGATCGGATATCCGAGAGAAATAAAAAATGTAATCCGATCCATTAAATATCACGAAAGCACCTCACAAAACTTGCGACATGGCGTAACTCAGCTCATAACCTTAGCACGTCGGAGCAGTATGCATCACCTGATAGAGTGCTGTGGCGTGCGAGACCTGTCGGCGGTCTGGTTGAGTATTTGGGGCATCGCTACCAAACCGGCATTTCATCTCTGAGAAAGGTATCCCAGAGAAGTAAAGCAAGTGTGCAAGTTCATCTCTGAATGTTTGTAAAGCATTCCCACGTTAAGCTTAACAACCGAAATATGGAGCGACTGCCTCGTCTCTCTCCCTCCCTCTCCTGTTCCTACTTCAATCAGAAAACTGATTAATGATCAGCTGATCGGCTTTTCTGTCGCGACTCCGTCTGTCTTGTTTGTTTTTGGCCCACTTTGCACCAGAAAGAGGAAACCAGCGGCTAAACAACAACAGCACATTTAAGCTTGATAAGCTGTTGTTAGAATTTATTTAATATTACTTTCTACACCAGGATCCTTTTCTACGTAGCTGACGGCTGGTAACTGTGCAGGGGCGGATCTAGCAAAGTTTAGCCAGGGGGGCCGATAGGGCATTAACAGGGAAAAGGGGGCACAAAGACATACTTTTCTTTCTTATTCTCATTTAAATGTCTAACTTTTAATAAATAATTCTCCGAATCTTACACCCAAAGTTTTAATCTGATGTAAAATGTATAGAAGTCCATTACTGTATATAGTAACTGTTAAGTCTAATATATAACCTGGTAAGATATAGTACCTTTTCCTTTGGGAAGATACCATCTGTGCAGTCTGCAATTCTGTTGAAGAAAGAAGTCGAATCTATTTAATTATTCTTGAAAAATAATTGATTTCTGTGCATTTTTCTTTCCACACTGCATCAAATTAAAGTTGATTACGTCGATTAAGCATCATGAGGTGGAAGGTGGGGGGTGGTTCCCTATGTTTTTTTTTTTGCTGGGAGTTTGCAACCCTATTAGTTAGGTTTCTTATTATTTCCCCTAAGTACTCTTTAAAATACCAGAATAGGGAGGATGGAGCAGGTTTAAGTTTATTAGATTGATCAGTGTTGCTGAACTATGAAATATTTTGGGTGCAGTGTATTTTTTTACATACAGGTATAACAGAATCGCTTTAGTGGGTTTTTTTTTTAAACTTCAGTATGAACTTATACAAAATGCAGCAAGATATTAAAAAAACAGTTTTATTGATTAAAAAATACACTATATCGGATTCATATCGGTATCGGCAGATATCCAAATTTATGATATCGGTATCGGACATAAAAAAGTGGTATCGTGCCATCTCTACTTTTAAACACTGAAAATTTACCACGGTCTCAATTTTAACATTCCTGCTCTTCTTCAGTGCTCTCCCTCCTTGCTCTCTCTAAACCAATTAGCCCCTACACCCTGTTCTTTAATTACCATTCACCATTAAAGAGAGTCCAGGGTCGGTGGGACCTTTAACTCCTTAAGCCGTCAGTCCTGTGTCTAGGTTGTTTTATGCCGTCTCTTCTCTGTGACTCACCAGAGTAAGGCTTGCTGAGTTTTCCTCCAATCATTATGCTGAGCTGCATTCTGGCTATAGCTTCATACTTTGTCTGAGAGAATTAGCAATCTTATCTAGCTCTAGGCAATAAAGTATGTCCTAAAATGTCAAACCATTGCTGATTGAAGCTCATGTTATTTTCTTAGCTGTCAGTCAGACATCTTTGGGCTCAAGAGTTTTATAGTGGATTCCTTTAAATTCTGTAATTAAAATGAATCCTCAACAAAATAATTTTGGTAGTTCTAAAAATCACTGAACAGGTTTAAATTGTTTTACGTTTCCTGCTTTTCTGGTTTAGTCAGTGTGTTTGTTGTGAGCCTCAAATTGATGCTGGCTTATGATTCCCCCCCCCCCGACTACTTGTCATTAGCCTGGGAACCGGTTTCCTCTGTCAGACAATTTCACTTCTTAATTTCAGCTGGCATCTACATCTCACCCACAGGCAAGAAATGATGAAATGGGATGCTTATCAGAGGAACACATTGCACAACTGGACTCCAGACATCCCAAGTCTGCAATCTCCATTCTCGCTGATTTGAGCTGGAACTGGTTACCTTTCCAACCCGTAAGGACAAAATATTAACTTTTTTCAGTATTTTCCTATATTAAGGGTACATCTTGCCTGAAGCACTTCTGACCAGGCAGTTATTCAGATTGTACCATCAGAATTTCAATCACGCCAAACTACTGTGGACCCCAGAGCAAACTGAAAAGCTCATAGACTGCAAAGTAGTCACTCTCTGGGCCGTTTGCACTCCTAGGTAAAACTCTTCTTAATGTGCACCGAGCACCTTACGCAATTGTTTTCCATTGGCAGTTGTCATCATTTCATTCTTATTATCACTGGGGAAAAAGAAACAATATACAAACTCAGTCAGCAGCTCAATATCATGGCTCCTGAAAGCCCCTAACATAACAAGAGTCAGGATCTCTACCTCGTCCACAAACTTTTGTTTAGTTTAACCTAAGTGGACCAAAAGTTGAGCTGAATTCAGTTAAAATAAAGTCTTTGTAAGTTCTCCTTCCTGAAAGCTGACACACAGTTGTAGTTTTTGCCTGAGCTGCAAAAATCACAGTAAATAAAGCTGTCAGAAGAGACATCACATTGTCCTGGAGTACCAAGACATTCCTGCTTCCTGCTGTGTGTCTGCATTGTTCTTGTAGACTAGACCAGTGACACCACCATAATCTGCCAGCAGAAAACATGCTGTTCTTGAATGGAAAGGAGGCAGTAGGGCCTCCATATACTGTATAACACCCACATACTGGCCTCTTCAACAAATGATTGTCCTTAGTCTGTTGTGAAATTCATGTCAGGAGTACTGCAACTTTTTTGATGGTGGTTTTCTCGAGTGGTAAAGTGTAAACAGAGGTGATACAAGATATGCTCCTTAATGGTCAGACTCGCCTGCACTATCTACAACATACATCTAAGACACATACAGGAGGGGTCTGTTGCACAAGGACACATATTAGGTTAACAATCAAAAGTAGCTGGTGACTTGGGTGAGCACAGTGGCCAGGATGTAGTCTCAAGAGCTTAAAAAAAAAAGCAATCGACCGGACTTCTTTGAGTTTGTGAAGATGTTTCAGCTCTCACCCAAGAGGATTCTTGCCTCGCTCCATCAATAGGGGTCCCCTGAGGAAAGGTGTGAGTGGGGTTGAAGCATATGGGAAGGGATCTCAAGACTGCATTATAGGTGGCTGATAGCTGGTGTCGTAAGCCACCACTATATAGATCAGGGGTGGGCAACTCCAGGCCTCGAGTGCCGGTGTCCTGCAGGTTTTAGAGCTCACCCTGGGTCAACACACCTGAATCAAATGATTAGTTCATTACCAGGCCTCTGGAGAACTTCAAGACATGTTGAGGAGGTCATTTAGCAATTCAAATCAGCTGTGTTGGATCAAGGACACATCTACAACCTGCAGGATGCCGGCCCTTGAGGCCTGGAGTTGCCTACCCCTGATACAGATGTAGTAGGGATGTGGCCAAATATTTGGACTGTGGTTGTTTCAGTCAACACCTGGGCCTTAAAGGTAAAGCTGACTGTTTAGAAAGGTTGGCATCATCTCTGACTGAATAATTAATCTGAGCATCCAAAGACAACAGGTCGGGCATTGGCATTACTCGGAGTACTCACGGTGTTTTAAGTTCTAGAACATTTCATTTTGCATTGCATTTTTGAACCTCTACCTCTCTTTACTTCCGAGAAACTCTGCGTAAGATGTGCATTTTATACCCGGCCATGTTACTGATCTGTTGCCAATTATTTTAATTAGTAGCAAAATGTTCCTCCAGCTGTTTCTTTTGTACAACCACTTACTTTTCCAGCCTTTTCTTGCCCCTGTTTCAACTTATTTGAGCCATGTTGCTGGCATTAAATTCAAAGTGAGCTAATTTTTTTCATGAAATAGTAAAATGTCTCAGTTTAAATATTTGATATGTTTCGTATGTTCTGTAGTGAATAAAATGTGGCCATGTGTGGTTTGCAAATCACTGATGCTCTTATCTGAAGGTAAGGCTGAACTGCTTAAATGTAAAATAAGTTTCAGATGCTACAGAAGTTTATCTTTTTTTTTAAAGCAAAAAGAACCCTTATTACAAATGTGGAGAAAAAAGTGTTGAAAATGATTTTAGCGTGGCTTGAATATTTTTCTAATATAGCAAGTCAAACCGAAAGTTTTTTTAGAAGACACACTTCCCTCCCACACAGTGTCAGTTAGCATAATTGCAATTTAACAGTTTCATTTTTGGCTAAATATTATATATGTGACTCATTTGTTCTGCATTTGACCTTAACTGTTTTTGATTTTGAATTTTTAGACCTAATATGCTTTATTAATGTAATACGTAAATTCTTCATAACACAAAATGAGGCTTTTCTATCAGGGAATAAACCCCATCAAAAAGAACAAAGCTAATAAAACATCTAGCCTCACCATTGCGGCCTGCTTCTCTTCTGCCATCTGTCCATTTATTTCTGTCTTGAACAGAGGAGTACAGAACAAAGCAGAGCAGAGCAGCCAGACCCAGGCTGACCTGGTTGACCCTAGTTTCTGATGTACAAGCACTAAGATCCTCAAAGTTTCTCCAGAGGTATCAGACAAAGCAGTTTTTAGCTCTCACAGCATGAAAGGAAGGCAAAAGATTGGGAAGTTGTCTGTAAAGGTCTGTGTGGTGGGAGACGGTCTGTAAATAAATAAGTGAAAAATAAAACATTTGTGTCTGGGTACCTGAACTTATCAGGGTTAGTGTGAATGTTAAATTGATTCAGCAAATAAATGAATGAACTAACCACTGTTTATCAGGGCAGCCTGAGAAATAGTGTTGAACAACACATTTAACATTTTAATTATAACAGATGTCTACTGTTTGTTTGCAGTGCACTGGCTAAAATAAGCTAAAATAGCTCAAATAAGTATGGTGGTTTACATGATACTTCGCCAGAAAACTGAGCGTCGGAGGGGGAATTTCTTTAACAGTTTTACACTTTGTTATCTGTTTCTTTTAATTAAATTAATTTTTCATTTATATAGCACCAAATTATGTGCCTGAAGGCGCTTTATGTTGTAAAGTAAAGACCCTACAATATTATTATTATTATTATTATTAATAATAATAATGATTTGGAATGAATTTGAATTTGGAGAACAGTGAACAGTGGCTATAATCACCTTGATTTCACAGTTTAAATGGATTTCAATGTTTTCTGTTTATTCAAATACTTTAACAACTACTAATACACTCTTCCTGTAAATGTCTTAAAAATATTACTTTTACATTACTGGTCACAAGTACTTCCACAAGTACAAGTACATCCTACATGCACTTGTGTGCTTATAGAGCATATGCATCAGTTACACATTAGAGAGGCTCTACTGACAGCATCTACCAGCCATGATGTGAATGAGATGCGGGACCACACCTATTGCCAGACTGGGACTTCCATTAGTGTTTTGAGTATATGTGATGCAGCATGTGAAAGTTTGAACTTTTTCATTTTTTATGTTTCCTAACATTTTAAAAATTCAGGATTAACATGCAAAAAAGCCCAGATTTAATCTTAATGTATTGATAATTCTCTCCTCATTTTTAAGTATTGTGGTTTAACAATGATGGAAATTGATACACGCTCACTTGTAGTCCATTCATATATGATTAAACTTCTGTTAAAAATGCCATTAAGTTTACAAGAAACTGCCCACAGATCAGTATCTATAAAGCGTTATCACCACGAGGTCTTTAAGGATAAAGACAGAATTGCACTTTGTTTAGTCTTGAAAGTGGTTTTTAATTTTGTTGCATCTGCCAAACTTACTTAGCAACCCTGGACTTACCCACGCTGGTCTTACCTTGTGTTTATGATGGACATGTGATTATGCCTGTTTCCTAGCAACATGTGCTGTATTGCCTGCACATGTTGCCTTTGCTGATTTGTGACAATTACGAGATTCAAAGCTATTAGGATAGGATCCAGTTTCACTGTTCATTCTGGGATGAAGAAATATTTCATGTAAGTGTGCATTTAGCTGGTCTGCCCCTGTGACCCATGACAAAAACAAAAGAAAAACCAATTTTATTGACACTGTATTGGGAATAAGTACATCAATAGGGCAGCATAGCCAGCAAACAAGTACACTGACTGTGAAGTGAACTAACATGATTACAAACCAAAAGAAAAAGCTGTAGACAAGGAAGCAAATAACTGTGTTTATTCAGCTGGTCTCTTCCCAGGAAGTGACAGAAGGAAACAGTATACAGATCAACTCAGCATGGTGAAGACATTTTTTTCAAAGGAATCAGTGAATCAATCAAACCACTGCGTCTCTTCTCCTGAAAATGTCAGGATAATTGTTGCCACCTGAAGCTGAAAGAGCGGCTCAATGGAGAAAGCTGATAACCACTATCATGACACCCACTCCCTCTGTCTGGGTTTTAAGAATTTGTTGAGCTGGCTTACACCAAGACAGTCTGTCTTCATATTACAAACCTCAGATAAAACAATCCTTGAAATTGTCTAGGTCAGGGGTGTCCAACTCCAGGCCTCCTGCAGGTTTTAGATCTCACCCTGGGTAAAAACACCTGAATCAAATGATTAGCTCATTACCAGGCCTCTGGAGAACTTCAAGACATGATGAGGAGGTAATGTAGCCGTTTAAATCAGCTGTGTTGGATCAAGGACATATCTAAAACCTGCAGGACACCAGCCCTTGAGGCCTGGAGTTGACACCCCTCGTCTAGGTGAAAGGACTGCTGAAACAACACCCAGTTATTTATATTTAGCCAGAAAAGATGTATTAGCTTGAATCAGTTTTTAAAACTTCTTTAATATGGGATATAAATTATGAAATAATCTTCCTCTTGACATTCGCGCATCAGATTCTATTCAATCTTTTAAATCACATCTAAAAACGTACTTGTTTAACCTGGCTTTTAAGGCTAATTAGTGTGGTTTTTATCTGGCTCTGCATTTATATTATGTAATTATTTTATCTTTTATATTGTGATTTTATCTGTATCATGGTTCTATTGGAAAGCACTTTGGTGTACCTTGGTCTTTAAATGTGCTATACAAATAAATTTGATATGATATGATATGAAGAAAAATTAAATGGTCGGGTGTTATTATCATATTTAAGGTGTGCTGACTGCTTCACAACATGTGCACCATAGCATGAAAGAGCACAATAAAACGGTAACACTTTATAATATGATTCTGGAATAAGGCCCAAATACCCTGTAATTATGTGCAATTTTGCAGGTAACAAGTCAGGTTTTTGCAGGAAACAATGAAACAATTACACTGTAATTACCCTGTACTTTTCAGGGCACGGGCCGTGTTATGGAGCGACTAAGTTGCTAGTACCCTGTAACAGGCAATGCACTATGCTGTACCATCACAAAGTAGTCCCAGTCTTAATCATATACTAACTTCACAACTGCTTACGAGGTTCATATTATGAGCTGCACTAAAACTAGCCCTTTCGATCAAGATATTGGCAATCTACAGAACCATCGTAGATGGACAAAATGATTATGTATGTTCAGTATGTTCAGCATGAAATTTGTGCTAAAATAAACAAAATGAGTAAACAGGTTGAATGTGTTTAATATTTGTTTCTTCTTTTAGTGACTATCCCTGATCACGTGGTCCACAGGTACAAGTTTATTATGAAAAGATACTAGAAAGCCCTGAGTCTGCTGCAGAGGCACCCAAGTATGACAGTGTGAACAAGACAACCCTGTCACAGACCACTGTTTAGCTTTAGTATGTGCAATGCATTAAAAAACCCCTATATTGATGAAGTTATGGTACTATCTTGCTGTCTTGTAAAATATTATGCAAACATTGACATGTCAACACTTTTTCATTTTTAATGGGGACAAAGTAAACACAGATTATTAAAACTATGGAATTAAGGAAACAAAGACATACAAGGCTGATAGTGTTATATTTAAGTTCAAGGGGCGATCGTGGCTCAAGAGTTGGGAGTTCGCCTTGTAATCGGAAGGTTGCCGGTTCGAGCCCCAGTCAAGTCAAGATATCAGTCAAGATTAAGTTATAATAACCCCAGAATTGTGTCATTGTTTCCTGCAAAAACCTGACTTGTTACCTGCAAATTGTACATAATTACACGGTACTTGCACCTTATTTGTGGTATACAGACCAAACATTTCCTGTTTGCATTTCATATTAAAGACTCTTCATTTCTTGACAATTCTGAGAAAATTTGCATGTATTTACACTTAAATAGATTTTGGCAAATTACATCATGCATTGCATAAAACATTACGCACAATATAATTTCTCCCCCAATGTAAATTAGTTTGTAAATTATTCTGCCACCAATCCAGAATCATTTCATGTGTTTCTGAGAGAAAGAACGAGAGAATAACCATTCAGTGGTGAAAAATGATTCAATTCAATTCAATTCAATTCAATTTTATTTATATAGCGCCAAATCACAACAAAAGTCGCCTCAAGGCGCTTTATATTGTACAGTAGATAGCACAATAATAAATACAGAGAAAAACCCAACAATCATATGACCCCCTATGAGCAAGCACTTTGGCGACAGTGGGAAGGAAAAACTCCCTTTTAACAGGAAGAAACCTCCGGCAGAACCAGGCTCAGGGAGGGGCGGCCATCTGCTGCGACCGGTTGGGGTGAAAGAAGAAAAACAGGATAAAGACATGCTGTGGAAGAGAGACAGAGGTTAATAACAGATATGATTCGATGCAGAGAGGTCTATTAACACATAGTGAGTGAGAAAGGTGACTGGAAGGGAAAAACTCAATGCATCATGGGAATCCCCGGCAGCCTACGTCTATTGCAGCATAACTAAGGGAGGATTCAGGGTCACCTGGTCCAGCCCTAACTATATGCTTTAGCAAAAAGGAAAGTTTTAAGCCTAATCTTGAAAGTAGAGATAGTGTCTGTCTCCCGAATCCAAACTGGAAGCTGATTCCACAGAAGAGGGGCCTGAAAACTGAAGGCTCTGCCTCCCATTCTACTTTTAAATACTCTAGGAACAACAAGTAAGCCTGCAGTGCGAGAGCGAAGTGCTCTAATGGGGTGATATGGTACTACAAGGTCATTAAGATAAGATGGGGCCTGATTATTTAAGACCTTGTATGTGAGGAGCAGGATTTTGAATTCAATTCTGGATTTAACAGGAAGCCAATGAAGGGAAGCCAAAACAGGAGAAATATGCTCTCTCTTTCTAGTCCCTGTCAGGACTCTTGCTGCAGCATTTTGGATCAGCTGAAGGCTTTTCAGTGAGTTTTTAGGACATCCTGATAATAAAGAATTACAGTAGTCCAGCCTGGAAGTAATAAATGCATGAACTAGTTTTTCAGCATCACTCTGAGACAGGATATTTCTAATTTTAGAGATGTTGCACAAATGGAAGAAAGCAGTCTTACATATTTGTTTAATATGTGCATTGAAGGACATGTCCTGGTCAAAAATGACTCCAAGGTTCCTCACAGCATTACTGGAGGCCAAGGTAATGCCATCCAGAGTAAGAATCTGCTTAGATACCATATTTCTAAGATTTTCAGGGCCGAGTACAATAACCTCAGTTTTATCTGAATTAAGAAGCAGAAAGTTGGCGGCCATCCAGGTCTTTATGTCTTTAAGACATTCCTGCAGTTTAACTAATTGGTGTGTGTTACCTGGCTTCATGGATAGATAGAGCTGCATGTCATCTGCATAGCAGTGAAAATTTATGCTATGTCTTCTAATGATGCTGCCTAAGGGAAGCATGTATAATGTAAATAGAATTGGTCCTAGCACTGAACCCTGTGGAACACCATAATTGACCTTAGTGTGTGAAGAGGACTCTCCATTTACTTGAACAAATTGGAGTCTATTAGATAGATATGATACAAACCACTGCAGCACAGTACCTGTAATACCTACAGCATGTTCTAATCGCTCTAATAGGATATTATGGTCAACAGTATCGAACGCAGCACTGAGGTCTAGCAGGACAAGCACAGAGATGAGTCCACTGTCAGAGGCCATAAGAAGATCATTTGTAACCTTCACTAAAGCTGTTTCTGTGCTGTGATGAGCTCTGAAACCTGACTGAAACGCTTCAAATAAGCCATTCCTCTGCGAGAGTTGTCGTGTCTGACACTGATTGTTAGAGATGTAGAGATGAAGCTGAGGCTGAGAGAAGGAGCCAGTGTGGTAAAATTAGTCTTAAATTTAATTTTGTGCTCAGTCATACATGACTAATGTACATAAACCTGCCACGTTGTATGTCCTTCCACTGTTGCCACAGCTCCACCAAATAGCTGGAGCAAATCGTGGCATCACCTCCAAACAACCGTGGTGTCACCTCCAAATACTGTGACAGGTTGTGGCATCCAATGGTGCCAAAAGGGGTGCCACACTGCTAAGTGTTATTAGAAAAGCTTGTGCATGGCCACTGCAAAGGACTCTATGACCAACTACTGACCTTGAAGGCTTAGGAGGAGCGGCCTCATTAAAGGTAGCTTGGAGGGACTCTGAGACTTTACTCATCCACTCTACATATGCTTTGTGGACTTGGACAAGCCCTGGGCTACGTTGTGGAAGATAATGCTGGACGATAGGGCAGGTAACACTCGTCCTTCTATGAACTGCACTGAATAAATATTGAATAAATATTTGTGGCAGGAGGTTAAGAATTTTTTTGTCACCATATGGCACAAGCCAGATTGTGCCTTGAGACGTATTCACCTTGTAACTTTTTTAAAATGAATATTAACATACAGCCACTGTGTGAAGACTCTCGTGATCTGACTCTAAGTGTGGGGTGACGGTGTTCAGTAGAAAATTGTGGATTACTCTCTTCAGTTTTAAATCATGTCGGTGACGATCAGAACCTGATTCCTATAGGTCCAGTGCAGAGGACAGGAGAGAGACTCGAGAAAGGGAATTACATATCCCGTCTGGCCTGTAAATCTCTCAATATCTTCAGGAAAGAGTTATCAGGTGATGTGGATGTGGGGCTAGTTTGCTTAATGTGGGCCTCATGAAGTTGGTAACAACCCAGTGTGAAGCTGACCTGCCCTCTTCAGCACTGGCTCACATGCTCTGGCTCGCTGTGGTGATCCTGATGTTGGTGCTCTATGAATACTCCAGTTAAATTCTTTACCTGTCTCTTATCTGGACAGGGAAAGGCATTCTTGTTCAATGATAACACAGCCTTGGCACTTTGATGACAGTGCAATTCAACAACTCCAATTCCAAACAACACAAATTCCAATACCTGGCTGAAACCAGCTTCAGGCAGGATTTGTTTGGTAAAACTTATCATGTGCAATCTGGCGTTTGTTAAGTTGAACATATTTTCTTCTGAATTTTGGAGAGTGTACAAAGTGAGGCAGATGGTGGTGGTTAAGAACACTGCTTTGTCAGATACTGCAGATTGCACACTAGATTTTTGGTAACAACAAATGAAATCCCATGCACCAATTCACCAACTCCCTAACCAACCCAGTTAAACAAAGCAGAACAGATACAACGTGACTCACTGTAAGGCCCATATTTGCACTTTCTCATCTTTAACCTGCTCAAACAATGACACTCTGGGAAACTTCTACAGCGGTTTAGTGTAGAAAAGACCTCAAGGACTGATGAGGCAGTGTTACTTTTGTTTATGTACGGCACAGTTTATCACAGTTTACATCACATTGTTGCATCGGTATTTCACTTTGGTTGCCTGCAGCGTACATACAGCCGGCTACAAATATTGAGTGGCTGCAGCGATGTCACCACTTTTAATTTGATATCGCCGTTTTACTACACAGGCGTGGAATCCAAGTCTGATTCTGTTCTGTATTTATGGCTTTTGATATTGTTCACTTTCTCTAACTACATCCAGGTGCTGTAAAACATGCACTGACTATGGATCAGTGTCACAGGCAGATTTTTTCAATCCTACACAGTAGAAGAGAAAACTCCATTACAATGCTACAATGAGTTACTGTTTGAATTCACTGCTGATGCAGTGTCTGATATCTGAACGGCTGGGTCAAGCAGGTACTTGACACACGTGTAAACTTACTGATAGTATTACCTGCTGTGTGACCAGTGTGCTGCTTTGCCCATGGGGCTCTATTATCGATAAATTTCCTCTTTACAAAAAAAATTAAATCCTCTTTCTCTTCCTCTACGTGTGCCTCTCTCTCTCAGTGCCCCATTAGTGCTGTGAACAGCTGCCAGGGATGCCCAGGGCTGTTGGGTAAAACAGTGAGCAGCGCTGACAGGAGATAGTGAGGAGAGGGCAAGAAAAAAATATGTAGTAGAGTGATGATAGCATAGAGGAGAGAGAAAATCAGGATGGAAGCCTATGCTTGCCATGAGGACAGTGGTAGAGAAACACATCAGGACGAACACACGGTACAGTATGTACTGAATCTATAGGTAGAGATAAGAAGTTGGAGTTCTTTGGGAAATGTTGGGGGTCTGAATGTACTTTCTCTGCAACTTTTTCACCTTAGACCTCTTTATTTTTTCTCCTTTCTTATATCTTACACGGCTGTCTTTGGCATCTTTGAATTTATATTGAGAATTAGATCAGAGTCAGAGAATTTTGTCAGCGTGTGTTTGACTTTTCCGTTATCCTCTGATGCTTCTTTATCTCTTTTTGCTCTCTCCCTCTGAAAAAGCAGTATTGTTTCTGACATCTTCTCCCTTCACATCATCATAACTACTAAAAAAAGGAACTCTGCAGCCCCTTTCTCCTAAAGTATAATGCAGCAGGTGCGTGGTATAAGCAACTCAAAGCACTCAAAAACATTAAATGACTCAAAACATTAACCTTACCGTAACCTTAAGTGTTACAGTAGCTGTGCAAAGATACTCCAGCGTCTCAAGGAACCTAATATCAGGCTGAAAATCACAGTTTTACAACCTTTTCTTTTTAAGTTTTACAAACACAACACAGACTTAGTTTTTAATGCAAAAACCAGATGCATCAAGAAATAACCTTTTGGTTTTTTGATCGCTCTTAGTACTGTAAGGCATGTATTTTAAATGACGTCTTTAATACAAACGAGACAGAAAACATTCATCTGAAATATGAATCCACGGCAAGAAGTGCCACCAGGATGGTTATGTTTTTGTCTCTACACAACAAAGTGTTGAATGAATTGATAAAAAAACTGGTAGGGGATTAGACTGGAGTCATGCTAATAAAATCCGGCTTGCATCCACCAAGGTCTTCAAGGTCAGCTTAATGATTTATATGCCGAAAATTGACAAAAAACTTTAATTTTTAAAAACGCAAAATTTTAAAAATTTGGACACATCTGAAAGACTCTTCTCTTCCCTTTGACAATCAGTAAGTCAACTTTAAAACTTACAAACTTCTTCAGAACTTCCTTGTTTCAAGTAAAACAAGATAACTGCAACGACACATACAGTATGCTAATTGTTTCTCTAATAGTCAGATGACAGCTGCAGCTCCACAGGCAGACAGTTATCCTTTTACCCCTTTGGTAGAAGTATGAAGCATACAACTATAGGACGTTTAATATTCCTCCACTGCATTTTGTATTCAATACACGAAGACTCCTTTACCCTCGGCTTTACTTCTTCATGCAGGCCGACCTTGTTTTTAATTGTTTTTATTATTTTTTAAGTTAATGTAACGTAACTAGTGAGCCCCGGCCCTGGTGCAAAACATGCCCAGCATGTCATAAAGCTTCACATAGTTCCTTGTGCCACTGAGTCTGCCCTCACATCCCTCTCCTGCTCACAGCATGCTGCCACTCTCATTATTACAAAGCATAAATTAAACAGCCTCATGCTTTCTTCACCGGCAGATTGCTTATAGAGGATTTATGTTTCTGTGTTAGATCTATACCATTTGCACGTCCTAACCACAAACTCTTTTGAAACCCTACATCGTAAACTGAAGTGCACCTCCACTGAAATGTAACTGTACATCATCATCGACAAACCCACACAGGTTTAAATACTGGCAACTGCGTCAGCCACTTACGTAGGCTCTACATAAATTCATGGCAACTATAAATCAAGCTGAAGTCTGTTCCACATTTGACAAATTCTGGTGTTAGAGCAATAAAACGGCACAACTGGTAACATCGGAACTGCCTCACCAATGTTTCAACACAGATAAAACCAGATCCGGTCACAGTGTACCTGTCTTATAAACACTTAACACAACATTAAAATACCTGTAGTCATTGCCTAATTCTAGCAGGTGTCTTGTGTCTGTGCTGCTGCTTCAGCTTAATGTTTCTATCTCGTCACCATTTTTCTTTTAAAGTACGTTTTCTCTTCTGAACCCCACAGTTTTGTTAATACTCCATCACATAATTTTGTATATTACTTAAGACATTTCCTACTAATAAACCATGTCTTTGTCAGACAAACAACTGGCTTGCGCTTTGTAACATTAGCGGTGTTTTAAGCTGAGGACTGCATCACTTGCATATATTATAGTTTTCTATATATGCAACCAATGCAGGCTCTCTCATGAAGGTTATTGTAGTTCACTAAAGCAAATAAATAAATAAAACCAAGTATGAAAATAATGTAATAACTAAAAACTAAACTAAACTTACAAAACTACCCAGAATTCAGAAAAATGTATAATAACTGAATGTTACTGTTAATACATCTACTTTCTCCTTAGAAGATAGCTGGATGTGTATCTCTACACGTGCATGTTTTCTACATATAGGCTATGTACACCTGCAGGTGAGAGTAGATTAATGGGGGCGGCTCTGAACTAATGGGGCTCGGCTCGGCATGCTTCCAGCTCTCAAGGGAATACCTCTCATCTCCTCCCCTGCCCTCTCTCTTCTTTCTGCAGTCCCAGTTAATCTAGTTTTTACTGCCTAATCTCATTTTTATCTATTTTTATTCCTGTAGTAAAGGGTCCAATATCAATGATACACCTTCAGGCTCAGTTGCAACATGCACTGCTACAGCCTTACGTTCAGTTGGCGCTGAGATCTTTTGAAGGCCCTCGTCAATAAAATCTTGTATCCCATGACTAACATGAAAAAGATGAGATTAAGGAGAAGATCCTGACTGAGCTAGATTTGCAGCACAAGCTCAAAAGGACTTAAGTGATTGACTTGTTCATTAAAAAGGACTTAGACAAGCTACAGATTAATCAGGTCACTCTGTAGAGCAATGACTGTTAGCACAGACTGAATTGATAGCAAGGTCTTGTTGTCTTTCACTCCCATGAGCGAGTCATGTAATTAAATGTGGAATTTGAAGTGGGCTTTGAAACAACGCCAATATGTCTACATTGTTGACGTTCAGTCTGTGCCTGCTTGCAAGTAGCATACGTTTCAATCTGAAGTAAAGGCAAATATCCAAATATTAGTTTTAAAGCTACTTTATTTAATCTACAACATTTTGATATTGCTCAGTTTCTGTTGAAGGGGTTTTTAGACAATTCAGAAATTACAGTAGTAAACATAGCTAACTACACACAGAGTACTAAAAGAATGACAGACACTAATCACAGACTGTGGAGTTACCCACTCGCCCACTGAACCTGATATTTGGTCATCAATGTCTTGTTGCTTTTTTTAACACTCAACATGAAAACCCTTAGGGATGACCCATGGAGGACAAAAATGTCTTATTTAAAAAAGAAAGAAAAGAAAATAAGACAGATCCCCCACTGATCTGATCTGAGAGTGATTTTATAAAAATGACCAAAGAGACAAAACCATTTTCGTTTTTTTATTTCAATTGCTAAATCGTATTTTTGTCTTTGCATCCAGTGTTAGTTTTGGGTTTAGTACTAGTTAACTATTATAACCTTGATTTGATTAACTGATTAATAAATGTTGACCATTCTTTGCTATTGGACTTCGTTGCACATGTGACCATCAAAGTTTGCCAAACCTCACACTCAAAATGTTGGTGGGCTTTTGGTTATGTTTTTATAGGATGTGTTATGGAAGTTTTCATTTAATAAAGCCTGCAGACAAACAGTGAGCGGTATCTAATATCCTAAATATAAAATATTTAAAAAAGAACATAACCAAGCTTGGTGAGAGAGCAGCCATCGCGGGGCACGCGGCCAGCAGAGTCTCTCCCGAGCCCGGCACAGCCCTGGGTTTAAATACCTTCTACAGAACAAAAGGCAAAACACAGCTGTTTTACACCTTTGGTCTGCCCCAAAGAAAGAGTTCACACTCCCCTGTTACCTCTTGCAGTGGTTGATTCCCTTGTCTCTCCCCCATCCTCAAAGAGAAACAAAAGACTCCACTACCTGTGGAGTCTTCCAACACTTGTGCCAGGCTTCCTGTGCGAATGTTCCTCCCCAGCTTCCTGAGATAAACTCATCCGACTGTTTAACGGCGTGAATAAGGTGTGAAACATTGAGACATTTAGCAGACATGCTAAAAACCCGAGGCACCAAAGCATTATACCATAAAACAATGTGACCAATACATAAATGAAAGAAATTCCAATACAGATGGGTGAAGTAAGTAAGTAAAATGTTATTTTTATAACGCCTTTCAAGACAATCATCAGTTGCTTTACAACAAAATTCCAGAGCATAACCAGCAGCTGAACATGTACTGCACTAAACGTTACCTCACTGGTGATGTAAGACTGTTCAGTAACACCATTATTACCTATTTGATGTGTAATCACAGATCCAACTTTTCCACCTTTGAACGTTAACCTTTTTTTCTCATATCGCTTCAGAAGCAAATGTCATTTTTCCACTAGCTGACTTTCAAACAAGAAAAAAATAGAAATAAAAAAATAATAATCTAATGAGCATGACTGTCTGTCAGTTTTTTTCCTTCTCGTTGGCCTTTTGCGTCCTGCCAACATGAAAGACTTCTATTTCACCCATGAAAGATCAACAATTTGAAAGAGATAGCGTGCTTTTCATTTACATAGTTCAACATCGAGTGCAGTCAGCTCACCTTTTCCTTCAAAGGGGAAGGGGAGGGGTCAAAGCACACAGTCACCTTTGACAAAAATCTGGACAGTAATGAGTTCACACATAAGTCTGAGAATGGACTCTCTAATGGCATGTAAAAGTAAAAATGTTGCTGCTTCTGTCCTCAGTACAGGTGTCAGTGACAATTTGATAACACTACTACAGGGCCCAGGCTAGATCACTCTTCAGCTGCTACCTTTAGCAGCTTAAGAACGCAAACACAACTGTGTCACGGTGCAGAATTAATAACATCAGAAATATTAGGTAGGAAATATTCTGCACAGGCAGCGGTGGCACTGGCTTATGTTTCAATGCATGCATGTATATGCTTGTGTGTGAACGTGTGAAGATCTGTGGAAGAGATTATAAATGGCTATCTGTGCTGCAGCACTGAAGTGAATCTCCAAATGAGGTATCTTCTGCTGCAGCACATTTGTCCTTGCTGTGACAGAGGGTCTAAAGATGCTGGCTTTACACCCAGAGCGTATGGTCTGTGTGGGGAAAAGCAGAAAATACAAAGAGAATGCAAGTGAATCCAGTTTTCTAGGGTTGTGCAAATGTGGATTTTTTTTTGTGTTTTTTTTTTTTTGCCTGAATTCAAGTTAAGCTCACTGTTTCCTTATGCAAATGTGTTGGTGGTGTTGGACCTTTTAACCACTCTGTTTGATCTATTTTGATCTCCCTACACTGGAGCTTTTTTATGCAGTCTCAATAACCATCAGAGTACCTGGCATTAATGTGTTACACCTCCCTTTATTGATGGGAGACATCCCTGTGCAGACATCCCAGCCTATAGCTGGTTATTGGTTATTCTGACAACAAGACAAACAGACTTGCTAGCAGATCTCACTGCTTGGCAGTATGTAAATGATGCAAGTTTTCATGCAGGTACAAATGAAACATGGACTAGATCTGACAAGGATGCCTCCTGGGTGAGGCGTCCCACTGGGAGGAGACCCCGGGGCAAACCCAGGACAAGTTGGAGAGACTATATCTCTCGGCTGGCCTGAGAACGCCTTGGTGTTCCCCTGGACAAGCTAGAGGAGGTGGCTAGGGAGAGGGAGATCTGGGGCTCTGTGCTTCGGCTGCTGCACCCACAACCTGGCCCCAAATAAACGTAAGAAAATTGATGCATGGGTAAGTTTTTATATTTAAAATTCCCATTTGTTTTGAACTACCAAAACTAAGAACTTTAATAATGAGGGATAGTACACAGAGTGGCACATTTTAACTATTTTAACTTATCTTTTATTCCACAAACAAAACTTTTGATGAGAATATATAAGGCAGGTTCCCTTGTAAGACTATTTGCTTTTGGGCTGTAAACAGGAAGTGCAGCAATAAAAATGATACACTGACTGTAGTAAATCCGCTCTTGTAAAAACAAACCTTGCTCTGTAGAAAAGTTGTATTTTCAACAATAACTCTGAATCCTTGAGTGAGGAAAGGATCTTGCTGCGACTCACTCTGATTGTTAGGATAATTCTAAATCATGTTTAGTGCTCACTTCTTCTCACGATATCACAAGTGCTGTTTGTTAACAGAAAGAAGAAGAACTCACTGGTACCTGGAACCCATGATTTTAACCTATGGTTCAATAGTCGATGCATAATTCAATACAATCAAATCACATGACATAGAATTCAGGTACTGATCACTTTGTGATCCCTACCGTGTCTGAGCATAACTGAGCCCCTGCCTCCATTCGGTTTGCTGACTGTGATCTCTATCATGGAACATGTTCCCACACTGATCAAGCATAACTTTGCCCAGTTTGAATGCATCCTTAGATTCAGTCAGTCTTGTCTGAAGAGTCAGTCTTGGGGGTCCAAGATCACACTGGACAAAAGTAGCGATCATGATGTTTTATGTGCTTAACAATGCAGATTTGAATCTGACAAAATTATATCATATGGACAATTTCTCACATCAAATTGTTTTCTGATAACAATGAAGCTGCAGTTTGTTATGGAAGCAGGGAGTTTGTACGGTACATTGTGTCTCCATGAAGGGCCTCTTCATCTCCCCCTCTTTCTGTCTCTCTCTCTCTCACACACACACACACACCCTAACAGTACCAGACCTCACAGACAAGCGAGGGGCGAGTAAACTCGTGAAATAGAATTCTAATTCGAGAGGTTTTTACCTCCCCCCGAGTCCTACCCACAGGCCTCTCACTGACATCATGATGAATGGCTTTGAATTTGCTAGATGTGGATGTCTATGTGTGCATGTGATTGTGTGTATGTGGGAGGGTTCAAGGCACAAAGGTTGTCACCCTTCGGAACCCCCCCCCCCCCCCCCAAGCTAATTAAACCTAGTTTTGAAGAGCAGCTCTGTTATTATTTATTTACTTGTTTGTCTCTGAGGCTTGGGGTGGATTTAACCAGGCAGGGCATATTCAGGGACATGCTTGCAGTTAATGAAACAACAGAATGAGGGCAAGTCATACACTTTCATATATGATATTGTGCTTGTGTGCGTGTGTATGTGTGAAAGATATCTGTACTTCAAGTTGTTTACAAAAACATCTGCTGTTTTATTGATAAGGACTTTTGGAGACAGATTATTTCTTGCCTGCAAGTAATATAAAACAATGTAACTCACTGCAGCCCTACCAAACAATGACAATGGCCTTGACTTAAAACTGAATTTCAAAGAAATTTGGCTACCAGGCCTGACTGCAGCAAAGAAACTGCCAGCTTTGTGTTGTAAGCTTCTATTCTTTTTAGATAGCAGACAAAGGCTTGTTTAAGAAGCAGTCACTGTGGGGATATCTACAGCAAAGATGAATCATAAACAGACCAACTCTTGGCAAACAAATCTGAGTTAAAAAAGAAGAAAAACAACAATTGCGGCACTGATGGCTGTTATATTCCATTTTATTGTTAAAGTCAGTCTTCCATCAAAGTGAACGGCGTGTGCAAGCATATGCAATTGTCACTGCATTTCTTCTTATGATATAAAATGAGAAGACCTTTGTTGTAATTCACCTTTATATAAATGAAGACTTATAGGCATATAGATATGGTCAAGATCACCTGCTGAAGTTCAGAATGAGGAAGAAAGATGATTTAAGTGACTTTGAATAGGACGTGGCTTTTGATTATATTTTAGAAACTGCTGATCTGCTGGGAATTTCCCACATAACCATCTCTATGGTTTACAGAGAATAGTCTGAAACAAAAAATAGTGCAAGTTTTGCACCAGACAGCAGAAAAGCTCAGGGCACTGGCCACTTTATTTGTTGTTAAAGTTACATTAGCAGATAATATTATCATTTGGTCCTTGATTGTTGTGGAAGTGTGATATATTTATTATATATATGAGTAGGGAATGTTGTTAAAGGTGCAGTCAGTCATGGGATTATTTGAAAACCAAAAAAGATGACTGTACTCCATTCAACTCCATTATGAGAACTGATGTATTCTCACAAACGTAGAATTAATTCGTTAACAATAGATAGCTGTGTGGTGTCTGATGCACAACACAAGGTTGTGTCAAGGTCACGACTGGGTCAGGACCATGAATACACAGAAGGTGGTCTTTGGTAACAATGAGTTGCCCGTCAGCTACAATAGTTAGGTCAGTCTCTCTCAAAGTTTCTGTACCACATGAATAGGATTTTGCACATTTTTGTACGAGTCTCAGATATGCATGCTACTGCACTGTTTCTTTGCCTTCAAATCAGTTACCCCTACAGCAAGTTTCTATACTTTAGCTAGCATTCCAGATATATCCACCGGACTTTTTGCATGAAATAAGGAAATGCAAAGTATCTAAGGCAGAATTATAGTAAAATATATAGAAATTACAACATAGGTATGTGTCTAGGCCAGGGGTCGGCAACCCGCGGCTCCGGAGCCGCATGCGGCTCTTTAGTCTTTATTTTGCGGCTCCGCGTGATTTGGGAAAATAAATTAGAAGTATTTAGCTGAAGTGTATTTTATTTGTGTTTAGTTCTTTTTTTTAACTTGTAGTTCTAAATTGGAAGATTATTGTGATTTTGAAATATAAAAATAAAATTATATCTTATTATTTTTTCATCGCTCAAAATAAGCGTCACACTCGCTGAAGCCAGTATACCCGCCGAAACGCCGTGCATTTATCGAGACTTTCGACCCCAGGTAGGCCAATTATGGATCTTCAGATCCACATTATATCGGCAGCTGTTCTCCACCGTGAACTATGTTAAAAACAAACACCGCTCACGCCTGACAGATGACAGCTTACAGTCCTGCGTAAAGATGAAAGCCCCGATTTGCAGACGCTGTGCGCAGAGGTTCGGGACCATAAATCTTATTGTAAACATATCACGGAAGACCCGACGATGTTTGCATGAACATGCTTTTCAGCATCTCTTTATTGACCACTTTTCACACACGGTTGCTGTACGCATACAGTCGGCTGTAGCGTCTCAGCTCACAGCCCGACATACACCACCAACAACACAACAGCAGAGAGAGCACAGGCTTTAAGGCGGCGAGGCGTGATTGCAGGTGCCGCTCAGGTGCGTCCCACTCGCATGCAGCGGCGCTGCAGACCACGCCCCGCCACACACATTAACCAGGTAAAATACATATTTAGGCAGAATTTTGCAAATATCTATTTTTCATTTTTCAGCAGCATAGAGCTTTTTTTCCAATTACTTTTTAAAAGTCAGGTCAAGGCTCCAAAAGCCCGAAGGCGATATAAGGGTGGCGGCTGACAACAGTTGTTGTTTGCTACATGGATCATTTTAGTTCAGCTGGGTGTCTCTGCTTTTGTTATATTTCTTTAAGAGTTCAAAATGTGTTATTTACATAAATAAAATTAATAATTTTCTCTGTAGCACTTCATGGATTTTATAAGCAACACACCTTAGTTGGTCTGTGGATTCTTTTAAAAAGCAGTTAAAAACTTTTCTGTTCAAACAAGCCTTTTGTTGATCTACGCATTTTATATTCTTTACATTATTTACATTTGATCTTTTACATTGTGTATAATGTATATTGATTGTATTGTTTATTTTAATATTTGTGTACAGCACTTTGTGACTGCCTGTCTGTGAAAAGCGCTTAATAAATAAACTTTACTTACTTACTTTAGTTGTTCACACAAAGCATAAAGGTAAAAAAAACCAAACAATATATACAGTGTTGTCTTCATTTTAGATTTCAAAAAGTATTTGCGGCTCCCAGTGTTTTCTTTTCCGTGGAAACCGGGTCCAAGTGGCTCTTTGGGTGTTAAAGGTTGCAGACCCCTGGTCTAGGCTAAAGTCTGGATAACTTCACACTGATAAAAAAAAATGGATCCAACTGCATCTTCAAATAGCAGAATGAGTGTAACCTCATTCTCCAGCCAGTAAAAAACAAGAATAACAATCAATGTACTTTGATACCCAAAGTCCAATTTAAGGTCACTCCATCAATTCTCTGAATATTTGTGACCGAAGCCTAAAGATGGAGAAATAGCAAAACATCAACAGATTCATTATTGTGACGTCAGGTAATGTGGCACATTTACTTGATGATACCCAAAGAGCCGGCATCCATATGGGATGGCTGTAAAAGGTACTGCATGTGCTCAAGTATTCCTTGGTGACTTGGACTGTATGTTTAATGCACAGCTCCCATGGCAAACCATTACAGAGTCTTCTGTTAGACACAGCTCCTTCTCTGGGGAGAGCAGCAACCAATTAAAATAACCTTGAATGGAAGATGCTCTCAGGAAGGATTACGTGCCAGTTGGTGACAGGTGGACAAGGGTGCCATGTTGAGCCTCATCACAGGTATGTGTGTTTTCTGGGAGAAGACAGTTAAAAAAAAGAGAGGTTATTATGTTGAAGTATTTGCACATGGGATCTTCTGCTGCATCTGCGCCAGCTGTTGAGAGAAAAGAAACATGGCAGGGATGGTGGGAGGGATTTGACATCAAGTGGGACATCAATTTCAAGTTCTGTTATTTGTAAATAGCTCACAGTGTACGTTTTCAGGGCTGATGTAGCTGTCACTCGCACTGTGACAGTGAGTAATGAGCTTCACATGCCTTTGATTTTCATTTAGTGGACTCTCTTCTATCCCATTTAGTGCATTAAGGTTGTTTTATATTACTTTTATGACTAATTACAGTTAGATGCAATAACAATCACCCATATATCTGAGTACTTCTTCCAGCAACTTTCAGTTGTTTCTTCATGCATGTTAATTATAATGTCATAACAGTGAGCTGTCAGTTAGAAAATTAAGTATTTACTATTTAACAGCAACCATCTGTTTTGTAAGTCAGTGCCTATTTTCATTGTAAAATGTTATAAAAAGATTCCAATAGTAGGTAAAGAAGGACTTAGTAAATGTTAATTTCTATATCTATTTAAAATTAAACAGGACCAAATGGCTAATTCACATCATGGAGCCCTCTAAAAAACTGACATAGATGTAAGTCTGTCTGTGAAGCTGGATTTAAGAAATAAGTGCTTAAAGTTTTAAAAACATGTTTAGCGCCATCTTCTGTCAGCACGGGACGTGACGTCATGTGGTTGGTTGGTTGATTGTGGCTAATAGACTTGTTAGCTAACTAGTGACAGAACTGATAACTCATAAGTACACTCATAAGTACACTAAAACTACAAATCAGTTTAAGGGGGTCACTTTTGTGCTGCCCCGGCTGCAACAATGAGTTTGATGTTAAACCACGGATATACTGTCCATTTTCATTGTTTGTCTCTTTAGCAGTAAGTGGCTGTTCGTCGTTTGGCTAGCTGCACTCAAATGGGAAAATCCGTCTGTTAGCAGTAATCTTAGCGGTTTGTAAAGCACTTTATAAAAGAGGACTTTGTGGAGGAGAGCCCATTTGAGTCAGGTAACAGGTTGTTCATCTGATGGACAATGTCAGGGCTCAATGACCCGTGAAAAGGAATGGACTCAAGCGCAGAACCAAAAACCCGGAGGCTGTGACTTTTAACAGAAATTTATTTTACTATTTATTTCTTGACAGAGAAAGCTTAATAGCAACTAAATTTAACAGCGAGCAATGGCTAGGTATTATGAGAAGTGCAGCGCTAAGGCCAGAACATAAGCTGAGTCAGGTCACAGGAACAGCAGGGGCAGGAACGGGCCGATGGAAACTATAGTGGACCAGGGACACTGGAACAAAGGAGATAATAATCAGATTAGTTGGAGGAGGAGGTGAACTAGATCCGAGTGCGTACAGAGGTGATGTGGGTGCGCAGGGAGGCAGGCAGGTGAGGATGGCAGTTTGCGAGAGTGAGTTTTACCAGCAGCGGCAGACTGGAATCCCAAGGCTTGACTATGGCGAGAGTTAGAAGATATATCCAGGTGCCGACTAGGGAACAGGAAAAGAGGGTTAAGCAAAACACGCTGAGGACATAACAGAATGTGAGGCAGAGAACTGACTATGGTAAGCAGACAATCTGGTGAAGGTTCATTGTGAGCGCTGGTCATAAATACTGCTGGAGTAATTGCCAACAGGTGAGGAGCAGGGAGGAGCAAGGAGGGCTCCACCCAGGGGAGCCGATGCTGTGGAAAGTTACTCAGACTCACCCAGATCATGACAGACAAGCTTAAGTCAGCATCTGATTTTTCCTCTCCTGGCCGGCTATACTGAGCAGTGAAAGTAGCTGATGTGATCAAAGCTATTATATAAAATAAAATAATCTTTCCTTATTCAGCTTGTCAGTCTGCTGACTCAAATTCAGCTTAAACTTAAAGCACTTATTTCTTAAATCCAGCGTCACAGATGGTGTTTTTGAGAGCAGGGCTCCGTGATGTAAATGAGCCTTTATGTGTAGCGTTTCATGTGTCTTCAAAACTGGGATTTTGGATTGTAATCCATTCACACAGGAAACATCATATCTCAGAGATATGATGTACATGGTGTACAATGTTTGTTTTTTTTAATTTGAAGAAAATGGATTGGAGTACAAAAGAAGAAGAAAACAAACAAACAAACAAAAAAGCTTCACAGGACCTGAGAGATGCATCTGGCCTTCAGCTCATCTACTGTTCACTGAAGCCTCATCAGAAATGGTCTCAGTGGAAGTGTGGCTGTCAAGAAGCCATTCGTAAGGAAGGAAATCAAGAGGGATGCAGAATTATATAAGACCTTTTTAGTGGAAACAGGTCTGATGTCATGATGATTCCAAATTTGAAAATTTGGGGCTGCATTTCAGCCAGTTGTGTTGGGGATCTTGATAAAACTGTTGAGATTATGAACCCAGAAAAGTATTGTCTCGTCAGATTCAGGTCTGGACTGGGACAAAAAATTAGCCACTGCATATATTTGAATGAACAACAAGTCTAGAGAACTATTTCTGAAGACTAAAAGTAATGATAAGACAGCTGCCTAAGAGAGTTCAGGCTGTGCTGCTGAATATAAGTGATCATACTAAATATTGACTTTCAACGTTGTTAGAAATGTACAAACTTTGTTTTTGCCTTATTTACTATTTCTCCAATAATCAACAAATCACTGCATCCATTTCCCATTTTCCTAGCAAAATATAAAGAAATGGGCTGTAACTCAAGACTTTTGAACAGCACTGTAAATTCAACTAACAGGATGGTAGATAGCCATCACATCAGTGGTGCTAATGGTGGTTTATAGCAGCAACAAATGTCACATTACTTTGTATTTAGTTTAGTTCCACTTCTTTTAACAAAGCAGCACATGCCAGTTAAAATCTGACACATTTAAACTTTGTGAGCTTCAAAATACGAAGACGAGTAGATGAACTGTGACATTAAATGTCACATTAAAGTTAGACAAAGAAATTACAATTTCTAAGTGTAGGAAGTCTTTGTGTGTCTGATACTTGCAATAGTGTTTCTACCCAAGCATAAACTTAACTATAAACATACTGAAGTAAATCTAGAAGCCAACATGTGACCATGGCGACAAAATGAATCATTAAGGTGTGAATAATTTGTAAACCTACAACGTATGCGCTGCATATGATTAAATGGTTTTTACTTATATGGGGCTTTGTACGTATATATATATATATATAAAACCACAAAGTTTTCTACAGTATCCGCTGTAAAGTAATGTGTATTATAGCATAGCCTACGGTTTTCTTTTGTTGTTGTTGTTTTTGTTGGTAAAAGAGTAAATTGGAAAATTCCATAACAACAACAATTATATTTTGGCATTAAAAATTTCATTTTGATTGTAACACGTCCCCATAAAGCTTCCCCACTCCAAACGCATAAAAAATGATTATGGTAATGCTGTTAATGTAAGACAGCTGTGGCTGATAAATTTGTATTTAATCTTACTAAGAACATGTGATAAGCACAGTAATTAGCCTGTTTTTTGGGTACCCTGCGATGCTCAGGTCCTACTTTGCTATATAAATGTAATTTTAGTCTGTTGTTGGGTGATGTGACGTAAATTATCATAATATTCAAATTAGATGTAAATGTCATGATTTTAAATTGGAGATAATTTATATGAATTTCAGGAGCAGAACCACAGCTCGTACACTCTCCGTCAGGATCCAAACGCAGAGGCTCGACTAAACAAAAGCAAGCCGTTTACTGTGGCTGATGCAAAACGTGAACTAAACAGGAAAACCAAATTAAACAAGGAACTAATCACTACACTATACAATTACTTGACAATACCTTGGAGACATGAGGGAGGGTTAACAGAAGCACCAACAAAGGTCTGAGGACGACAGAGACAATATATTACAAATAAACTCAGAGACGATACAAAATAATACAAAAATACAAAATAAACTCGAAATGCTCACACTCTCCTTCCAGGTCTCTGTGCTCTCTGCACTACAAGGTGTTTGTTTTCATCTTCATGCTGAGGCCTTCCCAAAACGGCAACGTCAATGAATCCTTACTCCATCTGCCATTATCTACTAGAAATGCTGTCAAATCTACAGGAAATGAGGATGTGGTCCCAGGTAGTTAAATAATAACATGCTTTTCTCAGGTGTCATAGATGCACAATAAAAATGGACATTTTACCCCATTGGTAGTTGCTTGCTGGCCAACACAGCGATATCATATCATCTGTTATAGGTAAGTTTGGTTGCTGAACTCCTGATTCGTGTCAGAGGGGTCCGCTTCATATATATCCACAATCCCTTCTCTGCACATGTTCAAACCACTTCAGCCCGGCCTCTCTAACTTAGTCTCCCTGCTTAACCTGAGCTCTCCCTCTGATGCACTGACTTGAAATCCTGTCAGTCCTGGTTACTCCTAAAGAGAATTGTAGCATCTTCAGCTCTGCACACTCGGGCTCGTCCTCCTGCCTTTTCATCCAAACAACACAGCTTGATGAAATAGATCCTTTTTTTAAAGTCACACCCAACACAACACTCTTATTGTAGTGACTGTTTGTGGTAATTGACACATGCACAAGACTTGTCTAGAGAATTTTAATACGCACCATGAGCTGTATCTCTTCCATTATAAATTCCATTATTAATGTTAACAATAATTAAAGAAAAGCGAAGCTTGTGGACACTGATCTCTTGGTTCACCCCAGTTGCTTTTTTCTCTCGTTCTGAGATCAATAAGAAATTGCTGTCTCAAAGTTCCTTAAACCAGATGGTTCATTTTGGTATTTCACTGAAATTGGTCTTCTGGCAATCGTTAATTGAATAGTTTGAGATCAGAGGAAAACATGATATTTTCCCATTGGGAAAGTTTGTTTTGAAGAGATTTTCTTATGACTTTGACTTAAAAAGTTCTGATTAAAAAATATTTAGTAATGAATGCAAATATTTAAGCAAACAGCTAACCAATTTTCTTTTCTGCTCAAACTGCACTAATATTGCTGAAACTGGTTCATGTGTAGTTCCGAGAGGAATAATATAATGAAAAGCAGTTTGTGTATCCATCGATCTATCTGTCTGTCTGTCATCAGTCGGAGGAAGCCATAGAGAGTCCACACACACACACATGAGGAGAACATACAAACTCCAGATGGTGGATTTGAACCTTCTTGCTGTGAGGCAACACTGGCAACAATTTTCTAAACAAATTAAATTGGAAATTGAAGCAGCGTTTGAGTCTCCCTGGACATTCCCCCTTTGCTTAATTATTTTCACCCCAAAAGTAATTATGGAAAGCACAACAGAAGACTTAAAGGGATGAACATTTCTCAGATAATGATGCAACTTTTTCATTTTAGAATCAATGATTAAATATATCAATTTGAACTCATTTGCTTCACAAGTCAGTCAGTCTTTCTCCTCACACACACACACACACACGCACACACACACACACGCACACACACACACACACACACAGAGTCACTCATATATCATTGCCTGAGAGGTGATGGTAGCTTACTTTTAATTTGTAGGAAAATGTGTTGAAATGTGTGGAGCAGACTGGCAGCCATCCTCTCAGCTTACCTCATTCAAAATGACAGCGAGCGTGCACAGGAAGTGTGTTTTCACACTGAATATCATCATCACCCACTCTCTACAATATGTCACCCTTTCACAGACAATAATGGCAATGTGAATCTGGCTGAGGAATGTCATGTATTAATATTTCAGAAATGTGTTTTTTAAGCTGTACTCTCTCTCTTTAGCTTTCGCTCACTTTTCAGGAAAGAATAAAAGAGGAATGGGAAAAGTCATTCACCCTTCTTTCATTCTTGCTGTTTTTTCCCAACGTATTGACTAAACCTTCCCTCCCTACGATGCTGAGAGGATTTGTTTGTCATGCCAAATGGTTTTCTTTGACTAATAGTGCATTAATTGAAGCAACCTGACCTTGCCTGGCACGGGCAGACTCTGTTGTCTGTGTATGAAGCACAATGACAAATTATTCAGAAAATAAAGAGGATAAGATCTTGTAATTGATGTCTGTACATAAACACCAACCCAAAAAGCCAGATATTCAAAGGCGCTTAACACTGTCTGCTTTCTAAAACCTGGAGGTAAAAGGCTTACTAAGGATTCTCAAAGCTTTAAAAAACTATATTATGGTCCAAATAATGACAGATAGCAGGAAAAATGCTGTCATTTTCCTTCCTTGCCATTATGTGTTTATGTAACAACACTGCTTTTGTTATTGCTACATTCACATGTTCTTCCCCCATGCCCATTCATTTAAAGAATGGTATGCTTGTATACCACAGGGTTTTATATACTGTATATCTGTCTCTATATACAGTAATTTCACAAAGTATTCACACTAAATATTGTCATTGTATTTCTTACGGTGAAGGTTTGCTGCTACAGTTGCCTGTATTTTACTGTAAATCCAACAGAATGTGTTTGCAAATGTTATAGTGCTTCGAATTTTATTTCATGTGGATGAAATTGACTTTTTTTTTCTTTTTTTAAAAACTAGCTTTAAAAGCTTTTTATTCTATTGTCCCTGTGGAGTCAGACATGTACTGGACGTTTGCATTCTTAGATGCATTTATTCTCAGTTTTGATTAGTATCCTAGTTTTGCTGCTGAGAAGCAGGAGCATAAAAAATGATGCCACTTCCATGCTTTACCACAGGGAAGGTGATGCTCTCACATCTTTGAATGCAAATATGAAGCACTCCAAACAGGCGCCCATGTTTGGCTTTGTTGACTAATGCTTCTGTAAAGCTGCTCTAGAAGAATGGTTGTCCTTTGACATGTTCTTGAGACAGTTTCAATTGTGGATATGTACACCTACAGGAAGTTCCTTGGACTTCATGGTGTGCTTTTTGTCTTAAAACACAGTGTGCATTGTGGTATGCTGTATACACAGATGGGAGTCTTTTTAAAACGATGTCTAATCAATTTCCATAAGTGGATTCCAATGAAATTCTAGACACATCTGAAGGATTAAGAAATCAAACAGGGTGACTCTTGGTACAGCATGCATCGTCACAGTTAAGGCTCTCAATGTTTTTGTAAATTAGATTTTGGATTTTGTGGAAACTTGCAAAGAACAACAAGTTTTTCAACATTGTGAGAAAATGAGAGTGTACAGAATGTACACTGAAAGGAAAAAATTTATTTTAAGAAACACATTTTTTATTTTAACTAACTTTATTTAAATTGGGGTTGTTATAATAAAATCCCAAACTGTGATTTGACTCTACATTTTGACAGAGAATTGTTGAGAGAACCATCAGATGCTCCCAAGCTCCCAAACTGCCCAATATAACCTGGTTAGGTTATATTTGAAAGGTTGCACTGGTCTCATTTAACATTAAAATAATGTTACTGAATACTGAGCATTGTTCTTTAAACAACAAAAGCAACTTATAGTTTATGGTTACTGGATTCATTTGTCCTGCATACATACAAATGCCTGAACTGTTAGGAATAGAAACTTGGAATTATTAAGGGATTGTGGAGGATCTATTTTACTTTTGGAAGGTCATAACTCTTCATGCACGAGCTGTTTATTTTGTATTTTAATAGACCCTGACATTCATCCTAAACTATTTTAGGTTGTATTACTGTTGGCACAATGCCTGTTTGCCGGCTTTTTTGCCCATTTAGTTTAAAAAAAGTCTCACTGAAGCTATTATTAAATAAAACTGAATAAACTAGTTTAAAAAATATCATTTGAGAAAATGAGTTCTAAAAACATGTCTTTATTTGGACTTAAAAAGCGAGAGATGAAACACAAGGCTGTATGTATGTGTGTGTGTGTGTGTGTGTGTGTGTGTGTGTGTGTGTGTTCTAAGCTTTGTCAAATTTCTGTCAGACTTTCTTGACTTTGGGACTTTTGTCATTTGGTCATTTGAAGTCTCGTCCCAGAATGGAATAGGGCAAACAGAGCTAAGCATACCAATTTCCTGCTGATATATTATTATTCCACAAGTACGGTCCCATTTTAATCTGTGCACATGCACTGGTGCTAAATCCAATAGCTTAAGCACCTTTGCCCTGGATATTTTAAATACACATTAATATGGGGCGGGGGGGGGGGGGGGGGGGAGGCTGGTATTTGTCTCCTTTTCTAAAAAAAAATCACAAACAAACAAACAAACAAACAGAAACAATTGAATAAATAGCAATCAGCTCTATTTGCAGCTTCATCAATGTCATTTCACATACATGATAATATATAGATACAATAACTTCATGTAAAACACGAGACACACTGCTGTTACACTAATCAGCTAAGGTACTGTCTTTATCTAAATGTAGTGTTAGAGTTTTAACATTCAGAATATATTTACATTTAGAATAAAACTGGTTTAATGCCCTGACAATGTGCCTTAGCCCCAAAAAGGTCAAATCCACTATTAGGCTGTACGGAGGAGTCTTTCTGTGAAGTTGATATTGAGCAACAAGCTTTTGTATAGGATGATAGAACTGAAGAGAGAGGAAAATGAATGCTGCTCTGAGCATTGTGGGAAGGATGAAGAAAATTTGGAGCATGTTAGAAAACTAACATTTCATCTTTAAGCTTTTATTTATATACCACAGGAATCATAAATAAAAATAATAAACTCTTAAGTATGCCAAGCACAGCTCATTAAATCATGAAGTTATTGTAGACTACATGAGAATCGAGAAATAAAGGGTTAAATGTGGGGATTTCAGAGCGTGCAGTATTATAGACATATTACAGATTTATTCAACCAATCAAGTTTTTAAACTACTTTCAAAAACTTTTGGAACAAATTGATACAACATAGACCAAAATACTGTTTTTAGTTGAGTAATTTTAGACTTCAACAGAATTCAAAGACAGAACACAAAGTGGAAAATAAACTCCTTAAAAAAAATTCTCCTGTATATTTTAATACAATTCAAGGAAAAATCCCCCAAATCCATTAGCAGTATTCAGATGCACTAAAATGCTCTTTTTATTATTTTTATATTTTACATCGCTGAGATCATTTGTGTTTTAACATTTCTAATTTTCATTTTCAGTTTGCTTTAACATTCACATGAATTTCTCTGATGATAATTTTATTTAGAAGAAAAGCCTAAATGGAAAGAATTAATAAAAGAATAAACGAACTATTATAGCATCTTAATTTTAATTTTTACTATTCAAACATAAGGACACAATTAGACACAATTAAAAGTAAGACAGAAAAGCGTAAATGCAAAAAAATAAAAGCAAATTATTGCATTGGTCCCTCTTTTGCTGCCAAAATAGCCCCGACCCATTGAGGCATGGACTCCGTCAGACCCCTGAAGGTGTGCTGTGCTATCTGTCACAACGATATTAACAGTAGATCCTTTAAGTCCTGTGGGGCCCTCATGGATTGGACTTGTTTGTCTACCTCATCCCACACATGCTTGACTGTTTTGAGATTTAGGGAATTTGGAGGCCGAACCAACATCTCAAACTCACTGTGCTCCTCAAACCATTCCTGAATCATTTTTGCTTTGTGGCAGAGTGCGTTATCCTGCTGAAGGAGGCATCAGGGAATACTGTTTCCATGAAAGGGTGCACATGAAGTGCAACACTGCTTATGTAGGTAGTACGCATTAAGTAGCATCCACATCGATAGCAGCTGATTTCCCATTTGATTTGGCTTCCCAGCAGAACAATGCCCAAAACATCATCCTGCCTCTGCTGGCTTTCCTTCTTCCCATAGTGCATGGCGGCAGATATTCCCCAGATAAGTGATGGCCATCCATCTGATGCAAAAGAAAAGGAACTTCATCAGACCAGGCCACCTTCCTCCATTGCTCTGTGGTCCAGTTCTGATACTCACATGCCCATTGTTGGCGCTCTCTGCAGTGGACAGGGGTCAGCATGGGCACCCTGACTGATCTGCACAACAAACTGTGGTGCTCTGTGTATTCTGTCTCTATTACAACCAGCATGAACTTTAGCTCATCTGTTGGATCAGAACACACAGGCAAGACTTCACTTCTAACACATCGACTTTGAAAACAAAATGTTCATTTGCTCCCTAATATATGCCACCTACTAACAGGTGCCATGATGAAGAGATAATCAGTGTTATTCACTTCAGCTGTCAGTGGTCATAATGTTATGGCTGATCATTATATCCATTTGCCATTTCCTTTGTCCTCTGTTTTTATCTAATAAAGGTATCTAATGATAGGAAAGAAATTCTATCCTCTCCAAAAATCTTGGAATAAACAAGAGGGGGAAGAATAATAGGTAATATATTTCCATTTCAGTGGAAGTGTTGCTGTTACACATTACAGGTCTGTGAAGCACTTCTCTGGAGCGTCATCAAAATAATGGTCCATGAATATCGTTACAAGAGTGGGTCAGCTCACTCTGAACAAAGCATCGTGTCCTTGATTTTTCACAGGCTTCCTGACCTTAACGTTTTTAAGGACAACATACTTAACAGTCTTATCATAAGACTATAAAACATGCAAGAATTTAAATTAATTGTAAATACACCTTTTAAAGAGCACACAAGCCATCTGCCTTTGTAATAAATATAAATTGTATTTCTGCTTTTTTTCCCACCTCATTTCTCTTGCGCACACACACATTTACGTCTCCTGGGATGAAATGTTAGCCGGATCCAGTCCAGGCACTGAAGGACACATGTGTCAGCTTCCATAATCTCCAATTTCATTTTCTCTGCTGCTTCAGCCTCTTATCTGGTAGGGGGAACGACATGATGGGCTGAGGGTGGGTTATTATCCTGCCCGACCTGTGTAATTATGATTAGGATGAGTGGTATTCTGGGAGGAATTGTTTGTATGTGTGTGTGTCTTTGTGTAGGTGGTCTTGTTAGATGTAAGGAAAGGTAATCCATAAACCCTGTATCTCTCCAGGTTACCCTTTCCTCATCCCTTGTTTTTCCACTGTTCCTTCTTCACTTCCTCCTCCTCTTCACCCCATCTGTGGTTTCTTTAATGGTGAATTGGCTTTCTGCTGCAATCTTATCTAGGAGTATGTCAATGCCTGGTGGACCATACATTCCTTGCTAGCTCATGGATGAGAGACAGAGTGCAATGAGAGTACAGCCCCAGTTGTTGGTCTCTGTAGGCTACTGACTCACACACACCAACACACTGAGATATGCCGTGTGCAAATCTCTCTTTCAAATAAAAGCACTCACCATAATTTCTGCAAGATCTTAAAACACAGCAAGCCAGTTTCAAAGATCTCCTATGACAGTACAAGAAGACCTAAAGTGCTGGAATCTTCTCTTTGTGTGTGTGTTTGTGTGTATTTTAACTTTAACATCTTTTCCTAAGGTGCCTGCATGTTTGATAAATACCCTCAGCAGTACTAACTGGTGGTTGGCAGACCAGTTAGAGAGAATAATTAACAATCACCATTTTTGCCTTCTTGCTTTTGAGCTGTGCTATTGATTCCTTTTTTGTCTTGGCTGTGTGAAACGTAGCCATTAGCAAAGTAATGTGGGTTCTTGTTTTGACAGGAATGCTGCAAACAAGTCACCGCTAATGCACACTGACCAGCTGAGTGATTGCTGCAGAATTCATTGCACAGTCCGTCCCGTCCTAACCATATCCCAATCAATTACTATCACACGTGCTGCTATAAAACATAAAGAGAAAAAGACGTATCTCATCGAAGCATGAAGGAATGTGTTATTGATGCCAAAATAAAGCAAAATCAGAAGAAAGGGACGATGAAGAAGATGACTTTGATCAATGACTAATGGTACCTGAAGTCTCAAGACTCACCAGAATGGAACTGTTTGTACACTCAAATAATCTGTAAATTATATTAACTGATATAAATACTGATACCATTGATCTCCAACAGATGCCATTTTAAAATAAAATTCTCTGATTTGATTAATGTAAAATAAAGATAAAAGAAAGTGCAGTGCTGTGAAAAGTCACCCTTTCTTTGTTTACATTTTGCTTCTAAGGAGCCAGAATGCCATGTAATGTTTTAAAGTGGACTTTCATGAAGTTTTTCAAAGATTGTCTTTGGACATTGGTTGCTTTCACACTCATTTTCAGTTCAGTCCTTTTACCTGACCACTTTCAGAGAAATGTCTTTGTGTTTTTTGAACCAATTAACACTGACTTGGAAGTCATTCAAGCATAGAATGACACCTCACTCACAGGATGAACCAGTGTTGTGTCCTAGTCAGAGGTTAGCAAGAAAGAAGCGTTTTATTTTTGCTTTATTGAACAGTAAATATAAATCCCTCAACATGATTGGGACTCTAACAAGATAAAAGCTAATTTACCATCTTAAGATTTTTGAACAATGTTAAGATGAAAAATAATCAGTTACTTTAGATTATAGATAAATTGAGTCTGAATAATTCTTCAGATATGCAAAACAGCAGAAATTTAAATTTGTAAGATAAATGTATGAAAATGCACTAAAATGAAACACAGGTACTTTAACCCTTGATTTTTACTGTGACCATTAGACACAGTGGTCACAGACTGAAGCTACAGTAGCAGATGATGATGTAATTTGATCTCTTTTCAGTTCATTTCAGTGACTTGACCATGTTTACCGTTCTTCCCATATAGTTGCACCTCAGTAGGATTTCCTCAAGGGTGCTCATAACGTCCTGATTTAAAGAAGAAGACCAAAAAATATATACATATATATATACACACACACACACACACACATATATATATATATATGTATATATATATATATATATATATATATATTACACCCTTTAAAGGTTTGTCCTCTGTATTTTGAAGTTATTATTCTGGTCTGAATGGCCATTGACAGAAAATTCTGGGTACCTATTATTCAAAGTATTTTTTTTTCTTAAATATGACTTTTGTTAGCTGAATATAAGCAAAACACTTTCCCTCTGTGTCCCCATGAAAAATGATTCTTCTTTTGTGCCATTTGTGCTCGCTTGATTTCATATCGTAGGACCAACTATTAAAGAAAAAGAGATTAGACATCATCCCGGAATTCATACCTCCCCATGATGCCCAGTTGTACCTGCTGCCATCCGTCACTTGAATCAGTCTCCAGTTTCCAGGCCTCACATGCCCGAGTGATGCTGCAGCATAATTTGCTCATTTCTCTTTTGCTTGTCAATAAAAATGTTGCCAACTGTGATATTTCCTGGCAGGCTGCCATGCTGGTAATGTCACAAATTTGCTGAACATAAAAAGTTAATGAGGAGAGAAGATGCAAAGCTGGAACAAAAGAGAAAAGACGAGGTTTGTGCCTCAATGACACCCAAAAATAACTTTACTATAAGAAAAACAAGCAGTAGCTGATTAGGCTGCACACAGAAAGTTGTAGAGACACAAGAGTGACACATTCACCTTATTCATTGAAATACAAGTTTAATCTGACATGTCGCTCAGTTATTTCAGCTATTGTTTACTGCTGTTCTGCTCTATGAATAAGTGTAGAAAATAGACACTTTTTTCTTTAACATGTCTGGAGTTTAGTGTTTCAGCTCAACTGGTCTATTTATGAAACTGGTTCACTGGCCTGTCCCAAAATTTACCAGTGGGTGGCCGCTGTTAATTTACCACCCAACCACCAAATGACTATTTTCAGACATACCACTGCCCTGTATTCCTGCCTGCTGTCAGCTGCCACTGGCTGCCGATTTCATCATGGGAAATCATCCATCATTCAGCCCATAGGGTATCCTCCTTTATATACCACTATCTGATGCACACAAAGCACTCATCTCACTCTCTAATAAGAGGTCTAGAGACTGGAACCCAGGGGCATTTCTTTTTTTTCTTTTTTTTCAGCTCATTTATTTATCTTCACATGTGCTGTGCCAGGTTGTGATTTTCAAAAAGCAACTTCACAGCCAGGGATGATAGTGTTGACCCTTGCTGTTTTGACTGATCACAGCTGATCAGGTCAAACTGGGATGGTTTCTCTCCATTAACCAAACCAAGACATGCACAAACTGATACCTCGACACTTCTATTTGTGCTTTCATTAGTAATTTCGTTGATGATTTTATTAGTCATGCAATTTAACCCCCCACCACAACCACCAAATAAAACAAAAACCAAAAACTTGCATACTGATATATAAATGCAGATAATTAAAATTGTGGGTGGAAAAAAGTTTAAATTTCATTTGTGAGGATCTTTCTGACCTGACCTGCAGTTGTCTTGTCATGCTTTGCTTTGGAAGGTGATCTATATTCTGAGACAGGAGCGTTTCCAGCTGAGTAAAGGCCATCCTCTTTCAGGAGGTCAGGTTAGAGCCAATGCAAGTCAAGAGAACTCGGCTGTTCAATCAGCTCACCGGCCTGTGGATCAAAGACAGCCTGTTATGCGCCCTATTACCCTGTTTGGCTGCAGATTCAGTGATCTCGTATGGTCTGAGTGTTTCTTTGTGATACCAGTGGTGTAACTACTGTCTCACGTCTAAATGCAGTCTGCAGTTACAAATCCAATGTGATAACTAGAGTTTACATGGTGCGTGGGGCCGATCAGGTTAAATTTGCAGCTTATAGAAATATTTGTTTTCTTGAATGCACCTGTGAAGACTCAGATATTATATAGTTGCTGTCAAAGAAGATTATATCACCTTTTTCCTGAATTTATTTGAAAACAAGTCTTCATCTGCACTATAGGACTGGCTGACTGGGTTAGGTAAGGGTGATACATGGATAAACTCCTTTACACTGAAGGAAAGGGAGCAGTTGTCATTGTCTGCTCTTCTTTATGAACAGTTCATAAAAGAGAGCTAAAAGAAGAATATATTCTGGAGTTTATCAGGCTGCTTCAAACTACTCTTTATGTTCTGTATCTGCAAGATGGCCATTTTTGCAGGATGGTTTCATTCATTAATGGAAAAAATAATATCCAAACATACTTGGCTTGCCTCCTAACACTAATAACTATTTGTGCCACCCTTGGCAGCAAGAACTATAATAAAGCACTTGTAATATCAGGCAATGTGTCAGGGGTGGCTGTAGCTCAGGAGGTAGAGCAGGTCACCTACTGATCAGAAGGTCGGTGGTTCGATCCCTGGCTCCTCCAGTCTGCATGTCAAGTATCCTTGGGCAAGATACTAACCCCAACTTGCTCTCCGATGCATCCATTGGAGTATGAATGTTGTTAGAAAGCATTAAGTGTAGATAAAGTGGGTGTGAATGAGGAGTGCTTTGAGTACTCCGTGAGAGTAGAAAAGCGCTATATAAGAATCAGTCCATTTACCATTACCTCACTGTGGAGTGGACAAAGTTTCCTTCCTTTTACCTTCTGGTCTTATGTTTGTTAAATCTTTAAAATTGTGCATATGATGTGTACACATTTAGAGATGCTCACATAAGAATGACTAAAGAGCTCTAAAGATAATGTCAGTGTTCCTGTGAGTCCCATGTTTATTCTACGGCAGTGATTCTGCTAGAACACATTGCTGTAATGAGGCCCGCCTTGTACGAGTTACGTCTCACCTCTGGCCTTCAGGAGATTCTCAACTATTTCCTTTCTAATCCTCATTCCAAGCACCTTCTTCCATCTCATTAGACATGCTGAACATGGCCCCGCCTGACTGACATAAACACACACGTGTTCAGGCACACACACACACAGACACACAGACTTTTGTAAAAACACACACAACACCTCTGGAAAAATACTGACAAAAAATATGTGTCTCATTACTGTAACCTCGCTTCCAGGTGTAGTGCATTAATCAGATGTGGGCAAGAAAATATCATTTGACTTCATTTGAATATTTTGAAGTACTTTAAGCACCCAGAACTGCAGGAGAAATAAGTAGAGGATGGTTGTTTAAGATTATCTGCAGCAGTTGAAGGAGATGCTGTTCAGCTACATTTTTTTTATTGTAGAACAAGAATATAATTTTCTCATCTAGAGTCAGGTCCATCTTTTTCATTATAGACTTTTTAATCTCATCTCCAGTAATCACCCACCAGCAGCACTCCTGAGGAGGTGAACAACGCTGTCACTATGGAAACCTCTAAGACCTGCAGATGTGCTGCAGAGGTCTTATATACACAAAGCTGAAATTAATTTCAAATCTTCACGGAGCACCAACTTCCACAAAACAGAGGTTCTTTATTTTACTAAGAGTAACAGTCTGATCTCTTCAAGTAAATTGCCAGTTTTCACCAGCTGAATACTCTACTGTTATTGTGATTTGCACGTGCTACAAGGTCCAGTAGAGTACTCCGTTTCACAGTGTGGGCATTTTAATTTAAATTTGGGAATGAAATCCAGTTTGTATTTTTGCTTTCTGAATTTGTGTGTTTACCTTGTTGGACATATATAATGTATACTGAAGAGCCAATAACAACACCAGGTGACAGATTAAATTAATAACACGATCTTGTTAGAATATAGTGCTCTTTTAGAAAAGCTCAGGTGTTGGTTTGTATGTTAATTTGACAGTTTGACATCTAACTCCACTTCCACCTAAACATTGCTATAGACCCTCCTCTCATGCAACTGGCACTCCTGATACCGTGTAGTCTCCTGCAGGAAAATGCAACTTGCTAAACTTCAAAATCTACTCAGGAACAGTCTGAGTAGGCTAAAGGGCCCAAGGCACTGACTTGGCCTCTAAACTCCCTAGATCCTAATCCGAATGCTCCACAACACGTGCAGTTCATGGAGGCTCCACCCACTACCCACAGGACCTGAAGAATCCACCGCTGATTTCCTAGTGCCACAGGACATGCCCATAGGCTGGACCCAATTTGGGAGGACACAGAGCATATCATTATGCTGACAATTTTGATATTACGGCTGATTAGAGTATGTAGATCCAAATACCCATTTCAGTCTAAAATTTTACATGGAAAACATTATAATATCAGTCACTTAAAAAGTATCAGTTATCATGTTATAGTATATCAGAACCAGAAGCACTTTTATCGCCAAGTTTGTACACAAAAGAAGAATTTGTCGCAGTGTCATGTTGCAAAAAAACCCAGTGGTACAGAAACAGAATATATGGTATTTGGAGTATATATAATATATACATCTCTCTCTATATATACATATATGTTAAAAATATGCAAAATGCAGGTATGTGCAAAGGGCTTTTACTCAGAAATCTTAGCTAGACATTACCCACTGACCAGACAGCTGCAAAACAGCTCAAACGATCTATCCATGTGACCACTAAGTTTCTTATACTTCCTTCCTTACTTACAGTTATAATTTCTATTTGTGTTTACCTTAATATTTCCAGTAATTCTGTCATCTTCCTGGGTTTTTTTGTCCCAATTTTTATGTTCTAAACTCCTATTTCTTATTTGGCATTGGAGTTGCTTTATCTCAGTTTTTAGGCTACACTTGTATTTTTGCCTCCCTCCCTCCTGCATCTGCCCTTATCTTCTTTGTTTAGTCCTCAGTCTCATATAGGTAGTCGGTCTTGTCCCAGCGCTTGTTTACCTTTCTGTTTCTATGTTAAATCTATGTATCTGTTGCCATGTCAACTTTGTATGTGAATCTGTCACCTGTTCACTTAGTTCTTGTTTTATTGTGATGCTTCCTCATCTCCTGTGCAGTTCTGCTTCCCCTGTCTCAATAGTATAAAGGAGCTTTAGGGCCACATTAAGAAAAAAAATATTAATGATCATTTTGAGATCATTCAATCACCAACTAGTAAATGGTGGTTAACAGGGAGATCCTGACCAGTGTCTGGGCATGTAAGACTTACAGAGCACTTGCTTTGTGCAAAAACAGGAATCAGCTCAAATGTTTCCCCCAGCAAGTGATGAATTAAATAATTTAGAGAAAAAAAGAGTTGAAATACTATTTGGAAAAACGTTAAAATGTGTGTCTCAAACAAAAACAAAACTGGTGCGTTTGCTATACCCTCAGCTGTCTTGTGATGCAACATACATCCTCTTTATTGCACGAGAGTGTAACCATTGATAACGGTGCATCTGTCCATTACAAGACATTTCAGACTTCCAAGTTTGTGTGGTTTTCCATCTGACCAGATGCAGCTTTCTGCACCATCTTTTCAACATCCTAATACTTATCACCACACTTCCTTGTTATAAAACTGATTCTGAACTCAGTAAGTCAGAGGGTATAGAAACTGTGGTAGTTTGTCTTGAAACAATTGTACACTTGTTATCCACATTTCCACTTTTTTCTCAAAATAGATTTTCAACTTTAATCTTGAAATTTTAACTTTTTCATTTTCAAAATGATCAGTAAATTTTTTTTCCTTAATGTGGCTCTAATTCTTCATCGTTCAATTGGTCAGATTCAGCTCAGCTGTTCTTCCCAGGTGTATCCACTAATCTGGTTTCTAGCTAGTCCCTGCACCTGTCCCGGGTTCTTGGGTCAGGACCAAGACCCAGGACATCCCTGCACCACTGCCTGCTCCTCGGGCGGGGATGGCTGGCATCTGGTTGGTCCCAGCACCCATGCCTGTCCTTGTTGTCCTGGCCAGGACCCAGCCCATCTCAGCACCTCTACCACTTCCGTGGGTGGGGGTGACTGGTGTGCGGCCAGCCCTTCTTTTTTCTAACCATTTCCTCACACAGTCTTTCACAGTCTCTGTAAGACTCAGTCTTTCTGGGATACTCTTTTGTTAATATTATTATTCCCAGTCTTTTGATATCACTGTATCTTTATGAGCACTTAATTTTCAAAAACAACTTCATGTGTTAGTTTTAACATTTGATATGATGTTTTTGGACGGTTTTCAAAGTGTAAACGTAAAAAAATGTAAAAAAAAATAAATAAATAAAAAATGTAAATGATCTGCAGTCTTTTTGCCAAATGCTTTCTCATAGAGGACCGTCTCATAGTTTGAGTTTCCTCTCTATTACTGTATTATCTTTACCTTAAATATATAAAGCATAAAAGCAAATATATGAAGCAAGATGACTGTTATTGTGATTTGGCACTACATAAATAAAACTCAATTGAACTGAGCACTAAAAGAAAAACTATGGTGGTCCTTTTTCAGAAATTATATAAGCAGGGTCTGGTTAATAAGATGAAACACTTTTTTTTGTACCTCATTTTATTTGAGTTTTTAGAACCATCTATAGTTTTTAGTAAGACTTAGAAAACACTTTCATCATAATTGGTACGTGTCGAAATGAGATTATGTGTTTAAGAAAAATTGCTATGTTTTGTTAAATGCTTGTAGAGCCAAACAAAAGCAGGTTTGACAGCTTAAAAAATAAATAAAGCACTTACATCTTCTGAATGAACACAGTATTTACACAGTCAATATAAAAAAAGACCCCATGGTCGCAAAGTTTAGCCAGTTTCTCGTCTCTTCCGAGTCTCTGTCCATTAGTTATCAGAGCTGTCAGCACTATATCCAGATACATAATGAACAAGAGGGCTGTTCTGTCACCTCTCCGTCACCTACTCCATCCGCTACCTCTTAATCAGGAGGGAACCTGTGGGGGTGTAATGTGGACATAAGTCTTTTTCTAAATCTGGGATGGAGGTTGACAGGGTAGGTCGTCTTTCCCTTCCATCAAAGGAAGTCAACACACAGAGGGACACGCACACATTTGGATTCACCGGCATCAGTGTCTTCTAGAAGAGCCAATATTTATGTAAATGTACAAATTTAACCATCTGCCACGACACAGATGATTGGACGAGTTCATTAACGTTGCAGTGGTCTTCAATGAAACAGAAAAGGGTTACCCATTAAATGGCGAACACACTGCTTAGGGTCTCACTGACTCTCCCAGTCCTTTTTAAAAGTTTGAACGAAATTTTTAAATATGACTGCACATGCAGCCTTGTAATGTGTGACACTGTAAAAAGTAGCAATAAAAATGTCAACACTACGGAAGTCTCCCTTGTGAGGTTATCGCACTCCTCCTGGGCTGTCTAATTAACTCACTGGAGTGATATCTAACTCTATCAGAGGTTATGTCCCCACCTGTTTATCCAATGGGCTTCTTCTTCCTCATTTTCACGAGCTGTCTGTTATTCTTCACCCTATCCCTTTGTCTCCTTGTGTCCCTGAGGATGTGATTTAGATTTGTCCGCAGACCAGGTGGGAAATGACTCGTGTTGCTGCTCATATGTCTATAGTGACAGATTAGGCACAGGAATCACTAGCACCAAGCCAAGGAGAAGAAGAAAGAAGGAAAGGAGACGGAGCAAAAGGGGAAGCAACAGGAAGCTAATGCGTGGAAAGAGGAGTACCTGTGGAATGTGAAAATTGAAAAACTGAAAGAGATGGCAACGAAGGCAAGTTGGGGAGGGGGGTGACAAAAGGAGAATAGGAAAGAGATTCTAATTCATAGCTGTGGAGTCACAGATGACAGCAAGGAGAAGCAAAAAAGACAAAAAGAGGGAAAAGGAAAAGAGGTGATGGGCAAAATGAGATGATAACTAAAACAAGAATGTAAAGAATAACGCAAAGAAGAAAGAGGCTGCATAGATGATACTGCTTAAGTTTGTTTCTTAAAGAAAACATGTCTGCCCTTTAATGCAACCTTTCTACAGTATCAATGTGTGAGTAACTGCTCGGCTTAAGGACCATAGTGAGCAGTCTACCAACAGTTCTCTGGCAGCATGAAGTCTGCCTGAGCTACAAAATGACCTCCAGCAGGACTCTGGTGTGAATGTGCCTGAACAAACAATCAGAAAGAGACTTCATGAGGGTGGCCTGAGGGCCCGATGTCCTCCAGTGGGCCTCATGCTAGTGGGAACCGTGGTGCCCGATTGATATTTGCCATAAAATAGCAGAATTGGCAGGTTCATCACTGGTACCCTGTGCTTTTCACTGATAAGAGCGGGTTCAACCCAAACACATGTGACAGGCATGAAAGGATGTGGAGAAGCCGTGGAGAGCGTTACTCTGCCTGTAACAGCATTCAGCATGATCGGTTTGGTGGTATGTGGCATATCCACGGAGGGATGGACAGACCTCTACAGGCTAGGCAACACCACCCTGACAGCCATTAGGTGTCCTCGAACTAATTGTTAGACATGAAGCAGCTGCAGTGGATCCTAGACGATGCCCTGCCTCCTGTAGTGAGAGCATGCAGACAATTTACTTTTAATTAAGATCATAAATACCTCTTTCAAACTATGTATGACCATTAACATTTGTACATGTATATTTTCACCATCTCCTTCTCTTCCTCCACCACTGCTCTCTATCCTCCCTCCTTTCTACCTCATCCTCTTCTTCCTAACCTCAAGACTCATCTCCTGAACTGAAGTCAGGGCTCTAAAATACAGAAACTTGTACAAACATGCTTTATATATTCCCGATATTGTCTCAAATACTGTTGACTACTTGTCAGCAAATTAGACACGCGGGCCTCTGGTCTCCTGATAGCTGACAACAATACAACTGCTTACACTCAATACAGATTAAAAAACAGCAAGACATGTTTGTCTCGCAGTCGCCACCATAGCTCGGATTATGCACTTGAATTGTGATAGGTAGGAGAACAGCTTTCAGTTGACTACTTTCTATAGAAGTGAGATTGTACACACTCTACCTTTACTGTAACACCACAACAACTCATTTTAAAGGTAGTTAACAGCTAACATTAACACGAGAATATTGTAGAAATGGTCTCAATATGCTCTTCATGCAAAACACTCATTTTAAGCTGGGACTCTAATTTAGCTTAAACTTAACAAATGTTTGATGTTTTTCACACACCTTTGTTTTAGACTTCCAGATTTTCTGTGTAGTAAGCATAATTAAGCATTAGTGCTATTTAGCCAGTCAAAAACTTGAGTTTAGTTTGTTTGCTAAGTATTGCTTTATCTACAACCTCTTGGACACAGCTACTATATATGGAAATACTCCGAATGTGACAGACTCATGTGGCCAGTTACAGATGTAAAACCATGACTGAAAAAATCACTATTAGTTCATGTTATCAATGGTCCATTGCACTATTCACTCATCGTATAACTGAGACTGTTGGTTCAGATGACCTTTATTACTTGGCAGCCCTGTTTTCACCTTCACGCTAACTAAAAACAACAAATATCTAAACCACACATACAGTGGTGTGAAAAAGTGTTTGCCCGCTTCTTAATTTTATATTTTGTTGTATTTAGTTTGTTATTTACAAACTGCATTTTGTGTTTACTTGTGTTATCTTTATCTAATATTCAAATTTGTGTGATGATCCGAAACATTTAAGTGTTACAAACATATGAAGGGGGCAAACACTTTTTCACACCAGTACAGTTGTGGTCATATTTCTAAATCATTAGCTGTTTTCTGGCGTTTCCACTTTGGTGCTCTGTGCTTCTTGCTGTGCATTAGTTCATTAAAAACCTCCCCTTTTGTCAGACTTTTTCCAAGACTGTGTGTGCCTCGTCTTTATCTGCTATTAATCTCAGCGCTTAGTTGGTTTCACAACATCCCTGACAAATCACTTCATTTGTTCACTGCCAAATAACAGAATACTATCTATAATTTCACACTCCTCAATAACTGTCACGAGCCCCCTCAGGTAAAATGATAAATAATTGCATCACATGTATAAATCACAAATTTCTGCTTCCTCAGCTTGTTGCTCGAATGGCTGTTGGTGTTTACAAGTGCCAGCTGAGAAACAGGCCTCACTCCTCATTTTCTTTTTCACTTGCTCCTCTTCTCGTATTGCCGCTGACAAAGAATAATTGCTGTCAAATGAAATGATGATACTTCAGGAGGGACATCACTCCCAAGGGAGCATAACTGAAACATGTGACTCTGCGTGCCAGAAAACACACAAAAACACACATCTCTGATGAGGTATCGAGGGTTGTGTAGCAATTTCATCGATTCATGGCTTCCATAACAGCAGCTTTTCATTTAAATGGGAAATGCAATTGTTTCATGCTGTTGGGATGCGCGTAGTGCTGACATAGCAGAGGAATGAAGCTTTCTCGCCTCCTGCTTACCTATGGGGGAAAAAGATCTTATTACTGATCATATTTCTCTGGCTTTAACTCATCTGTGTCAGCTCCCTGCTGATTTTAAATTTGGCTAGATTCTCAGAAAATTAGCAGGTTATTGTATCTGCAGAGGCACAAGGATGTCCATATTTTATCCTTTGTGGTTTCTACCTTATAGAGACCAGTCGGGAATCTCTGGAGACAAGTTTGTTCCTTAATGTAATGATATAACTTTATATAGTAAAAGTATAACATTGTTACCTCCACCAAGGAAGTCATGTTTTTTGTAGTGTTTGCGTGAGCGTGTATCTTTCTGTCTGTAAACACAATAGATTCAAAAGTTTGAAGGAATTCTAATAAAACTTTGCAGGGGTGTGGAGTAGGATCTTGTTAACAATCCATTAAAATTTGGATTACATCCACCGAGGTCTTCAAGGTCAACTTGGCGATCGTGGCCCAAGAGTTGGCAGTTTGTCTTGTAATCGGAAGGTTGCCAGTTTGAGCCCTGGCTCCGACAGTCTCGGTCGTTGTGTCCTTGGGCAAGACACTTCACCTGTTGCCTACTGGTGGTGGTCAGAGGGCCCGGTGGTGCCAGTGTCCAGCAGCCTCGCCTCTGTCGGTGCGCCCCAGGGCAGCTGTGGCTACGATGTAGCTTGCCATCACCAGTGTGTGAATGTGTGGATGACTGAATAGAGCGCTTTGGGGTCCATAGGGACTAAATAAAGCGCTATACAAATACAGGCTATTTACCATTTACCAAATAAGCAAAAAGTCTCATAACAACTGATGTGTATTGTATGGAAAGTACTGTATAGTTTCAAATATCACGTCACATGTATAATGTCACATTTGACCTCTGACCTCTCCTTCGTGTGAACCCTGCTTCCGGGTTCAAACTACTCTGTGTTTATCAAGGCTGTTGTGTTTTTAACATTTTTTAATGCTTTGTATTACCACTATTCATTTTAAAGCTCTGTTTTTAAAGCCGTACGATGTAACTACAGCCCAGCCCATGCAGCAGTATATTAATGACTGACCTCATATTGTGGATGGATTATCTCAGATGTTCTCCTGACTGAAGATTGGTCCGTTTACAGCATCCTGCCATGAAATTGCATTTCTTGCTAACCATCGGAAACCCTCATGTTAACTTTTATTGAGTGGAAAAAGGTTAGCATTCATCCTCCAGCTTCATTGTGCTAATGTGTTTATAAATACCTCATTATAGTTTGCTTCCGAATATCGTGTCACATTTGACCTCTGACCTCCTCTTTGTATTTCATATATGCCTTTCTCTCAAGTTGATCCCAAAATGAGTCATATCTTTAAACAAAGTTTAGTCCAGAGAAAGAGACTCCACATCCACATAAATAAAAAAATAATTAAAAAAAAGATAATTGTACTCAAAATTATGTCAGTAATATAAATATAATTTCCTTTTTTCTTACTGAGCACTCAAATCTTTGTCTGTTTCACATTTGATTTAGCTACCATACACAGTGAGATCTCACCAGGCAGACATCCAGAACCTTCTTGCTTTGAGGCGACAGGTTGCAAACATTCAAATCTAAAGGTGAAATTAATATTTGATCAAATTTCTTTTCAGTTTGGAAGACAGGCTGTGAACTGACACATTAGAATCTCAAGGAATGACTTATAAATATGTGCACTCATAGTGCACTTGCAGAGGTCACATATCTAGCCTTTGGGAATGCATTCTTGTAGTCTACATATGCAGAGACAGAAATGGGCTTTTACTGTACAACAATGGACATAGCGACTGAGGAACAACCAGGCTTGGAAAGCCTTTTGTCCTTAAGCAATAAAGCAAATGTCAAAGCAATATTCATGCAGGGTTATACAGCATATAGGGTGATAAATCACCTTTCTGACTTTTATGCCCTGGATTTCTGCTGCAATTAGCAAGCTTCATAAGCTTAACTGTGAAAAAGTAAAGTGACATGTTTGTGAAGTCTGTCTACATTTCACTTAACCATACATTTATCCATCTGGTTTCTATAAGAGAGCCACAGGGGACAGGTGCCATTACCTGCATGTTTTGAAAGCTTGTCTTTTACTTCTTTATTTAACTTTGCAAAGTGCACAAATATATTTTTGCACATTATTATATGTTCTCCAACTTTTCCTCTCTTCATCTGTCCATCTTACACACAATTTGAATTATTGTGGTTCACTGCTTTTTTTCTCCTCTACAATTAATTGCAGTTTTCATCTGATGTTTCTATATGAAATACAATCTGAACCACTGGATTGCATTAACAGGAGCTGTCACTTCATACATCTGTATTATTTCAGTGGCTGGTGTTAAATCAGACGGACTCATAATGTAATGACCTACTAACACATGATGACAGATATAATTTATCACATTCCTCCATCATTATTCAGTTGCCAGGAGAGATATTGGAAAAATAATGGGTCTGTATCCTGTTTAGGGTTATTGGCTTGTTACATTTTCTGAAGAACATGGGTCACATGATCATTGCTGTTGCTTTTATAGCTCATTTTTAAAATTCACATGCTTTCTTATGCAAAATAATTTAAAGCATATCGATAGTTTCTATTTTGCATATAACATTTTCCCCCATCTGTGACAGGTGACCGTTCGGGGGTGTATCCTTCCTTATGTACCATGAGAGCTGGGTTAAGCTCCAGCCCAACCGAGACCAAACTGGATAGATGAATGGGGTAAGTAATGATTCACCTGATTACATGAAGGTGCAGATGGTGGTGCATTTTAATATAGTGACATTAGTGGTCATTACCTTATAATAATAAGCTAATATAGGTTGATGTTTTCTCATTCAATACTATTAATATATTATAATGGAATAATTAAATCTACTATATGTCCCAAACACAATGTTGTGTAATCTCTTCTTAATATAAACAATAAATGAAACAGAAACAGGTAGTTTTACATTCTGCTGCCCTGGTTTTTATATAGAAACTACCATATGAAGCAGTTAAAAGCAGAATCTTCTCATTGGCCCACAAGTGTTGAAGTCTCACAGCAGGAAAATGGAGTAGCCAGGTGGGGCACCTTTCAGGACCCTGACCAGTGACTCCGAGAAGGCCGGGTGTCTTGAACTGTCATCCTTCTTCTAAGTGCAAAAGACAGCCCGGAGTCAATCCTCGACGTGAAGATGCAAGGAAACAGTCCTTTTGTCCACAGACAAAAACCTGTAGCCAGTGAACTGGGAGGATGCAAGTATGCTCAAGTATCACTGTGTGCCAAACACAAGTGCATATTCAAGGCTTAAACATGAGGTGTTGTTGAACATTAGCTGTTAAGGTATTAAAGACATTTTTATAGACTCTCCCTCTTTTCATGGGTTCACATGCACTTGGAAATTTAAAATGTATTATTGTCAGTACTCTTCCAGCTATTTGTCTTCACTGAAATGCTTGCTAGACTGATTTGAGGTGATTCACTCTGTCTTTGCTAAATATTTAATTTGTGTAACTTCAGTAACTCCAGTGTTACAGTGTGTTTTGAGCACCTGTCCATCCCTGAGCTTGGTTCTGCTGGAGGTTTCTTCCTGTTAAAAGGGAGTTTTTCCTTCCCACTGTCTCCAAAGTGCTTGCTCATAGGATGTCATATTATTGTTGGGGTTTTCTCTGTTTTATTGTTGTAGGGTCTACCTTATGATATAAAGCCCCTAGAGGCACTATTGTTGTGATTTTGCCCTGTATAATTGACCCACTTTCATTAGAGTACATGCATGTTCATGCATTCACTGCTTACACCATGCTTTATAAGTTCTGTGATTTCCTTTAAATCATGAGCGTTCCCGAGGCTTTTTGTACCTTCTCCACTCTTTCTGTTACAGATTGTCCAGAAAAAGATTTTAGAAGAGGTCGGCTAATTTTTTAATAGGTTTTTTGATAAAGTATAATCTGATCTGTTGATCCCACATTGCTTTGTACTGTGTGGTAATTCCTTTGTATTTTTCCTGTAAATTCTTGCCATTACATTAGACTTGATAGCGTTACAGCTACCTCCTGATGCGTCTTCTTTACTTGGCTGGATGCTGTGAAAGAGTATTTCTTTATCAATGAAGGCCTCCTGCCATCGTCCACATATGTCTTTCTTGGATGTCCTGAGCGTTTTATGTTACCAGAGTGTGTTTTAATTTTCCCAAAGTGTAACACAGTATTAATTTAGAAACTCCTTTTGTTCCCCTTTCTTTGAACGGCCTTCTTACTGCATGTTTTAATTCAGACAGCAGCAGCTTTCACGGGCAAATGGCACACTTTGAGTCATTTCCCAACCTTTTACCGGTTTAATTTATGACATATCTTGTTGTATGTTTTTTTTTTAAAAATCAACTGTCCAAATACATTTGAACCAGTGAATAATTTTCTGTCTCTTAAATTCAAGCAGAAAGTTTGAGCCTCAGCTTTCAAACTTTACATGTCCATATGAGACATGGTTTAAATTAGACATTTTGTTTCTTAATGCTGATAATTGATTCAACTAAAAGCTTAATATAAAGTATATATTTCAGACAGTAATGGTTAAAATAATAGCAAAGAGTATCCACTACAAGAAATGAAATGGGATCATTTCTATTTTTATTTATTTTTGATTTCATTTACAGGTTTAAAATTCTGACAGCTGGGCTAAGCTCAAGCCCCTGACTGTGCTGCCGACTGAGAAAGGAAATCACAGTTTGACTCTTTTTCAGCTGATGAGCCAAATCATCACTGACTTGGAGGAAACCCTTCTCTGGAGCAGCAAATAAACCTTAAAAAAGCAAAAATGTCAGCACTCTGACTTGTAGCTCCAGCGATTGTTAAGTAAAAGAGTCTTACTTGAATGCAGAAGCACAGAGCTGACAAGCGGTCTTCAAACAACAGGTGAGCGATTGTGGTGAACGAAGGGTCTACGCTAAAAACGAGTACTTTCGAGTTCCATCTTTTGTTCAAAAACAGCAGGCTGTTATTATAGTAAGAGCATGTTCCTGGCTTTTATGAATAGTGGGGCCTTTGTTCTTTGGCTATAAATGGCACTGCAATTACCTCACAATACACTATTCAGGGGTCTTCATGTTATAAGAGGGATTTTGACTAGAACTATTAGTTCTCTATTTAGCATGTTATATATAAATGCAGTGATGCATCTACCAGTTTGACAGTGTTCCTGTGAAAACCCCTAATGTTAAAGTGTTGTTACAAAACGGTGGTTCTGCAGTCTAAGTCTGGCTTTGGAAGTAATCGCCTCCTGAATGAAACTCAAAATGCTGTCCTCCCCTAACTGGTGGTTATACAAGTAAATACAGTTTGTGATCTTGAAAACACGAAAACATATTTTCTTAGCATTATAAGAGGTTTTGCTATAATTATCGGCCAAACAGGCACTTTTCATGCTTAGTGCTTTTAGCACCGCGCTGTCAGGCTGTACAGGAAAATGCATCATCTTCATCTGGCTCTGCTCGGTCTAAAATAACCAAGGTGTAGCTGACACAGATGTATAAAACGTGAAAAACATGGCTTTAACAATCAGTAGACCAACAGAAAGCATGATGTGCTGTCTCCTGAAACGCATAGAAGCATATCAGTACTGATCCTGGAGTTCTTGTAGCAATTCAGAAAGAGTTACGCACAATACATTTCTTTTAAAATGTCCTTGAAGACCCGTATGTTATAGTGTTTGTGTTGATTCATGGTTTATAGTTATAATCTTGTTGTGTGTTTGGTTCATATGCCTCCTTCCTGTCCCTCTTGTGCTCCCTTGCCTCACTGTTGTCTGAGAGAGTGTTTTCTTGGTCCTTATTTCAGTTTTCTTTTATTTTTACAGTTTGTTCTTGATCTGGTCTTCACCGCCTTTTGGTAGCATTTGCTTGCATGAGTGTCATTATTCCGTTTGTATACATGATAGCTCGTAAAGTTTTGAATGGATTACGATAAAAATATGCAGGGATGTGGAGTAGAGTCATGTTTACAATCCATTAAAAATTTGGCTTACATCCACAAATGTGGTGTGTATTGTTAACATATAGAAAATGTGTTACATCTTTAAAGAAACTATTGCCAGGAGAAAGAAAATGAGCTGCCTAGTTAGTTAGAAATATGCTGCAGTATAATATTATACATAGGGATGGGAACTGATAAGAATTAAGCGATTTTGATTCCATTATTGACATCAACACCATCTTTAAGCAGCATATCAAAGACGTTACATTCATGCACATGTTGTTTGCACATGTTGGAGGTGTTTCCCCTCTTTGCTGTGATCAGTGTTGCACTTGTTACTTTTCTTAAAAGTAAGTAAAGTGAAGTACATGAATTAATTACTCCCAGGAGTATACTACATTGTACTACTCATTATATTATTTTCACCCTCTCCATAAAATGACACATTGTCTCATAATTACCATTTAACAATATAAACCTACAGTCCCACACACCAACACATATCCCCATCGTAAAGAAGACACACATATGATCTTTCTCTTAGTATTTAGGCATGAACACAAAGACGGCGACACAAAGCAAAGTTGAAAACCAGCACAGCGACACAAAGAAACTGATGGCTACTGTGATTCTGCTGTAGAAACATGAACAGGTAGGGTTGGACAATTACTCAGCTTTAACATCACTCCTCTTAGCTAGCTTAGTGTTAGCATGCTCGCAAACTGTGTTAGAGTTGTGTTAACAGCATAATGCAGTTGTTTCTGTTCTGAATGCTGTTTGCACTGTACTATCGTGCAATAAAAATACAAGTAATGTACATGTCCTCGCTGCAGACGGTGCCACTGTTTTCCGCCTCTGGCACTCAAACAGAAATCAGCTGATTGTAGTTCAGCCGATAAGCAGGATGGACAGGCAAGTAGAGAACCAAGACCAAGGTCCTCTGATTGCCTGTCTCAAGGACTCAAGTCCCATCCCTAATTATATATACTAAGCTCATTTTATTCATGTACAGTTGTTTATAAATCAGAACCTGTTATTCATTATCTACTCCAGTGTAATGTTTGTATGATCAAAGCAAAGACATGCACTAAGCCATGCTACCCTTATCTGACTTTTTACTGCACTACAAACTTCTTAAAGTATATCTAAAAGAACAAAGTAAAGAAAATAAATATATCCAAAATACAATACTACTAAGTGAGCTGAGTTGGCGAAGGTTTGCAATCTTGGTGTCCTTGAAGTTTAATTGTGAGTTTGGATAAAAGTTCTTTATTTGTTTATCTATTCAGTTTCAGTTTTGTTTAAGCCGTTTGGTCATACATAAGACCTTCACTCTTAAGGTGAAACTTAAGATTGTTTGGACTTATAATCTGGGGGAAACTATTATTACTATTTTTTCCCTTAGAGTTATTGTCCCTGAGGCGCATCTGTATATATTCTGCGCCTTCTGCAACCATAAATATGCTGAAGTGTCTTTTAACAGTGACTCTGAGCCACTTTCAAGGTTTCTTTATGCCACATGTTCTTTGTGAAGAGAGATGACACCCATCAGGACTGTGTCACTTCAAAATATTTGCTCCATCATAATTGCTCCAGTACTACATTTTGCTTCTTATGACTGAAATGAATAAATGAGCATCCATGTAATTATGTGGGTGATTAACCTGCCAAATAAAATCAGAATAAAAGTGTTTTTTATAATCTGAACCCATTCTTACCTTACTAATCAGAAGGTTGGCGGTTCAATTCCTGTCTGCTCCAGTTTGCATGCCAAATATCCTTGGACAAGAGTCGAAGCTCAAGTATGAATGTGTGTGAATGTTAGGTGGAAAGAGCTTAGAAAAAAGTGCTTATGTGAATGGGTGAATGAGGCAAGTTATGTAAAGCGCTTTGAATGCACAGATAGAGCAGAAAAGTGCTATATAAGAACCAGTCCATTTACCAGTTAATTTTGCTGGTGCTTTAAATGTGTTTAAAGTCACGTTTAATCTCCCCAGTGAGCCAGTGTCTAAATAATAAAGGTATCTTTGCTCCGAAAGTCTGATATTTTTTCTATTTATATCAGAAAGTGAAAGAATACATTCTTATTGATTTCCACAGTGAATTACAGCACTCTGCCATGTGCAGGAATGTGTTTCACAAGTAACTGATCATAATTACCAAACCAAAACTGCAAACAAAGCTATGGCTGCCAGCAGGTACGAGGGGTGCCAGCAGTTCAGCAGTGAAGAGTCAACATATTTAATTTCATATGATATCAGTACATGAAATAATTGCTGAGACATGACAGTCATAATCAGTTTGGATTGGGTGTAACACGCAAAAGACTTGAAAAAAGAAATTCAAAATCAAACTGATAACCTTTTTGAAGCTTGGGAATATTATCTGAGCCAAACTGATTGACATTTGGAACAAAAAAACCTTCCACACCTTCCTTGTTAGGAGAGAAGCAGGCTTTTTTGTCACGGACATGTTTCAGAGCAGACAGCGGGAAAAAAGACTCTGGGTATTTGGAAAAGTCTGACGACTGAACTTTCGGCTCATAGAGATTACATGAAAATGAGATGATTAATAATATTAATAAAAATATCCACCACTGCAACCGTATGTGTAAGTTTAACAGTGCACTTTAAAGACACCATGATCATTGTTTGTAGAATTTTAAATGACCTCAGCACATAGTTGTGGACAGCTGCAATGACATGCACTTGATTTGACACCTGCCAGTCTGCCACAAAATGCTGAGCTGCATCCTGAGCTGCCTCTCACAGTCTATTCTCAGACAATCCCCCCACCTCCCACCACCACCATCATATATTCTCCTCTGCTGTATCATGTCATGACAAGCTGTGTGTCAAGCACTTAAAGCATGGGTCTCGAGTGACACATGTGTCCAGATAAAGTAGGGGCTGTGGAGGGCCTGTGTATTACATTTGTGGACAATAAATTGATATGATCCACAGCATCACGCCTCTTCTGAGCTTACCCTAAAGCCCGTGGTACATTAAGTTGCAGAGAAGCAGTGGCCACTCTCACAAGGTCAACGTCAGAGGCGAGGGTAAAAATGATGTAGGAGGAGGAAGGAGGAGGCATGGGGATGATGAAGGAAGCTGGGAAACCTGCTTGGTCAGTTCAGTTTAGATTTGTATTGTTACGTTTGTAAGAGCCCTGGATTGTTAGTTCATTATGTAGATTTGTCATTTAATTAAAACCTCCTGTGTCCGCATGTCTAACCAACTCGGCCCCTCACAGTTAAATAGACAACAAGAAAAGGCAAACTTGGAGGAAGAGAAGTTATGATATATCCAAGCAGAGCTGTACAAAGCTTTATTGCCATTGCTGGTGAAGTTCACTTGGCTGCTGAACTCATGACTGTTTTCTAACTCAATTTAAAGCTCAGATATTGGTGTAATTGCAGCTTTGGCCTGCTGAAAAGCACATGAGAGAATATCATCTCAACAAACGGGGTAATAACTCCAGAAATATTACTCATTTTATTATATACTGTTATATTAAAGTGGAAACGACACAGCTGGCTGCCCAGATGTGTGAGTGCTTTTCATAAATAAATGTAAACCCTAGCAATTGAAAGGATAATGTGGGACAGGGCGAGCAGAACAGGGCGAGATTGTGAATTTAGGTCTGAACATACCACTGAGAAAGTGAACATGTCCTTTTCACCTAATAAAATACTTGATGTTAATAAATGTAACAATTTACCCATCTGAAATTGGGCTACAGTGAAAGAACTGTTTGTCTCTTTGGGGGAACAGCAAGACAGATTTAATGTGACCAAACAGGTAACAGTCCATAACAAATCAACTAAATGTGATATTATCCATAAAGCACCATTCTGCTGGCACTTTTCCTCTGATTTACACATAAAACAGAATCTCTGAGACAACCTTCTGACCCCATTTGCACTTCATCGTCCTGGACATCTCCTCAGAGCACAGTCGCCAAATTGACCTAGAAACCCACCTAAATACCAACCGCCCAATCCCACTGCGATGATTAAATGAGGGTGGTATTCACAACAGAAACCCAAGTGTCTTAATTCAACTCAATTAGGCCTGCATATGGGGAAGATGTTGTCAGAGTAAATGTCGCTGTACAGTTTTCACGGGTAATTACCTCGCTCCACTGTGACAAGGGGCCTATTTGGTGGAAAGTGTTAGAACAGACTGGGAAGGGAAGACTAAGTTTCCGCATCTAATTCTGGAACTTTCCATTGCATGCAAAGTCACGAGATGCAAAAGAGGGATATTTTTATCACAGTGCTTTAGCACCAAATCGTTGCCCTCCCACTCTCATGCAGCCGATATTTGTTTGGCTACCAGGATTTGCTTTTAATCATCAGCTAATTGCTGACAATAGTTGAACTGGTGGTCTGTGTCTGCTGACATGACAGATAAAGCAGCAACAACCAGAAGAGACTCAAAGTTATGTTATTGCTGATGCAAACTGATCTATTTGTTCACTCAGGGGTTTTTTTTTATCTGCTTACTGTCACTTCAACATAAAACTCAGTTTAAATCAAAGTGAAAGGCGACATGCTGTTCCTTGCACAAATGAAAAAAACAACAACTGCATTATCTGTCAGACACGCCACGCGCGTGTTTAGAGATAAGAGCTGAGAGGTTAGTTTAGCATGTGGAGGAAAGGTTGCGCTTGTTTGACTCAGAAGTGAGTCAAGGTTCAGCAGTGCAGGGTGTGCTCTCTGCACACAAATGCTACGACTCCTCTCTGCCTGCAGCGGAATATACTGACACCAGGAGAGAAGATGCCTGACACTCATCATGTTTTAGCATTTCACTGCTCCTCGTTATTCCTGCCTAAAAATGCAATCCATGGAGTTTTACAGTGCTGGCAGATTGGAGGCGGGTGGGGGTGGGGGGTTCCATTTCACAGAAAAGAAAGAAACTACTGCACAACGACAACAAAACCCGTAAAACCAATTTCCTTGTTTGTGTGTGCGTGTTTGTGTGGGGTGGGGGGTATACGCCCAGCTATCTGCACATCTGGATGCTTGTGACTTCACATGCAGAGTTTCACCTTCCGCTCAAACCCAGTGCTGCACGGTGACCTCGTTATCATCTAAAACAGCCCAAAAGTCGGCTGGAAATCTCCCCATTAACGCCGGAGTGATTACTTCATTCAGGGCGGCTCATTGCTTTTGTGCCTAATTTAGAAAGACCGCACGACATTTTCTACTGCGAGAGATCCTTTCTAAATAAAGACAGTGAAAAATGCTATAACTGGTGGTGATATATTAAAGAGCCGAGGGCTTCTACCTTTGTACTGCTACGGTATTGACTTCATTAACATGCATGGCAGACTTGGACGCACCGTTGATTAGTGGAATTGGTGCTGCCTGCGTGTTCAGCACCTCGGACAGCGCCGAGCATCGATACCTGCACTGAGGACGTCAGCGCAGAGGTGGGGCGGGGGTGGTCGTGGGGAAGAGCAGCTCCTGAAACTTTATTGAGCGGGACTTTTCGTCGAGTCCCGCTCTGAGCACGAGCGGGGTGGCGTTTCTCTTCGAGGAGCGCCATTATCGCCCGATTGGTCGATGCTGCTGGATGCCCAACGCCGCTCCCTCCACCCACACCACCCTCCCAGTCACTGAACGTCAGCTGCCGGAGAGCGGGCCAGGGTGATTTAAACACGGACAGAGAGAGAAGGTGTTTCTGTGAGAGACAGGAGCGTCTCCGGAAAGAGTGCGAGTGCACACTGTAGACATCCACAGGGTGGAGCAAAGCCCACCCAACTTTCTTTCATTTCTTTTTTAAAATATATTCCCAACACTCCCCTTCCCCTGAACAAAGTTTTGACATCCCCACCAAAAAGAAAAAGCAAAAAAAAAAAAAAAAAAAAAGCAAAAACAACAACTATTTATCACCCCACATGTCCGATTGGCTCTACTTGACGTTTCTTTTTAAAGCAACAAGTGTTGTCGGCTACGAGCAGATTTGTCTTCTGATTCTTTTTTCCACACAGGAGGGAAAAAAAGACATACCAATGATATATTAGCTACCGTGGTCACTCGGTGTGGCACCGCAGTGACACCAGGACTGCCATGATCGTGTCCAACGTGAGCCTGAGCGGCTGCGCGGATTTCAACAGCGCTCTGTGTGCCGGAGCCGGGGAAGGGCACCTGGGGGGCGGATCATACCGGACCACTCTCACCCCGACTGGGAACCTGGTAGTGGCTGTGTGCCTGGGCTTTATCGGCACTTTCGGACTTATTAACAACCTGCTGGTGCTTGTTCTTTTCTGCCGCTACAAGATGCTGCGGTCGCCCATCAACCTGCTCCTGATGAACATTTCCATCAGCGACCTGCTGGTGTGCGTACTGGGGACTCCGTTCAGCTTCGCGGCCAGCACGCAAGGAAGGTGGCTCATAGGGGAACGGGGCTGCGTGTGGTACGGCTTCGCCAACTCGCTCTGTGGTGAGTACAAATGCGGGATCAGTTAGGTGGTGCTATTTGTGCGCTATAGGTTTCTGTTCTGTGTACAGGCTCTATATTCTTTATTTTACACGAGGTCGTGAGTGTTGCTGCGCGGTATGCGTGGATCCTGTCCAGAGCACTGCGCTTTGTAGACTTGATGATGTTATGCTTTATTTGTGCAGATGAAATGATGATTTTGAAAAAGAAAACGTAAAAATGTCCAACTGTCTCTCGTGCCCTGGGTCATGTGTGAAGCCATATCAAACTTTCACAGAAAAGCCTAAAAATCTTCGGACTGGTAATGAATTAAATCTTGAGATAATGAGCAATGCTCGTGTGCCAAGCTGGAGACAATAAGAACCTGTTATTACGGCTGTTTGTTCGTTTTGCATGACTCGTCGCTGCTGGAACAAGGCATTTTGTTTATTCCAAGCTTTCTCTCGTTCTTTTCGTGCATTTTGGGTGCAGTCTCCTGCAGTCTCCTACGCCATTAAGGTCTTTCATTAAGGTCTCGCTTAAAGTGGAGGTTATCTTATTACGTTTTATTGTTTTCAAAAAACAAACAAACAAACAAACAAAAAACTCATTCAGCACGAGTCAAGTGGTTCATGAGTCCAAACCGTGATTCGAGTTGCACATCTCCACTCATAATCCCGATGAAGCTTTCACATAAAGATGCGCAGGTTTGGTCCAGGTAACGAGCTGTGCGCGATACTGCTCATTATATCTGTGGCTGTGGTCTGGATGGAGCTCCGTGACAGATCGTACCGTACCGGTCCCTTCTGCAGCTGTGTGCATCATTATGACATTTCCCTTGTCATAAGACAGCTCCACGGTTTCACGAAAGTAATTTAGTCATTTAGAAATCGTTTGTTCAAATTCCATTATGAACTCTGCATGCATGTCACAGGACTGTCAGCAGGTGATTTTTGTTGCCTCACGCGCTGTATATATGGTGTGCAACCTGCTATTAAATGGCCGCTAAATGCTTATTACCATTTAGTTGAGTGGCTGTACCTGAGGCGAATCAAACCTCCTCACTGTGCACTGTTCATTTAGCTGCTCCTGCAGGTCTGTAGCGGGCTGTGGCGACGCTGTCTGCCTCCATGGCAGGTACATCTGCAGCATTTGTTGCAGAATAAAACATTTCCAAGGGGGAAAGCTGTGTAATGAGAAAATGGGATGCTGCTATACCTTTGCTCAGTAGTGCTGATATAAATACATTGGGTATAATGATGCACACAGTAGAGAATAATGCTGGTATATGCACTTGCTTGATACTGGGCCAGACTGGATTGCGGAATCCTCCCAAAAGGCAGTTTAAAGCAGAGCGATCAGACCAGGTGTGCTATATACCAGCAGCAAACAAGGAGTTTAAATTAGCATTAAACACAAGCTTACATTAATTGTCCTCTAAGAGTTGTATTAATTAAAACCGTCAGTGGACACATCCGAGTCACTTGGATGAAGTTCTTTTTAATGCGAGCCTTATTTCTGTATAAAAGATGAAAATGTTCTTCTGTCACCAGGAGTCCTTGGCTGAGTGCCTGATTTAGTGTTTAATGAACTGAGGGACTGATCGTTTGTTAAAGAACTATCATTGCTTTCCAAACTTTCCATTCAGTCCAAACAACCTTTGAAAACCAGACAGTCACAGACACTGAAAGACACGGATGTCCAGTCTTGAATATTTATCACTGCTGTATATTATACCAGTTCCCTCTTGCTTTTAAATCAATTCATATTTCAGTAGCTTGGCAGCTAAAAAGTTGAAAAAGAAGAAGCTTAAACTCACTTTTGTATAATTTTGGAAGAAATCGACACAAAGTAGAAGAAAATGCAGTTGGTATAAAGTTCATTTTATCCCTCGAAATGCTGTAATACTTGTTTGCAGTCTGATTATTAAGCCCTCAGAGTTCTTCTTATTCATACTGAACTATACTTAACTGGATATGGCTAAGTTTGGATGTCAGTAATATGCATTACAATTGTGTGGAGCTCATCAGTTTTGGTTTCCAGCAGTAAAGCCCACAGTTATTAGCCAAAGCCTCTTATTATTCCTAAAGTTCACTTTTCTGTTGAATCAACACACGCAAGTGACTTTTGGGAAGACTTAATAAAACATTTGATGAAAAACTGATAAATTTTGAGCTTTTCAGTTATAGAGACCACAAATTCTCTCTGCAGCTGCAAACGGACTGAGTGTTCATGCTGGATATCTGCGGTCAGCGGTCGCAGCCTTTCAGTGATGAAGTTTGGCTGATAAATCTTTTCTAAAACTTCTCTCTCACTCACATCTAATCTTCTGATGTTTAAAGGCCTGCTTTAAGCTGAGAAATGGCCACTGGAGCCAACATTAGGCCCTCTGATACCTGCTGCAACTAAAGATTTCGGGCATTTGATCTTATCTCGAGTAGGATTACAGCTTGTTAGCCACCTATGTGAGAGTCCAGTTTCTGTGAAGCAACAGTAGAAAAAAAAAAAGTAGCAAAAATCCCTCCGAGACAAAAGTCTGATTTCTACTTGAGAACCATCTGTGTTACATAGTTTCCCATCATTACTTTATGGTCATTCTGTGGCTCTGAGGTCTTCAAGCTTCTTTGTGGTCATTTTGTGCATTTTCTGAGCACTGAAACCTTCCTATCCAGGCAACAAAGGAAGAAGGTAAACACGCAGCAAACAAGTCCAGCAGGGGTTTTAATCCCCTGCGTTTATCGGCTCTTTCACACCTTGATCTTTGGCTAACATTTACACGCAGTGCACACTAACTAAATTGCATTTTACTTTCCACAAGAGCCTCGTGAATCTGTCAGCCTTTTAAATTCAAAACAGGCTCTCGACTGGTACGCTGGCTTCGTCTGGGATAAGTTGGCAATTTCCAAAACTTCATTTCTGTCTTATCATGGCGCAAAAAAGGCAACCTTCCAATCATTTCACAGTATCTGAGCGAGCTTTGATCGCGTCCACCGTCTCGCTAACTCGAGTGTTAGACCAAGATTAAGCACCATCTGAAAATATGTAACACTGACCTCCACAAGGAGCCAATTTATTAAACATCTGACAAAAAAAACTGGGCTTCTGCAAACTTAAATATTGCAGGGAGACAGAGTGTGTGTGTGTGTGTGTGTGTGTGTGTGTGTGTGTGTGAGAGAGAAATATCTCACAGACATCATTAGAGCCTCCACTGGTTATGGATGAGTAATTCCTCAATGGCCTCATAAAACCAGAATGAAAGAGTGAGGGAGGGTCAGAGAAAGGAAAAGTGAAATTGATTGTTTGGGTGAATAATGCCGGGTGCCGCTTTGACAAAGCGACAGTGTCTGTATTCGTCGAATCTCCACAAAGCTTTTCTGAGTGATCGATGTTCTTTCAAATTAGAAGGCATCACTGTCAGTGACAGAAGACATTGTTAGCGTGGCGTTAGCACGTCGTATTCCTGCTCTCTCTTCACATCGATTTCTTCTTTCTGCTCACAGTCTTAGATTTTTGAATCACTGAACAACTGAAGATGCATTGCACTGACTTTTGTGCCAAGAGCACCCACTGAAGACAATTTGTGGAGACGCATGCATGTGCGTGTGTGTGTGTCTTTATCTGGACCTCCTCACCCACTGCCATCAGCCTCCTGGCATCCATTCACCTCTTCTACCCGCCTCTTTGCATTTTCTTCTCTGTCTCGCTGAACTTTTAGTATCTTCCATTATACTGAAGATGAACAGGACAGGATCTGTTTTTGTCTGTCTCTGACAGCCCGTCTGTGTCTTCCTGCATGCCTCCTTCTTCAAGCAGGGTCTGCACACAGTCACTGGATTAACCTTGCACTGCTGGGGGCCACTCACCACATATTGGAGTCAGACTGCTTTCCCGCATACACTCACTCGCTGACCTGTGCACAGCAGCATCACCAAAATAGGCGGGCAAACTGATGAGCGTGCACGTGGGGAGAAAGGAAAATGCACGAATATGTGCATCATGTTGGTGCGCACAACTCTTGGCCTGAGTGTTGTTAATTTGTCAGGACGCTATGCAGAATTCTCAGTGGGGAGAAAGAAAGCAGAACAATACTGCTCTGCCGTAAAGGTCAAAGCAAGCGAGCCGGCTAATGAGCCACGGTAATAAATACTGAATTAAAGGTCTTGTGTAGCAGAGACCCAAAAATATGTTCAGGAGGTGATGTGTGTCTGGTGTTCAGCATTCATTAGTGTGAATGATCATGTCCGTACGCTCTGACTTCTTATCCAAAGTGGAGAAAATCGGATGAGAGGTCCGCACGTTTGATGTCTCTTAGCAGACTCGGTGCGCCTCGCGCTGGTTTCGCGCACCTGTGAGGACTGAGGAGAAGACACAGGGATTGGGATCTTCTGAATAAACACAGCTTTACTCAATCCTGTGTTTTTCATTCAAACTGTCTTTTCCTGGATATGTGGTATCAAAGGAGTGATGCAGAAGCAGATGCTTTCTAACAGAAAAGCAAGACAGAAGTGTCGAGTGAATATCACACAGGCAGGAGAACAAAGACTGTTCCTTTATACATATAAATATATATATATATATATATTTCAGATGTTATCACATCATAAGATGTTTCATTTTGGAATATTACATTCAGCTGATACATTTGATCCTGTCAGAGCAGTAAAAGATTGATGCGGGGTGATGTTTGATTTCAGATGCTATCAAAGTTATATCCAAAGATGTGCGGGTGTCTTTCATGATGATATTACATGGCCTCTAATAACGGATTTCCTCATATAAAGAACCTTGCAAAGCAGAGACAGCGTTGTACTCATCAGGTAGGTGGAAGTTGTAGTGGATCTGCTGCTATAATCTAGTTTTCCCATTAAAAGCAATGAATTAAATCAACTACAACAGTTTCCATGAGCCTGAGGCCAGAAGACTTCAGCAACATGATGCCAGTATTCAATTTTGGGTTAATTTTGAGCCGTGGAAGAGATTTGCTAATTAGTTTTTAGTAAATATGAAGTTTGATTTATTGTGGCAGTTCTTAAAAACTGTTTAAGGGATATTGGAGACATTTATATTCAGCTGTTGTCTGGAAGATATACAATATGCACATGCTCACCAACCTGACCCGAGACTCATGACCACAGCTAATAAAGTATGTTGTTTAAGATGAAATGCTCTTCTCTTCAGCTAATCTAGCAGTGTATTATCTTGCTCGTGCTATTAGGGATGCATCAGTACTGTACTGCCACATCAGGCTGCCAGCTCAGCTTTTAGTGCTGTCGCAGTCTCAGGTACATTCAAAACTAAAGACATTTCTTAAAGGTGACCCATTCTGCTGATTTACATTTTCCTATTATTACTGTCGGACTCTATTGTATTTTAAACTTCACAGTTTAAAATAACCTTTATTAATCTCATACTGGGCCTTTGTGAAGCCCTTCAGCTCATCTAGTTTATTTTTTCGTTTCTCTCCCTTTAAGCCAAATTTTTTCTAATTGGCTATCCTTCACAAATAGAAAGTTTGAACAGCAGATGGGTGGGGCTGCTGTTCCTGAGATGACTGTATTCATCACACCCCCTCTCTTTGGCATCATACAGAGAAAAGAACAGAATAAAACCATTTAAAGCAGAGTGCTTAAAGACATCTGAAGCCTGCACATATGCTGCACTCATTATATGAAACTCTAGCGATGGTTATCCAACCATTAACCATCCAAAACTGTAATTTTGTTGTGGCTGTTCTTCTGTCATCTGTTCCCTTTATGCGGGGTTGCCACAGTGGATCATCTGCCTCCATCTCATCCTCTCCCTAGCATTCGTCTGTCACACCAACCTTCTGCACGTCCTCCTTCACTCCATCTATGAACCTTCTCTGAGGTCTTTCTCTTTTCCTGCTGCTTGGCAGCTCCATTTTCAACATCCTTTTGCCAGTTTATCCACTCCCCCTCCTCTGCACATGTCCAAACCAGCTTAACGTTGCCTTTCTCCACACTGATCAACCTGAGCTGTCCCTCTGATGTACTCATTTCCAATCCTGTCCATCCTGGTCACTCATAATGAAAATCTTAGTATGATCGACTCTGCCACCTCCCATCTTTTGTCAGTGCCAACATTTTCAAATCTTATATCACAGCAGGTCTCACTGCCATCTTGTAAACTTTCCCTTTCCCTCTTGCTGCTGTCCTTGTGTCACAAAATCACCCCTGACACTCACGCCCACTCACTCCACCCTGCCTGCGCACTCTTATTCACCCCTCTTGTGCATTGTCTGTTGTCTTGGGTGGTTGATTCCATGTATTTTGCTGCCTTTGCTCCTTGCGGCTTCACTGTTACACCTGTCGCTTTTCTCCAGTGTATATCTCACATACCTGAGAATACGAATTTTTATTTTTAGCTGCTTGGCCACCAGCTGGCAGAATTAAAAAGAAGTTGCAATCTTGCTCAGTGAGAGTTTGTTTATTTGAAATAAACTCCTCTGCTGAAAATATGGAAGCCTTTACAATCACTATAATCACTATGGTCACAAAAATTACATCTATTATATTGTTGCTCCTAAGCTGATGACTTGGGGGTCCGTGGTCCACAGCAGCAAACACTATAACAGAATTTGGTGTGCAAAAGGAAAAACAACAATAAAATGAACCACATGAGTTCAACTTACTTTTGTATTATCAGATTCTGCTTAACTGAAGTATCTTCTTTGGACTGGAGCAGCAGTATGTGCACATTTCATGGTCACTTAACAACAAGTTCCATCATTTTTTCATTGCCTTAAATAATGAGAGATGTTTATTTTCTTATCAGCAGTGAGACACATTTTTTTCTCACTGTCTTTAAAAATGTTTTGCACGTTATCATTACAAAAATACTCATCAGATATCACTATGATGTGTAATGCTTAAGATTTGGGAACTTTGCAGAGAATTCAGAAAATGTTTCCTTCTCATGTCACTGAATCATTCTGCACAGCAAAGGTCAAACATCCGCCTGAGGAAACACCGACTTAAACACATAATGGAGTAGAAAAGGAATTTTTTGAAAGCGTTGCTACTGGACTACAGCAGAATTTACAGATCATACCCAGCTATAAACACAACCGCTTTAGATCTCAGCTGAAAAATGACAGTAGCCCGTCCACCTGCTGTGGGAGGACGGTGTTACCAGGCTTTCATATCACAGAAAAACGAGGGAGAGAGAGAGAGAGTAACAAATTTGGCTATCTTAAAAAAACAACTGGAAAATATTTTTTTTAGGGTTGGTTCTTATGAGCCAGCCAAGATCAAACAGAAACATAAGTGGACTGTTGTAAAACTGTGTTGACTTTAGAATATTGCTGTAACAGAGCTAATAAAAGCCCTGAGCTAAGCAGTCTGTGCAGGACAAACCACGTTGACTTTAATATCTGGGGGTAAACAGACAAGCACAACACACTGTACCACAGAGACTGTGTAGTCAAGGGTACATAGACTATAATGATTTCAATGTATTTGGACAAACAAGACAAAAATACTCAAAGTTTGCAACTACAGAACTAAACTTTGTTTCCATTCTGCTGACTTAGTTTTCTCTACCTAACCTCATCCACAGTTTATTTTTAAAATACATCTAAAATAATAAGAATAATTAAAAGTGGTCATTAAGGATGGCCCAGTGAACAGGATAACAAGACTAAAATTATGTTGTGTATTGAACAGTTACATATATACGTATATATGAAAATGGTTTCTGAGATTTCTGTCTTGTGCTTTGCTGCATTGAGACGCTGTGGGTAGTGCCGCTGTTTATAATGTGCAGTGTGGGTTTGCTGCAGGCTCCAGACTATAAATATAAGATGATTTCTTTTGCTATAGTTTTTCTACGCTATGATAAACTTTAAAGCTCACTTTAGCTGCACTTGTGATGTCAGGACGTCTTTGGAAGGCTTTATATCACAGTGACTGTGCATGGTTTTCTCACTAGAGAAGAAAAACATTTGGACAGGCGGTACACTTCAGTCTGTATTTTATGATCCCATTAAAGGTGAAATATTATAATCAAGCTTACAAAAGGAGCACACTGAACAAGCAGTCTGTAGTCTTGCTGTATGTCTGTGCGTGTGTGTCACACTTACATGTTTCAGATCATGAAATATAATTTAATATTTGACAAACAGAAGCTGAGTACGTACACTCGGAATACAGGGAATACCCTGCAGGAACGAGCAAGAAACAAACAAGCAGACTACACAGTACAACACAACAAACAGAAGCAAACTGAAGGTTTAAATACACAAGAGCTAATGAAGGAAAAGGAAAGAAGTCATTGCCGTCTATCAGTCTGGAAAGGGTTACAAAGCCATTTCTAAAGTTTGGGACTCCAGTGGACCACGGTCCACAAATGGAGAAAACTCAGAAAAGTAGTGAACCTGTTGGGTTTAAGTCAACCCTGCTGGTAAACAGAACCTGTTACTGAAAGCAAACACACAGACACCAGTGTGCATTTTAGAGTGTACAGAGCGTTGGAGAGCAGTGCTGCGACTCGCCTATCCAAGCAACTCCAACTCGTCTGCGTCTGCCTCACTTTTTTATTGACAACAGGGGTTACACATAATTCAGTTAACCACGTGACAGTTTTAAGGCACGCATGTGTGTGTGAGCAATGTATACGCCTGTCCATGTGTGTGTGTGTGTGTGTGTGTGTGTGTGTTTCCAGCTATACCATACATAGACATACGACCTTTCAATGAACTTAAACTGTGTGTATGAGATATGCAGAAAAGCAGAAGTAAGCGTCTTGCTAAACTATAAAAACAGGAACTTGCAATGGTCATATCTCAAATTAACATTTAAAGGTGTAAAATCTTGCACCTTAAAAGAACATGGTGCTTTCTAAATGTATAACATTGCTCTCTGCACTAAGCTGCATTCTAAATAAAGATAGCACGTTTTGTCAGCACAGACACAGATACTGGAAATGTTAGAAGGTTGAAAATAAATCCTCTGACTGTCTGGCTTTTTCTTCATAATGATAGCCATATTAGGACACATAAAGGCAATGATTATATATCTATATATATTAGCACAAATGACAATATTAAAAATATCAATTCTAACAGAACCTTCCCAGGAATTGCGAGCATACCAAAATTACTCCAAGAGTGCATCGACGACTCATCCACGAGGCCACAAAAGAATCCAAAACAACATCTAAACTTCTGTAGGGCTCACTTCTCTCAGTTAACGTCAGAGTTCATGATTCGACAAAAAGAAAGACACTGGGCAAAAATGGCATCCATGGAGAGTTTAAAGGAGAAAACCACTGTTGACCAAAAAGGACACAAAGGCTCGTCTCACATTTGCACACATTTGTCTTGATGATCCCCAAAACGTTCTGGAAAATATTCTGTGGACTGATGAGAAAAAAGTTGAACCTTTAACCAGATGTCCTCTTACATCTGGTGTAAAAGTAACACACAAAAAAACCACCATCTGAAAAGTCAAACATGGTGATGCTAGTGTGATGGTCTGGGGCTGCTTCAGGACCTGGATGACTTGCTCTAAATGATGGGACCATGAATTCTGCTCACTGCAAAGATATTCCTGAATGAGAATATTTGGCCATCGGTTCATTTCCTGTTGGGTTATACAGCGGAGTAATGATCCGAAACACACCAGCAAGTCCACCTCTGAATGTCTCAAAAAAAGAAAAACAGAAAAAAAAGAACAAAAGCAAAATGAAGGTTGTGAAGTGGCCTTGTCAAAATCCCAACTCAAGTCAGATTCAGATGCTTAAGGATGACCTTAAACACGTTGTTAAAAAAGTCTCCTGTGTGGCTGAACTGAAACATTTATGAATGTTGAAGAACAGTGGATCAAAATTCTTACATAGCGATGTGGAAGACTCACTCCCAGTTACACAAACTCTTGATTGCAGTTCTTGCTGCCATGGGTGGCACAACCATTAACTAGATTACTTTTCACACAGGGTCAGGTAGGATTGGAAACTTTTTCCCTTACTAAATGAAATCCTAATTTAAAAACTGCATTTTATATTTACTCTGGTTATCTTTGTCTAATTAACATCAAACTAACTAAAATGAGTTTAATGATCTGAATAGTAAGGGGGAAATACCATATGTGTCTGTATGTGCATATAATACCTACCTTTGTATTTCTGTGCTCTAGGCATTGTGTCCCTCATCTCCCTGGCTGTCCTCTCCTATGAGCGCTACAGCACCATGATGGCTCCCACTGAGGCGGACTCCTCCAACTACCGTAAAATCTCCCTTGGCATCATCATGTCCTGGGCGTACTCACTTATCTGGACCCTGCCGCCGCTCTTCGGCTGGAGCCACTACGGCCCAGAGGGACCTGGGACCACCTGCTCTGTCGACTGGACAGCCAAGACAGCGAATAACATCTCTTACATCATCTGTCTGTTTATATTCTGCCTCATCGTGCCCTTCCTGGTGATTGTGTTCTGCTACGGAAAGCTACTGTCTGCCATCAGACAGGTGAGTCAATATGGGGATGGAGGAGACTTTCAGTCACCTTGCAGGACTTGCACAGGAGAGCCTGTCTTTTTTGTGTGGGAAAATCCCCTCAGATCAGCTGAAATACTCAGACTAGCTTCGCTGGCACCTACAAACATACCACGATATGATTGGCTGACTTAAATAAGCAAGCAGTTGAACAGCTGGCCCTAATAAAGTGGCTGGTGGGTGTATATTAGCCGGACATTTAGGCGAATGTTTTTCTAACATATGTCAGTGTTGTGCTTGCAGCTTATAGAGTGGTAACATTACTCATATGTGACTCAGCAGATGCTCTCATTGTAGAGAGTGAAATGAAATCCTGTCTACACCTCAAGACACTCAATATTATAATAAATCAAACAGGCAATGTGAAAAAGCACAAAGCAAAAATAGAGATTCAGAGTCTTCCCAGCTTTACTTAGAACAGCAACATGCTGCTTTAAAGTGAGTCACAGGTCACTGATTCAGAATCATTTCCAGAGCTGCATATATGCACATCAGAACTACTTTAACAGTGAATGAAAAAGAAAGAAAAAATCTTTGAAAACCATACAGAACAGTGATTCAACCATTTCTGTTTTCTGTCAGTTAAAGCAATAGTTTTCAGTTTGAATAACTTTCCTCCAGTGATGTGAACCAGTGAACCAAAACCTACAGCTGGTTTATATACTCTTTCCTATAGCAGAGCTAATTATGGTTAGGAACATCAAACTGACCATCGGTAAGTGTGTGTCTGTCTTTGGGCCACAGAACAGCTGCACACACACCAAACATACACACTCACACACACACATCTTTTAGTTTCCACCGTTATCTGAATCAGCCTAAAAGCACGAAGACTTTTAAAGTAATGGTCTCTACACAGGGATTATGTATCACATTATTTTGCTTGTCTTTCCAGCTAGTTTGAATTAGCATCCTGAGTAATGTTGTCAGTTGCTGGTAGCAATAAAGAGCCAAATTTACATAACGTGAATTTACATAAGTGCTTAACAACCGAAAGTAAAGTGTACAATGCTGCGGTAGCCCGAGCATAACAGATTAGTTATTACTATAAAATGACTTTAGGTGAACAATGTGTGTGAATGATGGCTGCTTGTTCCTGTTTGTTTTTGCTTCGTTTTGTCCGTGCTGAAGAAAATTTCTGGGCCTCAGTCTCCGTTATTCTATGGAGACAAATTGAAGTGTTGTCTGACACGTGACAGGTAATCCTGCTCTTTCTACGACTACATACACTCATACTTGTATTGATTAGTCTCCCTGACACTGACAGTTTCTTAATGAAATCACAAGTGGTGATTGTGGACTAAGTGTTTCTCAGGAAGAAACATGTCCTTCCATGCAACAGGCCACTTCTTCACACTGCCCTCCGTTCTATGGATAGTCAATATCACTTTGCTGTGAATTACACTGGACATGTCTTTGGTCACCACATTTACACAGTGACACATCGCAAAAAGATGCTTGTAGTGGACCTGCTGGTGTCACACTGACACACACTTGTTAAGTGAATAGACTGTATATAAAAGATGGCCTTGGCTTAAATGCTCTGCATTGGGTTACTTGGTAGCCATTAGAAATGGTAATATAATAATAATAATAATCATCATCATCATCATCATCTTGCTCTAATAGTTATAGTGTATATACTCATGTCTATTCCTATCATTCATTCTGCATTAAACCAAACAAATGATTAATAAATAGATGTATTTATATATAATTATTAATTATTTTCTCTGGTGTTTACGAATGTACAGTCATATAATGATAATCAAAAGAATAGGATAAATTAACATAAATATCTGTCTTTTAATACATAAGTCAAGAACCGCAGGTCTGACAAAAACCGGCCATAGGGTGTTTTTTTGAAAGGAACACCACCACCACCACCACCACCACCACTACTACTACTACTACTATTAATAATAATAATAATAAAAAGAATGATAATACGTATGAATGTGAGTGCGAATGGTTGCCTGTCTCTATGTGTTAGCCCTTCAACAGACTGGTGACCTGTCCAGGGTGTACCCTGCCTCTTGCCCTATGGTAGCTGGGATAGACTCCAGCCAACTGACACCCCCCCCCACCCCCATCCCTGACCCTGACAGGATAAGCTGAAGAGAAGAGAGGGGAAGAGAGAAGAGAATGGATGGATGAAGATAATGACGATGAAGCCAAGAATGGCCACCAGGGGGCAACTCTTGCCCTTAGCTCCATTGCACTAAGTTCATTGTAAAGTTTCTGTTTCCTTATTCTTTCTTATCACATTCGGTTATAACACCAAGAGTGAAATTTGAAAATGCTTCACAAAAGGAGTTTGTTCATCAGTTGGTGACATCACAGTGGCTATTTCCATCACATATGTTTTCAATATCCACTGATCAATGCAAGGTGGTTAAATCACTAAATAAAAGGAAATTTTACAAAATGAATCAAATCAGAGTGAAAACTGAACAAAACAAAGATCAAAACATAATAATCATATATGTAAAATGTGATCTCTGGCACCACCTTCTTGTGACACCAACCTCTTAACGTGGACTTTGCTCCTCTTTGAATCATTTTGTTATCATTGGCGCATCAAGGCTCACATTCCAAAGTCCATCCCACGCATAATTTGAAGAAGCCCGCAGCACCCTGGGATGGCAACGTACTGAATTAGCCTACAAGCCCTGCTCTGTTGGGCAACTTTCAACACAACAAGTAAATATAAAATACTGTATAAAAATTTGTTCTTGATCACAGTAATGAATATTTAACAGCAGTTCCCTGCTGTGGGGGTGAGAAGGACAACAGATGATCCAAACTTTCTGGGATTTGCTCCTTTTTCCCCCCTCGGCTGAGAACTGTGGCGTGAGCCAACCGACGTTTGCTTTTTCACATTCTGTCCCACGCTGACTGAATCAAACAATATGAGCAGAGACAGTGTGGAAGGCAGCGCGTCCTCCTCTCACTCCAGGGAAGCCAAACAAGTGTGTCTGTACACACACACACACACACACACACACACACACACACACACACACACACACACACAGAAACAGAGAGAGCAAGACAGAACAGCAAGAACAGGTCCCTGAGCAATTGTGTGTGTGTGTGTGTATCCTGATAAATTCCAGTGTGAGACAGAGACACAGTGGTCACCTAAGATGCATAACAATGAATCTAATGGCAACAACGTGGTAGTTTTCTTCCTCTATTTTTATGACTTTGCAGAGTTAAAAAGCGTGCTTCTTTTCCTTTTGTTCTTTGTCTTTTGCAAACCTTATCTGTCTGCTGCCTTTTCTCAAGTGCACACAGTTCTTTGTATAAATGAAGAAGAGAAAGTAACAATATAAAGGTCTCTTTCTCAGTCTGTCTTTATCCCATTTCTCCTACTTTTCTTTCTTGCTCATATATCCATATGCCAGCTGGAGCTTCTTTGTTTCTTTTCGTCACCCTCGCCTTTGTGTAGGATCACATGTGCTTTCTTTATCTTTGCTTGTTTTAATGGCTGCTCTGAGTTCTTCTCCCACTGATGGTGCAATGTAAAACAAAGCTTCTCCCGTCACGGTCACTTGGGACAACTGTGACAGATAAAAGCAGCTAAGCCACTTGTTCTGCAAAAGCTAAAAGACCTGAACCTCCTCAATCTGATAATGTGGAGCTGGAGCAGTCCACGTGGAAAACATTGATTCAGCTTTGGGTTTAGTCCAGGTTGGTGTAAATCACCGCCTGTAGACAGGGAGATTTTTCCAGCTTATGATTGAAAGACTAATTTTATGTATTGCAATATAAATCACACAGATCGGTCTTTGAGGCTGCAGGTTTTAATGGTGTTCACTTTTATAAACTAAACTGTAAACGGGCTCAAATATGTAAAGACGGATCTGAGATTTCCCATTAAGAATGAGAATTTCTGTTTTTTACAAGGTTTAGAATTTATGTTCATAGCATCCACACTGAGGGGCCGTCACTCAGAAGAAAGGAGCGATTGGACCAGAGTGATGATAACAGAATTTAGCTTGACAGCGTGGAAACATGGAAGTGATGTAAAGAGCCTGCAGCAGCCCGAGCAACCAGGAATGCAGGGGTTGGATCAGTGAAGACTAATACAAGATGTCCTAATCAAATTTACGCATAAGATTCATTATAAAATAAATAAGGATTGTTTGAATTGTGAACCAGGCAAAGCTTCTCTATAGGAGTCCAAGAAAAAATATGTAGCTGGAAATGAACACAACAGGCCCCCAGTAAAAAGGAAACTAAACTTCAAGGTTTCCATCAAATCCTCTCCAGATTTTAAGAAAAAAAGAAAGAAAACAGGCAGGCAGCCAAATGGGTACAGCCTGTCTCTACTTGTTTGAGCATAGCTGTCAGTGTTGCCATCTTTTTTTATTTCTCCTGCTCTCTTCTTATAATGTGAAACGGCGGTCTTTATCACTGCAGGAAACAGATGCTGGCTGTCCTTTCTCGGGTACTTGAGTGATTGAACATTGATTTTTAAATTTTAGCTTCAGATCTATGAGATTCTGCCTGGAGTATGATTCTAAGTAGTTTATATGAATTTCTACTTAACATGAATTTCTGTGTATTTAAACAGTAACATATTTGCAACAAATGGCTGATTTATCACAGTTAATTTTGTATTATCGCAAAGAGATTGCACGTAATTGGCTAATTGAGCACATTCAGTCACAACCTGATAGCAGTAAAACAGCATCTGTTTCACTGCTGTTTCATCTCCATCGAGACACACTGAGGTAATTTTGAACACAGCAGCTGACTACGAGTGGTCACAGACCTGCTCCCTGACCACAATGTTTCAAAGGCACCAAGACTGAAAGTTCATTGTACATGGTTACAAGGATCATGGCATAACTGATTATATTGGATTAACGGATTATAATCTTGTAATCACTTGCCCTTGTATCCTCTTAAGCAAAGGGCTGCATATCACAGAGTTGTAACCAAGCAATGCTTCCCTTTTTTATTGTGTTACCAAACGGTCCACCCTTGGCTCACATCAGTCATTATATTTCCCAATCCAAAGACTTTCTGACTTTTTGCCTTCCACAACAGATGAACAACGCCAGAAAGCAAGAACAGCAGTTTCAACAGAGACACGTGAATGAACTTTATCTATGACAAATAGTTGGGTTTTTAATAGAACACACACACACACACACACACACACACACACACACACACACACACACACACTAAGCGGTCTTTGGTCTGAATTCATTAAGTGTCCCCGTGGAACAATATTTCTCAAGCTTTTTCTGGGCTACATGGCAGAAAAAGATAGGCAAGGAAATGAAGATTTCAAGAGGAAGTGCAGGAGGCAGAGATGACGGAATAACAAGCAGGGCTGGTGGTGATTATGGTGGGGCGGCTCTCAGACTTTGACTACTGGGGTCCTAATTTTGTACTGGCCTACATCACGTAGTGACGTTGTGCTGATCGTGTGTTGATTCAATGGCCACGGGGAGAGTTTTTCCCGTACCTTAACCCAATTGGTAATTTTGTGACCTACTATTTCACAAAAACAGTGCGCTACAGGGGAACGTCTATGCAAATTAGCTGGTGAAGCTTCAATTAAGAAATGACACTCCACATCACACACAGCACTGGTATTGAGGGATCATGTGTATGTTGCACCAGTATAATAATTCACTGCTATGCAGATGACACGCAGCTCTATCTATCCATGAAGCCAGGTAACACACACCAATTAGTTAAACTGCAGGAATGTCTTAAAGACATAAAGACCTGGATGGCCGCTAACTTTCTGCTTCTTAATTCAGATAAAACTGAGGTTATTGTACTCGGCCCTGAAAATCTTAGAAATATGGTATCTAAGCAGATTCTTACTCTGGATGGCATTACCTTGGCCTCCAGTAACACTGTGAGAAACCTTGGAGTCATTTTTGACCAGGACATGTCCTTCAATGCACATATTAAACAAATATGTAAGACTGCTTTCTTCCATTTGCGCAACATCTCTAAAATTAGAAATATCCTGTCTCAGAGTGATGCTGAAAAACTAGTTCATGCATTTATTACTTCCAGGCTGGACTACTGTAATTCACTATTATCAGGAAGTCCTAAAAACTCGCTGAGAAGCCTTCAGCTAATCCAAAATGCTGCAGCAAGAGTACTGACAGGGACTAGAAAGAGAGAGCATATTTCTCCTGTTTTGGCTTCCCTTCATTGGCTTCCTGTTAAATCCAGAATTGAATTCAAAATCCTGCTCCTCACATACAAGGTCTTAAATAATCAGGCCCCATCTTATCTTAATGACCTTGTAGTACCATATCACCCTATTAGAGCACTTCGCTCTTGCACTGCAGGCCTACTTGTTGTTCCTAGAGTATTTAAAAGTAGAATGGGAGGCAGAGCCTTCAGTTTTCAGGCCCCTCTTCTGTGGAACCAACTTCCAGTTTGGATTCGGGAGACAGACACTATCTCTACTTTCAAGATTAGGCTTAAAACTTTCCTTTTTGCTAAAGCATATAGTTAGGGCTGGACCAGGTGACCCTGAATCCTCCCTTAGTTATGCTGCAATAGACGTAGGCTGCCGGGGATTCCCATGATGCATTGAGTTTTTCCCTTCCAGTCACCTTTCTCACTCACTATGTGCTAATAGACCTCTCTGCATCGAATCATATCTGTTATTAATCTCTGTCTCTCTTCCACAGCATGTCTTTCATCCTGTTTTCCTTCTTTCACCCCAACCGGTCGCAGCAGATGGCCGCCCCTCCCTGAGCCTGGTTCTGCCGGAGGTTTCTTCCTGTTAAAAGGGAGTTTTTCCTTCCCACTGTCGCCAAAGTGCTTGCTCATAGGGGGTCATATGATTGTTGGGTTTTTCTCTGTATTTATTATTGTGCTATCTACTGTACAATATAAAGCGCCTTGAGGCGACTTTTGTTGTGATTTGGCGCTATATAAATAAAATTGAATTGAATTGAATTGAATTGAATTAATGCATAAAGAGCTACAATGCAAACAGCATTTTTCATATTGTAAATAACAAAGTTGATCAACAGAGTGAAATGTTTTTATATAGAACTTATATTTTGGCTCGCAACTTATCAAATGTGAGGATTTTTTTTTTTTAAATTACTGTACATTAAATATATTTGGATATATTGATCGGACAAAACTAGCTGCACCCTATTGTTGTGAAGAAAATGGCAAAAAAGAAGCAGAGGGTTTCAGACAGGCTATATTGTCTTGTACTCACACTAGGCACAGTTATCTTACGAGGCCATGATTTGTCCCCACTCTCCTGCTGGCCTGTGCTCTGCTGGGCTTAACCTTCTGGGCCTGATTGGGCTTCACTTTATCTCTTTTGCTCCTAATATTTTTACTCCATCACTCACCTCTCTGACTTTCCTTTCTACCAAACCTAAAGGAGGATCTCAACTCTTCTCTCTTTTTTGCTCACTCTCTCACATAACACAGTTTTGGGGGGAAAAAATAAGACTGTGAAAGTCCTGTGAAAAACTATGTACACCCTGTGGTTAAACAACTTTTTGAACCATATTTATCAGCAATAACTTGCTTTCCATATGACTCTCTTAACAACATTGCTTCAGTCTATTGACATTTAATAACAGCTCTCTTAAGGTCCCATTACAGCACCTTGATTTTTTTCTTTTTCAGTTATTCTTTTGTAAATTTGCTGCTGTGGGATCATTGTCCTGTTGCATGACCCAGTTTGGACCAATCTTTATCTGCCAGGCAGACGCCTTCACATTTGACTCGGGTGTACTTTGGTATACAGAGGAATCCTTTGTCAACTCAATGACTGCAAGGTGCTCTGTGGCTGCAAAACAAGCCCAAATCATTACCCCTGGACCACCATGCCTGACACTTGGTATTAGGTGTTTGTGCTTTTTTTTGTAGTTTGTCTGAGTATTGCATTTTCTCACCTTGGGTGAATTTGCTTAGACTTCCACTCCTGGGAAGATTGTGGCATCGTATTAAAACACCTGAATGCTCCAGACCAGCAAACTGCTAAAACCTTTGCTATTCTATGCAGCCACATTTGCTGATTATCAGTTAATTAAGTGCGTTTGATTAACAGCACTTAATTACCCTAATAAATCCTGTGGAAGCAGTAGTAAGGGTGTACTTAGTTCCTCACAGACACAGACGACACAGATTGACATTATTGGGACCATTTTGTAAGTGGTGAACGCCAGTCTGTCACATTCCCTGGAGATTTATTAGTTATTTAACACAGCAATGTTTGAGTTGAGAGTCACAAAGCCAGCTACTGTTGAGATCATGTTGGAGTTCTGTGCTTGGTCTGCAAACATAAGGCCCGGGTATGCGACTCTGACCTTACTTATGAGAGAAAGTGGGTGATTATGTCAGTCTCTGTGGGTTATGCACTTACAGGTACAGTTGAAATGATAAGGCATTAAATCATGCCCATCAACACCACTAATGACTATTTTTCTGTGTAAAGCAGGAAAATATAGGATCTTATATGCATGTTGCTGTATGTTGTGAAAAGCTTAACTTGAGAATCTAATTCTACAGTATTTGACAGGAAAGAATCAACGGTGAACAGCTGAGTGTTGTGTTATTTGCAAACACAACCTCCCCATTTTAGTGCCATCGAAGGTAACTCTCCCCAGGGTAACAGCATCAAAAAGTCAAAGGAAAACAGAAATCTGTTGGAATGAACAGACAAAATACAATTCATAACAAAACTTCAGAGATAGTTTAATGCCTGCTCCTCGTCTCTGCTCACGTTTCATAAAGAACATGCCGCTCATGTCCAAGTGGGCTTTGGGCACAAAACTCGTATCCGTGTTTACTTCTTTGGTTCATATTAGGACTCCTGATGTTCTTCACACTAAAAATTCACCACATGTATAAACACAATACACTCAAACATCAGAAGGAGGAGACACAGCTGTGAAAATAATTCTTGGCAACACTCAGAAGGAAATTTGCTTCTGCTTGATATGAACTTTGTTTGGCAGAATACTTGAAACTAGAATGCGCAATTAAAACATACAATACTTCTGGATGCCCGAATGGATTAAACTTATGCTGTTTATATGTGTGCTACAAGTGCCTTGTCTCATAGTCTTGCTGGTCCCTTGATTTTATTGCATGCTTTACCGGCAACCCCTCTGCTCTCTATGCATCCAACTCTAACCCGGTGTCTGCTCTGCTGGCATGTCTGGACTGTTATCTTATTTGTGCGCTCTTCTTTCTTATTCTTATTTTCCACACATTCACACTCTGATTGTGCATCTCAGACACTTACATTTCCAATGTTTGTGCACACACATATCATATATAAGAGTGGCTCATTTTATTTTTTTGCAGTACCTACTTTAGTCTCTATTTTCTTGCTAGCTCTTTCACATTCTTCCTCCGTCTCCATGTGCCCTGCTCCTATATTCTTTCCCTTATTCTGTGCCATCATCATCCATCTTCTTCACCTTGGTTGTCTCACTTGCCATTATTGTTTCCATTCAGTTCACACCCCTCACCACCTCTCTATAAAGCACCCCAAAAAGTGTTGTTTGTGTAACAATGGAGCAGATGTTAACGCCTGAAAGCAAAACTTGTAAAACAGAAGGTGGGAAGCCCGTGTTCTGAATGATGTGCATATGCCTGATGTTTTATTTTGTTTTGTTGTGTTCCCAGCTGATGCAAATACTGCATAAAATTTAATTTGCTGACAAAAAAGTTACATGAATGCAAACATACAAGAATAAATAGCTGCTGTGAAGTTTGTCCTGTCAACAATTAAAAATACGCAGAACACACACCCAAAAACGCGAGTGGAGGACTTTCAGCACTCCTGAGCCTGGGACAGTAGAGAGAGTCATTGCATATGGGGCGATGATTTGGATCCATTCTATTGCAACTTTTAATTAAGCCACTAAGCACTGTTTCAAAGTGAAAACTACTGTTAATTAAACGAAAGTGTAATGAACAGGACTCAGAGCATAAAGAGACTCACGAAGAAAGAACTTTTCCTACTATGGCTGAATGTTATCTCCAGTAATTCCTATAATTGTGAGATCTTCAGATTTTTATTTTTAATTTGTTAATTTATAATCTCTCTCAATTTAGTCCTATTTGGGGAAATGCCTTATTTGTACCAGGAAATTTGGACGTAGGGTTCCAGGGTTGGGCAGAAAAAGGTGTTAGGAAAGTGAGTGATCGTTTTTGTGATGGAATGATGCTTTCAAATCCCCCCAAAACACTTCTTTAAGTATTTACAGATTAGAAGCTTCATTTCTTCCATGCAAAATCAGTCTCTCAACGTTCCCCCCTTAACTAATTTAGAGGAGTTAATGGTGAAAAAATGTGGTAACAAAGGTTTAATTTCAACATTCTATAACTGGATTGTCTCTGCCTCTCCAGAAACATCAGTTTCTAAGTTAGAATCTTGAAGAAATGACCTAAATATTAATATTTCTGAGGAGACATGGAAGTCAATTTGCTTAAAATCACAAAAACAATCGATAGTAACCTAAAGCTATTACAATACAATTGGATCATGCAAACATCTGTAACACCGGTGAAATTGAACAAATATAATAACAGAATTCCAGATACATGTTTTTAATGTGGAGAAGCCCGTGGGACATTTTTCCACTGTATATGGGAGTGTCCGTGCATTTTGGCAGGAGGTAATGAACAAAATAAACCAAATTTTAAATACAAAGATTGCTTTAGATGCAGAAATGTTGATACTACATATGTATCCTAAAAATCTTAAACTAAGAGCCCATCAAATTAAGTTTATGGATTATTGTACATTACAGGCAAAACGTATAATTGCATTAAACTGGAAAAGATCAGATCCTCCTGCTATTGGTGCTTGGATAAATTCTTTGGCACAGTGTATGGCAATGGAAAGGATAACGTATTTTCTCAAAGACAAGTTAACATATTTTGATGATATTTGGAAGCCATTTAAAAACTTTATAAAAGAAGTAAACCTTGGACAACTCTGCAGGAGTGTGGATGAGGGGAAAATTGTTTAGTCTGTGCTAGCTATTTCTATTTTTTTTTTTTATTTACTTATTTTTTATTTTTTTCCTTTTTGTTTCCTTCAGTATGTATAAATGCCACATATTGTACTAAGTATGCATATTTCATGTGTTTTTATTTGATGTAGGTTTGGGAGAGAGCAGGGATGGGAAGTGAGGGGGGGGAATTGTTACCAGACCAAGATGCTGTATAATATTTCAGATCTGAGATATTGACTCTCAAACTCTGAAAGTCTAGCGATGATCCAGGTAAATGTAATAAACTTTTCAGTGTCTCAGAATTTAAGGTTTGGTTTGATTTTTCTTTTCTTAACAAATCAAATACACTAAATGTCTTCTGGGAAACACTCTTACAGGAGGTTGGTTACCCGCTCAACCCTATAGTGCTATAGTGTCACCCATGTATGTTGTCCTGCAAGCTTATCCTTAACTTTGTGGGTTACCAAGGTGATAACATTTTGAGATTGATTTCAGAAAGTCTCCACTCAATTTTTTTCCCCATGTACTGCAGCTGGATGCTATGTCTTTGCAGCACATGATGATGACAGTGGTCACTTTCTTTAAAATGAATTAGTGGTTTTTTTTAAAGGCTGTGTAAAGACTTCCTCTCCTTACACCCTTCCACAGTTTTAGCCTCGGTATAGCTGAGCACAACGGTTCAGTGAGTGATGGTGCTGTGAATTAGGACCTTTATGGATTCGGCTTGTGGTACATCTGCAAATAGGATCTGGGGAATTGGGAAGCCAAGTCAGTGCTATCTTCCTTGGGCCTTTCCTGGGTGCTTTTTGCAGTTTGGTGGAGTTTATTTTACTGCTGGAGGAGCCCGTCATGGAAAATCATCACCAATAATATTACACTTGGTCTGAAAGAACGTTTAGGTGGTTGGTGCAGTAACCGTGAGTGCAATGTGATGACTCTCGGGTGTGACACAAGCTTTCCTGTAATATATTGTGTTATTATCAGATGATCAATAGCATTTACCTACCCGTTATTTGATTTACATGTGTCGGCTAATTGGTGTCAGTTCTTGACCATTATTAAACACATTAATAGTGGTCACAAAGTACATTTTAAAGCACCTCCTTATCAATGAAAATCTGTCTCATTACTCTTCCTCAAACCTCATCTGCCTTTCCTCTGGAGAACATCTGAAGCTGTTCATTTGCTCGTTTGTTCATTTATCTGAGTAAATACAGATCAAGTATAAAGTTTTATAACAGAGTTGGTTAAACACACATAACATTTAAGACATAGAAACTTGACAACCCAGTGCTGAAAATCGTAAGGGTTCAGGCTTGTGGTTTTAACGACTGTAGAAACAACACATCAGCCTTATAACCAATGTTACACTACAGCTTAGAGTCTGCTCCCACCCTCACGTGCACTTGCAGCAGCTCAGGCTTCACTCATTACTGGAGGTGGAGCCAACAGTTGAAACAGGAACAGGACAGTGGTCCTAAACCGTCGGGGGATTATTGAGGGTCTTAGTCCTTCCACCCCAATGAACCCTTGGCAACAAAGGTGCATTGCCATTCTGTGTCGCTGTCCCAGCCTATACTCTGCCTCTGTTAGCCACTCAGACAATTCAATTTCAAAATGTGGTGCAGTGGGCGGAGTTAGTATCAGAGCTGTGGGCAAGGTTACAACTTAAACTGCATCAGTAATAAACCATAAGTCTTTATTTCATATCCCATGTCAACCTCCCTCATTACTTTTTAATGACGCTCTGTGAAATCTACATAATGAAAGAATATTAATAAGTGGCAATATTTAAGAATACTGTAATCATAATGCCGTTCCCAGTGTCCTTAAGGCTTTTATTTAATTTAGCAATATAATTGTTTTAAACTGTAATTCATCCTTTGTTTAAGAAACTAATGTGAGACGTAGATTTAACTTGGATTCTAATATTATGTACATTCTGTTAGTGTAAACTGTGCCATGATCTGAGTGAGCGTCTGCTGTTTTTGTGCGTTTTTCCATGCTGGCTCTGGTTCTCTGGTATCCGCCTATGTGGGCTCGTTTCCACACCGGCATCATCCACCTGTGATCCATCAGTGGCAATCAGCAGACAAATCGGCTACACGGTGAAAGTTTCAACATGGAAAAAGTTACTTCATTGACCCACAAATCTCCAATGTCCACATTATTTGAACTGAAAGGATTTCCTGTGTGTATTACTGACCCAATAACTCAAACAGTTTGCACCACATGGGGAGAAAATTATTCAATTATTCATTATTACTGCATTAATTATTGACACTTGCGCCATGGCCCTCTGTTAGGAGACAAGGTTTGGATGACTGTCACTAAAATACCAAATAGTGTAAACTTGCATCCTGTTAATTCCCATTACGTTTGTCTCCAAACCAAACTGGGACAGGAAAATCTGTAAATATCAGCCTCGATTCTCCTTGTGCTGAAAGCTTTCAAGTTGGCATCCCAAAGAGGAAACCAGAACGCAGGCAACAAAGTAAAACTGAAACACTGTAAATCTCAAAGCTCTTCCGTCATCGAATTAACTACAGTGCTTTACTTCCTAGACTCCCAGTCTTTACTGGTAAATGTAATTGGATGGTTCTGTGGGAAATATAATTAATGTTTATTGGCAACATGTGGAGGCATGGGTTGTTGCCCTTTTATTCCTGAAAATGATTTAATTTGATTAGATCAAAACTTAATACTTAGTATATATTGTGTAGCTTCCAAGGCAAACCAAAGTGAACCACACTGTCGGTCTTTCTGAAATCACAGTCAGCTTTTTGTTTTGTCAGAACAGAAAGTCACGCCCTGATATGTCTTTGGCAGACTGACAGTGACATGCAGACAACTCTGCAATTCCTCAATGAGTGACTATTAAAAAACAAAATAAAAAAAGCAGAGAAGCAAAAAGCGGAAAAAATCAACAAACAAAAAACAATAACATCTCTTTTTGTGTATTTTTGGAGAACAAAAAAAGTGAGTGATGTACAATCTAAAAAACTATGAGGTTTACACAACAGCCGCCCCAAATTAACAACATTAGTAACTACCAAAACATGTCTGTTTGTTTTTTTAAATTGTTAATCAGTCAGTATTAACAAGCTATCTAAATAAAATTATAGCTTGGTTGCAAAAATATTATTGTTATTATATTGTTATTATATTTATGAATTTTCAAATTTACAGTTTTACATATTTTTATTTTTGTGGGTAGAAATGCCAGATTACAGTTATTTACTAATATTTTGAAACAGAAAAATTAAAAATAATAAAAGGTTCAAATTAATTAAGTCAGAAATTTGCTTGTTTAATTTCTGACTTGATTCATTTCTGACTTTGAGCGGCTCCAATTCAGTAGTAAGTTTTGACAGACTTCTAACATATTAGTGTTTCCTTGATTTTGTGACAGGTGGTCTAATAAGGCTGTTAATCACTGTGCCTGTATGGCATTTCACTTTTTACACACGTTCCAGGCTCTCTGCCTGTCTTGACCTAGGAAGCTGTGTCCTAATTGAACTATTTGAATGTGAAGCAGCCTCTGGTATTTCCAGCCTCTGCAGCCATCTGTCTGTAGGATGTATCATCATTTCATTTTTGGCTAAAACACACACCCACACTCACGCTTATTAATTCAACAATGCAGCCGAACTCAAACGGGCTCTTGGGAATTATAGCGGTGCTTTTTTGAAATATTTTTCGAGCTGCATGTTTATTGACGATGGCTGCCTGCCTGCTATTGTCACAGTGTGTGCTTGCCTGGCTCTGCTGTCTCTTTCCTAAGGATATAAATCTAACAGACCTCTTGAGAATTCTGCACTGAAAATGGAACAGCGGCCAGACGTATTATTGCTTTGATTGGGTCCTTCCTGACCTACATCTGTGTACTCTCTTATTCCCTGGCCTTCCTTCATAAGGTTGGTATGCATGAGGGAATGCTGAATTCTGTCATAGATTGATATTCCTAACTTGGCAATTATTCTTTTTTGGGGGAAAATCAAGGTCTGTAATTGGATGCTCCATAATTCTCCTTCTGCTTTTCCAGCTTTTTGTAGATGTCCTCTTCTTCTATACAACACTTCAGTCTCCATTTGTAATGTGTTTCTTTTTCTTTTTTTTTAATGCCCTAACGCTCTTCACTGGCAATAGAAGAATTAAGTTTTAGTGAAGCTAGTTACTTTTAAAGGTTCATACTTCAGAGCTTAACAGTGGAAAGAAACCATGCTTTGTTGAAAGGAAGCTCTAACAACAATCCTTTTAGGCTTATTGTGGGATTATAGTATGTTTACCTGCATCATTACTGGCTTTTATGTGTTTTCTGATTGGCTCCCTGCAGTTTGTCTTCTTTTTGCCTCATATTAAACTTAAAATCTTGAAACACAATCTGCTTAAAGAAGCACTTCTTAGGACTGTCACCATATCAGTTTTTCAATACATGGTTAAAAGAATTCACTTTAATGATTTTACTGGATGATCTGATATAACTAAATAGAAAATGATATTGTAAATGGTGCCACATTTGTAAGGAAAATTATTTTGTGAGCAGTCACTGTGGAGGCTCTCTACAAATAACGCTGTAACTTGGTTTTACTGTTACCACGTTAGAAGTTGCCTTATGGCTCAGGCCGTGTCCAGATCAGTTAAACATAGCATGCTTGGAGCAGACGCCAACTAACCGCTGTAGCAGGGTCCATGCTCACATGCCCGAGTACCAGCAGCTCAAAACAAGAGTCAGTAGCAGAACAAGCTGTATGGCATAGGCAGAGAAGATCTGACGAGACCCACATACTCAACTCTCCTACTCAACCCACAAATGCATTTCCCTTACAAATGTGAACCATTTAAGTGGAAATAAACAGGCTTTCCAAAAACATAAAATGTAATACCAAGAAGCATTGTTACAACAAAGAAATAATGCACCAAACTCAAATTACCTCATATAATACAAAGACTAACTATACTGTGTATTTTGTCTCTTTTCGGAAAACAAATTTCACTCAAAATATGAGTGAAGGGAGGTGGAGAATTTCAAAGAAAGAAAAAGTGAACCAGACTGTATATGTAAAGGTTTGGACTGTTAGACAAATCTAGTTAGGAACCTGAGCTTTCAGGAATACAACAATGTCAGCACACACTGATTAAAGACAACTGATCAACAGTTAGTCTTAATCTTTTAAAGAGAAATGTAGAAGCTTTGACATGCAGAGTGAGATGAAACTTCCAAATTATTATCTTTATATTCAACCATCGAGTAACTGAAAACTTCATGCACACTTAAACTGATCATAAGCTGCAACCATGCAAAAGAGAATAAGTGCATTTCTTTAGTGATTTTTCCCGACCTGCTACCCAGCTGGTACTGTGCTTTAGCATTTGGCTACATCTTTTTAAAAATTTGTTCCTTCTCTCACCAACTTTCTATTGACAGGTACAGTTGGACAGGTTGTTATGTGTGCATTGATGTTTGTCTTTGGGATGCACACCTGCATGTTATGGACCCCATGGATGCTGTGGTGAGAGCATACAGTCTGTAAGTGAGTGTGACAGAGTTGCACCTGATGCATTTATTCTGAGCCCTTCGTCAGCTCATTACTACTTTTACAATATAAATGACTCAACTTATGAAAGGCTGTCCACATTTTTTGCGCTCATTGCAAGTTTGACCACATGGCTGCCTCTGACCCATGACACATGTGACAGAAGAAGGATTGCTGCAACATGTGGGGTCAGGTTTGCAATAAAGAGGGCATCAAACATGCCAACGGAGCCTAAAAACACAGAAAACCTTTCTAGCCCTAAGCTCTGTAGTGTTGCACTGTCTAATTGCTTTTCCCTCCACTATAACAAATTGAATATTCATGTAGCTCATTAATTTTCTGCTTTCAGTTTAATGTCCCCCTGATGTATTAAACTGGAGGCTTACTGGGGCAATCTATAATTTTTATACTAAATGTGTTTAAAATCATACAGAGAGAAATCTTTCTGGCAAGGTGTTGGTGTGTGTGTGCACGTGTGTGCACGTGCTAGTTTTAGGCAGTTTCAGGACACACTGAGAGATGAGCTGTTAGCTCCCTGCTGGTAACTGATGAAACACAAGGACATAACACAACCTTTCTCTTTGACTATGACTGTATTTGTGTACAAGTTAGTGAGCATGTCTGAGGGAGTAACACAGAAAATTGCTTTCCATGGGGAACACTATTCGTTTAAAGGCTTTTTCCTGTCTTTTTAAAAACTTAGGTCAGAGCATTTTGTAAGGGGCTTGTGGCAAATGACCTGGAAAAAAAAAGAAAGAAGAAATCGTAAGTTTTTACAGCATCATACTTGGCCTAGTTCCAAACTGCAGTGATTAAGTATGTAGTCAAACCCTTTAGCATAGCAGACTGCTTCAGGTTTGACGGGAAACTATTGTAGTTTTTTATTAATGCCTTAAATACTCATTCAGATAATCAAACTACTCCCTGGACCACAATTAAGATTTCTAGTTGGAACAACAACAGGGTTGTAGGAAACAAGATTTTCTTTTTATATATCTCGTGAAACAAACCAAATCTGCCAATTTTCTGTGTAACACATAATAGAAAAACTGTACAGTCTTCATTTGCTGTGAAAAACTTAACTTTAGAACTACTGTGATGGTGATAATCACAAACTATGTAAAAGAAATTCAGGTTTTTAGTCAAATTACTTACAATTTTCTTGAACCCCAGATCATCTGGTTTCATCCTATGATGCTAATTCTAATCCTTAATTAAAGACGCTGTGCAATTGAACTATATAAATTGTGATGATAATATTCATTTTATGGACTACAGGTCAAAAAAATCTGCTTCATTTTTGGATTTTGTCTCTAATACAAAGCAAAATTGCAGTAATTCCCCATCAGCATCCCTTATTGGTTCAAAATCTCATTGAAAGAGTCCTTAAAAAATTGGATAAGTAACCTATTACTGTTTGAATACTATTGCCTTGATGCAGAAAACACATTATGTTTATTGCATAAATAAAGGGTACGACCACTGAAGGGAACTGGACTTCTTTAAAGATGCCTCTTTGAAACTTCAAACTTCCTGTTATTGCAAGGTCCTGATGTGCATCTGGGAAAATGTGTCTGGATATAGATGTAACAAACAATTTCAGGCCCGCACTGGTGAAGCCAGCCATGTCTATCACATGCTAGATTGTTGCCTTTCATTGTAATTCATTCATTTCATACCACAGTTTGGTTTAGCCATCGCCAACAGCGATTGTTTGCCACCCTTCCAAATGTGAATGCAAAGTTCTGAGTGAAGCAGTTTTAAACCTGTCTTTTTGTCAGTTCTCGTGTTGTTGCCGCTACACTTGTGAGTCAATTTGATTGAGCTAGCAAGCTATCGACACACAGACAGACCCATCAAATGAATTGCAATAAAACACTCGGTCTTTCACAATGCCTGTCACAAATAAAAGCCTTCAAGCGTCCAATTTAGTTCATTGAAGTGACAATTTCCCTGTAGATTTCCACCTTAAATCCAATTTCTTTTTTCTTTTCTTCAATTTACAACGAGATCTAAGCTAAAGATTTCAGGAGCTGGATTTACGGCATTTTTAATGTCAAAAATGTCATTTGTGTTTGGCGTGGAAGGCATGTGCATGAACTGCTATAAATGTGTCTTTGACACCTTCCTCACTCCCAGCAGATATGAATCATTTCATTTTCTGTAGCTAGTGAGCTCTATAAAGACTTTTGACATCAAGGAAGCATCAGTCACTTGACCCCCCCCCCTCCAATTTAAAGTCCATTTAGAGCTGCAGGAAACAGGACATGAGGCAGGATCTCCAGACATTACCAAAAGCAATCTAACAGTGAAAAAAGCCCTTTAGGTATACAATTCAACAACTCAATTCTACATCTCTGGTACAGTGCTCTGCTCTCCTTTTGGTTCTCACAGTGTTATTACTCTGAATGAAAATGAATGCCCTCCACTTCAGCATACGCACGCATGCAGCTCCCATCCATTTACCACATCTGAATTTCCTGAATTTCTGCAGCAGCCAGACAGAACGTCATCTTCAATGCGATTCTGATTTCCACGCTTAAAAAGTTGTTTGTCCGACAAAGCGGCTGGCGATGCTCGTTCCCCTGCGCTCGGCAGATTTACTCGACTCCCCCCGATTCAATTCAAGTTACAATCATTCTTTTTTGCGCGACCGTACAGACACCTCGATGTGACGGCTGAGGGGGTGCGGGTGGAGGGATGAGAAAAGGCAGCAGCGAGTGTTTGTAAAGTGACTCAGTGGAGCGTTAGGGATTCTTGCTGAGAGAGACCCTTTGATGGGGCGACAGGCGGGCGTAGTGTTTGGCAGGCCACGGGAGACTGGTGGTGTACAGGACTAATGCAGCAGACACAAATCCTGCGATCAATCATGTTTAGCAGCCAACAACTGTGTTGGCAGAACACCCGGGCCGACTCAGGAGCTGAAATGCTGAGGCAAAACAAGCCATTCGAAAGTGCTGCGCTTATGTCTTTTCCCCTCCTGGGTTTTGTCTATGTGTGTATATCTGTGTTTGTGTGTGCGTACACTCTGGTTTCTGCAACCAGGTGTGTGTTTAAATATAAAACTATATTTCAGATAGATCTGCTTTATATTTTTGTTTTCAAATGCTGGAACATCTTTGTGAAGTTCTTGAGGTTATATTTGCAGAGTACATACACGGATGAGTCTGAGTGTATATTTTTGTACATTATGTATGTACATCTGAGTGAGTGTAGAAGCCACACACACACACACACACATGCACAGAAAAAAAAATTGTCAGCATAAGACTGGAGTTATGCACAGCTGATTGGCTGCAAGAACCATTTCCCCTCTCTCGCCAACATCAAGCATTTGCTTTAAGAAGAGAAATGTCTCGTACGATCACTGATGTGTTTTCATGTGACTCTCTGCATTAGTTTCACGTCTTGTTTCAGTCACTGCGCTTTCCCTCCCCCCTCTGGCACAGTGGGGATATGATGGAAGGGCGAAAAAGTGTGATTAGATTGGTGAGGATGTATCTTTCTGAAGTGTTCATGTTCTGGTGCCAGCATTTTGACTTTGCTTTGATATCGTGGTGCAGTTTTAACTGTCAGAATCCCGCCAACGGGGGCTGAACACAAGTCATATGAGGGAATTTTCCGAACAAATACCGACAAGATTTAACTGTTTAATGTGTAGATTTTCAATATAACGATGGTGCCTGAACCCAGTGAGCCGCTTTTATTACATTTACAATCCCAGTTGGCCCTGATCATCCAGAAGTTGAGAGTTCTGGTAGTGACACGTGATACGCTTGCGTTTAATAAATGATACGATCGAAAGCTACGAGGAATCGCTGCGTTTGTGAGGGTGAGTTGAGCTGTGGCATTAGGGGTTCAAATTGCAACTCATTAAATGAACGTTAGAAGAGGAACCCCTGCAACAAGCACGCATGTCTCCACATAGACTCACACTCAAAAGTCACGACGTAAGTTTTTGACTTGCACTATTTCATTTTCTTTTTTAGAGTGGCTATCTTACAGACTTGAGAGTGTAAAAAAATGGTTTCTTTGAAAGACAGTGGGAGATGTGGAGTAAAGCACTTCAGAAAATTGCTTCTAATCTTTCCTTTCTGGCTGAGGAGGTGTAGCTTTGCAAAGCTGTTGCAGCTCAACTCTCTCCTGAGTTTTCTTCCAGGTGTTGACAGTGCGTTCTGGGGTGCATTCAGGCATGCTAGACACTAATTATTTTGAGCGATCTGGCTTAGGTCTCGGTTTCCCAGAGGGTCTCTGAGGGTGTGTGCACTCAAAGAAGGGTCAGGGAGGGTTATTTGCACCTGCGTGACAGCCTCGTCTCTAAAGGATGAGCACATGTTTGCGCAATCAGCGAGTCAAACATGGAGCGGCCACAAATTTTTCTCTGGCTTGGTAGAGCTGGCAAAGCTCTACCAACATCACCTGCTGTTTATAGCTCCCACAATGCCAGCCCATAATGAGGACAGAAAGACGAGGGCAGCGGAGGGGGAAGCCTCATCAACGGCAGCACTTTAGTCTCTGCTAATTTGGCTTTAAAATTGCACTCACAGGAGGAGAACTCAGCTATAAATCTACCTGCATGCAGCTCCTCCTTCTATCCCTTCATTTCAACCCCTCTGAGAAATTCACTCCTTTCTCATTTCTCCCTGCTGAACCCATCCACCCCTGGCCACCACCTCCACCACCACCATACGTTTACCTCTCAAACAACCTCTCTCCACGTTATCTCACTCTATCCTCTTCGCCTCCATCTTCCTCTGCCTGTTTTCACCCCGATGTCTTGCTCACACTGCTTGCTTTCCATTGCTGCACCGCTTCCAATCTCCCAAGCTAATAGCTAGTGTCTGCTGCTGCTGCTGCTGTGCTGGCGGGTGTGAAGGAAAGCAGCAGCAGCTGGGGAAGGCACAGGAGGTATACTGGCTGTCTAGGGCCTCCCAGGGCTTCAGAAGCCAGTCTGCCAACCACCTCCATCCGTGTGATCAAGTTAGCCAGCCAGAAGACTCCAAATTAACTGATTATGTGGATTAATTAAGAACATTTAGGGTATGCAAGTACTGTTGCATGTGTAGGGCGACAGAGGAGTTGGAAGCATCTGGTATAAGCGTGGGGAAATTCTCGGTCACCAGAAGTCATTATGAACAAGATTTTATTTTCTATTTGTAACTCTGTTAGTTAGGACACAATTGTAAATATCAGTGAATGGACAGAAAGGGAGCCTATCATTTAATACTGCAAGAGAGAGACGAGGAATATCTGAACACAAGAAGTTGTGAGAAACAAAATTAGAGCGGAGAGCTGATAAGAAATGTTAAGTGCAATGACTCTTCTGTTCCCTTGTTGATTTATTTCTGCCTTCCTTGAGCACTGCGCCAAGATGATTATCAAATTCTCTCCTCCATCAACCTGCAGACCAGTTTTATGTTTGTTTGGGACATGCTGGAGGTGACTTACCCTAATGCCGGGGGCACAAGAGACATACCATCTCACCTGGCATCAGACTTAACCTATACATGACCACCAAGCTCCCAATTTTTTAGCAATAAAACATACTCTTACATCTACATGATAATCTATATCCTGACACGCAACTGGTTAATTAAGAAAGCAACTGTGATCTTGGCTCATTTGTCTATTAGATTACAGTGCTGTAAAAAAAAGCAGCTAATCCCATCAGTGTGTCATAAGGCACAGAAATACACAAATGGCTACCGTGCTTGAAGTTGCACCCTCCTTATTACACGCAAGCCCATAATTTTCAGAGTTTTTCATGCATGCTTTGAAATAACCTGCTGTTTGTTTTCCTTTTGCCACATGCCTCCAAATCGGGATTATCTGGTACTGAAACCTGAAAAATTCATTTCTAAACCATGACAGGATATCGTGACAGAAATACAGATTTGGAAGTTAATTTGGTACAATGCGGGACTTTGTTGTCAAACTTTTGAATGCAGCCTTTTGCTTTATTTTACTCTGAAGAAAATGTGTGTAATATAGCAGAGCTGACAGTCAGAAAATAAAAAGTGAAGGAAGTCGAAAGGTGAAGTCAAAGTGGGAGTTCTGAACGCTTCAGATGTGTTTACAGCACAGAATGAAGCTCCAGTGTTTAAATGTTTGAAGTGTCAAATAAGATGAGATGGTGTATGAGGTGGAATCAGTGAAAGCAGCTGATATATAATCAGTGAAAGGAGTTTAACTAATGGTTGAAGATTAAAAAGTCAAAGCAGTCAAAGCTGAGCTAAAACCATCAAGTATCAAAGACGAGTATAAAGTCTGACTCGGAAACAGAGTCATGAAAAAACGATATTGTGCAGACTTTTTATTTTATCCATAGAAGACAATATTTGAGTTTTAGATAAGATGTTTTTCTTTTAAATTGAAATATTTAATCTGGTGACCTAATCTTTCCTCGTGTCAAGTGCTCATTTGTGGCCCAGTCTGCACGGCAACGGAAACAGACCGATCCAATTGAGTCAACATGTCCTGGAAAACAAACTAATTTGCCTTGATTGAAAAAAAACATAAAATTATTTAGGAATGAAGATAAATGTGTGCCACTCGGGCACTGCTGAATGAAGCAAGAACAGAGGATAATCTTCTGCTTGTAAAGCATCCAAAGCTTTTAATATCTCCACATCAAGTTTGCCAATGTGTAATTCAATGCGTGCGGTGTATAGACTACCAAAATAAGCAAACAACAGGTTGTGAAATATTCTCCTTGAAAGCTAGCACTAAAAAATGGATAGGATGGAGTGTACCGAGCTTTTCCCCTCCAGACTCTTCCATCACCACTGACAGTACTATAATGACTCCTGTCTGAGCCCTGCAGGAGTCCTGACTTGCTTCTAGACAAGGAACTGTCATACAAAGCCCACATAGCAGCGGCAACTGGAGCATGGGGATGTCTCTCCCCCAAATCCATCAAATCTCCTCCATCTCCAATCCATCTCTCCTCATCCCAGCTCTGCCCTGCTCTTTACTGAAACTTTAATCATCCCCCACCTTGACCACTGCAACACCTTCTGCAGCCATGCTGCTGAAATATTGGTTTGAAGTGAAAATCATCCCCAAGTTTTCCAAGCTCTGTATGTTCTACTACTTTCACCTTGAAATAGTAGAATATTAGACCAGTAGATGTTCATCCCCTCCAGCTTTATCAGGACAGCTTGATTTCAGAGTTGTCCCAAATATTTGATACCTTTGACGACATTCACCTCAGGGCTTAATCTGCCTCTGATATTATTTTTAAAGTGACACAGAAACTCTGGTCTATCGCTTATAATGCTCCAAATTTAAAATTGGCTGATTTTAATTGCACTGTAAAAAGTACAAGGTCTAGGCGATGGTTGCGATTCTCCAATCATAGATACATACACATGCGTGACACCTTTTTCCTGTGTATGGATCTCAGCTGAGAGGAGGGAGACGAAGATGGAAAAAGAAGGTCGACGTCTTGAAGTGAGGACATGTCTTCTGCCCTTCAGCAATGTTTCAAGTGCTCTTCTTGTCAGTGTTTCAGCAGAACTCTGCTGATAATGAATGATACAACATCTTCCACATGAGTCTTTGTATGTTAAAAGGGAGTTTTTCCTTCCCGCTGATGCAAAAGTGCTTGCTCATAGGGGGTCATGTGATTGTTGGATTTTTCTCTGTATGTATTATTGTGGGGTCTACCGTACAATATGAAGCGCTTTGAGGCGACTGTTGTTGTGATTTGGTGCCGTATAAATAAAACTGAATTGAAAGTTGTGACAGCACACCTTTTTTAAAGAAGTAAACAATAACTTACCAAACACATTAAAGCTATGTTAATATAAAAGTGCCTGAATGACAATGAAAAAATATATATTATTGAAAAAATCAAGGTTGGCATGATGGCATCGTGGTTAACACTGTAACCTCACTGGGTTCAAAACCATCAGCTGACTGAGGCCTTTCAGTCATTTTGCATATTCTCCCTGTACCTGTGTAGACTCTCTCTCTCTGGGTACTCTGGATTTCTTTCTGTCTGCTTTTCTGCCTCTCTGTGTTAGCCTTATGATAGACTAGCAGCCTGTCAGGTTATACCTCACCACAGGGTACCTTGTACTGTATGGCAGCTGGGATAGGATTCAACTTGCCCCTTACCCTGAATTGCATAAGTGGTAGAAAATGGATGGACAGATTTGGTAACCATTATTCTATTGTAGTCGTGAATTATATAAAAGCTCCCCCCCCAACACACACAAGAGTCTAGGTCATACCAGCATCTGTGGCCAGGAACTGAAAAACTATGGAGAGCAGCTGTGTGATATCTTAAAGTATATTTTTGCACAATCCCTTAAGCTGCAGAAGGTCCCCGAGCTCTGGAAACATTCCATTATTGTCCCCAATGTCAAAAGTAATCTCCTAAGTTTCAGGCCTTTAGCTTTGACATCCATCCATCAATTCATCCATTCATCTCATCCACTTATCCAGCTGGGGTTGCTGAGGGCTGGAGCCTATCCCAGCTGGCATTTTTGGGTGAGAGCTGGGTATAGTGTCAATACATACCATCGCAGGGCTCACACAGAGACAGACAACCATTCACACTCACATGCATACCTACAGCAGACCTAGAATCACATGCTAACATGACATTCACGTCTTTGGACTGGAAGACTAACTGGAGCGCTGAGAAAACCCACACAAGCACAAGGAGAACATGGAAAGTCCACACAAACAACTCGCTGCTGACAAGCAGATTCAAACCCAGAAACATCTTGCTAACCACTGCACCAACTCCAGCTTTGATTTCTTTGGCTATAAAACCATTACTTTAATGCCGTTGCTGGAACAGCTAGAGCCCTTACAATTTGCATCTTGAGGGCCACAAACCTTATTCCAGATTCTTACTTATTGATTTTTCTTCAGCGCTCAATACCACCCCAGTCATTCCTGCTCACAGAGAGCCTCAATTATTGCTTTGAACTTGGTTTTGATTTCGCCTTAACTGGGTGGATAACTGACTTTTTAACCACTTTTTAACCAGCAGGTTAGAGAGTGTGCGACTTAATGATGTTCTCTCAAAACTGCTTTACTTACCCACTGGTTGCCCTCAAGGTTGCTGTGTCTCCCCTGGTTATTACATCAGCACAAATCAGTGTTGCAGCAACCACGATGACAGAGCCATTAGAGAGTTTGCAGAAGATTTGATTTGGTTGTTGCGTCAGAAACAAAAGATCTGATCAATAATTTCAGAAAGTCGCCACTAAATCACTTTTAATGGGGTTTAAAAAATTTTTTTTACCTCTTATATTTTAGATCTACAATTTTTGTTTTGAGTTTTGAATCCCGTATTGATGATACCTCTAAATTGTCACATTTCTTTCTGTGGAAGATTCATTTTTGACTCCCTCTTGCAGAAGTTTTAATCATTTGGTTAGGAAACCTAAATTTGTGTCATACCTGGACATTAAAAAGGCCTGTAAGATCTCAGTGAGGAGTCAGGCAAACACTTGATCATTTCTTATTTGAGCTAACCCTAATCTACACTACAGGAAGCTCGAGCTTTTGACCTCAGGTCACCCATTTAAGGTGCTCGTAAGGAGGACTAACATTTTCTATGTCTCGTGATCTTGAGTTACACTCTTAAAAGCAGTTCACATCCTGGCTACCTGGTTAACTTTCACTATGCTGACACATTGGCATATTTGTACTTGGTATTGATTTCCATTTTCCTTCATTAGTTTGGTGATTTATTGTTGTTCTCCCTTTGAACTGATTGTCGTTATGACGATCACTGCCGCTAAACAATAGAAATATGCCTGAATCTTACAAAAGGCTAATGATTCGTGCTGCTGTGACCTGGTCATCACTCCTCTTGTTTTGGAATGATCGCTCTACACTGAGCAGAAGAAAGAAGGTTATTTTTCTATGAAAGTACATCGTGTTCCACCTCATTATGTGTTCACTTGTTTTTGTGTTTTTGCCCAGTGGTTTATAATGACATGAGAAGGAACAGGTTCTACCATTCACTCATTTGAAGATCTTTTTGTGAACATGATGTGTGAATGGCTAAATGACAGTAAAGCATTAACTATCATATATCACAAGTAACAATCTATTTTGCGTGTCTTCCTCACTTCGCACACCGTCTTCATCTTTTTGCATGTGGCACATTGATATTAGAATATATCTCTCTGCCTACTGATGTCAGTGTGACCCAAAAGAGCGAATATGTTCCCCCACAGAAAAACAGAACATAGCTGAGATGTACTGAAAACAGGCTCTAATGTCAACTTAGTTACTTAATTGACAAAGTCTGTTTTGTCTGTTCAGCGGGATGCACACATATGGATACATATGTAGAGGCAGGTATAATAAAGTTAACTCCACAAAACAGGTATTCTCTATTGTGCATACTGCCATATTTACATAATATAAGTAACTGCACATAGTAAACCAAGTAGTAAGCCATGGAAGATAAAAAATAGCTTCTTCTTTTTTTTAAATTTTGCATGAAAGCACAGTAACGTCTTGGTTAAAAGTAAAGATTTTGTGTATAATACCACTGTTAGATATGGGATGTGTGTTTGTTTGTAAATGCTATCCAGACATGGTACAATACAGACACTTTTTCTTTTCATTTCCTAACATACTACATATCGCACTGCTTTTTCATTGTCGGCAGCTTCACTGGCGGTGTATCACACTGTTGTTTTCTTACTCTTAACAGTCTGTCTGAATCCATCTTCTAGGCGTGAATTCCTGAGTTTGTTGGTTTTGGCCTTTTTCTACTCAGCAGTTTGCATGCACACAACAGCTTCTTCTGCTGCTGAGCCCAGCTACAGCGATGCCAGCACTTCTAATAATTTAGCATGTTTGTCTTCTCTGATCAAAAAACTTTCACTCTCTGAGAATTCAACAGAAAGAATTCAACAAGGACATCCCTGATTTTTGGCACACAATACACCGGGCTTCAAAGCTTCAATGCTAATCATAACACAGATTTACTTTAGAAGATATTCAGTCATACAGCATCAATAGAGAGCAAATGCAAGAAGTGAATCAAAATTTGGCAGATGAGTGAAAAGCTCTGATTAGAATGAAATGACTGTGTAAACAGCATTGTTGACCAAACAAAGGGCTGCAGATTGGGATGACTACACAAAAGGCCACATCTTATTTTTTGCATATAGTGTTAATATTTCTGTATTATCATATTATCATTTATATTGATGAGCTTAAGAAGGTTCCTCAACTGACCCAACAAATTACCATGTGTTGCTTACCAGCATAGCCAGTATGAGTGTTGTCTAATCTGATGGCCAGTTTTTCTTGTCATTATATTAGAAAAATTATAACATCTTGAGTCTTTTCTTTTCTTTTTTTAAAATTTTGTTGTGAATTTGCTGCTGTGCTTGGGATCATTGTCCTGTTGTATGACCCAATCTCCTAAGAGAGAAGAGTTCAATTTCTTAAGGCAGACAGACCTTCACAATTTGTCCACACACATAGTTTGAGATGTTCAAAATTTGTTCACAAAGTATGAACAAATTCAAATATGAAAATATTGATGAATCACTCATTTGTGCAGGGAATGTTCATATGCACAGTTTATGTGCAGCTTTGTAAAGAAGAGGTCTATTGTCCCAGAAGTCCTTGTTCAGACACAAATTCGCTTCTGAACTTTTTAAGATAGAAAAGACTTCCTCCTCGCAACCTTTCCAAACAAGTCATACTTCATACTTAAACAGTCTTTTTCTAATTGTACTGTCATGAAATTTACCATTTAACATCCAAAATGAGGCCTGTAGATTCTGAAACGTAGCTCTTGCAGTTTCACAGTTCTGATCTCCTTGGAAGACCGGCAGCTGTCCTGAATATTGTCCACTTGTGAATAATCTTTCCCACTGCAGAGTTTCTTCAAATTGTTTGGAAATGGCCTTTCCTGGATTTACTGACAAGACCAATCTCTTCTCAGAGATCATTGTTGATGTATTTCCTTCTTGGCATTGTGTTAACACACAGCTGAATCCTCCAGACCAGTAAACTGACAAAACCTCTGCTTTCACGGAGGAGCTCACACTTGCTGATGATCAGTTCATCAAGTGCATTTGATTTTCAGCACCTGGCTGCTACCTACCATCTTAATTCTTGTAGAAACATTTCAGACATTGCGTCGACATTTTGTTAGTTTTTGTTAAATAAATACAAATATCACGTGTTGATGATCATCAGGGGTTATATCTGTCTAATTTTAAATCCTGCTGAGGATCAGATGAGAATTGTTTATTATATCCTGATATGTGAAAACTGAGTATTGAAAGAGTGTTTTTTCCTTCTTTTTACTGTGACTGTAGATAAAAATTTAAATGATAATTCATGAGTGTTTTTTGATCTGCAACCTCTGTGTGAGGTCTGATTAACTGATTAACTACTGCTCTCATTGGTTATAGGTATTGGTCAGTCACATCTGATTCACTGTTCACACTGAATGCAAATAACAGTACTCATTGACTGTATAAGATGCTTTACATAGTATCCACTCAAATGTTACACTCTGGTTTCATAATTGTATCCTCTTCAAACTGAGATGTCCTGTGTTTGCTATATTTGCGTTTTAAGTTGATAAGTTTAAAAAAAGGCATTAGGGAAATCATTTGTGCTCAAGTTTTTTTTCCTTTCATTTACAAAGATGATTTACAGATGATGAAAGCAAAAAGTTGTTTCATGTGCCCTGCAGTTCCTTTTAGTTTGCTTAGAAATCTAGCGTTAACATCACGGCTCGCTGGCCAGATGATTTGTGTGAATAAGCGACAGCCACCAGGGACGCATAAGGAGACAGCGCTCCTTCTGCCATCACAGAGGAAAATTAGCCATGAGATATTTAATTAGGTTGACAAAGGCTGTAAAGATATTCTTCCTGGACAAGAATATCTCTCCTTTCTTTCCCACCTGTCTAGCTATATGCTGTTAAATATCAATACCACACTGGACCGTTGCCATTAATCTACAGCTCTATTTCCAACTGTCATGATGCCGAGCGAAAAGAAAAGAAGCAAATGTTCTTGTTTCACTGACTGCCTCCTTATATCAACATCATGTTGCCCTTCATCAGAAGCCATCTATTATTTTGAGGCTCATTATAAAGCTTGTACTCATCAACATTTTGACAAAAGGCTGTAACAATCTGGGCCGTCACATGGACTCAAAATATAAAGATTAATTCCACGGCTTTGGGGATCGCTGTTTAGCATATGAACCAGTTCTCTGTAAGGGCAGTCAATTTGTCAGTCAGCTTCTTTCAAAAGCCACTCAGTCTTTGATTGCAATCATTCTACACTTACTCTTCATTTCCTCAATTTTCCTGTGATCTCTGGCACTTCATTTATTTAATCAGAGCCAAGATTGAAGCTATTAGCCACCTATTTTGCAGCGCTGACAAAGTGAAAAAGTGGAAACAGAGTGAAACTACAAGTCAAGCCGAAAAAATGTCCAAATACACAAGACAAGACAGTAAAAATGCAAAAATGTGTGTATTCAAGTAAGCAATGTGGCAAAATATGACCTATAACCTTTCCAAATCAAAACTACACAGGCAACAGTTTGACTCTAATGTGAGCTAGTTTTACACAGCGGTGTAAAACAGGTGTGAATAGGTGTACCTAATAAAATGAACAAGTTTACCATATAACAAGCAGGTTTAAGGCATTAATAAATTATCAATATAAAGTAAATAGAGAATACTTTGTTTGCAAAGGAAGACTTGTGAACAAAACCATGATGGCTTCTTATGGCTTAAGTATAATGGGCGTTATTACACTCAAAAAGCAACACAAATGCAGACAATGCTATTTAATGATATCAACTGCAAAGCATCAGCTCCAAATCCCAACCAGTCTGTGAGCGTATACAGGCTTCAGGCGTACATGTCTGAGTGTGCTCGTATGCAAGAACAAAGGGAGACAGAAATGAGCAGCCACAGACCGTCAGAGGTGGGAACGAAGCAGTGTAGGTGTGTAAGCAAGCGGACGGGGTTTTAGAGCTAAGTGGGAAAGTTTGGAGTCCTGTGAGAATGTTTTTTATCTCCTTTCAACACTTGAGTCAAAATACCAAAGCAGCGATCCATGGCTTGTTAGTAAAAGGAGAAGATAGACAAGCATACCAAATCTGATGTGAAACCACTTCACAGCGAGAAGAAAAGAAAACACTCAAAAGTTTGATTTGGACGCGAAATCATTAAGGGATCAAAATTGCATTGAAGATGCAGTATTGAAAATCTAATAGCACAAAATAGTATTGCTCTTTTTCTCTATATGCCATGTTTTTGTTAGTTTTCACTTGATCGGGCTTTGAAAATACTATACTAAACACTGATAAAAGTAATGGAAAGTACAGGTATGTCAGTATGGCAGTTTTGTAAGTAACAAAATAATTTGAAATACCCCAAATAAAAGCTAATCTTTAACTCTATTTTTAATATATAGCGTCCTGTTTGTTTAAAAGAAAATCAGCCACACAGTGTTTTCCATCATCTTGCAGACCACAACTATTCAAATCAGCTGGCGATGGTGCTATATTGAACAGCAGCATTGACGTCTGTCTGCTGCAATAAAAATGCAAAGCTTGTTTTCCCTTCTTAAAAATATCGACCCATTGTTTCACGAATTACAAAGCCTTTCTTTCAGGCAAATTGTGTTTTCGATGAAGACGGTCCAAACAGGCACATTCGCAGCCGTCTTGTTTAGATGTATATTGTTGCAGATGTGTAAGCACACCTGTCTGGTGAAAGCATACTGTACTTCTATACTGATGTGTATATGTGAATACAAATGGCGAATGAGCGACGGCCCAGGGAGTCCACGAGAATGTGAGTTTACAGCCTGCCTGAATAATGCTAATCATGCTTCGCCATATTGTTTAAACCCTCACAGCATACATAAACATGTTCAGGCCGTACACCGAGAATAAAACACAGAGTATCAGCAGCAATGAAATTCATAGTAAAATAATATAGCTGCAAATCTGGAGTGAGGGTTAAAGGATATTAGAGTGTGATCAGATTTTTGAATGTTTACATCATCTTTTTTTTACTAGTGTGTGTATGTGTGTCAAAACAAAAAACAAAAAAAAAATCCCAACACTGCTGGAGTCTTTCTTAAAAGAGGCTCCCTGCCAGAGTGCGTCTCCGCGGCCATGAAACTGAGTGACAGCAGCAGACATGTGGCCATCGGGTAGCAAAACAAATCTGGACAGTTTGGGTTTGGCGAGCGCGAAGATGCTTGTCAAGTGCGTGCGTGTACGTGCGGGAGGATGCATTATACTTGCTAGATTCAACACGATACTTTGATATTTTAACAAACAAAAAACTTCAGTTTATTCAAACTTGATTCTTCTTTGTATTTCATTTATTTATTTTTACAATTTTCAGTAAAAAAAACCAACAAACTTTCTGAAATCTGAGAAATATGCAAGATTTCTATCAAAGACTTTCATCAGGTCATAAAAATGTAGTCGTAAATGTAGTCGACACTGTCATTTATCTTTGCACAGAAATTACTAATTAACTCAAAGTTATCTGTCAGTTTTAGTAGTGTTTACATATTACAATTTGACATTTTTGGGACATATGCTGATTGACCTTTTGCAGAAATTCAAACTAGCACAGGATACAAACCAAGGTTGTGCAAAGGAAAAAAAGAATATGCCTCCCAGAACTTCTTATGCTCACTTATAAGAATGATGCACTTGGTTTATTATTAGGCAGACAACTGTGCAGCTCCCAGCAAAGAGACTCTCTGCTACGTAAGTTCAGTTAAACTTATCTCAGTGACTGCTGGCTATAATTATATTAACAAAGAGGCCTAAGAAGAGTACTGACCTTCTAATTTAACTCTATGTAAAGACACTGGTAAGTTAATTTTCCCAAAATGTCAATCAATTGCTTTAACTCGCTGAGCGTAATCTTATTACAGATGGGAATGTAGGCCTATGTTACCAAAATGAAACCCAGAAGTAGATGTATTGACTATATAGTGAGCATTTTATCCTCCTCTTCCAACAGCAAAAGGAGGGAAAATGTCTGACCACAACGTCTCATCACAGGAGATCGCCGGCTTATTAAGGTTTCTTTTCCTCGTCTTTTCTCCGATTGTCTCCAGGTGAGCGGGATCAATGCGTCGATGAGCAGGAAACGTGAGCAGCGCGTGCTATTCATGGTGGTGATTATGGTGATGTGCTACCTAATATGCTGGCTGCCTTATGGCATCATGGCCCTACTGGCCACCTTCGGCCCACCGGGCTTGGTCACACCGGAGGCGAGCATCATCCCCTCAGTCCTCGCCAAAACGAGCACGGTCATCAACCCAGTCATCTACGTCTTCATGAATAAACAGGTAAGAGGGGGGAGGGCTGAGGCTGGGGTCAGTACCTTTTTCTATTTCGCTGTCAGAAAGTGGCAGCCGGAGGTCTTCCTGCCCACTGAGGCGAGTGATTATTTCAAGGTGGATTAAAATAATAGAAATTACTCCTTGTTCTCTATTCCTGTCAGGTGAGTCAGTGGCTTCTTGACACTGAATAAACTAAATTATGTACTTGTGTGTGCATGTTGAATAAGAAGGTCTTTGAATCTACCTTTTTTTTTAACATATTTGACGAACTCTGCCAACTCTTGGTGTCAACAGTAAAATAAATAATAGACGTTGTGATCAGCTAATGAAAACCGAGTGCTTACGTGTCTGTTTGTCACATCACAGGGGGGTATTTGCAGTGTCGTGCAAGTACACGTTTCCTCAGGTGTTCGTCATTAAAATTGTAAAAGATCTCATTTAATCTTGGCCCACGCTCAGGTTAGACAATATGATGAGACCCTTTGGGTGTTATTATCTTAACTGGGAGCACTTATTTGGAGCTTGCTGTCTTGGTCTTATTTGCTTTTCTACTTTAATTACTGTTAAGTTGCCCGTGAGAAGAATTAATAAAGCTCACCTTCGGAGCCCACAGTATGTCATATGACCCTCATAGCTCATTTCATTTTACTGTGTTTTCTATTTGTGCTGCGCTGAGGTTCCAATCGGCTGTAACCTCTTCTATCCCGGCTTACTTTTTGCAAAGCAACAAGTACATAATGCATGGAGACTACCCATCAAAGCTTAACAAAATACCATTTTTAAACAGTCAATACCTGAGCTGGTCTGCTTCAGTGATTTTGTCAACTTTTTGATGCAATATGAAAAGTTTTGTTGTGACCAAAACAATAAATAAGCTGTCAGCAATCAGTGGTGTATGAAATTATAGAAAATCACTTAGTTCTAATGGCATCACCCCAAAGAACAAAAGAAAACTGTGAAATATATTCTAACCTAAATGTGTTTGTTTTTATTTTATTTTGTTTTATTTAGGATCCAATTACTGAGAGTATGAAAACTGGCTGAGAAGCATTCAGGACCGTTACAGTTGTGGTCACATTCAGCACATTTGCCAAATTTAAGTGAAATCAGGAGAACAAAACTCATAACTATTCATCTGTTGGGAACTGACAGGAAAAGAGAAACTTTTGCCGGCGTCAGCGTGGGCTCCGCTCGGACTCTTTTGACTGGAGGGCCAAAGACATAGGGGGAAAGGATGAAAGACGGAAGACACTGAGGACTGGGAAGAGAACCAAAGATCAGAAATGTTTGTTTTCCGTGTGTCAGTGGCCCAACATTCAGAGAACCTCTGCTGTACATATTAAATTATTAAATACTATGGCACACAAAGAAGTTCGCATCCAAATAAATAATCAAAGTAAACCTTAAAAGCAGTTCAGCATTTGTCATGCAGCTGTTGTTGTTTTGTGTTATTTTATTAAACCCACAGACTAACAGTAAACAGCTATGTTATTGTTGAGTGATGCAGTGATGCAGTAGTACTTTTTTTATTGAGCAGTGTCAGCCGTGTCAGTGACACAGTTTACTCCCCAACGAATGTGACTGGTGAGGATGTTTTTGTCAGCTGATCATTTCTGGGTTCTTGGCTTGGCCTTGTTTGCTGGTGTTTTCTATTGTTTGTGCTAAAGTCACATTCAAGTTTTAAATGTTTAATTCATTGGTTGTATAAATGGTTGAGGCATAGACTTATAGAGACGTTCCAAAGCATCACGATGGCTCACTTGTTCATAGTGTTGGGCACTGACAGATTAATTTGTGTTGCTCTTGGTAGATTACGTGAGTCATTACTGAAATGAGCAGATTCTGACAGAGCTGTTTTAATGATGCACTTAGAGTCAGTTCCATAAGTAGTTGGACAAAGATACACTTTTTGTAGTTTTGCCTCTGCACACCAGTACAGGGGGGTTTGAATCAAATAATTAAGATTGACTGAACTTCCAGCTTTAATTCAGGGCTTTTTCAAAACTTGACTTTTGTAATTACTAACTATATTTAAAAAAGACTTACATTTTTGTAGTTTTAGAGTTAAACCTGGCAGTCTTCATATCAAGAACATTTGGATTGTTTGACGATCCACTGTGGTGGTGTACAGAGGCAAACCACAACAAACTACCCGCTATGGAACAATATTTTCCACAATCACTGGTGCAGTTTTGCATTTGTTGCCTCTCTCTGATTTCCCCCATTCGGTAAGCGGTCATGTTAAAGTAACATCCACACGAATGGATACGCCAGAATGCCTAGTTTTTTTATTAAGCTCACATTAGTTATAAAGTTAACTCTAGATTTCAAGTTTACTTTATTCTCCACCCTTTCTTATCAGGGTACTCTCTCAACTCAAGCTCTCTGTGCAAACAATACGTTTAAACTCAAGATTTAAGATGTTTTGTTCGTTTCTGAAACATAGTTCATCATAGTGAGCACAATAGGAGAAGATAAGCGAGACTGTCTCACTGAAGCAGACTGATAAAACTTCTTTTTTCTTTCTAATCTTTATCATCTCATTCTGGTCTATTAAGTGAAGCACCATGAGAAGCATAATGTTATGTAAGGCTTTAGCCCTCTCAGGATATCTCTGTGCAGTAGATCCTGAGATGTACTGTACAGAGAATTATATGCAGTCGAGTATATTGGAGAGTAAATCTTATCACCATTTCTAAGCCATTCAAAGTGCAATACTTTTTCTCAGGTTTAAACTTTTCCTTACTGGAAAGTTGCTGTGTTACTGCCAAGACTTCTTTTACTGTGGAGTTGGACATCTACATACAAACTCAATATGCTGCTGACATCTGGAGATACTGCATTCTTCTCCTTATATTTTACATCAGACGCTGAGGCCACCGCCACAGCTAACTGACCTTACAGGGACATTTTAGCCGACACGTCATCAACTTCAACTTCCCCTGGGAGGGAGCAAGTGGGAGAGAATGAAACCAAATGTCCTGTATGTCATTTTCAGTCTTCAATTCCTCCCAGCCCATTACTATGGAAACTGTGAGTTGAGGCGAGTTGAAGACTAAAAATGCTGTACAGATACAAGGATCAGCTGGTTTGTCCCGTCAACGATCAGCCCCACTCACAGCCGAGACCCCCGGGGTGGTTTAAAAAACAGGAATTATGGGTAAGTTTAATCATCTGTTTATTTTTGAATCACTACTTGAAAATAAACTTGTGAATACACGTGAATACGCTGCTTTATATATAGATCAATCCAAAAATATCTGTATATTGTCACAATTGTCACGTTTTCAAAACTAAAACCTGAGTATGATTTTATTTGACTGACATAAAAATAAAAACTAGACATTTTTAAAAAGTGAACTAATGACACCAGGCTGTGTACCTGGAAAAATATGCTAAAACGAAATAAAGATATACAGGAACTGTCTCTAGTGTAGCATCTCGTACATGTTACAGCGCTTTAATGCAAAGACAAAATACATACATTTTAAATGTTAAACTTGAAAAACTGAAAAGATGGTGACTGAAACAAGTAATAGATCATTGCAGTGTTTGAAGTCCTTACCTCATCATCTTAGTCCAACAATAAGTTGTCGTAAAGACCTAACCTTGTCATTGAAGACAGGGATTGCATGCATCCATCCACCCATTCGCTTCCGCTTATCCTTTTCAGGGTCACAGGGGGCGCTGGAGCCTATCCCAGCTGTCTGAGGGTGAGAGGCAGGGTACACCCTGGCCAGGTCAGCAGTCTGTCGCAGGGCTAATCATAGACACAGACAACCATTCGCACTCACAATCACTCACTATTGGCAATTTAGAGTTTCCAGTTAGCCTAACCCCACTAACTGCGTGTTTTTGGACTGTGGGAGGAAGCTGGAGTACCCGGAGAGAACCCACGCAAACACAGGGAGAACATGCATGATGCCAAGGTAAATTATATGTGTAATGGTGTTATTGCCTCAGTCCAGCCCCATAAGTACCAAGTCACACTTCTTGATGTTAATTTTAAAACAATCAAGAACAAAGACAACAAGGACCAACTAGGCTCGAAATTCAAAACAACTGTAGAGGTTTGTTTCCTGGTTATGAATATTTTGCTGATCTCCTGGGAAGAATTCAGTCAGTGACGCTCTACATCACAAAAATTTGAATTTGCAGGACATCCAAAATGTTCCCACCTTTTCACCTCGGAGTGAGGATATGACTGGTTTACAATATAAACCAAGATCAGCCTCTGCTGAATTGATGATGTGCCAAAAAAATAAAATCCCCAAAATATCATTCTATTCACAAGTTCTTATGTGAATGAATCATTGTTTTTCCAGCTCCAACCCTCTGATTTTTTTTAATACAATCTATGGTCTGGATTATAATTCATAACACTGGGGAGTTTCCTGGATTAAGTCAAGCAAATGTCAAATGAAGCAGAAGGTATCTGCTGATGGCTATCGAAGAAGCTTCCTGCCATTCACTCACCTCATACAAATCCCTTAAACTACAAGACTCTCTTCTGTAATATAGAAGAATGACTGACTGCAGTTTAACTCTTCTCAAACTGTGGAGAGAGCACTGCAAATGTTTTGATGTATGTCATACAGAGAATTCAGTTAAAATCTATCTATTTGGGTCTATCCATTTTCCATCTAGTCTTCCAATAAGGATGTTATTCAATACAAATGCCACATATTTTTGGAATGTGCTGGACCTTTACAAACACAGACAATAAAGATCCATCCTTTAGAAAAAAACTACTTTCATGTTCAGTCATAGCAAAACTGAATAACATTAAATCCAAGACAAAGTCTGATGTTTTTAAGAGAAAGTTGAGCTCCTTATTGGAACTTTGACCCTCCTCTTCCCATATAGTATCCGCTCAGTTCACAGGGTTCATCATCCACACCTGCTCTAACCAGTCTGAGATGACCCTTCCTGAGTTCTCTACAGCCCTTTCTCTCTGAAATATTCTGTCAGTGCATCTTGTTCCTTCAATCTCCCTGTCATGCTTGATCTATTTATCTGTCATTATCTTCACCTTTCTCCTGACCTCAACCTTGATGCCTCTGTGTCCTAATTTACTTCATATTCTAGCATTTGTTTGTTGTCTCCATCTTTCTCTCTCCCATCTTTCTAGCCCTCATCAGTGTGGTGTTTGGACAGCTGAGGGAAGTGAGGGAAGTGGGGAGTGTGCATCAACACTACAGAGAGGTGCTGATCATCTTGTTTCTTTTTCATCTCCTCGCTAGCTTTCACTCTTCGATGACCTAAAGGTTATGGAAATACTGACAATAGGGACAAACGTGTTGCTTATAGACACAGTGCGTGAAAGATCTTTTTGGTTATGTCCTGGGGCATTTTGCTCTTCTTCTCCTCGGCATCTGTTCGTGCCCAGCAAGGTTTTGAGACATAGTGTGCGTGAGAAGTTCAATGAGGAGTCAAATGATTACAGGCTCTCATGAGATGAGGTCACAGTGTGGTAAAAAAGTTTGAGATATGTTTTTAAGTCGAAGAATAGAAAGTCTTAAAAAGACAACACTTTGCAACTTTGCCAACCTGTAAGGGGCTCTAAATCAGGAGATTGTTGATTAAACTGAAGCAGGTTGAGTACACAAACTACTTATTTAATGTTGTATTTAAGGAAGAGCGAGGGCCTACGGTGGCCCCTAGAGACAAAGCACATACAAACTCCAAAACACACGCAAACTCCAAAACACAACGGAAGTGCTCCAGGACGCTAGGGGCAGTGTTGAGCTCGATTTGCAAAATAAACGGCAAGTTTGTTGCAAACACATGGAGTTGGATACCGGCGGAAAACACCTGCAAGGATAGAACAACCACGCTTTATAAGAAAGGTAATGTGCAAACTGTTGTTTGTTTGATTTGTTTTTAATTACTATGAACGCTTGGTTTATGGTGGAGTCAAATCTGGTGTTAGCTAACAGTCAGTGTGCTTTGCTCAGAGAAAAGCTCAACACTGCCCCTAGCGTCCTGGAGCACTTCCGTTGTGTTTTGGAGTTTGTACATGCTTCGGAGTTTGTACATGTTTTGGCGTTTGTACGTATTTTGGAGTTTGTACGTGCTTTGTCTCTAGGGGCCACCATAAGGGCCCCAGTGCAGACTCGTAGGCAGGCTTCAAACTTAAAACAACCTTTCACTGGAGGTAAATCATAACCCATCAAAGAATGCAATTATAGTAAGGCTCACAGGGATATAAGGGATACCAGAACTATTAAATGAAAGAGTCGTGTCATCTCCGTTCACTTCATTGGACCATTTTTTACAGGAATGGTGGAGCCTCACAATAGTTCTCAAAGTTAACAACTCTGTATGTTTTCAGCACACATTCCAACTGCCCACTAAGCGCTTGCTGGAACAATTTGAAGGCTACATGACCCTGAATTCTGAACTCCCACTGAATAGGATGATATAACCAAGGCTACAATGAGACAAGGACTATAAACGCACACCCAGTAATCAGGGAGATTAGACAAACCAGGAAAACTCACTGGGGGAAAACAAGACTGGGAAAATTAAAACTGAACACTAAACACACGGGACAAGGATTAGCAAAATAAAACAGGAAACACTAAAGCAGAGACAAGGACTCAAACATATGAACTTGACACAGAAAGACAATCATTGAGACTAACACAAAGACGAGCCTGAGGGAAAAGGAAGGAAATACAAAGCAGAACTTATAAACCTATGTTCACCAATAACTAACCAAAGATAAAAGACAAAAATAATAAAATTGGAAACCAATAACAGGGGTCAGATATTAATAAAATATAATAATAAAAATCACGAACACATGGAAACACAAAACACTATAAACCAAATTTAGGAATAGAATCTGGTCTCCAAACCAAAAGAAACCCACAAAACTCAAAACTGTGATATTTAAGAAAAACAGCCATCTACGTGCTGCAGTTAGAGATGTTTCTCCAAACTAAAGTAGACATTTGGTTGGAAATAGTGGTGGAAATCATTGAGTAACACACAGTGTAATGCTATCATGATAGTTCCACAAAGTAACAATATTAATCAATATTAAAAATTACTGTCAGATTAGATATTCACATGCAGTGGTAGCCTATTGATATAACAGTGCCGTCAACAGTGCCTCCTCCAGCTTAGGCTTCAGCCACACTAGAGTATAAATAGGATGGCAATTTCCATCTGGTGAAGAAAAGCCAGTAGTTGGTGAGTCATTCAGATTTTTCCTGTCTGGGGTAGATTGCAAGTAGTCACGGCAACCAACGAGCATGCAGCACCCTCAGCCTCGGTGACCACTTTTGTCACAATACGATTGGTGGGAAGCAACTTGTCTCGGTCCAATCTCAATCTCAGTCAGATTGGTGAAGGTTTACAGACGGAGTACATTCACCATCTAGTTTATAAATACAGACAGACTGCCAACATGTTCTAATCAGAGTCAGTCTGCGCTGATCGGCGCAAAAGATCTGCTCCATCAAATACTGAACCACACAAACCTGAGCTGCAAATGTCTGACAGTATATAATGTTTTGTTTTCTTCTGCACATCACACATGTCAGCTGCTACAAAATGAAGCTTTCAGGGTTGCATGAAATAATAGTTTTTGATACAGCAACTCTGGATAAATCCACTCCTTCATTCTTTGCTCAGTTGTAAGAACCACACACACTCCTCAGTAAATCTTAAGAGAAAAGTTCACCCTTGTATCATAAACATATTGATTCTTCTTCAGCATCCTTCAGAATCTTTATCTAAACTGCCATGCTCTTGTCAGAGAGATGCACAGCATTAAACCTGCACTTTCACTGTGTTATTTTGTTAGTGCATTACTGGCATTGTCATTTTTGAGCTGCAAATTTGCAATGCTCTTAAAAGAATGCAGGTTATTAATGAAATAAACTACTTTGGTTGCTTATAAATCATTCAGATTTATGGCTGAGGGTATCGTGCTTGATGTGTGAATTCTGCACACAGGTGGCGAGTCCCGCTCTAAGGTACGGATTTGCAACAGATTTGAGATTAATCACAGTTAATTGTGATGTTATTGCAAACAGATGGCATGTAAGTGCCAACTTTCGGTAGCACAGCAGTCTCCCCCAACTCTTTTCTCTAGTGTGACTGCAGCCTTACACATAACTTTGCACAGCACCTCTGTTGACAGGCCGGTGTTCTGGGAATCCATCCTACCTGAAAAAACATCCTACCCAATGTTTCTGCACAGACGCGGCGCCTGCGCACAAAACCAACACCGAATTAACTTCTTTTTCTCTCACCCATCCGCAATACTTCTTAAGGTTATGGTTATGGTTAGGGTTAGGGTTAGGGGTAGGGTTAGGTTTAGTCGCAAGTCACCGTCAAATCATAATACGGGTAGGACATTTTGTCAGAGTAGGATGGTTTCTCAGAACACCGGCACTCAGCAGCTGAATACATCGACACAAGTGAATGTTAACATCACTGAAGAGAGGCCAGCTCCAGTTTCAACACTGAGGTTTTTAACAGTTATCATGGATGTTAACCTGGCCACAATTTAACTAAAACTAGAGCAACAGAAATTATTGTGACATTTTTCAGAGTGACTCTTCTCCCAAAGCTCCACCACTACAACCAGTCTCAGGGTTGCAACACCTGCTGAATCCCACTTTAACCCATGACTGTGAGTGGAGACAGTCACTCATCTACACCTACAATGTAAGTAACAGGAAACAGATATTTTTTTACATTTACTTTGTTTTCCTCTGCTTGTATTCTACAAAACAGATGTTCAAGTTGAGTCCATTCATTAGAATTAGAATTTAATTTGAAATAAAGTTTCTATTCTCTTATATTAATATTATTCTATTATCCACACAAAATAGCTACTTTTTAATTTTATATGTGTGGTTTTATATATACCACACACACACACACACACACACACACACACACACACACACTTACATATATACAGTCTATAATTTGGACAAACCTACATATTTAATGTTTTTTTTTTTATTTTTACTACTTTCTACATTGTAGATACAAACTGAAAGCATCAAAGAGATGAAGCAAGATATGTGGAATTATGAAGCTAAGAAAAAATGATAAATAACTCTAAATATGTCTTATATTTTAGATTCTTCAAAGTAGCCACCTTTTGCTTTGTTGACAAACCCTTGGCCTTCTATCAATGGGCTTCATGATTTAGTCACCTGAGATGGTTTTCAATTCACAGGTGTGCCTTATCGGGGTTCATTTGTGGAGTTTCTTGCCTTCTTAATGGGTTTGGGATCATCAGTTGTGTTGTGCAGAAGTCAGGTTGGTACACAGCTGACAGCACTATTTGACAACTGTTAGAATTCATATTATGGCAAGAACCAATCAGCTAAGTAAAGAGAAACAACAGTACATCATTACTTTAAGAACTGAAGGTCAGTCAGTCAATAGTAATGTGCAGTTGCAAAAACCATCAAGCGCTACGACAAAACTGGCTCACAGTCACCTGACCTAAACCAAATCAAGATGGTTTGGGATGAGCTGGACCACAGAGTGAAGGCAAAAGGGCCAACAAGTGCTCAGCATCTCTGGGAACTCCTTCAAGACTGTTGGAAAACCGTTTCAAGTGACAACCTCATGAAGGTCGTTGAGAGAATGCCAAGAGTGTGCAATGCAGTCATCAAAGCAAAGGGTGGCTATTTTGAAGAATGTAAAATATAAAACATATTTGGATTTATTTCACACTTTTTTTGTTTACTACATATGTGTTCATTCATAATTTTGATGCCTTCAGTGAGAATCTACAATGTAAAAATAGTCATGAAAATAAAGGAATGAGAAGGTGTGTCCAAACTTTGATTGGTAGTTGTGTCTGTGTATGATTCAGTTACACTATTGTGGCAGTTCATCTTAGCTGCCCTTGAGTAAGCTTTCACTCATTCGTTCACCGTTTCCCCTGTGTCTGAATTTCTTCTTCTATTCTGTAAAATAGTTGTAAAGATTAATTCGCTGTCGTCTCATTTGAAAAAGCAAATATATAAGGAGACATAAAGTAATCAGATTAGTGAGGGGAATCTTCTTAGAGCATCCATATAAGAATGACTGTCTCACAAGAGAAAGTCACGTGATATTAATATATTGTCCCGCCCTTATTTGAAAGTACCAACAACCAGAGATGGGCAGTAACGCGTTACTTGTAACGCGTTACTGTAATCTGATTACTTTTTTCAAGTAACGAGTAATGTAAGGGATTACTATTGCAAAAACGGTAATTAGATTACCGTTACTTTCACGTAGGAACGCTGCGTTACTGCGTTACTAAAACCGTGATTTTTTGCGAGAACGTCTCATGACAGTGACGTAAGCGAGTGCGACGTTCGTGACAACAGCTGTCTGCAGATCATCGAGTGTGACCAAGTGCGGGACAGAGTGTAGCATGCAGCGTTTAAAGTGTGGAAGTACTGACCTTATTTTGAGTTTGAGCAATAGAGGTGTAGTGGAATAAGTCATTGGGCTTTGGCTCCACAAATAACACTTACTAGAAGCCTGTATTCGGTCTCTAATAATCAGTGGTTAAAAAATGGTCAAGATACAATCTGTGATATTCTGTATCAGCAATTACACTAACACATGTCTGGGTCACATAACATGCTACTGTCGTGAATCTAATTAAATCAATAAATGCCTTTTGAACTAATTATGTGTGTGTCTCATTCCACATGCCACATGTGTGATTTCACTGTTGTGATGCCTTAAATCTAAGCACATGCTGAGAAAAAGTTTCACTGTATTTTGCACCCATGAGAAAATGTAGTAGACTATAAGTATACATGAAACTCAGAAAGTATACTAAGTATACTACGTTTACTCAAGAGTGGCATCTTCAGAGTCATTAACACGAACTCAGGAGGAGGACTAAATTGGAGTTTAATGCCAGGCTTCATGTTGAGAATATGTTACAGATGTGGATAGAAATGCGTAGAACTGAAAATAAACCCGTATACCTTGAATGCATTGTTACATTTTTAACTTGCTGCTGAGGCCTTTAATTATTCAGGATCTTTCTATCTGTCAATGTGCAAGAAATACCCAGGTTTACGCTGGATAACACAGGAACTCTTTATTTTTATTTATTTATTTTTTTGTTAAGAGGTTGATATAAAACACCTAAATCTGCATGAAATCACAATCTCGAGACTTCCAGTTCTGTTTCTTGGATTTAAAAATGTATCCAGGGGTCCATTCACTATTTATTATATCCTGACAGAAGGTGTATACATTTCAATGCTTTCCCTCTGTACCTTGGAGACAGCCTGTCCTTTCTTTTCACAAACTGTGATGTATTCTGACTCTTGGTGCCGCTGAGAATACAGTATTTGTGGAAGTGTAGACCTGTAATGGTTCAGAGAGATAATGTTATCAGTTAGAGGAGTTCTGTTTAGGGCAGTTTGCTGTTTGTTAGTTTAAAGCCAGTCTTACAGAATTCGGTCCAAAAGTACTTAACCTAAATTTATCTTTATTCATTTTTGTATTGATCTTGCAAATAATACAATTTACTGCATGATGTAACTGTTGATGAAGAGGCCATGATCAACTGTAAGATTAAAATGCTTTTATCCATTTAAGTTATAGCTGATTTATTTCCTGCTTATTTGATTGGATCCACCAAGTGATGTTTACAGACCAGCTGATTTAATAAAAGCTTTATGTCTTAATTTTGATTACAAAGAAATGCAGTTATGATTGCTTTTTATATTGTAAAGCTCTTCTGCAACTTCAATCATGCATCCAGCTTTTTGCACAGTGCGTGTCTGTCATTGTCCATTAAGCTAATATGCTGAGAAGCACTGGAACGTACTGGTGATAATTCCAAACCGTGAGCTCAGGTGAAGCCCTGTAATCATCCCATTTACCTGTGAAGAGCAGTGACACTATAGTGCAGAACCTAACAGTGCAAAATCCATGATTACGTTGAACAGTACTTTTCGTATTATTTCCCACTCTGAGTAGTTACTGGGAAATGAATGAAGAACTGAGGGGTCCTTCAAAATGTCCTAATTGAGGACTATCTGTTAATTAATTAGACTGAACAACACAGTGCAAAAATATTTCACTTATGTCTTATGTATCATTTTTCCCATGTTACAACCTTTAAAGTGACTTTACTATATAAATGATTTAGAGTTCAAAATAAACCTTATTTGTCTCATATTAGACCTTGGTGCAGTCCTACAATTCATCCACAGTCTGAATCAAGCTGTTTTAGTTCTTCTTCAAGGTCTTCCCCTCTCTAAATCAAGTCTTTAAGTCTTCTGACTGGCTTCTCCTGGCATTATGCAGAAGAAGGAATAGAAGTACATGTCTAAAACATCCACCATAACAGCAGGTGAAAAAAAATAAGCATGTTAATTCCAGTTTGTAATAGTGCAAGTCTGGATCTCTCACACTCATATAGAAAGGTAACACTCCATTACCTCTCAAACTAAAGATATAAATGCGCTGTCTCCTACTGTCTCCTACTCGGGGGCAGAGTGTTTGACAGTGAATATATGATATACATCACCAAATATGGATTTAATTCCAAAGGATATTAGGTTCGTGTAATAAGAACAATGATGCTTATAGCCTTCACAAACAAGGTGCTGAACATCTAAACTGCTTTTCCGGTGAAGTTGCAGTAATGGAGCTGGTAATAACAGGGTATTGCAGGAGCTGCAAAATTAAGAGGCAAAGGTGCTGAGCTCTTTGCCTCCCACCACTTCAGAGACATTTTCATTTTGTCACAGTTCACATCGAACACATCTCTGTCCCAAAATAGAAGAAACTGCTGATTAAAGCAGGCCCAAAAAACTGGTAGTTAAAGTGATAAATTTGTGTTATTTAGGGTCCACCAGGTGGACACAACCCTGTCGTCACCATGTCAGAGTTTGTTGGGGGGTTTTGCAGCGTTTCCCCAATGATTGTTTTGTTTCTTTAATAGCCTTGCACCTACATGATGAGTACATAATTGTACCCCTTCCTAATGCTAAAGACCAGTCACCATTTCTCCAGCAGTGGGACTGTAATTTTCCTGGTACAAGGAGGGCTTGGATATGTTCTACTATGCCTAAAGTCCTTGTTTTTCTGTAGCAGCACACAGTAGGGGATCACCTCTGTTTGTAGATCTGCAGGGCAGGTCTCAGCCTCGAGTCAGCCTTTTTCTGGGACTAAAGTGCAGTAGCTCACCAATAGCCCAGTGAACGCAGCATGAACCCTATCTTTGTTTCCTGCTTCATTAATTTAATACAGTGCAAGTTCAGAGTTACAGAGTCAGCGTCCTCTTCCTTTACAGCCTATTTTGTTATACAGAGACCGAGCGACACCACAGGTCCTCAATTTCTCATCTCCAGAGGGTTGTTATGTTTATCCAAAGCTGACTCTGCAGCATTAAGAACAATGGACATAATGATTGTGGATGCCAGTGCTGCTCCAAAACTAATGGGACATTATTCCCACATCAAATACGGTTAATGCAAAAAGTCAATTATTCAGATCAGCATGATAGAATTTTATTTTCCCTAAAACACAAACAAAAAAATCTAATTCATTTTATTTGTTTCACATTCACATTTTCCTCATAACATCAAACAGCCAACACCTTCTGAAATGCAAGACAATGACCTGTGCCACAGTTTTTAGGGTAAACCCCAAAGGCTGGGGAAGCTGGCTGGTGAACGGAGGCTAGACCACAAACATGAATGTAAGTGGTAAAAGCAGAATAAACTTAACAATGTGATTATTTGTGTGTGTGTGTGTGTGTGTGTGTGTGTGTGTGTGTGTGTGTGTGTGTGTGTGTGTGTGTGTGTGTGTGTGTGTGTGTAAATCTGAAAAAGAGGGCATAGCCTTCAGGAAAAAATCCATGGTTTGAAAAGGCTACTTGAACGAAGCCTTGTGCTGAAAAAAAAGGTTTCTTTTTCTTCTTGTTTTTGTCTTTTAGCACCTTTTGCTTCCCCTGCTGTACAAACTTTAAATGAAATGATTAAACCTTTTGGATTTGCCATTTAGCAGGTTTGACTTCAGCATGGAGTGCACTTTCTGTTTTAACTGGCACAACTTTCATGTTGTTAAAAGTGCTAAATTATTTGTGGCACTGCACAACACACAATGAGAACCTAATTGGGAACATTTGGAATAACCACGTATGAGAATACATATACAAAATAAACCCATTTTCTCACCCCTGCATTTTTGTGTGTGTGTGAACAGTAAGCACTGAACTCCCATTTAATGTGAAACTTTTCTTTTAAAATACAACACACCCCTTTTATTTCTTCATAATTTGCTTCCAATCAACCAGACTGGAAGCCAAGAGCTCAAGTAATAGTTCTCCTGGCTTTCTAGAGAAGTAATTTAACTTTTAATCTATGAAAAATGCTAAAGATGATAGAGTTTCACAGGAATAAAATAGTGCTCTTGCACTAACAAGGTAATTTTCAAAGCCAGAATATAATAAATCTAATATAGTGTTATATATTAGAGGAGATTGAACAAGTGGGGTGAAAGAAGAAATGGTAGCCCTAAAAAAAGAAAATGGTCTCAGGTGGAGGGGTAGCTGTCAAGCCATTCCTAAGGAAGGATGAGGTATGCCAAATCACACAATAACTTGTGTGAGAATCAGTGGCAACAGGTCTTATGGAGAGATGAATCCAAATTTGAAATTGTTAATTTAAATCAACACCCAGAGGTCAGGAGAGAGATCCAGCAGTGACCGTCTACAGCCATCTGTAAAACACAGTGGAGGCTTTGTTGGGGATCTTGTCAAAGTTGACAGAATTAAAATACCATCAGATTCTGATCCATCATGCAAAGCCATCTGGAGAGCATTTGATCGGCAACAAAGTCATTCTTCACAGCACAGCAGAGTAAACACAGTAGAACCTGGATACATCCTCCACTTGCCATCCTTTGCAGGGGCGTAATTTCCAGGGGGGTTAGGAGGGTTATGACCCCCTCCCCAATAATCAGACCCAACCAATATAACACCCCCAATAAAATTATGAATTATCTTGCATAAATAGGCTGTTGATTTTCTTTACTCATTTCAGTTATTACCAGCAAAATAGTTGCATGTTTAATCATCTGGGAATTTACCCAGATTTATTTATTTATTTAGACAGAGATCTTGACCCCCCCAATGTTCAGCACAAAGTTACACCGATGATCCTTTGCACAAATAACCTAAATCAGTTATTACATTGAAAATACAGTGATGATTAAGTGTCATCAGCTGGTTATTTGACTTAGCAACTGCATTTGGTGCATTTACATAAGCAGGCAAGTGAAAACAATAACCCTATTTTCCATCACAATTTACCAGAGAGAAGAGTGAGAGTAAGAAAATAAAGATTATGTGTCACTATAAACTTCCTTCTTGAAGAAGCAGTAACCTTGCTCAAAAATGCATCAAGCTGGTATTGTCCTTAAAGCAATATTAGAAAAAGGTATAAAATGCAGCCTAGAAACATTAGAACTAAGTGTTTAGTTCATAAAGTTTTGTCCTCTGTGGTCTCTTGCATATAACTGTGTAGTTTAAAAGAAGCTTGACCATACGTTTGTGCTGTATGCTTGCCTCAGTTTTACAGGTGCTTCCAAGCCCTGCTGCAGTGTGAAGCTCCTCGACGAGGCTCCAGCTTAAAGAGTTCCTCCAAGGTCCCCACCAAGGCCATGAGGGGAGTAGCAGGAACTGGTCCCCGCCGTACTAACAACTTCCTATTTATGGTAGCCTCATTGGGTCATCCAGCTGCCACAGTCCCCCAACTGGGGCTCTCATGTGAACCTACTATCGATATCACAAAAGCCCCTTCTTCAGACAATAAACCTGTTGTAGTCTCACTAGTGGCTCACCGTGATGGCTGACAATTGGTTATATAATCATAAAACCCTAAGGTCCCCATCCAGGAGATCAGTGAAAATGAACCAGGTGAGTTACTGAGCCTTAAAAAGCGGCGGTCTGCCAGTCCAGGTGGATTCAACGTGGCTCCAGCATTAACTCTGGCCTGCCTAGTACAGATGATAGATCAGTAACAAAGGTCTGTCTCTGGACAAGGCCTCGGACTGTCTCTGGAAAATGTGAGCAACAATCAGAGATGACAGTAAATCTGCAGAAGCTGGGAGTCTGTATTTTTTACGGAGAAAAGAAACACTCATGACCCTTTCTTAGAAAGCACATTTAAAGGATGCTCTTATCAGAGTTCTGGAGAAAGCACTGTCAGACTGTAATAAAAGAGGAATTATAAGGATCATTTTGTGCAATATCTCATTCTCTTAAAATGTCATAACAATAGCGTGTTCAGGAGTGCAGGGGAAGGGCTATGATAGGTCTGTACTGATTGTTACTGACAGCAGTTACAAAGTGAAGTGAAATTGAAGAACACCAGCCACTTATGACTCCAAGCTTTTTGAAGCCCTTCAGAATGAGATGACTTTAATAATCTGTGCAAGGGGATTGCTTTTGCAGCACTTGCACAAATAAAACAAAGTTGTAAAATTACACAAGAACACAAGAAAATGTAATGCAATAAAAGTACCTGAGAAACCACAGAGGTGCAAACTTAGATGGAAGTGGTAATAACTTTACCACTACAGAGTGGCAAACTCTATAGAAAACTATAGAGTTGAAGTCTTCAAACCAGCAATAGTAGCGGTCACAACAGTTACAAGAAAAAAATCAAACGAATGCGAAGAAGTCAAAGTGTTAAATTGGATAAAGAGGAGTAGCATTCACAATTAAATTGTTTAATAAAAAGTTAATTGTACATTTACCATTGCTAGCATGCTGGGGGTGTTTGGATTTTTTTCAGGGAGATAGACTTTAGAAAGAAATACTGTAACTGCAAGTTGGAAATCACTGTACAGCCCATTTAGTAATGGCTGTGAATGTGCAGTCTAATATAAAGGAGTTTGATGAAATGCAGCATCTGGCAATGTTAAATAGTTAGCACTTGTATACCTCAAAAAAATATATTCATGCTGTGTTTTGTTATCAGAGATTTTTAAATGTGTATTTAGAGGAAAGAGGTAACATCCTAAAATGTTAGTAGAAGATTCAGATAACTACGAGTTTAGTTTATTGTTCATAAGCATGCTGTCTGCAAAGTTTGGACACAAATCAGCTTGGCTCATAATCTTCACAGTAGCTGATATATTTATTTTCTCAAGAGTCATTCTGCAGAGTTTTGCAGTTCAAGAATCAGTATCACATCTGACAATGTGAAAGTACTCCAAAGTGTCTCCAAAGCACTCCACTGCAAGCAACTCGTATAAGTTAAATGGAAAGAATTTTGTTTTCCATGCATTTGTCAGCATCTTTTTTGGATTTTTTTTTTTTTGCTAAGAAATTTAAAATTTCTCCCTTCTTGAAATGCAAAGATTACAGTTTGTTTAAGCTGTATATGGTGTGGAGCCATTTTTGCTACTGCATACAACAAACACCTGTTGGCTACAACAATGACAGCAATGACAGGTGAGGTGAAAAACATTGTCTCATTACCAATCTGTGTGTAGGAATTATTGGGCAGCAACAATCAACATTTTTTGAAGTCCAACCTAGAAATAGCTTGCAAACAAGAAGAAATGGTAAGTGTGCCCATTTTTCTTGGTCAGCTTCTAATGGCTGGACAACTGGACTACTAGCATTTCCAAAATAGTGATTGTTGTGAATTTTTCCCAAAAGCGAGCTAAAGAACGAAAACAAGTAAACCAGCAACAGGGTCATGAGCACCCAAGACTCACTGATGCACGATGATTCCTTGAAAGAGGGTTGAAGGCTGAAGAACACATTTTCTTTTCCATTATGTTGACAGCTGAGTGTGTGTGCATTATTTACAAGAGGAAGAGATGGCAGCAGGATGCACTATTGGAAGTAGGCAGACCCAGGTAGTGTAATACTATGGGAAATGTTCTGCTGGGAAACCTTTGGTTTGGGAGGTCATGTGACACATTAAGATGTATCACATAAATATTGTTGCACACCATGTATATTTCATGGCAGGGTATTCTGAAATGACAATGGGCTCTTTCAGCAAACTATGCTGCAATATCAACTGCAATGTTCAGAAAAGTTGACTAATATAACAAAAATTTGATGGTTTTAATTTGGTCATTAAATTCCCTTATTTTACTCACATGAGATCTGTGATTTGGGATGTGCCAGTTTAAAGTAAAACAAAAAACCAAAACAACTGTTAATGTCTTCATGCCTGACAACCCAGGAGGTCTCGTGGCGTTCATTCATCGACTGCTCAGAGCTGTTTTAGCAAGAGGGGAGCACAAAATTAGACACTGTTGTGGCTGAATGGTATAAGTTTGTATTGGCAATTTTTGTAAATCACTTTTACCACAAAAGCTGTTTTGAGTAAAAACAAAACAAAACAATGTTAATAATTTTGGAGGTGCATTGTTCAATAAATTTTTTACATCTAAATATACCTGCAGTGCGTTTTTTGGTTTTTTGGTTTTTTTGCAAAAAAATCTTTCTGAAGCAGAATGGTCAAAAATTCTAGATGTTTGACTTGGATGTGTTATGGGAAATGCGGGTGAGAGAGCAGAACGCATGGAGGCACAGAGTTGCAATGAAGGAAATTTATTTACAGTGAAGGGCGAATTTTCAGGGACAGTGTGTATTTACAACAGAATGTGAATGGAAACACGGAGCCAGGACGTGCAGGTGAAGAAACACACACTGGTAGTGCACTCGATTTGGTACTGTTTGCCAAAACCTCCAGAAGGAAACGAACCAGACGAGGCGACCCGAAGAAACAGAGAGGCGAAATCCTGGGGCGGAAACAAAACCCTGTACAGTCTCCGCAGGCTCCAGTAGGCAGGCGGGCAGGTTTACAGGCACTCCAGAAAGGACAATACTCTGACACTAGACCTCTGTCAGGCAGCTCCTAAATAAAGTCTGATGAGTAACAGGTGTGCCAGGTTCAGTGAATTGCTGCCCCGCCTACCTATGCCAAAAAAGGAGACACAAAAACACACACAGACAAAACACCACACAACCATAACCCGGCTCCTAACACGATAAGCAGTTTAACCCATAAGAAATAACAATAACGCAGGTGTCACTGCCCTTTTACACACTGAGGAAAGTTTCTGTTAAAGTTTCAAAACTGACTCACCCATAGTTTTCCTGACAGTAAAAATGGGTCTGGGCTCTTGTGGGTTAAAGAAGATGGACATTAGTAATGTCTCATGTATGTATATGTTAAGCAATGATTTGTCATTAGCTGTTCAGGGGATGTTATGGGTGCATATAGAGCTATTTAATGTAGTTTTAGGGCTGGTGTCATTTTTTGTTACTAGTTCAAAACCCACATTCAAATGAAAATGTTGACTGTGAGCTCTCAGTCTAAAAAGCTTATTGCCTGCATAACCCTCAGCCTAGAGGAGATTTATGCTACATACATTTTGTGGTGAAGCTCTTAGAGCGCCACCAATGTATAGACATTTATTGTAAAAGAAAAAAGCTAACATGAGATGTTAATTATAGCTGATAAAACCTTCGGCCTCTTTCAGCTGGAATCATTTACTGAGTGTTTAAAAAGTGATTCAGACTTCTGATTGGCAAATCTACCTCTATTATAACTCTAAACTGAGCTATAATGGAGACTTCAACACTTTTGGAACATCTCTATTCCAAGTGTTTTTCAGTGTTTAAACTATAAAATGACAAGCATAGAAAGATCAATTTTTACAATAAATTATTATTATCTATTCTTTCCAAGCTGTAAAATGTTGATCAGTGTGTAGAAAGTATTTTCCAATGCATCTTATGTTCATAGTGCATGAACACAAGTGGTTACACTACAGCCCAAGTTTGAGTCTTCTCTTTTTATCTCTTCTTGGCTCTCAGTATCAAAAGCACAAAGACCAAAAAGTACATCTTAAAAAGCATTGCTTTTTTCATGCTGTTATTAATACTGAATTTCAGACTATGTGTGTCAGATAGCAGAAGAGTTTTTTCATTACTTGAGGTCCTGGGAACTACTTCCAAGGACCTTTAATATCTCACATCTGGGTAGAGTTGGGACACAATCTGTCTCTGACATTATGATGATGGACTTCATTAAACCTGAGTCTCAGGGCATAATGTCTGATTATTTAACTGAATAGTCTCAAGGCTAGACTGAAGATGGGGTGAGTAGTATCCTTTGTTCTTTGTTCTTTGATCTTATATCAACAGTGATTATAACTGAGTATTATTACATTGTTCTAGAAGCTGTGAGTAATAATGTAAAACAAATATCTGCCTATGAGTCAAGGAGTCTCATCTAATTATTCTGATTGTAAGTCAGATTTGACAAAATAACTGTCTAAGATGATGTTTTAGGACGGTTTGTTACTTACAAGTGATTAAAATGATTGCATTTCACATTGTAAAGTTAAAATATATTTCTGAATTCACTAATAAATTGAGTAAGACAAAAATAAAGAAGTTATTAATAAAAACTGAGCACTCCCTGGGAAATAGTGCCCTCTTTTTATCCCACGTACCCCATTCACAGTATGATGAATATACCTATTTTAGGGTAAGTCTTGAAATATGAGATGATGGGTGTTAATCATTTTACATGATTGTTAAAATGCCTGTTGTGGTCACTACCACAAATCAGTAAAATTCTAACGCAAAATGTTGCCATTTTACTTCCAGCAGGTTACCATATTAGTACCAAAATATTATTATACAATTACTAATTGGTTTTGCCTCATGGGCATGTTTGTTACACAAACTGTTCATAAAAGACAGTCACTTGGATATTACTTTGGTAATTAGGTGGTAATACCTTCCTATTTCCACAATATTATCTTCTTGTTACCACCCCATAATTACCACATTATTACTGAGCTGTGGTGGTATCCATTCACCAACTAAAGCCATGCATTCAATCTTTTTCTTTATTACTTTTTTAGTACCTCTCCACGCATCTCAGCCAAGTGTTTTGCCAAGGGCTCCTTAAGTTATAGTGCAAAGAGAAAACAGACAGGATTGGAAAAATAATTAGCACTGCTCAAACACAGATTTATCCCTTAATGTAATAAAACCATATGGCTTTATCTTCAAAAATAAAGTATGTCTTATTTGCCTATTAAAGCAAGCATGAATGAGAGAGTAATAGGATGCGGGTTGATTTTGATGCATTCACTTAATAGGGTCCCCATCTGGTATAGAGCATAAACATGTCAACATGTATTAATCTGTGAGTTAAAATGTTTTATTGTGTTTTTATTCAAGCAACTGAGAGTAAAAATGGGTTACCCCTTATTTCCAGTCCACCCTGTGCCAGTAGCAGCTCTAACAGCAGTTCTTCCTTTTAGTCTGTTATTATTCTCTTTCTCACTTGCAGTGGACTTTGTGACTCTGTTGCTAACAACACTATTGCAGTCTGATTAAAAACAGAGCATGTCATTATTCAGAAGGCTTATGTTTTCCTGAGAAAACTCCAATTTTCAATTTAGCTTTGAGTATAAGAAAGACCCAGTTAGTGCTACAGTTACCAGGAGGAAATACAGCTGTGAAGTTCAAATTAAGCATCAGAATGAGGGAGGAAGGTGATTTAAGTAACTTTGAACATGGCATGGAGAAGACCACATCAGGTGCCTTGGGATTTTTTTCTATTTTCTATGTCTTTGTCTATTTCCTGTCAGCTAAAAACAGGACACTGGCTAACTACCAGAAGATTGGAAAAATGCTGTCTGGTCCAATGCCCCTCAGTTTCTGCTGCAACAGATTCAGTCAGAATTTGGCATCCAAAACGTTAAAGTATGGATCCTTTCTGCCTTGTACGAACAGTTCAGATTGCACCAAAGGACTCTGTCGACTACACATCCATGATGCATTTTATCTTTGTTCTTGCTAAATAAATTATTAGAGGGGACATGAAATGCTACACACATAAAGGCTAATATACGCCATCGAGCCCTGCTCTGATGTCCTGATGTCATGTAGTTGGTCGGTTGATTACAGCTAATAGACTTACATTAGTTTATGTTAGCTAACTAATGACAGAATCGATAACTCAGAGGAAAATAACCACAATAAAACTAAAAATCAGTTTAAAGGGATCACATTTGTTCTGCCCCTGGATGCAACAATGAGTTTTATGTTAAGAAACTGAGGCTATACTGTCCACTTTTATTGTCTGTCTCTTTAGCAGTAAGTAGCTGATCGCTGTTTGGCTAGCTGCACTCAAACAGGAAAATCCAGCTGTTAGCCGTAATGTTTGGGTTTGTAAAGCACTTTATGGATAAGAACAGTGTGGACGAGTGTTTGAGTTACCAGACCAACAAGCTGGAGTCCACACTCCAGCTTTTCCAGTCGGAAAAAAGGTCTCAAAAAAGTGTGGTACCTCTTCCTTGAAGCCGCTAGTTTTTTTATTCTTCCTTCGCACACATGACCTATTTTCCCTGCAGGCACACCGATGGGATTCCCGATGGTGCTTCAGTATGAAACTTAGTTATGTCTGTGGTGTGATGTGCATATAGTGGCCTGTTATATTGTAAACTGTCTGGATGTACTTGGGAAGAGCTGATACTAACGGTTCCTGAAACACATGGAGTGTTTGTCTTTGAGTCCTGCCAAACTAGCCAGACTAAGGCAGTTGTAGTATCTGGCAGGCTGCCCGGTAACCGGTGGGCCCAGCCAGCTCTCTGATGATAAAACACACTGTAAATGAGTGCAGACAGCCCAGGGGGTTCCACGGATAATTGATTAATAAAGTCCACTGTCACATGAAACCACCCACCATGACGTTTCTCACAGGCTTCCCAAATGATATGTTTGACCACTTACAGGACAGGCTTAGAGCTCAACCCAATAACATTTAGACAGTATCAAAGAATGTCCTTGCAAATTGTTGCTGTGGCTATGAGGGTTTTGTTACGTTTTACCTGCTTGTAAATGATTATTTAAATAATTTATTCCTTTTACAGCTTGATTGCCATTTAGCTTTGGATTTTATCTCCTTTGATTGTATTTGATTTGTTAATAGGTTACATTGCATCTGCCAAGTCTGCCAATAGTTACATACATATTGTTACAGAGATGATTTCATATTTCATTTTTTTCCCATTTATCTTTGTTATTTGCATATTACTGAATCTTGTGATATACTGCTGCATTTGGTCTATAACAAACTGCTACAAACAAATTGCCCTTGAGATGAATGAAATAGTTTGTACTACATTGTATTCCATTGTTCTGTACTGTATTGTTTCCTTGCTGCAGTGGCCCCGATAGGAAAGACTTAGCTCTCTTGCAAAAAAATGTAATGCAGTATGTGTTGCATATATCAGTGGCTGCTGCCTTCAAATTGCTTGTGCTACCGAGTGCATCATCCTTGGAATAGCAAGTTTGTATAATGCAAGGTTATACTCAGTACATGCTGCATTTGGAGACTATACAGGTCATGTATTCAACAAGCCACTGACTGAGGCTCGAAGATGATAGGAATACAACAGGTTTCTATAAATAATCATAAGCACCACTTCTTCCTCTGTCTGAGTCTCACTGAACCAGCCTTGGTCTTTCTAAAAGGTTCCCAATTAATTTCCGTCACTGCCCCCAGGACAGTTCCTTATAGGTTTGCTGTTCTTGTCCTGCTGATCCATGACCTCTGGATGCAAAGATTCATTGCATCTGGTGGTTCTGTATACTTAGTGAATGTAGGTTTTGTTCCCTGGCGCCTGTTCATTTAGTTACAGGGTTTTGTAGTATAGAAACCTTTGCAGTCATGTCACAAAGACAATCTTTGGAATCTCATTTTGCTGCACTTTTAATTAAAGATGAAAATTATTTCAATATAAGCTAAATTACAAACATGTTTTAAAATCTGGTGGTCTGCTGGACTCTGAATGCACCACTCTGCCTGGTGAGAATTTTTGACCCAACTTTGTCAAGGTTAATTAGTGTATTCAGCTTTAAAACTCGTGTGACAGTTTGGTCGAAATGAGATTTATTAATACAATAAAATATTAACCGATGGGGAATTTCTCTGCCAAGGTGGCTCACAACTGAAGCCCGTCTGGCAATAAAGTGCTAAAGGAAACATTGGTAGGCGCTGGATTGATACACTTCATGGCAGATCACAGACTGTTTGGGGGATCTTGGGAGCATCAGATACACTGATTATTATTAAATGTTGGCATCACTGCAATGGCGGGCATGACAAACATGCCTATATAAATTTTAAGCACCTAACAAAAAACTGAGGAAGCCAGTGATTATTTTTTATAATTATTCACATAGTTAATACCCTGTTGCTAGCCACAGATCTTGTTCGCCCACTTTGTAAAGTGCTCTCAAGGCAAAGCTTAGTAACAGAGTCTGTTGCTCTCTTATTCATCACTGAGACATTTTCCACTACATCTCCTGCAAACTTGAGAAATAATTTTTCTTTCATGTCCTTTTATAGCTGGTGGGTGTAACCCGAAGCAGTTTTTGGTTCTTGCTGCTATTGATAAGGGCCTATTCATTTTCCCATGATGGCTTTTCAAACTGTCACTTCTTGCCAAAAGCTTTATTCAGAGAACATTTAAGCTTTTTGGAGCCTCCCATTCAGTTGTGCTTCAAGGTCATGAGCAAACATCCTCTTTTCGCTTTGTTGAGTTCTGCTTTATTAAACACTCACTAAGTTATAGTGGGTATATTTATGAAAAGAGACAACTGCTTTATGAGACTAAGTCAAAAAACACAGCCTACATTTATTCGATGCCTTGATTTGATGCATGTTTTGTTTTGGGGGGGGGGTCAGAATAAAATTCATGTTTTGGGTGCACTGTGTTGGCTCTTCTGCCCAGGGAAAGTAATTAACTGAAGGGTGAAATACAAACCGTCTGCTGAACAATGGGCACTCAACCAAGAAAAAGCTGAACTCACAACATTAGATATTAAATCTCTGATCCCCTGTGGTGGTATAAGAACCACAGAAAATTATGTAGATGGCTAGTCATGCCTTTTACTGCAATATTAGATGATTTTCCACTCCAAACATGCAAAATGATATTTCAGTCACTCATCCTGCTTGAAGTCCAAATCTTTAAGACTTTTAATACAATCAAAAATAATGTACAGAGGTTTTCTAGTTGTACAGGCTTCAAATAGTTTATCTTTGCATAGGAAATACACAAAAAGGAAAGTTTATTTTCTCTCAGCAGTTTAATCTTTTAGAGCAACTGCACTGACGGATGGATTCTGCCACAGCAGCAGGGAGTAGGTGGAGCCTACAGGATGAAAGATTTATGAAGCGTCTAAGAACAAGAAGAAGAAGAATGAGCTTGCAATAATAATAATTACTGATAGAAACATTACTGTTTCAGCATAAAAGCATGACATAGAGCCCACTGCATGCCTCCCATCCTGCACATAGCTTTCAACAAGTCACCTGACATTAAAGAGCTGCTGTATGCTGCTAGTTTGACACACTTAAGCCCAATCATAAGGTTTTAATTGGAGCCTTGGGAGTCAGTAAGGAGGCCAAGTGGACAGTATCAGGTCATCTTTTCAGTGAAGTCAATGAGGACCATCTACAAATAGATCCACACTGAGGTCTCTGCTGTGAAAAAACTGCTCAGTATATACAGAAGCATATGCACATTGTTGTTTTGTTTGCTGTAATGTAAACAGATGGGGAGGTTTCACACTGACTGGACTAATGCATGTGTTTGTCTGAATTCGAAATCTTTGATTAAAGGGATCATTTGCTTTATTTCACATTTTTGTGCATATGAGCTTGCCATTGTTTACATTTCCTTTCACACAACGCTAAACTTGTCTAGAGAAACAATTGGTCAGGCACTTGAAAACAGTGAAAAATGTGTGTGTGTGTGTGGGGGGGGGGGGGGGGGGGTCTTTCTATGCATGTCACAGTGATTTATGTTAGGGTTGCTGTCTTTGTAATCATCCATAAGTGGAGACCAGGCATGGTGTTGAATTTAATTACTCAGTGACTAATAGCAATTAACTGAGGAAAAGTGACAACAATGTAAGGTTATTACACATAACCCTGCTGAAAATATGCATACTGTGTTATAGAAATCCACAAGAAAATCCAAACATGAGGGGAGAAAATTTCCAGAAAGATAGATAGCCACAAATCTTAGTGTGAAGACAGAAAAGACTAGAGCAGCACAAAAATGTATTTATCACAAAGTAAGAAAATGTGTTTTTTTTCCCTTGACCACAGATTTTTAGATATGACTTTTAGAATTTTATGAGTACACATCTAAACATCAAAAATCAGACCCGACCAATCTGAGCTTTCATTAAAATGCAACCATTTTTGTGTTCTTTTGCTTTTATTATACAAACAATAAAATGTTAGACTCAAGCAATCACATGCAATCCCATCTCCAAAAAAGTTGTCATTTAAAAACATGTAAGTAAAAATAAAACATTTTGTTTTTCATGATTTGTCAAACATTAGTCACCCTCGATCAGCTACAAACAATCTTTATGAAGCCATCCTGTTACACTGTTCAGGTCGTTACTCAAAAAAAGTAATCATACTTTTCTTAAAAGTAGTGCAGTATGTTTTTTAATTACCCACTAGAGGAAGTAATTTGTTACACTAGTCATTACATTACCTTCTCGTTACTCTATAAAATGACCTGAAACACCTCCTTACATAATAACCAGTTAACAATATAAACCTATAGTCTACACTTTATCATTGCTCTTTTGTTCTTTTGTGCAATAAAAAGTTATTTCCATACCTTGGCTTCCGAAAAGTTGTAGAAACTCCACCATCTCCCACCTCCCGCACACTAACTGAAATCAGCTGACTGTGCGCAACTGCACAAGAAGAAGAAAGCATGTGTGTGGTTTTTTTTGTTTCTTACCATCAACATAATTGTAATGTAATTACCGAATCTAGTACATTAAAGAGATGCATTACTACCACTACTGAAAAATGTAATGTGACTACAGGAACACCCAACACCTGTTATGTAATACATACAAAGTGCGTTGTGGCATTGTCTTGCTGAAACAACAAGGCCTTCTGCAAAACAGATGTAATGCACATCAGCTGCATGCCGTTGCAAAGCTTGTACTTCAACTGCAATTTGATAGTACGCTTAATGGTCCCTCTCCTCTTTGCCAAAAGGATGCAGTGATTTCTGAACATTTCAGTTATATTATGCACTGTCGGTCATTAAGCTCCAACATTTTTTGTATTTTTAAGTAGCATTAATCAGCTTCTCCACACTACTTTAGTCTTTTGTTGTAAATTCAGTATGTGACCCACTGAATTGTGTTAAATTAATTGGGATTTTTTTTGGTAAATGAAAAAATATACCACAAACATGCAATATGAAAACCATTTCAACCTTTTTACTGTTAACTGTCCCATCTATTTCACATTTAAACACACATTGCCTGTTTCTGTTTGTTTAGAGACGGGCACATTTACGCTGCAGGTCACAAAAAAGGTCCAGTTTAAAAATATATGAAAAGCTGAGAGGTGTGTTTTGTTGTGATAGCTGATTATTTTGGAAAGTAAAAATAGCAGTGATTTAGAATTGTGATTAAAATTTGCACATTTTGATGAGTCATCTCATGAATTAGGTGTCACTGCTCTCCCCTACACGTATCAGGATCAGTACTGGTATCAGCAATACTGGCCCTGTATTTACTTGGTATTCAGGCTATGTCCACACGTACCCGGGTATTTTTGAAAACGCAGATTTTTCTATGCGTTTGCACCTTTCGTCCACACGTAAACGGCGTTTTCGGTCAGTGAAAACGGAGATTTCTAAAAACTCCGGCCAGGGTGGATATTTTCTAAAACTCCGTTTTTGCATTTACGTGTGGACGAGAAAAACGGAGAAAACGCAGCGTCAAAGGTGTGCGCCTTTTTTGACGTCACAGTGTGCGCCACGTTGTTGTTTCGATGAAATGAATTTCTACAATACTGTTACTGTTAATTGTCCTCTCTGCAGTGTTTAAATGCTTACATATACACACACAGTTACTGTCCCTCCACACATACGACTCGGTTCTGCTTCTATGCCCCAGCTTTGTTTACTATTTCCCACCGAGGCTTCTAGACTTCTGATTGGCCAACATTTCTACACGGTTAGGAATATAGCGCCACCTGCTGCTTTGGCATGTTCCTAGCAGCGTTTTCCTTCATTTCTGCCTTTACGTGTGGACGGGATTATTTTTTAAAACGAAAACGGAAAATCTCCGTTTTCAAAAATACCCGTGTACGTGTGGACATAGCCTCAGTCATTACCATAATTTGCAGTATCATAGAGCAGTACTGATAAGTTTTCCTCTTTGCATAAAGTGAGCTACTTAATAAAAGGTTGCTCTGTCTTTCTTAATTGGCTTGTGTGGTCACACATAAACCCTATGCTCACTCAAGCTCAAGTAGTAATCATGGTTTTTCTTAAACATGTTATTGGGATTGCAAACTCTCCTCTCTCCTCATGTCCAGTGTACATACTGGACATAAGCTTTAAGTCAGCTATACAGAAATAAAGGAAACAGGATGAAAGATAGAACGCAACCTTGAAAACCTCAGATCCACCGAAACAGGAGCATCAGCTTGTGCAAAGTATATACAGGCGGGGTGAGCAGAGTGCCTTCGGTTCACATGTCAGCTGGTGAGATCAGAAGCATTGAACGCAGTGCTTCTGAAGAATCATTACACTTTCCATGACTGAAGTTGATGAAACAGTCTGATAGAGGTATGAAGACCTCGATGTCTTCAGTGTCACAATATCAACCTGTGAGGAAATCTGAGTCTAGCCGTACCCTGTTTAAACTGTGAGTTCTTGCCGGAAGGTAAGATTATGAAGGAGACCACTTGCATTTCAAGTAAGGCCATCAATTAAAATTGCTTTTATTTTTTGTTATATATGTGAATTTTCTTTCTTTAACACTTGCAGGGCCTTTCCACCTGCCTATCACACACGACAGTCAATCAAATAGCAATCGTGAATAAAAACAACTATATCTTGGATACCTTACAAAAAACATCATGCGTTGCGTATGAACAAAAAATACAGAAATAGTAGCCTCAGAAATGTAACCACATTTATAAAAGTCATATCTTTCTTAGACTTAGATGCAAAGCAAGCGACAAAAAGGAGAGACAATTTCTCAAGTTGTACAATTGAAAGATGTACAAAAAAAGATGTACAATGTGCTCACCACACACTAGGACACTGCAGTAACTAGTCAGTGATATGGGTGTTTACAGTTTTCATAACAAAACTGTAGTAAATTAATGTAAGTTATAGTTGAATTATATGAGTAGAATTCAGCTGAGGGTGACTTTATTGAGCAGGTCTATAACTCTGATGCTGTACGCACCACCTTGATTGATGTTATCTGTTTACATTTACCTGGCATCTCCTTCCCAATGACTACATTCACTTTGTGAAAGATGGCAAGCATGTCTGACAGACAAAAATATTGTTCAGTTTGACCCTGACATAAGATCTAATACTGCATGAATACATAAGCACCAAACACAACAAAAAAGCAGGTCTTTGGCATTTTATCCATAAATCTTGTAAAAAGAATTAGGCAAAAATAAAAAATAGCTAATATAGTATGTATTTTGTTTGGATGACACTGATGACGATGACGATGCCACTAGGAGATTACCTCCGGCAGCGACTCAGTGTCTGCAATCCAAATTGTTCTCAGAGTGCACTCCTCCACAATAAAATCAGTGAAGCTGGTGTGAGTGCAAACTCCCCTGCCTCTCTGCGTGAGAAACTACTGACACACACAGTCACATTCTACCAATCAATACATGTTGCCTCTGCACAAGGCGGAACAAGTGTCAAAGTAAGAAACACTGCAGACCAATCAAGAGAATGTATGTGGGACTAACTGCATGGCTTCACACATTCTGTAAACTTTGCAGAAGATCAGATGGAACCACTAACAGGATCTTACAGGGGTATTTGAGCCCAGAATTAAATAGATGGGCAACTGCAGGTACCCTATTTAATATTTTCAGTTAGGCTATTTATATTACATGGAACTATTCTACACTAGCAATTACTTTTAATGGGAAATGCAGCTCAAGATAGTTAATTTATGTAATCTTCTAATCATTCAGCTATAATAACTGTGGTTAGTGGTTCCATCAGGTCTCCTGCAAAGTCAGAATGTGGGTAGCCATGCTGTTAGTCCCACATATGTTCTGCTGATTGGTCTGCGGTGTTTCTTACCTTGACTCTGCTTACCTCTGACTCTGTTCTGCCTCATGCAGAGGCAATGTGCAGTGATTTGTAGAATCTTACTGTGTGATAATAGTTTCTTGCACAAAGAGGCATTAAAACAGGTATGATTCTGTCATGGACATCGCTGCATGGGCTTATTTAAAATGAACTGAGATCAAGTGGAAAAGTGTTCTGTGGTCAGATCGCATACTGCAGCTGTTACTACAGCATGGCTTCAGAGTAGAACAGTAGAACTGGAGTACCTGCAGTGCAGACCTTTTCACCAATGGAAAACATTTGTCCCATCATAAAATGAAAAACAAAGAAGATCCAGGACTGTTGAACTTCTAAAGTCCTGTAATGGACAAGAATGGAACAACATTCCTATGCCAAAGCAAGGATTGAAGTAAAATGAGTGACAAAGGACGAGTGAATCAGACTGCAGAGTAAACTTGCTGTATACTACACAAGCTGTAATCAGCACTGCTCAAACTGTTATTTGTTTTTCATTAAAATCTCATTATATTGATGAGAAATTTTGTAGATCGCAGTTAAACGATTAATGAAATCATTCATCATTATTCAAGATTTTTTAATGAATGCTCATGCAGGTGCACAGAGAACCGTTTTAGCAAACATCACAGCATTTGCTGTTCCAATCACATATTCAGGTTTACCATGTGAAAGAGCTAATGGATCGGTGAATAATCACTTTTCCACAAAAAGCTGAGAACTGTGTGATTAGAGGACCAGTAAATTAAGCTAGTTTGGAGGACTGAGACCACCCTTAAGTTATAGTTTCAAAACGTCCAAAAAAGCAGAACTTGCTTCCAAAACTGAAAGAAAATCGCAACACTGAGCCAAATGTTACCAGCAAAACATTAGCCACAATGTACAGCACCACAAACAAGTACAGGCAAGTATTGTTTTGTCTTGAGATAATGCAGAGGAAAAATGTACTTAAACATTGGGAAATGTACACAAGATAAAAAACAGTTATTTGTTATTAAAGAACAATTGAAATGCTAGATTCACAGCAAACTCAACTGGGACAATATTTAGGTTTTAGGTGATAGTGTGTAAATAAAAAATGAAACTTGATTCTGGACCTTAAAGTTGCAGTGCACACAGTAAACGTAGTTATTTTTTATATTAAAAAAAATCAAACTTACTGTCCTTTTCAAACCACAAAATAAATACTCCCAACTGGAGTGTAGTGAAGAAGTAATAGAAATAATAATAGAAATTATAGTGTCCCAGTTCACTGCTCCAAAAATCCCCCGGGTTTGCCAATGGCAGCATTCATTCTTAACAGCTTCTCTTTTTAAGCCATGGCCCTCAACCTTGTTTACTTACAGTTCATCAAGTATCCATGTATTCCTCAGTGCATACTTCAGTCCATATTTATCACCCCACTCTTTCTGCCAATTTCCATCACTTTCTCATTAGCTGCCACAACTTTACTCCAGTATCCCCAGTCAGCATTAAACTGGGCCACGCCAAATTAGTGAATTCTCTGGGAAAGGTACAGTGGAATACAAGAAGCTCAAATGCTATGGAAGTATTGGGAGGGTAATCTCTGAATGAGCTGGAAAACTAGTTCATGCATTTATTACTTCTGGGCTGGACGACTGTAATTCATTATTATCAGGAAGTCCTAAAAACTCCCCGAAAAGCCTTCAATTAATCCAAAATGCTGCAGCAAGAGTACTGACAGGGACTAGAAAGAGAGAGCATATTTCTCCTATATTGGCTTCCCTTCATTGGCTTCCTGTTAAATCCAGAATTGAATTCAAAATCCTGCTCCTCACATACAAGGTCTTAAATAATCAGGCGCCATCTTATCTTAATGACCTTGTAGTACCATATCACCCTATTAGAGCACTTCGCTCTCGCACTGCAGGCCTACTTGTTGTTCCTAGAGTATTTAAAAGTAGAATGGGAGGCAGAGCCTTCAGTTTTCAGGCCCCTCCTCTGTGGAACCAGCTTCCAGTTTGGATTCGGGAGACAGACACTATCTCTACTTTTAAGATTAGGCTTAAAACTTTCCTTTTTGCTAAAGCATATAGTTAGGGCTGGACCAGGTGACCCTGAATCCTCCCTTAGCTATGCTGCAATAGACGTAGGCTGCCGGGGATTCCCATGATGCTTTGAGTTTTTCCTTTAGAGTCACCTTTCTCACTCACTATGTGTTAATAGACCTCTCTGCATTGAATCATATCTGTTATTAATCTCCGTCTCTCTTCCACAGCATGTCTTTATCCTGTTTTCCTTCTCTCACCCCAACCGGTCGCAGCAGATGGCCCCGCCCCTCCCTGAGCCTGGTTCTGCCGGAGGTTTCTTCCTGTTAAAAGGGAGTTTTTCCTTCCCACTGTCGCCAAAGTGCTTGCTCATAGGGGGTCATATGATTGTTGGGTTTTTCTCTGTATCTATTATTGTACGATCTACTGTACAATATAAAGCGCCTTGAGGCGACTTCTGTTGTGATTTGGCGCTATATAAATAAAATTGAATTGAATTGAACTGAATTGAACATAGAGAGGTGAATTTCCTAGGGAAAACAAATGGCATGGCATTCTGTATTTCATTAATCACTAGCTTGGGTGACAGCTAGACTTAATTGAAAAGGCAGGCATATTGAGCCAATCTCTTCTTTTCTTGTGTAAACCTTGAAATGTCATTTTTATATATATTTTATATTTTTCCTCATCTCAGTCCCACTTCTCCACATTATTTGTCACATCCCACACACACTTTGTTGTTGCTTTCCTTCCACGCAGCAGGTATGATAGAGCCAAATAATGAAGAACGTCTAACCATATGCCTATAATGCATACATGAAAGAGGAAACTCACAAATTACATTTTGCATGTCATTTTTCTTGTGTGTGTGTGTGTGAGTGTGTGTGTGTACCATGTTTACATATCTTTGTGGGGACCAAAAATTGGAATGTTACTATACTTGTGGGGACCCACAGCCCTTATGGGGACAAAATGCCGGTTTGAAAGCATTTTTGAGACTCAAAATGTGGTTTTAGTGTCAGGGTTACAATTAGGCTATGGTTATGTTTAGGCTAAGGGTTAGAGTTCGGCATTCATTTTTGATGGTTAGGGGTAGGGTAAGCGGCTAGGGAAAGCATTATGTCAATTACATGTCCCCACTAAGACACACATGGCTGTGTGTGGGTGTGTGTGTGTGTGTGTGTGTGTGTGTGTGCCATATTTCGTTAAAATAAATACAAGAGTGAAGAGTATCCAACCTCTAGCTGCTTAATGGGCAGCACATTCATATGCAATGTCAGCAGTAATAGTGAAAGTGAAGAATAAAAATAGAGGATAAGAAAGATATATAGTCAACCATACAAACTCAGACTGTACAAATACTAATAATGCTAGAGCTGAGAACATGTCTACAATCTCAAAGCTTCTCTGACTTTGACATAGAACAAGAAGAGTTAGTAAGGGTAGTAACACGGATATATCAACAGGTTATGCAGCAATGATATGATAACACGAAGAAATAAGGTTTTATAGAGCAAACCCACAGTGAATAAAATATATACAGAGGTATAAAGTAAACACTTTGCTAATGTAATTAAGTAGAATTTTTTTCCAGCCATTTTTTTTTAAATTTTTGCTCCGTGATTGTGGCATCTGTCAGCAGAGGTACCATTCTCTCTCCACCCCTCATTATCCTTCTGACAAGAGGTGTTCAACACTGCAAAATCTGGTATTGCGACAATACCAAGTAAATACAGAGCCAGTATCGTGATATCAAGTGATACTTTTAAGTTACAAAAGCAGATTATGCCGGGCAAAGCAGTGTGTCGTGATTCATGAGGTGAATGCATCATCCATATGCTTGTTCTAAATATATTTTCATGGCCACTAAATCATTGTGATTTTTGCTTTCCTTAGTTAACTAAACACACCTTTCACATTTTTTTATGTTTTTCGGACGTGATTTTTATGGAGGCCTTGAATGCAAATGCACTTGTCTGAAAAGTATTTGGGAACTTTCTTTGAATCCGATATAAAAATAAAATAGTCTTGACAACACAAAAGGATTATTATATTGAAACTTTTATGTAGTTCATGTTTTTCAGTTCCAATAAAATAAATCCTTTAACACGTTTCACAGGGGTGACTATATTATTTGAATGTCTGAATATAGTCTAAAGGCAATCAGTAACACCATACTGGTCACCTGTGTTTCTTTTTCTTCCATTCTGAGAGAAAAGTTCTCTTTTTCTCAGCTTTTCATGGCTTCTTATAAATTGGCGGTGTTGTTACAAAAGTGGATTACCTTTCAACACACATCACTGTCTGCAATGTTGTCATTTACAGCCACATCTATCATAACACTTCTCTTTCTCACTCACTGCAGCCTGTCTCTGCTCTGCATCACTGAGTCACATGATCTGAGTCACAGACCTGTAATGGTCTCTACTGAATATAAATTATAGTAAGTGAAACCAAAGTATAAAGTTCATCACATTAGTATCAATGGCATTGATACTATCAATATCTGGACTCATCCACACACCCCTACTTCTTAACTAAAATAGGTGTACAAATTTCCAGCAGAGGACAATATTGGCCCATTACACTAATATCAGATCCCATAGTGTTATCACAGTTTGTTGTACAGTTTGAGCCACAAACCCCATTTCTCAAAATGCTCTTCTGTACATGCCCCAGATTATGCATCATAGATGAAGAGACAGTAGTTTTAAATCAAGAACAACAGCAGATATATCAATGTCAATCTTTTTCTGTCAATATGGTGTCATTATCAGCCCCAGAATTCCCTTATTGGTCAGATTCTTGTCTCCAGCATGAAAGTTCTGGCTTTTGACAGAATAGATCAGGGCATTTGGGGGACCATTGAACTTGAGCTCCTCTGCAGCTTTTTTCCACTAGTACCACCTCAGCTCGACTCAGCTCGACTGATTTTCAGTGATTTTCCATTACACCTAACGTGCATGGGCTCGTTATAGAGATGCTGCAGAAAGTCCCGTAACATCAACCGTGGAGGACGCTGAACCGATGGTATACCTGCTGCTCAGTGTATGGCTTTTTGTCAGACTAGGGGACTAGTGTGTTGTTTTTTGTGTAGCCATTTCCCTCATTATTGGGTTTCTACCAGTACCTGGTACCAGGTACTAAAAAAGCACTTGGTACTAGGTACTGAGAAATGGGAAAAATAACTACCACAAGGAAAACCCTCGACTGGAGTCGAGCTGAACAGAGCTGATTAGATACTAGTGGAAAATCGCTAATAGAGATAAATACTCATGAAGAGACCCAAGAAATTTCATTACCAGCAAGTGTTGTCAGTCTTTTGATGATGATAATGGTGATGCCTCTGCTGATTATTATAGTTGTATTCTTTCTTTTGGTACAGCATTGTTTCTTAAGTAATACAAGGATTGTGTATTAAATCTAAAAAGTTTACCAGCAAGTCATTTAGATTACTGAATAATAGCAGTAAAGAGAGACTGCATTTCAGACCAGTTACACTGAAAAAAAGGGATTGGCCATCTCTTGGATTTATGTAAGCATCTAGCATGTATTTAACACAATTGCCTCATGCTTTAACGTTAAGTGTAACTATATAGTGTAGAAACTACATGATATGCAGAGCGGGTAGATTAAATTGTTCATATCATGTTCGAGTGAAGTAAGTCAATAATATAGCAATGTTAAATCTCGCGATACCGCACGGGATTTCAGTCTCGCGCACTTTGGATCGTGGTTTGAGGAAGGCATCCATCTCAGTCAAGTCGAGCATCTTGAACGTAATTAAATCATGTTACATGTTACAATTTAATTTGTTCTTGTTGAGATGACATGATACAATCAAGTAAGAGTGGTTAGTTGCTGGACTCATGAAATTCACAAGATCGCACGAGATGTCAAACTGCAGGAAAATCACTGGAGTTATAAGAGGCAGACAACTACACATACACCATGTGTATGCTATTGCTATTTATTGTGGTTTAACCTGTCAAGGACGAAGGTGTACAGAAAATTGTGGCATGGTGGTTAGTGCTGTTGCCTCACAGCAAGAAGGTCATCGGTTCAATCTGGCTAGTTTGCAGTGGTTTCTCTCTGGGTGTTCTGGTTTCCTCCCACAGTTAAAAGTCATGCAGTCATTAGGGTTAGGTTTGTACACTGAAATAGTACAAAATACACTGAAAAAAAGAACATGTTGGATTTACTTAATTCAATGCTGGACATTGGTTGCACGCAACTTTTTTGCTTTGGCAGAAACTTAAATAACTGAGTTAAATCAACACTTATTCTTATTCATATTCAATAAACCTGTGCATTTTGTGTTGATAAAACGTGATTGAAACATGTTTAGATGAAGTAAGTTGAGCTCTTGGGATATTTTAATCCTTCACAATGTTGTCATTTTATTTCAACACTATTCAATAACTTTTACCCCAATAACTACTTGGTCACTTAAATACTACATGTTGTCTTCATATTACATAATGTTCAACAAAGTCTAGAGTCTGGCTAACATAAAATTTCAATGGATCTACAACGACTACCATCCTCCTATCTTTAGATGGGTTGGGCTGGGGTATAACCCTGACACAGCTCAGCAGTCTATCACATAGAGACAAACAACCATTTGCACTCACATTCATGGGTAATTTAGAATCACCAGTTAACCTAACCTAACTCTAATGACTGCATGACTTTTAACTGTGGGAGGAAACCAGAATACCCAGAGAGAAACCACTGCAAACTAGCCAGATTGTGGATTTTAACCCATGACCTTCTTGCTGTGAGGCAACAGCACTAGCCACCATGCCACCATTTTCTGTACGTTTTTGTCCTTGACAGGTTAAACCACAAGAAATAACAATAGCATACACATGGTGTGTGAGATGGATGCCTTCCTCAAACCACGATCCAAAGTGCGCGAGACTGAAATCCCGTGCGGTATCGCGAGATTTAACATTGCTATATTATTGACTTACTTCACTCGAACATGATATGAACAATTTAATCTACCCTCTCTGCATATCATGTAGTTTCTACACTATATAGTTACACTTAACGTTAAAGCATGAGGCAATTGTGTTAAATACATGCAAGATGCTTACATAAATCCAAGAGACGGCCAGTCCCTTTTTTTCAGTGTAGAACCTAACCCATACCCACTGGAGGATATTGTCTACTAATTTCTCCTACTGTAATACTGTATGTGGGGTAGAGTACTAATGTTTAAAATGCATGAATTACATGAAAGACAGTGTTGTTATTATGTGACAGAACCAAATAAAACTAAAGAAAATTAAGGAAATTTTCCTTAAACATCATATGCTATCAGAAACATTAACAACTCTCGTACAAATAAGGATTTAATTAAATATTAACCAATATAGAGAACAAATGAGGGTGGAAACAATCATTCAATTAAGATCATACACTCAGAATCTGCTGATTGTTTTTCCTTTCTGTCATTTGTGAGCTACCATTTATATTCATGGCTCTTCCACTGTCATGTCACGGTACATTACACATGACAGCAAAGAGCAATAGAAAGACAGACAAGGTTTGCCTCCATCTCCCAATGCCTCGCAGCAGACAGAAGGGAAGTGAGTCTCTCAGGAGACCGGGTCAAAGATCCATCCATCCTGACGAGGAATGAAGGGCGGACGTGTGTATGTTCAATTATTCCAAGGTGCTTTTGAGGTCACTGTGAGTTAATTAGGAAAACAAACGGTTATTTTAATGGGCTTTTTACCCCTGAATCGGGACGTGTGTGTTGCTGTGGGGCTGCAGCAAGTTGTTCATCATTTATTTTAGTGTGAAAAGATCGAAATGACAAATTATTAGGAATTAAATGAATTTCAAGTGAAGTGTGCACAAATTTTTAAGTTGCTAGCAGCGTATTCAAACCCAAAGCTTATTCATGCTGTAAGTAACGATTAAACATTTAATAGGGAAAAAAAGGTATTTTGACTAGCAGTCCCAGACTAAAAAATATTCATATTCATGTTTTGGCAAAAGGAAAACGAAGAAAAGGATTATTATCTCTAGAGCACAGAAGGAACTATTTATTTTGATAAATTACAGAAGTGTGGCTGGTGTATTTTCTTTCAGTAAATTCACCGATTAACTGAGGGGCGATGTTTGCTATTTAAATTAACTTTATTTAAACATTGTTTAGATAATCGCTCCAGCAATATTAACCTTTCACCCATCTGAGCTCAGCCCTCTGTCTGTGTGTGTGTGTGTGAGAGAGAGAGAGGGTACTTGAATTCTCCTGCCAATTTCTCAAGGTTTCTCTTAATCTGACATTTGTCGTACTGTCAACAGCGAGTGTCATGCCAGCAGACAGAAAGTCACTGTCTGCAGTAGATATAAGAAGGATGATTACTCGCTTCTAAAGTGCTGAGTCGTTTCTGCTGCTTAATAAGTGCAAAGCAGCCATCAGGCTGCAGTGACAGATGGTTAAAACTGTCCCTAATTGCAACAGATCTGCAAAATATTCTATGTGGTGATCACAGGCACTCAACTTAGCCCAGTTAGAGGAAAAAAAAGATTAGTCAGCTGGATGCGCTGGAGTTGTAATTTTTTCCCATCTGCAGAATCAAACATATTAACCTTTAAACTCATTGAAAGAGAAACACCGTCGGACTGCCACACGTCCCCTCCATGTCATTGTGACTGAGCCGTGTGTGCGCTTTGGAGGCCACGTTCTACCCCAACCCCCACACTGACTGCCCAAGTACACCATCATGTGGAACATACCCATGGAAGACGCAAACCTGGCCGCCCCCGTACAACATGGCGGAGGACTTTCATCGATGATTTACGCACCTTAGACATTGCATAAGGCCGAAGCAGCCGCAGCTGATCGAGTATGCTGGCGGACATTTGCCGCCCAACGCGCTGAACGGCATAGGTGGACCTAAGTCTAAGTAAGTGAGTAAGAGAAGCAGTGGGCTACTAAACACCACATGTGCCATAAAATGTGACTCAGCAGCAATGGCACCCTAATGCAGTAAAAATAAACAGTTGGCAAGGATCCAGTAACTCAAAATTTAGTAGAGCATACTAATCTGACATGTCCCAAATAAGCACCTGAGTCGTGACCTAATAGTTTGATATATTCAACTGTGTTCGTTTGCACATGATTTGGTGGACATGTTTGCATGATTGCACTGTGCTGCACTCTGACACAGCACTGCAGACTGATCAATATATTATATGTACCTTGCTGCTTTCCAATGGCTATTGGGATTCAGTGAGCTCAAGCACACACTTTTTATCCAACATAAGACAGCTGTGGAGAACAAGCACTGTTTGAATCCCTCATTCCAGCTATAGATCAATACAGACTGATTTACTGAGATTCCAGTGTCAAACACAGTAACCATTGATTTTTTTTTCGATTTAAAAATATGGCTGTGGTGAGATTAATAAATGTTTAACAATGTGTGTCGTAACCATTTTTCTGCCATTTGCTCTGAGTGTTTAATTGACTGTTGTTGAAAAATCAAGAATAGATGTGGTAGAATTTCCACGTTCCCTCAAAAACACAAACAATGAAGTCCTTCATTTGATACAACTTCCTACCTGCTTGCAACTCACATATATGCCATGCAATGTTGACTTGGTGGCACAAAGCCACACAAATGAGTGAAACAACTTTGAACGTCTGGGATTTACCAAAATTACAGATGTTTGCATATTTGCGGACTCAGGATTTGCTGGCTGCATATCCATGATGTGAATCTGAGATCTGGTGACTGTGGAGGCCATTTGAGTGTTATGTTCAAAAAGACAGCTTGAGATGATTTGAGCTTTGTTATATGGCGCATTTTCCTGCTGGAAGCAACCATCAGAAGACGGCTACACTGTAGCCACGAAGAGATGGACATGGTCAGAAACGATGCTCAGTCAGTACTAAGAGGCCCAAAGTGTGCCAATAAAATATCCTCCACAGTATTACACCACCACCACCAACCTGATGCATTCATTTGCTTCAAGGGTGAATGTGTTTCGCGGTCAGAGATGCTCTTCTGTATACCAGTGGTTATTTGTGTTACTATCAGCTCAAAGCAATCTGACCAGTCTCCGTTAACCTCTGGCCCTATTTTCTTATTCTGGTTATGTGTGAATCCCAGTAGATCAGCGGTTTCTGCTAGATCCGCCCACCTTGCACCAACCACCATACTATCTTCAAAGTCACTGAAATCACCTTTCTTCCCCATTCTGAGGCTCGATTTGAACCTCATTGGGTCGTGTTGACCATGCCTGCATGTCTAAATTCATTGAGTTACCACCATATGATTGGCTAAATCAATATCTGTGTTAAATCCGTTTATTTAGTTCAATATAATTTATTGCATATGTATTAGTGTTTTATATTTTATATAAAATGTATAGTCTTTAATGCTGGCATAGTATCAGAAAAGGACAGAACTAGTAAAAACTGCATGTTGGTATGCTAATGATGTCCCTGTAGGATGCTTTTCCACTGAGTGACCTTCCTCTCTGAACTGTACACATCTAACAAAATGCAGAGCAGGAAGAGGAGGGGACTGCCAAGGGAACTGAGCAGAAAGTTAATGAACAGCCTTCACAACTGACAGCGGATGTTTATAGACACACGGATGCACAATCATGCCTCTGCTAGACAGATCAGCAAACCACCCACATGATTGCGCACACGTGCACCACCGTCACTGCTGGTATTTCTACTGCCTCTTGTGCCATCCCATTCATTTCTTCACTTTATCCTCCCAATTCACTGAGAAAAAGAATCCAAAGAAGACTGAGAGAATGAGACAGCAGGGAAATCAATTTGCCGTCTCTAGGGCCCTGAGAAAAAAATGTCTTGAGCTGTCATAAGTGGGAGAAGGAGAGCTTGTCATTTTCAGACATTTAATTAATTTCCCATGTACCCACAGCTGAAGGCTGTGGGATTTAGAGTAAGGGCGGCTCTGAAAAAGGGAAGGAGTGAAGGAAGGTGAACAAGTACTTAGGTGAGATTTATTTGATGCTTCACGCGGGTCATTAGGTGCATTACAACATCTGCAGAGAGTGTCTAATTCACTTAAAACATAATAATAATAAAGCAATCAATTTGAAAGTGAAAATAGACAGTCGTCAATGGGGCAAAATTAAAATACATCAAACAATGTTTGCATATTGGGTTCCAAGATTAGCTCAAAACAATCACCTGCTGTACGTTTTGAACGGTTAACCCACAAGTAACTAGGCTCAGCAGACTAAAATTGCTAGATGGACCTTAGTTTTGATTCTAGAACTGTTCTCCTGTCTCTTTCTCTTGTTTCCTGTCATCGCTGTACTGTATTTGTATAAAATCATGATAACATAAGTGAATCACTATCAGTCATTAACTCCAATAAGCCAGCTAATTAAATGCCCTACATCTGATAGCTCTATTACAAATTTTGCATGTAACATGTATATAGAGAAAAACTAAATTCCTTGTAGCAACTGATTAGAAGAAAACAAATAAGGCTAAGCTAAGGTACGACTGTAATTGTATAAACCACCAAAGTGCCTTTTGGAGAGTTAAATGGACATGTGTAGTGCTCTTCCACTCTCACCAAGAAGGTTCTTTACAGCACATTGATACAGCCCTTAATTGTATAGCTATCATACACAAACACAAACCAAAGGATATTTCGAAGTTCGTGCTCAAGGGTTCAATCAAGTGATTTTTCAGAAAGTTAACAGACAAACAGCTTATTAAGACTGAACATATGTGATAGGTTGGAAGACCCCCACCAAAAGACTCCATGCAGCTGTTAATCATAAGTTGATTCCATACTACAAGAGATGACAGTAAAAAAAAAAGGTTCACAACTGAAAATAAAAAGGTATACAGTTAAAACTAATTCATTTTAGTTGACATAAGCACAACGACGAAACGTAAATACGATAAGAAAATGGTTAAAAAGTTATTATTTTTCATGTTGCATTAATGGTTGTCATTTTATTCAAGAGAACTGCGATCTGTGCATCACTAATCGGCTAGTAGGCCTTTTCAATCAATTAGTAGTGTCCCTATTCTCCACTAGGGGGCTTTCGTGTGCTCTCCTCATTGCAATAAATGAGATCACTCTCGTGATTCTTTTCTCCCTGTTTCAGGGGTGTAACACATATATGCGAGCTAACTGAGCCAAGTGGCTAAACAATGAAACAAAACTAGCCTTGTTTAGCTATTACACCTTAAGCCTGCCCCCCACTGGTAAGTTGCGTGGCTATAATTTACCAATGTTGACTAATTACAGCATGCAGTCAATCAGCAGATGTTACACACCAGTTAATATGAGAAAATACAGAACTGCTCATTTATGTAATAACATGGATTTTAAGAGATAGATGTGTTTTATTTGGGAAGCTGGGACTTTTGCTAAGACAAAACTTGTCCATCTTTCTGATCTGTGCACCTTGGTTGATTTTAATGTTGTATAAAGGTCTAATGTCATAAAGGTCATTTCGTGGTGTAAACTGTCTACACAGTAAAGTTGCAAACTTTTTGTTTGCAGTGTTATGTAATCTTGCCGATTGTGACAATTCTTTGCAAGAACTATTTTTGAGAAAACAAGAACATTTCTGTCCAGTGATCTGACAAGCAAAACCATAATCTCATTAGGTGGTGGTAACTCAGAAGTGGATGGCTGGGAAAGGGAAGACTTTTTTCCCTTTTGTGTTGCTCTTGATTCCTCAACAAAAAAAGCCAACAGGATTTTACAACAGGCTTTTGAATGTAAAAAGTAAACTCTGTGGGAAATAAAAGCTTGCAACACTTAGATGTTTTTTAAACAGTTTCATAAATTTTGAAGCATAAAATCAACTGCTAGAAGTTAAATTCTACTAACTACCGTGTTCGGCAGCACCATTAAGGCCCTGTATGCAGAGTGATGATGTTGAAATGATGAGAACTGGTACATGTTTTTTTTTACACTGTAGAATGATGAAAGATGAAAATGTCTAAAGCTGACCGCAGATTTTTTTCAGGCATCTGGCAAAAAAACAGTTAAAAAACACTGACTTCAATGTGAGGGAACCAGAAGTGTAAAATATAAACTCACATCTGAGCTGTAAAGCTCATTCACACTATTTCCTGTATTTCTTTCATCTAACACGTTGCTCATACAACTGAAATCTTGGTAAAGGTCTTTAAGTGCAAAGGCTTCAAATGAATTAGACTCATACTCACAGTAATGGCATAATGACACTGAAACTGCTGTCCACTGTCTTTCTAATTAGACATTGGAAGCATGAATGCTAACTAAGTATGTGGCGGTCTGAAGAAAATGCTGAAAATATGATCATAAAACATGGCCAGAGATCAATAAGCCATACAGATCATACAGATCAATAAATAATGATAAGCACTAGCTTTTTCCTTCCACAAAGCTGTAAGCCATTCTCCCTCGCAAGGACCCATAGTTGTCCTGCCACAACCATGCTGATTCCCTATGTTATCTAAACACATGTTAATAAAAAGATTTGAAATGTTATTTGTTATAATGAATCATTCTCATGATGGAAGCATGTAGGTTTTGTTGTAGAGGATATGCAGCAGGTTAATTGTCTTGCCTGTTACCTGGCTATCTATCTAGTTTTATGGAGTACTCCCTTGTTTCCTGCAGGAGGCTGAATGACTGGCACTGAGAGTGTTATGAATGGGATGAGAAATTGGAAGTAAATAAAAGCTGTGTGCCTGCCATACCTCTGTTCTGTAACCCTGCAGAGTGGAAGGTGGATGCCTGCAGAGCTGAAATATGGAGCTGTCAGGAAGAGGCACATAGCAGCAAAGAGAGGTCACTGTGACCCAGCCAGGGAGTGTGGTGGAGATGTGCCTGGACTTGTTTGGAGTACCTTATGCCTGATATGTCACTGGTACTCTCCCAGCCTGCATAAAAGAGAACCTTAATCGCTTTCAGTAATAAAGAGCCACCACGACAGAACAAGCAAAGATAGTAACACTATACAGCACTCCATCGACAGGTCCAAGGATGACTGTCCACGCTCTGAGAACTGAGGCAATGCAGTGTCCAAACACTGACTACACCCCATAACTAATGACTTTCTCAAAGTTAATATGATTAGTGGTGCTTCTATTGTAACTAAACCTTAAGCTGAACTTGTCATTAATGCACTGTGACTGTATGTCCCCACATTCGACTTTCTCCTCTTTCCAAGAGCCACTGTATGCTTGGACTCACACAGACCAGATGATGAGCAGCTAGAAATGTCTTAGGAAAATCAAATGAGATTTGGCAACTTGACTGTTTTTTACAATCATTGAATCATCAACATTGTAATGCAGGGTCTAAAGAAAAGGAAAAGACCACAAACACTAAAAGAAAAAAACCAAATCAATCAGAGAAACTTCACCAACTTGTCATCAGAACAAATCTGTTTATCTTTCTATTACTATTCCTAAGACACAGTTCTCTAAACCAGTCCTCTTCTCAAAAATCAAAACAAAAGGAAAGAATTTTTTAAAATAAATTCACCAAACGTCTTAGTGTTCTAGCAAAAACCCACAAGTGCATCAAAAAATTTTGTCTTTTTATCATCATAATGTCTTCAGATCATGCATAGCTAGTGAAATAAGACTACTCAGCATTCATTACGTGCATAGAAAAAAACTAGGAAATGATGTTCATTACACAGAACTCAAGTCTTTCCATCTTTATTTGAGTCTCTTGCAATTCAAAGAAAGATTCAAACATACGAGGTTAAAACAAAGAGATATGTAGTGTATGGTAATCATTCAAGGTAATGATAACAAAAGAGGATCTGCTGAGTTGTTCACTTTACCTTTCCTCTTCAAATCACATAAGAAAAAGCACGGAATAAATCTTTGTTTTCATATATTGTCTACAAAGACTTGAAGTCATATGATTTGTTGTAGATTTGCTGCAGTGCTTGGGAGCATCATCCTGTTGTCAGACTGTCAGACAGATGGCCTCACATTTGAATCTAGAATACTATACAGAGAAGTTCATGCTTGGCTCAGTGACAGCAAGGTGCCAAAGCCCCGTGGCTGCAAAATAACAATGCAAAGTGTACTGGTATTTAATGTGCCTCTACTGTAAGTGTAATCTTTAACCCTTTACTTGGCAAGTGAGAGGTCACTGGTTCAATTCCAGATGGGAACTCAACTAACCCTTGGGGCTTTGTCAGGAAGAGCACCTGGTGTAAAACTACTAAATGAAACATCTGATGCTGCCTGCTGTGGCGATCCCTTGTGACAAGGATGCAGCTAAAAGTAGATTATTGTCACAAACTTTAACAGTTAACATCTTAACTAAGGCCTGTGGGGTCTGAGTTGGAGCTCTTGGGGTTTTTGCAGTTTCTTTGAGCATTGCACAGTTTGACCTTGAGGTGAACTGGAATATCCAAGACAATGACATTATGTTAATACACACTTGAATGCTCCAAACCAGTAAACCGACACAACATCTGCCTTTATTGACATGCTCACACTTTTTAATGAATGCAGAATTTCAGGTGATTTTGCAGTAAGAAAAATCGTACAAAGAAAAGGCCATGGATGTTGTTAATGATGCCAGATATTGTGTTGATCACATAGACTAATACACTGAGCTACTGAGGAAGTAGCCCTACCTGATCAACGGATCATGGGTGGTCTTCAGAAAAAAATAATAATCCTGACAATTTCAAACACCAAAATCTGCCCAAAAGATGCCCTAATCTCAGCAAACTGTTATACTAAATATTAACTACCATGAATATTGAAGAATGTAGATCAATCATATACAAAATCCTTATTCATTTGGCTAATAACAGTCCACACAGAGGATGCTTTGTATAGGTTCTGCTTGTGTAAAGGCAAAAACTACAGGTAATGCAGAACCAGTGGCCATTACAATAATTAACTTGATAGAAATCTCCATGTTATCCTAATGAGAACATCAAAGCATGATTTACACACATAATGAAGCCTGTTTGCAGTTTTAGCATGCACTGAGCCAAGGCAGCACGGAAGGGATTTAAATGGATGATGAGAGGAGAACCTTAAGTGTGTCTAATTCATCTACTCATCAGAGTAATGCTTTAATCAATGTATTGAGCAACTGAAATCAGGTAATGGAACAGTCCTATCCAGTGCAACCAGCACAGGGATTAATCAACGCTGAGGCCCAATGAATCAATGATAGCATTAGCATGCATGTGTGTGTGTGCATGTTTGTGTATGTGTGGAAACTGTCTACTCCTTTGATAAAGATCCGTATGTTTCTGCGCCTACTGGCCTGAGACTGTTTTTAGGTTGAATAATGACTCTTTTTGAATTTCACAGGATGTTGAAATGTTGAGACAGGAATTAAAGGAAGCAAGATTTATTGAGCAGATGGGGGTGTCAGCAGTGCTGAACAGGCAATAATGACGTGAATTTGTGATTGTGTGCCCATATGTGCATTTGTGGCGGTATGTATGTGTGTGTGTGTGTGTGTGTGTGTGTGTGCACGTAAGGAGTAGAAGGCACAGGGGCACGTTGTGGCCATGCGATAACAGCGATGAATGGCCCCACCAAGTATTTAATGAAGCATTAGTGACAGAGTGAGGGAGGACGCTCTTCGCCTCCTCTGTAGCCAGCGCACTCTTTCCCATTCTTCATGCACCGTGTGGAGGGATGGACCCAAGATAAAGGGATAAATGGAGGTGTACAGAATAGTGTGGAGGAGACGTTCACGATGAGTGCTCCCCTTAAGGCAGTGGGATGTCAGCTCAGCAAAAGCACAAAAAGGCAGCATCTCATTTATTACATTCGTTAGCTGAGAACACTTGCTGAATATGCAAAATCCAAAATGTCTCTATGCATCAGGATTGACATTATTGGGTGGTGCCTGAATATAAGAACCCAGGTTATTGAAAAAGCATGTGAGGATGCCACCAGCTGGTACAGCAGTAATGAACTACTAAAAATAGGTCTTCTCCGGCACACGGCAGGAAGAGGGAGCTGCAAGGGAGCACCAAGTGTGTGGGAAGTACTTTTATTACTGTCACAGTGCGGCCGTGTCGTCATGATGGAGAAAACAATTGCCATCATGCCAGATTAGGTCGTTTCCACCTGAGATGCCTCATGACTGTCACATACAAGTTAGCATTGAAAGTCTGACCCTTAGGTCAAATTCACTGACCTGATTTGATGATCTTTGGTCTCTGCTGTTTGGACATATGGATGAAGCAATACATCTAGCTTTCATCATCTAACTCAAAGGAAGATTCTGCTCTGTGTTATCTCTGCAAAATAAAATTGATATATGGTATATGGTGGCATATGTTGCCCCATAGCATGCCTATATCGTTCAGCACAATACAGGCGCATCTGTGATGCCTTCACAGATGCGCCTGTTACCCGTGCTGTGTATACTAATAGCTCTGTATTTCCTGTGTTGTCCTTGTATTTTTTTCTCAAAAACAACACTAATAATAATAATAAGAAGAAGAAGAAGAAGAAGAAGAAGAAGAAGAAGTGAATATATTGCAAAGCCTTGCTTTTTAGGTTTTAACAGTGGGTTGTAAATGCCTACCAAAGTAATCAAAATGCTTTGTTGTAGTTTCTTTTAAGTTTTTCAAGGACCACATGTTGCTATCATGAGACACACACACACACATACACATACTCAGCAGGCTGGAAACACTAACCTGTCTCTCCTGTGCTTGTAAAACAAAACACCACTGGGAGTCAGTAAAGCTGTATGAGAAGGGCATGAGTTTGGAGACAAAAAGGTCAAGAAACTGGCAGAAGGTTCTTAAACTGAGCTGCAATTTCCAAACTCAGTCTGAACATTGTTACATTAAAGATGTGATCATTATACCATCACGTTTTCGAGGAGGACCACATAACGGAACCAAGTTCTTGAAAAGTAAGTTTAAGTCCAGGATTTATATCCCTCCTGCATCACCCAGGCGATGTTATGATACCACAATCACACAATCTTACTATTAGCACTTTAATCATTTTACCTACCTCTTAGGCTAAACTGACCGATTTGAATTTAATTCAGTAAATTTGATTTAAACCATTACATTTGCTCTCTTCGTGGCCCTCCTGCCTGTAGCAGTGCAGTGTTAAAATGTGCTCACAGCAAAGATGCTCTTCTCATCACTTCATATATAAGCAACACTTTTATTAAAGCTGTTATTTACAGCTACACTGAGAATATGTATGTATATATATATATATGTAGATATAGATATATATAGATATATATATTATTTATATATATATATAAATAAGTAAATAATTAAATAAAAATCAGATTTTTTTTTCTGTGATTCTAATCTCAGTACGTGCAGCCATGTGAGGGGGGAAAGCAAAAAAGACATAGATGGGAAAAGGTCATAATAATCAACTTTATTTATAAAACACACTAAAAAACCAAGGGTATACCAAGGTGCTTGACAAAAATAAAATAGGAAAAGGGAGATGGGAGGGAAAAGAGAAAGGACCTGGCACGTATCAATTATAAAACCTTGACAATCATAAGATATAAAAGTAGTTCACAAGCATAACGGATAAAAATGTACCAACGCACACCAAGTGTTAACTAGGTGGAAAGGCAAGATTAAAGAAATAAGTCTTCAGCCGTGATTTAAACAGAGGCAGAGAGTCAGACGCCCGGATAGACGCAGGAAGGTTGTTCCATAAGACCGGGGCAGCTACAGCAAACGCGCGGTCACCGCGAGACTTCAGCCGAGAACGAGGTTGCTCCAGAAGAATTTGGGTAGCAGATCTAAGTGCTCTGACAGGAGTGTGTAACCTGAGAAGCTCATTGAGGTAGCTCGGTACCAAATTATTAATGGTTTTGTAGGTGAAAAGTAATATTTTAAATTGAATACGGTATTTAATTGGAAGCCAGTGCAAGCCAGCAAGAACAGGAGTGATGGAAGAAAACTTCCTGCTACCTGTCAAAAGGCATGGCATACAACTGATGGAAAGTTATGTATGTATGTATAACTGACAGGAAATGATACCGATTTTTGAAAATGTCACCTTTCAAGAGCTCAGAGCGTTGGCTGTGCTTTGGAGATGATTCCCCCCTCAAAATTCAATCCACATTTGTCTCAAAGATGTGACTCTGCTCTTCAGCAGAAGTGACCTTTGGGTTTGTCAAAGAAATCAGTAAAAAGCATCGACTCTGACAGTGCAGGTGGTGGTGTTTGCCAGGGGTCAGTTTAAAGAAATGATGGATTCAAGGGAATCATTCCAGTTTTTGATAGATGTCACAATTATACTAGCTTTTGCTGGTCTTCATTTAACCCCCTGGCCTCATCTAATTAGATGGACCCACATTATGAAGGGATTTCCATTACTCACCTTCTCAGTATTTAACACACTTGATCATTAGGCCAGTCTCCATCCCTTTCAGGCTTTTCGTGTGGGGATATAGATTTTTTGCTGAGTGAGTGGAAATTCAAAAAAATAAAACTGTGTGTATTGTCATTTTTCTGACAGTCTCTTTCTCTACCTGTTCCTCCTTCCCCAACTCCTGGACCTCAGTTTCTCCTTCAGAATACTGACCAGTCAGTTGAAATGAGTACATCCTGGCCGTTTCTGCTAGATCAGCATACATTTCATCCATCATTGCACTGACAGCTCTCCTACACATCCTCCAGAGAAAGAGCCTCACATACCCAAATGCAGAAAACACATGTGTACATGCTCAATTCAGACTCCTCTGAATCCCTTAATAATTCCCATCAGCCAATTTGAGCTTCCCTGGGAGCGATGGCAAAAGTCGAATCTCTACTCTGTTTTTATTTGATGTTTCAGTGGTAACAGCTCAGATTAAGCTACACAGCGTCCTCTATTTGTGCTTGGAAAGAAAATGTAAATTCTTCTCTATGAGTTGGCTCAAAAAGTTTGGCTGAGATGTCACCAGAATTACCAAATGGCAAAAGATGTTAGAAGTTTGGCAGAGGTTTGTTCTGCTAGAAAACAAAGACAATCATTCTGGAAGATAAGCTTGACCCACCCTTACATCATCATGTGTTTCCCATAATGCCTTTGGCACTCTTCAACTGATTTCCAAAAACCATGAACGCAGACTTCTCCTAGTATTTGGCAGTCTAATCCCCTTATGAGAAACCTCAGTACCAGTGTGGTTGCAGAGGAGGGTTTTTTTTCCCCTCAGGAAGTTAAACTATGTCGGTTTTTCCACTTTATATCTTTGCCAGCCATCTCAACAACGTCTAGCAAGAGACATTTTAGTCTGACTCTGATTTCTCTCTCACTTTAACTTTAAAGGGAATCTGCCGATCACCTGAAGGCTTTCTTGTCTTCATGTTTCAGTTGCTCCCTCAAGCCATTTCACCAATTTTAGGCTACAACTTGGTGTGACAAGGGAGAAGTACTTCAGTTCAATAGCCTACAAGTCTGTGCAGCCCCGATCTCATTCACCTTTAATTTCTGTGGTTCTACCTCTCTTTAAAGTATAATAGATCATGCATCTACCCAGGGACTCAAAGAAAAAATATCCGTCCTGGGCTCACCCCTGCACCTCTGCTACATTTAAATCATTCATCATTGTGGCAACTTTAGTGTATAAGGTTAGGTTGCAGCGATCGGGAGACACTTAAACCACTTAAATATCTCAAAGTGGTCATTCAGAATGCACTCAGCAAAATGAATTGTAATTGCTCAGACTGGAAAAACATGATTAAAAAAAAAAAACAGCCGTTAAACACTACTTAACTATAGTTACATCATCAACTCTCCTCAGGTGAAATCTTTCATAAGATATTTAAGCTATGGAGGATATGTTTTTGTAAGTTAATTGACCTTCAAAATGTTTGTGGAGCTATCAAATTTGCATTTGCAATTTGGCGATGAAGGCCTATTGTCAATATAAATGTGCTAATCTTCTTATTGAGCTGATAGAAAACACATTTAGGTGTGTATCGAAACACATTCCAGTTACAGCGTAGAATGTCTATTGATAATATAGAATGAGACTTCCTGCTGAATAAGACTGACCAAGAACAGAAACACTGGCATTTTTATGCACAGTTCCCAGTTTTTAGAACCTCCAGTATAAATAAACAATTTAACATAGTAATAAAATACTTATAAAATACTTAATACTTAGTTTCTGCCTTTAGTTTAGTCTTCGGGATGTGACGTAAAGGATCAGGTTGAGACTCTGTGACTGAGTTTCTTTACCTTCAGTATCAAATGAGCTGAATTTTAAACTATATTTAGTCAGAATTCATACAGTTGTTTCTCTGTAACTAGCAACCCAGTGCCACTGGAAACACAATGTAACTTTACATGGTGGAAGTTTTCTTTCCATGGAAACAATCCTGCGATCATCCACAACTCTAGGTGATGTTATGTTGCTAAGTTCACCAGTGTGATGTTTGTTTTGCTTTGTTTTACCAGAATGTAAGAAAAAGTTCTTTTGGACATCACTCATGTTGCAGGTATCTCTCTGGTTTTGTTTTTGTTTGGTTGGTTTTTTGTATTATTTGTATTTGCACAGTGTAAAGAAGACTTTCAGTTACACTACATAGCCTATATTAAACCCTATGTATTTAGAATGGATTTATTAAGAATGGGATGACATTCAAATTCATATATTTGTGAAGGCAGATGAGTGAATACATTTGGAATTATGGTGTAACCTTAACTAGGTAATTATCAGTATGTGCAGGCTCAACACTACCACTTTCTTACAGCTCTGTGACCAGTTGCTTGTTCACACTGCCAGATTCAGGCAACTGAGAATGGTTGTAAAAAGTAAAAGCAAAAAAAATAAATAAATAAATTAGAGGTGCAAGGTGAAACTCTGAAGTAATCTCTCTGCACTCCACTCTAAATGATGTATCAGTCACTTCGGTGCATCACGGATTTGACTCAAAGCCACAGGGGCGTGTGCTGCAATAACTGCAGGGAATCCCATGTGCTGGTTTTGATAGACAGAATATTGGCAGCAGCTTAGCTCAGAAGACCACAATCACACCTGTACAGGGAGATGATTATTTGGCGAGACTGCACAATATTTTGGTGGATTTTGTTAAAGGACAATGCTGTCAGACTCTGCTTCTTTTTTGCCTTGAGAGAAACTTTGGGGCCTTGTGTTGATGCTGTGAACATAATGTAAGCAAGTAAAAGAAAGAGAGGATGTTTGGGTGTTGTGCATTAACCCAGTCATGGATTGTAAAAGGCTGTTTTCCCCTGATGACCCACAATTTTACCAAATCTCAGTTGGTTATCTGTGCAGTCTTTACCACCCATCAAATACAGTTATACTACACATGGTGTTGTAATTATAATTTGCCTTAAGGCTACGAAACTAACCAATCCTCCAAGACTTCTACCTGCCTACAGGTTTGCTGTGTGTTTACTAGTCTGTGTTAGTAGTCTGTGTCAATGAGAAGATACAGTATTTTGAGATCATAATCCATGTTGGTGGCATGGTCGTAAACATATCCTTTTCCCCAGGTACGCTCAAGCAGCCAGGGCTGCATCTCAAGGTGGTTCCAGGACTGCTGTGATGTGTAATTCCTCATTCTTTCGTGGTCAATCTTGTGGCCTACAAGTTATTGGATGAGCACTTTCAACATGGAAATATTCCAGATCACCTCAGCTCCACGACTCCATTTGATGCAAAGGATTAGAATTTTCACCCAGGGCTCCTTTCAGAAAGAAATAACTACCAGTATGTGCACTCTCATAACTTAGCCATTTTCCAAGCATACTGATCATTTTCAAAGTCTGGAAGGTTGATAGGCAATGAAATAGAGAATGAAACAGGCGAAGCTTCTTCTTTAACGCAATATTTTCTTCCCAACACTCCAAACAAAACCGGAGTAGACTTGTGATTTTACCCCAACCTATCCCAAAGGAAAGTATTCACTGGTTTACAAATGCTAGCATCATATAGATAAAACAAAATGACCAATACTGTACAAAAAATGGTGACACAGCTAACTATAATCCAATTCAGAATTTACCTAAGTTATGGACAGAAATGGGGACAAAGCTTTTATTCCAGTTATACACAAATATTAAGAACATTTAAATAAAAATCAATACAATATTAAGACTAAGTTTCATAGTATAAATTCTGTTAGAAACCCTTCAACTCATGGCCCAGAAAATGTAAGTTTGTTTCTTTTGTTTTAGTCGTGCAAATTCCTTAACAACTTTGAACTAAAATAGACAAAAGCAGAAGTGACCAAATTGCCCTGGGAATCTGAAGAAAATGTTTCCCAGTATATCTGTCAGGTAATGGTGTTTCTGTTCAAAGAGAGGTAAAGATTTTGTGTAAGAATACCCAAAATATTCAGCTCGATCATTATTTTAAATGGTCAGTGAATGTTTTCACAATGCAGTCAAGAATGCTTTATTTTATTTCTCTATCCTCTGATTCGGGAACACCTAACCTAACATCAGTCACTGCTTTAGTCATCAATACATGTTTTACATTACTTCTCAAACTTCTCTTTGTTCAGGTGGATTTGGAGTAATTAGAAAATCAACAGAGAGGTAAATGTTGGACCCAGCAGCTTAGCATGAACATAACTGCCAGTATTGAGCCGAAATATGAAAGCTCATGTTCTGTGACAGAAAGGACGAGCTGGAGCTACACTGTCAATGTGCATCTTTAGAGAATAGGAGAGCGTGTTACTCATCTAGACTGCTTCACAAACTCCCCTCTGTGAGTCTGACAGGTGACACATGAGATTAATGGAGTCCTTTTACTCTCAAAAAAGTCACTGAAGGCCGCAATTGGCAAGAGACTCAAGGTCACAGGGTGTTTTCATATGTCAAAGATCCAATACAGTTTGGAATTAAAAGCACAAAAATGAATTCTGTTACTCAGTTAATGAAATTAATAACAGGTGCACAGTGAGACAGCCAGCAAACAGGGATGGTTTTACAGATGGAGCCCACTTACATTTTTTCCCCTCTCATCTTTGCTGACTGTTTTTTTTTACTGTTTTTGCATTTGGCTAGGGTCAGTGTCACTACTGGTAGCATGAGATGATACCTGGACCCTTCAGAGGTTGCACAGGTAGTCCAGCTCCTCTAGCATGGCTCATCAATAAGTACCAGAAGGTTTACTGTGTCTCCCAGCATAGTCTTTCACGTAACCATGGATGGACACACAGACCTCTACAGGCTCCCTGACTACGTGTGACTAGATTAGGTATCCAAATCCTTGGACCCACTGTCAGACTCTACGCTGGTGCAGTGGGTTCCTCCAGGAACATGACAATGCCCGGCCTTATGTGGTAAAATTATGCAGGCAGATCCTGGAGGATCAAGGAATTGATACCATTGACCAGCCCCAGGTCCCCTGACCTAAATCCAACGGAACACCTTAGGGGCGTTATGTTTTCGTCCATCCGACGCTGCAGGTTGTAACTCAGATTGTCCAGGAGCTCAGTGATGCCCTGGTCCAGATATGGGAGTAGATACCTCATGACACCATCCATGAGCTCATTAGGAGAATGACTTAATGCTCTCAGGCATGCTTACAAGCATGCAGAGGCCATACAAACTACTGAGTACCATTTGGAGTCACTGCAATGACATTTCAGTTAACTGGCGATAGGTTAATTGGATAATCCAAATTGTCACTGAGTGTGAATGGTTGTCTGTCCCTGTGTGTTGGCCCTGCGACAGACTGGCGACCTGTCCAGGGTGTACCCCGCCTCTCGCCCTATGACAGCTGGGATAGGCTGAAAAGGATAAGCGGAAGCGAATGGATGGATGGACTTTCAGGGTATCTTTTTTTGAGCAGTATATTGTATATACATATTATAGATAGAGTACATTTGTCTTTTAGCCAACAACCTCGTGCTCTATTGATTAAAATGACCTCTACACAGAACTTAAAAGAAGTTAAAGCTTAAATATGTAGAATGCAGTACATAGGTAGAACTAGTTCATGCATATTTCCACTTGTGAAATGTGATAAACACACATCTTCAGATAATTTTTGAAAGAATACATAGACCTGCCAAAACTTAGGAGTGCCGGCAAAGTCTTACAGCCTCAAACGCTCAATACCCCCAGGTCCTTAGGTAGGTACGTGGAATATATGGTTAATATAATGTATTTGACCCCAGTGGGTGAGCTGAAAAGTGATGGTAAAGAAGATCAGCCTCAGAAGTCTGACCATGCAGTCCTCGGCATGTAAGGTTAAGAATTATAAAGCAGATCCTGAACACGACAGGGAGCCAAAGAGAAGACATAAACAGAGGGTGATATGAGACTGTTTGTTTGACCTTGTGTGCAGTCTGGCAGCAGCATTCTGAAACGCTCCAAGCGATCGAGGGCTGACTTACTAAGTGCTACAAGAAAAGAGGAAATAGTGTAGGAGCTGTAGCTCTGCTCCACTCTCACTTGACTAGTATTTCTTATCTGATAGAAAAAAAGATCTGTGAAAAAGAAACCCCTTGGATAGGAAGGAAGGAGGTCGTGGAGACCAAGAAACTGACTATTGGCTGAACAACAACTGAACAGCTAAAGGAACATATATTGAAGTGAGCAAAACAAAAGATGCCTCTGCCAAGTTAACTATTAAGGCCATTACAAAACTACAAAAGAACCTGAGTGACAGTCTGATTCAACAGCCAGCTCCCATCAGAGCCCCACTGCCCTTGAAATGCATCCCTCGCAGGTGGAATTGGCTGTTAGTGAAGGCCCCTCTTGATGTGTGAAGCTCATAGATCCTGCAGCTGATCAGCACATAGATGTCAGGAGAAGGCAGTTTCATGGGATTTATATGCCGGCTGCCTGGCAGTTGAGGGCTAGCTGAGCCTGGGTGAGGATGGGGCTGTTGTTTCTGATGTCACACCTGTTTGTTCTCACAGGTTCAAGACATGAATTACACGTCTTTCTGCTGACTGCCACAAACAGAGATTGATAGACTACGAATTCTCTCACATGCATACACCTCCTATCTTTTTGGAGACTTTGCATGTGCTACACAGCTGCAGTAAAATACGCTTTCGTGACATGTTTTACCACGTCAGTATTTCAATGACATGCCAAACACATTTTTTAAACTTTCTTGTCTCTCTTTGCTGCTTGGGCTGTTTTTACAATCACTTCATGGTTGATAGAATGAGCTGTGAAGCCACCCAAATTTATTAAAAGGTTATACTAAAGTGCAAATTATTTTTCTGTGATTTCATCTTTACCTCATGAAATCATCAACAAATAACCACTGACATTTCATTTGATAATGAACAAACACCCTTCTCTATCTCTGTAGATAGTAAAACAATCTCTGATAACTAACACAAGAAAAAGAAGCCCTGTTGCTTTTCTTTGTCTAACGCCTAAAAATTCTGATTAGTTTCTCTACACAAACGACCTCTGATAACAAATGAGGTACATCAAACACAGCTTTTCACATTATATTTCAAATTATAGCTACCCAAAGATGTTTGGACAGTTGCAACATGATAACATAATTCAGAGAATTTACCAGAAGTCAGTCATTCTAGAACAAAGTCTTGTCACTCAGCAGTTATTTTGGTAATGCCCCTGGGCTGGGTTTTTCTGAAACCCTATATCTAAATGAGTGAGGAAAGACTCTTCATTTATTTCAATGGTCACCAGGGCATAACAATAGTGTGCATCAGTGTAAATAAAATCTCAAATCTAAAAAGAATAAAATCCCCCCGAACTTATACTTTTACCATCATAGTGTAAAAACCCAGCATGCTAACTTGATCAGCAACTCTGGCCCAACTCAGCTGGTCCAGTACAAAACCAATTAGGGGCAGTGAGGTGGTGCGGAGGTTCGGACTGTCGCAGCATCCGTAGATTCAAATCCAGTTGGATTTCTGTGTGCAGTTTGCATGTTCTCCCTGTGTTTGTGTTGGTTTTCTCTGGGTGCTCCAACTTCCTCCCACAGTTCAAACACAAGCAAGAGTTAGATTAAATGACAATTCTAGGCGTTAATGTGAGTGTGAATGGTTGTCTGTCTCTCTGTGATAGTCCTGCAATAGACTGGCCTGCCTTTTGCCAGCTGGAATAGGCTCCAACTCCTTTGCAACTTTAAACTGGATGGATGGATGGATGGATGGATGGATGGATGGATGGATGGATGGATGGATGGATGGACGGATGGATGGATGGATGGAGTTGCAGATTGAGGATTTTTTTCTAGTGCCATGGTCTCTTTTATATGGTCTCTTGCCAATGTCATACATAATACACAATGCAGGTAATGCACAACTAGTGTTTAGAACTTGAAGCTGGTGAAAGTGGTGGCAGTACAGACAGAATGTGAATAAATGAGATAAAAGTCTTTGAAAATTCAGTTTATCTTACACTATCTGGACAAAATATTGGGCCATACCTCTCAATCTTTAAATTCAGGTGTTTTGAGTGCAGTTGTTGTAGGTGTAGTAAAATCAGGCACCTGGCCTTGCAGTATGGATTTACTAACATTTGTGCAAGAATGGCTCCTTCTAAAGAGTTCACTGAATTCAAGCATAGTGCTGCAATGCGATGCTGCATTTGCAATTAGTCAGTTTTAGGAACCACAGCAACTCAGATGCAAAGTGGCAGACCACATAAAGTTACTGCGTGTGGAGGCATATAATGTGTAAACATCACTAACATTCACCAAACTCAATAACTGCCAAACATCCTCTGGCATTAACATCAGCACAAAAACTGTGCACTGGGAGCTTCATGGCATGGCCGAGCAGCTCGAGTAGGTGTAATGTGAAGAAGGCTCAGTGTTTGTCCATTTAGTGTATCTTCAACTGATCCCATTCCCATTTAAGCACATTCAACTAATTTACCAAAATTATTCAATTCAGCTTATTAGATTTTTTAAGTAACATCAACAACAATTGTCTCAACGTGCTTCGATAACACAATATTCAGCATGTGTATATAATCACATCACATTAATTCAGTAGATAACACACATCAATGGCGTTATACTTCCGTTTATACAATATTCACCTTGCACTGTGATAAATTTAAGTGCACTTATATTAGAAACCAAATTTATCACTATTTTGGAAAAGAAAAGAAAAAATCTTGTGGGACTGAAACTGATGTGATGCCAGATTTGAGCAGCAGACTGTGAGCTCAGTATAAAACCACTAATCCTGTAAAGTGTGACTTTAGGTGATATAGTGATTTCAGAGCAAGTCTTTGTGTTTGAAACGTTGATGATTTCATCATTTGACATTTTTTTTGACAGAAGCATCAGTCATAAAGTCAGCTTTATTCACAATACAGCTCCTAACAGTCTCTTGTGTGTAGCAACCTTGTACATCACACCAAAGCTGCCTTTTGTCAGGAACTAAAATACCCTACTCGGTCATGTAGTTTTTCAACACCACTTCATGAAGAGCAAAGGAAGGATGTTCACTTTTCCAAGCCTTTGAAGTAGATGTGAAAAACAACTTTTCTGTACAGTTCTTTACTTGGGCTACACATACACATAAATGCATCACGTTGAATTAGTTTAGCAATGATGTATGCTCAGGGTAACTGTTATAAGGGACAAGTGGTAGTCCCTTATTAGCTCATTAACATGTTTTGTAAAATCTTGAGGGTCAGATTTGGCTCTTTATTAATTTTTTTAATGTTCTCAATCAAATTTCCTCTTTAAATAGAAAAGACTCATTGCCAGTTATCACAAATGCTTGATTGCAGTTGTTGCTGCTAAGGGTGGCCCAACCAGTTATTAGGTTTAGGGGGCACTCAATTTTTTTCCCTTAATAATAAACACCTTCACTTAGAAACAGCAAACACTTTTCATACTGCTGTATTTCTATCATGCACTATAGTTGTGGCCTACAGTTAAAAATTCTAAAATACAAATTCAACACTTTGAATCAACTTAGATATTACATCTGCCTAATTTGTCATAAAGTAACACAGAAACAGAGACAAGCTCGGGCTGTGCAACGCTCCGAGCAGTTGCAGAAAACCCAAGAGCTGCATGTCAGACTCTACAGGCCTCAGTGAGGATGTTAAATGTTAAAGATCATGGCAGTACAATTAGAAAAAGACAGACAGAAGATGGCTTGTTTGGAAGGGTTGCCAGAATAAAGCCTCTTCTCTCTGAATGAAACAAAATGTTTTACAAGCTACTCAAGTTACCATGAGGTGTGGATGCCTTTTCACAGGACTGCATAGGGTAGTAGAAATGTGCTGTTATCCAAGAGTACTAAAGCCTTATTACAACAGAGCAAATCAGACCTTAAACACTGAAAAGACATCAGTGTTCTGTTTTAAAATATGAGCTCCTTTAGGAGGCAGGTTCTAGAGTTGTTACAGAAATAATAGGATCGTGCATATTTTGAGCTTGAACCAAGAGTAAAAACTCTGGAATTTTAATTGGATTTTAATTTTTTCCTTTCAGTGTGCCCCATGTGAGTCTCCCAGCTATACAGGCCAGCAGGAGTGAATTTTTAACATGTTCAGACTTTTGTAAACTGTGTGATTACGAGCACTGTGGTGAAAAAGTAATGTTTTTTTTTTTTTCAATTTAAAAAACTCCCTCCTAATTTGGCAGTTTCAATGTTCTGATAGCAGTAATGAGATTTGTGCAGGACGCTGTGATGTTGGAGTGACAACGAAACAACCGAATGAAGATCCCAAATGACAGACAACAAAACAATTTCAACTGTCAAGGTCTGACAGTCATCTCCATCTCCAAGGACTCAGTCTACCTCACATTTATTTGGTTTAACATCACGTTTTAACGCCATTGCATCTTTACTAAACGAAGCGAAGTTGAGAAGAAAACCTGTAAGTGTTAGGATGTTAGATTGATGTATAATAATAATGTTAAATGGTCCAGTCTGTGCCCTGCGACAGACTGGCGACCTGTCCAGGGCGTACCCCGCCTCTCGCCCTATGACAGCTGGGATAGGCTCCAGCGCCCCCCGCAACCCTGAAAAGGATAAGCGGAAGCGAATGGATGGATGGATGGATGGTCCATTCAAGGCTCATTTTTATTGAAATTTCAGAAACGCTCTTCCCCTTTAGCCAGCGATTTCATATGTGCACACCAAGTGTTTAAAAGTGCTCGTGAGGATGCTCAAGATATCTCCAGGGTCAGCTGATGTTAGGCCTTGAAAATCGGTGTGATGTGGTTAAATTTCCCCTGGGTGATGTGGTGGAGTGCTGCTCATCGAGTAACTAACCACCAGACTGGGCCAAAGCAATACCCCGGAATTATTTGGAGAAAATGAGAGCTCCTCCAACTGTGTACACTGGCCAAACGTGAACCAGTAATGACTACATAGTGGGAAAGGCAGTTACATTTCTCGCCTGTGGCTATTCCACCAATGGTGAAAAGAATACTTTGTGAGTCAAATGAAGGTCAGTAGGCAAATTGGGTAAATTGTGAGGTATAGTTGTTGAGTCTTTTGAAGACAATGGGACCACTCACGTGTCTCTGCCAAGTAATCCACACTGGTGCTGCAAAAGATCGCACTTTAAGTGTATACTGTAAGTATTTCAGATTCTCCAGTGTCCACCTGCTTCATGTTTGTCTCTCAGCACGATTTCTCTCTTGTTGAGTGACTCTCTCTTTTTTCCTGCTCTCCCTCCCTTCCTGTCCTGTCCTGTCATGTCCTGTCCAGTCTGGACTTTATGAATGAAAGCCCATCAACAAGATATCAAGATAAACATAAAAGTGGTGTGAGCCTGACAAGAAAATAAGAGTCATCCATCAAAGGGGTTGGCTACTTACACAACATGTCAGAGGAACTCCAGGGTTCTCAGCACACTGTCTGGCTCACTTTAATTTAGGACACTGAACCGGATCACCACATCAGAGATGCCAGAGCACAAGAATGGAAACAGTGACCAAAAAAGTCCTAAATGTGATATTTGTTGGCTTTTCTTTAAACACTTTTCTGTTAGGTAATGTAGCACGTTTCAGAGCGATGGCAGAGGAGAAGGAGAAAGTCTTCATATCAGGCTTGATATCTAAGCCTCTGGAATCTGCACCATCCTTCTTCTTACAGGTTTCCCCTGACATATCGAAAGTCAGAGTTTGTTACGTTTGTTATGACCACATCAGTTCTTGTCAGTCCATTTGCTATAGATAAGGCAGTGCTTATACAGTTTTGCCCTCGTTGCTAATGTACATCGGCATCCTTATAAATGCAATATGAATGAAGCCTGATCCACAGCTTAATCTCACCTTTTACCTGGTTATAAATCATCCATTGCAGTGGACAAAGCAACCACATGATTCATACTGTCACAAGAGTACTCATCGGACATCGAAAAAATATATATACATAAAGGTGACTACTTGTATGTGTCTACTTGCATGCGATTGTTAGAGATTGCTAAAGACTCCAAGACACCACTAATAAATGATTCTGCTAATTTGAATGTACAAGATCAGCACATACTGTATGCACCATTGGGGACTGAGATGAATTTGACTTCCTGATTAAATTAAGTGTTAGTGCGAGTAAAGTGTAGCACATTTTCTGCTGTTGCTGCAGTCGGCTGCTATTTTCAGACTAAATAAAAAATAGCTTAATCTGCAGAGGACTGTCAACAGTTCTTAGGAACAAATTACATCTGGCTCTGAATTAAAAGCACCTACAAAATGAAGTATTTTAATGCAGACCACAGTTTGGCTCAATTTGCACAATGTGCAGACATGCTGTGTGGCAGCAAATTTGAATATGTTGTGTTCAGAAAATACAGGTGTTTAAAATATAAAACTGCACATATGTCTGTACTGTTCAGAGTATAATTAACCCAAAGAAATTGTGATAATCGACAAAGCAGCCTCCTGTGTAACAGCGTTCGGAGCCAAATCCAGTGAGAATGACTCCATTGTTTTCAGAGACTCACATTGTTTCGCCCTTATTGTAAATTTCGCCATTGTTTCTGGACAGTCCATTTTCTCTGATGACCACAGTAGTTCCATCTGTGCCCACTTTGATGTTTTGTAATGTATGTCAATTTGTAAGAATCTGTCTCCCTTATTTCCTTTAGAAAAAAAAGAAAAGAAAAGAAATTTTCTTGCCCTTTGTGCTCAGTCTCAGGGATCATTATAAAGTATGCACATGTTTTACCAGCAAAGTGACACTGCAAATACTGTATGTAGCAGTACAGAAACCTTTGGCTGTCACAAGATAAGGTCAGATGAATGAATATATGCAGTGTGGCTTATCTTGTGGGCATGCTGTATGCTGGATACAGTGGTAGATGAACTATTCAGTCCTGCATTTAAATGCCAATTTATGATTGGATCATTATCATATATGCACTATACAGGTTGTGAAATACTGTGAAAGTAGCCAGGCAGGTAAAGATACTCTCATCCCCTCGCCATTATTTATTCGGAGTTATGAAAACGTTGAGCAGCTACACACATAAAAAGCATACGAGGTTTAGCACTGTAGGACTAGCTATGAATTCATGCTATGGTTAGGTTATTTCTTGTAAGTCCTGTTCTCACTAGTTTTGCTCTACTTGCTCTTTTAAAATTCCTCAGATTGACAGCAGATCAATTCAAGGTGTGCAACCTTGTCTAAAACAAAAAGGGGTCAAATCGTCAAGTCAGTGAAGCTCACTTCTGTCCAATGACAGAGATACAAAGTGGTAATACTAGCAAAGTGAAGAAGCTTAGTGGGATAGGAGTTACAGTCAAAGAAAAGGGAGTTCACAGGCTCAAAATGTGGGTAAATACACACTATCTCCGTTTGTGGGGGGGTGCAAGATTCTGTCCTGGAAATGTTCCTGGGAAAGGTCATCAAGTCTTCACATACTACACCACTGATTCCTCTAAGGATATCCCTTGCATTGCATTTACTTCTTTGCTGATATCCTTTTCTATTTCTCTGGGGCACAGCTATCAAATATAGAAGTTTATGGGAATTGCAACAAAAAGGATCATTCTCTAATTGGACTACTTATGGTTGCAAATCCTAAGACAAGTGGGCAAGTCGGGATAATGAGCCAAAATAAAAAGAAGAGACAGTGCAAGGTTATTTGCATCCTGACTCTTTGGCAACACACATTGAGAGGGATCTTGGCAGGGATACACAGTCACCTTTGACTTACTCTGTGTTAAACTAAATCTTAACTGTAAAGTGCTCCTTTTGTCTTATCCACTAAAAGACACTTAAAACTCTGTTAGTGACACTTGGGTCAGTCACTTCTGGCATCATAACACACTCTGAGCTCTGATGATAATAAAACTGCCTTTGGCTGACAGAGCAGGAATCCTACTACCAATCAGTCATGTGAAGATAACCTGGCTTCCTGCCATGTTTGCCCGTAACATCACACAGGACTTAGTACAAGCCTCAAGGACTGCATGGGGTTTAATGGCCGAGCACGTGCTTGAATACAGCTCAGTTCACTTTATCCCTGCGATTTTCTAACTGTACTATGATAATCCTGGAACTGCTGGTGCCTCCAGCACCATTTATCACTGCCAGGTTGTAAGCCACAAAGCATTAGTTAGAAACCATCCGTCCACACCAACACTCACCCTGAAAAGAACGCAAGCATAAGACTATTTTAGCGGACGATTGTGTAAAGTTGCAGGGGTATCATTGCCGTGGTTTGTGCTTCATTCTGGTCAAAAAGCACAGTTTGCAGCTCCTTTTCACAGATTGTTTGACTGCATCTACCAGGAGAAACAATTGATTGTTGAGCCAGCCATGTGTGCATGTGTAATTAAATCTCCAACATAACTAGTTAAGTGGTGGGTTAAATTTGTCAGGGTCAATAAATCAACCCTTCCCTCTATTTGTCTGTTTGCAACAACAGAGATTTTGGCCTGTAAGCTCACTCAGCAAAGCTTCCCTATTTATTTTGCTTTCGGAGGGAAAAAGGTAGCTTATAAAGAATGAAGATGTATTGCTTTTATTAGCTGTTGTGATTCGAGGCAATACATTAAAAAAAGGGAATAAATATGGGTCAAAGGTGACACTGTGTAATTACACCAATCATTAAATGAGGTGGAAGATGCGCTTCTTTTTCTTCTCAGCAGTGTGAGCAGTGATCCCTGCGTCACCCAGAAAAAGGGAGTGGGGGAAAAAACCTGCATGATGCCTTTTTTTTTTAGCTTTATATCCATTCGGTTTCCATTAATTAACTTCAGCAAATCAGGTAGGTTATCATGCTTGAGACCGACACAGTGGTTTGACATATTCTTGTCTGTCTTTCAGCTGTAACAGTGCTGACTAAAACGAACCCAACTAAGCAAAATGACAAAAACTAAAAACTGATATGCTGACACCGTCTTGCTCACATTTATATGCACGAAGCACGCACAACCATACACACACATATCTACAATGTAAACTTAAATCAGAGCTCAGAGTGTGTTTTCGCGGCAGTGCAGTTAACTTGATTAAGCATGAAGCAAAATGAATCTCACTGGAACCTACAGATATAAATCCTATAAATTGTGTCGTGAAATTGAAAATAAGTATGTGTGCATCTGTGCAGATGCGTGCAGCATGTTATGCATCTCTTAGACCTGTTTAAAGGCTGTGAGTGCCACACAGAGACTGTATGTTAAAAACAGATGTAGCCACCATCATGATGTCAACCATTAGGCACTGAAGCCCCACTGTGAAGCCTCGAGCATCACCGTCTTGGTGTTGAAACTCAACCTGACAAGTGAGGGGTGTAAGGGAGGCAAAGTGAGTCAATCCATTCCTCCTTTGGTTTCTCAGTGAGCTCCTAATCATGCAGTGGCAAAAATAACTTCCAAGTCACAACTTAAACTCAAGCATACTCTAGACTGTTTTTTTACTCTAATTGGAACCATAACTTACTTGATGAGCATCTAGTTAGTTAATAAGAAGTGAGACTAGAGAGCGATATTAATGAACTCATCAGGAAGGCGTTTAATGAGGTCAAAATCAAGTGAGAAATAGTGCCATTTTTTTATAAAATTCTATGCAGTCTGACTTTGAAACCAGCAGGGGAGACTCTGCCATTAAAAGGGTGTGATTTTAAATCGCTTTCATGTTGGCTTCATTTTTCTGACTCAGAGCTTTACATACAGTACATGCTAGTATACACAGCCAATGATCTTATAGAGTGTGACGGCTTTTACCATCCGCAGTGTCAGTGAATAAAAACATGTTTGTGTTGTTACATCTAAAAACAGTCTGGAATAGAAATGTGATGTGGCAACTGTTATTCAGACGCAGACAGATAAGAGCCAATGATACGTCACCTAAGACTGACTTTTTTCTGGTTGAAGAGCAGAGCTGCACCTGAAATAAGGGAAACGATGGGGTATTTCTTTTTTTTTGGTAGGAAAGGATTGAAGATTTTCCTGAAGACGTCTGCCAAAATGCCCAAACTGTATCAAAGACCTGGCAAGGCTAGTCTGGCAGGGCTAGTAAGATTTCTGTTTTTTCACTGTAAATCTAACATAATCGTCACTGTGTTTGATTTACTATATATGTTTGTTGAAGCTATATAGACAGTAGAAATTATTACAAATTAATGAATAATGATCACTTCGATTTTGGACAGATCCCCATCTATCTTACTTTGATAAATGACGTGTGTGTTGACAGAAGGGGAACTTTTACTACGTCCTCCTCTGATTACCATTAGCCTCAATGCTTTTAGCATCTTTTATGGCTGTTTAGCTTCTCTCACTAAGTTGATGTTTCAAAAGTGTAATAATCTCAAACCAGATAAAATCTCGGTCCTTGGGATTGCTCCAGAATTTTTTACTAAGAAAATTACAAACTACATTTGGCCACCATTCTGTCAAGATAAAGATCAGCGCTACCAATCTCAGTCATCACTAAACCTTAAACCTGTACTATCAGTCAAAAACATCCACCTCTGTAGCCCCTCACTGCCTGGTCCAAAATACATCTTTGCCTCTGAATCACCTCATGTAATTTTTTTGGAGACTTTTTGATCATTTTTATAGGTCTGTTAACTTATCTGTTCTTATTGGAAAGTTAGAGCTCATCCTATTTTTTGAGGTTGTGAAACCATCTTAGTCCCTTGGACTATCTTAATCTGTGGTATACTTTAAATAGATTAGCCTTTACACAACCACTTAGTCAGGTTTTCTGTAAGTAAGTCGGGAAACCCATATGTTAAAGGCTGCAGGGGCCTGGGTTTGATGCGACCCCGGACGATGTCCTGTGTGCCTTCCCATTAGGTCTGTTTTATCAAATCAAATCAAATCCATTTTATTTATATAGCACTTTTAAAAACAACATCTGTTGACCAAAATACTGTACAATAGAATAATCAGATAAAATTTAAAAGGAGAGTAAAATCAAAGATTTTGCTCAAGACAAGCATTGAGCAGTTAGTAATTATATTATTATATAGTATTCAATATATATTACCACACAAAAAGCATTGCAACATTTAATGTGTTGCATAAAATTTACACTTTAAATTTTCTTTCCGTGAGCATTAGTGGGTCAAAATCAACAGACTTCGGTCTATCCGGTCTTTAAGTCATGAATGCTTCCAAACTACTCTGCCTTTATCAAGGCTGTTGTGTTTTTAACATGTTTTAATGCTTTGTATCTTGTTCTATTTAATCTGAACAAGCCCCTAAAAAAATTCTGTAATCACTGTCCGGCTCTCAGTTTCTATTACCACCATCGGCAACACGTTCTGAAGCTCAGTTTTTAAAACCTTACGATGTAACTACAGCCCAGCCCATGCAGCAGTATATGAATGACTAACCTCGTATTGTGGATGGATTATCTCATGAGCTCTAAGTCTCCCCTGGAGCGGATACGAAGACGCTGTTTAACGTGCTCGTTATTTCAGCGTTGTACAATCGTGGGACTTAACCATAGATTTTATGAGGTTGTTCTCAGTTTGTATGTCAGTGCGGCCGGTCCTATATTACACAAAAATTGTAAGGGTGGATCCTGCTGTCGACATATTGAAAGCATCTATTATGGTTCCCAATTCCCATTTGCTGTTATTGGGGCTTCTATCAAATGCACACATGAAGCTGCAGGATCCAGCTTCTGAGGCAGAAGATGATTGGATCTTGAGTAAGTGCTGCAATTGACCCACCGATTGTGTGCTCTGTACCCTTTGATGCCATACTGTAGATTTAGAACCACACTAGTCGGGGTTTGCCTTGAGCTCCTGATCAAATTTCATGTGTTTGTCACATGAGATCAAGGCCAAATTAAACCAGACTTGGTCGTTGGGCCAGATTATTTTTACTCTCCAGCTTCTCAAATCACAAGGAGATTGATGATTTTTTTTCAGGTCAGTAAAGTGATTATAGGGACATACCAACACAAATGTTTTTGTTGGCTTTCAAATAGCTAGCCTCCACAGCTTCAACTCAGTTTAGCAGTAAAGTATCAGCTAAATGAGGGGAAATGGAAAGGAAGGCTAACCTTAAAAGAAGCTACTGCTATCAACTTCTTCTTGTTCACACGTGTACATTTGTTGGGCTCCAGGCTCCGGGGAAATCAATACTTAATTTAGTTCATTCAACCATCGGTGAGAGTACAAACATCACTTGATAATCCATTATTAGTACACCACTTCAGCTCCTTCAGGTTAAAGTACACCTGCAGAGAACTCCCTCTTTTTCTTCCTTTCTTTCGTTTTTTAATATACTGAATTTTTTATAGTCATGTGCCAATCATGCTTGTATTCTTTGCTTCTGTGCATCCCACAGACTCTACATAAAAGGCAGATGTCCACTGTGATGTCAACCACTTAGTGGTTTGTGGATTACCACTATGAAGCATCATGTTTTGTCATTTTTCTTTGGTTGGTTTTTGTTTTCACCAGATTTAGATGAGAGGGTACAGCAGCGAAGTTTCCAGAGTGCTGTGTTGTTAGTTTGGTTGGACCCATTGGTAATGTACTGTAACATCAAAGAGAAAGCTCACTTAAAAACAACAACAACAACAAAACATCATTAAAATTCATTACAGTAGGTGTGTCCAAAGTCAGGGGACACGGCCTACGTAGGCTGCGTCAGTCGAAGCCTGCGAAGACCAAGAAGGCTTTAAGTGAGCGGCTGTTAAACTAGACAGTCTAGGCTACAACGCGCCGCTCCTGTCACAGAGTAATCATGACAGTAGCAGCTACAGAAATGGTGAATAGCATTGTTTGACAGAAATAGAGGACAAAACTTTATTTCTTACTTTTTATTTGTTTTACTTTTGCTGAAAAAATTGTGTTTGATGTATCAGAGGCTGAGAGAACACCAAGGCCATGAGCTCAGTCCCTGTAGCCAAGAGTAATTTGAACTTTAGTGAGCTAAGAAGCTTGTTAATATTAGTGTATGATACTAGTCTCACTGAACTTTGACTTTTCACATATAATTATTATATAATTACAAATATAAGTTCTAAATTATATATATTACTTTATAATGATATCTATGTATAAAAAATATATTGAAATGATCAGTGGTGGATCAGTTGTCTCAAATACTAAAGCTCACTTAAAAATATATGTATTTATTTCCATGTCACATCACTGTAGACCAAACAAGTACTTTGAATAGACTCAAAGCAACTGCACCCACATAATTACGGGTGCAAGTCTTTGTACAATCCAAATGGAAATTATAAAGATTTCCTATAAAGCTGGACATTTTAAGATGGGAGTCTGTGTAGAATGACAGTTACCAGACTGAACAACAATGCAATAGATTTCAAATGAAGCAATCAAGAAGCAACTGAAAGAGCTTTGTGAAAAAATACTGCAACAAAAGTAACTGGACAGCTGACTGATAACTAGTTCTGTGGTTAGTTGTGCCCTGATTGTTCCTTATTTAATGTCCAATTTAAGTTTTGAATCTCTGCATTTGGATTTTATAATTGGGAACTCACAATATAAGGTTCATATTTCTTTTTTTTATCACAGAAGACAACTCTGGTGCATGATTGCAGAAGTTTGTCCCTGATGAAGAACACCTTTATTAATATATAAAAACACTGGTGATGCAGGGAGACACTTTCTCTAACAGACTTATTGATCTCCACTGCAACAAGGACAGGACATCTTTCATACCTCAGGCAATAACTCTCTGAATTACAACACACCTGTCTAGCAGAGGTTTATCTGTCTGCAGTTTTATTTCAACTTTGCACTCTCACAACAACAGACTGTAAGTCACTTTATTTTACTGCACCGTCCATTATGCTTTACATATATAATAAACCACTTAATGTTGTCAGCTAACAGTTTTAAATTCTGTTTTGCTTTGTTGATGTTTATTTAAATATATCTTCATTTTTACTTTATGGTATTTATTATAGATTAGCTTATACCTTTGTCTTATTGTGTTTTGCTTTACTGAGCAACTGAAGTTTTTTAACACACACATTATTTGTCATTTTGCCTCTGTGCACCAGCTCAGTGGATTTTAAATCAAACAAAATCTGCACTTCAATCACATCAAAGATATGATTGAAGCTGCAAACTTTCAGATTTAATTCAGGAGGTTTGACAGAATTATTGCAATAACCTTTCAGGAATTTCAGACATTTTTCTACATAGTGCCCAATTTTGAAACTGGACAATCAAAGATGACTTTAGATATGAGGATTGTTTTAAAAATCCTTTGAATGAGCTTCTTTGCTTTGAGAAACTCAAAGCAAAGAATATCTTGGGCTGCTTTTGTTGTATGCTTTGGGTCATTATCCATTTGCACTGTGAAGCACTCTCAGATCAGCATTTGGCTAAATCTCAGCAGAGAGTATAGCCCTGTATACTACAGAATTCATCCTGCTGCTTCTATCAACAGTCACATTATCAATAAGCAGTACTGACCTGGTTCCACTGGCAGCCATGCTTGATAACGACACAGCTATCTCCTCAAGAGTGTTTCTGACTTGGTCAGGTGTTGTGAAAGCATCTTTCTTAACTAAGATAAGAATTCTCACAATTCATTTAAGTCCCTTTTCAAGCTTTTTAGGCCTTTTGTGTTATTAAGCTGGTGCATTATTCTTTTAATGACTGTACCATACTAATGATTTAGGCACTCCTAGTGATAGCTTCCTCTACTTGCACCAGCATTTATAAGATTAGGGAAACCTGCAGTCAGCTGAGACTGAAGAAGTCACTTGGATGAGTGATGAAACGTTTCTCCCACTGAAAACGCTACGTCCAGATGAACAGAATCAACTTTTGGGGATTTACTTACCTGGATGATTGAGCATGCATCAAGACATCTATTTGGACCTCATACTGAGAGTTGGTCAGAGGGAAAAAAGCATTTTCACAACTAAAAATGTTTGGTTAAAGGTAAAAGGCCTAAGCCTGGTTCTAACTGAGATTTCTTCCTGTTAAAAGGGAGGTTCTTCCTCCCACTGTCAGTTTTCACCTGAACAACTTAGTCTCTGTCTTTACAGTATACAGCAACTTTAGGCAACTGCTGTTGTGATTTAGTGCTACATGAATAAACCTGAACTTAATTAAACTGAATCGAATTGAACTGGATTGTTTAAGTATTATAAGCAAATTGAGTTATAACAAACTATTTGCAAAATGGATTCTGTTTAAACATCTAAGTATCACTTCTTTAAGTAATTATTCTAATGAAAGAAAAATGTATAAAAGGAACAGGGAACTGTAATTAAAGAGCAGATTAAGGTTGGACTGTTACTGGACTGCAGTAGCCTTGTTTATTAGAATGAATATGGGTGGAAAAATCATAAATAAAAGTTCCCCAGATGTTCCTCAGGAGTGCAAGACATTTGCTTTGCTCATAGCTGAGCCATCTTAGAATTAATGACACTTTTAGTTGTTCTAAAGGGGAAATAAAACTGGCGGACTGCAAAGCAGTTGCTCATTTGGGCATACTTTTTGCTTTACACTTGTCTAAGGCTGACCTGGGATAAAGCAGGCGGTAAAGGGCGCATTGCAAATTGTTAACTCAACAGTTATTAGTTTAATGAAATTTATTCTAGCAGGTTTTTGAAATTTAGGAAGCCATTTGAAGAGGTAGTAGTAGTAGTATTAACTATTTTTTCCTCTTTTTTTGTACACACTGGAGCTTTTTTTTTAATGCATTTTTACAATAGAGTTCTACTTATTCCTGGCAATGCAGGCAAAACTCTTGCAATGGTTGTACATGGACAGAATGGCTCAGAGACTCCATCCTCCTGAAACACCCTCCACAGGACACCCTGAGGGACACAGTCAAATGCCTTCTCCAGTCCACAAAACACATGTAGACTGGTTGGGCATCCTCCCTTCAACCACCAAGATGAAAACCAATAAGTTGGACTGTGTGCCTGGTGAGTGTTGGACTCCGCAAGTGACAAAGGCCGGCCTTTGTCACTGATTCTGTTCGTAAACTTTTTTGGACAGTATTTCCAGGCATAGCCAGGTGGTGGAAGGCTTCTACACTGGTATCCTCACAATCTCATCTCTGCTTTTTGCAGATGATGTGGTTCTGTTGGTTTCATCAGGGGGTGGCTTCCAGCTCACACTGAAGTGGTTTGGAGTCGAGTGTGACGCAGGATTAATGAGAATCAGCACCTCCAAATCTACAAAACCTAGGGGAGAACAGAGCTGTCGATCTATAGTTATATTGTTACTTGTTACAGTTATTTGATATTATATTTTGCACTATCCTACTGTATATTACTGTATACTTGTATTCTATTGTACATATTGTATATCTTATTCCTCTGCTCCTCTGTCTCTCTTGCTGCATTGAGCATGTGTATGACAAAAGAATTTCCCCCGGGATAAATAAAGTTCATCTTATCTTATCATATCTTATCTTATCTTATCTTATCTTATCATATCTTATCTTATCTTATCTTATCTTATCTTATCTTATCTTATCTTATCTTACCAATTAAGCTACTTCCCTGCTGTGAACTATGGGCATGAGTGATGGGTAGTGACCAAAAGAACAAGGTTGCGGATACAAGTGGCAGAACTTAGCTTTCTCTAGAGGGTAGCTGGCCTCTCCCTTAGAGATAGGGTCAGGAGTTTAGTCATTAGTCGCTGCTACTCCCCATCGAAAGGAACCAGTGGAGGTCATTTGGACATCTGACTAGAATGCCTCTTTGGCACCTCCTGTGTGAGCTGTTCTGGGCATGTCTAGCTTGGAGGAGGTGCCGGAGGAGACACAGAAAACGCTGGAGAGATCTCTGGGCTGGCCAGGGCATGCCTTGCAGTTCCCCGAGATAAACTGGAGGAGGTGGCTGGAGATAGCAAGGTCTGGACTTCACTGTTTAGGCTGTTGCCCCTGCAACCCAGCTCTGAAAAAGCAGAAGAAAATGCATTGTTTGATGGAAAATATTAGAGCTTTAAATAGTAGACCTACTCAACTCACAATTTATCATATGAAAAACAAAAAAACAACTGAAGTATCTCTTCATGTCTACTTTCCTCCGTAAAGGCAAAAAATTGATGCAGAGTTCTAACAAGTGACTACTTTAAATCCTGCGAAATCAAGCCCTGTCTGACAAAGTTTTATGCTGGCTCTGCTACTTTACTGAGTACGTTTGTTTACTCTGCAGTGCAAAAAATCATTTAAACCAGCAGACTACTTGTAGTGTATTGATGATATGTCCATACAGAGTCAAGCAATGGCAGCTGAAGAGGTGCAATTCTCCTTTCTCCTTTAAATACATTCCAACAATAGACCTGGCAAGTATTCCTTCAATTTAACGTTGCCTCGACGTTTTATTTCCATTCAGTGATGCGTGTTATCCAGTTAGCAGGTCGAATGTCAGGCAGTTCTGCAGAAGTAGCTCCACGCTGTGATAAGTGTTTTGTTGCTCTGCTAAGTGTCCCTCAGAATCAGAATGGCTTCATCAGACGATTGTCAGCCAAGCCTGTAATTTGGCATCAGGACTGGATGCTAATCCAAATAAAATTGCTGATAGAACAATTTCAAAAGCATTAGCATTTTGTTTTGTTTTGTCAAATGATCAGAAAGTGCCATTTGAAAAAAAATATAAAACAAAAAAGCTAACTTAAGAGATATTTATTGAACCCCTTTCTTTCTGTTCTGCCTTGTTTCTTTCTTTCAAATCTCAAACAAATTTAAATCTAAGTGTATCGTATACAGTATCATCATCAGTGCAGAATACACAGTCCGCTGGCTCGCTAATGCTCACTAGCTGCCTTTTCAGAGATAGTATTCTACCTCAACAGTTTGTTGTTTGTTTTTTTCCCATTAAATATGTTTAATTTTTAGAAACAAGGAGGGCAAGAAAGGGTTAAGAGAGGGGATAATGGGGTAGTCACATGTCGGTGCACGATCACTATTACTTCTGTAGTGAAAACTGGAAATCAAAAAGAACTTGGAAGGAGAACGAGAAAGGCAGAGCACAGCTGATCGGAAGCTGTGAAGTAAGGTCACAATTATAATAAAACTTTTGATTGACCCTTAAAACAAGCCATGTATTGATGAGACATTTTGTTTAATTATGATACCTCTTCTCTAAAATCCCTTAAATCACTAAATGGCACACTTAAGTTTCAATCATCCAGGTTATTGCTGGAAATCAAAAGAACATACGGATGTAGGAAATCTGCTGATTGGACTGTGCATCACACACCTCACTGACATTTATTTATGCCATGACGATGATTTTTACTGAAACTTGCAAATTTCTTTTACACAAAGACAAATCCACCAACTACAATCTTCCTCATACAAAAGGCGCTGAAGTCAAAAGCAATGAAAAGCACCCATGTTGGTTAAGTCCTGCTGTAAGTGTTTTCTGACTTTCTGGCTCTTAGTTACTTGTTCTGATGTCACACTGGGTTTGTGGTCCCTGCTTGTCCCTTTAAATGTGAGCTTGCACTTATTTAAACCTATGTGAAAGCAAAGCCTCGGAGCCTCGTTAAGCTGCACACAAGAGCAGCAACTATTTGAAACCACATTTCCCATGCAAGTAAGTCTGACTGGCCATTGTGCTCAGGAGGATAATTGATCTGATCTAATGGCGCACCACACTGACTGAGGATTTCCCAACTGTTTATTTTTATTGAGCATTAACATTTAAAGTCCAGCTGTAGGCTAAGATGTATACCACCATTTTCATTTCCATGAACATACTTCTGCTGAATATTGTCTGCTCCTGGCTCAATGAAATTACTTTACCAGGCTTAACTTTATTGGCCCCTACTTGGGATAGAAGTAGTCGGTAGTTCTTCGAAAGACGCCTAACCTCTCACACTCTAATTCCAGAACTTTTATTGACGGCACAGTAGAGTGAAAGCAGTACAAACAAAATACAAACGACCTTATTGTAACAGCCACTTCAAAGGTTAGGAAAATGCCACATCTCGCCCATCATTAATTGCACTGTCCATGTTGCACTCAAGTCCTCTAACCTCTCTTTGACCACATAGAAACCAGCCCTAGTCCTCAAGTAAATGCCCAACTCTGTGGACACAAACTGTTGTGACTCACATAAACACATGGAAATGCGTTTCCTATACTTGGTTCGTATTTTAATGCTATACAATTATTAGCTTACATGCCGGGGGATCTAGTCATCCACCACGATTACATGGAGCCTTCTATTTTAACTATAATCGGTTTAAAAGCCCAATCATAATAAAAACACCCAGATAAATCAAAATTTCAGTCACTTTCTGAGGGATGGAATAAACCTTTTCATAAACCAATTAGAAGAAAGATTCAACCATGTAAATTATTCAAACTGATTAATTTCTAGCTGCATTCCTTCATTTTGACATAGAGTTAGTGCAAAGGGGGGTGTACACATCTGTCCTTTCCTAATATAAAATTAAACTTTCAGGCTGAACTGGCTCGCTGTGAGAGGCTTTTTAAAAAATACTCTTTAGGAATTAAAAGCAAGACGATATCAGCAACTGCTGAACAGATGACAGAGATTCATCTATAGGGAGCTGATCAAACACACGGCAAAAAGATAAGACAGGAGTTGAGGAAGTGGAAATATTCATATCTGCTGGGCATGTCACACTGTTGCGATTAAGTACTTTGGCACTTGTAAACACCAGACTGTATTAAATCACATTCTGTGTAAACAGCTGACCCAAAGTCTTCTGTATGAATCAGAGTGACAGAAAACCGTCAGTGTAACCACAACCAAAAGTGGCTGCTGAAACAAGCAGCACACTATGCAAGAAACAAGTACAAGAGTTGAAATTCCCCTCTGATCTATTATTGCACTGTCTTTATATCAATACAAACCACTGTTAAAGCTGCAAAAACAATGAAGAGGAGGAATATCATTACATATGTTAGCCAAACCTATCCATCTGGGTCACATGAATACAGTATTAATTGCAATGCTATCTTTCTAACCCACACAGCTCTAACAAGCCAATACACCTACTCTACATTGACACTGCACAAATGTGACTTACCCCATTTACTGTAGCAGTATTGCACACAAGACCACAGGGACCAACGCCTTCTCGCTTGCAACAACCACTCAAATAGCAACAAAACAATGCAAAGAAGAATGAACAAAGTATTAAGGCGATCAAGTCAACTGAGGAGCACCTCAGAAACCTAAAAGTACTTTTTTTCTTTTTAGTGAGGCACTGATAGCTGCTGTTGGCTGCTTCACTAATGTATTTAACACCTATTTTTGGTACGTTTTCATGGACTGCCTGCTTAGCACTGAATGCTCCATCGTGAGTCAGGATTTAATGGGTGTGATTCACAACCACCGCATCTTCTGAGATCACCAGACTTGCTAACATCACCGGTCAGCTTTGTCTGGTTTCACATCAATCGACCTTCCTTTCATTCCCTTTAGTAATCTGCATTTGTGCAAATCCACAAAATTCTAAAAAAGTAAGCTTTGGCTTCTCAGTACTTTATTACGAGGTTTAAATGATAATTTCTCCTTTGGTTGGACACTAATTTATAATGTTTTGTATGCTTATATTTGTATCAAAGGGGTCCAAGAGGAGCTGATCACATCAGTGGGTCTAACAGCACCCCCCTGTGGTGAGAGTGTATAATTACACCTCCATTCTCATAATAAGGCTTCCTTCTCCCTTTAACACATTTAATGGATTTAAGAAACCTGCAAAGCACTGTTAGAATTCATTTTTGTAATGTAAAAAAAATTAGACCAAGATAGATCAGTTCAGAATGTGATCTATAATCTACGCATTTACACTGAAAACCAAAATGAAATATTTTAAGGGGGTAAAATCTGAAAAGCTGGAATGAGCTGGTTTGGGCATCCACACCCTTTTATAGCTGGGGATGTACTTCTGTTCAAAACTGACATTAAAACACATTAAAATCTGGGTTAAATTGTAGTCAGTACACACCTGCCACCAGTTAAAGTGACTCTAAAGGCCAATAAAGACCAGCTGTTCTAATAGGACTCCTCGCATTTACTTAGTTGCCTTTTACTTTAAACTCTATGGTCTGCAAAAAGCTTAGAAAGTATCAAAGAGAAGTCACTGTTAAAGATATCAGTCAGGAGAAAGGTACAAAGAACTGCTTGTGTACTACATCTCCCATTTTTTGAACTTTTGGGCTGGGAGGCAAAACAGAAACTTCCTATGAAGAAAAACATTCAAGCCCAGCAAAGTTTTGCAACATATACATCAGTTCTCAAGAAGCATGTAGGAAAATGTGATCTAATGAGACCCAAGTTAAACGCTTTGCAAATAATTCAAAAGGGTATGTTTAGATACACGACATCACCGCACTACAAGTCAACACTGATGCTGTGGATATCACAGAGAAGCAAAGCATGATGCTTTGTGGCTGTTTTTCTCCTGTTGGAACTGGGACTTTAGTGAAGCTGGAGAGAAATACTTTCAACACCACAACCACAACTGTACAACTGAAAATCTGTCGGGTCACCTGACGGGGGGCAGTGCACAGGAGACACATCCACATTGTGACAGATTAGGAGTCTTTATGCAAGAAGAATCAGTCAAAATGTGCCGCGCTGATAGACTTGGGGCTGTAATCAAATGAAATGGTGCTTCGCCTAAGGTATTCGTTTAAAGATCTCTACATTGTTGAGTTTTTAGTTTTCCCTAAAAACAAGATTTCAGTTTTATGTTGGATTGTATTGAAGCTGAAAGAAAATGTTTAATTTAACGGTGGTTGGTGTGTAAACTTTCTATGGTAAAAACTCTACAGGGTGGGCCATTTATATGGATACACTGTAATAACATGGGAATGGTTGGTGATATTAAAGTCCTGTTTGTGGCACATTAGTATATGTGAGGGGGCAAACTCCTCAAGATGGGTGGTGACCATGGTGGCCAATTAGAAGTCGGCCATCTTGGATACAACTTTTGTTTTTTCAATAGGAAGAGGGCCATGTGACACATCAAACTTATTGGTAATGTCACAAGAAAAACAATGGTGTGCTTGGTTTCAACGTAACTTTATTCCTTCATGAGTTATTTACAAGTTTCTGACCACTTATAAAATGTGTTCAATGTGCTGCCCATTGTGTTGGATTGTCAATGCAACCCTCTTCTCCCACTCTTCACACACTGATAGCAACACCGCAGGAGAAATGCCAGCACAGGCATCCAGTATCCGTAGTTTCAGGTGCTGCACATCTCGTATCTTCACACCATAGACAATTGCCTTCAGATGACCCCAAAGATAAAAGTCTAAGGGGGTCAGATCGGGAGACCTTGGGGGCCATTCAGCTGGCCCACGACGACCAATCCACTTTCCAGGAAACTGTTCATCTAGGAATGCTCGGACCTGGCAGCCATAATGTGGTGGTGCACCATTTTGCTGGAAAAACTCAGGGAACGTTCCAGCTTCAGTGCATAAAGAGGGAAACACATCATCATGTAGCAATTTCAAATATCCAGTGGCCTTGAGGTTTCCATTGATGAAGAGTGGACCCACTATCGTTGTACCCCATATACCACACCAAACCATCACTTTTGTTGTTCCAACAGTCTTGGAGGGATCCATCCAATGTGGGTTAGTGTCAGACCAATAGCGGTGGTTTTGTTTGTTAACTTCACCATTCACATAAAAGTTTGCCTCATCACTGAACAAAATCTTCTGCGTGAACTGAGGGTCCTGTTCCAATTTTTGTTTTGCCCATTCTGCAAATTCTGTGCGCCGATCTGGGTCATCCTCGTTGAGATGCTGCAGTAGCTGGAGTTCGTAAGGGTGCCATTTGTGAGTAGCTAATATCCGCCGAAGGGATGTTTGACTAATGCCACTCTCCAGTGACATGCAGCGAGTGCTACACTGTGGTCTCGTAGGGTGTCTTGCATTGAAATCTGCTGCAATTCACCAGATATCAACACAATTTCGATCCGCTCCTCACGTGTTAACCTCTTCGACATGTCAATGGCTGTGAACAAAGAGAAACTTGTAAATAACTCATGAAAGAATAAAGTTACGTTGAAACCAAGCACACCATTGTTTTTCTTGTGACATTACCAATAAGTTTGATGTGTCACATGGCCCTCTTCCGATTGAAAAAACAAAAGTTGTATCCAAGATGGCCGACTTCTAAATGGCCGCCATGGTCACCACCCATCTTGAGGAGTTTGCCCCCTCACATATACTAATGTGCCACAAACAGGACTTTAACATCACCAACCATTCCCATTTTATTACGGTGTATCCATATAAATGGCCCACCCTGTATATCCGGTTTAACTGTGTACCTGTGTAGATTTATGCACTGTGTGAATTTTCTGTCTAGCATGAGGACAGAAGTAAACGTATATATAAGCAGGTACACATTAGGGCATGTTAACCTGACAAGTGAAAAAAACTCTAAACTGCTTCAGAGATCTTACTGAAGATCCAAATTATTTTCTAGATATTCCTTTGCAAATATGTCTTACAACTATAAATTCTACACAAACTATATTCCTAGGATGTATGCCTAGTTACATAACATAATGATTTTTGCACCTTTGGTTCGGGGCAAAAAGTTAGGTCTTTTAAAACAAACTGGATGTTTTTCTTTTTATGCATTCTCTTTGTAAGTAATTTAAAAGATGAAGCGTCAATGTTTAGACAGACTGATCAAGAGTCCCCAGGCTTAAAAACAGAGATTAGTCTGGCAAACAAATGAAAACAAATAAAAAATGCATACAGGGACTGGCAAAAAGGCAATTCTAACTCTGAGAGTGTTTGCTATAATTCTTAGGTGCTTCACTGCCAATGAGACAATGAGTTGTGATTTGAATAGTTCATGAAACAAAGTTTCTGTTGGTAAAAGACAAATATTTTATGGCACTGTGGGTAACACAGGGATGAGTCAACTAAAACTGTATTTTTTGGGTAAGTTATATATGATTTATATACATGACAATTTACAGAACAGCACAAAATGTGATGAATTAAAATGCCTGCTTATAATAGAAAGAATAATTAGGCCACAGCAGAAAACTTTTACAACAAAATCACAACTCTGTGAGCAATTAGTTGCCTATTTACACATCCAGGGGCCTCAGAACATCTCACAGTTTAAGTGTTATGATGTGCAAAAAGTCTAGTTTTGGTACTCAGTTGTGGTAATTAAGGTTAAAAAAGTATGCTTGCCTTTGATACTATTGAAAACTACAGCGTGTCTCCATTTCATGGGCATTTCCATGCTAATTAACAGTGGTGGGTGCTTGTCAAGCTGAGGGCCAGCAACTTTTTTTGTCTGGTTGTTTAAGGATGCCCTTTGTGGTTAAACCTTAGATCTGGATTAATACAACTGGCGAGGGACATCGTCTGTCTGTCTTTCTGTAAAAGTTGCTGCACATCACCGACCCGAGATCCCAGTTTGACATCTCGTGGTACTGTTGTATGCCTTTGCTCTGAGTGCTTGAGAGTCCATCCATCCTGCTGAGCTCCAAGAGTTTTGTGACCATGTTTCAGTGTGATACAGTGAAGCCAGGAAAATACTTAACACAATTTCCGACGCCACAGGACAGATTCTGACTCCATCCTGCAACAACAGAGGTAATGGTGAAGAAGTCATATCGCGTAGCGTAAATGTATTCAGGTACATTCTTGTTGGTCCTATCTACACTCTTGGCTAATGGTACTGGAGATTGTAAGGTTAACAGTACTCTATCCTAGCTTTGGACTAGAGTACAACACTACTAAATTAAGGATTTGAAGTTCACATTTTCCCTCTTAAAAAAGTGTGAAATAAGTATGAATACTTGTATTTGAAAAAACTGAACAAATAACTCAAAATAGCTAGACACTGATTGAAAATACTTTGCTGAAAATCTTTGACCTTGATATTCTTTTTGGCAATTTTTTTGTAATCAGAAAAAGCCACGGTATTGTAAGAAAGTTGAAGTGACTACCACACAGGTATTTTGCTAAAAAAAAAATTAAATTAAATTAAATTAAATTAAAGTAAAAACATATTTCTGCAGAATATTTGGCTATTACATTATGACCTCATAGAAATGCAGTCTGCATGCTGAGGGTTCCATAGACTGATCATGCATGACAGAAAATCTGTAGCTATCCGGTCTTTAAATCTGACGTCATTAGGCATGTCTGGGCCCAAACTCCGCTGCAGGTCCCTCAGTCAGATGATCTCTGCAGCATCACTAAGAGTTGAAAAACTGTCTAAATTCTTTCATCTGTAATAAAATGATCAGTGTGACTGCTCTACCAGGTGTAACAATTAAGTTTAACATCCAGGCATCCATGAAAACAGAATTTATGATATTTAACAGAGTTAGAAGTTAGCAGGGAGTTAGCTTGCCAGCTTCCATCTAAATATAATATAGCATGTCCTGACTGAGAGATTTATGAAACAAATTCAAACATACAGCTCTGCTATCACTTCCAACATAAATGAAGACAGGAAAGTAAACAGCAGTGACATTTGTAGGGTTACTGAAGTTGGGCTAGCTGGTATATAATGAAGTGCTACGTGATCGCTAATTTACTGCTGCATGGGCTGGGCTGTAGTTACATCGTAAGGGTTTAAAAACTGAGCTTTAAAATGATTAGCGGTAATAAAAAACCAGAGAAGCCGACAGTGATCACTGACTGTTTTTAGGGGCTTGTTGAGATTAAATAGAACAAGATACAAAGCATTAAAACATGTTAAAAACACAACAGCCTTATTAAATGCAGACTACTTTGGGCCCGGAAGCAGAATTCGTCACGTCATGACTTAAAGACCGGATAAGCCAACTACAGGGAGGAACCCTCAGTTATTTCACTGCCCTTTGTTCACGATTACACATGACTGCCAGAGCTCATAGTCTGAATTTCTAAATATCTTATTTTGACAAAAACTTTGAAGAAACTTTCCTATTTCCTGTTACAAAAACCATGAAAAGTCCTGCTCAGTGTCTGAGGAAGTTGAGGCCGTGCTGAGAAAACTGAAGGCTTTGGCCCTCGACCAGGAGTCCACCAAGGAGTCAGTGTCCACCGACCAAGAATACAATGTCTTCACTTAAGACCAGTGAATGTTTGGTGAATATACAGTATATATGCGGACTATGATGTAAAATGAGTTGCATCCTTGCTTAAACAGTTTTTATATTTTAATCTATATTTAATCATTTTATATTATAATCTAAACGAGCTGACTAACTAATTAAGTGTCATGTATTTCAGGCTTTTCTAGGCCAAAGACGTTGCAGGAAAACCATTTTAGCTTTCAGCATTCACATTTCCACTTTTTTGCTAGAAAATGCTTTTTTTCTAGTTTGTTATTATTTTTATTATTGTTATTATTAGAGTTCTAGATTTTGAAAGAAGGTACCTGAGGTGGTTCAGGCATGATTAGGATGCCCCTCTCCTTCAAGGTTATCCAGGCATGACCAGGAGGAGGTGACCCTGAGGTAGACGCAGATATCACTAGACAAATTATATTTTCTTGTAAGGCCTGGGGGTACCTCAGCATCCCAAAGGAAAGGAAAACATTCCTGGGAAGAAGGAAACCTGTAATATCTCTCTTAGCATGCTGAACATGACTCAGCCCAACTTGGGCATAATTTTTATATCCTATTCAGAAGTTAGAAATCCCAGAGATTTCCAGTCTGTTACTACTGACGGAAAAATAAAGAAACCAGAAACTATTGCTTTAGTAAATTAGTCAAACTGTTGTAATGGTCAGTTACCAAAGGAGTTGCTTGTTAACGGTCTATCAGTTGAGTAAGAAATTAAATGCCAGACATCTGCAGAGTGCTATTTGATTTCTTGCTACCTGAAGAAATAATGAAATAAACCAGCTATGACTGTGTGGGTGTAGAATCACAGACTTGATTGCCACATTAGGTAATAACCACAAAGACTATCGAATCCTCAGTATTCCAACCGAGCCCCAACCATTTCAGTTATTCATCATCACTCTCAAAAATCTTGAAAAATGTCTATTTTTTTTCATCTTTGCCAGAATGTGCACTTTAAGTAAACTATTGATCACATTAAGCTGACTAAGTAAAAAATGTCTTCTGGGCTTTATCAATGGCACTATCCTTCACTATATACAAACAAGACCATGAGGGCTGATGCTATGCCAGAAAAAAATCATGAGATTTGTAGCAGTTGCCTCAGTTATATATCATAGCTAATGTGGATTGCATGCTCCCAGAGGGCCTATAATATTAAATCACAAGATTTAATTTATTGCTCACAATGGCACTGTTTGACAAAAGGACTTCCAGCCCCCACCTTGCGCCCATCAATCCACGACGGTTTCCATTATAATGTAGAAATGACAGTCAAACATGCAGTGTTCACCAAGATGCTCAAGGCACATTTAGCCGCCTCCCTAATGTTGCATGTCCCAGTCTCAACTCACATGCCTCAATGACATTCTAAATAATGTCGGCTTTACAAGGCCCTGGCTTGCTCTCTCATTTATCAAAAGTTTTACAAAGTCGACCAAAGCCGACATCCCCCACCCCCCGATGCTAGGTTCGGTTTGAGGCGAGATCAGTGACTTTAGTGAAAGCCCTCTGGCTGTGACGATGGGAGAGGAGCACTAAGCAGTCAATGATGGTGTGGGGGGGTAAATGGCCAGTGGAAGTGTGGGGAGGATGACAAGGACAGATGGAGAGAGGGTGTGGGTGACTACAAAAAAAAGGAAAAAACGAGCGAAATGAGGAATAATGTCAGGGGGTGAGATAAGAAGAGGAGGGGTTGGGTGTAATGCTGGAGTTGTGAGAGAACAGGGTTAACTGAAGATTGGAGGGAAGGTGCTATAAACAGAGAAACAGTGCTAATGACAGAGCCCGCATCTGGCTCACTTGGATCAGGGGGACCCATCAATAAACGTGTGACAGCAATAAATATAGTATGACAGGTAATCAGCACAATTACCCGTGTCCCCTAAAGACGGTGCTGGTGAAAGGGGGCTAGGACACAGGGACTGCAGAGTGTCTTAAAAAAACACCCTGACTGATGGGCCGCTGATTGAAATGAAGCGCGTGAGGAGAAGATGCTACAAAAATACCCCGGAGAGAACAAACTTACCGCAGAGAAGGTGAGAGTAGATGAAGATGACCTTTAACCTGCACTGTATGAAGTGAATACTGAAGGATCGAAGGCAGCAGTGACTCGATCTATCAATGACATAGTGTGGGGACATACTGGTTATGTGCGGTGAGACCCATCAAGCCTACCTGGGTTATAGAAGTGATATAAAGTGCAATGTTTCTAAGCTGCCTCATGGGCAAAAAGGACAATATCTGTCAAGAGTACCGCTGGCAAAACTTTAAATTGCTGCTGACAGTGTAAAAACAGTTCATCCTTGTAATATACAATTACAATATAAGTCAACAAGTTCTAACAAAGGTGAAAAAATAAAAAGAGACTGCGCTTTCCTGCCTCAGTAGCATGTTATACACACACAAAATACAATAAAATGGGGGGAAAAAGCAACAAAAAGCAAAGACAAGTATAACCCAAGAAGATGAAACAATGGAAGTGACTTTGAAATCAGAGGAGGATACTCAGTTGAAGAGCCAGCAGAAGAAGATCAAAGCATAGAGGTTCCTTTATAGAGGCAGAACTAGAGAAACCCTGACAAATGTTGTAGGTCATTTAGAAAAGTTCATGTTTGCTTTAAAGGGAATCTTTTTAATCTACAAATGATTTCTGAGATTATTTATAATAATTCATCCTAACAACAACATAACATAGACCGCATAAAACATTGCTGTGGCTGCTGTGATGTCATCCAAAGTTGTGGGACACCCGATTCAAACCCAGGCCTTTGCGACAGCCTTACGATCTATGGTTGCCTCAATCCAGTGAGTTATTCCAGCATCCTGGAGCATCGCTTTGAAGCCTCGAGATGAGCATTCACCCAAATGTATCTTGGATTTTTTTTAAAAAGCACTTGTTTATTGTCTAACGACTAATGATTGACAAGTCGTTAGCCAATGAGCAGCTTTTTGAAACATAATCACCAAGTGACTCAGTTTTTTTTATTCAATATGAGCCAGAATGAGTGACTGAGTCCATTAACTCACTAGAAAAGTGTTTACAGAGGTCAAGACAGAAAGCCGTTTTCCCATAGACTTTTCTAGGACCGGAAGTCTTTTTGCACCAACAGCTATCGCCATCTGGTGGCCTACAGGTAAAATGCATGTTTAAGCCACTTCCACTATGGTTTCATTTCTCTGGGTTGTGAAATGAGACAAAAATTCTTTAAGATACAGAAGGAAGTTGTTTTTTCGACGGCATTTTCAGAGAACCCACCAAGGCCGATGCTTCAGACACCCAACGAGCCAAACGTCTTTTCTTCCTTGTTCACCAGTTCTTGCAAACGTAGCCAGTTTTAACTATCATAGTTTTGCATTAGGTAACACGAGGTGTTGCGGATCATTAATGAATTGCGATTTATGATCCCATTAATCTTTGTCATTCAGATCCCTGATCGATTTCATGTTGTATGATGCAAACACATGTTTTTTGATAAATTACTAAACCGGACTTGTTTTGTATATTCTAGTGAAGTATGGCAGTTGGCCATGTGGGTCAACAACTGCTTTTTCCTGCAGGACATTTGAACAGGCTCTCATAGTAAATTTATTAAGATATATGTAATCAACAGGTATGTAATCAACAGGTATGTTTCTTTGCTTACTTCTGTTTCCCATCATGATATACGGTAAAGTGACCTAGATGGCACAAAGCAGAGAGGCAAAGAAACAAAAAAGTGGGGTGCCAGAGGGTAAAAATAAGCCTCTTTGTTTATGTGGGTGACAGAGAGATGGGTGAACCAGTCACACAGACTGATGTTAGCTTACCATGTCTGTCTGTTTTTCCTGGAAAAAATAGAAAAGTAGAAGGAAGATTTTTCCAGCATGACAATAGAACTAATACCAGTATCATACCAGGAGGTTCAGAGGTAAAGGTTTGCCATCATGGGCATTTGGGCAGGATCCATAAAAAAATGCAGCCATCAAGGCATCACCGCGGGTTTAATTTTACTTTAAATGAGATGTGTTCATGTTGGGGCGTTATGTCCACACACTGTTTACTCAGCACAGCAAACAAAACCCAGATTAGTCATTAAGCTTCCAACTTAAAACAAATTAAGATACTGAACAAAGATGAGAAAGGAAGGGTGACTTCCTTTCTCAACATAGAAACTGTCCCAGGAGGAGATGAAAATCAGGAGTGTGATCCTTAAATAATCTATGAGAGGTGAGGTCATATAACTGACAAAGGAACACAAGAACCAAACAGTGATGAGGGGAAAAGAGGGCAGGGATATATCATTATAATAACCATGATAGTAACTTGATGTCAGTGGTTTAGATGCCACAGGCTTCACTACTAATTCAGTGAAACGGCACACAGTTCAGGATTTATTTCAACCAAGACACACTGCAATCTTGTTCTTCTGGAAGAGTTGAAGGAGATGGATGGATGGATGGATGGACAGATGGATGGATGATGGATGGATGGACAGATGGATGGATGGATGGACGGACGGACGGACGGACGGACGGACGGACGGACGGACGGATGGACGGACAGATGGATGGATGATGGATGGATGGATGGACGGACGGATGGATGGATGGATGATGGATCATGTTTATTTAATCATGTTTAATAAGCTTGTGATTAAGTGGAACAGGAAAAAAAAGATGTTGCATCACTGGTAATGAGAGCAATGCCCTCTGTGCCCTGGCAGCAGCATGTAGTATATGAGAACAAATGGAACCCGTGCAGTAGATAAATTTGGTGATCTCTGCACATTTAGCTGCTGATGTATCAGCTAGAAAAAGGCTCGGGTGCAGGCCGAGCTTTGTACTGACTAAATGGTAATAAATGAAATCGAGTGGAAATCCTGAATGCACAATGAGCAGACCAGGAGTGTATAAAAAAGATAGGAAACCTCAAAGGGGCCACTGCTGACCACTGCGAAACTATAAGAATGTGTTCCTACATCTGAACAGTAAAGCTCATCAGCATGATCAGATTTGGATGCAGACATAATTAAAGGAATAATCTGGACTTATCTGCACTCGTATAGCTGCTGTGAATGCTTCAGTCTCTAAATGAAAATAAATATGATTTTTTTTTCCTTCGGGGAATTATATGAACTATACTATATGGACAAAAGCTGTTGTAGCTTTGCAGTTATCGAGTCAGCAGAGTGTAGCATGTGACCTCGCTCTGAAGTTTTACATGGTCTGTCTCTTTGTGGCTGAGTTTCTATAGTTCCTAAACTCTTCCACTTTGCAGTGACACCACTTACAGCTGATCATAGATTATCTAAGAGGGAAGACATCTCACCAGTTGATTTGTTGTAATTAATTACCAGAGCTCTTTGAAAAGACCCATTTCTTACCAATGTTTGTAAAGGCAGACTGCATGGCTAGTTGGACACCTCTGGAAGTGGGAATGAAATTCAAAGATGAAGAGACTGGATGGCCCAATACTCTATATAGAGTGCTTGAGATACTTGGTGAAAGCATGAAAACACTCTTTAGGTTTTAGTTTTCTGAGCATGTGGTAGCTGTGTGCATGGGGAACACAACACAAGCAAAGATCTCGATGGAAGGAAAATGTTGCAATTCTTGAAGCAAAAATCCAGCTTCAGACAGAGAAAGCTCTTAAAGGTTACTACTTAACCTTAAAGGCAGCAAGTTGGGTGGGGGGTGGGGGGGACGCTGTTCTGGGTTTTTAGGTGTCATTTGGGATTTGTAGAGTTTTATGCCTTTAATGTAAATAGAGGGTTTATGAATATTTTTGAGGTCAGATTTTTTATTTTAAATTATAATATACAAATGTTAACATAATTTAATTGCCATTTGTGGAAACACCCCTGGCAGGGGAAAGCAAAGTGTGGCTGATCAGCAGGTTATCTGGGTGGGTACTATGGATATATGGCCCCGTTATAGGAAGAGAAACGTAACACAGGCCAAGTATTTCAAATTTTCCAAATCCTTTGCTCCAGCAAGAAATGATCACATGGGCAGAATTAGGTTTAAAAGTACGGTAACATTGCTCACTGTCACCATCTGGTGGTCAGCAGCTGTACTCAAACAGGCAATCGTCTGTTAACTGCTTACAAAGTGATACTGAAGATATTCTGTTGGCATGCTTGAGATGTCAGTGAAAGTCAAGCAAAGGGTGTGGCATAATATTTTATTCACATATTTTATGGAATACAAAGCCCCCCAAAAACCCTGACCCCACCCCGAATCCCCCAAAATTGTGCACATCCGATCTTATGGGAACTATTCTGTCACAGAAAAAAAACAACCAGGAAACAAAGGAACTTTTTTTTAAACTGTTGGAGTGTAAGACTGCAGTTTTAATCTGATGGCCATATAAAAGTATGCCCTCTCATTGCGAATGAACCCTTCACAAAAATTAGCCACACCTGTCTAGAGTCAGTCGATAAAAGGGCTGCAGCAACAAAACAAAACCAAAACATGAGTTTCTTACAGAAAAAAAAAAAATTCCTTCCGTCGAGCTTTTCCGTTACAACTACAAGGATGTAATAACTCCGGCACAATAATAATTTAGCTTTAAGGGACTGTAAATTCAGTCACTTTTCTATTCTTTTATGCAACCTCCTGCTAAGCTGCGTGTAAGGAATGAACATGTCCCCAATTTGACTTGGAACAGAAACAAAATATTGACAATTTTACAATTTAAAAAGAAAAGAAGGAAGAAAACTGCCAGCAGGGCTAACAATAGAAAACAACCTCAGATGTTGTTGTGGCCAACCTAGGTCCAATAACATAAGCTTCATCAAAACAGCTTTCAAAGTGCTTTTTACACAACTAGCCATGTCTTCCAAGTGACTCTGTATCAGTGGAACAATCCCATCATCTGGGACAAAAAAAAAAACATCTGTCATTTAGGTCTGGCCAAAGGTCTCAGTGAATCTCCTGACATGTAAAACAAACCAGCTTTAAGACAAAATGGGTTGGCAAACCCACTGATTGGTGAACAAAAAAAAGAAAAACAACATCACTGCCACTGAAGCCACACATCGCAGTGCATGACAAAGTTCGTTTCAGAAGTTTGGGAAGGGGACCCGATCGCTTTCCCCCCCACCCACAGAAGTGTCACACCAATCACAACAGGGTTTGTCTTAGTTCATTTTGACTCTCTTCCTGACCACTACACATCAAAACACACCAGAAAACAAGTTAACCCAATACAACACACACAATCCAAGGTTCGTGGTCCAAAAGGTGCTGTCCAAAAAAGGTCCCGTTGTCCACTTTTTTTTAGCTGTTCCGACATGCGAACAGTCGGTTTGAGCAATTTATGTAGTGGACAATGGAGAAAAAAAAAATAATATATATATATATTAAAAAGAAAAGACGTGTTCAGGATGACGGAGCTTCACTGTCAGTTACTGACTTCTAACAGTCGCTCTTGCAGGAGGAATAAACTGTAGCAGCTCGCCGTCCGTGTCCATTCCTCCCTCTCTAATTGTCTCAATTGGACCATCCAAGCCTGTTCCTCTCGGGTCAGGTCCTCACACCATGTAGGAGTTCTGGTTCTTCAGCTTGTCCAGCTCTTTGCTCTGTTGCCTCAGAAACAAGATTCTGCAGTTGCAAAAAAAAGAAAATGTAAATCAAAATGCATGTGTGTTAACAGCAGAGTCTATGCAAATGTAGCCATTTGCCTCACCTCTGCTCCCTCAGTGTGGCCTGGATTTCACACACTCTGACCAGAGACCGAAGATTTTTCATCTCTGTGCAGATTTCAGACATGTACAGGCTGCCCATGTTGTGGATGTCTTCACGCAACCGAGCCGCCTGGTGGAAAGGGAGAAGTGCATTTTGTCAACAAAAAACGAAAAAATGAAAAACGCCGGAAGAGTTATCATAGATGCGATGGAGAACAGCATCTTTGAACACACACAGTCTATATTTAGCAGTATCACACAGTCGAGCTTTGCATATTTCCATAGAAGTCACAATTAGGTCCGTCACAACAGCCACCTTTGTTAAGGTGACTATAAACAGAAATATTTCCAAGAAACAACAGATTACTTTTTTTTTTAAAGATCGGTTATCTAACTATTCCTAATTTAAAGCTATCAGAATCTGAACAATAAATATGCAAAATTAATAGTGTCACATGTTTTCTGGTTCACTATCAGAGTGTGTGTGTGTGTGTGTGTGTGTGTGTGTGTGTGTGTGTGTGTGTGAGTGAGTGAGTGAGTGAGTGAGTGAGTGAGTGAGAGTGAGAGAGAGAGTTCAGCATAAAATAAAACACAGGGAGCAGAAAAGATGACAGAGTAGCACAACCAGAAGTGAGAGTGAAAACATTTCACAGCACGAGCTCTTTACTCCATCATCACTGTTCTCTGCAGTATCAGTTTGTCCATACAAACATCAGCACAATGAGCAGTAATAAAACTACTGAGGATATATCCATATATTGTACAGGCCCACTCACGACAAAGTCTACTGAAAGTCACTCAAGAGCCAATTTCACTATCGAAAAATGGAATTCCAAGCCCTACGTTTTTCCTTATAAAATGTGAACCTGTCTTCTGGAGGACTATACCTGTTTCTCTGTGTTCTCTGAAGGCCACCCTTGGATATGTCTGATGAGGTTTTCATCGAAATGAGCTGCCAGGCTGGGAGTGAAGGAGCCAGGGGTGTCTGAGTGGCTCGCACTGCTGGACGGGGCGTGAGGCAACAAGGCACCAGATGCGTTTGATCCTGTGCACAACATGTCCTGGCTGCTGGAGGAAGACACGCAGGTGGAGACTGTGTTAATAAAATCCTGCTGCAGTTGTTCTGATGTTCTAGCTGATTACTGTTACACAGATTCAGTCTATAATCTCACCGTCTAACCTATGAATGGGGAAATATGGATGAATAATAAACCTCACCAACATTTCCGGTTGTTCGGGGAACTGCATCATTGGGAGCTGAGTGTCCCCAAAATGACTACTCTAAAATAACACACAGGCCTTGCTGCAAACCCTTTCTCAAAAGTAAACCGTTCCCATAAACACTGTCTGGAACACATGTTGCTGTATTCTGTAAAGCATGTTTTTGCAATTCAGGCCAGTTGTCCTTGTAGCTCTTGAACCCCCCACAACTACTCATCTGCTTTGCCTCCACCAATCTATGCTGTGATGAAGTGATTTTAAATAATTCCTTCCTGAAAGCTACCTTCTCTGCTGCAGAGTTCTGGGGTCTTCTGGACGCTTTTCTGCTGTCTGAGACAAGGAAGCTGAGCCTGGCTTCCCCGAAGACATGCTGCCCTGAAGAGGGAAAAACAGATGACGATGAGGAGAAACATGAATAAAACAAGACACGGATACAAAAACCCACACAGAGAAGATGGTCCAGAGGAGGGCAGTCATAAACACAGCGTCTCTGCTCTGTTACTTCAGCTTCAAAGGCTCACCCTGGTTTGCGAGGATGTGACGCTGCCAGGATGCACACCCAAATGAGACTTCTGGTTGCTCTGTGGCGTGCCGTTCCGTGGTGAGACGTACGGCCGCGGCGACGATGTGTCGGATGTCAGGGAGACCGGCGACTGACTCGAGTGCTGGGCTGAAAACAGGAAAACATAAGATCGGTGTGGAAGAATGGGGGATTTGTCAGGTTGCACCTATCATTGTACTGAGTGTCAGGGAGGAAAATGAGCACTGATATTAGACCAGTTTTTTTAGGACTAACAGCAAACAGTTAAAAAGGTAAAAAGGCTTGAGGAGGGAATACAGCAGCATATAAAACACCCTTTATCCCAGAACATGGGACCATGTCTTGTGCTTTTTTTCCCCCCACATAGCTGTAGTCAATCTAAAAAACCCTAAAGTTATACACACAGTAAAACAAGGACACGGAGAGCAGAAACCTTCCAAAGAAGGTGAAAATTAGTATGTGACAGCAGATGGTGAAAAACAGCAAAGAGGGCGTACCTTGGTTGGAGTGCTGAGCAGCTGAGAGCAGAGCAGTGACGTTGAAAGCAGGTCCAGCAGTGAGGAGCTTATGAAGCACAGACTGCAAGGAAGCTTGGGTGACAGCAGCTGCCAATACTGGAGGGAGGAAAGAGGAAATGTACACACACACACACACACACACACACACACACACAGGTGAGTGAGCAAGAACACACAATACGTGAGTGCATAAACATTAGAAGTCAGAAAACTCAGTTGAAATAAGAATCGAGTTAGTGCAACAGTGTGAGGGCAACACTTGTAAAAAAAACAAAAAAGACAATCAAACAGATTCTAATTTTTTTTTCTATCACCAGAAGGGTCGATAACACCCTCATCATAGGCGTGTTTATGATGGAACTGTGGCCTCTTTGCTGTCTGACGCAAAATCTTAGAGGGTAAAAATCCAGCTCTTACCTGTCCAACAAGCTTCTTTATAACCACAGTGCACCAACTACGTTCATATCAACAGACAGAAGGAAGCTAACATGAACGAAGCCTAAATGTAGCCAAACTGCTAGCTTGTTTTGCCATGCATCTTCAAATTCTGCTGGTTCTCATAAACTTAGCCCGAGCACTCATCCTGACTCTTTCTGGAAGTCATACCTCAAGGCAGGTATGACTTCCAGCATGTTCCTTTTTATGCCGGAGCACATGTGCTTCTTGGGGGTGGGGGTTACAAAAAGCAAAAACAAACAAGATGTTGTTGTTTTGAAAGATGACATATTTTGCTGTGTACGCAGGAATACCTAGCTGTGTAAAAGCACGCTTTCTAAACAGGACCGCCCCCCCCTTTTTTTTCTAAGCTAAACAACTATGAAGTTGCCAACAACCCATAATTTAACTCTGAGAACCAGTTGTGTGCCTCTGTGCTGAATAAGACACTAGACCAGAAAGCAGTGTAAACCGCGCCCTCATCCTCACCCTCGTTGAGCTTGGCCACGTCCATGCTGCCGTTGTTCATCTGCAAAGTCGCTTGCAGTGCCGGGAGGAGCTGATGCAGGAGCGCCGGGTCCTGGAGCAGCGCCGGCGAGGGCAACTGGGCAGACGGAGGCGCCTGACTGCTAGAGGACGAAGAAGAGGACGACATGCTGGAAGGGGTGGAGCCTATAGCGGCGGCAGCAGGGGTCAGGCTCTGAGAGGAAGAGGAAGAGGAGGAATGGCCGCAATTGGCTGCTGCGGACTGATCCACTGATGCGATTTCTGTGGAGACGAGCAGTGATGAACACAGAAGGAATTCACACTATATTCTGTGGATGTATGAATGTTTGTCGTGATTGAAGCATAACTATATACACATGACCAAGATTTTATTGGTAAGTCGTACTTGTTGTGGCTTTGTCCTGCAAGGCCTCTTGTCTGTAGTCCATGTCCCTGGGAAAACTGTTTGCTGCCATCTTGACTGAGTCTTTCTGCCGTTGTTCCCTGAAGCAAAGCAAACAGGTTTTGTGAAGCAACAGCGATGATGTTAAGGACGTGGGCTGCGGTTTGAGTCTGTGCCTTAAGCTAATGATGTTCTGATAACATTGTGGTTCTAAAGCTGTCGTGTGTGACTCTGCATGAGAACTACAACCTCAGTCACTGTCTCAGGTTAAAGAGCCAACAAACATTCAATAGTTAGAACTGAATAAAGTGAGCCTTGCCTCTCCAGCAGGTCCTTTGGCTTTTCCCACTGGGAGACCTCAGTTCTACAGTTATAGTAGTACTTCTTCCCAGAGGAGCTAATGTGCTCTGTCCAGTCATCTGCTGGGTCCTAGTCACAAGGAAAATGGAGAGAGTCAAACAGTTAAAAAAAAAACCTTCACTCCAAGTTCATTTTGCTCAGTTTATACAAAAACTTTCCCAATAACATTTACAAGTAATGCAATTATTGTATGCATGATCATTTTTCTGAGATTTTTTTTAATTATTATTATTGTGACCCTTCACTTCAAAGTCAAAATATCTGATGCTTAACAGCCAATCTGACAAAGAAGTCATGCCAAGTTAGCTACATGGTCCTCCCACCGTGATGATCCCAAGAGCAGGTAAATTTAACCTTAGTTGGGAAAAGAAAATCCTGACAGTTCATTTTTGGCCAGTTTCAACTTCTTGTGTACTTTTTGATTGCGTCTAATCCTCTATCGCCCCCTTTTTATTCTCTTGGTAAAGCATACAACCTGCTGATCAAGCACTGGCAGACATACACTTCGCTGTTAAATCTAGGTACATCACAACTACAAACCTTTCTGAAACCCTACACCGTGACTTATGGCGTAACCAGATGTGCACCTCAATAGAAATTTAACTACACAACCCGCACAGGTATAAATATTGGCACTGGCATCAACTACCTGCATGAGTTATGCCGTAGGCTTTTTGTCGATCCACTGCAGAAGCATGAATTCATTTTCATGCCCACTGTTCCCACTGTTCATACAGGTTTAGGATGTTCCCTTGTTTTCATGAACCCTAATCTTCAAAGGCTATTTCACTGATACAAAAAAACCCTAGAACTGTAAAACTGAAAGCACAGTATCTGTTTCTGACTGTTTTTTTTAAATCCCTCCATGCTATGTGATTTGTGCAAATCTCCCCCAAATAAATTCTTCCGCTTTGTATAAAAGTACTTCCTTATTTTCCATACGCTCCCTCCTCACAAACCACAGTCCAGTCTGTCTGATGAACAGGAAAAGGTTGCAAAGCATTCTGGTAGTTGCTGGTGGGTAGTTCTCTTTTCAGTGATGACTAACACCCCCCCAACACACACATTTAAAAAAAATTGCACCTTTCTACAACGCAGCCTAGTTTTATTACACAACCCACTTCCCGGCAGTGACATTCCTCTTGAAACCGTGAGCCATCGCACCTGCTTTTGCTCCACTAAGCACTTTTCCAGTCTCAAAGTGCTGAAGTCAAAGTTTCTTCAAGCAACAGTGTCAGTTTTCCAGCACTCACATTTTTTTTTCCTGAGGAGCACGCATTCAAGTTTCAAACAACTTGAGAGGATATTAAAGTGCTCTTTAAACTGATGTAACGCAAGGCAATTGATCACTTTGTGTAAGTGGGTTATGAAGCTTCAAAAGCAAAGATCAACAAGTGGAAGACTTCATTTAAATTGTTTATTCCAGTGCTTGGAGGTAGCAGTCCTACTTCATTGTACATACTGGCAAGAGCATACCTGAGTCAGCACATTTGGTAAACATAAATCCATTTTGCTTTGGGAGGTAAACATCTTTCATTTCCGAGCCTCGATAATGGACTGGGGCTTTTGAGTGTGGATGCGAGCTGGTATGTTTAATATTAATGATGATGCATATACTGACGACTCTGTTAGGATCTAACATTTCTCATCCACATCTGTATAACTTTAAACCTGTGCTTTTGTAGGTGAGGCTTGAGCCCTTATAACATATGATCTCATGCCTTCTCTGTGGAAAGAGTAATTAGATACCACATACTACTAGTAAAACCAACAGTATCTTAGTAACAATTCATTTTAAAAAATTATATAATTTGATTTTTAGTACTGCAGTTTCCCACAGTTATTGATATAACAGAATTAAGATAGACTCTAATGTAATTTGAATATTACAAACTTAAAGTGAGCCATGTGTGCTCTGACAAGAGTCTGTAGGAAAGCTTACAAATGCACAGAGCAGTGGGTGCTTGCAGGAGCGGTCCAAATTAGTGTCAAACCAGACAATGTTGAATATTGTGCATTTGGTCCCACTGCGCAGTCCAACCAGTGAGAAATAACAATGTGTCTCTCATTCACATTGACAAATGGCAAATCGTTTAAACAAGGAAGTCCACAATCTAATCAGACCATCTACTACACAAGGAGCCTCTTACATAATTATGAAGTTACAGTCAAGCATTGTTGAGTTAGGTTTGATAAATCTCCGCATGAGAGAGGAAGATGGCTATCTATCACGCCCCGCATAAAATGTTCCACAGTGGCGTGGCTGCACTCTACAGGAATCGCTGAAGGTTTTATCATCAGATAACACTGGGTAGATCCTTACCCTGTCTGCGGGCTTGCTCTGAGCCCCGTGCAGGTCGGTGCCATGGTGAGAGCTGTTGTTGTGGGAGTTCTCCTGAGGAGAGCCACTGGTCCCTGCAACAAAGCCACTTGTCAAAGGAGAGAAAGCATACGAGGCTCTGCTAAGGACTAAATCCTTAGGGAGAGCCACAACTGCCAAACAGGGAAAAGAAATCAGCTTGCCTTTTGTTATTTTAGGCTTATACTTGCAGTTTACGTTTACGTCTTAATCTGATGGCAGTATTATGAGAAGCTTTTTTATCCACAACATGACAACTGGCAGGGGTGACCAGAGTCTTCTCGACAATAACAGTAGTTAGAGTACACATGACAGAAGAAGTTCACATATTATGTCAGGGACCAGCATAGAAACAAAGACAGAGTTGACCTTTATGCCCATCTGCCGTTACCCGTCCCCTTCATAACAACCGCCTGAGATTAATCTTGCAATGGCATGCATGCACAATGCCACCAGACTCACCGTTTTTCCCTCTGACGCTGTGAGAGGGTTTCGCCTTGCCATGTCCCGTGCCTTCTCCGTGTCTGCTGACAGGACTTTCGTCTGAGCGTCGCTGCATCTTGTAAGGGGGCACAGGATCTGACGATCCATCGCGCACCTTGTCGTAGCGGTGAAGGCTGGTGGCCTGGCTCTTTGGCTGAGATTTATGGGTCTAAAAAGGACAGTACACAGCAGAATTGTCGAGATATGCTCAATCTCACACAGTGGTGTTCTTACCTCTCAATCAGGAGACCCTTTAAGTTGAATGAGAGCATTTTTATGTTTATTGTCATTCTATTGACATTTCTAGTAAATTCTTGTTTTAATAGAGTAACTGAAAGACAAGGGCTGAAGTAAGACAGTTCACATATGAATTACCATTGTGACAGTTGCTGTTTTAAATACTGATCGCCTGCACACTGTGCTGACCTACGTTTATGGATCGTCATGACAGGTGACAGCTAACAACCTGAACATGACATACCTGATACGATTGGGGATCCCTTCTGTCGTTGCACCTGTGGAGACACACAGAACAAAGATTAGAGCAAGATCTCAATAACGTTTTTTTTTATTAAATTTATTTTTATTTGTCACTTTGAAAACTGACTTTCTGGAGCATATATAGTTAGCTAAGAAGCTAGCGTTAGCCAAGTTAGCCTGAGTTGCCATCTTATCATCTGGTGTTTGCTCATACTGTAGTTCACATTGAATCGGTAATGTTTAAAGTATATCTTACAAATACCTAGAATAGGCAGGATTTACGATGTGAATACTATTAAGTGTAACGGTAGTCGACCAGCTAAGGTACATATCCGGAATCAACGGCTAACTAATTGCAGGCTAACCATGCTAGCTAACGGCTACAAGTAAACCTTAAACGCACAAATTAAATCAACGGCGTAAGAAAAACATGTTTCAAACGCTAAGGTCTGAGTCTGATTTACCCATCGCTGACTCTTGTTGGTTTCCTTGCATACATCACCATCAAGACCGTGGTGATGTGTGTATGTGTGTGAGGGGGAACCGTGGCCTCCTGCCTGCCTGGCTGCTCTCACAGCTCTTTTCTTCAGCTTCCTGATGTCTGCACTCAGTCTGTCCTGCCAAACAAAGAGCTAAAAGTCACGCACCGAATACCAGCACTGCATAGCGGCTGGTCTTTACTGAAAAACAAAAACAAAAAAGAAACACCCTCAATGCACCATCTGCCATGCAGTTACGGTATACGCTAAATTCGGCCGATGTAGTTCAGCGGAAGGCAGCAGATGGAGGAGGAAACGGTGAAGACAGTAATGTTTGGCTAGGAGGACGAAGTTCCTGTTTGTCTTTTCAAATTAAAACTTTAGTTATGCGTTTAGAAGAGTTATTATTATTATCACTATCATCATCATTATTATTATTATTATTAACGAAAAGCAAGACATGTATTATGTGAAACAGAATATTCCGTTTTAAAATTATAAATTATATGCTTAAGTCAAAACCACAAGTAACTGGGTTGTCATTTTTAAATAAGTAATTATACTTTTTATGCGATGCTGGCAATTAGAAATATGGCACAGAATAACAAAAATAACCGCACGTGGTTCTCTAATAAAAAGTGTTTGATTGTCACACCTCACTGTGGCATTTCCGCGTTGATGGGCTATTATTTTGAAGGAAGTCTCATCATATCCGGAATGAGCTCAGCTGTGTCTGGATAACGTGACGCAGCCTGTCAGTGCTGCTGTTGGCTGCTCAAAGTTCACTTCACGTCTCGGTAGTTTTAAGTTGTCAAGTGGGACTCTGCTTCAGCCTGCACGCTTTGTCGCTTTTGTGGTGTTGTCATATAGCTCCTGCACGAACACTTTGCCCAGCGTGAACAGGCCACAGCAGGCTAATATGTCCATTTTCTTACCACCCCTGGGTTTTAGCCTAATTGATACGTGGTTTATGTAGTTCACTATAAATGCAATGAGTCCAGGGCATTTATAGTTAACTACTCAGATGTCTGGAGTCTACTGAGACAAGCACTGTACAGGGTTCCTGATGGACAGTCTGAACTCTGTGACCAGTGATATCTAATACAACTGTAGCTATACAGTGTATTCCATTATAGTAACACACACCCCAACATCACCATTTTCAAAATCAGAACATCCATATGTTTCATCAGGTAAGACGTTGTCTATTACTAATATTGTGCATGACTGAGTGTCTGCAGTCATATGTGGGTAGCTGAACTGAAATAGGTCAACATTAAACTCCATGCTGTGTAACCTCCATGATGTGATTGGCGTATTGATTGCCTGCTGGCCTTATTTGTGTCAGACTGAACACATATTGATGGAATAAGAGACGGTGTCTCTTGCATTGCGGTCAGTGGAACACTGCATAACCTTTCAATACAAGTGGATGTTCAAACACAGCCTGTACTCTTTACATATTTTAAATGATATGGCTTGCCTGACCTGGCCCTTATGGGATGGACAGTCTCTGGTGAGTGCATGCTTCTGTTGTTTTGCTTAGCAGTAACTTTTTTTTCTACTTAAACACTATTGGAATTTAAAAAACAAAATAAGACATAAACATCCTTTATAATCTTTGTAACATGGCCTTGGAATATTAAAATAATTAAAACTGAATCCTAGATAATCAGTGTTGAGATATTCTATTCAAGGTGTTTCATTTTTGAACTGATTTTAGTGACAGAGCATTAAAAAATTTCTCATGATTTTTACTATTTGTTGTTAATGCGTCTGAACATATTCAAAATATTCATTATTATATTATTTCACTTGTTTAAATCAGTTGATGTAGTTTTACAGTATTGTGTAGTTTCAAACTCTTTGTACATCATACTTGCATGTATGAGTAACAACAGAGTAACTCATACATAAATTGGTCTGTTGTGAGAGTGCAGGCCTTGTTGTTTTTGGTTTTCACATACATTTCCAGCCCAAGAACAGATTTTTAGATATAAATCTAAAACTGAACGAGTGCAAAGGTCCTGGAGACATTATCCTCTACCCACGCTGGTGGATAGATCATGGTCAAAACTGTTGTACAAGCAAAGAAAGCAACATACTTTATCAAACTAATGCATTTTTATATTTTTATTTTGAGATCTAAACTTAAATGTAATAACTGAGCTTTGTTTTGATCTTTTCCTGAAATTATTGCAAGAAATATTGATTATTTAAACACACCTAACTGAAATATATATAAATAATATATATAAATAATGGACATGGCTTTGTTGATACTTGATAAGAACTGTTACAATAAAAATCAGCAATAGGGGGCACTAATATCTCAGTATGTTGTTCGGGGCCATCTAAAGAATAAATACACTTCTTTCCTTTTTCCTTTTCACATGTGGTACATTCCGTCTTTACACAAGAAAAAAAGAGAGTTTAAGTCTGCTGAGATGGTTTCTTTGTCCTTTTTTTCTTCTATTCTTAGGAGGGATGCTAAACCGAACTGAGCATAGAGGTATGTAGAATATAGAATATGAACCAGAGTATGGTTTCATTATATCCTTTTCCTTATATCCTGTGTGATGAGCACAGTGACACTGGATCTTCCATATAGGAGGCTTTTAATCACACCTTTCGTTTAACCTCTGACCTCTCTCATCTGGTTTTTGACCTCACCTTCTGACCCTCAAAAACACAACCTAGAAAATAAGAGCAGGTGCAGGTTTGTTCGTTTGTACGTGTGCTTATGCATGTCCTGCCACTTACCCGGTAGGCATGTGCAGGCTGCTATCGTCAATGATGTCTGGAACTGAGCCACATACCGACAGAGAGGAGGACTACAGGTTTCTCCACAGCATGTTGATGGAGAAGAAGCTTCACTTGCTCTTCAAGGTGAATGCACCTTTGTGCTGTAATGACCTGTGATCGCTCAATCTGTCCATCCAAGTCACAGAATTCACTTTATTTAAGGTGAATTTGGTATTCAGATCCTATTGTTAGCAGTATTATGTGTTTATGTTTTATTATGTACAAGTAATGCCATTGGATTAGAGTACTGTTAATATTATGTACACTGGAAAGTGCCACAATAAGTACTTCAGGTACATATTATGCACTATTAAGATACTTACGTATGATTATAACTTAGACTTAAGTAAAAGGATTAAATACTTTTTTTCCAATTTGCAGATGACAAGAATTATGCGCGCGCACACACACACACACACACACACACACACACACAAATTCGATGCTGAGTTTAACTAATTTAATTACATGTAAACTTTCCATGAAATGTTGTTACATAAATGCAATCTGGTCGGGGGCTGTTCTGGAAGTGATTCAGGGCAACAGGAGTCTCATGGTGGCCTTAGCTCAGCAGTTGGTCTTAATAATTTTTTCCCTTAAAGGCGTCAGCATTTACAGGATTTAACTGTAAAAAACAACTGTATTTTTTTTACAGCAAGTGCAACAGTGTACTATATTTTCCACCAGTCTCAAAAACATTAAAATCATGTCACAGACTCACTGCAGCTGTGTACTATATTAAAGGTTTACATTTACAGTACTTTGGGATTTTTTTTAATTTCTTTAAATCTATATTAGTAGCCAGTTGCTTTCACAGCAGTAGTATTGGTAGTTATCGATAAGTAACTAGTAATAGTTAAAGTTCCCCTTTACTGCAGAGAAAAGCTTTTGCATGATCCTCTGCTTACTTGCCAGATTCACGAGCAACTGAAGCGTTTTGAGAAGCGAAGCCCCGTCCCCGTCCAGGAGCACGCAGTGAATCTGGCCTCAAGTGTAAGTGACCATCTCCAAACATCTTTTGCAGATAGACACACTGCCGAGGATGACAGCTTGACAGAAGAGGGAACAGTTTTGGGGGGGAGGTTATCTCACAAATGGTCTTCTCTCACTTTCCTGTCACAAAGAAGCAGCGGTATAATGTGGATTTCTTCTTATGTGTCCTGAATTATGAAATGTTGTCTCAAACGCTGTCACCTCAGATATCATCTTTTGAAAAAGCTGTTTTAAAGGAGTTTTTTTTTTTAACTCATGTGCCAAGAGTTAGATCATTGAAGACTGAGCACCGAGCGGGAGCTGCGAAAATCATTCCGTCTAATGTTTCAGGAAAACAATTAATTTCAGATTTAGGCTGAAGTGACAGACAGATGTGCGTCATCCTCACTCCTGTTACCATCCCGTCTTTCTTTCATTTTCATCCATCCCCATGACTAATTTGTATATTTCGATTATCCCCCACCTTTATTTCTGATTTCACCACCTTTGTCCTGGACAAAGTCCAAATTGAATTTTTTTTAACACTTTTCCCTTCCATATATTCTTCTCTCCACCCCTAAACGTTCCCTCCCTTCCATTATCTTTACCTCTCCACCCCTTTTCTTGTTCTCTTTTCCTTCCATTTCTTCTTTTTTCATATCCATATACTGTAATATCTGCCATGTTTCCATTCTGTCTCTCTGCTACGCTCCCCCACTTCAGCTCCCTCCCTTCAGTCCCCTTGCTTCAGATTCAGTACGACAGCCACTCTCTGCCTGGCTTAAATCATCAGGACCTACTGCAAGGGCCAAACCGAGGTTCTGTTTCCCCTCAGAGAGGCTTCTGTTTGCTCACAGTGGAAACTAATGACCTTCATGCATTGTGTCTCTGGAGTGTGCCTCGACATCTTGAAGCAGTAGAAGTCATTACAGTAATATGCCTGACAAGACGGGCGACTGCACACAGTCACTCGCCGCCTCTCCACTTGCTGCCGACGGTCAAGGCTGCTCTGTTTTAGCTGTCACCACAGCTGTCGTGTAGCCTTGAACATTCAGGAGCGTTCTCTTTTTTTTTCCGACAGTGGCTCGAGACGCAAAGCTAAAACAGGAAACAGACAAATGGCTCACACCAGGATGAGAAAACTCCCCGTGAGGCAAACAGGGTTTTAGGAAAGTGTCTGAAATAATGACAGAACTGACGTTGTGTCCGGCAGATATAAATTTCATGAACCTTTTATGCCTTTTTGCTTGTTTCCCTGCCTGAAAACGTCACAAAAGCCTTAACATAAAAAGAGTACCTCTAATTATAAACATCCGACCTCTCTCTTCTTCCCTGTTCCAGTTGGCAGAGGAACTCATATACCAGGGTTGGAGAGAGGAAGTCAAAGAGCTGCTTGCCCTCATTTCCAAACCCCACTTTCAGGTAAAAATATTTCCTTCCACAGTGACATGTTACTGTAACTTCACATGCGTCAAGCTAAAGCTTCCCCTCTCCCTGGGCCAGTTATATATCATTTTTAGCAAAGGGAATGTATATACAAAGGATGCAAGATGCAGATATTAGCTGCAAATCATGTAAAACAGGCACAGAGAGATGCTAAATGGCTTGTTCTCATGAATGTGAACTGACTTAAAGTTAAACAGTTTATTAGCATACAGCCAGAGGTAAAGCATATCATCAACATGTTGATCCCATATTTTTTATTTACAGTAGAACACAGAAAACACAGCAGAGATAATGCACCATTCTAAGAAAAATATTAGCTCAATTTGAATTTCATGGAAGCAATGTGTCTCAAAAAGGTTTCCCAGGGACATGTTTACCACTGTGAAACACCCCATCTTCTTTTAACTACAGTCTGTAAATACCTGGGAACTGAGGAGACAAGCTGCTGGATTTTTGGGAGGGGAATGCTGTCCCATTCCTGTCTGATGGTGATAATATTCTAGCATTGTCTTGGATGAGAGTATATGTTGTTCTAAAACCTTTCAGCATTCATGGTGCAAGCTTCCAATTCCATACCAGAGATGCAGGCTTTTGAACTGAAAGCTGATAACAAGCCAGATGGTCCCTCTCCTCTGTAGTCCAGAAGAATTTTGAACCGTCTGACCACAGAAAGGTTTTCCTCTTTTCTTCGGTCCTTTTCAAAAGTACCTGAAAGAGCTTTAACCTGCATTTATGGATGGCATAGTGAACTGTGTTTACAGGCAATGATTTCTGAAGCACTCTGAGCCCATGCAATGCCTGTATATAAAATGTCATTGAATCTACTCTGGTCAAAAGCATCCACGCTTCGTACTGATGTCCATTTATATTTCTCTCACAATCCAGGAGCGCCTCCAGAATTTTTTCATTTGGGGGCCACTTAAAATATTGGGGTGGCACACTGAAAACAGAATTTCCAGTTTTATTATGCTGTTGGCAAATATTGGTTACATTAAAAATATGGCAAAAAAGAGAGGGAAAAGAATTATATGCCTAGTTAATTTCCAGCTATTAAACTTCATGTCACTGAAAATAGGTACATATGAAAACCAAATACATTTTTAAATTCATAATAATCTGTTTTAAGCAGGAATAGATAACAAGTTAATGTTTCAACTCATTATAGGATGTCTTCCTCTCTGTTATGCTCACATTCATTAAAACTATTACCAACATAGGACTGTCATACCAGGGGGGCCACTTTTTTGGGGGGGGTTAGCAAATTTTGAGCGGTGGCCAGTGCCCCCCCTGACCCCCTCTTGGTGCGCCCCTGTCACAATCAACAAACAAAATTATTTCAGTAGTACATATGACATCCATCTCAGACCTTCTTTTAACAAGGTGTAGAAGAACTTAAAGTTAACCAGCACAATTTTACCGTCTACACCTTGTAAAACTAGCAGTAGAAAAGTTAAAGAGCTTAAAAAATCCGCTGCGTTCTCTCTTGTCCCTCCCACTCACCACTTCCTGTTCTTCTAAATCACAGAGGAGGTGACTACTCAGCAATGATTATTTTAATAGAAAAGCTTTAGCGAAATTTATCAGTAGACTTGTAAATTACCTTGTAGTGTTTCACTATAAGTGTACAGAAACATAAAATAAATAAAAGGAAGACAGACAGAAATCAATATATGATCTCACGTGCTTGCTTCTGGTGTTGTCATTTTGATAGTTTAAACATTTCTTATGTTTTCTATGCTATATTGTAAATAAAAAAAATAATAAAAATAATAAAAACATCATTGCAATCTGTTTTATTTACATTTATTTACATTTTACATGGCATTCTGACTTTTTCAGAATTGGTTAAAGGCCTGTAACACTATGCCAGTGCACATTCAGCAATCAGCCAGTATATAAGCTGGTGAAGAGCTGCTCTGTCAGTGAGTGGGACAGCTTTGAATGGTTTGCCTGAGGGTGAGATGACATAAGATGAGTCTTTAAGCAACCAGTGAGTAGCAAGCGTTTGCTTGTAGCAGAAGTGGTTTCCCTTTGATTTGGTTAAACATCCCCTTTACTTTTCAGGATATTTTAGCTTGTGGTCCTTTTGTTTGGCTGAAATAGCACTGCAGCAGACTCTGTGAGTGGAGTCCTTAATGAAATATTATTTTCTCACAACTCACTCTATTTGGCTTTTTCTTTTCCTGGTTATACTAATGTTAATCCCCTCATCTCCTAGCCAGGCACTTAGCACACAGCATGAAAGGTGTGTATAGCGGTGGATGTGGCTTCTAATATGCAGTGCTTTGAGTATAAAAGTGCTATATGAGTAAAGCTCCATTTTTAGGATCCATTGTAAAGAATTTCATGTGGTATAGACGTCTGTGATTTGCAGTGAGCCATCAGGAGCCCAGCCACTGGACCAGTTTTAATACTTCCCGGTTTGTCTTGCTCTAAAGCTCTAAAGCTGCAATTGTTGCAAATGTTGTAACAAGAGACAAGATTTCACATTTACCCAGCACACCCATTATGAAACATGGAAATCTTTAGCTGCTGATAACTTTACACTTTGCTACTGAGAGATAGATCAGAAAATCAACACTGCCCTCATGCCTGTCTTTTAACAGCGCGTTAGCTTAGCTTAGCAAGAAGACAAAGAGTGACCTAATTGGAGATGCAGCTAACTTGTTTTATTAGAAAAAACAGACACAAAAAATAGAAAAAATATTCATTAGAATAGTTTCTAAGTGCCAGTAAGAAGGTTTTGTAAAGTTTGAACAGAAGTAGACTATCCTTTTTTTCCCGTTTACAGTTTTTATCTTATGCTAGTAATTCACAGCTTCTTGGTATTTTCAAGAGCGATAGAAAAGAGGTGTCAGTCTTATCTAAGTATTCAAGGAACTGACTCTTCTTGCTACACACAAACATTACTTGAACTGTGAAAGAGTGCATGTTTCTTCCATAAGGATTTCCAGATATGATGATGAAATATGAGATATGAGACCAAATGTGCCAATCCAGCCAAAAAAACATGTTGCTTTGTTCACTTCTGTCTCAGCTCTCCAGCACCAAAGATTCAATGGCAACAATGAAAAGTAATTGTGTACTTCTCAGTAATTTTTTCCAAGATAGTTGACATTAAAATTATAGCTGACAGCTCAATCTCCACTCATGATACACGCACACATATACATTAAACGACTCACAGTATATGTTTCCTACAATCCACTCTTATATGAGTCACTCAAAGTGGCAAATTAATCCAACCGTAAAGTTAATTTAAACTGACTTCACCTCATCATTCTGCAGCTGAGAGGTGCTGACATCTATTAACCACACTAGCACTGAAGCTAATCTACTCCCGAGTTATGTTTATTAGTGTGCACTCATATAGAGGTCCAGACTCCTCAAACGCACAGTTCCTTCTTTCAGATCTGCTGACAGTCATTTTTCAGATGCACATACACATACACGTAGCATACGTACACAGCGCATATGGTTTTCCAGTGAACTGCAGAAGTTGTGGCTTTTCCTAATGAGGAGCAGAAGCCAGCCGACAACTAACAGGTTTGTTTGAACAGTCCTAATGACCTGTTTGTTCTTGGCCACAGTGCACGGGCTCGCACATACTTATAAGAGACACTGGGTATAATATCCTGTAAATGAATGTTTGTTTTTTTAAAAACCTGTCTGTGAAAGTGGCCAGAGACACGTTGCTCACTCATTGGCAGCTTCTGAGGAGAGTAACTGTTGATGGATATGCGGATAACAAGTAGACTAACTGACAGATGGATTGGCTGATTGTTAAAATTAAGTTGATGAGCACATGTTCCCCCCCCTCTTCTCATTCTTTCTTATTACAGTAAATGACCTTTTTGTTTGGAACTGCATTTTGCAGAGGCTCGCAGAGAGAGGGATTAACATTTATCCCGTGTGTTGCTTTTCAGCAAACAAAACCGGGGATTTCACACTGCCAAAGCAATCAGATCAAAAAGAATTTAAATGAACTGTCTGGGTATTGATAGCGAGTCAAAGATCAATTCGCTGGGAAGTGATCCTTTATAAGATGTGTGATGTTTGAGCTGAGCCAGATGGCTGCAGGCAGAGCCAGTGTTAGTGATGAGGGGGAGCTGCTTTCAGGTGGCCCACAGGCTGGTGGTACATTCCAAACTAAATCATGCTGACATTCCAGGAAGAAACTGCTGCCTCTGGATTAGGTAAGTGTATTCGGGGCGAAGCTTGGCTGTCAACCTTTCGAAGACTACACTTTACCTAACAGATGATCTAAACATGTAAGCTGGTGACATTAGGGACACTGGGGATAGCGGGGACAGCAGTTCTACTGCCTGCCTAAATTCAAACTGGATGAGTTTTCCAATGAAACCTCTAGCATTTGTCCACAGGCTGAATCTGACAGCAGCTTGACAGCCAGCATGCCTCATTATGCTCAGAGTATGCATGGCCTGGGACACTTACAGAGGAGTATTTCTTTTCAGTGCATGTCAGATTGATTGGACTCAGCCCAGTGTATTTCCAGAATTCCAGAATGCAAAGTGACATAACTCAAAGCTGACCACCATCTTGACTGTTTTTTCTATTCCTTTTGCAGAGTCTCCTGCATGTCCATGACGCTGTAGCTCAGAGAGACTTTGAGCCTGTTCTGCCACCCATACCTGATGACGCACTGGAGGACGAGGAAGATTCGGTCAAAATTGTCAGTTTGGTCAAAACCAAAGAGCCTCTGGTCAGTACGGTCCGCTCAAAGGTCAGGTTTTAAAAAAGAAACCGACAGAGAGAGAGCCACGACGCAGCGGTTATTGTGAATCTTCATTTAACTCTTAGCAGCGAAACAAATAAACACATTTGATACAACTAATTTCCAGTGACAGAGGCCAGAGGCCAGTTACAAAAACGTCATGGCAAGAAAATGAATTCCTTCTGTCTGTGCTGCGTGCCAGCTTGTCTCTAATACGGCCTGCCTGGTCTCAGACCTCACGCAAAACACAGAGAAATGCAAACATTTAGGTCAAAGCTACCATGTAACGAGGCAACTGTACCTAAAAATGCGCAATTTGTCCAGCCACATTAACTGACACACACGGACAATCCAGCGCAATGAGCACATCTAATAGGCTGAAGTTTTCTCCAGGGACTGAATTCATGCTGTGTTGCTGAACAGCGTGACTGCTAAAGCCGCGTATGCCAAGGTGTAGCGGGACGAAAGCCTTTGACAGGAAACATGACAGGAAACCTTAGCGAATGTTGCTGCGGCAGCCTGGATCACATTTGCCTCTAGGCTGAAACACAAGGCAGCTTTCCTCAGCTCGAAATTTACAGAGTCAATTCTTCCACATCTCTTTTGCCATATATCTGCAGAGACGAGCGGCACGGTTCCAGCATTGTTGTGCAGATGTGCGTGGTGTGCAAAACTTGTGTGTATAAACAGCAAAAAAAAAAAAAAAAAAACCCTCTTAATGGCATTTTAAAGCCGTTCTGCTCGTTTAGAATGATTGTTACTGATGAAGATCAACTAGTTTCGAGGTCTTTAATCAAAGCTTATTTTCTCGATGGTATCGGAATGATTCCCTGTATTCAACATTCAGCCATTGTCAGTTTTTTTTTTTAGATATTTCCTGGATCAAGTGAAACGGGACAGGAAACCAGTAAAACTACAAAGCGTGCATACCTCTGCCAATGCCACAAATCCTCTAAATTTGTTATTATAATCGTTTTTTTCAGTTGCTTCTGGATCAAAATCTCCATAAAGTAAGTGATTGATAGCAGTGGGGTTCATATGGCAGGTTTTTCCCCCATTCAAGTATGCCCAGTAGTTTATTAGAAAATAGAAGAAATGTCCTCAAATGCGAAGTGAAAATGTCTTTTGAAAAATCCTGGATCTACATCACAAAACCAGGCTTTTCTATTATTTTGTACTGTTGCTTTACTTTCCAACAGATGTCAGTGAATTCTAATGGCAGCTTTCTGAGATATCTCACTAAGAAAAAGACAAACAAACAGCGCAGAAATCCCAGCGACGGGTTTAATTTAAATATGTTTTCAGGATAAATATGAATGTAATTTACTTAATGACGGACATTTTTGCCTTTTGTGTGTGTGTGTGTGCTCCTGTGTTAGTGATTGAGCTTCCAAAAGGCACTTCGGACCAATAATGGAGAACATACTTTTGTATTGATCCCAAAACTAGATTGGAAGGGGACTGACCTTTTTCTGACATAGTCTCTTTGATCAATCCAACATGTTTTCCAGACAACAGGGTTACACCCGCGCATGAGCTGATTGTAGTCAGCTACATAAGATGCTCTTTCCATTGCGATTTGCTCCACATCAATAACATCTGTTGAAAATAATGCTGATTTGAATAACCTTTTCCAGCGCTTTGTGTGTTACATGAAGGCAGCCGCCTAAATGGGCCCGTCTTGATACAAATAACCTTCCCTGAAATGAGGGGACTTTAAATAAGAAGCTTGTCTAGGCCCTAATAAATTCAACATGTTACTTTCACTCGCCATCGTTTGACCTCTTTGCCTCTCTGCATCTGCTCGTATGCTTGTCCATTCATTCACTAATCACCGTCCTTAAGGGAGCAACAATTAAGAGGGATACATCCACCGGGGCTATTGTTGTGGCGAGGATCATGAGAGGAGGCGCAGCTGACAAAAGCGGTAAGCTGATAGACTCTTGATTGCAAATATGCTTCCTTTCATCCTCGTGTACATTAAGTTGCAGAAACGCTGTGATTGTACATTTCCATGTTTTAAAGAAAAGCATGAAGTACAGGTTTCCATATTAATGTCCAATGCTTTGAAGGCCTCATCCATGAAGGCGATGAGCTGAAAGAGGTGAATGGAGTCTCACTAGAGCACAGGAAGCCAAAGGAAATCCTTCCTCTGCTGGTTAGTCTCACATGTTTTTTCTGTTCAGTTGCATACAGTTTGCTTTAATGTATGATGACAGTATTAGCTTTTTTTTTCACCTTGTCAACAAATCTCATTAAGCCACCAAAACCAATAAACCTTTCCACTTTACTTAAACTTTCACTTCTGTAAAAAAAATTCTTGTTCACCTTATTACAATATTTCTGTAAGGTTGACAACATTTTTTGGTTTTGAAAAGATTACAGTAGCGTGTTACTCACCTAAGACAAGGCTGGGTTTGTGAACTGGAACTCTTTGCTCTGTTAGCCAAATGTGATAACACCTGCGCTATCAAATGAAGAGGACTCGGCTGAGAGTTAGCTAAAACATCATGTGCCATCATCCTGCCATTCCGGCCAGTTCGGCAGCCCACTAAAAAGCAGATAATCTTATGGGGTCCAACCGATCTCAAATATTCAGTCTAACGAAAATACAAGTGATGGTGATGTAAATCTTTGAAAATTTTAATCTAAAAACATAAAAAACATAAACAACACAGACTATTTGCAATAAATTGCTACCCAGTCATGTGCAAAGTGTTAAGGCCAACGTGTGACACCAACTTCAATACAAGAGCAATAAATTTAGGTCAGGGTAAAGAGTAATATCACAAGCTAACCATATTTTTTTTAACTTTTCTTTGAGGTAAAATTTTATAGGACCAAGGCTAGAAGTATATTGTAACATGTAGCTAATGAAAAAAATCTGAGTAGCCAGAACGCTATAAATCTTACGTAAGGTAACAACATGAGGAAAAACTGAGAAAACATCAAATGCTATCACATCATGTTGCTAATATTTTGATTTCTCTCAGATTGTTTACAGTCTTCATCAGAGGCTCCTATCTTCAAATCCATTTTTTCCTACTTTCAATTTAAAGTGAGATTTATTTGTCAGTAAAAAAACCAAACAAAACAAAATGTTTTTCTGTTGCTACTTTGAGCAATAGCTAGCTTAGCTTAACAGCTAGAAACAGGAAAATGTAGCTAGCTAAAATAATACAAAAGTACTTTGGTGATTGCGGAAGCCTAAAAAATAAAGAAGTATGCCAATAATTAAGGTTTAAAAATGCATATTTATTTAATGTTTTAATCAATTTATTGTTTAAGATTTTCACAGATCCAGGCAATTTGTTCCCCTTGTTTCGACTGTTTTGTATAAAAATATGAAAGCGGTACCTCAAACTGTTGCTTTCATGCCACTGTGTTTGTGCAGGCTCGCTCTAAGGATGAAGTCAGGTTCAAAATTATTCCTGCATACTCCAGGGAAGAAATGTCAACAACTAAGCAAAAGGTACAAAGAATATTAACCATAACACTCGTGTTAGCGTGCGTTGTGCATGGACATTAGCATGCGATGCGGCTGCATGGAGAAAACTGTCCACCTGGTTTCAGTAAAAAACGTATGAAATCAGCGATATCTCGTGTGTTGGGTTATATTTTGTGTTTCTGCCACAATGCTGTCACTGCTGCTGCAGGGTTCTCAAGAAGTAAGCACAGATCAGACCGTCAAGGATAAGACGCTCACGTCATTACAACTTACAGCTTTTTATCATTTAAACGTTTAAACTGTATTGACTCAATTTAACATCAACAATGAATCCCTACCTTATGTGGAAAAATTCAAGTTCAACAATCTTTTAGCTAGAACTAATTGTAGGCCATCTTCACCACACAGAGTGTATGTCCAAGCTGGAAACTGTTAGAGACGCTAGAGAGCATTTGCAATGGATTAAGACAAATTATTTTCAGTGATTGTGGTCATTTCTCAAAACTGACACCAACATATGTGAAGAAACACCAGCGCAGTCCATTGCCAGGATACAGAAGTTCGTGAAGCTGCTGTGGAAAAACAGAAATGTGAATAAATAAATGAAAAAAGGCATTGTGTATTTTCCTTTCACCAGTATGTCTGCTTGAAGGCTCTATAATGTCATAGTTTTCTTTCCTCAGCTGTTTGTGCGAGCTCTGTTTGACTATGATCCCAATCAAGATCCTAGCATTCCATGCAAGGACGCTGCACTCGCCTTTAAAAGGGGTGACGTCCTCCAGATTGTCAGCATGGAGGATGACACCTGGTGGCAGGCCTGTCACCTCGAGGACAGCAACGGTGGAGCTGGGCTCATCCCCTCGAAGGAGCTGCATGAAAGGTCTTTTTCCTGCTTTTAAGTCACTTGACTTTAAAACTCTGAATGGACACATCTATCCTGCTTTCATTCTGCCTTCCTGTTTTTTGGCTTACTACAGAAGAGTCGCTCTACAGCGACCCAAAGCTCTGTTCCAGCCTCGGAGAGTCAAGCCACCAGGTGATGCACCCCTTTGGCCCATAAACTCACCACACCTGAAAAGTATAAAATGTTTTCTATTAAGCTATTGAAGGTCATGGTTAATGGTCAGGGTGACCCCGGCCACCCTCCTCTTGTACTAACTTCGATTGTTTTGTCCACATGCTTCACAGAGGAGGAGGAAGGTACTGTCAGTTACCATTTGCTTTCGAAACCTTACCTTCAGAATAATTGTCATGATGTAATGAGTATGTTTTGGGTTTTGCTTTGGGGTTTTCTGTTTGTACCTAAGATGTAACGTCTAAAACCAAACTGGCCGACTCGAGCGTGCTTTACCTTTTAGTTTCGAAGATTAAAGCTTTGTTAATGGTTGTTAATGGTTCTCCTTTTTTATCTATGATTTCCTTTCTCCTCTTTCTTCCAGTTTTTCCAGTCACGGAGGATGCAGACTATAGAGCTATAACAGGGATCCATGTTGGTAAGATGTTTGACTTGTCCCACTCAAATCCCACTAATGGAAAAGGGGCCAGACTGCTACTCCAAAATATAACTCGGGGGCATTTCAACCTGAACGATCACAAAAACACACATATTTAAACTCTGTAATAAAAACCAAAAAAGGAGACCCTAGTTGTATTTTGCTGTACAAACCAGTTCATTTGGTGATGTAGTTCTGTGGTTTGTAGATTTAGAGGAAAGGAATATAACAGCAAATGTGGTTTCAGCTGCACAGTTTATCCCATTTGTCTTGATCTCATGGATTGGAAATAATGTCTTGTGTGTATTTGCATGTGTCCATATGAGCAGTGCAGGATGTTCATATGGGGAAGTGCACTTGTGGCTGATTGTAAAAAGGCTCCTTTCGTCTGTAAAAGGAAAGGTAATTACAGATATTGCGCAATATCACTTCAAAGAGTCGTGTACAGTTAATAATGTGCATTTCATCTTATCTGAGGCCACGTTCCACCTGAGGACAGAGCTTCAGACTCTTTATTTTGCATGTACATCCTGAGTGATGCATGCATAACAATCAGAGAGACAGTGAATGAAGGAGAAGGGATGTGGTGGTGTATATGCACCAGCTACAGTAACACAGCTGGTATTATTTATATATATATATTTATAGTCTGTGTTTATCATAAAAATTTGGCCCTAGAGAGACGTCTGTGGTGGGCACTATCATAGAAGCAGCTGAGGTATTTTGGTAGATAGGTAGGTGGGTCTGTCTGACTGCAGAGAGATTCTATTACAACAATACTGTGTTACAACTTTGCAATCCGGTTGTTCAGTCTGACGTCACTGGCCGTGTCTGGGCCTAAACTCCGCTGCAGGTCCATATATCAAACGATCACTGTGGCATTACTGAGAGTTGAAAAACTGTCTAAAGTCTTTCATCTTTAATAAAATGATCAGTGTTCTGCTCTACCAGGTGTAACAATTGAGTTTAACATCCAGGCATCCATGAAAATGGAATTTATGACATTTAACGGCGTTAGAAGTTAGCAGGAAGTTAGCTCGCTAGCTTCTATCTAAATACAATATAGCATGTACTGACTGCGGGGTTTTGGAAAAAAAATTCAAACGTACAGCTCTGCTATAACTTCCAACATAAATGAAGACAGAAAACTAAACAGCAGTGACGTTTGTAGGGTTACTGAAGTTTGGCTAGCTGGTATATAATGATGTGCTACGTGACCGCTAGCGACACAGCTATGTTAGCATAACATAAACAAGCTAACTTTTTTTCCCACTCGATAAAAGTTAACGTGAGTGTTCTCGGTGGTCAGGAACAAATGTAATCGCATAGCGGGATGCTGTAAAAGGACTAAACTTCAGCCAGGAGAACAAGTGAGATAATCCATCCACAATACGAGGTTAGTCATTCATATACTGCTGCATGGGCTGTGCTGTAGTTACATCGTAAGGTTTTAAAAACTGAGCTTAAATAAATGATTAGCAGTAATAAAAGCCGAGGGAGGTCAACAGTGATCACTGACTGTTTTAGGAGCTTTTTGAGATTAAATAGAAGAAAATACAAAACATTAAACATGTTAACAACACAAAAGCCATATTAAACGCAGACTACTTTAGGCCCGGAAGTAGGATTCGTCACGTCATCACTGAACAACCGGATATGTAGTCATGCAACTTACTAAAGAGCTTTGTAAAGGGTGTTAATAGAGTACCGTGTGCCCATTTAACTCGAGTCTGACTGCATGTGTGTATGTCATGGCAAAATCATGATCCACAGCACATTTTCTTGAACCAAATCTATCACAAAGGCAGTGAGTAAAGCTTATTTTGAAACAACTTTTATAAAGTGGCATCACGGTTAGCACTGATGACTCACAGCAAGAAGGTCCGGGGGTTCAAATCCAGTCTGTGTGGTGTTTACTGTGCATGTTCTCCCCGTGTGTGCATGGGTTCTCTTCAGGTACTCTGGCTTCTTATAAGCAGAAGAAATATAAGCAATCAAGAGGAATATATACAAAACAATAGTAAGGGGGGTGGCTGTAGCTCAGGTGGTAGAGCCAGTCACCTACTAACTGGAAGGTTCGATCCCAGTCTGCATGCCAAATATCCTTGGGCAGGACACTAACCCCATGCTGCTCTCCGATGCATCCATCGGTGTGTGAATGTTAGATAGAAAGCACTTAGAAACAGCAGAGAAAAAAGTGCTTGTGGGTAGATGAGGCTAGTTGTGTAAAGCTCTTTGAGTGCTCAGATAGAGTAGAAAAGTGCTCTATAAGAACCAGTCTATTTACCATTTACAATAGAAAGGCAGGGGTTACTCAGACCATGGTTCAGATAAAGGCCCAATCTCTGCCTTTTTAAATAGTACGAACAGCAGCAGTAATCTCTGCTCTGAAGTAAAAGCTCTGAAATATATGGAGATGCTTTTCATTTATCATATTTTCTCTTGTTAAATGACAAATATGTGAAAAAAGCTATTTTTAACCAAAGTTTGTTTGTCTATTACTTGTCAGTCACAAGCACCTTGAGCGAACTGTTTGATTTGGTGCTATAAAAGTCAAATTGAATTGAACTGAATTGAAAGTTGTTACCAACTTTCATAATCTTTTATTATGAAATATGGTAGGACCAAGATTTACAAAACAGACTTAATTTAATATTCAACATGACGCATAATGAGTAACTGACACAGAAAGCTGTTTTCCTATACATCCAGCCACCGCCAACCACAGCTATCGCCACCAGATGGCAATATCTGTGGTTGGAGACCTAAGGCACTTCAGCATTGACTTTGTTTTTCTGACCTGGAAGCTAAGTTCATGTTTTATTCTTGAGTCACAACCAAACAAATGGTTCTTCAGTGGAGTCTCAAACCAGAAATCTACTCCAAAGTGAAGTAGAAAAAATTGTCTTGTCATTCAGTTTCCTTAATTGATAACACTGAATCATTCAGTGCCACCTAATGATCTCACAGTATTGTTGACATGAAGGGCTCAGGCCCAGCTCACAGCATGTTGTATGCTGGCCTGTTACTCGGTGTTACATCACACTGATTAGTAAATCTGAAATATCTTTTAGTATCTCTATAAATGTGGGGCTGGGAGCATTTTCAGTCACTGATGATAATTTGTCTGCCAGAATGATTTAAGACTGACAAATACAAGATGGCTTTGTGCAGAGCGTATTTGATTTTAGGAAATAAGATTTGTTTTTTTGCCGTGTAACATTATTTCTTATACGGTTTGTATAACACGCATATTTGAGAGAGCTCATCATTTTAAATCCAGTGTAAACAAAAGTTTGAAATCATATTGGTATGTTTCTCAGAATGAAGCCTAGAGAGGAAATGGATAGACATGCTTACAAAGTGAAATTATGGTTGACGTCAGAGAGGCCTTGGCACCATCACTTAGTTAACATCATGAAAGAAATCAAGTCTGCCAAGCCCGGCCCGACCACAGTCGCATGGCAGAGGCTGGATTTCAGACAGGATAGCAGTGACGCGTGACAGACTGAATTATTGTCTCTTAAATAAGACGTGTGCTGCTCAGGAGAGCAGTTGACACCAGATGGTTTCTTGAATTGTGTTCTCTTGTCCTTAATAATTCTCAATGCTTTTCCTTTTCCACTGTATAAAACAAGAGTTCTGGTCTTTTTAACCACGATGAGAGCAAAAACCAGACGCAGGTCAATTAAACCTAGATTAAATCAAGGCTTACGCAACTCTGCTGACTATTAATGTGTGAAAATGTGCTCTAAATAAAATTAAATTAAATTAAAATTCTTCAGACTTAAGAAATAACTAGTAATGTTGTCCTCTTTAAGCAAAAAACAAGGAGGGAGCGACAGAAATGTTTTAGAAGATTTTAGCATTAACAATGGATTAAATGATGTGTATGAAAGGAAACATACAGATGATGAAACAGTATAATCAACAGACTTAGCCATAAAAACCTTTATGCTACTTCTTTAATTTTACAAAGCACAGCTTTACTGTTATGATTCACTTCCACCAAAAAAGCCCTAAAGATCCACTGCAAGCTGCCTGCCCAACATCAGAAGCAAGACAGGCAAAGTTAGCCAAACTTAGTGCATTCAGTAGTTAAAGAGACAGATCTTTCCCTCAAGAATACGTGGCTAACACTAATAACAGAGCCAAACTGAGAGTTAATGTTTTCAACGTGATGAGAAATATTGCTCCAAATGTTGCCCTGTGTTGGTTTGCTTGCACATATAAATAACTGTACACACCAGAGGCTTTGTAGCCCTGCCTCAAATGAACTAACCCAGGTTTTTAGGACCGCCATATATCTACAGCTACCTTTCCAGTTATACACCTTACTGAAGGGTCTCTGTGTCTCTTTGCCAGCTGGTTTAAGAAGGAGTTTCCGTCTTGGTAGAAAGAGCAGCTGGGCCAAAGAAGCTGCTCGGTTCAGGAGATGGAGCGCCGGGGTACACAGCTCAATTTGTCCACCTACCTACATAAAGGTGATCCCCTACCACAGGGAGCCAAAGGACAGACATCGAGTGGTCATCCTGGTTGGTATGTATGATCAAAAAAACAAAAAAAAGTGTATGGGGGGGTATTTTTAAGACGTTTTAGGGGAGAGATATGAGGTGCGTCCAAAGTCAGAGGCTCCATCCTTTGAAGGCCACATTTGATGGCTTCTTACGTCAAAGCAAGGCAACGAAGGCTGTCCAAATTCGAAGGCTCCTCCGGCCGAGGCCTACAAATGTGTCCTCCTTTCCCTCGGATTTGAAGGATGCATCAGGCAAATCCTTTTCAGCCCACTCTATCCCAAGATTTATTGTGCATTGGTGGTTGTAAAACATTTTTTGGAAAAGAAAAATGGCAGATGGGCCAAGCAAAGCAGTCCAGGGATAAACTTTTAAAGTCAGCAATGGGTTTTATTGCACTTAAATATCCAACTGTTCCAAATATTAAATTAACAAAGAATCTTAAAAAGTTAGATTTTGTCAAATGAGCAACTCCAGGCCTCAAGGTCCTGCAGGTTTTAGATGTGTCCTAGACCCAAAAAAGAGGTGATTCAAATGGCTAAATTAGCTCCTCAACATGTCTTGAAACTCTCCAGAGGCCTGGTGATGAACTAATCATTTGATTCAGGTTTGCTGACCCAGAGTGATATCTAAAACCTGCAGGACACTGGCCCTTGAGGCCTGGAGTTGCCTACCCCTGGTCTAATTTATCAGCCACTCACTTCCGGCCTTCTCGACCTTCCTTTGTGTCCTTTGAGGGATGGAGCCCCTGAATTTGGACACACTTATGGTGGGTTAGGAGAGTCAAAACTCCAAAAAATATTGCATTCAGATTTTGTAGAGCTATCCAAGTCCAATACCTCATTAAAAACAAAAATCTCTGTAAAATGTAGATTTTATGACGAGCACTTGTATGATGAACTAGGCAGGAAAATTATGCTTTTCTTAGTGGAACTGAAAAGAAAGGATTAGGGAGCAGTGGCTGTATGATTATGATTTATACAATTCACTGACATTCCTGCCTTGGACAAAACAGCATCTGGGCTGATTGCTGATTTTTTTTTTCTAAGATGATGTTTAGTAAATGATTAAAGTCAACAGGGAGTTTTTGCTACTTTAAAGAAAAAGGAAAAAGCATTGCATTTTTTGATGATGATGAAAAAATTGATGATGATACAAAACAATGAGTTTTTAAAAAAATGCTGTCATAGTCTTTTTTTTCCGTAGTTTTCACTGGCACATTAATGTCCAGCTGATTCCCCTGGGTGTACAAGACTCATCTCTGCGTGTGCAGTATCCACCTGAACACACCCACGCTGTGTGGAGAGTAATTTTATCAAAAAATGCCATAAACTTGTAAAAAAAAAAAAGAAGAGAGAGAGTTAAATAATGTGCCAGTGAGATGATGGAGATAACAGCATAAATATTTCCATGCAGTTTAAGGTGTATTAGTCAGTTATATTCTGTTTTATATCATCCCGTAGCTTCCTTTTTTTTAGCCCTTGCAAAAATTTCAGAAATGCCAGAGTCCCATTTACGTAAAGCACGGTATTATTGAAAATGTTGTTGATCAAAAGAAAAAGTAATGCGTTAATGAAGATTTATGTTCCCACTCGTGAGCACAAGAACAATCCTTTCCCATCAGAAACACGTAAACACTGTCAGAAAACTCAAAGTCAGAATATACCGTGCTCTCTTAAGTTACCTAGCGGCCCACCCCAGATTCACTTCTCTGCCAGCCCTGCAGGCCTGCTCTATGTATTTCTGAGCTCTATCTCTCCCCAGGGAATTTTAGATTGAGCCCCGCTGAAGGTCTTTTTAATGTCATATTACGATACAACTGTAGGTCGCCTGTGACTGAGGAGAACGGAGGGCAGACGAGAAGCGGAGAGACGGAAAAATCGGTAAAGAAAATTGAAAGGCGGAGAGGCGAGAAACACAAAGAGCTGAAGAGGTGCAAAAACAATACCAGATAGAGAATAGATAAAAAATAAATAAATAAAAGAATGGAGAGAAAGTGATGGATGGCGGAGACGATCCCTCATAATGTCAGCCAAGTGCTCCATCATCAACTTGGAACAGTTAAGACAGCTTGGATTTAGATTTGGACCTCTTTAATTGAGTTGGAGCTAACCCCGACTCTGGATTACGTTTTACTGTCTGCTGTGAGGGTTCTTCATTGACCGGAGGTCATCATTAAGAATATATAGCTTATTGGCAATGAAAGTTATAGACGGGAAAACCAAAACCTTGGATCACTAAACCAGGACCAGCTGGATGATGTTTGACCAGGTTTGAAATATATCCTTTCAGTTTGCACTGCATATGCACTTTGAATGAAACAATAGACCGCTATGCCCCAGGAAAGTTGGTGAAAGTGACTGCCAGCCACTTAAAGCGCCCACAGATCGTGTAACTCTTGAAAAGGAAAGCATCCACAAAGCCCGATGATGCTCCTCTCCGGTTCTGTGCGGCAGCTGTGAAACGCATTAGAAGTGTAAGAGCGGAGAGTCCATAAACCTGATATTTTGTAATGTATCAAGCTCATGCAACCTAGTGATGGAAAAGGCAGGTATGTCAGGAATCCCACTTTCAGACAGAGCTCCATTAGAGTCTGATGCAATCTGGGGCTGCCGAAACCTGCTCTAGAAGAAAATCCCAGATGCTACAGTGCGCGCGTGTGTGTGTGTGTGCGCGCGCTTCATCCTGTGCATCCTACACTATAATGACATTGATACTGCGTGGCTTTGCAGATGTCACATTTAAGTGCAATCCTATGTATTTTCCAGAGGGTATAGGAGCGTTAAACGTTCGATAGGGGGGACGCAGACAGACGCTGAAAATCTGAATGAAATCAGAGCTCTGTCTGACTTTCTCTCGCTCTGTCGCTCCCTCTCTGATGGTAAAGACAGATGCGTCATTTGATGTTGGGCTTGTCTTGAGGAAAACATTAGTACACATTAGTGATACTTGGAATGAATACCCACATGGAGAACACTGTGTTTTGATATTTGTCTCGAGGGCCCAGCGGCGTTGGCGTTAATGAACTGAAGAGGAGGCTGCTGATCTCCGACCCCGACCGCTATGGCGTCACCGTACCCCGTAAGAGAGACGCTTTCAAGTTCCTCGACTGTCATCTCCTGCACGCTAAAATGCGTTTCATCTCCCGCCTGCCGTGCTCTTCTCTTACAGACACCACACGGGAGAAGAGAAGGCAGGAAAGCGAAGGTGTGGATTATCATTTTGTGTCAGTCCACATGTTTGAAGAGCTCATTCTGAGTCACAGGTACTCCATTAGCATGTGTTCCCATGGTATTGAAAATAATCTCGCTTGCATTTTGTCCACTCACTCTGTCTTCTCTGCCGTTTTAATTGTTTTCATGTCTGTTCCTGTCCCTGATGCTTTCTGCCTCCAGGTTTATTGAGTATGGGAGTTACAGAGGTCACTACTATGGAACAAGTCTAGACTCTGTGCACAGAGTGATGGCAGAGGGCAAGGTCTGCCTCCTGGATGCTCACCCCAGTGTAAGCATTCAAAAAGTCATGTGTCCCTAATAAACAGTTCACGCTGATTCTTCATACTAAATAATCACTCATTGTGAGGCAGTGCCTTTTTCAGGAATGGAAATTTACAGTTTCTGTTTTTGTCCTATGGCCTATTCACGTTGAACTAATAAAAGTAAAGTTTCCAAGTCCTGTGTCTTACCACAAGGGTTTAGTTTTTTATTTTAGTTATGTTAGGAAGCCAGTAAGGGATCACACTGTACTTGCTTTTTTGCATGAGCTGTGGAGTAGTAGCATGAGCCCCTCACTTTTTAAACCCTGCAGTTTAAAGCAACAAATAGGGACTGAATACTCTGCGTCTATCAGAAGAAGAACATTCCTGTGTGGACTTTTCCCCAAGTTAGCTTTAGGATATGAGGGCAGTCCAAATTTGTGGGGGGAAAAATGGGATAAAATCATAGACTGTTTATAAAAGATGAGCATTATCCAACAGGACATCATCTGTAGATCTTTGAAGTCCCACTTTGAAGCCTGACATTCACAGCTTGTTTTCTGGGAGCCAGAACATTTTGAACATGTAATTAAACCGAGGGCGGGGTGCAGGGAAGTTTTCAGTTAACACCAGCAAGTTTAGTAGGCAAAGTGACTGTATGGGTACACTGCACAAGAACAGATATTTGCTAAACACGGATAAGTGCTAGTACAACTTTATTATTCTTTGGTCATATAGGCACTAACACCAAACAAGGTCAAATAGACTAGTTAAGTGACTCGAATTAAAAGACGCCAAGCAGGCGTTAACTGCCCCTCTTTTAAAAATAATCATTCCCCACTTAAAACAGAACTTTGAGCGATCTAAGAGGTACAAATAAATAAATAATAATCCCACAAATAGTTATCACAAAGGGGGAAATTAACGATCCAGGCCAAAACAGTTTTTGAACCAGACTGCTAACATGTTTTTACTCCAAGGTTAACATTTGGAAATGTTTGGGAATTTGAGGAAATGCAGTTTTTGTCTACAGTTCTTGTGATTCTTTCTGTCAACCTTAGAGACTGCCACTTTATCCAGTCCCTAATACTATTAGGTTACACATGTCAGTGAGCTAAAAATTATTCATTTTGGGGAAATTTAACCGATTCTTTCATTGTTTTGCTGATAACATCTGGATTTCTTTTCCTGTGAAATCTAATGACCCCAATTCATTAAGTTTAGTTAGATTGCCTTAAAGAATTGGTTAAACATTAATTTCCTTAATTTTAATGAACAGAAATGAAAACAGAGATTGTTATGTTTGGTTGTGGTGAGCAGCTGCAGGACTGTTTCCTCTGTGTTGGCTCTCTCACTACTCCATTAGTACCTACTGGGATCGACTTGACTTGGATCGACTGGTTTTCCATTAAAATCCAGTACTATCTAATGTCCATGGTTGTCGTCATAGCAACACTGCAGAGCATCCCATAACGTAATTAGTATGCGAACACGGAAGGCTAAACCAAAGTGGATGTCGAGGCAACAATATCCCTGGTATTTGGTCTGTTGCTTCTCATCAGACTCGGGGGCCAGGGCGTCGTTTTTTGTAGCCATTTTCCTTGTTTCCGGGTTTCAAAAATGGCAGTTTTGATCTTCGTGAATGAGACACTCTCGTGACTCATCAAGTGATGCCACTGACCAGCCAATCGGTGGCATGCAGTCTGACGACGTCACATTTTAGTACCTGCTTGGATTGCTTTTAACTGCGGCCGAGCAGGTACTATTTTAGTACCTGGTACTATGACTTATTGGAAAACCCTGAAAACCCTGGCGAAGCGTGCCGAGTCAATCCGAGTAGGTAGGCTAATGGAAAAGGGGCTTATGGGTCGTTCATTTATCAATCTGTTAAAAACTTGGGTGTGATTGTTGACAGCTCTTTTAACTTGGGTAAACAGATTATTTCTGTGATAAAACTGCTTCTTTTACCAGTTGAGATTATTGGCCAAAGTGCAGCCTTGCCTTTCCTATGACTCATGACTCAGAGTCATACATGCTCTTATTATGACAAGACTGTATTAGGACAGAAATGGGACACGAAAACATGAACATATTACTCCAATTTTAGCTTCACTCCATTTGAGTCCTGTCAACTTTAGGTTTAATTGTAACATTTTATTGATCGTCTTTAAGTTTCTAATTGGGCTGGCACCACTGTCTTTGACTGATCTTATTCATGCTCATACTCCTGTCAGAGCACTGAGGCCTTCTACTCAGATGATCCTCAATAGTCCGAGATTTAGCCTTTAAAAACAGTGGACACAGAGCTCTCACATTGTGGCCCTGAGTCTCTGGAATGCCTTATTATTTCATATTAGAACTGACCAAACAGTTGCTACATTTAAGTCATTCCTCAGGACTCATTTCTACTCTCTGGCCTTCATGTCGAGCTAAATCTAGACATCTTGTAATTATTTTGTTTGTTGCTATTGACAGCCTGTGAAGCATTTTGGTCAACCGTGGTTGTTTTAAATGTCCTATACCAATAAACTTGACCTTGACCTTGATGGTTTGTCAGGACTGTAAAAGCCTTTGGACCTTTGGACAAACCTTTTAATTATACGCTGTGTCCCACTGCTCGTTGTAATCCGGTTTTATATCGGATAGCAACATTTCTGCTTGGTTAAATGGGAAATAAGTGAACAGTTAAAGTAAGATTTCTACTCGGCTCCACATGAGTTGGTGAGACACACGAGACAATATTCTTCTAGAGAAAAAACAACAGTTTCTAAGCTCTCACAAGTAATTACTTTGCCACAGTTGAAGTAACAGTAGTAGCTTTACATCATGGGAGCTGGACATAATTATGATTTTGTGTTTTTCTGCCAAACAGAATCTGAAGCAGTGGCCCAGTCTTCAGAAAACACATGTGTATTGTTTAGACAACATATTTTATTACAGATACTTGCCTTCTGTCTTCAACTAATCTAATCCTCTTTTGTTCCAACAGAAAATAAAGCGTGTGTACACGTCAGAATTTAAACCATACGTGGTGTTTGTCAAGCCACCGCGCATAGAGGAGCTACGCCTCACCAGACGGAGAGCTAAATTTGTCCGCGATGAAGAGGATACTAACCAAGTCAGGATCTTTTCAGTAAGAAAAAACACACACAGTCCAGCAATCGCATGGTGAATTAAGGTTCCTGTTCCATGTAACACACATGACAGTATGAGGACAAACATTGTGGCACACGCCCCTAACTAACACACACCTTAGTTTACACTGGTCCTGTGGTTTGCATTTAGAAGACATGGGAAGTTACAAAACTGCTTTCTGATTGGCTTCTTCTTCGATAAGATAACATTTGAGGGAGCGTATTTGTGTCAGAGATAAAGGTTTCAGCTTATGTGTGATATTGATCATGATTTAAATGGGAAAAAACTCAAAGAAAACACAAACAAAAACCTATCTGTAACAATAAATACGTGATAGCAAGGAAGCACATTAAATAGGGAAACACACTTAAATTATTCACCAAATTGATGTAGACTGAAGAGTCTGTGCATTTTATATTGTTCTGTTGAGTCTCTGCTCACTTTAAAACTGAAGTATCTGGAGTTGGTGGGGCACAGCGGAATCAAAACATGCTCAGTAACTTTAAAAATGCCCATCTGGGTTCAGATTCATTGTTTGGCCACATGTGCCCAGGTTGCCCTTATCAAACCCACAAGGTCACACAGCTGTGTTGCAGTAAGTTTTTGGTACTGTCCATTCAGAGCTGAGGCTCGTCTCAAAGGGCTGTGTTTTCAACTCGCGTGAAAAGGCTTCTTGTGCCTTAGCCGACAACTTGTCATATCTCGGCATAATGTTTGTGTGTCTGCAAAAAACTGGACAAGTGGAGAACAAAAGAAGTGACAAGCCTAAAAAAATATATACAACCGTTGATCCGTATCTGAAAGCCAGAAAAGGCCTTTCAGTTGATCCATATACTGTTTACTGAAACCTCATCAGACATATCAGTGTGAAGTTTTTGGTTAAAATCGTCATCAATATTAGACAGAGGAGGTCAGGAGACAGGTATGGCAGTTGAGCTACAGCTGTAAAACACAGTGGAGGCTCTGTCATGGTTTGTGGGTTTACCCACTGGTACTGAAGATTTTGTCAAAATTGACGGAATTATGAGCACAGAAACCTACCGTCAGATTTGGATGATGCAGTAACTTTTGGAAAGCATTTGTTTAGCAACAGCTTCATTTCTCAGCACCACAGTGATCCCAAACACACTGCCGATGCAGTAAAGTCACACCTGGATAGAAAAACATACAATGGCTTTCCCAGAGGCTGGACCTCAAATTTATTGAAGCAGTGTGGGATCATCTTGACAGAAAAGGCAACAAAAGGCAGCCAACATCCAAAGAAGAGCTTTGAATGTCCTTCGAGAAGCCTGGAGAACTATTCCTGAAGACTACTGAGAGAAATGACAAGAAAGCTGCCTAAGGGAGTTTAGACTGTGTTGAAGAATAAAGGTGGTCATATCAAATATTGACTTTCAAACTGCACAAACTGATTTTGCCAGTACTTCCATTTATGTTTACGCATTTCAGTACATTACTGCACCTATCTCCCGTTCTCCTGACAAAATATAAAGAAATGAGCAGTTGTTTTGCACAACAGTGTACGCCACTCCATCTCGGGATAGAATCTTTGTTGTCTGATGGATACTAGCAACGCTATTTTTCTTTCACAGGAGGCGGATTTTGAGGACATGATTGACTTGGCCGAAAACATGGAGCGCCAGTACGGTCACCTGTTTGACAAGGTGATTGTTAACGCAGATATCGCCTCTGCGTTCAGAGAGCTGAGGTCAGACCTCGAGAAGATTCAGGAGGCACGGGTCCAGTGGGTGCCTACAGAGTGGAGCTGCTCCTCACCAACAAAAGCACGGAGAAGCTGTAGTCATCTGCCCAGCTGGATTTGAGATTTATATATGAAGTTAGTAAGAAAAACAAATTAATAAAAATATAACATAGCTGTATGTAACGTGTCATTTTAGAACAAACAACATGGAAGACTGAATTTCATATTTTAATCCTGGGCTAAACAAAAGCTGCGATTTCTAAAGTTTTCCATATTGTCTTTTGTGCGCATCCAGTTAGGCAGAATTCATTTCTCCACTTCTCTCCATCTGTCTCTGCTCCTGCTTTTCTGTTGGCATTTGGCTGAAAACATTTCAGTTTGCAGAAGAAGAACAAGAAGAAGGGGGAAAAAAGGAAACTCTCCAGAGCTTGTGGCTGAGTGTAATGCCTCCCTGCCAAGTCGCAAACATCAGCATGTAATTATTCTGACAGCTGCTGCACTTCAATTAACTGTAATGTACACCAGAGAAATATTATTAGTAGCAGTCAGGGAGGCTTTTTTTGCCAGCTACATGCTATATGGAGCAGGGACACAAACATGATAATAATCATAAACTTTAGCTGAAGCAAGATGAAAAACCGTTTTATGATTGCGAACAGCAGAATGGTGCAAATACTGCAAAGACCCAAAGGTGCAGCAGGTCCAATAACTAATTGTTAAGTGCTCTATTCTGAAAATCACCTTTGTTATAGAACATTAACCACAACGAGGTGTCTTTTACCCGAAAACATATTGAGACAATTAAAAACAATTGGCAGAAACTCACCATTAGTGACACTCCATTAACAAATACTCATATTTGAGCATCACAGCTGGTCGTCGGGTGCAAATTTTAGTCCTCTTGCTCACACATGGCGGGTAATCCAATGTTTTTATGGCTGCATTTCTCTACAGCCGTGGTGTTTCCTTCCTCGTTTTGGATGGTGTGCTCAATTGGGTGTGAAGGAGTGTTAATGGCTCTATCATGTCGTGTTTGCGAGGAAGAGAGAGCAGCGTGATGTGGGGAGACGGTAATGGCTTTCAAGGGACGTAGGCCTTCGTAGACGTACGGAGAGAAGTTATGACAGCATATAAAATTGTACTTTAAAAACACAGTGAGGCTAGACGTAGTCGATCAGGCTGCAGCGGTAAAGAGAGCATCATCGAGTGGACGCAGACAGCATAGATGGTATGTCTGCATTTCTTTCTTTCTTTCTTATTTTCTATTTTAAATGCAGACTCAAGACAACACTCGACACTCTTGCCAGGTCTGAAGCCCAACCTGAGCCAAAGTGTGGCAGTGTAATTTCATCACACCGCTGAGAATCTGCAGGCACCCTCTGAGATCATAACGATGCCATTAAAGACACCAGAGTGCTCCAATGAAAACCCGCCGTTTTATGTTCAGAGTAGCTCCCACTTCAAACATTACACAGAAGTATGATGTCAATTGGTCTCGGATAATTTGGCTCAGTCATGTAGCTGTCTATCTGAAGAATGTAACAATAAATACAACCAATGTTACACAACATCTAGTTTTTTAGCAGGAAACGTTCATTACTTTTAAACAACCGACACAGTAAAGCACATGCTAAAAGTATATGGGAGATACTTACACAAACCTAAAGCAGGAAGGGAAAGGTTTTGAGTTTATTGCAGAATACTGTAGGTTTAGAGAGTCTTTGGCTGACTCATTTGTGCTGACATTAACCCAAAAAAAACTTTGCAACACAAAAATCTCAAAAAGACAACTTTGCAACCAATAAGGAATCAAATTCTGATTTTCACCTCAACTTTTTTGCTCAGTTTTGGTTTCCACCCACTCCAGAGGCAAATGGCTAGCTCCTTAGGCGCTAAATGCTACACTGCTTTCATGAGCTAGTCACCAAGTTTGTCAGTTTGCTCAAGCATCAACAGACATGCTAATGCTTTGTCTTTGTGGCCTTCATCAGAGCATAACATCATTAGGGTGTTTATTGGCATGGCCAAAATACATTGAAGAAATAGACTTAAGTCACTGAAATGGGTGTTGAAGTTTTATGCTAGCACTACCTATTTATCTTGATGCTACAGTTATTTGATTTTGATTAGCACCATGGCTGAATGTACCGGGGAAATGCATCCTCTTTAGAAACTTAAGTTGTCAGTTTATTGTTAATTGCTAACTAATTAGAGTGCTTGAGCTGCTTCATTTCCACTAACTGCAGGCTGTAAACTAAAACAATTGGCTAAAAAAAATGCTGAAATGCTAAAATAGGACACAGCACCAGCAGCATGCAACAGAATTTACAACATTCAACAGCGCTATCAATAATTGTCTGTTTGAACCAAACGGATTAGAAATAATAATAATAAAAAGAATGCTTGGCAATCAGTTTCTCTGCTTCACACTTTGCTGGATGTTTGTCCCTTTGGATAGGCCTGGAGTTTGTGAACCTGCACGACACATACACAGACACAAGTGCCAAAGTATCCAAACAAAACGAGATATATATCCTTCCACTTGAATTTTTTTACAGGTCTCCTGGCTGCCAAATGTAGGCGTGTTCCCAGCTAATATCAACAGTTGAGCCGGTGAACATATCACAGAGGGACAGGAGTAAATGGTGTGAGATAGCATGTAGCCTTTTCCGACTGCTGCTGAGGAATGTGAGCAAGGAATTTACAGCACCTAACGGGGACGCTTCTGGTCCATGTGTTTTTCAGCTTTGAAAGCACTGAAACTCAACCTCCCCCGCTGATAGTCCTGAATTATGAATGTGGATGGGACTTTTTAGAGTGCTTTAATACACCGAACAAGTGCTACTTGGATTTTAGCCACAATTTCCAAAGTTTAAACTGCAGCCAGGATGACCAAAACCCCATTTTATCACAAATGTTTGCTTAAAGATTATTAAGTTATGATTGTGCATGGCAAAGTCATCAGTGTATATCCAAACACTCTTACATAAGAGTGTTTAGAGGAAAAACATACGTGAATTACAGCTTAAGCCGAGCCATCCAGTCTTCAAATACTGGGCTCAGAGCCCACATGTTGTCATTTAGTTACACTAATGATGATGTTAGAGTTCCTTCAGACTGAGTTTCCATAATTATTTACAGTCCCGGTTGCTCAAAAATGGGGACCAACACTGACAGATATGCACGTTATCTTTGGATTAACCCTGCTCACAGTGCAAACGGATGCACAGTCCTGACACTCAAATAAATACGCAGACTTTAAAAACTTTAAACCCCAGACGCAACACAAACTCATAATTACACACACACAGTTTAATGTCATTTTCTTGTGTTTGTGTGGCCTCTGTGGATTGGCCAATTTGTACTGAAATCCATTTGAAAACAGCAGGATTTGCTGCCTATCACAGGGCACAGCTCCGTGGTTTTGCTGGTTATAAGTAACCGTGTAATTACACCCATAAATTTCCAGAATCTCCTGGTAAAACATGTACTATTATTTGCTGACACGGTTTTTGGTAAAACCGCAAGGTCCACGCGAATCATGTGCCTCATGTAGAAAATATGAGAGCATGTTGAACTGCTTAGCACAGACTGCAGTCACACCAGGCAAAAATCTCACTTGTAAATCTAATGACCGCATTTGCTGATATTCTTTTCATGTGCAATCTCGCTCAAACCGTCGGGTGCTACCGCTGCTCTGCAAGCTTTTCTTCACAGACCCCTCCACAGAAGCGATTGGACGGTGGGGGGAGCCAATAGGCGGCGGAGCAGCAGGTTATTTGAACTCTCCTCGCACAACATCATCTGACTTTTCAAACATTATTCTCCTCTTCTGTCTGTCAACATCTGTTCCCGAGAGCACCGAAAGAAAAGCAAGGGACACTTTTATTTTTAACCTATTCCTTTTTACACCAAGTCTACCAAGAATGGGAATCTACTGCCTTTCTTTACATCTGGGAGTTTACTGATGCACCTGTTGATTGAGGAAGACTCGGCGCATTTAAGAATGAACAAAGTTGCTGTGATGAAGTCTGAGCTTCACTTGGACGACGGCAGGAGAGCAGAGGAGAGGAACAGACTGAACTGTGCAGACGTACCTCAGACAAGTTTAGCAGAAGGACAGAGCGCGGACCTGCTGCGATGCCAAGAGTCCACAGAACACAACTCTGCCATGAAGTACAGAAGATATGGGTATTTTATCGCTTTTTTGCTTTTTTATGATGGCATGATCAACAGAAAAACACATTAAACCTATAAAGAATCTGAAATAATGCTGCAATCTCAGATCATGTACTTCTTTGGATATCTACACTTTGACTAAATTCATTGCATGACATAATTTGGTCAAATTTGACAGTGAAGTAGATCGAAAGTATTCCTACAGTGCTACAATCAGGTTACAGGTAAGCATGCTGGACAATGTTTGTTGACCTCTTACTCCTTCAGGTCCCGTCTGACTGGCGTAAAAGTTCGTCACAAAAGACAGGTGTTGCAGGACATGGCCCGGCCCCTGAAACACTGGTTATACAAACACCGGGACAACCCCTACCCCACTAAAACCGAGAAGGTCCTACTGGCTTTGGGCTCGCACATGACACTAGTACAGGTGAGACAAGCTCATGCAAGAAAGAAGAATGAAGCAAAAGTGATTTGAAAGATGTATTAGTGCTGATTTATGCGAGTCAGTGCGGTCCTAAAAAAAACACAGCGGCATCTGTGCAGGTTTCCAACTGGTTTGCAAACGCCCGACGAAGGCTGAAGAACACAGTGAGGCAGCCAGACCTGAGCTGGGCCCTGAGGATCAAACTGTACAATAAATATATCCAGGGAAACGCGGAGAGGCTGAGCATGTGCAGTGATGACACTGACTCAGAGGGTAAGGACCTTCAGGGTCTAAGTCATCAGACTGGATGCACCCAGTCTCTTTTTTTTAATCATAGTTTGGAACATTTCATATTCACTGATATGAATCAATTCAGTGTGAAATCAGTGACAGCTTTATTTCCTTTGCTGCAGATGAAGAATGTCCCTTACAGACTCCCATCAGCCAGTCAAACTTCAGCAGGTCATCATCCCACAAGAGCGTGCTGGAGAAACAAGGCAACATGCTCACCATGGCTGACTGCGCCAACAGTGATGACAGCACGTCCCCTCCTTCCAAGTACAAGAGCAGTCTACTGAATCGCTACCTGAATGACACCCTGCGGCACATGATGGTGGCGAAGGCCGATGGCGTTGCGCCAGCCTGCAAGAGAAGAAGCCACTCCGAGTCGTTCAGTTCAAACGAATGTGATGGAGATGTCGTCTCGCCGGCATCGTCCTATGAAACAGAGACCAACTTTGTCTACCACATGGGTGAGACCTGTTTCTTTTCTGACACAAATGCAATATCTGTATGTGTTAATACAGGAATTTAGAAAGATGTGATGCAATATCAGCTTCATGCATCAATCAGCAATCAAAAACAGCACAGTAGTCTAGAAATGGTAGGATCTCCCCCCATCCACAGAAATTACTAAAGCATCTTCCTTGTTAATTGTGGATTTATGCTGAATGTGAGGCAAACTGACAGTTTAACTACCCTGTTTCCCCTCTGTTCATTTTTAACACACCACAGTGTACAGTAAAGTAAGAACAGAACGAACAGAAACTTCCACATGGCTCCTCGGAGCGCCCTGACATTAATAAATCTCTGGCACTCCACTGAAAGTCAGAAGCTCTGTGAGATTCAATTATAAAGTTAGAGGGAAAGTGGGAGGGAGTTTGACACCCGGGTGCCCTTTCAGACCTATAGGGAGCACAGCAAACTGACAAGCCTCGAATCCGCTAAGGCGCAAGAGCCAAAGCCTCTACAAACATTACTAATAAAGTCTCATGCAGACGCTGAAATCCCTCATTTTAAAATTGGATGGAGCTCGCCCTGGCTGCTGCTGCACACCACAAATATCATTTCCATATTCTAGAATGTGCCATTTGTTCCGCTTCAGCTTCTTGCCATGGTGGAAATGTCCAGTCCAGTCTCAAGGACAATTACAGAATGTCTGAGACTTTATTCTTCCCAGGGTGAGAAGTGGAAACCTTGGCCAAATGGAGAAATGGAGCAGTCTGTCAGGACTACACCGGAGAGGTCTCGTAGAGCGACTGTCGGTGCTGCCACTCATCTGTGAGACAGCGCAGAGCAAGACCACTAATATCCATTTGGCTTCCCCCTTCGATGTTTGAAGTTGTGGCTTCGCTCTCTCGACTGCTATGTGCTTTGGCAGTCTGGTTCTCCCAAGTGTTACTTTCTTACTCAAAGTCAATCTAAATTTACATTACATTATAAAAGTTGTGAAAAGATTTTTGAAACCAGTTCTGCTCTTTAGCGCTTTCCTTTAGTTTGACTCTAAAATCAAAAAAGGTTCTGTTTTATTATTTTAAGAGTAGTTTCCTGGCAATCACCTTGTTCCAGTCTAAAGAAGTTATTTAATGGATAATTTTATTTTCTGTGAAAGCTAAATTAAATGTCATGGCTGACTTGAAAAACCTGAGGAGTAAATTACAGTCTAAGAAAGAAACATATGTAGATAAATAAACCACTGAACTTATATTCCACATGAAATATAATGCCTTGCCTTAACTGCTATCTAGTTAGACAGTATAAAATAAGGTAGGTAGGTAGGTAACCAAAAGACGTGCCGCTTCTTAATCGCAAAAACTATTTTCAATCGATTAAAACAACAAAAAAGATATTTAGTTTTTTTTGTTTTGTTTTGTTTTACGTCACTACGTTAGCATTTTCACCATTGCCACTTTGGTTTACTTTGGCAGAAGTTCAAATATTTGGGCTAGCTGTTATCAGCTAATGCTAGGAAGCTTAATTAGCTGCACTTATAAACTATTCAGTAAGTGTCACTCACCAAAACTGAAGCACAAACTTCTTGAATGGGATGTAAAATACAACAGGTCATATTATCTTTTAGATAAATCCATGTCAGTGACTTAAAACTAGCAAACAGCTCTCGTCACAATGGCCATCCATCTAACTTTAGGTCTTACTAAAATCTTGAACGGTGAGATATAAATGAAGATGGGATAGATCAGTGTTGTCAACTCCTCAGTAAGGAAAATTGCTATTAAGATAATTGGTCATGCTTATGTAATTGTTACCTACATTGTAGGAGAGAGAAATAACATCGTGGAAGAGACATAAAGTGAATAAAAAACACCCTAAATGCATTTAGAATATATTTAGAACTACAAATTAAATTTCTTTTAGCAATTATTGTTTATTTTAATGTCACAATTCCAACCCTCCTCCTCTATCCGGGCTTGGGACCGGCAAAAGTGACCCGAAATAGGCACTCTGGCGCAGTGACTTTGTGTGTGTGTGTGTGTGTGTGTATAAGTAGTTTTAAACCTTGTGATCCACAAAAAGTAACAGTAAAAGAAGAACTGACCGCGGTACAGTCAGGGTAGGAGCTCATGCGTGATTCGTTTGCAGTTTGGACGCGTAGGTGTGAATATCTCCTGCTCTGACAGCACCTGGGGGCGACTGCTGCATGAGGACTATCTGCCGCCTGTGAGTGCTTTAGCAAGGGCGAGGTGCGCACGGCAGCACCCACTGCTTGTTGAGAGTAAGAGCGATACGTGCTTTCACGTCAAAAAGTCTCCAATACACCCGGAAAACTCGCCAGATTTGTCGCTAGTCGCTTTTTAGAAAAAAAGTCGGTAAGGGGGTCTGAAAACTCGCTAAATATAGCGACAAAGTCGCTAAGTTGGCAACACTGGGATAGATAAATAAAGACAAAATTAGCTATAGCAACCAAAATTGTTAGCTAGCGTCATGTGGCCATCGAAGGAATTGCGTCTTTTTACACTTCCACATTTCGTCCTGTTTCAGCCATGGTTGTTGCTACTTGGTAACAGATCAAACAATACTTTGTAGTGTTACAAACCTATACTAACTTCAGGTTAAAATCAATGGTGAATTTTCAACACTGAAAGGAATTCTTGTCAAATGACACATGCACCAGTATTGACTGGTTGCTTACAGAAATACATGTTCTTCTATCCGGCAGTCCATCAACAGTGAGTCAGGGCTTCTTTAAGCCATCCACACTTGATAGCGTTGTACTCCTCTTTATCTTAAAATATAGTATGCCAAAACATGGCATTCCTGCATGGTGGGAAGACACAACTAAAGGAATGTTACATTAGCTTTGTTAGCTAAAAGAGAACAAATGTAAATTCTTTTTTAATAATTTTTGACCAGTAATTATAGATTAAATGCATTTTTCAGTCAATAAATCAACTTTTTTTTTTTGTTTATAATTCAGTTATCTGTCTCTGCATGTAACTAGTTAATAGGCAACACTATTTACAGAAAGAGTCAAAACAAGCTCAGTTATTTTGATCAATTTGAGCTCAGCTTAGCTGGTAGACATAGCATAATTCTTGAGGTCAACTCTATTTCCCAAAATGCTGAACCATTCCTGTAAGTGTGTAATATACTCACTTGAAATTATATTTCTTTTGGTGGTTCTTTGAGGTTTTCATGATGTCATCAAACACTACATGCAGCGCTGCTGAAATGTTTTTACAAACTTTTAATGTATCCCTGACGGTCATATTAAGGGTGTTTGCAGCGTTTGCAACTCCTCTGTGGAGGTGAAGTGGAAAGTTAAGCTGCCAGTTTCATGACAGGCGCTAACACCATTAACACGTTTAACTCTGCCCGGGAGACGATTAAAACTAAACTCAAAGTGATTTGCTAATAAGTGATGCCACTACACACTATCCTACGAGGACACCTAAAAGATATCGGTGTAATTCCCACAGGCAGTAAAAGTCTAGTAGCAGAGTCTATGTTTGCAATGTTACTATTGGCTGTATAGTAATTTCTATACTATATAATTTGACACTCACAGCAAGTTCAGTATTTCCCTTAAAAAACCTGGAGGGCCATAAACTAGACTAGAACGAGGTTTTATTGGATGCGGAGCAGTGAAATGCATAACTAGAGAAAAAACTCAGTGTTTTCTACCCGTTTTGTTTCTAGTGAAAGCATAGATTTGGAGAGTGAAGCTTTTTGTTTCGTATATGCTGTATTATGGATCTGAATTATATATCTGGGAAAAAATTCAAAATCACTGATACTGGGACATGTGAGCGGTTTTTAACTTATATTGTGGGAGAGCGCCAAGGATTTAAAAGATCTCATGTAGATATTAATTCATTGTCTGGTGATCTGTTAATCTTTTATTACCAAATATAGGATTGAGGTTTTGCAAACTCGTGACCATTAACTGCATCATTTTAACATGTTCACCATTTTGGACATGTGTCAATGTAGGATCGGGCGAATAAGGCACCAGTCACACAGACCTAGAGACCGGTCCATGACGATCAAGCAACTTCCTGTCGCAAGGAAAAGTTTAGTGTATTCCCTAACTTGCATTTGCTGTGAAATCGATTGCTAAGAACCAATCATCCAGGCTTAGAAACCAGCCAGGGACAACCCGACAATTACTGGTCACTAGCAGATTGTCGCGGTCTTCCGTAGTTTTTTATAAAACACACCGGCTTACCTGAAAATACTAACTAGCTACTCTCTGCGCAGTAATGAAATAGTGAAAAATGTAACACGGACCAGAAATGGAGCCTGTGCTGAGACGCAAGTTTTATTTAGAAGGCAAACGCTTTACATTTATAGTTTTCAAGCTTTGCTATCACTTGGCAAGTAGTTAGCAAGTGTTTGTAGAAAATTTGGTATCATACACATTAATGGCCAAAGCCATCACATCTTTGTAACTAAAATTACCTAGTGCCAGCCAGCAACTTCCAACAACCAATCTCCAACCAGTCTGTGAATACAGAGTTTTCCCTCATGACCGGTGGCTATGTGGCTGTGCCACAACCAATATGACCAAAAACTCTCAAACAATGTGTACATGACAACATGCCAGAAACCTGCATAAGTTCGACAATGTTAATGCAAAAGTTATGTTACTTTTTCAAATTTAAAGAAACTCAAATTTTATTAGTAGATTAGTAACACGCTTAGCATGGTTAGCTTAGCTTAGCTTAACTTAGCTTAGCATAGCCCAAACAGTGGGGAAAACAGCCTCTTTCCAAATGTAAAAATATTGCTTTTCTGAACTTATTGATTAATACCATCTGTTCAGTCATAGTCAGTAATCTATACAAAAACCAAAGTGTAAAAACATCAAATAGAGTTTTACAGGCTAGGCACCATATTGTTTTTAACGACATTGCTATGTAACTACTACATGTTTCTAAATTTTGGCATTTATTGAAACAAATATAGTACATCCATCAAAAAGTGGATTTTGTTACCTCGAGACAGTTTTTACTGAGCTAAATTAACTCGCTTGCTTGCTTTAGTTTTATGGGCTATTTGCTATACAGACATTTGAGCACCATCATTCTTGTCGTTGTACTCGGCAACAAAATAGTTTGTTTCTTTTTAATATGAAACCATCCCTTATATGGCCATGATTATGGATCCAACATGAAATGACATTGCACCACTGTGGGACAATGTAATAGCAGGGAGACGTCTCATCAGCTTCATGTTACCCCTTGTAAAATTTTGTTGTAACTGATCTTTGCTGCAAATCTAAGACTCACCAGAGCTAAAACAATGTTTTTTCGGGGTAATAAATACAACTGAGGTACTAAACTATTTTACTGGCAAGGTTATAGGCCGAAGAACATTCAGTAGCAAAAGAAAAGCATAAGACAGAAAAATGATTTACTATCAACAAGTAGTTGCTTTTGGCCCCGGCCTAAGTGAAAAAAGTCAGAGATGGGAATGTTTCGGGCTGTTAGCATTGAAAGACTGCGTTTCACAGCAGACCTCTAATTTCCCTGTCTAGTCCTCTCTGAAGAAAAATCCGTTTTTGACCAGCTTCAATCTGCTCCAGTGAAAATAGGCAATATTCCAAAGCTGAAATGGAAAATATGTTTTACATATAATGCACACGTATTTGCTGACCACAAACAGAAACCATGTAGCGATATATTACTGAAAAGTTTGTTTTTTTTCTTCTCTTGCTCCTAAAAATGCCCAGATTGTTTCTATTTAGGGCACTGACAGAGCAACTCATCCTTCTTTCTTTAACAGGTTTAGAAGATGGTCGTATTCATTTATATGACCCATATGGCTGTTAAAAAAACATGAAAACATGGTGTCCACAAGATACAGTGTACATTTAAGATTTTTTTCTCCCTCTTGAACGCTCAACACTGAATAGCAGTTGAATAGTTGAGGACAGACAGACCAAGACACTTTTCAGCATGTTAAACTCCATCCAGAGACACATACATATAAGAATGTACTGCCATTCAGACATGCACAAGCACACACAAGCCCATGGGTATCCACAATCACCCGTAAATCCAAACATGCTGCAAAAAAAACATGTATTTATCATGCTGTACAATATAAAGCGCCTTGAGGCGACTTTTGTTGTGATTTGGCGCTATATAAATAAAATTGAATTGAATTGAATCGCAGCACGGTGGCACGGTGGTTATCACTGTTGCCGCACAGCACGAAGGTCCTGAGTTCAATTCCACCATCAGGCCGGGGTCTTTCTGTGTGGAGTTTGCATGTTCTCCCCGTGTTTGCGTGGGTTCTCTCTGGGTACTCTGGCTTCCTCCCACCGTCCAAAGACATGCAGTTTGAGGGGATAGGTTAATTGGATAATCCAAATTGTCACTAGGTGTGAATATGTGAGCGTGAATGGTTGTCTGTCCCTGTGTGTTGGCCCTGCGACAGACTGGCGACCTGTCCAGGGTGTACCCCGCCTCTCACCCTATGACAGCTGGGATAGGCTCCAGCGCCCCCCGCGACCCTGGAAAGGATAAGCGGAAGCGAATGGATGGATGGATGGATGAATTGAATCACTAATATATGATTCCAAAGCTTAATCCAAACACTCATTGTCCCATGACTAAACTGTCTGCAGTTTCACTGCTGTTGAGTCGAGCTGATTCATGGCACGTTTTGAGTCTTTTTATTCTCTTTTATAGATACAAGCGACTACAATTCAGCTAAATGTGACAGGTAAGTTTACTCATTCATTACTGAATGCATACATTTTATAATCTCACTGAAATCAAACCACTAATCATCTGGCTTTTATAAAGAAATGCTTTTTTTGTTTTGGGGTTTTTTTGGCTCTGGATATCTGAAATTGGTGTTTAGATCATTTTTTTTAAAGGAAGGCGTGGGTGGTAATAAATTATCTACAAATGATATGTGTATACTCTATATGTATGTATGTATTCACAGGGACCAGCAGCCGCTCAGAAGCCCGCAGAGACAAGAACACCAAGGCTGGAGGGAGATCCACGCTGCTGTGGCTCTGACAAGCTTGGCCCAGGGGCAGAGCTGCACTGCAGACCAGAGCAGTGCTCCAGTGCCCAGCGCTGCCACAGGGCAGAGCTGCACCCGAGGGCCTCTCTCTGTAGCAAAGACCACTATCACAGACAGGATGAGCGTCACGGGATCTGCCTCAGGTCTACAGCAGAGCTGTGCCACCGGGCCCGCTCTCACCAACCGCATCATCCAGAAATCCTCTCATATCTCTGAGGTCCAGACTGTCAAAGTCTCACTGGCAAACAGTGTGTAGGCATTAAACATATGGTTTCATACAGGAATACCAGACGTCCACGTGCCTTGCGATATATACATATATATATATATGTATATATGTATATGTACAGCCTCTGAGATCTTTGTTTTGTAATGCTGATTAACTTTAATGTTTGTAACCATTTTTAACACTAACCTAATGCTGTTTATTAGTTGTTACTGTTTTTTGCTACGTTCCTCATGCCCCCCTCTGTTGCAGTAAGTTATATTAACTTCCAAGAGACTGGATCATCATCCAATGCTAATGTTTGACAGCAGCTATTTCAATAAACCTAATGTGAAATCTTTTGAATAGTCGTGTGCTTAGAGTAATTTCTATGCAGTGGCACAGTTTTGTTTTGCTGAGCTGTATTTAGTGGTAGTTTTCACGTGTGCAGACCTACGTGGTGACGTTTTACTGCATCGTTACACAAACTGGATTTTAAAAGGGTTGTACTGATGGAAGAAGAGTGTTATAGTGGCCCAGGGAGACAGTTCCTCAGGGCTGAGGATATAACGAGCAAGCTAAAAGACAGTCATAGTTCATGGGCTGCCAGACTTTAATATTTATGAAATGTATTTCAGTGAGTCAGCAGCATGGCATGAAATAACATGGAGGGAAGGCTAGAAACAGACATGGGCCAAATCCTAGTTTCCTGTTACAAACTTAGAGCTGCCATATTAATACCTCTTTAAAAACAATGGTTCCATTGTCTGATGTGAATGCGGGTTTTCACAGTGATGAAACCACAGCATTCGGAGCTCTTTGAACTCACTTAACTCATTGTTTTTGACCTTATGATGCATGTCTTCAGTGTTTTAGCCAAACCATAAGTAGATGTTCTTGAAGAGTACTGGCCACACACTAGACATGGATAGTAGCTATCTAGTGAACAAGGAAGAACTTAACATCCAAAGAGCTTATAGTGTATGATTTCCTAAAGATGCTAGTTTGTGCTAAAAGAACAGACATGGAAAAAAGTTACCAGAAATACATCACCCAGTGTCTCTATGTTCTCTTCTCTTTCCCCTCACTGCCAACATTTGTGATGGATAGGTGCCCCTCCCTGGGCCACATTCAGCTGGAAGTTTCTTCCTGTTAAAAGGGAGTTTTTCCTTCCCACTTTCGCCAAGTGCTTGCTCATAGGAGGTTTGCGTGATTGTTGGGCTTATATTACTGTTGGTTCTTTACCTTACAATATGAAGCCCTTTGAGATTATTTATATAGCACCACTTCCCATCAAAAAAGTTGTATATAACTCTATAGCTAACAAATCCCCATAACCATTTACAAAGAGATAGTAATGTTGCGTACACAGAGACCCCACCCAAGTGGCTCAAATATAAGGTTTTTGCTTCAAATGGAATTGCCACTGTGGTGTCATGGAATAATAACGTAAGCTGCTCTCAATAGATCTGTTTAAAAATCAACCTTTTTATTTTCCTGGAACACCAAAGATCACAATGAAACATTCACAACTGTTTTTAATTAATTTTATATTGAATGACATTTCAGGAATTTTATTTCCTCCACATACGATCAACAGCAGAAAATAAATAATGGAAATACCAAGTACCCTTCAGGCTTCAGAAGAATGTCTCGTCCTGTTGCATCTGGGGACATCCTGACATCAAGCTTGTAATCACATACTGGAACTTTTTTTAAAAACACAACATGATTAACTGGATTTTTCCACACGTCCCAGTTTTGGTCTGTTTTTTTGATTTTTTTTTTTGTTGCAAGGAATGTTTTCAGTCTTACATGTGCAGGAGACTAGTCATCAACAAAGTATTATGGAAAGACCGCCTCACTTGAAGTTTCCACTGTAAACCTGCTTTTGATTAGGTGGGCTTCTACACAACACGGAAACTAAAAGGCAGATCCCAGAGGGCCATTAAACAACAGACACGAGTGACGGCATCTTGAGGTTTATCATTTATTTCAGTTTGAAACAATTCAAACGTTAATTGACCATAACTCTAGCAAATGCATCTCAATATTAAGGCAGATATCGATTTAACATATTACTTTATATGATTGAAACAGATGCACAGCAAAAGCAATGGGGGAGCGGGGGGAGAGAGAAAGGGTGTAGCAGGGCGAAGAGTTCAACATAATTTTTTATCGAGAAAACAGAAACAAACAGCAAAAACACATCAGGTTCGTAATATACTGAAGATGGGAAAGAACACAGCTGTTAGGAATGTTCTATTGCTATGTTAAGTATGAAAAACCTTCAATAGACCTGGACAACACTAAATGAATCCTTCAAAATAATTGTGAAAACAAGATTACAAGGTCAAAGTTTAGTATTAAAAAAAACAAACTATGAGCTCAAGTGCATAAATAAGGTACATTTTATCGCAAGAGCTCGTGGTACTGTAAACTTTACACTTGTAGCTCTAGAAGTTACCGTCCAGATCACGCATGCAAAGACAGAGATGAGTTCGATTACAGGAAATCCTGCAAGACAAAGTTGATCACTTTTCTTGCACATTTTCACACCAAAAGAAATAAAGACAGGAAATCAATTAGTTTGAAGGCATTTAAACAATCTGAAGCAGAGAATCAACATAACAGACAAACAGACAACACACGAGTGAACAGAAAAGACAAACTGATGTAACTGGGTGACGGTTGTGGTGTCATTGGAAAAGGTTGTATTTTGGAGAATTCACAGTGTTCTTGTGTGCACTGAAATGAAAACCTGCTTTAGCCTGGATGTTTCCCACCCTAATCCTCAATCCAAGTGCTATAGTATGTGTTTAATACAGCTTCCTAATATATGTATGGCAGAAGATTTTGTACTTTGCAACTACATAGAAGGTGAGATTTGTGCCTGTAAGAAAAGATGAAGGAGACTTCAATTAATTTATTAGATTAAAATTTGACAGGCTGTCTATTCTAACCACCAAATCAGTCCATGCTGAAAGAACTGCGTAACCTGAAGTCTTAATGTACAGCTGAGCCACCAAGATAAATTCAAACCATAAATACTCGGATGACAGACTCATACTCCACGTGGTTAATTTAAAACACCCACCTCAAATATGAGGCTCTTTTTCTGCGTGATTCTTTTAAACAGGAAGTAGTGATATATAAGTGATGGAAAAGGAAGTGTGCAAACAGCAGTGTCTGTTCGACCGACTGACGTACTCCCGACAAATAAAAAGGCGCTCATCCACTTCCACCTCTCGCTCACTCTCCGTTTCCGGTCACTAGTCAGTCCTCTCACATCGGTGCTTTGTCGTTTTCAGGGTATGGAACAGTATCCTCCGCACACCCCAGGCCTGGCATGCTCCTGGTCTCCCAGCCGAACTTTCTGACCCTGGTTTTCGCTCTCCCAGAGTCCCGGAGTCTGGAGGATCTTTTCTACCAACTCCTCAAAGGCACACTGGACGCCATCTTTGGTCTTTGCACTGGCCTCTGTGTAAGGGAATAATTTAAGAGATCAGTAAATAAGTAAATGTGAGCATTTTCCAGCATGCTACCAAAACAAAAAATATCAGTCAGCTGACAAACATGACAAATAAAGTATAAAATGACTTCATAAAAACAGAAGTCATCCATCAGGATGAAGACATCCTTGCTGCAGATGAAAGCTTCAGATGCTTCGTGCCCTGCCCTTTTCAAAACCCCTTAATTTGGCCGTTCTAAAATGGAAACTCTGCACAAATCTTAACCTAATTTACCAGAGAGGGCCAGATTGGAGAGGAGAATCAGGAACACGTGCAGACATGGATTCGATAAATGAAAGCTGGCTAGATTTTAATCATAATGCAGCTCCTCTGAGTGGCCGCGTCTTTCAACAGCAGAGACTCAGAAATGCCCGAGCAGTATAAACAGCACAGCTCATCTGAACTACACGCATGACTAACTCAATGATGTCTTGGCTTGTTCCAGCTGCGCACCAACAGTCCTGACTTTTAAGCAGCACTACGGTAAATTCTAATAGCTTTAAGTTACATTTTATGCCTCTCTTAGTTTAAACGAGCATGACCGGCCACGCTTGACGTTACTCGAACACAGAAACTCACCGATAAAAAGCATAGAGTGTTTCCGAGCAAACTTCAGCCCCTCGTTTCTGTCCACTTCACGGTCGTCCTGAATATTTAAAAAAAAAATTTAAAAAATTGTCATTTGCCTGAATGGTGAGGGAGAATTGTGTACCCATCATAAAAGTACAACCCAAGACAAGCAACACTCATTAAAATGGACTAAGGAGCTTGGAAAGAAAAGCGTCTGGACTTCTTTGAGTTGCTTGAAGACGTCTCACCTCTCATCCGAGAAGCTTCTTCAGTTCTAAGAGTAATTGGTGGAGAGTGCCAGATTTAAACCTAGTGGGAGTTTCCCCCCAAAGGAGGACAAAGGACCCCCTGATGATCCTCTACCTAATCACATGAGCCAAGGTGTGAAAGTGAGTGTGGGTCCTAATCAGCCAAGGTTTCGGGTGAGCTCATTGTGAAACCTGGCCCCACCCTATCATGTCATTTCCTGAGGTCAGATGGCCCAGGATGTGAGTGGGCATTAAGGCGTCTGGGAAGCGATCTCCAAACTGGATTATAGATGGGAGACAGTTGGTATCGTAAGCCACCACCTCTGTTCAAAGATGGTCGCTCACAGTGGACACAGATGGCTTCTTTCACACTTTCAAACCATCTGTCTTCTCTGTCAAATATGTGTACATTGGCATCCTCGAAAGAGTGACATTCGTCCTTTAGATGGAGATGGACAGACGAGTCTTGTCCCATCGAGGTGGCTCTTCTATGTTGTGCCATGCATTTATGAAGTGGCTGTTTGGTTCCTCACTGTTCTGTACAGTATACATTGCATTGTTAAGTATGTGTTTGAGAGTTTTGTCTTTGGGATGAACCAGTTTTTGTCTGAGTGTGTGGCTGGGTCTGAAGTACACTGGGATGTCGTGGGAAATCTCCACCATCTGCTCTTAGAACTGAAGGAGGTTTTCAGACGAGAGGTGAAACGTCTTCGAGGAAACTTAAAAAAGTCCAGATGCTTTTCTTTCCAAGCTCCTTAGACTATGATGACCTGGATGACTGAGAACCTTCACAGACAAAATGCACTATTAAACAATATAGGGGGTACTGGATTCATAAAACCAGAGCGCAAGCTAAAAGGATCTGTAAAAGTGACTCACTTTATCAATTTTGTTCCCAACCAGCATTTTCACTATGTCGTTGCGTGTTGTGTAGGTCTCCAGTTCGTTCAGCCAGTTTTCGAGCTTTGTAAACGTGTCACGCTTTGTGACATCATACACTGAAAAAAGGAAGACGTGACAAGTAAGAAGGAGCTGGAGAAAATCATTACATTACTATAACAGCACTGACAGAAATACAACTGCCAGTATCGGTCTGTTTTGATCTCGATTTATGTTGCAGTACAGGTAATTACCAAGTATGACTCCCTGTGCACCGCGGTAATAGCTGGGTGTCAGAGTGCGAAACCGTTCCTGTCCAGCTGTGTCCTACGAAAACAAAAGCGGCAAAAGATTTCTGATACCAAACTTTTAAGGCCAGCGGCACAGCAGCCAATTCCCAGCATCCGACCTCACAGACCATGTGTTTCTAATAAGTTCCACTCGGACAGTCACAATGTGAGCTTGCTGTTGCCTCAGGAACAATTCGTCTTTTTTTTTTCGTATCAAGTTTGACTGGAAAACAACACTATTAATATAAAGTGATGGACCACAATAAAACTGTCTAATACTGTTTAGATCCCCGATCTGCTGCCATACCACCTTTGACCCCGTGTGTGTCTTCTAGTGGTGGAGGTTGACAACAGAGCCTTTAGGTCCCAGTGATTGCAGGACGGGGTCCCTATGGATTCTGGCAGATGCTCAATCTGATTGGGATGTGAATAGTTTGGAGGCCAAGTCTGCATCATGAGTTACTCTTATGTTCCCTGAGCTGACCCTGATCTTTTTTTGTCTTTTTTCCCTTTTGTGGCATGGCTTGATGTGTTGCTGCCATTGGGAGAAAGAGTTGGGGTCGTACAGGGAATGGGACAATGGTAACCCTAGGTGTTTCTGTAACACAAAACACCTATGTGAATGCAATATAAACCTTACTTTTTCCCTCATCACATAAAAACAGAGGCAATTAGGTTTTTCCAATTTTTATAAACCTCCCACACATGTTCTTATTGAGACCAGATAAAATAATAATATCAATAATAATAACTTTTTAGAAAAATACATTTCAAGCTTCACTGTATGGGGCTTAGGTTATGGATTCATTGTGCATAGCATGGTTTTACTGGATAGTGGGAATACCACCTACATCCTTCAATTTTGGCTGTACCATGTCACCATCTTGTGGAGAAACCTTTCACTTCATTGTGTTTTTCTTTCCCCCCAAACATGAAATGTAGACAACAGGAATAAAAACGTCTGTCTTACCCATATGGCGAGCTTAGCTTTATTTCCATCGATTGCAAGTGTTTTTACTTTGAAGTCCACACCTGATCAGTTATAGGAGACAAAAAAGAAAAAATCTTTTAGTTATAAGTTTAAAATCAATAGTAGTTTTCATATATATACATATATGTACATATGTATATACACATAAACACACACACACACACACACACACATATATATACATATACATATATTGTGTGTGTGTGTGTGTGTATGTATGTGTGTGTGTGTGTGTGTGTGTGTGTGTGTGTGTAAAACCTATTGTGGCAGACTGCTCTGGATCGAAAGTATCCTCTGTGAACCTCAGGAGCAGACTGTAATAAAGATAAAATGGAAATGAGCAGTTCATCCAGTACAACAGGCTATTGTGAGCTAGTCGTAGCTTTGAACAGCTTTCCCCCCAGCAGGGTCACAGGATCGCAATAACTTTATGGTCTTGTCAATGCTGACAGTGCTTGACACCTTTCAGCAAAAAAAAATAATGGAAAGCTTTAAAACTGCAGGAATAAGGCCTTTAGACACAGGGCAAGGTGGAAAAAAAAACAAGAAATGTAAACCTGCAACACAAAACTCCAAATCAAGCACCGGTGCATGTTTTGAACTCAGACTGGTACTCGTTGCCAAATGCAGCGGTCTGATCGATAAAAAAAAATTCATCCTATCAAATCAAATGGACGGTGTGAGCATCTGCATTAAGAATATGTGTAGCTCACGAAACATTCAAACTAATTTTACACGTCCGTGTGTAAAGGAAGGCCTTTAAGATTAGCGTTACTACGGGCTCGTTAGCAGCAAATACTTGAAGCAAACGGTTAGAACAAGACCAAAAACACTTAAGTGGCTTCCATGTTAACTGGTGAGATTTGATTATATTTTTCAGTCTCCGTGTTCAAGAATTTGCATTCAGAGTCGCCATTTTCAACAGGTCAACTTATCTGATCAAAGTAAAATGAGATGATTTACAAAGAGGGAGCAGGGAATCAGTCAGGATGGAAATAGGTCAAACATTTTTAAGGAAGTAGGTAAGCTTTTTCAAAGACTAATTTGTTTCAATTAAGTTGTAAATAAGTGCTGTAAATTTCAGGCAGTAATCTGAGATCAAAGTATGATCTGTGCCAACATGAGACCTGTGCAACTGATAACGGTCTGAAAAACACAAGTGCAGCATAAACCAGTGTATCTGAAGTTTGATAAGATTAAGGAATTGCTAAATAAAACCTTGGATCAGCTTTTAACACTAAATGGATGTCAATATAATCTAAAGGTAACATTACAAAAACAAAAATCAAAACATGGATTTTAACAGTAACTTAACTGACTTAAAATTGTTAGAAAATGATTTAAAGGACAAGTGGGCGCATGCCAAAAGATTATGAAGGCACCAGAACTTTAACTTCTTTTTTTTACCCAAACCTAAATACTTTGTACTTCATGATCTAATCGACAGATGAGCCTCTCACTCTGCCAGGGGTGCAGTGGTAGGTTTAGGCCACCTGCAGTTTCTCGTTGTGTTTTGAAGAGAAGCTTCTGTGCAACTGTAATGATATTTTAGTGCACACTGGCCTACGCATGTTTACCTGACAGACATAACACCTTTTGTGTCCAGAGTATCATCAGCCCTGCGTCATTCACGGCCTGTTCAAACAACCGTTTACTAACAGAACTTGTGCACTTTCCTCATCTCTCCTGTTAGTCTGCAGCTCTGTCTTGTTCACTCTGTCAGCCTATTAACACCTGCTGCTCATTGAGCCCATGTTAACTAGAAATCATTGCATTTTAGCACTGGCAGCTTCCTACTTAATAGGAGGTAACAGTCTGGCATTATTTTGCGCTTAACAAGGTTAAGGCACTTTATCTTTCATCAGTTCAGACAGTTTGGTTCTGGGAGGCTTGTGTTTACCCCCAAAGTAACTTATTAAAATTGACTGATGACATTTAAAAGAAGGCAGCAATAGCCACCGAGCAGCTTGCTAGTCAGGAGAGAAATGGGTTAAAATTTATAAGGAAGTAGGTTTGCATTATTTATTTCCAGTAGACAATAAAAAAGGGCTGTATATTTAAGGAAGTAACCTGAGAATAGCACCTTAGTGAATGATTACCCTAACTCTAGAAGTAGAAGGAGTACCAAATATCATAATCTGGCACATAGTGTGCCTGCTAGCTGTGACGTCTTATCATGTCAACTGTGATAATGACTATGTAAATCTTTTACATGATATAAGAACATCAACACCATTTCTCTGCCATGTGTTTACGTCTCCTAGTGCACGCCAAGGTATGTATGACAGCAAGGGCTGCATGTCAGCCTCTGAACCTTAAAAAAAAAGAAGAAAAAAAAACAGTGCTTAGCAAAATCTGCAAGAAAACTATTTTTCTTAAGGTGGAAACAATAAACTTGTTTTACCACAGTACAATCAGGGCCATATTCTACAAATATGGTGTCATCCTGTTATCTAGATTGACTTACCCAAACATAGGTGATTGGGATAAATGGTCACACAAAGCTGACTATCAACTCACTAAGTTCACATGAAAGGGGTGTTTCACGGATCATAAGACTCTTCTTCCACAGAAAATTATCCTCATGTGTCAGCTACTCAAGTAATGTTATCAAATGGTAATAAAAACCTCTAAAGATCATAAAAATATGCTAGTAAAATGCAGCACTGCTGCAAAAAGGACAAGATGAATGTCCCATAAAATTCTTTAGTGTTATATATATATATAAAAATATATAGCTTTATTACTGAGAGTGTGCTCAATGCAGTTGATTATTTCTAAGGTTATGGTTGCACATTAAAGTCTCACAACATAATAACGGAGACGTGGAAATTGCTTCCACTTGTCGCAGATCAAAGAGAAACTAATTTTATTGACTTAACAGGTATTCTCAGTGTGTGTTCTGTGTTTCCAGCAGTGTGAAACAGACTAATCAGCAGATTAGAATTATGTAGAACAACATTTCAAAATCACCAAATTAAAACGCGGACAGTTCCGTAACAATGCGACGCACAGTTTGCGTTTTATTCAGTGGTTTTACTAAGATATGGCTTAACAATGGCTTACATCATTTCCTTAGGGATTATTAAAGTATTCTGATTCTGAACAACTTGCACATATAAGATGTATTCCCCCAGCAGAGACTCTATAACAAAACATGCTCAGTGAAAACTCAGTGAAAACATGGCGCTTCCAGATGATTTTGAACATAACCTGCTCCCAACAGTTTTAGTTTGTATTCTCTCAGCTGCAGACTAAGTGCTGTTTATGGTTTGAGACTAAAGCTTAAATATAAAAACAGAATTCAAACTTAGTACAAATTTGATATGAGGTCAGCGAGTACCGAGTAGGTGTCCTGCTTTGTTTATAAAACAATAAAGCTGTTGTAAAATTGTTTGCTGCTAACAGGAGAAAAAACATTAAGGAATAAAGTCGCATTTAAAAATCTATAGTATTTAATATTTATTTATTATTTACTCCTACTGTTCGGGCACAGAGGTTGGTGGGTCCTTTGGGAATGGTGACACTATTTTCTGGAGAATTGATTATTCAGCAACTGGTTAAAAAGCTGGACCCAAGACACCCAAGTCATCTCTGGTGGAAAACATTTTTTTGTTTTAATATGTGACCATACTGTGCAACTCCTGAAGAGCTACAAAGGTAAACACTGCCTAGCCTAGTTTTGTGCTTACATTTGACTTATGCTGTATCATTACTACACACTATAATGCTACTGCTTATCAGTGAAGGCAGTTTGTTGGAGAAAGATGGCAAATGCCTTCCATTTACTTTACAACCATCAATAAAACGTTCAGAACATTTTTCTTCGGAATCTATGTCGTCAGAGATTTCATTGGTGCCCACCCCTACTGCTAGCTGCTAGCTAAAGACACAGTGGATGTATTTTCCAAGAAGTTCTAATTGTTTTGTTTGAGGTTTTTTTTTTTTATCAAATCATGGATCTATACATGATGTGCTGTTGAACTTATTTTGATACATCTGAATACATTAAATAATGTATAAATAATTTTAGAAGCAAATTCATAATCATAAGATTATAATTCTGGGCAATTTAGAGTTTATACTGGCCAGTAGGCTAAACTGGGGCTGTGTGCAGTGCTGTGGTGCCGTTTACAGTAATGGGTGGTGGACTGGTGCAGGGCAGACTGTGCTAGGTTAGCTCCTGAGTAAAAGCACAGATATCATCAGACAGAAACACCTCATTGAACTGTGAGTTTATGAGAGTGTTGAAAGTACAGCCTCCTGGTGAAAATCTTTTAAAACCTTACTTGTGTGCAAAGTCAGGTGATTTAAAAAAAAAATCTGATTTAACTTAATAGTATGCATATGAATATGTGCATTAGTTTTTTTTATTGAAATTAATTGAAATAACACTCAAAAAATGGAGTGCTCATATGCATTTCAATGCAGCTGCTGTATAATAGGGCTTGGTTCTCAAAGGAGGTATCACTTTGGATTTCAGCTGATCAACACTTGCAAATTCCGCCTTTATACTGGCTAGAGGCTGGAAGCAGACAAGGCTCCTGTAACGCGGGCCTTTATATTGTAGAATACAGTTGGTTAAATCCACAACGGAAAAAAAAAAACTAAACAAAAAAATCCAAACCTGCAATAGGACAGGTCAGCTGATCCCAGGCTGTACACAAAGAAAACCTTCTGAAGCTCAGAGTAGACATTATTATGTAAGATATTTGTAGTTTTCCCCTAACCTGCCAAATCTCACTGTAACCCACGAGCATATGTCTTTTTTAAACTTTAAATCGGCTTCTCAAATGTTCAGAAATGTGTCTAATCTGTTACCAGAAATATCTGACGTTTGTGAAGACAGGCTGAAATGTTGGCATCAACACATATCAACAGACACCATGAAAACCAGTTAAGCTGGAACACTGGGCAGCGAGAAAGAAACTTACACAACAATGTCAACATTCACAACAGGCTAGCTGCTAAGCTCGCTAAAACACAGACAAACCTGGACTTTCCGACGCCACTTTCGCCAATTATCAACAGCTTCAGGGTCGTCAACACATCGTCGTCCATATTTGTCTTGGAGTTAGTTTACCTTTGACTCTGAATTAACTAAAAACGCTTTTACAGATATTTTCTTAATGTGTTTTAGGACAGTAGGCGGCTATCAGTTCCGATGACAGCCTACTGCTTACGCAACTTCCGGCCAAAGTGCGAGGCGCGACGTCACCGGTGTTCGCGAGATTTGAAAATGAAACACAACAAAAATATAATTATGTTGATACAAAACTAAATTATTTAGTTTTTAAGTATGAAGATTTTCTAACAATTATTTATAGTGGCAAAAAAATTGTATAAAATATATTAGCTCTCCCGATAAAGGTTCCAATTTCCTTGTATTATGCTATGAAAATGGGAATAGTTGCATCAGTTTATTGAAATATGTAAGCATACATGGAAATACAGAACATAAAGCAAAATCAGAGTCTGTACGTTTCCAGTAACCTGAAACTTTATTCTTCAACACAGCCTGAACTCTCTTAGGCAGCTCTCTTGTCATTTCTCTAAGTAGTCTTCAGGAATAGTTCCCCAGGCTTCTTGAAGGACATTCAAAGCTCTTCTTTGGATGTTGGCTGCCTTTTCTTCTGCTCTCTGTCAAGATGATTCCACACCGTTTCATTAGCAGTGTGGGATGCATCTCTCAAGTCCTATCTCGTGTCTTTGCATGAGATTTCAAAATACTCTTTTATGTCTGTCATAATTGTGCTATCTTTGTCATTTTTGTGGATGTACCCATAGAAATGGGAATAAAATGTGGGCTTTTGAGACAGGCAGCTTATAACAAAGTGCCTAAACAAACAATTTAAAATTGCTTACTTAAGTTAGTTTTATGCTTTTTTATGCCCTTTTATGTTTATGTTTATGATCCATAGACCAGTGTTATATCGTTCAGCAAACAATAAACAATTTGAAAGACCTGCAGAAATCCCGGTGAACTATTGCTCAAGAGCACTTTAAAACTCCTTGGAATTAATTAAAATATAAAGAAATGAGGGGTGCTCAAGATTTTTTGCAGGGGTGGTGCAGAGAAGAAGCAATAATCTAGTTTTTCTAGAGTGAGTTTAGTGAATTTCACCTACGTTACTTCATTTAATTGCTGTTTGGTCAGAAATAACAAGAAAATGCAAATATATGTTTAGACTATGCAAGTTATTCATGACTTGCATAAATGAGCATCACTGAAAACTAACTAAATACTACCAGAATTTGAAAAGCTGATCAAGGCAAATGCATTTAGTGTTAAATACAAGTGAGTTAAAAATAAAAACGGTATTTTGTATCTTATAAGGGTAGATTGGAAACTAATTTCTGTTACAAGCTGATAATAAAAGCTTTTAATAATGCATCTTTGTTCTTGTTTCTTGGGATTTCTCCCGATTTTAACAGTTAAATGTTTGATTTTGTTAGTTCTAGTATTTACACGCATGTTCTTGCTCTGCTGTGGGCCAGCTTACCCTTCAGGCTGAACTGAAATTAGTGCATGGAACCACAACCACAGGAAATGACTGCCTTCAGGTGGGGTTACCTTTCAAGTGCCTAAATAAAGAGTCACATAATGGAGCACAACATGTCTTTGTTTTGTGCATCGGCTTCATTCCATCAATCCTAAAAGGCCCTCCTTTGTGTAACCTTTACATTAGCCGAACCATGACATGGTATCGCCCGAGGGTTGTGGGGGACTAATAACGGGGTGCGTTATTTGCCGCAGTTAACCCCCTTTGATGCTTGAACTGTGAAACAGTCAGAAAATTCTTCTTTAAAAAAAAACAAAAAACTGGGTGTTTCTTGAACCTGGCCAATGAAAAATGAAAATGAAAAAGATGTTAAATATAAATTTGCATATATGAATTTGGATTTGTATCATATTTGCTTTTGTGCAAATTATTTAGGCGTTTTGAGGGGAGAAAAATCACACAGATGGTGAAGAAGTCTGAAAAACTCATGCATCGAGTATGATACATTTGCCATTGCTGGGTTAATTATATGAGGTGTGTGATTTGACTGATAAGAACCCAGGAGAGAGTGTGTTTTTTCCCTCTGTTTATATCCTTATTGTCCATAACCTGTTATTGCCACTGATAACCACCCTGAACTTTGTACTAACATACTGGAAACGTCACGTACTCAACAAGGTCATTGTGATCTACATATTATTACCAACATATTTAGCTTATGTGTGGTTTTGAGCACTTAAAAAGAAATGCTGTAAGCATGTATCTAGAAATATTGGATTCAGAAAGTTATAAATGGATTGTAATAGTGTCATGAAATTGAAATAAAAAATGATGCCAAGGTGGTTATAGTATAACCAAAAGGAGGAGCCAGCAGTTCCTCGCTCTATATAAATGAGCGCTCGGGAGAGCTCATCTGTTTTTCTGGTCTGCTGTTAGTTCATGTTAGTTCATGTTCTTTTTAATCAACACTGGGAATTCTTTTTGGTTCAAATTTGATCTTCTCTGGTTTTTTTTTTTTTTTTTTTGAGTGTTTTGCTTTTTTTTTTTACAGATTCCAAAGGTTTTTTTTTGTGATATAACAGGATTAAGCAACAAGAAACTCTAGCAAAGAGTGAGACAGAACCAATGAGCCGTATGACACAGACTCTTCCTGAATAAGCTCACTAAGCGAGCCTTTCCTCAAACCACATTTGCTGAAAAGAAACTGCGAAAAAGAATGTGGAGCCAAACAGGAATCTGCGGCACAGTAAATGCTTCTCACAGCTGTCTGTGACGATAGTTTGAACATTTCTGAAAACAAAGGAGCAACCGATTTATATCCACAAAACATATTTTTGAGCTTCTATCATCCTATCAAAGGAGCCAGGTTTTGCAGCTATGGCCAGATGCCGCATGGATTGCATAGAAAAGCCCCTTCAGAGCTTCTTTAAGAAGATGGGTGAATCTGTTGGATCCAATCCCTGGTGGTTCCTCATCACCCCCCTTATTGTCTCTGCAGCTCTGGGAAGCGGGTTTTATTTTACTCAGGACAGACTCTCCAACAATATTGAAGAGCAATTTACACCTTTTAATGGACCGGCCAAGACAGAGAGGAAGTACTTCAGTGAAATGTTTCCAGAAGATGATTCCATGTTTTCAAGTTTGCGGCAGACCACAGATGGAAACTATGCCACTCTCATAGTTACAAGCGAGAGTAATATTCTGACTGTTGAAATGCTTAAAGAAATCCTCAGTTTGGACTCTAAAATCAGGAACATGTTGGTGGAATTTGACAAGCAATCATTTAAATATGAGGGCATCTGTGCTAAGGTGATGGAAAAATGCAATTTAAACATCATTCTAGATATCATTGACTACACTGCCAAAAATATAGACACTGTCACACTGACATTCCCGTGGTATCACACTGGTAACACAACACTGCCGTTGTATACAAGTCTGGGGGGTGTGACAACTCAACGAGACACTTCAGTTGTTAAAAGCGCTAAAGCTATACAACTCTATTACTATTTAAAAGAGGACAACAAAACAAAAAATGACCTTTGGTTGGAAAGCTTCATTAGTTTGATCTCAAATAGCTCCTCACCTTCCCTCCAGGTAAGAACTCACATTTTGTGTTTAAGTTATTATCCTCCCACTTGGTGAGGTTGTTCCTTCTCATCCTTTTCCAATCTTCTAGGTATCATACTCCACCTCAATGTCAATGCAGTGGGAATTTGAGAAATCTCCAGGCTCTGTCATCTCTCTATTTGCCATCACCTACTCTATTGCCATCACATTTTCCATCATGACTTGCTGGAGGTCAGAAAAAATAACAGCCAAGCCTGTCATTGAATGTATATTTGACAAATTACTTAAAATAAAATTAAATATGAGTTTGTTTTTTCAGGTTGGATAATGTGAGGACGAAGGTGTGGGTGGGGTACTGTGGCGTTCTCTCTACAAGTCTAGCGGTCCTGAGTGGTTTTGGTTTGCTCTTGTTGGTGGGCCAGCCTTTTGTAATGACAGCTGCCTCCTGTCCCTTCATGATTCTAGGTGAGGCTCTGTTAAACATTCAGGTCAAAATGTTCAGTTAAGGCAGGAGTTTGTAGAATTTGTTATGCCGGAAAAAAGCTTTAGCAATATTTTCACAGCAGCGATTGTCAACAAGACCTGCATTCTTAAAATAACACTTACAATTGATTGATTTTAGCACTGTTTTCTAAGAAACTATCATTACAGCTGATGGTAACCCTGTCATTAGTGGTCTCTATCTACCCTAAACCTAGCCTTGTACACACTCACTCACACACACCAATACTCTGAGCCTGAAGTCGTATTTTCCATTTTAAAAATATTTCCCACTCTGACGTTTATCACTAAAGGTATTGGGATCGATGATATGTTCATCATGATCTCCTGCTGGCAAAAGACTCGTGTTCTGGACAGCGTTCCAGAGCGGCTGGGTGAGACCTACAAAGATGCTGCCATCTCCATTACCATTACCACCCTCACCGATGTGCTGGCTCTCTTCCTGGGCTGCATCACACCCTTTGGCTCAGTCCGGTCCTTCTGCCTCTATGCTGGAATTTGTCTTTGCTTCTGTTACTTCTACAGCCTGACCTTCCTGGGTGCATGCATGGCTTTAAATGGGCAGAGGGAAGCAGAGAACAAGCACTGGATCACCTGCATCAAAGTCCCAAGTGATGCATCAGGGAAATCAAAAGCCTTCTGGTTGTGCTGTACTGGGGGTCGGTACAACCAAGATACTGAAAAAGAGGAAACAGAGCCCATAAGTTATTTTTTTGAGAACTTCTACGGTCCATTTCTGACCCACAAAGTGACAAAAGTCTTTGTGTTTTTCCTTTATGCAGGTTATTTAGCTGCTAGTATCTATGGCTGCGTAATCTTAAAGGAAGGACTTGATACTAAGAACCTGGCTTTGGATGATTCTTACATTATCAATTACTACAACCATCAGGAGGAGCACTTCAATGAATATAGCTTCAGCGCAATGGTGGCAATCAAGCAGCAATTCCCCTACTGGGACAAAGACAAACGGAAGGAATTAGATTCTTGCATTTTAAGTTTTGAATCGCTGAAATTTGTCAATAACACAATCGCTTGGTTCATTTCCTATGAAAACTATGCAAAACGCAATAATCAGCCAATAAGCTCCCAGAAGGATTTTCTAAACAACCTAAGAGAGTTCTTACAATCTGACCCATTCTTAGCACAAGACATCCAAAGGACTCCAGAGGGTAAGATTAAGGCATCTCGCTTTTTCCTTCAGACAAAAAACAACACACCGATGGCAGATATGATGGTGGAGCTCAGGAAAACTGCAGAGAAATGTCTAGTGGAGCTCCTGGTGTACCACCCTGCTTTCATCTACTTTGACCAGTACACCATCATTTTAGATAACACCATCCAAACCATGCTCACCGCTGTGATCGTAATGCTTGCAATCTCTCTCGTACTCATACCCGATCCTCTCTGCTCACTTTGTGTAGCTTTTGCCATTGTTTCAGTCATCACTGGCGTGACGGGATTCATGTCCCTCTGGGGTATCAATCTGGACTCCATCTCCATGATCAATCTGGTCATGTGCATCGGTTTCTCGGTAGATTTCTCGGCGCACATTTGCTACTCTTTTGTCTCGAGTCCCAAAACTAACGTCAATGAGAAAGCTGTAGACGCTTTGGCGCTTTTGGGTTACCCAGTACTGCAGGGAGCACTGTCCACTATTTTAGGTGTGGTGGTGTTGAGTGTGTCTGGGAGTTACATATTCCGGACATTTTTCAAAATCGTGTTTCTTGTCATTGTGTTTGGACTGTTCCACGGCTTGACGTTTATTCCAGTGTTTCTCACGTTGTTTGGGGCTTGTAGCAAGTCACGTTAAACTGACGTCCAGTGCATCCTCCTACAGATGTGAGAACATTTAAATTACACTCGCGCTAAAACTGTGGATGTCATGCCTTTAACTTGAGATATATATATATATATATATAGATAGATATATATAGATATATAGATATATATAGATATATAGATATATATATATATATATATATATAGATATATATATATAGATATATATATATATAGATATATAGATATATATATATATAAAAAAAAACACCCAGCGCGCCCCTGCGGGCGGTTTATCCTTCAAGCTCGGGTCCTCTACCAGAGGCCTGGGAGCTTGAGGGTCCTGCGCAGTATCTTAGCTGTTCCCAGGACTGCGCTCTTCTGGACAGAGATCTCCGATGTTGTTCCCGGGATCTGCTGGAGCCACTCGCCTAGCTTGGGAGTCACCGCACCTAGTGCTCCGATTACCACGGGGACCACCGTCACCTTCACCCTCCACATCCTCTCGAGCTCTTCTCTGAGCCCTTGGTATTTCTCCAGCTTCTCGTGTTCCTTCTTCCTGATATTGCTGTCATTCGGAACTGCTACATCGATCACTACAGCCGTCTTCTTCTGTTTGTCTACCACCACTATGTCCGGTTGGTTAGCCACCACCATTTTGTCCGTCTGCATCTGGAAGTCCCACAGGATCTTAGCTCGGTCATTCTCCACCACCCTTGGGGGCATCTCCCATTTTGACCTCGGGACTTCCAGGTTATACTCGGCACAGATGTTCCTGTACACTATGCCGGCCACTTGGTTATGGCGCTCCATGTATGCCTTGCCTGCTAGCATTTTGCACCCTGCTGTTATGTGCTGGATTGTCTCTGGGGCATCTTTACACAGCCTGCACCTGGGGTCTTGCCTGGTGTGATAGACCCCAGCCTCTATGGATCTTGTACTCAGAGCTTGTTCTTGTGCTGCCATGATTAGTGCCTCTGTGCTGTCTTTCAGTCCAGCTTTGTCCAGCCACTGGTAGGATTTCTGTATATCAGCCACCTCCTCTATCTGCCGGTGGTACATACCGTGCAGGGGCCTGTCCTTCCATGATGGTTCCTCGCCTTCCTCCTCTTTCTTGGGTTTCTGCTGCCTGAGGTATTCACTGAGCACGCTGTCAGTTGGGGCCATCTTCGTGATGTATTCGTGGATGTTTCTTGTCTCATCCTGGACTGTGGTGCTGACACTCACCAGTCCCCGGCCCCCTTCCTTCCGCTTAGCGTACAACCTCAGGGTGCTAGACTTGGGGTGAAACCCTCCATGCATGGTAAGGAGCTTTCTTGTCTTGATGTCAGTGGCTTCTATCTCCTCCTTTGGCCAGCCTATTACCCCAGCAGGGTACCTGATCACGGGCAGGGCGTAGGTGTTGATGGCCCGGATCTTGTTCTTACCGTTCAGCTGACTCCTCAGGACTTGCCTGACCCTCTGCAGGTACTTGGTGGTTGCAGCTTTCCTAGCGGCCTCTTCATCGTTCCCATTCGCCTGTGGGATCCCCAGGTACTTGTAACTGTCCTCTATGTCTGCAATGTTGCCTTCTGGTAGTTCAATCCCCTCAGTTCTGACTACCTTCCCTCTCTTTGTTACCATCCGACTACACTTCTCCAGCCCGAATGACATTCCAATGTCATTGCTGTATAGCCTGGTAGTGTGTATCAGTGAATCGATGTCTCGTTCACTCTTGGCATACAGCTTGATGTCATCCATGTACAGGAGGTGGCTGACAACCGCTCCGTTCCGTAGTCGGTATCCGTAGCCAGTCTTGTTAATGATCTCACTGAGGGGGTTCAGGCCTATGCAGAACAGCAGTGGGGACAGAGCATCTCCTTGGTAGATCCCGCACTTGATGGTGACTTGTGCTATGGGCTTGGAGTTGGCCTCTAGTGTTGTGTGCCACATTCCCATTGAGTTCCTGATGAAGGCTCTTAGGGTCCTGTTGATCTTGTACAATTCTAGGCATTCCAGTATCCAGCTGTGGGGCATTGAGTCATAGGCCTTCTTGTAATCAATCCAGGCTGTGCACAGGTTGGTCAGTCTGGTCTTGCAGTCTCGGCTGACTGTTCTGTCTACCAGTAGCTGGTGTTTTGCGCCTCTGGTATTCTTGCCAATCCCTTTCTGTGCCCCGCTCATGTATTGACCCATGTGCCTGTTCATCTTAGCCGATATGATGCCTGACAGGAGCTTCCATGTAGTACTGAGGCAGGTTATTGGTCGGTAGTTGGATGGGACCGGTCCCTTCTTGGGGTCCTTGGGGATCAGGACCGTCCGACCTTCGGTTAGCCATTCCGGGTGTCTCTCGTTAACTAGCAGCTGGTTCATTTGTGCTGCCAGACGCTCGTGGAGTGCAGTCAGCTTCTTCAGCCAGTAGGCGTGAACCATGTCGGGCCCTGGTGCTGTCCAACTCTTCATACTGGAGACCCTTTCTTGGATGTCTGCCACTGTGATGGTTACTGGACCCTGTTCAGGGAGGTCGCTATGGTCTGCCCTCAGATCCACTAGCCACTGAGCATTGCCGTTATGGGTTGCGTCCTTCTCCCATATGCTCTTCCAGTATTGCTCCGTCTCCAGCCTTGGTGGTGCTGTTCTGTTATTGTTCCCTTGCCACTGAGAGTACACCTTTGCTGGTTCTGCGGAGAACAGCTGGTTTATTCTCCTGCCTTCTATCTCTCTGGTGTACCTCCTCAAGCGGCTGGCCAAGGCTGTGAGTCTTTGCTTGGCAGTTTCCAAGGCCTCAGGTATGGACAGCTTGCTGTATTTCTTATGCACCTTCTTTGTCGCGCCTTTCTGCAACTCCGTTAGTTGGCTAACCTCCCTTCGTGCTACTTTGATCTTGCCCTCTAGCCTCCTTCTCCATGGAGGGTACTGCCCCTTGTGGCTGTTCAACTTGTAGCCAAGCATCTCACTGATCACTGCTGCCGTAGTGTAGATCAGCTTGTTAGTGTCGGTAATCGTGGTTGTAGGTATCATCCGTAGTGCTGCATTAACATCATCTAGCAGACCTTCTGAGGGTACTTCACGTAATCTTGGTAACCGGCTAGGGGGGGTCCAGGTTTCAAGCTTGGCCATGATCCTATCTTTCAGGTCAGTTCCTCTCGCACTCAACGATCCTTCTCCTATCGCACTTGGGGCTATGTACCCAATCTCGGGTGGGGGTGATGATATCTCCCCCCTGACCTGGCGTCCTGACTCCTCCTTGCCGTAGCATTTATGTTGTACCTCGTCAATCTCTAGCTGTGAGAGCAGTCCCTTCTTTCGAATGTTGGAACACTGAGCTACCAGTTGTTTCGCCGTCATTGTGGATGTTGGGTATCGAAGAATCCATAGGTCCCTCATCCTATTCATATATCCTATATATATATCCTATATATATCCTATATATATATAGATATATATATAGATATATATATATCTATATATATATATATATATATATATATATATATATAAAAAAAGGACTATTGTTTAAAATATAGCAAACCTGTGGACTCATGCTAAGACACTAACTAGTGTGTGAAATATGTTTTATATATATTGTTCATCTCTAATATTGTAGGCTCTTTATCTAACAATACTAAACACCTTGAGGTGACTGAGCTCATGACCAGGTGCTACATAAATAATATAGATTTGAATTGAACTGAATAAAGATTTAATAGTTGCTGAGATTTTCTGGGGGGGGGTTAGTTGTGTCATTTATAACAAGCATGTATATGTAGTGTTGTTTTGTGTGTGTTTTAAAATAAATAAAGGCACCTGTACACACTTAAGTCTTTATTTGGGTTCCTTTTCCTTTACACTGAGGAGAGATGTACAGCAGAGAGCCATTCAGTGTACACAGCATAAAAGCTTCACTATACATCTATATACAATGTTCCCCTTACACCCTAAATATATACACAGATAAGTTACTCACTAAAAGGCCAACAAACAGAATATACTGTGGCAAACTGGAAAAAAAAAAAAAAAAAATCAAACATCAAGATGCACAACATGCTGAGATCAGCGTTCTAAATATGGATTACATACACATTTGGAGAAAGACATTCACCGCTTTGACATAGATTTGTACAGACAATCTGTGCTGGTAAGTGTTTGATTTGGAGTCATCTTACAATTAAATGAAATTCATTTTCCCTTACATCTTCTTTCACACCTGGAGAAAAGTACCACAAAACATTTAGCATTGTTTGTCCACTGTGCTATGCAGATTTGTTTACTAAGCAGTCCAGTATGCAGGACCAGATACGGGTTAGAAGCCTTTCGACAGTTAAGCGATGAGAACGGGGACTGAAGCACAATACTGACAGAGCCGGCCTTTTAGCTTCTCCGAATAACTGCAGAATCTTTATTTCACAATTTGCATGTACAAGAAAAACTACTATGTCACTGAGGAGGCTTCCAAAAGCCAATCTCAAACTTTTTAAAGAAATTATGGCATCATTTTTATTTCAGAACTAAAAACCTTCCGATCCCAAAGCTCTATCGCTACGGCAAACACAGCCACTTTGTGTCACATGCTTTTCTGAAGCTGAGCGGCAGTTTTTCTTCCATTTGTACGCTTGAAAGAAAATTAAGGGCACAAAGAGTGCACACGAACATTTTAAATGTCCATGCTTAGCCAAGGTGCTGAGCCATTGTAGTTCAACTTTATCCTACTTCAAAAGAAAAGAAATATATATGTTTACGGTACATTACCCATAAAGTAACCTTCAAAATGAAGCAGCAGGGGAGTAAGATACACTGGAAACACACCTCACAAATATCAGATATGAACACAAACACATGAAGAGAACTGAAACATGAGTAGAGATTCACATATATTCTGGGTGCTGTATCAACAATGACCTCTTTGGGTTGATATTACTTGTGGTGTTTCCAATTGACTGGAAGCGACTGTCTTTGTCTGGCTAAAGATTATTATGGTGATACGGCTGAGTTATGAGGAACCTTAAAAGAAATTCGGATGCCGTTATGTTAGCAGTACATATTTACATTCATGTTTTGTTTCCTCCCACCAAGCAATAAAATGACCTGAGCAAAATCTTTAATATTAAACATTTAGTCATTCAACCTTTAATCCCATACAGTGAGCCAGTACTGCTGCTTACATGTGAACACGGGGCACTCATGTTTATGCTTTAAATAACAGCACTACTTATCTGAGGATAGTGATGGGATTCTGTGAAGGTGAGACAACATGAAGGGATGGGATTTTCCCACAGGAACACTTGTAAAGTGACATTATAAATGCAGGCCTCTGAGTCCATCTCTATCAGTTGACCTCTTAAAATCTACCTCCTCCTCCGCCTGTACCCAGAGATATTTGGATCCTCTCAGGGTTCATCTGGTCTCCAGGGTTTTGCCCTCCAGGACCAGCTGAATCTCTTTGGCATCTAGTGTCTCGTACATGAGCAGAGCATCTGCCAGGTTCTTGTGCTCTTTAGCATGAGACTTCAGCAGGGCTTTGGCGCGCTCATATGACTCCTGGAGAGAGCAAGAGAAAAGATGTCAGAGAACATCATAAACAAAATGTTTTTTTGTTTTTTTTTAAAGAACATAGCAGGAGCTGAGTTAGTCTTAACATTATATAACAGATCACACAGACCTTGAGTAACACTCTGATTTCTTGCTCCACAGCTGCTTGTGTCTCTGGGCTTTGTGCTGACAGATCAGTGTAGGTCATTATACCCAGCTAAGAGACACACAGGCAAAGGGCATACTTGAAAAAAATGAATGTAAGGGCATATAAAGTCTTTCACTTTGTGCTGCTTTTAAGCAAATATACCTTTTCACACATTCCATATCTGGTTACCATCATCTTAGCAATCCTGGTGGCACTATCAAAGTCGCTTGATGCTCCTGAAGAACAAGAAATGACTCATTCAATCCTACATCATACATACATTAATTCCACCTTGTCCTGCAGCTTTCTTCACATAAGAATCAGTGTGTTTCTACAATCTACCCTCCTAGTTCGTTCACTCTCTGGTCACTTCAAGGACATTTTCTTACCAGTTGTGATGTAATCATGGCCAAATATGATTTCCTCAGCTACACGGCCGCCCATGCTGACATCCATCTGGGCCAGAAGTTGAGAGCGAGTCTCGCTCCACCTGTCATTCTCTGGAAGCATGGACACCTTCAAAGAAGCATTGTAGATGAAGTTGAGGAAGTTTTAACCAGGCATTAAAGTTTAAAGTTACGTAGTCAGAGTATGAACCAGCTCCAGCTTTCCTTACATGTCCCAGACTGGGGCCTCTGGGCATGATGGTAGCCTTGTTGATTGGCATCGCATCTTTGGTATAGAAAGCTACAATTGCATGGCCTGATTCGTGGTACGCCGTGATGCGCTTGTTCTTATCATCTATCTCTGCACTCCTTCTCTCTGGGCCTTGAGGAAAAACAAAGAAAAGACCACTGTTCACAGAGCTTGTTCAAAGGGGATCATCTGACTGTCGGGGTGTTCGCTGTTATCGTAGCGCCTTTACTTTTGATGATGTACATCTTTACACCAAACTATCACTCACCCATGAGGATTTTGTCTTTAGCAAACTCCAGCTCCTTCATAGTGACCATGTCTTTGCCATCAACCGCTGCCTTTAGGGCCGCCTGGTTCACCAGATTTTCGAGGTCAGCACCAGAGAAGCCCACGGTGCCTCGGGCAATAATATTGGCCTCGATAGCTGCAGAAATAACAACATCCATGTGGTTATGAAAGGACATTATAATGAACCTATTCCTCATTAGCAGATTCTAATTTCTCACTTGGATCCACTTTGATCTTCTTTAGGTACCAGTTGAGAATTTCTGTGCGTCCTTTCACATCTGGTTTGGGTACAGTCACTTGCATGTCAAAACGCCCTGGGCGTATCAGCGCACTGCAAGGGTACGTCAGTTGGTTAAAAAGAAATGATACAGTGCAAGCATGTAACGTGAAACACAGCCCAGAGGGTTTAGCTCTTTTTTTTTTTGCATTGCCAATTACAACTGATAGAATGAAGACTGTAAACTTTGACATTTTTAAAATATAAGCAGTGATATTTTCGCTGGGAATAAGAGACAAAACATACTTATCTAAAGCCTCTGGGAAGTTGGTTGCCCCGATGATGATCACCCCTTCATTTGGTTTAAACCTACAAAATTAAGATTTCAAAAATTAAGGATTCCCTGATGACTCTCATTTAAACCTCCAAAAATATACAGCACCATCATTATGCCACCCAAACCAATCACAAAATCTATCATTCTGTTTGTAATAACACACATTTCGCTTTTTGAGAAATAATTTTAGCAGACATGCTTCCTGAACATTCATAAATGTGAGTTTTGGTTTTAGAGATTACCCATCCATCTCAGCAAGAAGCTGGTTGATCGTCTGTCTGGAGTAAGGGTGCATAGGAGACTCTATCCTTTTCCCACCCACGCTGTCCAGTTCATCGATGAAAATCACGCAGGGAGCGTTGGCTTTGGCCTCCCCTTAAGAAAAGCAGTCACCCAAAAACAATAAACATATGCCACAATCAAGCAATCAACTTTAAACTCTAAATTCACTAATACAAAAAAAAAAAAAAGTAAAAAAATATGATGCTAATAACATTTTTTTTTTTTAAACGCACTGAAGAGATTCCTGATGCGACTCGCTCCCACTCCAACGAACATCTCATCAAACTCTGAGCCGGAGGCATAATAAAACGGTACTTCTGCCTCTCCTGCCACTGCTCTGGCCAGCAGGGTCTTTCCAGTCCCTGGAGGGCCCACAAGTAAAACTCCTAAATTAAAGAGAGACAAAACAGAGGACAAAAATGAGTTTAAAAAGAGTAATGCCAGAGGTCACTGTGAATGTGCCACTGTGAAAAATAACCTACCTTTAGGCAGCTTTCCTCCTAAAGCTGTGAACTTCTGTGGGTTTTTCAGGAACTCCACCACTTCCTGCAGCTCATTCTTAGCTTCTTCGACCCCTTTCACGTGCTCAAATGTCACATTTTTCATCTGCACAGGGTCCACGGCTGAGTCCAGGCCTGATGTGGTTCGGAACCGCACTGTCCAAAATGATTAGATTAAAGTTCGAAATCATGCGGCATGTCATGGTTAATCAACTCTCACACAGACAAACACATTAGTGTTGGCCACATCACACAGCAGCACCACTGCAAATGGTTTAGTTGGAACAAGCTTACTTAGCTTGCAAGTGTTTAGCTCTATTGTTAATATTTTACCCGATTATTAAAATATTAGTACTTTGGAGGCAAATTATTTCAAAACTAAGATCCAGTGTTTGGAGGGAAAGGGGGCCTTTACCCGATATGAAGGGCGTCTTCGAGATGCCATACAGCCCAACAAGAAGCAGCACCAGCAGGATTAGACGAGTCCTCCTAAGTGAGTCTGAACGGTCAAACAAGAACATCAGCACAGTTTAATTGTGTATAATGATACTGAGTCTAGGTGTGCTTGTACTGAAACTTGCCTTGAGTTCGCTGTGTCAGGGCTTGAGCTTTCAGGAAACCCTCAGCGAAGCCCCTCTTGAACGCATCCTGCTGTCCATCAGGTATGTTCTTGTTCTTCACCACGCTGTCTAGACTTTCAACTTCTATCCCCTTGTCACGTGTGAGAAACCCCTGCAGTCCAAAGCAAGTCTGATCAGTACTGCAAACTACAATCCTGCATCATTGTTACTCTTGCAACAACCACCAGAGCCACAGGTTCTACAACTACAGGGACAAGATGAGCAAACCTCAGTCTAATATATATATTTATATATATAAAAAAACATTTCTTTGGTCATCAAGTTAAATAGTGTCACAGACTAAACAGATATAAGCTGTCACACTGTCCTCAAGTTTTGTGACTGTAAAAGCTTTAAAAGAAGAAGAAAAAAGGCAGTGTGCCGAATTTTTCTTTGTTTTTCATACTTGCTACTGCGTTTTTTTGCACATTGATAACAGATAGTATTAAAAATGTTATACACGTCCATAACATAAGGATTTGGCAATGCATGCCAACCTTGTGAATAAACATGTACCTTCATAAAAGATGGCGTGAACCCTTCAGAGTCGGCAGGCCTTTCGAAAGCTGACTGCAGTCGTCTTGTTTTGCTCCTTAAAGTTTTAAAACCTCTGGTCTGAACCAACGCTGAAATAAATCACGCAGACATAAACATAGTAAGTCATCAGCAACTTTATCAAAAACAGAGTCCAGTAAAATAGCTCTTATCAGTTATGTCAATGGGATGAACAAAATACAGGAAATACTTATAGATCCGAGCTCAGCCATAAACATCACTTAGAATTAACACCTTTATAACAATTTCAAATAAACGTTTAAAAAGTTCCAGCAGTAGAGCTTGTATAGACGTTTCACAAGTGTAGCTAATAAATTGGTCAGTGAGTGTAAATGTATATGTTGTTACAGCTAGAATTACAACGCAAATGTAAAACAAAGAAAATATAGATATGCTTGCAATGACCCTGTCAGTAATGTCAGCCTGTCTTGCTTTCATATAAACATACAAACCTACTCAGATCATTTATTTGTTGTAACTCAATATGAAGTCTTTCATAAAATTATTGAACTACTTTGCAATCTACGGTTACCTGGCCAGTACTGGAGATCTGTACAGACAGACTGAAGTGGTGAAGGGTGCAGCCTTGAAAACACCGGTGTCGGCATGCGACTCCATGAGAAGCCTGGGGAGAGAGAACAAAGTATGAGTGTCGTTTAAATCATGAGGTAACTGCAGGGCAAACTGGTAGCAGATGCCTTACTGTCTCATTAAGGCCTCAGTCACACAAGCTTAGAGACCAGTTGGCAGTTATTTGGCAACTACTGGTCAAAAGGGAAACGTGTGCATTCATCAACATGTTGCAAGTGGTTGCTGGCAGTCACCAGGCTTAGAGACCAGTCAGTGAGAAATCTGTAACCACAGAGGCTTGCTTCCTTTAAGCAAGAAAAAAAAAAAAAAAAAAAAAAGCGCATTCTGTGTTTGGTTGGCAAGTGGTTGCTGGAGATTGATGGGCGGGAAATTGGTTGCAAAGACGTACATGGTGCTGCACGAAAAAGGTTCTTGTGACTGCTTCAGTCACTAAAAGGTTACACAGTTGCTCAAAGTTTGCCTGGAAGATGAACTAAAAGTGATGGCACCAATCTGCTAGAAACCCTAGCATGAAGGTTTCTGATGCAAACGATTTCACCAGGGGAATGCACATTTTTCCCTCGCAACCTGAAATTGCAATAGGGTTGCTAACTGGCTTGTCGGCCTGTGTGACAATCATTTAGTAGCTACACTAATCAATCAAATGTTTCCCTTGATTAAATCGTGACAAGTCTACATTGGCTCAGCAATATTAGAGGTGTTATGAAGCACTTGTATTAGGTGATAAACATGAATCTAGAAGTCACTGATGTGAGATAGAGATATATTGAGATATATCTTCCTCACCATGCTTATTGTGGAAAAAGGAATGTGTGGAGAGATGCGAGGTCCTCCAGGCCGTCTGACCACCAAATGCAAGTGGCGCTTCCTGTGGGCTCAAGTGTGGCAACACACGATTCACCAGCTCATCCAGCTGCTGCGTTCCCAGATCTGATAAACCCAGCTCCCGTAAATTCCACACAGACTGTAAACAAACAAAGTACATAGCTTTTCCTATGAGGTGTGTGTCATATTTTTAATAACATTGAGTATGCAATGTTTTGGTTATTGCTCAGAACATTAAAGCAAGTGTCAGGACATGCACTTGTACAGCGAGTACCTCGGCACAGTGTAGTTCTGGGTCTGCAGCACGCTCCTTATGTTTTCTTGATTTGCAGGAGGCACTGCTGCTGCTCCCCACTGAGCTTTTCAGAGAGTGGAGGACGTTGATGAGGTGACTTAGGGGTACAGTCACCTGTGGTCATTGCAATTAGTTAGTGAATGACTAGCACATTGTGAATATCAAAAGATACATTTACAAGCTGAAGGCTGCTCATATTGAGACTGGTGATGATGTAGACATATTACGTTAGCTAGTCGGTGTTGCAAAGTTGCATGGCATAAACAAACATAAACATAGCTACATATAGGTGATTGACAGATTAATTGACGACCCATCGCTCAATGACGCAGTTTACTATTTGACACACAACTAAGGACACAGCGGAGACGGGGAAACTATCATTAACGCGCAAGCCAAAACTTCTCTCAACGACCCACGTTGCTTATTTTACTTTAAATACGGGAAAACAGCAGATAACTGGTGTGGCAACATCTCCACTGACGTAAATGCACAGTTCAAAATAAACTACAACGAAAGACAGCAGGGGGAGTCATAAAAACAAGCTAAGGTTAAGCTAGCTTACTAGCACGTTCAAGTGAACCAAAAGAACAAGAGCACTACTATTAGCTTGAGCTAACTTATCCTGCTTTCTTACCTGTGGCTGGACCGTCGTTGACAAGGAAAACATATTTAATTGTCACCTGTGCAAGACCCCAGTTAAGCTATATGCAAGTTATATGACTGTCCCTGAGAGTTAAAGGTCCGTGTTTGCGGCAAGAAGTGACAGCGGAAAATAACCCGGATATGACCTCCACCATGTTGTGACAAATTTTGTATCCCGGTCGAAATTTGACTCCCTTTGGTGGCCACGCTAAAGTACCTATTTATTTATTTTTAAAGAAATGTCCAGCTCAAGATGTTATGCCCAACCTTGAGCTGGAAACGAATCAAGCATAACTTTCAACCACTAAAACTGATTTATCTGTTCCGGAATGAAAGCATATAACTGTAATTTTACGTCTCAGTAAAAAAACAAAAAACATAATAGTAATACGCATAAAAGTAAACGCACTTTACGGGGTTTTTTTTCAGCTTTTGTAAAAAAGTAATTTTGAAAATTCGTGGATAATAACAATAATATACTTTAGCATTTTTTTAAAAAAAAATAGCTTGCACATTCTGGTGGATTAACCATTACAGAAAAATCCAAAAATATTTTAGTAACTACTCACCCTGATAAATAGAAATAAGAAAACACTCTTGGAAAACACTCACAGCCTCTCAAATAAGCATCAACATAATTAAAAATGTGATTCTTCTAAGAATGTCTTTATTACATTTAAAATGTGCTTCATATGCTCATATTTTACAACTGTAAGCATTATCCTTGCGTAAACCAAACAATATTCTTCACTGTCTACTTAAAACTGGCAAGAAACAAGAATGTTTATATAGATATGTGGATTGTCTGCACTCTTCTCAGTTGTTTTTTTTGTTTTTTTGGTTACTATAGCAGTAAAGCTATAAAATAAATAGTCTGACACAAAAATAATAATGTTTCTCACATCAAGTGTGTTTTTGACTTAAAAGAAACTCTCCTAAAATATTTATCTATTCAACACAACACATATAAAAGACCAATGTCCTTGCAATTACATTACAGTATATGTAATGGAACACTCTAGTTTGAGGGGAAAAACTAATTGAACTATAAAATGTACAATAAATAACTGGGAATGAGAATCTCTAAAACTCTTTATCGCTTGAAGTCTACAGCTATTGCATGACAATGAACCGTGAATTAACTTCATAAGTTATGCAAAGGTTCTGGAAATCTCCTCGTCATATATAAGATCACCACCTCATGACAGACTAACTGGAGCAAAGAAGCTGGGCCAGCACTGGTGATGCATAAATCAAACCCTTTTCTTAAATACCTCAAAAATCTGCTTCAAGTTAAAAAGCTACACTACATTGCCAAGTTTCCAACCATTCATTCATCTAAAACAGCCTTTTAAATTTCTGCCGATGCCTCACTGAACTCTGCATCTGATTTTAGCTCAAGAAAGCCACAAAACCCCAAAAAAGTGCATCGTTTTCATCCACAGTTCATCTTCTTTGATCGATGTTGATAGTTGCCAGACAATTCACAGTATTTTGCTGTGAGGAGAAGAGCAGAAACTGAATTTTAGTTGTGTTTCATTGTGGTCATAAAACAGGAAGAGTCATCCCTCACAACAAACCCAAATTCTTACTAAGAGACTTTTTCTCACCTTCTCTTTCGTTGTAAGTAAAGGTGAACAAGCCAGTGGGTGATAAGAGGCCAGAGTGCGGTGAACACAACTGTGAGTGGGGAGAAGTCACAAGGCCACCATGATGGTCTCAGGAACTTAAAAGAAAAATCAGAAATAAAAAAACAAGAGGGATAAACGCACTTTGATTTCCCAGTGGAACAAAAAAAAGCCTCTAACTTCCACTTTGAAACAATTCTAGATATCATAATAATAACAAGAGCACTCAGAGAGCACAAAGGCTTTGCTAAAACACTGTTTTAATACAACATGGTGACATCAGCAGGTTTTTATGACAACACACTGATCTCTGACCCTTGACCTATGACCTTGAAATGTTAAATACTGAAATGGTCGATTTTATTATCTTTGCACATATGATTGGAGCAGAATTGGCTGAAATCTTTGATTTCTGTGGACTGTGAAAACTTGAGATATTATGATATATTCACATGTGTGAAACTTTATGGCATCATTGTGAGGTCGTAGGGCATTGTATTGAAAAAAACAAAAAGTGTTGTACAGCTCTGTCCAGTCACCTTCATATCATTTATTACTCACTATGGTTTCCTGAATTTTTATATTCAACATTAACTTTAACCTCGGGCACTAACAATGAAGGCTAAGGTCAAATGTTTAGCAAACCGAGGTACTCATGTCCTCAAGGCCTAGTATATTGTTGTTAAGTTTGAAGATGATCTATTAAAAAAATGCAGGTAATATAAAGTTTTTACTGATTTTCACATTTGGTGTGACTTTGAGCTTGACCTGATTTTCACCAAAATTAAATCAGCTCGAGCTGTTACTGGTATCTACTGTCACACAAAATTTGAACATGATATGCTGAAAACTGTGGATGCTAGAGTGCTAACAAACAAACAGGCAGGCAAACAAACCGGTTACATACTTCCTCCCTTTGGGGAGAGTATAATAACAGGTCATGCTTCATAGCTGAGAGCAAAAAAGCTATTTAATGAGCACCTGTCTTGGTACAGTTACAGAGTCCCCCCGCCTTGGCAAAGATGATCTTGACTGAAAGAAAAGAAAACATGAAAATTATTTTAAAAAAATATGTTAAAGAAAACATCCTTAGAATCAGTGATTGTCTTGAAGGAAATGAAAATAAAATCAATTTTGAATTTGTCGATTTTAATTTAATTTTTTATGACTTAGAGAAAAACTGTGACAAAAAGTTCCTTAATTGCACCTAAACAGGTGGCCACATGTCTGGTTGTTCACCTGTGACTTGGTCAGCTCCTCCAGAGCATGCAGCCTGTACAGCACATTGGCCATGTCGCGCTGCAGTCTCAGCAGAGCAGTGGCTATTTGCTCATTGATGCTTCCCCTGGTAACGCTCCCAGGATGCAGTCTGCTCGGTGACACACAACAGCAGGTGGCATTTACGCTCACACATGGCTCAGCGCTGCAGGTAGCCCTCGGTGTCTGAGAACCTGGAAGGAGATCCAGACTACATGCAGACTTTATGGAATGGTAGGAAGGGTATTAGATTCATATAAATGCTCAGGAGAATAAACGGGGGAATACATTGTGAGAGACTGCTAAATCGGGGATTCAGCATCATCTACAGTAATCTCACCTCTCCCTGTTCTTGACAAGGAGCTGTTGTGTTTTCTTGGACTAATCCCTTCTTTAACATCTCCTGTGAGGACATGATCTTCTCCATCTATCAGGGTGGTGTTGCTCTCAAACCAGACATCCCTTTGCTTCATCGAGCCAGCTCCTGATCCCTGTGAGAGGCCTTTGGACGTGGACAGCCGCTTAGCAGGAAAATGAAGAGCATCATCACACTTTGTATGGACGAAATATGAATAGCTCATGCAATGGACTTTATTTTTATTTGGAAAGCATGTTTCGCACCACACCTCATCCGTGGCTAGGTGCTCCATTGAGTCACAGAACTCTTCATTATCTGAGTCAGTGGATCGGTGGTTCTTCTCAGGAATAGCATTGTTATGATCTAAGGCACAAAAAAAGGAAAAGAAGAGCATGTCCAGCATTGTAAATTGTGCCTAAAGCCAAAATTTTTCAATTACAGGCTAAAGAGAACTATACTGTGCAATTTGACAGCAATTTACAGGATGATGTCTTATCAGATATTTTGGTTTTCCATATCCAGCATGCAATCCAGTAAATAATTTTAGCATTTCTATGTAATCTTACCACTCAGATGTCCATTAACATGCATGTATGGGTTATACTGTACACTGGGCTCTATGGTACATGCCAGCTCTTCCTCCTCCACATCGCTGTTGAGGGAGCTGTGTGTCCCGTTGGTGAAGGAGGACACGCTGGGCTCCACACTGCTGCAGGAGCCTTTAGTGTCAGACCTCCACCTCTTGTCCTCCACCATTAACAGCCGTGGGTCAGGACTCCAGTCTGACATAATACAAAGACATGGACTATGGGAAAGAATATCTATCTATCTATCTATCTATCTATCTATATTAAAGTTATTTCTTTATATAGGCTTTTTCTTTCCATATCTCACACTGGATGTATTTTATGAAAATATTTTTTCTTTATCTGATAGAAATGCTGTGTATTATTTATATGTTTTTCCTTATTTTCTGTGATATACACCTACTGTGACAATGGTGGATGATCATATTAAACATGGCCTAAGTTTCAAATGATAAGGTCAGTGACACCAAAAATGTCTTAATATGATCAGTACAAACCTCCACTCATTTCATAGTGTTTATGAGGGGCAGCCAATAAGAAAAAAGTTGATTTAGAGTGAAGGGGATGGGAGCTATGATGCTTTCAGATTGAGGGTTACACCGAGGCACACAATAAATGTTATGTAGATCTGTGAATCGTGCAAAGCTATTATAACCTAGTTGTCTTCAGTTTAAAAATAAAAATATGGAACTGGAAAAATCCCATTCACGTGTGTCTTGCATCCTTTAAATATTCAACATTTCACGATTTTTTGTATTTTTCCCTGAAAGAAAAGGGGCGGAAATCCCCAAACAAATCTCAGCTAATGGTCTTATCTAATACTTGGCAATAAGGGTTTATGGGATCCCAAAGAGCAGACTTAATAGCTGCACTGATTCCCTGCTAAACTCATTAAAAAAGGCAAACAAATAAGGAACGTTAGGAGAAAAGCAATTATTTGGCTGTGTGTTGCCTCTACAACACAAACCAGCACCTCTGTCAGCCAATGACCCAAACTACACTGTACCTCTTTCCTCCTCCTTGTCTTCATCGTCCGCATTGTGTCCTTCATCCCCATTTTCCTCTTCCTCACTTCTCCTCCATTCACTACTTCCCTCATTTCTCTCCACGCCACTATTCTCCTCGCTACTGACACTCAAGCCACAAGCACTGCTGTCTTTTTCGTTTTCGTGGAGGTTCTGAATATCAACCCACAGATCCCCATACCCTGAACAGTGAGGGAAATGCTCTTGATTAATTCAAAAATTACATATAGATGCACAGCAAAAATCTGCACAACAGAAAAGCCACACAGGAAACTTGACATCACTTCACACTTCACGGGCTCTGCACACTATAACAACGCCACAATGCGAGCCAACAGACCAACACGCCTTAGCACAGCACATACTAGACATGACAAAAAAGCACAAGAAAATCTGTTCAAATTTTTTTTTTGTTACAGCTCATACAGCTTAATGCAGAGACGATTTTCACTCAGCTGCAACAGCAATGAAAGCAACGTAACTAGACTAAAAAACTCTATCAAGTCTACAGCAATCGCAAACACCAAAGACTTGCCTTCCATTGTTGGCTTCTTAAAAGGTTTAACCAGCTCATCTAGGGATAAAAACACATGTAAGACATGCATGAAGAAAAAAAAGATCACTATATCACCCCATCTGAGCAGCACTGCTATCACCTGTGGGCTACGGTGTTTTCATTTCCTTTGACGCGCTTTCACATGTGGACCAAAAGCCACACCAAACCACTCAAAACATTTACAGTCGCTTAGCAACAGGGTCATTACAATGTTTAGCAGCTGTACATAAAGATGAGCATTTCAACATCTCTTACCGGGAAAATGAGAGAGAGCACCATCACAAATTTTCGATATGACACTAACAGAAACTTGTTCGTTATTTGGCTTTCAGTACATATCACATTGAAGTTGGATGAAAATGTATTTAGATTTAATCTCTGTGAAAGCTCCTGTTTTAAAGAAAATCAAGTGTGTGTATGAGAAGCTGTAAACTAAATATATGCCTAATATATGCAAAACGGTGGTTTCTACAGGCCTCCAAATCTGCTGTCAGAGGCTGACAGCCAAACATTTTAGGGACTGCAAGCATCCATCACTCTATATGAACTTAACTTGATAGTCCACATTCACAGAGCCGCCAAACCAGACATTTACCTTAAAGATGTGAAGGATCTAGCTCAGTTAGTTTTCTAGATAATGGAATTTGACTGAATTTATTTATTTTGGCAAATTTGATGAATTGAGATGGAATGATGCCATGTCATGACACTATGCTGATCAGAAACAACTTGAGAATACTCCAGAGGCATGTTTCCAGGCTTGCTTTACCCGCATGTTGCGCAAAGGGCCTGGTGAAGGGTCTCCTGTCCACCTCGTTTTCTTCAGCCTCCTCTCCCTCTACCTCTGTGTAGAAATTTCCCAGCATCTGTACCAGGTCAGACACATCTTCTGAAATTGGCACAGTCTCCAGAATCTGAAAACACACATACAAATTTGATAAATCAACAGAAAGGCTCTTTTGATTCGGGAGCATTACGGTACAAATGCATGCAAGTTGAGGCAAACAACAGTGCCAATAAGGTACTTTATATTTTGCAAGAGGGGAGTTGTTTAACATATCCCTCGACTAAATGCCCGCGCTTTTCTGAGCACGCCAAGTCATTTATTCAAAGCATGATGCCACGAGTGTTTATTATTCTGCGTGCTGCTTCTATTCAGCCCCAGTTTTGTCTAGAAGGACTTACCAGCTGGATGTTTTCAATATAACTCTTCATGGCTTCCTCCTTTGTCATATTTCCTAAAGAGCTCCATGCATCCCTGAGAACACAAAGTCATAGCTCAAAATCATGTGGGGCTGTGAAGTTGAAGTCTTTTCTGTATTTGTGCAACAGTATAAGGGGGAGAACTAAGTGCATTTGGCTCCATAGTAAAATAGCCATGCAGTAGTCATACGTGCCACAGGGGAGGGACCCTGATAGTAGAATTTCATGGCTCTTGTGCATTTTTTTTAAACTAGTTGGGGTATTATGGGTCCATATTAGAAATGCATATACCATTTAGCTTTTCCGTGGGTGTCCCAGAAGCCGGTTGGTCTGGAAATGTTGCACGGCCCCATAGTGGCCTGCTTATAGTAACTGTAGAACATCAGCATCATGTCATCAGATGGCTGAAAAGTACCTAAAAAATAAGGAAACAACAGAAAGGCAAGCTCAGGCTTTCTGAGCAGTAAACCAGTAACACACAATGTGGCAAAGATGCATGAAGCGTCTGATTCGGTTAATCAGCTCTCATCCCTGTAGCAGCTTTGGGGTCAGCCAAGTGTGAGTGACAGCTCTTAAGTGCAACACATGTAGGTCAATCACATAGAGTGAACAAACAAGCCCAGTGAGGACAGATTTTACACTCCACAGCTGATCATTGAGCACTCAAGTTCAACCACTTTCTACTTATTTTCCCACATGGGCTCTATAACAGATTTTAATAAGTCATCACCTTCTTCGGGCAAACTCCGGATCACTTTAACTGCCGCAGCAAATTTCGCCTCCAGGCTGTGCTTGTCCTCCTCCTGCGCCATGCCGAGTCCACTGAAGGATGACATGAAGGAGTCCTCACATCTTGAGCAAGAAATTGAAGCAATTAATGAAAAAAAAATCAGAAAGAGCTGAAGGGAGGGGGTGACACAGTTTGTTCACCACTGCACCTTGCTGGCACCTGTCCTGTATTTGTAAAAGGCCAGCTGCTTTCTCTCTAATCTTGGATTTTGAAATTGTTCTATATAATTGCCCTCGTCGTTTTTTTTCTTTCAGCGATAACAGACTATATTCTCCGAGTGAAATGCATTTTTCTGTGGTTCATTTGCTCACTCACCATCAAGTTCACATTGGCCGGTAAGATAATTATTTCATTAGCCCGGTGTCTGTCTGCAATATGCAGCAAAAAAGCCAATCTGCTCCGGTCAAGGATGAGCCAAACACGCAACGTTTGAGCCTTAAACACGTCTGGGTGATGTAGTTTTATTCAGTAAAAAACCTCTGCAGATGGTGGTGCACATCTCAATGCTTACGCATTCAAATCCCACAAACCTCTCTGAGCGGAGCTTTAAACCGAAGCGGTGTGTGGGAAATGTAGGAATCTGCCTCGAGAGCCCTTTTTTTTTGTCCAGGCAGGCAGCAAAAGAAAATATTTATTTTTCTCTTTTCTTAAATTTAAGCTAAACCTATCAAGGATATTGTCAATGCTGATGATTCAATAAGACACGTTCTGTTATTTTTTTAAACACATCAGATTAGAGTTTTATTCCTGTCTCGTAGAATTTAAGCTATATAATTTTATTTTTATGTGCTCCAGATAAAAATATTTCTGTATTTTTCATAGGCCTGTTTTTAAATTAGTGTTTGATGGATGTTAATGTTGCAAAATGGGTTGATAATGGTGATGTAAAAACAAAATATATTAACTTCAAGCTAACGCTGTTTCTTTTTGCCTGTTTGTGTGTGTGAGGAAAGAAGAATTTAAAGATGTGACACGTGTCTTCATGAGCCCTTATAACCTTATTAATAATACATAATAATATGTTAATATATTTTAGTTAAATACAAGCTAAAATCAGCTCTTCGCAATCACTGTGTTATTAACTATACCATGTAAAATACCGGTAAATAATATAATGTATTATTTTATCAGCGTTTATAAGCGACATTACTAACGCCATCGCAGTAAAATGCCATTGGGCAACGGCTCCTCTCCCTCGGCCTGTCAGCCAATAAGCTCTCACCGTTTATAACGTAACTCTGATTAGTCACGGGCTGTTGTGAATCGCAGGCCAGCGGCCCCACAATGCCAGGCGGGGGAGCCCCTTTCTCAGCAACACAGCACAGCATCACCGCCTCGCCTCGCTGAGAAAAAGGACAGGCAGGAGAGAAATGCAAAGGGATGTAAGATGGCAGAGCTACAAATGCTATTAGAGGAGGAAATCCCTGCCGGTAAAAGAGCGCTTGTGGAAAGCTACCAGAACCTGTCCCGGGTAGCGGAATACTGTGAAAACAATTATGTTCAGGTAAGAAACGCCTAAAAACCGCCTTTGCATATGGTGAATTTACTGGTTTATCACCGTCGTGTCTGCGGTGTTGTAGTGGGAGTGAGTGAAACCACAGGGGCAGGAAATGCTGGTCGGAACGAAAGCGACTATCAAATCGCTAGCTACACCGAGCGGTCTTTTCTCCCGGTACGCTGGTTTGAGCGGCCGCTCGGTGCCATGTCGGGCATGGCTGTGTTTCGTTATTCCTCTGGTTTCTTTTTTTAAAGGGTTTCCTCGGTGAGCTGAGAGCTGCTGGGGGCTTTTAGAGGGTGTGTCGTTGTTATGACTAAGTAGGTTGTCACTGACTGCATTCTGTGGTAGGTACCTGTGAAGGAGGCTAATCTCAAAACCGATTTTTTTTTCTTCTTTTTTCCTCCCTACGTGACTAAAACCGCACGCTCACCGCACGTGAAGACGACATAACAGTATTATAAAACGAAAAAAAAGGCTCGAGGCTCCCCTTTAGTCGTTTAAAATACAAAGGCTAACAATTGTATGTACATTTTTGAAAATGTAATACTGTCACAGAGCGATTATTATAACACATTTATTCACTAGAAACTCACTAAAACTGTGGCATATTCACGATTTAGCCCTTCCCTTTAGCCATTAAGCACTGGATTTAAAGGCATTTCTCATCTGTGAGCTTTCTTGCCAGCTTATACATCACAAAGTAAACCAAGTGCTTAAAGACTTTACATGCAATTCGTCCAAGTCTATAAATGTGTAATGATCCTGATATAACGGTCTACTGCAAAACGTGGCTCCAGAGAATGTGTGTGTGGATCTTATAATGCCTGTGATTGCATGCATGGTGCAGGTTCATGAAAGGTGTGCCTGCTTGGTTTTTTGTGCTTATATTCACTAAATATTAATTCAAAAAATCAGTAAAGCATTGGGGCATCTGGCTAAATGAGGTATTAACAATAAACCTCAGCTGATAGTCTCCCACAGAGTGCATTGAGTAAATGTGAGGAATACTGGGAGCTGACATCAAAGCCCATCAGTGGCTTGAATGGTCTGGTGTGAACAGAAGACCACTTTGAACCAGAAACTGCGCTTGGCAATTTCTTCTTCACCGTGCTGCCGAGAAAGCCCACAGTAAAAGCACATCAGATCACTTTACCCCAGTTGTCATCAAAAATGCAATGTAGGTTAGACTGCTTGAATGCATGTTTCCTACTGATGGGCATACACGGTGTTGTGAGGCAACGCTTTCACAGCTAGATCATGCAGGAAGCTATTATTCTGCAGATCAGTTGGACGGTTTGAGAGGAAATGGCATGCACCTGGTGGCAAACTTAGCTGCTTTAAGAAGCAGGAGCTTAGAGGCTTTAGTTTACAGACCAGGTGTCATATGTTGTAAAACAGGAATTTGGAGCACTCAGTAAATAATAATAGCAAAAAGACTGTCACATCATATTGATCCTTTTGATATTGATAAATTAAAGGAAATGAAAAACCAATTGTCATGGCGTCGCTGCAAATTTGGTTAGGTCGTGAAATATAAAGGTACTTCACATAAGAGCTCATCAAAAATACAAATCCCTGTTCATCCATCATTCTAAAAAACAAAACAAAAAAGGAATCCCTTTTTATTTTTTTTTTGATTAATGAAACATGTATTTCTAGTGGACAGTGAGGAACAAAGTGTTGTGTGGCACAACTGTTTTTAATGCAATGTCTGTGCTTAGCACTACTGAATGTTGCTCCTGTCAAAATCCCAGCACCACATGAAGCCAACAATAAACCATATAATCATATTTTGTGAGTCATCTGCAGAAAACACAGGGATGTTTTTTTGGAGCCAGCTGGTGTCACCCAGATAAGATTTACTATCTCCATGAATCATTTATGTGTAGGTGAATGAGACAAAGGCACTAAGGAATAACTCCGTGCACCAAGAGATTTGAAGTGTCATTTAAGTTCCACATTTTTATCAGGCCTTAATTTCAGAAAAATATCATGAGCATATATCTATATATATTTAATTTGAAAAAAGAGCAGCTCAGTTGACAGTCGTTCTTTTGTATTTAACAAATACTTGGGACCTTTTTAAATAAATGTTTGAAAATGATTGTGTGCTAGTTTGATTCCCTTTTACTGCTGAGTTTGAAAGCCCTGGGCTGTTGCTTGGTTTATTTCCTACATCATGGCTGGAATATGAAAATGCACGCATGTGTGTGGCTTTTCCCGAATAATGATTTCTTTAGGGACGTTAAAAACATTAGCTCAGAATCCTGCGTGCATGTAAACACACTTGACAAACGCAACAGGGAATGAAGGGGATTGAGAGTATTATGTAGGCCAACATAGCTTATCCTTATATTGTGCTGGGTAAAAATCAAACACGGAAAATGCTAATGTCTTCTGCCTTTTGCTCCCAAGTTGTCAAACCACGTTATCAGCTTGGATACAGTAGCTCTGCATAATCCCATGTGGACAGTTTTTAAAACTGCGTTCATAAACTCACACAGTCACCTGAAATGATGACGCTATCTAAAAAAACAAAATGCATGCCATGATATGTAAATCTACCCAGGTAGGCTGCAGGAAAGAGACACGAGTTTTATTCTTAGATCAGAAGCTGTTTGAAAAACTGTCACACACCAAACTGAAGAGAAGAAAGCAGGACTCAGTTTTTTTTAGTAACTTTCTAAGGTCTTTGTGTATTAAAATAGCATCTCTCGCAGTGAAATTGTTCTGGTTTTTACAAACCCACTGGTGTGTAAATTGTTCTGAACATTCAGGTTCTTAGTTTTGCTTCAGTGTATCGTTTGTGTATGCGTAACGCTAGCCCTGCCAGCCCCCCAAACTACAACTCACTCGATACCCCTCTGACTCACAGTGTTTTTTGTTCATAACTCCTGAGGATATTCTTGTCTCAGTATTGTATTTCACTGAATTTGCTTTATTTTACCGCATTGTTAAGATAGGGGTCTTCCACATACCAAAAAAGGAATTCCAATTAGAGCCCCTACAAAAAGCCTTTTGTAAATTTAATACAAAATCCCAAAGAGAGTGGACAATGTGTATAAGGGAGATGTGTGTGTTTCCGTGCATTATTAGTTTTAAACCTCTTTGTGCTCGCTTTAAGCTCATGCAAGAATCACTACATATCCAAGCATTGTGCTAGCATTGCTTCACATGTTGTGTGTTAATAGCTCTGTGAGGTCTTTCAGTAGTCTGAACATCCAGTGGGTTATGTAAGTCAACCTTTCCCAACCTAAGGTATGAAAAACAGTTTCTGTGCTAGTGCTGACTAAACCCGCAGTGGGTCACAGGGCAGGTGGTTTGGTAGGTACAGCAGGTGGTCATGTTCAAAAGTACTGTCATGGTGTAGGTGTTTAACCTCTTGCTACCAAACACACGTCAAAAGGTGGTGATTTGGAAACAGCTTGCATGTGATAGCTGATGTCTATAGTCGCTGTACAGCCTACAACACAGCAGTGAATTGGCCTGAATGCTTATAAACCCTTTATTTAAAAAACTATAAACATTTGAAAAACATTTGCTTATCGTGATAAGTTTAGCCAATCAGCAGATCTGGAAACAGCTGCAGGCACCCTGATCTAAAACACAGCTTTAGGTGAAACTGTAGCATGGTGGCGAGACATTAGGTCATCACAGTGGCATCAGTGAATGTGTGACTCTGTAGGCACAGTTTGTAAATAGGGGTTGGACAGAATATCAATGTCAGCAAATCAAAATATTGATTATCATGATCTAATAATTAATGATAATTGATTAAAACATTCGTTGGCATTCTTGTAGTCTGCTAGGACAGGTGGAGCTTAGTCATGGAGATCATGACCTGAGGCAATCTTAAGTGTCACATTCCTGTTTTCGTTCACATTACAGAAGCAGAACGATATATTGTTAATAAGTCAGGTGTAGATTGTGTAGTAGTTGTAAGTTGTAGTCCTTCTGTGGTAGTTCGCTGTTGGAGTGCTTCAATGTGTGGCTGCATTCTCCCGTTTTGTTTCCAAACTATAAATATGTCCGTTCAGTCACATTGCTATTTAAAGGCATCCAGAAGCAGATGGTTTGCACAGCCGGGTGGAGATTTGGGAAATGTCCTGGCATTCCTGTTTTCTGGGCTCGAATCCCACTGTGCACCTGTCCCATGTTGCCCGTCGGAGTTGTTCGGACATTGTCCCAATTTCAGGCTGTGTAGTAGTCCACAAAGCATTTGCTTCACAGAATCACAAACTTTTCTCCTTCACTTCCCTTCAGATCTTAACAGGGCTTTGCAGTTTAAAAACAGCAAAGAGAGGATGGTCCTGTCAAATACTGTTCCCTGTAGAAAACTGCCCTCTCACTCTGCAGCTCACACAACTGATAGGAGAGGAACAATTACAGTACAGCATTTCGTCTTGACTTTTATGGACCTTACACCTTACTTTCTTCTGCCAAATTCTCCATTCCTTCCACCCACACACATTTCTACTGACTAGTTTTTTACATCAGTTTGTTCTTCTCCCTCTCCCTGCCAGGCTCAAGACAAGAAGAAGGCCCTGGAGGAGACCAAAGCCTACACCACTCAGTCTCTGGCCAGCGTGGCCTACCAGATCAATGCCTTAGCAAACAATGTGCTGCAGCTGCTGGATATTCAAGCCTCGCAACTACGACGCATGGAATCGTCCATCAACCACATCTCCCAGGTACACACCACAACAGATTCGGTATTTGTGCACGGGATTTGAATCATCAGCCTAGAAGGTCAACTCTGATTTTAGCAGTCTAATCGCTGCTTTATCCATCAAATGAATAAAGATAGGTTTTTCCTCTCTAGATAAAAGTTATTCAAGTACAGTAAAATGCCACCCTCTGCTATTATTCAGTGTCATAATACCAAACTGCACAATGGCACATTCATGCATTATAAAGACTGACAGATATGGCGGGGGCATGGATCATGCTGGAGCTGCCAATCCTCCACAGTCCCTCATCAGTCCCGCTTGCTTCATCAGCAGTCCTCTCTCTCTCCGTCTCTGTTCCTCTGTGTGCGCTTCATGCGGCCACCCTGCCTGTCAGCCATTGAATGTCCCGTCCCCTCCCTGTGCGCTTCATTAAGCCTGTCAGAATGAAGTGAAATCCTGACGCCAGCACTCTAGCTTGCATTTTCAGCTCCCACTTTACTCTGCAAACTGCGGAGTGGTAGCAGTCAGGTGCAGTCTCACAGCGGACAACCAAACACTATTCTCAATCCTTTAAAGGTGCTCAGTAGAGCTTTACTTCCCCTACTTGATGTTTCTGCTTCACACCCAATGGCACCCTTGACGTGCAGCAGCACAGAAGAGAAACTGTTGAGTCAGTACGTTCACCTGATCGTAACTGAGAAGCGACTTCTGCAGCCTTTTTTGACTTTTCATAGCTAGAAAAACACACATATCACCACTAGCTTGATTCTAGTAGTCACGTTTTTCTTTCTGTATTGTTGAAGCTGTAAAAGCAAAGTGAGGCCATGCTTTTTATTCTGTTACATGTGAACATATCTGCCCTTTTTCACAACGCCATCAAAGCAAGCTTGTGCTATACATTTCAGAGAATTAGGTTTTTAATTTAAATTCTGTAATTTGATTTACAGGCAATCAAGACAGCTTCAAAAAGTTTCTTAGACAGGAAACCACAACAGCTTCTTATGAACAAGCTAACCGGTTATGTTTTTTTTTAGTTTATGCAAGCTGCCTCGCTTGCGTGAAAATGTAATAGCAGTCCATAATACTGCATGCCTTCTCCATGGCTGCATTTATTCGACAACATGCATAAATTGAGTCCTTGGATCCAGAAGAACATCTGGATCTAGATCAGTTTGGAAAACTTTCACCAAAACAGTGTTTCCCAATTTTTATTCCTTCACTGTGATATATATTCATGAAGATATGGTACAATGTTTTTTTGCAACGATAAAGAATCCTTCCAAAAATTTCTTGATTCAGATCAGTGCATGAATCGGCTCCAAAGGTAAATTTCTTCCAGGGTGGGGCATGCCACACCTCTGATAATCTTTTCATGCAAAATGGAAATGCAAAATTTAACCACAAATAAAGAAGCAAACAAAACCAGTCCCATAAACTCAATGATGGGGTGAATAAATGCATGCCCATGAAAACAAAGATGGGTTTAAATCTGCTTGAATCATTTAAAGGTTCAGGAAAAGATCATTAACTTTACATATACCCCATAATGGCTTTTCTCTCTACACAAAATGAATGTTTAACTTTGCTTTGCTGTGCCAGTTTATCAATTTATCTTTCTAGAAAGAAAATGTAGGGAAACGCTGCTGCCAAACCCATGTCTGATTTAAAAGGCCTCAGCAGAAAAGTCTTTGGCAGAAATATACAGTACAGGCTAATCCCTAAAATGCAAAGCAGCAGCATGTCTAATCAAAGGAGAAATCTGAATTAGAACCTAAATTAAATGGTTATGGCTAAAAATGGACACGCTTCCTTTTATTTTGTTGGAGATCTGAAACTCTACACTTTGGTTTCTTTTCCATTTTCACTCTGTCTTGTCTTTTCTTTCTGATTTATCTCTCAGTTCATTCCCCGAAATTGTCATCCATCAGCTCAATGACCCACTTGTGCCTTTTTCAGCTCCATTTCAGTTGGTCCAATCCTCTTAAGCACAGGATCAACTTCGCATTACTCTATATTGCAGTGTAAATTCAAAAGATTGTGGTGACACATTTATGGACACCTCTTTACCATAAAATATAGCATCGACAGTAAGAGTTGTTTGGATTTAGTTAATATCAAACTATACATGAAATCACTGATGTTTAAATTCATTGTTTACATGTCTTAAAACCATACTTGGTACAGACATTTCAGCTTGCTCAGTTGCTTTGCAGAGAATGATCATCTGCTTAAGAACAGATTTAATAGAATGACACCACTGTACAGCTCTGGCAGTGAGAGTTACCATCTGTACCATCTGTTTTCAAAAAACACACTCCACAGGGTTGAGCAGACAGGCAGATGTTTATTAAAGAGATTACAAAAGAAAATGAGATCGCAAAAGATCATGAAGGGCAGACAGCGCTGTCGTCACTCATTAGGTAACAGTTACGACTTGATGCATTTAGCAATGTACACACAGAGGAAATGCATACAGGGGAAAGTAGCTCTAAAGTGAAGTCTCCTTTTCTATTTCACCACTTTCTTCTCTTCTCAATCTCTTTTTAATTACTGTAAACCCCCCAGAATCAGCTTCTAGTGTCTAGTGCCTCTGTCTTGTCTGCCTCTCTCTCATTTCTGTGCCTCTCTGTCCTTCTGTTTTTTTCACTCTCTCTAATCTACACTGCACCTCAGCTCGCCTGTTACTGGCAGGAAATGGGCAGGTCTTTTTTGTAACTTCCCAGCTGAAGCTGGGCGTGTCACTTCAGTTTCCTCTCCTAAAGAAAGAGCCTACAATATCACACACACACACACACACACACACACACACACACACATACAGATAAATAGATGATAGAGCTCAGAGACTTCATGTCAGGCACAGTGAGAGAGTAGCACAACTTGACAGTTCTTCTCAGATTTTGAGTCTCTTGGTTGGATAAGTGTTTAAAGATAATTCAATGAAGCTCTAAAACACATGTTATTCTTATAGTATATTTCTTTGTTTCCATTTGAAATGTATATGTACATAATATTTAATTCCCCTCTCATCCCGGTCTATCCTTCAAGCTCGGGTCCTCTACCAGAGGCCTAGGAGCTTAAGGGTCCTGCGCAGGATCTTAACTGTTCCTAGGACTGCGCTCTTTTGGACAGAGATCTGTTGTTGTTCCTGGGATTTGCTGGAGTTACTCGCCTAGCTTGGGAGTCACTGCACCTAGTGCTCCGATTACTACATGTTACCTTCACCCTCCACATCTCGTCAAGCTCTTTTCTGAGCCTTTGGTACTTGGTACTACATATATATATATATATGTGTGTGTGTATATATAAAAATTAAAATTGTTGTAACATTGTTGTTACTGAATTGCTTTAAACAGATGCTGACATTTTTTGTACAACTACATGTCCACTTTGCAGCTTTTGAATGGTGGTTGAAACTGTATTAAGCAATAGAAGCTGTTGATGGTGTAACAGTTTTAAATATAGATTATTCTGTACACAGTAGCCAAAAAATTGGTTGTGAACAGCGCACAGAACAGAGCTCGAAAGCTGTCAAATAACGGTAGTTCTCGCGTATTTCATTCACACATATTCTCTTTGAAAATAAGCCTCAAATTAAGTGTAATTGTCTTCAATTAAGTTGTTGTCAAAACAGTTTTCACTGCAGTGCAGTATGATGGCTTAGAAGGTGAACCGAGCCTTCGCTTTGGGCGAAGGTTGGTGGTTTGATTCCCAGCTCATCCACTTGTTCATGTGTACTTTGGCACATCAACATAATTTCATCATAGTATAAATAAATGTAAAAGAATAAGAGCACATGGGTTCAGTTACAGAATCGTATTAGTAGCACTCCAACCCGTATCACCTCCATACATTAAAAGCAAATTTACAGGCCCACATTACAAAACAGTAAGTGACCATATTATATTTTCCTCGAACAGACAGTGGACATCCATAAGGAGAAGGTGGCCCGCCGAGAAATCGGCATCCTGACCACAAACAAAAACACCTCTCGTACCCACAAGATCATCGCTCCGGGCAACATGGAGCGGCCGGTGCGCTACATTCGAAAGCCTATCGACTACACGCTGCTGGATGATGTAGGACACGGCGTCAAGGTAAGGAAAATTTTCTTCATTGTGTCAAAATAAAAGCCTTCTAACAAGGAGTAAGAGTAAAGTCATCTCTGCACTATTCCACCATAATTACTACTAAACTGTTGCATCTATCCATTACTTTGATAAATTGCCGTGTTTTCCCCCAGTAATCAATTTTGCCAGAGAGGAATACACATACTTAGTCAAGTTTACACCTGGTACTTGCATGTGAGCATCCTCACTGTCTGCATTCATAATTCATTCACACACTCCCACCCAGGCTGCGAGCTGATCAATACGCTGGCCTTTTAGTTGATTAAGCACGGAAACACTTCAGCCCATCCAAGAATAGCTGCACAGGCAAGAGTTTTTCATGCCCGGTAACAATTACCCAAGCTGCTAGTTATTAATCGTCTGTGTGTGTGTTTTTGAGGGAACTATCATGGCCAAGTGTTACTCACACCATCACACTCCCTTCAAACTGCAAAAAAAAAGTAAAAATCTTTCAGTCTTTCTTCCGCCTCATTCTTCAGTTTTTTTATTCTCTCTCCCCATGATCCATCCTCTCCTCGCCCCTCTCTTCCTCTATTTCACAAGACTGTGTGTCTGTGCTTGTGTCAGCGTGCACACACAGTTATTCGCACTGATTGCTTGTGTCATAAATTTCCATAGTGCGTGTGTGTCAGTTGGCCTCTGTATCCCTTTCCCCTGGTCTGCCTCTGTTGAGATAGTGGCTGTCCGCTGATTTTCAAACATCCGCTGATTCAAATTCAAAAGCTAGTGTTTCTTCCTTTGAGAGCTGGCTCACACTGAGACCGATTTGGCATGGCCCACTATGCAAATTGAGCATCATTCAGGAATGATAGAAATGACAGATCTCTGCAGAAATCAGCACATTGTAGATGCAATCTTTTCTTTTTTTGTCCATCTGGAAATCTGCAAAAGGAAACAGCAGTTCGTGCTTCTAAGACTCAAGTCTACATTTGGATGAGCATTATGAATGTAATGAAGCTGACTTATTTTAACAAGGTTTAGATAATCAGTTTGGGCTTGTGAAGTGCATTTTTGGATTCAAAGCTCTCTGGCTGCTGGCTCCTTTTTAATTCTCTTCCTGGCTACTTGTGTATGTATGTAAAGGCGCTTATGAATGTGCATTTGTGCAAACAAGAGTGTATACAGTTTCTTTCCATGCACACATATATAAATCTGTGAACTGCTTAAAAGACTCGACCCAAGAGACGGCATCCCAGGCAGAAAATATTTTTCAATATCAATTTTTTGTGTGTGGCCCGACTAAATATCTGCACACCTGAATGTGCCATAGGTGTGTCAGAGAAAGACTTGCACAGTATCCCCTGCACATCATTTTGCTGTACATGTATTAAATTACAATCAGGTGTTTGTGAAATATAACAGTAAGCAAGCCAGTGTGCGAGAGTTAGATTTAATTTTTTCGTGGGATTTTATTCGGTGACTCTTGAAGATAAAAAGTTAATTGACTTTTTCTTAACGTGTTAAGCAGGGAAACATTATCCAGGTTAGTTTTCCTCTCATATTTGACTTATGCTTAGTCACTGTGTCACTATTATTGTACTATAAGGATGAATGTCATTGGATATCAAGAAAGGATATCAAGATCTTAATGGTACCACTGCTCCTAGCAGTATGCTGTTGCTCATGGCACCTTGTCGCTATATTTAGATTTAGACTTTAAAGTAGTTACTCAGTGACAGTAGCTCATTAGAAAAGAAGGAAAATGGCCTTGATTTTTTTTGTAACTCCAACTCCAATCACTGATAAAAAACACTGTTCAGTAATTTTTTTTCTATGAAGTCAGAAAAATCATTATTGCAGATTTCTTTGAAATATTGTGATATAATTTTGACCCCTATTCACTACTGCTACAGCCGCCACACAGAAATACACTATATTCAGAGGTACATTAATGCAGGTGTGTGGGTATGTTTGTAATTTTGCTTTCCTGCATTTATGAGTCTGGGCTGTGTTCCTGCCGTGCTAGGAAATATTAGCAGCTTATTAGCGCTCTATCCTCACAGCCCATTTCCTCTTGGCTGAGGTGGATTCCCTCAAGCTTTTGAGGAGTGCTCATCCAACCCCCCCCCCCCCCCCCCACCCCCACGTCCAGGGGAATTTATCCACGGATAGATGGGAAATCAGTCTCGAACTTGGAAAGACCCATTCATGCATGTGTGGACGACTGTGTTCAACCCCTCACCGTAATGGCTTTTTTTTGGCATTTCTGGCAGTTACCATGGTGATAGTTTTAGCCACATTACAGCCACTCAGAGACTCTGTTGTTATTTATGACCTCACACCACTTTACTACCCAGGTTTTTATTTTCCTGGTACAACACTTAAAACATGTAGCTCAGCTGCTCCTCGTTATTCATAGTGACTAGACACTAAAGTGACTCTTATTCTGATTACAGTCTGTAACACAGATCCAGATCCAGACATAGAGGGAACAAAACAAAATATAAACAGTGTTTCCATGTCCCTTTTTTCAAATGTTTGTGTACAAAGTGGAACAAAAGGAAGCGATCTCTTCCTCTACATTGGTTAAAACCTAAATTGGGTTATTTGGTGCGACTTCTACTGCAGGCAGGTGTTCAAGTGATCATAGGAGTAACTGACATTAAAGGCCAGCATTAATACTATATAATATTCAGATAAACATTAAATGTATTAATAATGTTTAAAAAACTTACAAATTTTCCCAAGTTGCCTTTTTCCTCAGTTTTATATTATTGTAAATTGAACCTCCTTTATGCTGCTAGAATTTGGCTTATGATGAAGTATAGTTTGAACAGTATTAAAATTGTAATTATAGATTCAGTGTGATGAGCAGTCTGTGACCTGGAAAATTAGTAGCACACACACAGTAGTGGTTCACAGTCTTTCCCACATAAAAGTCAGCTACTACTACTACTGTTGGGCTTAATGTGAAGCAGCTTAACCTGCAGTAATCACCTGAGCTATATGATTGGAATTCACTTTAAATAAAGATTGAGAAAAGTAAGCAAAATCAGCACTTCATGATACGTTGTTTCAATATGTTTCTGTTTAAATAACATTGTGACGCTGGGTGTTAGGTGTGATTATTTGTGGATTGTGAAATGGTCTAAATACACTCAACTGTATTCATGTGAGAAAAAGGAGGCAAAGCCTTACTTCACACCAATACACTCCCTTCCTTTTTTCTTCTTGATTCTCTGTCAGCATCATGTAGTGTGGGTACAAAGTTACTGTTACCAGTCTTTAACCAATGAGCGTATCTTGTTTTTTGTCTTCTCTTTCTGCCTGCTTGCACTCAGTGGCTTAAGGCCAAGGTAAGGGATGCTTGTGTTTCTCCTCTTATTGTCCATAAATTGATGATGTTTAGAACCACAGTATCAAGGTGCACATGAAGCCATGAAACATGTCTTTCTACCTTTGAGACGCATAGAAAGAAGTACACCTTTAATCAATTACATTTTTTTACAGTAAGAAACAAATCGGATTTGGTGCAAAGGCAGTCCAATAAAGCAGGATCAGTGTATATAATAAGATATTTAATGTGTATGTTGTATAATTAGATTTTACCCTGTTCCATTTTACAGTATCTCTTCATCCATTTATTACTATTAATCATACACTCTTTATGTAAGAGAATAGACACCTTCGTACTGGTGCTTTGTGTTTTCTCCATTCATACAGTACAGGTGAACCTCATCCGAGTTTGCTTGTTCATCATCGTTGAAATGACTCTTGAGAGTCAGGTTCATTGGTAGGAAAAGGGCTACGTTACAGAAAACCAGGCTTTTAACTTGCTTTTTTTTCTAGCAACATGGGAACAATGCGGCGGGAAGAGGGGGGACCCTTTCAAGGACCAACCCACCTTCACAGAAACCTCCAAGCCCTCCCATGGCTGGTCGTGGTACCCTTGGGTAAGAACCTACAGTTTAACTTGTGTGGTGTAAGAGGTCGTGGTCCCATCTGGTCTCTGTTAAACTGGGGGCGTCCTGCCAAACCAGTGAAACATGCAATGCAGAGATATATTTTAGCAAACAGTTCAAATGTTTTTAGTTTTCCTATTCTTTATTTTATTCTATTATTTTCATGAAACTGAAAATGAACTCTACTTTCCTCTTTCCTGTGTTCACCTGACTCCAGACGTAACACTCCCTACAAAACGCTGGAGCCTGTGAAGCCCCCAGTGGTGCCAAATGACTACATGACGAGCCCGGCCCGACTCGGCAGCCAGCACAGCCCCGCGCGCACAGCGTCTCTCAATCAGAGACCCAGGACACACAGGTAGCACAGATCCATTTAAACTTTGTTTTCAATTGCTGTTTAACACGTCACAGCTCAACTACACGCAAATGGGGCACAAATGTTAAGTAGATGCATTCAAACCACTTGAGAGGAGTGAAATAAGCTGATGTAAACAAATATGTAAAGAAATGACCAGAGTATTTAAAACGTGTTAGATAAAGTGGGACATGCTGCAGTTTGTTTTCTGTAGGAATGGGGAGTTTGTAACCCTCTAACCTGGTGCAGATATGAAGACAATGTGAAAGGGCTGATTAGTGTTTTCTTATTTAAAAATGCTGCTTTTTACATCAGATAACCTTCCTGACACCAGGGAAACACCAGTGTTTTTTCAAATTGAAATCTCTGGTTACAAAAAAATGTGAAAAATTATTAGTAAAATTGGAATCAGCAGATAGGACTTTTAAAAAATGAGATATTTACATTTCTTTATTAATTCCCTCAGTCTGTGCTTTTGACCTTTGGATCTCTTCCTTTTTTTCTACATAAACTTTGGTTCTCTTCTACGTGCGCCGCAGCTTCTTCTCAGAAATCGAGATTGGTTGCCATAGTGACGGGCACATTGTTGCAGACAGAATGACATATGAGAGACTAATGATAGGATGTCAAACTTTGTTATGTAATTAAGTTTGTCTCACACATCTCTACTGATTGCCACGAACTCTCCCCTGGCTCTCCGTGCAGTGGCAGCAGTGGTGGCAGTGGTGGGAGGGAGAACAGTGGAGGCAGTGGAGTCGGTATCCCTCTAGCAGTTCCCACACCCTCTCCTCCCAGTATGGGGCAAGGTGAGTTCCCAGCGCTGCTGTCTCCTCGTCTCCTGCATGTGACTCTAAACTGAGCAACGTTTTGCTTTAAATCTGGAATAAAAGTTGGGATTAGTAGCACAATAGATTTTTTTTTCTTTTTTTAGAAAACTGGCAGGATGTAGATTTACTCTTGTGTATTCTGTCACATTATAATAATGGAAAAAGTGCCACAGGCATATAGCCTTACTGAAAATGTATATTTCATAACCATGTTTTTGACCTTTTGCTCAAACCAGTATTAAATATATAGTAAAGAAACTGCTATGCAAGAAAATTCTGATCAAGGCCAGAAGGAAAACTGGGACACTGGGCACAGAGAGAGCAAGTGTAGTGGTGTGTTCAATAAAGTAAATTGAATATAAATGCTGCTCACACCGGCTCTCCTCTCTTTTAGTGGCCCCATCGTCAGCCTCCGTGCCCCAGGGCCCCGGCTTGGGTCCTATCCCCATGTCCCAGTTTGGCACCATCTCCCGCCAGATCTCCCGTCACAACTCTTCCACCACCTCCTCAGCCTCCATGGTGTCGGCCACTGGCACCTATCGCCGCGCACCCTCCGTCTCCTCCCAGCAGCCCCATCTCAACGGAGGCCCAACATACCCTCAGAACCCAGGTAATGTAGTTTTAACCCAGGTATTTGTCAAAGGACTCCTGAAGCACTTGGTGTTTAGAGATAATCTGCACAAATAGGTTTGGGAGCAAGAAGTTCACATCCCGTCCTAATATAATGAAATACGCATTTAGAATTTGGCCGCTCATACTTCTGCGTTTGGTCCTCTTGGTCTAACAGCTATGTGGGCTAGCCTTTTCAGGGGCTAATGAAAATGAATGATGAACCGTAATAACAGAAGTCAGGGTTGTTGAATCCTCCCCACCTCTGCCCTGCTTCGCAGAGTGTTTCATTAGCTTTTCTAATTGAGTTATGACATTATTATTTTAGTCAGCTGGAGGAAGGTTCTTGTTCAGGGAGACCGGTGAGCAGGCAGAAGGCATTTCAGGGTAGAAAATGCTCGCAGCTGCAAGACGAGGGAAAACCCAGGACATAATGCATATTTTCTGTCAAATGAGGAGAATTTATTTTGGCAGGCTTCACTCTGAGCCATTCTCCTCTAATGGCTCCTCTCAAAGGACAAACTGTCTTTCTTGGCACAGAACACAGAAGGAGGAGGCTGTCTGTCTTGTCGAGAAGAGAGAGAGAGACAATGACACTGAGCCTGGTTCGCCACAGGCTTTAACTGAGACATTGCATAATCTTGATGATGTCTGCTGTGTAGTTGTTATAATTTTATGAAGCTTAAAGGTACGTTTAGACACGTGGTGGATGTTACAGAGGTTTAACAGCACAAAAAGCTGTTTCATTACGTGATGGAGCTCATTGATCTCACAGGGTGTAGCTGTGGATAGATGTGAAAGCGCGATGGAATATTAGGACATTACTTCAGCGAGGTTACAGACGCCCTCCCGATACATGTGATTTATGAGTCAGACCTGGCATGCCTGTGTGTGACATCATGTCTTTGAGTGAGGACAGCTGTGTTTTTCTGTTTGTCTGTAGGGTTAACTCTTACGATGAGACAGTGCAGCAAAAAGATGGATTTTTAAGGGGAATGTATGCAGGTTATATTGGTACAGGTTTTTTCAGGTTTTTTAAGTGAAGGGTGTAGGTGAGCCAAAATGCTGAACTGTATCCAAAAATACTGCTCTAGTGAGCATTCCTGCAGATTCTTTGAGAAGCCGTATCTGTCTTCCTGAAGCGTTATCTTGCAGCTGTAGCTGTCATGTTTCTGGGTCTGCGTCGTGCTTTGCAGTTCTTTCACCGCGTTGAAAGCTGATTGCTAGCTGCAGCTTTTGCGTTTGATTTTTAAAACAGATGCTGATGAGGTAGATTCTCAGGCTGAGATTAGATGAAGGCCTGTTCGGCCCAGCTTGAAAATCGCAGCACAAAAGAACATTGATTGGAAATTTTCAAACGAGTTGCTCAGCAATGCTTTCTGTGCTATTTTTGCTTGCTCACAAGCTTTTTGTTGTCTCCCCTCCCCTCTTTCTTTTTCAACATGCTCAATTTGGATTTTCTCTTCTCTGTGATGCCCTTTTGCTCTTGTTTCTGTGTCTTCTGTCTTTCTCCCTGTCCAAACACCTCCGTTGCTCTCTGTCTCTCGGCTGCTCCTTCTGCCTGCCTGATTGTTGTGGCTCCAGTGTCTGTGGCTCCTCCGCCTCCTCCTCCTGTGGTCCAGCTGACCCCACAGATCCCCCTGACCGGCTTCGTGGCCAGAATGCAGGAGAGCAGTAAGTAGTAGAAAGCAGACAGAAACATGCACTTATGTGGTATACCTGCATGGACCGTTAAAGTTAGAAATGTAGACTGTACAAATACAGCCATGTGCAAAGTCACAGGTATAAACCTCATGTCCTTTTCCAAAACACTGGCATAAACAAAACAGCGTGCACAAAATTCACGCCACGTCACCAGTGCACTAGACAGGACTCTGAGCACGTTTCAGGACCCACACTGCTACACTCACACTACCTTATCGCACTGGATGCAGGGCTGAGGGTGGAGCACCCTCAGATGTCTGTCTGTTGCCATGGTGATAGATCACTGAAAGCTCTCAGTCCACTGAGGAGAGAAAATGTGACCCGCTGCTGTTTCCTGATTCACCAGCCGCTTGTCTGCAAAGACGCAGAGATCAAATTATCTGTGTCTCCGTAGTTCAATGAACCGAAGAACAGTTCTGCATGAGTCATGGAACGAAATGAACAATGGAGTTAGTGGGTGTAGTTTGCACTTTTTAAACTGGCCTTAAACTAATATTGCTAAATCAGCTGGTGGCTTTTCTCTTTTTTTCTGGTGCACAGGCAGTGGCACGTTTTATCTTTCCACTACCAGCAACAAGGATTAATGTGCATGTGAAAGAAGAGCTGATTAGTTAGTTTGAACACTAATGACTTTGACTAAACAAAGAAAAAGTCTGCTGCTGCTAAAAAGAGGTCACCTCACAGAAAATACTGATGTTAAACGAGTGAGTTCTCGTGAGAAAATGCCACAAAGAGAAGCACTTTAATACTAGGAAAAAAAACAAATAAACGGGGACCAGTACAAGTGCCTTTTAATGTTTTTTTAATGGGAATGGTCTTGCTCTGTCTTTGCCTGAACTATATTGTGTTACTGAAAGCCTAATGTATATTGTGTTTATACAAGGGGAAATAAAACCAAAGTCAGCTATTGTTTTATAGCGAAGTGTTTTCAGCTGTTAACAGCTCCAAAGTGAGTTGTTGGACCTGTTGTAAAAAAGGTTATGCAGGCAGATTGGAGAGTTGCATTAATTTCAGTCCGCTGTGCCAGTTCTTTAATTCAAGAGCAAGCTTATGAATTAGATAAGATGTGCAGTTTCTCTTTAATCACTGGGCTCGAGACTACAAAGCTGCAGGGAGACCTGCTCCAAGAGGACTCTCGTAGCACGAGAACTCATTTGGTTAAAAGACTGAAAAAAGTCGTGGCTTTTAAAATCACACCAGTCCGCCCATTTTATCACGTCGTATTCATGTGAAATATGCGCTTGAGAAGTGCCGCTGTTCATTTCTCACTGGACGAATTTAAAAATGCAAATCATACAGTGTTACAGTACGTGTGCGATTGCATAACATAGCTACTAAATTAATTCTGTCTTTTAAAAAAAGAAGAAAACACATTCAGGTGTGGTTAAGCTCCACCTTTACTTAAACAACGACAGGATAAACTGAAGAACATGGCTGGTAGTTGTAGTACTAGAAGCATTAATAAATAGAAAGACTACAACGGCTACTGAGGACAAGTGTTCATGTCTTTGGTAATGTGTCCAGGAAAGTTTAGTATCCTCTGAGAGATTTCACATTCACAGAAGTGACACAGAGTGGCTGTTTTATAATGTTAACTGAATATTTCGGGAACTTTAAACAGCCACTTGTAGTGCAGTAAATGTATTGATGTTTCAAGTTTATAATAATAATAATAAATGATTAGTAAGTAAATGAGTGCCACGGGGACTTGGATCAGTGCTCGTATCAACTGATGCTGCAGGATCAGTGTCCAATTAAAAACTAAAGGAACCCACAGCTGCCCTCTAGTGAGCAGTTAAATCACTGAACATTTAATATGTGTACACGGTTAGAAGACTTGGAATGATTTAGATCACAGTTGCTTGATAATTATATATGTTAAAATAAATATAAGAAACGGTGCATGGTGCATACTAGTCTCTCTGACCTGACCAGGCCATAACAGTAACATGTTGAAAAAATATATAGGATTTTGAGAGATGAACACTATCACAGTGCAAGAGAACATTTTGAAATATCCCCAGACTGAGAGATCTGAACACACTCCTTCCTCATTATTTCTTTAATGCCTTATCACCTCTGCTTCCTGCCGTGCTTTAGTAACAGACAGCCCAGCCCCACCTCCTCCACCTCCCCCAGAGGACATTGGTGTCTTTGAAGAGCCAGCTCCCCCTCCTCCGCCTCCACCTGTAGACTACGAGGAAGAGGAGGCCGCGGTGGTTCAATACAGCGATCCCTATGCTGATGGAGACCCCCAGTGGGCTCCCAAGAATTACTTAGAGAAAGGTTAGTACCCCGAGTTAGTCATTGTATTTAGACTTTCACCAGTGCAATGAGCCATTTTACTGTTTTTTTCATTTTCCACAGTTGTGGCCATCTACGACTACACCAAGGACAAGGAGGACGAGCTGTCCTTCATGGAAGGGGCCATCATCTACATAATCAAGAAGAACGACGATGGCTGGTTCGAAGGCGTCTGCAACGGCGTCACTGGACTCTTCCCTGGAAACTATGTTGAGTCGATCATGCACTATGCTGACTAAAGAAAACAAACAAACAAAAAAAAAAACACGTGATGGCGCTGCAGAGGTAATCCGTGAAGATGTACAGACGTATGCAGCGCAGCGATAGCAGTTCATACAGCTCCCGTTTTGAATGAAGTGCCATGGTGAATTAATAAGTAGTTTTCTTCTTTTGCAGGGAGAGGAAAGGGTTTGATCTGCCCTATTAAAAAATAAATAAATAAATAAATAAGATGCCGCACAAAGTAGGAGGGTGTTGAAGCTTTGCAAGGCCTGTGTTTGGAAGTAAAGGCCTTTTTTTCCCACCACTGTCACATGGTAGGGCTCATCAAACAGCAACATTTTGCCTCACGACAAAATGACGTACATTAATAACAACTTCAGTGGTTACAGAGTAAATCTAGATGTAGTGTTGAGACCAAATTTTTTTTTTTTGTTTGCTTTTTCCGAGTATGCAGTAGATCCAGAAGTTGACGCACTGCTACAGTTTTACCGAGACAGTGTAACATCTTTATGGTAAAGTGCTGCACACTTTTTCCTACTCGTTTATTTGTACTGTAGACCATCAGACCAGCTCTTTCCTCCCTTTTGAAAAACAACAATCTTACGTTATCAGAGACCTGAAAAGGACAAACGAACGTCATCAAGTGCATTAGGACACAGCTGAATGTTCCGTGCCGTTGACGTCCAAATCACACAAGGTGTTTAAAAAAATATATTAAGGAGGATAATGGCCAGATGGAGCTGTGTATTCAGTATGCTCTCTGCTGTCAAAAAAAAGGGGTGAGGGTTAAAGTGAGTGTATAGACTGATCACAAAAAAAACAGTTTCTTCTTTCTGATGGAGTCTTTCTGCTCTCTAACTTGTATATAAACTGTAATGTGAGAAGCTGCCAGTACAGTACATTTGTCAGTGTGTTTCACCAGTGTTTCCATTCATTGGGTGGGGGGAAAGGTGTGGTGCCAAGAGTGGATGTTTTGCAATTTTTTTTTTTTTTTTTACTTTATTTTTACTTGAAAATTAATTTTATTCATCACCCACAGTGCCATTTTAACTTGATTCAGGCAAAGTGGTTGTGTACAGGCATTTATTTTTCTACGTTAGGTCACAACTATATCGTCTTGATCGCCGTCACTGTATTTGTCGATGCTGTCCAGCTACTGTAGCAGAGCGCTCACGTGCTTGCTGCTTCGTGACGCGAAGCAGAGGAAGGACTAAGTCGTGTGGCTTTTTTGGGTTTTTTTCATGTTGTTTCCATTGTGCACTGATTAGTTAGCGGTAACTGTGATGACTTTTATTTCCATCATGGCTTTTATCACAAACACAAGCGTTGCCATCTCCAAAGTATCGACTAACCTTTAGGCGTTGTTTGTTCTTTCAGTGGTTGCTGGTGTGGTGCTTTACATTGGTGCTTAATAACCATAATCACCAACCCAAACAACCTCAAGTCCAAGACTCCTCCCACACAGAAATGTAACAAAGGACTTTTAGTCTCGTTATCGATCGTTTTGATTGTAATCCTCGGCCACTTTTGTGTTTGTAGTGAATGTAGGTGACTCGGCGATGGTGATGTGCTTCAGGTGGAGTCACTTCTGTGCTACACACGAATGACACCTGCTACCTGCAGTGAAGGAAGGAATCTCAATCTTTAGGTCTTAAAAGTTCCGATTTGTCGAACTTTTAAGACCTAAAGGTTACGGTTACCTAAACGAAATAAGGCGGAGTGATTGTTGGTGCAAACTCACTCTCAAATATCATTCAATATAATGCCTGTCTCAGAATATGTTTGTAACAAGTCATATGAACATAATCACGTGTACTTTAGAATAATAGGGGCATTGAACTTTTATTTTGAAAGGGAAGATTTTCAAGGTTTTTAGGCAGAATATGACTCATTCATATCGACAGTATTCATAAAGCATGGAAGTATCTAAACGTCATTACAGTGAATGATTCGTCACTACATCCCTTTCTTGATTGTATTTATTCCATCATGAGGTCATTTTGTTTTGTGAGGACTTTTTCTACCTGATGTATTTCTAGCTCTGCATTCAGCTTCTTTTTATGTCTGAGACTGCTGAGGAAGGATTCGCTAGCAGTTTGTATGTAAATGATTTATTTATACTTACTTTTTTCATAGAGTAATCATGAGACAACCACCGATGTGCAAAACTTTGTAATGTTTACCACTTAACGTCTCTAGCATTTCAGGGCATCACAGGTCAAGGCGCCTTTCTTTGATGTGCGTTTTCTTATGATCATATGTGGAAATGAAAAGAAAAACAAACAAAAAAACATCCGAAACTTTAATGTTCATTGGAGCAGAATCCGATATTTGTCTTCTCCTCTCAGTTTGTACATAGGATGTGTTCATTGAAATTTATGTACAGCCTTTTTTGTAATAAACAGCTCGATGAAACAAATGACAGCACTGTGAGTTTTGTGCCAATGAGCTGTCTCAAAAGATGGAAACAATCTGCAGCATACTGTAAACATGCTGTCTACTGTATGTTTGTGCCCCCAAATAAAAACCACAAATAAATATAGATTTGTGAATAAATAACTTTCAAAACATGCGCTTATATCTTACCACTGCTATGTGTTTATGTGTAACTGCAGCCTCATTTTAGGAGAAACTGGCTAAATCGAGGCTGTCTGAGATTAATTTGCGATGTACACAAAGTCTCAAAGGGATGTACGTTCTGGAGGGGGAGGAGGGATGAAGTCAGGTGGTGGCTCATATTCGTAGTCTTCAGTGTGTTTTGCGGTTTTGGGTGCTGATAGACTCGGCTGAGGGGTGTGACCACTGGATTTTTCTGTAAACACACATAAGAATGAAATTAAGAAATCTTGAGTTTCAGATTCAAATATTCAGGACTTTATGCAGAAAATAACATAATACAAAGATGATACAAAGAAACTGTTCAAAAAATCAATAAAAAAGGTAACACACACATCGGGTCTTGATGAATGAAATATTCAGGGTGAAAATCTTTGCTGATTTAGATTGTTTAATTCATTGAGAACAAACTAAAATAACACAAACACATTCAAGTTCAAAACTGAAATCACAGTCTATGGCGTTTATGGCCCCTGTGTAGCTGCATCCAGTCCCAAAAGCCTCTGGGCATGATTCTGGTCAGGAATCGGATCGTGTCCTGCTGGATCTCTTCACAGACCTGGATCAGGATATCAATGAGCTCCTGGACAAGTCGCTGTTTGGCAGTGTTGGATTCACCAAAGTTGGATTCAAGTCTGGTGAAGGTGAGGGCCAGTCAATGGGCAATCAGCGCCTTCGACATCCAGGCACTGCTTACACACTTGGGCTGCATGAGGCTGGCTACTGCCCGGAAACAGGAGGAACCCAGTCCTCACAGCATGAACATAATGTCTAATGATAGGCTGGAAGATTTCATCCCAGTTCACAACACTCAGGGTGGTATTCATCATTCAACATGACACTGACAAACTGGCACACTGAATAATGTTGAAGGCAGCATAAAATCTGACTATTTGATGCCTGTGACATGAACCTGCTTTCATTTGTAAAGACAACAGTGCCAGTGGTGGACCTGCCAGTTCTGGTGTTTTCTGGCAGTGCCAGTCAAGCTGCACAGTCCTGGGCTGTGAGTACAGGTCCTACTAAATGATGTGGGGTCCTCATGACACCATCACAAAGTTGGATTCTAACAATTTGGTCAGAAACACAAACAGTAGGCTGTTGAACATCATTTGATGTTCCTCTATGCACAGAGGAGCAGATACTGGTCTTCTATGGCCCTGTCCAACTCTTTTTATGTAATAGGCTGTCTCCTAGTATCTTGCCAACACTCTTGAGACTGTACTGACAGACACAACAAACCTTCTAGTGATGCCACACATGGATGTGCCATCCTGGAGGACCTGTTCTGTCTGTGCAACATGAATGGGCTGCAAACACCAACTCACTGCATCAGTAGTGACAAGAATATTTCCAAAAAAGGAAACTTAGAGATAAATCAGTCGGGAGGGATACGAAGAGATTAATGATCTGTGGCCACACAAGAGTAAAGTAAAGCAAAAGTAACTATGGGAATAGGTTCATAACTGTACATGGAGAAATAGTTTAAGCTTAACAATTTTAATTTAAAATAGTATTACTCAACGTAAAATCAGCAACTATTTGGGGCTTTGGGCAGCACGGTGGTTAGCACTGTTGCCTCACAGCAAGAAGGTTCTGAGTTCAATTCCACCATCAGGCTGTATAGAGGCCGTCTTTCTGCGTGGAGTTTGCATGTTCTTCAGCAGAAAGCTCTATTTAATGAACACGGCCAATAAAAATGATTTTCAGGCCCTCAGGCAGCACTGGGGGCCTGAGCTTTAAAAACAGACATGATTGTGTGTTGCAGGAACACCTCTGAAAACCATTCATTGTAGCATCCAACGATCGAAGTTGAAACTCAACCATGCAATGAAACACACCTGTGTAAACAAGATCCAGAAAGAGCCCCTGCCTTCTCCAAGTCCAAACTCATTTAAAGTGGAAAACTTTCCAGTGCTCACCTCTGGGCTAAATTGCTGGTATGAGTAGCACAAAAATTATTTTACAGGTAGAGGCCAATGACATTTTTCCCTCCTCATCTTTTCCGACTGTTCTTCACTAGTTTTGAATTTGGCTAAGGTCAGTGTCACTGCTGATAGCATGAGGCAATATCTGGACCCTACAAAGGTTACACAGGTAGTTCAAATCCTCCAAATGGAACATCAATGGTTGCCATTACCAGAAGGTTTGCTGTATCCCTAACCCCCACTAGGGTCGTCCTCTAGCCATGTTTTGTTTTTAAAATTGAAGAAGCCTCTTGGATGCAAGGATGAATGTCTTCACAAGCTTAAAGATTTCCAGTTGCCTTATTTTAACAAACTCTTAGGACTATTATGACCTGGGTGGCTGAGAACCTACACAGTAAACATTTCCCTTTCCCAACTTCTTTTGAAACATTTTGCCACAAAGAACCGTTTTCACTCATAGTACACAGATTGTGTACTTCTGGAAACTTGCATGTCAAAATATCTGCATGTGATTCTAAGGGCAAGTAACATTAAAGAGAAACAGCATGTCCATTATTCTAACATAGTTATATCTTAGTACAGACACTGAAACTTACCTTTATGTGCAGCAGACTGAAGGATTTTCGTAGGAGAAGCTCTCTTCATCGCTGCCTGGTAGTTTTTATACAGGGCAGTTCCATACTGAACACACACAGAGGACACAGTGACATATATATACATATATCTTCTATATGTATAAAAGAGGGCTGTGTTTGCATTGTCCATTCATTCACGCCGTGGCAGACATTTTTGGAGTCACATAATCACATGACACACCAAAAAGTAGTTTCTAAAAGGTGTACACTCCATCCATCAACCTGAATGAGTGGACAGTTTGAACACGAGCCGGGTTTTTAATTTCACTGTTTATGGTAAAGCAAGCTGTGCTACAGTTGGGCTGAAGCTGACCTTGGCTATTCTGATGGAGTTGACCCAAAGCACCAGTGTTTTTTCGTCATCACAGCAAAGTAATTTGATGTAGGGAGAGTCTTTCTGGATGCATGGGTGCTGGGAAAGAGTCACAACAAAGAAAGCTTTTATGCCAAAGAGGACGGCCAGTCATTTAGTATCACAGTCCACTTCATCGATGGGGAGAAAAGAGAAAGAAATGGTCAACAGGTATGCTTTCTGGTATCAGAAGCCTCTAAAACGCTGCATCCTACGTTACCCATAAGTCTAATTCTTTTAGCGACCTGGTAAAAGCCAACATCTTTCCAAACCTGCACATTTAAGCTCACAGTTAAAAATCCTGTGACATCACGCTGAGATCATTTTCTTAAGATGTCTTTCAGCGACACACAGAAATGTCCCACTGTTTTCCATGCGTAGGGAAGTGGTTCTCATTTATATCAAATTAAATGCTAGATTTTGGTGCTTCTGTAAAAATATATATTTGTAATCCACAAAAGCATCCAGCAGAGGGCAGGCCATGCCCAACTGTAACTACAGAGTGGGGCGTGAATAAGCACTGAAGGGTTAAATCAGAACCAAAACCTTTCATTTCTCTGCCACTGTCATTGTGGAAGTCTTACGCGTGACTAACACTACATCTACAGAGTGCACGTGATTGTCTGGTCAAATTCTAACAGCTGAGAAGAATCCGTTTAACATACTGAGAAACGACCCAAAAAACAGGAAACCAAGTTGTAACCACTGGTCAGTATGGGCAAAACCAACTGAGGTTTTGTTTTTCTAGTACCACTTCCTCACTTAACTGCATCATCTGAAAAAACCCATCTTGATCTGTTGTGCTGGAGTGCAGCTGTATGCTGAGTGCATCCGGTATCATTTAACTGTGGTCACTTTGGTTGGTGTGATATTTGAAACACATGTTAATGGAGAACAATATGAGTCAGTATGAGTCTTAAGCGTACAGCTGAGTAGCCCTGAGATATAAACTTACATGGTCTTCAAATAGTACTACCTCAGGTCTGCACTTTGCACCACTCCATGTTTAGACCTGCCCCCGAACTGAATTAAAATAAGTGATAAAAACCAAACCACGATCTTCTCGTTGCACTCTGCACTTCTGGTCACTGGTCTGTTTTATTCGTGCATGCTCAGGAAGCCTTCAGGGTGCTTAAAACAGATCGGACTACTCGAACTAATGAGAATGGATGCATCTCAGACTTAAAAATGGTAACTCAGGCAATTTTTCTTATAAGTATGCAAGTGTCTTTACAGTGTGACTTTACAAAGAAGGGTCCCAAGTAAACAGCTGATCTTGTTTACAGTGGTTTTGTTGTTGTGTGATTGCAACATCAACCTATTATTAGAAAAAAGCATGACGAAATAGAAAAGTTGCGTAAAGGGCTTCTTGATGCCATCGCCAGTTTAAGATTCAAGCTGCTGAGCTGACCTTTAGCATGAAGCAGAAGTTGGTGGGAGCTCTGTACTTCTGTTTGTAGTTCTTGGTCATATAGATGTTGATTTTTTCAAAATGGACAAAGCAGGCGAGATCAGTGGAAGACTGGAATATAGAAAACAACAGGATATTATGACACTATGGCAGATAGATACATAGAACAGAAGCTCAGACATTGGCTTCTGTATAAAATAACAAAATGTCTGTGATTTTGTCTCATTGTTTAGCAGCGCTTGTGGTAGGTATTAACATCAAGGCAGATGGCCTTTGATGCAAATCCACGAGTTCACACTTACGCTCAGTACCATGGAAATTATACTGTTTATCTCTGTTAATTTCCCTTTTTTAAATTTGAATGTTCAACACATCATGTTCACACATTAAACCCCAGTTGTCAAAAGATGTTGATCTTCAGCTGACACTTCAAAGTCTCACTTCTTGGAACTGTAGGTGACCAACGGATGACGGCACCGTACTTTACTTCTTCTTTTTGCTTTTATTCTCATGTAGACATATAAGACACACATGTCTGCTCCATCCATGTCTCCTTGGCCTTAAATGATTCCTTTTAAGTCTGTGATTTGCACATCTGCCTCACAGTTTCCCCTGTTGCAAATTCTTTCACTCGGACGATTTTTGGTGTCAAGCCTGGACGGGCGGTGTTTGTCTGCTCCGTCTTTAGTGACAAAGACGACATGTTTCCCTTTAGCGTCGGCGAGGCAGCAAATCAAATTGTCCATCTTCATTTCTCCAGCTCTTCCTTGTGTCTTTCCAGCTCTGTGATGCTTGACCGCTCAGATGGATGCCATTATGCACTTCACACGCAGGCGAAATACTCTTGGATCGTTGTTTATTGGCTGCTCTCATACTTGTTTTAACAATTCGATTCAGTTCAAGTTTAGTTATATAGCACAAAATCTCAACTACAGTTGCCTCAAGGTGCTTTCTATTGTAAGGTGAAGACCCTACAGTAATACAGGGAAAAATGAGCAAGCACTTGGTGACAGTGGGAAGGAAAAACTCAGTTTTGACCAACATGTTCAGTTTTACACGTTTACGATCAGCAGTCCTTCTGTAAAGCTGAATAAATGAGAAGTGAACTGCCTGGGACTAAATCAGGTGAAAAACATTTTACTAAAGCGGTACATTAGCAAGATTCTGATGATGTTTGTTAGTCAACTCAATTGCTGTATGTGTGTAGAAGTTATCTAAATACGACAGCTACATCGTACGTGACATGCAGTAGCAGTGAACTGAAATATGCACCTGAACTGTTGTTAAAAAAAGAACGCAGGGCTGCGTCATCACTAAGATGATTTTGTTTTTAGTAAATTCACATGAGATAAAATTAGACCATAGGCGTGCACTACAGCAACTCTTATTTCCAGTCAGAAAGACACTCCTTTATCTGCCTGCTTTGCTGGGTGTTTGGCTGCTTTTCTGTTCATGACCATTTTCCCACGCTGTCGATCTCAATACTGACATCATAACTCTAGTCCAATCATCTTCTTGCCTGCCTTCTTTGAGACAATAAGCCCCCAAGTGATCTCTCCTCATTGAACTGGCTTTTACATTTTAGTAATAAACAGTAAAACGTCTATGACTAAGGGTCTTCTGCTTACAACATGATGTCCCTAAAAAGCTGCATTCTGTCTGAAGGCCACCAGATGGCGACAGACGTGTTTGCAAAAAGTCCTGGGAAACAGCTTTCTGACTTGACCTCTATAAACACTCCTGCTGAGTTCATGGTTCATCATTTTGGGTCATGCTGAATAAAAAATGAAGTCTATTTTGTAAATCTTGATCATATTATATTTCATAATGAAGGACTAACTGTGGAATGAAACCACTTGCAAACTGGTTAACGACTTGTTGCTAGTTAGCAAGCAATGGTGGCGTGGTGGTTGCCTCATAGCAACAGTGCTGGGTTCAAATCTACCATCTGTGTGGGTGTGTGTCTTTGAGCTGTGGGGTTAGGTTAACTGGTGACTGTCTCTCTGTGCTGGCCCTGCGACAAACTGGCCTATCCTGTCCCAGGATACTGATGGTAGCTGGGGATAGGCTACAGCCCTGGTGACTGTGAATTGGAAGATATATACACAACATACATACAACAAAAAGTTATATGTGCTGGAATTCAGTGCAACCACAGTATCTACATGTAGCTTAAATATTTACAGCAGTTTAGGTTTGAAACAGGCCTCATTGAGATCAGCTTCACCTAAAGCCTAGCAGCAGAAAACAGCTAGCTTGGTGTAAGCTGTAGAAATGATTTTGCTCCCTCAGGTTGCTAAACCTGTTTTCTTTTAAGCAGCAATACAAATAGAAACTTTGATTTGCTATACCTTTGTTTTTCCTTTGGGCACATAGTAGATGCCCGAAGCCCTGAGCACAAAGTAGCGCGGTTTCCAAACCTTCTTCCCATCTTCTTTGAGGTAAAGTGTGCCCTCTAGGTCGGGAACGATCAAAGTCGAACCCCCGAAATTCTCCTGCAGCATCAGAGGAATGGCATGAAATGCAAAACTGAAACATGACACCATCAATGAGATGCAAAAATGTGGCACTGTGACTGACCTTGACAAGGATATCTTTAGCCTGCTGGTTAATCGCACTCAATGCTGCCTTATCCTTTTTCCACATGTAAAATATCTTCACGAGATGAGAAAAGCACAGTTTACTGACTGAGCATTATGACATAATCACACTTCACCAAGAAGCAGGTGCTCTGTTACTATATTGCTCACCTGAGGGTCTGTGAACATCACATACTTTTGTGGTCTTGGCAAAAAGTAGATTTTGTTTTCACTGTGCCGAGTCCAAGTAGACAGCGGTTCCACCAAATATTCATGATCCTCAAAGGTTCTTTCTGAAATAATGGACAAACAAAGCAAATTACGGATGGAGACGCCACAAAAAACCTTTGGGAAGTGTGAAATGTGTGCTCAGTTCAAGTGAATTCAGTCTTATTTCTATAGCACCAAATTACAACAACAGGTGTCTCAAGGTGCTTTATATAGTAAGGTAGAGACCCTAGAATAATACAGACAAAACCTCAACAATTACACAATATCCCTGTGAGCAAGCACTTGGCGACAGTGGGAAGGAAAAACTCCCATTTTTAACAGGCACAAACATCCAGCAGAAACAGGCTTAGCAGCCACCTGCTGCAACCAGTTGGGAGTGAGGGGAGGAAGACTCCTCTGTTATTTTGACTACCTGTTATCATGTTTATGTGTGTGTGCCTTTATCTCACCAATCAGCAGTTCGGGGTTGGTCTCACACAGACTCCAGACAGTGCTGCAGTCACAGTGCGTCTTCTCAAACAGTTTATCCAAGACCTCTCGCACCGATTGCCTCTCATCCACCATCAGCGTCTTGGAGCTGCCGTCACTCATGAGCACCTTCACAATCAACTGAGAGAGGCACAGTTACTTTAACTCAAGATTAAATGCAAGCTTCAATGAGACACACACACACACACACACACACACACACACAAAAATCTGCTGATCTTACCTTCCTCATTTTGGCTTCTTTCAGCTTCTCTAGAGCTAGTTTTATTTTCTCTGCTTTTGTTTGGGGTTCTCTCTGGAAACATAGAAGAACGTTATCTCTTTTGTCCCCCCATGTCCAGAAAATCCTAACTTTACATTTTCTCTCAGTGCAAAACTTTGGTTTACCGTTTGCATGTCCCCGCAGGATACATCTGTGCCTGGTGGGGGAGGAAGGGCAGTGGCTGGCTCATGTTTCTGAGTCGTTGCGGGTGGTGCAGTTTGATCATTTGTACCGCCGATGTTTGGTTCAGAAGTAAGGGGTTCCTGCGCGGCTGACTTTGATTCCAGGTCAGCCATTAGAGCATCCAGATCATTGTCTTCTAGTTCATTAAGAGACTCTGTAAGGAGATATGTGGGTTTAACTATGACCTCAAGAGGGTAAGTTGGAGAATCATGGACGTAAAGCTGATTAGTTCAAAACTTGAACTGGCAAGACACATCTATTGAGAAAAAATGAACGAGCAGCATATTCCAGTGGGAATACTAGGGAATCCTGGGAAACTAGGAGCCACACAGCGTCCTGTATCCCCCTCCCACTAAAACACAGTTTGCTTTTGGTTGTTTCAAACTGCTGATATGCCTTCGTTGCACCTCGGCCATGAAAAGCTCATCAGGTACCACAGATGCATCCATTAAAACTCTCCACAAGGTCAAGTCTCAGTCACCTTGCCCTCAAGGTCAAGTTCATAGGTCAAGTTTTCTGAAAAGTTTGGTTAATGTGATAACTCAAGAAGGAATTCACCTTGGATTTTGAAATTAATGCGATAGCATCTACTTGGAGGCTGAGGGGGAGTGATTTTCTCCTGTGAAACAGAGCGTCATCTGCATGACTACTCACCATTCAGGTCGTTGAAGCCAATGGAGAAGGTTTGTTCTGTCTGGGCGGCAGAATCCGCTTCTGGTGAGTCACCTTCAGTCTTCAGACTCTGCAGGGACATAACAGCAAATCAGCATCATCAGAGCCCCTCCTGCCATCCCCACAGCCATGAATTACAGTTGCATGTCATGAAAAACACATATTGTATGATCCCAGAGGTCGTGTTTTTGGAAGGAAGCAACAGTTCATAGTTTGAGGTGGCGCTTTAAATCGAAACCCCCTGTGTCCTCAAAATACTCTGAACTGCTGTCTTTTGGTAACTTGTTTCTCTGTACTTCATCACGCTCTGTCTCCGAGCTAAATCAGTAACAAAAAACACATTGCGCTCAGTGTTTGCAGGGGACAATAAATCACAAGTGTGTTTGTTAAGATAGAGCGATTCATCACAACGTTACATATAATCACTGATTTATAATTGGGCCTTCCGAACTAAGGAAATGGCTCTGATATTTCAGTGTACCCACCATTAAAAAACTTGCTGTCAAGAAACAGACTCAAACTGTATGATTTTAATTGTTAACATGCTCTGTCTCTGCAGGCTCACTCATATTCTATAAACAACCCGGGCAGAAAACCTGCAGACAAAATGATGCCTCCGAGCGGGCTGTTCCACCCTGCTGACTGTGCCTAATAACACATTTGGCCATACTGGAGCTGCTCCGTAAATGACACCTCCAAGCCTCTTTAGATCAGACCTTTTTATCCTTTCCTTTTAAAAAAAATTTCCAGCTCCGAGGCAGTAAAGCATAGAGAACCAACCCAATCAAGGCAATAAGTGGAATCATTTAAATCCTTTTGTTTCTAAGAGTCTCTGGGGGTTGACGCTTAACTCTAAATGCTTCTCTCGCGAATTCTCCTAATAGTCTTTGGAATGGTGTTTATCACTGTGATGACTTTCCAAAGAGGATGCAAGTCAGAGTGACAAATGGAGCCTTTCTGGTAAGCATGATGTAATACTGAACATAGATTGATTCCATTCTCAGGGCCGTGCTCGTTTGCAGCTTACATGCAGGGGTTGGAAATTGACACTAGCACGCCAAGTCTCAGACCCAGGCTTCAATCACTTATGAGTGTATAACGTGTTTCTTGGCGAGCTGCAGTTATGTGATGAGCAGCTTATGTGTGCTTAAGGAAATCTGCGGCCATCGCCCACAGTCCAATCCACAGACGATGACTTCACATGTCAGCATTACAGTCGTCTTTAGGATGCCCGTTGCAAAAACAATTATGACTAAAACACTGAGTTGATTATTCACTTTCATTAACCTGTTCCTGCCTCAAAAGAATGGCATCTTGCACAGTGTCAACATGGAGCACTATTTACACATTTTCCAATCCTTTACAGGGATTACCATACACCTTAAATGTTCATCAGCTTACAGCATCACAATCAAATCAAATCGAAAACCAAAAAAAAGAAAAGAAAACTCACCTGAGAGAGATGATCCATCTCTCCGAGCAGGTGAGTGAACATGGCGTCTATGTCGTCCATCTGCAAACGGTAGAACGAGGAATTCAGATTTTTTAGGAGCAGTTTAGGGGGACAGAATAATGCAAGATGCTGAAAATAAAGTAGATAATGGTGAACCGCCCTGTAGGAGGCACTAGGAAGTGAAAACTTTGGGCGATTTCAGTTCGTTTTGTGATCAGTTTCGTGTTTGTTTTGTGTCAGTTCTGTTTGTGGAAAAACTGGGGTGTGCAGTTCGGCATAACAGCTGACATTTTTGTGGCAGGGCCCACACAACCAGTGAGCGTATGCGCACGCATGCACAGTTCTGGATGTGACCATCCCCACGGCAACAGGGGATAAACAAAATGCAAAGTGCAGCATCTATTTAGACAGACCAATCAAGATGTGATTTCTATTTCTAAATAAGGTCAGAAGCAATGATCCGCTGTGTCATCTCGGTGACTTTACAAAGAGATGAAGCAGCAGTTTCCGTGCTGCTCTGGCTGCAAAGTTGCTTCAATTCATTGGACAGCAAACGTGGAGCTTGTGACCTTACATTTTCTATCCAAGGTATAAATAAGTGTTCCCTTTAGTATGAGTGCACAGCATAGATACATTTCTTAAATAAGCTAAATAGTTTTCACCTCCTGTAGATGCCATCTGCGTAACTCTTTGTACACTCTGTGATGGAAAGGCGATAGCTAAAACTCAGATGCTTTGTTTTCTTCGCACTAAATTGATCAGCCCTGCAAAAAGGCTTCATTGAGATCAAAGGTTTTCACCAGAGCAAATTTTCTGTGGAATTCAGTGTCTGGGTTTTTCCATATGGGGGCGGCATCTTGCCAGCTTTAGGTCTTGCATGTGGATCGGCTTGAAAAGCAAACTGAAGAATGAGCCCTCTGCTTCTTGCCAACTCTACGAGACTGTTGCAATATGTGGTTATCAATACCAGTAGATGCACTTATTCTGAAAAGCTGCGCGTACAGCAAATATAGAGGTGGGGATGGTGGTAAGATTTAATATAGTCGTTTTATTTGAAGCGACTTGCCTCTTTTGTATATGCTAATTTATGAGCTCAGCAGGTGATACCCATTTCCTGATCTTCACACACATCATGTTTTTCTGCACTTTTACTATGACACATACGCACATAACACTGCAGTCATACAACGGCCCTGCAAGTTTGCATCTATTACTAGCTTTCATTTTCTTTTTTTAGCTCTAATTTCAAAATGTGTGAGGTGGAAACTGTTTCCATTCTTTTTTGTACGTTGTTAAGTTTTGCTCTTGTTTGTACAACTGACTGTCTTTAACATTAGAAATGCAATCTGATCTGCCCATCTTAACATGCTAATGTATAGTTTTACACCTGGTCCTATTCTGTGGATTTTATCTTTTGTTTTTTTTTCTTTCATCTAAGAACCCTACACTGGTTATAAAAGATGAACACCTGGGCCATTCAGAAACAACATCTTTACGTTAAGGACTTACGGGCAAACTTTACTATTTAGATTATTAGTGTTAATTTGTCATTTCTAGTAATTTGAGGATTTCAAGTTCTGTATTTTTTCTCATTTTAGCTGTGATTTGACTCAATGAGTCACTATTAATACTGTTAGCTGTATAAAGTGTTTTACGTTTACATTAAAAAAAAAACATCTTATTTTTCCTGAGGAAATCTGCCTGCTCTGGCTGAAAATATTTGCGTGGACCAAAGAGGTGTTACAGGCTGTAAAATGTGATGTTTGTGTAATGTATGTATGGCCGGAAGGGTAAGACGGCGCTGGCACGGCTGGCAGCCTTAACCCAATTTCCCTCGGGATGAATAAAGTATGATCAATCAATCAATCTAAAGGACGCTAAAGTGCCCCATAGATCTAAAGAGTGCTGTCATTTTAAGTGAAACATTTCTTCACGTTTGTCATTAAAAGCAAGACTTTGTCCCCACTTTTCCTAATACTGGCTCTAGGTTCTATGTTTTGTAATATTTTGAAGTATTAAGTTTGAAGAATGAAGTACCTTCAGGGCTATTTCAAATCTAAGTTACTTTCATCCAGCCTAAAAGACCTATTTCAACAATGAGATGTAAATGTATTCCCTGTATTGACAATTCAGTTCACTTCAGTTTTATTTATATAGCACCAGATTACAACAAGAGTCGCCTTAAGGCATTTTATATCGTAAGTTAAAAACGCTACAGAAATACAGAGAAAACGGCAACAATGTCGAGGTCAGTAATATAAATAAACGATGACCGCAGCAGACATCGGTTGGGCTGTTTAGCTTGGCCCTAATATATTGCAAACATTAAAGCTGCAGCTTAAAGTATAGAACATGCAGATTCTGTCCTGTGTGCACTGAGTCATACATGTTGTTTGAAACGTGTATAAACTGTCAGCCTGTATTTATTACTCTCTGCATTACTTGCGCATCCTCATGCGACAGATGCGCGTCCACTGCGCCATCTCTGTTGCTCAGTCTCATTCTGTGTTTACGCCGAGCAGTAAACAGACCATTAAAGCGAAACGGGGTAAAAGGGGAAGAGTGGAGCGGGATGTAGCTCACTAGGTATTGCTTCCACATGAAAGTGAAATTTTGGGATCGCTACAGCGAACTGTACCTCTGGACTTCTGCGTCACACATGTGAAACTCATTCCAATCCTCCATCTCCTTTGTCTCGCGTAACCTTTTCGTTTAATTTTTCCCGATTAATTTCAACAAATGTGCGTTTGTAGACTGCGCTCATCAAAGCAAGCATCGCAAACACCACATTTGTTTATGAATTCCATGCTCTCATCAGGCATGTCACCGTGTTGCCTCTGCCTCCCGATGTGGTCTCACACATCAACAAAAACGAGGCAACGCCAAGAGACACGCAGGCGGCCGTGCCAAAGCCTGAGCACAAAAGGCGATTTATTGAGATGTACGTGTATGAAAGGAATCACAGTGCATTGCCTGCTGACAGTAAAGCAACATGTTTTCTCTCTTCTTGCGGTCGAGAGCTTCTTGCTGTTTTCTAATTAGTTGCACAACCGTCCACTGGCTGCAGTGAGAGGGCGTGTGTTTGTCTTAAGCAAAGCTGATGTGACCGTTCAAGTATTTAACTCTTAAAAGAACCAATAGAAGGCAGAAATGTGTGTATGCACAGTAAGCCAAAAGTTTTACATACTTCAGATGATTAGATTCTTATCCAAAGTCAGGCTGCAGTGTGACAACCAGCCCCCAAATACAGCGAGAGCCAGAGCAACGAGAGCATCACTGATCTGATCTGGACTTACAGCTACATGAAACAACCAAAACTTAAATGCTGATTTAATCATGCTCATTTTATTTAAGGCTATCCTGCATTACAGCACTGAACTGTTAACCGAGTAGTTCTGAATTTAGTAGTAGCATATTTTTTATTGTATTGATTTACTATGAAGTTCCAATCAACTTAAATACAAACTCTGTCTTTCATTAACATGTTTTTAGCATTCTTACCTTTTCTCTGTCTTTGACACATGGAAGCATCACAGAGTGAGTTTCATTGCTGCAACACCGACAGGTCAGTCTATATGTGAGCACTGGCACATGTGACTTTGTCTGCACTGCCTGATATGCTACAGATATTCGCTCAGCTTCCTCTGAAATGAGGAAGTAGATCTAAGTTTTTCTGGTAAAGCAGATAGGGCTTAAGTAGTGCTCTGGGCTCTACTTCTTGCCTGGCAGGGCCACACAGTTGTTTTCACTACTTTATTCTGGTAAGAGCTATCAGTAGTTCCTTAATGTGGGAATGTGCAACTGATTTATACCCTTTTATTTTAGTATTTAGTCAATATAAATTTGTATTTACAATATTTATTATTTGAATGGGGGCTGGCGATGTCAGCAACCTTCCAGGATCCAGCTAGCAGCATTCCTTTAAAACTCAGATGTCTGAGAAAATTTTCACTTGTTTTTTTCTCACATTTGGTTTACTTATCCTTGTTTACTATACCTGATATTTATCTGTGATTTTTTTTTTTTTTTTTTTTTTTTAACCTGTCCCGTTTGGTTCTTTTGCCATCAGAATTATTGTCTAAAGGCGAAGAAAGATGCCCAACGGATTTACTTTACCAAATGGACCATCCCAGCCTTGCCGTAATGGTCCATCTGATTCACTTTTTATTGTTTATTTTATTTTCACTTGCTGAATACGGGACAGACTTGACTGGTGGAAAGAAAGGGGAGAAAGAAAGAGGGAAAGAAAAAAAAAACCTGAGAAGAGGGACGGGGAAAAAGGGCAAAAAACAAAGACCAACAGAATAAGCAAAAAAAAGAAAAAAATACATATCGATCACCTGGATCACCTGTTGAGAAAGAAAAAAGAAAGCAAGCAGAAGAAGACAAGAGTAATAAACAAGATCACAATGATATATGGGAATATGACAGTAAATACTAAATATTAAACATTATGGTGCAACACGTGAGATCGACAGCGCACAGTGTGCTTTGAGGTAGGAGCCAAAAAGGGTGTAGTTTGTGTGTGTGATCACCCGTGTGTACACCTGTGAGCATGAACGCGCTTGTTTTTAAAAGGTTCCTTCATGTAATGATCTGCTAGAGGGTGTGGGGGGCCACAGCCCCGACCTCCAGGGCCTGAAGCAGGTATGGAGGAGATCAAAACTCCAGACATCCAGAGGCCCTCAGAACACAAGAGACCAAGGAAGACCAACAGGGGGGCAGCCGCGCCACTATCCCAGAAAGAGCTATCTGTGATTTTTCTATTACATTTTACATTTGGTCAACATAATATTTATGAGGTTGATTACACCTCTATAGGCTTTACTTGTCATACATCATCACTAAAAAATAACATACATGAACAGATTATTATAATTATTAATATTTTATAATACGTCACTATAATGTGTTATTATAAAAAGATGCCGTGGTGGGAAATCATTTGAAAATGTTGTACAACAAAAGGTCTTTTAGAAAACGCACACACAGCATTAGAACATTTTGAAATATGAATGAAAACAGATCTTATATTTATTATATTCAGTGCAATAGACTACACAGAACCCCTGCAGATTACAATAAAACAAAATGCTGTTTTGAGTTTAGGAGAGTGGTGCACATGTTTCAGCTTTTCCCTGATGCGAAGTGGTTTTGATAAGATGAAACTGTTTCTTGTCATTAAATGTTAAATGTACTGACTCCCTGCTGCACAGCCATATGTTAATGTTTACTTAAGGGAACAACAGCACGATGTTGAAAAAAGTTCTACCAAAGATTGTTTATGGACAGTGGTGCAGTGGAGTGGAGTGGAGTGGAGTGGTGCAAACAGCTTTAAGCCCTCCAACAAAATCGTATTCGACAACTTTGAAATGTGAGCGAGCAAAGCGCAGAGGAAAGCGAAAGAGCTGCTGGAATAGATGCATAGAATAAACATGATTCATCAGGATGACATCTCTCCTTTATCTGTCTGCCATTTTAAGATGTGGTGTACTTTTTTTTCCTTTGGTGCTTTGTTTTTGCATGATCACAAATAAAATGCACACAAACTTAGTGCAGAGGTGCGATTGTAGACAATGCAGTGCAGTGTATTTAATATTTTGTATTGAGGCTTTTCAGATAATAGAAGAAAAATCCCCCCCCACACACACACACTCTGCAACTATCACTGTGAACCTTCGTTCAGCGTTATTGATACTTGTCACCATATTTAGAGTCCCATGTGGTCTCACACTTGCTTAACTGAGTAATTTATGTGTTGCACCACCAACATTAGCTGGCAACTGTGCATATGTGTGTGCAAATTGCACTTTAAGCCCTCTATACAGCCTTTTGAGAATGTCTGCATTGCCAGCTCAGGACATCTATCGTGTGGCTGTTTGTAACCTCTTCTTCTGGTTGATTTACAAGAAACTAATGTGGATCTACACACAGGCTTCCTTGGTGTGTGAATGAGAGAGTGAATGCCATTTTGCTGTGAAAATAAGAAGAGAGGGGAACATTTAAGTGCTTCTAATGTGGGTTAAAGCTTTAATCAAAGCCATGTGGGGTCAGAGAAGGGAAATGAGAGTGGCAATAAAATGTAATATAGTTTACATTTTACAGGAGAGGCCGTTTTGGCTCCAGCTTTGTAATATACCAGAGTTGTGTTTAGAAGTCAGCACATACGCCCAGAACCAAAGAGGAGATCAAAGCTTTGATGCCATTTAAAGTTTTTAATTCTGACGGGGCTTGTTAAAAAGCCACAGGGTTAATCCTGTCATCCAAATTAATCGTAAAGGGCGAAGAAAGAAAGAGTTACATGTGAAAGATTCTGTATACAAAGTCCCTGAAATTCCTTTTAGAGGCTCCACCTCACTACTGTATGTGTATAAAAGTGCTTATGACTGACTATCCCAAGTGTGAGAATAAAAATAGCCCAGGGATAGTCCAAATATGCGCTGCTTGAGTAGGAATGGAGTGACTCGGCAGAGTGGTATGTCCGGGAAAGTTACGGGTTAATTTAAGACTAGGAGCAAAACCTGGTGCCAATTAGAAGCATTGAGCGCCACATGTGGACTAGACCGAACTATCCACAGAAGGGGCAAAGGGGTCTGAATCCGTGCGCAATGGAGGCTAGTTGCATGAGTGCGCAGTTGCTTACGGTTCTTACTGGCAGTTGCTGATCCTGCAGTTACTGATATGATGGACATTTTCTTAAAGAGATGATCAAACAGTATCCACAAGTCTGAAGGACGCTCTGATGCTCTGAGAGGCCCCCATTAATACGTGGATCTTTTACATTTTTACCTTTAAGGATTGCAACATGGCAGGAATCTCTCTCATATTTTTACTTTTTGTCACAACTCTGTTCTTCACGGGGAGTGTATCGGACATCTGCCGAGGACCGCGCTGCTTTTCTGGTCACGACTGGAGCAGACCGTGCGTGGGAGCTCAGTGCCAAGGGCGCACGGACACATCCGTGTCCCGACGGCAGCTTGACCACTCTGCACAATCCAGGCAAGGACAAACCTATCCGACTTACCAACACGACGCTCATTTCCGTCAGCACAAAGCACAGAGCGCGCCCTTAGCACCGTACACAGTCATCCAACCTCAGCACGGAGGCTTTACGCAGGCGGCAGGTACGGATGGCACCAGGAGGACGAACCCGAGGACCATCACGGCGGAGGTGTTCCACCCTGGCTGTGCCGGGGGCACCTGTCCGACGACTGTCTCTCATCGCCCCACGAGTGATGACAGCGCAACGCGGGAGTGCAAAGGCATTGGATGCAAACTGCCCTCCCGGATGCGCCAGAGGAACGGTAAGCTTTGCGTTGGCGACGGCTGCAGCACGCAAGGAGACGACGGGAGAAGAAGCTCGTCACCTGTTCATGTGACGGACAGAGCGGCACAATTTCTGGACGAGCTCCCAGACCTGGGGTCGCAACGTGGAGCATGGATTCAGCTGACATGTGACATGAAACCAGGTGGGTATCAGTTTGCAAGCAATTGGTCAGAAAATGCAAAGAGAAATAAACTAAAAATGATAATCACTTCAGTTGCTATGTAACAGGTTTCTTTGTTTACTACAGGGAACAATGACGTTCCCTCAGAGGATGCTCTAGTCCTGCAGTTGCAGCTGTCTAAGAGTCAGGAAAGGTTCGTCGAGGCCCTCAAGGGCCAACAAAACGAGGTCAAGGAGCTACAGAGGCTGCTCAGTGAGCAGCAAGGAACGTTGGTCAGCCAGCAGAGAGAAATACTTGACCAGCAGAGGAGGATGTATGAGCAGATGGAGCAAGTAAGGCTGCTGTGACTGATAATGAGGGAGATATCAGTAGTCCCATAGTAGTAGATAGCCCCATAGTCTTGGGGCGGTATTTAAGTTTTAAAAAAGTGCATAGAAAGCACCTAATCTACTGAAATTATATTCTTTTTCTCAACTCCCTGAAACAGATCAGTTTCATTATGAATCAGACAAGGACAATATTTCCTAGCAAAGTGAAGAAATAAGACAATTCCAAAGTGTTATAGAAGTGGTTTTCTCTTCCTCCAGGTAAAGGCTCAGTACAACATACTGATGGACAGCATCAAACAAACATCTTTCCAGAACCTCCAGGGGGAGCTGGACAGTCGCATGGAAACCTTGAGTGGGCGGGTTAGAGCTCACCAAGCACAGCAGGCTCTCTCTTTGCACAAAGTGGACATGGAGGCCACTGTGATGGAGGTGAGCCTTAAGCTAAATTAGAAATGTGTTTACAGTAGTGATGAGATGTAAGAGATCTAACTGTCATATAAAGCATAAATTGCACTATAGAAGAATCTTAAAAAAGCAAATCTGAGTGTACTTCTATTCATAACTGACCATTTTGGGCTCGTTAAGCTGCTGTAGCCTGCATAAACTTGTGGCTGCCTTTGCAAGCCACTTTGCAACCCATATCAATCTCACCTTCCTGTTTTTATGCTTAAAATATCACTTGTTATCACTGAATACAAAATAAAAATACTCATTTTTTGTTCATTAACTTTAACATCAACATATTACTTTAACTGGAGTGCATTATGTGAACATTATGTCAAGCGTTCTAATATCAAAATATTATATTTGACTACCATGGTTCTAAGTATCATTGCGATTAATGCCATTAGGTGGGTCGGCCCCTTTTGACCTGTGGCAGTTGTGGCCCTGATGAGTACTGTGGCCACAGCAGTGGTCGTCCTCGCTGTGAGAAGTGCACCGTCTGTCCTGCCGGATTCTTCCTGGTCGCCCAGTGTTCAGTACACGCAGACAGGATCTGCCAGGTTAGCATGTGTTAGCATGTCTTTTAACCACATACAGGACAGCGGTGACAAATCAGCTGGACAAAAATTTAACATAAGATCAGATCAGTCAGGCCACCAAGTGAAGCTTAGTCCCGAATCCCTGTGCAACAGCTGCTGAAAGTTTATCTAAATCAGACAAAATCAACTGATGGCTACGCTGATGTGTTTTTGTGCATTCATATTGGAAAATTTCATACAGAGTCGACTAGTTAAGCTGCTTTAGCCTGGCTAAAGTTGCTGCTGCCACTACAAGACACTTTGCAAACCATATAATCCCCAGGTCCTTTTTATACTTAAAATGTCCTATCTTATCATACCATATCTGTTGTCACTTGTATCTGAATATAAACAATAGCAGCTGGAAATGGCAATCTTCTTTTGACTGAAGTTTAGTTGATTCATTTAGAACTTTATGCACTTGCGGGAAAAAGTGTTTTATTGTAAGGTTTATGAGCCTTACAGTAAAAAGGTTTATCATAAGTTTTGTCAAAGCAAAGGAAAACATTTTTTTTTACCAGTGGACCATATTAGAAGCAGTAGGCCTTTTGGTTCAGTACTTTTTCAGTGCTTGCCTGGAGTTGTTGCAGTATCTGCATGCTACTTTGCAACCCATCTCTTGACCCTACCTTCCAAACTGAAAGTTTCCATTTGTTTGTTACAGGACAGAGATGAATGTCTTGAAATAGCTGATCTGTGCGGAGGTCAACAGAAGTGTCTCAACACTCCAGGTGCTTTGAATTGTTTTAATTATTTGAATATTTTTGTTATGTCAGTGCTTCTTCATTTGCCGCACAACTTATGTATTATTTATTATCATAAATAGTGCTTTTAATAGTTTAGTCAAACATTATATCCATGTCTGAGAAGAATTGTTTGTTCTTTTCTTAATTTGTGCTTACCAGGTGGATTCAGATGCCAGGACATGACAGAGCGAGAAGCACTTTCAGGAATGTGCGGCCACGGCTACTTCTTCAACTCAGAGATGGATGAGTGTCAAGCCTGCAATGAGTGTGATGGAGACACGGTGGTTTCTCCTTGCACTTTTACCACAGACACTGTCTGCTCTGGCCATGCTGCCGGCCACAGTGCCCTCTCTCAGTCCTGGTCTGGAGATGTGACTCTGCAGGGGGAAAAAGGACACATGCTGGCTCAAGCCTTCCTCGGTGTGCAGCTTCACATACAGGGAAGAGGCGATGATCTGGTATCCACTGAGAGCGGGCAGCTGGTTCTGAGGCAGCATGGTCTCATATGGCTGGATGAGAATCTCTCAGTGACCCATGGTTGCCGCAGCTTCATCCAAGTGTGTCTGCGCATGAACAACACAGCCGGCTCTGAAGGTCGTGACCTCAGTGGGGTTCGTGTGGAGCAGCGGGAGGGTAGGTCGCTCCAAGGTGTTAGCATCAGTGGGGTAGCAGAGGTCGCCCCAGGTCACATCATATCCCTCTTCCTCCGGAGTGCCACCCACCACTGTAACCAAAGCACTGAAGGTCTGCAGCTGTTCGACCCCTCCGTTGCCCCACTCAGCCTCCTCTGGCTCTCGCATGACACCGGTGCGGTTGCCATGACAGCACAGGCAATGGTCTCTGCACATTACCACACAAACTATCGCCCAGTCTTCCGTACCACCTCCACCTCTGACCCTTATGTAGTAGGACTTACTCATGATGGTCGCGGGATCCGGTTTGCAGAGAGTGGCACTGTGCGTTTTGTATTCCAGCAGGCATTGTACTCGATGGGCCAGGCATGCGTGAGTGAGGGCTTCCAAATTCTGGCATACCTCAACCGTAATGGAACCAGCATGGAGCTGCTCCGTGCCTTTAAACCAGGTGTCCATTACCGAGACACATCAATAGCACTGTCTGGAGCAGCTCAAGTTGGCCCGGGAGACACACTGGGTTTTGAGATTCTCTCTCCTGCGCAGTGCAACGTTCGCTTCTTTGGTGACGAAACGGGTATCAGTATTCTCAGTTTGGTTTGGGTTCCCGCTGCCATTTCTTCATCTCTTTCTGCCTCTGTGGCTAACACCGGCCTTCTCTCTGGAGCAGTTCGTAACAAGCCATTGTTCTTCCACCAGACCAGTCCTCAAGTGACCCAAATGGAGCTGCTGGTGAAGGGATCCGCAGATCACAGACGAGATTTTGTATTCAGAGAGGGCGGTACAGTCAGTGTTGCTCTGGATCTCAAACTCATTCACTCCTGCAGTTTGGTCAAGGTGACTCTGCTCAGACGAAGTGATTTAGAGGGTTCAGGAGAGGGATCGAGGCCTATCCCTGTTGCCCAGCAGGTAGCTGGCCAGATGTCTGAGGGCAGCCAGTGGGCCAGTGTGAGTCTGCGAGCGTCCTTCCAGGTTCACAACGGCACTGCGGTTTTCTTTATACTAGACTGTGTGCGTGGACGAGTAAACCAGATCAGCCATCAAACAGGAAGTGGGGTATCTGTCCTCTGGGTGGCATCATAATGAAAGCCAGATAGTATGATGTTTCTTCTTATGGTCAAAAATCAAACCGTGAAAGTAACGATTTGACTTTTTGGAGACTTATTCACTTTCCAGAGAGTTACAAAGGAAGATTGACACCACTTTCATCTGTTTTAATAGAGAAGCATTAACCAGTAGCTTGTTAGCTTAGTCTGACATTGTAAACTTGTGGAAATAGCTTCTAAGATTGTCCACAAGTAATCTGTGAGCACCTTTAAACCTAATTCATTTGTTTAATGTAAAAAATGACCAATTAAAAAATCAACACTTTGTGATTCTTATGCAGTGTTGTGTAGCTAGACTCCCAGGCTTTGTGCTAAGCTAAGCTAACTGACTTTTGCTTAACTTGCAGACGTCAGAGCAGTGCCAGTCTTTTTGCTTATTATTATTTTAGGTCAGAGTTAACCGTGCTTTCCAAACCTGAATTTATCCCTTGATTTTGGTTTGAGTTTAAAAGAAAATGTCTTTTAAAAATGCTAAATGTGGACTGTAGTGTATTTAAATGTAACATTATTCATTAGCTATATTTATATAACTATTAATATTGTGTCATGATTTCTACATATGATAGCACAAAACAACTGTATTCATGTGATAATTTCTCATTCTCCAGTTCTTCTTTTTTTAGTTCCAGTTTTTCACGTTTCCCATTTGTCTGTTTTTTATTTATATAATTCAGTTTACTCTGTTGACGCCAAAGGAGTTTTAGATCCTGCCAGTGACTACAGCATTTTCTGCTGGCACTGATTCTCATTCAGGAGTTTTTACCAAGAGCATGTGTTTCATGTTAGCCGCCATTTTCTAAATGGCTAAATATCTACTGCATGCTTTGTTTAATGACCACTTTGTGCATATTATGGACTTAAAGTCACTAAGCCTTGTTGAAACTAAATATTTTAAATAATGTACTGGCGTTTAATCTTAACTGAACTGTAATGAAGTGTATATTTGATGTTTTCTTGTTAATCCAATAAAATCACCTTTGTTGTACTGGATTTTTCTTTATTGCAAACTTTGTTTGGCATGAAGTAAAGTCATTTAAAGTGAGATAAAGTTTGAAAGAAGAACGTTTGGTTCCTTTAAATTACAACTTTTTATTCTTAATAACAAAGCTTTTTTTTAGCACACTTTGGGATTTACTTTTACAACATCACATGGTAATAGCAATAGCTAATGGTAGCTAATGTTAGCCAGCAAAAACTGACACAACACAAACACTGGGATTGCACTGGGAATGCAGCCACTCAGATGGCACTAACTCATACATTTAGGCCCCTAGACATCCTAGAGAACACAGGAGTGGACCATCACCTCACAACATGGATACTGGACTACCTCACCGACCGACCACTATGTGAGGACTCAGGGCTGTGTGTCGGACAGGGTCGTCTGCAGTACGGGGGCCCCACAGGGAACGGTTCTGGCTCCGTTCCTCTTCACCATCTACACTGCAGACTTCTCCCACAACTCCACCCAGTGCTTCCTGCAGAGGTTCTCTGACAACTCTGCAATAATTGGCCTCATCACTGATGGGGACAACAGGGAGCACTGACTGGTGGAGCTGGAGCTGGTGATAGACTTCCGCAGGCACAAATATCCTCCACTCCAACCACTAAACATCCAGTGTATTTACATTGATAGTGGACAGCTACAGGTACCTTGGTGTTCATGTGAACAATAAACTGGACTGAACTCACAATTCAGACGCCCTCTACAGTAAAGGACAGAGCAGGCTGTACCTGCTGCGGAGACTCAGGTCTTTTGGAGTGAAGGGCCCACTCCTGAAGACCTTCTGCAAAAACTCAAAATCTTACCAAGTATATTTGTCTAATTTAACTTAATACAAGATATTTTTGCTTGACATAAGTGAAAAATCTGCCAATGGAACAAGTGAAAATTCTCCAGATCCAAGATGTACTGTCTAAAAACAAGTTCCTATATCTCACTGAAATGTTACTCTGTAGCTGATTGTGTCTTATTTTAAGTGTGATGAGATATTTTTACTAGAAATTAGACAAATACACTTGGTAAAATTTTGAGTTTTTGCAGTGTATGACTCTGTGGTGGCCTCAGCCATCTTTTACGGTGTGGTCTGCTGGGGTGGCAGCATCTCTGCTGGGGACAGGAAGAGACTGAACAGGCTGATCGGCAGGGCCAGCTCTGTTCTAGGATCCCCTCTGGACCCAGTGGAGGTGGTGAGTGACAGGAGAATGGTGGCTAAGCTGTCATCTCTGTTGGACAACATCTCCCACCCCATGCAGGAGACTCTGACAGCACTGAGCAGCTCCTTCAGTGGCAGGCTGCAGCACCCACGATGTGGGACGGAGAGATTTTGCAGGTCTTTCCTTCCATCTGTTGTCAGACTCCACAACATGGTTACTGCAGATGACCACACATGTGCAAACAGACACACACACATCCCATACACAATTGTAACTGTCTCCCTGATGTGCAATATTACCAAGTGCAATTTTTCCTACTATAACAAAGCATTTTATTCTATTTTGTATAGTGCTTTATTCTATTGTATATAGTATTTTATTCTTGTTGTATAGTATGTTATTCTATTTGATCTTATCCTATTCTATTGTTTTTTTAACGTTTACTGCTCTTAAACTTTCTGCTGTGACCCCCCCCCCCCAACAAAACATGTCTAGGGTTTACAGAAATAGTTTCAATACAGAGAAAATATCAAGGAAGTTGTAAATCACTGGTGGATATATATTGAACCTTGAAGGAGGTGAGCTAAAGCAGCAAAGGGTCACGCTGGATGACGGTCCTATCAGGTCAAAACAGGAAACTGAAGCTACAGTTTTCCACAGGTCACCAGCACTGGACAATGGAAAACTGGAAAAACATTGCCTGGTCTGATGAGTTTCGATTTCTGCTGAAGTATTTAGATGGCCGGGTCAGAATTTTGCGTACACAACATGATAGCAGGGATCCATCCTGCCTTGTATCTATGATGTCTGTGAGTCAGGCTGGTGGTGGTGGAATGGTGTGGAGGATACCACAGTGACCACAGTGTAACTATAGTCTGATAGGAGTTTACAGCATGATAACACATCAAAACTAAAAAAAAAAATCACAAACTTGTTGTCAGTGACAATGTATCAAAATCACCTTGAATATGGACAAAAGTTTTGAGGAATGTTTCCAGGAACTTGTGGAAATTATGCCACAAAGAAATTCGACACACTTCTGAAGGCAAGAAAGGCGACCTTTGGTACAAAGTGTACCTAATAAATTGTCTTGTGAGTGCATATAGGGTTTTTTATATTCTTGCATGCACTAGTCTTATCAAGAGCTTTACATGCTTCAGTCTGAGATGTGGCGACTGAATGCAAAACATGTTTGCTCTGAGTGGAAGTTGCCATGTGTTTCCTATTACACATCTAAGAACAGTGGATCTTTATCATGAATTTAAACAGTTGAAATTATATTAGCCGGGTAGTTAACCTCCTAATGGATTTCCTATTCACTTCCACCAATGACCCTCAGTCCCAGAGTGCTGCACTTCTTTGGCACAACATCAAAAAAGCGCATAACGATCCTGGGCATATGCTCTATAAAATCCGATAGACCGCTTGATGTTATTATTTCGCTCTTTGAAGTCATGACCCTCAGGTTATGTGTGCTATAGATTATTCATTAAATCAAGACTCACAGGGGATCGGTGTTTTCTTCACCAGAAACGAATAAACCTGAAAAATGAAAAGTTCATGCACAGCTTCTGTCAAAATCCTAGCTGGGAGGCCAAAGAGAAGAAGCAGGTATCCGTAGGCTAACATAACAGAAGGAGAGTATGTCTTGGGACAAATTGAAACCACCCGCAGGCTGATGGGTGACTGCCTGGATGAGTTACGGTGGGCTGAAGAAGATAAAGGTCAGGGCACTGCAGTAGACAGTGGAGCTGCGTCTAGCTTGGCTAAGAACATTAGCACTGTGGATAATAGATTACAGATGGATGATAGAGCAAGCAGGAGTGTGGCAGCTAGGTATGGATGTGTCATTGGGCAGTACATGATTTTGCACGGAGACTTTATTATATAACCATAATTTGTTTTGGTATTATCAATTTTCCGGGCTTTCAGAATATGAAAGGACAGGAAATAAATGCCATTACACTAACTAACAACACATTTATTTAGGGACTGCAGAAATATGAACAGAGACAGAAGAGAGTGAGAAAATAAAGAGATATAATAAAAAGTATAAATGTTTAATTTTATGGCTAAAATATCTGAAAATTTTAATGTTTTAGTTCACTCATAAATGTGACTTTCAGCCTACATCCCACCCACCATCACACTTCCCCTACCACAACAACCAGCACCAGTAATTTCCCAACAGTCCCTCATTGAAAAATGTTGCAATAGGATCGCTTTCCCTAAAAAAATTACAATATTTCAAAATGCTTTGCACATCAAGCTTATGTCTATACATGCATGCATGGAAAACAAACCTCCACCTTTGTGCTTTTCTGTGGCGAGTACACAAACCTCAGGCAGACAGATAAATGGCCTGCCAGACCCCGAGTGTAGCACGAGGTGGATGGTAAAGTGGTCGACATATGGTGCGCAGACTGCAGACGAAGAGGTAGCAAAAATGTGCACAAAGCAGGTGCACTCTAAACTTTACCCTGATACTGAAAGAAACTTCACATCAAGACAGGAAAAAGGAGAGCGATACAGAAAGAAAGAAACTAAAGCGAGGGGAAGAAAAGTGAAAAATCGTCCCCTCGTTGTGTCCCTGCATCTGGAAGCAGTTCTCACTTGTTTTGAACTTTTTTATCCCCACAATCCACTCACAGTTTCTGTGCTCGGAAGAAGGTCCCGCTGTTTAAAAGGTGTATGCTGTAAAATCCAACTTTTGTGTGACTTTTTATACACCACGCACACATAAACTCTTAAATGATCTCCAAATCAGGATAAACGTTAAAGCCCAAATATGGAAAGTGGATCATTAAAGAACTATTTATTAGATTTGTCATACAAAGTACATTATAATCAGGGGCTAAACATTACCATTAATTTCACTATGATTTCCTCTGACGCCAGTTTCCTAAAAGGAAGCGAATACAAGTGATGCAACACTGCTCTCTGCAGGAAATAAAGAAAATATCAAATATTTTTGGTGTTACAGTTAAAATTTATTATCACTTAATATTCTGTGTATGCATACCATGTTTAAACTTACATTGCAATAAAGTAATGATTACTTACTCCATGTAATGAACTGTTTGCTAGTTAATTTGCTGTATGATGACACAACAACAGTATATTCTGTCACTATTTAATCAGTCAGGTTAAATTACTGTATATACCTGAATACAGACACTGTGACAACTATTAAGGGGACTGCACTTCAGGGGTTACAAAACAACGTCTCGTTCAATTTTTTGACGATCACCTGTCCTTCTGTGCGGTGAGTTTAGTTTACTGAATGAAAACAGAAAGAAGTCCGATGTGTATAAATGTGAGACAAGAAAAACTGTGAAAGGTTAAAAATCCCATGTAACATTTAGGGACGTGACTACAAAAACCTAGTACTGTATACTTTGAAACATTCAGGGCTTTGGCAATACTGTAACACATGATTAACAGTGCATTCAGATACAAGAGTTCAGATGTGAAGAATCGGCACTTAAGTGGAGGGTGCTGCAGCAGAAAGTAAATTGCATTGCTTTAATATTAAGAAAGGCATCTTTTAGTCAAATAAATAAAGTGACATATCACAGGAAGCTGTATGCTATACATAGCAGCAGCAACAGTAGCTCCTTAAAGTTTGCAGCTTTCAGATATGCTTGAAATTAAGATGCTGCTTGATGATATTATGATATGGATAAAGACACGAGCTTCACTATGTTCCAGTGCACTTGTTGTGTGTAAGTTCCATAATGCTGCTATAATTCAGTCAAATAAATATTCAATGCATCTTAACTATATTGGGCTATAACGGTAAGGAAATTCTCCAGTTTTAATGATCTTTGCAACAAAGTGTGTATTTAGAGACTATAATATTGTAACGATTGAGTTGTTTTTGGTCCATGCTGTAAAGAGAACTGACAGAGTGAGAAAGAGAGGAAATGGGATGGATTTAGAGAGTGGATGAGAGAAACTGGTAAAGAAGGGAAAGTGTGAGTGTGTTATGTTTCACTGTGGTTAACTAAGGAAGGAGTGGGAGGAAAGTGTTTTAGTGCAGGATCTCAATGAGGAGGCGCTTGAAGTCTCCACCGCACTCAGAATCCAGCGCATCTTTCAGGGTTACGTCGTACTTCTCCAGGTACATGTCCTTCACCGTGTCCAGGTCAATCTGTGGGTTGGCGCAATAAAGAGGATGTCACACACTTTTAGACTCTCAGACCTTATCGAGGGTATACTTACACTTACACACTAGGCCATAGACTCACACACACAGAGACACACACTTGCCTCAGAGCGGCCTACGATGATACGAATCAGTGTGTCCTCATCGGTGCCCAGTCCCTTCATGGCAGCGTTAAGGCGCCGAGCAAAATACAGCTGTGGGTTCTTAGCGCACCTTACTAAAAATAACACACAAACACAGAGTTACTGAAAAAACAAAGATATTTCATTGACTTCTGAATGCCTGTGGTTTTGCGTACCGAGAGTAATGTAGCAGTCCTTAAGTGTCCCCGTGGCCTCAGAGTCAATGGTGTCCAAAATGTCTGTTCCTGAAAGCTGCAAGACAGCTGGTTAACATGAGACCTGATAACAACAATAAGGAGTGAGTGAAATGACAAACGAATGAATAAATGAGTTAAAAACAGCAAAAAAAGAAAACGCGCAACGATTGAATATAGTACATACCGCCTCATAGGCTTTGAACGTGGCCTGAAGCTGCAGGTAGTTCCTGTGTGTCAGGATGTAGGTGAAGGTGGACTCGTCTGTGCCAAACCTGCCTTCTCCTGCCTGATGAGAACAAATAGAAGACAAAATACAACATTTCTAAGAATATGGATTATCCCTCAGTGTTTTTAAGCAACATAAATTGATCTATTTTCTTCCGCTTATCCAATTCTGGATGGAGCCTATCCCAGCTGTCACAGGGCGAGAGGCGGGGTACACCCTGGACAGGTCGCCAGTCTGTCGCAGGGTTAACACATAGAGATAGACAACCATTTGCACTCACATTCACACTTATGGGTAATTTAGAATCACCAGTTAACCTAACCCCACTAACTGCATGTCTTTGGTTCATGTGAGGAAGACACAGGGCTGTCGTGCTGTGAGGAAACAGTGCTAACCACCGTGCTAGCATCAACATAAATCTTTGACACTTTCAGTCATCAGTTACGTAAGAAATGAGAACATATGTTAATTTGCTCAGATGGGGGACAAGAGTAAGTTGACAGTGGTAACATGTGTATATTAGAATGACTATAAAAGCTATTTATGTGTTAGACTCTGTCGAGCCATGTTAGTAGCTCTGTGTAACCCAGTATCACGGCAACGCTTGTGTGTAATAAACGCGCCGGACCACCGTGCGTATGTAAGTTGCCGTACGAGCAGAAGGAGAAATTTTATTTCAAGCCAACAAGAAAACAATCGTGGAAAAGTGTTTAACGAGACATTATTGACACATTTACATGTAAATATATATTAGCCATATGGCTTAATCATTTCTGGTATAGAAGGAGGCTGGAATGTCTTCATACTTTCCTTTTATTATGACTTTTTGGCTTTAAATATATTACCTGCTGGTACTGCAACTTAAGCGTGTAACTTAACTTATGCCTGTCCATTTCACGCTTTGGAGAGGCAAAGCAAGACATGCACTGTTTTCCTATTGGGCAGATAATTCTAAATATTGATACTATCTAAACCAACGCTGGTATTGGTATTGGATCAATGCTAGCGCGATGAGATTGATATTTGTTTCCATAGCCTATAACACATTTAAACACATTTCCAAGACTCAAATCATAAAGAGAGGGTGAAAAAGGTCAAGTCTTGATAATGTGACTAACCACTGGTTTTATACTGTCTGTGGCTAAAGAGAAACTGGGATAATATTTATCATGCAGCCTAATGCATTAGCATTGTAAAATTTACTAAGTACATTAGTTTTCCTATTTAATAAGTTATTTAGTCACATTTTTGAGACATTCCTCTAGAATCTTTACTAAAACAACACTGAGATGCTTCCGTCTGGGGTGGTGGACTGCTCAACCGACATCTGTAGTCGGCGTCTATTCTTTAAAACACTGCATAAACTCTAACTGAATAATATGTGGGATTCTGTGATTACATGCTTATGCATCTAAATCAGGCATCCGCTTACCGACATTAAACTACATCAGTGTGATTAAAAGGGCAACCTGTGTTATGGGCTTTGATATGAAAAAAATTCAACACGCACCTCAAACAGAGATGCAGCATCTTGTTCAGCTAAATCCTCGTCCACCTCATAGCCCTCGTCTCTGCTTGCCTGTAGACAAAGAGATTGGAGGATAAGAAATTAGGAGGGGTTTAAAATGAAAGATGAGGGACAAGAACTTAATGAGATAACAATAATGTGCTCCAGATTAAGTGGATAAACTGAAAGCCACCGAGCTCTTTGGATTGGCATTGCTGTAGAACTTGAGTCACTTCATGTTTGTCATTTTTTCTGGGGGAAAAGGAAAACAGAGGGGAAGCAGGAGAGGGTGGGGGCCCTGAAAAAGCTGGAGAGGGAAGCGTGCCTAACAATCTAATGAATGTCTCAGTGGGTGAGTCACGGCATAGAGAACAATTCTTCGAGCTATAACCAAGGAGAAAAGCTTCCATTTGTCTGCGAAGCTCAGAGATTTCAGAAACAGTGCAAAAGACAATGCATTTCCTGGTTGGAACCTTTTTTGTACCTGCAGCAGTGAAATTAGGAGGTTCCTCACATCTCCACTGGTATCATCCTCGATATCTGCCTCCAGGTCACGCTCGTTCACTGTAAGGGAAGTGTGCAATGTGAAGTCCGTGCAACAACAGATTTTGTAATGTGATCTAAATGTGGATAAAGTCAGACAGCACTTCTGGAAAGAAAACGTGGAAAACACACGTCACTACACCCGGATCAAATTATAACATTGGTATTCCGTGCATTAGTTAACCAGCCATACTTTCCAGTACGAAAGGAAAGGAACACCCTTAGATGACTCAGAGGAAACGTTACCCTGGGCATATGCCTTCTTGTAGCTCAAGATGTCCTGTTGGGTGAAAAAAGACAGCGTTAAGATGATGTTTCTGTTTTTCTCACATCTTAGAGCATCTGTTTTATCTTCCTCATGTCACATCTTCTTATGTATTCTGAAGACAAAATGCAGCACTGTTGCCTTTACTTTGTCACCATTGTGATTTAACTGTCAGCTCTAATAAAAACACACTGCACCAGAACACCGTTTATCCACAGCACCGTCGATCCACAGACCTGATTCGTCGCTGTGCACAAGATCTCGACGAGCACGGCTTCATCCGTGCCCGCCCCCTTCATGGCCTTCCTCAGCTCTTTGGCGAAGTAAAGGTGAGGAGGGTCCAACATAGCCATGGCGGCTTTCTCAAAACTACCCGTTAGTTCCTTCTTCAGGACCTCCTCTAACTCCTGAGGAAATACATAGGTCACATGATTTGCAGTTATTCTGTGTGTGTGTGTGTGTGTAACATCCAGAAAGAGACAGGTACGTACATCATCATATTTTTCAAAGTAGGCCTGTTTGATCTCCACACGCTGAGCTGCAGAGCGATTGGCCAGAATCTGGATAATGGCCTCTTCATCTGTGCCTGGAGAAAATACAGCAGAACAGACCTGAAGGATTGACTTAGCAATTCAAATGGCTTTATTATCACAGCAACGTTAGACTATTACTGGGCTGATAACATCACAGTGACTGAAGTCACCAGGACAGACCTTTTTGTTTCTGTTAAAGGACTTTCAGATGAATATCCTTCTCTTAAACATTGGGATAAAGAGCAGACATAGAAGTGCAGATATACACACACAGCAAAGACGCTGTTCTAAGCACTTGCATCAACTCTTGGGGTGGCTGTAGCTCAGGAGGTCAAGCAGGTCATCTACTGATTAGTGGTTAGTGGTTCGATCCCTGGCTCAACCAGTCGGCATGCCAAGTATCCTTGGGCTAACATACTAACCCCAAGTTGCTCTCTGATGCATCCATTGGAGTATGAATGTTAGTTAGGAAGCCTTAAAAAGCTTAGAAGAAAGTGAATGTGGCATGTTGTATAGTGCTTTGTGTACTCTGGGAGAGTAGAAAAGTGCTATATAAGAATCAGACCATTTAACACTCAACCAGGAAGTCTGGTTTGCTGTGAGACAACAGTGCTAAGCGTTGCGTCACTGTGCTGGCTGCTAACACTATAGAGGATGTAACATTTTGATTAGTATTGAACTCTCCAAGTGGATATTTTATTAACCCTAAATCCGCTTCTGCCACACTTATTATAAATCTGTATTTTCTAGAGAGGGTTTGCTTATTTCAGTTTGGATTTTATTGAAATAAGCAAGTTTTATTTAGTTTATCTGGTGGTTTACACATTTGCCTCACATGTAAAAGTTTCCCTGTTTAATCCCAGCAAGAGGCATCTGCTGTTAATATCCAACATGCAGAGTGACCTGCTGGGATGAGCACTTGTGAATAACGGAGCCACTGAAAACAGCTTTCAGTTTCTTTATTTTCTGTCATGTAAATCCCAGTGTTAATGTCATAATAAGCATGGCAATGTTTCAAATAATGACATGAGAAAATGTGTAAGTTATCCCAGTGAGCCAAAAGATCAGGTTTCAGACTGCTTCAAACAATCTTACTTTTGGGTCACTGTGATGCCACTGAGAGCAGATATCCCTGATGTGGTCATGTGAGGCACACAGCACTGGCTGTAAGCACAGAAGCCCCACCCACCTGATGCTCAAACCTTCTGCTTTACAAGGGCAAGCCAATCATTAGAGTTGGATTATAAGGAGGGTGGTCATAAAGGATGAGGAGCTAAAACTGAGGGGCTGCACCAATGCCCAATACGAATAACAATCAATAAAAATTGAATTGAATTGAAAATCTGAAGCTGCTCTACTAGAGTCCTAGAAAAAAAGAAGAAAAAAATAGAGATCTGGAAATGAACAAAAGAGGTCCAGTTAAAAAAAAACAACAACAGTTTGAAGATGTACTCAACCAACGTACCTGAGATATGGATTCTGATATAATTTACCTCAAATACCACATAATCCCTGTAAATGCTGTTTCATAACAGAACTAAACATACACATCAACAGGGGAGGTTATTAGCTGTGCAAATACTCTGATGCATTGTGTAACGTCACTGTTCACAACAGCAATTGTAAGCTGTGGGGAACTGCAGGCTTGGTGAGAAGAACAACAACTCCAGTGAGCAGGTAGCAGATAATGCCAGTGAGGATTTAGTAACACAACTGACTGAAGCTTGTGTCCACGCTGTGTGAGAGGCAGGCTTTGAAACCGACACCCACCTATCTTGTGAAAGTACCACTGCATAAAGATCTTTGCAGACTATGACATTTGCCTTTCTGTACCAACACCAGTTCTCAGAGGAGTACGCCTCGTACTGTAGTTACATCAAACTTAGCAAGTGTTGAAATTAACTCTCTGCAACACATAAAATGTAATACTTTTGATTTTTCTGAGTGCTTAGTTTTCAGACTAATAACGGCTGTTATTAGTCTGAAAACTTTTAGTCATAAAAAAACAAATCCCCACCTTTTACAAATGCTTTAATATCAGTTAAATTAGAGGCTCTATTATGACCTTACTAAACGGCAATAATCATAATCATGATCAAACACACAAAGAGAGTCTTCACATGACAACAGCATAACCTAATATACATTTCCTGACATAGGAGTTAAAACAATAAACTCGTATGTACTTACCTAAACCTTTACAGGCTTTTCGAATAGCTTTTATATCTGCTGTCACATCAAAGTCCTCACATGGGACTATAGTGGGCTGGAGAACACAATCGCAGAAAATATTGAATATTCTTAGTGATAAATTCATTCACAGTTCATCTAAAGCAGCCACAACAGGTAATCAATCAATCAATAAGACTGGCTCATAATGTTACATTAGAAAAGTGCTGGTATTTAACTACAACTGTAACCTTCTCCACGCAGATGAAAGGGTGAGGTCGTAGAAAGGAGTTAATATGGTGTTACATTCAGGCTCCTGCGGAGAAAAGGGTGCTGCCTGTGTGTGATCGCTGAGTCATGGGGCAGCAGCAGCAGCAGCAGCCTCCTCTCCTCGCCCACCCTTGGTCTAATACAATGCGGCCTTATTGATCTGATCTTACAGAAATGCCTTTTTTCCCCCTGGGCCTGGCAGGACACACTCCCTTGCTCAAGTTAACTGCGCCAGCTCTGTCTGTCTTTACACACCACAGGCCGCACAAACACAACAAAACTGAAGAAAATAATAAAAGTGACGCTGTCTGCGGTACTCAGTGAGACTGTAGCTCAGCGTCTCTGCTTTCAGAGTTTGGATCTTCAATATTCATCCTAACCTCAAACTTTTAAGCACTCTTCTAATACATTTAAATAACTGCGTATCAACTCAGCTGAGCTTTTGTCATTAGTTATAGATGACCTCTTACCTGCACGTTGCCCATGTCCTCACGCACGTCTTGTAGCTATGATCGAGCTGAAGCTGGATGTGGAGCGTCCTGATGTTGTGCTGCTGTGGAGCTGATGTGACGCGTGTCAAAGAGGACTTGCTGTTCCTGCAGGGACGCAGCCCTGTCCGGTGCTGCAGCGATGACGTCACCGCGGCTCATTGAATTAGGATGAAACAGGGCGCTGCTGCTGGAGGTAACCTCCCGGTTAACCTTCAACTTACCGCACCGGTTCTTTTTCTTTAATTCTTATTATGTATTTAATCTGTAACCAGTAACTCTTTCAGAGGCTAACATTGCACTACAACACCACTGCATTTAACAGTACATCAAGATATTTCAAAAACTTACTAGCTTATAGTGTGTGATACAATATTAAATACTGTCCCGGTACCAAAGAGCATTAACATGCTCACACCTCAGTGGAAATACAGCTCTTATGATACCAAGTTTGTACTTCTACTCAGGTAAATTTGTTAAATCTTAGATTTTTATGATTTGTACTTTGATGCCACCTCGTGCAAGTAAATCCATAGAATATAACCCCAGTCCATTTATTAACTGGGGGATTAAATTAAATTCTGTTTTATTTACATAGCACCAAATCACAACAATCGACTCATGGAGCTTTATTTTGTGAGACCCTACAGTTTTAACATTCATTAAACTGTTGTTTAAGAAACTTCCTGCAAAACCAGGTTGAGGGAGGGGCAGCCATCTGCTGCGACCGGCTGAGGGTAATGGGAGGAAGAGAGTAGAAGACAGTCAGAGATTAATAATAACTAATTATTAAATGTAGAGTGGTGTATAAACTCATAGTGAGTAAAAAGAGGTGAGAGAAGGAGAAACACTCAGTGCAACATGGGAAGCCCCCAACAGTCAAGGAATATTGCAGCATAACTAAGGGAGGATTCAGGGTCACCTGATCCGGCTCCAACTATAAGCTTTGTCAAAAAGCAAAGTTTTAAGCCTAATCTTAAAAATAGAGATAGTGTCTGTCTCCTGAATCCAAACTGGAAGCTGGTTCCACAGAAGAGGGGCCTGAAAGCTGAAGGCTCTGCCTCCTATTCTACTTTTAAATACTCTAGGAACAGCAAGTAAGCCTGCAGTTTAGGAACAAACTGCTCTATTGAGATGGTCTAAGAGATGTTTAAGATAGGACCCGATTATTGCAGACCTTTTATGTCAGGAGAAAGATTTAAGTCGGGGAGAACAAGGAGAGCTCAGCGGTCTGTGGCCACTGCCTGCTAAGCCATTCTCTCTTCGTGAGTTAAACTTTGTGTCTTATTTGGCAGTTTTATACATGATTGCTACATGCATTCTTATTTGAACTCTTATCAACAACTGATGGGAAAATAAATATTATGTCTCTCCACAGGGTGGCAGTGTTGAATAGGATTAGGATAGGATTTACAGGAGGCTAAATTTAGAACTAGAAAGTGGCAAACACAAGGAGGTGTTTTGAAGAGAAAGGAATGCTGATTTTTTTTAATTTAAATTGAAAACACTACCTTTAATGAGTAAAGATTAGCAATTATGTGTGATTTTTTTTACTTTTGTTTTCATTTTGATAGGAAGTGCCAGATGAGTGAAATCACTGAATAGTAAAAAATCTTCAAACATTCAAATCACAGCAAAAAATAGTCAAGGAGAGCCTGGATTTCATAGAAACATTTAATTCAGAGTTGATAACAGAGTATTTACTGTATGTACATGCAACACAATATGGAATGTACAATATAAATAATCCCAGGTGGATGCTACGACAGCTTGCAACTTCTTGGAGCAACACTAGACAGTATAACGAGCATAAAATACACGTAGGCAACGTTCCATTTCAAGCTGCCTCAAAACATCTGACAGAAATGTGAAAGTCGGAGTGGTGGGTCATGTTTGTTCATCAAGCTTCTTTTTTTTAAAAATATTTTTATTTTATAGAGCCAGACCTCACACAGGGAATTCTTCTCTACGATGCTAGATAAATACAGATTTGAAACACATCCCACATGCTTTCATAAGAAATGCAAAGGTGAATTCTGGTGCATCACGTTCCCTAAATTTTCACTGTCATGCACACACAACCCTCATGAAGCTGAACTGACTATTTTGTGTGACCGTACTGCTTCTAGGTGCCAGTGGTGGGTGGCTGATTACAGGACAGAAAGGCTGGCTGTTGTTGTTGTTATTGTCATTTCTGGACACGATGCTGAGATGGTAAATGACTCATATTCTGTCAGTGAGAAAGTGGCAAAGAAAAAAAAAAGTTCTGGTCATGCATCGTTGTAGCTTTAGAAATAGAAAATGTGCAAAGATTTAACGGAAGGTGCATTCAAGCAGATGGTAAATGGGCAACTAAGTGATGGGGTGGTGAGGGGAATGCATTATTCACATCATCCACTCTAGTCTTGGTCCTGGTTCTTGAAGGATCTCGTCACAGTTTCAGTGGATGTGTAGATACTACAACCTGTGATCCAAGAGTCTTTTTTTTATTGGTTTAAAAAAAGGAGGAGGGGCATCCAGGGCAAGAATACAACAGTAAACAAATATCAGCAGACAGGAGAGCCTGATTGATATTTTAGTACTCCTCAGCTGTAACTGCGACCATTTGAAACACAGTGCACGTCACTTTGAAAGCATCATGTAAGGAGACGAATACCATAGGCACGACATCGAAGGTTCCACTGTCTTATTTGAGAACACGCTGACCCATAAACATTTAGCTACTGGATGCTCGACAGTATGTCACATGCGACGGCTTTTTTAGAAAAAAACATATACTGTATATAGAAAGCTTTTACTAAAACACACAGCTTGTCTCATTTGGCTGCGGTACAATCCTCTGTTATTCCCACGTTTCTCTAATCTAACAGATCATCTTGGTGCCATGAATTATGCATTTGGCCTAAAGATAAGGCATCGCAGCTGTGTCTGGGGCTTTGGTCTTGCTTCTCAGAGCTCATTTTCTGTTTATTTTTTCCTTAGGTCTTTTCTCCCTGCTGCCGATCTGATATAAGTAAGTCTCCACTGGCTCGGTGCGTAACGTAGAACATCGTCGGCATAACACGTGAGACCGACAGTGAGCCCAGGTTAAGAGTTGATGGTGCTTTGTGGTGAATGATTGTCTGCTCTGTTCATAAATACAGGAATTCTTTTTTTTCCCAAATGGGCTCAGTGTGAAAAAACATATAGAATATGTAACTTTGACAAATGTGCAAGCAAAAGTGTAAAAAAACAAACCAAAAAATCCTTTAAAGTGTTTTTAAGGTTGCATTACTGCATATAAGAACAAGATGGTTGCTGTGTAGCAATTAATTATGTCTGGATTGCATCAATAGGCAGCAGAGTAGATGTTCCTTTCCTCACAACATACTTCTCATTAAGGTGACCCACAGGAAACCCTTCTCATGAAATGCAATATCTGTCATCTGAATACGAAAAAAGTACGTTCATTCGTCCCGCGGCAGTCATCACGCCCTCTCCCCAGAGTCCTGAAAGTCCCAGGGGCAAACGTCAACCATTTTCGCCCCGGGTTTATAACTAGTGCTCAAAGAGCCGTCTTTCTTCTTCTCTGGTGATTTTCTAGTCTGAGCCAAGCTGCCGTGCATGAGCTCGGTCTCCCGGGAGAAAACCTCCGCCCTCCTGACCTCCATCACCTCTGGGTCTCTTGTTGAGCTCCTCCGCCGCTCAGAAACTGGCGCGCCGCATTCCGAAGACTGGCTGACCCTTCTCCTCTCCGACGGAGGCTTGCTGGAGGAGCTCCGTCTTTCTCTACTCTTCTCCCTCCCTTTCTCCTTCTCAGCTTTGTGGTTGGATGAGCTGGAGCCTTTCCGTTTCTTCTTGTGTGAAGTGGGACTGTTGCAGGTCTTCTCCTGTTTAGGTGAAGGTGGGCCGGTGTAGTCCCATGGGCAGATTTCGACCATCAGAGACGGGGGCTGTAAAAGGCTGCCTGTGGACTTGGAGTGGTCTGAGTGAAGCCCTTTGGGTTTCCCATCAGTAGGCGTGACACTCTTCTTACGCCTGATTCTGTCTGGAGAAATGGAATCCGAATCTCCTTTCAGCATGGGTTGCTCATCGAATTCCCAGGGACACACATCCGGCTTGAGAGGAAGAGGTGACCTGGGTGCCCGAGATTTCCGTGTTTCCCTTCCTTCCTCCTTTTCTCCTCCTTTATCTTTGGCGCGGTGTCTGTTGGAAGGAGACTGGCCCGTCTTCTGCCTCTGCTGGGACCGACCACCTTTGGTGACTCCAGAGCTGCTGCTGCTGCCTCTCCGGCCCGAGGTGGTTTCTCCAGGAGCGATGGAAACGTGCTTCTGGGTTTTTGCTTCTGAGGGAGTCTGTGGTTCTTCCAGTTCCCAGGAACAAACCTCGGACACATCGTAAAGGTTCCTCCCCGTCTCAGAGCAAATTGATGGCTGGCTCCCGCTCACCTGTTGGATAAAGGAATAAAAATCAAAATGAATGCCAAATCAGTTAATACTACAAGGGGCTCGAGCAAACACTTTCTTAATGTAAGAATTTTAGGGTTAACTGGTTGATTGTCCCTACCAATGATCAGAGAAATCGCTTTATGTCTGTCTGGCTGTTCTGTACCATCATCACCTCATCGACTTTAAACCTGGTGGGTGTATTGCTGGGCCCTCCAGTGAGTGCAGGGCTGAGTTCAAGACTGTTTTATTGAGTGGTTCTCATATTTTGGTCAAAAGCTGCTCTCTGTTACCAGTGTTTCCTCTTGAGTGACTTCTGCCTGCTCCACTCTGTGTGGGTGGAGGTGCACACATACACATACATGCATGTTTGTTTGGATATCTGTCAGGACATTCATTCAGATTAATGCATTTTCAAACCTCCTACTGCAAACCTAATTTGAACTTCGACCATAAAAACCGAGTTTTAAACGAAGACAGGTGGACATTTATATTTGGTTCCTACATCACATGACTGCAGTACCTTATTTTTGTTGTTTGGGCATAAGTAAAAATGTAGACTGTATAAAAAGATGAATTTGTCAACATTACATCACACATTGATTTTTTCAGTCCTGCTGTGAAGCCTCAAGGTGGGTGTTTTCAATGTTGCCCATTGGTGTTTCGCATTAGATCAGACAAGTTAGAGGTGTGTCTGCACCCACATGTGCTTGTTACTTGTCAAACAAAGGCTGAATTAATACATTTGAAGGAGTAGTAACTGTAACTTGACACTGAATTTAAAAATGTAATTAGGAGACTGTTTACTAAAGTCACAGTGAAAGAGAGATGAAGGCAATTTTCCCTCAGAAATCATTAGCTATTTCCAGGTCCAAACAGCCTTCTGAGACACAACTGAGAGTTAAAAACTGTCCAAATTCTTTTGTTTGTGTATGTCTAGGCATCCTTGAAAAAGAGGATTTAGAAGATTTAGCAGTATTAGAAGTTAGCAGAAAGCTAGCTAGGTAGTTTCCATTATAAAGCTGATATATTAGCTATTTCTAAAAAACTAAAATGTTCAAATTTGCTAAAACTTTGGAAGCAAACCATGACAGAAAAATAAATATCTGCAACATTTGAGCATTGCCATAAAGATATGCTACCTGATGGCCCGCTACAGCGCTATTGTTAAGCTAATATAACCATGTTAGCATAGGGACGACCCTCGATGCTTGGACCTGGAAACAAGGTTGATACGTCATCATTTAACAAGCTTTTACAACAAGATGTCTTCTTGCAAACAGATGAGTTTTTGCCTCTTGGCCATTAGAAAGAATGCAGTTTATGGCATTTTTGCACTGGCTTCACTTTTCAGACCCAGCAGCTACATCCACCCTTTATATCCACTGTATGGCAGCAACCTGCAACGTGCCTGTCCTCAGGGATACAATCTTCCAGAATGGAAACTGCACTGCTCTATTAAATGCAACAAAATGATAATAATAACGATAAATGCTCAAATCTCCAAGGTGCTTCATTTGCATGTCCAGCCAAAAGCAATATAGGAAAAATGTAATGCAAGTTCTAATCACTTTATGGGGAGCGTGGAAGCTGTTTCATAATGCTCATGTGCTCCCCACATGTTGTATTTGTAATATTATACACCACTCCAGCTTCCCTCTTGGGGGGGGGGCTTCCTGTGTTCAGCGTGGACCACCAGACATCCTAATTTGTTAAATGGTTTGTGGTAAGTGCTGGCTTCCTGTAACTTGGTGCTGATATAATCAATATTTTATAGGATCGAGTTCCTAACAGTTACATAACAGACTCCGCAGATATACGTACCACCTGAGTCTGTAGTGTTTCTCAACTCAGTAGAAGTTCTTTAGGAGAAGTCTTTTGGTTTTGTGATGTGGGGTGGCAGCCCTGTGGTGTCTGTATAACAGGGACAGACACTTCCCTTCACGCACTTCTTACTGGCGTCCCTGACGTTTGAATTCGATACAATTTAAAAGATGTAAAAAGAAAAATACACTTTTGACACACACTATAAGAATGTCCTGAATGTGTTGACAGCTCTCTGCCCTGAATGTGGAAGTGCGCAAAACAACCAGCAGTCTCTGACCTACTTCTTTCCCTACCTTGCCATTCATCTATGTGTGTTATCTGTGCCATCTGATTGACCCAAGAGGGTGTTGATCTGCAACATGGCGTTTTTTTGGGGGGGGCTGAACAAAAGGAAACCCCATGACCAGCAAACATTTGTATAAACTCTGACCCTGCACTTAGCCCAGCACTACTGGACCTGATCTTGCAAGGACAAATGTTTTTAGGTATTGTTTGAGATCAGTTTAAGCCCTGGACTATTTTACAGGAATCCTCAAAACATGACTTCAAATGACTGCAAGTGTAGTCTGTGTCTGCTGCGTGCCATTCACTCCTCTCTGTCCTCCAGTCTTTGCTTATCTCTACTGCTACTGCACAATAAAAAAGGACATCTGGCTTTAAAGAATCCAGCAGTGCCAGTCTTTTAGCGGTCGATTTACCAAAGTCCTGGTCTCCAGGCATAGTCCGATTCCAGTAATCCACTCTTTGCATCTCGTGCCCCGAGTAGCCTGCTTGATAAATTTCCCACCTCATTAACAATCATGAGGAAAACCACTGAGATCTACTGTAGCTTTAGTCTTAGCAAAGGGTCCCCAAGGCAGACATGGCATTTTCATTTATGTATGCAACTGATAATAATGTTATTCTTATTGTTACTATGAAAGAAGATAAAATCTTTATAGTCAAGGACGCAAAGAAATGTTAGGTACTTTTCTTGATAAATGACTTAAACAATTAATCAGTTAATAAAATTAAACCTGAATAAGTTTCTGTCAGTGGGCTAATCGACATTTAAGCACATGAGCTACACATTAAAGCTGAATCAGTTTCTATTAAGAATGTAATTATGTAGAAAAGCACCTGTTGCTTCATTATGCCCATCTTCAAAGGTGTCTTGGAGTACTCCACCGATTGGCTGACTGGCATCTTGGGGTAATGCTCAGGTGTCTCGTCCACCTCTGACAGCGTCCTCCCTTCCTGTCCCTTCACGCACTTCTTACTGGCATCCTCGATGCTCTGAGTCTTGTTTGTGAGCCCCGGCACCTTCTCCTTGGCACTCGCAATCACGCTCAGGGATTTCTGCATAATGGAAGTGCGCAGGTGCACAGGCTTCTTCTCGTGTGTCAGGTTGTGAGCGCTGGCTGATTTCCAGAAGAGCGGCACGGATTCGGTGGACACGGCTGGTTCCAGTCTCGGTGGAGTCGAAGCTGGTTCCAGCTGCTTCTTGGCATGTTTACGGCCAATGAGAGAGCCCAGAAGAGATCCTTCCCCGACAGTCCCAACAGGAGTCGTTTTGTCTCCCGCAGCTGAGCCGCTCTGGCTTCCGCCTTCTTCATCCTGGTCGCAGACATGGTCATAGCTGAGTGACTTTTTCAAGCCCATGACTTTGTTCTTCAGGGAGTCGTCTCGAGGTTTTCCTGTTGGTGGATATATTAATAGACAAGTGTTTTGTAATGTAACTTATCATCTTTTGACCTGTAAACTCTGGTCACAGCAGAAGATGAGGTTTGATATTTTTTAATTAAGCCTTTAAAGAGATTAAAGATTTTTAAATAGACCATTTATATTTAAATAAAATATAAGCAAATCTGATCTTTTGCCAGTTTAAGAATTCATATTTAATTTACAATGAGGACGCGAATATGACTTTTTAATCCAGTGTTATTAAACCTTTCTGAAGCAATCTTTTCTATCAACTATAAAGTGCCATTTATGCCCCATTTATAGAGCTTCTTAAACAGGACCCAACCAGACATCGTAATATTACATATAATACACTTTACAAGTTTAGGAATGCATAGTTGGAAAAAAAGCATGCAGGCTCTCACAATATTTTCCTTTGAAATGACTAATTGGCTCTCTTCATTTCCGTGCTACAGCCGGGGCTTACCGTGGTGGCTCGGCTCAAATGGATTTCTCCTCAAGGTGCTGCGGTTGCTGCCATGTTCGCTGCCATCATCACGACTGCACTGCCGGTGTAGGTGCATAGTCTCTGGGATCTCTGTTATCCGTTTCATCAGCGAACGACCCAGACCCTTCTTGGAGTTGCGCTTCTTTTGAAGGTGAGGGTTGTTGGCAAGCATCTTCTTACATTTGTAGACTTCCAGCTGGGCGTACAGCTTCTTCAACTCGTCCTAAAATAAGAAAAAAGTCTTAAATCATAATTTATTACAACACTCACTTACTTCTGAGTTTAGGTAATAGTTGTGTGGGTGCCAAAAATGAACTTGTGGGCCTGAGCAGGTGTACCATGACAGAAAACTCCTTCTTTTTAAAGGAAAATATTGAAACATTACTGAAAGAGAAACCAGGGCCACCTGTTAATGGCTTCCAACCATATGTTGCCGGTTTCACTCTTCACTGGCAATATCTTAAGGGAATCACTTAAGGGAAAAGTGAACATATTTGGAAGAAACTGTGCTTATGAAAGATGGACAAAATGTTCAGACCTAAACAAAATGAAGCCATTGCTGAAACCTGCATTATTTCAAATGGGGAGACTACTGTGGTCCAAATGTGCTGATGTTGAGAAAAATTATGTTAAGTTAATCAGTTGAACATCACTAAACATTTCATTGATGCACTTACAGTCTCAGCAGCTCATTTCAAGTCTTCTTCAATACATCATAGTGCTCATTTTGTAAGTTATGGACCCATTTAATGTCACTCTGATCCAGTGAAAGTATCTATTTAGGCAGGCCCTACCCTTTAACCCAGTATGTGTATACAGTTTCCTCAAATTTGTGTTTAGTTGTAATAAAAGGGGTACAAGTAGGCTGTTTAGGTTTTCTGGTAAGTACCCTTTAGTATGTTTTCTTCCAAGTTTCTCAGTTATTGTTGCAGAAAATGATGGTTGCAGTTGTTAACCAGTTTAATCAGCTAGGGCTTATGATAGCTCAACTTGACCTCCTTGTCCAAACGTGGTCTCGCCCAGTTTCACAGTCACGTATGTCGTACCACACAAATGCCATGCACCAGGCTTAAGATTGAAGATTTACAAAGCAAAAGGTAATGTGAGAGTGGTCTAACACATGTGCTGTGATTTCTGACTAAACCGTGGTACACCAGACATGAAGAGTAAGACAGAAGGTGCCCCATTAAAAATATATGTTGCATTCTGACTTAACGGGTTGATATCTGACAATGATCAACAAGGCCGCTTTACCCGTATATCCTCTGGGTCCAAACTGTGCTCGCTCCAGGCCGAGGTGATGCTGTTGTTGAGGTAGGAGCCAGATCTTCCTATGTCTAGCTCCTCCTCGTAAGCTTCGGTGGCTATATCGTCTCTCGCCTGCGTCCCTTTGTACAGGAACTGAAACAGATCAAGAACAAGGTTATAAAACGAAATCACTGAATCTACAGGAAGACTGACAAAAAAGTTATCATGTGACATGCTGGCTAAAGATGCTGTCCACAATATAATGCTCACTAAAGACATTTTCTATTATCTGTTTAATATATTACTGATTACAGAAGTCAATATTTGCTAGAAAATTATCTTTTACTCCAATTTTAACTTTAATTTTGTTACTGAAGTCAGTTATTTTATAATTGAAATTTCTATCTGTCGACAGCAAAACAATCCAAAGTTTAGATCAAAAACCCCAATCAAGAAAACAACAATAAAAAAACCAATAACTAGCTCCAAAAGTACTGCAGTATATTTTCTCTTGCTGTTGATTATTATTTTAATCTAATGCAACTATGCAAATTGTGCCTAACCAATTCAAATTTATACAGTTCAGTGTATGCAGGCAGTAATCTCCTCCTCACATGTGATTCCTTCCTGCAGAAAGCACGTTAGGGCTGCAATATTCCAATAATTCAGTAAATAAATGATAGATTGCGCCTTGATTTTCATGCTCAAATTGTTTAACTTTGTTTGAATAACAAATTTAGGGATGGCGAAAGGCCAAATATTTAGCCCAGTTTGAAGAACAGATGCAGTTTGAGATTAACATCCTCCCATTGTGCTTAATTATCCCAGTGTACTCAACTCACTTGCACTTCTGAGGTGCCTAATTAAGAAAGAATGAAAGAACAGAGAGTGTTGATGGTGTATTTCATTTCTCACACTGCAGGAGAATTAAATGTTTTCCATCAGACTTGAGAGATCGCACATAAAGACACCCGCGAGAGAGCTGAGCCAAATTACAATAACCGCTAACGCAGTTTGATTGAGTTTAAGGTAATGTTAGCAAACGTGCCTGTGTACATCTGTGTGTTTGCCCATTGCTAATAACAAAGGAACTTAAGATGATTAATGAAGTGTTTTGTGTACAAGCTACAATGCAGCAGCAGCCACAGTGGAAATCACTCTGTAACGCTGGAATGCTTTCCCAGTAAATAAGTTGCACTTACACCCAAGCTAAGAAACAACACATTCTGCGCACGGCTAATGTTTCAGCTGTACACTGTACAAGTTCATTTGGGAGCCTCAAAATCTATTCTGCGCTCAGTGAATATATTAGAGTCTTTACACTTACCCATTTAAGTGCATAATGAGAAAAATGTACAGACCACTGAAGAGATTTTTGTTTTCCCAAATGGAGCTACTCTTGTGTGTCCCATAATATATGCGGTATACAAAAAAACAAACCTTGGACTTCACTGGAACAATGGTCTGGCTTTGTCCAAAAACGTGCTGAAATGAGGGTCGTTAAAAGTCTATTCATGTCCCGTACTATTTCTTGATCTCTTTGGTTTGCAGAACAACAAACAAGGAAGATAAATCTTACTTGTGGATCCTCCAAAATGCCCTTTACACATTTACTGTTACAGCTTAGAAGCTGAGACCTAAAAACAGTCAAGCAGTCTGTAATTTTCAGTTAATATTAACAGTGCTAGCATCGTGTCATGTATGTGAACCCTGCGTTAATTGAAAAATGTCATTTGCATCACTGCGTGCATCACACTGAGCATGGACGGGAGAAAGAAAAGACTTTTCTAAAGAGATAAGGAAGGAAGTTACTGCCAGGCGTTCATAGCTGAGGTAAAGGTTACAAAACTATCTAAAAGCAGCCTGATATTGTTGTGACCCCAACTGCTAATATTATTAAGAAGTTTAAGTGTTCCTGGTGGAGAAAAAAAGAGAGGAATAAAAAACGTCAAAGGATAAAGCAGCTGACCTCTGGGGTAGAGCCCCGCCACAGCAGGCATGACAGAAGCTTGCTAAAAAATATGATGGGAAGTAACACTGATTCACATCACACAAAATCTAGTGTGGAAACGCCACAAAGAAACCAGAAATATGTTCCCAGGGGCCATGTCGCCATGTCGACAGGCTTATGGCTCGGCTCACAACCACCACAACCTGCCACTAAGGATGTAGTTATACTGTAATCAAATGGAATTTTTATGTGTCTTTTATTTGAAATTACAATGTAATAATGTTCACCTATAAGGTTAGACTTGCTAGAATAAGAAGGATCCATTTAATTAGAGGGGAACTACTCCCTTAGTCGTGCTCTATATTACAAAAGTGTTAGTCCATCTTCAGACTCATCCTGTATTTCTATTTCAGGTACACCTTCATTAAGTTTCTTGACTGCATCTTGCACATTTTGGACATTTGCAAACGGAACGGACATCTACCCGACTGCCTTAAATAACCTCTGTGGTAGGTTCTCCTGCAGTAGGGGTCTCCAAGACCACGTTTCACCATGACCAGGGTTTGTGGTTTATCAAGGGAAACAATAGGAACCATGCTGTCAAATTAAGCTTGGAGATAAAACAACATCAGCCCCACTTTAAAGCATCAAGGAGGCTCAGCTGTGTTATGGGGCTGTCTTGAATCTGTGCTGGGTCCAGTGAAATGATAAAATTATGAAAGCTCCTGAGGCCAAACATACTGTCCAGCGTCAGGCAGCTCTTTCTCTCTCACACTGTCATAGAATCATTTGGATAATAGATATAACCGAGAGTAGTGGAAAATGTACCTCGAATTAATCCTGTGATCAGCACATAAGTTAAAAAAGTGCTAATTTTAACTTATGTGCTGACTCCTTCTTCTGCCAGTAAAAATCCCACTGCACATTTAATATGTGAAATACACTTTTTATATGTTTTTAATGAGGAGCTTGGTGCTAAAGCCCTAGATTATTATTAATATTTTTTAAATTTGTATTTATTTGCTGAATGTTTTCTTGATCATTAACACAAAGCCCACGAAACTCATAACTGGCGAGATCTGTAAGTAACAGCAATGAAGTATTCACCTTAGGTATCAGCAGCAGGGCCAGAGTCACAGACACAGTCAGGTGAGTGTGAGCAAAGAACAACATGAGCATCCAGTCTGGGTGTAGTCCCGGCACCAGAGAGAACCTGCAGAAAAGAAAAAACATCAACGGGAGAAATTCTGCATACTCACCAGCAGCCAGAGTGCTCAGCACGTCTGTGAAATACGCTCAGACACACGTACAAACGCAGCATTTAGTCACTCTCTGGACAGCGAGAACAGAATTAAATGTACCACAACCCGAGGCATTCCCCGCACTGTAAACACAGGGATAAACACACAACTGAGGGAAAATTATAAAAGCGTCTGTTTGCTGGGAAGAAGCTGGCTCCTTTTAAAAGGCAACTTGTGCCGATATGAAAGATCTCTGCAGCCAAAACTGCTTTTGAAGGCTTTGGATGCTTCATGCTGTAGATCCACGGGCGACAGGCAATTATAGCGAGTGGGAAAAATTGTCAACTTTGTCTCGGTTGTTAATTAGCATTAACGAGTTAACATAAACCAGTGTTAACATAACGGTGACGCTTGTGTGCGTGCATGTTTTTTAATCATTCGATACTGCTTCCCAGTTTCCCCACGCTGCTTTGAAAAGTTTCTCTAAAAGTTCACAGCACAGAGGAGAGACATTGTTTTCTGTCGCCGTCAACAGAACACCAAATCATTTCATTTTACATGAAAGAGCCAAGTCCCATTTTTGTCACCAGTGACAGCACACAGAAACTATGTCAAAGCACACAGAAGCAATTCTGGTAGCTTGTGGTTCCTTTTAAAAGCTTCATGTCATCATTCCCGTTTATTAAGGCCGTTTTAAATCATAGTCGGTATTGTATTCACGAGAACCAGCATGGCTGATTGTTCCCATTATTGTTGGAGAACGTGAATAGTGCACAAAAGCCTAACAAGAGGATCTAAGTAGCAGCATTTTGTCACCAATTTTCCGCAGGCAATCAAAGCCAGACACCATGACAGATAAATCAATGAAATTATTTAAGCAGTATCAAGCTGAGTCAAGTGCATTGTGAGTAAAAAAAGTGAAAGGCATTAAATACTTGAGCGTGTGTGTTTGACATTGTTTAGAAATCCACCAAGGTGGTTCACAATTCACTGGCTCATTATCTTTTGTCATAATAATCCCAATCATGATTCAAATTAGAATTAGTCCAAAAGAATAGTATGTGTCTGTTTTCTGTCCCAACTCCCAAACACACACACACACACACACACACACACACACACACACACACACACACACACAACATATCGAACAACTCCAGCCTTATCTCTGGACTGCAGCAGCATATAGACTCAAAAAAAGGAAAAGAAAAAGGGGAAAAACACTCAGAAAAGCTCACAATGTTTTATTCTCCAGCAAATGAGAACAGCTTGATTCATAAGTTTCCCAGAGCTGATGAAGGTGTACCCAGTGGACTTTTCAGTTTCTCAACAGATTAAAAGGATGTGATCTTTTCCTCCTTGTACCACGGAGCACAATAGACTGCCTCCCAAATGAAAGAATATTCAATCAGAAACAGTTTTATCGGAGAATGTGTGACAAATGGAATGTTTTGCCCGAGGCTCCTGCGGGCTCTCTGTAAAAGCAGTTTTATTTCTGCTGCAGCAGGACTGACAAAAATGTTCTTCGTTTTGGAGCCTTGTGAGGTCAAAGCTCCAGCAGCGCCTACAGTGTACACAACAGCTTTATTCCTTGACCAACACGTTTTGGCCTTCACTGGCTGTCAATGTGATGACCCTGATGGAGGCCACAAGCCAAAACTGGTTGTTAAAGCAATAAAGTGTTAGCTAAAAACTGACTAAATGCTCCAGAAGTAACACAGGAACATGTTCATCAGTGCTTGTTTCTGCTGCCTTACAGTGCATCACATATATTTGAGAAACCAATGGAAAAAAGTCAATATTTGATATGAGCACCTTTATTCTATAACACAGCCTGAACTCTCTTAATCAAGTTTTCCTGTCATTTAGAGCTTTTATTGTCATTGTGCAGTTTCTTGCACAGTGAAATTGGGTAGCTGGACCACAAAGGTGCAAAAGTAAAGAAGAGAAAACAATATACAACGAGGTGAAAAAAACAAAACAATATATATGTGTACATATATGTGAGTGAACTATATACATGGTGTATGCGTAAGAAACATTGAAACAGAAACCTTGTGGGGCTGTATACAAGGGAAGTTATATATTACAATAAATAAATAAATAAGGGTGGAGGGGCTATGGTCATTTAGGGTGGGGATGGTGATTCCACTGAGACCAAAATATTGCACAGAACATGGAAAGAGTGAAATATTGCACATTGATCAATAGCAGCGTCAGAGTGGATGTGTTGGAGACGTCTGTTCACACTCTTAGTTTGCATTAAGAGTTCTGACAGCCCACGGGAAGAAGCTGTTCTTTAGGCTGTGGGTTTTGCACCTGATGGATCTGAACCTTTTTCCAGAGGGCAGGATGTTGAAGAGGTGGTGGTTAGGATGGAGGTGGTCCTTTATAATTGGCCTGGCTCTGGGGAGACATCTTGAGCTGGCAATTAAGTCCAGGGAGGAGACCCTCTGTAGTCTCTTCTTGTCAGCTGTTGCATCCACACAGGGATGGCGTGCACCAGCACACTCTCGATAGTGGCACGGTAGAAGGACACTAGGAGTTCAGTCTGCAGCCTGTTCCATCTCAGAACCCTCAAGAAATGGAGGCACTGCTGGGCTTTCTTTACTAGGGCTGATGTGTTTGTGGACCAAGATAGGTCCTCAGATATGTGGGTGCCGAGGAACTTAAAGGAGGACACCCTCTCCACATAGTCACCTTTTATGGAGAATGGAGGGGGATCAGTTCTTGAAGTAGTTTTCAGGAATAGCTCTCCAGGCTTCTTGAAGGACAATCGTAGCTCGTCTTTGGATGTTCGCTGCCTTTTGTTCTGTTCTCTATCAAGATGGTCCCACACTGCTTCAGTAATGTTGAGCTCTGGGCTCTATTGAGGCCACTCTTGTTCCAGTGTGTCTTCCTCCATCCAGTTGTGCTTTTACTGCATTAGCAGCGAAAAATGAAGATCTTGCTATTTTTCTGTGTTCATACTTCTATCAGTTTTGATTAAGTGGAGATATCATCTGAATTTCAGGAGCGGTACCACACCTCATTCATGCCCCTTCCGGTTTCAGTACATATGCCCCCTTCGCCAATACCTGCTGTCCTCATTTTCATGCCCCCCTTTTCCTCCTTTCTTCTCTTCTTCCTTTCATTCACTTCTTTTTAGTACATGAGGATCTGCCCGGCCTGGGAGCCGCTGCCAGTCCCCTTCAAGGCCTTCCCCAAACCGCAGCACCAGTACACGGCCCCTCATCCATCATTGCGCATCGTAACTGAGGATGTGGTCCCAGCTAGTGAAATTATTGACAAGATGCCCAACACCACTGGCTGAAATGCAGTGAAAAACCATGACAGAGCCTCCATCGTGTTTCACAGATGGCTGTAGACACTCACTGCTGTACCTGTCTGTTGTACCTGGCCTTGTCTGTACATACTGACAACAGTTTGAACCAAAAATTAAACATTTGAATTCATCACTCCCTGAGATGTTTCCACTGATTTTAAGCCCAGTTCTCGTCAAATTTGGCATATCTTTATCTTTACTTCCCGTTTCCCTTCCTTAGGAATGGCTTCTTGACAGCCACCCTTCCACTGAGACTATTTCTGATGAGGCTTCAGTGCCTCTCTCGGGTCCTGTGTCAGGTTTTGCTGTATTGTTTCTGAAGGCCATGACCTTAAGAAAGTTTTTTAGGCCTGCTACTTCTTCTGACCTAGCTGCCTGGTAAATCTGTCATATGAAAGTGGTGAAAATGACACCAATGAATCTGGAACGCCAAAACAATAAATGCTATAAAACATGCTAAAAGGCTCCATGGAGAGATGGAAAACTTCCACCAGGACAGCCCAATGTAGGATGCATTAAACCTTAGGCTGAGTAACTTCAAGGTATTTTTAAGAAATTATAAGACAACTGCTAAATGAAAAGGAACATCTAAAATATTCAGAAAATTGAGCTACATCCCACCTCTGTAAGACACAGAAGGAGCGGCAGGCACAGTCAGCGGCGGGGCACAGGGTTTATTTTAGGCACTGGAACAGTACATCTATGCTGTGTCTCTGCTTGGGGAAGACATTTTTTATTCACCTCCTTTCAACCGGCTTACCCTGCCGTCTGCTGACACTGTTCATTTCCCTTATGAAGGGGGCGGCTGAACTCTCATCTGACATGCTCTGCAGTTGTGAAAGGCGACCTAACAGACAAATATCTCTGTGATTATGATTAAACAGGTTGTGCTGTACAAAGGGGTAAAGTCATTAAGCTCTGTGCCACTGTTCGTGCCATCTCCTTATTACTCTCAGCGAGATTTTCATCAAGTCAGGGTAAGATGCTCGATTGTTCCGCATTCTTAGCTCCGTTTCATGTGTCTCTTGTACCTTCTGTTCCCACATCTTCCTCTTTTCTTTTCTCTCTTTCAGTCAGTATACAAGAGAGCATAATTGAGCCATTCACATCAGCATATCTTCTTTCATGCCCACCCATGCTGGTTCCATCATATTTTCTCCACCCACCTGATAATGTGGAAGATGGCCGATATGAGGAGCTCATTGTAGATGGCTACAGCCATGTAACGTGGCTCGTGAAAAGCCGAGGGTACGGTGCGGACAGCGTAGCACAGGTACACGCCCCACAGCAGGAACAGGAACTCAGCTGAGCAACAAAAGACACAAAAATGTTTGAATTTTAGTTTCTATTTGCCACCTAAAACGGGGGGGGGGTCATATTTTGTATGAAATTCATCCGCTGTAGCTGACAGTTGCCTTTTGACAGCACAATATACTAAACTTACCCTAAACCTTTAATTTAATCGTCCAACATTTTGGGAAATGATCTAATTTGCTTTCTTTCTATGAGTGAGGTTAGAGGGTCGATACCTTCCTCACGAAGCTGGAACCAGGAGGCAATTAGCCAACCCAAGCATAAAGGCAAAAAGTAGGAAAAGAAAACAACTAAAGTGCCTTCCAGCACAGCCTGAGCTCACCAATCGAACATGAATACCTCAGTTGTGAAATTTATACAACCCCCCCCTCAAACAAATACCAAAAACTGAAATTTGTGTTGTTTACGTGTGGGTGGGTTGTTTTTTTGATTTGCTCGGCTACACTGAAAAAGTAAGCCCCAATGTTAGACTGTGACAAAAAGGCAGAACACCCACTGAAACCAAAATCGATTGTTATTTTTGCGTCTGTGCATGGTTTAAGCGAAATGAGAAACAACACGTTAAACAAACACCGATCTCTAAAGGTTGGTTGGACACCACCGGGCTAACCTTTCTCCACTTACAGAACTGTACAAGAAAGATTCAACTTCCAAAACCTTAATCTTTTTGTCACAGACTCTAAAATATTAGTGAAAAAAAATAGAAAGAATTTAAAGCTCCTTTCAAACTCCTTTCCATTAATCTGACACCATCTGAATGTGTCAGCTTAATGTCTGAATGAAACCCTGTGGAGGCTTTGGGCTGACATGTAGAGACTGTAATAAAAGATAAGAGGGGCGTATGAGGGAATGTGAAAAGGCCACGCAGAAGGGAAAGGTGGACAGAAATGCATGGGAGCTTTTTAAGAGTTTCGACCCACACGTCTCTTTTTACTTCACCACCTCCAACACAACAGCAGCATCTCCCACCATGGGTGACAGCAGCACAGAGAGCAGCTTATGGTGGGGTTTGTTTTCTGAAATTCCTTTTTTTTTTTAACTAAAACTGGCTTTAAAAAGAAAAAATCCAGGAATGAGCTCAAAAGAGTAAATCAGCCCTGAAAAGCTTGCATATATGAGTTTTCACTTTGTTTATTATGTTTTTTTTGGTCTCACCTCATCCTCAAAAAGAGAATGAACCACACCATTAGGTACCCTTTGCTAGTACCAGTGTTGGATCCCATCTTGCCTTTTTCTGGTATAGATTCAGAAATGCATCGGAAACGTTACTGTTACTCAGAAATTTTAATGCATGATAGCATCACACGGTAGCTGCAGAATTCTCAGCTGCAATTCCATCACATCCCAAAGATGTTGGGATGCTCTGTTGGTGTCATGGTCTCTGTGCCTGCCCAGCCGGCCCCGCAAGGGTACATGTGTTTGTTTTGTTTCCTCTCTCTCTCTCTCTCTCTCCCTCTCTGCCTGGGCGGAGCTCACTGCGGGCTCCCGCCCTTGGCCCACACACCTGTCCGCAATCAGCTGTCATTACCTGTCCACTATTTGAGGCTGGGACACAGATCTTCTCGTCGCTGGATGATTATACTACAGACGTTAGTGATTCTCCCAGTTCCTGTGAATCTGTGCTTAGTGTTTTCGTGATTCGTGAGTGACTTCCTTTTCCTGTGCTACAGACTTTCCTCCCCGGACCTGTGACCTCCCTGCAGTGCGAGGGTGTGTGAGTTTGGGCGAGAAGACGAGAGTGAGTGTGAGAGAGCTTCCCCGTGATCCTTTGGAGTTTGGGTTTTTCCCTTCACTGTATATATTGTGCACTGGTGTTGTAAATAAACTGTTTTTTGGAGACATCAACCTGCTCTGCTCTTGAGTCCCTACTATCAGTTGTGACAGTTGGAGTGGATCTGTTGACTAAACAACATGTTCCAGTCTTCCACTGTCCTATTTCACTCTGACCTCAGATGAGGAGTGCCTGGTGTGGTCTTCTGCTGCTGTATTGTGAGATGCTCTTCTGCATAACTTGGTTGTAATAAGTGCTTATTTGAATGGCTGTTACCTTCTTTACCTTTGCTGTCTGATCAGCATAAAGCAGTCTGCTCATTCTCCTCTCACCCCCTTCATCAGAAAGGCATTTTCACCCTGTTTTTTTATCATTCTCTGTAAAACCTGCAGATGGTTGAGTGGGAAAATCCCAGTAGATCAGCAGCCATACCAGATTCAAAGTCATTTCAATCACCTTTCTTCCCCATTGAACTTTAGCAAGTCATCTTAGTCATGTTCTCATGCCTAAATGCACTGCTGCTATGTGATTGGCTGACTGAGTATTCGTATTAGTGAAAAGCTGAACAGGTGTCCCTAATAAAGTTTTAACTATTCTTCTGGGTGTTGATTTAGTTACTATTTTCCAGCATTTGTATTGCAAAAACAGAAATCATTTCTCTAGAAAGGTAAATTAGGAGAAGATGATTCTGAACAGTGGTTGGCTCTTGTGTTACCATGGCAATAATGACATATAAAATATACGTTTCAAATTTTGCATGACTTCCTCATGTTTGCGCTGTTTTCCCCCCCTCTGTAAAGCAGCTGCTTCTCCGACATGGCGGTGACACGTTCCTGCTATCACTGAGTCTCATCTCATCTCTGATCTCGGGTCGACAGCAGTTTACAGGAAAGATGTATTTAAAACGCCAGCTGTCTCCACCGTCACAGTATCAACACTTTACAGAATATACAGTGCAGTACCTGTGCACGGCTACAGTAGCTCGTTATCATCGAAAGTGTCAGTGTAATTATATTTTAAAGAACATCAGTTACAAAAATCAATAGTAATTATTTTGAAATGTGAAGGACGGGAATTCTACAGGGTTGCTGCATTATGGAGGTATGAAATTATGACTGGGAGCAATCTAATATATCTCTGTCTGCAGTAGAACAAAAACATTATGCATCTTTTACTGCCAGTAAAAACCCAAAAAAACCAAAAAACAAGCCAATTTTTCCAAATAAAAAATACTTTTAGTTTTTTATGAGAACTCTGAATGAATATAACAAAGTCAGAGGTCCTCCTGTTTGTTTGAAAGAGCACAGACAACCATGCCAAGGATCACACTGGGATATGACTCCCTAAAGTCTTTACAGTGATTACAGACCATTAATATTTATGAATAGGTCGGTCTATAAATTGCGTAGTGCTTAGCCTCTGAATCGGGATGCATGGAGATCTGCTTCCAAGACGGAAACGATAACAACTCCAACTATAATACAGATTAATTGAGGATTTACAATAAGCGCGTCTCGGTGACATAATCGATAATGTTTCGCATCAGCTCTGCTTTGCTTCACAATTTAGTGCAAAATAGGATGTTATGTTCATTTTTGCGCTGACATGCGTTCTCATGTCGAAATTATGACAGGACGAGGGAAAAAAACACAGAAAAGCAATTAGGCTCATTTTCACGAGCGTGAAACGCACTGTTGTTAAAATCCTCCAAAGCAGCTTTGCAGGATGCGTCCTGTCCTTCAGTGGAGCCTCAGCACACCGCGGCATGTTTATGCCTGCTGTCAGAGCAGACAGCGGGGCTCCCTCATTTCCCTTCTCATCAAGAACGCACCCCCTAAATACACACCGACACACGTGTGGATGCAAATCGTTCCCGCGGTCGGTGCCTGTTCAGAGCGGGGTGTTTGTTAGAGGCTGTCACCGCTAACATACAAACACAGCAGTTCCACCGTCCTGTCTCTGGAGTATCCTTAACTGTCCTTCCTTCACAGGCTGCCTCCTGTTTCCTTCTCTCAAATTCTCCACTCCTGTGATGGTGCAAAACTCTCTCTGCATCGATGCCCACATCCCTACAAGTTTCATACTTCACAGGCTCCTTTCTTCTTCTTTCCTGCCACTTCCACTCTCCCTGCCTGCCTGTCTATCAGTCTTCACACACAGGCCGAGCATCTCTCAGGGATCCATCCATTCCCTTCTTTCCAAACAAGATTAGTCTCCCCTGCTGTCAGGCCAGCTTCAGTGAGGTGCACATCACTGCCTCCTGCTTTAAGAATCTGTCTTTAAGAGATTTACTGTAACATACATTCAAGGGCATGTGGGCCTTCACTAACCACAGCTTCCTTCCAATTCATTTACTCATATATTTTTTATTATAACAAAGGTATACAGTCTGGTCATTAACAGACATTTTGACACTATAATGAGTAAGGCAGAAGATGGGGTCAGAAAAGTTGGGAGACATACCTTTTCTTTACACCACTCCTTTTTGGGTACACAGGCAAGAGGACTGCCTAAATTCAACTAATGAAGGTGGAAATGCACTGTTGCATATTTAAAAAATAATCTTGAGTTGAAAATGTTTGAGATCATTTGCTTTAAGTTACTCTTTAATGTCTAAAAGTCAAACTTAAATTTAGCAAAACATCAGTTCTCCTCTGGACTACTGTTGCCGGGCAAGTTTTATCATCAACATACATGCTGCTTTTTTCTTTCTTTCTAAAAATAAAGTTTCTAAACTGAACTTAATCTTAAGGCTTATCCAAGCAGCCTGAACCCAAACTGTAAGCTCTAAAGCCCCTTCCAGTTAGGTGGTAAGTAGCACTTTCTTTCTTTCTGGAAAACGATGCTGTTTCTTATTTGGATTTACTTAAAGTCAGACTTGTGTAATTACAGGAAAGGCGTACAAACTTACTCACCGACTGCCATCATGTAGTCCCATCGGTCCAGCAGACACATGCTGAACTGCAGCCCCTCGGGAGTGAGACCCGCAGCAATGAGAGCCTGACTCAGCTCCGGATTCTGGCATACAGAGGACGTCCAGGCCACCAGGAACCACAGCACCACCAGCAGAATTACTAGCAGCAGCCGTAGGACCCGCCAGCTGGTCATGTAAGGTGTCCTCTGGGCCGTGCGGGACAGGAACACCTTTAACACCCTGTGTGGAGCAGGGAGAGAGCGTGAGGCACAAGCCTGAATATCAGAAACGACTGAGAGAAATCGTATGTAAGTGCTGCTCACGCCCCTGGCTGCTGATCACGTTAGCATGCTCATTTGAAATAAAATGAGCAGGGAGAAACTGCAAAATCAGTTCAATTCATTCATGCTTGGTAAATACGTTTGGTTTTGATTCATGTTGTAATTTCCTTTGAGTTTCAGGGAGAAAAGCGGACAGCACAGGAAGTGGGGAGGAAGGATCGGTTAAAGGAGGCGCCTGTCATTTTTGAGTTGTGCTTACATGTCCAACAGAAATCATGCATACATAGTTTATTGTGAATTACTTCCTGATGTTACCGCATCTGTAAAAGGAGCTAAAAATGCAGCATATTAGGCTCATTAGTTGCAGCAGCATAGGGAACAGTAGGGAACAATATACAACAGCATGTTCTTATATCACCATATATCACCATCTGGACATAGAAAAAAGTCTGTTTCAGTTTTTTACCCTGCTCATTTGCTATCTTTGGACCAGACTGTGACAAATCTATCTCATCTCTAATATATTCTGTGGGCCTGGACTGGAAGAGCTTGCCCCCGGGGCGCACTTCCCACTCAGCGAGCTCGGAAAAAAATCAAATTGGTAATTTTGCCAAGGGAACACTCTGGCCGGCCTTTGACCTCCTTCTCCCATCTCGGTAACACAGCCCGGAGCCGAAGAGCAAGAAGCTAAAGCGCGTGTGTGAATAAATACTTCAGCTGGCACATGCAGTAAGATCTGACCTGATGTGAAATTCACATGTGCTTATTGCCAAGATGGCACACATGTGTGCATACTAAGAGATGGCTGAATTACTGAAATGAAGACTAACTCATGGGCAAGTTAATAGAAGGAGAGTAGACGGGATGTAAGGGAGAGGAGGCGACCAGGAGAGGCTCGAAGAAAAGAAGAAGGGACAGGAGAAGAAGCGAGTTGACAACACAGGCAGAGGCTTTTTAACTTCTATGTTTTGCTTTCAGTTTAGTGTTTTAAAGTAAAATCATACTATAATGATCCAAGAGTATGTATGTATATTTGTATGTTCCCTATCTCCTCCTACATAAGAACCAATCATAATAAAACTTTGCATAAACATTGCATAGAGCACTGTGAGTTCCAGCATCGATAAGGCACATCCAAATATTTTATACAAATCTCACAATTTTATATATTTGCTCATTTGACAGTTCAACTGAGCACCGAATGGAATTCGAGATTAGAATTGTGTGTCATAATATAATGTTTCATAGCGTGATTGTAGCAAAAGTGTGTGTATTTGTATGTTCCATATGGCCCATGTGTTGCGCAGGGGTTTGCTATTTAATCATAATCCTTCATAGAACAGTCACAAAACAAACAGGAAATGTCATCTCAAATGGTGATTTTGGTTTTAGTTTACTGGAAGCAGGATTGAAATATTAAGCCAACACAGAAGTGCCAAAAACAGCATTTCCTTCAAATGGGCGGATGGCTCCAAAAATGAGTCATTTCCCACAGACGTCCATGTTAAACTTCCCAGATTCAATCATGAAAATAATATTTTTTCTGCCTGGTACAAAAAATGGATTTGGTCTCTCTAGATAATCCGCCCCTTCATAAAAACTGCTTTTTTTGGACGTTTTTTCCCATAAATATAACTAGTACATGTCCAGCCTACAGTATTGTTTCTGTGATTTTAGTCCATCATTAGATGGTTGCTAGACAACATAATGATGTCGTAATATATGTGGCATAATTCATTTTTTGTGGATGTAAATTTGATGTCAAATTAAATTAAAATTAAAAGGACACAATTAAGTGCCTTGTGAAGCAACTGTTGTTGTGATTTGGCACTGCATAAATAAAACTGAATTAAATTGAACAATGCCTTTATCAGGACGTCACGATCCTGTTGACTCAGTGGTTTTTATTGTTATTACTATTCAGGTTAATTCTTAAGACTTTCTTGTTCTTAGGGTTTGGTTTCTGTTCTGTGTCTCTGTTTCGCCCTGGTCCCTCGTCTATGTTTCCTCCCTGTTGCCATGTCTGATGTCTGTGTTAAGCTTACGTGTCTTGAGTTTAGTCTGTGTTGCTTCCTGTGTCTCGTTAGCTCTGATTTGTTCCTGTTGTGTTATCATCTGTTCCCCATCCTTTCGTTGTCAGTCTGTGTATTTAAGCCTTGTGGGTCTCTCTGTCTGTGTCGCGTCGTCAACGCCATCCACACCCTTACGCTTTGTGTGTTTCCCTCCGTGCTCCTCGTCCCTAGTCTCTTGTCTCCAGGTTTCCTACTATTTGTATTAGTTTCTAGTTTTGGTTTGTTTTTGCAAGTTTATTGTTTGTGGAGTTTTTTCTGCCACTGCAATAAAGCAGCCTCTTTGAGTTTATTCCTCCGTCTGAGTGTCCTGCATCCTGCCTGCCACAGACCTATCATGACAAGGACATTTAATGACCACTTTCTGAGACGCCAACAGTTAGCCACATCACATGCAGGAACATAACATAACAACATAACATTCAGACGGGGATAACATTGCTAAGAACACATTAACACTAACACTCTCTTCAACACTTTACACTGCAGTTAACTGAATTAACCTTAGCTTTGGTCTATGACAATTATTATGATATTTAGTCAACTAAAACTAAAAGAACTTAGATACCTATATTATGACCAAAGCTAAAAAAACTAAAGCAAAATTTGCTTTCAAAATTAACACTGATTGTAGGACAATCACTAATTGTGGTTAAGCACTAGCGAGGTGGACAGGCTATCCATCCGGTGAGGCTTAAAAGACATAGGGCGATCGTGGTTCAGGGGGTTGGGAAGCTCATCTTGTAACTGGAAGGTTGCCCGTTTGATCCCCAGCTCTGTCTGTCTTGGTCGTTGTGTCCTTGGGCAAGACAATTCACCTAGCGCCAGAGGGGCCGATGGCGCAAAATGGTAGCCTCGCTTCTGTCAGTCTGCCCCAGGGTAGCTGTGGCTACAACTGTAGCTTGCCTCCACCAGTGTGTGAATGTGAGAGTGAATGAATAGTGGAATTGTAATGTAAAGCGCTTTGAGGGTCTCGAAAAGCGCTATATAAATGCAATCCATTATTATCATTATTATTATTATTATTATGTACAACTGAATGTCATCGGCATAGAAATGATAAGAAATGCCAGAAAGGATTGACTATACTTGTGTTGTTCGTGCTTTTTGGACTGATAAGTGATGTCTGTGGTTGTGCTTTACATGTGCACCTTATTGAAAAAGCAGCTTCAAATTGTGGAGTCTAGAAACTAATGGGCTGCTATGTCCACTGTTTTGTTTCTGTTTTGTTTTTTTATGGCCTGTTGTTTACGGTACCTGTAAAGCTTCAGGATGATGGTCCCGTACATGATGGCAAAGCCCAGCAGGCGAACCCACCTCAGGAGGATACATCGAAACACACTGGGATTGAAGTACAGGATCATCACCTACAAAGATGCACAGCAGAGTTAACTTTCACACATCTCATAAACACATCTTAGGATTATTTTTTGTATTTACAGGAAGGAAGTCAGAGACACAAATGAGGTAAGTACACAAAAAGCAGAGTTGGAGGTGGATTTGGCCTCATGAATATCTAACGCCTCCACAGTTCCCTCATCTGTTAGCTTTATGCGGCTCATATGTCAACTTCCAGAGCACATTTGATGTGAGGAATTTGAGAGCTTATTCCTTTATAGGTCTAGGAGCGCGTTTAGTGATGTTTATCTGCACGTTGATTTGCATGTATAGACACACTTGTGTTTCTGAATGTGTACGGTCCAACCTGTCACGATTTGTCTCTCTGAGCGGTTTCAACAAAGCAATAAAGAATTTGCCGATGGCTGATAAAATGTCAGCCTATCATTTTCTGCATGATGTGAAGTTAATTCACACCTATTACCGCTGCAGAAGAGGTTGTAACAGCAGAAGCTGCAGAGACAAGGCTCATGCTGTAAGGATCCAAGCTTCCATTTGCACTTCTCTTTCTACGGTTGCATTTCATTTCATTAGTGTGCAACACAGCGGGAAGCCACATGTTACATTTTCGGTGACCCGAATCCCAGCTTCTGCTCTGAAGATTCAGTGCTGTGACTCTGGCAACGTTCCCACTGAAGCAAAGAAAATACTATCGAAGCATGACACCTTTCCAACTTGGGGTAATCTCTCCGTTCAGTGTGGTCTGAATGAATACACAAACTTTTTTTGTAACGGATTGAAGTTTGTGTGATCTTTTGTGAGATCGTGCTACGATTCCCAAACTGTTTTGTGACTTTGTGTTGAGGTAAATGCTGACCTTAACCCCACCTATCCGCTAAAACTATACACATACCTGAACAGTAATTAATCAGTAACTGCCACTTCCCACAGAGTGATCTTTTTGATTACAGGTCTAGAATGGGTTTCTTTTCAATCTAACATACGGACTAAAAAGGTTACATGTGGTTTGAAAAGCAAACGCAAGTGAGGGTGAAAGGCCTGCATCACACTTAGTATTTGTTTCAACAAAATTTCAGTGTCTTTTTTTATGTTTTGCATCTGTTGCACATGTTTACATTGCACATGTAAAGTACTTTTGCTGTTATATGTTATGGCTTAAAACTGGGTAATATGTAGCTTTATGTACATATTTTGCTATATATAGTAACCATTTATATATAGTATAGTATTTGGAAATATAGTAATATAATATAGCATATTATATTGTAATATAGTATTTGGACAAGTGAATTTCACCATTGCGGGATTAAATAAATTGTACGTCTGTGTCTTTATCATAGCCATGCCATGTTTCTATCTACCCAGCTGTGTCACACTGAGTAATCTATCCTCTGTTTATATCCAATCCTAGTTCTTCCCCTTTATTCCTTTGTCAGATCCTCCTGTTGAACTCACCCCCTCGTTCTGTTTGCTTTCCCTTTTCTGAATTTGGTATTTGCTGAACTTTTGCTTTAGCCAACAAAAGCTCATCCTACTTTTATTTTCAACCTGCATGCGTGTCTTGCAGTTGGATTCTCTCCACTACACACCTTGACAATAACTGCTCGGGCAGAAAGAAGATTATATTTACAATTACTCCTTTTTATAAGATGATGCTTTTTTTAATACATATATGTGGGCCCTATGCTAGACTGCTGGTCCAGGTCTTTAGGTAGTTTGTGTGCTGTGGCTAGATTGAACTCAGTATAATCAGAACAGGATAGGGAGCTGAAGTGACAGTTTTTCAATCTGTGATATAGCGCAGCAGAGTAAACAGTGTACAGGTCGGGGAGCTTGTTTGGGGATAACAATGTTACAGCACAAAAATACTTTCTGAATTATATGCTTGGGTTTTTTATATATGTAAGTTGTTTTACAATAACCAAAAACAGAAGGTCATAGCTTTCCAGCTTTTTGTAATCACCACATAATTTCAGACTTATTGTGGTACAACATAATAAGCAGTATAAATGCATCTCGGAGGCGTAAGGCGAGTGATTTATTCCGGCTCTTACAATGCCTTGGCATTCAAAAGACAACAGCCATTTGCTTTAATTAAGCTTAAGTAACAACAACACCTGTAACCTCTTTTCCTTTTTAGAAAAGAAGCAGAACATCTGTGGCAAACTCAGCTGAGCAACCAGCCAACCCCGAGGCTGTAACCGTCTGGCTGTGAGATGCGTTAACAGAGAAGAGAAGCTAAAGTGTAGTGGGGAATATGAATCACAGTGTACATTATTTTACCCACGGAAATGAAGAGCAAAGATTATGGTGCAAAGACAGAAAGATGAAAGGACAGAAATATTCAATCTCACAGCATCTTATGCAGGTATTCAGGAAGTTGAAAGCAGAGCCAAGTCTCAACGTGACTCATAACAAATGCCACAGGAACTAATCTGCAGCTTATTACCTCCTCGTCACTGATAATGTTGCTGTGATTGTTTCATAATCAAATACAGTCTTAAAAGTGGCAAGATGAATTTCAGAAATGTGGTTCAGCGAGCGGTTAAACTGTCATAACATCCCTATTTTCAGCCTTCGCTCTGTTCACACTCACTTCAGCTCCGCTATATAGACATTTCTCTCACCTCTTGATTAAAAATGTGACACACTGAGTCAAAGCATGGAGCACGGCACTCGCAGGCTTTCCTTCCATCCACAATCATCCTCACAACCTCGCAGAGTCTGTTATTGGTATGCCGGTCATGAGACACTGGGGAGCAGAGTCCATCTCAGACCCAAGAAAAGAAATTATTGCTCTTCCTCTTTAATACTGCAGCTGATAAATTAATTGATATTGGAAGGCAGGCAGGTGTGTGTCAGAATTGGGGCAATTTAAGGGAAAAGCCTGAACCTGACTCACTTATCAATAAGGGGCTTGAAGGAAATTTGTTATTTAATAGCTAAAAGTTGCTAACTGCATGTACTAAAGTAAATTTGAATTTGAATTGAAATTAATAACAGGTAACATAACAGCATAGACACAATACATGTATAAATAATCCATATATTATATAAATCCATAAATACTATTGCTGAAAATAAACATTAATTAATCCCCAGAGAGGAATCCAAAAGCAAGCCAGCAGTACTTGTGATGTTGATGTTAATGTATTGTTATAACTTAAATAGAGTATCATATCTAAAAATGTATCATGTGAATAATTATTGCTTTTTTGTCAGCATACTGTTAAAATAGGAATCTGACGTCTATCAGTTGACAGATTTATGTATTTATTTTAATACAGACTGGGTGTCCATGGTTACATTTGCAGAAATGCTCCTGCATGGGTTTGCATTAAGCTAATGCAAACCCATCAGTTTCAGTTGCTGCAGCTTCACCGTGGAAGCATTTAGCTGCCGAACCACAAGTTCCCAGTGAGCTCAGCACTAACCAGCCACTGCTCATTAAAATGTGCCTGCAAAAGAAGACATTGGTCATTTTTTCTTTCTTTTTTTGACAGTTTGAAATATTGTATGGAGCAATTTATCTTGAAGACACAGCTACAGTGAGCTGTTATGAAGAACAGCAGCTGCCCCAGCTTCTCAGCAAGGTAACCAACTCCTTCTGCTCCTTTTACTGCACCCTACGGTTAGCAGACTAATGCCACATGGAGCATAAACTCAAATCACTCACGGCTGCTCAATGATGGAAAAAGGCCAGTTGCCTGACTTCCTATAGCAGTGTGTTTTTGCCATCCCAAGATTTCTGACACATAAAGTATGAAACTGCAGTTACGGTTACCAGCGTTAACTAAAATTAACCAAATTAACCAGGACTGAAATCTTCACTTCCACTTTAAGTATACTGTATGCAGTCCTGTGAAAAACTAAGTATACCCATAAGAAGGGACGTAGCAGCCAGAATCTGCTAATCAAAGGCACTCGCTTAACTGATCATCAGCAAGTGTGAACACCTAAACGCAGAAATTTTGTCAGTTTTCTGGTCTGACACATTCAGATGTGTGTTAGCAAAATGACACGATCTTCCCAGCAGATATCCCAGCAAATTCTCGGGAGACGAAAGTGCAGATGTCTGACGATGAAGTACACGTCACATTTGGAGAGAACCAAACAGCACGTCACCACAAACACCTCATTCCAACAGTTAAGCACAGTGTGGAGGGATTATGATCTGGATCATCTTGCAGCTTGGCTAAAATTGATGTACGAAAGCAAATCTGCAACCGAATGGCTGAAAAAGAAAAGAATCAGCGTGTCAAAGTTCAGACCTCAGTCTAATTGAAATCCTGTGGTGGGATTTTGGAAGAGCTGTGGATAAACAAATGCCTGCAAATCTCAATGAACTGAAGCAACATTGTAAAGAAGAGGAGATGAGAAGAAGATGATTACTTCAAGTTATTACTGCTAAAGGTGGTTCGATAGGCTACACAATAATAGGGTGCACTTAGTTTTTCATGAGTGTACTGTGAAAACGTTCTTGTTCACGCTTCACAGTATTTTGATGGTGATATTAACAATTTGAAAGCATGACTTTTAAATGTAGCATAACATATCAAATCTAAGCACATCCTCCAGCGCTGAGGTTAGTAAAATAGTTTTGAGCGCTTAAGAATCAAAGTTTAAGAGTATAAGAAAGCTAGCACCAGTAACACAGCAGAAAAACACACAAAGAAAAACTAGTTTTTGGAAAGGATTGAAACAGACAGAAGTAAAGACGGAGCAAACGTGAACAACATCTTAACTACTCAACAGGTTGTTATTTTTCCCTCCTGTTTCAGTGTCTCTCCTCCTTATATCCATCCATCTCTCCTGCCTCGGTCTCAATATAGTCTGTTTTCAGGATTTGCATCCTACTTGGCATCTTCACCTCATCAGTTCTTCCAGCTTTCTGCTTCACATGACAGCAAAACAATAAATCTGAACGGCACATAAGAGCTAAAAGTAGGCCACGCTGCTCCTTCCACCTACATACCGTGCAAAACAAAAACATGCAAATGGCAAATCCATGCACATGACCACGGGAAAATATGAAGCTTTGAAGCTACCTAAACACACTCATGATCCATCCTCCACTCTGCCTACACACACACACACACAATACAGGCAGACAGACAGCGTCACAACCTTCTGCAGTACTACTCATGTGGACTACAAAGTCACCGGGGACTGCGATAAAAAGCCATATTTTTATATTGCCTAGAAGAGAAGGTGGCCCTCCTGGTTTGCGTCCAACCTCCCAAGCGTCCTCCATCAATTAATCAGTAGAAGTATTTTTAAAACAAGTTGTGCTAGAACTTGATGGACTGTTTAAAAATGCATTGAGCACCAAAGCAGAGCAGAGCAGCTGCAGCTGAAGAGGTTTGTGGTGGCAGCAAAAAAAAAAAAAAGGCACCGGCAACAAACGTTAAGGCTGGGAGAGGGAGGCAGACACAAAGGTGAGATAGAGAGAGAACATGCAGAGGAGGTAATCAAAGGAAAACATGAAGGGAGGAGGGGGGTGGGGGACAAGGAAGTAAGGTGGGGAAAAGGAGACCTTCATGTGTGCGAGGATGACAGAGCGGCAGAGTGTTTTGCGGGTGGGGGCTATTTGTGGAACTGGATTATCCTTGGGGTAAACTGGAGTGGATGGATGAATGCAAAAGCAAGAAAGGTGTGGTCACATAAGGATGCAATACCTGCAGCTCTTTGTCTGCTGCAACAAAAAAAACAGCTTCAGGTTTTTGTTTTTTTTCATTCTGGGGAAAATGTCGTGCATACGGTTACACTCCAGTAACTTTAGAATAAGAACAAAATCTTTATCCCCAGACTTAGCCGAGCGATTGGAACTTCTTTCTTTCTGGTTGATTTTTTCAGCCATCAGGCTTTGTGTTTGAGAAGAGCAGTGGCTCCACTGTTGGCACTCTGTGCCAGGATTTGAAAGGAGTGAATTCCCTGGCTACATCAGATCTCTGTGTTATACGGCACGCAGGTTTCTTCCATCTGCCTCCCTTCTAAAGATGGGCTCCTGACGCAGCACTCCAGGTGCAATGTGGGCTGAGTCCAAAAGTGTAAATACACACATATAGAACGCACGCTGTCACCGAGCACACGGACTGGCTCGCACATACAGCCGACGCAGACAGAAAAAGGCACACATGGAAGAGAGCGCACTTATACTATAAGTATCATCACAGAGAGCTGTGATGTCCAGCTCTCTGTTGTTGTAATGATCCTAACTATAGTACTACAACATCTAGCTACAACTGAAGAAATGGGATATTTTCATATTACTCCAGTATTCGTGGTCCTGGGTTGTTGACCCACCGCCTTGTTTATGGACTTTCCAGTTTTGTTTAGTTTTTGATATTTTCTGGTGATTCTTAGTTTCCCTTGCTATTTGCCTCTTCCCTGTACCTTTTTGCACTCACCTTCTTTTGAATTATTTCCATGGACTATCAATAAAACTGAGCTTTGCATGCCTAAGCCTGCGTGTGGGATCCACATCCACACACTACATGACAAATATTGGACACCGAAAAATGATTTTCTTTCTTGAAAAGGTTTTTTTTTCTCAGCCAAAGCAGACCTTGACCACTCCTTCCATCTTTTTAAACCTGTAATGCTTAGGATTTGACCATCACATCTCTCTTTTGATATTTACTTTATGGCCAATAACTGCATTAGAAGAGCTTCATAGATGGTGAAATCACGTCTCAAACCTATTTCCATCTGTTTGGATGTATGTGCGGTTTGTGTTTGTTCTCTAGTTTTCTTTTATAACACTATGAATGTCTTCCAGGAGAGACTTTTACCAATGCCCATCACTATTTCTTCTCCATCTCAGTGACAAGGTGCTGTTCGTGGTGCTCTACAGAATGGCCTTTAAGTTCAGGTGCAAACTTTTGCCTGCAATGGGCTGACTAAAGCATGCATGCCTCATGGTAATTCATGCAAACCCACTGGTCCATCAGTTATTTATCAAATAAAACCTTAAAACTAGTCATCATTTCATGACCATAACGAGCACATGCCGATCACTACGCTCTAAGTTTGTTTGGGCTCTGTTTCTCTCCTGACAAAGCATACCCAGACGTACCCAGCTGCTTGTTTCCCTGAGACTTCTGAGAACTTTTATTTTTTTTAAAAAATGAAGTAGCAGTAGACTGGTGGGTGGCATGCAAGATCAATATGGACACTTACTGGGAAGTAGAGAAGTAGCGCACCAAACAAGATGGCTTCCAGCAGAATGAGACCAGATGTACGAATGCTCTGTTAACAAGGAGAGAGAGAGAGAGACAAAAACTCATGAATCAATGACAGGGAGAGCTTGGTTATTTATGGATTGCTGAAGGATACTGAAAAAGAATGATTGGCCTGATGGTATCAGACGCTGAGGCTGCTGACGGGCATGCAAAAGTATCTATAATGTTGCTGCTGCTTGTATTGATATTTGTTCTGGATTTGCAGTGAGCCTTTCTTCACATTCATTTTCTCTCTTGTATCTGCTTTGTCCTTTGGGGCCACCATAGTTTGCCTTTCAGATTCTGCTGCTGCAAGTCAGACATAACAGCTCCGACTTGCATGCAACTGCACGAAAATGCAAATGATACATCGCACAAATATATAAAATATATGTCTCTGAAACCCTGAGTGACGACAGAACTTTTCTGGGTTGTATTTAATTACCACATTACCACATATAAGATTTTTTTGATGTCTTTTATGTTAATCCAAAGGCCTCCAGGGACATCTCTTGTGAAGTGAAGAAATATGGGAGATTCTGAGGCAACAACACGATTGTCTATAAATAGATCACCAGGAAAGTGCCAGAGGAGTGATTGTAATTATTATCCTACACTGCAAGGATGTCACATTAAAATGAAGGAGGGCTGAGTACGGTTGATGGTAATGATGTCAGTGTAATAAGACAATAAAAATTACATTAAATTAAAATAAAATAAGATAAAATCAGCTGGACTGTCTTTTATTTGGCTTTATTCTTGATGGTGTATGATGGAAATTTGTGTGAATTTGCAATGCTTTAAGAAGCAGCTGTATGTCGTAAATGTAGCAATATTTTTTTTCCAGTTTCTAAGTTGCATACTGAAATTGTTTGAGGACAAAATCTCAAATGTCCTCTCTTAGTCTGGGCGAATTATCTGCATGTAATTCGTTGAACTGCATGCTGCCAGTGAGGCCAGGGAGGATCTTTTGCTACCGTGTCTCTGATGGCTTAGTACTGTGGAGGCATGATCAGCTGTAACACAGCGGTTCCTCTTTTCAAAACTTTAGTCAGTTTGTCATAATCGTCGAGTTTGAATTTAATCCCTGAAACCTTCGTCTTTATTTAATTTAAAATAATTTTCCATGACATTTCACTGACATTTCCAGTTAATCTTCGCTATGAAGGAGGTTTCAAATTTGCAAATTTTTTGCAAAGCCACAAAAAAGACCAAAATTGAAGAGTGGGGGAGACTGTCAGTGTGTAGTTTGGGATAAGCTCTAAAACTGTTACGCCGTACAATTTCAGCATCCATCCACTTATTACCATATGCAGCATAGCGTCATTGTGGACCACATATCCAGGTACACTCCGGACAGGTCGCCATTCCATGACGGGGACAGTTTGAAGACACAGTTCAGTATATTCTTCCTTGTGCGGACGTGGTCGCTTTAGTCTTTAGGTGAAAAAAAAGTAAAATGTAATCTTGCAATCTTCAGGTATTCTTTGGGTATTCTTCGCCAAGGAGGTTATGCTTTTAGTAGTGTTTGCGTATGTGCGTGTCATTTTTAATGTTTGTACTACAGCTTGGACGTTTTTGAATGAATTCTGATGAAACTTTGTACAGGTGTAGAGTCAGGTCATCTTAGCACTCTATGAAAATGTGCCTTACATCCACCGAGGTCAACTCAAGGATTTATTTTTAAAAACTGACAAAAACTATTATACCTTCCACAGTATGATTCTTACAAGTGTGGTGTGTATTGTTAACATAAAGAAAGTACCTTATAGAGTAAAATAGCATGTCACATGTGACCTCTGACCTCTCCTTCAAGGTCAATAGAGTGATCTATGGTCAAAGTGATTTATAGAGCTATTTAAAAAAAAAGTAAAAACTATGTTTGAGGGGATAGGTTAATTGGATAATCCAAATTGTCACTAGGTGTGAATGTGTGAGTGAATGTGAGCGTGAATGGCTGTCTGTCCCTGTGTGTTGGCCCTGCGACAGACTGGCGACCTGTCCAGGGTGTACCCCGCCTCTCGCCCTATGACAGCTGGGATAGGCTCCAGCGCCCCCCGCGACCCTGGAAAGGATAAGCGGAAGCAAATGGATGGATGGATGGATAAAAACTATGTGTATTACTGCCGTTATTTTTACTGACAACACATAGGCTTATAGGGAATATATATGTGGATTCTACCTTGTTACTTTAACCTCTTCTTCAAACCTTCATAAAATGTCTTTTATCTTTAAATCATTGCTTGAAATTCTGCTGCCTTTCTTTGTATTTTCAGCATTTAGGAAATGATTCTGGTATATGGGGATTCTAAATATCACTTTATAGTTTGCATCCAAATAGCATGTCTTATTTGACCTCTGACCTCACTTTTACACCTAAAATCTGCCAATTATGTCAAGTATATATTAAAATGGGTTTCAACAAAGCCTTTGCACTTGTTTTTACTGCGCTACAAACGTCTTAAAGTACATTTAAAAAGAACAACGAAAGCTAAATGAACGTATACAAAACACAAAATGATTCCCTCAAATGTAAATACTGCCCACAGAGCTAGCTGCCTCGGTGGAAGTTTCCTCTCTCAGAGTGCTTCGAGGTTTTTGTCTGTTTCAAATTCTCTCTAAACTTTGCACTGAAAAAAATTGAGATTCTGAGCGCAGGCTGGCATAAGCTCTACTGACATCACCACACATGCCAAAACTCCCTCCAAAGTCTAAACTAAGTAGTAGAATAAGCTGTTAAGCATGTCCCTATCCACATTAGAAAAGCATGCAGCCGATTCTTTGCATTCTCCTTACCTTGTTTCTCCTGAAGTGGTAGACCACCACCATACTGGCCAAGTCCAGCATCATGCAGAGACCCTGGAAGGAGGCCACAGAGAGCCTCAGAGCACCGTCCTCCTGCACCAGGCAGGGCGTGTCATCCCGGCAGTAGGGACAGCCCTCGCGGCACGGCAGGCACTTGCTGGACACGTCGGAGGACTCGTCTCTGTGAGAGCCCTGCTCCTTACCTGAAGATGTCAAAACACTTTAGATTTGTTTCATTATCACTTATCTTATGTTGTTCAAGTTCAAAGAAAGAAAGCCTTTGCAAATTCATATCTAATCACATCTCGAGACACAGGTCTGATTAGCACTGCAATTAATTTGCATTTAGCTGTCACAGGCTGACTCCTTATTAAATGCTCAGTTAATCAATTTCAAGGCAAAGAAAGCATCAAGCCAATGAATCAAAAAGCCTTGGGGAGATAATTACAAGAATGCAGCCTGTAATTAAGCAAATGATGGATAATGAAGGCGAGGAAGATACAATATTGTGTCACTGCTCTCTTCCTCAGTCTTGTTTGCGTAATTGTTGTAATATCAGCATGTGACACACTTGGATTTGGATGGGGTTTATCAATTCTCTCCATTCTCTCCTTCATTTTTAGCATGAGCTGGTTCCTTTGAAACCTGAATTTAATCAATTACATGTAAAGACATGACAGATGATGCAAGAAATATAATTCTTAATTCCAGGATATGTCAGCTGCAGTGGGATTTGCAGTCAATCTGTAGCTGAAATCTTTCATTTTTTTCAAACACACAGACCTGCAGCTCCTCGAGCAAATGATGTTTGATAAGCATGTAATTCCTCTGTAGGTCCCAGAGCTCATACGGTATGCAAATGCTGCACAGTTGCACAATGCTTCAGCAGAGCGTGATTGTAAGAGAATGTGCTGAAATTACTTTGATAGTGGTTAAAAAAAATTTAAGCAAGAAGTGAATTTATGTAGCCACTGAAGTGGTTTCATTTGGCTGAGAAAAGAATGCATGGTGGTAACTGTATTCTGACTGACTCTCTATTTTTGCTGTTAATCACAGAGAAGCTGAATTTATGCTAATATATGTTTACATACGCACAATAAGAGTTCAACATGACAGGATGTTATTTTCTGTGTTTGCGTCCTTATGCAAATTCATAATGAATGTGAGCGTGATTCATGCTGCAACTGGCACAGACTGTCTCATCAATGTCTGCCCTTTAAACTCCTCATACACAGAACTCAATTTATGCCTGCAGATATGGTCAAAATGAGCTACGTCGAACTGAAGCAGAATGGGGAAGAAAGGTGATTTAAATGACTTTGAATGTGGTTGTAGGGCTGGACTGAGGATCCCAGAAGCTGCTGATTTACTGGGATTTTCCCACACAACAAACTCTAGAGTTTACAGAGCCACCAAGATATGCAGAAGAGCATCTCTGCACAACACTTGGAACCTTGAAGCAGATGGGCTAAAGCAGCAGAAGACCACACATGCTGTCAGCTGAGAACAGGAAACTGAGGTTTCCTGTTCTGGAAAAACGTTGCCTGATCTGAGAAGTCCCCAATTCTGCTGCAGCATTCAGATGGAAGGATCAGAGTAAAGAATGGATCCATTCTGCCCTTTCTCAGTATTTCAGGCTGGCATTGGAGTAGTAATGGTGTGGAGGATTTATTTCTTTGCATACTTTGTGTTATTTAAATATCAGCACCTACCTGACTATTGTTGCTGACCATGTCTGGCCCATAAGATAAGATAAGATAAGATAACCTTTATTAGTCCCACACGTGGGAAATTTGTTTTGTCACAGCAGGAAGTGGACAGTGCAAAAGTTATGAAGCAAAAATTAGAATAAAATAAAATAAGAATAAATACTGTACACAACTGTACAGAATAGAATAAAATAAAATACTATATACAGTAGAATAAAATAGAATAAAATATACAATAAGATAAAAATAGAATACAAATGCTATATACAACTGAGTAAAAATACAACGATGCCAGAAAGATTATTGCACATTAGTGTTATTGCACATGTGTGGATGTGTGTGTTTGATCAGTTAAAGTCTTTGTTGTGGAGTCTGACAGCAGTGGGGAGGAAAGACCTGCGAAATCTCTCCGTCCCACACCGTGGGTGCCGCAGTCTCCCACTGAAGGAGCTGCTCAGTGCTGTCACAGTCTCCTGCATGGGGTGGGAGATGTTGTCCAACAGGGATGACAGCTTAGCCGCCATTCTCCTGTCACTCACCACCTCCACTGGGTCCAGAGGGCATCCTAGAACAGAGCTGGCCCTTCGGATCAGCCTGTTCAGTCTCTTCCTGTCCCCGGCAGAGATGTTGCCGCCCCAGCAGACCACACCATAAAAGATGGCTGAGGCCACCACAGAGTCATAGAAGGTCTTCAGGAGTGGGCCCTCCACTCCAAACGACCTGAGTCTCCGCAGCAGGTACAGTCTGCTCTGCCCTTTCCTGTAGAGGGCGTCTGAGTTATGAGTCCAGTCCAGTTTGCTGTTCAGATGAACACCAAGGTACCTGTAGCTGTCCACAGCCTCAATGTCCATACCTTGGATGTTCAGTGGTTGCAGTGGAGGATGCTTGTGCCTGCGGAAGTCTACCACCAGCTCCTTGGTTTTACTGGCATTGATCTGGAGGTAGTTCAGCTGGCACCAGTCCACAAAGTCCTGAGTCAGTCCTCTGTACTCCTTGTCATCCCCATCAGTGATGAGGCCGACTATTGCAGAGTCATCAGAGAACTTCTGCAGGAAGCACTGGGTGGAGTTGTGGGAGAAGTCTGCAGTGTAGATGGTGAAGAGGAACGGAGCCAGAACCGTTCCCTGTGGGGCCCCCGTACTGCAGACGACCCTGTCCGACACACAGCCCTGAGTCCTCACATACTGTGGTCGGTCGGTGAGGTAATCCAGTATCCATGCTGTGAGGTGATGGTCCACTCCAGAGTTCTCCAGCTTGTCCTTCAGAACCGAGGGAAGAATGGTGTTAAAGGCACTGGAGAAATCAAAGAACATGATTCTCACAGTGCTCCCAGCGGTCTCCAGGTGAGCGAGGGAACGATGTAGGAGGTGAATGACGGCATCATCCGCTCTAATGCCAGGCTGGTAGGCAAACTGAAGTGGGTCCAGTGATGAGCTCACAAGGCGCCGAAGCTGAGCCAGGACCAACCGCTCCAGGGTCTTCATCAGGTGGGATGTCAGAGCTACCAGCCTGTAGCTGTTGAGGTCCTTGGGCCGTGAAGTCTTTGGCACTGGTACAACACAGGAGGTTTTCCAGAGCTGTGGGACTCTTCCCAGCCTCAGGCTCAGGTTGAAGAGGTGCTCCATCACACCACACAGTTGGTCCGCGCAGGACCTGACGACCCTCGAGCTGATGACATCTGGGCCCGCTGCCTTCTTGGCTTTAATCCTCCTCAGTTCCCTCCTAACCTGGGTAGTTGAGAGAGACAGGCTGGAGCCTTGTGTTGAATGTGTATTGGATGCTGTTGTTGGGGGTGGGGAGGAGTGAGCAGGGTGAATAGAGGAGGTGTGAAGTGTCTGAGGTGTCAGAGGTGGAACAGCAGCAGTGGGGGTGGGTGAGTCTGCAGCCGATGTTGGAGACTGCCTCATGGCTGAATCAAATCTGTTGAAGAAATGATTCAGTTCATTTGCCCACCTCACATCCCTCCCAGGCAGAGAGTTCTGATGTTTGTGGCCCGAGATGGTTCTGAGGCCTCTCCAGACTTCACCAACGTTGTTTTGCTGAAGCTGGTTCTCCATCTTCTGCCTGTAGCTGTCCTTCCCATTCCTTATCATGTTCTGATGGCTGCTTCAAGCAGAATAGCGCACCATGGCTCAAAGCGCAAATGACCTCAAACTGGTTTCTTGAACATGACAATGAGTTCACTGTACTCAAATGGCCTCCACAGTCACCAGATCTCAGTCCAGTAGAGCGTGGCTGTTAATAAAGGTCTGGGTGGAAATCAATAGAGGTGAAAAAACAAGCAAGAAATGTCTAAAAGTGTTTAAATAGAGTATTGTGTTTACAAAGAGACTAAGTCCAGATAGGAAGAATGCTTTAATATTTAAAAAAAGATGAGAAGATGTCTAAAAAACACTCCGGAGGCCCATTCTGCGTGTACTTTTGACAGTCCCTAACCTCAGCTTGTCAATTTCCATCTACTTTCAAATGCCAGATGTCAATAAATAAGCACCAACTGTGGCGCATGAGTCAAGCTGAGTCAAACCGGACCTTGTTTTAGCCCACAGCCCATTTGTTGAGTTGTTGTTGTCAAACTACTGAGTTTACTCCATTACTGAAGAAAAATGTCCTCGACCGACTTGCTGTGAACACTGAATTTCTCCGAGTGTTATAAGGTGTGTGTGGCAGGTTTACGTTCGACAACCAGAGCACGTTGGGGATTTTTGGCGGCGTTGGTTTAAACAAATAGAAAATAATTTCTGGCCCAGCTGTGGCTCACACCGCACACGTAATTCTGGTCTACATACTGAACCAAATGGCACAACTGTGACATCTCAACCTGAGGATCACATGCACAATTAATTTAGTCTGAAGTATTCACATTACTTTATTATTGCTTTATTTAAAAGATGAAAATATAAACAGCTCAAAGATGAAGTATGTAGTTACATGCTTCAACAAAGCAACCAAAATCAGACAAATGCTGAAATTAATACAATATAGCCACCACCCTCTCCTCTGTATCCCAGGGGCTATACAGAGAAACAGCATATTACCTTGTGCTGGCACAAGTGCAGTCTTTGTTCCATTTCTGTAATGCCCATTCTGCCTCAATTGTAATAATGGACAAAATGTTAAGTACAAATTAGTTTTGAAAAATCCAATTAAAAATAGTACATAAGTACATCAAATGCAAAGGTTTTAAAGTGGGTACTTATTGCAAGCTATTACTCAGATTATGGTGAACTATTTTTCTTCTTTCAGATGCTCAAGCTAGAGGTTAGCCAAGTAGATCATCTGTTTTCATCTCCTTCCCTCCCGTGCATCCTTCTCTGTCACGCCACATTTTGTGTGCATGTCTTCTTTCACCACATCCTATTTCCTCTCTCCCGGCAGCATCATTCTCCCGACACACCGGGCATCTTTCCTCACCACAGCTCAGTCTCAGTCTTTTCCCTCAAACCCTCCAATCTAAGCTGTTCTTACACTCATTCCTGAGTAACAACGGAAATTAGCATCATCTACATATATCTGTGTTTGCATGTGTGTTAGGCTGCCATGACTAGCCGACTAGTCACGATTATGTCGACGATCGTCGACGACTAATTTGATAGTCGAACGGGTCGTTTGAAGCTGTGTAAGATCCTGAAAGACGCAGGAATAAGTAGCAGGATTTAGGAGTGTAATAATGGACTGAAACAGAAGATGGCAGCAATGCATCTACAAGGATGCCAGCTGCCGTTAAATGCTGAAGAAGAAGAAAGAATCTCCGGTATAGTAGCTGTGTCCAAATTCGGAGGCCGCATTTGTAGGCTGATTACGTTACAGCGACGCGACGAAGGCTGTCCAAATTTGAAGGCTCCTCCAAATGCGGCCGACAAATGCATCCTCCTTTTCCCCAGATTTGAAGGATGGGTCGGGTGTGTCCCAATCTATCCCAAAATTCATAGCGTGGCTCAGCCAATTCCAGTTTCCAACAATTGCGGCAGCTACTTAGTTTTAATATTACTCTTTCAGGGTCACAAAATAAACTTTTAATATATTTTCAGGCGAGAATGTAGCTGTGTAAACTTCAAATATCTGCTCGATTTATCAAGACATCACATATTTGCAAAAAAATCTGTTACCCCACTAGCTCGATAGCTGACCAGGAGGTCAAGGCTCACTGAAGCCGGCGAGAACAGCGAACTCCCGGCACATCATTTTCAAACCTCCCGCGATCTTTCGTTACTCAGGTTAAACATGATATATAGATAATCTGCAATCAGTTAGCACATACATTAAACACTTAAAGCTGTAAGCTAATGATAGTTATATAAGAGCAGATGCATGCTGGTGCAATAAGCTGTAGGTTTTACATCCAATGGATGCACGATCTGACTAGTCGACTATCAAAATAATCATTTGTGGCAGCACTAGTGTGTGTGTTATCTAAAATTTTTGTATCATAAATTTGTGTTTGCATTGTCTTTTGTTTGATTTGAAGATCGAATCATTCTCACAGTGGCTTGAAGGCAGACAGAAGAAAGCTTGGTTCATTTTTCACACATCTGTCACAGGAGCCAGATGTTCACAGTGATACCACGGCTCTCAGTTTGAGCACAGGCGGTCCTTCCAAACCACTTAAACTGCTGCAAGTAAAAAGTGCTTTTCAGTTTGTACATTCTTCACAACTGTTGTTTTTTCTCCCTAATGTTGTTTGTTTTTTGTAATTTTATTTATTTATTTATTAATTTTGCAAAACTGTACTTGCACAGCTTCTTCAGTTCGCTGAAGCTGCTGCAAAGTTCACTGCACGCTTTAGGCATTTGCATTTGTAGTGCATAAATTGTATACTCAAATTTCTTGCTTTGGGTCTCTTTGTGTATAGATGCACAAAGACTAAGACTGATGTTCCACGAGTGGAAATCAGGATTGCAACTGCAATGCAATCTGAGTCACAGCGATTTTTAAAGAGGCGATCTGCATGGGGTTTGGAAGATGAGTCTCTTCACAGACTGAGTGTTTTGACTACATCCTTCATCACACTGCATTATAATAAAGCTCCAGCTTAGCATATCAACCCCCCTGGGGTGCTGCATTGTTGGAGTCGGGGATGAGAACCACCGCAGTTGAATTATTATATTGCTCATCAGGGCCAGGCTTTCTGTCCGAGGACACTGCAGCGCTTTCAGTCAAGAAAACCGACATTCAAACCCAAAGCACGATTGGGGGGGCTAAAGTTAACGATATATTTGAAAAGTGCAAGTCTGAAAAGCAGAACATCAGCAGAGAAATGATCCAAGGCCAAGAGGGTGTGCAAATTTAGTTTTTCTTTTCTTGTTTCTCGCACCTGAATGAAAAATAAGGAATATTGGGAAAATAAGATCGATTGCCAGAGCTGTAGGACAGGCAATAACAGCTTACTGTTCTCTAAACTGCTCTCCTGAACATCAATTGTCCATATGCAGCGTAGCAAATGCCCCGTAAAGCTTAAGATTTCCTCATATATCTCAGAAATGTGCATAGTGTTCTGTTAGGAGATATACTTTAGTGTGCAAGGAGTGCAGAAGGTTGTGTCCTGTATCCTGATTAGTTGGAAAACCAGACACTAGACTTAAAAGGAATGAAGTAAATGAAACAGTGTGTTTATGTGCTCTAACTGAGGCTGGAAACATTCACTTACCTGGCTAACTAGTGCTTCTTGTCTTTCGTTGTGTAATGCTTCCATTACAAGTTGATCTTTATCATCACATTTTTGGTGCTCCTTGTTTTTGTTCTTATTGCATGCACATTGTTACAGTCCTAATATGTATATATGTGTTAGTCTTTGTGATTGCATTAGAATAAAATAAAATAATTCATCTATCAAATCTTCCCCTTCTCTTTTCCCCCTTTTCTGTGTTTTTATTCACTTGTTTCGTCTTTTACTTTGAGAAACTCGTCTCTCTTGCGTTTCAGTCTTCCTGCCTTTGTGTATTTTACCTACAATATGTTGTTCCCTGAACTGTGTTACCTGGACCTTGTTTCACCTTTTAGTATTTGCTCCACATCTTTTCCTCTATGCCAGTTTTCCTTTGGAGATTGTTGCAGGGAATTCAGTCTCTGCCTTTTGCTCATTCTCTCTGTAAAACCTGCATTTGCTGGTTTTCTAGGTTGACCTTTGCTTGCCTGCTCCTAACGTACTCTGACGTCTGACTGGTTGAACTGGGAATTTGTGCAGTGAAACTTGTAAAGACTGATTTTTGCTCATAAGTTGTGCTTTTGAGTCCTCATTTGCCTTCATCGAGTGTTACATGAATTTTTATTAATCTAAGATTTGGGGGGTTATTGAAATATCGTTGAATATTTTTATAATTTTAGCAGCTCTCTCCTCCTATTTGTTGAACCTAGCACATTACAAATTCCACCCAAAGCGGAGCTGGACAGTGTTACATTAACAAAACTCCTTTCTCATTATATCTCAACTCTTATTTGCAAGCATCCTTTTAAATGCATCTTTAGTTTGTTAAATGTTGAATTCTTTCAACAAGAAGCAACCAAACCACACAGGGTGTATAGGATTATACCACATAGAGTATAACTGAATGATAGAATGACAACCTTTATAAATATTTTTAGAAAAATATTATAATACACCTTTTATATAACTTTCCCCCAGGTATGTGACTTTACTGCTCCACTTGTTTCATGTATTATCAGATGTAAATATCCTGTAACTAAACCACCTAAATATCGGTAAATTGCTTACTGATGTCCCACTGATATCAGTCAAAAGATGACATTTACTAATATTTTTCAACAACTTTGCTAAAGCTTCAAAGGTATTGAAAAATTATACTATATTATTGTATTATATTGTTTGCCTGGAACAAATGAAGGACAGAGCACACTAAAAAAAGAAGAAATATTGGCATCACTATCAGATAAAAGACAAATTTGTTTTCAGCAAACTTTCTATTTTAAGCATCTTTACTGAAATTTACAAGACAGTTTTATATAATTTTACTGTCTCTGCATCTCTATTATTAGAAGTCTGGATGTGCTGAGTGACTGCATGAGCAACTGGTGAGGCCCTTTTTGCCTGGTCCACAAGCACTGGTCATAATCTTTCAGCATCATATCAGGTAGGTAACTGTTAGCTATGTGCTTTCGGCTACATATAATAGACGTCATGCTTTTCCTTATTTTCTGTCATTCTGTAACAATGATGGATGCACGTATTAAACATGACGAAAATAATGTGATCAGCGCCAGAAGCTCAGACTTCAGACTGTTCTAAGCGCTCTAATCTTGGCTCTGTATCATGTCAGTGAGATTGGATATCTTTAAAGTGATCATCTCAGGCACACAACACAGTAGCCCACCCCTCCTACTGTTTTAAAAGGCGCAGCTGATTCAAAGAAAGCGTGATTGAAGCAAGCTGAAACAAATAGTTTCAGACACAGGATAAACTAAGGCTCAGTATACGATATATGATTATTTTGAGCTTAGAATCAATAGAAAACAAAAGAAATATGTTCCCTGTAACATGCTTATACAGCTTTCTTATTTCATTTACAGCCATCTGAGGTCAAAGATGCTGTTTCAGAGGAGCTAAACTGTCACGGCCCCAGGGTTTGCTCTGTATTTGAGTTTCTGTCTCAAGCTTGGGTTTCTGTTTTGCTGTTAGTTTAAAGTTTGATTTGTGTTTTCGTTGGATTTCCCTTCTCTGTCTCTCCTTGTTTCTATGTTGATGTCTTGGTTCCTGTTTGTTCCCTAGTTTGACATCTCATTAAGAGTTAGTATTTACATCTGTATTAGTTCTCTTATTTGCTGTTTTACTATGAAGGGTTTTTTTCCTGTCTAGGTTAGATATGTTTCCTGTCTGTCTGATTGCCTTGATTACTTTCACCTATGGTGATTATGCACACCTGTGGCTTTCCCATTTTATGTCTATTGCCTCATCAGACTTCTGTGTATATACCCTCACTTGTCACTTTATTAGGTCAAACCTGCTAGCACCTGATTGGATCCCTTTTGACTTCAGAACTTTCCTAATTCTTTGTGGCACAGATTCAACAAGGAGCTGAAAACATCGCTCAAAGATTTTGGTCCATATTGACATGATAGCATCACACCGTTGCTGCAGATTTACGTCAGATTTACACCACATCCCAGAGGTGCTCTACTAGATTAAGATCTGTCATTTGAGTGCAGTGAACTCATTGCCCTGTTCAAAAAGTCAGTTTAAGATCATCTGAGCTTTGCGATTGGTGCAGATGGGGACACTGTGTTCATAAAGGGATCGATGTGGTCAGCAGCAATGCTCAGGTGGTGTTTAAATAATGCTCAGTTGTTATTAAGGGGCCAAAAGCGTGCTGAGAAACATCCCTGCACACAATTACACCAGCAGCAGCAGCTTGAACCATGGATAGATACAGGGCAAAATGGATCACTGGTTTCACGTCGTTTACTAGAAAAATTCCTACCAAGTCGCATCAGTAACTGAGAATCATGAAGCCAGACAATAATTTTCCAGTCTCCCATTTTGGTGATCCTGTTTGAATTCGTGTTTGTGGCATCTGGTGTGGTCTTCTTCTGCATGTGCTTCAAGGTTTGAATGTGCTGTGCATTTAGAGATGCTCTTCTGCATACACTGGTTGTAAGAAGGGGTTATTTAAGATACTGTTCAATGTGGGAAAATCCCAGTAGATCAGCAGTTTGTGAAATACTACTTTAATCAGCTTGTCTTGATTGTGTCTACATGCCTAAATGCATTGAGTTGCTGTGGTCGGTTGATTAAATATTTGTGAAGGAGCAGCTGAACAGTTGCACTTAATAAAGTGGTGTTCTTTGTGAAGACATCTGTTAGGTTTCCCCCTATTTTTGCACCTTGGTTTCTGGTTTTGGTTGCATGTTCATGTTTCATACGGCACTTTTCATCGGCCACAAAGGCTTGCCTCAGTCTGCAGAGTCTTGCATTAGGTCCTCTCTACTCCACACTGTGATACTGCCACCGTATGCCCTTTGAGAACAGAAAACCTGACAGGCATAGCAACAGTAACCGTGGAGGGGTACGCAGTCTGGCAAATGGTCAAATAAAATGTGACTAAACATTTATTGTAATTTATTCCACCTTGTGTTCTACGTCTACACAGCCGTCACACAATCCAACAGAACTGTGATTCGAATGCCACCTGTGGCTCCCACTAGAGCTCAGAATAGAAACGTAGTAGACATTTCAACAATAAGAACAGTCAAACTCCCTTGACTGGAGCTTGAGGTTTCATAACCTCACAAACCCCAGGATACCCCTTCAAAGCTGTAACAAGAATTTCAAACAAAATGTGTGACTGTCAGCTCAAAAAAGGTGGTTGTTTTCCTCTTTTTTCCATAATTCCCAGAAGCTTGCTTTTGCAAGATTCAAAGTTTTGATCTGACAGCTCACTGCAATATGCATTATTTTATTATTATTACAGAGAGCTTTGTAACCTACTTTTAAAGCCATTGAGCGCCACTCGGCTCGGATGGTAAAATCCTCTCCTGCACTGGCACTTGTACTTGTCCAACACAAATCCATGGCCAACAATGGGAGTGCACTGGAGGAAAAAGAACAGAGAGAGACAGGTGGAAATTAGTTTAAAACAAAAAAGAAAAATCACTTTCCTTTGGTTGTAATCAACAGGATTATCACAGGAAGGAGTTGCATGACTAAGAGCGAGGAGCTGGTGGAGGAAATTACGTGAACGTGAAACAACAGAATGGAGGAGGATGAAGATGATCGCTCAGCCGACTCAGCTCTGTTTGCTTCTTGAATCCAAAAGCAAGTGGGCGTAAAATCATAAATTCTCTCTGGTATTTTCGATGTCAGAACCAGAACAAAACACACAGACACTGCAATAATAAAAACAGATGCAAATATGAATCTATTTTTTCCCTGAAGCTGAAATGATTAGTTAGAGAATAGATTATCTGATCAGCAAACATCAGCAACGCTTTTAAGCGACAAAAGATCCAAATTCACTAGTTCCAGCTTGTAAAGTTATACAATAGGATTGTTTATTAATTTCTAGAAAAATTATCTGCAAAGTTATCAAGTCAGTGGTGCAGCAAGGAGGTCCTGGGTTCAAAAGTGCCAGCTGGGGCCTTTCTGTGTGGAGTTGGCACATTCTTCCTGTGCCTGCATCCGGCCTTTAAGTCTGACGCCCCTAAGTCATACGATCACTGCGGCATCAATGAGTGTTAAAAACTATCTAAATTCCTTCATCTGTAATATAATGATCTGCGTTGCTGCTTTACCAAGTGTAACAATTAAGTTTAACATCCAGGCATCCATGAAAACCGAATTTATGAAATTTAACGGCGTTAGAAGTTAGCAGGGAATTAGCTCACTAGCTTCCATCTAAATATAATATAGCATGTTCTGACTGAGAGATTTCTGGAACAAATTAAGACGTACAGCTCTGCTATCACTTCTGACATAAATGAAATCAGGAAAGTAAACAGCAGTGACGTTTGTAGGGTTAATGGGCTAGCTGGTATATAATGATGTGCTACGTGATCACTCGCGACACAGCTATGTTAGCATAATATTAACAGTGAAGCTGGAGGATAACCGCTAACTTTTTTCTAACTTGGTTCTCTCCTGGTACTCGAGCTTCCTCCCTCAATCCAAAGACATGCACATTAGCTTAACTAGTGATTCTAAATTGGCCATAGGTGGTTGTCCTGTCCATCACAGGCTTGGATTGGTGTATCCCACCCCTTACGCTAAAACAGGTGGGATAGGCTCCATTTGCCCTGCCAACCTGAACTGGACCAGCGGTAGAACTGAATGGGGGATAGTTAGTAATTACATGTCATCTTTCTGATAATGAAGCACTTAACTTTGATAACTAATACAAAATCACGTATCTGTTGCCATCTACATGGACAGAAATTCAAATTTAATTATTACATTTATGCTTGGGAACCTTACTGTTGTATAGGAATATAACCAGAATACAACTGGCAGCCAGCTGTGTTCAGTGACAAAGACTCATTTAGACTGAAGGCAAAATGTTGGCAGTCATCTGCATTTATAAATTAGACAGCAATTATTTGCAAGCTGTCAACAAGCAAGTCAGATTGTAACTATTTTGGTTGCCTCTCATTAGGCGACCTGTGCAGTCGCCTTGCGATCAAAAGTGATTGTGAGCATGCAACATCCTCGAGCTCTGGGCAACCATTAAATCACCACAAGTTGCGATCAGTCGCAGAATGTGAAATAAATTCAGTGCAATCACCAACCAGTTAAGCTGATGTTATCTAAAAATGGCGGTGCATGAAATCGGCCCTCTTCTTTATGTATTCCCAGACTGTTTTAGTTTATTTAATAAAAAGTTATTTGGTGTCCCTGTATCAACACGACATCGTACAACATTGTAACATAAAATATATGTGACCCAACCCCATTATTTAGATAGTCTTTAGATGTATTAAACACAAGCATTTACACTAAGTAACAGATGCCCCCAGGGGACAATTAAAACAGTGGCACTAAAAATATTAGAACAAAAACATGCTTTAAAGTAAACATGTAATCATGTGATTTAGCTCAATGTTTCTGTATATACTGTAGTTTAAATTCTTTTAGATGTCTGGCATCAAGTTGCGTGCTTTTTTACATTTTGTTTTTATAAAAGCTTTTTAGTTCAGCTGAGTCTTATGCAATCACCTACAGGTATATGTCATCAGACTTTCTATCAAAGTTGTTTCAACTCAAAGAGATTTTATACTATAAAGTATTCAGCGATCAGCTGCTTTATTTTAATGGACGCATTTGATATAATACAGCCTTCTTTCTAAAATGTTAGTAGAGTACAAGGTGCTTAAATTGTGCCCATGTGGCTCAGGGGTAATTGCAGCCCTATGTTACCACAGCAGATCTACCATCCCAGATCAAATCTTGTATGCTACCTAGCAACAGACTATATTTGGATAAGTTGCTCAAGTTAATTTTTCACCAAGAACCTAAAGATTAACTTGCTGCAGTCACCTTTAACTTTCGACAGCAGAAGAAAAATACTGTGTATTCAAAAATTAGATTTTATACCTCAGTGTAGTTTTTTTCTTGTCCTTCTTTCTTTTTTGTTCAAAACTTCTGCCATAGTAAAATGAGCCTGCGGCAGAGACACACAGACAGAAAATCCTACCGAGCATGTGCAGGTTCAGTTTCATCTTATTTCTGCTTGGAGATGGAATTGCTCCAGGTCTTTCCTAATATGAAATCAAAATTAGAGGCACTTTTATTGTGTTGGAAGTCTTCTTCAAACATTAACGCTTTTAGCAATTCTGGCTTCAAAATAAGCATTAGCTTCCCATTGTAGTAAATATGAGCTATGTAGAGCTTCCAAAACATTTGCACTTATAGCAAAATATATTTAAGATCTGGCTGGAGAAAAAGGGTGCACAATTTATAACGCTGAAGACTGCACACGGGTTTCAGTGCTTCACTGAGTTTTCACCCATCACTGAAATGAAAAATCAAAGAATCTGAATCATATAATGGGTCCCAGGAGTTAACACAGATGGCACTATCTGAATAAAGTAGTTTACTGCTCCTACTGTATGTGTTTCTTCTCATGGCCGCTGCGTTTGGGCTCAGTTAATAAAGTTGTTTCATTGGTGTTATTGAGTCTCCTACATGTTTCTCTGCGGCACGAAGCAGCAGACGTCCCAGTTACAAACATGCCCGGTGTCAGGGGAAATCACAGGCCCTTGCCAAGTAACAGGGAAACTAATTAATATCTAAATTAAGAATTAAGGGTTGTTTGCAGAATTTAAGTGCGCCTGCATAATTCCAGCTTGCATTTATGACTGTGGGAGCAACATGGGCTTAGAGACCTTCTGGAGCTTAAACACACTTAACAACACACACACACACAGGCACCAGTGTGGACACTGTACACTCATGTGAACGCACATACTTATACCAAATAAAGCTGCAATAAATTTCACATGAACATTCATAAATAGTGTATTATGTTGCATGCCTGGTAAAAAACAGCATCCCCCCGTGGGACTGCTGCTGTGGAGAACAGTCAGATTGTATTCACAGCCCGTGAATCAGCCACTGACAAATTCATTTTATATTCATATTATTCAAAACTCAACTCCTGCTTGAAGTGTGTTTTTGAGAACAATACTTATTTGTCTTTTGCTGTTTTCACTTTATTTAGCTAATCAGTGGACGCAGGAGAAAAAAACTAGCTGGTTTGAGCTTTCTAATATGTGCTTAACAATTCAAAAATAATTATATTTTTTCAAACTAATTTTGACTACAAAATGCACCATCAGATTTGCAACCTTGCTACTTCAACATTCAACCTGATCAAGATAACGGGCAATTTGGTAATTCGTTTGCACAAAGCCACGCTTCAGGGAAATGCATTTCTGATTAAAGGTTATATAAATCTAGTATAAAAATATTAAAATGTGGCAGTTCAGCTGAACTCTACTTTAACAACATGTCCTTTTGGACAATGTTTAGTTTATTTTTTCCTAAAGTAAGTGCAGTAACTGCATGCCAAGGCTTTCTCCTGAACTAACGCACTGATCAGTTTTATAAAGCTGACAAATAGCCCCAAATCTCCAAACTGGGGAGCAGCAAGCAGCAGGGATGATCTGCAGAGGATATAAATGTCTGAACTGAAGTTCAGTGGTTGAGAGAATAAACAGGTACAGTAAATCATTGCTTCCATGGTGCATCGGTGTAGACAAACAGACCTGGGAGTTACGATGCTTCCATGTTTTCTGTTTTTGGAAAACAGTATGTGAGCTTTACACCTCAGAGACTTCACCTCTTTCTGGCATTTCTCCTATGAGCTACAGACTGAGTGACTGATAGAACTTAGCAGGTACTGCTTCAAAATGTGAACTGTGCCAGATGGGTATACTTACAAGTTATTTTGGGTTTAGTGATGGAAACCAAGGACATTTGTGCCGTGTACAAATGTCCTGGTAACATGTTATTTGTTTTCAGTCCTTTTTCTTTTCCCTCTCAAACTTTTCTACTGTCTTTATTTTTTTTTCATCACCACTTATATCATAAATATGTTTCGTTTTATTTACATATATAACACTAGTTAACAACAGTCATCTCATTTCATGTGGAGAACACAAAAAATCTGATGATTCGTTACAAGCAGGTACTTGTGAGAAGAACTCTCTTTTAACAGGAACCAGCCATCTGCTTGGTGAGTGAGAGTAAAGGATCATAGAGAGACAATTAAACAACAAACAGGACAAAACACAAACTGAGACAAAAGTAGACAAAAGTTAACAAAATAAAATGTGGCATATAAACGCATGGGGAACGAAAAGAGATGAGTGCAAAAGAAATGATCATGGCATCAGAATCCTTGGTACAGTAATTCGTGACATTGTTTCCATGTTTATCATGTATATTTGTCAGTCTGTTTATGTCATGAAATTCAAGGTTACAGGATCCAAATGCAGATTCAGGACTCAAAGGGACAAATATAATCAGGCCCCATCTTATCTTAAAGATGTCATAATCCCATATCATTCCAAATGAGCACTTCGCTCTCAGAATCCTGGTTTACTTGTGGTTCCTGAAATATTTAAAAGTAGAATGAGAGGCAGAGCCTTCAGCTTTCAGCTCATCTGTAGAAGAGCCTGACCCTGAATCCTCCCTTTGTAACACTGCAATCGGCCTAGACTGCTGGGAGCTTCCCAAGATGGTGTGTTTCTTGTTCACTCCCCTTTTTCACTCACTATGTGTTTATACACCACTCTGCATCTTATCATTAGTTATTAATTTCCATCTCTCTTGTACAGAGTTTCTTTTGTCCTGTCTTCTTACCATCATCCCCAACCAGTCGCAGCCCCCCCCCCCCCCCCCCGAGCCTGGTTCTTCATTTTTTTCCTTAAAAGTTGTTAAAAGAGTTTAAAGTTGGAGTTTTTCCTTCCCACTGTTGCCAAGCGCTTGCTCAGAGGTGGTCATTTGATTGTTGCTCTCGTCTTCACCTTACAATATAAAAGCACCTTGAGGTGATAAACTGGTAGTTCCTGTCCAAAAAAGGCAGCAAACAAAAGGTAGTCCAAGAATATAATGTTGATTTCCAAAAGGCAAAAGCAGACGATCTGACAAAAACTGAAATGCAGACAAGGCTGTTTATACACATGAAGGCAATCAGGAATCAGGTACAGGAGGGTAATAAGACGCAGATGTAGACAATAAATAAATAAAACTAAACACATCACACCAAAGACACATCTCATTTTGATAGAAATCATCTTCAGATATTTCAGCAATCTAAAGATTTTAAGTGTTTATGCTCAAAATATTTTCAGTATTACAGCTCAACAAGCAAGATGCACAAAGTATCTAGTAAAATCTTCGTAGCGTAGTGTAATACATATTACACATTTTACTAGCGTTACTGTTTTCTAAGACGTAACAGTACTATTGTTGACTAAATGAATGTAATTTTAGTTGCACAATTTATGTTTGTCAAATCCTTTGAGAATATGGAACAAAGGAAATGGTCAAAGTATTCCGATAACCCCACTCTGTCATTCTAGTTACTAAATCATGTTAGAAGTTAGTATGTTGTCGTTCGGAAAAAGTATTTGGTGGTTCCAGCCTGGCAATGTTTGCTAATGATCAGTAAACACACAATATAGCTGCTCATGCTGAAATTATTTATTCTGTGTGGATCATGAATGTCTGTTAAAATGTTCGTGGCTATGCATCCGGTGCTGCTGAGACATTTCAGTTTGGACCAACGTGGTGAAGCAAACAACCAACTGGCCAGCGCTGTCACCCCTCGTGCCATACTGCTCGGGCTAAAAATAGGTTTGCAATAGAGGAGAGTGTCTCATTCTCTCTCTAAAAGTGGCAAAGCTGATTCACTATATCTATGCAAATAAAGTAAATTTAGTGGCAAACACATGATGCAAAGAAAGCCTGGGCACACACACACACACACGTAGCATAAAAGGTGTTTGACTTCTCTACATCCCCGTGGGTAGATGAATCATCTTTCATGGTCTGGGGGTTTCTAACAATCCCAGCAATTGTGTTGTTGCTGCTTGAGTGACTAAATCCTTCAACAGTGTTAGGGTGCTTTCTCAAAATATGCCATTTGCATGCAAACCCCTTCCTTTGTTTTATCAGGTTTTCCTTACACAACAGCAATGGGAGCCCAGCACGTATTAAAACTGCAAACTGAGGCAGAGCAAGCTGCAGTTCATCTACTGCTGGAGTAAATCTGTGAGCGTTTATTTGCATGTCTTCTCTCTCAGGAGATAAGCATACCTGTGGAATTAAAGTCTACAAAACACAGGAAGAGGCACTTTTTTTTATTCCTCCAAAAAGGAATTAATCTGGATCATGGCCAAAATGTTTGGATGGATGGATATCAGCCACAGAAGCAGACTAGGCATGTATTATGAACTTTTTTTTTTTTTTTTGCTTACTCCAAAGGAAGTGAAGACTCATTAAGATAACATATACCCCGGGACACTGAGGTAGGCAAGGATGAAATATGATGCTTTTTTTTTTAGATCTTTATTGGGCTCCCAGCATCCAAATCGTTGCATTTATTAAATTCGACTGTGCTTTCACAGCAGAAGCCGTCTCTGGTTCCCCAGTGGATTGTAAGACACAGCAAACAAGGCTGTAAAATAAGTTAATTGCACATGTTTTAGGCCTTGTATGAAAGGTATAGTATTGCTGTTTTGTGAGAAGAAAAAGCAACGTTTGAAATGTTCGATGGGTGAATTTAAAATTTCACACGTGGAACAAGCTGCCGCAGTTATTATCCCGTGCACAGAAGATTGAACGAAATCACTCTACGGGACTTCAGGGGTTCTGTGCATTTGCCCATAAATCTCTCAGAACTAGTTCCCAGAAGTATAATACAGAAAACACGCGTGTCGTGCAGAAGATTGACATGGACCATCAAAACTAGATTAATGTCACCAAGGACTTCTAAACTGCCTCACAAGCACACAGCTCCATATGTCTCCCATCACCAGAGCTGCTCCTGCAAAATTATATACCCCATGCACACACACACACACACACACACACACACACACACACACACACAGCTAAAGCCAGAAAATTTAATGGGGCCAAGGCCAGCCTGGCTTTTTTTTTTTCCTCAGCCACTATTAAAGGGCTGTGAAATGGTCGCTTGACGTGTCTCACTTTGATGGATTACCTTGATCAGACTGCGTGCTCATAGTGAGAAAGTATTTTATAATTGCATCTTACTTTCAGCAAAATGTGTGTGTGTGTGTGTGTGTGTGTGTGCGTGTGTGTTGGAAGTGGGGGCGGGGGTGGGGGGGTCAATTTCACCTTTATATTTTCCTGGAAAACTTGGCTTAAATTCAAGGTTGCATTGCCAATCACAGAAAGCCCAAAAGCTTTATTTATCATGTGGAAACACCTGATCTTTGGATTTTCTCAGATCAATGTGAGCTGCTCAAATATAAATTACAACAAACTTTTGATGTGTTTTTTTTATTTTACACTACAAATGAACTATATCTAACATAGGCTTTGGAAAAAGAACCCTTTGAATATTTTAGCTGGGTCTGTTTTTCAAGAAATATACTTCTCATGCCACCGCTCTAATAAGTCTGCATCCATTTGTCTTTTTCTGATCCAATACAGGTTTACAGGGTGGGGGTGACATCCAGGGCATTGAACAGGCTGATAGTCTAACACACAGAGAATTACAACCGTTCATACATACAGGAAATGTAGAATCACCAAGTAGCCTCATAACCCCATCCATGTCTTTGGACTGTGTGAAGAAACAAGAGTACCCAGAGACAAATGACGAAGACACTGGGACTAGATTCAAACCCAGGACCTTCTACCTGGGAGGTGACGGTGCTAACCATTAGCCACATCTAACATCCTAACATTCAGTACATCAACCCTGCTTGCAGATGTTCTTCATTTTTCGTGCGTGTGCAACATAATGACATCTGTTTGCGTTCCTGAGCGAGCTGCCAAACAGTGATTATCACAATGTTGGCAAGCTCCAAAAAAATTACAGAAAAATCTGTATAACTGATTTACTGTGAAAATTCTATTACAGGCAAAGTACTTTATTTTCACATGACATGTAGTTCAACTACAGTGATGCATCATTTTCACTTTAGTGGATCCATGTGATTATTTGCAATTTTCTACTGGTACAAAATAATTAAAAAAAAACAAAAACAACAACTGATGGGATGCAGTGAGAAGGTCTGAGGTTTGGCTCTATTAGCCGGCTGGGTCCTTTCTGTGTGGAGTTTGCATGTTTTCTCTGTGCCTGTGTCCGCTCTCCACGGGTGCTCTTCCTCCCACAGTTAAAGACATGCAGGTTAGGTTAAACAGTAATTCTGAATTAGCCAGAGCTGTGAATGTGAGTATCTATGTGTTGAGTTTATACCCCACCTCTCGCCCGATGACACCTGCGACAGGCTGCAGCCCGATCATGACCCAGAATTTAATAAGCGGAGAAAAATGGATTGATGGATGGAAAATAACAATGTTTTTAGTCTTTGTTTTTGCATGCCAATCTGTAAACATGTTGATTTTACCATAAATTTGGACGTTTATGAGTCTATGGGGACTAATTCCCTTTCATCCTGTTTCCTTACTCTCACCCGAGGCCGCAGCAGATGGCCGCCCCTCCCTGAGCCTGGTTCTACTGAAGGTTTCTTCCTGTTAAAAGGAAGTTTTTCTTTCCCACTGTCACCAAATGCTTGCTCATAGGTGGTCGCCTGACTGTTGGGATTTTCTCTGTGTTATTGTAGGGCCTTTATCTTACAATATAAAGTGCCTTGAAGTGTCTGCTGTTGTGATTTGGTGTTATATAAAAAAAACTGAATTCAATTGAACTTTCTGAGCCAGTTTTTGGCAAGCTCTAATCACTAGAATCAAACAGAGAATTAGCATTTTCTTTGATCAGTTAATGTATTTTTCCCAGTAACTACCAAAAAATGCTAATGTGGCAGTCTTCACCACCTGTACAGTAACATCTCTCCCATCCAGCCTTCTTCTTGTTTTTGCAGATATTGCAACACTTAACAGCTAGCTACATAGCTAAAGATGATGTCCTCTACCTGTCCCAAACATATAAATCCTCATACAAATTGTTAACATAGAGGGGTGATTCAAAGGTATGGGTAGAAAAAAGCCAGATGAGAATTGATTGCATAATGCTGGCCCTACATGAGGACAAAAACAGGGCCCTCGGAAGGCAAACTGTGCCTGCAGCTGTCATTCGATAACAGCGAATCTGTCATCTTTAATTCCAGGAAACTAACTAATGTCTGAATCTTAGTCTTCTAAGTCATGGTGTACCACAAAAATACACGTTAAGGTTGCTTTTGCTTTAAAAATGTTTGTGAAACGAATGTCCAAACTCAGAAAATACTGTTGCATTCATAACAACCCACTATCACCTGGTGAGTGCAGTGCATGCCAATCTTTCCAACAAACAAAACCACAAGTCGTAGTGCCAACCTGAGAAAAATACCACATGACGTTATCACACGATAGACTAGGTATCAAATGCAAAACATACAACATGGAGGTAAATACAGTTTTTTTTTCCTTGCTGAAGTACTGAAACCTGATAATAAGTTATCTGTCACTTTCACATACAGGCCCCCCATGTTTGGACTGCAGCCTGTGGTACCTGTTTCACATTTCTCACTGTGCAATTTGATAAAAAGCTGTGAACACGACACCAAGATGGGAGTTGGCAAGAGAGGAAAAGAGGCAGAGAGAAAGAGACAGAGAGAGAGCACTCAGCGTCCCTCAGAGATCTATAAATACCCTGAAAGCATTAAACCCTAAAAGCATTACAATCACTCTGTCCCCTGGGCAGAGACGCTGCCTGCTGTTGTTTCACAAGACTACCAGCTACTGAAATACTGGATGTCTGAGGAGAGGAGACCTTGGACTTAAGCCTGTCTGGAATTTCTCCACCAATTTAAGAGGCAAAAACTGAGATATACAGCCAGTTATTGATTGGTGGCTTGTCGTTGTTACAGACAGTGCTATGACTGTGGAGAGAGTCACCGGGAGGGCTGAGCTGAGTGACACTTAAAGAACATTAAGAGGGACAGAAATGATAGGTCTGTAAATTCAGAATTTAAGGGCTGTGATCTATATTGAGAGCAAGAACTTCACAATGTTACCACAGATTTTCTGAGCAGCCTTAGGAAATGTATCAGGAATGGAACGAAAGTCTCGCTTGGCATTTTAAGACTTATGAGATGAACCCTCATGCTTTCCCGCACAGACATCTGGGTGGGTGGTCTCCAGCTCCCCACATGGACTCGTCTGGGAGGCCTCACTCAATTAAGATCCAACTGCTGTTGCCGACTTGACAGGCTCTTGCGTTTTTCCGTGGCAGCCGCCGAGCTGCGGGCAGCAGATTAGAGAGTGAATGGTGTTTCTCTGTGGAGGATGAATCCTCCCTGACGACTGTCCCTCTCTGCTGTCATTCTTAATTCCTCTCTCCCCTTCTCATCCTCTTCTTATTCCTATAAGCATTTGTGTCTTCACCATCCCTACTCACTTCAAACCACACATCATCAACCTAATTAAGGATTAAAGAAAATTATTTAAGATGATTTTGTAATAATAATATGGAGGGAAAAGCACACTACAAAACAAGCCTTGAAAATTATAAATATAGGAGAACAACATCAAGCCCACTAAAATCTATCAGAATAAGACTGATACACTGCAAAATGTATGCCTAAATCTCAGAATAAGGCAAAAAACACATGGAAACACATGAAGACCACCACCCAGGCCAAGTTACAGTATGTCAATTTTCCCCACTAGATTTCAGGAGCCTTCCCAATTCAATGCAAATTCCTAGCTACGGTGGCTGCTAGAGGACAAACAACTCTTGCCCCTGTAGTGAGTGTGGGTTGAAAGGTCACTCTTTACCTCAGCTGTCAATGTGCATCCACGGTGTTAGTGAAACTTTCTCTAAAGTGGTTCTGAACTCTGTGCACTGACACGTAGTGAATAAACTCTCATACAGCATGATTAAGTATTAAAACTGTTTATCAGAGGGAAAGTGTCATTTTTAAGACACTCGAGCTGACACTTGCTGTCATAACATTAACTTATAACCAGCTGTTGTTGTTGTTTAGCTGGCTTGTCGCCAGCTGTCGGGAGATGGGAGGGTGGTATGCCTACTCTGCTGATAATAAGTAACTGCAACAATATTGGGAATCTTCTTTGATGAAGGGGATCACTTCTCAGATGACAAAACATAGGTATGATCCTTCATATCTTGAGTCTGAGGGTGCAGACATGAATTAAAACTCGTCTCTACGGCAGGCAAACGTCTCCGAGTTCTCGTCTCCTCCGCCTTTGGTGTACTATGTATATAGCCACAGACAACATCTCAACCACTGTATTCAAGGTGGCATGGTGGCTTACAGAAACTGGCGAAACAAACAGTTTTCCTTTTTTCTATTAAATAAACTCACAAAACAACTGACTGTACCTTTAAGACAGATGCTACTGCAATTGCTAGACCCTGGGTCCTGAACTCACATAGCTCCCACTTGCATAGCTGTCAAGCAAAAGTAATATGACAGTAAATGTTTGTTTGTTTGTTTGTTTTACAGAATTGGAAAAAAGAAAAAAAATAACCAGGTATAGAACGCTGACGGATGACCTCTGCAAAGCAGCTCATTACTGGATTCAGTGCTAAAGTCCAGAAATACTGGATTCAGTCCAACTTCATAAAACCTTTTGCTTTTTTTTTAAAAAAAACTTCTGGTCCCACATTTGTAATGTTTAGTCTCTTCATTTACTTCAATTAACATCAAATGAGCTGAGCACAACATCTTGTAGTGAATATTGAACAGCTGTTACATTTCCTGAAATTAAAATAAAGAGAGGAGACTGATACTCACACTGGCATCTATGGCATCAATAAAAACACAGCAGTTTGTTATTAACTAATAATTAGCTACTGCATTAGCATTACGAGGAAGCTACATAGAATTATAGCCTATTACATATCACATTTTTTATGTTCTCTATTTATGAAGATGATTTCTGTTCAGATCAGTAACATGTCTCTTGGGACACATGATTACAGAAAAGAATAATTTTACTGTTAAGTTTTTGTGAAGTCAAATAGTGTAAATCCTGTTAACTGCACAGAGCAGCAACAGCTACTTATTCAAACTTTGTATTGAGCTGACATGCCTGTTACTTTCTGACATCTGTAAAATGACATACTTGAATGTCTCTGTGCTCCATACTATTTTCACTGAAATGTCGAATTGTAAAAAGGCTCCCAAGCTATTTATTGGTGACTGTGAATCTTCCCTTAGTAATGTTGCTATAGGCTCAGGCTGCTGGGGAACTTCCCATAATGCAATAAGCACTTCTCTTTCACAACCCTCTTTTAACTCTGCAGTTGATTAACTTTCGTCTAGTCTCTCCTGTAGTTTAGAATTTGTCCTGTTTGTTGCTTGTGGACTCACTATTTTCCTTTTCTATCTTTTCTTTACATTCGCCCACCAATAAGTTGAAGTTGGGGTTAATTTAAAGACGGCTGCCCCTCCCTGAGCCAGCTTCTGCTGGAGCTCTCTTCCTGTTAGAAGAGGGTTTTTCCTTCCTGCCATCTTATTATCAGATTGATGGGGTTCTCTGTAATATTGCAGGGTCTTTGCCTTACAGTATAAACCACTTTGTGATTGTAATGTAAATAAAACTGAATTGAAATCTGTTATTTTAAATAACTGAAATATGTAACATTTCAAGCCCTGTGATACCGTGGCAACATGCACTCTATGACAGCTGGAAGAGAAACTAACACCCATACAAATGTGAACTGGATAAACAGCGAAAAATGGATGGATGATTGGCTTTACATTTTCATGTGAAGTGGGTTACTAATAAACGTAACTTCCAATTCAGAGCCCACAACAAATAAATGTTGTCCTCTTTTTTTTTTTAAGTATTTCCACATTATTGTTTCAGAAGGCTCAGCAAGCTAGTTCTGTTGAATTTAATAAAAGCTGCTGATCATTTTTCATCAGAGCTTCTTCTAAAGTTTGTTTCCCACTGTAATATTTTCTTCAAATCATGCATTTGGTAATCTGGACTGTGTCAGTCAGACACAGCCATCGATGCTATATAACGTACCTAATTCAATAAGATGCGTCTCTACTGTATGAGAGGGCTCATTTGGAAAAAAAAAAACCCCTTAACTTTACACAGTCATGAATGTTTATAGGATCACCCAAAGTGGCAATACTCTGTGATGATATGGTACAGTCCATTAATGTGAATTTATGCTTATTACATTGCCTTCAGGGCTCTGCAGGAGAAAAAAAGATTTTCTACTATAAAGCAAAATTTAGCTTAGCTCCACAGCAAAGCTTGCTTCATTAAATTGAGGGATTATTTACCTTAGCTTGAACTTCCTTAATGCAGCTTTGAATTTTACTCCTTATGGTCTCTTTGATGATGAAAAAAGCAAAAAGAAATAAATGTAAACACGTGCATGGATTGCCAAATGGTGTACAGATGCACTAAGTCTTCAAACACTTCATCACAGCTTAGGCTGTAGAGCTTCACATTTCCCTGAGGAGAGATGGAGAGCCTCTGGCTGAACAAAACAGAAAAAGGAGGGCGAAACAGGAAAAGACTGAGCAGAGCAGGTTACATTTTGTCTTCTCTGCTCCCAAAATCACCCTTTTTTTCAACTACTACTGTTAAAGCAGGTAAAGGGCAGTCAGGCGTCTTCTTTTTCTGACAAATAAAGTACTTCGTATTGTAGAAAAATTTGCATAATCTTTATACCTGAACATCCTTCAGTGGTAACATCTGCACAGGCTGTTGCCGTTTCCCATTTAGCTGGGTATCCTTTTCCTTACATACAGTATTTATACTGAGTTTAAGACTTGTGAAGCTTAAATCCTCTTCTTCCGCAGCAATGTGCCAGGGTTGATAAGGACACCAAATTCCACACAGTGAGGCAAAAGCAAACATTTATATTCATGTCCCTTTCTTCACCCCATACGGTCTGATTGTATTGCAGAATGGCCACATGTGTACAGGTAATTAATTTTTGGGAACAGAAGGACTCAAACATCATTATAAAAGGTAGCTGAGCAGCAGCCAGAAATAATGGTGCTCCTCTGTCCAGCAAGGTTGCTGAGAATGGTGATTTCCATGTCTCTCCCTGGAGGTAAACCCACAAATTAGGGTCTGCAGAGAGCAAGTGTGAGCACTGGAAGAAGTTTCAACAACTCCCACAGCATTTAAAGCAGCGGATGAAGAATGGTGAATTGAGTTGGCCACTTCATACAGTTATTTCATGTGCAGGGCTAACAAAAGCAAGCGAATCACAGGTTTTTTTTCACAGGTTTTTTTAGCCTGTCTTTTTGCCCTCCTCTGAGAAATTGGCAAGAAAACGGAAACATGGATAAGCGGTACGGCTGTTAGAGTAAGCAAAATGGAAACAAGAGTGGGCTACACGGCAGATGAGTGGGGCGTAATAGAGAAATTTGGGAGAAAGTGAAGAGCCACGGAAGGAGAGAGTGTGGAAAAGAGGAAGAAAGGGAGAGGAGGAAGCATGGCTGATTGAGGAGAGAAAGCCAGAAGAGAGACAGAGGGGGTAACCCTCTTTGGCTGTCACAGCAGTTTACACTCATTAGTAGAGCTCTGCCTTTGAAGCCCTTTATCTCCAGTGGCACAATTCACAGGATGGGCAGAGAAAACGCACACACCGACAGGCAGATATGCAAACATCCCGCACACACATTAACATCTACTTAGATTAAAAAATAGTACACACAAAAGAAAATACATAAACCTACTTAGCTGCATCCAGTCACAAATCACCCACACTAATCATCCTCTAGTCTTCATCTAATTATATAAGCAGTGGCTCCTTATGTAAGATGCTTCCCCTACGACTGACTATCCATAATGCATGAAGTCTTGTATTTGGTTCATGGTGACACATCCTACCTTCCTCCTCAGCTGCTGTATCTGGGCAGACCGGGAAAGAGACCAAGGAGAAGGAGGGAAGAACAAAGCTTAACTATATAAAGGAAAGAAAAAGAATGATTGCCAGCAAAAAGTTGCCATAAGGATAAATAATTCATTGGTGAGTTAATGTACACTTACAATCTTGTTTTGAGTATATTCTTTGGCATTTTTACATATTTTGATTATTGGAAATATAATAATAATGACTTTAAAAATACAATATAAATGCATTTAAAGTACAAAATATGATGCTGCTATTATAAACAACAGCATAATTATGGAAGTTCATAGAATTATTACAACATGCACTTTTTTTTTCCAACTAAAATTTACAAAGACATACTTAAAGGCCATGTTACTGTTTTAGAATCACTGGTTAAATGCATCTCTTACTATAAGTATCGTAGCATATGTATGTATATCTGTTCCTTTACTCCTCCTCAATCTGGCTAAACTTTAAATTCAAGCGGCCAAAGGCACCAGGATAGTCAACACCTATAAAGCTTTTGTGTTTGCTTTTTAAAAAAAGAATTATAACACTCAAATCCTTACGAATCATATATGCTGTGTGTAGTAGCTGATCTGAAAATGAACACCAGCATTACATATACGTTACATGTGTATTTTGTTGATATCACATGTGTGTTATGTGTAGCTTGCTTGTAAATATTTTTTAGTTAAGTAGTTTTAGTGCAGGAACAATTTAGGATAACTGTACCTACATACATATATATTTATCATGTAATTAAGCAGTTAATAAGCCTTCCTCAAACAGTGATGCTAATAGTGCCTGCAATTGATTACTTTGTCTTATACATTGAGTATGTAGCTTGCAGAGAAGAAGAACAATAAATATGTTTTTATTATGAATTTGTTTGATGTTTATTAACAGTCATTTCTGCCATTTAACTATATGCAGCTATCTAATGAACATCAGAAGAAAAAGATGATAAATTAACATAAATATGTCTGTCTTTTAATATATGAGTAAGGCAGGTTTTTAGTAGTGGAAATAATATAAAACTGTATATGATTAAAATTTTAGTCATATAGAGCTTCGTGAAATTTGTGAACAGGAAGGTTTTTAGTGCAACACCATACATCGCTTTACAGTCAGTTTCACCCAGGAGCTTCTAGCAACCACACAGGAAATATACGTTTTTGCTGAGCGACCGGTCATTACTGACTGGTCTTTAAAACTGTATATTCAAATAGCAGTGAGGTGACACAGTTTACCACTGCACAAATTGCAACCAGTAGGGTAACATGAATACTTTTTACAGCTTGGCTGGTGATAATTACAGTCCAAATGATGCCTCATGACATAAAATTTTACAATTTGCAACTCAGATGAAGTTCAAAGCTGCAGTAGCAAAGGTCAGATAATCCAAATGATAAACACCCCCTAATTCTAGGGGCTACTCAAAGTTAATTCTATTGTTGGAAGATACAGCAGTACTACGGCAAGCAAAAAGGGAAAAAAAACTTAAAAAGTGCCAAAATGGTTCTCAGAATTGCAATTTGGCAATAGAGATCATAAAAAAGCAATCAAGCTCAGTTTATTAGATATACCATTTGGATACATTACAGACAATAAACCTTCCAAACCTGTTTTGCAAAACTGCCTCTATCAAAAAAAACGCATTCCACTGAAAATGCTTTTTCTCCAGTATGCAAAATAAAGAGAGGAGGAAAAGCTGCGGTGTTAACATAAAAGTTGATCATCTACAAACTGACTGAACCATTACATCACAGCAACAGTGAGAAAGTGGGTGTTGTGCTATTACTTTCCAAACATTCTGGAGGAGACACGACGTTCCATCACATTATAAGAGACTGTTTCATTATTATGGTTTCACTGTGAGACAAAGCCTCGGGGTATGTTTGTACTGGCTGGGGAAAAGCAATGAGCCTCACATCAACTTTCCACAGTCCATTTCCCACAAAAATGTATTTAGCAGGATTTAGAAATGAACTGTTGTTTAATAGGGACACTGGGACAAAGGAGCACTTTCCCCTTGCTTGGTCCTTATTGTGACAGTGATATAGCTGCTCAGACACTATATTAGCAGCCAGATCGTTTTCGTTAAGGCTTAAGCCTGCACTCTTTTCAGGCTTTGATTTGAACAAGAAAATTGAGGTAAAGTCCCCAAAGAACTACACCTAAATAGGGGTAATGGGCTGGCTGAATTGTGCTCGGCAATAAGCAATTAATTACATCAGGCAGGAGAAAAGAATGACATGAAGAAATGAAATGAATGAGACACTGAGAAAGAAAGAAAAGGGCAGGGGTGAGAGTGAAACAAGAAACTGGACATGTCGCGTTGGAAATTGAAAACCGTAAGAAATTGCTATGAGATAGACACAAATGCACTGTTTGTAAGTCCTGTGCTGCCTGACTCACAGAGTATTAAGTCGAAGACAAGCAACTTATATTCCCTAAGTGCTCAGTAGCGTTTAAAGACCAGCTAACAGCGTGCCGTTGGGTTATATTTACTGCAGAGTCCCTTTCCTTTGCTACCATGACAGCTCTATATCACAGTTTCACATGGTTCTCACGTCTCTTTATTTATCCTCAGCTATCTTTATTTATCTGACAGTCTGTGCATCGAACACCTTCAGGGGAATTCAAAATGCCACTGAGCATTTCTACATTAAAGATACATTAGGAAATATTTACAAAATGCTATAGAGGCATGCTAAAATGCTAAGCTTATAGCGTGCAGATTAAATATTAGTTTCTCTCTGAAGTGGGCAAGAGTCAAGATTTGTTGTACCAGATACACTATAATGCCAAAAGTATTCACACGCCTGCCTTCACACTCATATGAGTGACATCCGATTCTTAATCCATAGCGTGTGTGGCTATAACACCTGAAACTGTTCTGGGAAGGCACGAAGTTTAGGAGTGTGTTTATGGAAATGTTTGACTATTCTTCCAGACGTACATTTGAGGTCAGACACTGATCAGGACTCTGTGCAGGCCAGTCATGATCTTCTACACCAAACCTGCTCATCCATGTCTTTATGGACCTTGCAATGTGCACTGGTGCGCAGCCATGTTGGAACAGGAAGGGGCCATCCCCAAACTGTTCCCACAAAGCTGGGAACATGAAATTGTCCATAAATTTCTTAGTTTGAACCATTAAGAGTTCCTTTGACTAGAACTAAGGGGTGAGCCCAGCTCCTAAAAATCAACCCCACACCATAAGCCCCACTCCACCAAGCTTTATACTTGGCACAATGCAGTCAGACCGTACCTTTCTCCTGGCAACCGCCACACTGCACTTGTCCATCAGATTGCCAGAGAAGCATAACCACTGCTCTAGGGTCCAGTGGTGCATCCAACATTTGCATTGTGCTTGATGATGTACAACTTGGATGTAGCTGCTTGGCCATGGAAACCTATTCCATGAAGCTCTCTACACGCTGTTTTTGAGCTAAACTGAAGGCCACATGAAGTCTGGAGGTCTGTCTCTGCAGAAAGTTGGCAACCTCTATGTGTGTTAGCATTTCTAGCCCCCACTCTGTGATTGTACATGGGCTGAGTTGCTGTTGTTTCCAATCAGCTCTACTTTGTTATAACAACACTAACAGTTGACTGTGGAATATTTAGTAGTGAAGATATTTCACAACTGGACTTGGTGCACAGGTGGCGTCCTATCACTGTACCAAGCTGGAATTCACTGAGCTCCTGAGAGCGACCCATTCTTTCACAAATGTTTGTAGAAGCAGTCTGCATGTCTAGGTGCTGGATTTTATGCACCTGTGGCCATGGAAGTGATTGAATGCATGAATTCAGTGATTTGGATGTGTGAGTGAATACTTGTGACAATATAGTGTAATTTATGCTAGACTCACTGGCTCCACACTGCCCTCCTTTTTAAAGTTCTCAGAGAGCAATCAGCTGTAGCGTGTCTAAATAAATCCTGTAAGAAAAGTCTCTTCCAATTGTGGATTTCATTACTCTGCGAAATCATCCGTGGACAAGATTGATGATATTGTTTCTTGGTCAATATTTGCTCTCTCTATGAAAACATTTGTAATATAAAGTTTTAATTCTGTGCTGTTTGCCAGTGTCTTAATTTCTGCTCTCTAAGCTCCTCATTACATTTCAAACAACAAGAGAAAAACAGCACTGCGGATTCAAGATGGCACTGAATCACTGGCTGCCGCTTGGCCAGAAATATAGTGTGTGAAGGACATTAATCATAGAAGCTGTGAGCTCTTCGATGGCCGTCTCAAACTGTCCCTCAGTGACGTTTTAAGTCCAACTGTATTGACAGCATTTTGAAGTAAAAGTGTGTAAAAGTAAAAGCTTACAAGTGTGCAATGGCACTGTGACTTATTTTAACACACAGAAAAGCCGCATGTGCACATATAGACAGGGCACACATCTAGCGTAATTCAAAGCATTTTGATGACAGTGATCAGACTCGGACAGCTTAGTCTTGTTATCCTTGGCAATTAAAAGGCTGCCAAACCTAAAGTCACAGCCACAAAACAGAACTGAAGATTCTATCAGCAACAACACTGAGATTTCACTAGGCAACATACAGGAGACACTAGTTTATAAAACTGTAGAAGAATGCAAACATAGAGATCTGTGTCTCATCTGTATATCCCCCCCACCTACCCGCTCTAATGCTCCATGACAGACTGGTGATGAGTTGGGGGAGAAGCGCACGCAAACAAAGAGCATGGTCAATAATTCATCTCATCTTGCTGCAATCCATTACACTGCATTTATTATACATCATATGGTCAGCAACATGCCATGCACGCCCGAGCAGTCACTCTCCCATGCTGGAGTCAGACAGGCTCCCTGCAAAACATCACGCGTTGGCACCGACACAAGCGAGGTGGCAATTACAGAGGCGGGCCCACTCACGCGCACGCCGCATCCGGACGCTCAGACAGACACAAATACAGAACTACCTCATCGTTCTCTGTCTCTCTGACGCTTCAGAAAGAGACAAATGTGATGAATGTGTGCCGCCGGTTCCATCACACCGGTCACGCAGATGAGAATGCTTTAGTGTGGAGAAGGCGCACACATCGCAGACAGTCCTGCAGGACTCTTAAGTCAGTAGGCGACAAACTGCTTTGTAAAGTAGTGAATTTTGTTCCACTTATCCACTTATCTTGCTTCTACCATGAGGTTCATTTTTATTTGTTTGTTTATTGCTTCATGGCTACGAGAAAAAGTACTGGCCAGTGGTACCCCTCAGCCTCCTAGCAGATACACCTATGGTATCAATTTCAAAATCCTAGATGACTTCCTTGTCAAGTTATCCCATTCAAGGTTTTAGAAAACGTGACCTCTGACCCATAACCTTGATGCTGAGGTCACTCAGATTTGGACTTGTCTGAGATTTTTAGCAGATGCACCTGTGGTAACAATGTGAAAGTCCTGCATCCCTTCGTTCTCGAGTTATTGCACTGACACCTCGGGTGTCCATATTGCCCACCTGCCAACTATCCACCCACCTGACAGGGTGACAACAATACCCCATCAGCCTGTTACTGCAGAAAGGTGAAAAGGGATGTGCGTCAAAGACAGCGTTTTTGCAAGTCCTGTATTCAAAATGTTCCAGATCAATTAGGAACATGGTAGTGTGTAAAATCAGCCTTTTACTTATTGCTGTATGACGGCCATGAGAATGGTTGTGAGCAAATTTCTGCAAAACCAAGTGTCATTCCCTTCAGCCTTATCTGCACCTTCTGGGTCTAAGCTGGAGAACAGGGAGCAAAATACTGGATATTATGGAGAAATCAAAGAGAGGTACAATGTTACAGAGGCTGCTCCTTTAAGATAGTCTTTAATGAATAGGAGTGAATGGAGAAAGACACTTTATTTTATTGATGTTCTTTTTACTAATATACTGTAGCATCAATTGCACATTCAAAGTGATATGAAAGAACCATTCATCTCCACACAGAGCAATCTTACAGATTTTGCTACTGCATGCTTTTTGTATGGTCAGCTCGTCAATACACCCTTGCTCTGCATCACTCTGATGCTGTTTGTTTGTGCCTCATGGTGAATGATCGAATGATGTCAGTACTTATATTTATGGAGTGGTATTAAATTGCAGTTAAAAACCTTTTTTTAAATATATAAATAGAAATATAGTATGCATGTCGTCTTGTTCATATTTTTATATTCATTTTGGAAAATCTTGCAAGCACCTATTATAAAACAGGAAGTTCTGAAAAGTTCTCTGGCTGCACTTGTTAACATTAATGCTGTGAGTCCATTGCCACGCTGGTGTTAGCATTTACAGTAGCTGAAAACATAAACCCTGTCTGAGAAAAGTTTCAAAGGAGGGCCAGCACAGAGCAACACAAAACATCCATTCTGTACCACTCCTCACAGACAGTTTCACACATTTACAGTAACCATGGCTGAGTGAATGGAGAACATTACTCTTCAGGTTTTGGTCAGTTATGTGGGCTCATATTGAAGACACATGATCAAAGGCAACCTGCGATGAGAGGAAAGGCAGCAAAGACTCTGTGAAACAGCTCACTCGAGCTTAAGTGATCCTTCAAAGATCCATTTATAACTCAACTGTTGCATTCAAATTCAATGCGAGGACTTAGAGAAACAATTAGATTTTGCTAGAATTAACAAATAGGTGAATGTAACTCCAAAATTAATTGCTTTCTTTTGTAATACACTAGAATGGCAAAATGCATAAGAGAAGTAGCAGCAGACTCACCTCCATGCTGGTGAGATTACAGCGGTGGGTCCCGCCGAACCAGCCACTGTTGGAGCACTGGTCAATGTCCACATCCTGCAGGTTCACGTCCACACGGACAACACCCCTGTCAGAGAGAAGGAAGCGGGGAAAGAGGACAAGAGTGCAGAATAAAAGAGGGGAAGAGGGAGGCAGAAATATTGAGAAGAGTAAACAAAAGAAACAAATGAAATTGAAGAATCAGATGTGTTTAGCAGGAATGGAAGAAAAGTGAAACAGAACAGGAGGGAAGATGAGAACAAGCAGAAAGGAGGCGCGCGCAGTACACAGATGCAGGTGAGGTCAGAATGAAAGGGAAGAAAATTAAAAACAGGAAGGAAGAGCAATGCTCAGGGGAAGTGAGGTTAAAGGTTCAACAAGCAGGAGAAGGGAGGTGTAGCCGAACGGGAGGAATATGAATAAATTGAAAGGGAGAAGAATTAAGAGTGATGGAGGTAAGTAATGAAGAAGAAGAGAGAGAGAGAGAGAAAGAGGTAAGGAAAAAGAAAAAGAAGCAGGGTCAGATTCATAATGTGCCACTTTTCTTTCCAGACACTGAGAAATTAATAAGTAATGCTTTTAGTGTCAAGACTGCAGTGCCTGTTGCCTCCAATTTGAGAACGCTAGCTTTCATATTTTCAGAATTCGGTTTCTTTGTTCTTGTTGCGCGTTGAACACTTTCACAGATTTGTGTGGACCTTTTGGGTTGCTGGGAATCCTGTGCAGGATGCTGACTGTGAAGGTTGCCCCGATATGCCTCGCTGCAGTTTAGCTAGAATCTGGTTGTCAGGCCATTTCGCCTTGACTGATGGGCCTCATCATGTGCCTCATCAGCTCGACTCACTACAAATACTGTATCCTGTCGCTTTATTTTCTGCTTGTTGAGCTGCGGACAAGTCAAAGACAAACAACTTTTGTTCCAGAAGATCATGGCTTCTCTTTTCTGTCAACAAATGCAACGCGATGACTAATGCGACGAGCCAGCTGAAGCACGTTTGTGCCTAATAAGCGCATAAATCTGAATCGCAAAGTTGCCATGACAACATACTGATGTTTAGGAAGTTAACTAAGAATCATTAACACTAAACACAGTAGTTTAGGCTAATGGAAATATCAGCAGTTTTCTCATTTTGAGAACATTTTTCAAATTAAAAATTAGAGGTCACCCAAGCTGCTATAAACAGCTTCTAGTTCCACGACAGCTGAGTGCTATAGTTTTTAAGCACATTTGTTGGACGGCTTTCAGCGGTGGATTATTGCACATTTGGTGCTGTAGTGAGCTTTGAGGAAGCAGGCTGGTATGTTATGAATAAAAGTAAACTACATCTGATCTCATGCTTCCTTGTGCAAATGGCAGTGTAAAGTTTTTAAAGGCAGTATTTATGTGGGGTGTGTTCTCTGCTCCCGGGCCGTGTTCACTATCAGATTCTGAGGATTTTCACACTAAAGGTGAGAAATACTCTTGTTTTCTTGCTGCGCCTGAGACCCGAACAAGTTCAATACACGGAGACTGCTGGCCTGTGCAGCAGTGAGCCACTACAGATTCAGACTGTGGAGCGAAGACGGTTAAATAAACTGGTGAGGGATGTGACTGAAATACAGCACAGCCCGAGACTTCAGCTGGTTCACTTCAGCTAAGACTGTGTAGCCCACAGTGAATAGATGTCTTTGTTTATGACTCTCTATCTTCCTTTTATCATGCACACTTATAAATAATGCCTGGTTTTCTTTTATTAAGCCTTTTATTAAACCTCGCTGTCAATTCCTCCACTCCTTTGTGGTGAAGTGGTGCCTGACACCTGTTACCCCCCTCCCCCATCTGCCTGGTGGGAAGTGGAACAAACAACCGCAGAGAGAGGCTTTGGCTACCACCTCTACTCAAGTACACAAGAAAGAAAAAGAAGCAAATGTGTTTACGCCTGTATGTATTTGTGTGCACTCGAGTCCTGTTCGCAGGTCAAGGCTTGGTGGATCCAGAACGCAGAAGTAAAAACTGAGAGATGTGAAAGAGCTTGGATGTGTGCAAGTTAACATAAGGCACAAATTCCTTAGAGTGAAAGAAACATCAGGACAAACACTGCATGGGGTACAATTTGATCATTTCTGCTACAACATAACAAATGATTGTGAAGACAAATGTACGCCTCTGCCTGAGTACCACTAAAAGAGTGATTCTTTACATTTACACAGCATAGATGGTCCTTTATTTCTCTGGGATGATTTATCCTTCCTCCTCTCACTAGCAATCCATCAAAACCATTTAGCCACCCATTAAGGCTTCGTGATAACCATCAGTCACTTCCAAGCTATTTACAAAGTGCTGCTCTACACTGCTTAAATTCTGATTTCATAAATCCAGCTTCTTGACAGCGACCCTTCCAATGAAATGATTTCTGATTAGGCTTAGGTGAGCAATCGATGGATAAGCTGCTCTCAGGTCCTGTGTCAGGTCTTTGCTGGATTTTTTTCCTGTTTCTTGAGGAGATGACTTGCAGATTCTGTCTGCTGTAGCCAGTATTTTTAGGCCTGCCACGTCTTCTTTTCTCCTCCACTTGTCCGGTTTCCTCGATTTTTTTAAAAACACACTGCACACAATGTGGAGATATACCAATTTTCCAACTGATAGTGCTGCAGGAATCATCGTTTTGGTGCAAAAGGTATGATTTTATGTCCATCAAAATGTGTTATCTTTGCCATTTTCTGTAGATTCAGGTAAAGAAACTGGAAAAAATTATGTGTTTGTCATAGTCAGTGGAAGCAGACTGTGTGGAGTGTGAATAGTGGACCCAAACGCAGACCCAATGGAACATGGAACGTAACTTGATTTAACAAAAGGCGAGCTGTTTAATAAGGCTGATGAAAAGGTACAAACGAAGAGCAAGGCAAACCGATGCAAAACTAAACATTAGCCTAAACTGAGTAAACTAAAATAGAAAGTGAAAAACCCTGATATGAAGATGAACAAACCTGGACATGAATACATGAAACCTGGAAACATGGCTTGAAACAACAGACAGCCTGACAATGAATGCATGACAGCAGACCACGAAACACAGAGGAACACCGCTTATACAAATGAACATGACACCACAGGGGAAGCAAAACTAAACACACTGAACATGGAACACATGACTTTCAAAATAAAACAGGAAACATAATGGGATGCAAACATGAAACACACAAAGGGCGAGGGAGACAAAAACACAAGGGGCAAAGACATGAGGGGAATCTGATAAACAATGAACTATAACAGGGCAACCTAGGCAAAACAGAAGGAGCTTAAGATAACTAAATGAACTTAAACACAAACCATAAACCACCAAAATACATTGAAACTCAAAGCGCCGAGTTAAAAAACCCAGGATCGTGACAGTGTTTTTGCAACAGGCTACAGGTAAGAAAGTGCCTAAAGACAAAATTTAAAATAGGTGTTTTGCTAAGTTGTCTGTTGTGTGTGGTTCATTCCTTGAGTTAGGTGCCTTTTTCTATGCTCGAATGAATTTTTGCTTGAGAAAGTGGTCAGGTACGAGGGCTGAAAAAGCAGCCAATGTCTTTCAAAAGCATAGAGAGCTACGCTCAAGGCCACTTTGAAAAATTACAAGAAAATCTGGCTCATTGGCAGCAAAATATAAACAAAGGAAGGACGTCACAAGACTTTTGCACAGCGCTGCAAGATAGAGACAGTGGTTATGCAATGACATTATCTGTGCTGATGTGTTGATGACAAATAGCGAAAGTGAAAACTGAGAGAAAGTCTTTATTTTTGTTTCTCTGACAGATTTGCACATGATCATTTATATCGATGTGAGCTACAATTCAGTGCCGCTCTTTTCTGAAGCGAAACGATTTTGGGTATGGTTTCTATAAAAGAAAGAAAAACATGAAATGCTTCCAGAGGTATAGTATCTTATAGTATTTCCTTATAATGACACAATATCATTTTTACCATCCTATATAATACTGCTGGAGGTGAATTATTTTATTCTGGTTTTGATTTACACATGTCAAATTTTTGCTTCTTCCACTGCCTTGTTAAAGGCAGAGCTGGAGCCAATCACTGGACAGAGCCTCTCTCCTCCCCTCATTACCTCACACTTTTACATCAGACTCAAAGTAATGATTGTGATCTGATGTTTGATTCGGGGGGGGGGGGGTAAGAAAGAGCAACAAGGTTTCTTCCACACAGAAAGTAGAAGACATGGAGGCTCTGGCTTATCATCTCCACTACCTTATGCGTTTCTGTCCAGAGCCAACAAACTTTCTATTTTTAGAAATGTCATCGCAGGAGTGAGATGAGTCGAAGAAACAGCATAGCACAGCTCGCATTACAGAAAGTAGAGGGAGGAGAAAAACATCATGAATCTGGTTGTGTACTTGCAGCCAATATTTATCCTCAGTTACAGACTGTATTTCTCTGAGATACACACTCAGGTTTTAAACACCCACTTTATTATTTTCCCTCTTAACTTGACATTTCCCTTGGCTGCCTTTGCTGACTCCACAGTCAATTTTGACAAATGCCAAACTATATTACTAAAAGTACGGCAGTTATTTCTTGATCTGGGAAATTGGAAAGCTCTGGGGGTAAAGATACTAAGTGGACCCTGAGTTTTGACTTTTTTAAAATCGCTATTTCTGAGGTCTTGACTCATTTTAATCCTTACCTTTACATCAACAGGTCAAACCCCCCCAACAGTGCATACCTCATAGAGTTTCCATCTCTATTCATTACAGAGTTTCTCTATAATTCAGCATCCCCTCTATATTCGTATGAAACATCACAAATGGGATTCAGTGCATGACTTAAAGTATCTGACTTGCCTTCTTCTAAATGTCACAAATCACAGTGACTTGTAAAATGTCACAATCATTTAAACTCACTCAAAACCCTCTTGGCTGGGCTGGAATAGGCAATTGATTTAATTATGAATTCATTCACTGAACTGATTTAATCACACTTAACATTTTCCAGACGCCTTAGGCGACTGACACAAGCGCATCTCCCATCTTTCTCAACTAGTTAAACATCCTCATCATGACAAGTTGATGGTTTAAAACGGGCAATATCCCAGACATGACTCGAATCCTTTTTTGGAGATGAACAAGGCAACACAGGCAGACTGAGTCATTACAGCAAACTGAAGCTACCCTATAAGACAGATGCTTAACTTTCGAGCAGCTCTAACAAACATCTCTGGAAATTTGAGGTAATCTGAAAGTGTGGACCATGCTGATGCTGATAGAAATTCATTGTGTGGTAAGAATCAGCCGTCTTCAGATCCTGCACAGAGATGATTGCTGTACAATTCTCTAAAAAGCCCAAAGAAGCCCTCATCACATCGTAACACTCTAAGCAATACTGTCCCTGGAGCAGGTAGTGATGCAGCATTTTGCTCAGGGACACATCACCGGGGTGGATGCATGCCAGGGTGAGGCCCGAATCACAAACACAGCACTGCTGCCTATAAACCACGAGCACTGCGCATCACAGTGTCATTCCAATTTAATTAGTCTTGCTTATTATGTAGTGACAGTGTAGGGATATTTTACATGTATAGGTGGCTCTGTGTCTGTGCATATACACTTGTGGATCTTTATATTGAAGATGGCAGAGGTTTCATGTGATGATGTCAGTGGATATAACACTAATGCCTGTGAACCAAAAGCTCAGGCTTCAGGTCGACTGAACACATTTTCGGGGAGTTTTTCTCCCTACTCTTCACCTTGCATGACATCAGTCCGAGACGATGTCCTTAACATGGGCATCTCGGGTACAAAGATATTGCTAAGTTACAGCAACCATCCACCTGGGTTTCAAACCTTCTGTTCATGAGGGAAAACCACTCAGAAGAAAGGAAGCAGACGAACTAAAGGGCTTCACCAAAGCCCAGAACAGGATAAATAAGGATTATTTTGAACTGTGAATCATGGAAAGCTAGAGTCCAAGAATAAAAATGCAAAAGCACAAAAGCTAAGTAAGTAAGTAAGAGTAAGAGTTGGATGTGTGTGTGTTTACTCCAAGTTTACCCTTGGTGTAAACTTTCTTTTTTTCCTCTCTTAAAAAAATATTTATCATCTTTCGACTTTATTTTTATTTTTTTCTGAGTGGGTGAGTGATACATTGACTTATGCACTGCAACTTACACTGATGTAAGGGTGAAGTGCACCTGGACCTCTGAGTGGTTTCATCTTGTAGTAGAGATTTCATTGTTTATTCATGGTTTCATTGATTTTCTCAGGACACTCTTGGACCGCAGCCTTGAAATACGAGAGCTTTAGGTGTTTTGATGCACCTAAATGTTACCCACAAACACGCACGCGTGCACACTTCTATAGATATCCTCACTTACGAGCACTGCGTAAAGCCTGCAGAATTCAATAGAGTGCTGGCTGCAGCAGGGATGCAGGCCTGTGCCTTGACAGGTGAGTGAAATGTCTAGGTAGATCTGTCAAGGTTCTTTTTAACTGTCTGCTTCTATTACAGCAGTAGGTGGATCCATATTTACATGAAGTCTCACAGAGGATTATTGTCAATTAAATGCTGTTAAAGCATTTCCATAGCTGACACTGATTATCTGATTAACTTTAATTATTTCTAAGATATAAAGAAATTAATACTTTAACATGTGTGAGCTGTAATAGAACATTAAAACAATTTTTTCTACATTTTAAGGACAAAAAAGTGGCACTTCTCAGTCTCACCTGAACTCTGGCGCTGAGTTGCTCTTGAGTCCATAGAAGCCTGCAGACAGGGTGAGCAGCCAATAGGGCACAAACGTTCCGTGTTCACACTCCAGGTATGGCGCAGACCACTTAATTTGGTTTTTGTCCAGGAGATAAGTGCCACTCTTGGAGCCCGATGCCTCCGTGATTCTTCTGTGCATGTGTGGTCTCCTGCCGTCCCTGAACTCATTAAACCAGTCAGTCTCCGGACTCCTGCCCTTGAGGTGACGGTGCGCAGAGCCGGACAGGTCCTGTAGTACCACTTCATTCTCGGTTCTCGTCGCCTGGAGGAAAACGTGGGGCCCTGGCGTCAGCGCATCCGTGTGCAAGGTCACCACTGCCCTGTGGATTTTAGGATCCCCTTCGAGGATGCTTTGAACCAGCGCGTGGTACCAGTGGATGTCCCTCCGCAGGGTTTGCTCCCGGGACCTGTTGGCTTGCAGGATCATATTCAGGAAGTTTGTGGCGTGCGCTACAGTGTCCAGAATGCTGTGGAGGGAATAGTGGGAGGCGACGTGGAGGCCGCCTCGCAGGCTGCTCAGCTCGTACCTCCGCGAACAGTTGACCTGTCTAAGCGCCGATGAGTCCCCGGTGTGCAAGAAAGCGGTCACCACCCTGGGCAGGTCCTCCTCGATTTTGTGCGCCACCACCGTGCGCTCGGTGGCTGGTACTGGGTAATAGGTCGGATGGTGGGGTGGCTCCCTGTTGATGTTTTGGGTGCTGAAGACTGGTGGGCTCTTATCGTCGCGGTCATTGTCAGACCACTCCACATAACCGTAGTTTAAACCCCAAACGAGCCCTGTTTGCAGGAGCAGCGGGACGACTAGGAGAGCCATGGTTCGTTGTCACAGGCACAGAGCAGACACCGCGTGGACTTGGCAAAGAGTGGCGAGCATCACCAAAGCCACTCTATATCTTCTGCCGCTTCAGGAGATCAGAAACACTTTCAAACACACGCCCGAGAATGTCCTGGATTTCATACCTACGACCAAGCATAAAACGGCAAACGATTTCCTCTTGTCATCTTTGCATCTTTGAGAGCACACTTTTCCTCTCTTCTGTTAAAAAACACGCAGTGTGATCTAAACAGCTGCACAAACGCGAACCCAGCCTCCTAACTCATGAGAAAACCACACGGACTCCTCACCAGCCCGCAATCCAGGGGAGTGCTCGGGTTCTCCTTCTGTTTTTACTCCCGCTCGGAGAAATCCATGTGAGAGGAGAAGAATGACAAGGGAGAGAGCAAATTGTACTCGAAGTTCCGTCCCTCCCAATAAAACCCTAATAGGCCACCTCGAGAGTCGCCCACCGGCGTGTGTGCTGGTTTCTCATTGCCGGTCTGTCTGAGGTGGGCGGAGCGTGGGAACGACGAGAGCTGTCCGGTGCTGAAAGTAGCGCCCGTAGGAAGAAAAGCGAGGGAGGCTGTGGTGATGAAGAGGAGCCCTGAGTAATGAAGACGGAGGAGCAACCTGGCAACTAGATTTACTTTGTAAATGAAAAGAAAAGAAAAGAAAAACGACTGTGTGAGTGAGAGAGGGGGGGAAGCTCACATATAATTTAAACTGTGATTATTTATATATACGACAAAATGTCCAAAACTGTGTATAAAGTAGAACATTACACACAATACAGCCACACTTTTTTCTCAAGGGTTACATTTCTGATCATCAACCCAGCACCATGTATATTAGCCAGGTGTGTTCTAATATACTATATGTGCGGCTGGGAATCGCAGATCCACGCTTTCGTGGGTCCGAGTGACGTAAATTTCGTCAAGAGAGGGCAAACGAGACGGTGTGTCTGCAGATGTCCAGATGCCTTTCGAGCCTTAGAGGCACTGAGACATTACAGTATAGCCTAATGCACTAATTTCAAATCCTTCAGGGGGACTTGAAAGAACTATAATAGGACCGAGTGCGCATCTGTGCGCGTCCAAGCGCACATAAACCGGGCCTCACTCACGATTCTGTCACGGTACATTACCCACAATGACAGTGGTACCACCACACAGTGATTCTGCCATGTGATACATTGCAAGACAATTTGTAACTGAAGGAGACTTTAGCATGGCTACCCGTTAAAACAGAGGGGAAAGTCTGGGATGATCTGCTTATCCCCTGGATTGTTGTGTCGGTTTTTGTGTTACTGTTTTTGTTATTACGGATAAATAATGTAACAGTGGAATCATTTACCCCTATGGTTTGGTCCCTCCCTTACGAGTTCTCCTTCATCAACTTATTTAACTTCCGCACGTTTTAATTCAAGGGTTTATATTTGGAACCAGTGCTGATAACATATTGCAAGAGGAAGCCGGTGTGATACATCGCTGCATCATATTTTGTCCCACACAGCAGTGAGTAAATAAGAGAGTGGGCATTCCTCTTTGTGCTGCTTTCCTGTGTTTAGACACTTTATGAGTCCATCTGGGGACTCGTTTATGTTCACGAGTGCGTGCGCACGTGTCCATGGGGCTGATCGGGAGTCATCCCCGGACTGTAAATGGGTGGCGCAGAGTGCACCTCGCCCGGGGTGACTCGCAGGCCGTTACCATGGCAGTGGAAGGTGACGAGGCAGAGATCTCCCCCATGCTGTCCGCTGCAGCGAGCGATGTGGACTGCGGCCTGTCTGGTTTTACACAATTTACAGCTACAACTACTGTACAAACTCACCACCTCACCGCTCAGCCAATCAGCCAGATGAAAACATGAAAAACAGACGTTCACGGGCAGACGTAGAACCGGTGATGCTCACAAGAGAGTGCGTGTAAATCAAAAAGAAAAGGTGTGTTTGTGGCAGGCATGGCGAATGAACGGGGAAGTCGAGAGACACAGAGAGAGAGAGCATCTGAGCGAAAGAGACCGTGCAGAGTGACTGCTCCTGCCCCCACTATTTCATCTTCTCTTACAAGCTGCACTGGCTCCCCTGCTCTGATAAATATTTGATAGGCATTTGCTGCTTCATCTGCATGCTTTACAACTTGGGGTCCATACAACCGCAACACGGTAGCGGCTGCTGTACCAGCCGTGCGCTCTCACCCACGCTTCCTCTGTTCTCCCAGAGGTTCCTTTAGATTTTCTCAGAAGAGAGCAAAGGAGGATAAAAGGCTCAGGAGCAAAAAAAAATAAATAAATAAAAATTAGGGGGTGCTTCCTCTGCTGCTTGTTTTTCTTCCTGCACTCAGGAGTCTGTTTCTTTCTGCCACACCCATGCAGCCAGCTGCATTTGAACTCAAACTACTGAGTTTGCAAGGTGCTGGCCGGGGTTTGGCAGAAGCTGTGACCTTTTAAAGGAGAGTTTAAATGTAAGCCTGTGATGAAACCCAAGCTGGAGAGGGCACTGAAAGAAAAGACATGATAGGCGTTACTCACACAGTGTGTGGATTTATCCCATGAATCACAGCGGAGTTTATCGACAAGGAGCGAGTTTTCTGAGATTTGTTCTGAAATGATATCAAGTCATCTGTTCTGATCTGCCTAAGGCATGTTTACTTATAATTCTAATCTTTATGCATGAATGATGTACTTTCACTGATGCAGTTAGCTGTCACACCAGCATCACCTGCTATTAAAGGCTCCACCTTCAGTCACATCTCTCCATCTGTGCTGATGTACCTGTAGAAGCTGTCGAGAACGTCACAAGCTCTATAAATTGGAAACGGTTTTAGACCTCAGCCCGTGTGGAGGTATAGTGAGAGCACAGGGTGATGAGGATGAACTTGTGTAGAGAAGAAAAAAAAACCTGTCACTGCTTTCAGTGTTTGGTTTTATGTGAAGCGGGTCGAGCTCTGCTGCCCATCGGAAAAAAATTCTGCCAAAATCAAGTGGCTCTGTGTAAAAAAAATTGGCCATTAAAACTGAAATTAGGCAAATAGAGGTCCACTTTTAAAATAATACATGTACAGAATCCCCTTCCATCTCAGTAGAATCAGTCACAGTTAAATGCCACTGCTCTGGCTGCCAAATCAACTGCGGTTCCCTGATAAAGATGAAAAAGGCTGCCCAAAAGTGCTACTGTATTAATTTCCCATGGTACAAGCTGCCAAAGGAGGGACCATTTCTCAAGTGATGCTGATGGGGGGAAAAAGAAAGAAGCCATTTTCATCTGCAAATATCAGTGCAATGTTCCAGATGAATGGCCCGATCTTATAGTGAAACTGTGTCTTACAAAATGTAAAATAAATACATAAAAAATATCCTCAATGTCTGTGTTTGTTTTCCCTTTTTTTTTTTTTATCACAAACACAAGTAATGCAGGTTAAAAGAAAGAGTCTGCCAACAGTTCATCACTGTTGATGTTGGTAAATGCAGCATGTCTTTCATTCCTCAAGGCTCATTACTTTGCCTGTCTTCTTGAGCATGTGTGTATGTATCTGAGGTCCTTTGCTCACATCAGTGCAGTGTTGTGTTGTTATCACTACTATTATGTATTATTGTTTTATGTGTTGTGCAGATTAAATCCAGCACTAAAGTACTGTTGAAACCCCCTGACTGTGTCTATCAGTGCAGCAGAAGGTGAAACCTAATTAATTCATATCACACCATCAACACAATAGTGCACAGATTTCAGGCCAGATGTTTCCAGAAGCATGTGTGAGAAAATGTGTGCATTGTGATGTTGTCAATAAAGCCTGCTACGGGTGAGGTTAAAAGCAACCAAGCTGTGCACAAATATCCTTTTTGATGTAACCACTGCTCTGCTAACGTCATTTAAATATGTCAGAGATACTCTGATCTCAAGCATCGCTCCAAAGTGATTCAACTGCATCCAGGACTGAGGATGAAGCGTGTATAGGTGCTGCAAAAATCAAGCTGAGAAATGACAGCCTCATTTACTTGTTACCCACAGACGTCTGAAAGCCTCATCCAACTGCACACACACACACACACACACACACACACCAGCTTGTGTTTTCTCAAAAAGACGCAGCCACATGCTCTCCCAGAGGAATTGTGCTGAGGGACATTGTATGTGCATGCACTCGGAAAAAGCATTCATAAGTTGTCTTGTACTATGGAAGCGAAGCGAGCGTGAACAGACAAGTGTGAAAATCAGTTTGTCGGGAGAAAGAAGAGACTCTCCAGCCTTTAGTTTAGCTAACTTGAATCTGTGATCCAGTAAAATTACACACACTCACATGCACATAAACGTGCCTGACAATTTGGTTTACTTTTTTTTTTCCTTGTCATCTTCATTACACAATCTAACTTGTTTACACAACTGTCACACAGATCCTGTTTCGTTGAGCAGTAAAATTTTGTCTTTGCTGCCATCTGGAGGTGCAGCTTCATCCACTTTTTCTATTGAGAGAGCTGAACTCTCCCGCTCAGATTTCTTCTCCCAGAATTTTAGTCTGTTCAAATGATTGCAATTTTTCTAATCAGCCAGTCACACAAGAGCAGCTCAGTGCATGACAGACATGCAGACATGGTCAAGACAACCGGCTGAAGTTCAAATGTATTTCCAATCATTGAGAAAAAAAAGAATTAAGAAGAAAACGTACATGTATTTTCATGTAAAATACCAGATATGTAATCATATATGTGTTAGTGTGTGTGTAAAGAAAGAGGATGAGGAGCAGGTCAGCAATAAGTAAGACTTAAGGAGCTGGACAGCCCCAGGAACAAAGGTTGCCCTTCTCTTCTGAGTCCTACAGCATGAGTAGTGAAGACAGCATCCATAAGGGAGCCACTTAAATACAGGCCACAGGGTACGTGAGGGGTCTGCCATATAATCTGATGCTCACACTGACTGGAGAGTCCAGTGGTTTTAGAGCAGGCCTTGACAGTGTTCTACAACTGATGCATGTAATAAAGACTGATGGGAGTGCAACCAACACATAAAGGAGAACCTTCTAATGCTCTCTATGAAGGAAGAGCAGAATATAGCGAGGGTGATTTGTTAAAAAATAATTGAGCTTTCCCAGGAGATTCAGCCAATGCTGACTCCGTTGCTGTTGAATTTCAGTTATTTACCAAAGGCTGAGCCCTAATACTCGTACTCATCTACCAGCAGGTTCCCCCATGAATCTAAATGACCACTTCAGCCAGTTCCCTCTATGTGTTAGAAAAGGTCCAGACCATCTGCCCGGTCTTGTTCACATTCAGCTCCAGGCCTGACTTATCACACCAATCCAAAAACACAAATAAAAAAAAATAAAACTGGGCCTACTGTTACAGTTTTTATTCTTGGACTGACTCATGGGGATTACTTCTACATATGCTGAGCTTATTACTTAGCACATAAATGGGACATTTTGTACATACCTTTTCCTCAGTATCCTTCCATTTGTAGCAGACTCCTATAAATTAGTCTCACTATTTGGCAGCCATCTTACTGAACTTGGTCAGTTATATTAATACATTAGCCTGTGTGAATTAGCATTAATTTCAGTGGACATAAACTGCGGTGCCTACACACAATCATTGATCACTGCTTTAAAATGAACTAATAAACTAATAATGTAACAGTTGACCTACTCTCCCCCAAAACAACGCTTTAAAAATGCCTTTCCCTGAAGGTTATATTGCCACCACCATTTATTTATTTATTTATTTTGCTGTTGTAAATTCCCCCGTAGACTCGCTAACAATGTCAGTCTGTAGTTCTGACCCAAATAGCAAAATTTCCCACAGCCCTCAAAGGTAGCGTGAGAATAACCATTGATAACGAGCGCGGACGTGAACGTATCAATTAGCCTTTTGCTTTGGGAGACATTACATCGATTTCGTCGTGGTGAAAGAGGTAATGTTTAAGATTTCCAGTTTGACAGTCTTTATGTCCATGTCCCACTCGTTTGTCGTGATAACTGTCGCGGTCGGTTCCACTAAAAAGCGCTTAAACCGACACCTGCCCTTGGAAGTCGCTAGCTAGCTGATGCTAACCAGGCGGCGTTAACAACTGTTAGCTAGCGTGAGTCAACTGTTATGGGCTTGTTTAGATTTGCTTAGGGCAGAGATTATTAACACGTAAATACCGAAGACAGTGGCAGAATACGGATGTTTCTAGCTAATTATGGTTAACTAACATTATTTAGTTAACTTCCAGCCGTGTCTCTGTTTGTAACACTGTTTATAGCGTATTAATATTAACGATAAAGTAACTGTATAAAGTTACTTCATTATATATGGACTCCAAATCAACTACCGAGTTGGGGAGTCTGTCGTTGTATAACAACCTCCTCTTTAGTCATACTTTGAATTATACCGATGGTTGTTCTCTAATAAAAGCTGCGTTGTGAGAAATTGAAGTGTGTTGGCTTCAGTGTGTACTTTTCTCTATTTACAGGGACTGATGGATTCCCCTCGGAAGGCTAAGAAGGCTAACGTGAATCGAGAGCCAAAGCACAGCCAGAATCAGTCAAGCAGGCCTCCTCAGAAAGATGCCTATGCCAGGCTTCTTAGTCAGCACCGCAGCAGCAAGTTCAGTATGTATCTAGAACAATATGCAAAGGATTCGTCCTCTCAGAGGGAAGACAACGGGCCAAGCCCACAGCTCAAAGCCCAGAGTGACAGGGTCAGCATACCAGCACGACAAAGGGACCAAGTGTTTAATGATTTCTCTGACTCAAGTGACTTCTCCCCCTCCTCTGTGAAAAGTAAAGGAGGAGAGAGTTCATTGTCTTTGTACATGGAGAAACTAAACACTCGCAATGTTCAGCAGGACTGCGAGAGGAGGCAAGGTGTGTTTGATGGGCAGCGGAGGGGGCAGAGAAGGGATACCGCCACCAGCCACGACGGAGACGTCGAGTCTGGGGAGGAGCTGGGTTCTTTAAAACCAAATGATGCAAAGAAACACCAGAAGCAACAGCGAAAAAACAAGGATTCAAATAGAGATGTCGACTCAAAAGAGACCGATCAGCCTGGTGGACGTCTTCAGTCTCCTAAGAAGTCAAAGAAAAAAAATCTGCCAAAGCACCCAGAAGATGAGAAGATTAGAGAAGGAACATCAAAGTGTGGAGTTGATTCTCAGATGTCAAGTCCCAAACCTCCTCATGGTCGTGATAAAAACGTAAAGCAGCCCAGAGGTGTGTTGTGGCTTACCATTGTAGGGATTGTATTTTATGATCATTTAAATTAATAGTGGCTTTAATTACAGAACTGTTTGTTTTTCAGCTTCAAGTGCCAATTCTCCTGCTGACAAGGGTAAGAACAAAGGAGGCAGAGGATCAAAGAAGCAAGTGTTTGATGCTTACATGACCTCTGAGGAGGTTTCCCATGGTCTTAAAAGAGGAGAACTTATTCAGGTATAAGCATGAGTTGGAAGTTCATTTCTTTCAGTATTGCTGATCTTACTCTGTAATAGTCAAGTGATACAGACATAGAAGTTTTATCATTTTATTCTCAATTTTATAAATGCATTTTGATCAGGTTCCTAAATCAAACGCTCAGTGCAGAAATGATATTGTTGAAGCAGTGGTTATCTGAAAAAAACTGGTTTGGTTATTTCTTTCTTTGTCTTTAGGGTCAGTTGAGAATAAACCCCAAGAAATACAATGAAGCTTTCGTTCCGTCTCCTGTAAGTTGGCGTGGCCTCCCATCAAACAGAATGAATTTGACACATCATGTTTTGCTGCCTCAGCGACCTTGTTTAATTCAAAATATTTCTTTTTGTGTTCACAGGATGATACACGGGATATATTTTTAGATGGAATTGTTGCTCGCAACCGAGCGCTGAATGGAGACATAGTAGTTGTGCAAGTACTACCTCGTGAGCAGTGGAAGGTAAACTAATAATATTTCTGGTGACACATATGTGCAGAATTCAAGTTTTTTTTTTCTTATGAAATACTCAGATTTTAGGAGGTACATAAAAACTTTTGGTGATGCTTTTCAGCGAAAGTTTTTTGGTGGCAGACATAATTAAGGGAGAAGCACCTTTGAACAAAATGAAGTCAAGCATTGAATTGTTGTTCTACTGGTGTGGGCGGGGTCTGAATGTGTACTGTCTTTATACGTTATACGTTTGCAGTTCCCACATGCTAAACATTAACTTAATTTTTAAAGGTATCCTATAACAGACTTTGTTTTATACACACTTGTACTAAGTTTGAATATTTTTTTTTTTTTGCATGTTTTTATTTATGGGTTGGGGTTTTTTTGTCTGTTTGTTTGGGTTTTTTTGTTTGTTTTTTGGAAGGTTGTGAGGTCAGATACTGACTGTGAGGGTGCCAGTGAGTCAGACACGCCCACTGTGCAAACAGCTACAAAGAAGACAAAGAGCACTCCCAGTTCTGCTGTTATTGTGGAAGAGCAGTGCAGCGACCGGGATGAACAAAACAACAAATATCAGAATATATCAGGTAGTATAAATACACTGGTCACTGCAAATAATTTTAATTAATAGCTGCCGTATCACACATTGCACCTATTCTGTTGCAAAGCAATTCAACTGTACATGTCATAAGTTCCCCGTTTGCCTTCACACCTTTATTAATTATTTCTGGCATAGATTCAACAAGGTCCAAGAAACAATACTTTTTTTTTTCTCAAGAAAAATCAATTTGAGCTTTGTTACATAGAAGACGGGTACACTGAGGTTATAAAGAGATGGACATGGTCAGCAACAATACTCATGTAGGCTGAGGCAATTAAACCATGCTCGGGTTGTACTACAGTCTCCAAAAGAGTGCCGAAATAATGCTCCCCATGCCATTACACCACCACCACCACCACCAGCAGCCTGAACTGCAGGTTTTAGGGAAGGATGGAGCCATGCTTTCGTGTTCACATGATTGGTAACATATCAGTAGATTTCCAGCAGTCCTTCTCGTTTGTCTGTATTTACATTCATGCATGGAGTGGTTGCACATAACTTCTACAACACACTAACCCTTACCCTACATGACATTAGTAAGATTATTTATAACTTCAAAGGATTAAATGGAGTGTAGCATTCTAAAAGCAGAAAGACGAGACCTCGACATGAAACCAAAGTAAACCATTATTTATTGGTCTAAATGGAGTATGTGTATAACAACAAAAGTCTGTAAAGTACAACTAATACCTGTTAATATTTCTCTTGATGTGATGGAATTAGGAGAACGTCTGGGAGAACCATCAACACCACGATCCAATGGAGAGATACTCCAAAAGACAGCTAAAGTGAGCTTCCATCACATCTGTTGTGTTGCATTTTTTTACTAACAATTTCTCTTCCTTTTCACAAACAAAACATTTAAAAGGAAAAAAAAAATCATCTTAATGCAGGTTTTTATTTCTCCTGCTTGAGATAAAGCAATTACAGGGCTCTACAGGACTACGTTGTATGAGCTAGAAGTTTCCATGGGAATTGTATCATTTGCCTAACTCGTGTAAATCTTTTCTAAAGCTACTTCAATCCTATGCTAAGTTACTGCAGTAACAATATTCTAAATGGGCCATAAGTTCTTCTTGTTTTTCTTTAGCAGTGATTTGTCACTTCTCAAGTAAAGGACAGTTTTCAAAGCGATCGCTTCCCTTGCAATCTTTCTACTAGGTGGTTTACATTGTTGAAAAGAAACACTCAAGAGCTGCGACTGGCTTCCTGAAGCACTTGCCAGACAAGCCTTTCGCCTTGTTCTCCCCTGTGGACCACCGGGTGCCACGGATTAATGTTCCCCTTGCTGATTGCCCTGAAGATTTTAGTTCCCGTCCGGGTGACTACAACAACATCTTGTTCATCTGTCGGATCACGGACTGGGCAGCGGACAGCAATTTTGCAGAGGGGTGAGTGTTATAGTCGAATAATCCAGGGAACTGTTAACTCTGGTTTCGAGAACTCTGCTGACACACTAAATCTTTTCCTACAGTCGACTAGCCAAGTCACTGGGACAGGCTGGAGAAATTGAGCCAGAGACAGAAGGCATCCTGATAGAATATGAGGTTGATTTTTCTGAGTTCTCAGACGAGGTGTTGGACTGTCTTCCCAAGAATCTGCCCTGGACCATCCCACCTGAAGAGATGAGAAAGAGAAGAGACCTGAGGTAAGACTCTGAAGCCCAAATACGTTTGTCGTTTTTCTTTCTTTTTTTTTTCTTTTTTCTTTCTTTTTGTATTTTATGCATCTGCATCTGTTTTTCCGTCAGCCTTTTGCTGATTATTTCATAATTCAATGTTTCTGATGTTTAGGAATGAGTGCATCTTCACAATCGACCCAGCGACTGCCAGAGATCTGGATGATGCCCTGTCCTGTAAACAGCTGCCAGATGGTAAATTGCTAATGCTCAGTGACAGTGATGATGTCTGACAGGGGTGGATATAGCTCAGAAGGTAGAGCAGGTCATCTACTAATTGGAAGGTTGGTGGCTGCTCTAGTCTGCATGCCAAATATCTTTGGGCAAGATACTAAAACAGAGTTGCTCTGTGATACATTCATTGAAGCATGAATGTTAAATAGAAAGCACTTGCATAGAAAAACCATAGAAAAAAGTGCTTGTGTGAATGAGGCAAGTTGTATAAATCTAAGTAGAAAAGCGCTAAATAAGAAACAGTTTTTGATAACCGATGGTCAGTGATTATCATGAAAAATTTTTAATTGGGGTGTGGTGCATCTTCATAAGTATCCTATTCTAACTATAGCCTGTACATAAAAGATGGATGTAGCTTCTGGCTCTGAAAAGGGAAGCCAATCCAGAAATGCCTTAAACCTGCATTCTTGCTAATGGCCACTAGGTGGCGGTTCCTTTGCTTCCGAACAGATTATTATTATTATTTATTTATTTTTTAATAAATAATATTTTGTTACCCTGCTGAATTTATTTTCCAAATCACTAATTTCAAGTCTTTTTGGTTAATACACACTTTAATAAAAACTATTATTTTTGTAAATATGGTCCGCATTTGAATAAAGAAGGTGGATAAAGCAAGGTTTTATGGTGGGCCAAACGTATGACTGAAGTTTGTCACAGGTATACAATGGGACTGTGTATTTCTGTGAGCTTCCTTCTCACCTCCAACCAGTTACAGCAGATGACTACCGCACCCTGAGCCTGGTACTTTAGGAGGTCTTCTCCTGTTAGAAGGGAGTTTTTCATTCCAACTGTCAAGTGCTTGCTCATTGGAAATCTCTTTGATATTGTGGGGTCTTTATTTTTACAGTATAATACAACTTGACATAGGTGTTCTTTTGTGAACAAGCATTGTAATAATACATTGAATTGAAACCGTACAACTACGTGCACCTTCTATAATACAGTCTGTGGTCCTAATTTTTCTGTCTGTGGCAGGCAATTTTGAGGTGGGAGTTCACATTGCTGATGTGAGTTATTTTGTGGAGGAAGGAAACTCTTTGGATGTCATTGCCAGCCAAAGAGCAACTAGTGTCTACCTGGTTCAGAAGGTGAGTACTCTCTGAGGCTTTTTTTTTTCCATGTCATTAATTCTCAATTTCAGGGGCATCATTTAAACTGTGACTTAAGTTCTCAGCCCTCAGTGTCTGTCTCGTCACTCTCCAGGTGATCCCCATGTTGCCTCGGTTGCTGTGTGAGGAGTTGTGCAGCTTGAACCCTCTCGTCGACCGACTCACTTTCTCCGTTATTTGGACGCTCACACCCGAGGGAAAGGTATATAAACTGATATAAATGCATCTGATGTTGTGTTGTTTTTTTGTTATGTTTTTTTCCCATTGACCCATCTGTTTGGTTCCGCCTTACTTGTCAGATCTTGAATGAGTGGTTTGGCCGCTCAATCATCCGCTCCTGTGTGAAGCTGAGTTACGACCATGCTCAGAGCATGATCGAGGCCCCTGAGAAGATGTTCTCTGCTGAGGAGCTGCCACCCGTGGACCCCATGCACCCTATTGATGAGGTCCACCAAGCTGTGCTCAACCTGCATGCTATTGCCAAGAACCTCAGAGCTCAACGCTTCTTAGGAGGAGCGCTCAGACTCGATCAGGTTAGTGCTGGTGTGTTCTTTGGATTATGAGAGGAAATACTGTTGTCTTTACTCTTACGCTTAGTGAATGTTTGGAAAATATGTTTGTATATACAATGTTTTATTCTGGGCCAAAGGAACTGGCTTCAATCTTAAATTACTGCAGTTTCTTGTACTGAAGTATATTTTTTGTTTAATGGTTTCAGCTGAAGCTTTCTTTCACTCTTGACAAAGAGACAATGATGCCTCAAGGTTGTTATATTTACCAATACAGAGACAGTAACAAGTGAGTAAAAAGGACTTTTCTTTTTAATCAGTGCCTGAATAATCTGTCAGTAAATTAATGACAGATGGGTTTTGTTGGGGTTTTCTTTTTTTTTTTTCTTTTTTTTTGTTTGTCTCTGTGCTGTTTAAAATCAGTCCTATCACAGTCTTTTCCCCTCCTTTGACTGTTAATCTCTCATTAATAAAACCTGTTCTCTAGGTTGGTGGAGGAGTTCATGCTGCTTGCTAACATTGCCACAGCAAACCACATCTACCGCAAATTCCCCGAGTTGGCCCTGCTCAGGCGCCACCCTCCACCCAAAGCCAAGATGATGGATGAGCTGCAAGAGTTGTGTGACCAGCTGGGAATCAAAATCGACCTGTCTTCTGCTGGATTATTACACGTCAGTACCCATAATGCATTGGTATCCAATTGCATTCAGGGTTTGAAGTTCGGTTAGAGTAAATTGAAAACCTTCTTTCTTCTTGTTCAACATGCAGAAGAGTCTCAATACTGCTTTTGGTGATGATGAGTACACAAGTGCCAGAAAAGAAGTCCTCACCCACATGTGCTCCAGACCAATGCAGGTTAGTACTCGTAGTTAGTACTAGTATAATTTAGAGCAGTAAAAAGAAAACCTGTTTGTATTAGTTTTGTAGTGTTTATCTTTAATCTGGTTCATTTGTCTTTCCCAGATGGCGTTGTACTTTTGTACAGGAGTCGTGAAGGAGGAGCAGAATTTTAAGCACTACGCCCTCAACGTTCCCCTCTACACACACTTCACATCACCCATCAGGCGCTATGCTGACATCATCGTGCACCGGCTGCTGGCTTCTTCACTAAGTAGGTCTCTTTTCCACAAAAGGCTCTTTCAGACAAATGACAGAATTTCTATTGTGTGACATTTCTGACTGACAGTGAGGAGAAAGGCACAAAAGAGCCTCCAACATCGCTCTCAGTCGATGTATTGTTTGTTCGTTCTTTTTGTTTTTTTACTAAATAAGTAAAGTGTATTTATAAAGCACATTTAAACACACCTTTCATTGATCAAAGTGCTGTAACAAAGCATGTATATCTCTACACACACGAGCATGTAACTGCACTGAGCGAGAAAATCAGTGTCACTTAAATTTGTGTCCATTAATTCTGATACTCATGTCTCCGCTGAATATTTGTATACAGAATGTGGGCCTCGAATAAGCCTGTCAACAGAGGAGGTAGAGAAACAAGCGTCACACTGTAACGACAAGAAGGCTTTGTCCAAGAGAGTCCAGGAGCTCAGCTCTGAGCTCTTCTTTGGCGTCTTTGTGAAGGTGTGTGCAATTTTGCATGTGTGTTTGGTTTTTTTTGTTTTGTGTGTTTTGTGTTTTTTTTTTTTTTCTTCTTTTTTTTTCTTTTTTAAACAGCACATTGTGTTCTGCGTCCTGATTGGCTGTCGACCATTGTCACTCAATCTCCTCCGTGCCGTGTCTCCTGTACAGTACAGAATGTGTTCAGCTTGTCAAATTTACATAAATCTTCGAGTTTTCTCCCAAACAAACACAACAATGTCAATGAAACGTTTTACACCTGCGGTAGCGCCCAAAAGGCAGAGGAAGATGCTAACCCTCGGACAAAAAGTTGACCTTCTGGACATGCTAAAGGAAGGTAGAAGTTACCGTATTTTTTCGGATTATAAGGAGCATTAAGAGAAACAAAACAGTCAGATAAGTCAAACTTTCTTCAAGTCATTGTACTTGCTTCCTCCACTTCCCTACCATTGATTCATTAATGTTGAATTCTCTCCGGCTGCTTATTCCCATGTTCTGGACCTGAAAACAGGGTTTGATTTTGGTTTCATTCTATAATACTGGACGTATTTTTCTACTAAGGTTTGAACTTTGAGTGTTTAAAAAAGAGAGAAACGTGTCAAAATGTTCATGCCTGTCTAAGAAAAGTGTATAAAGTGTGTAGTGAGGGGTTTTAAGGCTGTAAAGCATCTATAATAATTGTAAAATATAAAGCTGGCTACTTCGCAGATTTCACCTATCTCTATTTCACCTATTTTTAGAACGCAACTCCCTCGATAAACGAAATGAAATGATAAAGGGGCTTTCTGTGGCTCAGGAAGTAGAGCTGGGTTGGTGGTTTGGTTCCTTGGACAAGATGCTGAATTCTGTGTTGTTCCCAGTGTGTTTATTGGAAAGTGAAGGTGTGTGAATATTGGCAAGCACTCAGACATAGAAAACAAGTGCTTGTATAAATGAGGCATGTTGTATGAAGGCTAGGAACCAGCCCATTCATCATTACTGCTCAAATCCAAAAGGTCAAAGATAAAAACGTCACAACACAGGAGCAGATTTGGAGCAGAGTTCATTACATATCTTTATATATCTGTCCTGGTGGAGGCGAGAAGTGTTGTAGATTTTTAACATCTTAACATAAAAAAGTAGTAAACCATAACCCAAACCAGTGTTTATTTCAAAATGTTTTTGTTTTTTTAATTACCTGACTTCAGCTAGATTCATAAAATGTGAAACGAGTTGAGACTTAAGCTAGTTTCTTAAGCTAAAGATTGTTTGTATTTGCATCCACCACACGCGTTTTTGCAGGAGTCTGGCCCGCTGGACTCTGAAGCCATGGTGATGGGGGTGCTGGATCAGTCCTTCGATGTGCTGGTGCTCCGATACGGAGTTCAGAAACGCATCTATTGCAAGGTCAGCTCCAACAATGTGTTTTACAATATGATTTTTTTTTGTTTGTTTGTTTTTTTTTCATCAAAGATACCAATTTTTTTACTTTTTACTAATTAAGAGATTATGCTTTTGACTGTATATGACTTTCAGTTCTTTGCAGTTCTTACCATGCTTTTGCTCAACACTCATATCTCACTCGGGAGAAAGAAATGAGACTGTCGTATGAGAGACAGAGCAAAACAGAACTGTCCCTTTATTACTATATTAGAAACAGCTGAAAACTGTTTGTTTCCACCTTTAGTCTATCACAGGCCTGGACGCGTTCCGCCATCGTAAGGTGGGGAAGAAATCAGAGCTGACGCTGCTCTGGACTGCAGAGGCCCCGGAGGATCCGCCTGTAGAGCAGGTGAGAGCGCAAACATGAGCCTGTGACTTTGTATACTCAGGAGAATAAATGCCAAAGCACTGTTAAGCACCCCACATTTATTTGTTTTTGTAGACTAGTAGAGTAGTGTAACAAATTTTGATTTGCATGATTACAAAATGTCTTTGAAGGAGTGGAATGAATAAATCAGAATTTCTTGTCTGTTCAGGTCATTTCAGTCTTCACTTTAGTGGAGGTGCAGCTCAAGTCGGATGATGCGCCTCTGAAATACAGCGCAGTGCTCAAGAGACCCGAGGACAGCGCATCATAAACGTACAAACAGTTGAATGGAAGTCAGGAACATTTTCTTCTGTTGGTTGCTAGGAATAACATTTTATAGAGTGTAACGTAGAAGCAATAATTCAGTCAGATCTGAGTCCGATTTTAATTTTAATCTTCTCCAGTTGGTTTTTTTTTTTTCATACTTTTAACTCATTTAATGCAAATAGCCCACATTCAAGGTAAGTTATAGGATGTAATATTTTTAATCTGTTGTCATACGGGACTTTGCTTACAGCTGTCCTGTGGCTCCGTTCCTTTGTGGAATCAATGGAAGAAGTTCAAAATCTATGGTAGACATACTACGTGGCTTTAAATCTGAATTAATTCAATATTATTTTTTCCAATTTAAGATTCCAAATTGAGCTCTGACTCAGGTCTGACGGTGAAAGAATCAAGGCAGCAGTGAGTTCTGTTTTGCTGTTGATGATTTGGTGTGACTATAACTGCTATAGACATTCTAATATGAAAAATAGGATTTTTAACCATTTTTATTTGAATGTTGATGAGCGGCTTCCTGATGTTTGAGAAGAGACGATGGTTTGTATTTTGCTAGGCATTGGATTTACCACACCAGTGACTTGTGACCGGCTCTGGTTGTTTTAACTTGTTGCCACAGTGAAGCTACACAGGTCAAATGTAGCTGTGATAGCAAGGTGTGACACCTTGATTAATTCAGATTATCAGAACAAGTACACTAATATACTAACTAATATTTACATGTAACAAAAAAAAAAGAAAAGTTGTCAGGCTGACTGAGAAGTTTTCTTTGGATTCTTCTGATGTTGTGTAATGGTCTCAGTCATTCAGTACAGCTCACAGGACGTTTCTTTGCTCTACTTTGTGAAATAGGAGCAAACGTATTGCTCCAATCCAAAGAAAGTTCTTGTTTTGGGGGGGGGGGGGTTTGTTGTTTTGTTTTGTTTGTTTTTTTGGACTGGAGCGATATGTTTAGACTAAGCTTTTCTTTAGTCAGGCCAAAGCTTACCAAGTCTTTGTTTTTACTGCAAAACACAGGGATGACCCAAGTGTGAATTGCTGCTAAAGATGTTGACTGCCTTGAGGTCTTAATGAATTATATGTTTGCTCATGTGTAGTTGTGTTTTTATGCTGACATTTGATTTGGTCAGCATTAATGTACCTCATTGATATTTAAATGTGAATGTCAGCCTTCCTTTTATCCGCTCAATTTAATTTGATCAAATAGGGACTGAACTCTGGAGCAGCTGCACATTTTTAAATGGAGTTGGGCCCCACATTTTCTTTGACTCAGTCCCTGTGCCTCAATTTAGTTCTCACACCTGATTTTGATTGAATTGTGTGATTAGCTGCTGTATCTGCACACTTTCTCGTCTATGTCAAATCCATTTTGTTTGCCTTTTTTTTTCTTTTTTTTGACAGATCTAACAGCTGTCTTTTTATATAGAAGTATTTAGTTTTACATGTACAGACAGTACTTTAATTTTAAATCCATGGGTACAAAGCCAGTACAAGCCACTGTGTTGAAGAAGTAAGATGTCTGACAAAGTTTCTTGTCACATTTAAATGAGGCAAACATTAAAATCCAGTTTATTTGGGTCTCTGGTCATATGTCACATGTAACGTCTGGTCAGTATTCACTGTGCATTGATGATATGCTCTGTACTTCCTCCAGTGCAATATATTTGATTGTGTTTAGGAAAATACAGACATGAAATCCAAACTGTGTTTTGTTGTCTGTAAATTACTTTTATCATGCCTGCTTTTTTTTTTTTTTTTTTTTTTAAATTAATGGTGGTGATGATTGTAACTAAGGAAAGGAACTTCTAATCCGACATTAATCAGCTGCTATTTTGGGGTCCATTAATATATCACCATTAGCACACAGGCACTGCCTGCTTCTGTTTAGTTTATATAGCAAACAAACACAGATATTTTTTTTTTATTTTTTTTTTATTGCCAAGGAGTGTCTTAATTTGTGATAAACGCACTCCAACAGCTCAAAAGATAAGGTTTTGTCCACTGTAGCTCACCACCAAGCAACAATTGATTACCCTGCCTTCATAAACTGCTGATAGTGTATATCCCACACCCTTTCCTCGGGTTGAATATGACCTTTATGAAACGGAGGGGGTTGTGTTTTTTTTAGTTTGTTTGTTTTTTGTTTTAAAGTTTAAATGTGTCACATGAGGTTAAAATAGACAACACGCTGGTGGTAAGTGTGAAGTTTGTTCAAATTTGCCTATTTCCCTGAAACACTGGGAAGAAAATGAGAGCTGAAAGTCTGACTATCGGAGTGAGTGTCCGAGAGAAAAATCCTGTATTAGTGGTGATAATTAGAGTAATAATAATAAATAGTCCCCTGTATCAGAGTAATTTATTAATCCTATAAACAGTTGTCATAGCAGCATACATACAACAGAAAACAAAGCAAGTCTAGAAATAGAGATAAATATAAAAAAGATTAAAAATATAAAAGCACTAAATGTGACAAAGGGTGACAGCGGGACAGTGCAGGATCTAGGCAGGTAGGGCAGGATGACATCTATATGATTTATTATTTTACTCAGAAGAAACTTGGCTTGAAGGAAGGGGGCAGAGAACAAACACGACATAGAGAATGACCTGAGAGGGCCCAATAAAAAGTCAAGGATTATTTTGAACTATAGATCATGCAAAGCCGCTTTAGTGGAATCTGCTTCTATGTAAATATAGTCTGAAATCTTTATGATCGTTCCACGTTAACCTTTGTGTCTTGTTTGGATCAAATTTGAGTCGTTTTGGCACACAAGGTTTCCTCACTACTGCTTGGAAATTGTTAGTAGTTTGTGGACTAGCTGGTAATGATGATAATAAATGTGGTCTTTCTGTCGTTTAACAATGAAGACAGTGGTTAATGAGAGGGTTATACATTGGTGTCTAATAAATCCCAACACTTTTTCCTTTTAATAGAATTTATTTTAGATCATTTCTTGTATGTTTTTATGTTTAAATGGGGCATGAAATTGTGTGAAAATGGATGTTATTCACAGAAAAACGAGTGTTATAAATCCTAGAAAATCCACTCTGTATTCTCTCTGAAACTTAAATGAATCATCCATTCATTTATGTCAGACTATTTATACATTCTAAGAAATCTGTAGGTTAGATTTACGTGTCAACACTGAGGGAGTGTCTGTGAAGGAGTTCTTGGCCAATACTGTGAAAGCCTGAAGTATGAACAGTATATAAAGGTTAAACACCTTCCTAACTCGTCACTATGAGGACAGAAAGAAAAACAAATATCAGGCTTAAATAGGTCTGAAAAATGTATTTCTCTTGATATTGTTGCTGGGCTCTTTTTCACACATGCACGCTGCCATCTTTGAGCTTTTTCCCCCAACCGACAGCACTTCTACCTTTTGCCCCGTAGCCTCAGGACCATAATGTCATTGCAGTAAATGCAAATAGTCTGCAAACAAAGTCACAACAAACCAGGGCAAATACCGAACCACAGCAGCAATAAAAACCTAGACTCAAGGCATGTTTATTGCTAAAAACCCCACCTTTATTTTATATGTATGAGGAACAGATTTTCATTTAAAATGAAAGCTTCCTGATATGATCGTCTCAATGCGTCAGTTCCATCGTGTCATTAGGAAAATAGTCAAAGACCAGGCTGATGACTAGAGACCAGAAGTTCACCTTTCTTTCTGACGTCATAAGCAGCCAGGTTTGAAGACAATTAAACCCCACCCCATTAAATTACATAAGCATTGCTGCACTGCCCATCTGTGGGAGGTTACCCAGAGCCATGCAGCACTGTCGTGATGAAGCTTTTACGAGGCTTTCCATTCTTAGCTGTGACTGGTTTGCAGGGAATTCCTTATCTGAATAGCTGAATGGGCTGACGCCTGTGAGCAATCAGCCAAGTATACTGTCATGACTTTAAACCCATGAAATTTTAACAGCGACTCAGGATTTCCTGATGATTTAAGGAACAACTTCTGACTGCCAGGAAACATTAGCTTCTTGAAGACCCAGCAGGGCTACAATGGTGGACTCCCCACACCCTGTTGCATACAATAGGGTTTAATTGATAACAAGAATGTTGATAATAAGACTGTTGTGGCAGAAATCTGATCCCTCTTCAGTCTAATCTCATATTTACATCTTTATTGCAGCAGCAGGGAGATGCTCCGCTGTGTCTATTAGAATTTACACAGGCAGGGTCCAAAGTCTGAATATACATCCATCCATTACAACACTGCAGTGACCCTGGTAAATCCACCACCAAGGACGTTTATGTAAAATCCCCTTTATGTCAACATAATAAACTTATTATCTTCTTATTTAACTTCTTATTTAAACAACATGACCTGCATGAATTGTTGATTTCAGCAGATTGTGCATTTCAAGATTTGGTCCTGTATAGTAGTAGTAGTGGATGTAACCTGATATAAGCTTTAGTAGGAATACTGCAAGTTCACGGTGAAAAACGTTTGGATAAGCTCCCCTAAATTGCCCAGAAAGACACACATCACTCCACTGTGACAAGTTCCTTATTCACTTCTGAGTAAGTGATCCATTTCTCTTCCTCCTCTTACAGTCAGTCCAAAGTCAAAGTGTCATAAAACCTCTGTCACTCATAGGTACGCTGAGTTTTATCCTTCCTCATACGGAGACGGATTCTATAAGACGCAAAGACGAGGAACGAGACGGGAATTAATGAAGATCCCACACCAAAGGATCATCGGGTAGACCGTTTTCATTTTAATAGTGACATTAACAGTGCTCTGTGATTTTTTTACCTGTGCGCACCTTAAGCGCTGGCATTGAACACAACAGTTCAGATTAAAAAAGCCAAAAGAAACCCTTTAAATCGTCAGTACTTTGGTAATTGCAACTCATTGTATGGATTTCTTTTTCTTTTTCTCTCCAGGGACTAGAAATAAAAGAAACTTGTGATGTTGAGAAAGGTAAGGCTGAAACAAACTCGAGATAATAACTTTGGAGATATGAGTTTTATTGAGAGAACTGCTGCCCCACCGAGTGTCACTTTGTGTTCCCGTAAACTGAAACCTAGTCCCGTGTCCCTGAAGGACAACGTGAAATCTTTCTGTCTTTTGCTTTCAGGGGGAATGGGTTTGGGTGGACTCGAGCATAGGGGTGCCCATCGGAGCAAGGGTCAAAGTAACACCGTCGGGTCAGCGGTTGCTGGTGGACGATGAGGGAAAGGTAAACAGTGTTTTTGCACTCTCACAGGGGAAAAATCAAACATCCCAAAACAGCAACAGTTTGTGTTATGTCGCTGAGTGTATTCCCGTTTTCACCCTTCCTCAGGAGCGCAGGTTGTCACCGGAGCAGGAAGCCTCCCTCAAGATCATGCACCCTACATCGGTGGAGGGGGTCGACGACATGATCAAACTCGGGGACATGACGGAGGCCGGTCTCCTCAGAAACCTCCTGCTCAGACACAGACAAGACATCATCTATGTGAGCAACACACTGAAGGGAAAAAGGATTTTTGTCACCAAGCTTTGGACGCTTGTACCTTAAATCCCTGACTTGACGTCAAGTGTCTTTATCTTTACTGTCATTGTATAAACATGACACAGCAAAGCGTCTCCCAGAGCTAAAAATAGAAAGAAATATATATTACAAGACAGAGAAAACAGTTGCTGAGGATAAAAAAGCAGATTTGGTAAAATGGATTTGGTTCATTCAACTCAATTTTGAAAATATCGACACATCATGAGGCCAGCGCACTGTGAATGACCTGATATAAACACTATTCTGTTAACGTTTTTGCCCAAAGACAGCAGGGATCTGCAAACCTGATGTGGATAAGTGGTTAAGAACAATTGTATGGACGCATAATGGATTATAGGAAATATTCCTTTAATTTGTAACGGTTTGTTTCTCCCAGATCACTTTAAAACATCTTCCCTTGATGTTTGATTCCAGCCTCACATGAGTTGTTCAGATTTCTCTCACTGGGATTTATTTCTCTAAATCAACTTTGATTCAGTTGTGGCAAATCAGAACAATAGAACATTTTAGATGTCCAGGCACAGTAGACTCCAAATTCGCACAAACTTCACTGCGGAACATTTATTTTCACCGTCTTTTACTAGTGGCAGTAAATTTTTTTATTTAAGAGTTTAAAAAAAAACATAGTATTTTACTGAGTCGCAAATAAAAACACAGACGCTGTAACATTTGTCATTTTACAGGTCCGGTGGACAAACTTTCTAAATGTTCATAGTCTTACCTTTTTATTTAGTGTCTGACAGAATGAGATGGATATGAACAGACATAAGTAGCAGATATAAGTAAGCATTTTAATAGCTTTAATAATTGCTCTGTTTTTAGCCGTGATTGAAAATAGCATTGGATCATTTGTCTGACAAGAGCAGCATTAAGTACAGGACAAAAGACATGTTGTGGAATAGAGCCAGAGATTAATAATAACTATTGATTGTGTTTAAACACGTAGTGAGTAGAGAAAGTTAAAGGAGATTCATTTCTAATGCAACATTTCTCTGATTGTGTAGACCTACACGGGATCGGTGCTGGTGGCCGTGAATCCATACAAAGATTTTCCAATATACACAGAAGAGCAGGTAAGGATATGCGCAACTGATGACTTCACTCTCATATCGCAGTGATGTACTTCACACGCCCTCCTTTTTGTCTCCAGGTGACGTTATACCATAAGCGAAAACTGGGAGAGCTCCCGCCTCACATCTTTGCCATCGCTGAGGCCTGCTACTTTAACATGACTCGCCATCAAAGAAACCAGTGCTGCATCATCAGGTCAGCGTCTGTTCTATCACTGAGGATCTTTGATATCTGAATTTCATCCTTTACAACTGCTCATTGATTTGATCCATCTCTGTAAGTGGGGAGTCTGGAGCAGGGAAGACTGAGAGCACTAAACTGATCCTGCAGTACCTGGCAGCCGTCAGCGGTGAGCTCTCTGAGCAGCGGATTGAAAAGCAGATCCTGGAGTCCAACCCGATTCTAGAAGGTAGGGAACACCAGCCAAAGAACGTACAGTCATTATGAAATGTTGTCTTTATGGCACGGATGAACAACAACTACTTTTCTTTTTTTTTCTTTTTGCATTTCAGCTTTTGGAAACGCTAAAACAATCCGCAATGACAACTCCAGCCGCTTTGGGAAATATTTGGAAATCTTCTTCAACAAGGATGGAGTGATTGAGGGTGCACGCGTGGAGCAGTATCTTCTGGAAAAGTCTCGTGTCTGTCATCAGGTGAGTCAGCTCTGTTCAAGACAACCTTTGTTATCTCTTCATGGGGCGGGCATGTGTGGTAAACCAGTAAAAACCCAACACGCTATGTCTGAAGAGTTTGTTTCAGTCGATGTGCTGTTGTTGGCTTAATCTCATGTGCTGCTGTTGCCATTGTCACTATCAGTACCATCAACAAGAGGAGTGAAGCTAAAGTAAACGTGTTCCCACCCAGCCCACATAAAAACTTCCATGAGCTTATCATTTTGTAACACTAATGATTAATTTTTTCCTCTGCAACCTCAGGCTCTGGAGGAGCGAAATTACCACATATTTTACTGCCTGCTGGCAGGAATCTCAGCAGAGGAGAAAAAACGCCTGAGCCTTGGGAATGCTAAGGAATACAAATTCCTTACCAAGGTATTGCAATAAGGAAGGCTGTGATGCCAGCATTGCTGGTGAAGTTACTGAGTTGTCGTGTACAATTACTGAATAAATTCTGCTAGTTCATTGCCCAGACTGTCCTGTAGTTTTAAAGGTTTTATTAATTCACAGCAAATTTTCTATTTTTTTTCACTGTAAAAAACCCCCCACAGACATTTCTACACTAGATAGTAAAAAAATAGGAAATTTTATGTCATATCATTGTTTATCTATTAGTCATTTACTTTTTAGTATAAATTGCAGTATTGTTAATTATTAATTGGCAAAGCTGTAAAAGTTATGAAAATACAATTAAAAGCTTCACATTTTCCAAAGCTGTGATGTGGGCCAGATTGGAGTCTTTGCAAGGCCTATTCTGGCCCCCAGGCCTTATGTTTGACACCTTTGTTTTCCCCTATTCTAAATCCTGTCTCTCACTCTTCAGGGCAACTGTATTGCTTGTGGAGGACGAGACGATGCTAAAGACTACAGTCGTATTAATTCCGCCCTAAAAACGCTGAATTTCTCAGGAAAAGACTGTCATGAAATCTTCAAGCTCCTGGCAGCCCTGCTACACCTGGGAAACGTCTGCTTTGAGGGTGAGGATACAGAGTTAGAAACTATGTAAAGATTTTAGCCTGCACATAATGTAGCTTAGTTTATCTTTAAAATCATTTCCCTATCAGATTTCAACAGAACAGCTATTCAAATATTGCCTAACGTTTAATCAAACATATCTCCATTCCTAATTTTATCGAATGCTAGATTTTGATTCAGTGCCAAAAATAAATAAGAGCATCACTAGGCCTGATGATAGCTATGGCATATTGCAGTTCCATAAACAGGCAGCTAGTTATACAACAGTGAAACCGAATAGCGGTGAGCACCTGAATTACATAAGACTAAATCATTTCTACACTTTGAATTTGTCAATGAATTTATTTATTAAAAAATAGAGAATTTGGCTTCTGATTTATTGGTTTATGTGGTCATGTCACCTTTTCCCAAACAAAGTTGAGAGATGGGTTTTATGATTTTTCATGTGTAACTTTGGAACAGTTGTTTTCGAATGAATGAAAGTTTCTTTGTTTCACTGACACCAGAGGACCAAAAATAATAATTTCACCATCAGCTTTTGGTCCCTAGATGCATCTGTTGGATTTGTGTATTAGCATTATTTTATGTTCCAAGCTGGATACATTTGTGACTTGTACTTGTGTAGTAGGAAGTGATTTTGTTGAATCTCCTGACTGGTTGTAATATCTTTTAAAACTCACACTGACCTCATTTCACAGTATTACTCCTTACAGCTGTTATTGTGTTGTTTGTGTCTTATGTGTGAATTTGTGTTTCCATCAGCCAACACTCAAAATAACATGGAATCCAGTGATGTCAGCAAATCAGAACATTTCAATGTGGCGGCATCACTACTGGAGGTGGGTCTCCTTCTCTATTAGCAGGTAAGATCTGCTTTGCTATTAAATAGCACTAGTAAAGGGTTTTTTTTCTACGTTTCTTGTGCTTAAAGGTGGAGAAGCCCACCCTGGCGACCAATCTGACTCATCGATCCTTTAAGACCAACCGAGAAATGGTGACTAAACCCCTGAGCTGTGAACAGGCAGCTGACTGCAGAGACGCCTTTGTGAAGGTAATGAGGGAGAGCCAGCGATTTTAAATCACTGCTTCCTTATTGGTTCCTGGCTTAGGATGAAAGAAACCTGGGCCCTGTAAATGTTGCACGCTGTACTTTATAGAGCAGGAGATGATTTCCAACCTTTGACTGGTGCTTACAGCGTTGCTACAGTTACTCTGCATGTTTTAGAAAACTCTCGTCCTACTTTTCCTTGATGAGCTTCAGTTTAGTGTGACTGATTTCTTATGTTTGTGAGGAACAAGACATGAAAAAATACACACGCGTCGTCACCAACATGTGGGTCAGGTGCAGAGCACAAAAGAAACAATTAAATATAGAAAAGAATAAACAGTTTGCGTGTTTCAGAACTCCACCAAATGTAACTGTGCTTGGTTTCTGTTCTCTCAGGCGATCTACAATAAGCTGTTCATATGGATTGTTAAGAAAATCAACAGTGTCATCTACAAGAAGCTGACCAGCAACTCCAAATCAGCCTACCTGTCCGTCGGCCTGCTTGACATCTTTGGCTTCGAGAACTTCAACACTAACAGGTCAGGAGGGTTTTTTTCTGTACTTCCTGTTTTGTAATTCCTCAGATATTTTTTTTCATTTTGACTTTTTATTTTGAATTCAGTTTAGTTTATGTTACTTCAGTTTTTATTGTTGTTATAAATTTTTATTAGTTTCAGTGTTGGTTTTAGTAGTTAGGGCGTATGCCAAAAGCAAGGTTTTACAAAATCAGTACTGGCATTACAATTTAAGAAACAAAAAAAATTTGATAGCAGGTGACTCACAGGCTCATAAACTTCCAAAGTCTCAATAAACATTTTTGTCAAAGCCTTAATAGACAAGTTGTGATAACAAATTTTACAGGATTATCAAATAATAAAACTAAGAATATATTTTTTTAATTTTCTTTTTAATTTAGTTAACTAAAAGGTCTAGTACTCTTTTTCACTTTAGTATTGTTCAGCTACAATAACCTTAGCCTGAACTGTTGATGCAAAGCAGGATAGATTAGATATTTAAGTAAACAAGCAGCTGAACCTAATAAAGTACATAATAAAGTGGCCTGTGAGTGTACATTACCAGTATCCTCATTTTTACCCATTCGATTAGTTGAGTCAAACGTATTTCTCTGATATCTATAAGCTTTCACAGCCACAGCACTGCCGCCCTGTATCACCTGTCACATAAAGTTGACATATTTAAGAAGCATTAGATGATCAGACAGAGCTGGCATTTCGTAGTATACTAAGTTATCTAATTTTCACAGTTATCACTATTTACAAGCCATCGTTTATTTTACAGTTTTGAGCAGCTTTGCATTAACTTTGCCAACGAGAAGCTGCAGCAGTTCTTCGTGGCCCACATCTTCAAGCTCGAGCAGAAGGAGTACCTGAAGCAGGGCGTCGTGTGGGATAACATCAACTTTAGCGACAATCAGAAGATTCTCGACCTTCTAGCTGGAATACAATGTAACGTGCTGGCTCTCGTCGATGAGGAGAGCCATTTTCCAAAGGTATGCTTTTGCTGAGGTTTCTTATTTAAGGTTCTGCCCTGCTGCAGAAGCTTTTTTATTCAAAATAATCACTTGGTTGGCCTTAGGGTACAGACGCTACGATGCTAGAGAAGTTGAACCAGCACCACAAAGGAAACAAGAACTACATCGCCTCCAGGAGTGAACGCGACACAAAGTTTGGGATTTGTCACTTCGCTGGCCTGGTTCAGTACGACTCCAATGGTAGGCAAGCAAACAGCAAATATGAAAACTTCAGCCAACGCAAGGTGCTCATGAGCGCAGTAAAACTTTGTTGTTGCCTTTTTTCTCCTTCCTCAGGCTTCTTGGAAAAGAACAGGGATGCTGTCAGTTCTGACATCATGAAGATGCTTGACATGTCTGCCAATAAGCTACTGCGTGACATATTTGACTCTGAACTGTCAACCAATGGGATTAAGGCTGTTAAAAATAAGAAGTTCATCATGACCCCAAGCAACTCTCTGCGGGTATGAAAGGATAAGATCATGTCTGATCCTTGGGCAAACTGCAATAATTGTTCCGTCGTCATCCCCCCCCCGTTTTTCCTTTTAGTTTATTGGCAGATATTGGGCACAGTTCTAAGGTGTTACCAAATTTTTCACATAGGATTTATCTTTACATTGACGTCACGCCTGCATAACAGCATCCGTGTGACAGCCATCACTGTCTCAAGGACTTCATTTTTGAGTTTTTCCTTCTGTCACGTGTCATCCTCGCAGGGATTGGCTGACACTCGCAAACAAGTGCCGACGCTGAGCGGCCAGTTCCGGCAGTCTCTGGACTCCCTCATGAAGGCTCTGTCTGCCTGCCAGCCTTTCTTCATCCGCTGTTTCAAACCCAACAACGACAAGCAGTCTGAGGTGAATGAGCACCTGCTTACGCCACCACAGCAACACCATACAGTTGCTGTTTAAACTGAGCAATCATGTATGCTAAAAAAGGGAAATGAGGGGGAAGCTTGTGATAAACTAGTGTATTTCAGCAAACTAATGTTTGCTGAAATTCAGGCATTTCCTTTAAATCCTGTCATTTCCCAAAATGATAAGGATGTTGTTGTGTTTTTTGTTTTGTTTTTTATGTTTACTGCCACCATTTGCAATAGAGCTCATTCTGTTTGTGCCATAAAGCAATGGAGCCAATTTCCTGTTAAACATCACCTGATATCACAGAGAGTAAAGTACAATGCTGCGCTAGTAACTGGTGAGTTTTTCTCACCCTTTGGATTTAGACTAGAAGTCATGAAAAGTTCAAACATTCAGAACTCTCTGACCAATAATGTGGCAAAGCTTTATTAGTCCACAGTGCCACAGTCCTCCTGTGAAATCCAAGCACCTGCTAGCAGGGCTGGCACTTACTTGGTGATCGTGGTCCACACAGGACCACTTCAAATTCAAATTGGTCATTAAGTCTCAAATCAGCAAATGCTTTGTACATTTTCTGCTTGACCTTCCCTAATTTACCTACAAATCTAATAAGCCAAAGTTTGAGCATATGTAAGGATTGCTACGAAAAAGCACAGAAAATTCCAGGGTTTTATCTTCCATAGTTTTTTAGATATTCATGTTCAAAAATTACCACATATTTCAAAGTGTGAAAAAATATCCGGTGGGTCGATGGGCCATTTTTCAAAAAAATAGATCTTGAAAAGTATTTGAGCAAAAATTTCACAGCAATCATTATATATGTTCAAACTCTGAACCATAAAAAATGTTAAAATAAAATTTGAAGACATTTTTGAGATGGAATACCTCAGAGGAATTTGACAACCAAACTTTTCTTCCAGCCTCTCTGAGGTTAATAGCTGTTGTAAAAAAAAAAAAAAAAGTGGCAATAAACATTGGGTAGATTTGAAATTTGATAGAAACAAAATCTGGCACACGGATATATTCACATGTGCCAAATTCGGCTTGGATGATCATTTGATTGGGCACACACTCAAATCAAACCTACAGTAATGAACTGCTGACATTTTACTGTGGACGTGGAAATCACCCCATAGTCCAGCCTGAATAATAAAAAGGTTGGATAGTTGATGTGTTAAGAATAGAATATTCATCCCCACTTTAATCTGTTCTCTTCTAGGTGTTTGACAGAGAGCTGTGTATGCGTCAGCTCAGATACTCCGGCATGATCGACACCATCCGTATCCGGAAGCTGGGATTTCCCATTCGACACACCTTCGACGACTTCTTAAAGCGCTACAGGGTGCTCCTGAAGACGAACATCTGCGACCCCAATACCGTTAAGTCATGATGCATCCTGTTTTTGGAAACCAAGATGTGAAAATGAGTCTTTTATTGGGTTCTCTCATCAGCTCTTAACTGATACATGCTTTACTGTCTCTCCAGGAGTCTGCTCTGACCTGTTGTAAAGCCATCTGTGAGGCGCTGATCGAAAGGGAGGGCGAATGGAAAATAGGCAATACCAAAGTTTTCCTAAAGGTGCTGAAAACTTGTAACTGCAAACCATGTTGTGTTGTAGCTTTTTCTCGAGGCACAGTATGCCAAGACATGGCGAAACACTAAATCAAAGAGACATTACATCTCTCTTGAATGATTACAGAACGACATTAATGTGGATTCAGTTTTGGAATATGATTAAAGATTGAAGTTTTCTTGATATATCAGAAAGTTTTTTTTTTTTAAATTCTCTTTATTTCAGGATGCCCACGATTCTATTCTTGAAAAGCGGAGGGAACAAGAGCTCAGCAGGGTAGCTGTGGTGATCCAGAGAGTCATGCTTGGACAGAAAGACAGGTGCAGGACATCATACACATTCATATCCAGTGCAGAGGGGACACATAAGAGGAAAGGACTGCACATATGAAGGTTTAAAAATACACCTACCTAACTTAAGTTCTTTGCTTCAAATCTCTTTTAGAAAGTCTTTTCTGAGGAAGCGTTCGGCAGCCGTGGTGCTACAGCGGTCCTGGAGAGCCTACATGAAAACAAAGGTTCGATAACCTTTTATAGAAGTCAGAGCTTGTAAATGCCTTGATGTTTAGGGAGGATTCACCTCAGGTTTGTTTCCCTCTTTCGGTCTGACCAGGTTCAGCGCGGCTTTGAGCGGCTGGCAGCACTGATCCGTAGCCGGCAACTCCAGGCAAAGTACCAAAAGCAGCGAGAAGCGGCAGTCGTCATACAAGCACAGGCATGTACTCTCATGTAGTAACTGTTTAGTGCAATATGTTACAAGTAGTTGCTTTATATTGTTTGGAATATTGGAAAATATCGCTGTATTTGATCAAATTTTAAGCATTTTATAGTGAAATTAGGATATTTTATTAAATAATCTTATCAAAATCTACGTTACATATCAGATGTTGTGTATTTTATTAATTACTGATACTTTTGTTATTTCTTAAATAATTTACTTTAAATTGCACTGATTGATCGGGTTCAGGTACGAGGTTATGTGGCAAGGAAGGACTTGAAGAAAAAGAGAGAAGCAGTCACACGGCTGCAGGCGCAAAGGCGAGGAGTGCTGGCCAGAAGGGAAGTTGAGTCCATGAGGGACACGGTGAGTGCTCAGCATCTTGGAAGGTAAAGTTGCACAAGTTGCACTCTGAAAAGGAGCCTACTTTCAAACCTTTTTTGTCTCTTTTGTGTCTCGAAGGCTTTACTTTTAGACATGGAGAAGGAGAACCAAGACCAGGTTGCCTTGGAGCTTCAAGAGCGGCTGGAGGAGGTTGTTCGCTCACAGATACTGTACGAGGAAATCAAGTCAGTGTCAGAGCACGATTCAGACGACTATGACCTTCCCGTCACGCCTTCAGTCAATGTAGCAGACGAAGAAATCTCAGAATCTGAGGTTAGCTGATTCTAATTCTGTCATGTTAACATGTCCTAGTTTTTCTTCATTTAGTGCGTGCGTTTAACATCTGGTATAAATTCTCTTTTCCCTCCAAAGACGAGTCACAGCAGTCCAGAGCCTGTAAAGAAAAACTCTGAGCTCTTGAAGACAGAGTTGATAGTCACCCCACCGTCAAACTCGATAAGCCCAACCCCTTCGGTGGATGAACATGATGAGGAGGAGGAGGAGAACGATGACTTTGAGGACGACGGTGATGAGTATTCATTCTACAGGTTCAGCCAGCGTTACTTCCAGGGCAACGCCAGCCACACGCACCTACCCTACCGACTCAAGAAGTCTCTTCTGCATCACGACGATGAGGGTGACGCACTGGTGAGAAGTCAGACAGGAACGAGACACAGCCGTATCACTATTAACCCAAGAGATTTCTCTCCTCACATACAGTTTCTCCTTCCTCTCTCACCTCCAGGCATGTCTGACTATATGGTGGATCATTTTGCGCTTCATGGGGGATATACCAGAACCTAAAGCCTCAGATGCCATATCAGTGGCATCAAGCAACACACCCCAGGCTCCGCCCAGCAGGCAGGGCAGGAGGCTGAGCAACTTGGTGGGACTGGACCAGGTAAACTATTGCATATATCTTATTATTACACTGAAAAAAACCCAATCAAACTATTTAACCTCTAGTAATGATGTCATTTCCGGACAGAAAATCCTGAGGAAGAACAAGAAAAAGTTTGACAGAAACAGAAGAGCCTCTTCTATCCCCGAGGAGGTGACTATAATATTCTTCATTCTGTCTTTTTTTTCTGTCACTGATTCATAACACACACTGTATGGCAATTGTTATTATTATTACTATTATTTTTATTATTGTCATCGTAACCAGCCAGAAAACTTGATAGAAGAAGAGGATGTTATGATTGGAGAGGGTACCACGCTGCAAAGGCCACTTTCAGACTTGGAAAAAATTCACATCATCATCGGCTATGCTCTGTCAAAACACGGCATATGGTAAATGCTGCCTTACAAGTAATTTGAAGAATGAACAATATGATATATCTGTAAATAACTGTAGGTAAATGTGTGTAAGTAATTTTAAGTAGTGTGCAATTTTATGCTAATTTTGCAGAAAAACAATAATTTCCCAATTTTTAGTTTTTGGGCTGTGGGCCATATTTACATGGATGTGTGATGAAACGTTTCTCCCACTGAAAACGAGTCAACTTTCTGGGATTTACATGAGCTGCCTAAAATTACTTACACATCAATTAAAATTACATATGCGGTACTTAAATTTAAGTATTTGTAGGTAAATATGATTACATTGTCATTTCAATTACAGGGAACTATAGTTATGGGCTGTATTATAAGATGTTACCTACTTTTTTCATTTTTTGGTTCTCTCTCTGTGCAGGGATGAGATCTATTGTCAGATCTGTAAGCAGCTGGTGAAAAACAGTGACAGGAGGAGTCGTATGCAAGGATGGATTCTCCTCTCCATCTGTCTGGGGATTTTCCCTCCAACAGACCTCTTCAGGAAGGTCAATCTACATGAAGTCATTCATTAATCCTGCCTCAAACTTCATATTTAATCCTTGTCATGTCACTTTACTTGAATTTAGCCGAGGTATTATCATGTTGCTCACTGTGTCCTGTTCTGTGCTTCACAGTATTTAGAGAACTTTCTCCGCAGAGGGCCATATGATTACAGGGGGTATTGCACTGAGCGCCTGAAACGTATCGTAGCCAATGGACAAAGAAAAGAGTTGCCCTGCTGGATAGAGCTACAGGTAAAAAGCAGAAGGCGCTCCAATGTGGTGCTGAGGTCACTGTTTATTTAGTTTTAACTTTTGGCCAGCAGCAGCAAAATTTGAATTGTGGTTGGAAACAACTGATTTTTTTCTACTTTCTTACCCTGCACTGAAAGGCTGCCAGGACCAGGAAACCCATTGAAACGACTGTGGCAATACAGGATGGTCGAAATATTGAAATACAACTGGACTCGTCCTCCACATCTGAGGAAGTCTGCCAAGATGTGGCCAACGACATCGGTCTCAAAGACACCTACGGATTCTCCCTGTACATTAGCCTCTATGACAAGGTCAGTGATAGCTTCTGATTCTACATCAAGGCTTGGTTACTCTGTATCTTCTGACTGTAGTTTCAGACTAGTCCAGTGCAGAAAGATTGCAGTTTGCCACACTCATTCAACCTCTTTTGACTTCTCGTCTCCAGATGTGGTCTCTGGGGAACTCTGGGGCACACGTGCTGGATGCAATATCTCAGTGTGAGGAAGAGATGAGGAGGCAAGGCAGACTGGAGAAGGATGCCCCATGGTCGCTGTCCCTCCGCAAGGAACTGTTCACACCCTGGCATGAATGTAGACTAGATGAAGTCAGCACAGATCTTATCTACAGGCAGATCATCAAAGGAATCAAGGCAGCAGAGTACGTTGCAGATAAGGTAAGGCTTCTTACTTATTTCCTGAAATATTATGGAAAACAGAGTGTAATAATAACAATAAATTTTATTATTATCAAATCTACTTTTCTGGTGTATTTTCCTCTTATGTACAAAATAAAGCACAAAAGTGGCACTCATTGTTGCTGGACCAACGCTTAAGAGACCTTAAATATAAAAAAGCCTCCAAGGCACTCCCCTTTCAAAATAAAATGAAAATGCCTTCATTTTCATGGCAAGGTTTTGTAAAGGACTGCAATCTCTTCCAGTGATAAGCTAGCTGCCTTATCACATAAAACAGTTAAAGCCAGTAAAACTGCTGCAGTCTGAGAAGTAACTCATAAATAATTATTTTAATGTCCTTCTATAATCAGGATTTATATTGTAACAATAGAACAAGTGACAAACCCACAGAAACCTCTCATTTAATCTTGCAACTCCTGTAAGCCTTACAAGACATACATCTTAGCTTGGGTTTAGCTTAGCTAACATTTAAGCAACTAGCTTGGGTACATGGTGAGATGTATGTAACGGCCAAAGAGTTGGCAAAATACAATGATTAGGAAAGTGAAAGCTGAAGTTAATATAAATGGAATAAATGACTGCTTACATTGCTTTGTGGCTGTCGGACGCATAGACAGGCAACCATTTCCTACTAGCTTAGCTTAAAAGTTGTAGATGTTTGTTCACGGCTAGATTCCATTGCCTGTGTCTCACTAAAGAACAAGGAAGGATTTATGGAAGGATTTAGAAAAAAAGAAAAAATATCATTAAAGTTTGGGGGTTTTTTCCATTCATTGTGTTTTTAGAGTAAATGCAATAATTGTGATTCTTAAACGAACAAATGAACAGTAAGAATTTCAGCAGGCATTTTGTCGTTTTCAAATATTTTGAAGATCAAATAAGTTACTTAGTGAGGTCAACTATTTTGTTATTTGCAGTAGCTATCGGTCCACTTTTTATTGTACACTGTAAATTTTATCGTGATGTTCTCCAAACATTTTGTCAACTGTATCTAATAAAGTTGTACTTTATCCACTCAGGATGATGATTATATCCAGCTGGCAATAATGCACTATTACATCAAGTTTGGCTCAGAGTATAGCGTTGAGAACTTCACCAGGGTGGTTGATGAGTGCATCACCACCCAGCTTATCGAAAGCAAGTCTAAAACAAGATGGACCCAGTTCATCAGCTCAGCACACAAAGAGGTAAATCAGTCTATTTTATGTATGTGCACCATGTATTGTTTTAAAACATAACGCCTCATAAAGGCGCCCTCACAATCGTTGTTACCTCACGTAGGGTCCTTATGTCAGTGGGAGGCAAAACTCGGATGAGGTCAAAGGAGAACTGGTGGACATCGCACGCAAGAAGTGGGCAATCCACTTTTCCAAGTTTTTTGAAGTCACAATGATGTCAGGTGAGTCTGCGCACAGCTTATTTCCCACAGAGGCTGGGATATACAATCCTTTTACAAGTGAACGTTGCCGTGTTACACATTTGTATTGCAAACTTTACTCTTGCTAACTAGCATTTATGAATTCCAGTTCACTACTTAAAATCTGCAACGCCATATCTGTTCACAGGACCACCTTTGCCCAAAAGCAGATTTATTGTGGCTGTAAACTGGACTGGCATCTTCTTCATGGACGAGAGAAATAGGCAACTTCATGAAATTCCTTACATAGCAGTTAGGAAAGTCCAGGAGAAGAGGTATGGTCTCACATTTTTATGTTTGTGTGTATGTAAATTTGCTTTATTTACTTTCTTAAAAACCCTTTTTAATTGTGCCTTTAAAAGAATCTAATAAAACTGACACTGATGATTATGACCCATTTAGTGACAGTGCCCAGACCATTAGCTTGATCACGATCACAGGAGAGTATGTCCTGAAGTCTGCGGAAGCTGAGAAAATGGCAGCACTGATAGAAAACAATGTGGAAGGGCTGAGACAGCGCTCAGTGTTTGCAACCGCTCAGCAGGACTCTAGCAAATCAGGTAAGAGTCTACAGTATGTTCAGTATGCATAAATACACTCATGCATATCAAAACACTCACGTCTGTCTGTCTCTGTACACTTCTGCAGATGACCCGCTGTTCCTGGTTTGTAAGCGAGGTGACCTCCTGCAGGTAGACAAAGAAAAAAGTGCCCCTAATGAGAGCTGTTTCATCGCCGCCAACAAGCGCACCGGCAGCTCTGGTGCAGTCTATAAAAAAATATTGCTGTTCCTGCCAACTCTTACCGAGCCCACTAGTGAAATGCTGGTAAAGTTGACTTTACCTTACATGCTGAGTAGTTTTATACCCAAGTAGTTATGACTAGTTTATCAGAGCTCAGGTTTAGGCAAATCACTGATTTCATTTTTTAATGGTGTTTTAATGGTAAAGACTTTACTAAAGAACAGAAAATCTTTACAGACATGAAGGTTTTTCATTGTGCGCTTTTAAGTTTATGCAGTGAGAGATGCACAAGTTCTATTAGTTCACATCATATAACGCCCTCTTGTGGTGTAACTGGCAAATTGCTTCTGACCCTTCAGGAACTACTTGATCCAAAGCAGGATAGGAGGAGAGCTTCACTAATCCCTAACCCTGTTCAAGGAGAAGAAACAGTGGCCCCTGTCTCTTTGAAAGAGTTTGCCCTTGAGAATTTCAGGTAATACTGAGGCTCTTAATTTTTTTAGCTAAATGGCACTTCTCAAAAATGTGGCATTCATGTTTGACTCTTCATTTGGCAAATCGAACAGCACTCGTGCAGCCGATATTTAAGCTCTTTGTCCCTCGCAGATCTGTGGGTGGCGGTCGGCAAGGATACAAAGGAGGCAACAGGGAGAAACTGTGGGTCATTTCCAGAGAGCCTCTCAAGCAACCACTCCTTAAGGTGCTGGTCAACAACTCTGAGCTCAGCAACCTGGCCTGCAGTGCCTTCACTGATATCCTTTAAAAAAACATGAACTGGTACCTGCATTTAAGGATTGCTGAGATGTTTTCTTATGACTAAACCACAGTTTAACTAGCATCCATACTGTTGGTTCACATAGGCAGATATTTGAAAGTATGGTACCAAATTCTTCAGCAGTTTGTCTGTAATCTATAGAGGAAAGAGCCATGTCTAATTTTAATGTTATTTGAGTGATTCCTTAACGTTAGCCTCTACCCATCCTGAAGTACATGGGCGACTATCCCATCAAACATGTCCGCAGTCCCGTAGAGCTGACCGACCAGATCTTTGGTCCAGCCACAAAGCATGAAGAACTGCGCGATGAAATTTACTGCCAGATCATGAGACAGATGACCGCCAACAGCAACAGGTTCTCCAGTGTGCTTCGCTGTGTCGGAAAAACACCAAAACAATAATCACACAAAATGCATTTCCATCATATCGTTTTCTCCTTCTTCCCCTTACTTCAGTTTGAGTATGGAGCGTGGGTGGCAGCTGATGTGGCTGTGTTCAGGCTTGTTCCCGCCCAGCTATGATTTATTGAAATACACACAGCGCTTCCTGGAGTCGCGGCCCAGATACCCACTGGCTGCTCTCTGCCTGGAGAGGCTGCAGGAGATCTGCAGGTCAGCCTGGCGATACGAACACTATTTAGAAGCAAAAATCCTGAGAAGATTAGAAATACTGACAATTTTTATACCTTAAAATTTGGCTGTCCATATTTTAAAAATAAAATTCCTTTAAAACTGGTACTAAATTATGATGAAAATATAACTGACAGAATCTACTCTCTGGTAAATGCTGGCCCCCAAAATTACCATAATGCACTGATTTCTCAGACTCACACTTAAAAAGCCATAAAAAAGTTTATCAGCTGTTTAAAAAAAACTGAGTTTAATTTAAAAAAAAAAACAAAAAACATGTCCACAAGATAACGCCGATATCGGAACTTAGTGATCTCAAATTCCACATAAATATTTTTTTTGTGTGTAACTTCATTTGTTTTGTATACTCAGTAAGAAGCCCAGGAATCTTCCTCCCCATTTCGTAGAAGTGGACGCCATCCAACAGAACAGCCCTAAGATCTTCCAGAAAGTCCACTTCCCAGATGATACAACTGATGTAAGAACCTGCATTCAATCAATTTTTGGATTTAATGTTAATTTTAAAAAATGCAATCATTTGCACAACTCATAAATCCCTATTTTATTCACAATAAAACATGAAATCATGTTAAATGTTTAAACTTGAATGTTTAACCCTTTCACGCATAGTGGTCACTACAGTGGACAGCTATCCAAAGGCAGTTTTCTTGTATTTGTGTCAGTGTTGATGGTATACTTGCACATAAACCACTACATTGGACACTGATGTGTCACTCCATACCCTGCCACCCACTGGTCGTTTAATGTTACTATAGATGTATGACGTGTTTCATTGTAATTATTGTTATTTAACCCTTTCATGCATGAATTATGACAACCTCAATCAGGATTTTTTTTCTTACGTATTTTCATTCATCTTTTCATGCCTAAAGATGAATAAAAATACTTAAGTAAACAATCCTGATCGAAGTTGTCATAATTCATGCATGAGAGGGTTAAATTTTGCTATTTGATGAAATATATTAGCTCGTTTTGATTTGGATGGCAGCAACATAGCTCAAAAACATTGGCAAAGGCTGGAAAACTTGTGCTAAAAAGAAACCTTTGAAGAAACATTATTGCACTGTTCAGGTTATGTGGCAACAGATTAATAACGTGACTGGGTATTAAAAGAACATCTTAGAGGGGCGGAGCTTCTCAGAAGTAAAGATGAGAGGTTCACCAATCTGCATGTATAATATGTATAATATTCTGAAAATTGTGGGAAATTTTCAGAATATTATTCCTGAATGTAAAACTGGGAAGACCAAATATCTCATAATGTATAGTACATGGCATCATCAAGAGATTCAGAATATCTGGAGAAATCTCTGTGCGCAAATGGCTAGGCTGTAAAATAATACGGGATGCCTGTGATCTTCAGGCCCTAAGGCAGCACTGCATTAAAAACAGACATTATTCTGTCATGGATATCTCTGCATGGGCTCAGGAACTTTTCCAGAAACCACTGTCTGTGAGCACAGTTCATGTGCCATTCACAGGGTTAGATTAAAGGTCTATCATGTTCCAGATATGCTGCCGTCTTTTCTCTGGGCTAAAGCTCTTTTAAAATGGACTAAGGCAAGCTGGAAAACTGTTTTGTAATCAAATCGAAATTTGAAGTTGGAAAAAAAAAGCCTGGATCTCTGATGCCACAGGGCTGTATTATTGCCAATGGAATTGGCAGCTTGCATATCTGAAAAGAAACGACCAATGCAGGTTTTAGAGCAACATATGATCCCATCCAGATGACGTGTCGTCCAGGGAAGTCTGTGCACATTTCAGCAAGACAATGCAAAATTGCATACTGAAGCTATTACAACAGCATTACTTAGTAGTAGAGGAGTCCAGGTGCTGAACTGCCTGAAGTCCAGACCTTTTACAAATTAAAAACATTTGGCTCATCATTCTGTTTTTATTTACATTTTACATAGTGTCACAGCATTTTACATAGTGTCACAGCATTTTACAGTGTCACAGCTTCTTTTGCATTGGAGTTGTATTAACTGTAAGAGAGAGATTAAGAATCAGTTTTGCCATTAAATGTCGATTTAATGTTATCATGATTTTTTGTCCTTCCTGTGGCGCAGATAGTCGAGGTGACATCAACAACCACAATTGCAGACATGTGCATCAGCATCGCCTCTCAGCTCATTCTGAACTCACCTGAAGGATACGGCCTGTACCTGAAAACGCTAACCAAGGTGGGGTTGCCTAACACTGTCAGTTCAGTGTTTTCGATCAGACATTAGCTTGTACTGTGATCTGATAGAAAAGACAAAAATGCTATGCACAATATGACAATACTGACCATATGTAACAAATACAACTTTTTCCTTTACGTGACAAAGCTATTTTGGTTTCAATCCTTAGACGGTGAGCATGGAAGAGGATAAATATTTCTTTGACAGTCTAAAGATAACCTCAGACGTCCCCAAAAAAAAGAAAAAGGGAAAAGAAGGTAATGGAGTAAACCAGCTGCGGTCACTTTTTTTATGCATATCTTTGCCTTGACAGATCTAATCAGTGTAAATCTCGCTTTTTTTCAGTCACTCAGGCCAATTTACCTTCCTTGGTGCTCTTTAAGAGGAAGCTCTGGTTCAATGTGAACCCGGGGAAAGATGTGAAAGCAGATCTCACTTTCCATTTCCCACAGGTATATATATTACAGCCACTCTCTTGATTCACTTGGATTCTTTTCATGTTTAAGATGAATAATTGCCACGATATCTTACCTCGAATTTGCTTCTTTGCAGGAACGATCAAGGTACCTGCGGGGATACCACGACTGCACCAAAGAAGACATGATTACCCTAGGTGGGCTCCTATTCAGAGTTAAAGTAGAGTCAGACATGTCACAGTTCGTCATGATCCCCAAAATGCTGAAGGACCTGGTTCCTGCTGACCAGCAAAAAATCATGTCCCCTGATGAATGGAAGAAGGTAAAGAACAAATTGTACAGAAGCACCACCCAAATGGTCTATTTCATGTCCCAGAAGATAGGATTGGAGCTCCGGTGTAAGGCTATTTTATACTTTATCGTTTTTCTTGCAGAACATCATCTCCTCATACAAGCAGCAGAGTGGCATCACAGTAGACGAAGCCAAAATCGACTTCCTGAAAATCATTTCAATTTGGCCAACCTTTGGCTGTACCTTCTTTGAAGTTAAAGTGAGTTAGCTGGATTAAGTGACAGACACGCTGGCACGCAAGAATTTGAGGAAACTGATGTTACGTTGTTTCATTTGCAGCAAACATGTGAATCTAGCTACCCAGCTATACTTCTGATCGGCATCAACAAGCAAGGGGTTCGCTTAATAGACCCAGAAACAAAGGTATGTTCAATAAAAAGCACAATATATTTATATTTTTACAGTAGCCTAAGGTCATTTGTGCTTATTTGCAAATAACATTGCATTACTTGAAATTCTTTTAGGAAATCCTGATAATGCACGAGTTCAGCCGCATAACAGAGTACTTCAGCAAAGGCAACTCCTTCCAGATGACCATCGGCACCCTGTTCAGGGGCGTCACCTTCGTCTGTGAAACCCCAAATGTGAGTGACGGGCTTTGAATGTATTTTGATGCATGACAAAACACAGAGTGAATGCCAATAAATGTTAAGGAGAATAAAATATGACGTGAAAGATTTGCACAAAAAGAACCATTCTTTTCTTTTTCAGGCCCACACGATCGAAGACCTCCTCAGATCCTACGTCAGCATGTATGAAAAGGCAAGGCAGGCCCCCCTTAATCACAGGAAGAGTATATTTTCTTAAGGTTTCACTGACGAAAGTATAGACTTACCCTTTGTGGATTATATGTACTCCTGCCGAATGTCTCTATAGGAATGTATTTGTATCCTTAAAAATACAAACTCATCAATTTGTACATTTAGATTTTAGCATTTACAATTCTTTCTAATGAACAAGCATTCAAACTGTAATATTTCCGTCGTTATCGCCTTAAATGCATTAAATTTCTGTTTTCTGAAGAAACGGTTGCATGTCCACGACTTCCTCTGACATTCATGTAACTGTCATGGCATTAAACTATGATGTCCAACTGTGTCCTTATTCCTACAATGATTAACATTTAACAGTAAATTTTGCAATTCACAAAACACTGATTACATTTCCCTGCTGCTGCTTATGTCTTGCATTTTAAAACACATCTTTTTTTTAGCGCACATTCCCATCAGTTTCAAAATAAAACATTTTTAAAAACCCACTTTTCACCAAGAAATATGTGCACTTGCATTAAAACGCAGCTCCCTTTTCACAAACAGGAACCCTTGTGCATGGAAGTATTTTCCATTTTCATTAACACGTTTAGAATATGTGAAATTCATGTTAACAAACTGTTAATCTTCGCATGCTTTGTAGTGTTTTATGCAACAAATCAGAACATTACAATAAGCCTGTGGCCTAAAATAGACCAGATTGTTGTTAAGGGAGGAAAAAAACTAACTGATTAACTATTCCTTACTGATCGAGACATATTCAGTCCTTGATAGGTCTTAAAGTTAGGTCAGTATGGTTAGGTAATAATGACATATTATACTGTGTCATTATTATTACTATTATTATTTAACAAAAAGCTAAATGCAGCCTGTGATTCAGTAACTTGTAGAACTACCTTTAACTTAATAACCCAAAGAAATCGTATTCCATATTATTTTATCAGTTTTTCACATCACTGTAGAGGAATTTTGCTTCATTCTTTTTTTACAGTATTACTTCAGCTCAGTAAAGGTCTGGACTTGGACTGGGCCATTGCTACACCTTAATTCTTTTCTCTCTTCAGTGGTTCTGTGGTAGATTTGCTGCTATACTTGGGATCATTGTCCTGCTGCGTGACCCAGTTTTGGCTAAGCTTTAGATGTCGGACATAAGGCCACACATCTGACTCTAGAGTACTTTGGTATACAGATGAGCTCATGATGTAAAGCCCAAATCATCACCCCTCGTCCACCGTGCATCACAGTTAGTATGAGGTGTTTTCTACAGAGGTGCCAGCACTTTCTGAGGAATCAACTGCATTTGATTAGCAGCACTTAGCTGCTACTTATCCCCTTAATTCCTATAAAAGCAGTAACGGTGTGCTTAGTTTCTCCACACACTGCGTTTTGGCTTATTTAATGTTAAATAAATAATAACTCATTATAATAATGTTGTGTGATGTTGTTCATGTGAGATTGTATTATAGAGTAAACTTAATTCATATGATTCTACTATTTCTTTTTTACTATTTCTAATGTCTCTTGAATCTGTAGTTAAACTAATCATTTTAGTCCATGAGGTATGGTCATCTTCATACGGTGCGAGATTTTAAAGTTTTTCCCTTTTCAGGATTCTTGATTGTCTTGTAAATATTCTGATGAGCATATTTGTAACTATTTTAAGCCTTATTGAGTAATCACCTACAGTATGCTACATAACTGCAGATACATATATTTACTAATACTATATTTCAGTATTTTTTTTTAAAACTACACACGTACATTAATTTTTATTCCAAGTCTACCTACTTTTTTATTACTTGATTGATTCATATATCATAAAATGATATAAGGAAAGAAGGATGTTGGCATGGACTGCATCCTAAATTACTTTTATCTGGACTTTGAACGTGTATCAAGGTATTTTAAATGTTTCTTTATTTTCTTATAATTGATCGAGTTTTTCGATGCTTGAACATAATTGAAATACTTTAAATAGAAAATTGTTTGTTTTATATTTATTTATTTTTAGCAGTTGGACTGTTGGATGCGAGAGCTGTTATAAAAAGTCATACCTCTGCAACTGTGCAGCTACTTCTTTTCCGCTTCACTTCCTCTGCTTTGTCAAACTTTTATTATTTTCTGAAAGGCCATTATTGTTGCAGGCCTTAGCTGTGTGCAGTATAGGCAAGCCGGAGGCAGTTTGTAAAATGTCAGCCAACACTCCCGGTTTTCCATCAGGCATTTGATGCTCCTGGAATGTCGTGGCTGCTTCTTGAATATCAGCCTGCCGTCAGCCCTTTCCTCATAACACAACTCCAGTTTCATACCTGGAATTACATCATAACGGCTGAGTGACTGTGTGTGTGTGTGTGTACATACATGGTGTAGCGTAATGTAGTACACTGCTTATACAACCTCCTGATTGCCTGTCAAGACGATTGCTCTGTTACCATGGAAACCATGTGACCAAAAAAAAAAAAAAATCAGGTTACCATGGGCAGGTGCATATGAGGTGCAGTATGATCATTTGTGGCTCCGTCTGTTGCCTGATGCAATATGACTGCAAGGGGAAGCTGGGTTTGACAGACACAAAATCCGTTTTGCGGTGTGTTTACTATCACTTTGAATGTTTATCTGAACCCATAAGATTAAAAACACTAAAAATATTAGGGATTAGGAAGCTTCCCCGCACAGTCGTTGACTCCCAGCTGCACATGTCGAGGTTACATAAATGTATTAGACAGGAATCCGAGGGAGATGTAGGCCAGACAGTTAAATGTTAGAGAGTTTTGTGTGTGTGTGTGTGTGTGTGTGTGTGTGTGTGCTGTCTTACAACACAGCAAAGGCATTTTGATGCACTGCACCAATTTTGGAACAAAAGACCTTATAGCCCAGACCACATCACTATCCTCCCACCTGCACCCCCCCCATACCTTCCTTCCCTCCTCCCCGCAACTTGTAGTTCAAGACTGAAACAACAGTATATCAAGACCACAGCCCTGCCTACTGTAACACATTTACTCAGTCATCACACACAAACAGACCCACACGCTCAATCCCTGCTGCCAAACTAAACTGGCACACTGTACGTACTACTTACAGTAGTGCACATATCTACGTATATAAAGTCAGTTTATACGACTATGTGTGTGTACATAAAGCCTACTGTGTGTTTCTCTTTCCCTTCCTTCTCTCTAAGCAGACACGAACTTTCGGCCATTTTTTTGGGTGCTTGTTGTTTTCACCAAAACAAGGAGCTGTTCTCAGGTCGACGCTGAGCAGCGCCTTCTGGTGAACCTCGGGCTACTTTGGAGGAGGGTAAAATGATCCCAGATCAGTGTCTGTTTCGGTGTCACGCCATCCCCCCACCGCGCAGCTAGGCGCGCGCGAGCCTCGCGATAGCCTCGCCTACCAGAATCAAAGCTCCGCTCGCGAACTGGATGCTGACAGGCGCGCGTGCGGTCATCATGCAAAGGTTACATTGGATCCGTTTCAACGAGTCTCGAAAGAAGCCGCTCCTCCGCAGGACCCGCACGGAGCACAAAATGCGAGACGTCTAGCGACTCCGACAGCCACGGAGTAACTCACGTTTACCGGCCCGTTTGGCGACGGCAGGTGTCAAGAACCATGAACGCGAGTTCGGGATTTCCGCGAACGGCAGTGTGTACGCTGGCTCCTCACGGCGGTAAAGTGGCTTCATGAGTGTCCAAAGTAACAGTGGAAGTGGTGGTGGAAGTTTGGAGGCGACGCCATCTTGGTCGCAGCTCTCCTCGTCCCCAACGATTTCTCAACCACAAATAACGGCGACCGCAAAGAGCAAGGAAGGTACACCAGCTCACCCAAGTGCACGACCCGCTCGCATTCTCCCCAAAGTGCGTTCTTTTCCCCGGAGAAGTGGATTATTTTGGCCGTGTCGAGCTAGCGTTCGTTCAAGTTAAAAAAAAAATGGATGTCAAGTTCAGTGATGCCGTGAATTGGAAGCCAAATGTCAGCTGTCAGTTCAGTTGATGGCCAGTCTAAGTAGCAACGGGCTATCGTGTTTGCACAAAGGCAGTGCTAGCTTGTTGTTTCGTTTTGTTTCGCTGTCATGTTTCGGGATTTCTTGTCAATCGATCGCCGTCGATCCGAAAATAGTGTTTTTGTAGCAGTTTGTAACATCCTGTCAACAGCATCTAGTGGAATATTAAACAACGCAGCTATGCATGCATCCATTAATGCGCTGTAATGCATGACCCTGCTACTTTGAACTACCAAACAGGCCGTGGATTGTACTTTTTTAACCAGTTTGGGCGCATTTGTTGTTCCACGTCTTTTGCTATGTTGTTGACGTGATGTTATTTACTTGTGACTCGGAGTTGCTGGATGTAATGTGACAAAACTGGGTAAATATCAGCAGTCGTTTAGACGGTTCCAGCTAAGGCCATTAGTTATAGGGCAGAGGAAAATTACTGAGACAGCGACAGTGTTACGAAGTTAGTCCGAATCAAAATCTGCGTAATAGGTACCATACCGATATAGGATACGTGCTCAGGACTATTTTTTTTTATTACATTTTTTTTTACGCAAGACCCATAACAATAATGTCTAAATAGACAAAATAATTCTCCCAACACGAAGGTCTAGCTTTATAGATCACTTAACCCAAATGTTGTCTGTCCTAAAATAACCCCACATACTGTTGGTATTCTGTTGTGCTCCCAGTTTGACTGCACAAAGGTTTCATAATGTCCATTATGCCTTTTAAGGCTTGCCCCTGTGCCAGAAGCTGTGTAAAGATGACAGCCAGGAAATGTCCAATAAGGAAACAAACACTTGCAGCAGACAGCAGGGAGTATGAAGACCTGCCTTCCTCTCACTTAGGAAACTGGTTGTTCTAGGCCCAGTGTGACTGTGCGTGTGTGTTATATGTATATGTGTGTATATATATATATGTGTGTGTGTGTGTGTGTGTGTGTGTGTATATGTATATGTGTGTGTATATATGTATATATAACACACGCACAGTTAACACACTTGTGGTTTAATATTGTGTGAATGTCGTTTTGTGCCTATTGTGGTTCTGATTTGCAACTGAAAGGTCAACCACTGAGATGTGTGAAAATGTATCTATATACTATTGAAAATTCAACTGTAAATGTGGGCTTTTTGCACAGCCTAAATAGCCTGTTTCAACAGGGTGAGGAGAACTGATGCACACGTGTAGCATTTCAATTAGACACACCGCTGCCGTCTGCTTCTTTTTTGAGTGATGTAGCAACTTGTTATTTTTCCTCCATCTGCAAATGTTCAGAAGTACTGAAATTCTCAAAGGTTAGACTGCTTGAGGACAGTGCAGTGAGGCTGTGTGACAGGCTAACTTTTAAAGAAACAATACTGTAGATGGGCCAGGTGACAATTTTTGTGTTGCCAGACTAAAGCCAGCGCGGTCTGTTCTTGTGCCATTTCTCTAGGTGTAAAATGCCCTCCATGCTTTCTGTTTGTACTTACATTGTCACTCAGCTGCTGTAATTTCCAGCATATATATTGCAAACACGTCTTTTGAACGGCTGCCTCCTTCCCAGTCGAATGAAATGCATTTTTCTATTTTTATTCTCATTCTAATTTTTCCTCATCCCATCCCTGATACTATCGACTTATGTATCTTCCTGCTCCCGTTTTTATTCTTATTGGGTATTTTTATTCTTTTTTTCACAGCAGTGTGCTCTGCTGTAATTCTGTATAGCACGATTATGGGTGATAATATAAGCGTCTCACTGTATTGTGCTTTTGTCGTCATTCCAGGCCCAATGGAGGAGCTGCACAGCCTGGACCCCAGGAGACAGGAGCTGCTGGAGGCCAGGTTTACAGGAGCTGTCAGCGGCAACACGGGAGGCAGCACTGGGAGCACCAGCGGCGGTGCTAAGGTAACACAGAACAGAAGAAGAGATAAATAAATAAAGCCTCCATTTTCATATGTCTCGCTCAAAAACAGTTAGCTGGTGCACAAAAACTTCCTCAGAAAACTTCCCTTTGTGTATCTTTGTTTCTTGACTCATTACAGAGCTGTGGATGCCTTTGTTTTTCCCTACTGTAGGAGCTACATGAGAAATTAGCTTGAGTGTGAAAGGGAAAAAAAAAACAACTGCCAATCCAGTCTAGTTGACAATCGGTACTTGCTAGCTGTAGAAAACATGCTTTACGGAAGTTAAAGCAGCAGTGGCTAACTCCCACCATGATCAGAAGTTGCCAGAAAGGGTTACGTCACAATCCCGGAAGTAAAAACCAAACACGTGTTCCTGCTAGTGGAAAAGCGGGCAAAAAAGTTCCTGTTTTCCTAAAAAGGAGGTCATAGTTCCTGGAAATGTTCATGATTTGGAAGAGATCCAAGTGACACACCTTAGAACTGCAGAGGCTAGATTCCTGTCAGATGAGCCAGCTGCGTTGCCTGCCTTCAGCGTTTGTTTTACTGCTGTTTACGTTTAGTAATCATTATAGAACTTGAATAGCTGACTTGTGCTGACTGTTCTCTTGTTCTCTGTGTTTGAATTCTTGCTCTGAATAGGGTCTGGCTAATGAATCGTCTAATCACAGCTATGGAAGTCTGGGATCATCTAGTGACAAAGAGTCAGAGGTAAAACACACATACAGTCAGAGCATATTACACCACTTATTAAAGAGATGCACAGTAATATGTGCTTATAAGCATAGCCATATTGTCAGTGTTTTCCTTGCACTGCCCACTCTTTTTTTTCTGTCTCTCCTGCTACCTCCACCTCTCCCTCTTTTCTCTTCCTAGAACTCTGATTTGAAAAGAGGGAGCTCTCCTGCCTACTCAGTATGTACTCTTCCTTCCTGCTGCTCTTTCCTGCTGAACACCACCACAAGATCCTGCTTTGTTAGATAAAACACAGGGGATTCATGCTTTTCTTTTTTGTTTCATATCTATTTACAGACTCCGGAGAAGAAGCACTCTGAGTCGTCCAGAGGGAGAAAAAGGAAAGCTGATACCTATTCAGAGAGTAGTCAAGGTATGGTGGATGTCTGTGTTAAAGCAGCATGATTCGGGGGGGTTATTGATGGCTGACATTGAATTTGAACTGTTTGTTTTGTTTTGTTTTGTTTTGTTTTGTTTTTGCAGGAAAGACCTCGACACGTGGGCCCAAGATCAGTGACTATTTTGATGTGAGTATTACAAAAACTGCTCTTTCTTATTATTATTTCGAACCTCTTTCTTAAGTCTTAAGTTTATCCTCTGTGCAAAGTTCCAGGGTGGAAATGGTTCCAGTCCAGTCAGAGGTCTCCCATCAGTTCGCCGCTCTCCGCAGAACTCACACTCTGCCCCAGGCTCCATCGTGAGTATTTGAGGAGATGAACTGGGGCTGGACCAAAGCCGAGTGTCAGCCAAATAAGGATTATTTAGCACTGTGAATTCTCCAAAGCTACTCTTTTCTTTACACTTTGATACAATTTGATGCTGCAAATAAGCATGTGTCCCCTAAAAATCTTGCTCAGGGATCAGACTTACTTGATCGATTATTGACATTGTGTACAAGTAAATGTCTGTAAATTTAAGATTTATAACAAAACCTTTGTGTGCGTAGATCCGTCAGAATAGCTCCTCACCTACTAGTCTGTGCTTTGGAGAGCACAATCTCAAAGCTTCCTCAAGCAAATGTGTCCAGGTAAGGATTACACACTGACATGATGAGGCTTTTTTCCTTCTTCTTCTTTTGCTTCTTTTTAAATTTTTAATCAGGCAGTTGTCATCTCTTACTGGTGTTGTTTATTTGGCTTTTTTTAGACTGAACTGACGGGCCTAAAACTCGCTGCCCTGGAGAGCAACAAAAGTTTGGACCTGGAAAAGAAAGAAGGACGAATAGATGACCTGCTCAGGGTGAGTTAGATCTCTGTGTTGATCAGCAGGTGATGAAGGTGATGCAGATGATGAAGGATGCCCCATGCGATCTGAACGGCTGTTCAGATCGCATGGGGCTGTAGTCTCCATATCACTCAGTTGGCCAATATGCTTTAATCTCCAGGGTTACTTTCAAAGGAGAGGAAGTGCCTTTAGTGCCTGGCTCTGACTTGTAAAACATTTATGTTGACTGACTGTTTACATGAAGATGGATCCAAACTAAACTTGTTGGTCTGGCTGGCTAGCATCATTTTAAATAATCTAGACCATATGTCAAGGTTTTTGTTGCCATGTCCAGTTGATTGATTGGCAAGTAGGCATGATTTTAGTGGACCAAGATTTTCAAAATCACACTAGGTTTATATTACATGTAAACAGTCTTTCATTCTGTTCCTCATTGTTTTGTTTTTTAACAGGCTAACTGTGACCTGCGACGGCAGATTGATGAACAGCAAAAACTCCTGGAGAAATACAAGGAGAGACTCAACAAGTGCATCACCATGAGCAAGAAGCTGCTCATAGAGAAGGTGTGTTTTCATACACATACATACATTTGGCAAAAAAAAAAAATACTACATTTAAAGCTGATCATTTCTCTTTAACATCTGAAAGAGGAGATGATGCAGGAGTGTGTTAGCATGTATTAGCTAGTGTTTACTGAGTAAACTTGAAGCTTATTGTTTGCACAGATGATGACATTAAAGAAAAATACATTTCTTAGTCCAGTGTTTTCTGGTGTTTTAGCGTTGCTTTGGTGCACAGCTGCTGAGAGAAAGAAAAGCGTGTTTCGGTTGGTAGGTTTTTGAACATCTTCATCAGCCACTTGTTCTCATTCGGATTCCACCGAGATAAATATAGTATCACGGTGGTGGAAGGACTTGGTGTTTAAACAACCTTTCTTAATTCAGAGTTGTTTTGTTTCATAATATTTAAACGTTGCTTAATGCACTTTTAGTCTGCATGGTAATTGATCAGGGTTCATCACTGGAATATTATGCTGGAGTCCTTAGCTTGAATTGAAAACAGTATCGAGCCTCAGCTAAGATACTTCAACAACAGAGCCATTGTTCTAACTGTGTGTCTGCCTGTTTTTGTTTTGTTTTTTGTTTCTCCCCCACAGAGCACTCAGGAGAAGCAGTCATGTCGCGAGAAGAGCATGCAGGATCGCCTCCGTCTCGGCCACTTCACCACCGTCAGACACGGAGCGTCCTACACGGAGCAGTGGACTGACGGATACGCATTCCAGAACCTGATCAAGTGATGTGTTGTTTTTTGTTTTGTTTTTAAATCAAACACAGTCAACTATTATTTGTAGTTTGTGTTTGGATTTAAGTGATTTTTCTGTGCAAGCTTCACTTCACAGCCACGAATATAAACAGAGATGAGTTGTCTATATCCAGCCTCAGTGTTTACCTTATGATCCATTTCTTGCTTGTGCCTTTCTTTCTACACAGGCAGCAGGAGGGCATCAACCAGCAGAGAGAGGACATAGAGCGCCAAAGGAAGCTGCTGGCAAAGAGAAAGCCTCCAAACCCTGCATCTCCCTCCCTCTCTGTGGCCTCCGCATCTGAGCCCAAGCAGCGCAAAACGAAGGTGGTTAACGGCAACGATTCGGACCCCTTCCTGAAACCCTCCTTGCCCCAGCTGTGAGTACAATGAAATAAGTATATGCTGTCTGTGAGAATGATACTAAACGATAAAAGAATGAATAGTTGTCCTCTCTTCATTGTGTTCTATGGGTAGTTTTAACTTTCACTTTTGAATATTTATTTAAGTTACTGAAAGCCGCGCTTAGCAGTGGTGTCATTTGGAATTCCTAGGAAAATTAGATTTCTCTGTGTTTTGGCAGACTGACCCTCGCTGAGTACCACGAGCAGGAAGAAATCTTTAAGCTCCGCCTTGGACATCTGAAGAAGGTGAGTGTTTAAAAAAAAAATAAATAAATAAAAAGCATCAACTAATAAACCAACTGTTTGTGAAAATGTTGTTGAAATTATGCTGAAAGCAATTGTTTGACCGTAGCTATCAGTAAAATGTTTTTAAACTGTGAAATGTCTAAATTTCATGGTTGTCCAGGAGGAGGCAGAGATCCAAGCAGAGCTGGAGCGGTTGGAGAGGGTGAGGAACCTTCATATCAGAGAGCTGAAGAGGATAAACAACGAGGACAGCTCAGCGTAAGTGTACTCGGCAACCCCGCTGACGGATCTTGTTTACTGACAGTTAAGACATGACTGTGGATGAGCATTAGTATTATTTTCCACAGTGGTTATTTAGTAGAGCCGATGAATGAAAACAAAATTAATGTGGAATAAAATCATCAAGTGGTCATATGATGAATATAAATCACAAAGAAGTTGGTGATTGCCTTGAGCAGCTGTGTACTCATTAGGTTAATTCCTCATTTCATTGGCACCGAAACTTGCTGTATCACAAGGGAGATGATATAATAGAAACTTCACACATCCTGAATGTATGAATGGTTAGTATTTTTTTTATGCTGTGTTAATTTTTTTTTGCTCACTAAGCATTTTTCTCACTCAGATTTAAAGACCATCCCACCCTGAATGAGAGGTACCTTCTGTTGCACCTGCTGGGCAGGGGCGGCTTCAGTGAAGTCTATAAGGTATTGTCTTTGTGGAAGGACTGTGCTTTTCCTGTTTTCTCTCTGGGCGTATGTATGTTTACAGACAAAATGTATGAGCATGCTTTCCTTTCACGTGCAGGCCTTTGACCTGTTTGAGCAGCGCTATGCTGCTGTTAAAATCCACCAGCTCAACAAGAACTGGAGAGAGGAGAAAAAGGAGAACTACCACAAGTAGGTCTCATCCACAGACACAAAATAATTGAGGTCCACAAAGACAACATGTTTCCCTATTTACACATGCTGTTTTGACACATTTTCCCTTCTAGGCATGCATGCAGGGAGTACCGGATACACAAGCAGCTGGACCATCCCAGAATAGTCAAACTGTATGACTATTTTTCTCTGGATACTGACACGTGAGTGACCTGTGACATCTGCCAGCTGCTGCCCTGCTGGGTTCACATATCCTCAGGATGCACCTCTCTCTGCACTGTTAAAAACCTTTTTTTCTAATGGCTGTAAACCAGCATGGTGCACACTAGTTAGTGTTGAAGCCTTGCAAAGACCAAACCCAGTAAATATTCAAATAATGCATAAATTGTTTGTGTTGTGCCTCGAGGCTCTAGGTGAGGGTGGTATCAGATTGGAAAATCACAGTGGAATGTATGATTCAGTGTTAACGTGCTCTGACAATGGATGTTATTTTTTGAAGGTTTAACTTCTGTCTCTGAGCGTTAACTCAGCACATGAGGTGTAGTCACCCAGACTCTGAGGGTGCTTAAAGGAAGCGGCAGCCAGTCTCGCATACCCAAATGAGGGCATTATATGTTCATCCAGATAGACAGTTTAAATATTTCTGAGGTAAATTTTGCTCATATTGTACCGACTTCGTAAAGTGTTCCTTGGATAACTAAGCAGCTTGCTTACATGGCTGGAAACTGAGATCAGTCTCATTAAATAGCACAAAGTCCTGACCCTGACCTCTGACCTACATATGGGGGAAGGAAATGTCTCTTCTTAGCCTCTAGGCTTTCCATCTCCTGAGAGAAAGGTATACTGATTAATCAGTGTATCTAGCTACTTAAGGATCACTAAACTGATAACAAGCTGAAGTTGCAAATACTGTTCTTGTCTTGTTTGTTCATCTTTTTTTTGTTTTGTTTCCTCAGTATGTAACCATGTGCATGTGTCTTTGTTAGGTTCTGCACGGTGCTGGAGTTCTGTGAAGGAAATGACCTGGACTTCTACCTGAAACAAAACAAGCTAATGTCAGAGAAAGAGGCACGCTCCATTGTCATGCAAATTGTCAGCGCGTTGCGCTACCTCAATGAAATCAAACCCCCCATCATCCACTACGACCTCAAACCTGGTTAGTCTCCTGTTTGACATGAAATCAAAGTCAATTGTTGTTCCTTTAATGATTTTTAGTGTTTCACTGTAAAGCAGGATATCTGATTGTTAAACACTTACTGAATCTCCTGCGTTTGTGGCAATTAGGTAACATCTTGCTGGTGGATGGTACAGCATGTGGAGAAATCAAAATCACAGACTTTGGCCTGTCCAAGATAATGGATGATGACAACTATGGTGTTGACGGCATGGACCTCACATCACAGGGAGCGGGCACCTACTGGTAACACATATGCCCACACACACACATACACTAATACCCTTCCCAGACTGACAGACAGGTTAAACCCATGATTGCAGATTATCTGAAAGAGACGGCGCACTAAATCTGTGGGCGTATGTCGTGTATAAATTGTGTCTCTGTGCTACTAATAAGATGTACAGTGAATCGTGACTATAATTTTTTAAACATGGTAGGTATAGAGTCAAGTATGGATCTGCACAGGTTACAGTCCTGAACTGACCCACATGAGAAGAACAATAATAAAGATGTCACATGCAGCATGCTATCACATAGAAGGAAACAGTGGAGGGTGTGGAGGGCTAAAAGTGCCAAAATGAAATAAATAATTAAATCCGTGAATAATTATGTAAATGTGTCAGAAATGAATTTAAATTGAAAGTAAGGAAATAAATACATCATAAATAAATATATCAATAATTATTGAAAATATTTGCTTATTATTTAAAAACATTGAAGTATTTCACAGTAATTATGATTCGTGTACCGCAGCGCATCATGAAATCGTCACTATAGCTCATCAATGTCTGATTGGTTACCTTGCATATAAAGGTAAAACGGAGAGATCTCAAATAATGGACTGATGGGAGTGGTGATGTGGACCATCAGGTATCCCAGAATGCATTGCAAAAGCCAGCTATTAACTGACCGAGTGATCAGAATGCATCATACCCACTAAGAAAAGCCTGCTCCAGGCACACAGTTTTCAAACCCCTTGCTGACTTAAGTTATAACTGACTAGTGATGTCTTCTTGATTTCACTGTTTTGTCTTTCTGAGCAAATTGGTTTGGCCCAGATTAATGAGACAAAATGAAAATTCATTTTAGCACTTTTAGTCCTCTGTAAGTCAGAGTGTATAGTTTTATTTATAAATAAATTTGCAGCACAAAAAATGCACAAAGCACCAAATTTTGGCTTTTTGTCGAACAGCTGGTGCTCTGTATGCAGATGTGTAGTTGTGGTATGTCTGAGTGTGTAGATTGTGCCAGGACAAATCACACCTCTACTGACCCGCCTGCGTATGGAAGCAGCTCAATTCAGTTTTTTAAAGATAATGTCATGTATTTCTGATCTGATATACGATGTCCTTTTATAAATGTGTTTGCTTTATCTTGTATTTAGGTACCTTCCTCCAGAGTGCTTTGTGGTGGGGAAGGAACCACCTAAGATCTCCAACAAGGTGGATGTCTGGTCTGTGGGAGTGATCTTCTTCCAGTGCCTCTATGGACGCAAGGTGCTGCATCGTAACACCACGCATCACAACATCCAAGGTCAGATGAAGTGACATGAATATTTTGAATTTCAATCTTGTGTTTTGTTTTTACAGCCGTTTGGTCACAATCAGTCACAGCAGGACATCCTCCAGGAAAACACCATCCTCAAAGCCACAGAAGTCCAGTTCCCAGCGAAACCACAGGCCAGCACAGAGGCAAAGGTAGCGCACACACAGACACGTTTACGGACACACGAGGACATTTACGTCACCTTTATTGATACAGCTGCTATAAAATGGATGCTGCTCGCGCTTAGTTTTACTCCTGCTGCTCGATATCTCAAATTGCATGAACATTATGTTCATAGTGATGCAATATTTCAACGTTAATGCAATAAAGCTGAAACTCGGGACTGAAAAGTAGCTTGTAAATGGCATCTCCTAATGACCTTTAACCACATAGCATCTTAATGGTGAGTCAATAGTGGGCGGTGTGGATAAAATCTTCTATATTTTACATCAGCTCTAAAAATCTTAATATAGTAAATGTTCTTTAAATTCAACTAAAAGGAATATCCATAGATTTAATAACCATGCTGGGACGTCTGTTTTGGGCCCAGGTAATTCAATACCTGACAAATGGATCTGCTGTTTGACAGTAATGCAAAATCCTGTAAAACCCAAAGTGACATGAAACAGTCCATCAGTAAATAATCACATCTGGCGAAATTTAGAGATATTAAATTGAGGCAAACCTTGTGTACTCTAAGAGATAAACTTTTATGTTAGTGTGAAAGAAATCAGAAAAATTCACTGGTTTTAGTTTCTCACATTTCAAGATGATTTTTTTCCTTTTTTTAAGCATAAGCAGGGCGAGACTTGTGTTTCAGTTTTGGCTACAGTTGCGCACTAAAGTGTTAATAATTAACAGAGATTTAGTTTGGTAGTCCAGCGACATGTTGACACATGTTCGTTCATCTGAGTCAGCTGCAACTAATAGTTTCCTATTCCTAGACTTTAGTTGGGTGGGACAGCCTGATATACATGATTCATTTTAGTATTTCTTTAGCTAGCTGCTAGCTAGCTACACCCCTTCCTTTATCACGTCTTGTTTCCTACCCAGATGGCTCACTGACCACTAGTGGTCCCTGATATCATTCAGCTGTTTCTCCAGAGAGGATCTCGTCCTGCACTAGACTCTGACTACACCTTTCAGAGCTGAAGTAGCTGACAGTAGTCTGTGTTCTGGCCTGAAAATTTGCTGCAAGCTGGAGTGACACTCAAATTAGAGCCCATAGCTGGTGGAGAAACGTTAAATGTCAGGCACAGCAGAATAAGGTGAACTGCCACCCGCAGTTCACCTGTGAGAGACTTACCGGAGAAGCAGCTGATAATATTGCCTTGCCATAAATAGGATCTAAATTAGTGGCAAACAGTAACAAAAGGTAGAGCAGCATATGTCTCCTGTCATTTTAATTTGTGCTCTTTTGTGCTCTGCAGGCGTTTATCCGCCGCTGTCTGGCCTATCGCAAGGAGGATAGGTACGACGTTCACCAGCTGTGCTCGGACACCTACCTCCTCCCTCACATGAGACGCTCAAACTCCTCCGGCTCTCTGCAGCCCTCCGCCTCATCTCTTCCCACCTACTGACTAACATTCTGATGGGACCGTCTGGCCAGTCTTGAGGCAGGAATGTTCATCGATTAGTAGATGTGGATCTTTGTTTTTTTCTTTTTCTCCACCTGAGCTGTTGCTAAAACGGATACATTAGCAACAGAACAGGAGAAAAGATGGAAAAATGAGAGGAAGTAAAGGCTGATCATGCCCTTGAACTCAATTGCGTGAGAGAGGAGACGGAGTATAAACTGAAGGAATAGATGGGAAGAAGAGCGGAAAGCAGATGACGACGACGATGATGAATCTAGAGGATTTGTTTAAGGAATTAACTCCTTAAAAGACATTAAATGACCTCCTCCCTTCTCGTAGCTCTATATACATCTACATGTAGACACACGCACGTCATAAAACACCTCATGAGGTGGCTAAAACTCACGTCAACATAAAGCTGCAGTTACAGTCTCGATGCTAATGAGGGCGCTGACCAGCAGGGGTCAGAAAATGGGGGTTACCGGACATGCAGGGGAGGCACCGGTGTTTGAGGCGACCTGCAATTCATTTTAATGAGATGGCCAAATGACTTTACCTGTTGCCTCCTATCTGCACCCCACAGGGATTAACTTAAAAAGTGATCTGAGACAAGGACTTGGAAGTGATCACTTAACCTTGATCAGACTTGATGTTTTAAAAAAAAAAAAAAGGAAAAAAATGACATTATATTTCTGGATTCAGTTTGCATTTCCAATCCAGATTACCTTCATCTGGTCTCCTAGCTGGCTTTTAGCACTGCAGTGTGGGCTTTATTCCCGCTTCATCAAATTTCACTTCCATTCACTTTTTTTTTCCTCCTTTTTTTGTTGCAGGAAGTGGATCTGTGAATCTGTCTTAATTGTTTTTTGTTCAGGTAAAAAATCCATCATGTTGTCCCCCCGCCCGCCCGCCAGCTCGTCTGAAGAAGAGGCGGTTGGGGCGGGGGGCTGGATCAGCTGTTACTGCTATTGCTGTCATCAGGACGCAGAATTGGTTGTAGATTTCACATGCAGGAGACGTCACTCACTAGCAGATCTATAATATTGAGGCTTTTCCTTGCTATCACTTTGCTCTGTTTAATTTGTATCTCCTCCTGAAAGCTGTTCTCAGTTTGCTGCTATAAGTGTCGCTTTTAGTTTGTAACACGTCTGTGAATGATTTTCACCTCGCATATGTGCATACTTGAACTGTGTTAAGAGGATTTTTCTTGTTTTTTTTGTTTTGTTCTTATAAAATAAGACGCCCGCTGTGCTGTTCAAGGGAATGCAACACATTCTTCTGCCACCAACATTCAGCCTCTGTGTTTTTTTTTTTTGTTGGTTTTTTTTGGTCTATTTCCCACCCACAACACTTTTTTTGATTATTTTGATGTAAAAGTCCAACAGACCTATAGAGCAAAGGCCCAGTGCGCTGTGTAGTGAGAAATGTTCATGCCAGCAGAAGTGTGCACGCTCCAGGTTGGCTGCAGTTGCAGCAAGATTTACTGTGGCTAGAGTTCGAGTGGATATATCCAAATGTTGTCATTGTCTAAATAAAACACTTACCTGTATGGTTTTGTGCCTTTTACGCCCTCTCAAATGTAGGCAACGTGGATCCGGATTGGTAAGAATTTTATGTGCCGAAAGTGATAAGGGGATTGATAAAAGTAATGCCTTAATTTAAAAATGTATCCTGAATTGATTGTTGACATGTTAGCTGTTAGATAGGTAAAAAAAACAAACAAACAAAGAAACTCAACATCAATTCAGAAACATTACAAGAGCATTAAACCGCACGAGAGGAGCTCCCACGGCTTGTGTGAAAGTGAAAGCGAGTGAGGAAGTGGAATAACAAGTTTCCAGTTTAATAAAACAAACAAACACCCCCCCCCACCCCCCTCTGTTTTCATCTGCTGAACAGAACGGTGTGAAATATCAGGTACATACAGCAAAACATATTTTAATAGAAATACATCCATTAGTAAAGTAAAAGTCATATGTTAGGAATCTGATGCTAGGCTTCGTCATTAAAAGATTGCCTGACAAGTACTAGTTCCTGCTCTGCGACCCATATTTCCTGTGGAGGGTTATGTAACTTTGGTAGAAGTGCAACAAGATGGAGACTGGAGGAAGGCGACAACACCCATGTGGTAATTGCCGAAGAAAGTCTGCAATATTTATATATGCGTGCCTACATATATATATATATATATATACACACACACGCTTATATCTAGCTACTTTTATATGTATATAAAATAAATAAACTTGGTAGTCACTTCATTAGTTACACCTTGCCAGTAACTAATGGAGACAGTTTTGCCTTAAGAACTTCCTCAATTCTTTGTGGCATAGATTTGACAAGGTGCTGGAAACATTCCTCAGAGATTCTGGCACATATTAACATGATGACATCACAAAGCTGCAGCAGATTTATTGGCTGAAATCCAAGATGACGATGTCCTGTTCCACCACATCCCAAACAGATTGAGATCTGCTGACAGTGAGCTCATTCTCATGTTCAAGGAACCAGTTTGAGATGATTGAGTTTAGTGACGTGTGTTATACAGGCACGATGGATACACTGGTAATAAAAGGGATGAGCATGGTCAGTAATGATATACAGGCAAGCTGGGGTGTTTAAACAATGCTCAGTCGATACTGAGTCCGAACTGCTGGTACAAAGCAGGATGGACCCATGCGTTCATGTTTTTTATGCCAAATTGAGAGCCTATCATCCGAACGTTGCAACAGAAATCAAGGCTCTTCTGACTGGGCAATGTGTTTGCAGTTTTCTGCTTCTCAGTTTTGGTAAGCCACGTGTGAAGTTTTAGTTTCCTGGTCTTAGCTGACAGGAGTGACACCTGGTGTGGTCTTCTGCTGCTGTAGCTCATCTGCCTCCGGGTTCTCTGTTTTGTGTGCTTAAAGATGCTCTTCTGCATACCTGTGGTTATCTGACTTCCTTCTTATCGGCACAAAGTAGTCTGTCCATTATCCTCTGACCTCTGACAATCCAGTTTTGTTTCAAAATACAATACAAGATTTTGGAGTTACCAAATATGATTTCCCACCTGGTAAAATGCAGAAAACCAATAAAGAAGCAGGTGACATGGTGTACCTGATACAGTGGCCGGTGAGTGTATTTTAATGCTGTAGCAGGCTTGTGTTACAGTATGCAATTACAATCTCACCTGAATGTGGTTAAAAGGTATGTAGGGAAGAAAGGATCATAGTTAATTACAGAATTTCTTAGGTTAAACTTGGTGTCCAGCATCAGTGGGGGAAGGTGCATAAAACTGAACATACAGAACTAAAAAGTGTTTGTATCCACAAAGACAGAAAATTCTGTCCTTCATCAGATTTATTAGCTCTGTTTGTGTATCGTTGTCTTTTATAAATCTCCAGCTTGGTAAGTTTCAAGCATGTGCAGGATCTCTTTTCCACTCCAATTACTGTCACTTCTAACTTCAGTCGCTTTTAAATGCCAAAAATAGGTTTTTAGTAATCACTACACATAAGAATAGGGTATGTGATTGCTTACATATATATTAAAAATATAAGTATTTTAGGTATGACTATTATGACTTGTGTATCATGATTATACATCTGCAGCATCTATAACCACTGATGTCATTTCCCCCTAATTAAGGACCTGGAGGAAGTTCAATCCACTTTGTTTTTTGCTGTTATTTCACAAGTTTGGAGTTTTTGTTCACTTACAGGCTTTTATTAAAGCTTTTTTTCTGCATTTCTCAGACACAAAGTTCTCATTATCTATAGGAAATGTTGTAGCCTGAGCCCATTTATTCAGTCAGTTTCTCTTTTAGCAAAGCCTTTAATAATTATCCTCGGTTACATACAATTCCCCAAGCTCATGTGCTTCTTTTGCAAAACTAACCACATTCCTACTCACAGCAAAACATTTTGCACTTGTGATGCACAACAGAAACCACAGGTGGCAGAATCAAAATATTTTTACAGTACAGATGTTTTTTTCTTCCTTTCACATGAATCAAGGTTGCTCACACTTGTGGCTCATGGTGTGATGGTATTATATGAGCTGGATCAGAACGCACAGACTGAAAGGCGAATTGAAGATCAACATCAAGAACTTAGGAGGGATGATGACAATAGACGTTTTTGTAAAATTTTAACAGAAATTTAACTTGTTGATGTATCCATTTCTTTTACAGACATGTTTTCATTTAGAAGAATTTCCATTTCCGCTCCCAATACCAAGTGTTTGCAAGTCTTATAAGACACATGCATTGCTCTAGTAAAGATGACTTGTTTTAAATTTAATTCTTATAATTAAGTTGCACAAGACTATAAAATGTGTAAACAAATGAGATTGCAGTCTTATGAGACCTACAATGCAATGTATATTCAACATGTATATTATCAGAAAGAGAGGTGCTATCTGAAGAATTTCCAGGAAAATTCCGAACCAGTAGATGTTTGAAAAAGGTGAAAAGGGTTTTTAAAACTTCATTTTGATGAAATTAGCATGCTTTTTTTTGGTGTGTGTTTTGTTTTTAAGCATTTTGATTGGGGATTAAATACTAGATGCCAACTTATACAGTTTTAACACTGATACCAGTTGCACTTAACAAACTGTGCAACATCAACAATCAACACCTTTCTTTTTTAACTTTTCACTTTTAAATGTTTATAAACGCCGATACAGATAGATCGGCAAATAGGTGGTATAGCCTGATGATGTTGGTCTGCTGATGAAAAATGTTCTGCTTTTATGTCTCCATAACTGAATTAAAGCTAATTTAAGTCATGCCTCAACATAACTGTCCAGAGGTGTTTCAGAACGGTTGCTGAGTGGTAAGACTTGCTTTGTTTTGTTTTTTCAAATGAAAATGAGAAAAATGACACGATGATCACTGTGACACGACCACACAAGGCTGAGCAGACTTCACATTTTTGGTTCTTGATTTTCTGATGAGGTGTGTGACGAACTAGAAGTAGTGTTTTTTTACAGGTTGTGTGTATGATGTGAAAACTGCTTCGATGATCAGGTGTTGTCTGAAAATTATGAAAAAGTGTATCAAATTTTGAAAGACATGTTTTCTGATGCATTTTACTGCAATCTTTAGGACCTCTTATATGTTTGCTTTACAACTGAATTATTAGGCAGATGTAAATTTCTTTTGTTCCCCAAATATTTATTCTGTGGTTTTCCGAAATGCTGCTTAGATGCAGAATATTGAATCTTCTAGCTTTCCATACACAAGCCTTGCTGCACCAATTTTCCATAATACCTTGTTTGTTCTTGTATTTTCTTTTTGGCCATCTTCATCATGTTGTTTTTGTCTATCTGGGACATTGAAAGTGCAAAGTAGCTTTCACTAGTAGCAACAAACACTGCACAGCATAAATTAACACACAGAGGAAGCTGTTAAAATTTATTTGGCTTTATTGCGTGACCTGTACATACTGTAGATATTCTCAGAAAGTTCTGTTATAGTGACACCTTGTGGCCATACTGCAGCTCTGCCACTCCACTCAGACCATGCCAGGAGATATGCTCTGCATTAAAAACCTCTCACAAGTTTAATGTATCCAGCAGCAAGTGCACACTCTACTCAGTAGCTCATGTTTGTGTAAACCTCTGTCACGGCCTTCGGGCTCTCACTGTTCTGTGTTGCTGCGATGGTATGAAGTACAGATTTTGGATATACAAGGAGACACACAAGAGGATTAAATTTCAAAACACAAAGGTGGTGCAAAATAATGCAGATTCATTCATTGGGTGGAAACATACAGCAACAAAAAGGAATACACATGACTCAAATTAATCTGACTGGTGGTTCTATTAACTAATAAGAAAAAAAAAAGATACAGGAAATTGTTGGTTGATCACACTCAGGATTTGTTTACTTGTTTATTCAGCAGCACAAACATTTCTTTTCTTGGGTTTATGGTCTGATTTCTTCCAGTATGGTGAGTTTAATTCTGGACTGGACTAATTCATGTAACATCTAACTTCCAGCTGTAATCCCGGATTTTATCTTTATTATGTTGGCAATTCAATAAACTGTGTTTATCATCCAGATCCATTAACATAAATTGTTATATAAAACTTAAACAGAGAGGTTTGCCATACAAGAAAGGTGAAAATCTCAAGAGGTCCTTGCCTTGTCTAACTGCGGAAGTGAAAAGTAAACTACAAATGAATGAGTAGACTTCATCTTCCTCATACAGTAGCTTAGGCAAGCTGCAGTGCTAACAGTTCCTCTGCGTTATGGCCATCAGGCAATACAGACACAGCAGTCAGACCAGTCTACAGGCGCTTTCCGTTCTCTGCATCCTCCTTCGCTCCACACAAGCTTCCTTGCCCGTGAGCATGCTGACCTCTGTGTCTGAATTGATGCGTCTGTTCACTCTTGGCCAAATAAATAGAAAAGACGGAGAACGACAGATGGAAGGATAAGCCAAACCAGGTGTGTTTGAGTTTGACAGGAAGTGGAGTCATATTTCCCACGTTATGACGACGTTAGTGTTGTTTCCGTAGGTGCTGGAGATTCCGTGGTGCTTGTGGATCCTGCCTCTGTGGGGGCTGTGGCTTCGGAGGCTGGATTAATCATGTGTGCCGCTGTGACCGTAACTGAAGCTGGAGGGGCGGCAGTGGAAGTTGGCAACATGGGAGTCAAACCCTGAGAGAGGACAGGAGGCAGCTGGGAGGGCAGCATGGTGGGCAGAGGAGGCAACGTGGCCAGATTTGAAAGGTTCAGGGGTGGGAGTGGAGCCAGAGATGGGACTGTTGAAGACAGATAAGAGAGAATAACTAAGGTACTGTGCCTCCTTCATGATAGTATTTTTTTTTTTTTTTAAACTCAGGTTAACTTTTCAAACAGAGCGTTTTCACACTTCACCTTCTTTTCAGCTGCTCTGTAGAAATTTGGAGCAATAAAGTGTCACAACCCACGCTGGCATGAACATGTTTATACCATCAAGATCTAACTACAAACCATCTCCTGATCACACTCAGCTGCCTAAATGCAACAGTGCATTTTGCTCACTGAACAGACTGGAAGCAGTTCACCCACAAGACTTCTTCCCTGGTTTGGCAGTAATTAAATAATAATTCATTTTCAAAAACTAAAATGATCCTTTATTCCATGAGCTTAAAAGCAAAGACTGGAGTAAAGTCTTCATTACCCACCTGTCATCCCTGCTGGTGGCTGTAAGGTGCTGCCGCCTGCTAGTGACACACCACTGAGATCTAGGACTGGCAGGTTGGGAAGGTTAGGGAGTGCTGTTAAGCTACCTGGGAGGGGTATCAGACCTAGAAATGCAAACACATCCACACAACCACCATAATCATTCATGTTCTTAGACTTCTTCAGTCTTATGTACACTGCTCTCCAGAATGTGTGCAGCTTTAATGCAGTAAACCACTCTAGAAGGTAAAACTAGGCAAAAATCACAACTAGAAAACAAAACAAAAAACAAAGCACCATTGCCACTGATGTGAGCCAAAAACAAAACAAAAACCAAAAAAAGGCTCAGGGGAGAAGAAAGGGCAGGGGGTAGTTGATGAGGTTTTGTAAAGGAAAGTTATTCTGAGTGTGGGAAATGTCAACATGAATATGTTCACTGAATGTGTGTAAAGTGTACACAAAGACTTGTGTCTTTATTGAGGAAGGGTGTGAACCTTGCTGAAATCACCTGGTAGCGTGGTGGCTGGGTTCAAGCCGGCAGTGGCAGGATTCAGTGGAGCCAGAGGGGTGAGTGAGGGGTTAGTGGAGGTGGGCAGAAGAGGGACTGTGGGCAAACCTGAATTGGAAGAAGAGAGACATTAAACATTAGATGAGAATATTCCTGCCGTGTATCAAACTTAAAACTGGTGGATTTAACAAACGTCTGTGAGTGAAAGTGCAGACATACCTGTCTGTAGCTCGCTGGGCATGGTGGGCGGGGCTGAGGTGCTGATTGACAGGGCAGACAGTGACCCTTCAAGGCCAGAGGGAACTGCAGGTGCAGCAGGAGGAGGGGTGACTGCTGAAAGTTGCACCTGCAGAAGGTAGACATTTTCATTGAATCTATTGAAAAACATAACTGTTCTCTCCAACAGGCTGTGTGCATGCTAAACTCAAATCCTTCCAATGCCGTACCTGCACATAGACTAAGTAATTTAAGCAATTTATCGACACAGGTACAAGAAGTTTCAACAGAGTCATACTTAAGCAGCTTTAAACTGCCCTGTTTTTTTAAATAAATGTGTACATTCTGACCTCAGTAAATCCGTCTTTCAGTGGACTGACAGGCTCACTGGAAGAAGTTCCAGGGAAACTGATCTTCTTCCCCTCCTCAAACGGTCGGGTGGGAATCCTGTGGAGGTATCCATAGCCAATCCCACAGCCAAGGCTAGAGAAGGGGAATATAAGAGAATTGAGAATATAAACAGTGTTCTCCAGTGAAAATCATTTGACATCGACCTGGTCTCAGACCTTTAATTTACCACCTTTATCCTCATGTTTTACAAAGAGATTTAAATCGGCCTTTTTATTTTTTCTCATTTTGGCTCATTTGTTCCCAGAAAGGACATCATCATTAATAAAAACAACTGACCTTACTTGGCTGATAATATTTATGCATTTCCATTTTTAATCATGTCAGATGCAAATAAATAGGATGCTTATTTTGAAATTAGACAAATTCCAACAGGAGTCTGTGTATTACCTGCCCTCTCCTCCCCAGGCAGTGTTAGGTGTAATAACCACCTCTCTGCAGTTGTCAGTGTCTGTGTTGTACACATACAGTTTCAGGCCCTTCCCCTCGTGGCTCTCTATTAGAGAAAAGAGGTCCTCGGACTGCAGAAACAGGAGGACAAGAAGGTAAATCATCAAGAACTAGTGACAATGAGTGACAGCAGCAAGAACCAAGAAAAGTATGGGTAACCAACCTCATTCATAACAGTATCGGCTCCAATTATATAGTCAGTGTGTGGCCGCAAGCCAGCAAGGGCTGCTGGGGAATTAGGCTCCACTTCCTATTAGACAGAGAAAAATTACTGCTGTATCACACAGACAGAGATGATGCAACACACAACCTTTGTGGCTACCTACCAGGACATGCCACACATTCTCATTGGCTCCCTCAAAGCTGCAGAAGCGAATGGAGACACCGAGCAAGCCCTGACCCCCCCATAGGTTGCTGGGGGTCACGGTGGCCTCCCGCAGCTCCAGAGTCTTTGAGGAGTAAACTAGCATCTTCACTGGTTTCTCGACATGGGCTTTCAACAAGTCCTTCAATGTGTCGTTGTCCTTGTTCTGCAGAAAATGAAACAAACATAAGTAGAGAAAGGGGCAACTGTGAACTGTAGCCTTCCATAAGGCTCCTATTTCATCCTGCAAACTGCAAGTGCTGCATTTTCTCACCAGTCTGGTGTTGTTGATGGAGACGATGAAGTCAAAGAAAGGCTCCAGCCCTGCCCGGTGCCCAGGCGAGTTCTCTTGAACCTGTATGAAAATGAGGGATATCCTCAGCTGCTAGGCTGTGATGCTTTATTGAAATTCAAGCTAATTTCCTCTAAATAAATCGTGCTGACCAACACGCAAACTAGTCATGACTCTACTGGCTTTCAAATGAGCAACTTCTAGGATACAAACACGTCAGATCAGCCTTAGATCTGAGTTACCCTGTATACGAATACCATAATCAGGATGGGGGTCAATCCTACTGTGAATGACACTTGTGCTATCAAGTCTAGCCTCTGTGTTTGCTATTTTGATATCACTGTTACCACTATTGGACGACAAATACTAAATGCTCATTTTAGCTCACTAGTAGATTAATCAAAGGCTAAGCGTATGTAAACATGGTAAAAAATAGCCCTGTGTACAAGTTAAGTGTCTGATAACGTAGTCTATTACTAAAACTAGCTTGGCAGCTGTCATTCAATTTAGCTACGTAGCACCAACTAGCCCTACGGTTTCTTTGCTTTCAGCAAGCATATTTAACTAGCTGAGCAGCAGGCATACACAGTCACCGTGATTAAAGATGCGTGTTGGGTTGACACAGCTTTAAACTACACATTTCACAGAGGTGGTGGTTTGCTGGACTGGAGGCCCCGGCAGTCATCCCCGGCCTCAAGTCAACACATATAACCGGGTATCCTTCGCCTCAGACGGAGGCTAAGCTAAGAGCTAAGAGCAGGCTGTAGAAGCTACAAACTCACCCGGAGGACGTGGTATCCCTCGGAGCCTCCTCCCGGTATCTCCACACTCTGCGAACCTCCCATACTTTTGCTCTTTTAAGGCCCTTTTAGTTTGGTTTATGGCCGCTTGTTACCCAGCGAGTTAAGAATCCTTAGTACTTCCACTCACCGGGTACACGTCGCCAAACGACAAGCGGACTGATGCGCATGCGTCATTACGTGGCAGGAAACAACGCCTTTTCAAAACCTTGAAATTCCTGTTGGTAATAGCTAATTAATATTAACAAGCCTCTTTAATGTCAGACAGTAAAAACAACAGCAGCACATAACATTCTAAACGAATATTCGTTCACATTTAAAAGAAAGATAAAACTTCAAAATGACTGTCACATATACCTTGCCTTTTTAATCTTACTATTTTATTTTATTTTAATCAAATTACATACATTTAGAGTTATTCAGCACTTTTAGTTGCCTTTGTATGAAGTTGTGTGACTAGGTTAAGAAACCGATCCTCATTTAAAACTTCTTCCTATAATCTATCTCTGTTACAAGTCTCTTATCAAATGCAGGCAGCGTTCATGCTCTGCTAGTTCACTACACCTAACCTGCAAAAAATCATTAAAAATGTACCTGTAAAACTCTTTGATTGCAAACTGGTTCAGTGAAAGCTGCAAAATTCATTATCTTAAAAAACAAACAAACAGAAAACAGAAAAAAGCAATCGACCAAGAAACTCACACCACTGATTCATTTAGAATTATTTTAAATAAGTTCCTCTTACCTGTGTATAGCCTGCTCACACATAAGTTTTGCTGGCTGTTGCTATATCTATCAAGGTATATTTTGTAATAGTTTGTAAAGTTCTTAATTATGGTTCATACTGGCTCTGTCACTAATCTTCCATATCCCCAAGATGTGTACTTGCATAATTTGAAGTAATATACAGTTGCTGCTTCTTGAGAGCAAGAATATCTTCAAACACAAATCCCACAATTGTAAACATTCCTCAGCTCTCATCATTCACATGTTCTTCACACGTCCATCATTCAGTCCACTCATGGTTCTGTACACCAGGCGTGTCAAACATAGCGCCCGGGGGACCAGTCATCCAATCCAGTGGATGTTACTGATAAAGACCTCCTCCACCACCATTCATTCTGCACCAAAGTAATTAATCAATAGGTGAATAAAGATGATTAAAACGCAGAGAAGTTCCTGTTTCTGTTTTTTGTGAATGAATGTGAATTACTCACCCGGGCAATGAGCTAACAGAATTTTTTCTGTAATTTTACACATTTATTGATTTGTGCTGACAGATTTCTTTCATTTACAGCATTTCTTCATCATGCAGAAAAACTGAGATGCACTGTTGAAATTGCACTTTTTAATATTAAATATGACTAAATATGTAGTTAAACGTCTTTACAGTGGCAGAAAGGTTTTTTTTTTTGTTTTTTTTTGCTTGTTCGGCTCACTTGGAGGCTGTATGCATGCCACAAGCTTGGCCATAACATTTCCTCCATCACCCTCAATCGCCATTTTTTGTAGAGCTGTAAATAGCTTCATGCTCCCCGTCCATGCGAAGATGGTTATTCCCTGTTTCTCTCTTATAGAGAGATATGTAATCTTATTGCAAGGCTCCTCTGTCTCATACACATTAAATCTGACATGCACTCAAAAAAAGAAGAAGAAGTCATAATTAGAACAGAGCTAGATGTTTTCTAAATGGCTCTGCTGGTAAATCAACATGTTCTCACTCCCTAAGTGTAATATTTTACGCTAGGTGACAAATCGTCAACATTTTACGCTTTCGGGTACACAACACGTTCCTAAATGACGATAAACTGGGAGCCTCCTCTAAATTACATCAAGACTTAGAATTCTTACTTTGCGCATGCAGTGACACTCTGTGGATAAATACACTGGTAATGCATCGTGCTGTAATAATCCCTTTATGTTGATATTGTTATGTTCATTGGTTATTTCACTTTATATGCAGATTTACATATTCATGCATGTGTGGCTTCTTTTGGTTTATGTTGTCCTGCAAAACTGTTAATAAACACATTTTAATTACATCATGAATTTACTTCTAATGCAGTTTTGCATTAACGTGAATACATGGACTGAAAAGTGAGGTCAGTCTTTACCCCTGAAGCTACTTTTCTATTGTTACACTGAGCTGCTTTGAATTGCAGTGTATAATGAAGCTTTTTATTTCCCAGCCTTTACAGGGCAGAGGGCAGTGCTTTTGCTTTGGAAGGAGGAGCGCTTTATTGACTTTAGCTTCCATTATTGCCTTTCTACGGGCTAGTGGTGAGAGCCACATAACTGACACTTGCTTTTATCTTTTACTGTCAGTATTTTTTATAGCTTAAAGTTGATGGTGCAGTGATGCTTGCTCATCTGAGCTTATTTTAGCACATGCCACCTAATAATTTATGGTGGCTCAGTAGTCAAAAATATTGACATAATGTTTCTCCCTGAAAGACAGTGCGTCTCCTTTTAACACTGCAGATTGTTGCTTTTGAACCATAACAGATAATGCTCTGTTTCCTGTTCAAACCACTCTATCTGTTGTGTCATACTTCCTGCTGAAAGATGTGAGACTTAATAAGTGACACTTCCATTCACAACAGCCGCCTCACAGTGAGAAATTCTTAAAGCTTTAATTTGAACAGAATACTGATGCCTTGCCTGTTAGATGCTCTCTGTCTTTCTCCTGTAATACATCCCAGCACATTTAGTGAAACCAGTTGAACTGGGACGAGCCAGAGTCATGCAAATGCTAATGTAAAACCTAGTAAAAGCTTCCTTTTATATAGGTAGGGTTATGAGTTAGTCTAACTCTAGGGCCTAAGCATTCTCATACTTATGTTTTTATTTGTATATATTGAAACTCCTTCAATTAGAAGGAGCACTATTAGAAGCTCTTTTCATAAGGTATCATTTTCATGTGCCGGCAGAGAGTCACCACCAGAGGGCGCCGGGAGCACATCTCTATGAATAAGTGCAGCTTCACTCCAGAGCTTCTCCTCTGGTTTTTTTTAGAGGTTATGAAACACCGGAAGCATTGTATTTATTTCTTCATGAAATGGGGCCTTAAATAGACTGAATCAGACTAAATCGTAGCTTAATAAAAGGCATAGAAAGTAGAAAGGTTGAAGGATTTTCTTTTAAAGCAAAATGAGTATAAGAGAGGAGGGAAAAGTGATGCAAAGAGCAAGGAAAGAATAAAGACGAGAAGGAGCTGGAGAGAAGGGTTTCACAGCCAATCCGACACACAGCTGGGGGCCAAACAAAGCTTCTGGAGGATGATTAGGCAGAGAGGCAATAATATACACTCTATGTGTGTGTGTGTGCGTAGCTGCTGATAAAGACAGTTTGTTGGGAGAATGGGATACTTTGGAGTAGGGACACAAATGAAATGTCATTTTTCAGGGTGTTCTTTATTGTACTTTTTCAATAAGCCACACTGCATTTCATGTTCTCTTTATATTGACTTTATTAAATATCTTGTTAAAGATGTTATGATTCTGTTAAAGTGCCTACTGAAAATTTGCCAGGGAAACGTTCCCTTAGCCGGCTTCACATACAAGAGTTACTTGTCACATACAGTACACAGATTACTTTAAATATGATTTATGCAATTGTGCCATTCACATATGGTCCCTAATAAATACTCTGTTAACATAACTCTTATACTAAAACGCATCCATTTACAATGGAGGAAAGTAAGGTGAACATGTGCAAAGACACTAACAGGTACCTTTGTACAAGATATTCCATTGAGCTCCCATCACACTGAGAATACAAGTAATATGTGTAACAATTAATATACTATATTACAGTAATGCATTAGGATTCAGACAGACGCAATTCTTCGTTCTTCCCAGTCTCAACAAGAGAGTACATTCTCACATCCTTGTGCTTCTCACTAAAATAAAAGACTGGCGCCGCGGCCAGAGGATTATAGAGGTTTCATTCTTAATCTCATCAGAAGGCCAGTCAATCATCTCAAAACATTCGGTCAAAAAGACTGACAATCACAAAAAGAAACACACTTATAGAGATTGCATCGCAGAAAAAGGTCAACAGGTAACGTTTTACAAACACCTAGTCTATAAGAAGTAAGGACATAAAGGACAATGGATTGTTGCGTTCCCGATTCTCTCTTTGGCTGACGATATCACTTTAAATAAACTTTACTCGGTTCACTGTGTTACAGCGTAATACGCATAAAGATACATGTACAATAAAATACCTGAATCTGCAATCAACTGCGGAAATGCAATAAATATTTTGTCTCATTCTCATATCATCAAATATGAATATATTAACATTGGTTTAAACACAAATGGGCATCACATGACTGCAGGGAACGGACAACGAGCCAGAGTTTTACAACTTAAAGGTTGTCACAGACCTACGATAGCTTTAAATCAGGATCTTCTACGAGGGAAACTATTGCAGACTGTAGCTCTGTCAGATGGTCCGAAGTCGTGTAACAGCTCGACACTTAACACAACCTGTAACTATGCTGAGCACGTTAGCTTATTTTTAACACAGTGCGAGCCTAAAATACGCCGCTGCGGGGCTTTGGACACCGGGTTCAGGGCAAACAGGTCGGAGCGCTGAGATCAAACATATGTACAGCTGAAAGCACCACCATATTGTGCAGCACATGTATGATACAGCAGAATAACTTGATGATACTTGTAATACTTCGATCTGTGCTTTCCCCCCTACTTTTCATTAATTTACCACACTCACTCACACACACACATTTGCTGTGGCACACACACAAGACATTAAAAGACAAACATTAAAAGACTGCACACACACACACTCTCTTTCACACACGTGCGCATTACAAGGCTCAATTGCACACACAGACATTAGAGCACATTTGCTTTAAAGGAGACTTTAGATAGTGATTATATTTTTTTTTTCTATAGAAGTACCTATGTGGGCCAGAGCTAGTAAGAAACTCCAGAGGCTCTCTCATTGCTCGTTTCTTTCCAGCGGTGGAAACATTTAGAGTGCTGCAGGCAAAGGCAGACCGGAAAGAAAGAACCTAAAACGTGTCCTATTATTTCTCGGTCTGCAGCACTGTGAATGTTTCACTCTGGCGTTTGCTTTTGCAGTAAAATTGATCACAGACTCCGGGATGGCCCTGGAGCAGCGATGGCTGTGAGGTCTACAGGTCGTGGCCGAGCCTCTCGATCTCATCGATGAGGAAGTCGATGTCAGACTGGGTGGCCGAAGGATTGGAGACGACCATTCTGAAGAAGTTTACTTTATTGCCCTGAGGCTGGTAGCCCACCATGGTGGTCCCTGACTCCATCATCATGGCCTTGATCTTTGGCGCCACCTGTTGGAGTGAAAAAGATGACAAAACAGAGCCTTGTTTTCCTGAAAGTAATCTAATAATGGGAACACTTTTATTGGCTGTTTGAAGCTGATCGTGCTGGAACTGATAGTGTGATTATAGTTGTACCCTGTGGAGTTTTTCTCGCCTCTCATCTCCATCTGGCATGCCTCTCAGGCTGGGTGGAATGTACCAGAAGCAAACATTGGTGTGCTGGGGCTGCAGGCAGAAATGAACACATCAGATACAGATCACGGTGGGTTTTTATTTATTTATTTGCATTTACATACAACAACATTCTGTTAAATACAGCAGTGAATTAACCCTGGTGATTAAAACTGGACATTGGTAAAGGAAAAAAGAAATGAGGGAAGCTCACCACTCCGTCAAACACCATCTCATATCCCTCCCTGTTCTTGATCTTGTTGTATAGGTACTGAGACAGGTCCAAACACTTGTCAATGTGCTGCTCAAACCCAGCGGTGCCCTGCAGGGGAAAAGAGAAGCCAATACTAAACACTCAGTATAGCACTAAATAGCATTGCACTAACAAAACCATGAAGGTTCTTATTGGCTTGGAGATGCTTTTCTGGCTTTTTTTAGCCAGCATGTATGCACCCGTCTGTCCACCCGGCTCACCTTGGCTTTCCACATGAGCCAGAATTTAAAGATGTCCACGTGTCGGCCACATTGGATGGCCTTGTCCCCTGTGTCATATGTAACATCGTATTGTTTGTCTGGTTGGAAGAGGTAGCCAGCGCACATGGAGTTGCAGCCTGCTAGGATTCCCTACAGACAAAGTGCACAAACTGTTAACATTTCCTTTCACAGCTCTCCTGCCCAGGCTGTCATCATTTAGACATGTCAGACTACATGTACCAAGAAAAGCTGATTAATATGAATATGCAATATGGATATTTATAGAACTGTATTTTTCATAGGTTAAAGTGAAGAAACCCCCCTAAAGTGTAATGGAAATGTTTAAGCTTTTGCTACATGTCTGTGTCAAACTAACCTTACTGAATGAAAGCCTCCATATTATCTTATTCTGTCTCTGTGTTATCTTTCAGATATACAGCATGTTGATGTACAAGTTATCATTTATTACACAGTGTTCTAACCGCAGATCGATAACTTGTCGTCATAAATGATTCGATTCTTGTAACTCAAAGAAAAGCATGAAACATGATTGCTGTTGTCCTGCCTGTACTATTGCCCCTTTACAAACATAAACAGAAGTAATTAAGAACATCAAAAGCTTTAAAACTCAATAGCTTTACATATGTATACATATGTGGACTTCATAATGACATGTGGCTACCTGCTTCAACGTTTGGATTAAAAAAGTCTCTAAAACTTGTCATCATAAAATTTTAAGGTGAAGTAATAGAAACAAGATACTGTGTGTGTGTGTGTGTGTGTGTGTGTGTGTTCCTGTACCTTTTCTCTGACCAGGATTGCTGAACACTGCAGAGGCACACCCATCATCTTGTGTGGGTTCCATGTGACAGAGTTGGCCCTGGAAAGCGTGTTGTCAGTGCGATCGTTAGCACGGTGAGGTTTCTTTTAAATAGCAACACACAGCAGCTTATCAGTTCCCATGTGCTCACCTCTCAATTCCATTAAGCTTATGGCGATGCTTCCTAGACATCAGCAGTCCACCACCCCACGCGCCCTAACGAGACAAAACAGTACTGTTAAAGGAGTGGATGACGCACCGTAGCTACTGCTATCATCACTACTGCAAACTACTCACATCAACATGGAGCCACAAGTTATACTTCTCACAGATGTCAGCAATCTCACTGATGGGGTCAAATGCTCCATACACGGTTGAACCAGCTGTTGCATTCACAAACAATGGCACATAACCCTGCAGATGTAGTACCCAGGATAGATGAAAAGAAATGTGGTTAGAGATAATAGTACATGGAGATGTAATTAATTTAAAAAAAAAAAAAAAAAGCTAAAAAAACCCCTGACCTTCTGTTTAGCGTCGAGGATTTTGGCTTCCAAATCCGCAGGAATGACTCTCCCTCTGAAAATGAGCAGAGCAGCATGGAATTGATGTGGATCTACATGTTGCACATACAGTATTCGTCAGATGATTTCTGCAACGATTACAAACCTCTCATCCGTGCTGAGCAGGATCACGTTGTCAGTGCCGAAGCCCAGCGCAGCTCCAGCCTTCTTTATGGAGTAGTGGCTCTGTGGGGACACATAGCAATGAAATACCTCTGAATTCAAAAAGGGGGGATATTTTGAGAGCTCATTGTTGCTTGACATTTTTCCTGCTTTCTGTCAAGTTGTCAAATTCTTTTTAGGACAAAAATACAAAAAAAACTAAAATAATGAATGAATTGAAACAGCCAGTGCCCTGATTTAAACCTACTGCTTATTCCCTGACTTTGATTAATCTACAGTCAATGAAGCAGCTTATCTGCATTGTTAGATTACCTGAGATGTACAGTGTGTGTGTGTGTGTGTGTGTGTGGTCACTTACATGCTCAGATGTGAAAAGGACAAGGCGGGGAGCAGCAGACATGCCCTTGGTCTTCACCTCTGGGAAATACTTGTACCGTGCGATCATCACACTGTACATGTTGGAGATAGCACCCCCTGTTAAGCACACCACACACACATCAGTACCCTGGACAGCAGCACACAGTCTGTGCAGTGTACATGTACGTGGAATATTTGGACCAAAATTCATACAGTAATATGATTATTGGCTACACATGGGTAGTGTGATTTACAGACCGACCTGGGGAAAAGAGGCCGTCACCCTCTCCGTTTGGCCAACCAATCATCTCTCTCATTTTCTTCAGAGTCAGCTGTTCCATCAACACAAATACTGGGGCGATCTCGTAGGTGAACCTGCCAATCATAACACCGAGTAATGAAAGCAGCACATCATTCAGAGACGCTGCGCATTCTTATGCACTCGCAAGGAAGAGAGTCCACAGACTCCCCCAAAACACACACAGTGATATTCATTGTGTGTCTATAATATTCATTAGTCCTTCTATAATTCCATCTGCAGAGCACAAAAGTGGAGCTTGTGCTGACTGGGTTAATTAAAAAGTGGCTGATATGAGTCAACCAGCAAACATTCATATTCAAATGCCTCCTAAAATCACTCAGTGGTTTAATTAAAGCACACAAAGCTCTGATGGCTATCTGTCAATGGTGCCGATCTCAGCGGCGACTCTGAATGGGGCTGACGTGATGGCTGAGAGAACTCGAGTTTGTGTGTGTGCGTGTGTGTGTGTGTGTGTGTGTGTGAGAGAGAGAGAGAAAGACAGGGAGAGGGAGTGCTTTAAAGAGATAAGAGCCTCTGTTGGCCCCAGAATATAGAAAAAAATGAGGGAGAGCCCATGCCTATGAATTTCATTATTTCATTAAAAAGATGAAAGAGAAAAGATTCAAAAACAACAAAAAAAGAAGTAATCTTCACACTCTTGAAATGAGCCAACGCTTTTAAAGCTTGATATGTGTCTGACCTCTCTGTCAGTTAATAAAAGATAAAACGACTGTTATCTCCACGGACAGCCAACCAACGAAACTCCTGGAGAAGCTAAAGTGGGTCAAATGTGTCACAGAAAGGAGGCCTGAGCTTTTGCTCTCTTTGCTAAGTGACATTTCACTGCTTCCCACACGCACCCTTAACGCTGATCCCTGTTTACCCCGCTTCTAATGAGGCCAGTTACACAACGCTCCTCCACCTCCATCGCTGTAGCTTCACCCATCACCCAAATTAGAAGCAGCGTTATCTCCACGTTTCTTTGATTCCTCCCTGTTTTTTTCCCCTCCCCTCAAATAGCTATCCGCACAAGGGCTGAGGCTGTTTTTTGTATTTTGGTAGAAAGGGGGAGGTAAAAAGGCCGCAAGCAGAGTGAGATTTAGGGAAACAATGCAGTGAAGAGAAGTGTGACAGAGGACAACAAAGGAAGATGAGGGGATGATGCAGAGTGCGCACAGAAAAGCGCGCAGCAAAGCAACATCATGAAACACGCACAACGAAGAGGCTGAGTGACAGAGAACAAAAACACAGACACAAAGAGAAATTGAAAAAAAAAATATGAAAGATGAAGACAAATAATCAAGGAAGCATTTTTCTTGTGTAAATATTTCTGCTGAAGATTTTTAGCTTTTGTAAACGCGCTGGACTAATCTATGACTTCTGGGCTGTGACTATGATCTGCTACACCCAAGGATAACTTTTCACTTTTCAATCCCTCACTGGCCTCGTCTCACCAATTTAGCGTCCTTTGATATAGTGGAATTATGGTTTATATAAAGCAGACTTAATATCCTGGATGTCTCATATTCCTTTCTTCTCAAAACTCATCCCAGCCACAGGACAAAAAACCCCAGTGAACCTTTTTAAAATTCTCCTTCTCTCGGAGTCATTTCACGCTGTAATGGCAATAATGGTGATCATTATCACAATCAGAGCCAATCATTGGTCTTTTCAGGGTGAAAATTACCCCTCAGTCACCTGCCTGTCCCCAGGGACAGCCCCTAAATGCCCTTATTATCATCATCAAGGGCACTCAATGTGTGTGTGTAAGTGTGTTTATGGACGTGTTTGTGTGTGTGTTTGCGCGTGTGTCTGTATGTGACTAACCCTCTGACACCCCCCCCACCACCACCACCACCACCACACACACACATTCCTCTCAGCCCCTCAAAGGACCACTGAGTCCATCTGTACCCACAGGGACAATAGAGCCGGAATGAGCACTCTGTGGGGAGCTGCGGCAGCCAGTTTCCACAATGTAACAGGGTTTTCTGTGCAGCCGGAGGACATTGTGTTTCAGTGTGGGGCCCAGCTGGCCTATCTGCTAACACCAGCTCACAATGAGCCTGTAGTCAATGGACTGGAAACCCTAGCTGCTGTATCTGGGACAGCCAGAGCTGGTGTGTGTGCATGTGTGCATGTGTCATTATAAAAGCGTGCACAAGCGTGTGTGGGAAGTCAATGGCCCCGTCTCTTGGGGCATTCTTCCAACCAGGAGATGAGATGGGAAAGTTTTTCTAAGAAGGTAGTTTCCTAAGCTAATGTTTGAATAGAAATTGGACAAATTAGGTGTCACAGTTTTCTTCTAGCCTTTGCTTTACTGTCCTCAGATTTAATCTTTTCTTCAGCAGCAATTTTGGACAATATTCTTTTAGGTCTAAAGTGCACTGTCTTGTAATTACTGTTTATTCTGGGTGACCTTTTGTGCTTCACTCATCCTGTTATCTTCTGCAGTGATGTCCCAACCCTTTCACCAAGTCAGACTTATGCAGGTGTGATTTTTGCAAGAGTAGTTCTTCACTGGAATCTGTTCAGTTTTCTTCTATCTATGAATGCGGCAAGTCTGAACTGAGACTGAAGTCACGATACAAACGTCTGTATTATCATATCATAGTTTCATTGTGATTGCCATATGAAGCTGTTAATGGCTGGTTAAAGGAACCCAGTCTGTAAGAAGCTGTAATGTTTAAAGATTGTTTGGGTAAAGGGTGAAGTGTAAATATATACGGAAACCATGGAGTTTATATTTTCTTCATGATCTAATAATGACTACATGATCGAGCCTTAGCTTAAAACAATCCTCTTTTACATAAAGCTCAGCTGTTTTTGACAGACCTTAACTGATTTGTGTCTCTCACTGATAAAACAGCCTGCAGAATAAGTTGATTAGCTGATCGACTCTTATTCTATCCTGTAACATTTCCCATTTCCAGCCTGCATTGTGCAATTTTGCAGCTTTTCTTTGTATTATGTAACAACAGAATTTATTAGCCTTTGACTACTGACTGCTGGACAGACTAAACAGGTTATTTAATAATGACTGCTTTTGTTGTGGATAACTGGGCAATTTTTTCACACACTTCTGATATTTCATACGTAAAAAGTTGAATCATTTCACTACCAAGATTTTTGGAAGGTGAAATTATTAATATTTTAAACGTTGCTATGGATACACATCAAAATCTAAGAAAATCACATGAAAGTGACATTGCTATAAATATTAGGCTGATTATTGCTCAGTAAAAAATGTGGATGAACTGACTGTGGACATCCGAATGAACCTCTGTGAGAGTGCTTGTGTTTTGCTATAATTTGTCACCTTACTCCAGTAATCGTGTCACAGAGTTGTGGCTTTTCATTCAGAGCATGTCTGCGTCAGGATCTGTGTGTGCTGAGAGCGTGTGCAGCTGATGTGGGGTTCAGGCCTTCTCCACTCAAGCTGGGTAAACATGTAACTGTGACCTGAGATCAATATGCAATCTAACCACCCCCTGGGGCTTGGTGGTGTGTGATATACACACAGTATAACACTGTGCCAGACTACCATCTGTCAATACAGGGGAAAAAAACACAAACACTTTATATAATCGGCCTCCTTTGACCAGTGGTGGAGTGAGCCCAGGGGAACATCATAAGCACTTCTGCAATGCTAATATATGATGATGACTAGAGGCTATTTCCACTGGCCTACAAACAGGAAATATAAGTTGTTCCCCTGTGAATTGTATAGGTGTTTCCTTTCTATACATAAACTGTGTCAGGCACTCGGTACAGAGAACATACTGTGTGACTTACATGTTGGTGTTGGCGGTGGAGGTGAGCCACTCTCCAGCCAGACCAATAATGTCCAGGCCAGAAGACAACTGGTTAAAGAAGCGTGGGTGACCTAAAGGGAGAGAAAAATAATACAAAATAAATATTAAAAAGTTCAATAATCAGTTTAAGTTCAGTCATCATTCAGGTTTCATTTTGTATTTCCATGGCCAACCATAATACCAAAGGGATCTGACAAAGCGCTGCTCAGTGTGCCAAAACAGATATATGACAAGCATTTAGAACCCCCCCCCCCCCCCCCCCCCCCACACACACACACATACACACATATACACACACAGTGACTGTGTGTAGACCTGGAGCCTGTATGCAGTCATGGATACATGTACACTGTGGTTATGGAGGTGCATTCCTCACATAATAAACAGAGTCATAAAAAGAATTAACAATAAAAATGAAATAACAGGTGTGACAAAAGAAATGAAAGATGTGTGGTTTCAGCACCGCGGACAGCTCCTCTAGCCCACAAACTAAAAAAACAGCCACAAAATGTTTTGAGAAGAAAGAGAGGGAGAGAAAAAGAGTGCTACTGAGTTGTAGACACAGTCAGTGACTGCCTGATATATAAAACCCGGGGGACAGTTTGAGCGTTGTCGTTTTTAACAGCTTGAATCAGCCCGTGTTAGGATCCCCTCAGGCGACACATGCTTTAATAAGTCGGGGGGTGGAAGAAAGGGAGGATGTGAAGTGAATTACCAGGGGTACAATACATATGGCAGTCATCTAAATAGGCTGTGTACTCTGCGAGAAACGGCCCATTCTCTAATAGTTTGTGTCACATTCAAAATCCACACACTGAACATGTGTGGATATTAACAGAGACATAATGTCCTGCTTTATTACTATAATGTCTGTGGCAGTAATAAGGTGCAGGACTACATCTCCCACTGCTGTTTCCTTTGAATGCAAAAAGTTAAAAGTTAATTGCATCTTAGCCCACATCACACATACCAATCTCCTCTGCCATCAAAAATAACACACCTCCATGTGAGTTACCCAAGCACATATACAGTTGAATTTGTATTTCAAGAAAAAAATAAAAATCTTTCCCTTTTGGGGTAGGTCAATGTTTCCTCCACGATGAAGGTAGTCCCAAAGCCCTTACCTGTCCGGACGCCATATTTGAGCGTGTCTCTGCAGTCCACCAGGATCTGCTCCAGGGACTCGGGCTGGTCGGACAGCTCCAGGTTGAAGCCCTCGATCCCCTCCAGGAGCTGGTGAGGGTGGTGGAAATCCAAAACCTTTGTAGACCTGTCGAAAGTCTTCTTGACATAGTTGGTAAGGATGTCAACCACCTCCAGCAAAAACTGCATGGTGGGCTCTTCTCCATTTTTAGCCGGCAGGAGGTCTAAAAGAGGAGTGGGGCGGGGGAAAGAAAGTAGGGGAAATGAATCAAAAAGCTTGGCTTTTATAAAGCTTGTGCACTTAGTTTGTTTTTGAGTAAAATTCTAAATTCTAAAATTCTGTCCATTTCCCCTCAGTTTCTCGGGCTACATTTCTCTGCTATGCTAGATCGAATAAAGACGACTCCACATGTGGTCGTAGATTTTGGCTAGCAGGCTTAAAGCTGTGAAAAAGCCATCAGAACACACAAAATACATTTCTCAGCAGACATTTTAACAGGAAAGAGTAGGCAAAAACGTATGTTTATAATGACATTGAAAGAAATTCTGTTCTTTGAAAGGAAAGTATTTTATATTTAATCTAAGAAAAAATAGTGCTTTGTAATCTATTTATTCCGTCGCGTTGTCTTAATTTACTTTACTTTACAATTTACTAAAACTCATGCGGACATTAAAATAGCACAAAATCACGCTTCCGCTAAATTAAGGTGTTAAAATGAGCTTTCCCCCTCACTTTGTACGTCACATTTCTGCCACCAGAATATCCAAGTATTTCAGTTCTGCAAGGTTTTTATTTAGACTCGAGTTTAGCCTCCGAAAGCACGGTTTACATCACAATACATACACGAATAACCCAACCCAGCACAGTTTGGCCTCTCGTTCGTTCTGTTGATATTGGCCTAATAATTAATTTTCCTGTAAAGCTCACTGTCATTATCGAGCAAAAAGAGGACAAAAACAGAGGTGGCAGACAGAAAAGTGAAGACGCTCTTCTCTGTTTTGTGTCAGGAAAGCGATGTTTGATTTGAAATAATACGCCCGAGTTATAATTAGTTTTATAATAATAACAATAATAATGTTGGTGGGGTTTTTTTTTTTTAAGGAAGATCTGGGATAGCGGAAGTGTGGTTTTCTCACCTCTCGCGAACAGATTGGAGAAGTCGGTCTCGGTACGTCGGAAGCGCGCGTCCCTGTCGCTGTTGTCGCACGAGAGCAAGTTCTTCTGGCCCGCGAGCCTCCCCTTCTCCTCCAGGCTGTTGTTCTTCTGCAGGAACCCTAAGGTGTTGCACGGCGAAGAGAAGGAGTTATCACCAAACATCTCCATCCCAGTCATAAAAAAAACAAAACAAAGAGAAAAGAAACAAGAAAAAGGTCGAAAAGCGAAACCAACAATTAAAATACAACAGAAAAAAAAAAAAAAAAAAAGCAAGAAAGAAAATTGAGATTTTTGTGAAATTTTTTTTATCAGCTCATAAACAGTCGGAATACTTTAATCTGAAAAGCTTCTCTGTTGGTGCCCAAACTTATATAAGCTAAGTAGGAAGAGGAAGCACCCGTGGGTGCCCGCCTCACCCTGTGACATCACAGCCTCACCCCGTCAGGAAGCGCCCAGCCAGCCTGCCCCTCCCCTATAGGTGCAGTCTGATTGCCTCGGTGCTCAGGACAGGCTGCCACACACAGCCAATAAATACACACCCTCCGAAGAGGGGTTAATGAAGGATGCAAAGTGCCCTGAAGCAGCGTGTCTCTACAGGGCCACCGTCAGATTTTATAAGCTTTTCGCATATATGTGCAGAATAATGCGTGGGCCTAATTGCGCGTAAAAAACACGGGGAAGCCCCAGGCTCTTTGTTCTTAAAGTAAAAATATATTTTCAGTGAAAATGTTTATTGCTCATTAATAAACCGTATGAATAATTAGTGGCCACTGCACGGGGTTAAAACGTCATTTAACTAATGAAAATCTGATGATCACTTACTAAAAAACAAAAAACAACCAAAACAATGTCAGACTTTCTCAGACTTGTGCTGCAGTAAAGCGGTCAATAATGCGCCTTTTGAATGGATACAGCTTTACGTGACACTGAATTCAACTTGCATGACTGCAAATAAATAAACATCCACACTTTCCATCGTGTGAGCCTCTGAAAGAAGCAGATTCCTTTATGTGATTGAGAAAATAAACGTCACATCCACACCCTCCACTGTAAAAAAAAGAAAAAAGAAAAAAAAAGGGGCTATTAGAGACACTGACAGTAAGCCTGAGAAAAGTGACTCAAAAAATAATCGGATGTGATAGGAAAAGCAAATCGTTACGAGTTATTTTAAGGCTTGTTCTGCTTTCTGTTTCCAGGCTTGTCCCGGAGATTTTTCTCTTGGTGCTGAAATGGGAAAGACAGGGGAGGGTGCAAGGAGGGGCGGGGGGGCTGATCCGGGGCTCTCCTCAGCAGACCTACAGGCTAATGTCCAGTGACCTTTGGAAGATGGAAACGCACACTGACAGTGTGGAGGACGGCCCCGCTCTATCAACCTGTAATGTGGCCTATATTTCTGAGGGCCTCGAAATGAGTAAGATCATAATAAAGCGCAAAAGAAAATGTGAGACGGTCAGAAGGAAAGAAAGAAGGAAACCAGTCACAACGGAATTCAATATTGAGAGCCATGGTATGTCAAAAAAAATCTTTTTTAAATTTTTTTTTTATTTCTTTATTTCATTTTCTTAAATAACATCTACAAGATTAAACCATTTTTTCGTGGCGAAACAAAACTTACCGCAAATCTTCATCCCCAGTTTCCTTGTGCATCCGTGCATCCACGCGTATTCGTTGGCTAAAACAAAATGAACGTTTGAGTTTCTGAGCGTGGAGACCGCGAGCAAATGTGGTGAGGCGGATGATGGAGCACAGCGAGCACATGGAACAAAAAATAAATAAATGAAAGCGTGAAGGAGCGACTCTTGGCCAGGTGTGCGACTGTGGGGTGTTTGGGTATATTCATATTTTCTGTAAAGAATTACACTGACTGTTTGGCTTTGTTGAACACGGATTTAGCCTCCTTACACTCCCTTTGATCACAAGGGGGGATGAGTCTGCTAACACTTCCGATTTGAGTTCAATCAATAGGGACCGACAGTGACCCGCACGGCAAATCCACGCCGGCTCACACACCCAGCCAAAGGGCGGACTGGAATTAACACCCGTGAAATGAGCTCACGGAGGAGGGCAGAAATTAATTGAGTGGATCACAGTATGTGAGTGGAGCGAGCTGGTAATGTCTCTGGTCTGGAAGTCTACAGCAGGCGCTTGAAGCACAAACTTGGAGCGTAGTGCGTCGATGTACACACACACACACACACACACACACACACACACACACATGCATGCATATACACTTAGTGCCACACACACGCACACACAAACCAGAGCGTGGACACGCGTGAGCTGAGATGGAGCAGAAAGCCTGAGGGAACAAGATGCAGAGCGCACGGCGCAAAAAGTGAGAAGCGACGAGGCGAATGTACCTGATGGAGAACTTGCAAAAACAAAACAAAACAAAAAACAACAACAAGTATTTAAATTTACTGAAGCAATTTCATCCCGACAAAGAACAGCCCTTGGTGCGGAGGCCGAGGCATAAACACACACATACACGGTAACACACACAGACCCTCGCGCACGCAAAGCCGCCAGGCGTGAGATGGAGCGTGGCAGAGAGATAATGGCAACATCCAGCAGCAGCAGCAGCAGCAGCAGTACACGAGCAAGCAGACAAAACAAACATCCTTTTTTAAAAGGACTTTTTCTTGGTTCGAATTTTCATTAAAGAAATTTTTCTTTATATGTTTATTGGCACTCAAGGGCCACAGATAAAAGATTTCGAAATTTTGTATCCGGTAACGAGGAAGGGAAAATAAAGCATGTATTTGCACACTGGACAAAAGGAGCTGCAGGCTATCCCTGTAACGTTTTTCTGAAACAAAACAAAACAAAACTGCAATTATTTCCCTGCTTTGGACTGCAGATGGCTGCTCAAGTGTGCTCTAATGGAGTCAATTTTGTGTATGCGACAAAAGCTCGACGTGATTAATTAACCCACAGGTTAATGCACAGGTTTAGATTTTTCTTTTTCTTTTTTTAAAAAGGGATGCGAATAAAAAAGCATGCCTAAACAAATTACTACAGACAATTCTTATATCAATTTTTTTTTTTTTTTTTTGCTGTATATCAAGACGAAAGGCGCACAGGATCAAATATTCAAATCTTTGTGTTTTTATTTTTCGGTTGAAACTCATATTTTGAAATAGAACACGTTCAGGAAAAACGCTCTGGGATCGTTAGAATTGCCAGCGCTCTAATGGCGCATTATTTCTGCCAGGTCCGCCGCTCTGCGCGCACCGCTGATCCGCCAGACAGCGACAGGCAGCTGTGATGGCTCTGTTTTTAACCGGAATGATTAACGACGGAGCCCGCACAGCAAATGGCCCGGGCTACACTCTCCTTTATCAGACAGGGAAGGAGGGGAGAGAGACAGAGAGGGAGAGAGAGAAGCAGACAGAGGCGCGTGGAGGGTGAACCTGGGTTTAAACCGCTGTGCTGGCGATAGATCGAGCTGCAGAAGTGTCTTTGAGCAAGGCACCGAGTGGCTTTCACCACAGCCCGAGCGCTCTGGAGACTGACAACCTTAAACACAATTTAGCCTCGGGGGGCCGAAGCCAAAGTGTTGTTAACAGGGAGAGGAGTTTGGGGACCTACTTGTGGTCGGAGGTCTTAAATTAGCTGAGTTGGGGTCTTGGTCCCCGCCGGCAGCTCTCGGCTCAGACGTAGCCATCAGTCCTCTGTTACTTTGGTTTCCAGGTGCGGGAATTATTCAGCTGCAAACAAAACGACTCAGTGTTAGGAGAGGCTGTGTGTCAGATTTACGATAATTGCGTGCCGTTTAAATGGCAGGCCGAGATTTTGATCAGAAAACGATGCTCCGTCCGTCACCGGGAGCGCTTCATTCTCCCTTTAAACGGCTGAAGCCGCGCAATTTGGAGTGAGTTGCGCACAACGCGCTACCAAGACGCACATCGCAATACTTTGGGGGATAAAATGGCTGCATGGGTATCGGTTTTATTTAGAGACACTCTTCGGATTGTGTTGCATCCAGTCAGCTGTTAACTACCCCAGCGCTGCTGCATGACACAGGTTTACAGAAAATGGGCCACAGATTTACAGATTTGTTTTTTTTTTTGTTTTGTTTTTTTTTTTAAGTTGGGAACTAGCAAAAGAAACATGGCTCGTTCTTGCACTAAGTTCCTATGGATCATTAAAACCAAATCATCGTTTAATTTAAAAAGAAAAATCTGTTTTTTTATATAACAGCTGACATTTTAAACGATCAAAACCAAAATATTAAAGAAAGAACACGTAAGGCCCGCGTTTCACATCGTATAAAATCACCGAGATGATCAGAAAATCAGAATAAAACGAATGCATTAAAAATGATACTTCACAGACAGCAAATATTGATAAAATGAGGTGACAGTGTCCACATAAATAACCGTTCCCCATTCATGTGTTGACTCAGTAATCGACATTTCAATTAAGATATGCTTTGAACACCACCCTTACTACAATGTCATCACGAGACAGAGAGGCAGCGAGAGAGCGAGAGAAAGAGAGAGAGGCTGAACAACTAATAAATTCGTTCTGTCTCCCGTCTGGGAATGATTTATGTGAGAATTCTATCATTATTGTTATTATTATTGTTTAGTTTTTGCTCTCACATTTTGTCCTCCAAAGCTGATCTCACGATATCAGCGGCTGAAAAGTGGAGTGGTTTAAGCATCTTCCCCCCAACCTCTGTCTCTGAAGAAACAGACACGAAGGGTGCAGCTGGAGAAGGAAAGAAGAAGGGATCTTACCGGCTCACGGGGCGCACAGGTTGTCGAGTCCAGACAAAGTACAACTTAAATGTTACAACTGCCACCCGAAGGCGCGACAAGAAACAGTCCAGTGGTGGCGATGGCGGAATATCAACAGAGCGCACTGATAAAATCCCATCCGGCGGCGCGCAAGTGACCCTTTCTCACTCAAGAATATTTTTATTCGTTATTTATATCTGAGGATCCGGCTGCCCATTGGTCTCTTCACGCAGGCATGAGTCACAGCCTTGCCTCCCACCCTGACGGCTAATGAAGCTTCCTTGAGTGCTACTGACAGCTACAATCCACTTTAAGGAACCAAACAAGCAAAAGGAAAAATACCGATGACGTTTACCCGCCCCTGTGTGCGTGTATGTGTGTGTGGGCGAGCTCTTGTGTCTCCAGGTGTGGGTGGGTGTCACAGGGATGAGGGTGGAGACTTGAATGTAAATTTGGTTACATAGAAATTGACCTTGGAAGGAAACTGCACAGCTGGGCTTTTAAATACCAACAGATACATATTCAGAACATCCGGCCCATCTCCTCATATCTGTTGATTGATTGGGTTTTGGGGACCTGTGGAAGCTGTTAGGCCATTTATTCCAGAATAGACACATTTATTATAAAGTGAGCAGGACAAGCCATCCAGGAGCCATCCATCCATGCAAGCACTGTCTGTAATATTCACCTTCATGAGATGAAAACATTGCCTACATCATAATTTCTGACCTACTCACTGCTTTAACCTCGCCACGGACAATAACGCCGAGACTTCGAAGCACGGCGGGCGCTGGCTTAGTGTCCTTTCTGTCATCCTCACGCCTGCCTCTGGATCCAGTGCATGGGCAGGGACCAGCCGTTATGTTCATTCAGCCGCTGCAATTTATTCAGCCTTTATCAGGAGCCAATCATATCTTTCTCCACTCACAAGTGACATGTGGAGATGCATAAAGATAAACTCAGACTGATGGCCTTCAACAAGGAGGCTTAGCTGCTGGGATTTACATCTGCACTAAAACAGGGCACATAAAAGGTCTTCACTGCTTATGAGTTTACATAGGCTAACATTTTATTTGTGCTAATTTAATTGCCACCATAACAAAAGACTGGATAGTGGACCAGATGGACTGCAGAATCAGTTTTTTTGTTTGGGTCACATTACAGCTCTCATCCACAGTGAAAAGTGAAAAATAAAACAAGTAAGAAATGATGGCTTTGGTCTCTCTTGTTTCATGCACAAATCTGTGACATTTACATACTCCTTATATACCACATCTTTTCCCTGTCATGCAGCACCGCTTATCATCTTCACACAGAGAGAGCTGATGTTTAAAGAATCCTGAAATCAAAGCCATGAGAGGATTCAGCAAACATGGTGGTAGACGTGTAAACTTCCAGGGAAAAAAGTGCTGTTTTTTTTTTTTGTTGAATTTCATGCAATCTGAATGATGATATATAAACATGTTTTTGTATGACGGTGACAATTTAAAAATCAGTTTAGGTAATGTTTCAACATAACTGCTAGAGTCAGCATCAAAGGGGTTACAAGCTGGATGCAGAGTGGCCAGATTGCTGCTAGGAGACCAATAGTTGGAGACTGCTGATGAGACTTTAAGTGATGATCAAACATAACCGCTTAGAAGATTTTTGACTGTTAAATATCTGTTATATTAACAAGAATGAGGAACATGAATGCAGCATTTACATATCATCACATCTATAGGCCGAAACTCTTCAGCTGCTTCTTTGTGTTGAGCAGTTAGCAGCTAACTGTATGTGCTGTGTGTTCCTAGTGTTCAGTTTTGGCATGTCTGGTCATAAAACTGCAGGGTTGTATTTTCCGATGCATTTTTACCATCAGTTCGAATGGGTTAAGGTATTTTGCATTTAATCACATAATCATTCTCAAAATGGATATGACACTGATCAAGTAGATTCATTTACAGTCTCTTCTGCAGGTTAACCTGCAACCGGAGGTTTATCGGATTTATCAGGAAGCGTGTGTGGTTTGCCCGTATATTTTCACGGGTGATCTATCAGCGATTTATCAGTTCACGTTTTCAGGAAATGAGGGCATCCGCTCAGTCCACAGGAGCTACTTTATTTCCAGGTGAAAATATGAGAGAATATGTAACTGTCACTGTGTCTACACTGAAAAGACTGCGACTGTGGGCAGCGGCAGTGTGCCTTAAAATAAACACAATATATGTAACATAGTCCCTGCTAGACAGGTCGAACAGCTTTAAGGGTAAATATGAGCAGGAGGGCATGGCTTGTGTCTGCTAAAATAGTTTTCCTTTTCATAATCATCATCATGATCATCATCAGTACTATCAGTCAATCAATCAATCAATCAATCAATCAATCATCTGAGGCTGAAGAAGAGGAGCAAGATGAGCTATGAGAGGAGTCCTCATCACTTCCGGAATCAATGTCATCCTCCTCCTCATCACTTTCTTCCTCGTTGCTTCTCTCTGCGTCTTGCTCTGATGGAAAAATCAAACAACACCTTCGATGTTTAGTCTGTAACATGCAGCCTAAAGTGTTTGTACAAAGACAACTGTCACCTTCCAGCAGCTTCTTCTGGATCAATGGGAGGAACTCTGAGGCCTCAGGATTGTCTGGCTCGTAGATGAGAACTGGAGCGAGGAGAGAAGAGGTAGCATTGACTAACTTGGCGGCTCGCTCACTTATTCATTGACCGACAGACAGACGTATAGCAAACAGGTGCAGGATACGTACTCATGTGACAGAGTTTAACAGCCAGCTTGAAGTATTTGTCCTTCAGAGCTCTGAGGAACTGAAAGTTAACATTTTCACTTTAAAGTTGAAGCAAAAAACATTTCAGACATTTGAAACATGCAAAGAAAAAAGCACTCTGTGGACAGAGCATGAAGTGTGGATAAGCTGGACCAGTTGCATTACTGTACCTTCATTAAAAGCCCCACTGGAGCCTTAAGGTCTTCACACTTCGCATTCTCTTCCTCAGTCTGTGCTTTGTCCTCTTTAGCTTTATACATGAGGAGAGGTTCAGCTGGTGTGTGAGCATCTGTCGGTCCCCCTGACAATCATCACCATAATCACTTTGTAATGTTATTTCTTTTGCCTTTGTGCTTTGCATTTTATCCTGTACCCACCTGTTCCTTTTGTGCCTGAGGACTTTAACATCTCCGTGCCTTTCTTTTCCAGCTGCTCCACAGGTGCCCAGCCAATCCTGAAATCACAGGTGATCTGTGTCAGAACTGTATCAGAGGCATATCTCATTGGTCTGATCACTGGCTGGAAGAATTTCGATATTGTGTGGCTCTAGGGGTGGGCCACACACAAACTCAAAGAGCAGCTCAACATTATAAAACAATATGAATGCAGAGAACAAGTCTAAGTAAAGACCAAATGCTGTCCAGAATAAAGGGCAACATTTACATATAGATGCTCATTTTCCATGGGTCTGTGTTGGTACTCGTTCAGGTACTGTATACACTGCAACAGCAATGAAAGAATTAATTTCCCGTCATCTTCACTGGGTGTAAATTCCCTTCACCATATCCCATAGTTGCAGTCTAATCACTTATTTTATGTGTTCTCTGACTGAGAGCAGAAACACCTCTTATCGTGTACAACTGTACATAAATGAATAATAATGTTTGTTTTTGTTGCCCAAAACAAGACATATATAGCAGCCTTTGAGAGTCTTGCTGTTTACGGTCTCCTTATAATAACTACCAGATGAGCGTTTTAATGTGATTAGTCAGGAACTACCGTTTTTGTCATCTCACAAAATTAGAAAATGAGATACTGATGACAAGCAGAAGAACACATGAAGCTAATGTTGTCATTAAAATCTTTTCACCATCCGGTTTGCAAGTTGCTTTAGCAGAAAGCAACATCCAGGTGAAGACACAATAAAAATACTAATTATTATTATTATACAGCTTCTTAATAGGATGTGTAGGGCAGTGAAAAGACAAAGTTGAAAAATGTGTGACTCACTTAGAGCAACGAGTGTCCTGCCCAACAACTGCATAGAGTGAGCAGCCTGTGAACAACAGGTCTGCAGTTCACAGAAACAGCATACCTGTAGCTAGTAGAACCAGACCGTCACGGACACCTGCTGTTGCACAAGTTGTTTATCTGATCGTTCAAAGTTCAAAGGGCTTTAAGTCTGAGGTCCTATTCTGGGAATTTCTGACAGTTTCTTGCAGTGAAACTTGAAGGTTGTAACTTTCCTTTAGCTGTCGGAGAAGGAGGTAAGCAGCCGTTACTAAGCAACGGAGAAACGCACAGTCGTGGCCTTCAATGTTGCCGGAAATTTGGCCATTACATCAGAGACATGCCAAGCAATGATTTGAAATCTATGAAATGAATGAATGAATGAATGAATAGCACTCAAGCAAAGATTTATTATTATTTCTTTAACATTTAGCTGCTGATGCGTATTATTTATTCTATTTTGTATAGTATGTTAATCTGTTTTATCTCATTCTATTCTATTGTTTTTCTTAATTTTTGCTGCTCTTAACTTTGTACTCCCACTTTCTGACCAAAAAATTTCCAACGTGTGGGACTAATAAAGGCTTATCTTATCTTATCTTATCTTATCTTATCTTATCTTATCTTATGGAAGCAATGGTCCTGGGAACGTTTGGAATTAAAGTTAATTTAGATATAAAGTTAAAAAAAAGAAAAGAAGAAATGAGTGCCTATAGGTGTTTCATGGTGACTGCTGTCTTGTGAGACTGCTTTTGGGGGAGATGCAGTATCAAAATGAAAATAAATAAGTTAAATAATAATAATAATAACATTGCAAAATTCCTTAGTGTTTCTTTTTCCTCAGTGAATATAATTTTAAAATATGGGTTTGTAACACTAACAAATCATTTCATGTAAACATTCTTAGCCCACAGACTGCACACACACAGAGTTACGTTCCTGAGAGCCTTGTTTTTTAGTTGTTACCCGTTGTTGTTACCCTTCTGTCTTTTCCCTTACATTAATCAAAAGATTTACACAGTAAATGAAGTTCTACAAATTCAACAGGATAAAAAAAATGAAACACTTGATACTCTGAAAAGGTGATTACATACCCTTATGTGTCTACCCCAAAACTCAGCACACGTCCACAGTGGACAATCTGGTGCATCCCATTATTTTTAAGTGAGCCCAGAGTATGGAGACCAAGCCAACTTGTGACTATTATGATAGTTTTTTTGCAAATCAGAGAATTTGCTTAATTTCAGTGTATGGAGTCATTAATTCAGTTTAATTTTTTATAATGGTTCATCAAATGCTTGCATGCTATATTCCTATAAAGATATCCGGCTATTATACCCTCAACTTTCTACAATTTTGCAAACGTACAAAATAAAGCAGAGACTAAGAATGCATTTGCATGTTTACAGTTTCTGAGCTCATATATTCAAGGGTTTGAAGGGTTCTCTCACAGCCCTTGAGAGACTGCCTCTGTCCACCCTCCATCTCAGCCATATTTCATTCAATAAGTAGCTGTAACCGCCACATTAGCTGCGCATACATCGAAAGAGCTGCCCTCTGTCATGAATGTGTGTGTCGGTGAGTGTGTGAGAGAATGTGAAGACGCAACAAGGTATTGTGTGTGTGTGTGTGTGTTTAATAGATTGAGGTCTCCTTTGCTCTTGGCTGCATTGTTTCACGGTTGTCTTAAAATCGCAGCGAGATATGGACTGTCAGACTGACAGGCTCCAGACTCAGACATCCCACAGAGCCTAAATTAGCACATGATTGGCAGGACTGTTCATTTTCTCCTAGAGTCTGAAGTGCTGTTTCGAGAAAGGTAAGGTTAGCTTGGAGTGTTAAATGCATATTTTGCTCTTCATCTCCTACACACACTCACTTGGTGTCATACACACACATAAAACTATATATCAATTAGGCAGGGTCATGAAGTTTCTTACACTGAGCACTCCCTTGGGGCCGTCTCGTGCACGCTGACATGCCATTGAAGCGTGTGCATGTGTGCTTTCAGTGTAGACTTTGTGGGCTTTTATTAAAGTGGAGAGTAGGAATCCAGGAATCTTGCAGGCAGGATTCCTGTTCTTATGGTATTATAGTATACTTCCCTTAGGCAGTATCATTAGAAAGCACAGTATAAATTTTCACTGCTATGCAGAAGATACCTGACTTTATCTATCCATGCAGCCAGATAACACACAGTTAGTTAAATGCAGGAATGTCTTAAAGACACAAAGACTTGGATGACCTCTAATTTTCTGCTTCAAAATTCAAATCTATTGTCTGTAACCCGAGACTTACTCTGGATGGCATGACTGTGGCCTCCAGTAACACTGCGAGGAATTGTGGAGCCTTTTTAACCAGGATATGACTTTAAACAAATATGTTGGAATCTTTCTTGCATTTGCACAATATCTCTGAAATGACAAACCTCCAGTCTCAGAGTGAGGCTGAAAAACGAGTTTATACATTTATTATCTTTTGGCTGGGCTATTAAATATGATTACATAATTATATAATTATTTTATAATTATATAGAAACTCTCTGAAAAGACTTCAGCTGATCCAAAATGCTGCAGTGAGAGCACTGACAAGGACCATGAAGAGAAAGCATTTTTCTGCCATGTTGGCTTTTCTTCATTGCATACATTCAAGGGTTTGAAGGGTTAAATCCAAAATCAAATTTAAACTCCTTCTCCTCACATACAAGGTCCTGAATAATCAGACCCCATCTTATCTTAAAGACCTCACAGCATGTAATCACCCACATGAAACACTTGGCTCTCAGACGAATGGGAGGCAAAGCCTTCAGATTTCAGGCTCCTCTTTGTGGAACCAGCTCCCGGTTTGGAGTCGGGATGCAGACACCCTCTCTACTTTTAAGGATTAGGCTTAAAGCGTTTTTTCCTTGATAACTCTTATAGTTATAGTGGATCAGGTGAATCCTCCTTCAGTTATGCTGTAATCGACTCAGAGTGCTGGGAGCTTCCTATGATGCACCGAGTGTTTTTTCTTCACTCACCTCTTTTTCACTCACTTATGTTTATAAACCAATTTTCAGTTAATCATTTGTAATTTTGACTTTAAACTCTGACTCTCTCCCACATGTGTCTTTTGCCCTGTCTCCCTCCCCTCACCCTCAACCGGTTGTAGCCGATGGCTACCTGAGTCTGGTTCTTCCGCACATGACTTCCTCTTAAAAGGTGTTTACCTTCCCACTGTTGCAAAGTCCTTACTCAAAGGGCAATTGTTAAAATTCCCAACAATTGCACAACCTGTAAGGTTTGTACCTTACAATATAAAAGGTGACTTGGCACTATAACTGAATTGAATTGAACTGCACTGAACTGAATTCAACAGTGGAAGAAACAAAGCAGATAAATGCGGGGAACCTCTGTAGAGCCTACAACCTAACTTTTGTAAGTCGTCGACATCATTGCGGGCTTTTTTGTGCTTGTGCATGATGTGTGTCCCAATGTTTTACATGTGATGACAGGATTTTTTCCCCTCCTGGGTTCCCACACTTGTTGTTTTCAGTTTGTTTGTTTTTTCAAAGACAAACAGGTTTGTCATTCCAGTTTTTCCACTTCTTTGCACATTCTGATAGTTTCATAAACTTCCCTGGAGGAATTTCCTAAGATTTGTGAGTCCTTTTTTAGGTGCTATGATTATTATTCTTGATGACTGTTATTCTCTCACTGATGATTCAAAAACTGCAGCAAATAGCAGCTGGAAATGCACAGGAGGACTAAGAGTACTGAACAGGCCAAACACAATAGTTGCAGGCTGCACTGACATGACATTTCGAGGGAGGTGTACACCAGGTTACATCTGAGGATTCTGCAATAGTATCATAAATCCTGAGTTATGGGTAAGTCCAAAATCGCCCGTAGACATAAAGATCACGGGAGTGTGTTCAAAGACTACAGGCCCCAAGAACTCCCGTTTACTTAGCAGTGTTACTTTAAATGTGTGTCTGTACAGTTTTGGGCTCTGTGCATTCCCCCTTCCCCACACCTCAGCTCTGAGTTGGGAAAAAGATTTTTTTTATAACTCATCCATATTGAAAATTTGTTTTGTGGCCATGGTGATTGAGAGACATCATAATAGGAGTCTGCTAAGCCTCATCCACTACTTTTAGTAGTCATTAAACTGGACCTCTTCACAGTATTTGTAGGAGTTTGTTGTGTTTTCCAGCTCTGCTGGAGTTGTTTTAATGGATTGTGTGACCAATATTACAGCTTGCTGTGGGCCACAGCCCATCCAAGAGACTTGTGCTTCTGTTTTAGTGAGTGACATTCTGGTGTTTATTTATCACTCGGTTACTTAGCACTAATTGCCTTAAATGCGTGCCTGTGCATTGTACTTTTACTGTTTATGAACATGGCTTGCTAACAAAGCTAGCTAGCTGATAAATTAGCACGTCACCCTTTCATCCGTACAAGCTAACTTCTGGCTTCAAAAAAAAAAAAAAAAATGCTAATGCTGAGCCAGTGGTTGAGGGTTTACACAGACTGTGGTAAAAACAAAATCATGCCCTACACATACTGTCGACCCCGAACAGTACAGAAATGCTTACTGCACCCCTCGACAAGGGTCAAGGCTTTGGGATTTTCCTGTTATTTGTCATTAGCAGATAGAAGCATACTCAATTTGGGCTGAAATGTGCGCAAAATGCTATATATTTTAAGCCTGATGATTTTCCCATTTAATATGGGAGAGCCTCTGTTATTCCAAAGTAAAATAAAGATCCAACAGAATCCAAAGACCCCAGATACATTGAGCTCAGAAGAAATATTTGGAGTATTTTGGAGTGGGAGTTTCTCGGTGTCAAATGACAAAGGCTGAACTCGAGCTACTAATGCTCGTTTGAACGTGCACCGCTTCAACTCTTCTTGCCCAATAACAGATGGAGACAGAAACTAAATGCACACCCCAAAACACACCAGCACCACAAGCCCATCAGGCACACCTGCCATGGAAGCTTGATGGGAAAATATATTCCACACAGACGACATGATAACAGAATCATTTCACACTTCACTGATCACCTGCACATTCCCATTGCGTGCATGAGTATGAGTGTGTGTGTGTGAAAGAGAGCGCAGGCGAGGGCCTTCAGTAGGGTGCAGCCTGGTTGTACTCGGTGCATGCGCCTTGACAGACTCTCTGCTCCTCCCAAATTTCCATATGATGAGGTTGTCGTGACAGTGAAAGAATACACAGCTCGAGAACGTGTCATATTCCTCCAGGACATCACAATGTGTAATGTGGAGCATGTATTTGTGTGATGGAACACGCAGTCCCTGCTGTAGCTTTATTAACAGAGATTAGCATTAACAAAACAAAGCAACATCATGCCGTCATAAACAGTCTCTCTGCGGTGTGGGTTTGTATGTATATGTGCCACACTCATGCTCATGTTACCGTGTCCTCGTGTTTATGAAGCATCTGTGCAGGTCTGTCAGTGTGATGTGGCGTGTGACGATCCACCATCACGTCTCACGGCCTCGAGCAGACTGAAGGCTAATAATAAATGCAAATTACAATCACAGGAGCAGCTCGGAGCTGGAGAGGATAATTGCTCCATTATGGCGCTGTGCGTCTGAGGATGTGTGTGTGTCGGAGGGACAGAGGGGGAGCCACCAAATACCAGTTGTGACATCACAAACAGACTACATAACAGGACAAGTGAGGTGATACAAGTATTGATTTATTTGCTGGGAAAAAAAAACATCCACTTTTCCAGTGAGAGTGCCAAGTCAGGCTAATTAAAGTGTGATATAATCACAAATCAACATAAAGAAAGAAAGATCTAGATCACACGCAAGTCCTGTTTAGCACATGAAGCTAAAAATAGTTTGTTACTGCATGTGCCTTTCTCGGTTACAATAGATGCAATGATCAGGAATAACATTATGACCACTGACAAGTTAAGTGAATGACACTCATTATCTCCTCATCGTGGCAGCTGTTAGTGGGTGGGATATATTAAGAAGTGAATATTTTGTCTTTTAAAAGCTGATGTGTCAGAAGCCTAAGGATCTGTCTGCAGCGGTCAGTATCTATGAAAAGCAAGTCAGAGGAAGGAACAGTGGTGAACCAGGGTCATTGTTGGCCAAGGCTCATTGATGCATGTGGGGACCGAATGCTGGCCTGTGTTGTCCAATCTAACAGACGAGCTACTGTATCACTGCATACTGATTTAATTTTGCTTGTACATCATGTGCAAGGTGTGTGTGTCCCTTACCTGGAGAACACCTGGCACCAGGATGCACTATGGGAAGAAGGCAAGCCAGCAGACACAGTATGATGCTTTGGGCAATGTTCTGCTGGGAAATTTTGGGTCCTGCCTTCCATGTGGATGTTTCTTTGACATGTGCCACCTACCTAAGCATTGTTGGTGCACCCTTTCATGGAAACAGTATCCCCTGATGGCTGTGGCTAACGGCAAAAATGGTTCAGGAATAGTTTACGGAGCACAACAAGGAGTTTGAGGTGTTGACTTGGCCTCTGATCCATGGAGGCTCCACCTCACAACTTACAGGACTTAAAGCATCTGTTGCTAACATCTTGGTGCCAGATACGATAGCACAGTTTCAAGGTTCTGGTGGAGTCCATGCCTCAATAGTTAAGGGCTGTTTTGGCAGCAGAAGGGGGACCAACACAATAAAAGGCAGGTGGTCATGAAGTTGTGCCTGATTGCTCTGACTTCTTTTTTTCTTTCTTTCTTTCTAGGGTCACCCATCGAAAACATAAAGATGATTTTAGATGGAAACTGAGATGTTCACACCTGTTTGAAGACTTTACACAGAGCTATGGTAATTCCTGACAGATTAGGTTTTGAGTTTACTGAGAACACATAAGAGTGACAACAAACTTCCATATACCTCGTTTTTTTTCCTGCTTATCCAATTACGAGTGTGCTGGAGTCCATCCAGCCTGTCACAGGGCGAAACGCAGGTCGCAGGACTAACACAAGCATTCCCACTCATATTCACACCTACAGCTATTTTAGAATAACCAATTAACCTAACATGTGTCTTTGGAGTCATCGTGCCTGGAAAATAACATAGTAACAATCTTCTCACTGAAATAAAGGCAAAAGAGCAAACAAGGACAAAAACAACATAAAACATGTTGATCAGCTAATTCTGTTCAATATGTGTTTCCTAGAACGTCCTACAACATCATTAAAGGGCAGAAAATAAGGAAAAACATAATAGGTCTAAATTAAGCAATTAGATACCATTTGATAACTAAAACTGCATTAGAAGCGTACATAAGGGATCGAAACTAGAAGTACATTATCTAAGATTTGTGACAGTTTTGAAAAAGGAGTATCTCATTTTTATTTATTTTCAGGTTCATTTCCTTCCTCCAATTTCCAGGAAAGTGTCTTCATAGCATTCTCTTCTTTAACCTCCTTCACTTTATGTGGCATTTGCGAACAGTCATAAGTGACACATCACTTTATTGCGCTGTTAAATCGCTCTCTTGTTTGTGCCATGGTAAGATGTGCCAAGGGGAGGTGGGTGTTACAGCTAATATTATTATTATTATTACACGTGTTTTACATTTAATGTGAAATCTCTTTAAAAGGATGGCTACAGCCTCCGGGTGCCTCACTGTGTCTGTATATCATCATCGTAATCATCATCTCTGACTTCCTAAGCGGATCTTTTACTTACTCTTTCCATTTTTCTGCCCCACATCTCACTGATGGACCGGGCCCATCTGTCTCTCTTTTAGCCCATTCATCATTTCCTCTCTCATCAACTCTGTATTTCTTCATTTTCTTTCCCTTTTCCATCTTTGTCTCTCACTCACTCATCCCCGTTTCAAGGGTTGTTTTTTTTTACTCCCCCCTCCTCTTCCTTCCGTTCCATCCATCTGCCTCCCACTTTTGCCTATGCAGTCGTTTTCTTGCTTCATTTTCAACCTCTTGTCCATCCGCTTGTGCAGCACTGAGCCTTCAGTATGGGCTCATTCGATAAAAGAATTAACTCATGTGGAATTACAGGGATTATTTTACATAACCATCATCTTATCATTGCATTAATTATCATTTCATTAAAGTGTTTATTGAAGTTGCTGGCATTATGTTATAATTTATATTATAGGGGTTATCATAATCAAATATTAACATGTTTATTACAGGTGCAGTATAACTACTTTAAAAGGATTGAGTTAAATATATATATATCATAACTCATATGCTGAGTATATTGTTACAGTAAAATAGTAGCTGAGCAAAGGCCTGAATGTATTCAGCTTCTTGTGGTATTTGAGTTTGCTTAGTTACAGGTGACGGAAGGATGTCCAGTCCATGGTGACCTCAAAGGCCTTAGGTCATCACTATATTCGGAAGAGTATGCCACAAGGAGGAACCTCTATGTTGCAGTTAATTCTTAAAATACATGAATGTTCTGTACATGCAAATTATGTGCTTGTAAACGCAAGAAGGGGCGTTACAATACCCTGATGTTATAAAAGCAATCTAGAGTGTATTTTGGGTAGAGATGTACAACTGTTTTGCAGTTTGCACCTCTCCACGCTGCGTGCATTCATTAAAATCAATTGTTTGATTGACCTCTTCTGGACCATCATTGTTTTACTCTCATCCTCAATTTCGGACCCGTAACACTCATTAAATAGAAATAAAAACTTTTTTTTTTAAAACACGAAACTGATGAATTTATTTGTGTTAAGATGACTATGCAAAGTGTGAAGACACAGATAGATCTGGGCAAATCTCTGATGTAAATGCTATAGCAGCTTTAATAATGATCATATTAAAAAGCTATTGACCATAAAGTCACACATATTCACCCCATCTGAGAGTGTGGATGCTTCATAAACCAGGTCTAACGTTACGTAAATGCCCGGTTTATGAAGCATCCTCCATTGCTTGACCGTGTAGCCTCCCAGTAACACAGACTAAACCTTTATTGCCTTTGATTAAAAATAGATAAATAATAATATCATGCCAACTGGACAGCCTTTCTATCTGTAGTTAACCTGTCCCTCTACAGCACTCTCTTCAAGGCTTTATACAAACACCTGTAAAAATCATAACTGTGTTGAATGTTGTACAGAAATTTCAGTATTTGTGTGTTTGTGTGGCAACTTTAACCACACTGAGTGTCACAGTGTGCTGACACGCAGTTTCTGTAAACAGTCCTAAAGCAAAGTGATAAATGAAAGCGGTGGGGATTCATAGAAAGGCAGTATAAGGTATTAGGATACTCCCTATACTCTAAGATATGTCTGTTATGTACGATAAGTATTACGATACCTAAAATAATGCAAAAATCTGAATCTGATGACAGGTGTTGAGTTTTTGTTGCTATTTGCTATTGTTGAGTATCTTCAGCTCTGCTCAGATTCAGCCAAATGCTGGAAAACTGATCACAGTGTAAATGGATACTAACCCAAAGCATTCTGCAAGAGTTTCTCAAAAGCAAAGAAATGGGATATTTTTCAGTGGCCAAGTCAGTCACCTGATCTGACTGACTGAAAGCAGAGAGGCCCACAAAACGAGCAGCGAGTGAAGCCGGCTGCAGCAAAGGCCTCGCAGAGCATCTCAGGGGAAACGCAGGATTTGGTGATGTCCATGAGTTTCTGGTATGTATGAAAAACAGACCTTATATTTAAACCTGATTTTGAGTCTCTGAAAACAGGAGAACTATGTATAAAAATGTCTGTAATTCCTACATGCTACACTTTCATTAAACCTCTTGAATTAAAGTTTAAGTCTGCACTTCAGTCACATCTTGATTACTAAAATTCACTTTAGTAGTATACAGTGGCAACATTAAAAACAAGAATGAAAAATTGAAAAAGAGGCTCTTTTTCCAGGAACTAATGAACTTGTGTAGCCCTGTTAATGATCCTGTGCAGGGTGTTCACCCGACTTGATGCTGGGATAGGCTCCAGCACCACTGAACCCCGAACTGGATAAGTGGTAAGGAAGATGGAACAAACTAATGACATTATTTTCGTTTCTCAGTTGCATTTTGACCACCTGATGGATATTCAGCCATGCAATATTAACTGTAATTGTATCTGTGTTTTGGTCTCCACCAGGTTGTTGCAAACTTTGTCAGGGAGCAACGATTTGATTGAGCTGAAAATATGTGCAGCACTGGAAAATCAAAGTCCAGCTAAAAAGAAGTTAAAAGGCTCCATAAAGCTAAGAGGAAAAGCAGAGTGGGGCAATACTTTACTGAGGCTTAGTTGCTATGACTGACCGTCATTTCATTCCATCTTTTATGTAAAATCTACTGACTAATATTTATAAAGTGATCACATCTTCCAAGGCTTTAAATGCGTACATTTGTTTTTAGCCTGCACTAGTCCTGACAGGCTGACATGAGAGATGGTAAAGTTTCACCTGAGGGCCAACACACCCTCCTTCATTCCCCTCCTCCCCCTTTTCCTCCCTGTCTGTGGTGCAGCTGAACGATGAGGTAATCTGGCCGACAGGCGAGGCGGCCATTTCAAACGGCACGGAGGAGACAGACGGGCCCGAACGGCTCTGCTGCATCTCCTCATGTGGTGGTGGGGATTATAAAGATTTATTTCTGGGGTGCTCCACCAGCACTGGCATGATTATGATACCATAACACAAGGTGCCATAAAGAAAATGCTGTCAGCTAAATGAAGAGCAGAGTGCCGAAATGTGCTCGCCATTATGCAATCAATCACACCTGTCAAGCACGCGGCCCTCCATCAAGAAAGCTGTCACTGTCAGCTGTTGGCTGTTTCTCTCTTCGTTCCCTGCTTTTCTTTCACTCCTGTGTGTCTCCCGGCCGTCTGGATGTGTGTGACTGTGTTTCTGGGTCACTTTGCCTCTTTTCCCAGGCGACCACAAGTCTCCCACCTACAATACCTCATGTGAGCGCTGATAAGAGGAGAGGAATTACCAAACATGCCGGCCGCATGCTGCCGGAGATCACACGCACAGGGCTCCCCGCTAATATTTCACAGGAAGGAAGAAAGGGAGGCATACATCATTCTGACAGAGCCAGAATGGAGAGAGACATCCCTCCGTTATCTCCACACACATGCACTGTCAGAGATTTATAGTACAAGGCTTTAATGGTGCCCTCACACACCTCTTTCTCTCTGTGTTCACCTCCCTCTTTTCTCTCTCGCTCTCACGCAGACACACAAATACACATCCATCAATCATTTGCCTTTTCCTCTTCTTCTCCATCTTCCCTTTATCTGCCGTCCATCTCACATCTTCTCTCTCCCCCATTTTCCCTTTTCTTTCTCCTCCTCCTCGTCCTCTCTTCCCCTAGACGGTGCCTAATTTTTCTTCCTCTGCCCACATTAATTGAAAATAAAGATGTCAAAGTCTTAATCTTAAGGGTGACGACGTGTGTACACGCTGACAGGTGAGAAGAGAGGATGGCTATTTGACTTAAACTGTAAGGGTTTTTATAGATGTTTCCAATAAACAGCGGGCTGACAGCCATATGACTCTGTAATGGGAAGTGGTTAAACCTGAAACACAGACCATTTACCCATGTGATTTATAGAGAAGTGCTGCAGTCACACAAGCCAAGGACGGCCTCCTGTGAGCAGTGCTCGATTTGGTTTTTTCCTGATTAGAAAACATAACTAGTAGGGGAAAAAATGCAGAGGCATAATATCATAACCCCAATACCTGGGTCAATTTACTACTTAAATAGCATCCATCCATTCACTCCCCCTTATCCTTTTCAAGGTCGCAGGGGTCAACTGCTTCACCAAACTTTATTTCTTCTCCAAGGCGCGAACACCGTGCACAGTGGGCTGTAACAGTTTACTCACAGCGAGCATCGCCGGCACAACTCTGGCTGCCGTGGGAGTTATTATATTCCTTTTAATACTTTTCTTTCCGTCTCTTCCGTGGCTACTTGTTATTTTTCCCCTTTTTCCTCTCTCCCTCGCTCCACACACCCCCACAACAACAGGGCAGTCCCACACGTCCCTTCACCGCCCGGAATACATTTCCCATCAGGCTTCACCCTTAAAGGGCCATGCCTGTAACAATTTGCTGCTCAGTGTAGTGAAGTTGTTCTGTACCCTTAGCAGAAAAACAGCCCCAAAGCATAACATTTCCACCTCCATGCTTGACTGTGGAGATGGTGTTCTTTGATTCACGCTCAGCATTTCTCTTCCTCCAAACACGGCGAGTCAAGTTGAAGCCAGAAAGCTTCAGTTTGGTTTCATCTGACCGCAGCACTTTCTCCCAAGCCTTCTTTGAAATATTTACATGATGAGTTACATGAGTTCATGATTTACATCACTGGCAAACTTAAGGGAGGCCTGCATATGTGTCTTCTTGAGCAGGAAGACCGTGTGGGCATTACAGCACAGTGTCTTACCAGAGATGTTCTTAGCTGCCTTTAGCTGTGATCATCTTTAACCTGTCCTTAATGGAGCAGTGTGTTCCTCGCTGACAGTGCAGCCCTTTAGACAGAGCTGTCCACCACCACAAGACATCAAATTAAAGGAATATTTGTTGGAAGAGTTCTTTAATTTATCATATCTGTAAAGCATCAAATCACTAAAAGGTAATGAGAAACCTTTGGTGAAATATTAGCCTGCAGCTGTGTTTACTTTCACTGTACTAACGCATGCTTTCACATTCTAACTCACATACATAAAGCAATACAGAATTGTGTTTTTGGAAGCACTATATAAATAAACCTTACCCACATACTCGCCATCAAGCAGCAGACACAAGCTAACAGCTAACTAGTTAGCACCGCAGAGCAATTAACAGCTAAGTAATGAGGACCCTCAGGAGTCAGTGAAAAGCAATGGAGGTAAAGGGAGAGTTAATATTGAACTTACATTAATTAAGATGACACAATCACTATTTCCAGTGAATTCCAAGCTTGATCTGTGCTCACTGGATGTTCATGTTGTTGTCCTAGCTTTTTTGTACCATAATACTGACTTTTTGTTCTTGTGATATTATCAAGTTTTGGTTCCTGTTTTTATGCTTTTTCTTATCTCCCCACTACTTCCTTGTCCATGCCTCCTCTGTCTTTCTCTGTCTATATGATGATTTGTATATGCTCCCTGTGTTAGTGTTCCTGTTTTTGCATCTGCTCAGGTGTGAAATGTATGGTTTTCATGGTTTTTATCGGTTTTCAGTGTTATTTTGTTATCTTTTTTATCGTTAACTTGGTTTTCCTGGGTCTTTTCACATGTGTTATGAATAAATCTTCTTTTTTTCGGTACCGGTACTAGTTTTATTTTGTTGTATTTATCCGCGGCACCTTAAAGGCCGGTCCGTGAAAATATTGTCGGGCATAAACCGGTCCGTGAGGCAAAAAAGGTTGGGGACCGCTGCAGTAACTGATGCCTGAAGGAGCTTAACACTGTACAACATATAATCGACAATATTAGAGAGAAAATTCCAACAATCACTTAACCCCCTGCAAGCAAGCACTTGGTAATAGTAGGAAGGAAAAACTTCCTTTTAACAGGAAAAGACCTCCTGCAGAACCAGGCTTAAAGAGGGGCAGCCATTTGGCACTGGGGTGAGGAGAGGGGGCTAGAACAAAAGACACTGTGGAAGAGAGCCAGAGTGCAAAAACAGTTACTAAGAGTGTAGATTGAAGAAGAAACACTCAGTGCATCATGGGAATCTCCCAGCAGTCTGAGCCTATTGCAGCATAACTAAGGGAGGATTCAGGGTCACCTGATCCAGCCCTAACTATAAGCTTTATTAAAAAGGAAAGTTTAAAGCCTTATCTTTAAAGTAGAGAAGGTGTCTGTCTCCTAAATCCAAACCAGGAGCTTTTTCCACAGAACAGGAGCCTGAAAGCTGAAGCCTCTGCCTCCCGTTCTACTCTTAAATATCCATTAAATATCCTATCCTTCTTTCTCTTTGTACTCCCTGATCAACTGAGGGCTTTTCAAGGAGCGTTTTGAGCAATCTGACAATAATGAATTACATTAGTTCAGCCTAGAAGTAATAAATGCATGAACTTGTTTTTCAGATGCTGGACTATACAGTTACTTGTGAGTTCAGTCAGTACAATTAGTGACAAAAATGTCCTTTCAAGCAGCAAGAATATAACAATATGTTACAAATATAGAAACACTGATAAAGTTCTGCGATACAGATAAGGTCAGATAAATTAGGAGGAGACAAGGTGCTATTACAACATTTTTTTTTACATTTTCTGTCATAACTCAGAGATTACTCACAGAAATATACTAGTTTGTTTTTGATAATAGAGGCATGTATACGTGCACTGCCCGATATAGTTTTACTAATGCAGAAAAAAATGGAAATATTCATTTTTAATGCAAGAAATCAGAGTGTGTCACAGCAGATTCAATACATTATATTCACCCACTGCTAGTATCTATAATGTCACTTATAAATTATTAGCATATGTACTTTTGAAGGGGTTTTTAGCTGTTGGGTACTGTAATCTATGCATTCAATAAAAAATAGTATTTATTCATTTTTCCAGAACATGTGGCAACTATTCCAGGGGTAGATTTAATTCTTTGAGTGGAGCTAAAAGCAGGAGGTGTAGTACAGAAAACAGCAGACATCACTCTGACTGAGCGGAGTTTTAGCATTAGTTTATTGTCAAATCTTTCACATAAGCAGCAACTTCCAAAATGGCAACTCATCCATCTGTCTCCCGTACATCAAGCAGTCCACCTTTATATAATCTCAGGCCACGCCTTCTCAATTCAAACTGACCTATCGTGTAATCCATCCAGAGAGGGAAAAGAAAAACAAAGAAGATTAATTTTCACAAGTGATCCCAACATTATCAATCACTTGTCAATAATGGAAGCAGACATGTCATATGTGCACATACACAATTTATAGGTCATTTCACACTTATATTTAAATTTCAATGCATCACAAGCAGACTAATATTCTTTTTATACACATAAAACACTATTTCATACAAAAAATATGTATTTAAATTTTTAAAGGTCATTTGAAATGGAAATTTTGTGAAATACATCAGTTTTCATTTGCATGTCATCAACACAGACACACTTATAATCGCCCCCGATGTGAAACCCATATTTTAATATTCCAGTTGGCATCATCTATGTCAGCATGATTTATTCATGTTAATTCTTAAGATATAAGCTAAGGATAAAATTGATGTAAATTTAAATCTGCTGTAAGCTAAGGTTTAGGCAACAGAAGAAAAATAATGTAAACGTGCAAAGTAAGTATGTTTTTTCACTGTGGATTTTTTCTAATTGGAGGAATTTTTGAACACATTTTTCTACAGTTGATACTTTTAAATCTTTCATGTATTTTACTAAAAATCTAAATCACAAAATAATCAACGTGATAAAGTAAAATACACTGACATGCTGGAAGAGTGACGTAGGTTTGAACAGATCGCACATGTTAGAAATGCAAAATAACAATTCAGTCAAGATAGAAGTGCAAAGAGGAATATTAAATGATGCAAACCTATGATCTGAAGACCTCGTTAGCCAATAAGTAAAAACATTCATGGGATGTTGTGAAGTTTCAAAAATCAGCCTGTTCATAATGTACATATTTATATGAGCGTATAAATGTAACCTGATGTATTACAATTATGATGGAGTCCACGATACAGCGCTGCGTGCTGCAAAAATAACTGGAAGAGAACAGTTGTTTCCTCTTGACCTTCTTTTAGTGGGTTTATGTAAGTGAGTGAAGGTGGGTGTTTGTCTCTATCTCCACAGGGGAATTTGTATCAGTTTCTCTTCATACCTGAACACCTTTCATCGATGATGGAGAAGGTCACTGGAGACACCTTCATCCTCTATGTGTCTATTCTTCTACAGCCAGGCTATTTCACTGTACAAAGCTGCCCTGCAGGAGGACAAAATCTCAACACATCATGAGTTTTAGAGCCTAATAACTGGCATCGGTGACCCAGATTGTGTCTGTGTGTGTGTGTGTGTGTGTGGGGGGGGTGTGTGTGTTACCTGTTATCGATCACCTGAAAACATAATCGATCATCCAATTTTTCTTTTTCATATTCACCTGCACATCAGTTTTTTGTATGCAGGACAGGTTCACACTCTCCTACAAACACACACACACACACTTTACACTCTCACGTACGCGCACCCTCTCGCCCTTCAATACAGCCCTATAATTTGCCAGATGCGGTGATTCACTGGTTACTATGGCAACTACAAGGGGGGAGAGTTTTTTTCGTTTTTCTCAATTTTTGGCAATTGGACTGCACAACGAGACACACACACACGCACACACACACACACACACACATATATAGAGGCAGACATCATCACGTGCTCGTGTCTGAGGCGCTGAATGGAGAAATGAACCAGTACATCTGCAGCCAATGGATGCTGACTTTCCATGTCGTGACATGCTTATCATCCACAGTTAAGTGAAGGGTTTTGGTTTATTATTTGCAGTTGGACTGGAAAGCTTTTTCTGGGAGGCACCACACCCACTGACACCTACACACAAGAATTAGAGGTGAGGCAAGCAAATTTCTTTAAAGGAGCAGAATGAGGTGAAATGTCACTGATGATCTTAGACAAGCTCAGTGAGTCAGTGCTTACTAGTTCAACACTCACACACACACACAGACACAGTCATACGGACACCCCCGCACACAGACATACTCACACACACACAGACACACTCATACACACACATCCACACACAGTCAAACGCACACCCCCACACTCATACGCACACCCCCGCAAACAAACATACACCCCCACACACAGACACACTCACACACACACACACGCACACACACACTCACACACCCATAGAGGTTTGCAGATGCATTGTTCAATGCAAATACAATGAGATTAAGCAGGAGTTAACAGTTTATAATGGATTTTCTGAAATGCCTTTTCTAAGATGCCTCACATTGTAATTGCCGTTTAAAAGACACAACCTTTAAAAAGCTCAATGAAACTTGCCATTTCTAGAAGAACCCCCCCGGCCCCCTCCAAAGTCATCAGCTACACCAAAAACGGGTTAGTGCAGAGCCAATCAAAGGCAAGGGATTATCCTCACACACACACGCACACACATTGCTGCATCTGGTTGGAGCTGATAAGAGGAATTTTCCTCCCCTCAGGGAATCGAAACACGACGGAAGGAGATGGTGGGGGAAAGCGGTGGGTGGGTGACGTTTAAAGTTGAAGCATGTACACGAGCCCCCCACCCCCACCCCCACCCCCACCCCCGCCTACAGTAATAGTAGGTCAAACATTGTTCCTTTTTTTAATTTTTTTTTTTTTCCCCACGCTTGTAACCGTGTGTCCGTGTGTACATATGTGTGTGATGCTGCTTCAGGGTCCTCTGTGTTTTACAGAGTAGGTCAGATTAGTTGCATTTAATCGATAAACATGACCTCTGTATTAAAAAAACCTTCTTCCAAAACTGTGGATCTTATTTTGAAACACCTGAGTGGAATCCAAAATAACAAACTGTATATAGACTCATAATATGTCTATGAAATTAGCAACGCAACATTACCCACAGCTTTATTCAAAAGTTAAAGCATGGCCAGTGTTTCACACACTGATTTAATCCCTATGTTGCAGATGCTGAGGCTTCAAACTGCTTTAAACTAACCTGCTGTTCAGATCTTTGTTTGCAGTCAGAAGAAAGCTGACTGGCAGACAAAAAAGAACAATTTTTGAACTATGAATCATGCAAAGTTGCTTTTAAAGGGTCAAAGAATACAAGTATGGAGCCGGAAATGAGCAGAACACGACATTTTTAAAGATACCAAACCAGTTTTTCCATCTAAAATTCAATTATTATTTTTATTTATTTTTTTGTGGAAATGAAACGGGAAAAAAACCATCTGGAATATTTTGGGTTGCCCTTGATTTATCCTTCAGCATTCCACGGCATTGCCTCACGGCTTGTGCTGCCTATACGTCTTCTCATCAGAGTGCGTGGACATCTTACGTATTTCTGACGAATGTCATCTCCACGACGTCAGCTGACACGAAGCCGTTCCCCTCTGCCTACGCCTCTCCTCTTCCTGTCAAACCATGTAAATTCAGATTTGAACTCTGAGGGTGCTTTGCAGCGAGCTCTGGCCAATCAGAAGCCAAACTCTGTGGCAGGAATTTACATAAATCTGCATGGCTAATTTACTGAGCAAATGGAAGGAGTGACAGTGTGACTTCACCTTTCCTCGGTGATAACACAATGCAACAGCTGACCTTCAGCTAAAAATGTAACGACCTGATAAATCCATTCATTTGCCTTCCAGTCAGACTGATTGGAAAACAAACTGCATTTGTTTGTGTAATTGCCCATGAGCACAGAAGACAGAGAGAGAGAAGGAGAGAAGAAGTGTGTGCGAGAGAGAGGGAGGGAGAGAAAGAGAAAACTAGTGAATAAACAGAGGAGATGGATGGGTCTATTAAAGCAGAAGCTAATCCAGGCTATTAGGAAACAGAGTGAGGGAGTGAGGGAGAAGGGGATACATACGGTGGGTTAATGGCTCTAAATACAGACCTAAACGGAGTGAAGGTCTGCTGGAGATTATTATAAATGTACCCAGGGGCGTCATTGGGAATTATGAGCCTGCTGCACTGGAGATAATTCCAGACCAGTCCCTCTTTATCAAAGTATTCCAGGTGTGGCAAACCTCTGTATAAGTCAAGCACACAGTGCACACTGACAAATGTAATGAAATGAAATAAAAATACAGCAACTCCATGTACTACCTGTAGGAATAAGAACTGACCAATAACCACTTTACCTTTTTTGGTACAGCGAGAATAAGTTTGGTTTAATCTCTAAACACTGTAGTGGAAAACTCACACAGTAAAGTTCGTAGAAGGATCAGTCAACTCAAAAATAAAATGTTGTCAGGGCCAGACTAGTCAAAATATGCCTGTTATTCTATCTGCAGTAATTATATATGCAGTATAGTTCGGTGGTGGTAGGCCACATGACCCGATCCTTCCATGATAAAACAGCCTGAAGGCAGGAAGAGCAGCAGAACAGAGCAAGCGTCAGTGACATCGGCCATAACACTGATATTGTAAACAAGAAACAGCATCGCCTAAAAAAGGAAGGAAGTGGGTTGCAAAGCAGCTTGAGGTGGCAGCAACAACAGTGTGCAGGCTGAATCTGGAAAGTCTCATAAATAGCACAGCTCATATGGATGCACAGAGACGTACCAGCTGAGACGTCAGCTCACGTGAGCTAGCACTGAGATTGGCTGATCTGGAGTGATTGCTAGTTTAGTTTGACTCTGTGGCCTGCCAGGACATTGTGCTTCATTTATTATGCACTGCATGTACTGCAGAGTCATATTTCATTAACCATAGCCTTAACAGTGTTTAGCTTGTGTGCCCACTCTCATTGATTAGGGGAAAAATCAATAAAGATGAAATGAATAAGAAAAAATACAAAAAAGTATCAGAATATGGTTTTCCTTCCTTAAAATCCGAGTGAACACAGACACCTGAGCACTACCTTTTTATTTTCAGAGCTGAAACACACATTTAGGATGCTGCTTAGAAGGAAACTTAAATATATTTAAGAAGTCAGAGGAATTTTGAATTAATGGATTTTCACTTTTTTGCAGGTTGATTGCAAAATGTAAAAACTTAGTTGGGATATTAGTCGCTAATTTATATCCTAATAGTTCAAGTTAATGTTTTTGTGCAATTCATGGCTTGAAAGACATGAAAGAGAGTGGGAAGTGACACCATAGGTCAAACAAAATAACAAAATCTTTTATTTGAAATTACTGAATCTAACTAAAGTTATCAGAGATATGTCAGTGAGCAAGTCAGTAGTGTTGGCATGTGTGTTAGCACTGCGAGTGGGATGTAGCTTGATTGAAAGCTAAAACTGATTTACAGGACATGCAGTGTAGGCAGAGTTTTCTTCTGAGGGAGCACATGGAGTGTGTTTTTATACTGGGAACACTGGGCTCCAGAGTGTTCCCGATCACTGATGATCCAACATCATCTACTGCAACACCTGCAACGCAAAACATAGACAATCTGCTGACCCAGCAGACAAAATTGGTGGGGCCGTCACATCCCCTCCCACAAAGCTGGGGACAACAAAACGCAGACAAAGTAAGTAAACTCCCAACGCAAAATAAAACTACCTCAACCTTAGCAGCACCCTGCTTACACACAACAGCTGCAGGATGAGAAGACATGGGGTCATCTGGCCAGGCATAACAATTGCGTCAGCTCCTTTTTGTTCTTGGCACAGGAAACTGTTCTACAATAAACAGCTCAGTTTGTTGTGGCCACACCTCACCCTGATTGTATTAAGAGTAACATACCTGGAGGCGTGCATACAAATGATTACACCTGTCAGCCGACACCCAGTGAAAGCACTATTTGATTATTTGGTTTGGCCTTCCGACCTCGATTGTGTTGAATAATGTGAGTTTGTGAAGGTGTGTCACCAAACAAGGTGTGTCACCAAACAAACAGACTTTCTAAGAGTTTCAGTGTTTTTTAACTGTACATAAAGCGCTGCCTGATTCCCCCAATCAGAACCCACCATGCAAGTCTGCAACAATGACAGGCTGAACACAGTGAAACAGCAAAGCTAGGCTGGCAGTCCAGCACAAAGAAAACTGAACTTCCCAAACCAAGCTTACCATTAGGGAATACCAGTAGACCATTGTAAGGAAGTAGACATGTGCTCTACCAGCTCTGCGTGTAAAACACAGAAGAGGAAGCTGGTTCTCCCTTCACACTTGCTTCATCTGAATTCTCAAATTGCACATGCCCTAGCATGCATCACAGCAAACTGCAAACATTTCTAGGAAGGTCTCTTCACACTCAACTCGTGCATTTTTTTTTAAGGGACGGATTTATAACTGTCGCTGAAGGAACATCCAGTTAAATGTTCACTGTAGCTCACCAACTTTAGCTCGTAGCTCAACACTTTAACGGTCAACGCAGGACGCACTGCCATACACACTTTCCCCTGAACCAGATGCACCCCATTCAATGGAACAGACAATCCCCACCCCATACCCTGAATCACCAGTATTGGACTTCTCTCTGACAAAAGGGATTACTGACATGTGAATAAACACCCTTACAGCACCAGAGTCACTCAAGATTCCAGTAGGCGTCTTCTCAAAGAAGATTTTCTGTCAAAGAAATAAAACATCTGATATAGAAGGCGAGTCAGCAGCATCAGAGGGGAGTTCTGCACAGGCGTCAGAAACAAAAAATAATTCAGAAACCACACTTGCAAGTGAAACCACTAATGCAGCAGATTTCACATTGACTTGTTTTGTTTTTCTGTGAAACAATTTGCTTTCACATGCCCTTTTTTTAACAGAAGTGGCACACTTTAAATCACGCAAATCTGACACCTCACCTCCAAATTTTCTTAAACATGAAGACAAATAATCCCCGACCAAAAGCACTGTCCTTAGAGCCAAAGACACCACACTCATGTCCCGGATCCTGTGATGTGACAGAGCATAGTCACCTGCTAATGCAGCCACCTCACCGTTTTCACCAGCTGCTCTATTACATATGAGGCATTACGGCAGGGAATGGCATTTTTAAAGTGTTCACACAATGGTTGAAATCATTATTCAGCTCACGTGACTACTGGTAGTACTGCTTATCCTCGCTCCTACTGTTCCTTAACTGTTGGTGATGGACCTCGAAAACGGCTCCTTACACTGGCTTATCTGTGGTTTTCAGTCATGTGACAGGAAATAACCTGACAGGAAAAACATTACTCCATTGTAACATCCAATAGTGGACAACACTTTAGGACAACAGCTTTTTTTTCGCCTGTCTTAAGCCAAGACTACTTAAATCCTCTATACATGAAGGAAAAGCAAAGATATGAAAAGAAACTACAAATTCTGGTGACCTGTGATCCATATTCTACCCCAGCAGCTTTATTTAAATCCCTGAAAGTGGCAACGTCTCTCCCAGAGCTTGTCTGACTAGTTCAGTCAGACAAGCCTGGAGACCAGTGAGCAACCATATGACAATCACTGGTTGCAAAGCAAAAAATGTGTATTTCTTAGCCAGCTGTGAGTTATTGCTCGTGGTCCCTATGAAACTGATGCAGTTAGCCAGATCCTCATTAATGCAAGACTAGAGACTCAGTGACTCCTGATAACCACAGCCACTAGAGAAAAGTGTATATTCTGTACATAAGGTATATACGGTGCTGCACTGAAAACCACCACACACTTGCTGTAGGTTCTAAGCGGGTTGTCGTTGTTGGCATTTTTTTGCATGGAAGATGGCAACTTGTCCACAAACTACGCGCCTGTAGCAACTAACGATCAGAGCAACCGCATGGAGATTTTGCTGCAGCACCTTCTTTATGACCCACTTAACTTGGTAACATCCACCTCCAGGAACAACTTGGCAACAGATCCTAAAAAAGCATTTTTCCCTAGCAACCACTGACTAGGCCACTGAGACCTTATCACCACCAAAGTAGCTCAGCCCTTGTTTTTTATGTTTGTTATGCACTAATGACTGATGAAATTAGGGAGTGGCCAACACCTGGCCAACAACCTCACAACCACAGAACTTCTGTGGGGACAAAATCTGCATACTGTGTTCACCCCACAAAAGCAACCCAGCAAAGCTCAAAAGAGCAATGTTACTATACATAACAGGAGGACATAACTTCAGATAAAAGGAGGTTAAATCATAGAAAAACAATAAAATATTAAATTTGAAATGAACAGAATTAACCAAATTAAACAAAATTAACTTTTCAACCAGATAGTCTGACTGAACTATGAGATTTACTGATGAAGTGTTACAACAGACAGTGTGGGGGGAGTTATTCTTCAAAGGAAGCAAGGAGAGTGCCTTATACTGGGAAAACTGGGCCAAGGCATTTCCTAATAACTGGCAACCCAACCATACCTACTGAGCACTCCCAGTACAAAACAAACAAACAGAGACAACCTGCCAGCCCAGCAACCAGAAGAGGCATAGGTCACACACTCTTCTCTCTCACACGAGGTTTTCGTTTAAGGCCTGAACTGAATCACAAGGTAATCTAGCACACAAGTCTTGTGGAGGAAAACCAGTGCAACCAGAGAAAACTCAAACAGGTACAGACATGCAACCTCCACACCAAAAGAAGGTCAAACCTGCACTAATATACTCAAGTTCAACCTGTCAATTTCATTTGACGGCTAGTAATTGATCATCTTTTTGGTAATTCTACATGCTGTCAGTCACATTTACTTCTTATTATTTCAGATATCAAAACATTTATCAAGTAAAGCTCAACTGGATTAAAGCTGTCACAGTTTTTGATCATATCCTCACAAAAGAACTTTGTGGTATTTGCCCATTTAGACCTGTAGTCCCTTCCATGCATTATTATTATTATTATATTATTCACATCCACTTCACTGTCTCTGTACACCTTCTTCTTCTTTGTGGCAGCAACAAAAACTCCTTTACCACGACCAGATCAAGTTAGATTAAATAGTCTTACTGAGGTTAAACCTTGGCAAAGTTGAGCTTCATTTGTCTGTTTCTAATATTTCTGGAGTGTTTTCTGTCAGTGAGAAAATGTCCACCTTCAGCTCTTTGGAGACCTTGACAAGAAAATGGTGCTGACAGGGCAGTGACCATGAAACACAACGCAACAACACTCAGAGACACACGTGAAAACACTGGCCACACAAACGACAGGAAGACACAGTTGAACCCGCATAAATAGTACGACAGCAGGATGAATAACAGTGATTCACAGGGATTTGCCATTACGTCAAATTCCATATTTGGTGTGTGAATACAAATTCAAAGAATAGATTTGTGGAAATAAAAATACAGGTCTAGAGGGAAAAAAAAAGAAAAAGTCTTTGCATCACTATAACCTCACCACTGAATTGGAGAAAGGGCCAGGCTACAGCTCACATTCAGCCAATCACAGTGCAGCATGTCGCATTCGCTGCGATGAGTCCACGCTGTCAGAGCTGCAGGGAATGAGGAGCACAGTGAGAGGGAGCATGTAGAACAAGTAGGACATACACACACACACACACACACACTAAACATAGTGGACAAGCCTTCGCTTCCCATTAAGTTCAATGCTGCCCTGAGGTTGGCATAAAAATACACCACAAAGAAGGGGACACAAACAGCACCAGTGTGTTTGTGGGTAAGGCACTGATCGTATCTCCTCACCTTGTACTGATTATCTCTGCAAATATCATTTTAGCAGCGAAACCTAATAACTGTCATGTCAGTGGGTTCAGTTTAATGCTGTACTAAAAAGTTACATACTAATTGCTACGAGAAATTAACAATTTGTGCAAAGCAATCTCTTAGACTCGATTAGTCCAAGAGATTGCTTTCCCGACTCCTCTCTCAAAGTCATTCCAGTTGCTCGGAAACTGGAAAATCAAATCCAGTGGAAATGTCTGACATTTCATCGGAGGAACATTTTCATGAGAACAAGGACGACGCTGAGCTGATTCTATTGAAATGCGAAACATGTATGTCCACACAAGACAGCATTCCTCTATGCAGGACATGTGATTATGTGACTCCTTCAAAAACAAAAACAACCCTCCGCCTTAACATGCCCCTCAGGACTTACACCTGTTTCACACCAGCAGTGTACTCCCACTAACCAAGAGCAGCTGAGCTCATTCATCTTAGAATGAAACAGAAAACTCCTAAACCTTAAAATGTAAACATCACTTCTAAAGCTCCTTGATGAACATGCCTAACCCAAGGTTCCAGGTTTAATCATTGGCTTTATTTTTCCAACCTGGAATCTAAGGCCATGTATTTATATATGTTTTTGAGTACTTGCAAGCTTGGTTACCAAGGTGTGTCCACAGACTTTATAGGTGCATTGCACTGAAACGGATAACTGTTAATTAGTCACACACACAAAAAAAAACTAGAATTTCCCACACCAAAAGTAGAGCACAGATTTCAGGCTGTATTCACTGCTGAATAAATCACTATATTTGTCAAATAATTCTATTAAAATCCTCCAAAAGGTACTAAAACCACAAACTCTTAATGAAGGTCCATTTCAGTGCAGTAAACTTAAGTTTCAGTAAATTTTAAAAGTGTGACTTGTATAAAAAAATATGTGTTATGTTATTGTAAATGCTGACATTAACTATGAAGAATGTAAACAGTTGTAAACACTCTTTGAAAACCTGTAAATGTCTGTGTGTTTAAAGGAATATGGGAGTCTTTGGGGGCTGACTTGATTTTAATGCTAGTTTGGTGAACCTGGCATATAGTTAGGGCTGGATCAGGTGACCCTGAACCCTAGGCTGCTGGGGGCTCCCCATGATGCAATGAGTTTTTCTTCTTATTTAGTCACCTTTCTCAATCACTATGTGTTAATAGACCTCTCTGCACTGAATCATACTTGTTATTAATCTCTGGCTCTCTTCCACAGCATGTCTTTTATCCTATCTTCCTTTTCTGACCCCAACCTGAGCCTGGTTCTGCCAGTTTCTTCCTGTTAAAAGGGAGTTTTTCCTTCCCACTGTCACTGATTTCTTGCTCATGGGGGTCGTCTGATTTCTGGGGTTTTCTCTGTATTATTGAAGGGTCTTTAACTTACAATATAAAGCACCTTGAAAAGACTATTGTTGTGATTTTTGGTACTATATGAATAAAAGTGAATTAAATTGAATGTTTAAAGCAGCATCAGTCCTCTAATTATTGACAACAAATCAACAGTGAATAAGCTCTGAAAAAATAGAGTGCTGCTCCCCTAGGGCAGCACACATAGTTCACATTTCACTGGGATTTGCATGCATCCTTGATCACACACTGTACTGTACTGTCTTGTGACCACAAGTCACATTAGCTCACTGTCACATTAAAGTAATACACATGCACATTCTTCTGCAGAGATTTGCCAGTCATCAGTCGAGTGATACACAGCAACATTAGTTTGATGTTTTTGCAGTCACTCACAGCAAGTAGAAAACAAGAGCTCCCTATTAAACTGACACAATAACATTACAATGCACTTTGTGCCAGAGGATAAACCGGCTCCTGAACGGATGTGTATTTACAATCTGATGAGTTTGCATCAGTAATATACATGCATTTTGCCACGCATGTTCATTTTTACACGAGTAAAGCTAATTTGTCAGAGTAATTTAGGACTATTTTTACTACCTTGTACTAAATAACACAAGTCTATGCTGCTAAACACAGATATATCTCACTCTCTTCTATCGCAGGCCCGTTTTCATGCTGCTTTTGACAAATCACCACATTAAATGTGGCCATTTTTACCCGCGCCACACTTCCCACTGCTTATTGGTTTCAGATAAAAGTGCAATATTTTTCCATTCATCTATTTCCGTTCATCGATGTGGCGCACAGCCTTCGACCACACGCACGCTGAACACACACTCAACTGGGCATTCGGAGCTGTGCACTCGCCTCCTCTTTCTCCTTGGTCGTTAATAATGTACTGGTGGCAATACTGAGGTTACTGACCCATAGCCAGCCCATTAATCAAACAATACAACTAGCATATGATCATAATAAATATGCTCCGGATAAATGTTTTGCAGTCGGGAGAATGATCCCAATGTTTTCCAAAGGAGGCTAAGACCAGAAGGACAAATATGACAGAAAACAGATAAGATTAAGTGGAGGTATTTGCACAAACAATATATTCCTCTATTGGAAAATTCTGTTCTGGACAATCAAAGTGCATTCACATCCAGACAAATACACCATCCACACAAAGCTCTATATAGGCAGGTTCCCTGTGTGGTTGGTTGCTACATTAATAATATAATTTAAACACATACATGTTTAATTGGCTTTACAGATATATAATCTTCCAGCTGTCTGTGTTCACTCATTAAACAAGGATTAATTGCCATATGTGAAATGTGTAAGTGATTGGGTCACATCTCAGGAGACTGAACTGCTCTGTGCTTTCAATAATCTGTGCAATAGGCCGTGGGTTTGCTGGGATGTTACAATGTGGTGTTTTGCTGACCTCTAAAGGTGGTGGGATGAAATTGCACCAGGACGCAGTAAAAAGGTGGGTATCCTCAGTAGTTACTGTACTAATATACCCATGAATTTTTGCATTTCGGTGCTTTTTAAACTATAACCGTGTTCTGACATGTTTTGTCTCTAAAAGACACGTGAACTTTTACCTGTTTTTAGTATTTGAATCTTTGTGTTACGTTTGGTTTGTGAGATTTCTCTTTTATGTGGTTTATGTATCTGTTCCTCTGCATGTTTGAGGGTTTATTTGAAAAGATACTATTGACGTGATGTGTATGTTCTTTACCATAATGGAGTTCAATTGTTGTTCAATTTAGAAAAACTTGTTAGATTTTAAAAACATATTAGCATTACGCAGTGCTTATAAAAGTCTAAAGAGCTTGGACAGAAAAGTATCTGGACTTCTTTAAGTTGCTTGAAGATGTTTCACCTCTCATCCGAGAAGCTTCTTCAGTTCTAAGAGAAAATGGTGGAGAGTCCCAGATTTAAGTCCTAGGGAAGTGTCCCCCAAGAGGGACATGTACCCCTGGTTGATCCTCTACCTAATCACATGAGTCAAGGTGTGAAAACGGGTGTAGGTCACAATCAGCCAAGGTTTCGGGTGAACCCACTGTGAAACCTAGCCCCACCCTATCATGTGATTTCCTGAGGTCAAAAGGCCCAGGATGTGAGTGGACTCTCCACCATTTGACCTTAGAACTGAAGAAGCTTCTCGGATGAGAGGCTAAATGTCTTCAAGCAACTTAAAGAAGTCCAGAGGAAAATATAGTATTATTAAAAGAGATGAAAGCTCACCAGCTGTTTTATCAATCATTATGACACCAGAGATATGTGTTCTGATAAAAAGGGACTTGAGCAGTGCGCCGGTTTAGCTCAGTGTGTTGACTTGGTGCCTTCATGCCATATGGTTGAGAGCGGCCGGCCCAGGTTTGAGTCCAACCCGCAGCCCTTTGCTGCATGTCTTCTCACTTTCCTGTTGTTTCTTCACTAAATCTATCAAATAAAAAGCTGAAAAAGGCCCCAAAAAAGTGATTTGAGCGGATCGTGACATGTTAGAATGAGTACACCTTGACATTAAAACACATCAGCCTGTTTTATTTTAGCCATGTCTGCATTTACGGTATATGGTTTGTAACTTTGGAACTGAATATGTCTGTGAAGGTTGTCAGTCATCCAGGTCATAGTAATCTAAGGAGCTTGGAAAGAAATGCATCTGGATTAATGGATGAAGGTTTCAGCCACCCTCTTCAGTGCAAAAGTTCCTCCGTCTAACCTCACAATACAAGAAAAGAAGGCCGTCACATCCCTGAGCAAAGACAAAAACATCACCATATTACCAGCCTACAAGAGGGGGTACACTGTTGTTCTAAACACAACAGATTATCACACAAAAATTACTACACTCCTCGGTGACAACAACACCTATGAAGCCTTATAATGTGACCCCACAAGCAACTACAAAAAGAAAGTCATCAGTTGCCAACTGAAAAGTTGACATGATAAAGTCATTGACTGCCCTACATAATACCGTCTGTACCCAGGGGATTCTATACCTAGTATGTATGGGCTTCCAAAGATCCACAAAGAAGGAGTCTCACTCAGACCCATTGTTACCAGTATAAACTGAGCCACCTACAACATTTCCAAACACCTTGCTACCGTCCTAGTACCCCTTGTGGGGAACACCCCTCATCACATCAAAAAGTCCACTGACTTCACCAACAAGGTCCACAAACGTACACTTAATCCATGGCGTCCTTTGATGTGGTCGCTCTTTTCACACGCATACCTGTAACTGAGGAAGTGGAAACTGTCAGAAAACGACTACAACAAGACAGCTCCTTGGAAAAGATAAGATAAGATAACCTTTATTAGTCCCACACGTGGGAAATTTGTTTTGTTTTGTCACAGCAGGAAGTGGACAGTGCAAAAGTTATGAAGCAAAAATTAGAATAAAATAAAATAAGAATAAATACTGTACACAACTGTACAGAATAGAATAAAATAAAATACTATATACAGTAGAATAAAATAGAATAAAATATACAATAAGATAAAAATAGAATACAAATGCTATTTACAACTGAGTAAAAATACAACGATGCCAGAAAAGATTATTGCACATTAGTGTTATTGCACATGTGTGGATGTGTGTGTTTAATCAGTTAAAGTCTTTGTTGTGGAGTCTGACAGCAGTGGGGAGGAAAGACCTGCGAAATCTCTCCGTCCCACACCGTGGGTGCCGCAGTCTCCCACTGAAGGAGCTGCTCAGTGCTGTCACAGTCTCATGCATGGGGTGGGAGATGTTGTCCAACAGGGATGACAGCTTAGCCGCCACTTTCCTGTCACTCACCACCTCCACTGGGTCCAGAGGGCATCCTAGAACAGAGCTGGCCCTTCGGATCAGCCTGTTCAGTCTCTTCCTGTCCCCAGCAGAGATGCTGCCACCCCAGCAGACCGCACCATAAAAGATGGCTGAGGCCACCACAGAGTCATAGAAGGTCTTCAGGAGTGGGCCCTCTACTCCAAACGACCTGAGTCTCCGCAGCAGGTACAGTCTGCTCTGCCCTTTCCTGTAGAGAGCGTCTGAGTTATGAGTCCAGTCCAGTTTGCTGTTCAGATGAACACCAAGGTACCTGTAGCTGTCCACAGCCTCAGTGTCCATACCTTGGATGTTCAGTGGTTGCAGTGGAGGATGTTTGTGCCTGCGGAAGTCTACCACCAGCTCCTTGGTTTTACTGGCATTGATCTGGAGGTAGTTCAGCTGGCACCAGTCCACAAAGTCTTGAGTCAGTCCTCTGTACTCCTTGTCGTCCCCATCAGTGATGAAGCCGACTATTGCAGAGTCATCAGAGAACTTCTGCAGGAAGCACTGGGTGGAGTTGTGGGAGAAGTCTGCAGTGTAGATGGTGAAGAGGAACGGAGCCAGAACCGTTCCCTGTGGGGCCCCCGTACTGCAGACGACCCTGTCCGACACGCAGCCCTGAGTCCTCACATACTGTGGTCGGTCGGTGAGGTAGTCCAAAATCCAGGTAGTGAGGTGATGGTCCACTCCAGAGTTCTCCAGCTTGTCCTTCAGAACCGAGGGAAGAATGGTGTTGAAGGCACTGGAGAAATCAAAGAACATGATTCTCACAGTGCTCCCAGCGGTCTCCAGGTGAGCGAGGGAACGATGTAGGAGGTGAATGATGGCATCATCCGCTCCAATGCCAGGCTGGTAGGCAAACTGAAGTGGGTCCAGTGATGAGCTCACAAGGCGCCGAAGCTGAGCCAGGACCAACCAACAAAACAGAATCAGCTTCACCCCCAATCAGATTTTCTCACTGTTAGACCTCTCCCTTACTGCCACATATTTTAAATACAACAAGGGTTTCTACAGACAAAACATGGATGTGGAAAGATCACTCTTTCAAGGATGCCAATGTTCACATTTTGGACAGAGAAGACAGATGGTTTGAAAGAGGAGTGAAAGAAGCCATCTACGCCCACTTTGAATGACCATCCTTGAACAGAGGGGGTGACTTACGACACCAACTGTCTGCCATCAATATTCCAGTTTTGAAACGCCTTAACACCTACTCATATCTTGGGCCATCTGACCTCAGTAAGTCACATGATAGGGTGGGGCTATGTTTCACAGTAGGTTCACCCGAAACCTTGGCTGATAGTGACCCACACCCGTTTTCACACCTTGGCTTGTGTGAATAGGCAGAGGATCAATAGGGGGTCCATGACCCTCTTGGGGACACTCCCAAAAGGCCTTAAAAATCTGGGACTCTCCACCACTTAGAACTGAAGAAGCTTTTTGGATGAGAGGAGAAACGTCTTCAAGAAACATAAGGAAGTCCAGATGCTTTTCTTTCCAAGCTCCTTAGATTGGTAACTGAAGAAAAAACAATCTCACTGTCTTCACTGAGGTTTTGGATGAATTAATAAATGAATGAAAATCTGGAATGTTTTTGTGTATACTGTGGCACTATGAGGGGAGTGTTGAAGATGTTTTTGAACATCTAAAAAATAATATTATTATTATTTCTGAAGCATCAAGAAAAAATGTCTTGATGCATGCTCAATCGTCAGCCAAAAGATTGATTTTGTTCATCTGGACGTATCGTTTTCAGTGGGAGAAACATTTAGTTACTCATCCAAGTTACTTCTTCAGTCTCAGCTGACTGCAGGTTTCCCCAACCCTATAAACAGTACATTGCACAATAACTGAAAACAGCCCACTGAATGAACAATGGGCTGTGAGGTCAGTTCCTTGATCACTGATATGCAAACTGTCATGACCATTGATCAACAACCACTGATCAAAGCCCATTGATCATTGATCAAAGACTGTTGAGCAAACACCACTGATCATTGGCCATGAGTACCATTCACAGAGAGTTGGGGAATGGCTGCAATCACAGCGTTGTAAGATAGTGAAAGATGTACCAAACACTGGTTTGAGCGGGGAATCAGGGAGGCTATTTATGTGAAAAGGGAAAGACCATCTTAGAATTGAGGAGGGGCCCTAAGGGCACATCTTTCGCCATCTTACAATGCTGTGATTGCAGCCATTCCCTAACTCTCTGTGAATGGTACTCATGGCCATTGATCAGTGGTCTTTGATCAATAATCAATGGGCTTTGATCAGTGGTTGTTGATCAATGGTCATGATAGTTTGATCAAGGAACTGACCTCAGAAAAATGTCAGTAATTTCTGTAATTCAGCTTAATTTGGGTTTATGACCATTAATATCTTTTAAATGTATTTATTTTTTATTCCATCCTCTTTGTTTAATCCAATATCTTCTGTAACAACTAATAATTCTTTAACTTCTTTTTGCTTTTAGGCATAGAATTAAACATTAGCTCCAGATGTTCTGAGTGGGTAAAATAAATGTAATATTCTCTCAGTGAGATCAGATGTCACATTAACCTGTAGCAGCACAGAGTGCATGGAAAAGTTAGTTAGTTCACCTGTAGACACATATGTTTGAGTATGAGTATGTTTGTCCTCTCATCAAGAGTAGGGGAGACCGGGGATAGTTGTAACATTTTTGACATTTCTGTCTGTAAATTGGAGCTCTTTTAAGGTAGTGGATTCAAAATGTAATGCAAAGTATTTACATGTCTCGGCTATTAAATAGTGCAGCTATTTTCTCTGCAGCACAATTACCCATTGCATGGTATGGTCTCAAACACAAAGAGTGAAATGTTACAATTAACCCCATAGTCTGGGTTAGTTGTAACATATCCTGGGGTGAAATGTAACACAATGAAATAAGGGTACTGACAAAACATTAACATGTAATCTTTGTTTATTCAACACATGAATGCACTTAGAGCCATTTATGTAGCTATGTGTGTGTGTGACAGAATGCAGAAATCTAGCTTTTGAACATATTCCAACCCCCCAAAAAAGACAAATGATGGAATTTTCTGCAACTGAATATTCCATTCATTTTTGTTGGTCTTCCTTGAGTTTGGCCTCATTGGCTCAGTGGGCATTATAACCTACAACTCTTGCACCAACTTTTTAACATATGAAGCTGAAAAAATGTAGTTGTGCACCAGCATCGCAATTCCATTACTTTTTTGTCATACTTTTTGCAAAGTGCTTCAGAAAGATGAGGAAATCTGTTTCTTGCACCCATCCTGATTTATTTCCACTACCAATACTTCCTACTGGTCCACCTCTGACACAGTGGTCTGCATAATGTATGTGTGGGAACACAAACAGTGGAGGAATTGTGTTGCCAATGGCATTAACCGCATATACAAAAGCGACCAGTGAACCTCTCTCTGCTGATGTCGTTGCCCCAACTTGTTTAATATAAGTTAAAGTAATAGTCTGGTAAGTTGTAACATCTGCATTATTGTTACAACTAACCCAGACTGTTGCTGTTACAACTGACCCAGACTCATATAACCATGAACTAGCTAACATTACAGCCAACGGCTAAAACATTAGCACTAAAGACCTACACAGAATATATCCCCATAGACATACAAATAACATAATTTAAGTTTGATGAGTTTAACTGCAAAGCAGATAATGCTATTAGAAATTGAAATAAAGTAGAAAAACTTACTTTTTGGCATACAAATTACTTTTTTTCGTGTTAAATTGTCTGTGTTTGACAAAATGTGCTGATTTTTCACATGTGATAGCAGAACTGAATTGGGCATGCACAGGATGAGTCACATCATTTGAAACTTAGCCCTGATTGGAGAAATTGGAAGTGTTACAACTGACCCACGTTACAGCTATCCCCGGTCTCCCCTATGTCAAAGCATTTAGTCACCTTAGGCTCACTAAATATGTCACAAGGAAGTAGACTTTGTTTCTGCATTGATACTAAAAATTAAGTATTGCAGATGAAGAACAACACAAATTTAGTGACCTTTGAATTTGACAGTGAACATGTGTTGATATGTGGTGTGTATAGCAGCGTATATAACAGCCACTTGAAGCTTTTGCCAAATGTGAATCAGTTCCTGTAGAGTCACATGTTAATATAACCAACTTCAGATATGAAATTAACATGTTTCATGCCTGGTAAAAAACAAAACAAACCCCCAATTGTGTTGGTTTCTATGGTTAATTTCCCACCAATTCATCTTTTGTACCAACTGTACAAAAGATGATTCATTACCTTAACTGTGTGCTGCTATACACACTGGGTTTTCACACTGGGTGCTGGACAGGTCCATGTTTCAGATAAAAACTCCGATGTTTACAGTAGATGAAAGCACTGTGGTGTTTTCCAGGGTTTTCACACTGCTGATTTTGTCTGTCCTGTGTTTCGGTGTTTACTATAAACATGAGTTTCCTTCTGCCCTCTGTACCCATGATGAATACATGCGGGACATGCTGGACATTAACACTGGCACCAATACAGACACAGTAACCACAACCAACTGCACACAACCATAACAAATTTTTTTTTACTTTTACCTAGAACTTAATTCTTTGTGTAAATTTCTAAAAATAATAATAATTGTATGTCAGTTTTTCTATGTGTTATCCTTGCATAAAGTCCCATCATCTCTACAGTGGCCCAGATGGACATCACTAATTGCATTTTATGTATGTGGCTAGAGACCAACTACATAATTACTAAGCCAAAGGTAGAGTAGAAAAGAAATCCTGCTTCATGTTCATGTTTCAGACAGATGACAATTAGCTGGCTAAACAACGACAACAGCAAACAGCAGCAAAAACAACAGAAAACTTCATGATATTCTCAACAACTTAGCTAAGTATAGATGCATCAAACAGAAGTGAACTTGACTCATGAACTGACTCATCAAGTTGTACCTGACTCCTTTTAAAAGTGCATCTTAAAGCTCTGTGCTAAAATATCTCTCTGGTATCTCTCTCACTCAGTACAGCGCAGTCTTAAATTTTTTAACTATGGGTTTCATTAAAATAAAAATACAAATATTAATAATAAATAAATCTCCTTGTACACAGATACTAAATATAAACTAATTACAGTGTGAGACCAGTTTTATTATACTTGAAAATTATCTTTATCCAGTCAAATTAAATTGTTTTAGAGTGTGAGTGACTGCAAAAGAAGCAACAGTGTCGTCTACTTTAAAGCCTCTGGGCATCTTTCTACTATTGGACATGGTTGCCTAGCAGCAGGCATTTAGGCGGGGACAGTGGAGGCAGTGAGCGGAGTAGGAAAGAGGGGGCGGGGTTCCCTTCCAACTCAGCAGGGGAGGAGGGCTGTTGGGCTGGGCTCCCCAGACTGAAACGCGGCTTTCACGTTGGTGGTAGTAACCCCACTGTTAGCATTGCCGCCCCCTCCAACCCATCTACCTTCCCCTCTAATCAGCTGGTAGTCGGTGGTTTTTAACAGTGCACTCGGTACTAGCGTGAGAAGATGTCTAACGTCAACTGGAAGCCCTTTGTTTTCGGCGGGTTGGCTTCAGTAACGGCGGAATGTGGTGAGTGATGCGGCTAAGCCGAGCAGCGTGACTTCCTGTTGATTATTAATGATTTACAGTGTCGCATGAGTGTTAATACAATGCTCTGTGTTGCAGGAACCTTTCCAATCGACCTAGCCAAGACGCGCCTTCAGGTACAAGGCCAGGTGGGCGATAGCAAGTACCGAGAGATCCGCTACCGAGGCATGCTGCACGCTATAATGAGGATCGGAAGAGAGGAGGGGCTCCGAGCTCTGTATTCAGGGTCAGTAGGACGGACTCGCATGCTAGTGTTGTACGTGGGGTCTCCATAGCCTCGGCCCCCAAACGTAACTGCATTAAGATCTGACAGCTTTTCAACCATTTCCTTGTGTGTTTCTGTTTTTTCAGACATTTTTACACTTCCTCTCTTTCTCCACACTTCCTTTTTTGCTGAAAGCCAGATCAAATCCTCTTCCTCTACTGGCGAAAGAGAGGCTCTGTTTTAGATTAGTCAAAAACCTTCAGAAATACTGCTGAACTGGGTAATGAAAGTAAACTTCCTTTGTTGCAGGATTGCTCCTGCCATGCTGCGGCAGGCCTCCTACGGGACCATAAAAATTGGCACATACCAGAGCTTTAAGAGGCTACTGGTTGAAAGGCCAGAGGGTGAGTCTCAGTTTCTCTTTCTCTGTCTGAAACAAACACACACACAACCACACACTCAGCCTGCTGTTTATGGCAACATGTGCACATTCCTCTTGAAGGTCACAGATGAGGCACAGATGTGCACGTGTGTGACCTACTTAAACATGTATCCTCACTTTTCCTCATGTGAGAGCTCTTTGTAACAGTCAGCGCCTGCAGTGAAACACTGAAAACTGACTGCTGCCCGATATCAAACGCAGCTTGTTCACACTTACAGCCTGCCTCCCACTCGCTCTTCTCTTTCAGACGAGACGCTGTTGACTAACGTGTTGTGCGGCATTCTCTCCGGTGTCATCTCCTCCTCCATCGCCAACCCTACTGATGTGCTTAAGGTAACTGTTTACACACGTGAGGGTCGTGTCGGATCTTGTGCTCTCTTTATCAGATGGCAGTAGGACATGTCTGACAGGTTTTTGGATCTGTGGTGAGGCCTGGAGCCATTTTCCACAGATACAGACTGCAGCTTTTTCTCACTTTTTCACTTTTGTTCTGTTGTATAAGGAGTTGTAGTCTTGAGGAAGCAATGTCTTTTTTTTTTTCTTTTCCAAGTCCTAACTTTTGTCAAGTGGAATGAAGGGCATCGTGGTGTCCCTGTGACCTCAATTATGTGTTATTTATAGAGTGAAACCTCACAGTTTTAGCATAGTGTTCTGTAAATGATATGCGTGCAGGGCTGCCAGTGCTTATCTGTGCTCAGACTGTGTCCTGGCTAGGCGTGGCTTTTTTTAAACTCCTTGTAAGCCACATGACCTTCTGTCTGCAGTCCATTAAGGGTTAACAGGGTAATACACGCGCCTGCTGTTGGGGAACATTATGTTTTGATGACACTGTGTACTAGCTGCGCATGCCAAGCCTTTCACTGAGCCAAGAAATGAACCAGGCCCGATTTGCTAACAAGTCAAGGATGGGCTGGAGCGTTCTTGGAAGCAGGGATTGGGAAAATACTTTTGAGTACTGAGCTTGCCAAAAACAATTCCAGCAAACTTTTAAATTCCAATAGAAGCCCAAGAAACACACTCTCCCCTAAGTTGGCTTTGCAGCGTTACACATCGTTTGTGCACTCTTACCCTTTTTCAAGTTCAACTTCGTAACATTCACCTCTTTCTGTCCTCCCAGATCCGCATGCAAGCTCAGGGAAATGTGATCCAGGGCAGTATGATGGGCAACTTCATTAATATCTACCAGGAGGAGGGGACCAGAGGACTGTGGAAGGTGCAGAGAAGCTTAAAAAATGACAGCAGTATATACAGCATTGAGATGGTACAGGCACCCAACTTTAACCTTTTCTCTCTCCGCATCAGGGTGTCTCTCTAACAGCTCAGAGGGCAGCTATCGTGGTCGGGGTGGAGCTTCCAGTCTACGACCTCACCAAGAAGCATCTCATCCTGTCGGGTTACATGGGGGACACCGTGTACACACACTTCTTGTGAGTTTGAACCGGCTCCTCTTTGGCTATCGCGTCATGTGGTGCAATAACATTCAGGAAATTGCTTGCAGGTGGGGCGTATTCTAATATATTCAGGTGGACTTGAGCCAGAAAAACGGATCAAATACAGATTTTGGCTCATTGTTTGAAAGGTTGATGTTGATGTTGATGTTTTTTTTGTTTGTTTATGTTTTTTTTTTTTTTTTTCATAAAAATCCTTAAAATAAAAATCTCTTGCTCAGAATATGTTTTACCAGACAGGTATTGTGCTGTATTGTAGAGATTACCCAGCACTCCCAGCGGAAACCATTTCACAGTATTCATCCTAGTTATTTCAGGATGTCTGCTCAGAGCTGCAGTGACGCCAAGTTTGTACCTGCCAGCGACTTCAGTGATTGTATTTATAGCAGCAAATGCCATGTGGGTACTTGGACGAGGCTGAGAATATTTTCTGTTTGTACTGGTGGCGTACACACCACAATAAAGACTGTTTTTAGTACCAGCAACATAACTAAGGGACATAATGCATTTACCCTTATGGTCAACAGGTCCAGCTTTGTGTGCGGCTTGGCGGGGGCTCTGGCATCAAATCCAGTGGACGTGGTCCGGACACGCATGATGAACCAGAGAGGAGGAGCGCTGTACCAGGGAACATTAGACTGTCTGCTGCAGGTCAGTCTGAACCCCTGAAACGTGCTCAGATTCTGTTGCCCTCTAGCTGAAGAGTTACTCCATCGATTTTTGAATGCAAGTCTTCTCATCATGTAAACACAGACACAGTCTTGAAAAAGAAGGCACTTGGACTGCTTTAAGCTTGTGAAGATATTTCAGCTCTTATCCAAGATGCTTCTTCAGCCCTAAAAACAAATGTGATCGATGTTTCAAAGGAAGATTGATATTTCCATCTGCAGTAATAATGCAGTGTCTGTTCTGGGACCTTCTCGCCCTTTCATTCATGCACATACATGGAAAGTCAGAATCAGCATGAAGGCTAATTTGGGGTAGGGTACAAAGTGGTTTGCAGATGTGCAGCAACTATGGATAAGGTGAAGCAGCTTAAATGCTGTACTTTATATTTGATTTGTCATTAGAATGTGTAGGAGAGTATCGACAGGGCTGTCAGCTGGAGTGGATCGAGAATGAGGCTGAATGTCACTTTGTGACTGGCCTGAACTAATTTTGTGCTCTATTTGTATCACATCTAAAATGTGAGAAAATGACCCCTGATGAAAATTAGTGCAGGGGAGACGGGTAAGCAAAAAAGAGAGGAGCATTCTGGGAAGTACAGGATCTAGTGGGTTGGTTTTTCATGCAAAAGCCCATCTTTATTGAGCTGTGGTAATTAACGACTGGAATACTTTTTAAAATGCAGACATCTTCATGAATTTCAGCAGCTGTGAAGTTTAGATGGTAAATGGACTGATTCTTATATAGCGCTTTTCTACTCTCCCGGAGTACTCATGCCACATTCACCCATTCACACCCACTCATACAAGCACTTCTAAAGCCAAGTGCAACTAATAAGCATTCACACAGTCACACATCGGAGGGCAATTTGGGGTTAATATCTTGCCCAAGGATATTTGGCATGCAGACTGGGGGAGCCAGGAATCGAACCACCAACCTTCCAATCAGTAGCTGATCTGCTCTACCGCCTGAGCCACAGCCACCCCAGATGTTTCCATTAGTTGGTCATACATGAATTATTTTTTTTCTCCTTGATGGTACATATGTAATCTCATATAGCAAAGTTGAATATCCAGATCAGACCTTAATTTCACTCATTCTTCAGTCCAAGTAAATAAATGCGCAGAGTGGGTGATCATCAGAGAGTAAAGAGTGTTTGTTTTGTTCTTTCAGACGTGGCGCTCTGAAGGCTTCATGGCCCTCTACAAGGGTTTCTTCCCCAACTGGCTGCGCCTAGGACCATGGAACATCATCGTATCCTTTCCACACAGATGTTGTGATCTGTTTTTATATACACACACACTCTCACACACACACAGTGTGTATATATCTCCTCTGTGGTGCAACACCTTCTAAGCTGTAGGAAATTCTCTTATGTATTCGTTGCCTTTGTTTCACTGAGGAAGGCTTTGTTAAACGCTCGCTAACTCTTTTATGTAACTCTGTGAAACTACTGCCTCACTGCCCGACTGGCACTGATTAGAGACAAATGGCTGCGTGTGATGGAAATAGGGAAAAGTGTGGAGAGTGAACATTATCAAAGACTAAGACTGGATTAAAGGTGATTGAACAGGGAAATAAAGGCTGGCAGATACTCACTGTGCTCCAACCAGGCCTGAAAGATCTAATGAGATTAGTTCTTTTTGCAGCAGAAATTGGGGTAACGGGAGAGACTCGGTGGTGCCACTCATTCTGACCAAAAAAACAAAGTCCACTCCTCTTTTTTTCTTAAGTTCCTTTACTCCAATTTTCAGTTCTTCCTCACCTATGAACAGCTGAAGCAGATCAGCGTGTGATCAGCATAACAACATGGCGGAGATGAGTATGAGCGCACGCTCCAAGAGGAGCTGAGAGGACCAAGGTGACGCGAGCTTGATGGAACCAGCAGGGGGAAAGGGGAACACACATGTAGACCTGCGTGAAGGGTCAAAATGTGAATTTGCCAGATTCTTGTCCGTAAACCTGTGTGAATGTGACACAACTGTAACACACACACACACACACACACACCACACACACACACACACACACACACACACACAGATCCATGTATTTCATACTTTTTCTCATCTAAATGCTACGTCAGGCTAAGCAACTTTACATTTGCTATACAGTTCCCTCAGATTCACGTGGCCTGATTTATTGACTGGGAACCAACAGTCCCAGGAACTTTGCTTAAAGGTGTCTCTAAAGTCACAGGGAAAACACGAGGCGTCTACACTTTTTAAGTGCTCTATAACTGAGTGCCTTAGTTTGCGATGCAGGGCTGTCTGAGCTCTACGCTGTGTAAGGACGGCAGCTGACAATCGCCATAATCACTCCCTTTATGAATAGATTGAAAAGATGTTTGGTGTGCACGAGGTGACAAATTTGAATGTGGATATTGTGTTTGGGTTTTTTTTTTTAAATTAATTTATGTGTTTCTAAATTTAAAGAGACGGGTGTGTGAAAAGGTAAAATTATTTCAAAGAGTTTTCCCTGAGGTGTTTAGCAAAGAGCCAAGAATACATCCTGGTGTGCTGTAATAAATGAGTTACATAAACGGCTCCTTGTCCATATGTGGTGATTAGTGGTCCCTCATGCCAGCAAGTGCAGACGGTGAGTGTGACCTCAGGCAGCTGAAGGTTGACTCTGTGCTCCCCGTTATGTTATCATTTGGTCTGCTGGAGAAAAAAGAAGTTACATAAACCTACATATTATATCAGCTCCAGGTTCAGCCCGCTGAGCCGGCTGCGGTGCCGTTGTTTATGCTTTAAGGCACTCAAACCGCTGCACATGAGCCGCAAGTAACGCCAAATGTATTTCCATATAATGTATTTGCTGTAAATGTGAGCTTTTATTGCGAGGAATGAATATGCCGCTGGCTGTTATGTGTGTGCACGCATGTGTGTGAGCTATTGCTGCTGCCAAAGTATAAGCCAGAGTAACTTTTGTTATACCTTGTTGATGTAAATGCTCCATGTATATTTGAAATGATTAAAAATAAAGAAAAGGACATGGATTTGTCTCAGTATTGTCCTTCCCTGGTACCACAGTGTGGCACTGTGGAGCTACACACTCACCCCAGCTTAACTGAATACACCAGTATCTGTTTATTATGAGTCTTTTTTTTAATTCCCAAACCTCAGCTTTGAGGCCACAAATCTAGCACAGTCGTGTTTCTTGGGGATCGCCTGGTTCCTTTCAAACGTGTTCAAGCGGCATCCCACGAACGTTATGAATTTTTCAGGGGGAATATAAGATGTAATTGTTTTATTTCTGTGGGTAAATTCCCCAGTTTTCCCTCATCAGAGCTGTTTGAGGAGCTCAGGGGAGTGGAAGGCGCCGCAGCGAAAGCGCAGGTCTCTGCGTGGATCTGTGCCTCGCTGTGTTATTTAGGGAGCGCCACCGCGGGACTTATTACTTGTGTGAGAACTGATACTGTTGGGTCTGCTTCATCTCAGCCACTGTGAGTCTCAGCGCAGCGTTTGCTGTTGGCGTCCTGAGCGTGGCTGGGTGGAATAGCTCGATTCAAAAACAGTGCAGCAGAGTGTGGCAGGAGGACTGGTTTTAACACTTGGGTACGATCCACCCACAGCACAATTAGACCTCTAGGGCTTGAATCCGTGTCAAATTGAGGTAGAAGAAGAATCCGTGAGGCGAGGTGTAAAACAGAAATGAGAATAACGTGTGGCTTGATGCCAGGATCCGGCATCTGTAAGTTGGCAATATAGCCGTCTCTGGCACAGTCCTGTACAAGCTGGACAAGTATGACCACAGGGGATTCCAGCAGTCACAGACATGCTACATTATGGGTATTATTTGCTGCCTGGCCCAAATGTGCGGGGGGGTACCGGCTCTATTGTGTTCCAGGGATCAGAGTGAGCTTTTGTGTCTGAGGGATAAGGCTCTACGCTGCTCCAAAACACCCTGCCCTTTTTTTTTTTCATTTATTTTTTTCTCTGCCTATTTTTTTTGTTCTTTCAGCCGTTTCTCTAATGAAAATGCTGCAACCCACAGATGGACGAGCGGATGGAAATGCAGACAAGGAGACAAATCTATCGTAGTCTGAGGATCCATTCAGAGCAAGAACTCTAAGCCCCACTGTGCTGACAAAGACAGAAATCACAGGCTTATTGCCATTTCTTTTTTACTCACACTTATTTTCAGTTATGGGACAAATCTTTTTTTTTTTTTTCATTTTCTTGTCTTGATGCTTATATTTGAGAAAAAAATGAATGACTTCCATCCTGAAAGCACATTGTTTGCAGGTCACGGATTTGGCATAACATCAAAATACTGTGCTTAGAGAGATGTCTGAAACGTCTCCCTCCTGAAGGGGGGGGGGGAGTGCAGCCTTCTGTAATTTGAAATCGTGGCTGTGGTAAATATTTTTGATAAATTGCACAGCCATACCCTGCCCGTGAAGAACAAGCTGACAAAGTGAGGCTTTCGAACTGAGGAACACAATAGATCGTGAAAAAATGTCAGCTTATTCTTCAGGAATTCTTCCCTGCAAAACCACAAAGATCATTTTGGAGTACATTTCAGAAAAGACAAATTACAGCAAACCGCTGCAGGAAAAGAGAATAAAAAAGAAAACAACTGACATTTTGGGAAATACACTTATTTGCTTTCTTGCTGGAAATTAGATGACAAATATCACTCTGCTATCTGTAAATATGGGGCCGGAGCCAGCATTTGGTCAGCGCAGTACAAAGCTTTCAAAGTATTTGTGTATAGTATTGTGCAAAAGTCTTGAGCTACCCCTGGTTGCCTTAGATTTTGTTTCCAAGGAGACGGACTTGTGGTCTTGAGCAAAAGGTTGTTGAAAGTTTTCTTTGGACCTTGGCTGCTTTTTCACTCATTTTCAGTCCACTTATTGTACCTGACCATTTACAGAGGAATGTTAATGTGAGCCACTTAACACTGACCTTATGAATCATTCAAGCAAAGAAAAAGGCACTAACAAGTGATGAACCAGTCTACTGTGTACACATAGCAGAAAGCTTAGCAAAGAATTTATTTTAAATTGTATCTTTAAACACTTCTCACAAAAACACACAATTTGTTCCCATTTCTTTGTTTGAATTTGTGAAAAAATCTCAAAGATAACACACTGTGACAGGCGTAAAATAGTATTTAGCAGTCTCTGAAAAGAACTACAACAGATGAACTGAAAGTATCTGAATGTCAAAAAGGAAGAAAAATCCAGCAAAGACCTGAGACCTGAGACCAGGATCTGAGAGATGGCTTTCTTCAGAAAGGAAAACAGGGAGAAAAGGCTGAACTGGACTGAAAACCAGTGGCAATAGGTCTTCTGGAGTGACGAATCAGAATTTTGGTCGGGAGAGAGGTCAAAACTAATGGAATTATAACCACAGAAAAGTTCCATCAGATTTTAATCCAGCGTACCATATCATCTGTAAAGTGTTTTAATTTTTCATCATGACAATCATCCCAAACACACTGCCAATGCAGTAAAAGTACATCTGGATAGAAGAACACACATTAAAACACTATCAGTCATGGACCGGCCTCCCCAGAGCCCGGACATCAACATTACTGAAGCAGCGTGGGATCATCTGAAGGCAGCCAACAGCCAAAGAAGAGCTTTGAATGTCCTTCAAGAACCCTGGAGGACTGAAGAATACCTATAATCATTATGTATGAATGAAACATGGATGTTATTTTGTCTAGTTTAAACTTTGGTTGTACTAAAAGAAACTTTGTACAGCCGTTCACTGCCTACTCGCCAGTGTTCTCATCCTTTTAAATACAGATTCTTTCCTTCTTTTACTTGATCATCAAAAGGACACAATTCGAGAACGGTGCCTCCTTTTTCTGTTACTTTTATAAAAATGTTCAAGTGCCTGACTCAACCGTCCATATTGACTGAAACTCCTTTTCCAAACAAACAACAGGCTCGCTAGATCACAGCGCGGTCGACCTACATTCACACACCACTGGAAGGGGACTGGAACCCCAGGGAGACAGGATCACAAGGATGAGCCGCTGGTAATGCTGCTCCATTGTTCCATTAAGATGAGAACGGGCCAACAGAGTGAATGTTAAAGGAGATAAAGCGTGGGGAGATTTGTTCCGCATGCTGACTTCTTTCACTCTAAGGCTTCAAGAGTCAGGGAAAGTTAAGTCATGTCACTTGTGAAGCTTCTTGACGTCTTTATAAAAGTTAAATGACCTGTTAGTGTGTTCTGCTATTTTCAAAAGAACAGTTTGACATTTTGGGGACTATACAAATTCCCTTTCTTGCAGAGAGTTAGACAAGAAAAGTGATAACACCTGAGCCCATGTGCAAATAGCCTGTTCAAAGCCTATTGATGTCATGGAGATGAATCGAGCTGAAAAGCTTTAAAAGATTATTTACACCTTCTGTTTTTTATAGCATTATATGATTGATTATAGGCCAGAACTGAAATCAAACATGATCTTTCCTTTTAAAAAAAACCAAAAAGAAAACACGGCATCACATTCAGGATACAGATAATTAGTAGATGATTTTGTGGTGGTCTGGGAGGAATCATCTGCTGCTGAATGTGAATAAGAGCAGAGATGGTGATCGGCTTCAGAAGGAGGATAACACCTGTGTGGCTATGTGTCTATCCTGGAACAGCATGCCAAGTACCTGGGCATCCACATCCACAACAGGCTGAACCAGAAGACCAAAAAAAAGACACAAGCAGGCTCGGGTTCTTAAGGAAGCCAACTTCGTTCAGTGTATGCAGTAAAATGATGGAGGTTTTCTGTGACTGAGTTGTGGTAAGCCCAATGTACTTTACCGTGGTGTGCTATTTATTGCTTTCCTGCTATCTACAATTAGACAGTTTACAAAATATGACTGGATTGATGTGGCTCCGCCCCCCCGTGACCCTGATATGGACAAATGGAGGAGAATGGATGGACGGACTGGACTGAACAGAGTTGTGAACTCTGCCATCACAGCATCACAGAGCTCTTGCCAGACTCGTTCTGCCTCATGTAATTCCCAAGCATAAACACTAGGCAGAGCTCATGCACTTTCTTCCCACTAAGACATGGGAGCTGAGGTGTAAACACACCATCTGCCTGTCCCCAACAGCCAGACTCTGTCTCCCCCTCCATAACCCGCTCAGTCACTGCTCCCTCATTAATATCCCAGCTTCTGATAAGGAATAAATATTCAAATATGCAGCGGTATCAGTTTCCTTGGACGCCTGATTTAAAATTCCCTGCCCTCAGGCACACAGGCACAGCATGCCCACAGAGCACACACAATCCATACAAAAAAAAAAAAAAAAACACAGCACACACACACACACACACACACACACACACACACACACACACACACACACACACAGGGGCCTCTGATGTATCCCAGTGGCCTTAGTGGGATTGCTAACTGACACCAGAGCCCTCCCACATACTGTGTGAAGCTGCTGTTCTCCACTTCTGTTTATCTCTGGCTTTTTTTTTTTTTTAAAGAGGCGGAGGCAATGGGGGGTAAAGTGAGAAGAGTTGGGAAAGAGAGGTGAAAGACTTAGGTGGGGAAAGGGAATAAAAATGAACTGATGGAATGAGATGTTAGATGGAGTCAACGGGGGAGATACGGGAGGGGGAAACTTTATTGGAACTCAGCTGGCATGGAAGCCGGGGGTGAGCCTGCGTAGAAAGAGAATAGAAGATGACAAGAGGAGAAGGGATCGGTAGGAGAGAGGAGAGGATGCAACACATGTCCTGATTCTCTGCTGCGCTCCAATTAGCATCCATATGAAGCCCGCTTGTCAAGCCGCTGTGCCGAGGACTCGAGACACAAATGCGCCACAAGACGAAGGCTTATTGGTCCTGGCATTATTTGACTTGAGAGTGGTGTAAGAAAATGGGTAAAACAGGAAAGATTGGGGTTTTCTGGTGGTGCCTGATGCTTGCAAATATCAGCAGGTGGAATATTTACCCTCAATCTGAATGTTAAAAGAAGGAAAATCAATATAAGCAACAGGAAGAATACTGCCTTAGAAAACAGCCTTATTTTCAGTCATTAAGGTGCTTGTTAAATTGAGGAGACTAAAAGGAGAACCTGAATCACAAGTAGATCCGAACAGTGCTGCCAAAGATTTTATCACTCATTAACTAATGATATGTTATTTTGGAAAATCTAGAGGAAATGAGGTGGAAATTCAACTGAGATTTTCCCCGGTTTTGCTCAGAAAGGTGAGTTAATTTATTGTAAGACGAAGCACAGAATCAGTGTGTTTGTTTCCCGTGGGTGGGTGATTTTAGGAGACTCTACACCACTTTCCACACCTGTACTGATGACACAGGTCTTATTGATGCTCTTTCCCCAAACTTCGAACAGCTCAGTCGGCATGAAACTACAATCTAATTTAGATGTTCAAAGGGTTGGAGAGCCTCATGCTTTAATTCTCTGGAACTTACCCGGAGCCAGCAGGCACGTAGAAATCAGTGACGTCTGTGGATCTCCCCAACTCTGCTTTTAATCATAAAAAAAAAGTAGTTAAAGCAGAGTCACATTCTGATCTTCACAGAGAGGACTAATTCATGTTTTTATATCCAACGGGCCAGACTATTGTAATGCTCTCCTATCTTGTCGACCCAAAGAAGTCATAAATCAGTCACAACTGATTTCAGCCTCCGATGCCTGAGGGCTGACAAAGAGGAGAACATATAACTCCTTTTTAAAATCCTGACACTCGTTGCCTGTCAGACTCTGGATCTGTTTTAAAACTGCTTTAGTTTTCATGAACGGAGGTTTTTCTTTTTTTCTTTTTTTTAGTTATTGCAACATTTGAATTTTGTTTATTGGTTTCATTATTACCTTTTTAACATTTTTAGCCCCTCCTGTGTGTGTCTCAAACTGTTTTACTGCTTATATTTGATATTTGTTAGCAGCTTTTCAGTCATCTAAAATCCCAGACAATAGATGGCATATGTGTATTTTCTCTGGGAAGTATTTCATTTGAGGCAATATTATTGTGTTTTGTATGCATTCATTTTGTTGTCTTTGTTCTTTGTAACTGTAGTTCATAGTGCAGTAAAAAATCTGTTTTTTTAAGAGGAGCAAATAATGGATAAGAGGTATTGATTTGTAAACAACTGCATGAATAACTTTACCGTATGTTTCAGTTTTATACTACAATATATTTCTAACTAACTAGGCAGCTCATTATTTTTCTCATTTTCAAGATACTTTCTTTATAGATGTAATGATTTGGGTTCAAGCTGAAAGAAAGGCAAGATTTTAAATGTATAAGCAAGGTCAGAGGTGAAATGTGACATGATATTTGGGTGTAAACTATAATGTGATATTTAGAATCCCTGTATACCAGGATCATTTCCTAAATGTTGCCAGTACAAACAAAGGCAGCAGTATTTTAAGCAAAGATTTAAAGATAAAAGACATTTTTTGAATTTCATGACATCCATGAAAGTTTGACCTTATTTGACCTTGAAGAAGAGGTCAGAAGTCCAAAGTAACGTGCTATTTGGAACCCCCATAAATCATTCCCTATATGCCTCTAGCTTGTCAGTACAAACAATGGCAGCGAGAAACATCGTTCTATTTAGCATTTTTATCACTTTCACCTTCTGATCTGTTTATTGACATTGAAGAAGAGTTCAAAGGTCAAATGTGACATGATATTTGAAATCTTTATATGGTACTTTCTTTACCTTAACAATGCACACCACACTTGTAAGAATCATAGTTTCTAAGGCTTTTTTCTTTTTGGGTTAATTTTCGACTAATGAATCATTACGTTGTCCTTGAAGACTTTGGTGGATGTGAGACAATTTTTAATGGATCGCTAACATGACCCCCACTCTACACCCCTACAAAGTTTTGTGAAAAGTTAAAGTTTCTGATCTGTTGTGTTCACACACGTGCAAACCAGAAGCACGGCCTCTTTGGCAGAGATAACAAAATAAACAGTACTATGTACTGTATCTTTTCAGATGCTCTCGGCGTCACTTCCACAGAAATGCATCTGTAATTGGAAATGGATTACTGGGATTACCTGACTTTGTTTGAAAGATCCCCCAAGTAATGATTCAAAAATGTAAAAAGTAATGTTATCCATAGCAAAGTGACATCATGCATCAAACACCTAAGCTGAATTGTTAGTGAAGTGAGAGCTCGGCTGGCTTGATCGCCATCGAGCTATGTTCACAGCTCCTGCAATAGCGTTGTGGGATATTTATGCTGCTGTAGTGTCCAGGGAACACATACTACCCCGATATTCCCCCTTAAATAGTCTGTATCTAGCACACTGCGGTTTCATATTATTTAAAATTTAGTGAAGATAGTGAAGATTCTCATCAAGAGAGTTTTGGTTAGTTGGCACGAAACAGCATCTTTTGACATGTGAGCTGATCAAATGTTCTAGTTTTGGGGTATTAAACAATTTGAATCACGAGCGCTTCCCTTCATGGCTGCCAGATCTCAATCCAAGTCAGCAACTGAGATCTGGCAACAGTGTGCTGGCCACATCACCCAAAACACCAGATGAGGGAATAGTGTTTTTACCTTCAGCAGGCTTTTAGGATACTTAAATGAACTCAGGTAGCCCAGCATAGACGGATGAACTGAAGCATCTTCTGACTCATATTTGTGGCTGATTGCAAAGAGCCAAAGGTAAAGTCTTCATGGGTGTGCTAATGCTTGTACAGCCTTAATACCTGAAGTGAGAGTCAAATCTTGCACTGCTTAATGCGTTTAAGGATTTCAGTCTAAATCTGTCTGATGCCATTTGGGAGCGAAAAGAGAGAAAGAGAGAGAAAGCAAATGTGCAAACTCATCTCTGCTGTGTGGAGAAGCAGCCACCAAATGAGTTAACATGGCTCTCAAGAAAAGGTGCATAAAGCAGAGCATACTCTCAAGAAACCATTTACTCCAGTTTTATTGCAAAAGTGCAAATATTTGTGCCACTTTCACGCATCTCCCTGCCTTCTCTGAGATATTTTTAAAATGACTGACTTTGTATTGGTCTCATTGTGAGTTCCCCTCCCTGTGTCATATGAGTGAAGTAGGCCAGGCACTGTAGGGGATCACAGATCAATCATGGCACACACACACACACACAGACACAGGCAGTGAAGAAAAAAAAGGAGGAGAATCAGGCATGTAACTCTTCTCCTATCTTAACCAAATAAGAGTCACATGTCTTCTGGAGGCATAAGGCTTCGCATCACACAGTAATCTGCTGAGGGAACAATCACGCCACTGTTGCCGGTGCAACTGTTTGACTGTTTGAGGTGAGAGGCCCATCACGCCCTCTCTTCCTCTCTCTTTCAGCTCCACAGGTGCAGTCTGACACAATGTCTGGCAGGAAGCTTGCGTTTCAAAGAACGTGCCACAGTGTGATCTCTGGGAAGGGTCTTCTGATCGCGTCCCTGATAACCTACTTATTTGCGTTATGCATTACGCTGGTGTAAAAAGGCAGCAGTCATGTGGCACTAAAAAAAAAAAAGCCCACAAAAAACATGAACAATCATGTGATAATCGAAGAAAAGATCTCATTTGTGTTGATTAACAAGAGGCAATAAGAACCAGTCGTTCTTATTGCCTTTGTAAAACGGTGGACTATAGAAAGGCAGACAGAAGACAGAAGGACACAAGCTTCCATCCTCAAGTACTGCACAGCTCTAAAAACCTCCATTCACACACACACACACACACACACACACACCGAGTGGATTTATTGAAACTGTTTGCCAATAAGGTCACAACACCAATTAAAGTCACACAAGGAGTGTATCTCCTTTGCAAGCTTAGCCGTCTGACCTCCGCTCACACAGAGGGGCCAGTGTATTATCTAAAGAGGTTGCGCGCTTTCTCGCTCGCTCTCTCTCTCTCACACACACGCATAAAGCTCCATCTGTCATGCACGGTGTGTGTGATGTGTTAATATTTAAGGGGTTGGGTGCTGAAGCCACATGAAGGACTGCTTCTGCTATTATTAAGTTAGCGGGGTTTGTGACTGTATTTCTGCACAAGAATTTTTTTTCTTTCTTTTGGTGCATAAAAATCATCCATAGGGCCCCCTTCAATAAATCTCACTAAACTGACGTTTCTATTTTAGCAACTTGACCACATGTCAGCAAGCAATTGTGTATTTCTGGCCGTCTGATAAATCTAAACCCAATGCCGCTTCTTCTTGTAGCTTTAGTTTTTGGCGGTTAACAATTTGGAGGTGGTGGAGGGGTGTTTTGGGAGGGCATCTGGATATTAAGCAGCTAATTGCTTTACTGTGTTTGCCAGCTTGGAGCGTCTGTGCTATAATACATAAACAGGTCCTTAACGCTGTCTGCTACTGCTGGTAAGGATGCTATTAAGAACAGGGAGGTTAAAACAAGGCCGGGTGATTCACATTAATATTTCATCATTTAATCCTAAGCATGCTTGGAAATGATCTCATACTTTTTCAATCTATATGAACCCCCTGGATTGATATAATGTGTCTCCACGTTCACATGCCCCAAAAAACGTCATTAAGAAAAGAGACTTCATTAAAAAAAACAAAAAACAACCACAACCACAACAATAGTGCTTTAAGGCATGTAACTGTATGATAATGGGCAGCTTTTATCCTGTTTTCCCCCTTTCTAGTATTGGTTTGTATTCAGCACACACAGCTAAAAACCCATCTATGTTTTTACAGTTGATGATCTTTTTTGTTAATTTGCAGTAAAGCTCAACCCCCTTCCACCACCACCACCACAACACATACACACAAGTGTGTATCATAACTTTAGAGGACATTACGATACTCCCCATCCATAATCACTACTCGCTAAATGTCTTTACCTTAAATCGAGGCTGTTTATAAAAGTAGAAATGCTTTTTACCCTCGTAAGGAAGATACAGTGTGTCCCCGTACTGTGACAGCATTAACAGAATTAGGTCCCAACAACATGAATCATACCTGTGGCATACACACACGCACACACACACACACACACACACACACACACGCTCACACAGGCACACACACACGCATGCACGCACGCACGCACGCACGCACTTACTTCCATGGTGGATTTTTTTCTCCTCACACAGACGAGCTGTAATAGGAGGCATGCATCACTAATCTCGGTATTAAGACGCCATTCCAGAGTTCAAAGTGTTTTTTTTCTCTCCCCCACTTTCATTTCCAGTTCTCTTAACATCTAAAAGACAGAATCCACAGACATGCAGTCAAAGACACGCTGAAAAAAAATGCCTGTGTTAGTATTAACTTGGCATCCTGCAATAATAATTCATAATTCATGTTATTTTCAGAAACACAGGATGTGCTTTGTGAGCGTGTATCAAAAGATGGCGATAACCTACAGACATAAATAAAAATGTACATAAAAACAAGTGGTCAACTAATAATACATACAGGGTGGGCCATTTATATGGATACACCGTAATAAATGGGAATGGTTGGTGATATTAAAGTCCTGTTTGTGGCACATTAGTATATGTGAGGGGGCAAACTCCTCAAGATAGGTGGTGACCATGGTGGCCAATTAGAAGTCGGCCATCTTGGATACAACTTTTGTTTTTTCAATAGGAAGAGGGCCATGTGACACATCAAACGTATTGGTAATGTCACAAGAAAAACAACTGTGGTCTGCTTGGTTTCAACGTAACTTTATTCTTTCATGAGTTATTTACAAGTTTTTGACCACTTATAAAATGTGTTCAATGTGCTGCCCATTGTGTTGGATTGTCAATGCAACCCTCTTCTCCCACTTTTCACACACTGATAGCAACACCGCAGGAGAAATGCCAGCACAGGCATCCAGTATCTGTAGTTTCAGGTGCTGCACATCTCGTATCTTCACACCATAGACAATTGCCTTCAGATGACCCCAAAGATAAAAGTCTAAGGGGGTCAGATCGGGAGACCTTGGGGGCCATTCAACTGGCCCACGACGACCAATCCACTTTCCAGGAAACTGTTCATCTAGGAATGCTCGGACCTGGCACCCATAATGTGGTGGTGCACCATCTTGCTGGAAAAACTCAAGGAACGTTCCAGCTTCAGTGCATAAAGAGGGAAACACATCATCATGTAGCAATTTCAAATATCCAGTGGCCTTGAGGTTTCCATTGATGAAGAATGGACCCACTATCGTTGTACCCCATATACCACACCAAACCATCACTTTTGTTGTTCCAACAGTCTTGGAGGGATCCATCCAATGTGGGTTAGTGTCAGACCAATAGCGGTGGTTTTGTTTGTTAACTTCACCATTCACATAAAAGTTTGCCTCATCACTGAACAAAATCTTCTGCGTGAACTGAGGGTCCTGTTCCAATTTTTGTTTTGCCTTTTGTGCAAATTCTGTGCGCCGATCTGGGTCATCTTCTTTGAGATGCTGCAGTAGCTGGAGTTCGTAAGGGTGCCATATGTGAGTAGCTAATATCCGTCGAAGGGATGTTCGACTAATGCCACTCTCCAGTGACATGCGGCGAGTGCTACGCTGTCGGCTCTTGCTGAATGAAGCTAGGACAGCCACTGATGTTTCTTCATTAGTGACAGTTTTCTTGCATCCACATTTTGGCAAATCCAACACTGAACCAGTTTCACGAAACTTAGCAAGCAGTTTGCTAACTGTAGCATGGGAGATGGGTGGTCTCGTAGGGTGTCTTGCATTGAAATCTGCTGCAATGACCCGGTTACTGCGTTCACCAGATATCAACACAATTTCGATCCGCTCCTCACGTGTTAACCTCTTCGACATGTCAATGGCTGTGAACAAAGAGAAACTTGTAAATAACTCATGAGAGAATAAAGTTACGTTGAAACCAAGCACACCATTGTTTTTCTTGTGACATTACCAGTAAGTTTGATGTGTCACATGGCCCTCTTCCGATTGAAAAAACAAAAGTTGTATCCAAGATAGCCGACTTCTAATTGGCCACCATGGTCACCACCCATCTTGAGGAGTTTGCCCCCTCACATATACTAATGTGCCACAAACAGGACTTTAATGTCACCAACCATTCCCATTTTATTACGGTGTATCCATATAAATGGCCCACCCTGTAGATTCATGTGTGGTTAAGTTAATGATATCCAGTGTGTAGCAAGATTTAAATCAAAACCAGTCATCCCCTATTACTGTCCTCCAGTTTGTACGAGTAACTTATCACATCATGGTCAGGTGTAAGGTGATGAACTCAGGAAGCCAGAAAGTAGCAGCCTGGAGGACACCAGGGCGGATCAACAAAACACTGGACTGTAGCAATGAAGGCTATTTCCAGCATCAAACTGATAACCTCTCTTTTAACCATGACCATTCCCAAGCTTTCACTGGTATCTCTGTTTACCTGCCTGCTCTAGTTGCTTTTTGAGGAAATGTAGTCAAAAATCAACTGACCAATTATGGGTATCTCACAAAGTTTTACCCTCCTTAAAATTCCTTCTCTCTCTCAGTCGGCAGAGTCCGATGGAGTAGTTTCCTGATACCATTTTTTTTTTTTTTTTTTCATTTTTAGCTGTTGTGTACATACAACTTAGTTTATCCAAATCTGTTTGAGTCAGGTTGGTAACATGTTGCAACCAACCCCACCCACATCTGTAATCCAAGTTATAACTAAAAAAAGGTGAAATCTGGTAAAAGCAAATCCAAAGAAAGATTCTTTTTTTTTTAACCTATTTTGTTTTTCTAGGTTAGAGAGCATGTTGTTTTAAACACAGTGAGCTAAATATAAATGTTAGTGTGCTGACAGTGCAGGTTTTACATATCATGATTGATAAAATATTATTTGTATTATTTAAATACAACATCAGGTAAAAAAAAAAAAATCATACAAATGAAGTCAAAATGCAGAAGCACTGTGTGAAAAACTAAGCACAACCTTCCGTTTCCATAGAAATTAAGACGGTAAATTACCAGGTCGCTGCTAATCACATACACTTGATTATTCGATCCTCTATAAAAGCATTCAGATGTGTGTTAACACAATGCCAAGAAGGAGCGATATTAGTAATGATCTTAGAGAAGCAGCTGTTGGGAAGCATTATAGGGCCATTTTCAAACAATTTGAAGTCCGTCATTCTACAATGACAAAGATTATTCACAAATTGAAAACATTCAAGACCGTCGCAGGAGTGGATGTCACAGCAATCTTACCCCAGATCCAGACCAGAAAAGGTCCAGAAAGAGACTTAACAGGTATAGCTTGTTTGCGACTGCCCAGAGAAAGCCCCTTCTCCCTAAAGTGAACATGTCAGCACAGTTTAGGCATTGAAAGTTTCATCTAAGCTAAGCAAAAGACTTTTTAAACAATGCCCTGTGGACAGACAACACCAAAGTGGACATGTTTGACCATAATGCACAGTGCCAGGTTTAGAGAAAACCAAACACAGAATATCAGCACAAATGCCTCACACTAGTCGTCAAGCACGGAGGTAGAGGGGTTATAATTTGGGCTTGTTTTGCAGAAGCTGGATACCTTGCTTTTGCATAGGGTCAAATGTGAGGCCTCCTGTCTGGCAGCTAAAACCAGGGTGAATGGGGCTATAATCCCAAGAACAGCAGCAAATATACAAGGAGAAAATAATCAAGGTCCTACAATTGCCTAGTCCAGTTTTAGGCTTTATAAGAGATAAACGTACCCCCCAAACCTCAATGAACTGAAGTAAAGTTGTAAAGAAATCTGAAAGGACCAGACTATTGTTTTACTCTGTCCTGCTATATTAAACCTTAGACCTTAGCATACTTATAATTTGTGATCACTACTAAACACAAAATAGAGCTAAGAGTGGAGGGAATACTATTCATTTTAAAGTAATCTGGTCAGACTTGAAAGTTCTGGACAGATCCACAATTGACCTGATGATAGCAGTGAATGAACTGTTTAAGCATTATTACAATATATCCTGACAGTGGATGTGTCTGAAATTTAATGCAAATATATTAAGTTGTTCTTGCCATATGTCAGTTGGGTCCAAAACATTAGGAAAGTGTAACAATATAGGTCACAGCAAGCCAGCTAACACTGCACACCAAGAATGAAGGCTGGCCTGGCTTATGTACGACAGCCCCTGACCTTGCAAAGGTCTCTGCAGTGAGCAAAAGCCAGTCCAAGATCCACAAACGTGTAGCCTCCCCTTGGCCACTCTCCCCGCTCTCTGCCTCCAGCCTTCATCATAAATATCCTCCTGAATCTCTTTTTTTACTCGTTCCAAATCTCTCAGCTAGGTAACAAAAACATGACCAAGAAGTAGGGCTAAAGCACAATCTGTATTTAAAAGACTGGTTCTAAAATGAATTGTACTACGATACCGCTCATGCATAATTATAAATTCTTACATACTTTCTCATTTCTTCTTCTTGAATGTCAGCAGTGTGGGCAATGCACAGAGCCCAACACAGGTCGAAATACAAACAATGCTATACTGACAATAATGCCGAGACAAGCTAATTAGCTAATTCTTGGGAAAGCAGTTGCTGCTGAGTCCCACTACATATCAGTGATTTTAACAAAATATTCAATATTATGAGATACACACGCTTGACTGATTAGATCAACCAAGTTCATCTTTTGTTCTAATTTCTCTTTTTAAATCTAAACCTGCCCCAAAGGACAAGATGCTAAAATAAAGAGAACAACACTGGTCAAAAACAGATTTTTAAACCGCAGAGACTGCTGTTTTTGCACAGGAAAATCAATATCAGAAGGCTGTTCCTGATACTTTATGCATTCGGCATAATAAACTCTCCCAGAAGGAATGCAGAAAATGTACGAACATTTGGTTTGTATTTCTTTGGTCCCATAAGATTACCATCTGTGAGGCTGTCTCAGTCTCACCATCTCTCCTCTTCATCCAGGCGTGAAGTTGAATCCTGAGGAGTGTCAGGATAGCACCGACAGATATGTGGAGGAATACAGTATATATTTCTGCCTGCAGCGTATTCTTCTTTTTTTGCCATGTCAGTGTCGCTCCATTGTTGAGAATTAACAGACTAAGAACTAGCCAGCTGAACGTGAACACTATTAAGGACGCAATGTGTAAGAATAACACTGACAAATGAAATAAAACTGAGAACAGACAGGGCTGGCACAGTGGTTGCAATGTTTAGCACCGTGGGTTCACAACAAGAAGATTCAGGCTTTGAATCCTTGAGCCAGAGGGAGAGGCCCTTCTGTGTGGAATAGCACGTTCTCTCTGTACCTCTGTGACTGCTCTCCAAATACTCATCCGCAGTCCAAAAACATGCTTGCTGGTTTAACTGGTGAATGTAAATTGGCTGTGGGTGTGAAAGGTTGTCTATCTCTCTGAGCTAGCCCTGTATGGGCTTCCTCCAAAAGCTCTTTGGGTCCTCCTCCCATTCTAAACTCCTCCTTGATAGCCGGTCAAGATAAGACTGATCAAATGGTAACGTATGATCTTAAGAGCTCAAAAAAAGGAAGGTGAAAAAAAAGGAACACGTAAAGACATTTTAGTTCTCATCCAAGAGGCTTCTTCAGTTCTGCAAACAAAAAGTGATGAATCCCAGGTATCCCAGGTAAGTCTACCATGACCTGGATGAATGAGAAACTATGCAGGCATACTGTAACGTATAAGGTAAGCCTACAGTTTAAGTTAAAGCTTACTCAAGCTGAATTAATCACTATAGCCTTGCTCAGTTATTAGCAAGACAAGGGGCCAGGGTGTGTTGTCAACAGTTATGCAAGATGGTTTTCTTTCTTCGAACCTAGCTAACTGATGTAGTCTAAAGGCTACATGGTCTGATTTGGATTACATGTCGACAAACAACTAACTAGTACTGTAATAATTATTCTTAAACTGGTTTAACTGCTGTGTTTTTTCAAAAAGGCACGAGACAGAGTGAGATGGAGGATCTACTGAGTCACGTTCTCTCACAGTGAATCCTTTGTACCTAACCCGTTAGGTCCACATGTGTTAATTCACTACTTTATCACTCTTTGACACGGGATACGTTATTGTCTTTTGCAGGGCTCTGGCTGCGACTGTGTTTCTATCGAAGGTGAAAGTCCAAACAGACTGAAACACTTGAGCTGCTGCTGCTGTGTACATATAAGTCTGACGCCACACGTCAAATAAACACAGCAGCTTTCCCAGGAGGTGAATGGAGAGCAGCAGAGATGGTGAAGATTAATCTTTTTTTACATAAAGGAGGGAATGGAAAAGAAGATATACACCTAAGGAAGGCAGGTGGTGTGATGTCTTCATGGTGAAAATCCCCAGTGAGTGGCTCTAGAAACATATAAAGTGCGGGAGTTTATGTGTGGAGGAGAGGTGCAAGTGGGGAAAGAAGGAGCACCACTGTGGAAAGAAAAAGTCTTCCAGACAGCATAAATCACTGCAGACGTAGATATTTAACATCTGTTAAATGTTATCCAAAGCGCACACAGCTACACACACGAGCACAATGCACATATGTGAAAGCGGAGGGCGTGTTTTCTATCGTAGGCCATGTTCTGTTTTTATTCGAAGCCTTAATTCTTGTGTTTTTCTGCTTTTGTGCACGCTCGCCGTGTGTTCACTCACAGCAGCCGTGGATGTCAACCAGCAGCACCCTTTCATGTGCAATATGTGAAATATTCCTGCATGGCACCTTAATATCAGCTGGAGAAAATCTGTCATATTTCCAAGAACAGCAGCAGAACAGCAGAAACTGTTATTCCATCAGAGAGGTTTTTCAGCGGCATGCCATTCAGTGAGCCCTCTGTTCTTCTCTGTGTGTAGTGCTTGTAGAAAACTAGCAGGTTTTCTCTCTGTTAGTGGCCTGTTCTACTGCTCATGCTTAAGACCTTTAGACAACAGACACATACATAAGATATTGTGCTGACCTCTAAGAGGGTCATTAAAGAGGGAAAGGCAGAGAGGAAGATGGCCTTAAGGAGACTAAACATGCACACATGCAGATGCAATAGCACAGATACACAGATGTGCAAATGCACTGCATCCTGGGTAGCCTGAGGGCAGTGGTTTAGTCATTTCACTGGTGCCTAGTTGATGTGAGGAGTGTTAGAGGGGCACAGTGTCTCCTTTTTGTTTCAGAACAGAGGGGAAAATCAAACCCTGGAGATGGTTAGAGGGCGTGAAGCACAGAGAAAGGGCCAGAAGAGAAGACAAAGCAGTGAGAGAGAGAGAGAAAAGATGCATCAGATAGAATACAAGCAGGACAAAGAGAGAAGAGAAACATGGGAGACATTTTGTAACAGGCTATTCTCTAATGAGAGATATAACTGTGCTGAGTCCTATCAATGTGGGAGAACCTTCAAATTGCAATATACGTGCTGGCCTTTTCAAGCCAGATCCCTCTGAGAGACAGGGAGGGTGTTGTAACTGTAACTAAAAAAAACAGTGATGTGTTTTTTTAGTGCAAATTATAAAAGTTGATTAACAATTCCTGTGGAAGCCTAGCCGTAAAGTTATACAGGTGCTCCAGCTAAAGTGCATGGCTGCTTTTATGCTCACTGGTATGCGCTGCTGTTTCGGCCAGTTATACACCTCTTGATTTCTGCAACCTGATGTGTTGCGCTGCTGCCACAGCTGTGTTGGAGTCACAGGTGTATGATCGTGATTTTATCATCATTTTAACAATATGCTGGTGCTGGAGCTCCAAGTCACAGATTATACATTGGGAGATGTTGAAACATTAGATTTTGTGGAAAAACTAAGCGGCCAGCACATAGGGTGTACTGGTGCCTTTACAGTGGCCAAAAAAGCAGGACAAGGAGGCTGACAAAATGAACAAAAAGAGCAGAGCCTTTACTTGGCTGTTGCAAAACTCCAATAAACAAAGTCTCAAAGGAAACATAACACAGGAATGCACAAAGCACAAAAAGACAGTCTGACAAAGAACAAATGGAAAGACAATACATCGACACAGGGATGATTAAGCAATGTAGCCCAGGTAGGAAGAGGCCATCAAGAGGGGGCAAATATTCACAAGGACGGAAGCCAAAAACCATATAAGCACATGAGCACTTTCTGATAGCAGGATTGGGATAGAAGCAAACATTTTGGACATTGCTATCTGGTACTGATGTAAACGTTCAGGTCATAAATCACCAGAGTTTAACTCAGTCATCAGCTACCCTATAACAAACTAATCTTTCATTCATCTTTCATTTCTTGTTTGTTCAATTTTGAGTGTAATTTATGGACGTCTCCAAGATGTGACCGTGTGAAAATGTGCACCATTATACAAGCATGTAGAATTCATTAGGGATGGTATGAAGATGTTCCTAACAATACCCAATGTGACATGTGTGCTAAGAGTGCCAAATCTCCATCAATTAGATGATTTTGTCTATGCCCTTAAATTAAGAAAACATTTCCTACCATATGACACCACAGGTAGGAAAAAGCCACTGACTCATTTATACATCAGTTCAGAATACAGCATATGTGCTATTGTCTTATCTATTCACCACAATCCTGGCTTCTGGTCAATTTGCCTGTCTCACTCTCCCACCACCGAGAAAAAGCCTTTGGAAATCTGGAAATCAGCAGAACCAAAACCAAAACCAAATACCAAAAAAACCCCACCTGTGCCCAAAACCAGTGGTAAGCAGAGATGGGCAGTAATGCGTTACTGTAATCCGATTACTTTTTTCAAGTAAAGTAAGGGATTACTATTGCAAGAAAGGTAATTAGATTACTGTTACTATCCCGTAAGCACGCTGTGTTACTGCGTTACTAAAACCGTGATTTTTTTGCAAGAGTGTCTCATGACAATGACGTAAGCGAGTGCGACGGTCGTGGCAACAGCTGTGTGCAGATCAAAAATGGATAATATAACCAGTGCGGGAGAGAGTATGAGCGTGCAGTGTTTAAAGCGTGGAAGTACTGACCTTACTTTGAGTTTGATTCCGTAAAAAGTGACGTTGTTCACTGCGTGGGAAGAAATCTTCGTTTTACAGCGAAAAAACCCCTAAACTTCCGAGTAAGCACCAAATACGCTGCCACTGGAATGTGAAATTCACAGAGAAACTGCCGGATCCTTCCACTGACCGCTGCGGCACACCTGCACCAGGGCAAACCTCCATAGGCCCCACTCCTGCTATACAGGTGGAAAATAGAGCAACAGGACAGCTGAGTTTTTGATTTTATTTATTTTCTGCTGTGTTTTACGTGCATCTATTTGAAAGAGTGAGTGTAAACACAAAAACCTATTTTATTTTATATGCTAGAATATGCAGAAAATAGGTTTAAATGTTAAACAAATTTCTTCCAGTTAGAGAATGTTGCATATAATTTAATGTTTGCCTGATGCATAAAGTTAAAAGATTTAAACTAATAAAACAAGTTTTAAAAAGAGACTTTTTCATTTGATTACATTTTATATGATGGAATATGTACAAAATGTAGAATTGGGCTGAAAGATCTATCGCTTTATCACCTATTTAGGGTGTAAATCATGTTTATCATGCTTACTTACTTTAACTAAGTAATAAGTAACTAAGTAACTAATTACTTTTGAAAATAAGTAATCAGTAAAGTAACAGGATTACCTTTTGGGAAGTAATCAGTAATTAGTTACTGATTACTTTTTTCAAGTAACTTGACCAACACTGTTGGTAACTGGTCTCAAACTGAGAAAAGAAAAATTGAAATGACATCGACTGAACTAAAGTCTTCAATTGAACACTGAGTTGAATTCTTAAACTAACCACAAGTACACACCCATTTTGTAACCATAAGTTATTCATTAAAAATGTTGAACCTCTTCAAAGTGTGTCCTCTCATTGGGACTTTGGAAACAAACCATAAAAGAAAATCTGGCTACCATGAGCTCAGTGGACATCAACCCGGTACAGCAAGCACGTATCAACAAGGGAGTTTTCTTAGGAAAGCATGACCAAGTTCTTTAGGTATGAACAGAACAACATCTCTCAACTGAGAGCTAGCTCATCAGGAAGTCACTCATTTAATACCCTCATCAACCCCTCTAGCTCTGACATCTACACTGCCACTGCTGCGTCTTCTTCCCCCTTCCCAAATCAGCTGTTGCTGATCAGAGAAGCCTCCATATCCCACCTTGAAGTTTACACTGGTGAGTTGGGAAAGTGTTAGGGGTTCCTGCTGCTAGCGGGGTTTTTGGTCGTCATACTCCTCAGATTAAGTCGAAATCGTTTGCATAGTTAATCTATTATGACTCAGGGCTCTGAAGTGGGTACAGAATTGGGAAAGAATTTGATTGAGTTTTTGATCACTCTTAAAATGCCAATGATGCACATAATAATCTTCTGAGGCTGTGGCAGAGACAGCACTACTGTCTCTGCTCCTCTACTACAGAGGTATGCATTCAGATGCAAAGTAGCAGCAAAGAAGACATACTGGTGAGTGGAAGGCCCTGAGTAAAAATGGTTATCCGAGCTGGGCATTTGTCAAAGCTGGGAAGGCACCTAAAGCTCCAGCCGATCCAAGAGAGAAGGACAACTTCTGCCTAAGCAAAAACCCTTAGTGATGCCGTATGTGTCAGGAGTATCGGAACAGTTGAGACGCATTTTTTAAACACCGTGTCTCCGTGGCTTTTAAACCCCAAAAACACGATGCACCAAAAATTGGTCCACCCCAAGGATCTGGTCCCCTGACACAAACAGAGTAACAATGTACCATGTTGAGTGCCAGGAGGATTGCCAGGATTTATACATCGGGGAAACCAAACAACCTCTGGTGAAGTGGATGGCACAACACAGAAGAGCTAACTTGTCAGGCCAGGACTCTGCAGTCTATTTACACCTACAGGCCAGTGGACACTCTTTCAATGATGAGGATGTACATATCTTGGACAGGGAGGAACGCTGGTTTGAGCGCGGAGTCAAGGAGGCCATTTACGTGAAAAGGGAAAGACCATCTCTGAATCGAGGAGGGGGCCTAAGGGTACATCTTTCACCATCTTACAATGCTGTGATTGTAGCCATTCCCCAACTCTCTGTGAATGGTACTCATGGTCATTTATCAATGATCAATGGGCTTTGATCAGCGGTTGCTGATCAATGGTCATGACAGTTTGCATATTAATGATCAAGGAACTGACCTCACAGTCCATTGTTCATTCAGTGGGCTAGGTTCAAGTATTGTGCAAATGTACTCTTTATAAGGTTGGGGAAACCTGCAGTCAGCTGAGACTGAAGAAGTCACTTGGATGAGTGACTAAATGTTTCTCCCACTGAAAACGATACGTCCAGATGAACAGAATCAACCTTTTGGGTTACCGGTGAGTGCTTTGCCCAAAGGTGCATGCCTGCCAGTTTCTGTATGAGCACTGAACCAAATCCCCTACCGAGACTACTGATTCCTGCAAAGCTAAGAAACCACGTTTCCCATAAGTTGCTCTAACATGTCATGTCCTGAATGTGAGGTGACGTATAAATATATCTCGGAATCGTCTGTGAAGGTTCTCAGTCATCCAGGTCATCATAGTATAAGGAGCCTGGAAAGAAAACCGTCTGGACTTCTTTAAGTTTCTTGAAGACTGAAGAAGCTTCTTGGATGAGAGGTGAAACATCTTCAAGAAACTTAAAGAAAAGACGCTTTTCTTTCCAAGCTCCTTAGAATATCATTCATTTAGAATCATTCGGCCATCTTTTTCCAGGGTTTTTTTGAAAAGAAAGACAAGACACTTTACCCATACATTGACTACCATGAGTTAAACAGCATCACTATCAAAAGTAAATGCCCTTTGCTTGCCATTAATTCTGCTTCTGAACCTGCGCAGGATGCCACTGTCTTCTCCAAGTTGAATCTGCACAATGCCTGGTAGGAATCAGAGAGAACAAGAAATAGAAAAATTCCTTCAACAAATCATTCAGACATTTTGATTATGTGATAATTCCCTTCGGATTAACTAATGCACCTTGCTGTGTTTCTGTTGTCAGTGCTTTGTGATGGCTAAGCTGGTTTGTTTTTGTATATCTAGACAGATATAGCTGACATCCTGTTTTTTCCGTAAAACAGGCACCATGGAAACTTTTAAAGCACAAATTATTTGTAAAAGCAGAGAAGTGCAAGTTTCATGTGTCCTTGTGAGCTTAATGGGTTATATCATCAAGAGTGGGCAGGTAAAAGCTGACTAAGGGAAGGTGAAAGCAGCTGTTAAGTGGCTGCAGCATGCCAGTTAATAACATCTCCAGTTTTGGGAGTATGCTCAATTCTACCTGAGGAATCTCAGGAATTACACCTTTAACTCTAGTGACTTTATCCTGGGACCTTGCAGAAGAACAGGTCAGTTCCACTGTCAAAAAAAAAACTATTCAGTTCAGATCCAATCCTTGTTCATCCTAACTGTACTTGTCCAGTCATTGTTAATCTCAGAGTTGTTGATTATTGTTAATCACTATCCAGAGTGGATAACAAAAAAATGGATCCCTGAACCTTATAAGCCTTTTTCTCTCACAGTCTCTGTTAGCGGTGTGTTCTGCTGCTCATGATTAAGACCTTTAGACAACAGATACATACATAAGTGTTGTGCTGATGTCTAAGAGGGTCATTAAAGAGAGAAAGGCAGAGAGGAAGATGGCCTTAAGGAGACTAAACACGCGCACATGCAGATGCAATAACATAAATATACAGATGTGCAAATGTACTGTGTCCTGGCTAGCCTGAGGGCAGCGGTTTAGTCATTTCACTGGTGCCTAGTTGATGTGAGGAGTGTTAGAGGGGCACAGTGTCTCCTTTATGTTTCAGAACAGAGGGGAAAATCAAACCCTGGAGGTGGTTAGAGGGCGTGAAGCACAGAGAAAAAGCCTGGAGAGAAGACAGAGCAGTGAGAGAGAGAAAAGATGCATGAGATAAAATACAAGCAGGACAGAGAGAGAAAGGAAACATGGGAGACATTTTGTAACAGGCTATTCTCTAATGAGAGATATAACTGTGCTGAGTCCTATCAATGTGGGAGAACCTTCAAATTGCAATATATGTGCTGGCCTTTTCAAGCCAGATCCCTCTGAGAGACAGGGAGGGTGTTGTAACTGATGTATTTTTTAGTATACATGATAAAATGTGCCAAACATTGGGTGACAGTTCCTATGACAGCTTAGCCATAAAAAGTGTTTGTATGCTCCAACTAAAGTGAACTGTCAGCATAGAGAGGAGGACATAAAAGCAGGACATGGAGGCTGACAAAAATGAACAAAAACAGAGATCCTTTTTTTTGGCTGTTTCAAAAGTCCAGTAAAAGAAAAAAAGAAAACACAAAACAGGGATCTGAAACAAGCAAGACGAGGCTGAGTGAACCAGAAAATATGAGCACGGTTAATGGACAAAGGAGAAAGGGTAAATGGCAAATGCACTAGCGTAGAAAAGTGCTTTTCTACTCAATTGAGCACTAAAAGTGCTTTCTTACTAGAAGTCTCATTCACTCATGCACAAAAACCTTCATACAGATCTATGCCTAAGCACTTTCTAATATTCACATACACACTAATGCTGCAGTGGATGCATCAGAGGCAACTCTGGGCAACTCTACTGTATCCATGGACAAAGGATACTTTAGCATGTGGTCCACAGGAGCTGGGGATAAATCTACCGAACATCTGATTTATAGATGACCCGCTTTACTATCTGAGCAACAGCCAGGAATACATATAGGGTAGACACAGGGAATTAAGAAGTGAACAAACTCAAGTAAAACTCCAATAGATCCACAAGAAAAAGTGATTATCAAAATAAAACAGGAAGTGAAACCAACACAAAAACAAGACAGAGGTATGGAATGGTAAGGAAACACTGAGGATACTATTATCATTAGCATTACAAATGCATGTTAAATGGTCAAGTAGTGTCTTAAAACCCTAACCCTATACCTAATAGCTGTATTAGGAATGGAAAAAATTTCTGCAACTTCCTGTTTAATACTCGTTCATTAGTTGGGTGATACCCTGGAATAAACTGGTCTTGATTTACTGATTTATTTTGAAGTTCCGACTGTATTTTTGTCTTCATATTTGCCACTATTTTGTTTGTCCAATTGAGTGTCACTTCATGAAAATGTCCAAGGAGAGACTGTGTGAAAATGTACACCATTGCACAAGCGTGTAGAATTTATTAGGAATGGTGAGGACATGTCCAAATCAATAACTAGCATTACATCTGGTGGTAAGAAGCTCCCAATCTCTGTTAACTAGATGATTTGCCAATGTTCTTAAATTTCTTTAAATTAAAAACCACACTGGAAAAAGTTATGTATTTATTTTCTCAAGACTTGTCTCTTCTGAAATACAGAAAGGTCACTCTATAGAATCCAATGACAGTCCATAAGAATACCAATAGGCTTGTTTGTAGATTTAGCAGAGGTCATCTAATCACCCCAATTGGTTCATTCGTTCCTGTAAGTTTTAGAAATGATTTTAGGATTCTGCTGAATATTTTCAAAGCATATCTGGGTCTGGCCCCGAGCTACATAGCAGAAATGTGGAACCCATATGAGCACATTTGCAGCCTCAGTTCCTCAGCTGGAATCCTTTTGGCTTTTAGAAAGTCATTGCCTAATTTTAAAGGTGATCGTGCTTTTGCCATCAGAGCCCGCAAGCCAGAAAGAAACTGGTTGAGCAGATCAGGCTCACTGAAGTCTGTTTTCTCTTTATCATCTTAGAGTTGTCCGGGATGTTTGCATTGTTATCTCCTCTAATGCGACAAATCGAAATCTACAGTGTGGAACCAAAAAGTGGCATGACAGTGAAAATTTAAAAAACATACTGGATTTAATTTTGAACAACGTCACGTCCTTGTTGAACTCTTAACAGCTTCCAGTGAAGCTCCTAATTTTAAAGCATTCCCTTGTAAAAGTTTCAAATGTGTATAAACCACTTTATTTAATCATTAGTTCTTATTAATCACTGTTTCTCCTACACAGGGCATCTTTTTTTATATGAATAGATGAGGTCAAGAGAGTATGAAGTAACCCAAATAATGCAGTGCAGGTAAAACACGTCCAACATCGCAGCTTCTGCATTAGTGCAAATTCAACACAAACACATGATTGGTGGATGAATCGAGCTTCAAATATAGCTCTAATAAAGTAGCAGATAATTACTCTTTATTTTAACCCATCACATAGTGTGCAAGGCTTCAGAGCAAAGCCCAATCGGCCTTTTCTGACCCTCTTGGATAAGGACACACTGAGACACATACACACATATTTCAGCTGTAAATCAGTTGGTCCTGCATCTAACAGAGCATGCTCAGAGGCCATGTTGTGTTCTCAGTAAGCTGGCCTCACGTTGACACTGATGGTAGTGAATCTTTGCTTGTTCAGAAACAACCCGGCCCTTTGTCCTCACAGGACCTGAGGACAAATAAAGACACCCACTTTGAGAGATGAGAGGGGTTCTCCACACACTAACCAGCACATAACGCTCTCGTAAAAACACGGACAATGCTGAAAGGAAGGATTCAGATGCTCTTTGCTTTAAATTGTAAATCTGTTTATTGGGACATGAGTCACAGTTAGACAAGGAGGGTGAGGACCTCTTACTAATAGCCTATAAGAGACAATAAAACATGAGCTTGAGGGTAAAAGGCTATAAAGAAGTATTTATGTAAACTACTTAAGATAAGAGGCAGAAATGTTCTTCATGCACTTGTTAATTTGGAGATTTAGGGCTATTATTTAAAGACTCTTGAAAAGAAATCTCAAAAATACACCTATGACTCTTTATTTCACATTACTTGAAATATCTGTAAAAGAAAAAAAATGTGGGCTTGACAAAATACCATCTAATTTGCATATTTAAACTAATAACTAGGCTAATTGAAAGCATTTTAACTAATATTAATCAATATGTTACCTTTCAAACTTTTGTTGTTGTTTTTTTACTGCTAAATTATTTTTACAAGTACAAATGTATGGAGTGCAGAGATCTGTTTATGCAGCACTTAGAGCCTGACTTGTGAGAATATAAAAACAATTGCGCAGAAAATGTACTATTTTCATCTACTTATGGTGATCTCCATTTGTTTTTTTATCCTGTTTGCCTGTTGTATCCCCTGATTTATGCACTATTTTTCACTTGACATTATTTATAATTTATAAAGCGCTTTAAGTGCTCAGATAGAGTAGGAAAGTGCTATATAAGAACCAGTCCATTTACCATTACTTGTGAGATTGTGATATTACTTAAACAAGTAATTTCATTATTTCCCTGATTATTCAAAGGAAGAGTTAAGAAGTCATGCCACTTATCATTTAATTTATTATTACCACCCAAGCTCTGCCAGCTCCTAACTGTCCACATAAACTCTGCATACTGTGTCTGCTGTTAGCCCCAGTTATAACTGTCTTTCAGTTCCTTTCCTCAACCTCAGTCTGTGTGAGTCCTGGTAGTGGTACCATGGAGTAAACTGTGAAAGCCAGCCAAGTAAGCACAACATTCAGCTAAGTCAATTTGGAAATGACCAGGAGTGTGTTCTTTGTGGTATCTAACCAACTGTGATCAGGGGAGTGCATATGCGAAAACCCTCCTCACATGCCCATTAGAAAATAAGCTGGCAACCTCCTGACAGCAAGAACAAGAACTCCTTTATTTATTGTGTTTGGCTCAACATGAGACGGTCACAAAGAAACAGAACGGAGTGTTCAATGACTTAAAAACGATAAAGCCTAACATGTGTGATACAGTGTAGAAATATTCCCTTTGTATATGTTTCTCCTGTAATGGGTTTAAATGTTCTTTTATGGTTCATTGTTTTTTAATGGCTAATTTAACTTCTGCCCAAGAGCTGGGAAAGGAAGGGAAGTCTAAAGTCCAGTCACGGTAAAAAAAAAAACCAAACAAACAAATTAATTAATTCAATTTTTTTTTTCTACCACTTCGAAGAAAAACTAAGCCAAAATGCAACGTTAGTGTGTAAAAAACATAATTCATGAGTCTTTTTCAGTCATTCAGTTCTAGATTTGCAGCTGTTTTCAAACTCATTATCTGTAGGAAGACCAAAATTGGGCTAAGCTTTGGCTGTTAAACAAATGGCCTCACATTTGACTCTAGAACACTTTGGTATACAGAGCAGTTCATGGTCGACTCAGTGACTGCAAGATGCCCAAGTTCTGTAGCTGCAAAAGAAACCCAAATCATCACCCCTCCACCACCATGCTTGACAGATGGTATGAGGTGCTTGTGCTGATATGCTATGTTTGGTTTTCACAAAACGTGCCACTGTGCATTGTGGCCAAATATCCACTTTGGCCTTGTCTGTCCAAAGTAAATTGTTGTTTAACCAGACCGTTTTTTTTAGAAATTAATAAAGAAGTGGAGGAGTGACATAACATGTTTATCCTTGTTAAAGAGAAGAAGCAAAAACAGCCAGTGCAAATGGGCTGATATCAGCATAGGATGGAGGGTTTGGGTGGGAGCGACACACAGATGCACATAACTGATAAGCAGCTACTTAAACAGACAAATTTAAAAAATAATAGGTTCAACCACTAAAACTGGAGCACAAGCTTCTCACACGGTCTGTGCCTCACAGCAAGTCACATTACTTACATATAATTACATGTAATTACATGAAAACGCTCCAAAAGCCACAAACACCATAAACAAGGTCAAGAAGTCATGTTGAGTGACTCGTGTAAGTGGAAGTAAGGCCTAGTATGTCTATCAACAAAAACATGTCAATCAAAGCAGCCACACCTTCAACTTTAACCTTTAACAAAATCCAAATGGCTGAGCCACAAAAAAAATTATGAAAGGGGTACAATATCAGAACGAAATGCTTTTTAACACTGTACATTTGTACAGTTTAATGTGCGAGTCAATGTGGAATGACTTGCTTTAGGTCTCATGTGGCCACTCCAGGAACTCTGGGAATTTTTCACAGATGGAGGTTGGCCCATGGTGGCAATATCAAGACTGTTATAAAAAGGTGTCATACAGACAGTGGTTTTAAAAGACTACTAGCAACATCTTTATCTCATCTTTACCCTTGACCCATCAGGATGGTGTTTAAATGTGACACAATTTAACTTAAAACATGCTTGCAAACTTAAACTACTGATCTTATAGTTCAAACTGATATTAAAATACATTTTTTGGACTCTCAGCTGTCTGATAGTATGACAGGAATATAACTGTTGGGGATATATATTAAATGAAATACCTTCATGTCAGATATTGATAACTTGCACAGTTAGAGGGGAAATCGTTCAAACAGGCCAGATAAAACTGTGATGGTGAACTTCTGTAGGAATCCTAATAAATGCATTTTTTATTGTGAGACATAAACTTACCCCTTAGTACCACAAAACCACAGCGTAACTCTTGTGAACTGATTTTACCACGTTTCTTTCATTAATGCTGGTGCACTTTGATGAATAACGTGAACATCCTGCCTATCTTCCCTTATTCCCTCCTCTAAATAAAAAGAGGAGGGGTTGGGGGTTGCGGGGTGTGGAGGAGGGGGGCAGGGATCAACCCTGCAGACTCTTGAGACTGTGTACACCCAGACTCAGCAGCCAGTACTGGAGAGGAGAGCACCAGTAGAACTGCTGACTGCCTCTGAGTCACATAACTGTACATTTTTTTCATTAACTTTGGCCCCAGTGACAGAGAGGACTGCTGCTGTTGGAGATGACTGAACTGTCACTGTTGGAACAATATTCCTCTGCTTTAGGAAATGTTCTCTGTCCTGAGACCCTGAGAGTTACTGAGGAACTTTGATCTAAGAGGCGCAGATATTGGAGAATTCCCACTTCAGAGTTTGGTAAGTAAGAACTTTAACAAGAGCAACTGGAGAGCATTAACTGACTCATTTAGGGACTGTGTTAAATTAACTGTTTAATCTATAAAAAGGGGGAAACCTACAGCCTACCTAGTGCATTTATGTCTTCTTTCACTCATCCGCTGTTAATTGAATATTATAACAGTTGTATTTTCCTTGTTCAGGGTAGGAATTCTAAAAACAGCCTTGTAATTTAGCCTTGAACATTTAGTACAATGACGCACAAACATCCACGAGAAGTGAAACTAACCAAAAGGCATTTTTGAATCTAAGGGGACTTTGATTTGACATCCTTCTACATTAGATACAAAGGAAGGCTGAAATAAAAACACTCCGCCTTATTCTCTCAAAAAAAAAAAGGAAATAAAAATGATCCTTTAGCCAAAGTTAAAGTTTCAACACCTTCAAATTCCTCAACTAATAGCTGACTATAATACTACTATGACAATACTAAGAGGTTGTCTCCCAGTGGTTACCAAAATGTGGTGGCCCCACTGGTAGGGGCTCTGCACCTTACCAGTGGGGCCACCGCATCAGAGTTCGGGTGCCAGATGAAAAATATGAAGTAAAAATTATTTGAATTATTAATTCCTTACGTTTTTTTTTAAGGGGGAACTTTAAAAACACACACACACATTTGTTTAAATTAATTTCTGATCAAAGAAAAACTTGAGGGGTGTGGAGTGCGAACTGTTTTCGGCTTCTGAATGCCAGAAAAAGTCTAAGAACTGCTGCTGTAGTCCAACGCCAGGCCTGTTCACAGTATTTCTAATCTGTGTTCCAGGAGCTCTAAAGAAGATCAGCTGCAGGCTGTTTGTTGGATAAAAGCCACAGTCAAAATCAAAGGATGAGGACTCATCTCCTCTGCTTGGAGTTACTCGCTTTGGCAGTCCACATACTTGTGGCCAGTGGACAGCTGGAGCCAAAGAAACAAGTGCCCCAGGAGCCTCTCACCGTTACCCAGAAACTAGGGCTTGTGGAACGAGATGTGCAGGGTGCGGTGCGGCCCAACAGCACCATGCCCCGCCGCCGCCTGCCACCCATGTGCACCGGACCCACAGAAATCCGAGACACTTTCAAGTACATCAACACAGTGGTGTCCTGCCTGGTTTTCGTTGTCGGTATTATTGGGAATTCCACTCTTCTGAGGATCATCTATAAGAATAAGTGTATGCGTAACGGGCCAAATATACTGATTGGCAGCCTGGCACTTGGAGACCTGCTGCATATCATCATCGCCATTCCCATTAATGTTTATAAGGTGAGAAAAACTGCAGAATAGCATAGGAACAGTACTTAAGTCATAGGAAAGCATGAGCTGCTTAACATTATTTTTACTTACAGTCCCTCCTTAAGACTGTAACTTTGTGAGGTCATGCACAAATATTTAGCTGCACCCCAGACAAGTACTCAAAAATTCCTATTAAACTCATGAGCACACACACACACACACACACGCTTGTAAAAGCAGGCTTGCACATAATTTTCAAAATGTTATTACCTTACTGGATTCTGAGCCCCTCCATATCCCCTTATGTCTCTGGTATGTTTTAATCTGTTGGGCTCCTTTTGTGTGAGTGAGTGAGTGAGTGAGTGAGTGAGTGAGTGAGTGAGTGAGTGAGTGAGAGAGACAGAACCAAGAGCGTCTGTATATTTGGGTAAGGGGGCAAGCATGTTAAAACAACTGGTCACAGCCGCATACCATAGCAAAGACAGGACAGACGGGGTGGTACGGAGAGAAACATGTCCACATCTGATTTTAATAGGTTTTCAATCACATTCCAGACACCCATCCAAAGACAGCATGAAAGGTTCCATATCTTTCATGCTTAGCAGAGTTTTCTTCTTCTCTGAGAGTTTTCTCACTTGGTCACAATGCCTGGAGTTTAAACTGAGGCAAACAGGACTCATTGTGGTTTGAAGGAAAAGACCAAAATGTTAAACCTGGCAAGAAAAGAACGATAAGTTCAGGTTCACACATGCCTGGCCTGCACTGGATGCCTGAGGCTGAGTAAAAAAGGGGGATAGTAAATTTGCTTCCCTTCCTACCATGGTTTAAGTCTGTCATCAACTCTTTCTCTCTCTATACAGCTCCTGGCGGAGGATTGGCCATTTGGGGTGACTCTGTGCAAGCTGGTGCCATTTGTGCAGAAATCCTCAGTGGGGATTACAGTGCTGAGTTTGTGTGCGTTGAGTATTGACAGGTAAGCATGAAGCCATGGCAAATGAACAACAATCTTTGCTTGTTTTTTTTTTCAATGCCGCAACTGCAATTAAAAAGCAGTGACTTTTTATCCTCACTTTTGCTCTTGTTCCCACTGGCTGCTGTTAATTTTGATAAATTAGTAAACTGACATTTTGTTAATGCCATTATTGAACAGTGAACAAAAAAAGGGCGCAAATAAACCCCCCCCAAAAAAAGTGTTATGAAAGACATCTTGGTGATAAATCCACAATTTTTCTTTTAAATTGCAAAAGCGAAAGAATTAAAACAGTAACCTGTGTCACACTGTATCGTAATCACCATGGCATCGCCCAGTGGTTTCGTGACTGCTGTTTGGAAGCCTCAGGTTTAGCATTTTTGCCATTACAAGTTAGCCAGTTCATGTTAGCAAGCTGCAAACATATTTGTGTGTCATACAGATACAGACAGTGCTAAGCAGAGACCTAATGGGTAGATCACTTAACTACACAGGAAGCCACTGTATTTCTGTTAAAAATGCCAACACTAAAAATGTGGTTGAGAGACCCAGTTTAGTGGTGGACCTACGTGCGGTAAGGCTAACAGGTAGCAAGTGGGTCTGGCTGAATGAGCCATGCACTTCTAATGCAAAACTTTAAGAATAAATACATTTTAAACAGATGAATTATATATATTTTTTAATTGCTTTATTGTACAATGTAGTCACCATGTAAATATACCAGTGATAGCCATCTTATGAGCTGCCTCTCAACAAAAATGCGACTAAGTACATTTCCCAAGGCATCAAACTTCCTTTAACTGACTCCACATGTCACGCATCTGCCAGGTATCGTGCCGTGGCCTCATGGAGCCGTATCAAAGGGATCGGAGTTCCTAAATGGATGGCTATCGAGATAGCGCTCATCTGGATAATATCCATCATCCTGGCTGTGCCAGAGGCGATAGCCTTCGACATGATCACCATGAACTACAAAGGAGAACATTTGAGGATCTGCTTGCTGCACCCCGTGCAGAAAACCGAATTCATGAGGGTGAGCTACACACCAACTTTTAAAGGCCTGTGGTTCACTGTGCAGAAAAATAGTACGTGTTGACATAGCTGTATGTCGTATAACACATACTTATATGGACAGACAGATGCAGAGGTGAATGTGTACATGTGTGTGCATACGCTTATACGTACACTTAAAACCACAAGCACTCATAATCATACTGTGACAGCTTCCCGCCTAGATCGGGGTTAGGAAGAGTTTACAGAAATGAAACACTGTCAAAAAGAAAAAAAGTCATGGATCATAAGAATTAGAATATCCCCCACTTGGGTGACAGAAAACACTACAGCGGTTGATTATGTGTAGCATAATAGGTAATGCATGAATATAATGTATTTGCCATTACATTCGTCTATCTTCATGTAAAAAGAATGATACATTTATTCCCACTGGGGTCTTATGATAAATTGATTTGTAAAAGCATGTCAACAGCAACTTGAAACACACCCTGGAGTCAACCAGGTCAGACTGTGGTTACACACCATTAAACTCCATTTGCTTCTGACATGCTTCACCTTTAGCTAAAGATTTCCAGCACAGATGTTTGTGCCTAATCCAGTGCAGTCCTGCTATCTTCTCTGTGCAGTTTTATAAATCAGCAAAGGACTGGTGGCTGTTCAGTGCATATTTCTGCCTGCCGTTGGCCTGCACTGCCATTTTCTACACCCTGATGACCTGTGAGATGCTGAGGAAGAAGAATGGCGTGCAGATTGCGCTCAGCGACCATTTAAAACAGGTTAGATGGTGAAACTCACTTTATTAGGCCTGTTTGTTGTTGACTGCTGACAATAGATTTAGTTGAGTTAAAGTAATATTTTTCCTAATGTAATAGGAGGACAGACAGACAATGCTATTAAAGTAATGTTCTGTACTGTTTTCTGCCTAATTTGCAACTCCCATTTCCTACTGAATTCAATTTGATTCCTGATAACAAATGTTTTACATTTTTAGGGGAAAACATGTTTCCAATGATGCCTAATTCCTTTAAGGCTTAAGTTTCACCACAGCTACTTCAGTGCCAAACTGTAATTTATGTGTTTTTGTGTGTGTTCAGCGGAGGGAGGTGGCGAAGACAGTGTTTTGTCTGGTTTTAGTCTTCGCTCTGTGCTGGCTGCCTCTCCACCTCAGCCGTATCCTGAAGCTCACCATCTATGATGAAAAAGATCCAAACCGTTGTGAATTGCTCAGGTATGGAGGGGAAGTCAGATAAAAAACTTGTCCCAAAGACAGTGTGAAGTGGAAGACTAATATGCCACTGTGACATCTTTTAGTTTCTTTTTGGTGTTGGACTACATTGGCATCAACATGGCATCCGTCAACTCCTGTATCAACCCCATCGCCCTCTACATGGTCAGCAAGCGCTTCAAGAACTGCTTCAGGGTAAAGTGTAACTCACTCAAAAAAGGCTTAACTTTTTGGTTATTGTGCTAATGTATTTTGTTTCTTGGTGTTAAACTGCATCCACACAGGAAGTGATTCACATTGACTACCGAATTGTGAAGTGACTAAAAGGAAAAAAAAATTTTGGTACCTCAAAGTAGGCAGGTCCCGAAATAAAATATTCTCAACATAGAGACGAGCAACTGAAGCAACTACCAATGAGCGTGCAGAGCCCCTTTTCCAATAGTATCTACTCAGATGGACTCAACTCGGGTCACCTGGTTTTCCATTACAATCTAGTACCGTGGTCATCATTATAGCAACACGGCCGAGCCTCCCATAACACGAATGTGCAACACGAACGCTACAGCAAAGGCGGACACCGAGGCAACAATATACCTGCTGCTCGGTCTGTGGCTTTTCGTCAGACTCGGGGAAGTGGCTTTTTGTAACCAATACCGTCGATGTGGAATATCCAAAATGGCAGTTTTGATTTCCGTGAATGAGACTCTCTCAGAACTCATCGAGTAACGCCACTGACCAGCCATTCGGTGGCATGCAGTCTGACGATGTCATATTTTAGTGCCTGGTCAGATCGCTTTGAACTCCATCTGAGCAGGTACCATTTTAGTACCTGATACCAGGTACTATGACTTAATGGAAAACCCTGAAAAAACCTGATCTGAGTAGGTACCAATGGAAAAAGGGCTTAGGATACCAGTGATCACTACATCATAGCCGACCGACCATCAGCTCGAAAGCAATGCACAATGAACTAATCGCTCCCCGTGTGGACACAGGTTTTTGTCTTTACAACACAAAATTAAGCTATCCGCTAGTTAAGTGACGACATATCAACCCCTAGGCTGATTTATTGTCATTTTTGGCCTCTTCTTACTGCCATATGATGCTGTTTGTCTCAGCCCACCAGATATCCTCAGTATGAACTTTTACTGAAAATAGTTTAATCCTCATTCTACATCTTTGATGTACTATTATATTTATTTTAGCTTAACCATAGCTCTAAGGCTAGCCACCAGATAGCACACTATTATATATCAACTAACCCAACTTCACTAACCCTCTGAATGATGTTCATGTTTATTTTTCTGCCTTTGTTTACTTCCAAAGTTATACAGGTATGTGTTTTAGTTTTGGGGGGTTTTTTAGAAAAAAATTCATTCAGAAAATGTTATTTCATATTTAAGTGGAAACCTGCTCTGCCTAACCTTCCACTAACTTCTAACTTTGCTAAATCTTGTAAATCTTCTTTTTCATAGAAGCTTGGCCTTTAAACTTTATAGTAACACCTGGAAGGACGGCTACACTGATCATTTTATTGGAGATGAAAGAGCATTTAGTGTTTTTAACTCTCAGTGACGCCTCAGTGTTTGGTCCCAGAAATTTTTAACTTGGACTATTTCTAGACAAGGCTTAAATTTCTGTGCCAAGCTAACTAGCTGCTGGCTTTAGCTCTACCATAACGAAAGTAGTAGTGATACAATGAAAAGAGAATAAGCTTATTTCTTACAGTGATGAAATGTTTCTAAGGCTGCAACAAAAAAAGCTGTAAGAATCAGTCACTATTTCGTCAAAGTGCGAACAGTGTTCACACTCTTCCTCTTTTCTCGCAGCCTAAGCCTCACAGTTTCTTTTCTTCTTTAGTCCTGTCTGTGCTGCTGGTGCCTACCGGCAGAGATGTTAATGGACGAAAAGCAGTCGTGCATGAAGCTTAAAGTCAGCGACCGAGGCTCCGAACAGAGCAACTCTCGCATGACCAACAAGTCCTCGACAGCCTGAGGAGAGGCCCAGAAGTGAGAAACAACCAAAAAACATCGAAGTATGCCTGAGTAAATGAGGACAAGGACCCATTTGTTCTTATCTACAGCATAATATGAAGTGTCCTTAAACTTTTAAGATCTATTACATACCGCAGGAAATCAGCTCTCACTGCAACTCAATCCAACCTGAAACTCTTAACACTTATCACGGAGCGCCGCACTCATTCTGTCCAAGAATGAAGTGTCAGCACGCCTCCAAAGCGGCACTCTTCGATAGCAAGTATCAAATTTATACAGGCATGAATAACATTAAAAATGGAGAATTGAACAGGAGCAAAGTTCAACTATGTTGTGTAAAATTGGGGGTTAAGGGTTGATAAGCTAAGACAGCTTGCCAGGCTTGCAGCCTGGATAGTGAATGTTACGTCAAAGTTCTGCATTGTAGTGTATTTGTTACATACTTCAGCATCTTGTAAAACAGCCATTTGGGGATTTTGCATGTTTTTTCTGTAAAAATGAATGTACATGAGCATTTTAAATGCTTTTGCATACTTGTTGATGCTTTGAAATGTATTTTCTTTGTGTATTCTCACTAGTAACAAAACTACTGACGCTGTGTGACTTCAGCTGTGATACCATCAGCTATTGTATCATATTGTTCCATACTTGGCCTGTTCCTGAGGCTTTATGCATTTTGTCATTGTATTAGTGCCTGATTATCTTAATTTGACTCCTTACCTTTGATGTAGGGTTTCTTTTTTCAATAAATATAACACATAAAATCATGACTATATTACAAAAAGAAAACAGTAAATTATTTTTATATTATTTTTTAAAGATTTCTTTTAGGTTTGCCTGCTGTTGGCTTAAGTGTATGGTGTATTCTGTGTGTGTGGGAGTGTGTGTGTGTTAGTGTGTGTGGGAGGGTGTTTGAGCGTGTGGCCTCGATTTAAGTGTGACAGCAGGCAGCACCATGTGATGGCGAGTGCCAACACAGAACATTACTGTGATCTCTCTGTTTTTCTCCCCACTTCTTTCCCCCAAACACACACACACATTTCTGACCTGGGAATGTTACTTGAGGCTAAACCAGTGTCACGCATGTCACATTAGCTGTCAAAGAAGCTCTCTGTCCTCTGATCTCTCACCACTCTTCCTTGTTTCATTTCTTTATCCACTCTCCTTGCCATCGCTGTCTTTTTTATGTCTGTTTTTCCGCTTCTTTTTTACTACTTCTTTGTCCTCTCCCATATTTTTTGCTTCCTTATCTCTGCACATTCCTGTCTCGTCTCCTTGCCATAACCTTTCTGCCTTTGTTCCTCCAGCAAGTTTTCAAACAATCCAGTGTGGTTTGACATCAAATCAAACCCACCACTCCTGTAACTAGCCCTAACTGAACATAATCACATTCAGTACATTCCTCTCTGAATTACCTTTTTTTTCTGTTTCAAACAGAGGGTACACTGATTTATCTGGTTTTGGATAATGTTGGCCCTCTTACTGGTGTGACTGATCACCCCCTAGATCAGTGCTACATAAATAAATAATTAAATAATCTGTTACACAACTTGGATAACAGAGTGAATGTTGTTCAGTGAGCTACTTATCCAATATTCTATAATTAAGCCACAAAGCACTGTTTAAAATCAACTCATTTACTGACCCAGGCAAGTTTATTTTGGTAGTTCAAGAAGCTGTAAGAAAAGCTGTAAATGTAGATTTATGTGTCAAATTAGAAGTAGTATGGTACTGCCCATGGTAAAAGAATCCTTTCCACATCACAAGCTTACGTTATTGTTCTTTTGTTTTTTACATTTGTACAAAAAGGGTTCTAAAAAGGTGTAGCTTTACAAAAGCCTATATGACTATTCCCTGGTGAGCTATAGCTTAATGTAATGTACTACTTTTCTTTTTTAGCTGGTTGGCTTTTTACAAACTCTTCCAGCTTCTGGGGGTGGATGGGGGAATGAAGCTACTATGGAAGTGCCAAAAAATGTAGTTCCTAATACTCCTTACCGGTCTTTTTTTATATAAATATTACAGACAGGTATATTTTTTAACTGGGGCCCTAAGTTATATGTAATCTAATACCTGGCTATTTTAAAGGACTAACAGGTAGAACCTTTTATACGTTTTCCAAAATAACACACTAAGGAGTTGGCCATTCAGTTTCCTAACTTTCTCCGGTAATTTACCCAGAAACTTTTTGATTTAAGCCTGTTGTGCTCTAACCAAAATTAGCATTTTATTTAAAATACCTCGCTAACCAAGCTGCTAGACAGCACTAGCATTAGCTGATAATTTCCCACCATTTGCTCATCCAAATAAACATCAAGGAGGCAACAGTCAAACTAACAAACCTGACACACTCTACAACCAATCCAGTCTTTAAGTGATGATGTATGAACTCTGCTTCCAGGTCCAAACTACTCTACCTTTATTAAAGTGTTGTGTTTTTAACATGTTTTAATGCATTGTATCTTCTTCTATTCAATCTGAACAAGCTCCTAAAAAAAGGTAGTGATCACTGTCAGCTCTTTCGGTTTTTATTACCACTGTTCATTTTAAAGCTCAGTTTTAAAACCTTACGATGTAACTACAGCCCAGCCCATGCAGCAGTAAATTAATGACTACCCTTGTGTTGTGGATGGATTATCTTAGTTCTTCTCTTGACTGAAGTTTGATCTGTTTACAGCATCCTAAAATCCAATTGCATTTGTCCCTAACCCTCACGTTAACTTTTATCGAGTGGAAAAAAGTTAGCGTTCATCCTCCAGCTTCACTGTGCTAATGTGTTTTATTGTGCTAACCATAGCTGTGTAGCTAGCCACCACGTAGCACATCATCATAGCCCAACTTCAGTAACCGCACAAATGTTGCTGCTATTTAGTTTCCTGTCTTTATTTATGTTGGAAGTGATAGCAGAGCTGTACGTTTTAATTTTTTCAGAAATCCCTCAGTCAGAACATGGCATATTATGTTTAGGTAGAAACTAGCGAGCTAACACCCTGCTAACTTATAACTCCATTAAATATCATAAATTCTGTTTTCATGGATGCCTCGTGTTAAACTTAATTGTTACACCTGGTAGAGCAGCAACGCTCGTAGAGCAGCAACGCTGATCATTTTATTAAAGATAAAAGAATTTAGACAGTTTGTAGCTCTCAGTGATGCCACAGTGTTCGTTTGACTTTGGGACCTGAAGCGAAGTTTGGACCTGGAAACGGCTAATGACGTCAGACTTAAAGATGACGTCATTAGCCGTAGATGGATGATGTCACAGGGACTACGTCCATCTTTTCTAAACAGTATGGCTTTAAGGTGTTCCAGGATCATGTATCATGTTCTTCATTCTAAATGTGAGCACAATTTACAATAAGAATTGCAACTGTACATTGTGAGATAAAGCCCTTACAAATTAAAACAAGCTATTGAGTCCATCACTCAATAAAAATGTGTTTACAGTTATAAAGTAAGAATTGGGGTCATTTTCTTTATGCACTGAGTGGCGTCAACTGGCTATGAGAAAGACTGCTTTAAAATAGTGGTTTCACTTTTCAGATCCAGAGATTTTATAATATTCTATCTATACAGGTTGATCAGACAACATAAATGTGTTTGTGTTTGTTTGTAAGTTTTTAACCATTAGATAAGGCCAAGGTGGTTGTTCCTCCGCGCAAAGTCTTAAACGTCTTTATTTCCAAGAAAGACAGCTTCATGAAATACGTTCACACATATCCAGAGTAAATGTGGACACCAAATAATCATAATCAAACCTACACATGTGTGTTGGATTGCAGACTTTATTGTTTCGAGTCTGGCTCTCAAGGGCTGGAGTGTGAATAAATCTGATCTGGTCCGTCTCTGTTCTTTTTTTTTCCTCCAAACATTCTTTTGCATTTTTCTACCAAATTCCATTCGCCGTTGTGCATATTTACACAGCATGTTCAGCAAGACTGCGCCAGCAAACTGCATTCAGAAACAATTAGGAGCATTTATATGAGCATGATGTTTTGACTTCACTTTCAAATGTTTGAGAAGAGAAGCTTTTCGGCAAATTCTGGCCTGAGAGTACGGCAAACATCATTGCTTGGCATCATACACTTTTCAAGCATTTGAACCCATATAGGCATTTTCATCCAGAGCTGTCATACACAGCTTCTGACAGATGTCTAATAATTTAAAGGTGTATTCACACTTCTTGATGTATATGTCTTGCTGGCCTCCTTCTTAGTCATCTAATATTTATTCAGGATTTAGAGCACAGGGAGGAGAGCTTTCAGTCTGGTACAGATTCTGCAAACATTTGGGAAGAACAAAGAAAATATGCTTTTGTTGTAAGTGTGAAAACGTGTGTGCAGTTGGAGCCATGGAAGTACTTCAAGGGAAAAATGTTAAACCAAGTGCAAACCGAGATCCCCGTTCTGGCTGCGAGAACACAAAACGAAGATATGTGAATAAGCACGTGCATAAAAACAAAAAAAATGCTTTCTGCACTTTTGTTTAATTTGATATCTCTTTTGGTCGCACACCACTGACTTTGCACTTCAAGGAATGGCTGATAAATGACACAAAAGCGCAACTCATCAGTCACTTTCACACGTGACACACTTGAGCACATGCATAGACAACACAAGCACGCCGAGCAACAGAAGACGCGGCAGAAGGTGAGCAGACGTGGCCAGCAGAAGGAATTCATCAGACTGACGTTCCATGGACTCTGGAGCTTTTCTTTCCTTCTATTTCCTGCTCAGTTCTACATCAGGGGACATTCAAGCGTTGTGTCACAGTCTCTCACTGTTAGCACACTTCCCCCCCTCTTTTTTTTTTTTGCTTGTCTGACAACATGATGACAAATCCATGGGGCTAGAGTACATGATAAAGAACGATTCATCAGTCACAGATACGCATATGGCGAGCAGGTTGGATTCCAAATGCTGGAAAAGTGAAAGTTGTCAGTGCGCAGCTCACATCAGATAAATCTGCAAATATAGTCTACTGGGGTCACTGGGCTACAATTTATAAACCATAATTGAGTCTATACAGTGTGGTTATCACTGTCACCTCACGGCAAAACGCCCCTGGGTTCAGATCTGCTGGATTGTTTCCGTTTCAAGTTTGTAAGGTTGCCGTACATTTGTCTCCGAGTACTCCTGCTTCCTCTCAAAAACAATCATGTTAGTTTAATTGGTTTTTCTAAATGGACCATAGGTGTGAATGACTGTCTCCATTTGTTATTTAATGTTGATATGATCCACAAGAGGATCAAATAACCTTCCTTTTAAATAAAAGGAATATACGGCCTCTTATCCAGCCCTCTTAATATGTCCATTAAACTCTAAATGAACTATTGGCAGTCTAGCTGGACTGTGGGTAATGTATACACTGCATTTTAAGAGCAATGCTTGAAATAAAACAGAGGATATCCATGTTTAGGCTGCATTCCTGCATCCATGCTCATGTGTCCGTGGTTTTCTTGCTAATTTTTCCTCAAGTTAAAAATGTCAACATGTTCTTTTTTTAATCAGTCGGTGTCGTGCTCGTTTAAAACCCTAAAAATCTAATGTGCGTCACCCCTAAAAACAAATAAAAAAATGAAGCAAAAACAATGGAAACATTTCTTGAACCCAATATTTGAGATTCATTGCATTAACTGTCAGTGACAATAACAATGACCCCCCCTCTCCCCGGTCTTTCACACAGATAAACACAAACCCATATTGTAATAATCAAATCGTGTGCTCTGCTACTTTACAAAAACATTATGGGAGTGAACCTCGTTTTTCAGCCAAACCAGCACATTCCTCACGAAGCTGCCCGCCGTTGCAGAAGTTGGGAAACTGACTAAAGAAATAAAGGAATGAAAGAGAGGTCTGATTTATTCCACCTTATCAGTCCAACCAAACCCAGCCCTGTGAAAGGTATAAAATGTCCTGCCATGTTAAAAAAAAAAAAAAAATTAATTTAAAGAAGGCAGCTGTTCACTGTGTAAAACGGGGGGGGGGGATTCTCCAATCTTGAAAGCAGTGGCACAGGCAGTGGGACTGGGTGCAGAAGACGCCATCCTCAAGAGAAAATCTATGACTTCCAAGAAACACACTGCCAGCAATGCTGAGCCTCACTCACAGATTTATAGGCTACAAGCTGTCTCTGTTGCCGTTGTTGTGTATTAACAAAAAGAAAGGGAGGGAAGGAAATGAAAATGTGGATCAGATGGTTTTTTTTTATTTTGAAGGCTGCTGATGCTGAGTTTTACCACTGGGGAGCGTCTGGTACTGGATAAAGTCAGAGTAGCTATAACAACCCCCTTTTTTAAACTCTATTATTCAGACTTCATTTCACTGGGATGTTATTATTAACTGCACAAAGCAACAGGTGACACTGAAATTTCTTTCTAATTTTTTTTTTAGTTTAGTTAATGGTGAGCTAATAATCTGAGGTCAAATTTAGTGATACCATCAGCACACACACATGCCCTCTGCGTCCACACAGCTGCTTGCAGATTGGTTGCTTGGCTCTCTGCTGCTTTACATTGCAAATACACCCATGTTTACATTTGCTCCACACTGACAATGGTCACTATGGGTTACCTTGACTCACAACACAGGTAACCAATGAGATCTCGCAGCATGGGAGGGGAGGGAGGGGTGCGTGTGTTTGGTGGGGGGGGGGTGCTCAGTTCTCTGGAAAAAAGAAAAGAGGAAGCGTGAACTGACAACGACTAGAAAAAGAAGAAGAAAAAAAATCACCATGATCTACGCTGATCTGTGATCTCACGTCTGCGTGACGCACTCTCTCTGGTGCCTAGACACTGACAGGAGGGAACTGATCCCACGCCTGTAAGCAGATGAAGGTTCTGTGTTTGCCAAAAGTAATGAGAACAATTTCCGTTTCCCTCTTGGATCTTGCAGGCAGCTGCTGCTCTGTCACATACAGGCACGAGCTGTAAACACAAAGGTAAGCAGACTGCTTCTTATTCCATACAATAGGCCTACTACTCTGTATAGTATAGAAAGGAGACACAGAAAGAAGACCAAAAGAAAAAAAGAACTAAATATAAGAAAAGAAAATGTTAGAAGACGTTTGGGTGTATGACTGTATGCTGCATGACATGTGCTGAAGAGAAAGTGAAAGTACTTTTCAGAGAGTGTAGGGTTTGGAGCGCGGCTGTTTGACTCTCTATAAATGCTGTGCCAGAAAATGTAGATTAAAAGAAAGAAAGAAAGAAAGAAAGAAAGAAAGAAAGAAAGAAAGAAAGACCTTTCCAATGATTTACTTTCAGTGACGGCTAAACCACTCACATGTTTGCACGCGAGGGAGGTTGTAAAAACAGTATTGCGACCACCTCTGCTGTTCTCTGGCTCTAAATCTCTTGTGCTTGACACACACACAAACACACACCATATTTTACTGCGTTCATTTAACAAGGCCTGGTTACCCCAAGCAACAAGAGGGGCTTATCAGCTGCTCCCTCTCTTACCATGCTGTTATCAGCCTGGCCTAGTTCACGCACACACATATATATAACACTGCTCCTTTCTGTCAAACACCCGCGCGCTTTCTATCTCAGTCTCTGACTCTCTCTCATGCACACACACATGCAGACTGGGGAATGAATGTTATGGGGGGCTTATCAGTGTCCTTAGGGGCCTGGCAGCCACTTCACAGACTAAGATCCCAGTGCAGAGGCCACAGAGACGAACCTATGTGACCAGAGTGCTGATGAACACAACATACTGTGAGAGACTGCAGGCTGCAGGGCACGGTAACAATGAACGTATACATGTGGCAGCACAATGGCAAGGCCCTGGTGGCTACTACTAAAAAAAAAAAATAAAGAGAGGAAGGGACAAATGTTTCTATTAATGTGTTCTGTTGGGGTGTGACGAGTGAAACTTCACCGCCTTGTTTACTTCAATAGAACAGAAAATGCAAGCTGCAGTCTTCATGTTTTGTACTTTGCACTTGTATTCATTGGAACTACGCAAGCATGGCAACTTGCCATGCTATATAACCAGAGCAGACTTACAGGTTAGGACGTAGAAAAAAGCTATTAGTTATGTTCATTATGCAATTTAGCTTGGCTACAAAAGGCAGAAGAAAATGTAAAAAAAAACCTAATCATAGTAATAATAATTTGAAAATAAAACCATCTTGAAATATGTTAGAGAATGACTAATTCAACTCCCCATTAACTACATTGCATACTAAAATGTCCATTATCAAAAAAACATTAACTTACATCAAATATTTTACTACTATATGTCATAATATGACATTAAACTCTATTTATTCTGCTTAAAATGGTATTAAACACGATGGAAATGTTATTTATAAATACCATGATTTTACACTGTTACTCTGTTATTCTGCTAATTTACAGTATACAATTATAGCATCGAATGCTACAAATGTCTGTCTAGTGATAAACAATGAAATATGAAAATCATTTTTCAAAGTAATTGTTAATTTAGTCATCTTACAAGTCGACAGCACATGCTATGCAACCATTAGATGGCTTAGTGATCAAAGACACAGCAAGCTTCTCAGCTAATATTGAAATTAGGCTTTATGCTATTGCAATTGTGTTTGCATAAAAAACTATCTGATAACAAAATTTGTATCAGTAACTTTGCCAAGATGTAGCACTATAATAAAACAGGATACCGCAGTCAAATCAAGACCTCAAAGTACCATATTATCGCTGTTCTCACTTGTGGTTCCTACAGGTTTGATGTAATGAGCATTTCTTCTTCACTCACCTATTTCCTCACCCTGAGATGTGCATTTAATCTAAAATTAACGCATTCAAATAATTAAAATATTATTAAACTCTGGCACTTTCCACCGTAGTCTGTCTCCTGCGCTCTCTCTTTTCTCTTTCCCCTCATCCCCAATCAGTTGTTGCAGATGGCTGCCCTTCATTGCTGGAGGTTTCTTCCTGTCAAAAGGGAGTTTTTTGTTTCCAGTGTTGCCAAGTGCTTGCTACTAGGGGGTTGTATGATTGTTGGGATTTCTTTCAAATGCTGTAAGGTCAAAATTACAGGACAGAGTACCTTGAGGTGACTGTTGTTGTAATTTGGTCCTATATGAATAAACCTGGATTGAATTGAACTTAAATGAACTCAGGCACAGTCATTAAAAATCCACAATAACACACCACGTAAGATTTACTGTAGGAAAAATACAGTACTAAAAAAAATCACAATTCACAGAGTGATACTGGTGATATTAATTTTTTGTCACTAAACTGCTGGTTCCAGCCCTGACATCAAGTGATGCATATTACATATGAACAAAAAGGACTTTTCCTTGCTGACTTCTTCTTGAACTTCTCTTGCTTTGGGGAGTAAACTATCCTCCAATTCACTCATGTCCCACCTAAATCATTGAGTGCCAAGTGGCTGCAAACATCACAGGAAATCGAAAATGAGAGGACCACTGCTGGCAAAGACATGCTGGCAGTGGTTTGGCGCAGGAACTCAGGAAGCGGTGCCTCCTAACTGAGCTGTGCTTCCTGTGTGATAACTGACCCAAACATATTTTGCCTCTATCTCTCACACGCATACACCAAGACAAAGAAAACTCACACATTCTCCATCTATTTAAAAAGGAAAAAGAAAAAAAAGGACCTGTGATACTATTTAGGTTACAGAGGATTTACAGGGTTATAATGTTTAGAATGGACTTTACTTTGAAGCCATTTGGTCACAGTGCCACAAAACCTAAATGTTAGGATGATCTTCAGAACAATGATGCTGAAGGTAAGTGACGGAGTGGCAACAGTGTTCGGAGCCTATGGTAGATTTTTGCAGGAGGAGGAGGAGGCAGCTGTACTGCTAAAGGTTAACCGAAATTTGGGAATTATTAAACAGCGAGGACTGAAGAGAAGGGATGGCATTAGAAGCAAAGGGAAGACAAAGGAATTCAAGGGAATTAACAATGTTGTGATGGCCAGATACAAGAGGAGGGACAGAAAAACAAGCAACCCGGAGAGAATGAGAGGGAGTAATGCAAAGGAGTTGAGTGGGGGGTTGCAATTTTGTGCTAAACGTCCCCTTCACGGTCATGTCGTGAGGAATGTGCACATAATGGCCCTGAAAGCCAAAAGCTGAACATTGTGCAAAGACATGATGTTGTCACCCACCCAACCAACCCCCTCGACTCACACCGCACACAAGCACACACAGCCCAGACACACATTTCACTGCAAACGCTTCCTTCCTGTTGCTGGTTTAGCCCAGTTTAGAAGACAGATAAGAGCAAAAGAATGAGATATGTGACAGAGGGGGGAAGCAAATTACGATGTTGATTTCTCTGCATCTGAGACCAGAGACATTTCAAACACATAAACAAATAAATGTTCGGCAATGCCCAAAAAAGTAAAATTGTTCAAAGCCTAATTTTCAGCGTGTTCGTTTTTGACTCTAACAGCTCCTCAACTCCCCCACCTCACCCACATATTTTTTTGTGTGTGTGTGCCTCTCTGTTCTTCTCTGGCAGGTTCAGTCAGACCACAGGACAGTTTAGTACTTCCTCATTGAGAGCCGGTGCAGAGTGAGCGGGTGAGCGCTGGCTTCCTGTGACGCCTCTGCGTCTCTGGTCAATAATTACACTCACATCACTCTACCACTACCAAGCCTCGCTGCATGGAAGGACGCAGGCTGCATCCCATCCAGGGGGAAGTTCTCTGACAAGTTATCTGCGTGTTCATTGGAAGGATTGTCTCCAGAAACGGGACCTGCCTGGATTCGACAACACATCAGACCTGTTCACTTCACTACCAGACTTCAAGGGGACGCTGTGATGCTATCCTCGCCCAGTTAAGAGTTTGTACGTGTGCTTTGGGACATTCAGCCATGCTGCAACAGTCAGAGCTCATCTTTGACTTTGCCAGTGACCACTTTAACATGTCACAGGTGAGTCAGACCTAGACAGTGATGAACTTCTTTGTGTGGGTAGAAGAATTGCTGGCAAACTTCTGATGTCGTCTAATTTCATGCCGTTTTTGTGTCCTGCAGCTGGGGAGTCTCACAGATTGCCCTGCGGTGATTGTAGAGCAGGTTCCACATTCACACCTGCTCTCATATACAGGTCTAGCGTGTGAACAGTCACAGGATCACCAGCAGCTGGTCAAAGGTCAGCACACACACACACACACAAGCACAAGAACACATACGCACTCACTTCAGCCTTTCTTTACCTGTCAGGCTCACATTTCATGATAGAAGATAGAAGATCCCCTGTCGTCTGCGACACGGTGCAATTCTTTTTGTTTTTTTTAGAAAAAGAAAACGAAAGTTTCTATTCAAATTTTATTTAAAAAATTAAAAGTAACTCGCGGTTTCGGAAAAAAAAGCCAGCCTTGCTTTGCACATGCGTATTCGGCCCCTCGCGCACATGGACCACCCTCCGCTGAAATTCAGGAAGTAAAAAAAGAAAACATTCCTGGCTTGTTCCTGGGGGGGAAACAACAGTTAAATGAATCATATTAGGATGTAGACGTGGTCAAAGCGAGCTACAGCACACATGCTATAGCTTGTTCCTCACACGTCCGGGGATTGAAAAGTAAGTGATATCGCCGTGTCGGGTTATATTTCCGTCAGTGTTCAGGTTGGAGGGGGCAGCTGAATCGGCGCATGGCGAGGAGGAGGCTCGGTTAACTTTAGCTCACAGTAACAGCAGCACTTGTGGATAATTTACAGACACTTTACTTGAACGTTACAACCGTTTTGGGACAGTAGCCCATCTCGTATGTTTCTCTAAACGTGGCGGTTTGTTGTGACAGGCTGTGGGTTTGCTTCTCCCGAGGCAGAAAGTGTTTTCGAGTCCACGACAAAACAGCTGTTAGCTAGCAGATGTTTTCTAGCTCACTGCTTCTTCACGGGCAACTCATCACAGACACACACACACACAAACAAGATGCGCATAAAAAAACACACACGCAGATTCCCTTTTGATCATGTTTAGCCTCGAGGACATGCACGTGGGGAGATGTAAGCTGTTAGACAACACAGCGTCGTTGTGAAGCTAACAAGCAGCCTAATATGAGTCTGTCAGTGTTATTTACCTGGACGGAAAGCACTTGAGGTCAAACTGCTTGGAGTCAGTGACCGAGACTGGGTGTCACTGAGTTTACTCAAGAGCTGCACTTCACTAAGCTCTTTGTTGGCTGTAAGAATTCCAGCTTACTCTGTGCACTTCTATCCGGCTGTGTTTTGGAGGCAAATATTCTTTGTACTTCTATTCTAGTTTTGTTTTGTTTTTTTTAAATTAATTATAGAATTGACTTCATTTGCTACTGATGTGAACATAAATGAAAGTGAACGAATGCTGGAAGAGTTTGTAGCATCTGCATAATAATTAAATTTATTTTGTGTGTTTTTCTTTCTTCTTTTTTTTTCATTCCCAAAAGAAGGGAAGTGTAACAGAGTGCAATTATTTGCTGTCACGTAAGATGTTTTTTATACAGCCATCACATATAAGCAGCACATATAAACTATAAACTTTGTGTACTAAGTCATGACTTGGCTTGAGCAGAAGCAGTACTTATCTGTACCCATGCTACATTCTGCTCATTAAATCTATTTTAAGGTGCAAAAGGAAGCAAATGAATAAATAAATATAAACATAATCAAAATTATTCACATCAGTACAGCTCAAAAAATAGCTTTGTATAACCAAATGCGAATTACACAGTTCGAAATGTAGTCTTTCATAATTTACCATCAAAAATAGATATACATCTATCTATAAAAATCTCTGTAAACATTCTGGGAGTGTTTAGAATTCACTCTAAATATTATTATCATTTTTTTATTTGTTTGTTTTATTTTTTTGATAAAGGATTTCAGCAGTTTGATGCCTCTGTTGTATTTTAAAATGTATTCAGATGTTTTAATGGATGGTGGGTCTGGACTGCAGACGGGCCTGTTTAACAGCCACCCTCTTTTACTAGTGATCCACGCTGTTTTAATATGTGAAGAACATTGTCTGGATTGTCTCGGTGAAACAAAAATTGTTAGTCATCATGTTGTCCTTCAGAACCTGTTTATCTGACTCAGCGTTAGTGATGCCCTTGCAGATGTGCTGGTTATTGTTGTCATGTCACAGAGGTGACTGTAGCTCAGAAGGTAATTTTCCACTAATTGGAAGGTTGACGGTTTGATTCCTGGCTGGTTGCCAGTCTGGTTGCCAAAGTACCCTTGTGCAAGATACTGAACCTGAAGTTGTTGTCTGTCCAGCGAAGTATGAGTGCATGTGAATGTTAGACAGAATGCACTTCGCCATAGAAAAAAATACTTGTGTGAATGAGGCATGTATGTATAAAGTGCTCTACTAGAGTAAAAACGCCCTATATAAGAGTAAGCTCGAACCATACAGAGAGCGGAAGCCTTTCTAAAATTTGCTAATACGTTGAGGGTTTTTATATATAACTATATATATGCATGGTGGTTTTAACCTTTGTGGCTAGAAAGGAGTTGAGTTCACTGACAACAGTTTCAAGTGTCCAAAAGCACATGCATCGACTTCTACCACAGAACTGTCCAGTCTGTTTTAATGCCATGATGTTTATATTCATTCATGCCCACTTTCTAAACATTATAATTGTTACTAAACTTTGCCTGTTTAGTTTTACCTCAATAACGTTTTTGATGCTTCTCCCAACAGTAAGAAAAAAACCCTAATAGCTTGTAAATAGAAACTACATCTGCAGTTGCTAAGGAGAACCTGGAAACGCTGTTTAGTAGCTCACTGTTATATAGTTGTAACTGTTTGCATTGGACACACTCCAATTTTACATCAACAAAACAAGTTTTACTCTTTGATAAATTTTTTGTGGTTGTATTTTTTGTAGTGGAGCCATGTGAAAGTGGGGAGGAAGAAACCATGGAGACGCTTGTCTCTCCTGACTCGTTACTCAACATGGAGTGCGCTGACACCCTCTCCCTGGAACACTACTGTAAGCACAGCTGTGTTCACCTCGAGCACGCTGCTTCCTGATTATTTCGGTGCAAGATTTTATTTTTAGGCATTACGGTGCTGCTGGTTTTTTTAGCAAATCTGTTTCTGAACCCCTGCAGCGCAGGCCTTCTTACCATCGCTTGGCGACGTCATCACTACTCCTGTTGTGGGGGAGGAGTTTGTGGGAACTGTCGATCAGTCAGAGTGGTCGTCGTTGCACAGAAACAAGCCTGGGTCGCAGCTGCGGTCCAAAAAGAAAAGTCAGTAACTTTCCTGCTCAGCTTCTTGTACGGGTAGAATTTTGAGGGTAAAATGTTTGTGATTGACTTTGGACTGCCTGTGTGTGCAGGCAGGAAACCTCGACATCGAAGAGCAGAGTCTCCCACGCCAGAAATTACTGTAAAGAAGGACAAATACAACAAAGGTATTGTCAAACAGAACAAGACCTTGTTCCCTATAAAAGCACACCACAGCACAAGTCACCTGACTGCACCTGAAATGATATAAATGTGTGTGCACCTCACCCCTACCAAGTTTTGCACAAGTAAAATTATGCAACCGTGCTTGTTTTGGGGAAGCGTGCTGTGAAAGTAGGTCTTCACCAAAGTTATTTAACCCAAATCTTATCTGTTGTTTTTCTTTTTCGTTCATGCGCTTTAGGCGGAAACACCCTTTACCTGTGGCAGTTCCTGATGGAGTTGCTGCAAGATAGACAAGTCTGCCCTCGTTACATCAAATGGACTAATCCTCAAGCGGGGATCTTCAAGCTGGTCAACTCAAAAGCAGTGGCCAGGCTGTGGGGCAAACACAAAAACAAACCAGATATGAATTATGAGACAATGGGCAGAGCACTCAGGTACAACACCACAGCTCCCAGATGGAATTGTAATGTTCTTTGAAATTTCTCTCTCTGTAATTTGAAAAAAATAATAATAATGATAATGATAAGTGCTTTTTAAGGTCATTTATGCTAATTTTCCTATTTTTTAACTCGGGGGTTTTATTAAGCAGAACTTGAAAGCAAAGACATAAACAGCCATTAACAAGTTTCCTAGCTTTGACTTTGTACAAGTAATGGCACATTTAAGAGTTTCAGTTTAGAATGTTTAACAAATTTATTAGAATACCACTAAATTAGCAGTATTGTTAATTAACAAAATCATTTTTTAATGTTTGTGTTTTAATGTTAGTCTATGAGCACGCACAAACATTAAAGCATTAAAAATGATATTTTTAATGCTGAAATATAATAATTGTTGTTAGTCATGAATTTTCAACATAGCACAATGTTGTTACTTTTTGATTAAGATGCCAAATAACATTTATTTACTTACATTCCTGAACATAAAAAAGTAGTTTTAGTGCTTGAGCGGTATGCCTGATTCATTCCCGGCTCCTCAGAAAAGTCCGGTGTGTTGGCCCAAATTTGGGTATAAAAAGATGAACTGAGTTTGCTGTTTGTTTAACATGTAACCATGTCATTTGTAGTTTTAAAAAAGCTTTTGGCAGATTTCAAAATATTTGTGTTTTCTTGTTTTTACGACAGGAGGTTTAATAAATAGTAGAGCTGAATAAAATCAAATGGAAGCTTACTGTACAGTCTACTCAAGTTTGATGCTGCTTGTCAGTACTAATTTAACCTTTTTTTTAATTTTTAAAGCAGTTTAACTCATTTAACTTGTATATAAATGCAAGAATTTATCCAATCTAGGTTAGTAAGAAAGGGGCAGGTATGGAACCTAATCATAGTACACCAAGAAAGAGTCAAAAATATATTTTTGACTCTTTATCGATGACAAAAAAAAAATGTTTTTTTTGTCATTTTTATTTTAGATTTTACAAATGAGATGTGAATGATTGAAAACTGTAGCAGGTTTGAAAGCTGTCAATTTCTGCTTTTTCCATGCAGGTACTACTACCAGAGAGGCATACTGAATAAGGTTGAAGGCCAGCGCCTCGTTTACCAGTTCACCTCTCTCCCCAAAGACATGATTTACATCACCGACGGAGATGGCATCAAAGAGGAAGACGACGAGGACCACGACGACAACAGCGTCAACGACGAAGGCATGAGCGACGACTCTGACAGTACCATATCGTCTAGTGACCATTCAGCGGAGGAGCAGGAAGATTCTCAGCCACCGCCAAAGAAATCGTCCCCCATCTCCGGCCGCGCTCCCGCTTCACAGCGCACCAGGCCCGCTCCCAGGCCCTCAGCTCAGCGCGACACCGTCCTGCGTCCCACCAGCTCCAGTTTGATCCAGGAACAGCATCTGCCTATCGTGTCAGCTGAGATGCTACGCACGCTCCAGAACCTGCAAAAGGTCCAGTCTCTGAAACCCGCCGGTCATGCCTCAGTCTTCAAAACGGCTCAGCTGCTGGGGAGTCTGTGCGAGCGACAGGCTGCTGCCGAGGTGGCCATAGGGAGAAAAGGTGTGCCGGAGATGTCCGAGAAAAAGTCGCACCCAGGACCAAAAACTCCACAGCTCATGTCTCTGATTAGCTCTGACCAATAAAAATAACAGGTGCCCACTTTCTATCGAACACACAGATGCCTGTACACTCCACCGACTCAGGACCACTTACAGGGCTGCACTTTGCTATGACAATGCTGATTTAAAAACAAGGACTTTTGGTGTAGAATATTATTTTAGATCATAAGTACAGATCAGTGCTTTTGTCACAGCGCTGACAGGAACCAAAATCTCACAGCAGTTTACCTTCTCAGCTTTGAAATCTGATCATTTCGCCTTATTGTCATTCTGTGTAGCCCTTTGTTAAACCAACACCAAAGACAGACATGCACTGGAATCTCTGGCCTCTCTGCACTGCCTGCAGACGCTTTCTCTGCTTGCACTTCAGCTCCAGTGTCCTGGAAGCAATTATCTTATCACCACACTGTGCCCTTCTTCTCTGCTTTTTGCTCTCACTTTCTCCTACGTTGTTTAGTTTTGTGTCTTCATGCTATCACGTCCTGAAGCATTCCTTTGCCTTAAAAGTGGCTTTGCACTAATGTTTACCTCTGCTGTATATTTCTTCTGAAGTGCCTGAAGATGTCAGTCCATCCTATTCCTGGTAATCATAAGGGAAAACATTCCATATTGTTATTGTTATTATTATTATTATTATTGTTGTTGTTGTTGTTTTTTAAGATTGCTGCAAAACAAGGGATCACTGTTATTTTTTCAAAGTAGTATTTTAGCACTTGCGCTGTTTATTATTTGTTTATCTACACCATGGGACTCTTTTTTTCTATTTTCTTCGTGACAATCACCAGTGAAGTGGCCTTGTAGCCACCCTGCCTCCTGTAAAATTATAGTGCTACTATTTATCTTTTCTCTTGTGCACTAGCTATCCATATATGAGTGCATATATTAAACTCTGAATCCTCTATCTGTATGCGTCTATTACGCACCGTAGGGCCTCAACATTAAAACCACTGTGTTGGCTGAAGTGAACACTGGTCATTTCGTTACAGTGCAATGCAATGTTTGGCTGGCGTTCACGTGGGTTTAGCATCAAGCTCAGCATTGCAGAAGGCGCCAGCAGCGGCATCGCTGCACAAAGCAGACCTACATATTACCAGGCTGGTGGTTTTAATGTTTTGGCTGATCTTTGTGTACTGTATGCCTGTGAAAGCTTGTTCTTTTGATGCCATTTTTTTTTTCCTTCCCTCAGGTTTATAAAGCATTTTTGTGCTGCACATATTATGTACTCTATGCAAGAAGTAAAAGTGAAATTGTTAGTTTATTATTTTCTCTTCGCCCGGTCTTAGCGTAGGCTCACGAAGCCGGCTTACAAACTTCACCTCACTCCAAATTTAAAAAAAAAATATGACTGAATAGTTAGGCTGGCTTTTTGAGAGGCTAAACTTGGCAAAGAGATGCTTATGCAGTAACTGTGCCTGCAGGGAACTCTTATGCAGAACTATTTTCACTTTGTTATAACATGTTTGTTTGTTTGTTTTGGTGTTTTTTTGCCCCTTGCTCTTCAGTATGTGTCTTGGGAATGTCTTACCTTAATAGATTTGTAAGCTTGTAGTAGAGGGAGAGGTGGAGCTTGTTTTTTTTGTTTTTGTTTTTTTTTAATGCTGTGTTGTGTTTGCTTTCATGCAGTCCAGTGATGTTAAAGCTAATCGTCTATTATATGAAATAAATTTACATTTGTCATTGTGTGAAATCCATCATTGTTCCTTTGGAAGACTTGGAGCATCAGTAGACGTAGCTTGGTGAGTGTATATGTCGCATTTGAGCAGTGCATTCAACTGCTGCTTTATCAGTAAAGGCCTAATGCAGTGATACAGATCTGCCAGAACTACTTCTACAGAATTCTGACACGATCAGTTTTTCTTTTTTTGCTGTTGTCAGAAAGGTGTTAATTCTATTTTTGATTTGGTGAAGTTGTTTTTTGGCTTACCACATTAACACTAACCCGTCCTGTCATCGTGATAACTCACAAACAAGCTGATGTAGGTTTTTCCAGCTGATACCATAGCTGCATTTACTAAAAATCATGGACAAGTTTGCATCTCTGTTACCTTGTCAGAGGTCAAGCTCTGTGAAAATCTTGTGAACATAGTAACTGAAGAAAAATGTCACATAGGCTTTTCAAATTGATACCATTGAGGAGCTTGTAGGTGGCTGAGGGGTAGCAATGGCGACCACCAGTCTTTTTAACATACCAGTGGTGCTAATCTGAGGTGGCAGAAGTGCAGATACCTCTGTTAAAAAGTGCTCTGGTAAAAGTTAAAGTACTGATTCGACTTCTTTACTCAAGTAAAAGTGAAAACTACAGGCTCTGAAACGTACTCACAGTAAAGTAGCTCTTTGGAGGGCCTTTCTATACCAGCTATTTTTGTGCAAAGCTAACTGAGCTATAGTAATATAATAAAATGACAGTAGTACATAGCAATGCAGTCTTTATTATATAATTTCTGATCTAAATTTTATTTCTAATGAATGTATTCAACTTGAATCAAGTATGCAGAACATGAACATAGAAAAAGAAGTTTATTTTGTGTTGCCTACAGTGTAGAGGGTGACTTTTCCTCTAAACAAGAAAATGTGTACAGTCAGGGGTTAAAGTTGATTCTGCACATGGGGAAACCCCAAAATCCACTGTAGAGGCTCAGTGTGGGGAAAAGAATGAGAACTCGCAATAATTTCTTCTGTGAGCTCCAGCAGATTTTCTTAGTGTACCGGCTGTGGTCAGCTGACCTGCTGCTCTTTGTGGACATACGCAACTGAATTCAACAGGATGTTACATGTTACACATACATACAGCATGTACAAGGATAGATAACACTAAATATGTCCCAGGGAAGAGGATTATTCTTCAGTCCAAAAGTTTTCCTCCTCCTGAGATCAGCAACAATATTTTTAAACACATGCAGCGTCACTGTTAGTTATCTTTTCTTCAAATAGCTACTTTACCTCTTGTTCTCCAGATGTGAACATTAATAATGTACACGACTACCTAGAATGGATGTCTTTTACCATCCCGCATTATTTCCTTAAAGAGACGTGCAACACAAATTTGTCGACTACAGTCAACATTACACCCCACAGCCGATTCGCTGTCTTATTTCCGTTGTTCTCTGTCTGATTACAGATCCAGCTGATGTTGGAGCATTTCATCCTCACAATGAATCATTGGACATTTTTGTGCTAACATAATAGGTCCATTGTACCATAGCTCTGACAGGAAGTCTGACTGAAGTCTGACTGAAATAAGCCATGTCTCCGTAATTCTCGGATATATTGTATCATTTATGTTTCCTGACCGTCTGGGGGAGTACAAATTGTTTGTGTTTATATTCTATCAGCCCCCATTTTTATTTTCATTAATGGTATTATACATTTGTTGGTGGGTGACCGTATCCAGTTTCAATTTAAACGTTTCTATTCTTTGACAAATCTGCCGCCTAATTCTCTGTCCAGAAAATCGTCTCCTTAAAAAAAAAAAGTTAGCGATAACTCCTCCGGGCCGTTAGGGGGAGTAGAGGCAGTATGAGCTGCGCGCAGCCGGATGTTGACAGGCTCTCTGCTGTGTTTGAGCTGTAACTGTTACCGCTATCACGTTTCTCGTAGTCTCCACATCTAGAACTTTCCTGTCACTCCAGAAACACTGTGCACATCCACAGAAGCAGATGGCAACCGAACGGTAAGTTCATCTAAATCTATCAATGAACTGTTCTTATAGCAGCAGACATTTCTTTTCTTTCAGTTATTTAACGCTAACTTGCTTTTTTTTGTTGCTTTTAGCAGCTTCCCCGATAGCTTCATTGACGAAGATCCACAGAAAGCTCTGCAGGTAAAACACTAGCCTCAGCTAGCCACAAACAAGTTTGTGCGATGCACGGTGGCTCTTGCAGGATGTCCATTTAACTTTAAATTCAGTGGACTTACTCTAGAAAGGAAATTGAGTAATACCTGTGGTGTTTGTGTTTCAGATATTACCAACAAGCTAGCGAAGTTAGCCAACATGTTTGCTAGCCCTATTTAGTTATGAATAAAAGTAATCCCAGAATCGCTTCGTTATCATATCAAACGGTCACCTGTTTCTTTAATACCATTAAGAATTAAATATGTCTCATGCGTGAGGAGGTATTACTACATAACGTTAGCTCGAAATAGTCTGCTGCTGGATACTAGCCCTGTCATCCTGACATGAAGTTGTTAACTGTCAACAGACTTAACCAGTGAAGTTTATTTCTGCTGTTTAAAAAGCCTCTGGTGAATCTGCGGTTATTTATGTGACTAACCGGGGCAGTATTATGAAAATCATTACAGTTTGATTTGCAGGAATAACACAGATTCAAATAGATTTACAGAGAGCTGATTCTTCTATAACGATATCCGACTGCGAAAGTGAAAGTTGCAGATGCATAACAGCTCTACTTTCGATTTAAGCATTTTTCTAGAAGTTTCTTTCCTGCCACAATTCTTGAAGCTGAAAACACGATTTTAAGCCCTTTATACAATAATAGCCACCTCGTTATTATTTTCAGGAGCTTAACGAGGCCTTACAAGGAGACTCAGACAACGCTGAGTGGTTTTGTCAGCGTGCCTATGCCCACATACTGCTCAAGAACTACAGCTGTAAGTCTGCATAGCACATGTGGAAACAGACCACACTAATTGTATTTTTGATGCATTATTAAGTGCATGAACATTATGTGCGCATTACAAATACGTGTTGTTTAGCTTTTGAGGTTTTACACTGCATGTGACTCAGCCTGGATATATGCACTGCATAAAGAAACATAGTAATTTTTTACTTTTGTTTTATGTCCACAGGTGCTGCTGATGACGCCAAGAAAGCACAACAGCTAAAACCCAGCCTCTCTCTTGCTTTCATGCGCACAGGGTATGGACTGTGAAATGCACGCCTTTACATAGCACTTTTCTAGCCTGACTGACCACTCATAGGGCCAAATTTACTAAAAGGGGCAAAATGGCAAGTGAGCACAATCCCCAAATAGTGCTCGCAGGTGTGGTTAGTTTTATAAGCAATGTACAAATATACTTTACAGTACAAGAAAAGCTTAAAAACACTGTGGGCCTTCCTCACATCCATGGCCAATTCAGAATCACCAACCTAACCCACAGGGGTCCACCCTGGCATGCAGATGTTTAGCTCAGTTTAGACTGCACTTCATTTACTGTTTGATATGTTCATCTCACCACTAAAAAAAAAAAGGTAAATTAACTAAAATAATAATTAAAACATGTAGTTTAATTGATTAAAAAATTATCCCTTCTGACACAAACGTACAGCCAGCTTTATTGACAAGATGGGATGAAACCTGCTGTGTATGGCTCATGTTTCTGATGTTATCTGACGGTTGTCACAAAACTTCTTTCAGCTCAGTGATTTCAATTCTGAAGGCCTTTGGTTCAGTGCTCCCCCCACACCCCAAACCTGACCTCTAACTTAAAGGAAAATTTTGAAAACCCGTCCTCGTCCATCAAACAAACTTCGGTCAGAGCTTTGTTTTAACACACAAATCACCAAAGTGGTACTGTCATGCTTTTTCACATTTTCCATTTCAAGCGGGCCTCGGAGGAGTCATCCTTGCCTTCGTCTCATCACGTTTGAACTATTGTAATCCACTCTACTCGGGTCTCAGACAAAATTCAGTCACCTGCCTTCACCTCATTCAAAACAAATTCACAGAGACAAGACAAAGTGATTTAAAGTTGAGCTGATTTGAAGCTTTTTTTAAAGTTGTATTTATTGTTACTTTTAAAACCTTGCATGGGCTCATCCTACCCGCACTGTAGATTTAGTTGGTTGGTGTTAATTGAGCGACTGGCTGCGTTTGTCAGGTCAGATCATTCTGTTCCCACAATACACCTCATTACATAGGTGTTTGAGTGTTTTCTGTTACCATAGCAACTGAGGTTAGCAAACTCAGTACTTTGAAATCACTACTCAATACTTTTCATAGTAAATCTATTTTTACTGCCCCTTTATTATTTCTTTGATTTACTTCTTTTCGTTGTGTTTATTCACCTGTTATTCACACAGCATGTTCAGATTTTATGCCTTGTTTTAATTTGTTGCCTCTTTGTTTTTATATATTTATCATGTTTTGTAAAGCAATTTGTAACTATATTTTATATATTTTTTCTTTATTGTTCTTATTATGTGGTCACAATATAAATTTGGTGTGGTTGCATTATGTAAAACTTCACGTTTTACGCCTTGCAATGTAAGAATTGTCTGAAACCTTTAAAGTTATACTTAAAAATGTAATTTCTAAAACTACCATCCATTCATTTTCTTCCGCGGAAGTGGAAGAAAACTACCAGTGTAGTAAGAAGTCTGATTTCTGCGCTTCCTCAGAAGTTAATGCACAAAAACTACCAAAACATTTTGCTTTAACAAGGTAAATCATACAGATGTTGTTTGTCAGATGAAGCTGCGTTTATTTTTCCAAGATTGCCTGATCTAAGTTCATGTGGCATGTTTTTCTTGCCCAACTGCAGAATAGCCGAATATCACCTGAACAACTATGAGTCAGCGCATGCAGCCTTCACTCAGGGACACCAACTGGATGGTGAGTGCAGCCCATTTTGGCCTCAAGTGCAGGTTCCTTAATTCCACTGTGTACCAACTACTGTTCGCAGCAGTGTCCTGTCCACTTCGCTCTTCTCATTGTTTTCATGGCTAAATTTCGGGCCTTATCTTTAGGGCTTTTTTATTTATTTTTTTTTTTTTAATGACTAACACTGTGATGACCACCTTAGCCAAAGGCATTATGTTTTTGGACATCTTACATCCGTGCGTCACATTCTGGAGAACAAACCTCTTTTTAAAATTTTTTTTATTTTTTTTTCTCTTTCCTCGTATTTGGCACAGATGTTCACTTGGTCTTATGGATGAACTGCATAGGTTTTGTTCATCTGAGGTCAAGGTTACTGTAATCTTAACATAATACCAGAATTATTTTGCGGTTTATGAAACCATTTCAGGGGAATGTTTCATACAGATAAAATAACAAAGTGATGACATTCTGTATTCAAATGGTCAAGTCTGAGAAGACTTGGATGTAGACTGTAATTCACTGATGTAGACAAACTCCACGTTCTCCATTCAGTTCTTACATTAGAAAAGCCTGTGTGTTCTTCACATGTGTGTAGTTGGTGCTTGGGTAGTTCAACATATTTGCAGAGGCATTGCTCCAAATCTTTGCATGTCGTTACCACATGGAGAGCAGTGGAATAGTTGGAAACCATTAGCATTAACAGGGATTGCAGTGGTATCACCTGTGGTTGCCCATCGCAGTAAATCAAATGGAAACCCACCATGAGAACTGTATTAGTGCTACGTATTAGTACTGTGAGTGGTGTCTGATGGTTGTGCTTAACACACAGTACTGGGCTTTTTTTTTTTCTTCTTTTTCTTTTTTCAGTCTCAGGGGCTTCTAGACCTATACACCATCTTAAAGAGGTGTACATACAGGAGGTGACTACACAGACCACAGACAGTCGGTGTCAGTGACATTCAGTAACTTAAAGCCATGGCGGGTGAAATAACTGCTGGCAACATGAGGTGGCTTGTCCTGTGTTAAACTATTCTCAACTTTAAGGCAACAGATCGAATAACAAAGGATACCGTTGATGGACATATGACAGATTAGTAATACAGTTAGGGGTTACCTTGATGACCAGTACCTGGAATGACTGCTAGGGACCAACCGTCAGCTACAAGGCAAACTTCGCAGGCCAAACATGTCCTGTTTGGATGCTTCTTTAGAAGTCTTAAAGCAAGCGTACTTCACTGTCACGTTGTGGCCTTCTTAGGTTTGTCTTTTTTAAATCTAAATCTAACATGTCCTCAGAGTTGTGGTGTATTTGCCTGTGATATAAAATATTGTCATTTTCCAAATTCCAGTATTACAATAATCCCACTAACACTGTTCTAAAAGTTTGCGTGAACATTTTGGGAATTGGATCGGCTGCACATTATTTTACAAGTATTTTCCCAGTACTTGGTGACAAATGTATAACAGGACCTATATATTTAACTGTCTCTCATTTTATGAATGAACTCCATGAATTCAGTTGGGCTTCATTTAAAAAAAAAAAAATTAAATTATGCTAAACTCAGTTGCCAGTCGGCCACTGTTGATTTACCTGGTCACCCCACGCAAGTAAAGTCTTTACATGGGAAGGAATGTTCCAGAAAAATTAAACTTCTCCAGCATACAGTCAGTTAACTATAGCTGGCCTCCATAGTGTGAATAAAGTAATACTAAAGCATTACTGTTGGTTAGGCTTCAGTAGTGTTTGATGAACACATTGTACAGAAATATTTCCTTGCAGTACAAGCTGTCATTGTGCTTCTCACAGGCGAAATTATGGAGCATTGACTGATTAGGGCTTTAATGGCAGTTTGGCAAGTGGCCCGAGTGTCTTCAAGGAGCAGTTAGTGAATTTGTTTTTAGAAGTAAATCAGTGCGAGATGAAGAAAGACTTAAACTGATGTACAGTTAAAAACAAAAAAACAAACATTGCTGTGATGCAAGAACGTTATTTTCCCCACACCTTCTTCGGGCATGTACAGTGATTTGGACATCTGCTTACCAAGTCAGATTATGAGTGGTTTCCTGATTTAGATGAAATGCCTTGAAATGAATGCCTTCAACCTTGATTGGCCTTTACTTAAAGGGGGCATGAAATGCTACACACATAAAGGCTAATTTAACTCACGCAGCCCTGCTCTCAAAAACCAACATAGATGAAGCTGGATTTAAGAAATAAGTGCTTAAAGTTTTGAGAACATGTGTAGCGCCATCTTCTGTCAGTACGAAACGTTCCGTCACGTGGTTGGTTGGGTGCGGCTAATAGACTTATATTAGTTTATGTTAGGGCTGCACAATTTTGCATAAAATGAGAATCACAATTTTTTTGCTTAGAATTGAGATCACGATTCTCTCACGATTTTCTTTTCCAGTATAAATATTTATTGCACTTATTAACTGCACATCAACTTCGTAACAGTTGAGACTGAACATAAAAACAATAAATGAACATAAAAACAGTAAATGTCTCACATTTTGTTGTTGCCGCAAAATGTTCTACTGCTTGTAATTCCGTCTCCACCCTTGCTCGACACTGCGTGTATAGAGCAGGTAGTGCAACATTTGAAAAATAGTTGCAGGACGGCACTGTGTAGCGTTTGTCTAGGGTGTTGATAATTTTCCTAAATCCCTCGTTTTGCACAGTGTTGATGGGAGCCATATCTTTAGCCAGGTGATAAGTGATAGCCTCTGTAATTTCTTTGTGCCTGCGGGAGTTCGACGGGTATGGGGAAGCGCTGTATAAGGTTCCTGTTATTGATGTGGTTGACCGGGACGGATTTTCTCCTGTCACTTTCTTGGCCTTTACAGCTTCGTCATCTCTCACGTGCTCTCCATTGTTTTTTTCCCTGCCAGCTGGCTTCGGTATTACGTGGTATAAGGCACCGCCCTTGTCATTTGTTGAGCAGGAAGAGTGAGCGCTTGTTTTCATGCAGATTATGTCCCGGATCAAAATGCGGTACAATCGTCATCTTTTTTTTCTTTTCTTTTTTTAAAAAAAATCGTTGTCATTTGGAAATGAGATCGCACATAAGTATGAATTGAGATCGCGATTTTCTAACGATTAATTGTGCAGCCCTAGTTTATGTTATCTAACAGGTGACAGAATTGATGGCTCAGAGGAAAATAAGGACACTAACAATAAAAATCAGTTTAAGGGATCACATACGTGCTGCCCTTGGCAGATAGCACAAAAGTGATCGTAAATATCCACCTGTTAGCCGTAATGTTCGGGTTTGTAAAGCACTTTATGAATGAGGACTGATATAAATTAGCTGTGTTGTGCTTCATGTCCTCTTTAAAGCACTTGAGACTTGAGTAACCAGCTACTGATGCAGTTATGTGTTTTCGTAACGACTTTTTGTGTTGCAGAGTTTACTTAGTGTTAAACATGTAAGAGTGTTTATTCTTTTTTTGCAGATTCTGACAAAACCTTTGAGGTCTGGCTCAAGCGGTGTGAGGAGATGATGGGAAGTAAGTAGCTCCCTCTGTACTGTGCAAAAGTCTTGATCCAGCCATTGTTTGCAATAGCTCATCAGGCTTTCTGAAAGTCTTTCAAAGTTTCTCTTTTTCACTCATTTTCAGTCCACTCCTTGTACCTAACAATTTTCAGAAGATTCAGGTTTTATTCTTTCAAGTTCACACTTGACCAGTGAATCTTTTACACATGCAAAATGCATCTAAATCAAGGGATGAAGCAGTGAAATATCTACACATATCAGACAACTTGGCAAAGAGCAATTTCAACCCCGCAGCCATAAAAGGCTGATGGGGTTTGTCGTCACCCCGGTGGGCGGGTGGCATGAACACCCAAGACTGTGAACACGATAACTCGAGAACGAGGCAATATAGGATTTTCAAATTGATATTATAGGTGCATCTTCTAAGAGGCCGAGGGGTAGCACTGGTGACTGCAAGTATTTTTAATTGTCTTTAGGCACTTTGCCATTAGGAGTCTGTAACAAAAACACATTTTATTTCCATTTCTTTAGTTGAATCTTCAGAAAATGCCAATGATAACAGTCTGACATTTTCACACTAACAAGGTGAATCCCGAAGAGCTGTTGTCAGAAAACTTGTCATCGTGTGCACAGTGTGTTTTGTGTGTTTGACCAAAAACGGATAAGATAAAAAGTATCAAAAAGTGCTGTTCTGAAGAAATAGGAAAAGACCTGACACAGGACCTGAGAGATGTGGAAATCGGTGACAATAGGTCTGGTGGACTGATTAGAATTTTTGATTCAAATCATTGTCAGTATGTACAGCAGTGAGTGCTGCAGAACTGCAGTCATGTTGAATATCTGGAAATCTGCTTAATATTCATATAATTATGAACACAGAAAATTACTATTGGATGTCGAGCCCCCATGCAGTAACATCTGAAAAGCATTTGATTGACAACAGCTTCATTGTATAGTAGTGGTGCAACGGATCATAAATCTCACGGTTCGGATCTGATCACGGTTTTAAGTCATGGATCGGATCAATTTTTGGATCAGCAAAAAAAGGAAAAAAAGAAAAAATCTTAACATTTACTTATTAACTTATTTAAGTATTTTTTGCCTATTAAAAACATTCAACTCAAGACTCATTCCACGGAATTATATAAAAACAATTTAGGTGCAGTATAGGGCAGTACAGGGCTTTGTATCTACCACTCCTCTGTGATATAATGAGCGGTCACGGTCACGTAGCTTTCCGTTGACCTGGAGGTCGACCCATTTGTAGTCGGGCAACAGAAGATGCCTGGGACAGCTCAGCCATAACTTTAGACTTTTCCTGCTCATACATGCTTGGTACGATCTTGTCACTGAAGTGGACGCGCAACGGGATATCATAGCGTGGCTCAAGCACGTTCATTATAGTTTAAACCCCTTGTTTTGCACAAGGGAATACGGCCTCCCGTCTGCAGTTAAACACCCCAGTAGCTTTTATAATAGCTTTAGCCCGGTCGGATTGGGGAGCAAAGGGCTGCTTAAATGCCGCAAACTCCTCTACTCCTTCACTTGGAGCGCTAGCGCTGGCCATGACTATTGCTTGACAGACCCACCACGCGCACCATACACATACTTTTTTTTTCCTTCTTTTTTGAATCTTCGGATCACGTGTGTCCCGAACCGTGGAGTGGGATCGGTTCAGATTATGGATCAACCGTGATCCGTTGCACCACTATTGTATAGCATGACAATGACCCCAAACACACTGTCAATGTAGTAAAAGCATGCCTGGATAGAAAAACACACAGTGGAACACTGTCAGTCATGGATTGGCCTCCCCAGAGCCCAAACCTCAACATTTACTGACTTACAGAAATGACAAAAAAAAAAAAAAAAAACGAGTTCAGGCTGTGCTGAAGAATAAAGCTGCCTTTTTCGGTGAAGGTTTCCACATTTCAGTGAGTGACTGCACCTATTTGTAGCAAAATATAAAGAAATTATAGGGGGCTCAAGACTTTTGCACAACACTGTAGTTTTATGGAACTTTGACCAGTAATAATGCATCTGAAGATGGGGGGGGGGGGGGGAGAATCTGTGTTGTAACAGCCTAAATGTAAGTAAACAAAATTGCCTGGGGTACTTTTAGTTCAAACAAGCTTCAGACTTGCAAACTTTAACTTGTGCAGTATATCCTATTTACTGCCTGCCATCAAACGCGCAGCTAAATGGCACAGTCAGGGAGCAGATCAGCCCATCTGATCAAACAAATGAGCACACACACATCCATGGATCTACAGTATGCGCTCACAGTGGTGGAGGCTGAGCTGCTTAGTCCAATAAAAGATGCATGCCATGTCTGCGTGGTGCGTTTCTGTTTGCTGCTGATGCCTGGGCCCTCTGGATCATCTCAAGTAAACAAGAGCATGAGTTTTGACAAACACGCTTCACACCCGCGTGCATACGTACTCCCAGGAGCGCGTGATTCATCAGAGTTAACGTTACTGATGTTTGAAAGCCCCCGATGAGACCCAGCCTCCTTGATAAGCCGGCTTGCAGACAGCATACACACACACGCTCTTACTGCTCACACCGGGAACAGCCTCTTTTTTTTGTCTTTCTTTTTTTTCCTGGTGACTGTGTTTACTGCGAGCAAACACACACACAGCACCTGGTTATTCCATCACATGTGGCACCCCGCATGCATCAGAACACACAGTCGCACACAAGCAGCCCCCCCTCCTTGTCACTTCAAGCTCGACCTCATTAAGACAACATTAACACGCCTCCTATCATCTCATCTATCTATGTAATGAAGTCTGTGAATAATGTATGACAGCATGCTGGTAAACGGTGTTTGGGCTCGCTCGGGCTCACAGGGCTTTTAATGGGCGTGGCTGGACCAGTAAACAAACTGGTGGAGAGGCTCGGAGAGTGTATGTGTGTGTCTGTTTACGTTGTGTTGTGGTGTGCCTATTGTCCGTTATTCACCTATAGATACATTTAAAATTGGCGCCGGAACCTCTGCTCTTATCCAGCAATCTAATAGTCATGTTTTAACAGAGATCAGTGAAGCCAGTTATGGGTGTATTAAATGTTTCGAGCTGAAAGCCCACCTTTTTCCTTTTTTTCCCCTACAGATAAGACACAAAACAACAACGTCAACACGGTGAGTTTCTCTTTGAGGCCACCTGGGGGCATTGTTGCTCTCAGCATCAGCACGGCTTTGTCCACGCTTTGGCTTCAAACAAGGAAGCCATACTAAGCTTCTTTTGTTGTTGTTATGGCTTTTTTTTCACACACCCCCTCCTCATTCCTGTGCTTTTTTGTCTCATCCATTTGCTTTCCCACCACGTCCTCCTCTCTAATTGTCATCTCGTCTCGTGGGCTGAATGACCCAGCAGACACCAGCGGCTCCACCTGTGAAGTAAGTGCACAAATGTAAATACGCCCTATCTGGTATTGCTGTTTATTTATTATACTGATTTAATATTCAACCGAGCCTCAGTGCTTCAAAGCAGCCCCTTTCTTTATAAAAATGTAAATCCCATATACACAGAAAATATATGTTAATGAAGATGGCTGCTTTTTAAAATTATTATTATGCATGAAATCTCCATTTTTGTCGCAATAAGTGGATTAAGGGGTCAAATTCAAATAAGTCTTCCTGTGCCGTTAATTCTTCTGTTTTTAATTGTTCTTCTTTCAGGCACGACTGGTACCAAACAGAATCGCAAGTCATTGTCACAGTGATGGTGAAAAACGTACCCAAGGATGGCGTGCATGTCAGCTTCATGGAAAAGGAGGTATAAACACACACTTGAATGCTGCGTTGAGAGTCTCTGTTTGCTCTGTGTGTGGAGCAGAGATGGGTTAGCTCTTGGGTGTTTCCTCAGGGGGGCCCATTAGATGGGTCTCATACACACACACACACACACACACACACACACACACACACACACACACACACACACACACACACACACACTCCCCATGGACCCAACTATGCCTCCAGTGGTGCCTTGTTAACATTGCCCCCAAAGTACAGATCTAAGAACAATTTACCCTCCCCAGCTTCTCCAACCTCCTAATTGTCTATAGATGGAAGGCATAACTGATCTAGGATCAGCTGCAGAACCCTCTGGGGACAACCTCCCTTTCTTACCCTTTCTTACTCTTTTCCTTTCTGCCTTTCGCCTTCTTTCCCTCTCTCCGAGGGGTAACTGTGGGGCACCCCAGGGAACAGCTTTGTCTTTCCTAATAGAATAACAAACTGAGTTTACCCCATTTCAAAAGAAATTGTTCACTCGCTTCGAATCACACAGTCACTTGTTAAGCTCCTTCCGTGGTGCAAACTACAGATAAGTTCATATATTTTTTACTAGGTCAGTATATACAAAAGAAATTAAAGATGAAAGGCGGCGGTTCCATTTATTTTCCCTGGTGACTGCGTTTGCAGAAGCTGTATACCTACAGACAGCGCAGGAATTCAACTTGAAATGAATATTAAGGCTTTGATAGTTTTGTGGAATTGCCCAAAAGCAGCTTCAGCTAACTTTCGAAGCTTTTATCCCCAGTGAGCTACTTTTTTTCTTTTTTTCTTTTTTCCTCATTCATTATGGGTCCAAAATCAGAAAAGTTTTAGTGAAGCGTTAGGTTGCAGATTACAGTTGAATACACTGCTGGGGCAGTGTGCTGTTGATTCAAAAGGAATGAAATACAAGACTGCATAAGTGTCACATTTGCCAAGTGATGAGCTTGTTAGAAGTGTGAGGGTTTGGGCCGTAGCTGAAGCCCTGTCCCTCTAAAACAACAAGCCGCCCACCTACCCTGCCCGAGTGAGTGACAGGCCGTTAGGAGCTGTCTGACGCCCCCTCGTCACTGGTCACTGCGTGGCTGAGGGGGACAGGTTGAGGATACTACTGGCCGTCACACCAGCCACATCAGATGATCATTCTCATGGACACTCTGACACCTTCGACCCCCCCATCTCTTTTTTTCTAAGGATCGCTGTGCCATAAAATCTGTATACTGATGCAACAATTCCAACTTGCAGATGGTTCCATATTTATTTATTATTTATACTTCGTGGATATGGTCCTACCTCTAAAACCATGTCATATGTGTATATTTTGCAAATAGTTTACTACCAAAGCTAATGCCAGTATATGAAGGGTAATAACTTACATCTTTTGTGTGTGATGCCTTCAGATGTCTGCCACAATACAGCTGCCGTCAGGGGATAACTACAACCTCAACCTCCACCTCCTGCACCCTGTTGTCCCCCAACAGAGCAGCTTCAAGATCCTCACCTCTAAGGTATCACTTTAACTTTAGCTAGCGGAGTTAATGTGCTGTAAAAAATCTTTAACTGTTTCCCCCTTGGACACCTACTTAGTTCGGAAAATACAGCTTTACCCCCTGAGTGGTTTCTGTCACATGACTTCAAGCCTGACTTCAGAACATAATGATTGCGTGTGATCAGAATTTGGTAAGGGTGATCTCTAACTAGGGCTACCCTGGGGAAAACCCAATGGTCAACAAACCATGTCTTTGTTGATATTTAATGATGTGGCAAAACCCGTCATTAAGGGTACGAGAACAGTCGTCAAGGGTCAAATATCATCTTTGTGGGGGAAACGCTTAAAATCCCCACCATTGTTTTTAACAGTAGCAGCTGTGCATAGTTACATCCAGCATGTTTTTTGTGTTTTGACAGGTTTAAGACTTCTTAAATTTTCTTTTTTTTTTTTTTATCAAGACCAATTCATAAAGCAGAACCAGACCACACGTATCAGACCTGCCGTTGTGTTAAGGGTCCATTGTTCTCTAAAATGTACTTTGAAAATATTGAGACGTGTGTATTCTGCTTGCTTTTTGTCCAGTCTGGGGTCACAGTGACCCCGGCTGACCAACACTCAAAGAGCTGAGATGATAAATGGCCTCATACAGGGGTGATGATGTGCTTGCCAGGATACAGTTTATCATTGCCAGGTCATTTCTGGATTCTTTTTGAAGTTTTTAAAAGGTCTATTCAAGCCACGGAGAATTTAGGAAATACTTTGAGATCCTTTCTGTACACAGCAGACTTGGCTTTGGCAGAAAATAAGTCTCTGTGCCACTTTACAGGTTTTTTTTTTAGTAGCAAAAACATAAACAAACGAGGAAGAAACAACATTTTCAGGTCATAGAAACACTTCTGCTGAGTTTTTGAAAGTCAACGAAAAGTCATTGAATTTTACTTGGAATGATTGGGAGCACTGTGTTTATCCCTGCCACGCCAATAGTTCCTCTCAACAATAAAGCAGCAGACTATCAAACATGTCGGGGGTTGCGTTTTATGCCGCTGTAAAGGGAATAGGATGTAGTAATGCTGCACGCTGTAGAAATGTGGTTACTGCTCTGAAGTGCAGATGCATCGGACGGCGTGTTGGTTTCTGTGGATTCAGACTTTTCTTTATTAAAAAGAAAAGATAATGAAGCGGGTGTCAGATGGCAGTAAAAAGGCAACGAGGAAAAGCGTGCTAATGCGAGTTTAAGCAGCTTAGTGAAATTCTGACCGATCATTACTTTGGTTACCACTCTGAGATCAACATCTTAATCTCTCCGGTGATTTAAAGCAGTATAAAGTAGACTGTCGCTACCTATAATTCCTTAATGCTGGTAAAGCTCACTGCAGCTGGAGCAGAAATGAGAAAATCCACTCTGGCTGTATACAGTGCAGCTCCTGCGGAGACATTAGTGCAGTTCATCTGTGCAGCTAACAGGAGATTCACACATATGCACAAATCCTCACTCCTACACACACACACGGCTGTACTCGCAGAGTTCCTCAACCCTTTTTAAGGTGATTATGGACCTAATGAGTAGGAAGGGCACTTTTTACTATAGACTAATTAGTGTATATTATAGAAGATGTGGGTTAATGAGTGTGCTGGCTGAGTGTGTGCTGATTCAGGGTTTAGACCCCTGTCAGGCTTTAGCCTGCAGATCAAAAAACAGCCTTCTGTGTGACTTGTTTTGATTGGTTGGTTGTGTTTTTTTTCTTCATCATTAAGGAGGGGATTTGGCTTTTTTTAGGGCATTGATCATTCTGGTCTTGTCAATACAGAACTCCATCAAGCTTTGCTCTTTTCTCTTGACTCTTGTTTAAGAAGCATCTGTAGATGCTGCCTTTTTCAAGTTATTTGGTTTAAAGAAATCAGCTCCTCAGAATGTAAGTTATACTAAAGAAATTATAGAACTATACAAGTTTCTGGGCTGAATATTGAACCTCAACAGTTTTTTTTTTTTTTTTTTTTTTTTTTTACCCAGCCAGTTAGAGTTGAGTTGCTCATTTTTTGATCAGTTTTCCTGACTTTTAGATTTAACATGTGAGTCTTACATATTTGAAAAGTCAGTAAATATGTGATATTGAAATGACTCCCATCGTTTACTTACCAAAGTTAGACTCGACATGGAGAAAAAGTTTATCGCCTATAGTTGATAAAATTATAATCTTCCGAAGTATTCCATCTGCAGGTAGCTGACCTTTATGGGAAATGAAAAAGAGATGAACAAAATGTACCGAAGCCACCTACAGAAGCAGAGAGTGATGGAATGAAAATGGTATTTATGCAGATGATTAGAATACTAAAGATGAGTCTACTCATCGGCGTTATATAAATGTCTTATCAGCAGACAGAACAGCACTGATGAAGCGTGTTGTGATTTATTTTTTTTCTTCCCCCAAATACAATTATCATTAAGTTTGCATTCAGGCTTGATGAACACACTCAACAACAACCCCGCCTCTTGTTTGTTTGATGCAAAGTACTGGGTTTTGCTCAGGTCTTGGTCTTGCCTCTGTGCTATGTTTAGCTACATCAGCTAGCTGTGAGGATTTTGAACGCAAACATGTCTGTTGCAAATTGCATGACCTGAACAAAGTGAGCGGACGCTAAGAGACGTGTAAACCTGCGTTAAGATGTCTTTCATTTAACAGCCTTTTCTTAAATGGAGTTTGCGTACTTAAAAAGCCTGCTTTTTAAGACCTTCTCTAATGAAAATCAAGTCTGTGACCTTGGTGATGCGTCTATACTTTTAGTGAGTCATTTATGGGTGTGCTAGCCTCACTTTCCTGCTCTCACACACAATCGTGCAGTGGAGCCAACAACAGAAAGGTAAAATGAAATATTAATCAAGTTGAAGAAAACACATTGACGATAAACAAGATGAAAAATAAATAAGAAGAAAATAAAACACATTGTTTTTCCTGTTCAAAGAGAAAAGGAAAAACAAAGAAACTGTTTGCATTGGAGGCGTGAAATACATCCACACTGTCGAATCCTGTGCTGTTAGCTTCCTCCACGCTGTGTTAGCTCGCCCGTTTGAAAACCGGCGCACTGAACACACTTGTTGTTAGAATATCTGATATTGCTTTTTGGTCCAGGGTCGGACACATAGCTGATCCAAGTATAGGATTGGAACATCTGTGATCTATGTACACTCAAGAAGGTAAAAGTGGGACTTTATCTGGTAAAAAGGTGTCACCCGTTGAGATGAACCTACCTCACTCCCATGATGTCAAATCCAGTTCTCTATGAATAGGACTAAGCTGCAAAGCAATTCTGGTATAAGTGGCACAACTACAGTGATAAATTTTCCAATTTAGAGGCCCAGCAAAAGAAAAACAAAAAATAAAACCCAGCAAACAAACTCAAACAAAATCACTGGAAAAAGAGCGACTCAGAATTTGGTCGGTAATGTTATAAGTAATATTCGGAAAGTGTGAAATGTTCAAGAGATGATCTGACCCAGGCGTCTGACCATCGTCAGTTTGTCTCTTTTCAAACTGGGTCAAATCCTCACACTTGCCCATTTTTCCTGCTTCTAACACATCGACTCTGACTATTAAATGTTCACTTGCTCCCTAATATATCCCACTCACTAACAGGTGCCACGATGAAGAGATAATCTGTGTTATTCACTTGAGCTGTCAGTGGTCATGATGTTATGCCTGATCAGCGTATACCCAGAGTGCTGCGAGCATCCAGGTATCTTGTGGAGGAGGCTTGGAGACTTTCTCCAGCATATACAGAGGCGGCGTCTTCTAATGTGTTCAAGTGAATCTTTTAAACAGATCAACTTGATGCACACAGCTCGTTTCTTCAGTCCCCAGTTGATTGATCGAATTAAGCCTGTTTTTGTCTGTTAGATCAATACTTGTATATAAATATATATCTCACAAGCAAAAACAAATCAAAAAAAGGTTTGTCTCACAAGATTTAGTATTGTATAAACATCTCAAAAATCTTTAAGCAAGCTGAGCCAGAGTGCACCTGAAAGCAACGAGGGGAGTTATTTAAGTTTACTTTGCAGCAAGGCCACAGGGGGAATGAAAGGGCAATACACGACGGTGGGTGCTGGAATTACATACTGTATGGTGTCAAAGAAGCAAAAAGCATAGAAATGGAGCACCGCATAACCCGTATGTCTCTCTCTATATATGTGACGTCTGTATTGTGAGCATTATATCCACTGGCTCCACTGTGTCGAATAGAAGCTGACCTGCACAGAAACTGCCCCCTTTCAAAAAAAAAAAGCCACACTTCCTCTTACTCGCTTTCTCACTTTTCCATGGCAACAGCAGACACTGCATACCAGAGGTGCACGTGGGTTGCAGCTTAAACAAGGGCTCAGTCTTAGAGAGACCGCAGCTGAAGATGGTCTTAGACTCCCTCTCCACCCACTGTTACGGTCTTATTTTTTTATTTTCAGGCCTTTTTTCCCTTTATCCTCATTTACCTCCTTTTTCTTTTGCTAATTTCATTATGGCTCTCTCACAGACAAACATACCTTCTGTCATTCTCTCCGTGTGTGTGTGTGTGTGTGTGTGTGTGTGTGTGTGTGTGTGTGTACACTGATAGAAACACAAACACCTCCCTTCAGGATAACAAGAGAGGGTGTTCTCAAACCTTCCTCCTGTCCCACAAAGACCCAACTGTTCCCTGGTCCAGTAGGCTCCTCGGGCACACACGGACCCCTTCCCCATGCACACATCACTCCAACAGTATAAGCCCTCATTGGCGATTCAAACGTTTAAAATGGCATACGAACTCCTAACTCTTTATAAACTGGATGTGTGCGAGCCCATGCGCATGACAGCGTGAGAAACCCCCTGAAATACTGAGCAGCTTTCTCGATGCATGTCTCATTTAAATATTTTGGAGCCGTTTCGTCTTTTGAAGCCAGGAAGCCACTGGGGGGATAAAAACATTCAAATGAACAACGGCATCAGCAAATCAAGTTTCTCCAGATTGGCATGCATCCCTAATGAGCGTTTAAAAAAGGAAAAAAAAAAAACTGCATTTCCCTCAGAGCTGTTGACTCACAACCAATGTTGGTCGGTCTGTCTGTCTCTGTAACAGGCTGCCCTGGACTCTGTGCTCCACAGTGTTTACGCTTCATCTCCCCGCTGTCTTTAAAGACAACTTAGCAGGGGGAAGCTAAGCTGGGCGTGCACGCATACACACACACACACACACACACACACACACACACACACACACACACACACACACACACTGGTACAATGACAGAGGCTGAACAGTAATCTTTCAACACACTTGTGCCATTTAAAGGAACTATTTGAAGTGTGCACGTGTGCGCGCGTGTCATCTCTAGCACATTATCGTCAGTGCGACCTCGTCCTGTCCTCCATCACGGCAAACATTCCAACCGCAGGGGTCACCGTGACAACGGGGAGCCAATTACACACCAGTGTGTTTGATCAGAACAGACGGCTGACACGCACACGTGGGCGTGCACGCAAACACGCCGAGTGGTATCGAAATGAGCGCTCGCTCCTTCGTTCAGCTCGAAACTCATCTCTTTTGGGCGAACGGCTAAAGTGGCGTCTCCCCTCTTTAATTTGCACGCCTGTCAACGTCGAAGAACGTTTATGTGTATTTCATTTGTGTCCTTTTTAGCTGAGCTTGTTTCAAAATCCGCAGGCATCTGGGGGAAAAAGAGGGAGAAGATGCCGGGGCACCCTAGCAGGAAGGGGGGGGGGTGGCGGAGCGGAGCAACGATGGCTACAAACACATGTGACAAGCGACATGGGACCTCAGTGCCCCTCTGTAAATAGCATGTGTGCGTCTGTGTAGCACAGTATTGTATAGTCCAGCCTCTGGGGTCCTGTGGGTGGTGGCCCCTGATTGTGGCTCTGCTGTCACATCCCTTTACAAGCCTGTCATACACACAGAAACACACACAGAGAAACACACACACGGCGCCTGGCCTGCCATGTCCCTTAAAAGCTAGGAAACGCAGATGTGGCAGCAGATTAATGTTGTATGTCCTAGGAGCACACACACACACACACACACACACACACACAGTGTCAATTCGATGCACATCGCTACAAAAATATTATGTCTGGTAATTCCAAGTAAATACATTTAATTCTCTCAGTCTTTGATCGTTTGCCTTCACTGTTGTTTAGGAAAACTTAAAACTTTATAGCTTTCCAATTTAATGACAGATAGAATTCGATTACTGTATTTTTGACACCGCTCCTTCATTGGATTGCACAAAAAACATCACATGATTAAAAAAAGAAAAAGAAAAAAAAGATGAAGACTTCTCTAAATGGACTACATTTTGTTTTGAGTCACTAGTGCTGCTACAAAAGCGGTGCTAGGCTGAACACCAGTTATTGGTTATTTGAACTAACGGTCTGATCCGCGCACGAGTCTTCAAAGCATCACGAGACCACTAACGGAGCTCAAAAGGCATCTACGCCCCAGACTGCAGGTGGATCTGTCAAAAACAAGTGTTTAATATGCCGTGGGGAGCGTTCGCAAAGCCTAACTGATCGGCAAGCTTCACTAAATAACCGTAGAAACGTCTCCGGGATCATTTAAAAATTCTTTACGTTGCATTTTGGCCATCTGTTCGTGTTTTTGAAAAAATTATGTATGACTGGTAGATCTTAAATTACTGCGTTTCCAGTGAACTGGAGCGTGTGTGTGTGTGTGTGTGTGTGTGTGTGTGTGTGTGTGTATAGCCTTTAGCAGATAAAAAGCTGTAGCACTCAGCATGCTTTAGTGTTGCAGTGTGGAGAGAAAGTTCACGGTTCTCCACCCGAGAATGATCTAGAATGCAAACACGAGCTAATTTGATGAGTACATCATCCAGCTTTTACAGTGCGTGAAGTTTCCGCTCGCTGTTGGAAGTGAAGCTCACTAAATTGAAGTTTTTAAACAAAAATGCACCCTGGGAGTTGTAGTTAAGTTTGCACACTGGATAACTATAGCTCTGCTTTCTAAAAGCAAACCTTTTTGGATGCTCAGAAAATTGATGACAGTCCCTTTATTTGTTAAAGCTGAGAGTCTGTGATTGGTGTACAGAAGCAAAAATGCAAAAACTGTGTGTTGGCTCAAACGTGTGGAGCCATGTTGAAAGTCTTTTCTGTGGCGGTCTTGCTTATTTAAGCAATGCAATGACAAAATACATTTTACATGTATTATTAAGGCAGCAGACAATTGAAAATATGACACAGTTTCTCGTTTTTGATCTTTTAAGATGTTTTCTGTGTGCTGTTTTTAATTAAACTTGGGCTTTTAAATAATTAGCAAATGACTGCATTCTGTCTTTATTTTCTATTTCACACAGCATCACAGCGGCTGTGATTTTTGAGAGAATCAGATATCTCCCAGCACAGCTCTTCATGTTCCTACTGATAAGTTGATTAAGAGTTACACGCCAACCCGAGGATTAAGCTGCTCCACAGATGGTTGCGTAACATGCGCGAGATGAGGGGCGAGACACAATGAGCAATTTGCATATGCCGAAAACAATGCACGTTTTCAGGCTGCCTCACTTCACTTGGAAGATGTTCAAACTGTTGCAATTCTTTGCAGTGACAAAAAGTGAAGAAAGCAACAAAACAGAATCGGCGCTTGAATTGTGTGTCAATATTAAATTGTCATTTTTTTCCAAAAGAAATTTTGGGATGCGAGCCCCTTTTTAATTCTTAGAAACTTTCTGACAGGCACTTCTTTTGAAGCATGCCAGCCTTTATGTTTGTGCGAGTACCTGGGGGTGAGTAGACGGTGTACTAGAAATTAAGAATTCTCCCTTTTCGCACAATCCGACTGGTCTGCTTAAAACGGCAATGAATTATTCCAGCAGTAACCTGTATTCTCAGGGGACACCTTGTGTTTTTGGGGTTTTTTTAAGCTGTTCAGCCCTTTGCAGCTGAGCCCAAAAGTTAATTTCGGACACTGCACAGATGCCTCGCCGTGTGCACCAGGCCCTTTGTGGAGCAGAAAGCGCTGACACACACCAAAGCGATCTATCAGTGTAAAGCCACTCGCACTAGCTCATCACCTCGGCGGAGAAGCTAGCAGCGATCATACTGTCTCATTTCCCTCAATCTGCTCCCCTCGCTCACACCTCACTCCGTGTCAGTCAGCCTCCCTGCCTCCCCGTCCCTAACCTCGTCTACCTCTTGCTTCCCGTCTCCTCTCTTGGCACCCTCATAAATGAATAATCACATCGCCTAGCAGAGCAGAAATGTTCCTTAATTGCGCCGACATCACCAGCTCTGTCTTTCACATGCACACATATCAAACGCACGCACCATTAATGGGTGAAAGTGGACTCTGTGTGTGTGTGGAAGGTTTGTGGGAGGCGGGGGGACGCATGGAGCTGCTGCTCGCGTGTCTTGCTGCTATGTGCCCTGTCAGTGTGGCTCAGTGTTAAAAGCATGTGTCCATGTCCTCTCTCCCCTCATTGTTTTCTTCCTCTACCATGTTCTCCCGGTGTAATGATTCGGATCAGATGCTGCTGTGTGGAATTAGGATCTCCCGCCCTCCTCCCCCTCACGCTCCATCTCTCACACTGGCCCCTCTGGCTGACAGGCATCTCGTTAGTGCAGTATGTCTGTCAGTGAGGTTTGAGATTGAGCTGTGCCCCCGCATATCCCTGATGTGTCTCTCTCTCCCGCTCACACACACACACACAAAGTTGACGCCGGCTCTGAACAAGCCGGTCTCTCCGGCCTCAATAATGATCTGATGTCCCGTACTTTTAAGCTGTCACTTTAGTGGAAGAGTTATTTTCGTGGTACGCACCAAAGACAACATTTTTTTTCCTTTCTTTTTGCTTCTTTTTAAGAATCGTTAACTCCCTTTTTCTCCTCTCATGTCTTCCTCCTCTTCTCCTCCGTTAGGTGGAGATCAAGATGAAGAAGACGGAAGCCGTCAGATGGGAGAAGCTGGAGGGAGAAGGACACGAGTCCAGCGTCAAACACTTCAATCCAAGTCAGTCCGCAGCTTCGACATTTGCCCTCTTCCACCCCACCTCCCACCACCACCACCACCAGACTGTTCTCCTGTCTCTCTCCTTTTCTCCCTTCTTATTTCTCCCTCTCTCTGCAAAGATCAGTATAAGCTCCTGTGTTTGTCTGTTCTGCACTAAAATGAGAGTGGGCAGTCGAGCCCTGCTAGAGTCTTTCATTAGTCTGACGGCGAAAGTAGGCAGTGAGAGGGAAAGGTATGACAGCGGAGTATGACTCAGTATTTTAGCCCACACATTCCTATTACTGACAGGATTAATTACTTATGTAAGTGTGTGTTTGAAAGGGGGAGTAAAAGTTAAGTGGGGAGCCAAACTATGTTGTTTTTTTTCCCTCCAGCTCATTCTCTAGGACGTCTTGTTTATTAGCGCTTGCTTTTAAATTGGACTGCGGTTTCATTTAAACATCATATTTGACATTTTATTTTTATGGCACGGCATCTCAGTTTGTCCACACTTGGCCTGAATCTGTCTACTGTGCGTCTTGCTGCTGTATTTATGTAAATCTGCGTCTGGATTACATTTCCTGCTCTCCCCCCATCCCGCCATCTCTTGTTGGGATTATGGTGGGTGTATTGCATCCAGAAAAATATAGAAATCAAATCACAATGGGATTCTTCGCCATTTAAGTCGGACGATTCGGTGGCAAGGAGAGTGAAATTGGTTACGAGCTGACAGCTGAGTCTGTGCGCTGTGATTGGATGATAAAAGTCAGCGTATTTAATTAAAAATGAACATTTGAAGTGTTTTCACAAAAGCCGTGAGCTCTTTTTATTTGGGCTCTGATGGAATTCAAAGATTTCTGCTCAATGACTCTGCGTTCTTTCTTCATCAGACCAGTACCCCACATCGTCCCACTACACCCGCAAGTGGGACAAGTTGGTGGTGGAGATAAACGAGGAGGAGAAAAATGAGCAGGTGGAGGGAGACGCGGCACTCAACAAGCTCTTCCAGCAGATCTACTCGGATGGTTCAGACGAGGTCAAACGAGCCATGAACAAATCCTTTGTGAGTATTAAGTTTAACCTGTGTTACGCATGTTTCACACTGAAAACAGTCGTACACGTGCTCGTTCGCAAAAACGATCTCTTCTCAGTTCTAAAAGGAAAGGTTTCGTTTTCCTTCCTCACTGCCTCCATTGTAGAATCGGTGTATTGGTGTCTGCTTAGATGGCCACCTTTTATTTGAAGTGAACTCTGAGACGCATAACGGAGATCAATAAGTTTAATCTTTGTAACCTGAGCAGCCCACGTCTGGCCCTTCCTGTTTCATTTTTAAATCAGTTACACTTTTAAACCAAATCGATCCAATCTGGCAGCTGCTGCCACAGAACATCATATTTACAGGCTTTTGCAGTCTAACGTGTTACGTTTGCACAAGTTTAATACAGGTAAAAACCTGTGTTAATTTGTGCTGTTATTTGCATAATTTAATGATAATTTATTATTTTGAATCAGAATTGAAATCATGAAGAGAACAGAAAAACATTTCTTTTTTTGCACTTTTCTTTCTTTTACTTAAAAAAAGCTTTAAAAAAGTTATTTTAAACACTTCCCTCTGACCGACAACAACACAGAGCTCTGGTCTCTGAAAACAGTAGAAGGAAATTAACAGTTTATGCTTGCTGACAGCTCTGAGACAGCTTAACTAACCCAGACTAGATGTAAAGTTGGCCAGTTAGCAAATAACATATCAGGTCTTCTGAAGAAAAAAAAATCGGTTGAATATTTCAATGTTGTTGCTGTAGATCCTCAACCGATCATTTGGCATTACTGGGGTATTGTTTTTGTTTTTAAAGAAAGCCAGTGATCTGCCACATTGGTTCCTCCAGTCCGTGTATAGACTCGCTCAGCTCTGTTAGGTTTTGGAAAGACAGTCGCCCAAAATTGTAATTGGCAGGTCAGATGTTTGGCCCAAAAAAAGCAAAATCATTAATTGGAACTGACCAAGACAATTATAAATTTGACTTTTGGCCCCTCAAACTTTTGTTGTTGACTGTTAGTTTTCTAGCATGCCCATGTTCTTAATTGACAGCAACCCACAGACTTACACAAACATCTAATTGCAGCAACAATTATGAGAATAAGTTCCAGGTTTAAAAAAATGCTCTCATTTTCTTTAGTTAAAGCTTTAGCGGAGCTATGAAAATGCAAAGCTCCATCAGTAATTATTTACACAATTCTCATTATATTGAGTGAAAACACACACACACACACACACACACACACACACACACACACACACACACACACACGGGGTTGATTGATGCAGCAGGAACAGATTGTCTCGTTAATGAGCGTGTATTAAAGTGTAATGAAGGAAGTGTGTATGATTGCAGCCAAATGTTGATGGATGAAGGCGTGGATGGGCATTCATTAACGATATGATCTCATGATGCTGAAGAAAAAAGTATTTACTGTCATTTCCAGCATACAGCCTGAAGCCAGCGGTGCTTCGGTGTGATCAGTTGTCATTTCTGCATTTAGCTTAAACATCTTAAACACGAGTTCTTGTTACCAAACATCAGGACAATGAAAAGTTAAAGGGTTACCAGTCACCTTGTACTTCAGCTCTGCTGCGGTGGACTTACCTGAGGCTCACTAGCAGAGAGAAAGTGTTGCATAACTGCTACTGAAAACCTGTGACTTCTCCTCTTTGTGCAGATGGAGTCAGCTGGTACGGTCCTGACCACCAATTGGGGAGATGTAGCCAACAAGAAAGTGGAAGTGAAACCGCCCGATGATGCAGAGTATAAGAAGTTCTGAGCATCCCCTACTTCTCCATCACTCCCCCTCCCCTCCCCCACCTCAGTTCATCATCTTTCTTCAAATCTGTCCACCTGAGCTACAGCGAGATTCGTCGTCGTCGCCCTGCAGCCTGCATGGCAGTCCACTGCTTCGCCTCTTCTTCGTGTTCGTCACTAAGTGCAGGGAGCCAAGCATTCCCTCCATCACCCAAGCAAACTACATATGGCCTCTTCTCTGCAATATATGTTTGGTTAATTAAGATGATCTGTTGAAAGGATTGATCAACATTACCTGATTTCTTTTAAAGGCCAATGAACTCAAAGGGAACTGAGATCGGGCTTAAAATTGACACGCTTCAACTTCCTCCTGCCCCTCCTAATCACTCACAGCCTTTCTATTTGGGAGCCTTCTATGACTTTGCAATATTAGTACTTGCATAAAAATGTAAAGTTGCTAAAACATATGTGAACACTACCTTTAAACCAACTGATTGTGTTTCACAGATCATGCTTTTTTTGTTTTCCTCCTCTCTTTTGCACTCAGTGAAAACAGCAATCCTCTGCAAAAACAACTTATCTGGAAAGTGTGCGACATGTCTGGCTCGCCACCGGTCTCTCTCTCTGTGGGATTCAAGCTTCAGTGTAAATAAAAGATTTGGCTCACAAACTTTGCCCCGTGTTTTATGGTTTCTTGTCTCCCGGAAACCGTTTTCAGGCAGCTCGGAAAAGTCTCGCTCGAACACAAAAACGGCAATACATTACAACAGGGAGCCGTGCTCCGTGATTATGTGCTGGGAGCGATGAAATGTGGTATTACTGATATGAGCGCAGGCAGTTGAGATACGGTTGACAGCTTGAGGATATGGTTTATGTATTGCGGGTTTCGATTGGTATCGAGTGGAGGAGCTCGGAGCTGTTTGGCCAGCAGGTGAGGATGCGGCCCTGAGGTGGAGCGGTGATTTACAGTGGGGAGATGTGAGGGGAGCGGGTGCCTCCCCTGTCCTCCTATCGCATATATGCGGCAGCCGAAACTATGAGGGGGCGTCCTGCCGAGGCAAGAGAGCATTAATATGGATCAGCCTCCTAACCACATCATCAAGCCTCTCACACTGAGTTAAGTGTTAAATTCATCACACATCGTTTCATCTCTCGTGACGATCAAACGCCCATTTGTGACTCTGGATGGAACTCTTAGCTTTGTAACACTTTTTCACACACACACACTCCTTCACTATCCCTGACACACACACACACAAATACACCGCCCCCATCCTTACCCCCTACCCCTGCCCGAGGCAGCTCCGTGACATCAAAAGGAGCTAAGCGCTTTGCATCGTGGGTAAGATCTGGGAGCGTGACGGCTACAGAGTCTTTAGTCTCATTAAAGAGTTCTAGAGCTGCAACTCTCACATTAAAGAACTCTGGAAACTTCTTTCTGCTCATCCCTTTGGAGCAGCTGCCAGACGTGACACTTCTCAAAACTGTTTTTGAGCGGAAAAGAGAAGAGAGGGTGATCCCGAGTAAACTCGCCCGTGTGAACGGCGTGTATTTACAAACGGGCTAGAAAGTCATTTGGTCAATTAGAGAAGGAAGAGAGGAGGACGCCTTTAATGTTTACTTAAAAAAAAAAAAGTTTATTCAGTGATATTGCACTTTGAGATCACTTCTTCAATGCTTTACATGGAGATGAAAGTTTCTGAGACGATGCGTGCAGTACATTGTTTTAATGAGAGCTTCTCATGAAGGCGAAAGAGAGATAAAGGGCTGGAAAACATGCGTTTAAGATGCGAGTTAAGCCGGCTATTATTGGCTGAAGGCACATTTATTTACAGAAAGCACAAAATGAATGAAAAATGCTGCTTATCAGCTCTAAAAATACAAGCTCACCTTGCTTTTCCTAAATGCGGGTCGTTTTACATGCTACCTTTCTATGTGGTGTAGAGCTGCACATCATAAGCTGTGTGATCTTGATGGACTTCAAGAGTATGGTGTGTGTGTGAGATCATGACTGCCCTAGATTCTTTACCATGCATTGATAATGTGTAGTCACAGCAACCTGCTGAGGATGAGAAGCCACCGTCTTCCTTTTCTAAACTTTATCCCTCTCCTATCTCTCCTTCCCCATCCCTCCTGCACTCTGCCATCTCTCACGTGGGCAGGGAGGCTCACACCAGACCCAGGATGCGTGCCACCCACCAGTTGCAGGGCATGATAACTCGGCAGGCCACCCTGCAGCCTCTGTAGTGGTAGGGCCACGGGTGGAAGCCTTGGAGAGGCTCGCAGATCCTCTGACAGTGGGTGTAGCCGCGGCGGCACTCTCTGCAGCACACGCCCTCGTGGTCCAGCCTGGGGTCGATGTTCATGTCCTGCTCGCCTTCGAGGCCTCTCTGAGAGGAGGGAGAAGAGAGGAGAGCGGTCAGAGTGAGGCGTTCTTCGGCAAAAGCTCGTTTCAAACCAATTAAAAATGGATTTCCGACAGGCTGCGATGGGGGAGGGGGGGATGTTGTCTGATGTGGGTTTTTGTTGTCAAATATTTTCTTTTTTCAGAAACGGCGCTTGCTGTTTACCCCCCTCTGTGGTTGTCAGGAATGGGTTTGGTGGGGTTGGGGTGGAGGATTAGGAAAAAAAGAAAGTGGGGCCCGTAATGAAGGGGTGAGGATGCATGTGTGTATGCATGGGGGTCTGTGTGTGCTTAGCAGGGGCAAAGGGGCTGCTGAAGAGGAGGAGGTGGTGGGATGTTGTGGAATTATTCATACAGCCTCAATGCTGAAAGGAATGCTTTGGACAGCCACACACAGAAAACCGCACGCACAGACAACACGCCCACGCATACACTCAGATTTGCAGTGACAATCCGGGGCCCTCCACCGTGACCCCGGCATCTGCTGCCGCTCGCACGGCTGTGAGAATCCCTCGCTGGGAAAAGCCGTCTCAGGTAGGCCTCAGATCTGATCGGACAGCTGCGACGCCGCAGCCCAATGTAAACACAAGAGAAGAAGAAAAAGAGGAACCGTGTGAGTCACATTTGTGTGTGTGACTCACCTGATAGGGGTTCTCAGGGTTGAACTCTGCTTCCACGTCCTCCTCCACCTCCTCCTGACCTGCGGCTCCGGCTGCCTGGCGGCGCTGACGGGGGGCAGCCCTCCTCTTCCTCTGACCGCCTGCACACATCACACTCTCAGTATCTGACAGCAGACCAAATCTAGGAGCAGAATGGCACTAATGTGGCACACAGCCGTTTCTCAGGCAGCATTTTGAAGTCCGCAGCTGAAGCAGAAGGAAAATTGTGTTTTGAGAACTTTTGACCTCTCAGCACGCTAAAAATTCTACACTCAGCAGCTCAGAAACTTCAAAAGGATTTCTGCCTTTCTTTCTTTATAGCCTGTTTTTCTCTCTTTCTCTGTAGCTTAAACAGCTGCGATGTTAAATGAGAATGCTTGAGACTGTTTGACCCATATCCTCTTTGTTTTTTGTAAAAACAAGAAAAAATGACTGTTTTCTTGTCTTTTTTTAAAACAATCCATACCACTGAAAAATCTGTTTGCTTACTACTCGAGAAGGTGGGACGGAGCCAGAAGATTGGCAGGTCGCCGCACAAGTCCTTGATCTTGTTGCTGAGGAAGCCGGAGTCCGAGAGGGGTGTTTCAGCCGCTACCCAGATCAGATCATCGTCGAACTTGGCCGGGATCACTTCATCCTCCTTTTTTGGGTGGGAAAAGCAGATGAGACTGATACGCGAGTAAAAATCTTTCAAAACACACACACGGCTGCCAAAGGTGTAACATCACACTCATTCATGTATCTTGTTATGCTTTAAACAGTCCACACTCTCTGCATCCTGCCCAAGTCTAATCTGAATTAATACTGCGCTGTTAGTGCTTTTATGTGAACATAAAACAGAGTAGTAAAAAGGGAGCCCTTGAGGCTTTAGTGTACACATTTCCCTTTTGCGCTGACGTCTCGCTGTACACACAGTGTCAGAACTCATCAGCTTCTGAAGAGAAGGAGAGACTGGATGTCCTAAATTTGCAGGTTTCTGCAGATAAACTAATGAGGTTTGCAGAGGAGACACTGAATAAACATACATACTCTGTATCCACAGCCTGCAGGTAAGGAGGGGCAGGTGAGGCATGGGTGGGGGTGGGGTGGAGGCGGCTCTGTGGGGATGAATTTGCCCAGAGGCGTTTGTTCCTGAGGGCTGCGCTGCACTAGCCACAGACATGTTTATGGACTGTTATCCTCCAACCTTTTAGAAGCGCTGCTCTGTCTGTGCATGTGTGTGTGTGTGTGTGTGTGTGTGTGTGTGTGTGTGTGTGTGTGTGTCTTCTCTCTCAACTCAAATGATTTGCTGGAGGGACAAATAAAAGCGGGGGTCCTTCTTCACTGTTCGACTGACTGATAAGAGTTTATCTGACCCACTCTCTCTCTCTCTCTCTCTCTGGAAGGAGACGTGTGTGTGTGTGCTTATCTAACCCATATTTGCCATCACTCTAAATTATAGCAAATGACCAGCCCGCGGCAACCATTATAACAACATCTCCATGTCTCCAAATGCATGCACACAAACACACACACACAACGTCCAAATAATCATTTATGAGGCAAAGTGAGGCAATAACACAAACCCGCACAAAAGCGCAAACGTGAAATAAATGATCGTTTATGAGGCAGATAGAGGCAATAAGAGCAGCCCTGCGTGATAATTAATTGTGTTTGTGCACGCCGGCGTGCGCGTGCACAGGCGAGCGCCTATGAGCCGCGTGCTCACGAGAGCGATTTGGTTGATGTGGATTTATGTGGATGTGAGGCTTATGCAGAACTAAATGATTTTAATTATCAGACAGCCTCAATTGAACAATCACAAGCTGTGGCACTGGTGATTACAATCCTCATATTGAGTGAAGACCTGCTGGGTTTATTTCTAAATCTTAATAGAGTCCAAGTTATATGATGGGAAGCCACACACAAAAGTCGCATATGTGGCTTGGAGAGCGCTTCACGATTTTAGCATCAGATCAAATGAACACAGCGCGCTAAACAGAAATACTTTATGAGAGCTTTTTATAGTGTAACTGGTGACATCAGTAATAATCTTTGCTTTGCCTGATTTGAACTGATTCAAAGCAGGCGTGGGTCTGAATGAGAAGGCAGTTAAAGCGCTTGAGAATAAAGTGTTGTATGAGTATGTGTGAAAAGGGAAATGTTACTTGTAGTGAAAAGTGCTTTGAGTAATTCGAAATATTGCTTTAGCATATTCTCCCCCAAAATGTGTCTCTTTTAGCTGTCATGTTTTAAGTAAGTCAAAATAATGCTTTTCATTTCAAGAACCAAAGGGGCAAATTTGTTTGCTCCTGTGTGATAAAACAGTGTGCTGACTGTAAGCCTGCTTGACACAGTAAAGTTTTGCAACTTTAATATTAGTAGCGTTAGCTTAACATTTGACCCCGTCTATTATTTAATAATTAGTCTACTGTTTTGTATACTAATTAGTTCCCTATAACTAAGCAATGCTATTAATTTGACAACATTTTTACACAAATGTTAGTGACATTGAAATTCAGACTGTGAGCAAAAAAGCTATAACTGCCGACCCTGTGGGGGACCTCAGGATTGCTGCTGTATTTTGTGGTTGCTCATATAACAGAGGAGCTCTCAAATTTACAAGGAACAAAGAAGCCCTCGTAACGTTTACACTAGCTTTCACTGCTTTGGGTTTTTGCTCAGCTGACTGTAACAGCTGATTCAAATATTTCTCCATACCTGTCCACTAGCTTGCCTGCTAATTGGCTAAGCTACACACCACAGCATGATGTATCTGTGATGAAACTAGACATATCGTGCCAGTTTTATCACAAACTAGCATGTTATGTCACAACTGTGATGGCTCAAGGATGAAGTGAGAGCAACACGATATGTTGTGTTGTTGTTCATACATGCAGTTTTTGTTTGTTTGGTTTTTTGTCACTGATTCAGGCTAATTTTACGATATTTCAGATTATATCGAACACCCTTTAAATATGGGTCAAGACCACTCTTTGAGAACTAGAAACCTCACCCATCTCATGGCATGATTTAAAATTTGCAACAGCTGGTACTCTAAAGAAAAACTTGGAAATTACTGAAGGTCATAAAGGTGTGGCCATAATTTCATGGGAAAACAGGAGTTGCAATACTGTAGCATGGCCCAACGTGATGGACCAGCACGCGACACTGCCTATCTATTTGAATGAAGGAAGAGGGAGGAGTTTTTGTCTGTAAAGGAAAAATAATTCACTATAATTGAAATTATTATTATTTGAAAAAACAAAAAAGCCCAAAGAAGCAAGTCCAAAGTGACTGGTGACATCTGGAAAATACGGAGGCATAACTAAACACAAATTCGAGAGCGTTTCAGTTAAAGGTAGGCCTGTACTGAGAAAAAAAGTGCTGTTGGTAACAAAACATACAGCATAAAATCAACCCACCAGCTCAAACGTCATTGATTCCTTGTTCAGAGCCTCCACGTCTGGTAGATGAGCTTTCACCTGTGTCTTGATGTAGCACTTCTCTCCTGCTGAAAACCGGATCCCTGTGATTCCCTGGATAAATTTGAAAAATCAGGGAATGGGGGACACAAATTAAAAGATGTACACTACGCCTCCTAACTTAACTTCTGAGGACATTAACCTATTTCCCCCATTGACAGTCTGAAGGTTTCCATCACAAACATATCACAAATAAAATCTGTCAGGTTTTGATCGAATTTAGGGCAGTCATAAATTTGAGCACTCTCTCAGATTGAGAAAATACAATCACAGGGGACACTGTGATTAAAAAGGTCAAAATTTTAATACATAAAAGGCTAAAACTGCTGCTTCACTAGTCTGATTGGCCTGGTTGGGGCACTTTAATTAAAGGTCAAAAACCACCAGTCTGAACGTAATGAAAATTGGAGGGACAGTGCATCTCGACACTGATTGCCCCTGAGGGGATAACTCGCCTGCTTGTTCTTAATTTCTGCTCCGTGATAATGAGCTGATGGCTTCGACCAGTCTGATCGACTTTTCCTCTGATGCTTTAAACAGCCTCCTGATACACATTTACATATATATATTTTTTCATCTGGTTACGTTGACCTGAACTCACAATCTCGAAGTCATGGACCTCCACGGCCTCGTCCGCTCCGCTGCCGGTGCTGAATCTCTCCATGTTATTGGCAGTGTCGATCTCCATTGAACCTTCTTCCACTTTGCCATTGATGCTCATGCTGTAGTGGACATTGTAGACCTACACACACACAAGCTTTTCTGACTGGCATGTAAGGTATGAAAGTCCTGAGACTCACCCCACCCCAGGCATTCGCTCTTTCACTCTCCCTCCGTCTCTAATCTCACCCCGTGACTTCTCCTCGCACATACCACCTCATTTTTTTCCTTCTCAAATGCTCGTCAGAAGAATAGTACCCTCACAGCTCCCCAGTAATGTAATTACCCGCCTACAGAGCCTCTCCATCATGCGTTAATAACATTTTCTAACTTCTTACTGGGAGAAAAACACACTCAGAAAGCAAAATTTGGCCTCTCATTTCTTACACCTCTTGCCCCCGGAGCATCAGCTGGACCCTGAAAACTCTCCCACAACCCCACCCCTCATTCCAACCCAGCCAAGGTCCTTCTATATACACCGCCCGCACACACAGGCACACAACGCCTCCATTCACCAAGCTCTGCCTCAGACTGTACCATGAAATGGGAGTGTTTCATTTACATTTTTACTGTTTGCCTACACTGCAAAAATAACCCATCTCGAAGAAGTGCTTGAGTCTGCAGAGACTTTTTTAATTTAAACAAGTTTAAAAAGAAGAAGAAGAAGGAGAAAAAACTACCAGTGATGACTGCGTTTCACTTGTTCCTAATTTCAAACAGCTTGTTTCAACAATGTCTTCAGTTAAGGGATGTTAGTTTTATAGAGTGTGGGAGCTGTTTTTTTCTTTGGTAGCAGGGACACTTGTTTTAAATGGGTGTTTGGTGGCTGTGCATGGATAAAAGAGGGAATGGTCTTTGGAGGCTGTGCTGCACCCAGTCCCTAGTAATACATAAAGATCTGATGAATATCTAAATAGATCCTGGAATATGCAAATCAAAAAACGTAGATTCTGAGCTGGAATGCTCCATATATTCACTTGCGTGTTAACTATATTTGAAAAATAACTTTTAAGTAGTTTAAGATCATTTTGAAGATGCTGATTCCCCCTAATATTTTCATACAGTTTAAAAGTTGATATGATATATATATATAACAGCAGTAAAGTATCACTCTTACGTGGTTTTCATTGTTGTTCCAAAAGTAGAAGGCTCCGACGGCTCCAAGCAGAAGCAGGAGGGCTCCGGTTATGAGCACTGCGACCCCGGCCTTCAGGAGGCGGCCGGTGGCGGCGGGTTTGACCGCCAAGGCGGAGTAGGCCTAAGGTGAAAAAACAAGCAACCCTCTAAAAATGATAGCATGGCACAACAGCACAGCTAACTCTTGATAACACAGCGTTACGGTTGTGCAGCAGTTAGGGGATTCAAAGTTATCTATCCAGCTTTTGGTCTTGAACCCTGACTGGTTCACACACACACACACTCACACACACACGTACAACAGCCTGCATCATGGAGCAGAGAGGCCGGGCTGGACTGTACAACTCACCGGAGGCATGAACTGATGCAGGTCCTCTGGTCCCGCCGAGGCAATCGGTACTTTCTCTGAGTTCTCAGCCATGACTGAAGCCAAACACCTGAGGAGACCCCAGTCCACTCTCTCTCTCGCTCTCTCTCGCTCTCTCAGGGGAGGGGGAGGATAGACACTCCTCAGTCACGCAGGCACGCAAGTCCACTTTTCTGTTGCTGTCGTGCTGAAAGTTTCCTGACTATAAAACTAAAACTTCCAGCTGATGACCATCACATGCAGTAACCTCTTATGAGCCAGTTGTTTTATACCTTCTGTCAAAAAAAAAATTAATGATTTTTTTCCCTCTTTGAAGTTCGTATAGGCTGCTCATGCAGCTTGCATGAGTTTGACTCCTGCTCCGATCCTCAGAATTTAATATGACTTTGTGACAACCTCAGACGGTGAGATCTGTTCGGCAGGACGAGGGAAGGATGGGGTTGTCTCCCCGTATCACCTTTGCACACACACACCGTATCCTCCTCCCTCTCGCTGCTTTTCAAAGCCTCTACAGACTGTTTCGGGGTCAAAGGTGACTCTGGCAGAATGTCGCATGGATTTTTTTTCTTTCCCACCCTGGAGACGGTGTATTTACACGGCACTGTGCAAAGGCAGCAGCTTGTTGGACAGATTCCCACCGCATTTCCCCCTGTCTGCGTCCAGGGCTGTGGTTGCTGTTATTAAAAAAGAAAAAAAAAGGAAAAAGAAAAAAAAAAGCCCCGAATCCATGAATGATAATGATGGGATTACGTAAGGGGCGCACGGTGCGCATTTGGCAGATCGACAAAAAACATCGTGACAGGATAACAGGAAAGCTTCCCCCCACAAGGACTTCATGTACTTTGACAAAAAAAAAGAAAAGAAAAGAAAAAAGCACAGGTGCTCTTGGATGCCTGTGTGCACCGTCAAACTTATTCTTAGGATCCTCTGATGTATGGAAGCTCAGAAGACAAACAGCAGACGCGCTTTTACGCGTAGCCCCTGTCAGTATGAGCCTCACACATAAGCGCGCTCTCCAGGTTTTAATGATTTATATAAAGGAAACCTGAACATATCTTTAATTCATGTGTGCTATCAGCATGCAGGTCCCGTGAAAATAAATGTAGTTATTAAGTGCCTGAAAGAGTGCACAGACTAACGATGGAGGTCTTTGCTCGATATGCATGAGAGTGATTTGCTCAAAAAGAAAAAAGAAAAAACCTTGGCGTCTGTTCTGGCATCTCACCAGCGAAAATCGTATTCACAGAGGGGGGAAAAAACTTAACTGACCTTCCTCAGCGGGCTGCAAGGACAGAGGCTCACTACCGCAATAACAGCGACACCTGTTGGTTTTTTACAAGACTGATGCTCCTGCAAAAAAACAAAAACAAAAAAACAACAACAACCCCCCCCCAAAAAAAACGGTCATCCTGCTTGCCCTCATTACCAATCAGCTCACACTTTTCAGAACAATTTAAAGTTTATTTCCTTTCAGCGTATTGTGATGATAAAAAAAGACTGTACAGTTATTTAATTATTGCATTCAAGTCCGTTTCCTTATGTGGTTGTCAGCTTGATACATTATTGGTCACCAGCCCTCCATGAAACCAGATTCTGGGCCATTTTTCGTTTTAAATAGCAAGCATGCATAAAGATTGATAATTACAATTCATATGTACACATCTTTTGCTTCATTATACTTTCATTATAAAAATAAAAATCTCTCTATGTACAAATCTTGCATATTATACACATCCGGTCCAGCAAGTTGTCACAAAGTGATTGGATGGACTTCAAAGGTGGCTTTTACATTAAAACAAATGAAATTTTGGGACATCAACGTGTGCACACTCTCCACAACAAATAGTTACATTGTTCTCATTGTCAGTTAATCATAAATTAAAAGTCTGAACACACTATATAGTTCCTTGCGAGTGAGCTTAGGGCTGTGTGTGTCTATTTTAGTCATCATTGTTGGGACAGTGTGTTGGGGTCGGGGTGTAAACGGGGATGCTTATATCGCTGATCTCCTGCACCCTCACAGGTCTGGGTGGAGTGACCAGAACGTAGTCGTACTCCCTGTGCAGCACCTTCTCGTACACGCTCTGCAGACCCACAGTTTTGGGGATGTGGGCCTGGTAGTAGTTGTCCCTGCGGTGAGGATCCCGGGGCAGAGAGGCCGTTTTGGAGAGACTGCTGAAGGAAGAGAGGGTCGGGGCCGGAGATGGGGCTGCGTTGGCTCTCACTGCTGATGGGCTCCAGCAGCGATCTGAGTGACCCAGGACCTTACACTCATTGGTGCAAGCCCACAGAGCTGGAAGAGAGGAGGGTAAGAAGGTGGGGTTAGATTCAGATTGGTGCACACCACCTAGCTCACATCTCATCTGATGATAATTTTAGCTTGAGTTAATTTTCTTGCTCTTACCATTTTGGCCACCCATGGGAGGAACTGCTGCCCCTTCTTTCTTCAGGCCAGTGTCTCCACTCACATCACTGTCACTGTCATTGAAGTCACTGTCCCCTTTGCCACTGTCTTTGCCACTGAAGGCTGGGTCCCTGGCAGAGATGGTGGTGTAAGAGTTGCCCTTCCAGATGGTGATGGGCCTCACCGCCTCTTTGCCATTCCCATACCCGGGCAGAGTAGAGTAGCCCTGCAGGAGGGGGGGAGAGAATAGAAAAACAGAGGTTAGTGTCTGCTTGTTGTGTGCAACCTCCTCCTCCCTACCCTCCCCCAGCACGCTTGTCCCAAAGGTGCATCTCACCTCGTGTTTATTCCCCCGGAGCTTGCTGTTGTTGTCTGAGTCATACACGCAGGGCACTTCGCTGCCGTCCTCCGAGGCCGAGCACATGTCGCTGCCCCCAGGGTGAGCCGAGGTGAATGCCCCTGGCTGGCTGCTGTACGACTGTCCGTCAAAACCCGCCTCTCCCCCGGCTCCGTGGAGAGGCAGGAGCGGGTTGTCCACCACGTGGCTCCTACCCCGCTCCAGAGTGCCCTTCTCCCCGTACGAGTCGCTGTCATCTCCGCTCTTGTCCCGCTTGCGCCGGTTGCAGGTGGTGGCGATGAGGATGATGGCGAGCAGCAGGAGAGTGCAGCTCCCCGCGAGGACAACGATAATCACCACCGACAGGTCCCACTGCGCGTGCACCTCCTCCCCGCCGCCCGGCTGGTACACGGTTCTGTCGCTCGGCGGGGAGCCCGCGATGATGAGGAAGTGGAGCGTGGCTGTGGAGGTGAGTGCGGGTCTCCCGTTGTCACTCACCGTGACGGTCACGCTCAGGGTTTCGTCCACGTCATGGCTCAGCACCTGGTTCAGGTAGATCTCCCCGGTGGCTTTGTTAACGGAGAACACGGAGGGCTCGCCGGTGGCCAGCCCGTAGGACAGCTCCGCGTTCACGCCCTCGTCTGCGTCCCGAGCCTCCACGCGGGTGATGACGTAGCCGCTCGGTGAGTCCCGGGGCAGGAGGACTTCAGCGGAGCCGTTGTTGAGCGCCGGCTGAGTGATATACGGCGCGTTATCGTTCTGGTCCACTATCCTAACGTACACGCTTGCGCTGCCAGACAGCGGCGGGGAGCCGGCGTCACTGGCCGTGATTCGGAGCTCCAGCTGCTTCATAACTTCATAGTTGAAGCTCCGGAGCGCGTAAAGCGAACCGCTGGCAGGGTCCAGAGACACAAAGGTGGAAATGGGGGAGCCCATGAAATAAGTGTCCGCCAGTTTATAAGTGACCTTCCCGTTTGACCCCATGTCCACGTCCCGCGCCACTACTGTGGTGATGTACGCGCCGGGCGCGTTGTTCTCCACGACCGACACTTCGTACACAGGCTTGCTGAACACCGGCGCGTTGTCGTTCTCATCCGTCAGTCTGATGGTGTACTGAGTGATGGTCCTGAAGGGAGGGGAGCCCAAATCCTCCGCCACCACTGTGAGGTTATACTCGGGGATTTTCTCCCGGTCCAGCGGGCTGGTGCTCACAATCATGAAGCTGTCCTCGTACGCCTGCTGCAGTCGGAAGTGATCGTGTCCGTACAGCGTACAGTGCACCTGCCCGTTAGCGCCCGAGTCTCTGTCCGAGGTGCTGACCAGAGCCACGAAACTCTCTCTGGCTGCCGCCTCGGTTATGTACGCTATTCCCGCCGTGATGGACGTCATCGGGGTGATTGAGATCTCCGGCGCGTTGTCGTTAACGTCCTGCACCTGCACGACAATTTTGCAGATGGCCGGGCTCGGGTTCGGACCCAGGTCAGTGGCCTGGACGTCAAACTCGTACGTGGTCTTACTTTCAAAGTCAACCGGGCTCTCCAGAGTGAGCCGCCCGCTTTTTCTGTCCACTCTGAAGAGTTGTCGTATTTCCGGGGGCACCTGGTGACCGAACCCGTACACCACCTCACCATTCAGCCCTTCGTCCGGGTCCTCGGCGTTCAGGTCCAGCAAGAGGGTGCCCACCGGCGCGTCCTCGGGCAGGTCCACGGAGAAGCTGCTCCTGTCGAACACCGGGCTATTGTCGTTGTAGTCTTTCACCTTGATGTTTATGCGCGTCGTTCCGCTGCGGGACGGGTTGCCGCCGTCCATGGCGACCAGCTCCAGCGCGTAAGAAGCCTGCGTCTCCCGGTCCAGCTCCTTCATGAGCACCAGCTCCGCATATTTAACCCCGTCGGCCCTGCTGAGCACGTCGATCGAAAAGTGGCTGTTAACAGAGATCTGGTAGCTTTGGATGTAGTTTGTCCCAACATCCTCATCCACGGCAAAGTCCAGGGGGATCCGGGTGCCCACCGCTGTGTTCTCGGAGATCTCCAGACTCGACTCTTTCCGGGGAAACTCGGGAGAGTTGTCGTTGATGTCCTTGACCTCCACCTCAACGTGAATGAGCTTGAACTGCTCTTTGGAGAAGCTGACCACGTCGAAAGCGATGAGGCAGTGCAGGGTGTGTTTGCAGATCCGTTCTCTGTCTATCCTCTCTCCTATGGTCAGCTGCCCGTCGCTCTCTCTCAGACGGATGAAAGATGAGTTGAACTGTTTCATCATCCTGAAACTGTTCCTCGAAGAAGAGGCAGAGGAAGAAGTGTCCTTGGCTAAGTTTCCAATCACCGTCCCCGGTGCGTCTTCCTCAAATGTCTGATATTTCACCGTCTTTCCGTGTGTCACAGCAGCCAGGCTTATCAAAGAGGCGCACACTAGCACCAACAGCCCGTTCCACCCTGTTTCTCCCATCTTGGCACCTTCTTTCCTAAATATTCTGAAATTCAGCAGAGCGTCCTCACTCAGTCCAGTTCAAAGTTTAAACCAAACGCACCTGAGAAAAACAAAAACAAAAACAAGAGTTCTTCCCGCCCTCTAATCAACTCTCCGGGGTTGTTTTTTGTTCAGATAAAGCCCGCAATAAATATTCCATATGTCTTTCAATGCGCACTCTGGATGCGCTCCGCTCTCTCTCGACTGGAGGTGTGCTGCTCTCTCAGCGCAAGAGGGCTGCAGTGTCTGCAGGAGGGTTTATACGGCGAGGCATGCAAATGAGCCTCACTGTGACCAATCCGGGCTTTGAGATAGAGGGGGGAAAAGAGAGGGGGGGACTTCAGAAAGACCTCTATACCCTGTTTAGAGATTCCTGGACTGTGCGGAGAAACTTGGCTCCCAATATGTGGGCTAAACGCGGGGCTTGATTTAATACTGCTATAGTTTCCTTTGCTTGTTTATATTCCTCGGGCTGTTAAATGAGTCTGCGCACCGACACGCGGGGAGGGGGGCCACGGAGATGCGCAGTGTCCCTGAGCTAGAGGACAAAGCATTTGAATAGGAGTGTCTGCTCGGGATGCTTTACCTCTACAAGCCTTATTTCAGTATCAACGGATTTATGTTCAAACGCTGTTTGCTCGGATCATCAGGCACGCGTGTCCTGTGTCAGAGTGGAAGCAGCCACTGGTGGTGGTGGTGGTGGGGAGGGGGAACTGCCCCAGTGACCTCTCCATCTCTGATACAGTACAATAACTTAACACATGCAGGAAATATGACACCGTTTGTTCTGTGTTGGCACTGAGGGGCTCAGGCGGATAGAGAGGATTTCACGTAGTTTACTTTTGATAGACTCATTATGCTGACACAGCTCAGCGTGCCGAAGGACTCAAAATGAAATGTGGCTTAACTGAAAGTAAGAGACTAATTTTTTTCTTTTTCGGGGGCTCTTTTTTTAAAAAAAATAAAATTATCATTAATAAATTCCATAAATTTCCTCTGCCCTATGTTCACTCATCCCCCCTGTGTGTTGTAATCCAGTAATTGTTTTCCTATCAGATCATATCTGAGGCGGGAAACGGACTATATCCACTTAAGCATCGATTTTTATTCTAAATCTGTCTCAGCTCGGATCTTCTCACGAGATGTCTTGTACGATAGAGCGGGGGGAATTTTTAATTAAAGCCAGTGTAACGTCCCGATTTAACATACGACTCTCTTTGGCCTCGGCTGCCAGAACAGAGAGGCGCAGGTGAGAACGACACACACACACACACACACACACACACACACACACACACACACACACCCGTTACAAATGGGATTTGGCTGTAAACGCGGGGAGGATTTATCAGGATTTCAATAGTGAGATTATATCAAAGGCCCATGAAGCCCTCGTTAGTAGCGGTGGGATAATGGCATGGCAGGGCCTCCCTTTTGCAGGCGCCCATGCCGATATTGTGGCCCCCTGAGCCGGTTGTGGGGACCCTAACCCCCTGCAACCTCCACACAGCCCTGCCTAACTGCAGCATAATGAGGCAAAGCCACATGTAGCCTTTGTACCATCCCCTCCACCCCCCTTTCCCCACGACTCCTTTCATTACATGGAGATGGGAGATGAATTGCCCTGGACATCAGGGTCCCTTCTATTAAAATACATTTAGAGAGAGGGACCGGGCCCCGTCACGGATCTTTAAGGGGATTTTCTCATTCTTGCCCACTGGACTCACTTTCCCTCTCTCTCGCTCTCTTTTCTCCTCATTCACCCTCCTACTCCTACTCCTCTCCCCCTCACGCCTTTTCAGGGGCAACACTTGCCTTGCAGTGGAAGCTAATACCACTTGGCATGTTCTATAAAGAACCCATCTGCCACAGAAAGTCAAATAGAAGACACCTGAATGGACAACATCCAGTCAAGCAGCTTGCAGAGTTAGACACAGTCAGGCCTGTCCTAAACGATAAGCGCACATCACTCTGTGATTGATGAATTACTGCAAAGCTACATGGCTGTTATAGAAATATTGGTACCACTTTCCAATCAGGCACCAACAACACCCAGGATGTGCTAAATTCCTTTGACTGCATGAACCCTCGGGGACAGATCAGACTCTATAAAAGGTCTGGACAAAATCATGTATTCATTTTTTTGTGTATTGAGTGCATAATCAACCTTTCTAACTACCATAAAAAAGGTTTTATTCAAAGCTTTACAACTCATATGTTTCCAATTTCTATATTGTAAAGGTTCTTTATAGATGACAAACATCCTGAACCTTCACAGAACATTAGGGACGTTTTGCAAATTACTTCCCTATTAGTTCCCTATGCAATTTTAAGAAGGCATTGCAGTTATGTTATTTTAAACTTAGATAAAAAACATTATGAAGAGGACATTTATGCCATCTAGTAAACTTTCCCATTGATGACACTATGAAGATCATATGAGTCTACTTTTGTTGTAGGACAGTCCGTTTTGTTTTATTTTGTAGTTACGGTGGAATAGATAACAGGATGCTTAGAGTACCGCTTCACTGATAAGAATATTATGTTGAGGAAGTAATAAGAATGCCGGTATATGAGTTTAAGTTTGTCACGTGATAAGGAGCCCGTTATGAAGATGTTCCAGTTTGGTTATGCCACGCTTACACTGCAGCATTACACAGAGGACATGTGGGACATTCAGATAAGATTCCTATATTTTCCTCTGTTAGTTGCAGGGAACACTCTGAGGATGCTCGAGAACTTATTAAAAGAACTTCTGTGGGTTTTCGAACAATGATAACTCCCTCATGTACATTTATGCATAACACAGAGGACATGTGGGACTTAACCATATGGTTCCTTGTTGAGGGACAAATGAGAAGGATGGTACTGTATATGGGTCTAAGCTCATTATATGATAAATCTGAGTTTGTTCTGTTTGGTTTGATTTGTGGTCACATGTTTTGTAGTCACTTATATACTGTAAAACCTAATAATGTGCTTAATTAAAAATATTAAGTAGACTGAACTCAATTTTTATCAACTTGTTATCATCACTCAGTTTAAGTAAGTTACCAGTAACTCAAAAAGGTGATCAACTCAGTTTATTTAAGCTATAAGATGGAAATTTTGCTTTTCAGGAGTGGAATGTAACTAAGTACATTTACTCTATACTGTTGCCACAGTGTTAAATATAAGCACTGCCACATGTTTTATCTGGACATTTTATTTGAAACTTTTTAAACAAGCATGTAATAATTACATTTAATTTAGGTGGTCTTTTTTTTTTAACACATATCTATTTAGGCTTAAGCTGAAGGTGGCAGTACCACACATATAGATACAGTAGTAGGTGGTGTTTTTAAATGACTATTTTTTATTAATAAGTGCTATACATGCTAGTCTAATTTGGTTGTACATTGACTTTCTATGTTGTAAGCTATAATGGTTGCACACCCATTAAATATTAAATCATTAGACTGTGAAAGAGATTTCTTTGAGGCTCTGGACCAGCACTCTCCACATTACATCAAACTCTTACAAGTCTAAAAATGCAGCTGTTGGACAGAAACATCAACTGAACGGTAAGTATTCTAGTTTTCCAATATGTTAGTAATCTTCAGTGTGATTTATATTAATCATGCTGAAGTTTAATCATACTTTATACCAACCTGTTTTACCTCCTTTTGATTTGTGCTTTGGCTTGGGGAAATTGTTTCTTTACTGGTCTTTTCCTGTCTTGTGTTTGTAGACTTGAAATATGACTGCACTATGCTGTTGTCCTCAAAGGAATTCCAGCAGTACTCGGTGTTGACTCCAGTAAATTCTACAAGACATGCTGTGTAAGTAAATACAAGCAACAACAGTTTAGTCTGCATTTCTTGAAAGATCATTTCCCACAAACTTAGTTTAGAGGACCCACACTGTCTGCACAGTATATAGTGAAGTCTGCAAGTTGAAGTGAAGTGAAATTTATTTTCTGCCCAAATTATTCTGCAGATGAAAGGCATACAGATACCATGTAATTAAAATAAAATACTGACTTCGTTTTACATCTAGAATGAAGGCATTCAGAATGAAAAGTTAGTGGCCATGTTTGCATAGTTTTAAAAATTTGTTTTCATGGCATTATTGTGTGTTTGGTGGCGGTCAGGGTTATCGAGGCTGACGAGGAGGGCATTGAATGTTACCTCGGGGGATATTGGGGAGGGAGCCTGTGTTAGTGTGTGAGGTTGACCTCAATAAACAGCTTGGATATGTGCAGCTGTATGTTCTGGAAACTTGGCGGAAGACAGGAGCTGAGCTATCAGCTGATCACTACATTGTGGTGAGTTGGATGAGGTGCTGGGGGAGCATGCCGGATAGTCCTGGCACACCTAAACAGTGAGGGTGGACTGGGGAGGCCCCAGTTCAGGAGATCTTCAACTCTCAGTTTGAGGAATGGGACATTGAGTCAGAATGGACAATGGTCTGCACCTCCATGGCTGAGGCTGCTGCAAGGAGCTCTGGGCACAAGGTGGTTGGTGCCTGTTGTGATGGTAAGCCCAGAAGAGAGCCATCAATGTGAAATCTGAAGAAGGAGTCTTATTGGGCTTGGTTAGCCATCAGGTGTTGGCCTCCAGCTCGCAATGGAGAAATTCACAGCCGAGTGTGAAGCGGTGGGAATGAGAATCAGCACCTTAAAGTCTATAGCCATGGTGCTCAGCTGGAAAACGGTGGAGTGCCCACTCTGGGACAGCAACCAGTTGCTGCCCTGAGTGGAGGAGTTTAGGTATCTCAGGGTCTTGTTCATGAGTGAGTGAAGAGCGGAGCAAGAGATTGACAGACGATTGGGGCCGAAGCTGCAGTCATGTGGATGCTGTACCAGTCCGTCATGGTGAAGAGAGAGCTGAGTTGATCTACGTCCCTACCCTCACCTGAGGTCATGAGCGTTGGCTAGTGACTGAAAGAACGAGATCACGGATGCTTAGGCTACTGCCCCTGTGACCCAACTGCAGATAAGTGGAAGAAAATGGATGGATGGTATAATTGTTTATGTCACATTTACAATATTTTTTGGCAGCAGTGTAATAATGCAGCTTGATTGTCTATTTTGAAGTCTGTTCTATAGCAAATGCAGAAAAAATGTTTTAAGAAGGGCAAATATAAAGAATCCAAAGAATTGCAGGACACCAGGAGAGATGAGCGCTCTGTCACAGATGGTGTGGTCAGTGAAGATGGTCACCTGCAGGTTCAAAGTCTTTGCATCTCCAACACAAATCAACAGCCATGGAAGTTGTGACAATGTTAAAGACTTTCTTCATGCAATTACATTTAGATGACCTGCATTCATCACAGTCATTCAGGCAGTAATGCCAAGACTGGAAGCAAACCATCTTTAAAATATTACAACATACCAAGCTTCTGTGTTTAAATTCAAAACAAATGTGGTGTTTGATCTAGAGACTGCACGTGTGGCTGAACAATGAATACATTTTATATTGATTATGTCAATAACGTAACTACAATAAAAAGTTATGGGAGGCTTCAACTTAGTTTCAGAATAATTAAATCTGAGACTTTGTTTCTTTGTAAGGTTATTAAAGTTTTAAGTGTTCTAACAAATAAATACAAAATTAAAATGTGATAATATTAAAAAATATTATTAAATAGCACAAGCTGCAATAGTGGCAGTATATTTGTTTGTTGTTCAGCAGAACAGCGTCCAGTATGTTTGCTGATATACTTTTTTGCATTTGAAAATAAAAGTTGGTTTGATTTTAACTCCATTACAGGAAGTGTTGTTGATTATTATTTTTTAATTACATTTACATACAGTGTTTATATTGATTAAGTGTTGTTGTATTAGAAATCTCTTAAGCTCAAGGATGATAAAGCATATTGTGATTCAGGTGCATTTAATTTGTGTGTTAGGAAAATTAAAAACAGTAAGTGACCTTTTTTTTTTTTTTGAAATTTAGTTGAACTTGAATAAACATTTGCTCAACATTTGATCAAGTTATTCTTGGTACTGTGTTCATACAATGAGTAAGGTGTCATAACTTGGTCGTCTTAAGTACGCTTTACTTACATAATTTCTTTAAGTTATGGGAACTACAGTGTACGGGAACTGTACAGTGATGTAACAGAAGCATTACGGTAGACAAAAGATAATGGATTAAGATTAGTGATAATTTACTGTAGGACAAAACAGCATTATCCCAGCTTTAATAATGTTGCAGCTTTAATATATTTTTTTAAACATTTATATTTTTGTGGAGCTTGGTGAACAGTCTGCTCCGCCCAGACTGAAGGCAGGGAGGCTTGATTTGAGGCTAGTAATGCTGGGCTGTGTGTGGGAACCGTCCTGTTTATTCTCCTTTCTCTCTGTTTAGAGTACACAGGACTTCTCTCTCTCTCTCACGCACACAGAAGGACAGAGAAATCAAATGATGTCGAGTCTCGCCTCGTGGATTAAACGTCTCTGCACGTGCGCGTGCATCAGACTTTTTTGTTGTTGTTTTAAACAATGTTGGACAGACTCATGCATCCTCACGCACTAACGATTCACACACACACACCAGAAAAAAACGAGAAAAGAAAAGAAAGAAGTCTCTCACGTGATCACCGTGTCAATCTCACACGTCTGCACGCGAGTTTAACAATAGCAGTATTCGAGTGAGTCTCCGAAATCCCCTCTATTCTTCACGGGACACATTAGCATTTTCTTTAACATATATAAATATGTCTTTAGAGGACCCCTCCCCTCCCCCTCCCTCTGCCTGTGCCCTTTCTTTCTTCTCCTCGGCATTGTGCTTCCATTTGCTCTAGTGATCGCCGGGTATTTGGGGTCTGAATCCGGTCGCCCGATCCGTGCCTCTTGTTGGGGCTTAACTCTTTGAGATGGAAATAGGCGATTTGGTCGCTTTTGTCCACCAGATAAGCGGTGGAAGGAGAGAGAGAGTGAGTGAGAGAGCAGGAGGTGAGAAAGAAAAGATGTGCGTGCCTGTGTGCAGGAGGGAGAGGGGGTCTGAGATAATCGATCAGAGCTCTGACCCCCCCACCCAGCCATCCTCTCTCAGTGCTAACCTTTGCTTAATTCGCGTGCCATCACAACCACGGAGCCCTAATTGGTTCCCAGCACTAATTATCCAATTATCGCCTCTCCACCAGAGTAGCGCACTCCAGGCGCTCTCCGGGGTAATGGCCTCACTGTCTATTGATGAAAATGATTAAGAGTGAATGCGTCCATCACGCTCCGGTCTGCGGCACTCGAGGAGCTTGTGTCACTGGCCCTGCAGAAGGGTCTTAAAGTGAGGAGCACACTTTAGTTAAATGTCGCCATTGAATGTGTGTGATGCCCGAACTCTTATCGAAATTGGATTCATGATAAAGGGGCGTGCGGGTTCATTTGGAGCCATTGTGTGGTCCTTAATAGGTTGTATTCCAGCTTGTCTTTGCTGCTTCTTTGTTCCAAAATTGTGAGCTATCTGTATAAGTTTTTAGTCTGGGACTCAGATATTTTTGGTTAAAAAAAATGCTAACTGAGTTGCACCTCCAATTCTTTGGGCTCTTAGACTCATCGGCTCATTAAGAATGATACAACAGTGTTTTTGCCTCTAACCCATCTTTTTCAATCTAAACCTTAAGATCTTAAAGGGACTTCTCGTGTGCGCCACTTATACTGGAATAGTAGGACAATAAAAATCCTTCTCGCCAAGCCCCAAGTTTATAGACCTGTTATTAAGTGAATGGTTAATTAATGATGGTCAGATCTAAGTGCACAAACCACACAGGCTGTGCTTTTTCTTAATTGATTCAGTATAGTCGATAATGTAGGCTGTTAAATGGACACGCTGGTAACTTCTGTACAGGCCACAGTTAAGGCAGTGAGTTACATGTAACTACAGCAGCGGTAATAGACTGGCACCAGAACGCCACCGGATTGAAAACGTCCAGTATCATAAAACCTTCATTCTGCCCTTTCCGTCCCTTCCTTTCCTCTTTCTTTCTCTTAGTTAACTTCTGCGCACATCCATCACCTTCCAGCCCATCTGTCGCTGATAGCTGCAACACTTTGAATAAATTCCTCCCGACGAAACAAAACGGTTAACATCTCATGAATACAGCTTTTACACCCCGCACACAGATTGTGGGGAAACTTTAGGGCCAGTGGAGTAACTAGTGTAAAGAAATCTGTCCGCGAACACTCCCTCTTCGCTTCCACTTCATTACCGGTATTGTGCTCGGGAGCGCGCAATCTGTGCGGCCGTCTCCGCCCGGTCCCGCCAGCTTTCTAATGAGTTTCCAATGATGATTTAAAAGCTCACACCACTCCCCACAATTTCTCCCCATTCCAAACTCCTCCCACCTCCCCTCCACCTCTCCCTTTCACTGCTTTTCAGTTTCATCCGCTTTTGTCTCGGAGTGTTTTCCATCACTCTGCAATTCTGAGGCAGGGGATTCAGGGGAGGTCAGGAGGAGCGCACATAAACATTCACACATCAGCCTTGAATAATGGAACGATATATGGGGGGCTACATGGGACCGAGGTCGGCCCCTGACTCAGTCTCGTAGAGCGGGAGAATCTGGGGAATTAGAGGCTTGCTTGTGTGTCTCCTCTGAAGATGCTTTGCGAATAAAAGCTTCTTCAAATGCCTCATTCCCGTCTCTTTTGAAGACAAGCAGGAACTAAAAGTTAGTGAATGGGGGAGCTTGCGAAAAGCTCGAGGCCTCTGTGTGTGCACACCTGATGGCTGCACGGAGCCAGATTGCGCGGTGCTTTAGAGGAACAGATGGGAGCCGATGAGTTAAGAGAAGCATGGAGGGAGGGAATGGCAGGCGTCTGGATATCACTCAAGTGAAGTTATGACTCCCCTATACCTCTCTCCTCATTGCGTGGTCCACGTGCGCTGAAAACACAGCATACAGATGAGCTGACCGAAAAAAATAGCAGTGGTAGTGAGATTTTGGAATCTATGGAGGCAGAATATATTTGTAGCATGGCAGCACTGCTTCAAAAAGAAAAAAAGAAGGAAAAACAAGTTTTTAACAGCTGCTTCAGAGACAGATCAGCACGTGTTTATTTAGAGCTGACAAGTGTGAGACTGCCACTGAAAATAATAACAAAATCAACATGTGACAAAGTGCAGCATTCACAGACTTCTGTCCACGCAGCGTGGCTACACTGATGTGCAACCTCACCTGACCCACTGCTGAATGGATTGTTTGGAAGTTTTCACAGAGAGAACGAATTTAGTCACAACCAGGTCAAAATAAACATTTCATTTTTTTATTTACATGTGGAGAAAACCTTCTAGCATGTTTCACGTGCACATCAAACACATAAGAGATTTTGGCTGCGTGTGTGCATGCGTGTTCACTCAGCAGGAACAATATTGTAGAGAAAAGTTGTGGGTGATTATTTGAAAGCAGTGCAGTGTGCCTGAGAGCCTCGTGCATTATAATGCAGGATATGTGTAAAGTTTAGGTCGAGCTTTGGTGTTTTCCCTAAGATCTTCCCAGAACAGTGCTGGTAGAGGTACAAACTAGTGCATAAAAAACAACTCACCAGAAATGGAAATTAAATGTTCGAGGCTTCATATTTCCTGAGGGAGCCTCACCAGAGTGTAGCAATTCATGGACACACTGATCACATGGATGAAAATCCTGTAGCTAGCTATAATATCTACAGGATGCTGTCATTAGTAGCACCTGTGTTTACAGAACATTTCATGCCAAAATAGCCTCTGTGAAAAAGTTTTTTTCTTCTATTTAAACATCTAATGAAGATAGAGTGGCCTGCATTTCTGTGCATTTATAGTACCTAAAGGATGAACACTGTTGGCTTTCTCTCTAATTGACATTTGGATTGATTAGTATAATGGCTTGGCTTTCCTATAAAGCTCTGCAGATCTTTAACATTACTCTGTTTGGTTATTTAGTTTCAATGTTAGGATGTGAACAAGCTCTTGTATGATTATAAGTATGGCAAATAATACTTCCTAAACGTGGGTGTCTCAGGATTGCCACTGGGAGTGCGTTTGCAAATTGTTAGCATTTAGCACAATCTTAGCACACCCTCACAGACCACTGGCAAGGCTGCAGGCGCTCAAGGCACGTCTGCACAAAAGATTTTAGCCGTCCGTGTGACAGAACAGATTTGAATCAATCCAGCTGTCCACACAGGCTCGTGCTTTAGTCCTGCTATATTGCCTTAAACACGGACTGAGGCTGTTTTGATGCATCACTTAGTCGTGTTACAAGGGCAGTTTCTGTAGATTTCTTGAAAAACAGCTTGTTTCAGAGGGAAAGTTCTTTCTTTGCCACATTTTATGTAAAATAAAGTCCCCCCCCCTCCAGCTTTTAACTGCATTTTAAAGTCTCTGCTCAGGGAGTGGAGCTGGCTCAGGTTGGCGTGATAACAGTGCTGGTAGTTTTCCGAGTTCACGCCTTGCTTTGCCGCCCATGCGTTAGATTCCCTCATCATGACAGACTGTGACCTGCTGCGTTTGTCAAAACACGGGCGCCACTCCGCTCCAGTGTCTTCTCATACTGATCCAAGACATAAAATGCTCAGAGTATCAGTTCCTTTGTACGAGATCAAACAACTCCACCCGCGGTCTAACAAACAAGTCATTTCATACCGTGTGAACTTCCAACATTTAATTTTAATGATTCCTTTCATTATCATAGACTAACTTTGCTGCAGAATGATTCTCATCATGAAGAAAAACATGATTTTTTTCAGGCTTATTAGCTCTTATACTTTAAGCAATAACCCACTAACCTACTTTATGGACTATGAGTCACACAAGACAATCAGGCAGTGCATTAGCAGCCAAGGTGGAAATGCTTCTTAAACTTGCCTGTTTGATAGGCAACAGAACTCCCACATACACTTACTTTGTAATTCCTCTCTTTTATCCCTTTCTCCCACTCCTCTTCCATCTTATCCATTCCTAGTTCTCCCTCTCCATTCCTCCACTTCTTCTTGCTGTTTCAAGTCCCCACAGTGCTATTTAGAGCATGGCACTGAGCTATATTAATGTGACTAAAGAGGATTGTACAGGTAACACACAAGTCCAGCTGGCGCTACGCTCAAGCGATGCAGCTCCTCACCGAGCATTAAAGCTCCCCTGTTTATGGAGTCGCCCTTCATAAACAATACTATATAATTCTCTTTGAACAGTACAGCACATGGCTCATATAAAAGCACCACAAAATATGAGGGGACACCAACACGCACCCACGCATAAAGTGGAAAGACTCCTAATGCACGGCACGCACACACACACACACACACACACACACACACACACACACACACACACACACACACACACACACACACACACACACAAAGAAAGCAGGCTGCTCTGCACGTGCACACAACCACAGTGTTGTGTGATCAGTGTGTCCTCTCTGCATGTGCCAGCACAACTTTGAAGGGAAGGCATTGTTTTCCCTTGAGAGTAAACAACCGCACAAGAAAAATAACTACATGCAACAAATGGTCTCTGAGCACCAGCAATCCCCTCCCCACCATGCACGCACAAAAAAAAAGAAGAAGAAGAAGAAGGAGGAGAAATATCTTTTTGCCCAGTATAGAACTAATCAATATTTCAGCAGCCCGGCCCTGATTGTTCATGCAGGCCATGAGAGGGCTAATGAGGCAGAGCTGCAAAGACAATGCGCTCACCAACGTGGGCTATCTACTAAAGGACAAAATTACCTTTCAGATCCCTGGGATCATTCGCGTCTGCCTGGGGTGAGATGCTACTGAAGTGAACCACTCGAGACCCCGCGCTTGCCTGACAGCTTATGAGCAGGCATATCTGTGTGAGTGAGCGAGCACAGATGTGGTTCACTCTGATCTGCTGTGTCAAAGCCCTCACGCCTCATATGCTGTTTGTTGTCAGCGCACTTTGAATTGTACTTTTTTATGGGAAACGTGGCGTGCCTGTAAATGATGCTTGATGGAACGAAAATAACCAAGGTTGAATGTGTAAACGAAAAAAAAAGACAATGTGAACATTTCCTACAAGGGCTTTGGTGAGGGGCCGTGCAAAAAAAAGAGGGTTAGACGATAAGAAAAGTGTGATGAATTTGTTGTTGCTTTAAAGGCGGGGTGCTCTAACTCGTTCACCTGCTCTCCTAACACAGTTTGAGTTTCCTAAATGTGTTTTCTTTAGGTAACGGTGACATTTAGAGTTCTATCAAAGGCACAGCTGTCACTTGCTGTGTGATTCATAGCTGTGTCATTTGCAGAAGATGAACAAGTTCCAAATTAAACATTTTCCACACCCTACAGAGCGACAGAAGCATTTGCCGATTTCACGCCTTGGTGACAGTCAAAGACTTTCAAAACTATTAAAACTCATTTTTAAAAATGGCTTTATGACTAAACACAGAGCTGTTATGGATTTGGTTAACTTTAGCCGCGAAGATGTGATTGTGGCTGGGGGCAGAAATGAATGACTGAGTAGTTTCACTGGCATGTACAAATCCAGTTATGAGCAGTATGCACTGACTGCAGAAGGTAACCATATGCACCATTGTCATCTCATGTTTAGCAACAGATGTGTTTCTGGTTTTTGATCTGCTCCGAGTCCTTTTGACCAATCATGTCTGGGCAGACTTTGACAGCATGCGGGTAAATGTTCCATCTAAGGACAAAAAAAAAGGACAAAAAAAAATCCCAAAATGCAATCTTGCAGCCTTTAACTATCTTCTATTAAGCTTGATGACACAAATCAATTAGTTAAACAGCAGATAAACAGCAGATTCCACCCAGAAATTAGGTTTTTGTACTTGGCCCTAAAACAAATAGAAACATTGTGTCTAACCAGGCATCTACTGTGGATGGCACCTTGACCCACCTTCACCTTTAGGACCACTATGTCATTTTTGACCAGGATATATCCTTCAATGCACACATTAAACAAATATGGATGACTGCTTTCATTCATATCTCTAAAATGAGAAACATCCTGTCTCTCAGAGTGATGTGGAAAAACATCACTTTGTTCATGCATTCATTACTTCTAGGCTGGACTAGTGTGGTTCTTTATTATTAGGTTGTTCTAAAATGTCCCTAAAACGCCTTCAGTTGATCCAAATTCTCCCGCGATCTGTCTCTAACCCGTCGCAGCAGATGGCTGCTCACCTCTGAGCCTGGTTCTGTGGGAGGTTTCGACCTGTTATGGGCGTTTTTCCTTCCCACTGTCACCAAGTGCTTCTCACAAGATATCATCTGATCATTTTTTATTTGTTTCTAATTACAGGATAGCAGAGATTTCAAACTCATTTTAAATCAGGGGCCACATACAGCCCACTTTGATCTTAAGTGAGTCAGACCAGTGAAACTCCTCTTTCTGTCAATTTAAAGAACTTTAACTACACAATTGATCCCTGAGATATCTCAGTATGAGAAAAAGAACTATGGCTTCAACAGTACGTATCAGCTTTTTTTCACATGATAAATAAATGCTGCAGTAGTTAATGAAAGAAATCTGTCAGCTTTACAGAAAAATAAAGCTGACAGAAAATGTCCTGTTTTATTTGTTTGTTTGTTTTGCCATGGATACATTGTAAATAAACAAATAAATAGACATGATCAAAAAAACAGGAACTTTTTTTTCATTTAATTGCTTATCTATTACTTTATTACTCTAGTAAGAATGGGTGTGGTAGATATCTTTATCAGCAGGACAAGCTGTAAAATTGTCCTGCTATGTAAAAAATCCAGATTTTATGCCCTCCTTTATGTTTTCCCAAAGATGTTCACCAGATTGGAGTCCTTGCTGGGGCCCCTGAGGCGTTATACTTGACACCCCTGCAGCAAGGTCTTACATTTACAATTTAAAGCACCTTGAGAATGGTGATTTATTTATGTCTTGTGCTGGTTTTATACACCAGAACCTCAGAAAATAAGCCACAGACTAGTCTTTGGGTTTTCACATTGCTGACTGCCTGATTCTCGCTGTTAAACCTGTTCTGGTTCTGGTACCTGCTCTTTCTGCTCTTAGCTCTCTCCGTTTCTGACAAACAGCACCACACAGACTGCTTGGGTGTCTCAAGGGCTTCGTCAGATTCATTCAATTAGCAGAGCGGCAGTACAATCTCCACTTGCTAGTTGAAGTGTTAGGCTGTGGGTGTTACTCCTAATACATCTGTTATTTTTGGTACTTTTGTGATGCAATTAGCATCCACAGTTGGTTGAACTTTGTTTGCTTACTGTATAAGAGCTTCAAACCATTAAACTTAACTAAAACAAATCTTGATTCTATAAATTTGCAGCTTTATATTGAACGCTGCCCACAGCTACATTTGAATGAGCTTATTGTTTTACATCCACTCAGCACGAGTATATCAAGCTTGTGTGACACCCAGTACATCTATGGGTCTGGACCTGGTTTGTATCAAGGAAAAAATCTTAAAGTATTAAAATTGAGTTTTACAGTCCTGCTGTTACACTAATAAACAGCTCAGCATCGTCTTTATTTATTACACTGATTCTTTAAATAGTAAAACACAGAATTAAGCTTGCCTCACTACTAAATGTAGTTTTTGTACGGTTCCTAATTGTGCTGTTAAATCTTTGCTCCTATATCTGCCCTCTACTCAGAGAGCCCTGCTTTTTTAACGCATGAAAAGCTGAAATAAAGTCTCAAGGCTGCAGGACTTTAAATTCGAGTGATAAAGTTCCGAAACACTGTTAGCGCGTGCCGCATTTTGGGTCTGCCATCAAAGAGGAGAAAAAAAACCAAGCAAAGTAAACACCGAGATCTTTGCAGGCACACAAACACACGCAGCAGGCAGCACCCAATTATCTCTGCTCACAATAAATGAGGAATAGTCAAATGAGTATTGGGTCTAGGAAGTATCTTCATAGATTAGAAAATAAAAAGCAGGGGAAAACATCCTCACTCACAATTCCTCACAGGCCCTCGACACAAAGCCAAATGTAGGCTATTTCATAAAACTACAATCCCGTGTCATCAAAGCTCTCCCAGCGGAGGCGGTATTCTTGATCGCTCCTCCCGTCTAAGCGCCCTATTTCTCCACATAGTCATCTTTGTTTGCAACACTTGTCTCGCGTCACAGAGAGGAAAAAGCCCGCGTTCGATTCATCTTAACAGTTTGTGTGTCACTGGGAAAGAAAAAAGAGGGGGGGGGGGGTGAAACTTTAAAAAATTCAGTCTTTGTTGCCAGAGAACAGAAGGCTGACAAAGTTTTATAGAGGCAGCCATGAAGTTCTGCCTCATTAGATAGAATAGCTGTTCTATATTCAGGGTCTCTGTGGGGCTAACAAACGCAATGAGTGGGCCAAACTTGGTTCGTTCCGCCAGAGCAAGGGCCTTTTTTGTCTGCTTTCTGTGGGTGGGGTTGGCTGGGGTACAGGGGCCAGGCCGGCCCTCCAAAACCTGGATTTTCTTTACAAATGAGCAGACGTATTACGAGGTGAACGTACGTAATGGTCTACATTAGAAAGCCTGTAGGATTTCAGGTTCCACAGCTTATCCTTAAATAATCTAATCCAGCTGGTTACATCACTGCAGAGACCTGGGCTGATCTAGCATGAAGTGAAATGCAGATGTCACATTGTTATTTTTGCCACACTGCACCACAAAGGAATTACAGTGCTGGCTGTGACTGAATGAATAATGTCTTTATCACAGGTGCTGAGATTTGAAAACTCCACTGCACAACAGTGTCCACTGGTCAGACATTCATTTATTTCAATTTGGTCTCATTTGTATGAATAGGGCTGTTATTTCTGTCAGTTGTGACAGAAAATCTGCGCACATGCACATTAAAAGCTGTCAAAGCCGAGCAGGAGGTCTGTAAAGCGTGGTGGGTGCGAGACACAGTTTGTATAGTCAGTTCTACAGCGTGGCTTTACTTTCTCTGTAAAGTTATTCGGCTAACTCTGGAGGTTTGTTTACAATCCATCTGATCATCTGGTCACTCACATTTCTTGCCAAATTGCTCTTTAGTTAAGCCAAATTGCTACATTTCCAAATCTCGGCAGTTAACTACAGAGCACATTTTGTCATAATCAATAAAACAGGCGAATAAACTCAAAAGAGGCTACAATTAATATTTTTATGCTTCCAGTACTAACATGGCTGTGCGGTCGAGTGACAAATTCTACTCCAACTCCCAAACTGGAGGATCAGGGGACACCCTTGGAGTCTAGTGTCTTGCCTGAGGATACTCTGGCACTGATGGAAAGAGCTGAGGATCAAACTGCCGACCCTGCACTTAGTAGACAACAAGCTTTGTTAACTGCATCACAGCCATCCTTGCAGTGAGGAGGCCACATTGAATTAGCACCCTTTTCTACAGTTCCCATGGAGCACCGCATTTGGCACCTTTTAGCTCATTTTTGCTTTTAAATGTGACATCTTTATGTTTTAGTAACTGTCATAGCAGCTCTGAGCTATTTTTAGCAAAGCTTCATGCTGCCTCATGCTGGCTGCTCAGTTTTTGTCTTTCTGTCCCGTAAACATGATAGCTCAAAATGTTTTGAATGAATCCTGATAAAACGTTGTACGGGTGTAAAGTGGGGTCACGTTAGTGCTCCATTACAACCCACCAAGGTCTTCGAGGTCAACTTAATGATTTATTCATCAAAAATGGACAAAAAGGCTTTTAATTTAGAAACTATCATTCTAACAATTCAGGTATGTGTCATCAACATATAGGAAGCACTGTATAAAGATTTAAAACATCGTGTCACATTGGACATCTGACCTCTGCTTCAAGGTCAACAAAAGCCCTCACTTTGCACTTGCTTTTACTACACTACAAATTTCCTGAAGTACACATCACAGTGCTTCATGTTGTTATTGATACCCAACTCAGTAAGCTAATCAGTGTTGCTTAAGTACAACAAAAGCTGTTAAAGAGGAAATCAAAGTTTAAAGCTAACCATCAAATAAACTGGCCGTATTATCACACCTGTGGTACCAGTTTAACCAGTTTAACCAAGCTCTTTCATGTTAATGGGGAAGACAAAATAGCAGGGAAAATTTTAAATGTTGTCCAGGACATCATCACACCCACTCTGACCTTATTATTATCACTAATAAAATCATATTCTGACTATATAACAGCAGCTTTGTAAAACTTGAAATTATTGCAGGGTGGCTGTGATGGATAGCATGAGAGTCTTCCTAATTAAGTGGTTAGTGTGAGCATTCCTATCCTGGCATCATTATCTTACATCTGTGATGACTGTGATAACAGGATCTCTCATCATATGCATGTTGCTCTGATTAAACAGTGTGGAATACTTGGGTTTGAATAAGCCTCCCTTCATTAAGCACTTTAAAATCACAAATGTAACTATATGCAAACAATGCATGATTGGTGTAGTTGAAAAGAGGCTATACAGCACATCAGTTTTATTTTTCAAATGCATTTATTGTTTAAAGGAGGCGGGTTGTGCGTGTTTGTGTGTTGGTATATTAAAAAAAATCCTATTTAGTTCAAGGACACATCTCACAGTTGTCCTTCTAAAAAAGATTAGAGGATTAGGAAACCATCTCGAAGTTGCTGTTTCATGTCTGTGCCCTAGATTCAACTTGATATCCTTTGATTGCGCACAGAAAGCCACTCAGGCTGTGGAGCTGTGGGCCAAGATAATGGAGAGAAATTTGCACTGTGTCATTATTTTCATCTCAGCCCGCAGCGATCATTTATTCCAGGCGGTGTTTCATTGATAACGTTATAGGAATATCCTCTATCCGCGTTGGCTCGCTTGTTATAATGCAAATGTGATACAGGCTATTAGAGGTGTTTAGCAGGCTTGTGTCTGAAGACGTGGGTATTTGTTGGGCAGATGGACGCAGCTCCGGGGTCGCCCTCACCCCTGACCCCCCCACAGATGTCCCCAAAGCCAGCCAGAGCTCCGTCACGAAGCAGTGGAAAATCAGTAATACACCGGAACAGACTAGTGAATACCCGGGACAATTAGGCGCATTCGAGCGCCACTTCTGACTGCGCAGCGGCGCTCGGTGCAGCGATTAGAGCTTAGATGAAAGAGGGAGAGGGGCCAAGCAGTGCCTTTTGGTGAAGGCCTGTTTGACCGATGGCTCTTGCCTGAATGAGATTCTGGTGGTCATACATAAATTAAGAGGTTAAGTGAGCCATCAGGAACAAATGTTTGCATTTATTAACTAAGGACAATAGCTCCCAGCGTGAGCCTGCAGCCTGCGTGGGGGTTTCCCTTCGGGCTGGCTTCTCTTACGCAAGTTTGAAGTAACCTTCAGTTTTCTACATTAGTTTAGACTGCAGGCTGGCCTAATCTACATCAATCAAACCCAATTACCTCTTCAAAGCTCATTCTTATTATCGTACAATATAATAACGGGGATGCTGCAGGTCAAGGGGATAAAAAGAAGAAAGAAAACGCACTAAAAGCAGGCTGTTAAATACCCACAGCACACACAGCACAATTGGAATATTACAGCCTGTATTCCTATTAAGGCGCTCACAGCGTTCCGAATGGACAGCCGGCGACGACATATATATGATATTCAAAAACATTTTGAAAAAACCAATAAGCTGCGACTTCATTAAGACATCAGAGACCGAAAATGTTCCCGAAGCTCGTTACAGCCTACAGTGCAAACATTCCCACTCACGTGAGGAAGGATCCCGCAGGAATGCGTGAGGCAGGTGTAAATTTAAACTGTTAATGAGGCGCATCAAAAGCATCAAAGACACGTCGTGCTGAGCCATTCTGCCATTAGTCCATACTAGACAAAAGCCATCAGAGAGTTTTCCTCGCTAAACGGTGCAGAATGGGCGCAAACAGCGGGAGTTATATTGTAGCCCCGAAACCCCCGCGGACTGCCCCAGGATACCTCACCAGCCAAGTCCTATGAGTTTTACTAACGAGACAGATGAACCCTCTACTATTGGCCACAGCATAATGCGGGGTCTATAGGCCATGATGGGGACAGTGGTATGGAGCTATACTGGGGTAATAGTTAAATAATAAATGAAGATGTGAGAGTATGGCTTCGTGCACATGGCGTTTGACACAATAGCCTACTTCATTACATTCGTTATATTCCATCTCATAGACTTTATATTTAAAATACACTATGCTATCTTACAAAAACCAGTTGTTCCATCTATTCAAGATCATTTAAAGAGTCAGGTTTAGCTCCAGGCTCATCACACTGCAGTAACTTTTCACCCAAATGTTTCAAAAGTAAAGTTTCCGAAAGCTGAAAAAGTGCTCTTGTGAGCTGTAAACAAAGCCCACTATTGTATGGAATAGTTTGTGTACTTCACTGGAAACCAAGCTGACCAATGTGGGGCTACTTTTGATTTATATTACATTTTTGAAACCAATTGATTTTTTTTTTTCCTCAAAAATTAACCATCTATTAAGATGAAGCCAGTCCAGCTGTAGTTCTTCCACGTTGGTGCTGGGTTGGTTCTTTGTGGAGCTGATGACTGCTCTCCCCATAGCAAAGCTGTATTTTTCACAGCTTTTCTATGGTGGCTCCCTTTAACACTCAAGCCAATGTCTGAACCCATCAGCATTCAGCCTACGCACAGTGCAAAGGTGATGCGCTGTTGGCTTGATAAGCCAGATCTCCGTCAACACTGAGCAGGGTGTAGCACTATGGATTACCAGAGCAGCGCCATGCTGGGACCTTGAGAGGGCTGCACATGATTTCAAATGCATCTTCGTAGTCTTTGCATTGGTGGAATTCCCATAATCCTTTTCTTTCTCTGTACAGACACCAACTGGGGACCATAAATCTGCCTTAACCCAGCTGTTTCCCGGCTGTAGATATGAGAGTGACAGGCTCCTCATAAAGCCGAACTCAGGAAGAATATAATTTTTTTAAATGTTGAAATTCTTTGACTACTTTTGGGTAGATTAATCATGACACTGGATTATACTTAAAAATATCACCAAAAATGTTAAACTGACAGACAAATAAAACTAACTGGGTGCCAGTTTACAAGAAAAAAATAATCAAATGCATGTAATCAAACACAGGTACCTTAAAATTGGCACATTTTATTTAGTATAATTCAATATGCACTCGTATTTGCTGTCCAACCTGGTTACGGCTACAAAAATCCATCTCAATAGGAACATTTGACCTTAATCTCCAAATTCACATTGGCCCTCAGCATCAATCAATTTTAAATCTGTACAGCTCTCTGCCAAACCCTGAAACTTCAGTAGCAGTTCTTCTGCTACATTATAATAGAGCAGCATACCTCCTGAAGCCACGTCCTTGATGAGACGCAGGAGATACTGACTTGGCGGAATAATGGAGTATCTTTTCATCTGAATGAAATTTACATCATCTATCACTTGTGAAGCAGAAAATATTCTGTTATCTGCAGAAAAGAAAAATTCCTCTTGCATATTGCCAGAGTGACCTTTTCCACTTTATTTTCCTACATCAGTGTGAACTTACCGATGCATGGGAGTGGAAAACTTTTCTATCTTGTTTCTGGCAAAGGAAACAATGTTCACTAATACAGGGCAAATTGTCCTAAGGCGTAGGAATAACATCTTTGAATGATGAAATCGAGCACGGTTCCCTTTGGCAGGCAAATTCCCTTACATCCTTGCATCTTACCAGGCATGTAGGGGTAGGTTTTGTGGGTGTGGGTGTCTCTGTGTGTGTCTGTGTTTCCCTGAGGGCTGATGGGAGGCTTGCGTTTGCATATGTACGCTTGCTGTAGGTGGTTACATGTGTATGTGTGTGTGGTTTAAATGAAAGGCAGCTTATGCAAATGAGCTCATGTGACCAACTCATGGGACAAGCGACAGTCTCATGTGGAGTTTTAATGCGCCGCTCTACCAGTGTTTTACCCAGGACTAACAAGGCACGGCGCGCCATCAGGGGCTGAGGAGCGGTGTTCACAAGTTAGACAAGTCCACGGGTTTCATGCGGGGCGACACAGAGGGCCCCGCTGAGCATGGGGATGAGGTGCGGCGGGAAGAATTAGCAACAGTCAAGTCTGTGGCCCACTTCTTTCCTTTGGGGACTTGATGACAACCCAAGTGCGCGACACACTGGCATGGCAGTCTGCTGTTTGTGTGGATTGTCAGGGGGGATAACAAACAAGCGGGATGGGGGGCGTCTACTTCTCCTCTCCTGGCTTGTCAGTCATTTCTCATCCGTAGGACAGCGAAGGTGGCGCGCCTCCAAAGCCTGGCCTACTTTCCCGCTCTCCGACAAAATGGAAATGGGCTCAACTTATTTCTTTGCGAGTGTCTGTCGGGTTTTAATTAACATCACAGTCTTTATCATAAAACAGCGCTCTGTCTATATCTTACAGCAACGCAATCCCACATCCTCCTGCCTTCTGTGTGTGTGTGTGTGTGTGTGTGTGTGTGTGTGTGTGTGTGTGTGTGTGTGTGTGTGTGTGTGTGTGAGGGAGTGACAGAAACTGAGGGCTGAAATCCATAATTTAACCAAATGCCCACGAGCTTCACACAGCAACACTGATTTCAAGACACTCCTCTCAGGTCTCACATGAAGAAGTGCTGCTGTGGGTGTTGCCTAACACACACTCACACACACACACACACACATACAAACATGCTCAACCTACTACTGTATTTTTAATTGTTGTTCGTGTTCTTCACTCCCCCAAACATATAGCAGCATACAGTTGGATGTTTTTGCAGCGTGACACTCTCCCTCTTTCTTTTCGCTCGGCGTGTGTGTGTTTGCCATGAGAGTATTTATAGCATATTCTGTCAGACAATGTGCTGCATTTGTGTGTATTCATTTGGAAATAATAACATTGACAACTGCTTGAGAGATGGAGGGGTTGCGAAAGGGAGAGGGACTCATTTTGAGCATGTACCCACTAACGAGCTGTATTGTGCTCCAGGCGATGTGTATGATAGCTTCAAGCCGCTGTGTTTGTGCATGTGTGTGTGTGTGTGCCTACTTATTGGCAGCTGAGGGATCTTAACAGTCTCTTATTTTCTCTAATTTTTATATGCTACTCTCCTGTTTTACTTTCTTCATGCCTCTTGTTTCCCATCCTTTCTTCCCATCTCTTCCTATCCCCCCTTTCCCTCCCTGTATCTCATCTCATCATTTTGTCCCTTTCCCCTCTCTTTCCTCTCTCTTCTTGTCTTTGTCTCCTCTCCTCCACCATTTTTCACACTCAGAGCAGGTTTTGTTCTATTACGGCCCAAAAAAATCTCTCGTCCATGCCATTGTTTAGAGTGTAATGCATTATCCATCTCCATTCCACTTTGTTCACTCCACTTCACTTCAAGTAGCTGCAGCTTACGAGCAACTCACGGTCACGCCGGCGCACGTGCACACACACACGTATGTCGGCGTTCACACGTACACACGCACGCAGTGCCACAATCCCATTAGTGTAAATATTTCAGAGGCGTCATAGCGTTCACCAGCGGCCTTGTCACCGGCTGCTCTCTGGGGACTCAGATCCTAGATCAGCCCGGCTTCTCCTCACCTTGTAAAATCACCACCAGGACGGGGAAAGCACTCAGCTGACCTCGGAGGATGAGCTCCCGCCATCATGCCCAGCATTCCCAGGAGTCCCCCACAGCCACCACCGCTGCTGTCATCTCAGGGGAAGAGCAGATAGAGGGGAAGGGGATAAAAAGAGGGCTGGAAGTAGGGGAAAGTGGAAGTATGCATAAGGTAGTCTGTGGGAGTGGGGGAGAGGGAATGAAAATAAGATGAGCAGAAGAGGGAGAGATACTGAGAGAGGCTGTGTGGGTGGGCTATGGGTTGCTGATTAGGCCCTTGGTTTAAAGTACTCAGCAGCTTACCCTGGATGCAGTGACACACACACACACACACACACACACACACACACACACACACACACACACACACACACACACACAGTTTCACACAATCTTTATAAGTCATTCAGTGTTACAAAGGCTTTAGAAGTGTACGGTGAGGGCAGTGCGCTGGGTTTAGGCATTCTGTTAGAAATCCTCTGCTCTCTGAGGTAGAATATTTCCCTTTTGTTCTGAAATTCATGGCTGTGATCAATTTTATGGAAAGGTCCGCTGCATAATAGAGCTGCTGTGTATGCGTGTGTGTGTTTCTGTGTTTTATCTGCCTTTCTGTGCGTGTGTCCATCTGTGTGTGAAGAATCGAGCTGAATATGAAGAATCGTACAGATGTGTCCGGCAGAAATTCGTCTTTGTGTTTACCTGAGGCGCGAAAATCTCGTCACGGCGTGCAGGGCTCCTTCTGTGCCTGCGCTACACCATGCCTTAACTCCCATTTCGTCAGGGTCTGACCACTCGTTAGCTATACGGAGGCTAAAAATGTGAAAGGACAAACAAATACACACACACACACACACACACACACACACACACACACACACACACACACACACAAGCTATGTCCTGGGAGTTATAACTCATGCATGATCACTAAATGGAAACATTTGTTATCTCCACAACAATACAGCCAGAGGAGTTAAATCTTTTATGGCTCCCTTAACCCCCCCCCTCAAACCCATACACCACCACCTCCCACCCGCTCAAAAGCCCACTAACATACACTGTGGCACACACACACACACACACACACACACACACACACAGATGCCACACGTTAGAGCTCACAGGTCATCCTCCTGTGAATAAACCCAAAGAGGATGCATCGAGGCATAAACAACCACACAACACCTCCTTCCTCAAACCTCAAACCTTCATCAAATATTAAACTCACGATGGGTGAGCTCACACCTGCATTAACACACACACGGAGACACACACATGCACACACAGGGGGGACACACGCCTTGCTAAACCTTACGGTTATGAAACATTAACACAAATACATCCCTCTTGTCTTACTATAAAGCATTTATGTTCTTTTTCAGACTGATACATGCTCTCCATGCTCATCCACTATTCACATGGACTAAACATTCGCTCTGGGGGCTCGTCTGCCACCTTCCAACACAAATGTCTTGTTTGTTCCCCAATTTCTCTCTCTGCTTTTAGGTGAAAAACCTTGGTGTTCTGACCTACATAAGAGACTCGCAGACCCTTCTGCTGTCACTCCATGCATCCAAGTAAAGGGATGCACTGGTGGTTTTATTTTGGTACCTGCAAATGTTTGGAACTTTCATCGCTGCTGACCGTTTATCCAAATGAGACTTTAAGTTTTTTGACCAAATCTTCCAGCCATCCACAGTGGGCATGTGGAGAACTGCAGTGTCTGATGCATCTATATTTTTCAGACATAGGCTTCTGCTCGGTTCACAGCATTGTTACATTGCAAGCCCACTGGGCACTAGAGACTTCATTTCATTAGAATAACAACATCCATCTTAGTAGCTCTGTGAGGCTAAAAGCAGTGCAGTGCTTTGCATGGTGCTAATCCCAGCATCATAACATGTTTCCAGTTATAATGATAGCATGTTTTCTTTCTTTTCTCACTTAACAGGGATAATGCAGGTTTACATAGTTCACATGGTTCTAATAAAGAGCATGAAACTGATGTGTTGCACAGACAGTTTATAGCTAATGCTAATTTCCAAACCTTGTCCCTAGTAAGGCTTTTGCATCCACAATACACAAATACAATTTTACATCATAAAACCACAACACACAGAAGACATAAAACTACAATAAAAACCCATTAAGTTGAAGAAAAAAAGAGAAAAAAGCTCAATAAAACACATAAAAAGATATATTTATTAAAACATGATGCATTCATTATTAATATTTATTAAATGATAGTATAATTAAGTAAAATGGAAAATATCATACAATGCTTAAATAGCTATGCTACCTGAGTGGGCATGTAGTGTAAATGTGTTAATGTTGAGATTTGAACTGTGGATCTAGAATTATTCCTTAAAACAACAACAACAAAAACAAACCAACCTCCTCCAGTTCTGCACTCCCTAAGTTTTAATTCTTCAAGTGGATCACGTTTTCTAAAAGAGACACACATAGAAACAGCCTTTCCCCCCAAATTCTATTATATCTCAGCCACATCATTCAAATGTGCTGTTAGGGTTGCTGCTCCCTTAGTAGAAGACTTAGCTGGTTCATATTTAACTACATCTGCACAAAGATGGTGGCCAGCCTATTGGCAACTGGCAGTCAGACTATTGACAAACACATTGAAAAGCAGTGGGCCAGGGATTGATCCTTGAGGAATACCCATTTTACCCATTTTACAGCAAAGATGATTTTTCTTGGTCGACCCTGACATAGTGCTCTCTTGAAGATGTAAATGATTTAGACAGTAGCATGCCATGGCTGATGGTGTCAAATGCCTTTTCTGACCCAAGGGTCACTGCTCCCCATATTACTTGCCATTGTCATTTCCATCAATTTTAGAAATATTTTAATTTGAAACCAAATTGTTTTGGTGTTGTTTGGTCGAGGACGACACCATTAATAGAAATCATTTGGGAACCTCGAGTATCCTTGAAATGTTGTTCCACACCCTGATATATTATAAATACAAATACAACATAACTTACAGAAAATTCAATTCAATTAAATTCAATTTTATTTATAGAGCCACAAATCACAACAACAGTCGCCTGAAGGCGCTTTATATTGTAAGGTAGATCCTACAATAATACATACAGAGAAAAACCCAACAATCATATGACCCCCTATGAGCAAGCACATTGGCGACAGTGGGAAGGAAAAACTCCCTTTTAACAGGAAGAAACCTCCAGCAGAACCAGACTCAGGGAGGGGCGGGGCCATCTGCTGCGACTGGTTGTGGTGAGAGAAGGAAGACAGAATAAAGACATGCTGTGGAAGAGAGACAGAGATTAATAACAAGTATGATTCAGTGTAGAAACGTCTATTAACACATAGTGAGGGCGAAAGGTGACTGAAGAAGAAATATTCAAAATCTCACCTCCTCATGACCTGCTGATGATGACGATCACCACCAATGATCTTCTTGGCATTGTGAATCAAAATTTAATTCAAGTGTACTAGATGTCTCTTATAGTTCAGTATGGTGGACCAAAGTTCTGATTTTGGGATCCCTATACGCACAGTTGCTCGTGTTATATTGAGTCTCTTTAATTCAACAAACCGTTTGACCTGTGAGAAGGGCCGAGGCTTTGTAATGTTTGGAAGATTTTGAATTCTGAATATCAGCACAGCCTTGAAGATGCTTCACAAAACATTTTTAGAATATTCAGAAATAAAAGGTTGACAACATTTTGTTTGTGGTGACTTACCTATTACAATCTGTAGAGGTAAGCCTTTGCAAGAGGAATTTGATCTGAAATGAATGGCAAACAACAGCTGTCTCAAAGCTACAAAATTAAACTTAAATCGTATGGTAAACTCTGTGAAACGATCAGCAGGAACACAAAGCGCTGTATACACAATTTGTAGTTGGTGGGCTTAAGCTTTCAAGATCCAGTGTGGACTGCTGTCACTTTATAGCGAGCTCAAAATGGAGAAACTATTGTGTTCAGATTAAAATAGTATTGCGGTTGTAAAGACACTCACACTCAGAAAAGAAGCACAAAGCGGTACCGTGAAGAATAGCCGGGCGGAGAATGGAGAGAAAGGAGAGGGGCTGAATTAGCCCTTGGACGCACACTCGCAAACACTTTCTCTCTCGCACACACAAACTAAATCATCATTGGAAAATCATTAGAAATCTGGCGAAGTAGAGGGGCACAGATTGAGGGACAAACCCCCCATTCAAAGGCACACAAAGACAGGCCTGCGCGCACACAGCAACGCACTCACAGAGAGGCAGCCGGGTGGAAGGGAAGCAGGGCGGTTCCAGCGACACACTGTCACGCACACACACACACACACAGACACACACAGCTCCAGCCTCACAAACAACCCTCCATACTTCCCACCCCGTCCGCCTGCCCGCCCACCTCCGTCGACATTTATTGCTCCTTCTGTGTGAATATCTTCGAGTTTCATTCTCATGTCAGCTATTGTGTGTGTGTGTGTGTGTGTGTGTGTGTGACACAGTGTGCATGTGCTCGTGTGTGTGTCTATGGGTTTGTCCCTGTGAATGAGGGCTCCATTAGTGATTCATTTGTGTGTAGTTAACCATTGTGGAGAGAAGGCAACATTTTATTCGTCTGAACCCAACCCTGACCATATGGCTGCACCTTCCCCTGCTCGCTTCTCTTTCCTCCCCTTCACGTCTCCTCTCAGATCACCTCCTTCCCTGGTTCTCCCTCTGGACTTTACACTTTCCTCTTCCCTTCCTCCTCCTCCTCCTTCACCCACAGTTCATCTGTTCAATCCATCTCATCTGTGCTTTTCTGCTCCAAAGTTGCCTCCCTGCCTCCTTCCTTTAGCTGACTTTTTGGAGAGCCATCTTGCTGCATGTGTGTGTTAGTGTGTGCGTGTGTTCTAGGTCGATGGGGACAGGCCTCTTTGGCTGTCAGCTACAATCAGCCCTCACGTGTGCCAGTAATGTTGTGTATTGTCCGAACACATCACTAGAGGAGCATCTGAGACGTCCATTAAAGTTCAAAGCAATTTATCACCATCTCCCTCCTCCTCCTCCTCCTCACCGCATCCTCTCCCATCATCCCTCACTGCCTCCTCCTTCTCTCTGTGCTGTCACTATCTCCTCCTTCTCTTCTCCTCCTCCTTCCAGTCTCATCCCTCCGTCTCCATCCATCACATCCATTCGCTCCTTCCTCTTTTGCTCGAATTAAAATTCAAATGGGATTAATCGGTATGGTTTTAATTCGCTGGCTGAAGCAGGTTGTGCAAGGTGTAACGTGGAAAGACAAATATTGCACAGCGACGCTCCCTCTCTCTCTCTTTTCTGTTCCATCTTGTAAAGTGTCTGTCTCTCTGCCTCCGTCTGTCACAATCGCTAATGCGCGATGCCCTTGACATCTTGAGTGTGATTTGTGACAAGTTGAGGTTCCTGAAGGCTTTGAGCGTGTGCGTCCAAATGTGTGCGTGTGTTTCCTGTGTGACAGGAGCCACCCTGGAGTATGATAACTGTAGACGGCGAGTTTAAATATTAAACTGGCCTTAACAAGTGACAGCTCTCTAACACCCGTTCAACATGCATGCTCTGTTTCTCAAACACTCGCCCACACGTGTTCCAGCCGTGACAGTAAGTAGCTTTCCTCAACAAACATGCCTGTGTGGACGTGCAAGTGCAAATTGTATACGTGCCTCTCTATCTGCCCGTGTGTGTGTGTGTGTAAGTGCATATGCGACACAAGGTTGGATTTGGACTTGTTTTTAATCAGTGGGATTTTGCAAATGGCCTCGGGCTTCTCCCAGGGACTAATTAACGATGTGACTTCAGCACGATAAATAAACACACGCGCGCGCACGAGCACACACACCAATATGGCATCAAAACGCAAAAAAATAAACATAAAAAAAGGAACACAGAAGAGAGCGTTAGAGTCGGGATTTACAGATCAGATGAAGAAAGCCTACATTTACAAGGGGAATAAACAAATGTGTGGATGCTGCCTGATCCACACTGATGCTTTCTGTCTCTCCCCTAATTTCTTCCTTTCCTCTCTCTTTCCCCTTTCCAGTGTGTTATTGTTGAGTTTTCACTTTGTATTTCTTTCACTCGGTCGGACACACACACACACACACACACACACACGCTTAGATTCCACTATTTAATGTGTTGACAGCCTGCGCCCAAGTGAGAGCAGAAGGTTGACGGCCTAAGAGAATTCCTCCGGCTTTTCCACACTGCACCTTAATACACACACACAAACACACACACACACATTCTGGCTGTGTAAACCAGAGAGATTAGCAGCTCATTACCATACCACAGGGGGGCTACACACAGGGGACTGTGTATTTCTGTGTGTGTCTGATGGTGTAGTGTCTGTGTGTGTGTGCCAGTGTACCTCAGAGCATTGTCTTCTGGTCATAACAACAACTGTTCCATTATTTGTGCGCGCGTGCCAGAGTGAAAGTGTCTTTAATCAGGAGGACAGAAAAACAGAGGCCACAGAGAATTACTGAATATGTTTTCATTGCGGAGACAATCGTCAGATTAAACAAATTCACCTCGTTAAGCAGCTAATCCATCTGTCCAATCAGCAGGGAGGACAGAGGCAGCAACACCTGCTCACCTCAGACAGATGTGGAGATGCGGGGGTGATCCACTTTCAGAGTCTCTGCTTGGATTCTGGGGGAGGATTGTTCCATCCTTTTGAAGTCTCGCATTTGGCATAAAAAGGGGGATGCAACCCAGTTTACAAAATTTCACTTTTTTGGGGGGGGTTGGAGATCCACATTGTACATGAGAGGCAAAGTTTTGCCTCATTTTCATACGTACCACAGTCTGTGGTACTGTAGTACCTTATCCACATTTAGGGCTACTTGATAGTTTTAAGTGAAGTTTCCTTTGCCATTGTTTCTTCGATATCTGTCCAGACCAGTGCGTTTAATCGATCCATGCACTTTTGGCTCCTCCAGCGTCTGTCTTTGGAGGTCTAACAAATTTCTTCAGTACTCATTCAAATAAAGCTGAAAGCAATGGACACTCTGCCTGGACTCTAGCTTAGAGACAGGCTGAGGAGCCCGGTCATTCAGGAGGTTTTCAGGTTAGAGGTGCTACTCTACTACTTCAAAAAGGAGGCGGAATCACCCTGCAGCATATTATATCTGTCAGCTGGCTTGGGAACACCTCTGGAGTAGGTGGCTAGGCAGACGGAGGTCTGGGCATCTTTGCTGGGAGTGTTGTCCCTGCGACCCTAATGGATGGGTACTGCTTACTGCTTTTGGGCACACTTATTAATTTAGATAAAACTTAAGTTGGAAGTTATGATATAATTATCTTCAGCTATGGCCTGCCAATATAATTACCTGGTACAATTATGTAACTGTGGAGGAAGACAAGACATCTTGATATATAAAGACAGGAATGTGCCACATATTCCACTTTAATTGCAACATATTTTTTCCCATAATTTACAGACTGCACATTATGATTACACCACAAATGTGATTACTTTAGTGTCAGTGTTGATGCGGTTAATAACAGAGGTTACATTTTGAACATGGACTCTTGGAATAACTGAAATCTGATGTACTGTGTTTATGCTGAAACTGTAGGTGGACACTCAAGATTAGTATCATCAATTCAGTATCTGAAATGTGAAATATGGAATGTGAATATGTAGAAGAAAATTTTACCTTGGCTAAGGGTGTGAAATGCTGCCATGAGTTAGCATCATACAGTTCCAGTTTTCTTGTCTTGAGGTCAGTTTGGTGTTTTGGATGGGTTTTACTGTAGTTTGGTACCCTGTACCCTTTTCCCGAGGGCATCAACTCATACTCTTTTAAAAGGAGGTGATATATATCCTTGGTGATTTTCAGACCCTGTTTTATCACCAATTCTTCAAATATGTCCTGGAAGGAAAATAAAAGTTGCATCCAAATAATCTTTCCAGCCCTTTCAATCAAATTTTGAATTTGGGATCTAAACTCGGCAGAAAAGTTACTAAACCATGAAGTAATGCCACAACAGAAAATAGATTCAACATTTACCCTGTAAGTAGTAACACAACGCATTTATCCAGTCTATGGACCTTAGCAAACACATGATGAGCCCAGCGTAACTGACAAAGTGTCACTTGTTTAACCTTCTCTCCTCTAATTAAAGCCAGGCTATGATCTCCAGTAGATCTTGGTTTAAAGATCGTTTCCTTATTTCTGGGACATACCCGACTCCTGTTCCAGAGAAGTCTCAGAGAAGGTGTGTTAACCAGAGGCTAAATGAGCCTACAGATTTCTTCGTGTCATTTGTTTTACAAATCAAAAAAGAGGCTACGAGTTTGAAGCTGATCATCCTGAACAAAGGTATTGTAAACCAGTCAAAGGCTGTGGAGTTAAAGCACATTGAAATGGGATGATTCTTTTTGATACACCCTGTACTGTGATCAAAGTACAGCTTAAATGCAACAAAAGTCAGTACATCATTCATTATACTGTATACATAATATGTAGCATTTAATATTCCTGTCTTCATTTTTGATGTCAGATTCAATCCTCCTGGGTTTGGATGATTCTCAGAAATCTCTCGAGTGATGCTCAGTGATTCCTAACCTGATTTTTTTCTCTTAGCTTGAGGGGATAGGCTGCTTTGGTTTCAATTTTAGTGGCAGACTTGAGCAGGTCAGCGTTTTCACTTCTTAAAAACTCGTGTTTTTTTGGTGGGGGGGTTACAGTCACTGTGTCTTGAGCTTGGGTGTCATCATTTCATTTAGATATCGAAAAGTGCTTACAATCTATAAATTGCATGACATCATTTTTCAAGGATGACCTCTGCATTGTGACTCGTCCCGTACCTAACCGCTGCAGCAGCTGCGTTTTCAGTAGCCTGCTGATGCTCTCTCTTCTTTATAAAGTTTTACGTTCTAGTTTCTTACTTGTTCAGACACTTCTTTACCGTGTGGAGCCGTGTTGCATTATTCACAAGCTGGGCCGAAACTGAGAAAGCTGTGGTGTTCAAAGGCTCTTTCATAGCCTCTTTCAGGCAGTTTGCCTTAATTGGAAATTACATGTGTATCACTTACATTGCACTGGTTGCAGGGGTGTGCTTACTTGCATTAAATGCGTATGTTCACTGTCGTCTGTCTGGCCTGTTCGATTTTAATCACATCTGAGATCAAACACCACGCACTTAAACTTAAGAAGTATAGTTAGTAAGGTGATACTCACATTTGAATGATGTTGCACAGGGGTGTACTCAGTCTGGGGGTATAGTGTATGTACAGCAAAAAAACTGAACGCAGTCAGCTAAAATTCATTATTTGTGTCTTGTCTAAGATACCTTCCGGAGTCATTTACTGCATCTTTGATCCCCTGTGCATTAGTTAGGCATCACAGACGGAGGACAAAACAGACTCTTGACTCATGTTTCTGGCTGCAAGAGACAGCAGGTAGCGTTCATAACAACAGACACATCCCGGGGCAAATCTATTTTAAAGCCGGCGACTTTCTCCTTTAAGACAGCGGAAGTGCAACCTGAAGCCTTGATCAGGACAAAGGCCGAGATTTATTTAGACTTATGAAATGATCACAGTCGTGGCAGTGAAAGCCAGTGGAGAAAAAAAATGTGCATAAGTGCTTTACTTGCTCACACACACACACACACATATTCCCATGCACACACCTCTTCACAATCAGAAATCAGTGCCTGGCTGCAGAGAGAAAAGAGAATTCATTAAACTCAGCCACCCACGCTGGGCCACAGAATAAACGGGGGGTAGCGAGGGAAGCAAGGCGGGGAGGACGATGATGAGAGACAGAAAGAGAGAGAGCAAAGACGGTGAGAAAAAGAGGGAGGGGGATGAGGAAAAAGAAAAGAGAGAGAGAGAGAGAGAGAGAGAGAGGATGGAGTCCTCTTAGCGGGGGCCCATCAAATGAAGTGGATAGGAGGTCAGTTGAACAGAAAAGCTCTTTAGGAGCAAAGGGATGAGAGAGAGACGGGAGAGTAAAGAAATAACAGAACACTGCTGGAGAGAGGAGAGCACGACTATGTGTGAAGGCGGTGTTAGATGGGCTCTGGAGTCTGGAGTTAGTTTGAGATCATAACACACACAGAAGCAATTAAAAGTTGTCCTCACAAACTCATCAAACTGTCTCGCCTCCAGCTAGTCACACTAGGTTGTCCCTGCTCGCCAGCCGATCGGCCCCCCTCGCACCTTTGATTTTGCCAAATCTGACTGACAGCCAATCAGATAATGCGTTCCCGGTCAGCGTGGACCTGACCGGAGGCCGACACCAGTCGCTAACCTCTGCCGCTCGGTCGTTATCCTGGGCCTAATCCGCACTGCGCTAATCTGGTTAACTAGAGCGGTTTCTGAAATTAACAAAAGCCTAATCTAATTCCCACTTAGCACCAATTAAGAGATTACTGACCGCATATCCTATTATCATAATCATCGAGCTTTGGCAAACAGTCAGACTGTGGCAAAACGGAGTCAATAAAATGACAGCAGCAGTCAGGAATGAGACGTCGGTGTGGAGTTAGAGATTGTGTGTGTGACAACAGCGCTCACTCAGATAAGAAGCAGAGATACAGCGGAGGAAGAAATGCGAGGTTCCTCTGTCTGCCTTTTGGACACACACAAACACACACTTACACACACGCTCTTCACCTTAAGCCTTTTACTGTCCAGAATGTCAGCAGCTATCTCCAGCACCGCTGCCTGTCACATACAGGGAGAGTGTGTGAAGCCAGTGTGTGTGTGTTTGTGTGTGTGCGTGTGTGTGTGGGAGAGACAGCCTGAGAAGCTGAGGGATGGAAACATGCAGGAGGGAGGGGCGTCCTTGAAAGAGGACAGAGGTGTTCAGCTGGATCTAATGTGAGGAAACAACTGGAGCACATACATACTCGCTCATGTCCACACACACACACACACACCACTGTTGCATCAATCACATTCCTTTCCAGGAAAAAAAGAAAAACAACATTTGTTGGGATAAATTCACATGAATCTGCAATCCGTCCGGCTAAATCCATTTGTGCCCTTCAAAACCTCCACAGACCAGCCTTTTATATCACCAGTATAGGAATGGGAGCGAGAGCAGGGCCGAGCCCTAGCCAGGCTCTCTGCAATGGGCCTCAGCATCATTATCATCAGCAGCGGGCCTCTCAGATGCGCCAGCACAAGATCAAAGGAAAGCCTCTCAATCTTCTCCCCTCACTGAGGCAGCACAGAGCTGCTCTATAACTGGCATCTTGGTCCTGCGATAATCCTCCCATTGATCTACTTCACAGAGTTCAGTCTGCACTGAGGCTTCTGGGTTGAGGGTTAAAAGATGCAGAGGAATGTCTGTCAGAGTTTGCAGCACAGGGTGCCAGATCTTATTAAACCATGAGGTGGCCGGGCTGTGCTTTTACAGTAACTTGTTTTTTGGTTGTTTTTTTTTTTCTTTTTAAAGTGCCTTGCTTACATGAGGTAATTTCAATGTTTCATGAGGGCTTCTAGCATTTGCATAGATTCTACTCACATCATCATTTCGCCTTTTGTAAAAGATACAAAAATGGGTTATGTATTTAGCACAAGCAATTAAAAAGCATATCCGCTGCAACATGTAGGCATGGGGTAGAGGGGCAAATTAATTCACCTTATTTTCTAGTTCCTTCCTTTCCTTTGAAGTCCATGAGGGGGAGTTTGGACTGGAAGGCAGAGGGAGAGGGTGGAGGGTGAAGATGATTACAGGGAACAATAGACCAAAGAGCCATTACCTCAGCACTGCCACTGGGCCTCCAGCCACTCAACATCTCCACCTACTGGTGGCTTGATGCAGTGCCAGCATGTCCTGCGTGGTTGTGCTGACTGGCTCTGCTGAGTTGACAACATGGAAGTCAGCTGATGTAATGTCTGTTGCGACTCACTAAACACTAAACAAGAAAAGAGTGGCTGCAGTTTGAAACTCATCAAAAGTTTAGCCCGTGTATACAAAATTGGAGGGATGAGCAGAGTAGTTACTGATGAATGCGGAGGTCAATCCATCTCAGAACATCTGTCAGACCTGTATAAGTGGAGGTGATAGATGTGACAGATGTTCAAAATAAATGTCTAAATATGCCTTTGGCTTATTATTATTATTTCATGTTAAGCTAAGTTAACTATCATTTTCACACGATTGTTGAACTAGAGCTTTAACAATAAAATGCTACATTTAATTTGAATGATTTGGGAGAATGCTTCTTCCAAGACATGGAGATGTTTGTGGATTTGTTTGCTTTATAACCTATCAATGTGACAAAAGACTAAAGACATCCCTCACACTGGCCAATTAAATATGAACCTTCAGCTAGGCAGTTAGCTTAGCCTGACAAAAGCAAAACAAATAGATGTCTAGGAATGGGGATCAAGAACTGGTTCTTGCAGAAAACTGGTTCCCAGTAGTCCAGTTTGTTGAAATTTTTAGTCTGCCTGGATATCGATCCTGTTTATCGGTTCTTGCATTCGCATTACAATTTGCTGATTTTAGTTTCCGTGTCAGAAGAGGAAAATAGCGATGCAGTCTACAGCATGGATATGGACATTATTTTTACTGTACAAAAGGACAAGATAAATAACTGCATCCAGGACAGAAAGAACGACATTATGCTGCTAACACAACATTGGTTCTTTGCAAGCATCTGCCAAGACAGCATGTTAACGCTAAGCTAGTCAAGAACCCAGAGTGAGAGCTGAATGAATGCTGACCCCAGCATTCACAGGACCGTAAAATCAACAGGTAGCAAGCAGATAAGCAGTTAGGTTGCAGCATCCTTTCTACCTGTCCAGGTTTCTAAAGCAGAATCACTGTGGCGATCGCTTTTTTGTGCTGGTTTTCATCTTTGCTTTGTGCGGTCAGCTTTGTATTAGAGATGTGTGTCCTCATTAGGGATTTGTGTTTGTGTGTGGGGTTGTAGCCTCAGGTTTATATTGTTAAATGGTGATTATGAGACAGTGTGATTCAGCTATTTAACAGAGTAACATGAAAGTATGGTAACGAATAGCATACCAAATTATGTATCCAGTGTATCCAGTGAATACCAGCTGCACAGGCAGAAGTGGAAACACAGTGGCGATTTAGTGGACCGGTACCTGGGTCGAGCTTGTCTTAATGAGCATGATGCATGGTGTCTTCCACGTCCCAGGTGATGGCCCCCACCTTGCAGGTGGCAGGAAGGATATTTGCAGGCTCTGGTTGATCAGTGTTGGTGGAAAACTGGTGGGACAAGGCATCAGGCTTGATATTCCTGGAACCTGGACGATATGAGATTGAGAATTTAAAGCGACTAAAGAGGAGAGACCAATGGGCTTGGCGAGCATTAAGTCTTTTAGCGGTTCTTATATAGGTTAAATTTTTTTGGTCTGTCCAAACGATGAAAGGTTGCTTAGCTCCTTTTAGCAGGTGCCACCATTTTTCTAGGGCCAACTTGACAGCTTACTTACAACTTACTGCACCTCCTGGTCACCCACATCATAACTCCTCACCGCAGGCTTACTTGGGGCCCTGGATGTTGAAAGAGCATGGCCCCAACTTCAGAATCTGAAGTGTTTATCTCTGCAATGAATGGCTATGAGGTGTGAGGTGCAGAGGTGAACAACTGTTTTAGCTTAACAAAAGCTGCTTCGGCTTCAAGGACCAGACAAATGGAATCCTGGTGGAGGTGAGGCGAGTAAGTGGTGTGGATACCTGGCTGTAATTCCGAATAAAATTCCGGTAGAGATTGATGAAACAGAGGAACCATTAAAGGTGTTTGCATAATAAGGGAGCGGGCCATTCATTCACAGCTTGTATCTTAGTCGGGTCGGTCTTCACCTGTCCTCCTGCCAAAATATAAGTGAGAAATGTGACAGATGAGGAGTAAAACTCACGTCTCGGCTTTCACATGTAGTCGTTCTCAAGGAATTGGTGCAGGATGGAGCGGACATGAATTTAGTGCTACTCCAGGGTCTTGGCGAAAATGAGGATATCGTCTAGATACACAAACACAAAGATATTCAGAAAATCCCTTAAAACTTTGTTAACTAAGGCCTGGAAAGCTGCTGGAGCGTTGGTGAGGCCGAATGGCATAACCAGATATTCAAAATGTCCTAGGGGTGCGTTGAAAGCTGTTTCCATTCATCCTACTGCCAGATGCGAACTAGATGGTAGGTGTCACATAAGTCAAGTTTTGTGAAGATAGTGGCCCCGTGAATGAGTGCAAAGGCAGAGTTGATCAGGGGTAGTGGGTACTTGTTTTTAACTGTGATTTAATTTAGACCTTTAAAGTTATTACAGGGACAGAGTGTCTTGTCTTTTTTGGCAACAAAGAAAACACCAGCACCTACCAGGGAGGAGGACGGGTGGATGATCCCAGCTGCCATGGACTTACGGATGTATTTCTCAATGGCCTCATCTCGGACCATGACAGGTTGTAGAGTCTGCTACAGCACAGCTGGGCTCAGGGAAGGAGGTGAATAGCGCGGTCATAGGGCCTGTGAGGTGGAAGAGACAGCGCCTTGTCCTTACTGAAAACCTCCTGCAGATCATGGTATTCTGTGGGAACTGAAGAGAGATCTGGTGGTGGAGAGACGGTGGGTTATGATTGTTGAGTTCCTGAGGGTAGAGCTGAGGCGAGGCAGTTAGCAAGGCAAAACAAACTGTAGCTTCTAATATTGTGATCTGTTCAGTCGATGTGAGGATTGTGTTTCTTTAACCATGGGTGGCGAGGATTAAGGGCGTATCTGTGGAGGCGGAGGTGAAGAACAAGAGAGTCTGCCAGTGATTACCCGGTGACCAGGCAAACAGGTTTGTTTTGGTGAGTGATTAAGGTGAAAATCTATTTATTGAGTGCAGTGGCTGGTACGGGTGATTCAAGTGGGAATAAAAAGCAGATTTATTAGTTTAACCAGCTTGGTGCCGATTAAGTTCCACTTGGCACCGGAATAAATGACAAAATGAAGTGGGTAAGTGATTTGATTCAAACTAGAAGAAACTGGCAATAGTAACCAGGGCTTGGAATTGGTCAGAGGTCCGCCCACCTGTATCCCCGAAATTACCAGTGGGCAGAACCTTTTGGCCGAACTGGACATGTGGCAAGAAAATGATCCGATGCTCCGCCGTAAAATCATTTGCGTAAGTGAAAGTGTCTCTCTCTCTCTCCTCTGCCGAAAGTCAGCCCATTTATATAGGCTCAAAGTAGAGGGAAAGGTAACTGAAGTGGATGTTGACACAGGAAGTGGAGCAGCAGATGCAGAGATTGGAAAGGAGCGCAACAAGGCTTTATGGCACTTGTAGTTCTTTTCAGCCTCTCTCTTTCTTAGGTGATTGGCAATCCTGAGAGAGAGAAAGAGATAGAGACCAAGCCTCATGAGAGGCTAACTGATCCTTTATTTGATCAATAAGGACTTGCAAAACTCTCCCTGGAGGACACTAGTGAGCACTGTAATAGGAAACCCTGCACCGACCCAGTTCCCCTGAAAAGGGTTCAGGCGCCCTGGAAACAGTGTCAGAAAACACCAGCATGAGTTGAGGAGAAGTGGCAGTAGCAAAAGATGGAGGGGCTCCCTTGGGAGTTGAAAACGGGGTTGGCGTGATTAAAACGGGTGGCTGACTGGGGACGGAATAGGACCTTATTTCCAAAACCTTGTTGATCTCCTTAGCCTCGCTGATCATTGTCAATGGATGACAGGTGAGCAGGGCAGGTGAGGAACCAAGGCTCCACCCACAAGGCAAGTGCAGGTAAACACAGGAAGGCAGTGGAAAAACAGCAGACGCTTACTCGGATCCTGACACCATCACTATCTGGGTGAAGAAAACCATAGAAAATACAGAAGTGGCTTGCATTCTGTTTGAAGGCCAACACATGGGCTCCAGACCTGCAGATAGCTCTGGTTGCAAGTCAGCTGAGACTGAAGAAGTCACTTGGATGAGTGATGAAATGTGAAAATGCTGCGTCCAGATGAACAGAATCAATGTGCCAGCACTAAACGACATCATGGCAGCAACTTTCATCTTTTATACTGTCTGTGATTGCAACCAATGGAGTCGCACCCTGCTGGGTGGTAAAAAAAGAATGCAGGTTTGAAGCACTTTCCCACAGTCTTTACCTTTCAGTCTTACCTGCGTCTGCCTTTTACATGTAGTGTACAATATTAAACATGGAATTTATCAGCCTTTAGCTGTGCTAAAGGGAGGAGATTTTAAGTGTTTTTTTCAGCCATGATTAAATAGAGATAGTCTGCTAAGCTAAGATAGCTGCCCACTGGCTGAGGCTATCAACGTGGTATTATTCTTATCAAACTCTTGTAAAGTGATTTTGCAGAGATGTCCAACTATTTCTGTTACAGCTTGATTATAGCTATTAAATTGAAAAGGTTACAGTCAAAGTGAGGCAAGCGTGAAGACTACACGCAGATTTTGTGTGAGAAATAAAGACAGAATTGTTGTCAAGCTGTTGAGCTGCTTTATGACTGTGGGTTTGGTCAGCATGCATTAATGTGAATTTTTAACTGGGAATGCGAACGTGTTGACAAGACTTATCACATGTGGTTTTCTCTTTATAAACACTCACAGGTCAGCTCTCTCTCACACACACACACACACCTACTCAGACGCCTCCGTCTTAACCGCACAATTTTCCAAAGCTCGGCAAAATGCATTGATAAGGGAGTGCACGCATGCACACACACACATACACCGCAGTGTGAAATTGGGTCAGCAGTGGAGAGTGGGCTTTAATGCTGAGCACATACGCTCTCTAAAACTGATCTGCATATTCATGTGGGTGGCTATCAAAATGACACACACACATACACACACAGTTACAAGCACACACATAAATAAGTACACGCATGTACACATTGGCCTAAACTTATCCATCCCACACACGTGCCCACATGCACACATACATGCAAATGCACTCACACACACACATACACACACTCAAACAACAAAGCACAAAGAAAAACCCTAAATCTCATGGATATTGTAACTGTCAGGCAGCTACAGGGGGCATTTATGCTCTACTCATTCTAATTCTGTGGCTAAAAATGAGTTTCTTCCTCTCCCAGCTGTACCATGTCAATCATTTTTCTTCTTTTTCGTTTCACTTGTCTTCCTTACTTTTCCCCCGCTGGCAAACGCAGTGGCCATCTTTCAGGGAAAAGCAAAGTCCGGCTGCTGCCGGCCGCCCGGCAGAACAGCTCTCATTACTTCAGAATTTGTGAGTGAGTTATAACATTGTCAAAAGTCTTAGAAGTGCTCACACTTCACCCAAAAGATATTCACGCGCCAAAAACAGAAATAAATTACCATTGCCTCATATGATTCTGCTGCTGAGCCTGGAAGCGAGTGGGAGAAAGAGAGGCAGAGGTGTGAAAGAGGGAGGGATTGGGGAGAAGAAAAGGAGAAAGAGGGAGGGGGAAGGGGGGTGAGGGGGGTGAGAGGTCTCTCCCTTAGGATATACTTGTCAAAACCCCCTACTTTGCGTTTCTGACTTTTTCGGCAATGAACAACAGTTTTCTCTGACAAAGCATTTTCCTGCTTATTTGCAGACGGAGGGAGGAGACGGGGCTCAAGTTGGAACGTGAGAAACTGAAAGGATGTAACAAAGGATTCAGAGCCGGTAAGCAGATAGCTCCGAAGGCCGCTAGGGGCCAGGGGAGAGAAGGGGGACGGGGGGTTTGGGTAGAGGGAAGGGGTAGCGGTGCTGGTGGAGGTGCTGGTGGTGATGGAGGTGTGTGCTCGTGGTGGTGTCTTTTGAAGAGAGAGATGGTAGGGGGAAAGAGAGAGGAGGAGACGGAGAGAATGAGACAGAGAGTGTGTGTCTCCTGTGTATGTGTTTGGGGACCCACACAGTGAGGCCTGAGCATGTGATTTATTTCAGAATACTAATGTCTCTTTGATCTCCACCGCTTTAAAAAAAAACACCCTGCTGGGATTGTAGGCACACACACACGCACACACTCTGACACGTGCACACAAATGCATATATGTATTTATATACACACTCTACCTACGAGCACACACATAGCCACATTAATATTGTTGCGTCCCCGCAACTGTCCCAGCTCATTTATGCACACACACCCACGCACACACCCACACACACACATACTCCAGGGTGTCTAATCTACTTTAACTATAATCAAATCCATAGAGATCCAATTACAAAGATAGAGGGATATTTGTTTTTCTCTGTACATCCTAAAAGACTAATTAAATTTTCATGTAAAGATGAAATTATTTGATATAACACAAACGTCTTTTCATTTTCATAATTGTAACGTGATATCTTTTAATTGGGATTCCTGTGACTGTTTCTGCCTATTTCAGCTTCATTTGTAGGCCCGTTAACCTGTACAGCGCTTACTTGCATGCACCCACACAGAATCATGATTTACTCTTCTTACCTTGCTCTTTTGTTTTTTTCCTCTACACTTCCATCATTATTCAAAGTCAGGGTCATGAGGGCTAGAGCGTATCCCAGCATGCACTAGGCAGGAGGCAGTCAATCACCTCCTGTAAGTAACAAAGGACAGGAGCAAACAAATCCTCCAACAACAAAAAAGAAAAAAGAAAAAAAAAAGAATTTTCTGAGTTGTTTGTCTTTCATTTCTTTCCTGAGTCTGAAAAGGAGATAGAGCAAAATCATTAGAGTCTACAGTCATGCATGTTTGTATTGCTGTGAGGCTTTAATTAGGCTAACAGCTAACATCACTAGCACGCTAACATATTCATAACAAACTTGCTAGCGTGCTGATATTTAGTAGGTATTTTTGTGTGGTAATGTGCCGTCTGACAATATTAAACTACAAGTAATTACATCCGCTGAGGAGGTTATGTGTTAATTGTATTTACATGCGTGCTTGTTATTCTGTCTGTATAGGTCAAACAGTTTAGAATGAATTCTGCTAATGCTATATCGAGCTAAACTATGCTTCTTGCTGCCATTATATGTAATTGACAACTTACAGGCATATAAGGATATGTGGGGATTCTAAAGATCACATTACTTTGGACCCCCAACCCCTTCTTTAAAGTCAAATAAGTCCAAACTTTCTTAAAATGTCTTTTATTGATAAACTTTGCTTCAAATTTGACTTAAATTTGACATTGAGGAAATAATACTGGTATATAGGGTTCTAAATATCACATTATAGTTTGCATCCAAGGTCTCATTTGACCTCTGACCACCATTTCTTTCAAGGGGGGAGGGGTAAAAAATTTTTTTTTTATCAAAAATGTCTTTCACTTGAAGTGAATTTTTCTAAATAATGAAATTAATGCAATATATTTATGCTAAATATATTGAAATGGGTTTAAGCAGGGCAATTAACAAAAGCCTGCATGTTGAACTTCTTTTACTGCACTACACACTTTTTAAAGTACATTTAAAAAGGACAAAGAAAACAAAATGAATGTATACAAATTTAACTGCTATTCCCTGAAAAGTAAATACTGCCTTGGTAGAGGTTTAAGCTCTCCGACTGATTCTTGGTTTGACTTGCAAAGTCATTTGAACTATGTTTTCTAACTTCAGTCTTTAGTCTTCTAGTTATAGTTGATCAAACTACAATATCTCCTTAAGGACGCTCTGCTGCAGTTCAGCTTCATTCCAGGTTTAAAGAAAAGGCCTCTTCCAGAAGCTGATGGTGAGAGGATAGTTGTCTTTGATTTTTTTGTTAAAGTCTGGACTAGAGTGACCTGGTGTGGGACTATACAGCATTTCTATCCCTAGTACACCTGTTCCACATATTGAGACAATGTTCCACATTTTACTGGCTCTACTTTTCAAAAATCAACCCTGAAAAACAGGTACTTTTTCTAAAGTCTGCCTTGTATCTAATGGTTGTGAAGAAAGCCAGTCATCATGGGTTTCCTGCAGGTTAAGATTTCACTGTGTTTTGCTGCCTACACTATACCCACAGTGGAAATTGCAAGCTACCAGAAAGTTACAATACACAAATGAAAAAGAAAATACCCCAAATTAAAGGAACGCACATACAGTAAAAACTGAAACTTGTTGGAAGTGGTTGAAACTGGTGGAGGTTGATTCTCCGAGAGTTTTCGTTCTTTCTTTTTTTAATGTTTTTGTCAGCATCTCAAAAGAAACCAGCAGCTCAGAAAGAGACGTGACCGTTGCTGGATGCACCCCCACTGAAACCCAACTGACCCAACTACGAGCCACAACAGCAAATGAAATAACAACAGATTTAAAGGTTATTGTGACAAAAAAAACCCCTAGATGACTGAAAGAAGACTACAGTAAAATTCTAGCTTCTGTTTATGCCTATAGTATGTCTGGATTCACATATTTACTTTACATTCTACATGCTTCTGAGCATTAGCAAACTTCCCCACACAAACATATTCTCTGCCGCACAGTTAGTTTGCTGGGATTTGGTCACCCTAGTCAAAATAGTATAGCAACTGACAAACCAGTGATGCTTTTTCCTGATATGCTTCACATTTGGAGTGTCCCTGGCTTTGTTGCTGTTGGATCTGATTTTCCTGTAATATGAAAGCAGAGCTTTGTGTTAGTCGACTCTTGCATGCTACAGTGCAATCTTGTTGGAACCAGAAATGATTCAGTAAATTAGGTTGATAAATGCTCCATGTGGTGACCTACTTATTTCAAAGTTTCATGGCAATCTATTCACTTGTGCTTGAGACAAGTTTCAGTTTTTAATTTCTTTTTTTTCCCTTGGTCTGCAGTCAGCTCATATTTCTGTTTGTAATAAACCTCGACTGAATATGAATTAACTGATTGTTTGGTAAACCAGCATCTTAGTCATTTCTACAATTACCCCTTACACAAATACAATATCGATTGCCAGTTTTTGAAAAATTAGCTTATTTTCCTTTCATACTAATGGTAAATGGTGACATTTGCTGTTGATGCTGCAGAAGCTCTAGATAGCTAAAGAGTATAGAAAAAAAATACTATGGTGTGAAACCACAACTTGGCTGGAAATATGGTGATGATGTCTGAGTTTGGACAGTTATTTACAGCAGTATGGGGAAACACATCACCGGAAATTACAATATTTCTAAAAAACGGAAGGTGGAATGTTAAGCACAAGTGTTTTGGGGAGTATTTTCTTTTGACACTGGATGTTTCTCCTTACTACTCAAGCTTGAAATAGCAAGGGGTTAGAAGTTTCTTTCCCCCGGCAAGCCCCAAGTCTCAGTTGATACATGGTATCTGTCAGCTCCTCCCTGATGAACACCTCCAGCAGCAGCCTCAGGGACGTCAGCGCATGCAGCTGCTGGCCAGGCTCTTCTGGGTATCCAAGTCTTGCTTTTTTCAGGTAGCAGATGTAGCAGCTTGCTGATGCCACCTCTCATAAGGGACTGGCACAATGCAGCAGCTCCAGCACATTATGGAATCACACTTGGTAATACGTTACACATAGGTATAAGATGATCTGACCTGCTTAGAGCTAGATATGGCATCGATGTCGTCATCTTGTCAGATATAAAGCTGGAAAAATTTGAATTTCAATAGATGTATTTTTTTTAATCTACAATAAATCATCTAATCACGTATCTGGGAAAGAGAGTAGCTTGTCATAGGAAACCCACTTTGTCTCATTACTGTGCTGTTATTTGTTTTGTTTTATTCTACAACTTTATTGTTTTGTTGGATTTTGTTGAGCAAATCACCATCTTGGTATTTTGAAACTGAACATGTTATGCTGTAAGCATTTTGGTTAGAAAACAAAACAACAATAAGAAAAACCCATATGTGATGAGAAGGTCAATGCTCATTGGCTCATGACTTACGGTTGACAACTCATTATTCCACAAGCATGCAGTTTCACTGGCTTCATTCTCCCAACCTGGAAACTATGAAACTACTCCAATGTTTTTATATTGCCTATATGATCATATCCTGTGTTCCTGTGTTTACTATAAATACATATACATAATTGACAAAATAAACATCAGACTATATTAAATAATGCTTGAGACTATATTGAGATTGTAAAGTCATCAGGAAAATGTTTACTTGAGTCATAAATGAAGGGAGAAGTAAGGTTGCGTTCTCATTCACTTCTATACAGAGATTTCTTTCTTCACCCAATGCCCCCTGGTGGCCATCAGAAAGACTGCAGCTTTAAAAGTACAATTTATAATAATACTCTGCAAATTTGAACTAAAACCTTCACCACAAATGGAGCACTGTTTTAACAGTTGATGCATGGAACCCTTCCACTGTTTCCTCAGGAGACTTGTAAAAAGTCTTTCATGAGTTGCCTAGTTAAATAAAGGATTACCCGACTTTCATGTTGTGGTACTAATTGGATGTTATATTAAAGTGCAGTCTAGCTTTAGTTCAACTTTAGTTGATATCTTCAGTACAAAGTCTGTTCATTTTAATCTCCTACAAGCTTTAGTTAATTTTAGAAGTTTAAAAGACTTTATTCATTAGTTGTACTTTTCAGCAAGAGGCAACATGCACCTTTTGTTTACAGTCTATAGTTCTTGTAAGCTATCTTCAGTGTGTGTGTTTTTTAGATGCACTGGCCAGACAGTTTTGGTGAAAAAGCTCCCACACAGTTGGAAATTCGCTAGTGAACAAAGCAGGTCATGCAGCAGCTTCAGAGCCAGCGACTCCTCTCTGCAAAGGAGACCAAAGCAAAGCTTACAGGAGAGCAAACATTCACCATGGATTCATTATGGGTAAATATGTAAATATAGGCACAGACTTGTTAACCCAGTTGTTTAATCTGTATTGGTAGTCAATGGTGCCTTTACAGTTTGCTTTTAAGTCTCAGTGATTAAAGACTAAAATTTGTGAAAGCAACTTGATTTAGTGTAACTGCAAAGAAATAAAGAAAAGTATCTTAGTGTCAATCTAATCTCACTCATAAGGTTTTAAATACTGCCGCTGTATCAAAGCTTCAAGCGTCCGTCAGATATGCACAAAGTTTCCTTTGCTGGTGGTGGAGAGAGACCTTCTCCACCAACTCGTCACATATGGAGACTTGGACATTAAAATTACAGAAAAGAAAACAGAAAAAATGCACGTTGCTCAGGTATGGGCTCCAGTTTGTGGAAGCCGCCATGTCCTACGCCATGTCCGCGTCCACGTAGCTAGGATTATGTACTTGAATTTGGAGTGGTAACAAAACAATTCAATCACCTCCAATCAACAGTCTACTGACATCTAGTGGTGCAGTGTTAAAAACTGTATTTTTAATGTGTACGTTTTAACCCAGTCATGATCTTTTGTTTTTGGTGTGTAAACTTAACCAAGGCTTGGTGCTTAAAAGCAAGTGATAAAGAAAATAAATCAGCTTGTGAAAACAAAGCAACACAAAGTGCGAAACACACTGGAATAGGGAGCGATCAAAACTTACTTCAGTATCACCCGTTCGACCTGCTAATGCTGACTCGATCGCAGTGTAAACGAGGACTGTTCTTCCTCAGCTTCTCATACTGCTGCAGTTGGTGCTTCAAGGCGCTAACATCAAAGGACATTAAGGTGGCAGCAGAAATCCCATCTTGTTCATCCAAATACCTGGCAAAATATGTTTGCTCGTATGATGCATCCATTATTTATTTGTAATGAGGATAAATTGGCCCTGTAACGTCAAATATTTATCATCTTTTTACATTTAGAATGCATTTTTAAATAGCTGTCCCCAAGATTTGATCAAACTACAGCTTCTTACTCGTCAGCTCAACCTATTTTTCCCTCCTCTAATGCTGCTGTGCGTGGAGCTGGTGCTGTTATGTTTCTATGGGCTATCATCAGTAATGATCTCGACTCTGTCATGAAGCATCAGCTGCAGCGCTCATGAGTCAGCCTTTAATCTTTGTAGCTGTATCGGTAAAAGCTACCAACCCAACAGGATCAATGGGAACCTTTGAGGGGGAGACAGAAATGCACAAATGAGCTCTTTTTAGATAAAATGTGACTGCTTATTCCACTAATTGTTGCGCAGGAGTAGCTTTGGCTCTTTTAAACCCTCACACTATAACTCTGGACAAACAACTATCGGTCAGAAAGCACTCCACACCCTAGCATGCCCTCAAGTCCCTCCCAGTAGTTCTCTGCAGGCATTTGAACTCTGTGTGACAGACACACACGGATATATCACAACACCTATTCCTAAAACACAGCACTTTAGGACCTCTGAAGAGAGCCATATTTCTTGAAAGCCGCTAGGTTAGCAGTAGCAAAGTAAATGGCGCCATCTTGCGGCCAGTGGGTTATTTGCACAAAGTGGGCGGCGCTAATGACGAAGGTGAGCTCGCGCTGCTTCTGTGTCGTGTACAGGAAGAAAGTTGAAGATGGTCCGCGCGGAGCTGGCGGCTCGTCTGAACGACAGAGAGTACACAAACTGGCTGAAAGCGGGACGCTGTCTGCTCATACTGAAGGATGGCCTCCTCCCGTTCACCGACCGACACATGAGGGCTTTCCACGGAGATCTGCTTAATCAAAGCGCTGTGCTCCGGAGCCCGTGCAGGGATTCCTGTAAACCGAGAGGGAATAAGGTGTGCTTCGTCATTTAATGCGCTGGTGCCACTTAAATGCCCTTACTTGTGGCAGGTGATCAACCACAACCACTATGAGCTTATTGCCACCTTTATTATAGGCTGTGTGCTCTCAGAAGATCTTCAGCTTATTTTTATTATTATCATTGTTGTTGTTGTCGCACTAACTTACATAGGTTTTAAGCAGCAAGTGTGTTTATGTTGTGTAGCTGTCGGGATGCAAGGTGTGTTCAGAGTGGCAGAAGGCGATCCTGAGACACCACAGACAGCCTGATGCTACAGTCAACTGGGACAACTGTTTCCCTCCATACTGGAGGACAGACCACTGGGAGGTGGCAAAGGTAGGAAGCACATAACAAAGCCAGCGTTATGAGACGCAGGTGTAATATGAGCTGCTGCCCCAACTTAGAAACAACAGCAGAATCTGTGAGGTGCATGTTTCTGGTATCTAACAGTAAAAGTTAAAAGTAAACAAAAAACTAAAACTAGGTGTGAAAAAAGTAACTAAAAAAAAGTAACTAAAATAAAATTGAGTCTTGGTGGAAACTTGAACCTGCTAACTAAGATAAAAATAAAAAATATAGAGGAAGCTTTATTTTTGGTTAGTTTGGTTAAAAAAAAATCTTATCACAACTTCCCTGATGAGGCTTTGCTGGATGTGTTTCGTGAGATTCCTGATGTTAACAAGACTGAGGCAGCTTATTAAATAATTAAAAGGACTAGAAACTGAAACTAATGACAACTAAAACTAAGCATTTTCAAACAGTAAAAAGTGAAACGGAAAGCAACTGAAATGAAAGTGACTTCAAAACAAAACTTTGAAATGAAATAAAACCGAACGCTAATTAGAAAATACAAAGCTATAATAACTGTGCCAGCGCAGGGCAAAAACATACAGTCAGACTCATTAGGTGTTTAACAATGACACAGTTCTAATGTTGCTGAAGTGCAGGCTTTCAGCTTTAATGAAAGAAGTTTAATAAATATATTGTGTGGTGGGTTTTTTTTTCATTTTCACCCCTTTGAATATACAGGAAATGAGCTTTATTGATTTGGTTTTGCAGTAAAATGCACTTTTGCTCCAGCTTAGACAAATGATTTGAAGTTTGATAAATGGTTTTGTTTTCTGACACGTAGCCAAAGTTTGCCGCTGTGCTGCAGACAGTTCTCCATAGTAATTATACATGCAGCCGGTGATCGCTGAAGGCATCGAGAACTCTTTCCGAGCGTCACACGGGCTCTCGTGCGTGTGATGAACATGTCCTGCCTGATGTTTTCTTGTTAGTTTATGACCACATTAGGAGGTAAAAGTTCTGACGTGGATTTTTGTATTGGGCAGCTGTTCATAGGAACTTGAAATTTATAGTCAAAAAGGCATTTTTGTAACTGAACTTGCAGCTCGTCAAAGATTACACATCACTGTCAAAGTCTGCAGTCAGGAGCCACCAGAGCAAAGAGAAGATGGTGATTTTCAACGTCTTTGCAAACCATTCGTTGGATTGGAGCTGCTTAACATTATTCTTGTTATATTTTGAAGTCAAGTACTATGTAATAACAACAATTGACTTCAAAAGTAAAATAAATGTAAACATTGCATTTTGTAGAAAGATGCAGAGTGCATGGAACTAATGGCGGCCTCTCTCTCGCTCTCTCTCTCTCTCTGTCTGCAGGCCTTCATGCCGCGAGGTCAGGCGAAGGTGAAGGGCGCAGATAAATGCGACGCCCCTGCTCTGCTTAACCTGATCAACTACTGCACGTATTTCTCATCCGTGGATCCAAAACTGGTCAGAGAGGTACTCACTGATTTTTGTTCAGACGGGCACATTTCACGTTTTATGTTAGTCATGTAAAAACTTTATACTTTTTTCCAATTTAATTGAGTTGTTGTCTTATAATTTTCCAGAGGTGTATTCCTGCTATGGCTGGTCAGATTGATTTGAAAGGGTGTGATGATAGTTTTAACCGGTACTCTGTAACGTGTTCGTTTGCTTCCAGGTGATCCGATGCAGGAACGAGCTGATGCATTCTTCTGAGTACCGTGTGACAGATGATTGGATGCAACACTACTGGACCGCTCTGAACCACTTTGTGAATCAGTTCAGACACGTACCCGAGATGGCAACAGTTGGAAACAAAATAGACGAGGTAAGCATGTTTGTGTAGCGCCACTGCTGGAAATGCCCTGCAATAGAAGCGAACTATTGTCTGTGTGTGTGTGTGTGTGTGTGTGTGTGTGTGTGTGTTTGTGTGTGTGTGTGTGTTTGTGTTCTGTAACAGTTTCTGTGTATTTTTTCCCCAGATGCTGACCCTCAATTTGTCAATATATGTGTCTGGTTTGGATCAAATGGATTCTGGTGGCTTGGACGATGGATTAGAGGTTGATTTTGTCAGCCATAAGGAGTCGGGTGCTGATGTCGGCCAATGGGAAGCTGAGTTGCTAGAAGAGATGCTGCAGGAGTTGCTGCATGCTGCTGATGAGGATACTGATAGCCAGACACAGGTGGGAAAAGGAAAAGAAGGCCTTCCTTCAGTTCTGTTTATGCATTTTACACACAGTGCATAAAAGGAGTATGTTTCATGACTTTTGCTGACTGCCTCTTCTTTAGGACACGGAGCGGCTGAAGAGTCTGGGAGGGTTCCTGCAAACCAACAAAGATCTTAATGAGAGGTTCTCTGCAGAGCTGCAAACCATCAACTCTCTAATGGCCAAAGAAAAAGGAAGAGGAGGAAGTGAATGAGGAGCACTTTGTGTTCTGTGTCTGTGTATATACTTAAAATAGCTTAACTTCAGAACTTAATCTGACGAATGAGGGCTTTATATCTAAGCACAGCGGGGCTTTTTAAAAATTTTATATTAAAATATTTGAAAAACATCTTTTGTATTCTTTCGTTTTTTGCACATTTTCAGTCTTAACTTTCAGTTGATTGTAATAAAAAATGGGCACCTTATGAGTCATTGTCAAAACTGAAATACAGAAATGAAAAGCTGTAGTTCACATGACGAATAAGTGTTCTCTTCCTGTCTAAGCTAAAAACAGTTGGCAGCTGGGTGAGGGAACATTACTTTATTTGGTGTCTTAGGTCATTTGAGCTCTTTTTCTATTTTAAGCCATAATTTTAAAAGAAATGTAGAGGTAAAATCTAAAAAAAACTATAGTTTTTAACCCTCAACCGTGAAAGGCTGATGCGGTATTGTCATCACCCAGCTGGGCAGAAGGTTGGTGTAGACAAACCAAGGAGACGTAGGATTTTAAATATTAGATAAATAAAATAGTTTGCATCTACCAGGAGGCTGAGGGGTAGAGCTGCTAGCTGCTAGTCTTTTCTCTCTGCAATGTGTATATACGTGCATAAAATAGTATTAAAAAATGCAGTCAGAGTGTTTGCTGTCACTTGAGACAGGATACAAACCTTTGTATTTTATAACTTGTTTTTTTCTGGATTTTTGGTTGATATTCTCTCTCACCAGTAAACTGGAAAAACAATTAAAAAAAGGAAGGAAGGGAGGAAGATGGAGTACCCAGAAAGACCCTTATTTTTAAGGCCTCCACTAGATGGCAGACTTTTAATTCAAATTTGAGTTTGAATTCAAGCGGTGATTGAAAGTAACATTTTGAGACCTGAAGCAAAAAAAAAATATCAGAAGAAAAAAAAATTCCAACCCAAATCTACAAAATGACTTAAAAAAATGGATGGTAAGGACTTTAGAGAGAGACTTGGTTTGTAATTTGCCAAATCCAAACTGTACTTAATCAAAAGTGATATTTATGGATCCAGGTTAATCTCAAACTCGGGTGTCAGTGCACTCAGGACGACACCAGCGCAGAGCAGCCGTCAGCCACCACCTGTTCTTTTAATCTTTTATTCTATTTGTTTCATAAGCGTGTGCTTACGATGGCTCTGCTGTCAGCCGTGCGCCCTGGTGTGTTGACACATGCATGCGAAATAAAAACTACTTTTTCTAATGTGTTTATGTTTATGCTTTAAAGTGAGTGAGGCTCTGAGTCTGGGCCTGGGATATGAGTAGTGAATGAAAATAAGACTGTGGTTAGAAACCACATACAGATTTCCTGTTTCTACTTTGTGGCCAGGAGACCACTCGTAGCACAGGAGGTAAAAGCAAATGTAAACAACTAATCCGGGCTGCTTGAGAGCGAGGGGGTTGTTTTCTTGGACCCTCCTAAATAACGTCTCCACTGGCACCGGGCTCTTTCAGGTTGAGAAGCTGGCTAGTGAACTTTCTTCTTCTTCTATTGGGAAACGCTTGTTAACCATGACAGCCATGCTGGGGACAGGAGAGGTATGACAGCCCTAAAAATCTCTCTCACTCACAAACCCTCCACAGAGTGCAGATACAAACGCTGTAGCCGTCCAGTACACAGGTAATCTAAACAGGAAAACTCATGTGGGGAGCAGTGAAAAGGTGAAAGTGAGGTCTGATGAGTACGACACACTACGGCTGTACTTTACAGTGATGGTTATGCCCTTACAGTCTTCTGTACCATATTACATGTTGCTGATTTAGCAAGAGTCCAAATACTCATCCGGTGGTCCTAGGCAGGGGATTTTTTATCAGGCATCTTTTTAAACTATTCAAGTCAGGTGATGGCAGGTTTCTCTTCTTTTCTCTGTTTTAAACCCCATGAACATGTTAAATGCTATAATATGTGTAAAGTAATAAAATACTGAAGATATTTTCTAAATGATAAACATGTGCCATGCACAGCTCACACAGCAACACAAAGAGAAATGAGAGATGGATTTACATATAATTACCCCTGATGGGATTTAGGAAGATATCTGTAGGAGTTTTGACAAAGCGGTCATTGATGGGAAGAGTCTGACAGGAAGATAAAAATGAGATGATTTTTTTTAGGATGCCACTGATGGTGGATTATGTTGAGACGATTCACATATCTTCTGGGACAGACGGGGACTGTGGGGACTTTGGCAACACACATAAAGAGGAGATTGGAAAAAAATAATGACAGTCACTATCCCACTGGACCCGATGTCATTTTTACTTGTAACAAGCAGTGAAGAAAATATATTCAGTATATATAATGCATATGCTCTTCTGGTGACCCCTAGAAAGTGAGGAGTGCAAACTGGAGGAAAAGATTTCACCAACATAAGCTGAGTGAATTCAGCGGCTGAAACAAGTGTATGTAAAAGTGAATTAAAATGAGATGAAAATATACAGGTGCTTCTCATATAAGAGATCGGATTCATTGCCTTTACTGTGCATGCACATCATGCACATGCTAGTGACATGCTCACCTCCAATAAGGTCCAAGAACATCTTGCTTTACTGCTGCTTCAGGGGGTTGTTAATCAGTTTCAGCTGCTTCGAGGTTAATGAAATTAACAACAGGTGCACCAGAGGGGCAACAATGAGACAACCCCCCAAACAGGAAATTAATTTTTTTGACCAGTAAAGCATCTTGAGGAAACTGTTGTGAATTGGTGCTATATAAACAAAAGAGAAATCCATCCATTTATTTTCTGTCATTAGGTAAATGGTGGGGTGCACACTGGATCTATCACAGGGCTGAAAGAACCAATGCAGAGATGGGGAGAACATGCAAACTGCACACAAAGGGCCCCAGCTGGATTCAAACCCAGAACCTTTTCGCCAAGAGTCAGCAGTTCTAACCACTGCACTACCTGCTGTAACTACAGTTGAAATGAAAAACAAAAACATTAGCATCTTTAATATGACTCATCCGACAATCACTCCATATGCTTGCTGTGTGCTACAGGCTGTGGTGAGAGGACTGGTGATGCCTGATCTGCTGTTTAAACCAAGTGATGATGACATCTCTAAATTATTAAGCTTTATTTCTGCATTATGATGTTTTTAGAAATCATAATGTAGAGATGGCTGTAGCGCAGGAGGTAGAACATCTACTAATTGGACGGTTGGTGGTTTGATTCCTGGCTGCTCCACTCTACATGCCAAATTTCGTTGGGCAAGATACTGAAGTCCAAGTTGTTATGTGATGCATCCATAGGAGTATGAATGTTAGATAGAAAGCACTTACATAGAAAGATGTTCCTGGGTTTAGGGAGGCAAGTTGTTCAGAGCGCTCAGGTAGAGTAGAAAAGCACTATACAAGAAGAAGTAGTTAAAAGAAAAATCTTTAAAGTTGGTACGATATCTATATATAATGCAGAATTTTTTAAAACAGGGGGATTTCTTAATGTTTATGGGCTGTGGCTTCAACCTGAGGGGAATTTACTGGATATATATGACTGTATGCAGGTGAGACAGTAGTCCCGGTGTTGTGCCAAAAGCTGATTTCCAATGTTTTCATTTGTTTTGTTTTTTTATGTGTAATGTCTTTACTTATATTGGTAAGCAATGTTCCCTCTAAGCTGTGTGTGTGCGCAATTGTGCACTGCTGGCACGGTCTCTGCGCACAGAAAATCTGAGTTGCGCACAAAAAAAAAAATCTAACCTGAATTGCAATTAAAATAAATACGTTAACAATTCATTCTGTTTTGCAGTGTGAGTCAGTAAGTGACCGGTGACTGGCTGGTCCAGCCAATGATGTGATTCACATTCGTATATACGCAGCTAATCAACGTTGTTGACAGGCTATGACAGCGTCCTTATGTGCCGACACCGCTGTTTTAGCTAGCAAAGCGGCGTGGCTGATGCGGAGTGAAGCCACGTTAATGACAACGTCTACAACCACTGGAGATGTGAGCAGGACAGACGTCTGTGAAGGTTCTCGGTCATCCAGGTCATCGTATTCTAAGGAGCTTGGAAAGAAAAGCGTCTGGACTGATTTAAGTTGCTTGAAGATGTTTCACCTCTCATCCGAGAAGCTTCTTCAGTTCTAAGGGTCAAATGGTGGAGAGTCCCACCATTTGACCCTTAGAGCAGGACAGACGGAACAATTGACAGAAAAAGTGTGGACTTCATACCAGTTTTTAAATTGTGTTGATAGGCCACGTAAAACCAGAGTTATGATAAAAAAAATATTTGCACTGTTTGTTTTTTTCCTGAATACTATCGTTGTTTATATTTACTGCGGGAAGAAACGGTAAAAACGGCGTTTTATAAGGAAAACGCTCGAAAGCACTCTCCGCCTGTGAGCAAAAACAAAACCAAAAAACCCCACCCTTTCCTATTGGTGGAAAAATGTACCATGTTGACCAATCAAAAAATGATATGGCAACGTGGCATTTAGTTGTTTAGGAAGGCGGGAAGTTTTAGGAGTGACGGCGGTGTTTTGAGATGTGAGAGAATTCAAATCTTGCGTAGTTGGTGTGTGGTGTAGTCAATAGTTTTGTTGTGTGTGTCAGAACAATGAGGCGACTGCTGAATGTTACAGGTGTTACAGCAGTGATACATCTCCTGTTGTCAGGCCTGCAGGTATCAGGCTTGCGATGTTCTCCTAGTGGACAGAAATTAGTTTTTGGAGTGGCACAAATAATTTGTGTGGCATCAAATTTGATGCAGAACAGCTGATTGTTCTGTAAATCGTTTGAAATGTTCATTTAAAAAACTGCCTTGGCTGCATTTTTAGGTAAATAGCTGCAAAAAACTTTGTTGTTTGCAAAACTCAGCTACTTTTTTTGAAGAAGTAACTATATAATTAATTGCCCAACATTGGACATTATATGCTGTATTTTGCAGACAGAGAGTTACAGGACTCTTTACCAGACCACAGACTCATACTCATAATACAAGTCAGAGCTATATATACATATATATATATATGTGTATATATATAAAGAAAGTTGTGTTTTCAAAATTGGAGTTCAAGTTATTTTTACTTCCAATAGTGTTAACATACTCCACAGGTCATGAAGAAGATTTTTTTAAATTTTCATTGTAAGTGGGCTAAATTTCTTTAATAAACCATGTAACTTGGATGGATTTGATGCTGGTGTGACCACAGTGCACACATCTAATGTTGCTCACAGTGGTCCAAGGGACCGCTCAGGGAGTTTGTGTGTTTGTTCAGACACATGAAAAATTAGAGGGAACATTGTTGGTAAGTAGACTTTAGTGAACAGGATGTACAAAGGGGTTATATATAACATTTAAAATGTCCTGTTTTTCAAGTATCTTTATGACTCTGTGTTATTGTACCCACACTATAACCAACCTATTGTTGCAATTTCTGCTGCGCTCTTGGCCAGATCTTAAAAACACATTTTAAAAAATGTCAACCAAACTTTTACACTGTATAAATAAAAGATAAATAAAAATCACTTTGCTAAAAACTGATTGGGGCTTCTACCTTGTGACAGGAATGTTGTTTGTGGCCCAAGGAGACTTCATATCATTCATGCCAACATGTTATTTATGACACTTTAAATACGGGCAGCCACTTTTTGCCAAAAACCGGAAGTCAGTTTTTCGCACAACACCGGTCCACATCAACCACTGAAACCATCTCCTCCAGTTCCCACGCAGGCTTCAAACGTGAAGGTCCTCCTCCCTGTGATGTGGTGCAAACCTGAATGCTGCTGCTGAAATGCGGGCTGCACGGTTTTATGTGGCTGCTTTATGTTTTTCAGCCTGAGGCGGAACAACACAGTCGATTCAACGTGTCAAATTTTTACGGTTAATCATTATTTGCCCAGAAGCAGCCACGCCCAATGGTCACGCTTTAAGTGAGAGGAAATAAACCAGGAAATCGACTTCTTCTCCAGCGTTTTAATGGTGGCTGCTATTCCTTAGTGCGACACCAGCGACACCTGGTGGAGATAGTTATCACATGCAGTAAACTCCACAAATCCCTGTTGGTGCTGCTTTTTATCGATGTTTCGATTATTATCGTAAAGGGGGGTCGTTAAAACAATAAAAGAAACTAACATGGGAGTATATACAGGCGAGAATTTTTTTTTAAATATAAAAATGGGAAAATCCAACAAGGAAAATGCTCAAATCTGGAGTGAAAAAGGGGCCAATCAGGCTAATCAGGTTCACACATTTAAAGTCCCTAGTAAGTCCCATTCTGTTCTCTGACATAATTAATTATGTATAATTATTATAAGATAAACGTCCAGATAACGTGTGGTGATATACAGCTGATTTACACCATGTTTCGTGAAAAAGTTAAAGTCATTACTCTTACTAGAGTTACTGGATCAATTACCAGTTGTGTTGCTGTGCTGTTGTTGTTGTTGTTGTAGCTAGGCTGCTCTTTCATGCTGCTGTTTTAATGTGAATAGGAACATTTCTTCTAAGCTTTTCTTTATTATTAAAAATACAAAAACACACTTTAGCTCAATTTTTTTAGTTTTTTTTTTCACCAATAAACATGGTAGTGCCAAACCACACCTGTGATTGAGGTTTTGAGTTTGAACCTGTGTATGCATGTATGTGTGTTATGTGTGTGGTTTATATATTTTCAGACATATATAAACTGTCTGCTTAAATCTTTTTTCTTTCAGTCCCAATTGTGGCTGATGCACATTCACACATGTGTGTCAGATCATTTTATCTGGATATACAGCAGCATTAGAAATACTCCTAAAGCGGTGGAACACGGCTGATTAGTATTTTCCTCTGCTTCTCTCTTTTGTGATTTGCAGAACAAGAACAAGAATTCAAAAGGGGCTGAACAGCAAAGGAGAAAACAAACTTTCGCTTTTCAACAGATAAAAGGCATGATTCGGGTTAAAAAAAGTGCAAGAACGTGCGAAGTGCAGCTGCATGACACAAAAGTGTGAAAACCAGAAAGGCTTTTCCTGCCTCATAGCCTTTCACATACTCGTCTGCTGCTGGTGTCTGCTGCACTTTGGCAAAAAAGGCTCAGATGGGTTTCTGCCACTGAGCCAACATGGAGACTGAGGGGAGGCTGGTCCAGTCAATTTACTATGGGAGTATTGGAAGTCAGGACACAGAGAGGCTGCTGGAGAGATTCGGGTATGATGGCAGCTTTCTGCTGAGAGACAGCAGCACAGTACGGGGGGCCTACTGTCTGTGTGTGAGGTGAGCTGCCGGAGGAGCGGTACAAGTGTGACCCAAAGTGCCAGTTTTCTTGTAGTTATGCAAACTTATGAGTTTGCTAGGACATTTTTGATTTAATTATGTATGTATTTATTAGTACATATACAGAGTGTTGAGTGCTGTGATATTAACTTTGTATTTCACACCGAGGATACATGGGAGTAACAACTGACAGTTGAGAATGAGGAGATACTAATTGTGCTGTAACAAATGCCTTCTTGGTATTTTAAAATAAAAACTACACAAATTATGCTTTAATTATTATAATTAATGATTACTGTTGGATTGGTTTAAACCAGAAAAACCTCACCCAGACACAGGGAGTGCGTCTAGACAAGCGTGCACACAGAAAAACCGTAGTCCCACAACTGGGACACATTTTCACACAACTAGACATATAGATATTTTAGATTAAAGGAGAAATGCTCAGTTGTCGTTTTCTCAGTTGTTGTAATGACTCAGTATTTTTAGGGTGTGTGGGGTGTGTTATCGAGTATCTTAACCCCCGTTTCTTACACTGGGCTTTTGGGCCGCCGGTTGTTATGCGTTTCAGTGATATGTGTTTAAAGGTAAAGAAAGCTTTTAGAGAGTGTAACAAGGTAAGTAAAGCTTATTTGTATTGTACTTTTCACAGACATGAGAGTCAGAGAGCACTGCACAAAATGAAAACACAATCAATATCGATAGAGAACTAGGTTAAAACAGAAGAAAAGAAAAGAAAAACATACGCAACAAAGGAACATCAACAGAAGTCCCGATAAAAAAAAAAGAGTTTTTAACTGTTTTTTAGAAAGCTCCACTGAGTCAGCTTAACAGACCTGGAGTAATGAACTGTTCTAGAGGTCCTTGGAGTCACAGACTGAAAGGTTGTGTCCTCCCTCATCTTCAGTCTTTTAAAATTTCATAATTTTCCATGCTGTATATTAAAAATTAGGAATGGTAATTTCCTACTATACAATAGAAGACTACGCATAATAGAATACACCAAAAATAATGCTTATTTAGGATAGTTAGCATGCAGCCTGCAGCCCCACTGTGTAAGTAGGAAAAAATTGCCCCTTTTTCTAAAACTGTTAAAACGAAGCTTATTACACTCGACATTCTGTGACACTACGTCATTTGATAAATGTTGCATTTAAATAGAACATTTCTAATATTTATTTTATTTTATTTTATGCTAAATGTGGCATAAATAAAATTACCTGGATAAATAAAAGTACCTGGATTATTGATATAAAAAAAAATAAATTAACAGCCCAATCAATTATTTAATCTTATCTTGATTATAACCACGACTTAATTTCCACTGTGTAATGAAATTAACAATTTCAAAATCTCCAACGAGGTTATAACTGCTATTATGTAGTACTTGAAAATTATGACAGGAAGTATTTAGGTTACACTTAAGTGAAAGCACTACTGCCCCCATTTAAAAATACATTATAAGTCCTGTATGAAAATGTAAGTAAAATAATATAAATGTAAAAGTGCTTCCTGCTTTAAAACATTAACCACAAGCTCAAAATGGCCTCTCTGATTAATATACTGATATTCTACACAGATCGATATCGTTGTTGCACCAATGTTTAAGCAGTATTTTACTCTTATACTTGGCTGTGGTCGAGCTCTTATTGGACTGAAATTTTCATAATGTCATCTCAGTTACGCAGAACCTGAAGTGATCTTTGTTAAATCAGAAAAGCATCCTCATTGTCGTGCTTTTGGTTGTGTGTGTGTGTGGGGGGGGGGGGGTTCAAAGTGCAGTTTTGTTAGAGCCAAATCTGAAACACTGAGTGTCACAGCGGGGCACAGCGGTGTGATGATGAAGTGGACCCAAGTGCAGGGAAGGAGATGGAACTGTGTCTTTAAAAAGAAACGAGCCGCTTATTCAGGCTGTTTAAACACGAATACCAAAACAAACAAAGCAGAAGCGAGCAGGGCAAAAACTTAACTAAAACCCAAACTGGAAAAACTGAACTGTGACCAATCTGGGATAACAATCATAACTGACACGAGCATTAACCAGGGACGTGCAAGAAACTATGATGTACAAGAACATGAAACCTGAACACGACCTGAGCAGAATACATGGAACCTGACATGACGAGACAGAAGGAATACAGATGACCTGACGATGAATAAAAGAAAACACAAAGGCTAAATACACACAGAGGTGATTAGGGGAAGTGGAGACGTGGGGAAAACAGCTGACACAGTTGAACATCATGACACAACAGGGAAAGGTACATTAAACACAGTAAACATAGAAACAAGACTTTCAAAATAAAACAGGAAATACTGAGAGACGTAGACATGACAACTAACACAGAAGACAAGAACAGACTCGCAGAAGGGGACATAGACGGAAACCTAAACTAGAATAAAACTCAATTAAATCCTAACTAATAATGGCAACACCAGAACTAAGCATATATTCAGTATCATATAACAAATTGAAAAATACAAAGGGAATTCAAAATGCCGGGTCACAGACCCAGCCCCTGACACTGAGTCCTTAGTAATGCTGGTAGCTCTCTTATACAGGCAGCCAGCATAAATGTTGTCCAGACTGGGCTGTTCTCTGCAGTGTGGCTGGTGTCCCATACTGCGTATGTAGAAATGTAACAAAAGCTGAGTACATATGGAGGGGGTTATGTGTCAGATGTGCACAACACAATAAGCCTTTAACGACGCCTTCTATTAAAAATATAACTGCCACATGCTGTGACACAATAAATCAGACTGCAACCTTTGTTTTGCAGGGTGATAATATGATAAGCAACAAAAAAAGGAAAATATGACTATACACAGCAATCAGATTTGCTCTGGCATCTCGTTTCAGGTTGCGAAACACAAATCTGAAATCACTGAATCATCCTCCACCCCAAACCACATTTTGTGTTTCTTTCAGAAATGCACTTTCAGATACACCAGATTTCAAAGACAGTCATTCGGACTGAAGAATTGTCATTTTTTGTGTTTCTTTTTACAGGAAAGCACCGTTTGTTCACACCTACAGGCTCCTACGCTCTGCTGATGGCTGGTGCCTTCAGGTGGGGGTACGCACAGATATAGATCACACACACACAAACACAACATAAGGCGGTCATTTATAGTTTTGTGTATGTGGGATTGTTTCTTTCATTAGCAGGATTCAACAGTCAGACCACCAACATTTAGGACTCTGGAGGCACTAATAGAAGGCTACAGGAGGGCTGCTGTAGTTGGAATAGCCCCGCTCACAGATCCGCTGGACAAAACACGAGTACGAAACAGCTTGGGCGAAGGTATGACACACAAATACACACATGCGCACATTTTTCCCTGCTTACACACATGGCCCATTCACCCACGGAGGCAAAAGCACACCCGTAAACTCATTTAAAATGTCTATGTTGACTCATAATCTATTCAGTCACCTCTAACACAGTCTCACTGATCTCCACCACAGAGTTTCTTTACATGGAAATGAACAACAGCAGCAGCTCTGTGTACTGAGGCCATCGTGCTCTTAATCTCACAAGACGATCAAACCGACAGAAACCACAGCGGCTCACTCATCTTGTCTGCCCCTGTTTCTCAATTTCTTTGTGTATTTATTTTCAGTTTTTGTGTTGATTTAGTCATGGTTTAACACATATTTTCAGTAGCCCGCAAACTACTACTGAAAGATATTTAAATGTTTTAACACACGCCATGAGTGGGAGCACTTTTTTGTTGCTGGTTTTTTTAGTTTATTTTTTTTTTTATTTTTTTTTATTTCATGCAGTGACAGTGGTTGTCTTTTTCATCAGACCCACGTTCCTGACATGTGGTCCCTCATGCTACTTACCTTTTTGGGTGCATACATCAATGATTTCTGTCCAAATGGTGTAAGGCTTAATCTAATGTTTTATGTTGTATCAGTTTTGACAAGTGCTGTATTTGGATCAAGATTGTTGACGTTTGTTTGCATTCTTTCTGGTTGAGAAAGTCGTGTACAGTGAACTGTTTCATTTGTGGTTTATCGGTTTATGGAACCAAGATGCACACTGGCCTCGTTCATTGTAACGACGTAGCAAACGCAGCAGAGCAGGAAAGGTAGACTGTGAAATCTATTGTGAGCACCAAACTTTCTGTTGCAAAGACTTTAATTGTTCATTTATTTTTTTCATTTTCATACATCTCTTCTCAATAACTGACAACGTGATAGCAGATCTGAAAATGACTTCATGGTATCAAATGTGTTAAACTTATGCAACTAATTAAATGCTAATATATTTAAAAACTATCTCAGATCAATTAAAGGAGTTTTGTATAGAATTCAGTGACTGTGAAATGTATACAAACAGTAAATTTTGGATGGAAATGTGCAAATTTCTTTTCTTATGGACAGGTAGAAGATGGATACTAAAACAAACAGAGCTTCTCCTCTTGTGCGAACATCACATCAGCTGCACTCTTGCCATCACCTTCATTCAATAAGGACAGTTTAAAAAAAGATGCTTTCAAGCTAATACATTTTTCATGTTCTGCAGACAGTGGTTTTTCCCACTGATACTGTGGACCAGCCGGCACACTTTCTCGTTCCTGTCAGACATTCATGCTGCAAAAGCTGAGTAACATAAACATGTAAATAGTGTAACAGAGGAGGGGCAAGAATAAATGAAGTAATGTTAAAAAAAACATGTAAGTAAGACAAGTAATTCCAAACAGCTCAACAAATATTAGCATCCGCACAAATAGATCCTGTACAGATTAGCAAGCAGTGTTTTTGCTAGCTAAAGATACAGTTGTTGTGTCTTTATGGGAGAAAAGTAAGGTTAATGTGTAATAAATGTAATCTGAGAGATGACAAAAGCTGAAAGAAAGAGGACACAAGGTCTGCTCCGGAAATGACATGTGATAAATGTAAAGCTTACGTGTAATGTCCCAGATTCATTAAGACAGGAGATCCGTACACGATGAGTTGCTCTTAATTATCTGATTATATCTTATTGAAAATATCTTTTAATAAAAAGAAAAATACTGTTTAATACTATTCAAAGCCCAGTGACGAAAGTTTGATCTTCAACAAGTAACAAATGCTGATGCAAGCAGTCAGTCTTGCAGCCTCTATTTCTGCCTATTCATGTTTCTAAAGCAGAATCGCTATGGTGATCGCCATGAAATCTCTTTAGGCCAGTGTGTGGAACTGTAGCCTTTATATTGTTAGCTGGTAATTATGTAAAGGTGGATTTAAGGTCATTTTACAGATTAGAAAAGTTATGTAAAGAATTAACATCTCCAATGAGTAATTAAGCTACATAGTGGATTTCTTTTAAGAAAAGTAATCAGTAATACATTGTGTAATACTTATGAATTGAGGTTTATGCTGCTACAGAGCTGCTACAGAGCTACAATTTCCCATGATCACACATTGACAGATAAACTTAAAGTGTGGTGAAAATCCATCTTAGCACCTCTAAGCGTCATCAGGTCGATCACAGTCTATATCTTGTTTTCAATCTTTACAATAACCAAAGTGCAAAAACCACACATTAGACAGCTGTATGTGTTTCTCAGCCTGGAACGGTTAAACATTTGTTTACTTTTTGGAGAAAATGGGATGTTTTGTTACCATTAGACGGTGCACTAAGGTAAGTATAACAGATTCACATACACAACAGTGGTTTTAAGCATGTAACTCTCTGATAAGACAACAGGTATCTCCTGTTCAGAAATTCAGACTTCTGCTTTGGGGTTAACTTAGCTTTATTCACATTTTGTTTAAAATCTCACATTTTATCAAGGCTGGCTGGACTCCCATGGGTGGCCCTTATTCTTGTTTCCCCTTTAGTCCTCATCTTCTTTTTTTATCTTAATTTGCACTTTTGGGGTCTTTTAATAGTTCTCTAAATATGCCATATTTGCTTTTCTTGGGATGCACCTAAGAGGCTAAACTACTCCAAATTGACCACTCATCTAAAAACAAGGCTTAAGACGAATGAGGCTGTATGCATGAGTGAATGAGATTCAAAAGAGTTGATGAATATTCATCCCCCAACCTTATTTCACATACTAAAAAAAGACATACAAAGTTAACCTTTATACCGTTGTTACATTGGTATGCACTCAAAAGGTATAAAAAGTATATAGACCTGAAAGGCTAGATTACAAGGCCATACATAGAAACGCATAAACACAACCTTTGCATGTATTTAACACCTCTATACTCCTCCTGAAATGAAATATCACATAAGAAAAACTAGACAGTCCATACATTTAGATATAACGAAAGTCGTTGTTGTTGTTGTTCTTCAACCTGTGCATCCTGTATTACTTTCCAGGGTTTTTCCCAGTGTCTTCCACCTCAGTGATCACTTCTTCAGGCTTAGCCGATGGGGTAGAATAGAAAAACTGGCAACACAAAACAGGAAACAAAGCTTTTAAACTTTGTATACACACATCTTTGTGGTTCGAAAAAGTGTGAGAAATGTGATCTTGTGTATTCACAGTCCACAATGTACTCACATTAAATGCATCGCTTTTTTCCAGGAAATATTTGTACTTTGGTGGGGGGCGAGGAATTGGAGGAAAAAGGACCTTAGTCACCCTAAAACACACAAGTATACACAAAATGATCCTTGACACGTTTCTAGTTTTAAAAGGGGGAAAAAACAGATGCAAGGGAGGAAGTGTTTTATCTTGTATCTCCTTTTGCATTCTCCTTATTTGGTTAGTTAACAAGTCAAACCGGGGGATTTTTGCCTGTAGGTTGAAGAACTTTAGCGTGGATGCTGTGATGTGAAGAAAGATGCCATTCTCTCACTTCTCCTTTTTAACGTAACCTCAACTTTGTTCTTTTTCCGACATTTACCAGTTTCACATTTAAAAGTCATGACAAAGTTGATTGGAGAGACACAAACAGCTTAAAACAAAACAAACCAGTTAAAGGAGGAGTCACATATGTGGCGGCAGGTTAAAACAATACCTCTGATAGCGCACAAACAGCAGCAAAGCCAGCAGGCCCATGGGTACCCCGAGACAAATGAAGACTATCACCACAGGCTTGAGCACAGAATCTGACCGTTCCATCGCTACAGACACACAACACAAAAGCACTGTTCTTTAAACTGACATGTCGATAATTATAACACTGCATCATCAGCCACTGTTTAAACCACTGCACAAGAAGACATAGAGGACTTACACAGTGTGACAGTGGGACTCCATTCACTCCAGTGATGTGATCCTGAGCAATCTTCTGATATTCTTGTCCTCATTCTCACACTATAGCTGTGTGAAGGATCTACACTTGCCACTGTATGATTTGTATGGTGTTTAAGTAGCAAAGGTGTTGTTTTTTCCTGTTTTAAAGAGATTAATCAAAAAATGGTTAATCTCACTTTCACAAGGCCGACTCTGATAAGATTGCTCTGACTTTGGACTTCAATTAACCCTCTGAGGTCTAAGCACGACTTATCATAACACTCTTTTTTTATTGTTTTACAAAGACACTGAAAACTCAGGTTACAATTAAAACAAGGTTTTTATCTTGCAAGGACTGCACCTTTATCTCCTTTTTTGGCATCAGATTGTGGTTATTGTTTGCAAGTTTTCTGTACAGTCTGGCTTAAGTTGACACCTGTTGCATTGGCATGCCCTTAACAGCACTAATCATTGTTTTTTCCCCCTTTTTGCGTTTTCATGTGGACAGAAACATTTTTCAAAGCAGGAGCATTATTATTATTATTTTATTTAAAAAATAGCCATGCATATGGAGCCTTAGACCCCACAGGGTTAAAAAGAAGTTTGTCTTGTTCATTATTCCTGCCACACGTACAAAAAAACCAAAAACAGAATGTTGCATCTGAAGCGTACTGTACCTGATCACCTATTTCCACTTCATTTTCAAAACATTCAGGGTTAACGTTGTTTCTGGTGTGAGGCGGGTCCCATTTTACAATCAGGTTACCATTAGTGAACGATGCAGAGATGTTAGGTGGAGAAAGATGCTCTGTCACACACACACACACAAGCACATGATCAGTAAGGTATCTGACAACAACACAACCTAAACCTAACGTCAAGCTTCAGCTTACCATGTGTTCTAAAAAGAATTTCACATTTTGATTTGTGTAACGTCAGAACAGTTTTCCACTTTTCCTCAGTCCATTTTAAAATGAATGCCTCCTTTTGAGGCACTGCAGAGACCCGAGAGCCCAAAGACCACAGGGGTCCAATAATGATTTTCGGCAGATTCTCAGAATGTTTGATGATAATATGTATCATATATAATGAGGTGTTTCAAAGTCACTGGGAGGAACATCATTCTGAAATTGTTCCACAACTTTGTAAACAAAGTCTTTTGCAGATTGGTGAACCTCTGCCCATCTAAACTTCTGGGAAACACTACTTCTTTTAAGAAGCTCAATCCTGTTACCGAGCTGTTGCCAGTAACAAAATGTTCTTTCAGCTGTTTCTTTTTATTATCCCTTACTTTTCTAGCCTTTTGTTTCCCCATCCCAAAGTTTGAGATGTGTTGCAGGCAACAAATTCAAAATCAGATAATATTTTTCCTGAAATAGTAAATCTGTTTAAAAATGTGATGTTTTCTGTGTTCTGCTGTGAATAAAATATGGGTTTATGAGCTTTCCAAACATTCCATCCTTTTTTACATACATTTTACTCAGCAACTTTTGCTCCCAACTTCTTTTGAATTGGGTTTATATAACTACTCAACACTGTTTGTATAGAATTACCTAGTGTGTCCATGTCATACACGTAGGTGTAAGATATCCAGTTGTGCAGGGACATGTTAAAATGTAAGACTACGCCTGATATTTCCTTGCTGACAGTCAAGGACATCGATCCAACTCTTTCCGCAAAAGTACGAGACTCAATTACTGTTTCCTCATTACAGACACTGGAAGAGAGAAGTACAGAGTTAAAACAATGTGTAGCGTTCATTGTTCCACATTAAAATGAACCTTTAAAAAAATCAGAATACCTGATAAACACAGAGAGCCGAGTATCCTTCTCTAAGGTGTTGAATGACCAGGAGCAGTTAAGCTCATTTTTTGAGTCGAGGAGGCAGATAAACTTCTCCTTTATATCTGAAAGCTCTTCATGTGAAATGTTCTCTGTTGGATTTTGTATGTTAACCATGCCCAGCTTCACATACAAGATCAGAACATTGGAATGGAAAAACCAATACAAAAATTTACAGTTTATTTAAATAGCACACGCTGCATCTGTGAGGTCATTAAAAAACAAAAGTGTTTGTACAAAAGCATATTCTCATTTTCACCTCGTATTTCTCATCCCAAACCTCCTGACAGAGATCCAAACCATGGCTTTCAGTCGCTGCTATAAGAAAACACACATTTAATCTGCAGCACAAATTCTTAACTGATCAGAATTTTTAATTTTTATTTCTATAAACTGGGGTTTAGAGGTGTCCAGTTTTGATTAGCTTACTGTGTAAAGGAAGCAGGAAACAAAGTCAGACACCACCCAGATTAAAAAAAGGTTAAAGTAAAATCATTGTTTAAATAAAGCTCCTGGTATTTCCTGCAAAAATATTTTGATTTTCATGTCGCCAAAAGCCATTCTTCTTAAGCATTTTTTTTTACTGAGGACATGTTTGTATTGTGATTAATCATCCACCTACCACTTTGAGGGAACCACAAAACCAACGAAGTGGACCAAATTACAAGACGGATCAGAAACACAGCCATGGCCGACCTGAGTGTTTTACACACACACACACAGAAAGACAGAGACACAGATACACACTAATGAGCATAAAGTCTTCAGCCACCATACAGTAAACACAGGAACGGCATTGTACCACTTTACAATGAGCAATTTCCTGTGTTTAATACTTCCCCTTTTTACATGCTTACTTGTAGAAGGTGGGTGCTTGTAAGGCGTCTAAGTGGGCACATAATCAACCACAAAGAAACATATTTTCTCAGATGAGTCTTAATTCTTCACTAGGTTACATTCACTTGTCCATTTTACACTTATTTATACAAAAAAGAAAGACTTGTTTCGGTTTAATCATTCTGTTTATCTCTTCTCCCTCAAAAAAACAAGACGAGTGGACCCAACTATGACTCACTATGCTGGCATAACGCTCTCTTATCAATCGAGGTAAATCCCCAAGTTTCCTACCAGCTATATTATATTAAAAATTGTGTAAATAGCAATAATAATAAAGTCTCACCATCTGCTGTCCCACCTCCGTGTCTAACTTGTGGTTCTCTGTGCTCTCGCTGCCTGAAGACAATGACACATTTCTGGGGAAAGAAGAAGCATGACGTCACATACTGTACTCAGATCCAGGAAACCAAGACTTTCTTTCTGTTTCTTCTTTTTTCTTCATTTGCTCGTAAAGCAGATCAAGCAAAGTGAAACAGGTCAACATCAATGCATAAATGTTATCAGCTTCAACAAAGTAAAGCAGATCTGTATCAACAAACTAAAGTAGATCAACATCATGTGGTTTTCTAATACAAACCACATGATGTTGATCTACTTTAGTTTATTTGGGTTAAACCACATTTGAGGTAAAAACAATAACAACTGGATGTAATAACGAGACAGAATAACATATGACATCTTTTTTTTTATAAGATATTGTTCCCCTGGTTCTTCCTGGTTGAGTCTGCTTTTTCTGTCTTTCCTCCACTTTTCTTTCTCTATATGTTAGAATCAGTTAGCTCACAATCTGCAGCTTCAGCTTCAACTGAACCTGCAGAGAAGTCTCTCCTGTGTTAATCAACACTTCAACACTATCAACACTTCACCGAGTTCTTTTGATTCCTCAGAGGCATCCGATGGAAGACAAAACACTGCTGAGCAGACCATTTAACAATTTATTTCTCTTTCACATTTCTTCTAGAAGGGAGATGCAGCCTGCAAGACACATTGCCGTGGATCTCAAAATGATGGTGTGCCCCTGACAGTTTTGTTACAGAAGCTCCACAACAGTGTCTCAGTAACTTTCCACTAGAGATGGTCCCCTCTTATCTACATTTTTCCCAGGCGAGTGTAAGCGAGAGTCTGCAACTATCTACTCCACAAGGACACATGGTCTCATGCCTTTATTTTTCAGGGCTGTGTCCACTTAATACTACTCTATATAACTTTATAACACTTATTATTAATAAAAAATTAGGGTACAATAACACTAATAATAAGCCGGCTTAACAAAAACAAACCAAAAAAACACAGTCCCATTGAGCTCAATATTTCAGTTTGTCCTTTTTGGTCATTAGTCAAGTCACTATTTCTTTTTATTTACGTTCCTTTTTTTTGTTTTGGTTTGGTGATTTGAGTTGTTACCACTTTGGTTTTTCTCAAGAGAGAATAATGAAGTTCTTCAGCAAGGGTTCAGGCAGTCTGCGCACAGGCTCGCCATCTCCATTCGGAGAGAATTCAGGAATCAGTTCCAGCTACTTTATCAACACCAACAAAAAAAACCTAGGCAAGATGAGGTATCAGCGTGAACAGGGCAAGGGACACAGCCACATGGCCTCTGTAGCTCGTGCTCCCATCAGCTTAACATTAAAGTTGTCAAATTAGCTTAGAGACAGTGCAAGCACTTGTTTACAACACTTATTCTGTATTAAAACTCACCAAGACAACCATGTTTAACTTTTTTACTTCTCAAAGTGCAAAAGACCTAGCCAATACGTGATGGTGGTCCACCGCTTGGAATGCAAATGCATTGATACAAATAAAAGGGAGAAAATAAAATTTTAAAAAAGAGGTTTTCTCTACTGGGTTACACCCTCCCCAGCTAAATATCACACAGGTTTCACTGCATGTGTAGCCAACACTGTCTGTCTTTGCAATTAAGGGACTTTGAAAAGACAGTGCTCAAACCCTAGAAAAGTGATTTTACAACAGTCACTGGAGGGTTTCCTAAATCAGGATAATCAAGTCTTTTAGAAGGGTGTCTGATTCTTTTTGATTGTCTCACTGGTTGAATTGTAATGGGATCATCACTGTCCATTTCATCAGGTGAGTTAACAGGTTGGTTTCTTGGTTCTGTAACTGAATCCTCAGGAGATCCATCCAGTTTCATTGTCCACAAGTTTGTCAGTTCCAGTCTTGCCTTCATCTGGCATGTTTTTCACAAGTATGTGATCGGTAAGTTCATCCTCGCTTGCATTTTTATCCGCTACTTGTTATAGCAGTGTATCTCCCACCAAATCCTAATGCTAACTTGGCACTAGCAGAACTGTCTCATGCTGTCAACGAGCTCCAGACTGCGCACCTGGAAGGTTTTTTTGTCGTAGCCAGCCGGTGAACTTCCCAACCAGAGAGAAGAACTGTATGAATAAAACAACGTGCGCGGGGCCTACAAGGCAGCTGTGCACCTACACATCGGCTCATCTGACCATGGCACTGTGATGCTGCTGCCCACGTACACATCACTGCTGAAACGCACAAGACCAGCCAGAAAAACCATCAGAGTCCGGCCAAGTGGGACTGTCTCAGCGCTTCAGGACCGTTTCGAGTGCACAGACTGGAACATGTTTAAAGAGGCAGCCACCCGAAATGGCTTCTTGGACCTGGACAAGTTCACTGAATCTGTGACCTGCTACATCAGTAAGTGCACAGAGAATGTAATAGTCTCCAAACCATCACCACAAGAGCCAATGAGAAGCCCTGGTTCACTGCAGCGGTACGTGCATGTCTGAGACAGCGAGATGCTGCTCTCCAGTCTGGAGATAAAACAGCTCTCAGAAGAGCCAGAGCCAACCTCTCTTGTACCATCAAACAAGCAAAGCATGCACATGCACAAAAGATCCAGAGGCACTTCCACAACACAAAGGACTCTCGAAGTTTATGGCAGGGCATTCAGGCTGTCACACAGTACAAGCCTGTACCAAGCAGCTGTGATGGAGATGCCACATTTCCTGAGGAGCTGAACAAGTTCTACGCATGGTTTAATGCACTGAACAACACACAAGCAAAGAAAGCCACACCCCCCACCATCGACCAGACCATCTCTCTGCCTCTAGCCGACGTGAGGAGATCTCTCAACTTTCCGTCTACCCACAGAAAGTTGCTGGACCAGACAACATCCCAGGTCGTGTGCTGAGAGACTGCGCTGATCAGCTGGCTGATGTCTTCACAGACATTTTCAACTCATCACTGAGCCAGATGATTGCCCCAGCATGCTTCAAGTCCACCACCGTCATCCCGGTGCGAAAGAAATCCTCAGTAACCTGCCTGACTGACTACCGTCCCATCGCCCTGACCCCCATCATCATGAAGTGCTTTGAGAGAATTGTCATGGCACATGTGAAAAGCAACCTGCCCTGCTCACTGGATCCGCTGCAGTTTGCATACTGGCCGAACAGGTCGACCGAAGATGCTATTTCCACTGAGCTTCACCTCTCCCTCTCCCACTTGGACAAGAAACACACCTATGTCAGAATGCTGTTCATAGACTTTAACTAAGCATTCAACACCATTATCCCCCAAAAACTGTTTGACAAACTCTGCAAGTTGGGACTGAGCACCTCTCTCTGCAACTGGATACTAGATTTCCTATCAGAGAGGCCTCAGTCCATCCGAATCGGCGACACCATCTCCAGCAGTATCAAGCTGAGCACAGGAGCCCCTCAGGGCTGTGTTCTCAGCCCTCTGTTGTTCACTCTCCTGACACACGACTGCACCGCCCTACACAGCTCTAACCACATCATCAAGTTCGCTGACGACACAACCGTGGTTGGACTCATCAGCAGCAACGACAAGTCAGCGTACAGAGATGAGGTTCAGCAGCTGGCGTTCTGTTGCAGTGAAAACAACCTGTCACTGAATGTGGACAAAACCAAGGAGATGATTGTTGAGTTCAGGAAGACTCGCTCCACTCACACACCACTCAGCATCCACGGTTCCACGGTAGAGACTGTTAACAGCACCAAGTTCCTGGGAGTTTACATCTCAGACGACCTCACCTGGACCACCAATACCACCTCCATCACCAAAAAGCACCAGCAGTGCCTGTACTTCCTGAGACGCCTGAAGAGGGCCAACCTCCGTCCTCCCACCCTCACCATGTTCTACAGGGGCACCATAGAGAGCGTTCTGACCAGCTGCATCCCCGTGTGGTTTGGAAACTGCAAAGTCGGCAACCTCAGCCAGCTACATCGTATCGTCAAAGCAGTGGCCAAGATCATCAGAACATCTCTCCCTCTGCTACCTGACATCTTTCACAAGCACTGCATCAGTAAGGCCTCCTGCATCGTGCTTGACCTCTCACACTCCTCACATGGACTCTTTTCCCTCCTCCCATCCGGCAGACGCTATCACAGCATTGGGTCCCGATCCTCCAGACTGCGAGATAGCTTTTTCCCGCACGCTATCAGACTCCTGAACTCACTACCGGCTCCCCCACTTCCCCTCACCACACACACCCGCACAAACCACTAACTGACTCTATTGCACTCCACATACCACTGCCTTTGTAAATACAGATGCTGCTCTATGGGCAATCCTACTCTTAGGAATCCTGCTGATGTTGGTCACTTTATTTCACTCAAGGTCACTAAATCATTCATAATGTAAACTGTAAAGCTGCTACGTTGGTCATTTTAAACCACTTCAAAGTCACTTTAAATCTCAATTGTAAATTGTAAATTTTAGACTGTTATTAACCCTTTTTACCTCAAAGTGTATATTTACTCCCCTTACCTCAGTCTCAAAGTGTATATATATTTATTCTTACTCTTCCTATATTTATTGTTGTTCTTTTGCACTGAATGGAACTGGAGCCTCGTCGTCTCATCTCTCTATATACTCTACTGTATATAGCAGAGATGACAATAAAGTTTACTTTGACTTTGACTTTGACATCTGGTTATTCATTGATAGCAGTTTCAGAAAAGTCACAATCAGGAAAGTTTGTAATGTCCGATTCTTGAGAAGGTTTTGGATATTCATGTACAGTAGTAAATCTGGTTATTTCTTCACATGTGGAATCCACAACCCATTGAATCAAAAGTTCAGTGTCAAGTTCAATTGACTCTTCATGCTCATTGCTTTCTGTGACAGTGTGACGTGTCTTAGGATGGTGAATTGGCTCTGGCTCAGATGTGTCTGCGGTGGAAGCAGGGAGGAAACTGCAGAGAAGCAACAGGTCTCTGGGTAAAGTTCAGGAGGGAACTTGCTTTGACTCTGGTTTAACAGTATAAACTTGTAAGTCACTTGCATGTTTGACTTCTACATGGATATCTGCCTCCCGTTTATCAGCAAGTTTATGCTTGCCACGCAGCTGCACATTTCTAACTAAAACTCTGTCCCCATGTTCAAGTTCAGAGAAAGTTATTTTCAAATCTTGCCTTATTTTTGTCTGCCACTTTCTGTGCGGTTTGAGAAGCTAACTTATAGCTTTCCTCTAGCCGTTTCTTGAGACTTTCAACATCTTGCGAATGTGTCACTTTTTGATCTTTGTTGATAGGAAGTTTGTATGCAAGATCAACTGCCAATCTGGCTTTTCTTCAAAACATCAATTTGTAGGGTGTAAACTCTGTTACATCACTACGGGTGCATTTGCTTGCATGTACTAATGGCATAACATAGTCTTTACTGTGAGACTTTTGTTTGGATTATGCGTTCCTAACATACTAAGTAATGTTCTGTTGAATCCTTCAGTGGGGTTATTAAGTGTGTGGTATGGGATAGTTCTTATTTTCTTTATCCCAGAGATCTCACACAGGTCCTTTATTAGTTTTGCCTTAAAATCAGGACCCTGATCACTGTGCAGGTGCTTAGGTATGCTGTAGTGGACAATGAATTGGTCCCATAGGCACCTGGCGACCGTTCTTGACTTTTGATTAGGGGCAGGTAACGCAAGGGCAAATTTAATTAAATGTCTAACTTATCAGAGGTCAATATGTATGTGAGTGGGTTACTATCTGTAACTACGGTGAACTAACGTTGGTGTATAGGGCATGCACTATGCTTGAAGGGAGTTGGATAATTAAGTTTGATGGAATGTTTCACTTTGCTCGTACACCCAAAGTCAAGATCATGGAAAGTGAATACTTCTGGGATGTCATTGAGTTGCTTGGTTATCCTCTCTTTCCACTCCTGTGGAATCGACGATTCACCAAAGTTGAAACTCAGCTATGTCCTGTTTGTGGTTTACTCATTAACACTGATGACATTGCGCTGTGACAGGATACAATGGAAAGCTCCCAGCTCTGTGATGACACAAGCAGACGGAATTGTGACACTTTGTTCTTTTTCATTTGTAATCATTACAGGCACTTTGTGTGGAGTTTGGGAAGGATGTGTTATCAAGCAAGTTTTAACACAAAGGCCACCAGGCAAGGAAGACTGAGAGGGGTGTTTAACTAAGGCCGTGGTTCCCAGACTTTTTTTGCAAGGCCCCCCTTTGTTTTACAAGAAAATCTTCGCCAAACCTGTTTGTTCCCACTATGACTGGTGTCAGACTGTTTGGATGAGTGTCTGGAAGAACAAGAGCTAAGGTTGCTATGTCAATCTGCATCTAAGAAGTCTTTTGGAAAGGTAATACACATCTCTATATAACCTGGTTTCTAGATTGTACGTTCCTGATTTTTTATCTTACACGAGTTGGTGTATTGTTATGTTTTTGGAAAGTCTCTAGCATTAAAGCTGACTTTGAGTTCACTTCCTGCCTTCTGGGTCCTGCATTCGACTCCTACTCAGGCTGCCACACAGCCATTTCTTGACCAAGGGCTAATGTTTAGTGGCTTAATTATGTGAAAAAGAAAGGCTTGGTTTAATATTGACCCAAGACACTAACAGTTTTCACTTCAGCTAAGGTACTTACTGATAGTTATATAAGCATTCTTATCTTTATAGTTTATGTTTACACTTACTCTCAACTCAATTACGTACACCTGTTTAACTACTCCATAGTAGTTAATTTATGTATTATCAGCCAATCACATGTCAGGTATTCCAATGCATTTAAGCATGTAGAAAAGCATGTACTTTGCCTCAGACTAACGAAGAAAGGTGATTTGAGTTTGAACATGCCATGGCTGCTGATGTAGGGTCTAAGTATTTCAGAAACTGCTGATATACTGGGATTTTTTTCTGCACAGCCATTTCTAGTGTTTACAGAAAATGGTCTGAAAAAGAGAAAGTATCTATTGAGCAGCAGTTCTCTGGGTGAACATACTTTGTTGATGTCAGAAGAGAATGAACAACCTGCTGTGAGCTGATAGGAAGGCAACAGTGACTCAAATAACCACTGGTTACAACCAGGTTCTCAAGAATAGCATTGCTGAGCACACAACATCATCATAGGGGTTTCATGATGAGGTTGTGTGCAGAGCTACAGTAGCTACAGAACTCCAGGAGTGGTCTTTTACTTTTTTTTTCCAACCTAGCAGTTGGCACTCATAGCAGCTTAGAACAACAAACCAAAGCTACATTCAAAAAGAAATTACTTTTCACCCTTAAACATGACACAATCATTTTGAGCAAAATACAACTGAAATATATAAAATCCAATTTCTATTTATTCAAATAATCATGAAAGAAAATGGCCTTGGTAAAAACTGAATGTATACCAAACAATTACATTTCATCAGTAAATTTAACATTTTACGTTACACATATCTAACAAAATTACATCGAAAATCTACATGTAAATAAATTAAATGCTGCCACAGTCAGACGGTAGCACCAGGGTCAGAACTAGGCATAAACAACATGAAACCACAGACCCATCCTGCCTTGTATCAGTCACTGATGCTACTGAGGTTGGTGTAATGATGTGGTAGATATTTTCTTGTCAAACAAACAAAACATATCACAAAGTGTAAATTGTTTCAAAGCAGTTTCTTAAACATGGTGTTCAGTGTCTCAAATGGCCTCAAAATTTACTAGATGGGAGATGTGCATCAACATTATGCAAATCTGCAGCAACTGTGTGATGCTGTCATGTCAACATGGACCAAAATCTCAGAGGAATGTTTCCAGCATATTACAAAACTAACGAGCATTATGAGCAACAAGGCTTAGCTAAAAAGTGTCTGTCTCGTAAATTAAAGGCAAACGTATCAAATGGTTTCATGAATTAAAATAGCGTTTCCAATGAACTGTCAGACATAGAACTCTTTTATTTGTGTCTGTATGTGGGTGGCATTTCACTGTCTGTTCTGCACTTCTGTACAAATGCTTACTTCATCTTTTCTATGAAATTTCTTTTCTAGGAATTTTTTTTAATGAAATGGGTGTTTTTTAAACAGCCATCTGTATACAAAGAAAGAGGAAACAAACACTGGTTAAGTCAAATCTTCTTCTTTCGGCTGTTCCTGTTAGGAGTTACAGCAGATCATTGGCCTCCATCCCACGCCATCTTCTGTCACGCCAACCCTCTGCACATCCTCCCACACTGCATCTGTCATGGGGTGGAAAAATAAAATTTTAAGTTCTTTTTTTAACAGTTTTTTTTTAAGAAATAAATTTTAAGTTGTTTTATATTCTGAATATTTTTTATACTGCTGAACAGTTGTTTTATAAATGAGCAATAAAAACTTTTGGGGTGGATTTTTTTTTTTACTGCAGAATAATGTTTATATTATATCCAGATGTAAATGATGTGATGTGGCTATGAAACAACAACATGTCTCCAGCTGATGTGTGTGTGCTGTCTTAAAATGGGTCATTTTATCAGAGTCATCAAAGACAGACGAGGATGATGTTCAAACCACAATTTCCACCCAAACACACATCAACACAACCTTTGCATGACTTCAGTATATCTGTAGTATCTCCTGAACTCAATATTGTATAAAAATGCTTGACAGCACATGCATTTAGAAATGACAAAGATCTTTAATGTGTAAACATGTTATTAATCTCTGTCTCTCTTGTTATTAATCTCTGTCTCTCTTGTTATTAATCTCTGTCTCTCTTGTTATTAATCTCTGTCTCTCTTCCACATCATGTCTTTATCCTGTCGTCCTTCTCTCACCCCAACCGGTCGCAGCAGATGGCCCCGCCCCTCCCTGAGCCTGGTTCTGTCGGAGGTTTCTTCCTGTTAAAAGGGAGTTTTTCCTTCCCACTGTCACCAAAGTGCTTGCTCATAAGGGGTCATATGATTGTTGGGTTTTTCTCTGTATGTATTATTGTAGGGTCTACCTTAAAGCGCCTTGAGGCGACTGGTTGTTGTTATTTGGTGCTATATAAATAAAATTGAATTGAATTGAATTAAACCAAGCTCAAAGGTTTTGCTCCACATCTTCTGTGCTGTCTGCATCCAAAACATATTTCCACTGCTACCCGCTACATTAACTGAATAACTCCATCTCCCACAATCCCTCAGAGCAGTTTCCCATGGCAGAGGCTGATTTTGCTGTGCAAAAACAAGGCCCATTATACATGTGTGTGGGTAATTCTTCAAAGCATTTTTAGGCATGTAAATAAAAGTTAAATGATTTCTGCTGTGCAATACCTAAGACATTTCAACTCTCACAGATACTGTCAAGGTGTGCCAAATTGGCCTGGCTATGTCTTCACTAAAACCTCTGCAACTTTGCTCTGTTTCACTTCAGCAGCATCAGTCTTTGCACAGATAATGTCCATAAGTTGATTCATGATTTTGTGGAATTTATTGTCCTCCGCGGTATATTTTCAAAAGGGTTATATGCCATCAAAAAATAATAATAATAATAATAAAAAAAAAAAATCATATTTTCCTGTGTTCCATCCTCAGTTACTTTGACAGAGAACATCTGCTGTAATATTTACACCCGAAGGAGTCTAAAAGTGTTAGCTTTATTTTGATAACATGATTATTTACACAGATTAATTTTGGGCATGTCATTTTCAAACAGGAACCTCAGAAATTACCCTTGGGGATTAAAAATGTTAAAATAAACAGATTAATGTAAAAGAACCAGAGAGACGAGTCCCAAGGTGCCCTCTGCCCTTAATCTATTTTTATGTTCTTCCTTTTTCTTTCTACTTTCACCTTATTTGGCTTTTTTGTGACCAATCCCAGAGGACCTCTGTCTGCAGCTTAAGGAAGTTTAAAGTAGATGCTGTGGTGTGACTTTCTAACAAATAGGTACCAAACCACCCCACTTCTTCTTTCTAAACTATTTTCTCACATTACATTTGTGCTGATGTTGCGGTCAACTTTGTTATTTGGTTTTCTCATGCAACAAGTTTAAAAGTTTAAACGTTGAAAGTTTATATGCCAGATGAAAAATAGTCTTTAATCCTGTGAAGCCTGAAACATGAAATAATTGCCAGAAAAGTCAATTTTTTTTAACCTTCTGACAATTTTTTTAAAAGAAATTAAACATCAATTTGCATATATGCGTTTTCATTTTTGCTGCACCTGGCTTTTGTATGCAAATTATTGCCCAAAGTAGAACTTTGTGTCTCACTGTACACATCTCAAATACTTGTTTATCAAATATAATACATTTGCTGGATATCACTAGACAGGTTAGTCCTTCAAACCCGCTTTGGCTCAAAGCACCAATGATGTGCTCAACAAGATCACACAACTGAAAAGTGTGAACACAGAGATGATTTTAGTAAGTGTGGTGTTGAATCATTATATACGACCACCTATGCAGCAGCATAGAAACAGATCTGAACGCTAAAACGTAATTTTAACAAATAAATTCTCATTGTTGAGATTTGGCTTTTTTGCACACCTATAAGTCACATACAGCTAAGTTGTTACGCCATGGTAGTAATAATAGTCATGGGTGATGTGACGGAAGACTGAGTGAGAAAGGATTTTACTCAGAACTGTGAAAGTGCAGTCCTACTTGGAGCCTTGGAAGGGACAAAATGATGACATCCAAAGTATGAGTAAGCAGTATTGTGAAAGCTAGAGTCCTGACGCTGTGGGATTTGGTTCCTCAACTGCCACCCAGGTCACCGGCCTGTGAAAGGAATCTTTCTTTGTTGCATTCTGTTTAAGAGAGTTCTCAGTCTATTAGAGAGTTCTCATGAAAATTTAAAGTAACCATGGTGTGTAGTCAATACAAGCTGTGCTATAAACGATCTGTCAAGGCTCTCTGTGTGCGGGCAGGCAGAGAAGTGAACCCAAGTGCAGGACTCTTGGAGGCAGAGGTAAATTCAGAGAATAATCTCAGCTTTATTGCTGACCAAAACTACAAAACTCAAAATGACACAGGAACAGAACACACAGGCAGGACCGATGGTGAGCAGACGTTAACGTGGCAACCCTGAACAGAAGAAAACACAGAAAATAAAAACCGGAGGAAAATGAGGGAATGAGGACCAGATGAGGAACACAGCTGATTCAAATTAACAGGGAGACGCAAAACTAGAGAGATTGACATGAGACACAGACTTTCAGAATAAAACAGGCACCAAAACTCAAAGGCACTGAACTAAACTTCTATTAAACACTAGAAATAAATTACAATTGGAGAAAGAACCCAATCCAAAAAGGTGTCTCAGAGAGGAAAGCCATAAAAACAACTGAGCTCTGAGGTCTTTTATAGAGTGCTGGCACACCGGGCTCAGGTGTTGACAATGTGATGGATTGGAAAACGCGTCACATCAGCCTTCCAATGCCAGCAAATAAGACCTGACACTCAAGCAGACCAAAAAGAAGTCAAGGTGGTGTGGGTCATCACAGAGAAATGTCAGATTTGAATGGTGTGTCACAATGTAGATGGTTTTGTGCTCATAGGTCATCTGGTATAAAGCACCTCAAGGTGACTGTTGTTGTGACTTAGTACTGATGTGATAAAACTGAACTTCCATAAAATGTGGAAGCTGCAATTCTTATTAATTTGAAAACAAAATTGCTCTATTAGTCCAACCCCCTCAAATGTGGCAACCATGGAAAGGATGACCTTTTGACAGTACAGTATGACTCATGAAGATTGCATAAATGGTTCCTGAATGAGAGTTTTCAGAGTTATTTCCCCACTAAAGACAAAATTAAGTGCTGGGTCTTTGGAAGCTTTACCTGAGTAAAGGAGAAGAAGATTGTTTAATCAGGAGTAGCGCGGATGCTACATTGTTACTTGGTTTCTGGATCAGCAGCAGCACTACCTGCTTTTCACATTTTTTTTAATAACAATCCCAATATAAGGCTATTAGTATCGCAAGGACAGAATACATTTCTTAGACCTTGCAATTTTTAAAGATAAGAAAGACTTTACATACATCTGTATTTAGAAAACCAACAGAAAGAAACATTATATTACATGGAAGCAGCTTTCATCCAACTTTGCTTAACCCTTTCATGCATGAATTATGACAGCCTCAATCAGGATTTTTTTCTGAAGTATTTTTATTCATCTTTAGGCATGAAAAGAAGATTTTTGAACTTCATTTTTTTAAACATGTACTTTTCAAAGAGTTTTTTACATGTCCACTTAGGTAGACAACATACATTTTGACTTATGAATTTGAAAAACGAATAAATAATATACACTGTGTGTTGTGTTTATGTGCAATTATACCATCAACACTGACACAAATACAAGAAAAAAGCCTTTGAATAGCTGTCCGCTGTATGGGCCACTGTGTGTGAAAGGGTTAAAGAAAATATCTCTTTTTGTCAATTCCTATGACCAGGAAACAAAAGTTTCAAAAATAATAACATTTACTAAGGCTTCCAGACACCAGCCCTTCAACCAGTCGCTGACACTGGATCACCAGCCATCGGTTGAACCGTTGTGCACGACGACACCAACAGTATCACTCCATTCACTCCACTGAGATGATCCAGAGCAGGTGTTTGTTATTCGTGTCCTCATTCTCAGTTTGTAGGTGCGTGTGGCATCTGAAATTGGCTCTCTGTAAGACTGCTGGGCGATCAAGTACATTGGTTGCTCCTGTTTTGAAAAGAGTCATTAAAAATAAATAAATAAATCTTGGGTTTATCTCAATGTTCCTCTGTACCTCAGACTGATCTGACTGTCAACTTCTATTGAGTACAGCTAAACCTAACCTGTGCTATCAGAATGTGTTATTTATTGCTTCTGAGAATGGAAAAAAATGTAACCAGCATTTATCAAAAGATGTTTACATTTTCTACTTAATCAAGTCATTTTTGTTTTTCTCTAATTAAAACATTGAAAATACTTTAGTCCTCACAGAGTTGAGCTTTTCACCAAGTTTGTCTCATTCATTAATCCTGTCATATGTGCACGAGAAAGATCCGTGATCAGAGATACTGTACCTGATCACCTTTGTCCAGCTGGTACTCAAAACAATAAGGGTTAATGACTTCTCTGGTGAAAGGCAGACCCCATGATACAACCAGGGCTCCATCTTTGACTGAAGCATAGATGTTTGGAGGTGGAGAAAGGAGCTCTGTCTCACACACACACACACACACACACACACACACACACACAATTAGTAAAATAACTGGAAACATTTAATTCTGAATATCTGCTGTAGATTGTGGCTAAAATACACTGGAGTCTGAACTGAAACTTCAGGTTACCACTCCATACTCCCTATACTTGGCACTAACCCCGAGTATTAGTCACAGCCCTCAAGATCTCAAATGACAGAAAATGTTAAATTACTGATGGAGAAAAATTGTCAAAAGGTTTATTTAGCTAGCATGTTGAGAATAATTCATAGGAAAACAATGATCAATAATAAGAACTGCAAAAAAAAGAACTTTTATCATGTTCATGACCAGTGTTGGGACTAACGCGTTATTAAGTAACGCGTTACAGTAACTACGTTATTATTGTGGTAACGAGCACGGTAACTAGTTATTATGCCAAAACCAGGAACGCGTTACTCGTTACTGGGATTTAGATAGGCTCGTTACTCGTTACTTCGTGTGGTGGATATCGCGGAGCTTCCACAGATTCAATAACATTAGCAAGTGGTGGAGGCCAGCAGGTGGATGAAGGAAAAGGGAGGCAAGAGGAGAGACCCGAGGCGGCCGCCGGTCCGCGTGTCAGGTGAACTGAACTTCAGGTAAGAAGTTATGACCTGCAGTCTATCGGAGTCAGATATAAACCAAGTTTAGGTGGAGTTTATTTTCGGTATGCTGACATTTTCGTACTGCGTGCTAGCTAGCATGACGGAGTTTCTATACAGCTGGGTGGGTGCTATGTTACTGATGTTGAACTTTATTTTGTTCATACGGTTAATTATTAGAGTTTCCAACCGTCCCCTAAAAAACAGAATCGTCTGGTATTCAGAGAAAATATTACGCGTTTCGTACTGAGGTGAAAAGGAACACAGTTTGTCCCGGACTTCAGCTACAATGAAAAAGACACAAAGCTGAAGCTGCACAGCTGCCTCTTCTTCTCTCATTCTCTCCTCTCCTGTTTCTACTTCAATCACGAAACTGATCAATGATCAGCTGATCGGCTTTTCTCTCTTGTTTATTTATCGCCCACTTTGCGCTAGAAAGAGGAAACCAGCGGATGTCGCTTAAACAACAGCAGTACGTTTAAGTTTGATCAGCTGTTGTTAGAATGTATTTAATATTAATTTCTAGTATCAGCTGATGTTTGCTGGAGCCACAGCTGTAAAGCTGCTGGTCATGATATCGGTTTGGTTATCTGGTGAGAGGGAAACATGAAGATGAAACCAGGAGATGTCCTTACTGAATCATCAGAGCTGAACAGGTGATGGAGAAACAGGTTTACCTTTTAGGTGACATGACTGAGTTGAAGGGAAGTTATGAACTGTTTCTGAGAGACAAATAACACCAGCATCCTTTTCTACGTAGCTGACAGCTGGTAACTGTGCAGGGGCGGGTCTACCAAAGTGTTGCCAGGGGGGCCAGGTAGGGCATTAACAGGGAAAGGGGGGGACAAGGAAATACTTTTCTTTATTATTCTCATTTAAAATGTCTCGCTTTAAAAAAAAATAATTATCTGAGTCTTACAACAAACGATTGATAGATTGATACATATATACCATCAGAACAGTGTACATCACTGTCACAACAGTGTTTATTTTCATTCAAAGGCTTTATGATTTTTCCTATAATGGTGGGCCGGTCTCTAGTCAAAATGCCCGGGACGATTGTTTTGTCCCAGTCCAGCTCTGTATGCAGCTCATCTGCAGTCTGGTGTTACCTACATCTTCCTATTCAGAAGGCAGAATTTCCAAGTTCTGAGTACAATCAAAAGCACCACGACTGCAGTTTTTGTGTTGGATGTAAAAAGCAGGCTAGAATCATGGCGGCGGTCAACGACGGTCCAGGCGTGGGATTTCTCTCATGGAAATGTGCACATTATTTTTTCCTTTCTATTGGTAGGTGGCACAGTGCACTTGTGGCAAGTAAGCAAGCTAGAAGACTGGCAATCTTGCTGGGTATCCAGTTACGGAAGCAACACATTAACAAGAGAATTCTGAGTAAAACCAAAGTTACTTTCCCTAGTAACTAGTTACTTTGAAAGTAACGAGTAACTTGAAGTAACTGAGTTACTTTTTTAGAGAAGTAACTAGTAATGTAACTAAGTTACTAATTTAAAGTAACTTACCCAACACTGTTCATGACCCACTGCATATTCTTGTAAAACGATTCTGGTGACATGGCTTTGTGGATGACAATGTTACAGTGACAGTGTTGAATTAACTATAATGAATTTTACTGTTTCTACGATTTTTCCTCACGATCGATAGATCGATAGATAGATATTTGTATTTTTTAATCTGATCTATAGCATTATCATTTATAACTACTTAACAGTGTTGAAAAATTACCCAGCATGTCCATGTCATACACGTAGGTGTAAGACGTCCACTTGTTCTGCATGGACTTGTTCAAATGAAGGATAACTTCTGCCATATTATTGCTGAGAATCAAAGACGCTGATCCAGCTCTTTCCACAGAAGTATAATTTAGTGACTTAACCAGTATTTCATCATCACAAACGCTGGTAGGGGAGACAGAGGAGATACGGATTTAAAGCAGTGTTACAGCTTATTGTACCTTATTTGTAAATAAAGCTCTATTTAAAAATAAGAATACCTGATAAACACAGAGAGCTGAGCATCCTTCTCTAAAGTGTTGAATGACCAGGAGCAGTTGAGCTCATTTGTCGGGTAGAGGAGGCAGATAAACTTCTCCTTTATATCTGTAAGGTCTTCATAGGAATCCTGCTGAGCTGAAGTCCGTATGAGAACCATAGCCAACTTCACGTACAAGATCAGAACATTGAAACATTAAAAAAAGCACCATATTTATATTTGTTAGTTAGAGCCATACATTTTTGGACAGTGATGACTTTGTGTAGTTCTGTCTCTGTACACCAACACAATGGTGCTGAGGTAAAGAGTGGCAAGCCATTACAGCCATTTTTATACATAAAATTGTAATTCCTGTCTGGATTTCAATGACTTCCTGATTGTTTAATTTCAAATCGGCTGTAGTTGTGTACAGAGTCAAAACTACAATAACTGTGTCACTGTTCAAATACTTATGGACCTAATGGTACAAGCACCATGTCTGTATGGTCTTTAGGTAGGTTTATTTTCACCTCGTACTGGTCATCCATTTTCTCTTGACAGGCATTCAAAGTGTGGCCCTCAGATTCTGGGGGAAAACAGTGACAGAAGAATAGGAAATAAAGCCGAACACCACCCTGATTAAAGTAATATTAAAGGAAATCTTTTGTTAAAAAAAACAAAACACCAGTGACTTAAGGTCAAATGTTTTCATAGCTATTCCTTATAGCCCATTTGTTCACAGAGTATCTGTCTACATTGTGATTACTCTTTTACTTACCACATTGTGAGAACCACAAAACCAACAAACTGGACCAAATAACAGGATGAAGTGGAAACAGCTTCATGGCTGATCTGAGTGATACAAATGTGCACATACACGCGGGCATTAAGAAGCATCCAGCATTCATTAGAAAGCACAGCGACGCTGCTGTAGCACTTTTCAAAAAGCATTTTCCTGTGTTACTTCCCCCTTTTTACATGCGTACATACAGAAGTTGGGACGTCTCAGTGGTCACATAATCAAACACAAAGAAACTTCTTTCCTCATACGAGATTTACGTCTTCACTAAGTTACACTGACTTGTGAATTTTAACAACATAAATGCAATTTTCCATTGCCACCAACTACTTTTATCCACAGAAAGGAAAGGAAATGATAAGTTTGCTTTGTTTATACATTCAGAAGATAAATAGCCTCGACTATGATTAACTACTCTGGATTAAAGCTCTCATATGAATCAAATCGAATAAGAAAGCCACCTGTCATGGTTGTGTTATAGTAACAATGCTATAAAAGAAATAATAAAAAGCTGTTACCTTCAGTTGTCCCTCTACTGTCAATGACTGTGATTCTCTGCCTGAGGACAATGACACATTTCTGAACAAAGAAGAAGCATGACGTCACGTACTGTAGATTCAGGAAACCTGGAAATCTTTCTGTGAATTTATTCTGCTTCACTTATGTATGCTGCAACAGCAAGTCAATCAATTGATTGATTATCCAATCATTATTTTTAAATTATCCAAAGTTCAGTCATGATGGCAGCAGACTGAACAGAGTATTCCACACATCCCTTTCCCAGTGACACTTTCAAGCTCCACCTGGAATAATACCAACAGATAGATGCAGTAAAAACAGAATCATACTGTTTTGGTTTGGTTTTTACTGTAACTTTTAAAATCATTACGCAGTCAGCATGATTGAAATAGTTTGGTTTTTTTTTAATTCTGGGTGGGGTAAAATGTCTTATAAATGTCTTTTCTGTTGTATTAATCACATATTTTAATCATATCATTTTAGCATAGCAAGAGCACCCCTGTCACTTAGTTGTATGCATGTGCACTGCAAGTGGGCCTTATGCTCTATTACACACACTTGATACAGAGTTGGGCCATTGTAAGTTCATGGGAGACGTTAATGAGATTGTGAGACTCCTTCTCCTTATCAGGGAGCGATAGGCCAACATGTGAGAGTGGTGGAATGTTCTTTGTTTGGGAAGGTTTAAAGAGTTCAGGGCGGTGTCCTTCCTCAGAAAACTGTTTGATGTTTGATCTGAACATTTTCTCCACTGCAGTGTTTTCCTTTTCCTTTTCCTTTTAATAAACCTCACTTCAAAAGACACGCTCACCTGGTAGTTGGAGTGTTATTTAAGATTTTCCACAACAAGATCAACCTAACAGATCATACATTTCTGTAATAATACAGATATTATCAACCTACTTGATACTTGAGTTGGAATTAATTTTGCATTGTCGTTAAAAGGCAGCATGGCCTTTCTGTTTGTGTAAACTGACCCCAAAACCCCTTTTGGGTAACTGTGACAGGAAACGATGTGATTCATACATAGTGTTATAACAGACACAATAACCCACTATCACTAGAACGTGGTTCAGTGCTGTCCTCTTGTAATAATGTCCAGTCAGAGATAATGTCACAGCACTGGAAAACTTTATTTATCATTGGCACACATTAAGCACAAACTGTAGCTGGCCAGTAGGGGTGTGGTTCTGAAATTGTAGGAAATAATATAAACATCGTCTTGATGCGTTCTCAGTCATCCAGGAAAGCAAATCTCCAAAAAGTCGATTCTGTTCATCTGGACGTAGCGTTTTGTGGGAGAAATGTTTTGTCACTCATCCAAGTGACTTATTCAGTCTCGAAGAAGAGACTGAACTGCCAGGAGTTGTGGCCCCAAAGTACATCCAGGGAGAAGGTGGTCACTGATACAAGTCAATTCTTGCCGTTATGCTGCGCCATGTGGCGTGGGATATAGCAGCTAGTTGGAGTATTCTCAGCTCTACAATCAAGTTTCAATTTTAATTTCAATTCAATTTTATTTCTACAACGGCAAATCACAACAGCAGTTGCCTCAAAGCGCTTTATATTGTAGACCCTACAAAGATACAGTTTAGTTTGAAAACATAACTTCCCCTTTCCCGTATCTGAATCTCTGTTGTGTAGACAAGGACATGCTGTAGTGACTTCAACAATCTGCGCTCTGTACTGTGGAGCACAGGGAATACTCCCTCCTTAGGTGCAGACAGCGTAGACATATTATAAGCCTGTAGGAGCTATGTTGCATACAGCTTAACTCCACCAATGTCTCAAGAAACCTAATAGCTTCTTGGTCTTGTCATGACCTGGTGCTGGCTTTGGCAGTGCAACAGGGTAGCACATCCATTTGCCATAGTCTCTCCAACATCTCGAAACAGGTTTGCATTCTGGCACTGATAGGTGGTGAAACAACACTGGTCCTCAGTCAAGTGCTGCTTAGTCAAGAGTTATTTATCTCTGGCTCTCTTCCGCAGCATGTCTTTTGACCTGTCTTCCTTCTTTCTCTTCCCACCCGGTCGTGGCAGATAGCCCCGCCCCTCCCTCAGCCTGGTTCTGTCGGAGGTTTCTTCCTGTTAAAAGGGAGTTTTTCCTTCCCACTGTCGCCAAAGTGCTTGCTTCTGTATGTATTATTATAGTGTCTACCTTACAATGTAAAGCGGCTTGTCTGTTTCAATCAATCAATCAATCAATCAATCAATCAATCAAGGCTTTATTCGTCACGTGCAGGTTGCCCTGGAGTGAAATGGGACCCCCCCCTCCGACCTTACACACACATCACAGACATCACATGGGGACACAGGTCGGAGATCGGTAGCATTACAGAAAAAAACACTGAAATATACACTACAATAGGAAAGTATAAGAGGAAAAAAAGAGACCTCTACTCATGCTGGGCTCCTGTGGGAGGACAGACTGTGAGAGAGTGTTCCAGGGAAAGAGGCTAAGCAGAGAAGATAAGGGATAGGAGAGGAGGAAAAGTGCGACCGCCTTCGCCGAGAGCCACAGAAAGTACTGGCGTTATAGTGTGATGATATCTGTGCTTCTTTATATGCTATGGAGCTTTTTGTTTTCTCCTCATGATGACTCCCTTGTTGGAAGTCATTATGGGCAGAAACCCTGTTTTTCTCCGGAATTTTGCCCCTATATGTTACATATCTCACTGTCTATCCCTTTTTTTGCTGCCTGGCCTGACCTTTCTCCCCAATGTAAGTTTGTATATTTTAGCGTTTAGCATGTTTGGAGTGTGTAGTTAATGTGTTGTCTTGTGTAGTTAGTGTGTAGTGTTGTGGATAGTTTTGTGTTGTGTGTCAGAACAATGAGACAACTGCTGTCTCCAGGTAGAAAAAGGAGTGATACACCTGCTGCTGTCAGACCTGCAGGTATCAGGCTGTGATGTTCTCCTTTATAGTGAACAGAAATATTTGCAGTGGCACAAATAATTTGTGTGGCATCTTTCTGAATGCAGAACAGCTGATTGTTCTGTAAATAGTTTGAAATGGTTATTTAAAAAATCAAGGTAAAAGGTAAATGGATGCAAATAACTTTGTTGTTTGCAAAACTTGTGCATAGGATTTTAAAATTGACAATTTATATTTGTATTTAAAGTTCTGAAATATGATTCATTAAACATGTTTGGTTGTTACAGTAAAAAATATCACTTTTTCTACTTTGATTTTATGTTTTTTGTCTGATTTTAGATCAATTGTGTTAATACAGTATGTCAAAATGAAAACATGACTGTAAATTCAGACACGTGAGGTTGTGCTGAAAAAGATGATACCAATCAAGGCAAAGTAAATATTCTTTAAAGGTGAACTGTGGAGGGAAAATCAAAAGTAGTTAAAAATGGCCAATTATACCCTGGACCCCAGTGTTAGGATGCCTGGGTCGTTGACCCAGAGTTTTGAGTTATTATATTATTTATCATTTCTAGTTTTTTGGTTTCAGTGTCAAATTTGTGCTTTCTGTTTTCTGTCTGTAATCCTTAGTTGCTGTCTCCCCTGTCTTCCTACATCCCCCGTGTCCAGTCAGTGCCTGTGTCTGCCCTGGTCCCACGTCTCTGTTCCCTCTGTTGTAGTGCCTGCCTGTGAGTCTGTGTCTGTAAGTTCAGTCTGTGTTTTGTTTCCTGTTTTATTTTGAAGGTCCATGTCTTATGTTAATGCATCTGGTTTTGCTTCCCCTGTTTCGTTAGGCCTGATTTGCCCCAGCTGTGTTTCCCTCTTGTTACTCATTCCCTGACTGCTCCCTCTGTGTATTTAAACCCTGTGTTTCTCTGTGTCCGTGTTGCGATCTACCCTAATCTAGCTGTGTGTTCTGTCCGTTTGCCAGTTGAGGTTATTATTGTTTTCAGTTTAGTATTTGTATTCCCAGTTTTGCTAGTTCTCTGTTTGCCATCTAGCAATAAATCTGAGTTTGAGTTTACTTTCTGTCTCCGGAGTCTGCACATTGGGTCCTCCTACTACCTACTACCACACCCAGAGGGTTAAGCCCCACGCCCCCAGCATTGGGGGCAAAAAGGAGGAGATCACGTTTAATCGGTTATAACGCCGGTTGAGAAATATAAATCCAGACATGTGTGGTATCCACAGAAACCTCAGAATCTCAGCTAAAATGTCATATAAACCATTTCTACAACCACCAAACACACCGAAAACAAGCCGCGATTAAACGAGCAGTTACGTAAATGCGCAGAAGTCCGCTAAACACACAAAACCGAACCAGAAATTCTTCAGACTTCATGTAACCGGTTAAAAATAGGCTGGTTAGCTTCCAGGGCTATCACTGACTTCACACACCAAGTTTCACCACGATCAGACCAAAATTCACTGAATTAGCCGCAAAAGAAGACCACAAAAACACACAGCGGCGCAAATGCGCTAAGACAGAAATTGGCTTACCATCCTGATTTCCTCCGTTATTTTCGCCGGTAGCCGGTAGCCACGTGATAGCCGGTAGTTACCATGCCAACCTAGCCGCATCAGCGCCGTTTTCCGTCATCAACCTCCATTTTAGACCCACCTACAGACACGTGACTGGACAGACGCCTCATGCAATAAATTTGGACACACGTGGGTTTTGGCATTACAACGTCTGATTGGTTGAAGTGACGTGAACGTGGCATCGTTACTTTGAATCTATTGGCTAAAACGATTAAAAAGAGGTGTCAATCATGCAAATTGACCAAAAGAAACCAAAGTTACAGCCCCTCAGAATTTAAAGGGCCAGAGGCCAATGAAGCGCTCTATGCGCACGGCAGAAAAGGGCCATTACCATGTAAATGTGTGGTTAATTCTTCAAAAATATATTTTAAAAAAAAGCATTTTTAGGCCTGTTAATAAAATTTATTAATTTCTGCTCTTTAATACCTAAAAAAATAAACTGGCATGGTGTCCAATTGTGTGCCAAAATTGGACATTTTTGTACAACGTCTGGATATTCATGTATTGACAGGGCTGTAGTTTTTCACTGTTTTACTTTCGAAACACAAATCTTTGCACAGATTATGCTTATATGTTGGTTGGATTTCTGGAACCAAATATGAGCTGAGACATATTTTTAAAAGGGTTATATGCTAAAAATTACAAAAAAAAATTAGGCGAGAATAAAATCTACTTACTTTTTCTGTGTTCCAGTCTCAGTAACTTTGACACAGTAATATCTGCTTTAATATTTACACCTCTGATTAAATGTCCCAAGTGTTAGCTTCATTTTGATACCAAGATTGTAAGGACAGAGTTTGTAATTGCAGAGAAATAATCAATTTAATTTAGGCATTGCATTTTCGAGCAGGAAGCTCAGAAACCCTCTTGGGGCTTAAGAGGGGTTTTTTAAAAGTAACGTCATAGTTACTTTTCAAGTAATTAATTACTTTTAGAATATTGTAACTCAGTTACTAACTCAGTTACGTTTTTGAATAACTAGTAACTATAATTAATTACTTTTTCAAAGTAACTTGCCCAACAGAGTTCAAGAAGCATATTAATACTGCAATGGGTTGGTGTTGCACAAACACCAACAGTTTAAAAAATAATTAAACAATTAACAGATTAGAATACATATATTCTGTGCTGAGATTAAACTGACACCTTAATGAGATTAAGACAGATTACAAAAGATGGGGTCTGATGGCATGAAACGACATTAAACCAGAGCTGCCATTTTAGTGAATGTGGGAAACATGCAGATCCCACACATGCAATTTCCTGCCACTGCTTTGAATGAACACACTAATTTGCAATGAGTCTTTTTCGTCCTGTTAACAGTTAATTCATATTTATAATTATAAATGTCCAATGGGAAGTGTCCAATGGTTGTAATAGTTATCCATGGTTGCTTAACAAATCCCAACAGTTCCAGAAAGTTCTTTTTCACTTTTAATTGATTATATTTACATCTTTATTTCTGGTATGGAGGGCATGAAAGGAATATTATGTCCTGTTAGGGAAAATGATGTGTGATAATAGATGTTTTTTGCAAAAAACGATTGTTGTAAAGCCTAAAAAATATACTCTCTCTTGCTCTAACCACACTACAAAAAAGAATATGAACACTATGTAAGGGTTAAATTAGCCAATGTGTCATGGCGTTAAGTAGAACCCAAACGCTGGACTCTTATAGTGAAGGACAGTGGATTTATTTATGGTGAGTGGAAGAAACAACTCCAGCACTGTGGCTCCTGTGGTGATTCCTCTGTGAATCCCACAGTGCATGTGTCCATAAACAGTGAAAAGGCAACAAGTCCAAAACCCGACTACACTCCGTGATTTCCCCTCGTGACGACGCTCTCCCCTCCCGACTCCTGGTGAAACAAAAACAGCTCAACAGGAAACCCACAGTAGCGATGTCGTTCACAAACACTCATCAACTGAGGTACAGGTTTGACGTAGTATAACCCCGCCCTGACTGGAGCTCGGCCACCTTCTTAAATAGGATGCTCTCGATGAGGCCATCAGCTGCAGCTGGTGAAGGCTAACAAGCGGCAGGTGCGGCAGCCTCCATTGCAGGAACACTTTCGGGTCGCAGTGCCTCAGCGACCCAAATCATCCGGGAGCGCATATGACCACACACACAGAAGAACGAAGATAAAAAGGAGAGTAAACCACCAAAAACACAACATACAGAAAGATAAACACATACGAAGAATGCATATGGGTCCCTAGACCCAGGCCATGACATTATAAGTAATGCATTACTTTTCCAATGAAGGCTGGACCCCAGAATGTGCAGCAGCAAAACTAGATGAAACATTAGACGACTTTCCAGCTGCTTTTCCTGCTAGAGTCCCAGGCAGCAGTTGCCACATTTAATCCACTATAGGCAATCCCACCAAACCCCCACATAGAAGTGTCCACACTCCCACCACCAACAACTCCTACTGAACCACTAATGGAGTCAACAGATACGCAGAGAGCAGTGGCATCTCTTCATCCCTCAGCAGCCTCAAAAAGACCCACAGCGCAACCTTGATAACAATAACAGAAGTATTCAACTGAACAGCAAGAATCCCAAAACCTCAAAAACACCCTGACCTCCTGGAAAGACATCCTGCAGCATCTTCAAGTAATCATGAGAAAGGTAAGTATAAAACCAAAGAAGGTGTGTTTGCTCATGTTTACAACACAAACTCTGACAGTTTTCTGGTTAGTATACATAAACAACTTTGCAAGAATAACTGTGTATGCAAGGATAGTAGGTTGCCTTATAGCATAACAGTAATTTATAAATGCAAAATACACACAAAAAAACAATTTTAGCATTATGCATTTATTATTTTAACAAATACATAATGATCATATCATATCAGATCAAATCAACCATTTTTTAAAGTGTGAAAGTAGATGGTGTGGCTCTAGTGCAGTGCTGACAAGTAAAATGAAAAGTATGTTGATGTATTTTTTTTTATATCCATTATATTACACTTTTATTTTATTTAATAAACAGTGCATTTTCATTCATTTGTTATATTTGCTCTGTATGTATAATATTGAACTGTGTGATAACTGTGTGGAAACATGGACCATAGGTTAATAACAGATTTTGTGGTTAAAAAAGATATTGAAAAACTTCATTTATTTTTGTATTATGAAAGGATTACAAAGTAGAAAATATTTTTAAAGAATCAAGTAAATATTAGTGCATTACACTCTTAACTTCAAATTCAGATGACATCTCTCTACCTATATTCATAAATTATTTCATTCTAAATTACTCCTTATTTTATGTCAACAAGGTGAGTAGTGTCTCTCTTTGACCGACAAACTGTGTCACTGGTCTCGAGCTACATACATAAAACATTAGTAGTTGGAACGGTGGTGTCCACTGTATTCAACACTGCAGGCTAACATGGTGGTTTCCTCACATTGGTGCCTGCTGCTATGTGTTTTCAATGGATTTATTCTAAGTTTATGAGAGTGCATCAATTTTACAGGACGTAATTTCACACTAATCTACAGACTGTATCTTTAAAATAAAAATGTGTATAACAACACCAATGACAACAAACCCATGAAAATGATGGTTGTGAAAGTGATAAGACACTGCAACAATTTTAGAAACGATTACAAAATGAATGTAAAGGACCAGACCTGAACATAACAACCACAAAATGAAAAATACTGGCAGGAGCCAGTGCTACCTCTCAGCCTCTTAGTAGATGCACTGAGGGTATGAATTTGAAAAATCGTCTGACCTTGACCTCATGTTCAAAGTCTCTGAAACTCAAATCGGTCTGAGATTTCTTTAGCAAATGCACCTATGGTATTAATCTGAAAATCCTTGGTAATGTACTTCTTAAGTAAATGGATTCACAAACTTAGTTGTCCACATCACCTGCCTGCCCACTAAGCAATGACAATACGCCATCATCCTTTAGCACTGAGAGGTTAGTACTTTACTTTCCAGTAAAATATAATGAATTTTAGAACCTCTGTTCCCTTAATGTCATAGTTACCGTGTCCCCATTAAAAATAGAAAAGTTAGGCTGGACATTTATGCATAATATTTTAGAAGACAGAAAAATGGTGCATTGCAGATACTGTACCTCAGCAGTGATGATGGTAAGTGACTTGTTCACACTGACATATTGAGTGCTTATCTTACAGATTCAGAGCTGTCTTCATAATACACTTGTACCTGTGGAACACCTGATCAGGAGATGCCACTCAAGGAAGAAGCAAAAATTGAATGCATTCAGTCCGTTTCCTCATTTTGTTTGTTTCAGTATTGTCATACCATGTTTATTTCACAAATGTGAGGCTAGTACTGAACATACATAATCATTTTGGTGTTCCTTGATTACCAAAAGAATGACAGAAAAGGCTCGTTTGAATGCTCCACATAATATGAACCTAGTAAGTAGTTGTGAGGATAGCAGATGCTTTCCATGTCTTTTTCTATTTCTATTTGTATATTATAATCTCATACAAACTAATTATATTTTTTTTTATTAGTTTGAAGCTCAAAGTGCAGTGGAAATTTTGCATGGGAACAGTTTAAGTGGAATACAGAGCAGAGCACCATCAGATGAAAACAACAAAAATGAGTAAAGTGTCATAAAGGACAGTAATAAAACACCACTTTACTTTTTCAACTGTAAAACGCAGCAGAAAGACAACTTTCTTCATATTCAGTCCTAGATTATTTATTAAATTATCAATGATCATTTTGTCAAGTTTGGTTGGTTTCAACAGATCATTAAAATTGTAAACGTTATAAAAAAATTTGCAATATAAAATACATACTGCCTATCCACACAAAAACAGATACTGTTACAGAACATAACAAAGAAAACAGAAGACAGCAGTAAAAGTGACTAAAACACACAGTAGCTTACAGTAACATGTAAAAGAAAATTTGACTGATTCAAGGTGTCCAGACTTTATTCAGTGTTAGACTCCAAGTTGACAGAAATGTTTTGGTTCACAAAAAGGTTTACTTTAATTTGCCAGAGGTGCTAGTTTCATTTGGGGAAATCTGCATTCATGTGAGAATGAAGAAGTCACTTGGATGAGTGACGAAATGTTTCTCCCACTGAAAACACTACGTTCAGATGAACAGAATCAACTTTCTGGGGTTTAATTTGATCATTATATCTTTATTTCAAGTTCAGCTCAGCATTTAATTATAACTCAGCAATGAAATCCGTGAAATGAATACCTCGCTGACTAAGTAAATCAAGAAGGATTACAATAAAATCTGTTAAGTGTTGCTGCATTGTAGTTAATATTTAATGCAGAAAACAAATAAGCAAGAGCATTAGTTCAATAGGGAAAACATTAAGTTACTTATAATCAAACATAAGTATCTGTTTCTTTATTTAATAATCTAGTCTAATAAACATTTTTAACCAGTGTTGAAGACACTAAGACCTTGCATTAAAAACTATAAAAGAACAGTAGATGGCAGTGTGAGACTATAGTCTACTACCAACACTTCAGTGATGTTCGTGTTTTTATTTGAACAGGCTAAAAATTGCACTATCTAGTTGTTTGATTTCTTCAAAAATCCTCCTGCCAGCATCGGCGACTACTTCACCGATTCGTATCAGATGATATAATGGATTAAACTTCTCAGCTTCATCTCTGGCCTCATTTTCACACCAGGACTGAAACTTGTGTCTTTCTTCTTTCAGTTGTCTCTCACACTTCTCCTTTAATTTCTTCATCTCCCATTCTCTCTTTTCTCTCTCCATCTCTCTCTTCCTCTCCTCCTCTCTCGCTCCTCTTTATCTCTTTCTCAGCCTGGAGTTGTTCGTTGTATTTCTGTATGTCTTTATATCTTTCCCGTATTTCTCTCTCCATTTTGTCTTTTTCTTTCCGTATTTCTTCTTCTTTCTCTCTCAGGATGCGTTGTTTCTCCTCTTCAATCGCCCTCTCAGCCTCTTGGAACATCTCGTTGGTGTAGTGGCTTCCTCCGTTCTTCTGGACTATCTCTCTGATCTTCTGGAGCAGCTCAGTGACCTGAGAGCGCTCCTTCAGTTTATTGTTGAAGACGTGGTACTGACCGTTACATCTGGCCACGAGTTCCTGCAGGTCTGAGCTTTCTTCTAAGAACTCTTCCATACTGGTGCCTTCAAGTTGGTCTCCATGGGTAAAGAGAACCATGCTGTATTTGTCTGCTGTGTGGCCAAAGATTTTTTGAATCTTTTGCACCATGTGTTTTTCCTCCCTCTTCAGTGAATCTGCCCAGTTTGATGACCACCAAGAAGATATGAGGTCCTGGAGAAGCATAGGAGATGCACTCGCATATATTTTTAGTAATTCTCTCCTTATCAAACCTGGTATCAAACAACTTTGCCTTTTGAACACTCTTCAGTCATAGACATGCCACTGTCTATGACTGAACTGTTTCCAGTTCTCCTGCCAGAATCTGTATAGAAAGCTCAGAAACAATGAATTGGGATCTACATCAGGTTGTAAATGCATAAATCTTTTCTTCTGAACATTAACCAAGTTTTGGGATAGATTTTTCTAGATTCAAAAAATTTGCTTGTTTTTAAAAAGTACCCCAAAAAGATGTGTTACAACCAAGGGTGTAGATTTGTTTTTGGCATTGGTGGGGACGGATGATTCAACCACCAAACCCTGCCCTGTTTCTTTTTTTACCCCTTTTTGTCTTTGCTTCTTGAGAAAAAAAAAAAAAGAGGAGAAATATACTTGCCTACATATGCTATTCTACGTACCTTTAAACCATTTAAAATTACAATTTATAGTTTTATATATGAATTACATAATGTTAAATTACTATTAAACAAATGATTGACTGAAGTATTTTAGACTTTAGTTTACTTCAGCCATATTCCATATAAATCAGGTATCATACAAAAATAAAAATAGCTTCAAATACAGTCATGACAATAAAAGAATATGACTTTAAGGACTTAACAACATTACTTCAGTTATAGTACACCAACATCTCTTACACATTTGCACTAAGGGAACACTGAATGACCTGGTGTTTTTTGTCCATAGAACTACTCAGCTAAGATTACCACAAAAGATCTGTCAGCAAAATTATGCAACATTTTAGGCACACTGTTGCCCGGATCAAATCAGTGAGCTGTGATTTTTTATTCTAAACATGAACTACTGTTACAGCAACAGATATGGACTACTGGTGCCCCACACAACAACTCAATGTCCACTATGTGAGGGAGCCAAACACATGCCTTCTCCTCTCGTTAACTGAGATAAACTGCTGGCATATTTGTTTTACATCTATACTGTCCAGTCTCTCCTGGTGGACATGGCATACAGCAACATTGTTTAATCTCATTTGAGTCATTGTTGACCTTAGCCATCTTTTTAGTCTTCTGAGAGCACTGAAGCTTCTTTCAGCCTCAGTACATGTGTTTTATCCTCAGATTAAAATGATTATTCTGTGCTTGATGTGCCTCACCTTTGGCCCTGGTTCTTCCCCTCTGACTGCACTAGGACATATTGCTACCTGATAAAATAACACATTGATTCGTGCCATATAAAAAGTGAGACATGTCGATTCACATTCTTTGTCAAATATACACTAATGAATCAATTTACATCAGCAGCCTAACAATTGTCATGATAACAAATACTAGTTAATCTATAGCACCAAATCATCAGTCAGTCACCTGTGAAATGCTACTCTGGGACTGAGATAACTAATAGTGCTGCCTGTTGTGCAGTTAGTTTCCAAAACACGTTATTCATGGTTACATACAATTTTAGACTGATGTGGGCCAAAGCCTAGCATAGCCTGTAACGTTATTGTGACGGACACAATTTTATGAGTTAACTTGTCTTTAAGTGACTTACAGGTTTCTTTGAAAAATACTTTCTTATATCCAGGTTCTTCCTTTTTACTACCATCCTCCTCTCCTCCTTGCAGGTCCTTGCAGCGCAGGCTTGCTGCTCCTAAAAATAAACAGAGCTCCCTGAAAGGCACAGCCAATCACATTGACAATATTTGTCACATGTAGGAGAGAACGTAATTTAACTCTTTCTGCACCGCTGGGTGAATGAGACGTTGACAGATCGGGGGGTTTCTTTCTATCGGGTTTCTTTTTCTTTACTGTCAGAGATCAAATTATTGGTGGGGACAATTCAATAATCGCTGGATATTGGTGGGGACATGTCCCTTCCGTCATTGCCAAATCTACGCCCTTGGTTACAACTATTAATCCTGTGAGGTCATAGTCATCATCAGTGAGTATAACTATAACCTGGCATTATCACAAGTTGTGCATTATTAATCTTTTTTTTAATTATTTTAACTCGCATACAAAAAAAAAAAAAATTCCTAAATCATAGGATAAGGATTGCTGTTTGAAACTAGGATTAGAGGGTTAAAAGTAATTTCAAACTACAGCTTTCTATAAAATGCTTTCTTTGGAGAGGCTATGACATTAATTAAATTATCAGTGATCACTGCTGTAACACTAAAAAATGTCACTAACAAAATGACTTACCAAGCTTGCTGGCCATGTCTGGGATGAAAGTGTTCATGTCCTAAAAAGTGCAGTGTAGATACTTCCTCTGGTGTGGAGTCAAACGTGAAAGTCAGAGACTGTGCTGCACCTTCTTTAACAGAACATAGCAACCAGTCTACACCAACAAATAACTGCATTGGACACAGAGAGAAAGTGAAACTAAAGTTTAGTGGTATTATTTAGTTACAAGGGTTTTTTATACAACCAGATAACCATGTGATTTCTTGAATTCTTTGCACCATGTGCATTTCCTTTTCAGTGTATCTGCCCCATCTGAGAACAAACAAGAAGATGCAGGGTCATGGAAAAGCTTAGGAGATGCACAGGGATAAGCCTTTGTGATTTTATGCAAGGAAGGCCTGGTCTCAGAAAGGCATATAGCCTTCCCTTCAGGTCAGAACAAGCACTGATGTGCTACAGTGATATTTCCAGCCCCAGTCTCATTAGTCCTGCTGGATCCTGCGCATTACAAGCATACATTGCATGTGTATTTGGCAGTAAAGCAGCTTTAGTAACTACTGGTATTTATGTATTTAGATGTTTGTCAATCAATCAATTATTTTCATTTTCACTTGCAATGTTACACGTACATGTTACCTGCAGCGAAATACATACATTACCATACATACATTGCGCAAACATCAGATTGGGAAAACAGATCGCAGAGAGGTAGGATGGTAAAAAAAACAATGAAATACACAATACATGAGGGGAGAGGAGGAGAAAAAGGAACTCCACCCAGACTGAGCTCCTAAGAGGAGAGCAGTTTGAGAAGAGAAAAAATATGTAGAAAATATAAGTGTGAAAACAGTAATGGGTTCTGATTACTTTCTAAGTCTACTGGGAAATAGTAGTATAGTAGTTATATGTCCTGATGGCATAGAAACAGCAGCAATTTTAAAAACTACAGACAGTGCAGCACAAAGTAGTTCTTGCATGAACTTGCATATTTTTTCCACTATGTTTCATATCTGCTGCTTCTTACAGAAAATCCATGCAACAGGATATCTTAAAATGTGTTCACATTTACATGTCGTCAAACTGCAAAACTTTGATGATTTTTGATTAGTAAACTGCATAATATTTGTTCTATTCATAATGTATGAGGCCTGGTATCATTACTTTGCATCAACTCGTGCAAAATATTACCTCAAAATATGTTGGGTCTGTGTTTCCACAAGCCCCGCTAGTTCTAGAGACTTATTCATCATGAAAGAAAACAAGACAGTCAGCGATCGATCGATTACTTGCGCAAGGGAGGCCTCGTCTGTGTCCACCACGAAAATGACCCCAAATCCGGCCTCCTCCTGCTGCCTTTTATTGAGAAACAGTTCACACAAAACACATCACAGCAAAGCAACGCCCACGTGGTTCTAAGACAAGGCATTGTATATATATATGTGTGAACTTCTGTAAGAATGTGTGTGTGTGTGTGTGTGGTGGGGGTGCGTTTGTGTGACCTCCTGCTGACCAAAAGGGTCATAAAAGCAGGACGCTTACAACACAAGAAACAGATCTTTCAGATAGGATGTATCAACAATAAAACCTCCCCCAGCACAGAGTGGTTGGAGAGGTGGTTAGGATCAAAGGAATGGCTTTGATCCTACTGCTTGAACTAAGACCGTACAAATTTAAGAAACACAATGGCAACATTCAACAATTAGACCTAACAAAATACTTTAAATCAAAAATGAAAATGAATTTTATTGAACAACATTCATTCGTTGATGCAGACAGATGCAGAGTTTTGAATACATTTAAGTCCATATCCGGTTTTAGAAAAATCCCCTTAAAACGGAAATAATACCACAAAACTTTCATTTTCACTGTGTGTTCTGTACATTTAGGTGTGGTTTGGCTCATACTGCCTGTTGAAGAAGTTCTGGCGCAGTCTTTGCCTTTTGCTTCTTACTCCACTTCAGGTAGCTACACAACACTGTTTAGTTTGGACATCGACAGAAGCAATTACAACCCAAGCATGGCTGGCAAACTCAGTAAGTCATCATATTAGTCATGTCTTCTAGTGTTACAACAGTGATTCATCGCTGATTTAAAATCTAGATAGCTAAATAGATAGATACATAGATAGAAACAAGATCAGTAAGGTTAGTATTAGATGCAGACCTAGGATGGTTTAAAATAAATGTTTTAGGTCTAAAAGGGAGAAGGGAGAAGCATAATGTTTAACAAGACGTATCCCATTATGCAAAAATGAACAAAAAATTAAAAAATATTTGCACAAGCTGCCTATATTTTCATTAGCTATAGATATGTATACAATAAAAATAGCAATAATAATGGACAATAGGAACACAAAGACAAAGACTCACTGTGCTTCTTTGGTCATTAATATTGTCCATAGTCCTCCTTTCTAACCATGTTAACCTGCTAACCAAGTCTCTGAGACAGCAGTTTTGTGAATGTAGTTCTGAGATGTGGAAGAGAGTTCATGACTTTTGAATGTCCAGCTTCGCTGTGTTTATATTAAGTTAAGCATGGGTGTGTAGCTAGCCACCACGTAGCACATCATTATATACCAGCTAGTTCAACTTCAGTAACCCTACAAACATCACTGCTGTTTAGTTTTCTGTATTCATTTATGTCAGAAGTGATAACAGAGCTGTAAGTTTAAATTTTTTCAGAAATCCTTCAGTCAGACCATGGTCTATTATATTTCGGTGGAAACTAGCGAGCTAACGCCCTGCTACCTTCTAACTCCGTTAAATTTAATAAAATCTTTCTTCGTGGAGCCTGGATGTTTAAATGAATTGTTACACCTGGTAGAGAAACCACACTGATCATTTTATTAAAGACAAAATAATTTAGACAGTTTGTAACTCTCAGTGATGCCGCAGTGATCATTTGACTTTGGTCCCTGAACCGGAGTTTAGACCAGTACACGGCTAATGATGTCAGACTTAAAGACCAGATATGTATAATAAGTACTAGTTTCTGATCTTTCTACACAGATTTCTACACAAATGATGAGGTCAGGATTGTAATGGTGGGGAAAACTGGAACTGGAAAGAGTGCTACTGGAAACGCCATTCTGGGTCGTGGGTGCTTTGAATCCAAGTTCAGTGCCGTGTCTATGACTGTAGAAACTTCCAAAGGAAAAGCTACAGTGGATGGACATTGTGTTGCTGTCATTGACACCCCGGGGCTGTTTGATACCAGGTTTGATGAAGAGAAAACTCAGAAAAATATATGCCAGTGCATCTCCTATGCTTCTCCAGGCCCCCATATATTCTTGGTGGTTGTCAGACTGGGCAGATACACTGAAGAGGAAAAACAGACGGTGCAAAAGATTCAAAAAATCTTTGGCGCTGATGCAGACAAATACAGCATGGTTCTCTTTACCCATGGAGACCTACTTGAAGGCACCACTATGGAAGAGTTCCTAGAAGACAGTCCAGACCTGCAGGAACTCGTGGCCAGATGTAACGGTCAGTACCACGTCTTCAACAATAAACTGAAGGAGCGCTCTCAGGTCACTGAGCTGCTCCAGAAGATCAGAGAGATAGTCCAGAAGAACGGAGGAAGCCACTACACCAACGAGATGTTCCAAAAGGCTGAGAGGGCGATTGAAGAGGAGAAACAACGCATCCTGAGAGAGAAAGAAGAAGAAATACGGAAAGAAAAAGAGAAAATGGAGAGAGAAATACGTGAAAGATATGAGAAAGAGATGCAGGAATGCAAAAAGAAAATCCAGGCAGAGTGGGAGAGAGAGAAAAGGAAGAGAGAACGGGAGATGAAGAAATTTAAAGAGAAGTATGAAAGAGAACTGAAGGAAGAAATACACAAGATTCAGTCCACATATAAAAGTAAAGCCAGAGATAAATCTGAAGAGTTTAATCCATTATTTTTTGTGACAGTACCTCTTGAAACCACAGTTAATGTTGCCCATGAAGTGGTTAGAGGAGTTAAAAAACTTGGAACTGGCATTGGGAAGATTTTAAAATTGCCTTTTAACTTGTGATTCATGCATTGAATGACTGTCAGGTTAGTCTTGATCTTTTCAAATAGTACAGCATGACTGCCCCTCTGTATCATTGTACCATTGTTTTCAACATTTTTAAATGTTGTAAACATTTTACCACTTCCTGCCTTCCTGATCTCACAGATAGGAACAAGTTCAACTATTTTATTTGAGGTTATTGTAAAATTTGTCAATTTGCATATATTGCAAACATTTGAAGCTTTTTCTTTTTTTCACGTATAGCTAGCTTCTTTCACACAGCAGATCCTTTGGACATATTGAATTTCCTTTTAATGTTATCTTAATGATTTACTAGTTGAAGTACATTCATACTGTGAGCTTTTGAGTTATTCATAATATTATAGTTCAAGATATATCTGTTTTTAGCATTTTTACAAACACATTTATGTTTTACGTGAAATGATTGGTGTACGTGTGGATGTGAGAGCATATTATTGTCTTTGGTCCTGTGATGCACTTTCACTGTGCGCAGGATGTACCGTCTCACTCTATAACAGTGGTTAAACACAAGAAACTGATAGTGAGAGCTCTTTGTAACTTCTTTTATTGCCAATGATGTTGTTTTTGTTTGTGGGATTTATTTTTCTTCACTTGTTTGGTGAGTGGATCCATCTTTGTTCCAACTTTTACCTTCCCCTTGACTGAGTTGTTTGCATTGCCTTTTGCCTTCACATGTATGACTCGCAGCCTGAAAATAAACTTAGATTTGTGGACTTTGTGCCATGACCTCTAGAACTGTAAGTATTGGTCCTTCTTTTTGTAACCTAGTTGTCTCCTTTAAAATAAATTTGTGAGTCACTGTCATAATTCAAATGAGTGTTGTTCTTGCTTTCTCAGTGTCGCTGGTTAACTTTATGATTTTTTTAATATAATTCTGGAAAATACAAAATATAAAATGATGGGTTGAATAGTAGTATCTTTGCTTATGTAATGAGTAGAGATGGCATGATACCACTTTTTTATGTCCGATACCGATATCAGACATTTGGATATCTGCCGATACCGATATGAATCCTATATAGTGTATTTTTTAATCAATAAAACTGTTTTTTTAATATCTTGCTGCATTTTGCATAAGTTCATACTCAAGTTTAAATAAAAAACAACACTAAAGCTATTCTGTTATACCTGTATGTAAAAAATACACTGCACCCAAAATATTTCATAGTTCAGCAACACTGATCAATCTAATAAACTTAAACCTACTCCATCCTTCCTATTCTGGTATTTTAAAGAGTACTTAGGGGAAATATTAAGCAACCTAACTAATAGGGTTGCAAACTCCCAGCAAAAAAAAATAGGGAACCACCCCCCACCCTCCGCCTCATGATGCTTAATTGACGTAATCAACTTTAATTTGATGCAGTGTGAAAAAAAATGCACAGAAATAAATTATTTTTCAAGAATAATTAAATAGATTCAACATCTTTCTTCAACAGAATTGCAGAATTCACAGATGGTACCTTCCCAAAGGAAAAAGTACTATAGCTTACTAGGGTATATTAGACTTAATAGTTACTATATACAGTAATGGACTTCTATACATTTTACATCAGATTAAAACTTTGGGTGTAAGATTCAGATAATTATTTATTAAAAGCTAGACATTTTAAATGAGAATAAGAAAGAAAAGTATGTCTTTGTGCCCCCTTTTCCCTGTTAATGCCCTATCAGGCCCCCCTGGCTAAACTTTGCTAGATCCGCCCCTGCACAGTTACCAGCCGTCAGCTGCGTAGAAAAGGATCCTGGTGTAGAAAGTAATATTACATAAATTCTAACAACAGCTTATCAAGCTTAAACGTGCTGCTGTTGTTCAGCCGCTGGTTTCCTCTTTCTGGTGCAAAGTGGGCCAAAAACAAAGAAGAGAGACGGACTCGCAACAGAAAAGCCGATCAGCTGATCATTGATCAGTTTCATGATTGAAGTAGCGGCAGGAGAAGGAGAGAGAGAGAGAGGCAGTCGCTCCATATATCGGTTGTTAAGCTTAACGTGGGAACGCTTTACAAACATTCAGAGATGAACTTACACACTTGCTTTACTTCTCTCTGGGATCACTTCCTCGGAGATGAAATGAGCACACTGCTCCAACGTGCTACGTTTATGAGCCGAGTTACGCCATGTCGCAAGTTTTGTGAGGTGCTTTTTTGATATTTAATGGATCGGATTACATTTTTTATTTCTCTCCGATGTCCGATCCAGTAATTTACGTCAGTATTGGACCGATACCGATACGTAATATCAGATCGGTCCATCTCTAGTAATGAGTTTTATGTGACATTTATATATTGTGATAAATCTCGTTCTGATAAATTGGCAGCCTGCTGAGGGTGTACCCTGCCTTTGTCTTCTTGTGGCAGCTGGGATGGACTAACAGCCTTTGCTGCCATGAATTGGATACAATGTATTCCAATTATGCTATCGGGATGTTTACAAACTCAAAGTATGTAATGAAAGTGTGAGTGATGACCAGTTCACAAATTTAGAAAGTGGACATAAAAAGTAATTGTACTACTTAAACCTGACACATGAGTACAGCTACATATGGTCTGAAAAACAGCAGTTTTGTCACATTTTCATATCTAATTCAGGTATTTTAAGGGAGGCTGGAAGCACTGAAAGAGTCCCCTACCTGTCCCTGCTGAATCAAAGCAGAAGCAGAAAGGTTACTGGATTGCATGATCACTTTAACCAGCTAGCCATCCTGTTATGAGAGGAAGCAATTTTCAAAGCAGCTGAGCAGATTTAATCTTAAGTTAGTGAGTAACAGTTTTGTAGAACACTTAGAAAGATTTCTTTGACTGTTGAAGGTCACACTGGTCATCATATCCACTATCCAGAGTCTTAAAACAACAATAATGTAAAAAAACAAAACAAAATCCTTTTTGTTTTATACATTTAAGACTCAAATTCATATAATAGTTTGCTTAAAGCCCAAGAAACACTATTTACAATGTCCGGTAGTGCCAACAAGTTTACGGTCAACATTTCTGGATACCAAAGGAGCAGAAAACATGAAATATGCACCCCACAAAAAACAAAAACACACACACACACTCTCACACACAGACGAGCCCGTTCTCACTCCCGAGGCGTAACATCCAGACGTTTTGTCACATGCCGCGGCGTTCGTGAGGAATGGGAAAGGTGATCTACCACGTACTTATGGTACGCACCGGGTTCCAGCCCTGTATTGCAGCCCTAAACCTAACCTTATCCCTAAGCCTAACCTTAACCTTAGTCCTAACCCTAACCATAACCGTATCCCTAAGCCTAAACCTAACCATAACCTTATCCTTAAGCCTCAGGAAACGGCGGGGCGAATATTCAAGCATTGGTGCAGTGAGCTGCAATTGGATTTTTAACTCATACTGAACCTAATATAGGGGATCTCCCTTCAGACTCTACTCGGGATCATTGTAAGGAGAAGCAGGCTACCATCTTCCGTTTACAGTCTTTCACTGATCCACTTAATAGAATTCAATTGGATTTTCATTTGCCCGCAGATGGGTTGTATGATTCAAACTCCTCTAGACACACTTTGCGTGCTGAGGAGAGTATTATATTAAATTTATCAACTTTGTTCCAACCTACTACGAGACAAATACAACTGTTAGAGAAAGGGCTTTCCTATATTCCAACTCCAAGTATGCTAGACAGGGAGGAGTTGTGGAGGGATATTTCCTTATACCATAGGAGGATTAAACTTTTGGATTACTTTGGGAAAGATAAAAATGATGTAGATTATGGGGCTCTTCTTACGCTACCCTCTAATTGGGAACCTACCTGGGGCCAGTTGGACGGGAGAGTGAAGAAGTTAATTGAAGCCGATTTGCGAGACTCTGTAGGATTCCGACCGTGGGCAAGGTGCACAGATGGTACTGGAAGAGAGGAGATGGAACTGATTAGGGAACTCCGAAAGAATAAAAACATTATCTTTAAACTGTGAGTACAAGAAAATAATTATTAGAATGTAATGTGTTAAATTTGTTTAGATCACAGTAATAAGGAAGGATTGGTCTGTGTTTTAGTTTGGCTTAGCTGCAGGCTTGAGAGTGTGTGTAATTGTTTAGAGGGAAAGGAATTTATTGACACTGAGGGTCTGCTGTCATAAAAGGAGACAGGAAGCTACAGTTGGGGGATGCTGATGCTGATGCTTGTACCTTTAATAAAACTCATAATTGCCATAACTTAGAAGTAGGCTTGCAGGAGACTCTCCACCTTACCTGTAAATGTAAGACAACAAGAGGCCAATGGCCCAGTGGATGCAGAGTGGGGGTCTCAGTGTTTGTAATATGTTAACTCTGTTTTCTATGTTGTGTAGAGGAATTTGGTTTAACCTGGGTGAGGAGATTACTTTTATGACCCCCAGGAAGTCACGTATACAGAGACACACACAAACAGTGCTTTGACTGTTATGACGCACCCACACCTACATGCACATTCACTCACACTGACATGCACATTCACTCACGTGCACAGACATATACACAGGTACGCGTACACAGTCATTCACGTGCACTCACATAGACATACGGGTATGCGCACACACAGGCACTCACGTGCTCGTGCACATAGACACAGACACAGAGTTTGCAGCACATTGTGGGGGGTTTTATGATAGGGCTGCTTCTATAAAGCTGGCTGTGACTAACAAAGGGGTGAAGATTTTGCAGAGGGACACACCGGCCTCGTCTTCCCTTCTAGAAGTGCATGCTTAAATGAAGATGAATAAAGATGAATAAAGATTTTGTAAAAATGGCTACTGAGTTCCGGTGCCGTTTCTGGATTCCTCGACGAATAAAGAACCGGGGCAAAACTGATTTCGTAACAGTTTTGGTGCCGAAACCCTGGGATTCGCTCGAGGCCCAGAGAGGATGAATTGGCAGAGCTGAGATCGTGAAACGAGGCGAACAGAGAGCTAGCTCACATGATTAAAAGGTAAGCACGACCTGTTTATTTTCGAACCGTGCATATTGTTTAAAGCCTAAATTATCTGTTCGCTAAGTTGAGCGTATCTCAGTGTAAATTCACTCAGTATGTTAAAGAAACGGTGTGTGATCCGTCTTAGTTAGTAATTAATAGCATCGGTGTTTCATCCGTGGCGGTGTGTGATCCGTCTTAGTTATTAGGAAAAAAGTGGCGGTGTGTGATCCGTCCTCCATGCGTTAAAGCAGGAAACGTGTTACTATTAGTTAGAAAGCGGGGCTGAGAGGCCTCGTCGCAGCTGACGGCTGTGTGCTCAGAGTTTGGCAACTACGCCCTCCTTCGGACGCGTCGTTGGGATTATAGCCGGGGTGGTGACCTAGGTAGTGAGGGCGCCTTAAATAACTAAAACTAGCTGTTGGATCCTAGTCGCGGTTACTAACCTGCATGAAAGTGGGGGCAAGTTGCTTCATTGACTGCAGTGTTTGTAGACTGCGTTGTGTGTGTGTCAAAGCGCCGTTAGAGTCGGCGTCTCGTCTGAAGTACGGGAGTCAATTAAAGTAACAAAAATAATTTGTGTCTAAAAGTGTGTGTTTGTGGTGTGCAGAAATTGCGGCAGGAGGCCGTGTCGCGAATTGTTGCAAACTGTGAAGTCAATTGGGGGGTTTAATTTGGTTTTATTTTTTATGGGGAAGAGAAACTGCGGTATCCAGTCCGTGGCGCAGTTTGAATAATTCGTGAGGCAAATGTGGCGCGATCTGAAGATCGTGAGCCTACTTGTCCTAGTTAGGTTGAGGTGTATAAGAGCGGACGGCACCCGCTCTTTGTGCTGATCAGGGCGTTGTCCTGAATCAGCAGAGAAGTGTCTCGCAGAAAGTTTGAATGGGACTGCGAGAAGCATGAGGTGTGTGTGAGCCAGCCTCGAGGGGCGGGTTCACAGGTGGAACAAAGGAGGAGTAAGGAGGAGTGTGTGTGTGTGAGAGAGAAAAAGGTGGGGGCGAGTGACCAGCCTGTGTGTGTGTGTGAATTCCTTGATGACAAAAGAGGGAGAAAAAGTAGATTTGTTGATTTTCTGTGAAATAATAATAGTCAAGAAATCATAGTGATCAAATAGGAGAAAGTGAACTAAAATAAAGAAAAAAAAACTAAACAGTGGATTAGGGTTAAGGTAATGATAAATAAATTGATAAAATTAACAGTGACATTTAAAGGTGACTAAGTACTCAAGGATGAATGGAGAATTTGTTTGCTGATTGTATGAGAACTGTTGGGGTGAAAGGAAAATGCGCTTGGAGGAGTGAGTTAACAGATTAATGTGTGGGTGTGAAACAATGGGGTAAAAGAAAAGAAAAAGAAAATAATGAAAACAAAGAAAAATAAAAAGTGTGGAAGTGTGAATGGGAAATTGTCTCCAACTGGGGAAAGCAGTGACACTACAGGTCATCTTCTTCCCCTGCTGGACACAAAAGAAAACATAATTTGGAGTGTTGTGGGTGAAAATAATTAACAACAACATCAAGATTTTTTGTGTGTTTGCGGTTAAGAACAAATAGGAATTTTATTTTCAGGGTTTAAAGTTAGTAGAGTTCAGAACAAAATAAGCGGAGATGTGTTGCTTTAGGAGTGATGAAAACATATGCAGTCACAGTGAATAATGAAAGTCTCTCAGTCTGTCGATTACAGGTGGGGAACGGACCTGGATCAATTCTCCACGGCAGCAGTCGGAAGAAAATTATAGGTTAAGATCATTAGAAACAAAAAATAGAAACACCCAGCCAGAATTTTTGGCTGAATTGTTTTGCAGCTTCCCGTCCTCATCCTGAAAAAGCTAGCTCCAAAGAAGCTAATCTCTCCCTGAAGACACAGAGTGCAGTTCCAGAAGCACGAGGATGAACATCAACAGTGGACAGCAGTCCAAGAGACAATACCAGAGACCTGAGCAGAGAGGTCCAGCAGCACTATGGGCAAACGGCATCAGAAAGAGAAGATCCATCATCTTGATTGGATGAATGGAGATGCGTTTCCAGCAAGCTGCAACCTCACTGTGTGTGAAGGACTTTTGAGAAGATTGTTGGACTTTGACACTTGCCATGTTTGGAGCAAGATGGCAATGAAAGAGACAGTGGGAGCATACACGGGACAAAGCTGAAGAGAACTGACTGTCATTGGACGGCAAAGTGGGAGAGAAGAAAGGAGCAGGTGAGGACAGATGAATGCTGTTTTAGTGTGGGGAATCAAATTGGGTTAAGGAATCTGGGGAGACAAACGACTGCCTTGAAGTGGAGGATTGACAAAGTGTCCAGACCACCACAAAAGGGGGAGGAAGACAAGCACTGAGGTACGCAAGAGTACTGTTAGAGAAAATGGAGAGACAACACCACACATGCACGTGATATGCACTACAGAGGATACAAAATCATACATAAAGTGTCACACATCAAAAGAGGGTATTTGTAGAAGGGGTTAATAACACACAGCGTGGTTGCCGATGGTAACCTGCAAGCACTTGGGGCTTAGCTGTGCCGGACTGTGACAGAGATTTTCATTTAGATGTTTCTGAAACAAAATTTGGAGTGAACGGAGTTTTGTTTCAGAAAAAAAGGGGGAAGGTACATAAAAGCACACACAGAAATAGAAAATGTGTTAACCTGACTAACACACACACGCAATGAAGCTCATTAGGATCAAACACAATTTTAAGTAGGGAATACTTTTACCATCATCCTGTCTGGTTTATTGAGTGGGTTGAGAAGTGATACATAGACAACTGAATTAGTATCACTTTGGGGAATATGATTGAATGATACCAGAATCCAGAGTTTAAATGAATAAAACTAGCAGATTTTTTGTTTTTTGTTTTGTTTTTGTTTCTGATGTATGGGGAAGGTTGTACCATGGCACCAAGGTTTAGACTTGGTGTGTTTTCACCCATTAGAAAAAGAATATTCTGGGACAAGTTCTAAGACCGGGCTTCTGTATTTTTATTTAATTTTGTTTTTCCATTTTGATCTGTTATTTTTTATTTTGTTTTTGTTTTTTGGACGGTGCACTGGGAGTTTTGTTTGATAGTTTTGTTTGACAGTTTTGTTTGTTATTTTTATTTTAATTTTTGTTTTGAACAAGTGCACTGACTTGTGTTTGTGAATTTCTTTTTTTAAGCAGATCTACATGACCGGAATTAAAAGCGTTATACGACACATCGAGAAAACCGTTGCAAGTGAGTTTCTCCAAAATTACAATGGGCTCTGGAGAAAGCCGCTTATTTGGGACAACTAGAAAAATGAGAGTCCCTGCCCAAAAAGGATTCAGCGAGATAATCCGATCTAAAAGTTCTTCTTTTTCTTTTTGAAATGACGTCATTTTGCTGTGGGTGGAAATGAATATCCGACATAGTTTCCACTATCAGCAAAGAATCATGGAATGAATGAATGAATGAATGAATGAATGAGTGAAAGAAAAAAAACTGACTGACTGGTAAAAGCTGACAATAGCTGACAAGACTTGACCACTACTCAAGGTTAACCTCCACCTAGACAGGACAAAAGGGTGGATGAATTTATGTGTTTCTTTTACAGGAGCAGGAAGATGACAGCAGCATCCTAGGTTGTGTGACGATCTAACCTTTTAAATGCCACTTTCTGTGTTTCTGAATCTATCAGAGGTGTGTTATTCATGGGCTTGTGCGCAGCGTTAACATTTACATTTCTTTTCTACAGCAGAGAGTTAATCATGTGTTTGATTATGTGAGTTACAGCAGGACACACTAATGGTTAATGTTCTTTCTATTACAGGATTACTGGGTTTATGAGTGAAGGGAACTGTGTTTACAGGCTATATGTTGATTATGCTATTACACTGTGTTGTTGGGAAAATGTTGAATATCACGGGGGAGAAGTGAATATAGTGTGAGACACATCCTGTGTTGAAACCAGTGTCATTTCTTTTACAGCAGGATTAACTTTATGGTCTTTTTATGGCACCTCTGGAACCTGTCGACCTGCGCCTGACCACCAGGATTGTCCATGTGTGTTGTTAATGTTTGTTTTTCTAAGAGTGCATGTAGAGGATTCAGCAAAAAATAGACAAGTGACATGAGAAAACAAATAAGAGATGCAGTGTTAATGGAATAGTTGAATATGGGCTCATTAGCTGGCCACTACTGAGCTCATAGTGATAAAATGAGTGGAGTGACATTGCTTAAGGAAAGTCACCGATTAAATTGTGGAACAACTTGGGATGATTCATGATTTGGGACAAATTATGGTAATAATAGTGATTTAATGATTTGAGAAAAGCTGCACATGATACTTGTCTTTTATGCTGAATACTTTATTATTCTTATGATCTATAGTCGGTTGAAAATGTGAAGTTTGATTTAACAGATTTGTCTTCCAGGATACAGGCTCCAGGTGGAGCTGGGAGTTAGACAGGCTAAACATTTAACCACTGGCTAATGCTCTCTTATGAAATGGTTACAGGCTGTAAGTAGGGTTAGTTCAAGGGAGAAGCCCTGGGAATTTTTGAGAGCAACATGTGCAACTTTCTTGTGCATCTCTAATTGTGTGGGGGTGATGCACGGCAAGGACCATGTGTCAAAAGAGGGTTTTCTGGGGAGATTCATTTTTCAGTTACAGGTGGAACGAGGGAGTTATGGTTCTGTAAGCGGTACAGACACCAGGAGCATGCAGTGTCAGAGGCGAATTGGGTCTGCTGGAAAGGGCTCAAGAGGAAGAGGTCGGGCCCAAGCTGGACCAAAGAATTCGAGGTGGTGGAGAGGATCTCACACCCAGTCCAGCTAAAGGGAACAGCGAGACCTGGCACCACGGGAACCAGTGTGCGGTGGCAGAAGAGCCTAGGAGGTCGGAAAGGCTCTTGGCAAAAAAGGGGGACTCTGTTGAGACCCCCTACATGGATCCCAGCCCAGGGACAGAATAAATCCCTGATCCATGCAACGACTGAAGGGTAGTCCACCCCGGAAGTCGAAGAAAGCAGAGAATCACCCGACTCGGAAGATAGAAAGATCGACATCAAATTACTCCATCACAGGTCACGGTGGAGCAAATCAAACGCAGACGACATGATGACACTTTTGGGAAATGGGGAGAGCTTAGATGAACACATTTTTAGTAATAGATTTAGAATATTGTTGATCTGCCATGGGGCAGATCAAAAGAGGGATTTGTGAGTACAAGAAAATAATTATTAGAATGTAATGTGTTAAATTTGTTTAGATCACAGTAATAAGGAAGGATTGGTCTGTGTTTTAGTTTGGCTTAGCTGCAGGCTTGAGAGTGTGTGTAATTGTTTAGAGGGAAAGGAATTTATTGACACTGAGGGTCTGCTGTCATAAAAGGAGACAGGAAGCTACAGTTGGGGGATGCTGATGCTGATGCTTGTACCTTTAATAAAACTCATAATTGCCATAACTTAGAAGTAGGCTTGCAGGAGACTCTCCACCTTACCTGTAAATGTAAGACAACAAGAGGCCAATGGCCCAGTGGATGCAGAGTGGGGGTCTCAGTGTTTGTAATATGTTAACTCTGTTTTCTATGTTGTGTAGAGGAATTTGGTTTAACCTGGGTGAGGAGATTACTTTTATGACCCCCAGGAAGTCACGTATACAGAGACACACACAAACAGTGCTTTGACTGTTATGACGCACCCACACCTACATGCACATTCACTCACACTGACATGCACATTCACTCACGTGCACAGACATATACACAGGTACGCGTACACAGTCATTCACGTGCACTCACATAGACATACGGGTATGCGCACACACAGGCACTCACGTGCTCGTGCACATAGACACAGACACAGAGTTTGCAGCACATTGTGGGGGGTTTTATGATAGGGCTGCTTCTATAAAGCTGGCTGTGACTAACAAAGGGGTGAAGATTTTGCAGAGGGACACACCGGCCTCGTCTTCCCTTCTAGAAGTGCATGCTTAAATGAAGATGAATAAAGATGAATAAAGATTTTGTAAAAATGGCTACTGAGTTCCGGTGCCGTTTCTGGATTCCTCGACGAATAAAGAACCGGGGCAAAACTGATTTCGTAACAAAACCAGCGGATAAAGGGTCAAAGATTGTGATTTTGGACAAACATCAATATATTATGGAAGCCAATAGACAGTTAGCTAATGTAAAATATTACAGATCTATTGAGAATAGCATTCGACAAAATACACAAACTCAGGTCCGCAGTATTGTGAGTAAATTGTATAGCAAAAAATACATTACTGCAAAACAAAGAGACTTTTTATATGGCCCGGATGAACCCCGAAATAGACAGTTTTACCTCCTCCCGAAGATTCACAAAGATCCGCAGACGTGGACAGTACCCAATGTCATCCCGCCGGGGAGGCCCATTGTATCGGACTGTAGCAGTGCGACTTATAATATCTCCCTCTATATAGATCGATTTTTGGGACCTCTTTCTTGTAAACATCCCAGCTATCTGAAAGATACATACCACTTTTTGGAACTCATTAAACCAATACGATTACCGATAAACACGCAACTATTCACAATTGATATGGAAAGTCTTTACACAAATATCAATACGGAATTAGGCTTAAGAACAATAAAAAACATTTTGGAACGGCATCCGGACCCTAAGAGACCGGATGAAGAACTTCTGCAGTTGTTGGAAATCTGTTTAAGATGCAATGACTTTGAATTTGCCGGGAGACAGTACTTACAGGTGCAGGGTACAGCTATGGGGCATAGATATGCCCCTTCTTATGCTAACCTATATATGAGCCAATGGAAATGTGAGGCCCTGGCAAAGTGCCCGCATAAACCAATCTTCTATTTCAGATTCTTAGATGACATCATAGGGGCGTGGCCCCATGGTGAGTTCACTGAGTTCATTGACATCCTCAACAATCACCACCCTTCTATCAAAGTCAAATATGAAATACATCTGGTACAGGTGAATTTCCTGGACACAACAGTGTTTTTGGAACAATTGGATCAAAATCTGAAAAAAGTTTCTACCAAGGTTTACTTTAGACCTACAGACTCTCATGCTCTCTTACACAAGAGCAGTTATCATCCTAAACACACTTTTAAGGGCATTATAAAATCGCAAATCATCAGATTCTACAGAATATCTTCAAAGGAGTCAGATCTCCAGGACTCCATTAGTGTATTATTTCGGAGCCTGAGAAAGAGGGGTTACTCTAGTAGGTTCCTCAGAGCAATTAAAAGTAGCACCCTTGCAGGACTTAATTCTAACATAATGAATACAGGTGAAGCCTCAAATGATTCAGGGGGAAATCTGACTCAAAATCAGGTACAACTGGGGGAACAGAACAGACTTACAGGGAGTGCAGAATTATTAGGCAAGTTGTATTTTTGAGGAATAATTTTATTATTGAACAACAACCATGTTCTCAATGAACCCAAAAAACTCATTAATATCAAAGCTGAATGTTTTTGGAAGTAGTTTTTAGTTTGTTTTTAGTTTTAGCTATTTTAGGGGGATATCTGTGTGTGCAGGTGACTATTACTGTGCATAATTATTAGGCAACTTAACAAAAAACAAATATATACCCATTTCAATTATTTATTTTTACCAGTGAAACCAATATAACATCTCCACATTCACAAATATACATGTCTGACATTCAAAAACAAAACAAAAACAAATGAGCGACCAATATAGCCACCTTTCTTTGCAAGGACACTCAAAAGCCTGCCATCCATGGATTCTGTCAGTGTTTTGATCTGTTCACCATCAACATTGCGTGCAGCAGCAACCACAGCCTCCCAGACACTGTTCAGAGAGGTGTACTGTTTTCCCTCCTTGTAAATCTCACATTTGATGATGGACCACAGGTTCTCAATGGGGTTCAGATCAGGTGAACAAGGAGGCCATGTCATTAGTTTTTCTTCTTTTATACCCTTTCTTGCCAGCCACGCTGTGGAGTACTTGGACGCGTGTGATGGAGCATTGTCCTGCATGAAAATCATGTTTTTCTTGAAGGATGCAGACTTCTTCCTGTACCACTGCTTGAAGAAGGTGTCTTCCAGAAACTGGCAGTAGGACTGGGAGTTGAGCTTGACTCCATCCTCAACCCGAAAAGGCCCCACAAGCTCATCTTTGATGATACCAGCCCAAACCAGTACTCCACCTCCACCTTGCTGGCGTCTGAGTCGGACTGGAGCTCTCTGCCCTTTACCAATCCAGCCACGGGCCCATCCATCTGGCCCATCAAGACTCACTCTCATTTCATCAGTCCATAAAACCTTAGAAAAATCAGTCTTGAGATATTTCTTGGCCCAGTCTTGACGTTTCAGCTTGTGTGTCTTGTTCAGTGGTGGTCGTCTTTCAGCCTTTCTTACCTTGGCCATGTCTCTGAGTATTGCACACCTTGTGCTTTTGGGCCCTCCAGTGATGTTGCAGCTCTGAAATATGGCCAAACTGGTGGCAAGTGGCATCTTGGCAGCTGCACGCTTGACTTTTCTCAGTTCATGGGCAGTTATTTTGCGCCTTGGTTTTTCCACACGCTTCTTGCGACCCTGTTGACTATTTTGAATGAAACGCTTGATTGTTCGATGATCACGCTTCAGAAGCTTTGCAATTTTAAGACTGCTGCATCCCTCTGCAAGATATCTCACTATTTTTGACTTTTCTGAGCCTGTCAAGTCCTTCTTTTGACCCATTTTGCCAAAGGAAAGGAAGTTGCCTAATAATTATGCACACCTGATATAGGGTGTTGATGTCATTAGACCACACCCCTTCTCATTACAGAGATGCACATCACCTAATATGCTTAATTGGTAGTAGGCTTTCGAGCCTATACAGCTTGGAGTAAGACAACATGCATGAAGAGGATGATGTGGACAAAATACTCATTTGCCTAATAATTCTGCACTCCCTGTATGCCACTGGTAACCACTTACTCGCGCTCCTACCTACCATTACACCATCAACTCAAAACAAATTTTAAGAAATATACCTCCGGTTTGACACAATTTCAAAACTGTAGCGTAATCTCAGCCCATAGGAGAAATAAGAATTTAGGAGATATGCTTGTCAGGGCCAAATTACCAGAACAGATGAGGCGAATAAGATCAGCGGAACCCGACCATTGGGCTTTTAAGCCGAGACGGTTTGTGTACAATCCTCATGGAAAAATAGGGGCATCCATTCTGCAGAGAATGACCCTAAACATGAGGAATATCATTTATTGCATCTCATGCGAAAAATGCCATCTACTCTATGTGGGTGAAATGGGCCAAACCTTGTTGGAGAAGTTGAAACAACACATCTATAGCATTGGGGACAGACTGGACACTCTGTTGGTATCGCATTTTCAAACACACACATTGCAGTATCTGAGCATGACGGGACTTCAAGCTTGTGTGACGTGGACGGAGGGCCAGAGGAAGAGGTATGAAAGGATATGGATCTCCAGACTGAGGACTCAACATCCACAGGGCCTGAATGCAGTCTAAAACGCTCCTTTTGAATTGTATTGACAACTATTGCTGCCCTTGTGAAACTCTTGCCATGACAATAAAAGCTGGGAAGGTACCTTCTGGGGTAACAAAAAAAAAAAAAAAAAAGAATAATTGTGTCCTTAACTTTTTTCATTAGGCAAGTTGAAGTATTGTTATAAATTTATTGAATAAATATATTATATATAAGTAATTTTAGCTATGGACCCCTGCAGTTATAGTGCTGCATGTGTGATTATTTTCATTATGGATAACTGAGGGTGAAATACAAACAATAGGTGGAAGGAAGATTTCTCAATTTCCTCCCTTCCTCGCTTATATATAATTGTTAATAATTAAAATAGTTTTTGAATTATGGACTGTGATCCCTAAATGATGGTGATAGCAGCCTAGTGTGACACAAGGGGTGAGACATGAGCGACAGTGACCAGGCAGCTGTTGCCAGTGCACCGGACTCACAATAGTGACTATATAAGATCAATAGGCCCCTAACCTAACCTTAACCTTATTCCTAACCTTAAGCAGCACTTTAATGACGTGAAATTGTGTTTTCCCAAGCGATTTTAAGGAAAAGAGCAAACATGTGTAGATTGAGTCCAAACGGTTCTCATATGTCCTCAGTTTTCCGATGTCGTCATGTAGGAATGCGTTGGGTGGCCGAAAATGTAATATGTTGACGATTTGTCACCTAACGTAAAATGTTACGCTTTGGGAGTGAGAACGTGTTGCACAGACACAGTAGAGGTAGAGGTTACTCATATATACTGTTATATTTTAAAGTAACGACTAGCAGATGAAGACAGGAGAAGCAGAAAGGGGCCTTGAAAGACACCGATGCTGGTGCAGGAAGGCCAACAGCAAAAAAAAGATGGATCACAGAAATGTTCTCCTCATACTTCATAGAAAGAAATCTGTCTCTTCCTCTCCTCCTCTCTCTCTCCTCTTTATCTCTTTCTCAGCCTGGAGTTGTTCGTTGTATTTCTGTATGTCTTTATGATATCTTTCCTGTATTTCTCTCTCCATTTCGTCTTTTTCTTTCTGTATTTCTTCTTCTTTCTCTCTCAGGATGCGTTGTTTCTCCTCTTCAATCGCCCTCTCGGCATCTTGAAACATCTCGTTGGTGTAGTGGCTTCCTCCGTTCTTCTGGACTATCGCTCTGTTCTTCTGGAGCAGCTCAGTGACCTGAGAGAGCTCCTTCAGTTTATTGTTGAAGACGTGGTACTGACCGTTACATCTGGCCACGAGTTCCTGCAGGTCTGGGCTTTCTTCTAAGAACTCTTCAATATTGATTCCTTCAAGTTGGTCTCCATGGGTAAAGAGAACCATGCTGTATTTGTCTGCTGGGTGGCCAAAGATTTTTTGAATCTTTTGCACCGTCTGTTTTTCCTCTTCAGTGTATCTGCCCAGTCTGATGACCACCAAGAAGATATGAGGTCCTGGAGAAGCATAGGAGATGCACTGGCATACATCTTTAGTAATTCTCTCCTTATCAAACCTGGTATCAAACAACTTTGCCTTTTGAACACTCTTCAGTCATAGACATGCCACTGAATCTGGATTCAAAGCACTCACAACCCAGAATGGTGTTTCCAGTAGCACTCTTTCCAGTTCTCCTGCCAGAATCTGTATAGAAAGCTCAGAAACAATGAATTAGGATCTACATCAGGTTGTAAATGCATAAATCTTTTCTTCTGAACATTAACCAAGTTTTGGGATAGAATTTTTCTAGATTCAAAAAATTTGCTTGTTTTTAAAAAGTACCCCAAAAAGATGTGTTACAATTATTATTCCTGTGAGGTCATAGTCATCATCAGTGAGTATAACTATAACCTGGCATTATCACAATTTGTGCATTATTAATCTTTTTTTTTATTATTATTTTAACTCACATACAAAAAAAAAAAAATTCCTAAATCATAGGATAAGGATGGCTGTTTGAAACTAGGATTAGAGGGTTAAAAGTAATTTCAAACTACAGCTTTCTATAAAAGGCTTTCCTTGGTGACGCTACATGACATTAATTAAATTATCAGTGATCACTGCTGTAACACTAAAAAATGTCACTAACAAAATGACTTACCAAGCTTGCTGGCCATGTCTGGGATGAAAGTGTTCATGTCCTAAAAAGTGCAGTGTAGATACTTCCTCTGGTGTGGAGTCAAACGTGAAAGTCAGAGACTGTGCTGCACCTTCTTTAACAGAGCATAGCAACTAATCTACACCAACAAATAACTGCATTGGACACAGAGAGAAAGTGAAACTAAAGTTTAGTGGTATTATTTAGTTACAAGGGTTTTTTATACAACCAGATAACCATGTGATTTCTTGAATTCTTTGCACCATGTGCATTTCCTTTTCAGTGTATCTGCCCCATCTGAGAACAAACAAGAAGATACAGGGTCATGGAAAAGCTTAGGAGATGCACAGGGATACGCCTTTGTGATTTTATGCAAGGAAGGCCTGGTCTCAGAAAGGCATATAGCCTTCCCTTCAGGTCAGAATCAAGCACTGATGTGCTACAGTGATATTTCCAGCCCCAGTCTCATTAGTCCTGCTGGATCCTGTGCATTACAAGCATACATTGCATGTGTATTTGGCAGTAAAGCAGCTTTAGTAACTACTGGTATTTATGTATTTAGATTTTCACTTGCAATGTTACACGTACATGTTACCTGCAGCGAAATACATAGATTACCATACATACATTACGCAAACATCAGATTGGGAAAACAGATCGCAGAGAGGTAGGATGGTAAAAAAAACAATGAAATACTCAATACATGAGGGGAGAGGAGGAAAAAAAGGAACTCCACCCAGACTGAGCTCCTAAGAGGAGAGCAGTTTGAGAAGAGAAAAAATATGTAGAAAATATAAGTGTGAAAACAGTAATGGGTTCTGATTACTTTCTAAGTCTACTGGGAAATAGTAGTATAGTAGTTATATGTCCTGATGGCATAGAAACAGCAGCAATTTTAAAAACTACAGACAGTGCAGCACAAAGTAGTTCTTGCATGAACTTGTATATTTTTTCCACTATGTTTCATATCTGCTGCTTCTTACAGAAAATGTCCATGCAACAGGATATCTTAAAATGTGTTCACATTTACATGTCCTCAAACTGCAAAACTTTGATGATTTTTGATTAGTAAACTGCATAATATTTGTTCTATTCATAATGTATGAGGCCTGGTATCATTACTTTGCATCAACTCGTGCAAAATATTACCTCAAAATACTTTAAATCAAAAATGAAAATGAATTTTAATGAACAACATGCATTCGTTGATGCAGACAGATGCAGAGTTTTGAATACATTTAAGTCCATATCCGGTTTTAGAAAAATCCCCTTAAAACGGAAATAATACCACAAAACTTTCATTTTCACTGTGTGTTCTGTACATTTAGGTGTGGTTTGGCTCATACTGCCTGTTGAAGAAGTTCTGGCGCAGTCTTTGCCTTTTGCTTCTTACTCCACTTCAGGTAGCTACACAACACTGTTTAGTTTGGACATCGACAGAAGCAATTACAACCCAAGCATGGCTGGCAAACTCAGTAAGTCATCATATTAGTCATGTCTTCTAGTGTTACAACAGTGATTCATCGCTGATTTAAAATCTAGATAGCTAAATAGATAGATACATAGATAGAAACAAGATCAGTAAGGTTAGTATTAGACGCAGACCTAGGATGGTTTAAAATAAATGTTTTACGTCTAAAAGGGAGAAGGGAGAAGCATAATGTTTAACAAGACGTATCCCATTATGCAAATATGAACAAAAAATTAAAAAAAATTTGCACAACCTGCCTATATTTTCATTAGCTATAGATATGTATACAATAAAAATAGCAATAATAATGGACAATAGGAACACAAAGACTCACTGTGCTTCTTTGGTCATTAATATTGTCCATAGTCCTCCTTTCTAACCATGTTAACCTGCTAACCAAGTCTCTGAGACAGCAGTTTTGTGAATGTAGTTCTGAGATGTGGAAGAGAGTTCATGACTTTTGAATGTCCAGCTTCGCTGTGTTTATATTAAGTTAAGCATGGGTGTGTAGCTAGCCACCACGTAGCACATCATTATATACCAGCTAGTTCAACTTCAGTAACCCTACAAACGTCACTGCTGTTTAGTTTTCTGTATTCATTTATGTCAGAAGTGATAACAGAGCTGTAAGTTTAAATTTTTTCAGAAATCCTTCAGTCAGACCATGGTCTATTATATTTCGGTGGAAAATAGCGAGCTAACGCCCTGCTAACTTCTAACTCCGTTAAATTTAATAAAATCTTTCTTCGTGGAGCCTGGATGTTTAAATGAATTGTTACACCTGGTAGAGAAACCACACTGATCATTTTATTAAAGACAAAATAATTTAGACAGTTTGTAACTCTCAGTGATGCCGCAGTGATCATTTGACTTTGGTCCCTGAACCGGAGTTTAGACCAGTACACGGCTAATGATGTCAGACTTAAAGACCAGATATGTATAATATGTACTAGTTTCTGATCTTTCTACACAGATTTCTACGCAAATGATGATGAGGTCAGGATTGTAATGGTGGGGAAAACTGGAACTGGAAAGAGTGCTACTGGAAACGCCATACTGGGTCGTGGGTGCTTTGAATCCAAGTTCAGTGCCGTGTCTATGACTGTAGAAACTTCCAAAGGAAAAGCTACAGTGGATGGACATCGTGTTGCTGTCATTGACACCCCGGGGCTGTTTGATACCAGGTTTGATGAAGAGAAAACTCAGAAAAATATATGCGAGTGCATCTCCTATGCTTCTCCAGGACCCCATATCTTCTTGGTGGTCATCAAACTGTGCAGATTCACTGATGAGGAAAAACAGACAGTGCAAAAGATTCAAAAACTCTTTGGCGCTGATGCAGACAAATACAGCATGGTTCTCTTTACCCATGGAGACCAACTTGAAGGCACCACTATTGAAGAGTTCTTAGGAGGAAGCTCAGACCTGCAGGAACTCGTGGCCAGATGTAACGGTCAGTACCACGTCTTCAACAATAAACTGAAGGAGCGCTCTCAGGTCACTGAGCTGCTCCAGAAGATCAGAGAGATAGTCCAGAAGAACGGAGGAAGCCACTACACCAACGAGATGTTCCAAAAGGCTGAGAGGGCGATTGAAGAGGAGAAACAACGCATCCTGAGAGAGAAAGAAGAAGAAATACGGAAAGAAAAAGAGAAAATGGAGAGAGAAATACAGGAAAGATATGAGAAAGAGATGCAGGAATGCAAAAAGAAAATCCAGGCAGAGTGGAAGAGAGAGAAACGGGAGAGAGAACGGGAGATGAAGAAATTTAAAGAGAAGTATGAAAGAGAACTGAAGGAAGAAATACACAAGATTCAGTCCACATATAAAAGTAAAGCCAGAGATGAAGCTGAAGAGTTTAATCCATTATTTTTTGTGACAGTACCTCTTGAAACCACAGTTAATGTTGCCCATGAAGTGGTTAGAGGAGTTAAAAAACTTGGAACTGGCATTGGGAAGATTTTAAAATTGCCTTTTAACTTGTGATTCATGCATTGAATGACTGTCAGGTTAGTCTTGATCTTTTCAAATAGTACAGCATGACTGCCCCTCTGTATCATTGTACCATTGTTTTCAACATTTTTAAATGTTGTAAACATTTTACCACTTCCTGCCTTCCTGATCTCACAGATAGGAACAAGTTCAACTATTTTATTTGAGGTTATTGTAAAATTTGTCAATTTGCATATATTGCAAACATTTGAAGCTTTTTCTTTTTTTCACGTATAGCTAGCTTCTTTCACACAGCAGATCCTTTGGACATATTGAATTTCCTTTTAATGTTATCTTAATGATTTATTAGTTGAAGTACATTCATACTGTGAGCTTTTGAGTTATTCATAATATTATAGTTCAAGATATATCTGTTTTTAGCATTTTTACAAACACATTTATGTTTTACGTGAAATGATTGGTGTACGTGTGGATGTGAGAGCATATTATTGTCTTTGGTCCTGTGATGCACTTTCACTGTGCGCAGGATGTACCGTCTCACTCTATAACAGTGGTTAAACACAAGAAACTGATAGTGAGAGCTCTTTGTAACTTCTCTGATTGCCAATGATGTTGTTTTTTTTTGTGGGATTTATTTTTCTTCACTTGTTTGGTGAGTGGATCCAGCTTTGTTCCAACTTTTACCTTCCCCTTGACTGAGTTGTTTGCATTGCCTTTTTCCTTCACATGTATGACTCGCAGCCTGAAAATAAACTTAGATTTGTGGACTTTGTGCCATGACCTCTAGAACTGTAAGTATCAGTCCTTCTTTTTGTAACCTAGTTGTCTCCTTTAAAATAAATTTTTAAGTCACTGTCATAATTCAAATGAGTGTTGTTCTTGCTTTCTCAGTGTCGCTGGTTAACTTAATGATTTTTTTAATATAATTCTGGAAAATACAAAATATAAAATGACAGGTTGAATAGTAGTATCTTTGCTTATGTAATGAGTTTTATGTGACATTTATATATTGTGATAAATCTTGTTGTGATAAATTGGCAGCCTGCTGAGGGTGTACCCTGCCTTTGTCTCCTTGTGGCAGCTGGGATGGACTAACACCCTTTGCTGCCATGAATTGGATACAATGTATTCCAATTATGCTATCGGGATGTTTACAAACTCAAAGTATGTAATGAAAGTGTGAGTGATGACCAGTTCACAAATTTAGAAAGTGAAGATAAAAAGTAATTGTACTACTTAAACCTGACACATGAGTACAGCTACATGTGGTCTGAAAAACAGCAGTTTTGTCACATTTTCATATCTAATTCAGGTATTTTAAGGGAGGCTGGAGGCACTGAAAGAGTCCCCTACCTGTCCCTGCTGAATCAAAGCAGAAGCAGAAAGGTTACTGGATTGCATGATCATGTTAACCAGCTAGCCATCCTGTTATGAGAGGAAGTAATTTTCAAAGCAGCTGAGCAGATTTAATCTTAAGTTAGTGAGTAAGAGTTTTGTATTACACTTAGAAAGATTTCTTTGATTGTTGAAGGTCACACTGGTCATCATATCCACTATCCAGAGTCTTAAAACAACAATAATGTAAAAAAAAAACCAAAATCCTTTTCGTTTTATACATTTAAGACTCAAATTCAAATAATACCTTGCTTAAAGCACAAGAAACACTATTTACAATGTCCGGTAGTGCCAACAAGTTTACAGTCAACATTTCTGGATACCAAAGGAGCAGAAAACATGAAATATACACCCCACAAAAAAACACACACACACTCACACACAGACACAGTAGACGTAGAGAGCAAGTTACTCATATATACTGTTATATTTTAAAGTAACGACTAGCAGATGAAGACAGGAGAAGCAGAAAGGGGCCTTAAAAGACACCGATGCTGGTGCAGGAAGGCCAACAGCAAAAAAAAGTTGGATCACAGAAATATTCTCCTCATATTTCATAGAAAGTAATCTGTCTCTTCCTCTCCTCCTCTCTCGCTCCTCTTTATCTCTTTCTCCGCCTGTAGTTGTTCGTTGTATTTCTGTATGTCTTTATGATATCTTTCCTGTATTTCTCTCTCCGTTTTCTCTTTTTCTTTCTGTATTTCTTCTTCTTTCTCTGTTTCTCCTCTTCAATCGCCCTCTCGGCATCTTGAAACATCTCGTTGGTGTAGTGGCTTCCTCCGTTCTTCTATCTCTCTGATCTTCTGGATCAGCTCAGTGACCTGAGAGCGCTCCTTCAGTTTATTATTGAAGACGTGGTACTGACCATTGCATCTGGCCACGAGTTCCTGCAGGTCTGGACTTTCTTCCAAGAACTCTTCAATAGTGGTGCCTTCAAGTTGGTCCCCATGGGTAAAGAGAACCATGCTGTATTTGTCTGCTGCGCGGGCAAACATATTTCAAATCTTTTGCACCGTCTGTTTTTCCTCTTCAGTGTATCTGCCCAGTCTGATGACCACCAAGAAGATATGAGGTCCTGGAGAAGCATAGGAGATGCACTGGCATACATCTTTAGTAATTCTCTCCTTATCAAACCTGGTATCAAACAACTTTGCCTTTTGAACACTCTTCAGTCATAGACATGCCACTGAATCTGGATTCAAAGCACTCACAACCCAGAATGGTGTTTCCAGTAGCACTCTTTCCAGTTCTCCTGCCAGAATCTGTATGGAAAGCTCAGAAACAATGAATTGGGATCTACATCAGGTTGTAAATGCATAAATCTTTTCTTCTGAACATTAACCAAGTTTTGGGATAGAATTTTTCTAGATTCAAAAAATTTGCTTGTTTTTAAAAACTACCCCAAAAAGATGTGTTAAACTATTAATCCTGTGAGGTCATAGTCATCATCAGTGAGTATAACTATAACCTGGCATTATCACAATTTGTGCATTATTAATCTTTTTTTATTATTATTTTAACTCGCATACAAATAATGTCCTAAATCATAGGATAAGGATGGCTGTTTGAAACTAGGATTAGAGGGTTAAAAGTAATTTCAAAACTACAGCTTTCTATAAAAGGCTTTCTTTGGAGAGGCTACATGACATTAATTAAATTATCAATGATCACTGCTGTAACACTAAAAAATGCCACTAACAAAATGACATACCAAGCTTGCTGGCCATGTCTGGGATGAAAGTGTTCATGTCCTAAAAAGTGCAGTGTAGATACTTCCTCTGGTGTGGAGTCAAACGTGAAAGTCAGAGACTGTGCTGCACCTTCTTTAACAGAGCATAGCAACTAATCTACACCAACAAATAACTGCATTGGACACAGAATGAAAGTGAAACTAAAGTTTAGTGGTATTATTTAGTTACAAGGGGTTTTTATGCAACCAGATAACCATGTGATTTCTTGAATTCTTTGCACCATATGCATTTCCTTTTCAGTGTATCTGCCCCATCTGAGAACAAACAAGAAGATGCAGGGTCATGGAAAAGCTTAGGAGATGCACAGGGATACGCCTTTGTGATTTTATACAAGGAAGGCCTGGTCTCAGAAAGGCATATAGCCTTCCCTTCAGGTCAGAATCAAGCACTGATGTGCTACAGTGATATTTCCAGCCCCAGTCTCATTAGTCCTGCTGGATCCTGTGCATTACAAGCATACATTGCATGTGTATTTGGCAGTAAAGCAGCTTTAGTAACTACTGGTATTTATGTATTTAGATGTTTTTCAATCAATCAATTATTTTCATTTTCACTTGCAATGTTACACGTACATGTTACCTGCAGCGAAATACATACATTACCATACATACATTACGCAAACATCAGATTGGGAAGACAGATCGCAGAGAGGTTGGATGGTAAGAAAAACAATGAAATACTCAATACATGAGGGGAGAGGAGGAAAAAAAGGAACTCCACCCAGACTGAGCTGAGCTGAGAAATAGTAGTATAGTAGTTATATGTCCTGATGGCATAGAAACAGCAGCAATTTTAAAAACTACAGACAGTGCAGCACAAAGTAGTTCTTGCATGAACTTGTATATTTTTTCCACTATGTTTCATATCTGCTGCTTCTTACAGAAAATGTCCATGCAACAGGATATCTTAAAATGTGTTCACATTTACATGTCCTCAAACTGCAAAACTTTGATGATTTTTGATTAGTAAACTGCATAATATTTGTTCTATTCATAATGTATGAGGCCTGGTATCATTACTTTGCATCAACTCGTGCAAAATATTACCTCAAAATACTTTAAATCAAAAATGAAAATGAATTTTAATGAACAACATGCATTCGTTGATGCAGACAGATGCAGAGTTTTGAATACATTTAAGTCCATATCCGGTTTTAGAAAAATCCCCTTAAAACGGAAATAATACCACAAAACTTTCATTTTCACTGTGTGTTCTGTACATTTAGGTGTGGTTTGGCTCATACTGCCTGTTGAAGAAGTTCTGGCGCAGTCTTTGCCTTTTGCTTCTTACTCCACTTCAGGTAGCTACACAACACTGTTTAGTTTGGACATCGACAGAAGCAATTACAACCCAAGCATGGCTGGCAAACTCAGTAAGTCATCATATTAGTCATGTCTTCTAGTGTTACAACAGTGATTCATCACTGATTTAAAATCTAGATAGCTAAATAGATAGATACATAGATAGAAACAAGATCAGTAAGGTTAGTATTAGACGCAGACCTAGGATGGTTTAAAATAAATGTTTTAGGTCTAAAAGGGAGAAGGGAGAAGCATAATGTTTAACAAGACGTATCCCATTATGCAAAAATGAACAAAAAATTAAAAAAAATTTGCACAACCTGCCTATATTTTCATTAGCTATAGATATGTATACAATAAAAATAGCAATAATAATGGACAATAGAAACACAAAGACTCACTGTGCTTCTTTGGTCATTAATATTGTCCATAGTCCTCCTTTCTAACCATGTTAACCCAGCTTCGCTGTGTTTATATTAAGTTAAGCATAGGTGTGTAGCTAGCCACCACGTAGCACATCATTATATACCAGCTAGTTCAACTTCAGTAACCCTACAAACATCACTGCTGTTTAGTTTTCTGTATTCATTTATGTCAGAAGTGATAACAGAGCTGTAAGTTTAAATTTTTTCAGAAATCCTTCAGTCAGACCATGGTCTATTATATTTCAGTGGAAACTAGCGAGCTAACACCCTTGTTATAACCTCAGGATAAAAATGCTTGGAAACTCAAGTGCCAATTTCAGGACGTTTACTGACCACTTTGTTAAACAACCACAGCTAGTCGCAACACATACAGGAAACTGTCCCACACATAACATTCCGGCAGGGAGAACCCTGAAAAACCTCTGAAGGTTCCGGGGTGCAACGCCCCCAAACAAACATTAACAACAACACTGTCTATAACACTTCCCTCCCCTTAAGCAAAAACCCACAACATAGTATTATGTATACGTACGAAAAGAGAGGGAGAATTCAACACCACATTATTTTAACAATTCAGTCTATCTGGGGGCTTGTGCTGCCTCTTTGACCTTCTCAGTCCTGCTGCTGGGTTCTCCAGGCTAGGAGCCTGCTGAGCTCCTGTGGCTGGGTTCAGCTCAGGTGACTTAGATTGCTCCACCAGCCCTTCTGGTGATACTGAAGAACCAATCCCGATCTCGGGGGCTGCTGACACGACTTCCCCTCCGGGTGAACCACTCTGAGGCCCCACAATGTCCACAGCCCTGTTTCCACCATGTGCGTGCGAACCACTCTGAGCCCTCTTCTCAGCTCCGTCCGTGCGGGCTCTCACATGATCCTTGTGCCTGCGAACTCGTCTGCCATCCAATAACTCCACCACAAAAGATACTGGTCCCGAAGTGTGGTGAATGACGCCAGGCAGCCATTGTGAGCCACCCGCAAAGTTTTTGATATACACACAGTCTCCCTGCTTGAAAACAAAGCCTCTGGCATGTAGATCATGTCTCACCTTCTGCCCACTTTGTGACTGGGTGACTCTGGCTCCCACATCTGGGCGAAGAAGATCCAGATGAGATCTGAGCTTCCTCCCCATCAGCAACTCCGCTGGGGACAAGCCTGTGGTTGTATGAGGCGTGATGCGATACTGAAACAGGAAACGGCAGAGCCTCTTTTCTATTGAAAGACCTGGCATTTTTTTCAGACCTTCTTTCAGTGTCTCCACGGCGCGCTCCGCTAAGCCATTGGAGGCAGGGTGGTAGGGTGCGGTGCGGATATGTCGGATCCCATTTCTCTCCATAAATTCTTGGAAAACCCCACTTGTGAACGTGGGCCCATTGTCCGTGACCACTGCCTCAGGTAATCCATGTGTTGCAAAGATTCTCCGGAGTGTGTCTGTGACAACTGGGGCTGTGATGGTTGGCGTTATGTGGGCATTCAACCATTTTGAATGCGCATCCACCAACACCAGGAACATGTGTCCCAAAAAGGGGCCGGCAAAATCTAGATGAAGCCTGGACCATGGACGGCCAGGCCACTCCCATGGGTGGAGTGGGGCAGGTGGTGGCATTTTTTGGTTTGACTGACATTGAGAACAGGCTTTTACCTTGTTTTACCAGGCACTGTCCATTCCCCGGCCACCACACGAATGACCTTGCCAGACTTTTCATTCGAGAAATCCCTGGATGAGCCTCATGCAACACTTCAATGATATGTGACCGACCTGGAGGCGGAACAATGACTCGGGAACCCCACAGGATGCAGCCATCTTGAACACTGAGCTCCTGCTGACGCTTGGCATACGGTTTGAGCTGATCCTGCTCCACTGTTGCTGGCCAGCCCTGCAACAGCCACTGTTTAACCTGAGATAACTCTGGATCACGTTCAGTCCATGCTTTGATGTTTTTAGCACAGACCGGAGTGTTCGCCAGCCTGTCCAGCAAAAACACAGTTTCTGGGGGCATGTTCGACTGGTCGGGGACCTCCGGGAGGGGGAGGCGGCTGAAAGCATCTGCATTCGCATTTTCAGGTCCCGCCTTATAAACAATGCGATACTGGTATGCCGACAGTGTTAATGCCCAGCGCTGAACCCGGGGTGAAGCCATGGGTGGGATGCCTTTTGTTTCACTAAAGAGACTCAGGAGGGGCTTATGGTCTGTAACAACAGTAAATGGGCGGCCATACAGGTACTGATGAAATCGTTTCACATCAAAAACTATTGCTAAGCCTTCCTTCTCAAGCTGTGAATAGCCCTTTTCTGCTGCTGTGAGCGTGCGTGACGCATATCCGACCGGTTTCTCTTCCCCCTCTTCCATGTGATGTGAAAGAACAGCTCCTATGCCATACGGGGAGGCATCGCAGGACAGGACCACCTCCTTCTCCGGATCAAAATGCACCAGGAGCGGTGCCGATTGTAACAGTTCTTTTACCTGTCTGAAGGCCTTCTCCTGTGCTTGGGACCACCTCCACTGACTGACTTTGTGCAGTAGCCCATACAGCGGAGCAAGCATGCTGAAGAGGTCAGGCAAAAACTTCCCATAATAGTTCACTAAGCCCAAGAATGATCTTAGTTCAGTTGCATTCTTTGGACTCGGGGCTTCCTTCACTGCCCTCACTTTCTCTTCTAGCGGGGACAGGCCCTGAGCAGAGATGCGATGACCCAGGTAAGTCACGCTAGGGGCTTGGAAAACACACTTACTGCGCTTCAAACACAACCCTGCTTCTGAGAGCTTCTTCAACACCTGCTCAAGGTTATGCAGATGCTCCTCTTCTGTTTTACCTGTAACTAAAATGTCATCCAAGTAAACAGCAACACCAGAAATGTTTTGCAGAAGATTGTCCATGGTGCGCTGAAAGATAGCCGGACTGGATGCAACGCCAAACACGAGGCGGTTGTACTTGAACAGCCCCTTGTGTGTGTTTATTGTCACATATTTTTTTGATTCCTCATCCAGCAGCAACTGCTGGTAAGCATGACTCATATCCAACTTTGTGAATGTCTGACCACCTGCCAGTGTGGCAAACAGGTCATCCACTCGAGGCAGAGGGTAGGCGTCAAGCTGAGAGGCTTGGTTTACTGTCAGTTTGTAATCACCGCATATACGCACCCCTCCGTCCTCCTTCAACACTGGTACAATCGGGGCTGCCCAGTCCGAGAACTCTATTGGCTCAATGACCCCTATCTTTTGTAGTCTCTCCAACTCCGCTTCCACCTTGGCCTTCATGGCGTATGGTACAGTGCGTGGTTTGAAAAAGCGTGGCCGGGCAAAAGGATCCACACACAGCTTCACAGTGGTGCCCCGGAGAGTGCCCAATTCATTCTTGAACACATCTGCATACTTTCCCAGTAATTCTGCTATTACAGTTACATACCTGATTTCCCTCCAGTTCAGGCGGATTTTCTGCAGAAGGTCACGACCCAGCAGACTAGGCCCCTCCCCTTTCACCACCAGTAGTGTTGCTGCAGCTTCCTGACCCTGATATGCTGCATGCACCTCTATGGCACCAAGCAGGGGAATGCATTCACCCGTGTACTGTCTCAGGCTTATCTCAGTCGCTTGGAGAGCTGGTGCCCTGCCCGAGTGCCACAAGCTGTGGTAGGTGGCTTGGCTGATCACGGAAGCTGAGGCCCCTGTATCCACCTCCATTTGTAGCTCCTTCCCATTTACCTAGATAGTGTCATAGATGGGCTCCGCATGGCACTTATCAAAGCCAACCAGATTAAACATGTTGAAAACACACTCATCCTCCTCAGGCGCCATGCTCTGCAGGTGATGTGTGTTTAGTTTGTGTTTTGTCTTCCAGTCCTTCTTTGATTTCTCCTTAGTGCCCCTGCATTTCTTGGCTAAGTGCCCCTTTTTCTTGCAGTTATGGCAGGTACTGTCTTTGAAAACACAGTCCTTTGCAAAGTGTGCTCCCCCACACCGGTAACACTCCAAAAGCTCCCTCGGTTTGCCCCTCACACTCTGAGATACATGATGCACCTCGGTTGAGTGCATATTGTTGTTAGCTTTCCGAATGTCTTTAGTGTTATTAGCTGCCGTTTCTATTGCCTGAGCAATTTCCAAAGCTTTCTTAAAGTCCAGTGTGGGCTCCCCTAACAACTGACGCTGCATGCCATCATCATTTATACCACACACCAACCTGTCGTGGAGCATGTCATCCAGCACACCTCCAAACTCACAGTGCTCCGACAGCTGTCTCAGCTCCGTCACATACGCAGCCACCGAAACTCCCGGCTTGCGTGAATGAGTGTGGAATTTGAACCACTGAACAATCACGGAGGGTTTCGGGCAGTGATGATTTTGCACCAGCGTCACCAGTTCCTTGAAACTGAAGTCCCCGGGTTTCCGAGGCGTCGTCAGGTTATGTATCAACTTGTAGGTCCTTGCTCCACACGCACTGAGAAGAACTGACCTTTTTTTCCCTTCGTCCGAAATGTCGTTTGCCAAGAAAAAGTGCTCCAGCCTCTCGACATATTCAATCCAGTCGCCGTCTCCCTCGGCGAACTCCGTGAGCGATCCGATCGTAGCCATAGATGCAAAGTGGTAGTCCGACGGCAAAATCCGTAACAAAAACTCAAAACTGTCCGCGTTCGCCTTTTATCCTCGTCGCCAAAAAGGTGTTATAACCTCAGGATAAAAATGCTCGGAAACTCAAGTGCCAATTTCAGGACATTTACTGACCACTTTATTAAACAACCACAGCTAGTAGCAACACATACAGGAAACTGTCCCACACATAACATTCCGGCAGGGAGGACCCTGAAAAACCTCTGAAGGTTCCGGGGTGCAACGCCCCCGAACAAACATTAACAACAACACTGTCTATAACAGCCCTGCTAACTTCTAACTCCGTTAAATTTAATAAAATCTTTCTTCGTGGATGCCTGGATGTTTAAATGAATTGTTACACCTGGTAGAGAAACCACACTGATCATTTTATTAAAGACAAAATAATTTAGACAGTTTGTAACTCTCAGTGATGCCGCAGTGATCGTTTGACTTTGGTTCCTGAACCGGAGTTTGGACCAGTACACGGCTAATGATGTCAGACTTAAAGACCAGATATGTATAATAAGTACTAGTTTCTGATCTTTCTACACAGATTTCTACGCAAATGATGAGGTCAGGATTGTAATGGTGGGGAAAACTGGAACTGGAAAGAGTGCTACTGGTAACACTATTCTGGGTCGTGAGTGCTTTGAATCCAAGTTCAGTGCCGTGTCTATGACTGTAGAGTGTTCCAAAGGAAAAGCTACAGTGGATGGACATCGTGTTGCTGTCATTGACACCCCAGGCCTGTTAGGTACCTGGCTTGGTGAAGAGGAAACTCAGAAAAATATATGCCAGTGCATCTCCTATGCTTCTCCAGGCCCCCATATCTTCTTGGTGGTCGTCAGACTGGGCAGATACACTGAAGAGGAAAAACAGACTTTGCAAAAGAGTCAAAAACTGTTTGGCACTGATGCAGACAAATACAGCATGGTTCTCTTTACCCATGGGGACCAACTTGAAGGCACCAGTACAGAAGAGTTCTTAGAAGAAATCCCAGACCTGCAGGAACTCGTGGCCAGATGTAACGGTCAGTACCACGTCTTCAACAATAAACTGAAGGAGCGCTCTCAGGTCACTGAGCTGATCCAGAAGATCAGAGAAATAGTCCAGAAGAACGGAGGAAGCCACTACACCAACGAGATGTTCCAAAAGGCTGAGAGGGCGATTGAAGAGGAGAAACAACGCATCCTGAGAGAGAAAGAAGAAGAAATACGGAAAGAAAAAGAGAAAATGATGAGAGAAATACAGGAAAGATATGAGAAAGAGATGCAGAAATACAAAAAGAAAATCCAGGCAGAGTGGGAGAGAGAGAAAAGGGAGAGAGAACAGGAGATGAAGAAAGTTTAAGAGAAATGTGAAAGAGAACTGAAGGAAGAAATACACAAGATTCAGTCCACATATAAAAGTAAAGCCAGAGATGAAGCTGAAGAGTTTAATCCATTATTTTTTGTGACAGTACCTCTTGAAACCACAGTTAATGTTGCCCATGAAGTGGTTAGAGGAGTTAAAAAACTTGGAACTGGCATTGGGAAGATTTTAAAATTGCCTTTTAACTTGTGATTCATGCATTGAATGACTGTCAGGTTAGTCTTGATCTTTTCAAATAGTACAGCATGACTGCCCCTCTGTATCATTGTACCATTGTTTTCAACATTTTTAAATGTTGAAAAATTTTTACCACTTCCTGCCTTCCTGATCTCACAGATAGGAACAAGTTCAACTATTTTATTTGAGGTTATTGTAAAATTTGTCAATTTGCATATATTGCAAACATTTGAAGCTTTTTCTTTTTTCATGTATAGCTAGCTTCTTTCACACAGCAGATCCTTTGGACATATTGAATTTCCTTTTAATGTTATCTTAATGATTTATTAGTTGAAGTACATTCATACTGTGAGCTTTTGAGTTATTCATAATATTATAGTTCAAGATATATCTGTTTTTAGCATTTTTACAAACACATTTATGTTTTACGTGAAATGATTGGTGTACGTGTGGATGTGAGAGCATATTATTGTCTTTGGTCCTGTGATGCACTTTCACTGTGCGCAGGATGTACCGTCTCACTCTATAACAGTGGTTAAACACAAGAAACTGATAGTGAGAGCTCTTTGTAACTTCTTTTATTGCCAATGATGTTGTTTTTTTTTGTGGGATTTACTTTTCTTCACTTATTTGGTGAGTGGATCCAGCTTTGTTCCAACTTTTACCTTCCCCTTGACTGAGTTGTTTGCATTGCCTTTTGCCCTCACATGTATGACTCGCAGCCTGAAAATAAACTTAGATTTGTGAACTTTGTGCCATGACCTCTAGAACTGTAGGTATTGGTCCTTCTTTTTGTAACCTAGTTGTCGCACGAACTCAGTGCACTCAGTTTAATCAGCAAAGTGCGCATTTGGGAACTCTGTTGCGCTGACTTGGTCCAACATTACTTGGCAACAGGGAAAGTGAGGCAAGTTGCACTGGTGCATTTGTTACAGCTTCACTTAAAATGCCTTCACCGCATTATACATGCCATGTCCATGAACTGACAGATTTCCTTGCTGAGCTCAAAAACTGAGGAGAACTGAGTTTGGGGGAGAACTTTCCCCCAACTCAGCCAACGGAAATCTGTATGATGGCAAACTCTGAATCCATTTGCCCCATAAAAGACTGAAATTGACAGTGATTTAAACCTTTAGTTCTGATAAAATTCATGTTTTGCGTCACGGTGCTCACTATATGCCATTTTCAGGACCTTACCACACAGCGTTTCCTGGTGTGTGATACAGTGATATGATGTTAACTCACCGGTACAGTTCTGCATCTGTACTCGCATCCTGTTGACTAGTCCACTTTTTTCACCACACAACACCGAGGCTCCATCTGTTGTAAGTCCAACACGTTTGTCCTGGGGCAGTTTCATGGCGGTTACACTTTGACATACGTTTCTGCTCAAGCTCAAATTTGCCAAAATCTGTGTTTTATCTGGACACAAGACGTCGCGCACCTTCTTCATGCAGCTCTTCAGAAGCTCTCCCTCAGTAAATGACCGGGCTGATTTGGCTGTCTCCTCTGCTACAATAAAACTTTGTGATTTTGCTCTGGTGAAAAACGTCTGCTGAAATGTTAGATTCTTCTATAGCTCTTCTAATTTCTGTAGTTTCTGCTCTGCATTTTGGTTTTTCAGCGTATCCTGATGTTTTGTCTCGTAGTGCCGTCTTAAATTAAATTCCTTAATTACAGCTACATTAGTAGCAGTTTAGTAGTAGTTTGTGTGTTATTGGAGCCTCATATCGCCAGGCCAAGCATAACAATAATAATAAATCTATATAAAATGATCCTGCGAGCAAGATATAAATGCCTTGAGTTTGACTCATGTGCTCTAATTGGTAGTCCTTTCACATATTGTCACATCACTTACTTATTACAACTGGCCAAAAAGACTGATGTTCTTTCTATAATAAATGAATTAAATTATTTCTTTAAACAGTACTGAACTGGTGGCAGTATAGCCATTATGGAGTGATACAGAGGAATGCCCATAGGTTAATGGCAGATTTTGTGTTTAAAAAACATATTTAAAAAATGTTTTCTACAATGTAATCCCGGTTTTTAAATTATCAAGTAAATATTAGTGCATTACACTCTTAACTTCACATTCAGCTGATATCTATCCCCCTATTTTCATAAATTCTAATTCTAAATTACTCCTTATTTTATGTCAACAAGGTGAGCAGTGTCTCTCTTTGACCAACAAACTGTGTCACTGGTCTCTAGCTACATACATCAAGCATTAGTTGGAACGGTGGTGTCCACTGTATTCAACACTGCAGGCTAACATGGTGATTTCCTCACACTGGTGCCTGCTGCTATGTGTTTTCAATGGATTTATTCTAAGTTTATGAGAGTGCATCAATTTTACAGGACGTAATTTCACACTAATCTATGACAGACTGTATCTTTAAAATAAAAATGTGTGTAACAGCACCAATGACAACAAACCCATGAAAATGATGGTTGTGCAAGTGATATGACACTGCAACAATTTTAGAAACGATTACAAAATGAATGTAAAGGACCAGACCTGAATATAACAACCACAAAGTATAAAATACTGGCAGCAGCCAGTGCTACCTCTCAGCCTCTTAGTAGATGCACTGAGGGTATAAATTATAAAATCATCTGAGAGGTAAGTACTTCATTTTCCAGTAAAATATAATGAATTTTAGAACCTCTGTTCCCTTAATGTCATAGCTACTGTGTCCCCATTAAAAATGGAAAAGTTAGAAATTTTTTACAGTTTCTATACAGCTGGGTGGGTGCTGTGATGTTACTGATAGTGAACTTTATACTGATAGTGAACTTTATATTTTTTATATTCATATATATATATTTTTATATTCATAAGTTTAGTTAGTAGAGTTTCCAACGGCTCCTTAAAAATTGGAATGGTCCCTCATTTAGAGAAAATATTACGGGTTTCGTATTGAGCTGAGAAGAGACGCAGTTTGTCCCGGACTTCAGCTACAATGAAAAAGACACAAAGCTGGAGTTATTCTGTCTTTACGCTGCACAGCTGCCTCTTCTTCTCTCATTCTCTCCCCCTCCCTCTCCTGTTTCTACTTCAATCATGAAACTGATCAATGATCAGCTGATCAGCTTTTCTCTCTTGTTTGTTTATCGCCCACTTTGCGCCAGAAAGAGGAAACCAGCGGATGTCGCGCTAAACAACAGCAGCACGTTTAAGCTTGATCAACTGTTGTTAGAATTTATTTAATATTAATTTCTAGTATCAGCTGATGTTTGCTGGAGCCACAGCTGTAAAGCTGCTGGTCATGATGTCGGTTTAGTTAACTGGTGAGAGGGAAACATGCAGATGAAACCAGGAGATGTCCTTACTGAATCATCAGAGCTGAACAGGTGATGGAGAAACAGGTTTACCTGTTAGGTGACATGAATGAGTTGAAGGGAAGTTGTGAACTGTTTCTGAGAGACAAATAACACCAGGATCCTTTTCTAAGTAGCTGACAGCTGGTAACTGTGCAGGGGCGGGTCTAGCAAAGTTTTGCCAGGGGGCAGGTAGGGCATTAACAGGGAAAGGGGGGCACAAAGAAATACTTTTCTTTCTTATTCTCATTTAAAATATCTAGCTTTTATTAAATAATTATCTGAATCTTGCGAAAAAAGTTTTTATCTGATGTAAAATGTATAGAAATCATACATATACCAAAAAGACAGTGTACATCACTGTCACAACAGCGTTTGTCTTCATTCAAAGGCTTTAAGGCTTTAATACCTGGTGGGCCAGTCTCTGGTCAAAATGCCCAATTTTTTGTCCCAGTCCAGCACTGCAGGTTAATACTGGCAGTGTCACCATGCCAGCTGACTGTATTTCATTATCAGCCAGTGTTGTTCTTTATACATCAGTATTACCAAAGTTTACCATAAGGCAGCATAGAAAGTATTTACTTGCTTTCAGGTTTCATTCAAATGTTAGTCTTTTCAGTTGTTTCCCCACTTTTTTCCTGTTTCAAAATCAAACACCAGTTTGTAAGAAGATTATCTTCTTTTTTTAATAGGCAGATAATGTTTTGCATTGGCATTGGCTAATTTGCCAATTGTATGTTAAAAATGTTTGTATTTTAATATTCAAAAATGTTTTTGCCCAAAACATATGTGCACTATATGTCCGTAAAAATACTATGCAAATATTGCTGTCCTTGAATGCTGACTAAACACTGACAAAGCACTGATTGTATCTCTTGTACTTTATCAACGCAGTATCTAAAAACTTTGGACCGTAGTGATTAAAATCTCATTCTAATAATAGTGGTGCAACGGATCAAAAATCTCACGGTTCGGATCGGATCACGGTTTTAAAGTCACGGATCGGATCAATTTTCGGATCAGCAAAAAAAAAAAAAAAGACAAAAATTCTACTTGCCGTTTACTTATTTAAGTATTTTTTGTCTATTAAAAAAAACATTTAACTGAAGACTCATTCCATGCACTTATATAAAAACAAATTAAGGTGCAATATGGACATTATGGAACATTCTGGGCATCCTCTGCATCCTCTGCACACGGCCATAAACAACCAGAGGAGTCTGTTCAGTGACAGGTTGCTTCTCCCAAAGTCAAGGACCAGCAGACTTAAAAAGTCCTTTGTCCCACACGCCATCAAACTGTTTAACTCCTCGCTGGAGGGGAAACGGGGACAGAGGAGGGGGGAACAAGTAAGCTGTAGTGCCTTTTCACTGTGCAATAGTTTTTGTTAATGTCCAACGGTGTAATAGACTCACAATACTTGAAATGTGCCGTTCCCTTGTATTCTTATTCCTATTTATTCTATTTATCCCTTTTGTATTCTCTGTATTTATAAATGTGTATATATGGTATATTTCTGCTCACATTCTGCAACTTCTGTGGGTGCTGTGCTACTGGAAACTGAATTTCCCGGAGGAACCCACCCGAGGGATAAATAAAGTTTCATCTAATCTAATGTAATCTATAGGGCAGTGCAGGGCTTTGTATCTACCACTCCGCTGTGATATAACGAGCGGTCACGGTCACGTGGCTTTCCGTTGCCCTGGAGCTCCACCCATTTGTAGTTAGAGCAACAGAAGATGCCTGGGACAGTTCAGCCATAACTTTAAACTTCTCCTGCTCATACATGCTTGGAACGATCTTGTCACTGAAGTGGACGCGCAACGAGATATCATAGCGTGGCTCAAGCACGTTCATCACAGTTTAAACCTTGTTTTGCACAACAGACGACGGCCTCCCGTCTGCAGCTAAACACCCCATTAGCTTTTAGCTTTAGCCCGGTCGGACTGGGCAGCAAAGGGCTGCTTAAATGCCGCAAACTCGTCTGCTCCGCTACTTGGACCGCTAGCGCTGATCATAACTACCGCTTGACAGACTGACCACGTGCAGCATACACATACTTTTTTTTTTCTTTTTCGAATCTTCGGATCACGTGCGTACCGAACCGTGGAGTGGGATCAGTTCGGATTTCGGATAAACCGTGATCCGTTGCACCCCTACTAATAAGAGTTAAAAGCGCATTTGGTTATTAGGTTTATAGGGTTATTGAATTATGGTTAACTGTTGGTAGATTTTTTTTTTAACATTATCTGCCAATCACATCTGCCACGCTTCTCCAAATCTGTGCCCCTACACTCTTAGAAAGGATGTGTTAAAAAATGACACAAAAAATGTGTTGTTACACTATTAACACATTTTGTGTGAATTTTAACATAACATGTGTAAGAAAATGTGTAAACATTGAAAAAATGTGTAAAAAGCTTAACACACTTGATGTGTTGCACAGTTTAACACATTTTGTGTGTTATTTTCGGAATCTAACAACAGGACCTAAAATTAGCAGCGCAGTAATTTGATGCTAGCCCTGTGTTTAGTGAAATAAATTGTAGATGAACAATGTATTATAAGTATATTAACTGAATAAATAAAATGTTTAGTTATTGTTTGTTTTCCATAATCCTTTTCTTATTACTTTCAACAAATAAAACATTTTATAATATAATGTGGACCAAGGTGTGTATGGTGTACTAAAATTCTGAAAGAGGATTAATTTTTTATTTCTCAGTGTGTATGGCATACCAATTGATGGCCATGGCTATACTATAAGCATAAGTATCCACACAGAACAGGCTTAATTTTGACCGTAACATGTGAACGAGGGCAATACAATTGAAGCAAAAGTAGAAAATGAAATGAGTAAGAACACACATGCTGAAAATTGAAGCAAATTCTGCCCAGCAACATGACATACCAGCGGCGGGAAGGGGGCGCTGTCTTTTCGCGCCACTGAGACAAAGGAGACAAAGATGGAGGTTACGTCGCCTAGTATGTTGTCAGACCTTACAGTAAGTATAATTTACCAGTTTATCTTAATGTACTGAAAATATGTCGGGTTTCTGGAAGAATGTGAAACTTTGAATTTATATAAAATATAGGAGTTATGTAGGAGTTTTGAGTTTAAGTTAATTACTGCTTAACTATACCTAGCTAACCTTAATGTAACAGTGTTGCTAACATATCCTACTCTAAATTTTAGTATTAGTTCTTGGCTTTAGTGCCATACTTCATTAGAGTAAATGTGTTTTGGTAGTATTTTTATGTATTACTTTATTCATGTATTTATCTATTTACTTTATTTATGTATTAGAGTATTCAGAAATTGCTCTTAGAACCAGTGTTGTAGTTGAGCTAGCGGCTCCGACAGGCATTCTGGTGTCTATGAGCAATGCCAGAGTCAGGACCTAACCTTAGCAGTGTTGTGTAAAATGACAATATTGTCGTTAGCTCTGAATATAGCAAATGTAGTTATCACCGAGACCATTCGTTTGCTAGCACAGAATAGGAATAAAGACTGAGTAACTTTAACATGAAATATACCTCATATTGACAGAGATAATTATTTTTTAAGCAATTAAAGCAGTTTTTGCATCTAGTATGATTAATTAAAGTATGTGCGCATTCCTTTTTAAGGGTTATTGCTGGAAACATGCTCTGATGTAGTTTCTTTTTTATGCAGAACTTCTGAGGAAGTAATAGTCAGTGTTATTTAAAAAAAACAACAGCAACTTGACCATGCAAATTATCTTACTTATTCAGCCATGTGTTTCTTTTTTTTCAGCATGCATATGACAACTTAGAATCTGTCAAAGTCCTTGTAACCACTTTTATAGATGAGAAGTAAATTTTTGTAAAGTAAATTTAGCATTTTAATAATGTAAATTCCACTACATACTGTAAATTGCACTTGTTCCCACTTACTATGTATATTTTAACCTTTATCTCATTATTTATTAGAGCTTTTTTCTCAGTTAAAATTGCTCAGCTGTTACCCATATACCTGTGTCCTTTCTTCCTCAGGAGCATTATTATGATTCTGTCTCCCATTATGGATTCCTAAACTGCGCAACCTTAGACGGAATCTCGACCAGGGGCAGAGACGTTATAAGTAGCGAAAAGTGACAGATGACTGTGGTGAAGACAAGAAGCTCAGGCAAGAGGATGGGAATACCAGCAGCACAGATGAGTGGGTCAACCCTGATCAAAAGATGGCGGCCCTCAGCTGAGAACCTTCCAACTATCATGTCAGGCATGGAGGAAACATACACCAGTCGCAGAGCCTGGATTAGCAAGGACTCCCCCACTGCCGCTGAAATATTCAGAGAGTATCCACGGTTTTTGGACATACCAAGTCTGGTAAGTTGCTTGGTTTCCTGGTAATTGTTTATGTACTCCTTCTCCACTCAGTTGTGTTTTGCATACAAAGTATGTAACAGGAGTGGATACATTTGGAGGTATGTTTATGAGCTCCTAGTGAATATTTTGAAAGTTTTATAATTTCAGAGTTGGATCATTATTCACTGGGCTTTTATTACAATGAGCATTACTTTTCACATGATCCAAAATCTTACTCGTACCACCAAATGACTATAATAGTAGGGACATCAAATGACAATGTAGAAGTACTGCTCATGGAAGTGAAAAACCTACAAAAAAATCACCTAAATCTGTATGAAACTCTGCTTTCAGCAGCACTATTTTCAGCACAAAAAGCTCTACAGGACAAACCGCAGACAGACAAAATAAGAAATTGGCTGCTAGAACATCAGCTAAAAAGTCCTAATTTTTTTCTAAGGGTCTGATGGGACCCAAATCATAGCTAAAATTAAGGAATAATGGACTTGTATTCAAATACCACTCCAATTGTTATGTTTCAATGTGTAGGTAAGCTTGATGTGGAAGTGGGTAACAGAAATGTGATACTGTAAAGTTTGATTTTAGCCATACAGCTACCAAATGGGCAGAATGTACTTTTGATTTCATGTATTTAATGCTTTATTTTAAACTTAAACACTGTTTTTTCTCTCCATAAGGTGGACTTGGAGTTTGGCAAGCTTACAGGAGGAAAGACGGATCTCTTTTTACGAAAATGGGAAGCCAGTATCATTCCGAAGCCCCCCCGCGTGTTAACACACCTGCTTCCACCAGTTGGCGCCAGTCGTTGCAGCCTTAAATCAGCTATAACGCACCTGGTTGATTTTGCACTGGTATGTATTCAGTAAAGTTCACATGGTATTTACCTGAGGAAGGCATTTGTCGACACCTCACTGAATACTTCTCTAAAAATCTATCTTTATCTTCCCCATCTCCAAGCCTGGAACAAGTATTGCATCGTTTTGCAGTGATCCTGAAGCATCATCCACAACACACCAACCCCAGCTGATATGCATCGGTGATCTAAAGAGTGCAACCAGGCAGTACATCATTGTTGCTAAGAATGACAAAGTAACCATTCCTCTGAATGAAGCCCAGACGTGTGTTGTGGATAAGCTTTTCAAACTGTACTGGGTATGTAACTTGTCCTATCCAGCACTGCTTGTCTTCACCTTCTTTGAGTTTGTCTATGACCTGCCGCTGTCCACCCAAAGGAAAACCAAAGTACTGGAGCTGATTGCACAGATTAAAGCATGCAAGTAAAATGTTCACCTGTCCAAAATGTAGAGAGTCTTTGTTCACAAAGGTGAGAAACCTCATTTGGTATCTTTGTCAAATACACTGCTTATCGGGACTCTGACCATTTTTATGCCTATGCAGTGGAAAGGTCAGACAATTAGCTGATTGGCTGAAATTTTTGATTTTCTGCCTTTAAATATAGTGACAAGCTTTGATGCTAATAAGCTGTATTTAAACCCAAGGTACATAATTGTATAACCTGGATGCTATATTCGCCAAAATGTATGTTTTTCTGCTTGCATGCAACCGCACATTTGTTGAATGTTGACAATTTATTGAAGATGACAATTGTTACCTTTAAAAAATTTTAATTCATGTATTGTCTGGACATGATTATAGATAGATAGATAGATAGATGATATAGCTTTGGCTAAAATTGAATTTAAAACATTTTAATTGAAAAGATTCTGACAGCTGTTGTTTATTCAGTTTGTAATGATTTATAATATGCTAAATAAAAAATGGAATTCAATAAATGTATAATATATACCCATCTTTTTTCTCCTTTTTTTCAAAAATTGAAATGTACACATTTTAACACATCTTTGTGTCAAAATAACACATCCTTGTGTTTACGTTTTTTAACACAGAAAATGTGTTAAAGGAGCAGACACATTAATTGTGTTAAAACTGACACATCATGTGTTGTCCCTGAGCTGATGCAGCACATGTGTTAAAATTTAACACATCATGTGTCAATTTTAACACATCCCTTCTAAGAGTGTACCTGGCCCCCCCAACAAAAGTTTTCTAGACACGCCACTGGCCATCAGGTGAGAAAGGCTACATCTCACTGATTCTGCGCTGTACCTGTACCTGCTGGTTGTTGAAATTTTGTGAGGTTTCACCTGAGATTCTGGCATTTCGGGCAAAATAAATTTATATTAAAAAATCGATTCAGGATTTTAATTAATCGATTTCACGTTATCCAAGCCAGAATCGATTTTAATCGATAAATCGATTATAAAAACCCACCCCTAGTTCACACCGAGCGCGATAGAGGTGGCCAGAGCGTCAGGTTTACATGTAAAGTCAATGGAAAATTTGGAGGCGCGGAGGCGCGAAAACGCGTGAAACGCGCGTCAGTGTACCGCGTCTGATGTGTTTGACTTTGGAATAAAACCACACGTGTCAGATTTTGTGTTGCATTTTGTGCATACCCGCATATCGCGCCAACCGCTCGAGTTGGAAAAATCTGAACTCCAGCGTCAAATCGTGCTGCGACAACCAATCAGGAGCCTGGTGACGTGGCTGTGACCTAGGTCAAAGGGGCAGATCCAGCCAAAGCCCTTCATACTTCAAGAGGAAAGGCTAATCAACGCCATAGCAAACAGCCCGGAGATGTACGACACCAGCTGCTTTGTGTACCGAGACAGGAATATAAAGGACCGAGCTTGGAGGAAGAAATGTGAAGAGATCGGACAATCTGGTAAGTTCATTCATTTCTCTTTTTACATTTTTCACTGACCCGGCAGGGCTCGCAAAATTTCAAAATCCCTGGTAGCCCTTTGGGCAGGGACTCTTCAGTTTTTGGTAGCCCAAAATAAATTTAAGTAGCCCGAATAAAAAAGAGCAATTTTTTGATTGATGTTTTCTTTCCTGTTTTTTTTTTCATTTACAATATTATACATTAAAGTATAATATTGTAACGCAAACAAAACATGAATCAAAAAATTGTTGAAACACAAATTACAACATTGTATAAAAATTACAATCATCAACTCAAATACTTGGTTCTAATTGAACAGAAATTTCTATGAACTTGTAAGAACTGTGTATAACATGAATCAGTCTGTGTCAGATCCTGAATTTGAAATTTCCACTGAAGTCACGGGTAAGAGATAAGTGGAACCAAGATCTAGGTGTGAGGAGTAGGAATATTTTACTGCTATTATTTGCTGCTGTTAGTATAATCATCATTACCATTTCATTATTAATAGTGATGTTGCATTCAGATGCATTCAGATGTTCAAATATATTGGTATCATATCAGTCTTTATTACAGGAGCAGTTATAACCACTTTAAGCCGTTGAGTTGAATTTATAATCTTAAATGTTTGTATGCAGACTGCATGGTGAAAGAAAAGGCCCCACGTAGAGTAACTCCAAAATGAGACAGGAAGTTATAGGCTTTTGAAGTTGCAGGCTTGCAGAAGTGAAACTGAAAGCAGGGTCTGAGTGCAAGTACTGTGAGTAGGTGATGAAACTGTATTAAGCTTTTAGTAGAGGCTCTTGATTAAACATTTACTCAACATATTACATATATAGTTCCAGTTAGGGTATTACATGTAAGGATGAGCCTCTGTTCTGGTGACAGGTCAGAAGTGCAACGGGTGAGATGAGAGAGCATTTAAGGGCGAGACACCCATACACACACATACAGACACATATAGTGAGAGAGGTCATGACACGTACGCAGTACACAGCACGCACGCGCCCCTGCACGTGCACGCACACACATATTAGATAGACTCCTTTGAGTAGGGAAGAGTTTAATTATGTTTTGCTTGCGACTGCAAAGTTGTGCCTGCATGAGTGACATTTTGTGCAGAACGTGGACCTGATGTTCCAGAAGATAAGCCTGGGCAGGATGGAGACAGGAAGCACCTGGGTTCGAGCCGAAGACGATGTTCGTTTTAAACTATGTTAAAAGTCATTGTGGTTTTGAGTTGACATATGCTGTATTAAGTCTGCCTGGCAACAGAAAAGGGGGCTGTACTATTTTCACCCCTATAAAACCTTTGTTCTGACTATTGTAAAGTAGTTCAACCCTGATTGGGCTGTTGAACTCACACATGTGTTCATTAAAATGTCGTCTAATTGCACACGGCTGGATCTGTGGTTATTTTTGGATTTCCCCTCAATATCTGAACCTTAACATAGGCCATTTGCTTTTTGAAGTTTGCAAAGACTGCTAAATTTTGCCAATGGTAGTTCACTCTTTGCAACATAGTACGCTGTTCTAAACAGATTTTTCAGGTTTATTTTTAGTATGTTCTTTGCAATTGGTGTTTGTTCTGGGAAAGATATTGCAGACTGAGCAATAATGCATTTCTTGCATTTCTCATGGGTTCTAATGGGGGTCTTTCTTAAAATTACTGGTCCCAGTAACAAAGGCGCTTATCGACTCAGAAATCGAGGGAAAACCAACAACACACCCGGCAGAACATTATGTTATTTATAGGGGTGCACATAAGTGGTCCGCAGGTGCGCATTCGCTGTCAAAATAAAAGACGCACACCAGATAAGAAGTTGCAGCGCGCGCTGGCGTACATATAACAGGCTCTGTTTTTGTCCGCTAGAGTGGGATTTTCACGGCATATTCTGCACCACATCTCTGAGCGTTCATCATTTGTTTGAAGCCAGCTCACCTCCTGCAATCACTTTTCCGAGAATACGAGCTTCTTTTGCGGTTCGGACTCCTTCTGACGTTTCTTTGGAGGTGGAGGAACACCAAAGTAATTGCTTAAAGGAGCTTCTTCGACATCTTTAAGAGTTCTAAACAAATGTCTGTCGTCCTCCAGAAAATCTTATGTACGCAAACGCGTGTTGCAACTTCTTATCTGGTGCGCGTCTTTTATTTTGACAGCGAATGCGCACCTGCGGACCACTTATGTGCACCCCTGGTTATTTAGCTTGTCATATTCCAGCCACAGAAATTCTTTTGTCCATGAAACCATAAAGCTGCACTTTCTTTTTGCCTGATAGTCTGATTTGTCATAACTTTTCCGTTTAGTGGTAGGCTTTTCTTTGGCTGTCACTTCTTCACCCTGACCTGTCTTATTTGGCTCAGCAGAACTAAAATATATATCCTGCTGCTTTTACACACGCACTCACATAACGGTCAGCGATTCTCTGCGCAATCAACCTCTCACATGTTTAAGCTTGCTGTGGGAGATTTCACTTGTCACGTTTGAATAGTAAGCTAATGAGTGATAAGACGATGTCAGAGGAATTGGTGCGCAATTAATCGTCACTCACCAATCAGTACTGCTGCTCTCTATACACAGTTCGCGCGATCGCAAAGTGAAAGCAAAAAAACAGCAAATTCAAACGCGATTTCAATATGTCACATATTGACAGTGGCTCACCGATGCCAATGACATAATTACCAAGCTACATTTCCAAAAGAATGCAAAAGCATTGACATATATTTTTCCTTCCTATGATAGCCCGACGTCCCGGGGCTAGCGATTTTGCGAGCCCTGCCCGGGGAAGCCGCACAAAAGCTAGCAAGCCACCGCTATTTTCCCACTTGATGTACAAATACTGTTCTGCTTTTATGCATGTTGTCATACAGGAATATATTGTTTATTAATAAACAGCACACAGTGGTCCCGCTCATCCGTCACTGCCTCGCTTTTCACTGATTTTTTTATTGCACCGTACAGCATTGCATTCTGCAGCCTGATTGACAAATCTCCTCCGTGTCGTGTCTCCTGCGCTTGCCAAATTTATCATGCTTGGTTTTGATAACCATCACGTCCAATAGAAAAAACAGCACAAAAACACCCATAACTATGACCTTCATTCGGAAATACACACCTGCACCGGGAGGGGAAAAAGGCGCATGAAAGTGGCAGGCAGATGAAGACAAAACGCGGCATAATAGTACTTTTACGTTTTGCAATCTACAAAGGTTTGCACTTTGAGAATCAGCCTGTGAGAACTGTGACTAATGTTCATGTGTGTGGGGAAAACAGTGTAGAAAGTGCGTGGCGAGGGGCTAGTTATTCTGAGAACTCCTGCTGCAATAAAAGAGGGACCACTGTATATACTTTCTCTATAATTACAGGGCTCTAGAGTGCGACCAATTTGGTCGCAAATGCGACCAAATTTTTCAGTGGTGCGACTAAAAAACTTATTTGGTCGCACCGGTGAGACCAACTGTTCGGGTAACACAAAAAAATCTCTGCAACTCTCCGTGTGGTCAACAACAGACACACATTATGCCACTGTCGTGGACTAAACCATCAGAGATAGTCAGGGGCGGGACCTCTCTGATTGGCCGTGGTCCAGTTGAAAGTGCAGTTGGAAGAGAGAGGTGAGTAGCTTGAATAAAGCGATATCAATTCATTAAATCCTGAATTGACTTTTAAGTATAACTGTGTTTTGTCAGAAACGCCAGATTCTCAGATTAAAGCTCACAAAACTATTTCAACAACCACCAAACAGCAAATGAGAGCAGGTACACGGACTCCACACAAAGACGTAAACACAGAGCGGACCGACGCATCAGAATCAGCTTTCTCTTTCTCGGCTTTCTCACCCGATGGCCCGTAGACGGACACGCTGTCGGAGCTCACCGATTCTGATACGTCGGGTCCGCTCTGTGTTTACGTCTTTTTGCGCTGATTCTGAGCTGCAGGTTTTGTCTCTCTCCAACCAAAATTCACCGAGCCAGCAGCAAAAGAAGCAGCAAACTACGCTTCACATTTGATCAATGTCGTCATGAATTCCCTCTGACTTTTGCTGTTTTGCTTCCACCACGATAAAAATCACACTTCATGCACAGCTCTCTCTCTCTCTGTACTTCAAGAACAGTTTCCGTCTCAAATCTGTTTTCTGCATTATTCATTCGCTTATTACCCACCAGTCTACCGTTGTTTACAGCGCTGTCGGCCGCTGTGTTTTTCTTTTTTCTTTTTTTTTTTTCACTTAAATGACCTCGGACAAGAAAGCCTAATTTCTGCTGTTCAATACTGAAGAAATTTAAACTTTTCAAAATTATGCGAAATTGCAGAATATTTTTAAGGTTATCTGCTATAAAACGCCAGACCAGAAAAATCTCCTTCATGTTTTTCTGTGTTTTATTCTCAGTTACTTTGACACAAAGGCATCTGCTGTGATGTTCACAATTCTGATGAAGTCTCACATGTATCAGTACTGATAAATGATCAGAATTATAATATTTCTGACTGTCTGAGGCTAAATTGGATCGAATCAGGACTTTGAGAACCGGAATCGAATGGATTATAGAAATCAGTGATGATACCCAGTGAGTAGCCTAGGCCCGACAGAAGTGGATGTAGCTGTGGGTAAAAAAAGATGAAAAGAACGATTGATAACTTTTTTGTTAAGGCCTGATCCGTCTGAAATTCATAGCCAGTGCTCTGACACAGTGCCATCAATTTTTGAACGCTGAAAAAGCACAGTGTATCCAGAAAACACATTATATGCTGCAATAAATGCACTGCCCAAGTGTCCCCTCTCCCCACTGCCTTTCAGCAGCAGGCAGCAGCAAACAGGTCGTCAGAGGAGGCCAAGATGATGATTAAGTTTAACATTTTCTACAATATTGACAAAGCACTTTAAGCATAAGATTGTTAGTTAATAATTTAGAAATGAATATTGTCTGTATGGACTGCAACTTCCCCCCCAAAAAAGTGCACATGTAAAACTGCGGTATTGAGCAATGCGGTTGAAACATTTGAGTGCGCCTAACTTTTGTGCCAGTGCGCCTAACTTTTTCTTTCTGTGATGGACCGCCAGTCTCCAGGTGAAGGCACAGCCATGAAGTCGTCCACTACACAGTCCCAGATGGCCATCGCTACCTGGGGGTGATCTGGCACACCGTGGACACACAGACTTTGAAACTGAACGCGATGTTCCTGAAGGAGTCCCCGGTGGCAAGGAACCTGGACAAAAGGGTTCAAAATTAGTATTATGTGTACTGCAGTTACAAAATACATTATTCAAATTCCAAAATACTTTTGTGATGTCAGATTTAAATTACAAAACATAAATCTTACATAAAACATTATGTAATTATAAGGATAATTACATAATATATATTAGATATAATATAAAACAATCAGTTGTGTTTTGTTTTAACTTTAACATATCATAATTTGATTGGTAGCAACTTTTACCACTACAGTGCTCATAATTCCTAAACATGTGAATCAGGTAGGAATGAAGTAAGACATTAACAGAAATAAAGAGTTGTATGTTGACATGTAGCCCTTTCCTTGCTTAAATCATTGTTAATATTTTTGAAAAATGAACCTGTGATAAGACAGCATATCAAGATAGAATATGCTAGATAGAACCATATAACTAAAGATGAACCAAACTGTTCACAATTTTATCTAGCTCTCAGTTTGAAGAAAGGCTGGTGACCCCTGTTATAGAGTCTGACAGCTGCGGGGATTATATACAAATATTCAACTATACCAGAATTAAACCAGGTCTAAATAAAAAAAGGAGTGAGTATCACAACAAAGATTAACCCACAGTGGTCCTCATACCACAGTTTGATATCAGCAAACACCGAGAGCATACACTGATAGACACCACAGCCATGCTATCATTGCAAACACTGATAACAGCATAAATCGAATTAAATCGGGAATTGATGAGACCTTTCGAGTATCACTAGAAATATTATAAACAGTCATCTCCATACCACAGTTTGCTATCAGTAAACACCGACGGCATTCACTGTTAGCATACCACATCCATGTTAGCAGTGTATAAACGGATGGTTTAGCATATATTAGCACAGGTATCAATAAAGGACTTTTTAAACACTTTTACTAACCACAGGCGCTCTATGGGCTCAAAATGTGGTCATAAATATTTTGTACTTGTAAATCAGTTTTGTACTTGTAAATCAGTTTTGTACTTGTAAATCAGGATTTGTGTGTGTGTGTGTGTAAAAAAGATTTGTATGTGTAAAAAGAATTTGTGTGTGCATAAAAAAGATTTGTGTGTGGACTTAGCCAAAAAAAACCCTGCAAGTTACAAGTACGAACTTTGACCCTATTTTTCTTCCTTTCATCTGATTGGTCAATGTCATGTCAATCCCAAATGTAACAATCCAATCAGAGAACAGATGGGTTTGGCTGTCGGAGGGGCACTTTTTTGAACTGCAGGTCCTTGAAGGGTAATACAGTTTGAGGTTTGGAGGATCTCTATATAAATATCCGATAGCAGCTAGGTCCCCTAACTTTCAGCAGCTGTGTTGAAAGGATAAAGTTGTGGTATATCAGTGGTTAGAAATACCATTATTACTTTAGGATTAGTTTAACACAAAGTCAGGGCTGACCCGGGACCATTGCTGTGAGTCACAGTGCGCAGCATAAAAGTCCTTTCACATCGGACGCAGGATGTGCTGCTAACTGCTAACTAAAAGCAAAGGATCCAGAATTTGTTGCGCTGGCTGCTGGGCTCTGTGGGTTTTTGCAGCAGCTCTACCTGTACTAGATGCACCTGCTCCTTGTCGTTTTTATCTCTGACTTTATGTCCTCTACAAGAGTTTCAGTTTCTTTTTGCTAGTTCTTGAAATGTTCAATAAAAAGATGTATGCTAATTCATAACGAAGAAAGCTTTGTAATGAAGACTGTCATTTTCAAAACACTGAAACTCCCCCCATCCCCCCACCCCTGCAGCGCTGTTGAAAAGACTGTGGAAGTCCCTGTATTAAACACGTAGACCTGTGACACAAAAATCACCAAACTCGGATGACCACAGATTGTTTTCCTTCGTGGTGACGAAGGAAAACGCTGGGTTGGCATGTAAAAGGGCATTTATTCCCTTCAAAGACCTGCAGTTCAAAAAAAGCACCCCTCCGACAGCCAAACCCATCTGTTCTCTGATAGGATTGTTACATTTGGGATTGTCATGACATTGACCAATCAGATGAAAGGAAGAAAAATAGGGTCAAAATTCGTACTTGTAACTTGCAGGGTTTTTTTTTTGGCTAAGTCCACACACAAATCTTTTTTACGCACACACAAATTCTTTTTACACATACAAATCCTGATTTACAAGTACAAAATATTGATGACCACATTTTGAGCCCATAGCGATGGATTTTTCTTGGACACGCGTCGAGGTGCGAATGTGCACGCGTCAAATTAGGGGCGTTTTCGCTCGCGTCCATCGCGTTCGGTGTGAACACACCGTAAGACCTTACATTAAAAATATAAAAGAACAGTAGCTGGCAGTGTGAGACTATATTATATTATTACTCTACTACCAACACAGTGCCCAGATAGCAAGACGACATTGAATTGATGTTGATTTTTCATCCGATCTGTCGTTATGGTCAGGGTTGAAATGCCAATGTTGTAACAACATTGAAATACTGTGGTAAACCGACGGTCTTACTATAGGGACGTTGTAATGATGTTGATTTACCGTTGTTTTTTTGTCATTGATATTTGATCTATTTGTAGTCGACCAGGTGACAACAACAACGTCGAGAAAACGTCTATTTATAGTTGACGATCATTCGGCGCCGGTCACCATCAAAAAGCCATCGATTTGTAGTTGACCGTTAAATTGCATTGCAGCTGAGTGGGTATAAAGTACCGGAGAAAGTAGATGATGTTCATGTTTTTATTTGAACAGGCTAAAAATTGCCCTTTCAGATGATATAATGGATCAAACTTCTCAGCTTAATCTCTGGCCTCGTTTTCACACCAGGACTGAATCTTGCCTCTCTCTCCTCCATCTCTCTCTTTCTCTCCTCATTCATCTCCCTCTCCATCTTCCTCTCCCTCTCTCTCTCAGCCTGGAGTTGTTCATTGTATTTCTGCATCTCTTTCTCATATCTTTCCTGTATTTCTCTCTCCATTTTCTCTTTTTTTCTGTATTTCTTCTTCTTTCTCTCTCAGGATGCGTTGCATCTCCTCTTCAATCACCCTCTCAGCCTCTTCAAACATCTCGCTGGTGCAGTGGCTTCTTCTGGATCAGCTCAGTGACCTGAGAGCGCTCCTTCAGTTTATTATTGAAGACGTGGTACTGACCGTTACATCTGGCCACGAGTTCCTGCAGGTCTGGGCTTTCTTCTAAAAACTCTTCCATAGTGGTGCCTTCAAGTAAGTCCCCATGGGTAAAGAGAACCATGCTGTATTTGTCTGCTGCGTGGCCAAAGATTTTTTGAATCTTTTGCACCGTCTGTTTTTCCTCTTCAGTGTATCTGCCCAGTCTGACAACCACCAAGAAGATATGGGGGCCTGGAGAAGCATAGGAGATGCACTGGCATATATCTTTAGTAGTTCTCTCCTTATCAAACCTGGTATCAAACAGGCCTGTGGTGTCAATGACAGCAATCTGCTGCCCATCCACTTTAACTTTGCCTTTTGAACACTCTTCAGTCATAGACACGGCACTGAACTTGGATTCAAAGCACTCACGACCCAGAATAGTGTTTCCAGTAGCACTCTTTCCAGTTCCAGTCTTTCCCACTATCGCAATCCTGACCTCATCATCATTTATCCTGCCAGAATCTGCTTAGAAAGATCAGAAAGAATGAATTAGGATCTACATCAGGCTGTAAATACATAAATCTTTACTTCTGGACATTAACTAAGTTTGCGGATAGATTTTTCTAGATTCCAAAAATTTGCAAATACCCAAGAAGATGTTTCACAACTATTAACTAGGGATGCACTGATACCACCTTTTTGAAAACGAGTACTTGCATTTCAGTACTCGCCGATACCGATACCGAGTACTTAATAAAAACATGATTTAAATTTACAGGTAACAGCTTTAGTCATATAATTTAACAAAAAACAAACAAACAAGGGACTAGTTTGGAATTAAGAACATTTATTTAAAATGAAAAGCATGTTGTATGCAACATATTATAGAATAAATAATTATAAAAAAAACAAAATTTAATTTTAAATTTGTTCGTCTGTTTCTCTGTTTAGAAGTCTCACTAGCACAGTCACAGCTGGGATGACATCAGAGGCTAGTGCGTCGTAGCTGCTCACCTTTTTAGTTTTAGTTCCTCAAAAGGGGCGAGAATGGCAATAGTCTTCTCCATAAGAGCCCATTGGTGAGCGGTGAGATAGTCAGGGAGTTCATGCTTGGACACATACACCCCCAGCACTCGCTTTTGCTCTATGAGGGACTGGAGCATGTAATACGTGCTGTTCCAGCGCGTCTGTACGTCCTGCTGCAGTCTCTTTATTGGCTGGTTGAGCTTTCCCTGAATGTCCTCGAGGCGGGAGTAGGCTAAGGCGGAATGTTTAGAATGCCCAACTATTTTCCGCCCCACTGCTATAGCATCAGCTATGCTCCTCTGTGCTAATAAGCCCTCGTGAACAGCCAGTTGGAGCGTGTGCGCGACACACGGCAGACTTGGGAGCCCAGCGTCATTCATGGCTTTAATCATGTTTTTGGCATTGTCACGAAGCACAACGTGTACTGATGTTTTATGTATACCCCATGTCTGGAGCATTTCCTCAAACACATGCGCTATAGCCTGGCTGGTGTGCAAGCCGCGGAATTGTTTGGCATGTAATATGGCTCGTTGCGGTGTGAAACTCACGTCTATCCACTGGGAGGTTAGGCTAATTAGCGACACGGGGCTAACACTGCTTGTCCAAATATCCGTGGTGAAACTAAACGCAGAGGAGGCTTGCAGTAGGCTGTGGATATGGTTTTTCACCGACTCGTGTAGTTTAGGCAGCTCCGTGTCAGTCATGTAGTGGCGGCTTGGGGCATCATATCTGGGCTCCAGAACATTGAGGAGACGCAGGAATCCAACATTTTCTACCTCCGAGAGTGGCTGGTCACTCAATGCAATGTACTCGATAATTGCCTGTGTTATTTTCACAGCACGTGGATTTTCTCTGGACATTTTCTCTCGTCTTGCAAGAGTTTGCTGCAGCGTGGGTTGTGTTGGTTTAGAAGCGTGGGTAAACTCTTTGTACTCCTTGTCGTGTTGGGATTTTAGGTGCTTGATTAAATTGCTTGTGTTAAATGCGCTGCCTTTTGAGCCTCCTCTGGACAATTTCGCTGAGCACAATTTGCAGTCCGCCTTTGTTTTGTCGTCTTCATTCACTTTGAAATAGTTCCACATGGCTGGTTATGTCTCGCCTCGCCTTCTCCCCCGCTCTGAGCTGTGCCGGTGCCTGGGGGCGGGCACTCGGCGCCTGTGATTAACCCCTTACACGCCGCTCAAACATAGACATTTCTCAGACCGTGGTATCGGTCCCCGGTATCGGGGGACTTTTAACGAGTACGAGTACTTTAGAAAATGTGGTATCGAGGCTGATACCAGATATCGGTATCGGTGCATCCCTATTATTAACCCTCTCAAGGCAGGCGTTGCAGATTTGCAACAGTTAAAACACTGACAACCTGATTACCCCACATACATATTTTGAGTTTTTTTACTCAGAAGTACCACTGCAGGACTTGGTTGTGCATTAGCAACTAAAACTTAATTTGAGCCTGAGAGGGTTAATTCTGTGAGGTCATGGTCATGATCAGTGATGTGTATGTATGTTATTAATTATTGTTTTGATTGTTTGTTTTTAATTTACCTCACATACACATAAAATCCTAAATCATAGGGTTGGGATTGGAGTTTGAAGCTAGGATTAGAGGGTTAAAAGTTTTTTCAAAGTGGTTTTCAAAGCTACAGCTACAGCTGCTTTTTACAAAAGACTTTCTCCTTAGAGCTTGTCTAACATTTAATTATTCAAGCCTGATCACTGCTGTAACACTAAAAAACACCACTAACATGGAGACTTACCAAGTTTGCTGTCCATGTTTGGGATGAAATTGTTCCTGGCCTAAATAGTGCAGTGTAGATACTTCTTCTGGTCTCAAGTCAGAAGTGAAAGTCAGAGACTGTGCTGCACCTTCTTTAACAGAACATATCAACCAATCCACACACACAAATAACTGCATTGGACACAGAGAAAGTGAAACTAATGTTTTGTGGTATTTTTCCAGTTACACGGGTTTTGTTTTTGTTTTTATAAAGCTGGATAACCATGCTGATCTCTTGAATTCTTTGCACCATGTGCATTTCCTCTTCATTGTATCTGCCCCATCTGACAGCATACAAGAAGATATAGGGTCATGGAGAAGCTTAGGAGATGCACCTTTGTAATTTTATCCAAGGAAGGCCTGGTATCAGACAGACCTACTTTCCCCTTTAGAACAGGCTACAGTCATAGACTTAGCACTTCACTTTGATTCAAAGCACTGATGTGCTAGAGTGATGTTTCCAGCTGCAGTCTGATTAGTCCTGCTAGATCCTGTGCATTACAAGCACATATTGCATGTGTATTTAGAAGTAAAGCAGCTTTAGTAACTGTATATATTTATTTATTTTGATGTTTATGGTTGTATTCATAAACAAATATAAGTGTGAAAACAGTAATGTGCTCTGCTTACTTTCAAAGTCTAATGAGAAACTCAACAAAAATTGGATCTGATGAACATCTATTTTCTGTTTCAGCTTCTCAGGTGCACTGTTTTATATCCTGGTTATTTACTACAGTATGGTACTGAGGACCACAGACCTCCTGCAGGTACAGGAAGTCACTGCATTCACTCTTCAGACTTTGCTTTCTCCTCCCAAAAGCATTTATAAGAAACGGCAGCTTTTTCCTCTTACTAGCAAGCACTGCTGCACAAATTAGTGTAGATTTCTTTGCTTTCAGTTTCACTGTTTGATTTGTGCACCAAACTCAAATTTATCTGATGTGCAAAGCCAGACACCTGTCCCCCCCCTCCCATCCCCATTTACAAGAAACAGCAACACTTTTTTAGAAGTACAGACACTGCAGCACAAAGCAATCTCAAAATATTTTTATTAAAATTAAAATTACTTTTAATGAACAATATTCAAAAAAAAGATTTATTGACATAGAAGTTAATGCAGACAGATGTTGATTTTTTTTTAGTAAATTCTGAGTCCACATCCGGTTTTAGAAAAATCCCCTTTTAACGGAAATAACGGGGCAAAACTATAATTTCACTTTCACTCCGTCATCAGTTGTAGGTGTGGTTTGACTCGTGCTGCCTGTTGAAGAAGCTGCAGCACAGTCTTTGCCTTTCACTTTTTACTCCACTTCAGTTGGCTACACAACACTGTTTAGCCTGGACATCGACAGAAGCGATTACAACCAGAACATGGCTGGCAAGTTTGGTAAGTCATCATGTACAGCCTGTTACAGCAGCTCTGCTCATTCTGAGTAACAAATTTCCCACGGTTATCTTATCTTATCTTAGTCATGTTTACTAGTGTTACAACAGTGATCATGGCTGATTTAAAATCATGGTTGGTTAGCAGGTAGGTCGATAGATTATAAAAATAAAAACAAGATCAATGAAGTTAGCTTTTTACATACACAGACCTGTGATGGTTTAAATCAGAGGTGGGACCAAGTCATTGTTTTGCAAGTCTCAAGTAAGTCTCAAGTCTTTATCCTCAAGTCTCAAGTAATGTCAGTCGAGTCTCAAGTCACTGGTGTAAAAGTCCGAGTAAAGTCACAATTCTGAAACTTTGAATTTCAAGTCCTTTCTAGTCTTTAAAAAAAAAAGACGAAAAAAGGATGTTGCAGTTATATGCTAAATGTAAATATTAGACCATGTAATTTTTAAATCTGTGTTTTTCTCAACACATGACGAAATAGTGAACTTATATACACAAATTGTGAAATTGCACCTCTATAAAATGCAGCTCAATTAAACTTAGCTCCAAAAATAATTTTCACCGACAGTTCTGAGATAAGCTGCATGTTATTCTTGGACGCGCTTGTAGGACCGGCTTTAAAATCGCATGACAAAAATATAATACACATTAAAAAAAACTGTATCACCAACGTAGCCTGGACAACATTTGTTAGTTAGATGAAGTCAGCTATCTCGTCGTAGCAAAAGAGAAGCACCACCTACCGTTCTTTATGCAACTTCAACTGTCGGAGAAAGTTGGAAGTTGTTCCATCTCTGTCTGTGATTCTCTTCTTGCATGTTTTGCATATTGCATTTCGGGTTTTTGTTGACTACTTCATAGTTTATGTACCTGAAAAAAATAACTCCTTGCAGCATTTTCGAGCGTTTTTTTTTTTTTTCTTTTTAAAAAAAATCTGGTTAATTTGATTGGCTGTGCTACAGCTCACGCACACATACGTACGGAGTGTGGTTTGAATAAATGAATTGAATTAATGGTGCACACTTTCTACATAATATGCGTGTTAAATTTTATATTTGGGGTGAAATATCAAGTCTTTTCAAGTAAACCGTTCAAGTCCAATTCAAATCCCAGGTCATTGGTGTAAAAGTCCAAGTCAAGTCTAAAGTCATAAAATTAATGACTCGAGTGTGACTCGAGTCCAAGTCATGTGACTTGAGTCCACATCTCTGGTTTAAATAAATGTTTTAAGTCTGAAAGGGAGTAGGTAGCTTAATGTTTATCAAGACCTACCCCAAAAATGAACAAAAGATAAAAACTACATTTTGAACAACCTGCCTACATTTTCATTAGCTAATAATAGTAATAACAAGCAATAATAATGGGCAATAGGAAAACCAAGACTCACTGTTCTCCTTTGGTCATTACTATTGTCCATAGAGCTCCTTTCTAACCATGTTAACCTGCTCCTTATTTAAACCAAGTCTCCGAGACAGCAGTTTGTGAATTTAGCTTTGAGATGTGGAAGAGAGGTCATAACTTTTGAATGTCCATACTTAAGATTCCTGCTATTAAATATGTTTTCCACTGTAACATTATAGTTACACAGTTCATAAGTGTGATATTTACAAGCCATTTGTGATTATATCGACCAGAAAGAAAGAAAAAAAGGATTAATTGCATTTCCTGATAGCAGAATGTTAGGGTCATTACTGAGGATGACTATGATTTCACAGGATCAACAGCAGAATAGATAACTGTGACACATCTCTGTAGATGTTGAATTAACTTTTGACCATCTACCAGAACATTTGTAACCTAAAATACTAACCCCAAACCTGGTGCATGATCAGGTATATGTATAATAAGTACAATGTATTTCATGCCATGTATTCTTTCTGATCTTTCTACACAGATTCTGGAAAGACAAATGGTGATGAGGTCAGGATTGTGATGGTGGGGAGGACTGGAACTGGAAAGAGTGCTACTGGAAACACTATTCTGGGTCGTGGGTGCTTTGAATCCAAGTTCAGTGCCGTGTCTATGACTGTAGAGTGTTCCAAAGGAAAAGCCAAAGTGGATGGACATCGTGTTGCTGTCATTGACACCCCAGGCCTGTTTGATACCAGGGATAATAAAGAGGAACATCAGAAAAATATATGCCAGTACATCTCCTATGCTTCTCCAGGCCCCCATATCTTCTTGGTGGTCGTCACACTGGGCAGATTCACTGAAGAGGAAAAACAGACGGTGCAAAAGATTCAGAAAATCTTTGGCCACGCAGCAGACAAATACAGCATGGTTCTCTTTACCCATGGGGACCAACTTGAAGGCACCACTATGGAAGATTTCTTAGAAGAAAGCCCAGACCTGCAGGAACTCGTGGCCAGATGTAACGGTCAGTACCACGTCTTCAACAATAAACTGAAGGAGCGCTCTCAGGTCACTGAGCTGATCCAGAAGATCAGAGAAATAGTCCAGAAGAACGGAGGAAGCCACTACACCAACGAGATGTTCCAAGAGGCTGAGAGGGCGATTGAAGAGGAGAAACAACGCATCCTGAGAGAGAAAGAAGAAGAAATACGGAAAGAAAAAGAGAAAATGGAGAGAGAAATACGGGAAAAATATGAGAAACAGATGCAGGAATACAATGAACAACTCCAGGCTGAGACAGAGAGGGCAATTGAAGAGGAGAAACAACGCATACTGAGTGAGAAAGAAGAGGAAATACCAAAAGAAAAAGAGAAAATGGAGAGAGAAATACGGGTAAGAGATGAGAAAAAGATGCAGGAATACAACGAACAACTCCAGGCTGAGACAGAGAGGGAGATTGAAGAGGAGAAACAATGCATACTGAGAGAGAAAGAAGAGGAAATACCAAAAGAAAAAGAGAAAATGGAGAGAGAAATACGGGTAAGAGATGAGAAAAAGATGCAGGAATACAACGAACAACTCCAGGCTGAGACAGAGAGGGAGATTGAAGAGGAGAAACAATGCATACTGAGTGAGAAAGAAGAGGAAATACCAAAAGAAAAAGAGAAAATGGAGAGAGAAATACGGGTAAGAGATGAGAAAAAGATGCAGGAATACAACGAACAACTCCAGGCTGAGAGAGAGAGGGAGAGAGAACAGGAGATGAAGCCATTTAAGGAGAAGCGTGAGAGAGAAGTGGACGAAGAAACAGGCAAGATTCAGTTCAGATATGAAAATGAAGCCAGAGATGAAGCTGAGAAGCATAATCCATTTTACCTTAAAACCATGTGAAGATGTTAAAAACCACTTTTACATTTTCATAGATCTTTAGAAACTCATGACTGCTGCTCTGTATCATTGTACCATTGTTTTAAACTTTTTCTTAGTTTTCCCCTGCATGTCTAGACTCCCTAACATGATGTTACAAATAGCAACAAGTTCAGAAGTCGTAATATTTTGGGGATATGTGAGGTTCCTGTAAAATTTGTCAATCTTCTTTCTGAAGGTTTCAAGCTTTCTCCTTTTTTCATTTACAGCTAGCAGCAGATCCTGTGGACATATTGAATTTCCTTCTTATGTTATCTTAGTGGTTTATTAGTTGAAGTAGAGTTCATACTGTGGGCTTTTGGGACATTCATAGTATTCAGTCATTGTTATAGTTAGAGATATCTGTATGTATGTATCTTTGTAACTTCTCTTATTGCCAATGATGTTGTTTTTGTGTGAGATTTACTTTTCTTCACTTTCTTGGTGAATGAATCCATCTTTGTTCCAACTTTTACCTTCCCCTTGACTGAGTTGTTTGCGTTGACTTTTGCCTTCACATGTATGACTCGCAGCCTGACAACAAACTTAGATTTGTGGACTTTGTGTCATGACCTCTAGAACTGTAAGTATTGGTCCTTCTTTTTGTAACCTAGTTGTCTCCTTTAAAATAAATTTGAGTCACTGTCATAATTTGACTGAGTGATGTTCTTGCTTTCTCAGTGTTGCTGGTTAACCTTGTAATTTTTTTTAAATATAATTCTGGAAAATACAAAATATAAAATGACAGGTTGAATAGTATCTTAGCTTCTCATGGTTATTTATCTAGTACTGCATCACATTCTGATCAAATTACTGCCACAAGCTACATTTTCACATTCTCACCTGTAGATTTTAAAGATCTGGAAGAAATTAAGCATCAGTTAAAGTCTTGCACCTCTCTACTTCACCCCATCCCAACAAAACTATTTAAACCGGTATCTCATTGTTTTACAAATCATTTAGTAAATATTATCAACAGCTCTCTACAGCCTGGCATTTTCCCCGTTTCTCTCACATGTGCAGTAATCACACTACTAGTTAATACAATGGAATTAGCACCAAAGAAAGGGGAAGTAGAGAGTGAGAAAAACTTAACTGAAGGGACACAAGACGTTTGGCACACTGGACTGAATTATGGGCATCTGTCTTCTGGGGTGGGCACGCTGTTGTCACCAGGATGTGTGACCTCAGATCTTCAGGACAGGTGGTCAACATTTGGGGAAGTACTTTCAAGATGCAGCTCCACTGAGGGCACAGACAGCTTACACTGAGATCAGAGACCTCAGAGTTTCAAAAAGCATCTGAAACAGCTCAGGTTTAGAAAGAAAGCTTTTAGATGTTTTAAATAAAAATTATTTAAACATTGTGGTGGGTTTTACATGACACATAAAAAAACACCCAGCATGCCCCTACGGGCGGTTTTTCCTTCAAGCTCGGGTCCTCTACCAGAGGCCTGGGAGCTTGAGGGTCCTGCGCAGTATCTTAGCTGTTCCCAGGACTGCGCTCTTCTGGACAGAGATCTCCGATGTTGTTCCCGGGATCTGCTGGAGCCACTCGCCTAGCTTGGGAGTCACCGCACCTAGTGCTCCGATTACCACGGGGACCACCGTTACCTTCACCCTCCACATCCTCTCGAGCTCTTCTCTGAGCCCTTGGTATTTCTCCAGCTTCTCGTGTTCCTTCTTCCTGATATTGCTGTCATTCGGAACTGCTACATCGATCACTACGGCCGTCTTCTCCTGTTTGTCTACCACCACTATGTCCGGTTGGTTAGCCACCACCATTTTGTCCGTCTGCATCTGGAAGTCCCACAGGATCTTAGCTCGGTCATTCTCCATCACCCCTGGGGGCATCTCCCATTTTGACCTCGGGACTTCCAGGTTATACTTGGCACAGATGTTCCTGTACACTATGCCGGCCACTTGGTTATGGCGTTCCATGTATGCCTTGCCTGCTAGCATCTTACACCCTGCTGTTATGTGCTGGATTGTCTCAGGGGCATCTTTACACAGCCTGCACCTGGGGTCTTGCCTGGTGTGGTAGACCCCAGCCTCTATGGATCTTGTACTCAGTGCTTGTTCCTGTGCTGCCATGATTAGTGCCTCTGTGCTGTCTTTCAGTCCAGCTTTGTCCAGCCACTGGTAGGATTTCTGGATATCAGCCACCTCCTCTATCTGCCGGTGGTACATACCGTGCAGGGGCCTGTCCTTCCATGATGGTTCCTCGTCTCCCTCCTCTTTCTTGGGTTTCTGCTGCCTGAGGTATTCACTGAGCACTCGGTCAGTTGGGGCCATCTTCCCAATGTATTCTTGGATGTTTGTTGTCTCATCCTGGACTGTGGTGCTGACACTCACCAGTCCCCGGCCCCCTTCCTTCCGCTTAGCGTACAGCCTCAGGGTGCTGGACTTGGGGTGAAACCCTCCATGCATGGTAAGGAGCTTTCTTGTCTTTATGTCAGTGGCTTCTATCTCCTCCTTTGGCCAGCCTATTACCCCAGCAGGGTACATGATCACAGGCAGGGCGTAGGTGTTGATGGCCCGGATCTTGTTCTTACCGTTCAGCTGACTCCTCAGGACTTGCCTGACCCTCTGCAGGTACTTGGTGGTTGCAGCTTTTCTAGTGGCCTCTTCATGGTTCCCATTCGCCTGCGGGATCCCCAGGTACTTGTAACTGTCCTCTATGTCTGCAATGTTGCCTTCTGGCAGTTCGATCCCCTCAGTTCTGACTACCTTCCCTCTCTTTGTTATCATCCGACTACACTTCTCCAGCCCGAATGACATCCCGATGTCATTGCTGTATATCCTGGTAGTGTGGATCAGTGAATCGATGTGTCGTTCACTCTTGGCATACAGCTTGATGTCATCCATGTACAGGAGGTGGCTGACAACTGCTCCGTTCCGTAGTTGGTATCCGTAGCCAGTCTTGTTAATGATCTCACTGAGGGGGTTCAGGCCTATGCAGAACAGCAGTGGGGACAGAGCATCTCCTTGGTAGATCCCGCACTTGATGGTGACTTGTGCTATGGGCTTGGAGTTGGCCTCTAGTGTTGTACGCCACATCCCCATTGAGTTCCTGATGAAGGCTCTCAGGGTCCTGTTGATCTTGTACAATTCTAGGCATTCCAGTATCCAGCTGTGGGGCATTGAGTCATAGGCCTTCTTGTAATCAATCCAGGCAGTGCACAGGTTGGTCAGTCTGGTCTTGCAGTCTCGGCTGACTGTTCTGTCTACAAGTAGCTGGTGTTTTGCGCCTCTGGTATTCTTGCCAATCCCTTTCTGTGCCCCGCTCATGTATTGACCCATGTGCCTGTTCATCTTAGCCGATATGATGCCTGACAGGAGCTTCCATGTAGTACTGAGGCAGGTTATTGGTCGGTAGTTGGATGAGACCGGTCCTGTGTTTGCAAATTTTGAAGCCATCCTGATAACCTTCTCCCACCAACGATGTGGTGATCCAATTCCAATTAAAATCAAGACACTCAAAAAGATGCTCTGTAAAAGAGTAGAATTCTTGGAACAGAGTTTAATACACTGAATCATATAAACAGCAGGAAAAATACATACAGACATTTAGCAAGAAAATTACAAAGCAGAAAGCAAGCAAAGCAAAACCCCGGGGTGTACAGCCTTAAGCACAGACAACAGAGCGACACAGAGACGGACAGGAAGCAGCAGCAGGAGGAAAAGAGCTCTGGGGGTGTCCTCTGGTCCCCTAATATAGGGACCAGTATCCCCGCCCCCTGCTGCTGGGTAACTTTCCCACACGCCCAGCACAGCTGCTGGGGTCAGGTAGCGGCCATGGTCTTGGCCAAAGGCCAGTCAGGACTCTGAGTACCCCTTGCTCTGGCTTATCACAATAGGTCATGACACGGTCAAAGGTCACACATTAATCCTAATTATTAAATCTTATACAGCAAGTGGCACAATCTTATAACATATAATACATAGGTTACATGCTTTCTCATATATAAAAACCCTTCAGTTTGGGTTCAAACTGTGTGTGTGTGTGTGTGTGTGTGTGTGTGTGTGTGTTTATTTTGTATGGTATTTTATCGTGATGTGTTCAGGATCTCTGTTACAATGTTACTGTTTTGGTTGTGCCGCATTAAAGACGTTAAATTAATTAATTACTAAGTAAATTATTCAAGAGAACTCTCCCCTTACATTAACTGCCCTGTTACAGTACCAACTTAATAAACCTCGGTGAAGCAAAATGTCTTGTGCTTAAGACTCCACATGAAAGTTAAAATATATATGTTCAGTGCGCATAGATATATAGTGTATATAGTTACATAGTTAAACATATCAAACAAAAATCCACCACAGTCCCTTCTTGGGGTCCTTGGGGATCAGGACCGTCCGACCTTCGGTTAGCCATTCCGGGTGTCTCTCGTTAACTAGCAGCTGGTTCATTTGTGCTGCCAGACGCTCGTGGAGTGCAGTCAGCTTCTTCAGCCAGTAGGCGTGAACCATGTCGGGCCCTGGTGCTGTCCAACTCTTCATACTGGAGACCCTTTCTTGGATATCTGCCACTGTGATGGTTACTGGACCCTGTTCAGGGAGGTCGCTATGGTCTGCCCTCAGATCCACTAGCCACTGAGCATTGCCGTTATGGGTTGCGTCCTTCTCCCATATGCTCTTCCAGTATTGCTCCGTCTTCAGTCTTGGTGGTGCTGTTCTCTTATTGTTCCCTTGCCACTGAGAGTACACCTTTGCTGGTTCTGTGGAGAACAGCTGGTTTATTCTCCTGCCTTCTATCTCTCTGGTGTACCTCCTCAAGCGGCTAGCCAAGGCTGCAACGACTCACATACATATATGTGTGTGTATATATATGTGTATATATGTGTGTGTGTGTGTATATATGTGTGTGTGTGTGTGTGTGTGTGTGTGTATATATATATGTGTGTATATGTATGTATATATATATGTATGTATATGTGAATATATATATAATATTGCTAGCCCTGTGATAAATTGGCAGCTTGCTGAGGGTGTACCCTGCCTTTGTCTCCTTGTGGCAGCTGGGAGACTAACACCATTTGCTGCCATGAATTGGATACAATGTATTCCAATTATGCTATCTGAATTTTTATAAACTCAAAGTATGTGATGAAAGTCTAAGTGATGACTAGTTCACAAATTTAGAAAGTAGACATCAAAAGTAATTGTACTACTTGCCTGACACATGAGTACAGCTACATGTGGTCTGAAAAACAGTAGTTTTGTCACATTTTCATATCTAATTGGGGTATTTTAAGGGAGGCTGGAGGCACTGAAATAGTCCCCTACCTTTCCCTGCTGAATCAAAGCAGAAGCAGAAAGGTTACTGGATTGCATGATCACTTTAACCAGCTAGCCATCCTTATGGGAGGAACCACTTAGAAGCTGTTTTCAAAGCAGCTGAGTAGATTTCATCTCACGTTAGTGAGTAACAGTACAGTTTTGCAGAACACTTAGAAAGATTTCTTTGATGGTTGAAGGTCACATTGTTCATCATATCCACTATCCAGTCTTAAAATAACAATAATGTTATTATTGTTATGAACATGGTAACTTATGAACACGGCAACAAATCCGGACAATTTCTTGCTAACCAGTCAAAAATCAATAAAGAAAAAACAACTATATGTGCTGTTAAAGATTTATCTGGGAATACAATATATGATCTTAAAAAAAATAAACAAAATTTTTAGGGATTTCTATGAAACTTTATATACACCACAAATAAACCTATCTAAAAACAAAATTGATCAATTTCTCGACAACATAACTCTTCCAAAATTATTAGACACCCAAGCAATGGCACTGGATTCGCCACTGGCGCCAGGTGAACTCCAGGAAGCCCTGATAAGTATGCCCAATAATAAGGCTCCAGGTCCAGACGGCTTTCCAACAGATTTTTACAAAGAATTCTGGACGATTTTGGCACCAGTTTTTCACAGGATGTTGCAGGAAATCAAAGAAAATGGTAGACTACCACCAAATATGAACTCTGCAAATATCAGTCTCTTACTAAAACCAAGCAAAGACCCTGTATTTCCTTCAAGCTATCGTCCAATATCCCTTATTAATGTAGACCTTAAAATAATCTGCAAAGCTCTCTCAAAGAGATCAGAGAAAATAACCCCCCTTTTAATTCATCCTGACCAAACTGGTTTCATAAAAGGTAGGCACTCATCAACAAATACACGTAGATTACTTAATTTAATAGACTACTCATGCAGTAAAAACACTGAAACCATAATATTGTCTCTTGATGCAGAAAAGGCGTTTGACAGAGTCAACTGGAAATTTCTATTTGCAACTTTACACAAATTTGGTTTTGGAACCTCTTTCGTAAACTGGTCAAAAATATTATATAATTCCCCAACAGCTTGTGTCAGAACAAATGACCAAACATCTTACAGCTTCTGTCTCCTGAGGGGCACCAGGCAGGGATGCCCACTCTCCCCTTCACTGTTTGCAATTTTTATTGAGCCACTAGCAGCAGCAATTAGACAGGCTACAACAATTAAGGACATAAAATGTAAGAATGTAGAACATAAAATCAGCCTTTATGCAGATGATGTGTTACTTTTTCTCCAAAACTCACAAACCAATATCTCTGGGGTGATTGCATTGATAAATTCTTTCTCAAGAGTCTCAGATTATTCAATTAACTGGTCAAAATCTACAGTTCTTCCGATTAATTGCTCCTTCCATAATTCTTCTCCTACCCCATTGCAATATGGAAATATAAAATATTTAGGTATTAATGTCTCCTAAGCTTTCAGAATTAACTAAATTAAACCACATCCCACTTTTAAAGACAGTGGAAGGCGATCTGGCTAGATCGCTAGGAAATCTTTACCCATATCACTCATGGGAAGGGTCGCCGCTATAAAAATGATGATCTTGCCACAAATAAACTATTTATTTTCAATGATCCCAAATAAGCCATCACAAGATTGGTTCAGATCTCTAGACTCGTATATTTCTAAATTCCTTTGGAAAGATAAACCCCCACGAATCAGCTTAAAAACATTACAAAGGACCAAGGATAAAGGAGGATTAGATCTACCTAACTTTAATCACTATTTTTTTTAGCCAACAGGCTTCAGTTCATCTCTAGATGGTTTAAACATACCTTCTTAGATGAACCTTGGATAGATGTAGAACAGGCACAATTCTGGATTCATTGGCTTCCTGTTAAATCCAGAATTGAATTCAAAATCCTGCTCCTCACATACAAGGTCTTAAATAATCAGGCCCCATCTTATTTTAATGACCTTGTAGTACCATATCACCCTATTAGAGCACTTCGCTCTCGCTCTGCAGGCCTACTTGCTGTTCCTAGAGTATTTAAAAGTAGAATGGGAGGGAGAGCCTTCAGTTTTCAGGCCCCTCTTCTGTGGAACCAGCTTCCAGTTTGGATTCGGGAGACAGACACTATCTCTACTTTCAAGATTAGGCTTAAAACTTTCCTTTTTGCTACAGCATATAGTTAGGGCTGGACCAGGTGATCCTGAATCCTCCCTTAGTTATGCTGCAATAGACGTAGGCTGCCGGGGATTCCCATGATGCATTGAGTTTTTCCTTTCCAGTCACCTTTCTCACTCACTATGTGTTATTAGACCTCTCTGCATTGAATCATACTTGTTATTAATCTCTGTCTCTCTTCCACAGCATGTCTTTATCCTGTTTTCCTTCTCTCACCCCAACCGGTCGCAGCAGATGGCCCCGCCCCTCCCTGAGCCTGGTTCTGCCGGAGGTTTCTTCCTGTTAAAACGGAGTTTTTCCTTCCCACTGTCGCCAAAGTGCTTGCTCATAGGGGGTCATATGATTGTTGGGTTTTTCTCTGTATTTATTATTGTGTGATCTACTGTACAATATAAAGCGCCTTGAGGTGACTTTTGTTGTGATTTGGCGCTATATAAATAAAATTGAATTGAATTGAATTGAATTAATAATCTAGAAATTTCAGACCTACCATTTATCAGCTCAAACATCAAATGACATGAATGCTTTAAAAGCATCAACATCAGCTCTTCTCTGACAGCATGGTGGGAGTTTCTAAAAATGACAGCGTCTTCATTAATCCCATGCAAACGTACACCTATCTGGAACAAACCGGACATATGATATGATAAACTTTCCAGATTGGAGTTGCAAAGGAATTAAATAAAGTGTAAAGTAAAGTAAAGTAAAGTAAAGTTTACACTTTACACTTTACAGTGTGGTACATTTTTTTTATCTAAAACCCCCCAAATTATTGTCTAAAATATACAGAACACTTTCTAAAATAGATGAATCAATATCCCTTCCTATTGCAAAATGGGAAGCAGATTTATCGATCAGCTTAGACCAAAATCTTTGGTCTCAGATATGCTTAAAAATCTTTCAATGGATCAGAAATCCCAGTTTGCAATTAATACAATACAAAATATTACATAGAGTGCACTATACTGGTCATAGGATGTTCAAGATGGGCTATACGTCTTCCAACAACTGCTCACACTGTCAAGGCAATACACCGGACAATTACATCCACGCCCTTTGGTTCTGTCCACCAGTTCAGAAGTTTTGGCGTGAGATATGTGAAGACTTATCAAAGTGTCTGAAATGTAACATTCCAGCCTCCCCTTTAGTGTGCTTGCTGGGCAACTTGGATGAGGTCACTACAGAGATAAACACAGTCCACACTGTTTTTACAGCCCTATGTATTGCCAAGAAAATGGTCCTCATTAACTGGAAAAATAAAAATAATCTTAATTCTAACCAATATAAAAACCATCTAATAGATCACATTAGTCTTGATACAGCCTCTGCCACCACATTTGATCAATCCCTTTGGGCTCCTTTGATCGGCTTCATCACCTAGTGGGGGTGGGGGGTCATGGTTTGGTCCTGCCTTTGCTATTGTGTTTGATATGGGGGTAGGGACGGCCTTAGGGCATCTGGGGAGTCCCTAGGGACATTTTCCCTGGAGGGCCTAACCCGGGGGATGTGGCCATGACCTGGTTAGGGGCTCTGGTGGCTCTTAGATGGTGTTTTCCTTGTGGCTGCGTACAGCGGAGATGGGGGAGGGTCTGTGCTGGCGGACGTTGGTTACTGGCCTGGTAGCCTGACTGCCCCTGGGTGGGTCCGGGACGGGCGTGGGGTCTGGGGGTGCTCTGCCCCCGGTCTGGGGTGCTGGCTGGGCCTTGGGGGCTTGGGTCCTGGTTGTTGTGTCGCCGGGGCTGTAAGCGGGTGGGTGCAGGGGGGCTCAGCCTCAGTGCAGGGGACCTCTGGTGCATCGGCCCAACTAGGGGGCTCTCCAACTGGTGGGGAGGCTGTTATATCTTTGCAGGTGGCCTCCTCTCTACAGGAGCTCACTTTGCAGGTGGGGGAGAGATATAGGAGAGGTAGAGAATGAACTCAACCTGGGTGTCTATTGTCTTGTGTAGTTTGGGAGATGATTGGATGATGGGGTGGGTGCAGTTTTCTCTGCGGTGGGGTCGGGTGGGCTGCCCTGAACTTAGTGGGGCTGGGCGGTGCTGCTGCTGTGGGCCCCGGTCCGGATGGGCCTGGGACCCCTTGCCCTGGTGGGTTCCAGAGTGTGGGGGTGCCTACTGGGGTCAGCGGGGGAGCTATCCCCAGGGAGGGGCCGCTTGCGTCTCCCTTTCTTCCCTCCCCATCCTCAGCTGCCTCCCTCTTCCCGCTCTACCACACCCACCCACACATGCAGGGTTTGGGGTGCAGGTATGTCACCAGGGTGCAGGGGAGGCACTCCCCCTCTGTCCCCTTCTGGCCGCCTGTGCCTCAATTTTATTCTGCAACCTACACATCCACATTACTCACATTCTCACATAACACATACATATAGGGCCTTGGGGGTGGGCACGTTTTACAGCATCCAGAGAATGGTCGGTGTATTCCAACCCACCTCTGGCACTGGTGCCCTACCCTCAATTTTAAATGCATATAGACACTGAGGGTTTTCGGGAGGAGCCGTGCTGCTCTCTGGCATGAAGCACCATGCCCTCCTGTGTTTTAAATGCACTTTAGAACAGCACACAGCAACACTACATATGAGCGGGCGGAGGGAGGTTTGGGGTCTTCACTCACCCTGGTTCTGTCAACCGTCAGGGCTGGCCGTCAGATTGGGGTCTGGGATGCGGGGCCTCCCTGCTACTGCAGATAAGGAGGCGGTCCGCTTGCCTCCACCCCAGAGAGAAGGGTTACATCTCCTGGGTCTAGGTGCGGCTTGCCCCTCTGGGGGCGGGGGTACCTGGACCTGGGATATAGAGTATGTTTGGGGAGTGTGATTGTCTGTGCAGTGTCTATTTGTGTCTGTCTACACGTTGGGTGAGTGCCGAGTATTTGGTTGTGTATATGGGGGTGGGAATGCACATTTGTGTCTGCGTGCGTCTGCGTCTGCGTTCGTCTGTGTCTATATGTCAGGTTGGGTCTTAGACGCAATCTCTCTGGGAATATCTCAGGCCCTCCAAAGTACGGAGGCCTATCTCCCCTCACCACATTCCCTGCTGGTGGCTGATGCCCTCAGATATTGGTGTGTTGGTGGTTCTTGTCGACTGGGGCTGGGCGCTCATGTATGTACCGGTTCACTCCTGGTGGCCGATTGGCGGGGCCTGGCGCCTGTGGCCCGGCTGGGCTCCTTCCGGGGGTGGGGTGCCCTCAGGCCTCTGGGCCTGAAGCTCGGTCCTCTCTGGCACAGTTGGCTGCCGGCAGAGTCCGCGGGCACGCCACTGCAATCCCCTCTGGCCTCTGCTCCCTGGCTGCTGGGTGACCTCTCACTTGGGGCTCTACTCAGCTCTTCCCAGGAGGGTGGCACAGTTCCCCCCCTTTGGTGGTCCTCCTTGGGTCCTCGTACTCTGGGGCCTCTGAATGTCTGGGGCCTGGATCTCCTCCATACCTGCTTCATGCCCTGGGGGACAGGGCTATGGCTCCCCTCACTCCCTAGCAGATCGTTACATGGAGAAACCTTTGGAATACAAGCATGCTGATCCACACAGGTGTGCACACGGATGTTCACAGACACAAACTACACCTTTTTTGGCTGCTACCTCAAAGCACATTGTGCGCTGTCTATCTTGCGTGCTGCACAACAACATGTAATATTTAGTATCTACTGTTATCTACTGTTAGCTAGTTTATTGTGATGGTGTTGTATTTATTATGTTGCTCTTTTTTGTTTGTTTTCTCTTCTGTTTTTTTTTCTCCATACAGGTGATCCAGGTGTTTTGTTTGTTTGTTTTTTTCTTCCCCCCTTTCTCACCATCTCTTCTCCCCTCTATTTTTCTTTCTCTCCCTCTCTTTCTTTCATTCTTTCTCCCTGTCCTATCCCCCAGTCATGTCTGTCCCGTCTGTAACAACCGAAAATAAAATAAAATAAATACATAATTATAATAAAGGTCAATCAAATGGACCAATATGTCAAGACCATGATGATCCACTTGGTAAAGTAAATCCGCTTGGCATCTTTCTTGGCCTTAAGACAACAGTTCTGGTGGCTAGAGATCCAAATGGGACAAAAACAAAAAAAACAAAAAAAACAACAACAATAATGTAAAAAAAACCCCCCAAAAAACTAACCTTTTTTTAAAAATACATTTTAGACTCAAATTCAAACAGTAGTTTGCTTAAAGCCCAATAAACACTTTTTACAATGTCCAGTAGTGCCAACAAGTTTATAGTCAACATTTCTGGATACCAAAGGAGAAGAAAACATGAAATATACACTCCACCCCTCACAAAAAAACAAAAACACACACAGTAGAGGTAGAGAGCGGGGGTCCGTTCTTCGTACCTTGCTTACTACATCCAAGATCAAATGACACATCCAAGATCAAATCATCGCGCCAACTTTGAGCTCGCCATTCCGGTTCTCCGAACACACCTGTTGTTGACGATTAGTACAGCTGGATGAAGTAATGTGAGATCACTGGGTGGCTCTACGCATCGATAGTAGAAACATTGATTGGCAACCCTTTGATTGGTCGGCGAAGATGTCGAAGGAGCGCGCTCAGTATTTTACGGCAGCAGAGCAAGAACTCTTGATTGAGGGATTTCAGGAGTTTCAGAGCTTAATTAAAACGCAAGGGAACACTGCAAAGGCTGCAAAAGCAAGGAGAGAGGGCTGGCAGAAAGTTGCTGACAAATTAAACTCGTAAGTAATTTATTATATTATATCACATTATATCATATTATATTATATCATATTATATTATATTACATTATATCCTCTTTCACATTAGAGCCACAACAGGACCCACTAGAACATGGGAACAAGTAAAAGTGAAATATAAGAATATTCTACAGAATGGTAATATTTATCACTTATATTGCTTTTAGTCTCTTGAAAAGAGACCCTGAAATAATCTGTTTGTTTGTTTATAACAGCAACCAAGAAAAGGGCAGAGCAAATAAAGACAGGTGGTGGTCCTGCACCCCCTCGTCACACCCCGGCAGAGGAGCTGGCCCTAGGGTTGAATGCCACCAGACCCATTGTTGAGGGCATCCCTGGGGGCAGCTCTTCCTTAGACCAGCAGCCGGGGTGCAGTAGCAGCAGCACCTTCATAACTGGTAAATGAGCTCATAATTCTATTTGTACAATGTAAAATATTTGGTTGTTGCCTTAATTAAAATGCTTTTTGTACTGTGACATTTATTGACATTGTGGGTTTTTTTGTGTGTAGTTTTACATAACACTCCATCACTTCTACCTGTTCCCATGCAAGGGGTGACTGAAGCATGCACAGTAAGTTGGGAGATATATATATATATATATATATATATATATATATATATATAATCTTTCTTTTAATTATTTAGACCAATAGGCTGTACCACATCCCTTTGTAACACCATTTTGTTTCCATTGCACAGGACAGTGAAGCAACCCTGTCAGATGACTGTGGTTTGGAGGAAGTCCCTGTAAGTGCATGCATAATTTGGCCTGAATTTGTATCTACTTGTGTACTTCTATGTGTTTCTGACTGCAGTATGATTTGCAGGCAAAGAGGCCGGCAGAGAGGCCTGATACAGAGGTGGGCAGTCTTGTAATTAATTTTACTTCCTATATGACATGTATTGACCGTGAAATGTTGTCTCTACAACTGAAACAGGGTGACATTCGTTTGCTCTATAAGAGAAGTCTCCAGCAAAAAATGGAGTATACTGAGCTAAAGAAACAAAAGCTTCTAGGTGAAATCAAACTTCAAGCTCTAATGAGGCAAAAAGTTCAACTAGAAATCGAGTTGCTTCAAAAGGAACTTCAGAGTAAGTAAAAATACACTTTCATACAGAGCACTATTGATGACCTTGCGTGATACAGTATATATTTTTTTCCTGGCAAATGATGACTGGCTTTTGTTTGATGAGACAGAAAAAGATGCTCAAATAAATTTCAATGAAAAATATGTTTTGTCATGTTTTTAATATTCGAAATAGTGTTGCACAATTCTGTCCCGTGCAGCTCTGCCACTAGGTTGGTCCAAGTGCACTGGCTGGAGGTCATCATCAGGCTGCACCTCCACCACAGGAGTCCTCTCCTTTCTGATGGTGGCAATGTTGTGCAGTACAGCACATGCAACAATAATGTAACCCTCAGACTTTTCAGACACTGAAATCTTCCCTTTATTTGCCCAAAGGTCATTTCAATGCGTGCCCTTGTCCTGGCTAGAGCTGCATTGTAGCGGGTTCGTGGCCCAGGGTTGGGGTCAGGGAACGGTGTCATGAAGTACTGCCTGCATGCATAACCCCTGTCTCCAAGGAGAATCCCATCGTAGGCCCCTGTGTAATGGAGAAATGCTGTTATGTTAGGCCCAAAATAAGTATGGAATAACAAAATAAGTCTCTTTTTCTTACCACGCTCAAATAATGTGCATAACCCTGACTCTCTGAAAATTCTTGAGTCATGCACTGATCCGGGCCATTTAGCTTCCACATTTGTGATATGGCACATAGAGTCACACACCATCTAAGAGATTTCATTATATGTGAACACACTCCTTTTCATTATATATTACCATCAAAAATATTAGTACTACTCACCTGCACATTTATACTGTGAACCCCCCTTCGATTGACAAAATCCCCTTCATTGGGGCCTGGGGGGGCCTTGATCACAATGTGTGTGCAGTCTATGGTACCAATCACATTAGGGAAGCCTGCGGACAATCGAGCTATAGTTACAGACATAGGTCATGATTGCATCACATTCATTATCGAATTTAATGTACCTGCAATAGAAAAAAAGCCCTGTTTGACAACCTGTGGTCTTACGTGGCTTGGAAAAACCACAAACACACCCAGGAAATGCTTGAGTGCCAGGTATACTTTGCGAATGGAACGGCAGACAGCACTTTTGCCAATGTTCTCTGCGTCTCCAACAGCATACAGAAACGTGCCATTCGCAAAGAAACGCAAGGCAATGCACACAGTTTGTGCAGTTGTTAGTGCCCGACTACAGTGAGTGGAACTCTTAACATAGGGATCCAACAAGTTGGTTAAGTAAATAATACCCTCACGGGAAAATCAATATCTCTCTATGAGCACACTGTCGCGCTGAGCTAAAGGATCCTGTCTATCCCGCAATATACGCTGAATTCTGAGAACTCTCCTTATCAATCTTGCACCTTCCGCAATGGGTTGCTCGCGTACAAACGGACAGGACATGGCTGCGACAGACTTCCCAAATCCACCTTCGCTTTTATAGCTGTGGTCTCTCATCTTGATTACACGAAGTAATTTACTATTACTACTCTAAAATATGAATTACATCTGAAATAATCAAATACATGAAATAGAATGATTAATAGTACATTTCCCTTTTTTTAGGAAATGACCTGTATGTATCTGTATGACATCAATAACAGAATCAAATACTGCATTATCTTTAGTTACATTGATGATATTTATTTATGGTAAAACAGTGGAGAAATATTGCTGTTGCTTTCGTATAACTGAAGCGGACATACCTGAGTGGCCGCGATCTAATCCTGTTTACATAAAGTAAGCCTGCTCCCAAGCAGGTTTACACTTACGGATCTGTTGCTATGACAGCAAGTCCCAGATGAGCTTCGGAGAACCGAACGATCCAAGATCACGTGAAATCGTCAACAGTCAAATCCAGCTAACTTACTTAGCGAGGTACGAAGAACGGACCCCAGGTTACTCATATATACTGTTGTTTAAGGTAACAACTAGCAGATGAAGACAGCAGAAGCAGAAAGAAGACCTGAAAGACACCAATGCTGGTGCAGGAAGGCCAACAGCCAAAACAAAGATGGATCATAGAAATATTCTCCTCATACTTCATAGAAAGAAATATGAGGAGTACAATTAGGATGGTGTCGATAAAATACAATTACGTAGTGGACATGCATAGTGTACGCACAGGGAAGGAAACAACCCAATTCAACTTTTGACAGTGCGGCAGTAACTAAGGATAATACTTACCTGAAATCACCAAGGCTTCCAGAAGATCTTGGGAAAGAGCGATTAAGAGAAAAAGAGAAACAAGAGAAAGTGTGTGTATTTGTTAGTGTATATGTGTGTGAGGGGGAGCTATAGAGCGGCAACGAGTCCAGGATGTATCCTGCTATTTGCTCTATGACAGCTGAGATAGACCCTCTAATTAGTAGTCCTTTCACATATTGTCATAACACAACACAAAACTTAAGACTGATGTTCTTTCTATAATAAATTAATTAAATTATTTCTTTAAACAGTACTGAACTGGTGGCAGTATAGCCATTATGGAGTGATACAGAGGAATGCCCATAGGTTAATGGCAGATTTTGTGTTTAAAAAACATAATTAAAAACCAGGATTAGAATGTAGAAAACATTTTTTAAAGAATCAAGTAAATATTAGTGCATTACACTCTTAACTTTACATTCACCTGATATCTCTCTACCTGTATTCATAAATAAATTCATTCTAAATTACTCATCGTTTTATGTCAACAAGGTGAGCAGTGTCTCTCTTTGACCGACAAACTGTGTCACTGGTCTCTAGCTACATACATGAAACATTAGTAGTTGGAACAGTGGTGTCCACTGTATTCAACACTGCAGGCTAACATGGTGATTTCCTCACACCAGCGCCAGCTCCTGTGTATTTTTAAGGGATTTATTCTAAGTTTATGAGAGTGCATCAATTTTACAGTATGTAATTACACACTAATCTATGACAGACTGTATCTTTAAAATAAAAATGTGTATAACAGCACCAATGACAACAAACTCATGAAAATGATGGTCGTGAAAGTGATACGACACTGCAACAATTTTAGAAACGATTAGAAAATTAATGTAAAGGACCAGACCTGAATATAACAACCACAAAGTGAAAAATACTGGCAGCAGCCAGTGCTACCTCTCAGCCTCTTAGTAGATGCACTGAGGGTATAAATTATAAAATCATCTGAGAGGTAAGTACTTCATTTTCCAGTAAAATATAATGAATTTTAGAACCTCTGTTCCCTTAATGTCATTAAAAATGTCCTCAGGAAAAATGGAAAAGTTAGTGTGGACATTTGTGCATGATATTTCACAAGACAGAAAGATAGTACCATGACTTCATCAATGATAGTTTGTTTTCTTGATGCATTACACAAACTGTACCTGAGCAGTGACGCTGGTAAGTGACAGGGCCGTCTTGTTCACACTAACATACTAACATACTGCCTATGAGACTGGGACCACTTAGTGACTTGGAAAAACGGCATAGCACTTGGCTTTGCTTAACACAAAAGCAAAAACCTACCGCTACTGCCTCTGCAAAAAATGGCCTAAAATAACTAGAAAAATGCCACAATCGCTTCCGGTGCGTATAGTTCGTGACAGGTGGGGATACTTTCAGTGCAACTCTTCAGGACCTCCATTTCGTTCAATGTCATTGGATCCAAAAAATTGATGACAATAAACAATTTCTATTTTTTTCTATTTCTATTTTTATATTTACAATTAAAATCACATACAAACTAACTGTATTTATAAAGTCTGAAGCTTGAAGTGCAGTGAAAATTTGAAGTGGAATACAGAGCAGAGTTGGAAAACAACAAAAATGAGTAAAGTGTCATAAAGGACAGTAATAAAACACCACTTCTTCACCTTTGTCCCTCTAAAACAAAAAGACAACCTTCTTCATAGTCTGTCCAAGATTATTTATGAAATTATTACTGATCACTTTGTCCTCAAGTTTGGTTGCTTTCAACATATCATTAAAATTGGAAACTTTATAAAAAAATTGCATTATAAAATACATACTGGCTATCCACACAAAAACAGATACTGTTGCAAAACCAAACAAAGAAAACAGAAGAAAGCTGTAAAACTGGCTAAAACACACAGTAGCTTACAGTGAGATGGAAAAGAAAAGCATTCAATATAAATTTGACAGATTCAAGGTGTCCAGAGTTTATTCAGTGTTAGACTCCAAGTTGACAGAAATGTTTTGGTTCAGAAAAAGGTTTACTTTAATTTCCCAGAGCTGCTAGTTTCATTTTGGGAAATCTGCATTCATGTGAGAATGAAGAAGTCACTTGGATGAGTGAAGAAATGTTTCTCCCACTGAAAACACTATGTTCAGATGAACAGAATCAACTTTCTGGGGTTTAATTTCAAGTTCAGCATTTAAACATGACTCAGCAACAAAATCCATTAAAAGAAAATACCTTGTTAACAAAGTAAAAACTAAATCAAAAATAGAAAGATTACAATAAAATCTGGTTATGTCACAGCGCGGTGAGCTGGTGTGTTAGTTAGAGCAGGGCCCAAGAGCAGACATAGGCAAGCAGACGTGACATGACTTAACAAAAGGCGAGCCTTTATTATGGCTGATGACAGAAGGCAAAACAAAAGCTGAAATGAGTGCAGGCAAGACAACTAAACTGGAAAACAGAGTAAGAAAAACCTATGAAACTGTGATAAAGCTATGAAACTTCGAGAAATAATTCTATGACTGTGACAACTAAGACGAGGCACAACTGGGAAGGTTACACAGACGACGCGACACAGACTGAATGAAATAGAGACTAAATACACATAAGGGATGATCAAGGGAAGTGGCCACACATGGGAGCACAGCTGACACACATTAACCTACTGACAGGACAGGGGAAGTGAAACTAAATGCAATGAACAAAGAACAGAGGACTCTTTCAAAATAAAGCAGGAAACATGATGAGACAGATCAAACAACATGGGCTTGACAACATGAGACGTGGAACACAAAGGGCAAATGAGACTAAGATCCAGGGGAAGGGGAAATGAGGAGATCCAATAAACAGAACTAAGGCTGAACAACTTATGGGTTTAAGAGAGCTAGATGAGCTTAACCCAAACATTAAATGACTAAACACAAAGACTCAAGTTCTAACTAATAATGCAAAAACAAGAACTTAACATATCCCCATACTAAAAACAGAAATACACAATATATAATGAACTCAAAATGCTGGGTTACAGACCCAGCCATGACAGGTTATTTGTTTTCCTGATTGTAATTAATATTAATATGCAGAAAACAAATTAACAAGAGCATTAGTTTAAATGGAATTTCTAAAGGGAAAACAGAAGTCACTGATAAGCAAACATAAGTGTGTTTCTTTATTTAATGTTACTAATACACATTTTTAACCAGTGTTGAAATAAGATCTTGCGTTAAAAAATAAAAAAGAGCACTAGATGGCAGTGTGAGACTATACTATACTACTCTACTACCAACACTTCTGTGATGTTCATGTTTTTATTTGAACAGGCTAAAAATTGCTCTTTCTAGTTGTTTGATTTCTTCAAAAATCCTCCTGCCAGCATCGGCAACTACTTCACTGATTCGTATCAGATGATATAATGGATTAAACTCCTCAGCTTCATCTCTGGCCTCGTTTTGACACCAGGACTGAATCTTGTGTCTTTCTTCCTCCAGTTCTCTTTCACACTTCTCCTTTAACTTCTTCCTCTCCTCATTCATCTCCTCCCTCTCCCTCTTCCTCTCCTCCTCTCGCTCTTTCCTCTCCCTCTCTCTCTCTCAGCCTGGAGTTGTTCGTTGTATTTCTGCATCTGTTTCTCATATCTTTCCTGTATTTCTCTCTCCATTTTTTCTCGTATTTCTTCTTCTTTCTCTCTCAGGATGCGTTGTTTCTCCTCTTCAATCGACCTCTCAGCCTCTTGGAACATCTCGTTGGTGTAGTGGCTTCCTCCGTTCTTCTGGACTATCTCTCTGATCTTCTGGAGCAGCTCAGTGACCTGAGAGCGCTCCTTCAGTTTATTATTGAAGACGTGGTACTGACCGTTACATCTGGCCACGAGTTCCTGCAGGTCTGGGCTTCCTTCTAAGAACTCTTCCATACTGGTGCCTTCAAGTTGGTCCCCATGGGTAAAGAGAACCATGCTGTATTTGTCTGCATCAGCGCCAAAGATTTTTTTAATATTTTGCACCGTCTGTTTTTCCTCTTCAGTGAATCTGCCCAGTATGACGACCACCAAGAAGTTATGGGGTCCTGGAGAAGCATAGGAGATGCACTGGCATATATTTTTAGTAGTTCTCTCCTTATCAAACCTAGTATCAAACAGCCCTGGGGTGTCAATGACAGCAAGCTGCTGCCCATCCACTTTAACTTTGATTTTGAACACTCTTCAGTCATAGACACGGCACTGAATCTAGATTCAAAGCATTCACGACCCAGAATACTGTTTCCAGTAGCACTTTTTCCAGTTCCAGTCTTTCCCACTATCACAATCCTGACCTCATCATCTTTTGTCCTGCCAGAATCTGTGTAGAAAGATCAGAAATAATCTGAACATTGAACTTCTGAACATTAACCAAGTTTAGGGATAGATTCTTTTAGATTCTAAAAGCATCCTTGTCTTTAACAAGTACCCAAGAAGTTACAAATGTTCTGGTAGATGATCAAAAGTGAATTCAACGTCTTTAGGCATGGGTTACAAGTATCTATTCTGCTATCATCCTCTGAGGTTATAGTCATCGTCAGTGATAACTATAACTCTGTGTCATCACAATATGCACGTTATTAGTTATTGTTTTAATTGTTATTTTAATTTACATACGTTAAAAAAATCCTAAATAATAGGGTTAGGATTAGAGTTTGAAGGTAGGATTAGAGGGCTAAAAGTAATTTCTAAACTATACCTGCTTTCTATAAAAGACTTTCTTTGTAGAGACTGCATAAAATTATATTAAATTCATCCATGATTACTGTTGTAATACTAAAAAACACTGCTAACATGGAGACTTACCAAGCCTCCTGTCCATGCTTGGGTTGAAGTTGTTCCTTTATGAAATAGGGCCGTGTAGACACTTCCTCTGGTGTGTGGAGTCAAAAGTGAAAGTCAGAGACTGTGCTGCACCTCCTTTAACAGAAAATATCAACCAATCCACAGCCACAAATAACTGCTTTGGGCACAGAGAGGAAGTGAAACTAAAGTTTTGTGGTGTTATTTAGTTACAAGGGTTTTTGTATAAAACCGGATAACCATTTTGATTTCTTGAATTCTTTGCACCATGTGCATTTCTCTTAACCACGTGTAGTGTATCTGCCCCCTCTGACAAGATACAAGAAGATATAGGGTCATGGAGAAGCTTAGGGGATGCACAGGGATACACCTTAGTATTAGACACTGACTTGTGATGGTGAAAATAAATGTTTCAAGTCTGAAAACTTTCCTTTTTGCTAAAGCATATAGTTAGGGCTGGACCAGGTGACCCTGAATCCTCCCTTAGTTATGCTGCAATAGACGTAGGCTGCCGGGGATTCCCATGATGCATTGAGTTTTTCCCTTCCAGTCACCTTTCTCACTCACTATGTGCTAATAGACCTCTCTGCATCGAATCATATCTGTTATTAATCTCTGTCTCTCTTCCACAGCATGTCTTTATCCTGTCTTCGTTCTTTCACCCCAACCGGTCGCAGCAGATGGCCGCCCCTCCCTGAGCCTGGTTCTGCCGGAGGTTTCTTCCTGTTAAAAGGGAGTTTTTCCTTCCCACTGTCGCCAAAGTGCTTGCTCATAGGGGGTCATATGATTGTTGGGTTTTTCTCTGTATTTATTATTGTGCTATCTACTGTACAATATAAAGCGCCTTGAGGCGACTTTTGTTGTGATTTGGCGCTATATAAATAAAATTGAATTGAATTGAATTGAATTGAAAGGGAATAGGTAGAAGCTTAATGTTTATCAAGACCTACCCCATTTTGCAAAAATGAATAAAAAATAAAACCTAAATTATGCACAACCTACCTACATGCTCATTAGCTATAGATATGTATTCAATAATAATAGCAATAATAATGGACAATAGGAATGCAAAGACAAAGACTCACTCGGCTCCTTTTGTCATTACTATTGTCCATAGTGCTCCAAGCTGCTCCTTATTTAAACCAAGTCTCTGAGACAGCAATTTGTGAATTTAGCTCTGAGATGTGGAAGAGAGTTCATAACTTTTGAATGTCCATAGTTAAGATTCCTGCTATTAAATATGTTATCCACTGTAACAATATAGTTACACGGTTCATAAGTGTGATATTTACAAGTGATTAGTGATTATATGTAACAGAAAAGAAATTAAAATCAAGATTAATTGCATTATCTGAGTGTTAGGGTCATTACTGAGGATGACTATGATTTCACAGGATCGATAGCAGAATACTTGACCCATCTCTGTAGATGTTGAATTAACGTTTGACCATCTATCAGAACATTTGTAACACATCTTGGGTTACAGGTACTTGATAAAAAAAACTTACCCCAAACCTGGTGCATGATCAGGTATATTTATAATAAGTACAATGTATTTGATGTATTCTTTCTCATCTTTCTACACAGATTTCTACACAAATGATGAGGTCAGGATTGTGATGGTGGGGAAGACTGGAATTGGGAAGAGTGCTACTGGAAACACCATTCTGGGCCGTGGGTGCTTTGAATCCAAGTTCAGTCCCAAATCTATGACTGTAGCGTGTTCCTAAGGAAAAGCTTCAGTGGATGGACATCGCGTTTCTGTCATTGACACCCCAGGCCTGTTTGATACCAGGGTTGATGAAGATGAAACTCAGAAAAATATATGCGAGTGCATCTCCTATGCTTCTCCAGGACCCCATATCTTCTTGGTGGTTGTCAGACTGGGCAGATACACTGAAGAGGAAAAACAGACGGTGCAAAAGATTCAAAAAATCTTTGGCACTGATGCAGACAAATACAGCATGGTTCTCTTTACCCATGGAGACCTACTTGGAGGCATCACTATGGAAGAGTTCTTAGAAGGAAGCTCAGACCTGCAGGAACTCGTGGCCAGATGTAACGGTCAGTACCACGTCTTCAATAATAAACTGAAGGAGCGCTCTCAGGTCACTGAGCTGCTCCAGAAGATCAGAGAGATAGTCCAGAAGAACGGAGGAAGCCACTACACCAACGAGATGTTCCAAGAGGCTGAGAGGTCGATTGAAGAGGAGAAACAACGCATCCTGAGAGAGAAAGAAATAGAAATACGGAAAGAAAAGGAGAAGGTTGAGAGAGAAATACAAGAAAGATATGAGAAAGAGATGCAGGAATACAACGAACAACTCCAGGCTGAGAGAGAAAGGGAGAGGAAGGAGAGAGAGGAGGAGAGGAAGAGGGAGAGGAAGAGGTTGAATGAGGAGAGAAAGAGAGAGATGGAGGAGAGAGAGGCAGAGAGGAAGAGAGAAGAGAGAACGGGAGATGAAGACATTAAAGGAGAACTGTGAGAGAGAAGTGGAGGAAGAAAGACGCAAGATTCAGTCCATATATGAAAATGAAGCCAGAGATGAAGCTGAGGAGTTTAATCCATTATTTTTTCTGACAGTACCTGCTGAAACCGTACTTAATGTTGGCCATGCGGTGGTTGGAGGAATTAAAAAATTTGGAACTGGCATTGGGAAGATTTTAAAATTGCCTTTTAACTTGTGATTAATGCATTGAATGACTGTCAGGTTAGTCTTCATTATTTCATAGTGTGACTGCCCCTCTGTATCATTGTACAATTGTTTAAAAAAAAATTAAAATAGTTTTTAGAGTTTCCTGCATATCAAGACTTCCTAGTATGATGTCACAGATAGCAACAAGTTCAAAAGTAATAATATTTTGGGGATGTTATCTGAGGTTATTGTAAAATTTGTCAATCTGCTTTCTGAAGGTTTCAAGCTTTCTCTTTTTTTCATTTACAGCTAGCTGTTTTCACACAGGAGATCCTGTGGACATATTGAATTTCCTTTAATGTTATCTTACTGATTTATTAGTTGAAGTAGAGTCATACTGTGGGCTTTTGGGACATTCACAGTATTCAGTCATTATTATAGTTAGAGATATCTGTATGTATGCATCTTTGTAACTTCTCTTATTGCCAATGATGTTTTTATGTGTGTGAGATTTACTTTTCTTCACTTTCTTGGTGAATGAATCCATCTTTGTTCCAACTTTTACCTTCCCCTTGACTGAGCTGTTTGCGTTGCCTTTTGCCTTCACATGTATGACTCGCAGCCTGACAACAAACTTAGATTTGTGAACTTTGTGCCATGACCTCTAGAACTGTAAGTATTGGGCCTTCTTTTTCTAACCTAGTTGTCTCCTTTAAAATAAATTTGTGAGTCACTGTCATAATTTGACTGAGTGTTGTTCTTGCTTTCTCAGTGTCGCAGGTTAACTTTATAGTTTAATGTAATAAATGAAAATACAAAATATAAGATTACAGGTTGAATAGTAGTATCTTAGCTTCTCACAGTTATTTATCTAGTACTGCATCACATTCTGATCAAATTACTGCCACAAGCTAAATGTCCACATTCTCACCTGTAGATTTTAAAGATCTGGTAGAAATTAAGCATCAGTTAAAGTCTTGCACCTCTCTACTTCACCCCATCTTAACAAAACTATGTAAATCTGTATCTCATTGTTTTACAAATCATTTAGTAAATATTATCAACAGCTCTCTACAGCCCTGCATTTTCCCTGTTTCTCTCAAATGTGCAGTAATCACACAACTGCTTAATAACATGGAATTAGCACCAAAGAAAGGGGACACAGAGATTGACAAAAACTTAACTCAAGGGACACAAGACCTTTGGCGAACAGGACTGAATCATGGGCCTCTGTTTTCTGGGGTGGGCACGCTGTTCTCACCAGGATGTGTGACCTTAGATCTTCAGTACTCTTGGACAGGTGGCCAACATTTGGGGAAGACAAGAAGCAGGAGTGCTTTCAAGACACCTTAACCCAGTGGTTCCCAAACTTTTTTTGCCAGGCCCCCCTTTTTTACAAGAAAAATGTTCGCGCCCCCCCCCACCCCCCCACAAACACATCCTCCAAACACACACACCCATATTTTGTTTACAAACTCCATTGCGGTTTATTTCACACCTCAAACATTTAGTAAACAATTAAGCAAATACAAGTAAACGGCAATAAATTACAGGTAGTAATAAAATATACTACTAACTGTTTTACACTACGTCCACACCTACACGGGTATTTTTGAAAACTCAGCTGTTTCTATGCGTTTGCGCTTTTCGTCGACAAGTAAACGGCGTTGCGATTCACCGAAAACGGAGATTATTTAAAACTCCTTTATGTGTGGACGAGGATTACAAAGTTCGTCACGCAACGTCAAAGGTATGTGCCTCTTTTCATGTCACGCTGTGCGCCACGTTATTGTTTACATGAGATGAATTGCAGAATGGCAGATAGTCAGATTAACAGTAACAGTATTTTGTCTCTATCTTCAGGTTTTACACGCTTACATATACACACGCAGTTACTGTCCCTCCATTTAGAAAGGCAGAGGCGCCACGGTGTAATTATTTTACGTGTAGTTGGTTTTTTTTCCTATGTAATAATTTTCAACATTGCTATCAATACATTTTTCAAAAAATGTCTCTCTGTGCAAAATGGGTTTAAACACATAAACAGCTGTGGGATACTGTTTGTCCGTGATTTGAACAGGGGGAACAAATTATGGCAGGATCAGCCTGATATTATTTGTATCCCACTGTAACTTTACTGCATAAAGAGCTAACATGTCCAAAATGTCAGGAGTAGTTAGTTATTACAAGAAGTGTTTGTGAACTAAAAATCAAGAATGTGGGATCCTGTTTGTCCGTGATTTGGAGAGCCCAGCGCTGCTCCAGACGCAGGGAAACTAATTTTGCAGGGGAGACCTACCTTGGCACTTGTGCAGGTGAAGCCAAAGGGAAGATATGCATCACCATATTTTTCTGTCTTTGGCTTGGAAGGAAGTTGGTTTGGAAACATATTTGGCGATGCTTCATCTCCTGCTTTGCGTTTATGTGGGAGCCCCGTCAAAAACCTGTCCACAGCGTCCAAGCGCTCTTTTTTTTTCTTTTTCTTTTCATACCGCGCCCCCCCTGCAATGGCTCGCCCCCTAGGGGGCGGGCCCCACACTTTGGGAACCTCTGCCTTAACCTGAGATCAGAGAGCTCAGAATTTCAAAAAACATCTGAAACAGCTCAGGTTTGGAAAGAAAGCTTTCCATGTTAGGTGTTATGAATAACTATTATTTAAGCATTTCAGTGGGTTTTACATGACATATATTGCTAGCCCTGAGATAACTGGCAAATTCAGCTGACATTCCAACAAATCTATCACTCAAATGTTAATTTACAATTAAAAGTATTCATACATTTTAACACATATTAAGTCTTTAATATTTGGTCTTTAAAGTGTAGATTCCAAGCAGAAGCTGGGGGCTCAGCCCTGGCGCAGGGGGCCTCTGGTGCATCGGCCTAACTGGGGGGGCTCTTCAACTGGCAGGGAGGTTGTTCCATCCTTGCAGAAGTCCACTCTGCAGGTGGGGGAGAGACACAGGAGAGGTGGAGAATAAACCTAACCTGGGTGTCTGTTGTCTTGTGTAGTCTGGAGATGATTGAATGTTGGGGTGGGTATAGTTTCCTCTGCGGTGGGGTGGAGTGGGCTTCCCCAGGTCCTGTGGGGCTTAGCGGTGTTGCTGCCATAGGCCCCGGTCTGGATGGGCCTGGGCTCCCTTGCCTTGGTGGGTACTAGAGGACGGGGGTGCCTACTGGGGTCAGCGGGGGAGCTGGCCCTAAGGAGGGGCATCTTGCCCCTCCCTTCTTTTCCTCCCCATCCCCGGCTGCCTCCCTCTTCCCGCTCCACCACACCCACCCACACGGGTAGGGCCTTGGGGTGCGGGTGTGTCACCAGGGTGCAGGGGAGGCATTCCCCCCCCTCTGTCCCCTTCTGGCCACCTATTTCACAACTTAGACATCCACATTATTCACACTCTCATAACACACACACATATATATATAGGGCCTTGAGGGTGACCACGTTAACGGCGTCCAGAGGACGGTCTGTGTATTCAACCCTACCTCTGGCGCCGGTGCCCACCTCTCAATTTTAAATCCATGTAGACATTGAGGGTTCTCGGGAGGGGCCGTGCTAACACCTGCTGCTCTCTGGCAGCAGCACCATGCCCTCCCTTGTTTTAAATGCACTTTAGAACAACACGCAGCAACACTACACATGAGCGGGAGGAGGGAGGTATGGGGTCTTCACACACCCCCGTTCTCTACTAGCCATCGGGGCGGGGGGCTGGGAGGAGGTGTTGGCTGTCCGATTGGCCTCCCTGCTGCTGCGGAGCCTGGGGCGGTCTGCTTGCCTCCACCCCGGGGGAAAGGGTCACATCTCTTGGGTCTGGGTGCCGTTTCCCCCTCTGGGGGCGAGGGTACCTGGACCCGGGGCATAGAGTATGTTTGGGGAGTATGATTGTGTGTACATGTCTATGTATGTCTATCCCTACGTTGGGTGAGTGCTGAGTGTTTGTATATGTGTGCATGAGGGTGGGAAAGCATGTTTATGTCTGTGTGTGCCTGTTTGTCTGTGTCTATATGTCAGGTCGGGTCTTAGACTCCACCTCCCTGGGTACTCCCAGGCCCTCCAAGTGTGGAGGCCTATCTCCCCTCACCACACTCCCTGCTGGTAACTGATGCCCTCAGGGGTTGGTGCATTGGTGGTTCTTGGTGTCCAGGGCTGGGCGCTCAGGTATGCACCAGCTCACTCCCGGTGGCTACTTGGCGGGGCCTGGAGCCTGTCGCTCGGTCAGGCCTCTTCCGGGGCAAAGGGGGCCCTCGGGCCTCCGGCCTCGGGGCCTGCAACTCGGTTCACTCTGGCACAGCTGGCTGCCGGCAGAGCCGGCGGGCACGCCAGTGCAGCCCCCTCTGGCTTCTGCTCCGTGGCTACTGGGTGACCCCCTCGTCTGGGGATCTCCTCAGCCCTTCCCAGGAGGGTGGCACGGATGCCCCTCCGGTGGTACTCCTTGGGCTCTCGCACTCTGGGGCCTCTGGATGTCTGGAGCCTGGATCTCCTCCATGCCTGCTTCATGCCCTGCGGGACGGGGCTATGGGCCTCCACACCCTCTAGCAGACCGTTACATAGGGAAACCTTTTGTATACAAGCGCGTTGATCCACACAGGTGTGCACACGGGTGTTCACTGTTCGTAGACATAAACTACAGCTTTCTTAGCTGCTACTTCAAAGCACATTGTGCGCTGTCTGTCCTGCGTGCTGCACAACAACTTTCAATATTTAGTATTTACTGCTGTTCACACTTAGCTAGATTAACGTGATGGTGTTGTGTTTAGTATGTTGCTTTGTTTTTGTTTGGTTTTTTTTGCTTGTCTTCTCTTCTTTTTCTCTCAACAGGTGATCCAGGAGATTTTTTTTTTCTCTTTGTCTTTGTAAGTGCCCTTTCTCACTGTCCCTTTTCCCTTCTGTTTTTCTTTTCCTTCCTCTCTTTCTTTCTCCCTTTCCTATCCCCCAGTCATGTCTGTCCCATCTGTAACAACTGAAAATAAAATAAATAATAACAACAAAGTTTGATCAAATGGACCAATACGGCAATGCCATGATGATCCATTTGGCAAAATAAATCCATTTGGTATCCTTGTTGGTCTTCAGACAACAATTCTGACGGCTAAAGAACCAAATGGGACAGACAAAAAAAAAAAAAAGAAAAGAAAAGAAGCTGAAGAAATGTTGTATAAAGGAGGAGTGTTTGATAGTGACATTACACTTAGTGTGGGACATTGGGCTGTTTGGATCAAGTAATGACCTGAACCAAAGCTTGATTGTTGAACAGTTTTATTCATTATTGCATTATGAAACATATGTGTCCATATGTGGTAACTGTAGCCAAGCTAAAAAGCAGCCAACAAACAGGCAGCCTACACAGTCACAGATGTGCTCCCAAGCTAGAAGCTCCACCTGCGTTCATTGCAACCTAAACATTATAAAGTTCCCTAAAGTAACTCACTAAGCCTAACAGGGGATAGGTACTCCTGCCTGAACTGACCACCACAGATGCAACCCAGCCACAAAGTAAAATCAAATGCACCTAGCTCCTACAGTAACCTGCCTACACCAACCTGACATTTCTCCTCCCTAAGCTGGATGAATGTAAGTTAAATGACTACAAACATAAAAACCAGTAGCTTCCAGACACTGTGATTGTCACTTACAGAGATGATATCAACAGATAATGACGGAACAAGAGAAGTACAGAGAAAGAATGCAAATGCTTGAAGAAGACAAACGCATATCCGCAGAGCAAGAAGCTGCTGCAATGTCACAACATCTCCTAGAGGAAAAGGAGGAAACTGAGTGCAAGTTAAAGAGAAAAAGAGAAAGCACCTGTGATAAAGAGACAACAAGAGGAAAGTGCTGCAAGGAGAAGGTCAGTTGAAGACTTAAGAAGAGAAATTGAAAGATTGGAAAATCTGAAAGGATTCAAAACAACGTGACGTTTAATGCTAATCAACCCTCACAAGAAGAGAGTTAAACGTCTCTTACGAGAGTACAGGTGAGCTTATAAAGGTTTTGGCAGAAGTTATGTCAGCTAATAGACTACCTGTTCCAGAGCCTTCTGTATTTAGTGAGGATCCACTTAAGTTTAAGCATTGGAAAGCATCTTTTCAGACTCTAATAAAGAGAAAGAACATTTGAATTGAATTCAAAATCCTGCTCCTCACATACAAGGTCTTAAATAATCAGGCCCTGTCTTATCTTAACGACCTTATAGTGCCATATCATCCCATTAGAGCACTTCGCTCTCACACTGCAGGCTTACTTGTTGGTCCTAGAGTATTTAAAAGTAGAATGGGAGGCAGAGCTTCAGTTTTCAGGCCTCTCTTCTGTGGAACCAGCTTCCAGTTTGGATTTGTGAGACAGACAGTATCTCTACTTTTAAGATTAGGCTTAAAACTTTCCTTTTTGCTACAGCATATAGTTAGGGCTGGACCAGGTGACCCTGAATCCTCCCTTAGTTATGCTGCAATAGACGTAGGCTGCTGGGGGATTCCCATGATGCATTGAGTTTTTCCTTTTCAGTCACCTTTTCCACTCACTATGTGTTAATAGACCTCTCTGCATTGAATCGTACATGTTATTAATCTCGGGTCTCTCTTCCACAGCATGTCTTCTCTCCTGTCTTCCTTCTCTCACCCCAACCGGTCGCAGCATCGACCAAGTGTGTTTGCTTTTGGAACTGTGTCTTCATTCCACCTACTTCACATACAAGGGTCAGTTCTACAGGCACAAACATGGGTGTGCCATGGGCCCAGTTTCACCCATCGTGGCCAATTTGTACATGGAAGAAGTGGAAAAGAGGGCTTTGCTATCCTACCCTGGAACACCACCAAGCCATTGGTTCAGATATGTAGATGACACCTGGGTGAAAATCAAATCTCAGGACGTACCACAATTCACAGATCACATTAACTCAGTGGACCGACACATCAAATTCACCAGGGAGGATATGAAAAGTGGCAGGTTAGCCTTCTTAGACTGTGAGATTTCCATCAGTAATGGGGGACATCTAAATGCTGACGTGTACCGTAAACCTACACATACGGATCAGTATTTATGGTTTGACTCTCATCATCCACTGGAGCACAAACTGGGTGTCATCAGGACGCTCCAACACAGAGCAAACACCGTCCCCACAGACACAGCGGCCAGGGAGGCAGAAGAACGACCCTGAGTAAATGTGGTTATCCCAGCTGGACTTTTGTCAAAGCTGGAAAGGTACCTAAAGAAAGCTCCAGCCAATCCAGGAGAGAAGGACAACAGGAGTATCGGAGCAGTTGAGACGCATTTTTTCTAAACACCGGGTTTCTGTGGCTTTTAAACCCCAAAACCCGCTGCGCCAAAAATTGGTCCACCCCAAGGATCATGTCCCCCGACACAGAGTAACATAGTGTACGCTGTTAAGTGCCAGGAGGATTTCCAGGATTTATACATCGGGGAAACCAAACAACCTCTGGCGAAGCGGATGGCACAACACAGAAGACCTACCTCATCAGGCCAGGACTTCGCAGTCTATTTACACCTACAGGCCAGTGGACACTCTTTCAATGATGAGGATGTACACATCTTGGACAGGGAGGAACGCTGGTTTGAGCACGGAGTCAAGGAGGCCTTTTACGTGAAAAGGGAAAGACCATCTCTGAATCGAGGAGGGGGCCTAAGGGTACATCTTTCACCATCTTACAATGCTGTGATTGCAGCCATTCCCCAACTCTCTGTGAATGGTACTCATGGCCATTGATCAGTGTTCTTTGATCAGTGGGTTTTGGTCAGTGGTTGTTGATCAATGGTCATGAGAATTTGCATAATTAAGATTAAGAAACTGACCTCCCAGCCCATTGTTCAGTACAGTACATTTACATAATGGTTTCAGTCACTATGCAAATGTACTGTTTATAAGATTGGGGAAACCTGCAGTCAGCTGAAACTGAAGAAGTCACTTGGATGAGTGACGAAACGTTTCTCCCACAAAACGCTACGTCCAGATGAACAGAACTTTTGGAGAGGACCAAAGGTACCACACAGACTATGCAAATTTCATGGAGAACATGATAGCATGTGGTGACATGGAGAAAATGCCGGAGAAAGAACTCTGTAATACCCCTGTTTGGTATATTCCCCACCATGGGGTACACCACCCTCAAAAGCCCGGCAAAATATGTGTAGTCTTTGACTGCTCTGCACAATACCAAGACACCTCGCTGAAAATGCACCTGCTTACAGGGCCTGACCTCACAAAGACTTTGGTGGGAGTGCTCCGTAGGTTCAGGAAGGGCTTCACTGCTGTAATGTGCGACGTCAAACAAATGTTTCACCAGTTCCATGTAGGACTACTTACGCTTCCTATGGTGGGAGCATGGTGACCTAAGCGTTCCACCCTCAGTCTTTCGAATGAAGGTTCATCTCTTTGGCGCTGCTTCTTCTCCTGGCTGTGCCAACTTTGGTTTAAAACATCTAGCCCCGCAAGGTGAGAGAAAGTTCACTCCAAACACTGTGAGGTTCATTCAAAGGAACTTTTATGTAGATGATGGACTTGTAAGTGTTATGTAAGAAGCAGAAGCCATAAAATTAGTCAAAGAACTGTGTAGAGAACTGTGTAGCACAGGTAAACTAAGATTACACAAGTTTATATCAAACAGTGAAAATGTGATAAAGTCATTGCCGAGAGAAAAGTGTACAGAAAGTATTAAGGACTTAGATCTGGCACTTGGAGAGCCATTAATGGGAAGGGCACTTGGTGTTCAGTGGTGCGTTTCTGCTGATGAGTTTCCGTTCAGAATAACTGTAAATGAGCACCCAATGACAAGAAGAGGAATCCTGCGCACAATAGCATCAGTGTATGACCAATGTTCCCTCTAATTTTTCATGTGTCTGAGCGAACGCACAAACTCCCTGAGCGGACACTTGGACCACTGTGAGCAACAGCAGACGTGTGCACTGTGGTCACGCCAGCATTTATAGTCACTTCTCAAAAAAGTAACTGAGTTTTGCAAACAACAAAGTTTTTTGCAGCTGTTTACCTAAAAATGTAGCCAAGGCGTTTTTTTAAATAAACATTTTGAACTATTTACAGAACAATCAGCTGTTCTGCATCAAATCTGATGCCACACAAATTATTTGTGCCACTCCAAAAAATAATTTCTGTCCACTATGAGATAAAGGAGAACAACAGCCTGATACCTGCTGGCCGGACAACAGGAGATGTATCACTCCTGTAACACCTGTAACATTCAGCAGTCGCCTCATTGTTCTGACACGCACAAGAAAACTATTGACTACACTACACACTAACTACACAAGATTTGCGCTAAACGTCACAAATCTCTCACATCTCAAAACACCGCCGTCACTCCTAAAACTTCCTTCCTCCCTAAACAACTAAATGCCATGTTGCCATGTCATTTTTTTGATTGGTCGACATGTTACATTTTTCGACGAATAGGAAAGGGTGGGGGTTTTGGTTTTCTTTTTGCTCACAGGCGGAGAGTGCTTTCCAGCGTTTTCCTTATAAAACGCAGTTTTTACCATTTCTTCCCGCAGTAAATATAAACAACGATAGTATTCAGGAAAAAAACAAACATTGCATATAATTTTATCATAACTCTGGTTTTACGTGGCCTATCAACACAATTTAAAAACTGGTATAAAGTCCACACTTTTTCCGTCAATTGTTCCGTCTGTCCTGCTCACATCTCCAATGGTTGTACACGTTGTCATTAACGTGGCTTCACTCCACATCAGCCACGCCGCTTTGCTATAGCTAAAACACCGGTGTGGGAACATAAGGACGCTGTCGTAGCCTGTCAACCACGTTGATTAGCTGCGTATATACGAATGTGAATCGCGTGATTGGCTGGACTATAGGATAAGGTGGCATCATTCTAATCCCATACGGGAGCAGCCAGTCACTTACTGACTAACACTGCAAAACAGAATTGTTAAAGTATTAATTTTACTTTCAGTTCAGGTTAGATTTTTTTTTTCTGCGCAATGCAGATTTTTTGTGCGCAGAGACCGTGCCAGCAGTGCACAATTGCGCATGCGTGCAGCTTAGAGGGAACATTGTGTATGACCCACTGGGATTGGTGGCACCCTTCATCCTAAGAGGAAAGCAAATCAGTTATGTCAAGAGAAAGTTGGATGGGGCGAGCCACTCTCAGATGATCTCCGCACACAGTGGGAATCCTGGCTCCTAGATCTTCAAAACCTAACCTGTCAAAGGTGAAAGTTCAAAGATGTGTCCTACCTGCAAACACAGACATTGCACAGTGTGAATTACACCATTTTTCAGACGCTAGTGTGACAGGCTACAGACAGTGTAGTTATTTAAGAACAGTAACATCCAAAGGGGATATTCATTGTGCCTTAGTCTTGGGAAAGGCACATGTAGCCCCAACCAAGGTCACTACCAGTGGCGGCTGGCCCATAGGGGGCGCTCGGGCTCCGCCCCCCCAAATGTGGAGGAGTAAAAATATATATTTTTAAAAAATTCATCAATGATAGTTTTACTATGTGTGTGCCCATATACAGCCAGGCGTATTTTAACATTTTCACCAGCTGACTCATTAAAGTTCAACCAACAAACGGTGTTTTTCTTCTTCTGGGGCGCTCGTCAAAGCGCCCTTGATATGCAGCGAAATAGCCTATCATTAAATGGTTGCCAGGGGAAAATAATAAATATTTGACCTATCAGCGTCGCTGAATTAAATGGTTTGGGGGCGCTTAAAATTGCGCCCCTGCAGAAAACGCGCAAAGATTTGCTGTTCTAGAATTTTACCTCAGTCAGTAGCCTAAGTGAGCTATAAGGTCAGAGAGAGACGATGGCAGCGGTATTGTTAACGGTTGAGGCACAGCCTCCCCCAAATTCGGTTAGATCGCTTCTAACCTACCCTTTTGCCAGAAGGACAATGGCAGAAAAACTGCAAGTTAAAGAGTTGGGACCTGACAAGCCCGAAATTCAACTAACCCAGGCAACGAAGGAGAAGTCAAAAGCATACAACAGGACTTTTTGTCGGAGTTGGTTCCAGCGCAAGTCGTGGCTGACAGGCTGTGGAACAGCTAATGCACTTTTTTGTTTCCCGTGCATACTGTTCAAAAGTGACAAGTGTGATTTGACGTGGACACAATCTGGACAAACCGACTTAAAGCACCTCTCCGAACGAATCAAGAAACATGAAAGCTCACGAGTTCATATGGACAACAGTGTAAAGCTAGCTGTGCTAGGGAAAACTAGCATAGCGGCGCAGCTAGATGATGGACATCGGATTGCTTTAAGAAGGCACAACGAAGAGGTAGATAAAAACCGTCATATTTTATCTAAAATCATCGATTGTATTAAGTTTTGTGGTGCTTTTGAGCTAGCAATGCGGGGACATGATGAAAGTGATTCCTCAGACAATCCAGGGATTTTTAGAGGTTTAGTCGACTTGATGGCATCAATTGATCACGACTTGAGGCAACACCTTGAAAATGCTACTGTATTTAAAGGCACCTCGAAAACAGTCCAGAACGAGATCCTGGATTGCATGTTGGCAGTTCTGAGAGAAAGGATCGTGGAAGAAGTAAAGGCAGCGAAGTTTTTAGCCATTCAAGCTGATGAAACCACTGACATTTCTACACACTGTCAGTTAGTCATGGTGCTAAGATACATTGACCAACGAAACCGTATTCAAGAGCGTTTTTTTGAATTCATCAAGCTACCCAATGCTTGTGCAGATGCAATAGCCAGTGCCTTATCGGAGAGGCTGCGCTTCATCCTCCCCCAGGGACAAGAGAGAAAGTTGATCGCCCAGGCCTACGATGGGGCCGCTGTAATGAGGGGTACCACTGGAGGAGTACAGCGTAAGATACAGGACATTTATGCTAACGCTCACTACGTACATTGTTATGCCCATCAGTTAAACCTGGTAATGCAACAAGCAACCTCCCACATCCCTCAAATCAGTCACTTTTTTTCCGACATAGCAGGATTCGCTTCTTTTTTTACTAAATCGAGCAAGAGGACTGCAGTGCTTGACGAGGTGGTGGCGCACCGACTTCCAAGTGCATCGGCAACCCGTTGGAACTTCAACAGTCGTGCTGTGAATACAGTGTATGAACATAAAGACGATCTGGTGAGGTGTTTTCAGACCATCCGTAACAGTGAAGGATTTGATGCCCCTACAAAGAGAGATGCCGGTGGTTTCGTGAGAATGCTGGAAGACGAAGCTTTCTGTTTTTTCCTGGCCTTGTTTCACAAGATAATGCCACATGTAGACATGCTGTATAACCACCTACAGAAGAGAAACATCGATTCTGTCACCATCGCAGGGATCACCCAGACATTCATCAGCCGCATGCAGGCTATCAGGTAGGCATAAAAGCATAAATATGTAACCTAGAATAAATGTTAATTATCTATGCATAGATTCTATCAAATTCTCTGCATATATTCTGTGTTCTGTGACTTAAATGTTTAATGGAATTCAGATAATTTTGATTTATATCAGCCTTTGAAGTAATTTTATGAAAAATATTTGATTAAGTATATTTGATGAAGTATATTCCCAGTAATGATTTGATGTAGCCTATACCATAGGCTATTTCCTGAAATTATGGCCAGGGCCTTTATTTACTTGCACTGGTTTTCCCCCAGCCATTAAACCAGGTCCGGTTATTAATTAAATCCGGTAATTCCCGGTAATTAGAACACAACCTTTGTTTGGTTTGTGTTTGGTTAATATATCCCTATTCAGTTTTCAGAAGCCATTAATGAAACTTATGTATTGGATCAGGGAGGCACTTCCTAATCTGGTTGTGGATGAGGAGTACAGGGGACCTGTTCAAGACCCACCCACAAAGAGACGGAGAACATTGGGGGAAGACAGGCAACACCATTTGGCACTGGAGGTAAGCACTAGCTGCTTGGTCTGATTTAAATCGGATCATCAGATAAAATCTAATGACGATGCTGTCAGATGTCATTTCATATAGTGGTCATGACTGTTTTGTTTTGTTATGGACAGATTTTTTTTTTCAGAATAATGATTAACATGAGACATGTGCCAAAGTCTTACCACTGAATCTAACTCTTACCAATTATATATTATTGGATAGGTGTGCGACACCATTATGAGCCATGCCAAGGAGAGGTTTTCTTTCACCAAGCACCTTGTCAGCGCCACTCTGTTGCAAGGAGACTTGTTCCAACAACACAGCAAAAATTTTCCAGATGCAGCACTACAAACCACAGTGGAAGCCTATCCCTCATTGGACAAAGCCAGACTTAAAACAGAACTGTCCCTGATCTACGACAACGAGGAGTTTCAGAGTTGTAGTGGTGCGCTGGCGCTCTATCAGGTTCTGATGGAAAACAACCTTCAAGACACATTCACCGAAACTGTAAGTCTTCTTAACATCCTCATCACCACACCAATGACAACATCAGAATCGGAGAGGTGTTTCTCTACTTTAAAGAGGATAAAAACTTTCCTGAGAAACAATATGGCTCAGGATCGGCTCAACGCTCTGGCTATGCTGTCCATAGAGAAAAAACTCACACAAGAACTTCCTGATTTCAACACCAGGGTCATCGAGAAATTTGCCACTCAGAAAGACAGACGAGCAAAGTTCTTGTACAAATAAGAACCCTTAACCATATTTACTCTCTTTCTCCATCCCTCTCTCTTTCTCTCTTTAGCCCACCCCCCCAATCAGTTTACAGTTGTTGTTTTCAATAGTTATTTTTCATTCATTCATTCAAAAAAAAAAAAAAATCTGTTCATGTTCATTTTTACAAATCTATACAAATGGCCAGAATATGGTTGTTCATTTTAAATTTAAATTAAAATTGTGTTGTTTGATGTACTCATTAAATGGGTCATTTTAGTCGATATCATAAAAATTGCCCCCCCTGAGATTTTTTTCAGGAGCCGCCACTGGTCACTACTGTCCCTAGGCTTGAACTAACGGTTGCAGTAGTTGCAGCAAGAACAAGTGTAAGGTTAAGAAATGAGCTGGAGATAAGTGATCTTGAAGAACACTTCAGGATAGATTCCACGGTAGTGTTGGGGAATGTGAATAATGATGCAAAGAGATTTCACGTGTTTGTGGCAAATAGGATTCAAAGGATAAGGTCACTCACAGACCCACGACAGTGGCATCAAGTACCATCTGAAAGTAATCCTGCAGACCACGGATCAATAGGACTCGGTGTCCAACAGCTACTCAACTCTAACTGGTTTAAAGGTCCAGAGTTTTTGTGGCAAAGTTAGCTACCCATTGAAAATGACGAGTTTACTGAAGTCAAGCCCAACGATCCAGAGCTGAAAACAGTAGATGTGTTCAACACCAAAGTAGAAGAAAGGAGAACAATACTAGACCGTCTCACCAAATTCTCAGACTGGAGAAGAGCTGTTAAAGCTATTGCTCGTCTACAGAAATTTGTGAAGGATTTTAAAGGACTCACACAAACAAAAGGTGAAAACACAAGTCAGACAACGCGGAACTGTTCATAATAAAACTTGCACAGGAAAACACATTCAGCAAAGAATTTAAGGACTTAACTAGAGGAAAGGACATTCAACTGAAGGACAAGACACACAAGCTGTACAGCCTAAGTCCATTTGTTGATGAGCAGGGAGGATGTTTAACAAGAGCAACTCTGCACCCATATATCAAACATCCTGCCATTATTCCCAATTCAAGTCATGTGTCATCTTTACTTATTAAACACTATCACAAAAAAGTGCAGCATCAAGGAAGGGGAATAACTGTAAACGAGCTGCACTCCAATGGGATTTGATCACAGGATACAGCAATGCAGTGCACAAGCTGCAGAAAGTACAGTTTGAAAGTGAGTTTGTTCTGAACACCCCCTCTTCAAGCCACATGGGAAGTGTTTGGTAGAGGCAAATTAGTACTATTAGAAGTGTTTTAACTTCTATTCTTTATTAGAATAACAACTAAATATTAATAACATGATGAAACATGTCAGGTCCCAGAAAAACACTTTTTGAAGTACCAGAAATACATGAGACCTGTTTTCCATACTCTGCCACCATAAAGCCTGCAAAAGTTACTATTAGCCTGTGATTGTGACAGGATGTCTTTGCTTTCCATATTATTTTTGCCTATTTGTCAATGCTGGTACGAAGCCTGTCTGTGCTGTTTTGATCCCTTTGCAAACATTTCTTTCAATAAATCTCAGAAAATCAGTTTTGTTTTAATTCTCAGTTTATTTTTCCACAACACTTTGATCATCTGAATATTTTGTAAGTGTGGTTTTAGTAACAGCCAGTGCTGAGCAGCTGCTGGACAGTGTTTTGCTTATTTGTGGCATTGAGTTCTCTCTTTTTCTCATGTGTACTTTCAAAAATTTGAACATCTGAAACTGCTCAGCACTAATAAAGAGTGACACCAAGCTACACCTGACACAAACATCAGCAAAAGTGCTGCTTACACATAATCACATCAGCAAAAAAAATTCTACATACAGTATGTAAAACTATGAAAAAGTCTATGAATGTCCTGGCAATTCTTGAGCCATTTCAGCATCCACCTTTAAATCAGCTCCCTTACAACTCAAACTTTACAGCTTCCTGCTGTAATGATGAAGACGAGTTGGAAACACTTATAACTCAATAATGTGCGACTCACAGACTGCACATTGGAACTCATTGGAGATGGAGGTCAATGCTGAGTGTCTAACAGCACAATTTGGTTAGTGTTTACATATTTTTCTGAAAGCAGGCTCAGTTGGGGGCAACTATCTGCTGCGATGAACAACCTAGACAGGAAGTTTAGGCATAAAGCAAAGAGAGTTTATAAATAACTCTCCTTGTAAATAACAAGGAGGACAGATAAAGATGCCACCAGGCACTTCCAGATTCTCAAAGTCACAGTCTCTGATGGTGCACACACACAAACACACCACATAGGAGGGTGAGAGGGGTCGGGGGGTCAATCCTGAGGGTCCAGCAGCACAATTTTGTTACTTTTTACACATTTTTTTGTCTCTTCCATTGTCCTCATCATCATCATCATCCCGTTTTCTCTTCTTCTGTCCTGCTTCTGTGTCAGCTGAAGTAGAGGGTGATGACACCGTGTCTTCATTTTCATTATCCTCACTTTCAGAGGTGGTGTCTGACGGTTCGTTGCCTGAGTTGAGGAACCTGAATCTCTTCCTGTTCATCTCGTTACTGTCGCCATTATTATTTTCCTCTCTTTGGCGCCTCCTGGAGCCAAAGAGATCGCTTTCATCAGCTTCCTCTCTTGGAGGGCTCCTGGATCTTTGAGGTTCTGGGATGACAGGTATTAACTCTGGGACCTCATCCTCAGATTCGCTTTCAAGGTCGCTTTCATTTTCAGCGCCAGAATCAATGTCACTTTCCCAGACCCACCACATGTCATCAGCAAACTGATCTTCTGCAGATTAATGTCCACATTTACTGCCGGTAGATGAAGACCTTGATGGTCCCAGTGATCTTCAGCTAAACCGGCCAGGTTGTTTTCCATGTCAGCTGCTGGAACAGGTAGCGCTTCATTGTCCCAGGGACCTTCTGCTCCTGCTGCTGGATTTAATCCTATGCCAGCTGCTTGCAGAGCTAGGTCCACTCGTGCAATATCGTCAATATTCCCAAGCCATAGAGTACTGTAAAAAATTTCAATCACAGTTTCCAGGCTGAACTCATTGAACAACCCACGCATTATAGTATCCCGGAGCAAACTCATCTCTGGACCTACTGCAGCGTAATGTTCAAAGCGCTCCACTAAATGAAGCAGCGGGCGAAATCTTAGCTCCACATCTAGAAACAGAGAAATATTTTATAATTAACACTCATGATGAGAGAACAGTCCACAAATTCCAGTTGGTGCTATATTACATGCAATATTGGTGCACCTGAAAACTAAGTGCTAAAAACTACATAGGTGAGGTTACTACTGTATGCACTGCAGTTGTGATGAACTTATTAGCTTTGAATATCAAGTTTTCCTCAGGCCACAGTCACTATTATAAAATACTACAAAACTGCTTAATTTTCATAAAGATCATAAGGTTATTTCTTTCATTTTACAAAACAATTCAATCTCAAATTTAAGCTGAAAATAGCATGCAGCACCAGCATTTAAATAAGCCGTGAAACATCCCTGCTTAGACAAAAACATGTATATTCTCCAATCCCCCATAGGCGGTCACAAAACGGTTGATGTACCGGGAGAAACACTGTACGAAACGGAGGTATCTGGACTGTGTGACCGAGGCCTTTACGAGCATGTGTTGTAACTGTCAGATAATACATCAGATAATTGAAATGAGATGTTCTTACTTTGGTTAGCGCCGTTGATCTCACCGTCTCCGCTATCCAGAAAGAGATGCAGAAATACAACGAACAACTCCAGGCTGAGAGAGAGAGGGGGAGGAAGGAGAGAGAGGAGGAAAGGAAGAAGGAGACGGAGGAGATGAATGAGGAGAGAAAGAGAGATGGAGGATAGAGAGGCAGAGAGGAAGGAGAGAGAGGAGGAGAGAGAGAGGAGAGAGAATGGGAGATGATGAAATTAAAGAAGTGTGAGAGAGAACTGGAGGAAGAAAGACGCAAGATTCAGTCCAGATATGAAAATGAAGCCAGAGACGAAGCTGAGGAGTTTAATCCATTATTTTTTCTGACAGTACCTGCTGAAACCGTACTTAATGTTGGCCATGCAGTGGTTGGAGGAGTTAAAAAACTTGGGAAGATGTTAAAAATCACTTTTATACTTTGACTCATGCATTGATTTTCCCATTGTTTAAGCACTGCTTCCAGCCAAGAGTGATGCCATATATGCCCTATAGCTGCAGAAAAGGCTAACATTGTTATCTTTTTACAAAAAAACAGCTAAACATGAGAGGTTTTTGGACAAAGTGTGTGTTCTTCATTCTTTAAGCACCGGTTCGAGAACCGTTTAAGCACCGGCACCGTTTCAAAAGTACCGGTTTGGTACTGGTATCGGATAAAACCTAAACGATACCCATCCCTACTTACCGCATTTGAATCATTGAATCACCTGCATATTTGCTTTTTTTATTTCCATGCAACCCTAAAAAAATGTCTATAGATCCACCCTTGGGGATTCCCACTGACTCCCGCTCCTCTCCCTGGATACTTGCAATCCTAAAGGCAGAGGAAATCAAAAATGACAGTAGACAAATAAAAGCAACAAAAAACTTTAAGGAAATTTTATTATTAACTGTTTTTTAATAATAACATAACTATAACTTGTGTTCTCGGGAATTATTCTTGATAACACATATACATGTTTGTTTGTTTTTTCATATCCCATTCTCATACTCACATCTGAAAGTGTACTCTTCTCCCGCTCTCCCGCTTCGTCCTCTATTGTTATGAAAACAAAATTCTCCCATTTGGCCCACAATGAATTCTGGGGCAGGATGAGTAAAATCTGAATTTCTTACTTAGCAGACATAAAGAGATTATTGTTACGTCCACTTAGTCCCACTGGTCCTGGAGCTGGAGGCTGACTGCCAGGCAGACTAAAATCTTCCCACATAGCAGACAGGTCTGGATCGGATCTGGTGTCAAGCCGGGACTGCTGGCTAACTTCTGGCATGATAAGTGGTATGTCATCCAGATATGGGCCAGGCCTGGCAATGATGGCACTGTTTATGTGATGGCATGCCACATCTGGCCCGATTGTAGTTTGGTTTATGTGGCCCAGGTTCATAGAAAAAAGGTCTAGCCCAGCTCCGGCATCAAGCTGGCACTTCTGACTGACTGGTGTCATGGAAGGGTGTATGTCAACCACATGAGGGCCAGGTCTGGCACTGTTTGTGTTCCTATTTTCCTATTTTAGTTAGAAGACACAAATGCCATGTTGCAATACTATACTGCTATGGTAAAATCATCTAATTAAACAGAGATCTTCACTGTAAAGCAGAGTATTTCTAATTAACAAATTTGCAGAGTTCACCAATTATTAATTATTTATAAATTTATTATTATTAAACGTCAGGCCCTAGAAAAAGACGTTTGGAAATACCAGAAGTACATAAGACCTATTTTTCATATTCTGCCACCATAAATCCAGCAAAATTGCTATTAGCCTGTTATTGTGAGAAGATGATCTAAAGTCTTTCCTTTCAATGTTATTTTTGCCTATTTGTCAATGCTGGTACGAAGCCTGTCTGTGCTATTTTGATCCCTTTGCAAACGTTTCTTTGAATAAATCTCAGAAAATCCGTTGGGTTTGATTCTCAGTTTATTTTTCCAAAACAATTTGATCATCCAAATATTTTGTGTCTTTTTAGTAACAGCCAGTGCTGAGCAGCTCCTACACAGTATTTTTCTTATTTGTGGCATGCAGTCCTCTCTTTTTCTCATGAATGTAATTTCTTTGAAAAATTCATATTAGAACATCTGAAACTGCTCAGCACTAACAAAGAGTTAAACCTCGCTACACCTGAAACAGACATCAGCAAAAGTGCTGCTTACACAGAATCACATCAGCAAAGTGAGTGTCCAACAGGACAATTGGTGGGGGGTCAATGCTGAGTGTCGAGCATCGCAATTCTCTTAGTTTTTACTAGTTTTGACACATTTTCTGTCTCTCCCATTGTCCTCTTCATCATCATCTCGTTTTCTTTTCTTCTGTCCTGCTTCTGCATAATTTGATATAGAGGGCGATGGCACCGTGTCTTCATTTTCGTCATCCTCACTTTCAGAGGTGGTGTCTGACAGTTCGTTGTCACTTTCATTTTCACTCCCAGAGTCAGTGTCACTCTCCCAGATCCACCACATTTCATCAGCCAACTGGTCTGCTTCCTGGGGCAGGTTAATGTCCACGTTGGCTGCTTGTAGAGGAAGATCTCGGTGGTCCCAGGGATCTTCAGCCAGGTTGTTTTCCATGTCAGCTGCTGGAACAGGGAGCGCTTCATTGTCCCAGGGACCTTCTGCTGCCACATTTATTCCTATGCCAGCTTCTAGCATACTAAGAGCAATGTGGTCCACTCCTGCATCTGCCTGAATATTGCCGAGCCATAGGATATCATTAAAAAATTGAATTGCAGTTTCCAGTCTGTCTTCATCGAAAAAACCAGCCATTATACAAGCCCGGAGCACACTCATCTCCTGACGTACTGCGTCATATTGTTCATACTGCTCCACTAAGTGAAGCAGTGGGCAAAATCTTAGCCCCACATCTAGAAACAGAGAAATATTTTATAGTTAACACTCATGATGAGAGAACAGTCCACAAATTCCAATCTGTGCTATATTACATGTAATATAGATGCACCTGAAAAATATATGCTGAAAACTGCATAGGTTAGGTTACTATTGCATGCATCAAATCAAACACAGCTGTGATGAGCTTACTAGCTTTGAATCAGTGTTTAAATGTTTTCCTCAGGCCACAATCACTATTATAATAAACTACTAAACTTTTTATAAAGATTATAAGGTCTTTTTTTTTTTCACTTTACAAAGCAATTCAATCTTCAAATCAAGTTAAAAATAGCATCAGCAGCAGCATTTAAAGAAGCCTGTGAAACATCCCATGTATATTCTCTAATTCCCAATTGGTGGTCACCAAACGGTTGATGTACCGGGACAACACCGTACCAAACGGAGGTATCTAGACTGTGTGACCGAGACCTTTACAAGCTTTAGAAAGCGGCACGTGCTCTAACAAACTGTCAGATAATACATCAGAAAATTGAAATGCGATGTTCTTACTTTGGTTAGCACCGTTGATCTCACCGTCTCCGCTATCCATTTTAAATATGATTAAATCCACCGAACTGGAGAAAAGAAACAGGTAACGGCGACAAACTTTAACTGGCTGCACTGTAAAAAAAATCCGTAAAAATACAGTACAATCTACTGTATAAACGTGAAGGAATTTTCCGTATTAGTCATTTACAGGTATTTTTCTGTATTTCTCAACTACTGCAATGCATTGTGGGAAAAAGGACCCAAAAAAGGAGGGAAAAGTCAGAGCAAGAGCAGCCATTAGACTTCTTTCAGGCTTCATCTGGATTTTGGACTCTGGAGTTGGAGAAACTGCCTTCAAATTTCCGTGGTAAGTATTAAAACTCATGTTTTCTTTTTTTAAAATAATTTTTTTCAAAAGACTCCGCATTTTTATTTAGAAAGAATTGTTAATTTATTTGTTAACTGGTTTCGGCTGTCTCCAGACAACTCTGGAATATTTTGCTGACTCATTTTTTAAATAATCGTTATTTAGGTTTAACATGACTTAAGCTTTTCATTTTAGTTAATGTTAAAAATAATTTTTACTGTGATACCACTAGTTTTGCCCTTCAGTGGCTGAACCAGTTTTCATAAATATTATAGTTAGCTGTCTGTGTCTCTCTGGGTATTACACAGCTGTGACTACTAACTAGCTAATTAGCGAAAGTCAGCGATGTAGCTAACTGGGAAAAGTGGGAACTTCATGGTATGTATGGAGAGGAAGAAATTATTTTAGGACTCTAATAAGTGCTATATCAATACCTGTGTTTTACAGTTGGCTCTACTGTACACTTTAAAGGGTTTCAGGCAAAGTTACACTAACCCCAGACCTTCCTGGCTGACGCTAGCAAATGCTAATGTTAGCCTCTGATTTGGGCTGCTAAAGTAAAGACTTTTAGCTAGCTGACCAGCATAGATTATTTCGGTGGTTAACAGACTGTAGTGGTAATATTATTGAAAGTATAGTTTCACCTCATTACATTTACAATTATGTCTATTTTGTAGCACATGGAAATGTTTAGTTAATATTTGCAGACAGACACATTTTCCCTGTAACTGTGTTTTTACTCCAACATTTGTTGAAAATGTAATTTATGAAATGCTGAGCAGCATTTCTAGTATGTGGAATATTTTTGTCACCCCACTGTGCTAATGTGATTAAATACTAATAATTATTACTAAAAAAATTCAATAATTAATCAATAATAACTATATCTTGATTGAATTATATTGTAAGCGCAGTGCTGGTGTGCAGGAGCTTTATATGCCTTGTGGGGGATGCTGACATATTATAAACTGTTATGTCTATATCAAGCTTTTAGCCAAATATAAGCAGAGATATTTGTGTCTTTCTTAAAAATTCAGATCCTTAGAGATTATTTGAGAAATGGATCAACAGCTATTACTACTTGAAGTACTCTAAATCCTGCAGTGGAAAAATATCCCTTATTTCACCTTTGATCACACACTTTGGTTTTCTAGTGCAGAGCAATGGCCAAGCAAAGGAAAGACTTCCCCGAGTGAAAAAGAAGATGAAGATACAAGCTGGTGATGATCCAGAGCAGCTGGTCTCAGGAAATGAAGAAAAACCCTGATCACCTTTTCCACAGAAACAAGGTGAGTTTAATGTTGTGGTTGATTTAGTTTTTCAAGGTATGTATGTTACTTCAATTATAAACTGCTTTTGTTGCAACAGAATGTCGTTATGTGTATGCAACTCTACGTGAATTATAATCCTTTGTAGGGCTGTGTGATATGACCAAAATCTCGCATCCCAATATAAGACATATCTCTCCTGATAACGATATATATCACAAAATAGTGCATTTTCTGTAAATTCTGTGAACTCGACTTACGTGAAGTGTTTTCAGTTGGGCGTCGTGTACCTGGAGTCGAGTGTTTTGACCAATGCATGAAACTATACATTTTTAGACATGAGTTTAAACGGCCGCCATTTTCTTTCTGAGTATTTGTTACACGGCGTGCTGCGAGGAAAAGCCTGTTCTAACGTTTGAGTCTAAGGATTATTTTGAGCACTTGACGGCTCTTTTTTGCTTTTCATTCGTAAACTCTCTCGAAACTCTTTCATGTGATTCTTGTGTAGGTGGTTAAAGAGGTTTGTTGTGTTTGAGTGGTGGTGGGGACCAGTTTGTATCAGACTTTTCATAACCATGTCCATGCTACAGAGGTAGCCCCTCGTTTAACAATAAGGTCCTCGATTTGTTTTGACTGGTCCATCTGCTTGGAGCTAGCTGGTTCTGCCTCATCCTTGCTGGCCATGCTGGTATTCTCTGTGCCTTCATCTGCGTGGTAACTGTAAGCGCCATTTATAGTTACTTGATGTTTTTATTTGAGGTCATTTGTTTGATGCATATTCTGAAATTTTATGTTTGAGAATAATGTATATCATTTCAGTTCATTTTGAAAAGTCTCAACAGAAACTTGAGCTTTATTGTGAAAGGTTTATGTGGAAGTCCGTCCAGAGTGTGGTTATTGTAAGTATAAGAGAAGAAGAGAACTTTAAGAAATAATATAGCCACTACAGTGACCATCAAAACCATGAAAAAAATATTGCCGTAAACAGTTTATTTTGCAACACCACAAAACAAATGATAGCGTATAATATGAAACGATAGACATTTTTATATCGTCATCTGATATATATCGTCATATCGCACCATCCTAATCCTTTTTTTGTTTATGTTGTTTATGTTCAAGGTAAAAAAATTATAAAAACACAAACTTTTTAAAAATGTCTTGTTGTTTCTCTTTTTTTCCTCAGAATAAATTGCGACTAGTCTCAATGGCTGAGATGGAGGAGGAACACAGCGACACGTTAACCCGACTGCTGCAGTTCCTGTATGAACTGAGCAACTCTAAAAATCCAAGGAAAAGCTGAGTGTATTTTATTTAAAGCTCAGATGGACCTTGATGGACTAACATGCAGGCTGCATTCAGGACTTTGTCACACTGGTATATGAAGAGTGGTAACAAGAGAAATTGTGCACACACAACGTGTCACTTTATGCTTGCTCTTCTCCAGCCTCTGGTGTCACTTTGTAGTAATTAGTCTTACTATTGTCTTATTTGTTGTGATTTAGGGTGTGTGCGCACAAGCAGAGGTTTTTGTTTGTAACCGTAATCCTCGTTTTCAGAGCCTTGTCTAACATTTAATGGTCATGAAATATGTCAGACTTTTTCCTCTACTTAAACAGCTAAGAGCATTTGAACACAGTGGAGAAAAAGGTGTGCATTAAGGATTTTGAACTATGATGTTTAAGTGTTGTCACTGCTGAGGATCCTTATTCACTACGCTGCTGTTTACAGTTTAACTTTTCATCAGAACAAGCACTTCTAATTGTACTTTGCTCCTCACTGACAAAACAAGTCCAGTAAATGCACTTTTATCTTCAAGTTTGGGACAGTAATCTGTCTTAATTTATTTTGTGCTTTAGTTATCATATGGGGAAAGGTTCTGTGGTTATCTATCCGTCCTGTTCGCATAAACCCGAAGTTCAGGAACATCTTCTTTAGATCTGTTCAGTTTTATTCATGTGGCACAACTTAAACAGTCAAGTATGTTATATTGTAAGGTAAAGACCCCAAAGAGTTAATCTCGGACAAATGTTCACACAAATGTGAATTACATTCACTTCATTAATGAAGTAAATGCAATTCAGTAATCAAATGTGTTTGGCTATAACGGACTACATGTGTATACTGTACCATAAGTGGACAGACATAGATGTAAACCACACCTTAACCATTTGGCTGAGGCAAAACTACCACAAGGCAGTGATTCTAACTAAAAGGTACTCTGGATATTATTAAATGTGAACATATCGTTAAATATGACTTAACTATATTTTTTGTTTGTCAGGTGTCCTATTTGAAGAAAACACTTGGTAGCCACTTGAATGAATGTAAATAAACACATTTACATGAGGGCAACCTGATTTCAAGGAAATAAAAATGCTTAAATTTGAAAGCTTGTGAGTTATTTTGTTCATGTATCAGCTGTTTAGTCGTTTTATGACAAGATGGATGCTGTCGTTATATTTTAGTATAGTGTTTGAGTTAAGGAGAATAACAGAATATTTAACATTAATTGTACCAATGTTGTTGTGTATGAAGTACAAATTAATTTAAAAAGTTTTAATTTATGAATTTTTGAGCATATGGTGTACTAGGTTGTAATTGCATAGAAATGTACGTTTAAGGATATAAAGAACTATATTTAATGAGTTACAGTGAAAAGAAGTGTTTGGAAATAGTAATATAAACAGAAATTTCAATTTTTTGTAGTTAATGATACAAAAAATATACTGTGAATAAACGGAATTTTCCGTTTTATAGCTGAAGGAAATGTCCGTAAATAGTACAGAGAGTATACTGTAAATCTACAGAATTTTCCGTTTTATCATTTACAGAAAAGTCCGTCAAACTTCCGTAAAAAAACAGAAAATGTACTGGCAGAAAATTACCAGGACATTTTCCGTTTTTCTACGGAATCTTTTTTTACAGTGTGTAGAAAGTCGCTAAAATAGCTGAAAAGTTTTAAATAGTTGTTGACAGGCGAAGTGACTGTAGACGAATCTAATCTGTGTTGCAATGAACGCTGCTAAATGTTTTTTTACAGAGCGTTGTCATGGATATATGGGGTTCTATCGATGATTCATGAAGTCATACTGGACGTCGGATTTAAATGTGACGTCAGTTTTAAAAAAAATATATATATATTTAATATATTTATGTATTTATTATTTATTTTGTTTCCCAGGAAAACCAAACGAACACAAATACTGGAGGAAATCACTGTTTGACAGACGGTCTGACAAACTGTTTTTTTTCCCCTAACAAGCTAAAGAAATTCAACAATGGGCATAAGAAACATTTTAAAAGGAAAAGTTGGAGAGACGCAGGTGAGGCGAGACAGGTAGAGGAGGAACTATCTCCTGTTGCAGCACAGTCGCCATCACTTGTTTTACGTTGTGTGTGTTCAGTGGCAGTCCTAGCCTGTTTGGCGCCCTGGGCGAACACTATTCCATTCCCAATATGCGCTGGCAGCATGAGTAAAAGCAATTTTTTTTTATTTTATTTTTTTGCCGATGCCCATGATGCCAGCCCCCACCACGATGCCGCCCCGGGCAACCGCCCATGTCGCCCGTATCAAAAACCGCTAATGTGTGTGTTTGTATATTACATACATTTGCTAAGAGAAAGTGAGAAAAGACTTCAAAGTAAAAGCCCTTCAGAATCCATTTAAACAGCTATTTATTCGTCTCAGTTTAGAAAGCTGTTAAAAGAAAGCTTTGTGGTTCCACGTGCAAATTTCACTTTAGATCAACAACATACACCGTCATGATGTTACACTGTAAAAAGAAAATAGGTGAACCAACTTAATTGAATTGTTTCAATTGGTAACACCTAATTTAATTAAGTTCTTTGAAATGAAGTTAATACATTAGATAAATCAGTTGTGCACTCTAATGTATTAACTTCATTTCAAAGAACTTAATTAAATTAGGTGTTACCAATTGAAACAATTCAATTAAGTTGGTTCTTTTTTCAGTGTACTCGGTCAGTATAGGTCAGTCTGATTTTTCGTTTCAAAAATGATAGCTATTTGAAATCAAGAATGTGGCTCAATGCTGAAACGTATAGTAAAGACCTACTGTATATGTATGAAGTCAAAATGTGTGCACTGTGTGGCACTAACGACATTTTTAGAAGTAAAACATGAACCCATAATTTGAGTGCATTTTGTGATTTGCCCATGTAACAGGTGTCTCCGGGAAGTTCGCTGCTTTCTGCCTGGGGATTGTCAGAGGAGCTTTGAAAAGGTAGTGGGTGTGTGGGGTGAGGTCAGTGCTCTTCTGTGGAAATTCCAGAGACGATTAACTCACTGTGGTGCGAGTGGGTATGTTGTTCGATAAGAGACTTTTGCCATTTTGTTTGGATAATTTATTATTGTAATTGCCCATTTTTAATGCGTGTTGTTGGACTTTTTTAGTGTGACCACGAGTTTTAATGGAGGAACTGATCAACCTCTAGATCGACTGCGCGCGGGGAAACTGATCAATATTGTAGGTGTATTGAGTGTTTGTTTTAGATCTGTGATTTTGAATGGTTTAATAAAACTGATATTTTATGGGGTATCATTCTAATCGATAGTGTTGTTTGTGTTTTGCAGCTGTTGTTGTACGGTCTCTGCTGTCCTTTTTTTGTTCTTTTGATTGATTTGTAATTTTGTTTTGGTTAGTCCGTCCAGCCGTAAAGGAGGTTAATGATTGAGAGTGAGTCGTGTAAGGGCGGTCTAACCTCTCTTTTTGATTTTTTGTTTATTTGTTTGTGCCACTTCCCTTTATAGCCCAGATTGCAGGTCAGACATAGAGCTGATTCCCAGCTGTGCTGAGACCCGACTTGTTTGCCGTGCGTGCCCATAGGTAAATTGATTGCAGTGTGTCTAAACGGGGTGTGACAGTTTGCAGGTGTCATGTTATTTTTTTCGCACCTTTGGTTTGGTAGGTCTCATGTGCAGCTGGGATATTAGCAGGATCAGGATGTGTTTTAAGTCCCGTCGGGAAATAAATGCGAAAACGTATGTTTAATGTAATAAAGAAGTTATTAATTTATTTCTTTGCCCCTTTTATTCGATACCTCTGTGCTCGGTTACACCCATTTCTATTTTTTAGTACTTTTTCAAAGATATGCATGTCTGTGTATTCAAATTCTGCCGTAAAGAAGATAATAGAGGTTCATGTACAATGTGAGGTCACTGTGGAGTCTAGTGGATATTTGTGTGAAATCAATCAAATATAAAAATGGAAAACAATGATAAAAGCAATATAAATGGAGTGTGGTTATTAAAACTCTATTAAAATTATTAGTTTTAAATGCTGCCAAAATAAAAGAAAAGCATGAATTTAAAAAGGAAGTGATGTGCCTGTGAAGACGGACATCATTAGGTGGAAAGGTCATAAAATCAGACAGCAATAAGCAGCCAGCAGAATTCAGACTGATGTACATCTGTGGCTGCATGAAATATTGTAGCTCTGGTGGCATCAAACACTGCATTAATGATTAGCTTTTCTGCAATCTGTAATTTCTTGAATAATAATCACAATGCTTGGGTCACGTAAGTTAACAAATAATGAGTTAATAACACAATAATCAGAAAAGCAGGAACAATGAAGAAGAGGTGAGCATCCACAGGACAAGACAATTTTTTCAGTTCACTTTTATTTATGTAGCATGAAATCACAACAGAAGCCACCTCAACGCACTTTATATTGTAAGATAGAGACCCTCCAATAATACAGCGGAAACCCCAACAATCAAATGACCTATGTGATCAAGCATTTTAGCAACAGTAGGAACAAAAAAATGCCCCTTAAAAGGAAAAACTTATAGTAGAACCAGTTTATTTTGAGGGCAGCAATCTGCTGTGACTGGTTACAGGGCTGAGGAGAGGAAGTTGAGACAAAAAACATACTGTGGAAGAAAGTGTTAAAGCTAATCTTAAAAGCAGAGACTGTATTTGCCTCCCCAGTCCAAACTGGGAGCTGGTTCCACAGAAGAGGGGCCTTAAACACAAAAGCTGCCCTTCAGCCCTAGAAACTGGGACATCTTCAAACAAGCAGCTATACCTACAATGACCACACCGACTTAGAGGAACACACTGAGGCTGTTACAGCATACAAATTAATGGGGTTGATATTGAAAGAGTCAATCAAAACAGACTTCTAAGGTGATGATAGATTAGAGTTAATTGGAGAGCACATGTTAAATATATTCATTAGAAAGTTCTTGTTTTGTACTCCAGTACTAAACAAAGCAAAACACCACATGACAAAGAAAAAGAAAAAAAAAGGTTATTAGTGCAAGTTTAGAAATAACAAAGGCCTGCCTCAAAATTTCTTCAGCATGCCTTAGCTTCAAGTGTGGTGTAATCTGTAAAACATAATGTTCCAGAAATCTCCTCTCAGACCGTTGGGCTGTCAGAGGCTTGTGTAAACCCCCTACAGGCATAAACAGTCTATGTTGTGGTTTAGGGCTGCAACCAATAGGGGGACCACACGACTTTCTGTGTTGCTTGCTCAACACACTGTGATTGTAGAACTTCTACATATAAAGATCTGTTACATTTAATCCCTTGTCAGATGAGTTCACATTGAATAAGCCTATTAGCACCATTTAAATCTCAGTGTATTGTATAGAATATTTAGGAGTGGCGCTCAAGGTCAACAAAGCACATCTGGAGATGGAACAAAGAAGACAGGATAGAGGCATGTATTTATTTATTGACTCTATCTGAATGAATTTGACAACTTGTCATGATATGCGTGAACAGTTGTTGTTTAAGGTGCAGTTCATGTGGAAGCCACAACAGGGTGGTGTTGTGCGCATAATAAAAAGGGATGGTGAAACCTAAAAGACGGTGTCATGTCTGCTCCCTGAAGCAATATCGTAACAAACTGAGTTTCTTACATCAAAGTTCTGTTTGAACATATTTAACAGTAAAAAGCCATAGTTAATATTAATCTGACCTAACAGCTCGACATAATAGATTTAGATGATAACTCATCATTCATGGGTCTGAAGCATTTTTTCTGAGAACATGCTTTTTTGTCAGTTTGCTAGCCAATCCAATTGAAATGGTAAACATGATACTGACAGTACAGTAAACCGTACAGACCAAAGAAGTTTATCAGGACACCAGGTTGTAGTCATGGGGAGGGCAAGTAAGCACTCAGAGTTGATCGGTGTCTTAAAATGGAGCTGAGAGTCTGAAGTTTGATCAAATTAAAGACTTTGCAGAATAAAACCAAAAATCCTCACTTCATACTAAATGCATGTCTGTGTCAATATGATATAAAGGTAACAACGTTTTGCTTAGAAATAAATATACTGAATGAAATCTGCAGATCAGAGTACTGCCTGTCTTCATCAGCAATGAGGTACACATGAGCCTTTCGCTCCTATCGGTGGGGCTTGTTCCAATACTCAATTTCTTATTGAATTCTGGACCGTATGTCGGTTTTTTCCACATAGGTCCAAGTTTGGATAGCTTGGATCGAATGTCACAAACACTTGTAAACATTACTATGACCACAAAACGCTTTGAAAGTGAAACTAAAATTATATTTGGGATCAAATTTGCGTTACAAACAAATCGCATCCCTTTGCAAACGGTTCTTTCAATAAATCTCAGAAAATCCGTTGGGTTTGATTCTCAGTTTATTTTTCCAAAACAATTTGATCATCCAAATATTTTGCGTTTTTTTAGTAACAGCCAGTGCTGAGCAGCTCCTACACAGTATTTTTCTTATTTGTGGCATGCAATCCTCTCTTTTTCTCATGAATGTAATTTCTTTGAAAAATTCATATTAGAACATCTGAAACTGCTCAGCACTAATAAAAAGTTAAACCTCGCTACACCTGAAACAGACATCAGCAAAAATGCTGCTTACACAGAATCACATCAGCAAAGTGAGTGTCCAACAGGACAATTGGTGGGGGGTCAATGCTGAGTGTCGAGCATCGCCATTCTGTTAGTTTTTACTAGTTTTGACACATTTTCTGTCTCTCCCATTGTCCTCTTCATCATCATCTCGGTTTCTTTTCTTCTGTCCTGCTTCTGTGTAAGTTGATATAGAGGGTGATGGCACCGTGTCTTCATTTTTGTCATCCTCACTTTCAGAGGTGGTGTCTGACAGTTCGTTGTCACTCTCATTTTCACTCCCAGAGTCAGTGTCACTCTCCCAGATCCACCACATTTCATCAGCCAACTGGTCTGCTTCCTGGGGCAGGTTAATGTCCACGTTGGCTGCTTGTAGAGGAAGATCTTGGTGGTCCCAGGGATCTTCAGCCAGGTTGTTTTCCATGTCAGCTGCTGGATAAGGTAGCACTTCATTGTCCCACGGACCTTCTGCTCCTACTGCTGGATTTAATCCTATGCCAGCTGCTTGCAGAGCTAGGTCCACTCGTGCAATATTGTCAATATTCCCAAGCCATAGAGTACTGTAAAAAATTTCAATCACAGTTTCCAGGCTGAACTCATTGAACAGACCACGCATTATAGTATCCCGGAGCAAACTCATCTCTGGACCTACTGCAGCGTAATGTTCAAAGCGCTCCACTAAATTTAGCAGCGGGCGAAATCTTAGCTGCACATCTAGAAACAGAGAAATATTTTATATTTAACACTCATGATGAGAGAACAGTCCACAAATTCCAATCTGTGCTATATTACACGCAATACAGGCGCACCTGAAAACTAAGTGCTAAATACTACATAGGTGAGGTTACTATTGCATGCACTGCAGTTGTGATGAACTTATTAGCTTTGAATATCAGCGTCTAATGTTTTCCTCAGGCCACAGTCACTATATTAAAATACTACAAAACTGCATAATTTTCATAAAGATCATAAGGTTATTTCTTTCATTTTACAAAACAATTCAATCTTAAAATTAAGCTGAAAATGGCATGCAGCACCAGCATTTAAATAAGCCCGTGAAACATCCCTGCTTAGACAAAAACATCTGTATTCTCCAGTCCCCCATAGGCGGTCAGGAAACAGTTGATGTACCGGGAGAAACACTGTACGAAACGGAGGTATCTGGACTGTGTGACCGAGGCTATTGAAATGAGATGTTCTTACTTTGGTTAGCGCCGCTGATCTCACCGTCTCCGCTATCCATTTTAAATATGGTTTAAATCCACCGAACTGGGGAAAGAAACAGGTAACGGCGACAAACTTTAACTGGCTGTAGAAAGTCGCTAAAATAGTTGAAAAGTTTTAAATAGTTTTCTGCTGTAGCTGTTGACAGGCGCAGTGACTGTAGACGAATCTAATCTGTGCTGCAATGAACGCTGCTTAATGTTTTTTTTACAGAGCGTTGTCATGGATACACGGGGTTCTATCGATGATTCATGAAGTCATACTGGACGTCGGATTCAAATGTGGCGTCAGTTTTTAATATATATATCTATATATATAGATATATATACAAGATCAACAGGACCCTAAGAGCCTTCATCAGGAACTCAATGGGGATGTGGCGTACAGCACTAGAGGCCAACTCCAAGCCCATAGCACAAGTCACCATCAAGTGCGGGATCTACCAAGGAGATGCTCTGTCCCCACTGCTGTTCTGCATAGGCCTGAACCCCCTCAGTGAGATCATTAACACGAACTGGCTACGGATACCGACTACGGAACGGAGCAGTTGTCAGCCACCTCCTGTACATGGATGACATCAAGCTGTATGCCAAGAGTGAACGACACATCGATTCACTGATCCACACTACCAGGCTATACAGCAATGACATTGGAATGTCGTTCGGACTGGAGAAGTGTAGTCGGATGATAACAAAGAGAGGGAAGGTAGTCAGAACTGAGGGGATCGAACTGCCAGAAGGCAACATTGCAGACATAGAGGACAGTTACAAGTACCTGGGGATCCCGCAGGCGAATGGGAACCAATCAAAAGGTTGCTAGGAAAGCTGCAACCACCAAGTACCTGCAGAGGGTCAGGCAAGTCCTGAGGAGTCAGCTGAACGGTAAGAACAAGATCCGGGCCATCAACACCGTGATCAGGTACCCTGCTGGGATAATAGGCTGGCCAAAGGAGGAGATAGAAGCCACTGACATAAAGACGAGAAAGCTCCTTACCATGCGTGGAGGGTTTCACCCCAAGTCCAGCACCCTGAGGCTGTACGCTAAGCGGAAGGAAGGGGGCCGGGGACTGGTGAGTGTCAGCACCACAGTCCAGGATGAGACAGCGAACATCCAAGAATACATTGGGAAGATGGCCCCAACTGACCGAATGCTCAGTGAATACCTCAGGCAGCAGAAACCCAAGAAAGAGGAGGGAGACGAGGAACCATCATGGAAGGACAGGCCCCTGCACGGTATGTACCACCGGCAGATAGAGGAGGTGGCTGATATCCAGAAATCCTACCAGTGGCTGGACAAAGCTGGACTCAAAGACAGCACTGAGGCACTAATCATGGCAGCACAAGAACAAGCTCTAAGCACAACATCCATAGAGGCTGGGGTCTATCACACCAGGCAAGACCCCAGGTGCAGGCTGTGTAAAGATGCCCCTGAGACAATCCAGCACATAACAGCAGGGTGCAAGATGCTAGCAGGCAAGGCATACATGGAACGCCATAACCAAGTGGCCGGCATAGTGTACAGGAACATCTGTGCCGAGTATAACCTGGAAGTCCCGAGGTCAAAATGGGAGATGCCCCCAGGGGTGATGGAGAATGACCGAGCTAAGATCCTGTGGGACTTCCAGATACAGACGGACAAAATGGTGGTGGCTAACCAACCGGACATAGTGGTGGTAGACAAACAGAAGAAGACGGCCGTAGTGATCGATGTAGCGGTTCCCAATGACAGCAATATCAGGAAGAAGGGACACGAGAAGCTGGAGAAATACCAAGGGCTCAGAGAAGAGCTCGAGAGGATGTGGAGGGTGAAGGTAACGGTGGTCCCCGTGGTAATCGGAGCACTAGGTGCAGTGACTCCCAAGCTAGGCGAGTGGCTCCAGCAGATCCCGGGAACAACATCGGAGATCTCTGTCCAGAAGAGCGCAGTCCTGGGAACAGCTAAGATACTGCGCAGGACCCTCAAGCTCCCAGGCCTCTGGTAGAGGACCCGAGCTTGAAGGATAAACCGCCCGCAGGGGCGTGCTGGGTGTTTTTTTTATATATATATATATATATATTTAATATACTTATATATTTATTATTTATTTTGTTTCCCGGGAAAACCAAACAAACACAAATACTGGAGGAAATCACTGTTTGACAGACGATCTGACAAACTGTTTTTTTCCCTAACCACAAAACGGAAAAGTTATGACAAATCAGACTATAAGGCAAAAAGAAAGCGCAGCTTTTTCGGTTTCATGGACAAAAGAATTTCTGTGGCTGGAATAGGGCTGCTCAATTAATCGAATTTTAATCTAGATTACGATCTGGGCTTTCAACGATCATTAAAAATGACTGAGCCGATTATTAGCACCTCCCTCGTGCTTTACTCTCGCGCTGCTCCGTGTGGCAAATCGAGCGCACCTCTCTGCGTTTTGAACACGAGTCACAACAATTAAGAGGACCCGAGGGAAGCTGGGAAAGCTCGGAAAGCTAAGCAGAAGTTATTTGGAGAGGAGAGGATAATGGCTGCTGAAGAAAGAATGCCGTTGGCTGAAAAGAGAGGTAAAACGACTTCAGTGGTGTGGAAACATTATGGGTTCGCGGAGTCAGACGTGGATCAAATATTGTGCAGTATTTTGAAGTTCACTAAACATAGATGTTTACATTTTTCATTTATTTTTTATATTGCAAACATTTGCACTGTAATCAGTATTTGCACACTATTTTATATTATTTTTTGACAATCTTTAAAGCCATTATTCAATACATTGTTATTGTTAAATAAATACCGTCAAATAATCGGGATCTCAATTTCAGTGAAAATAATCGTGATTATCATTTTTCCAGCAGCCCTAGGCTGGAATATGAGGAGCTAAATAACATAATGTCCTGCCAGGTGTGTCGTGAGTTTCCCTCGATTTCTGAGTCGACAAGCGCCTTTGTTACTGGGACCAGTAATTTTAGGAAAGACTGTAATTTTAGGAAAGACCCCATCAACCTATGAGAACTGCGAGAAATGCATTATTGTTCAGTCTGCAATTTCTTTCCCAGAACAAACACCAATCGCAAAAAACATTCTAAAAATAAACCAAGCACAAGAAGTCCTGAAAAATTTGTTTAGAACAGCGTACTATGTTGCAAAGAGTGAGCTACCATTGGCAAAATTTAGCAGTCTTTGCAAACTTCAAAAAGCAAATGGCCTACATCATGGTTCCACTTACCTCTTACCCTTGACTTCAGTGGTATCCATGTTCTATACAGTTCTTGCAAGTTCATAGAAATTTCTATTCAATTAGAACCAAGTATTTGAGTTGATAATTGTAATTTTTATACAGTTGTTGTAATTTGTGTTTTAACAATTTTTTGATTAATGTTTTGTTTCCGTTACAATATTATATAATATTGTAAAGGAAACAAAAAAGGAAACAAAACATCAAAAAATTGCTCTCTTTTTTATTCTGGCTACTTAAATTTATTTTGGGCTACCAAACACTGAAGAGTGCCTGCCCGAAGGGCTACCAGGGATTTTGAAATTATGCAAGCCCTGAACAGGATATGTTGAAATGTGTTCACATTTACATGTCCTCAAGCTGTGAATCTTTGATTACTTTTGATTAATAAACTGATTATTTTCAGTTCTATTTATAATGTGTGAGATCTGGAATCATAAATTTACATCAATTCTTGCAAAATGTTATCTTATAATCTCAAAATATTTTTAATGAAAAATTAAAATTACTTTTAATGAACAGTATTCAAGAACAAAAAAAAGATTTATTCACATAGTAGTCAATGCAGACAGATGCTGATTTCTGAATACATTCGAGTCCATGTCCGCTTTTAGAAAATCCCCCTTGTAACGGAAATAACAGGCCGAAACTATAATTTCAATTTCACTCTGTGTTCAGCACAGTCATTTGTAGGTGTGGCTTGACTCATGCTGCCTGTTGAAGAAGCTGCAGCACAGTCTTTGCCTTTCACTTCTTACTCCACTTCAGTTGGCTATACAACACTGTTTGGACTGAACATCGACAGAAGTGATTACAACCCAAGCATGGCTGGCAAGTTTGGTAAGTCATCATGTTAGTCATGTTTTCTAGTGTTACAACAGTGATTATGGCTGATTTAAAATCATGGTTGGTTGGCAGGTAGGTCGATAGATTATAAAAATAAAAACAAGATCAATGAGGTTAGATTTATACATACACAGACCTGTGATGGTTTAAATAAATGTTTTAAGTCTGAAAGAGAGTAGGTAGAAGCTTAATGGTTTTCAAGACCTACCCCATTATACAAAAATGAACAAAAGATAAAAACTACATTTTGCACAACCTGCCTACATTTTTGTTAGCTAACAATAATAACAAGCAATAATAATGGGCAATAGGAAAACAAAGACTCACTGTTCTCCTTTGGTCATTACTATTGTCCATAGAGCTCCTTTCTAACCAAGTCAACCTGCTCCTTATTTAAACCAAGTCTCTGAGACAGCAGTTTGTGAATTTAGCTCTGAGATGTGGAAGAGAGTTCATAACTTTTGAATGTCCATACTTAAGATTCCTGATATTAAATATGTTATCCACTGTAACATTATAGTTACACAGTTCATAAGTGTGATATTTACAAGTCATTCGTGATTATATGTAACAGAAAGAAAAAAAAAAGAAGTAATTGCATTTCCTGATAGCAGAGTGTTAGGGTCATTACTGAGGATGACTATGATTTCACAGGATCAACAACAGAATAGATACTTGTGACCCATCTCTGTAGATGTTGAATTAACTTTTGACCATCTACCAGAACATTTGTAACCTAAAATACTGACCCCAAACCTGGTGCATGATCAGGTATATGTATAATAAGTACAATGTATTTCATGCCATGTATTCTTTCTGATCTTTCTACACAGATTCTGGAAAGACAAATGATGATGAGGTCAGGATTGTGATGGTGGGGAGGACTGGAATTGGAAAGAGTGCTACTGGAAACACCATTCTAGGTCGTGGGTGCTTTGAATCCAAGTTCAGTGCCGTGTCTATGACTGTAGAAACTTCCAAAGGAAAAGCCAAAGTGGATGGACATCGTGTTGCTGTCATTGACACCCCAGGGCTGTTTGATACCAGGGTTGATGAAGAGGAAACTCAGAAAAATATATGCCAGTGCATCTCCTATGCTTCTCCAGGACCCCATATCTTCTTGGTGGTTGTCAGACTGGGCAGATTCACTGAAGAGGAAAAACACATAGTGCAAAACATTCAAAATATCTATGGCACTGATGCAGATAAATACAGCATGGTTCTCTTTACCCATGGAGACCTACTTGGAGGCATCACTATGGAAGAGTTCTTAGAAGGAAGCCCAGACCTGCAGGAACTCGTGGACAGATGTAATGGTCAGTACCACGTCTTCAATAATAAACTGAAGGAGCGCTCTCAGGTCACTGAGCTGATCCAGAAGATCAGAGAGATAGTCCAGAAGAACGGAGGAAGCCACTACACCAACGAGATGTTCCAAGAGGCTGAGAGGGCGATTGAAGAGGAGAAACAACGCATCCTGAGAGAGAAAGAAGAAGAAAAAATGCAGAAAGAAAAAGAGAAAATGGAGAGAGAAATACGGGAAAGATATGAGAAAGAGATGCAGAAATACAACGAACAACTCCAGGCTGAGAGAGAGAGGGAGAGGAAGGAGAGAGAGGAGGAGAGGAAGAGAGAGAGAGAGGAGAGAGAACGGGAAATGAACAAGTTAAAGGAGAAGTGTGAGAGAGAAATACAGGAAAGATATGAGAAAGAGATGCAGAAGTACAATGAACAACTCCAGGCTGAGAGAGAGAGGGAGAGGAAGGAGAGAGAGGAGGAGAGGAAGAGGGAGAGGGAGGTGATGAATGAGGAGAGAAAGCGAGAGATGAAAGAGAGAGAGGCAGAGAGGAAGCGAGAGAGAGAGGAGAGAGAATGGGAGATGAAGAAGTTAAAGGAGAAGTGTGAGAGAGAACTGAAGAAAGAAAGACGCAAGATTCAGTCCAGATATGAAAATGAAGCCAGAGATGAAGCTGAGGAGTTTAATCCATTATTTTTTCTGATAGTACCTGCTGAAACCATACTTAATGTTGGCCATGCGGTGGTTGGAGGAGTTAAAAAACTTGGGAAGATGTTAAAAACCACTTTTACATTTTGACTCATGCATTGAATGACAGTCAGGATCTTTTCATACAGAAACTCATGACTGCCGCTCTGTATCATCGCACCATTGTTTTAAACTTTGTCTTAGAGTCGTCTTTCTGTAGTTTTGAGGTTTTTTTCTTTTTCTTTTCATTTACAGCTCGCTGTTTTCACACAGCAGATCCTGTGGACATATTGAATTTCCTTCTTATGTTATCTTAGTGATTTATTAGTTGAAGTAGAGTCTTACTGTGGGCTTTTGGGACATTCACAGTATTCAGTCATTAATAATATTATAGTCAGAGATATCTGTATATGTTTAACATTTTTACAAACACATTTATGTTTTATGTGAAATGACTGATGTAGGTGTGGATGTGAGAGCATATTATTATTTTTGGTGATGGACTTTCAGTATGAGCAGGATGTACCCTCTCACTCTATAACAGTGGTTAAACACGTAGGCTCCAATAGATAAGCAGTTAAGAAACTGATTGTAGGAGCTCTTTGTAACTTCTCTTGTTGCCAGTGATGTTTATTATGTGTGTGAGATTTACTTTTCTTCACTTTCTTGGTGAATGAATCCATCTTTGTTCCAACTTTTACCTTCCCCTTGACTGAGTTGTTTGCGTTGCCTTTTGCCTTCACATGTATGACTCGCAGCCTGACAACAAACTTAGATTTGTGGACTTTGTGCCATGATCTCTAGAACTGTAAGTATTGGTCCTTCTTTTTGTAACCTAGTTGTCTCCTTTAAAATAAATTTGTGAGTCACTGTCATAATTCAAATGAGTGTTGTTCTTGCTTTCTCAGTGTCGCAGGTTAACTTTATAGTTTAATGTAATAAATGAAAATACAAAATATAAGATTACAGGTTGAATAGTAGTATCTTAGCTTCTCATGGTTATTTATCTAGTACTGCATCACATTCTGATCAAATTACTGCCACAAGCTAAATGTCCACATTCTCACCTGTAGATTTTAAAGAACTGGAAGAAATTAAGCATCAGTTAAAGTCTTGCACCTCTCTACTTCACCCCATCCTAACAAAACTATACAAATCTGTATCTCATTGTTTTACAAATCATTTAGTAAATATTATCAGCAGCTCTCTACAGCCCTGCATTTTCCCTGTGTCTCTCACATGTGCAGTAATCACACAACTGCTTAATAAAATGGAATTAACACCAAAGAAAGGGGACACAGAGAGTGACAAAAACTTAACTCAAGGGACACAAGACCTTTAGCGGACGGGACTGAATCATGGGCCTCTGTTTTCTGGGGTGGGCACGCTGTTGTCACCGGGATGTGTGACCTCAGATCTTCAGTACTCTTGGACAGGTGGCCAACATTTGGGGAAGACAAGAAGCAGGAGTGCTTTCAAGACACCTTAACCTGAGATCAGAGAGCTCAGAATTTCAAAAAGCATCTGAAACAGCTCAGGTTTGGAAAGAAAGCTTTCTATGTTAGGTGTTATGAATAACTATTATTTGGGTATTTCAGTGGGTTTTACATGACA